>NC_090924.1:1359479740-1362177240 GCF_040938575.1 Ambystoma mexicanum | reverse complement strand
AGAAGATGCAATGTGTAATCTTGTGTGATCTGCCGTCTAACCAAGCTGGCTCAGTGTCCACACCATCGTCTCACAAAGACATTTATCCATGGTGTCAAGACAGGTGCCATATCTTAGTGAAATTCATTGCCTGCCCATATTAGTCTTTGTCACCTGTTCCTGCTTATAATAGCAACTATGTTTTCACGTTGTCACTACAGTCCTGCATGCTCATCACCAGTGTTCCTTGACCAGTGATGGTCACATGCTGGACCAACCGCCTTCATGAGTTTGGGATTCTGTAGAAGAGCCTGAGGCCAGGGAGGTGAGACCACTACCCGATAGTCCCCCATGCAGTGGTATTCAGCGGGTGGATATCATGGGGAGGGAAACCCCCTATGGGACAAGGCACGACGCATTGGGAGATAAGCGGTATAATTCCCTTAAACCCCAACCTCACTCACCCTGTTATCCTGCATAAGACAGAACCCCACATACTACCATGTATGTCTACAGAATAGACAATGGGCCTCAATAAAACCTTGCCAGTGCTGTAATAAAATGCTGGTAATTCAGTTTACCGGCATATTACTGCACCAGCAAAGTACAAGTTTGCTGGTTAGGGCACCTGTGGTAGCTCCAGAGCTGGAGGTAAATCAGACAATTTACAGGTGAAAATTACTGGTAATACTGGCACTGCTATTACCAGTGCCAGTAATACCATTATAACCCCCCATGGAGTCCTATGAGACTCCATGGAATGGCGATTTACCACCCTTACCGGCACTCTTAATCCGGCGGTAACGGTAGTACAGTTTGGAGGTATCTGGGCAGAGGAAGAGTAACAACCTAGTGAGAAGTGAAGACCTCACTACTGAGACGAGGAAGAGGCATGGATCCAACTGGCAGGTTCCGCCAAACTAAGGCGAGTCTGGGATTCGCACCCACATGTAGAGAGAGCCAATGCAATCTTAATACACACAGCACCTGGGAGGAGTGTGTATTAGGTTGGCTGTGAAACCAATGAGAAGGAAAGAGGAAAAGACCCCACATTCAGAGGGCACGACAATCTGGGAGCAAGGTTGTCATTGAACACTAAAAGAGGAGAAGACCCTTGTTGAACATTTGGAGGGTACAACAACCTCGGAGTAAGGCTGTCCTTCCTTTTTGGAGTTTATTTGTTGCACCATTTTGGAACTTTGTTTTTGCGAGTTGAAACAGAACATTGAGACTGAAGAAGATACCCATTGCACATTATTTTAGGTTCTTAGTGTGAGGGCTGGAAATAGGCACGCCTGTAGACTTGTTTATTTTGGACTATCCTGATAAAATCCTTAGAATATTATTTCGAGGCAGGGAAGCCCCTCTTAGTATTAGGGTCAGGAAGGGATTTCTCCAACCCTTATTTTTTAATAAATGTCTTTGCCAAAAATAATGCCAACTGTGTGTCAATCTCCTCCTTCCACACCCTTACAGCACCTTGACAGTGGGGAGGGCTCTGGGAAAGTCTGCACTGTGATTAATCTTCACTTCTCTTCAAGCCACTCTGGCGCTCTACTGTAAAGCCATCCGTACTAGCCATTTCTGCCTCAATGATGCATGCTTGAGGGAAGCCATTGTCCCCTTTCTGGGTCCCACCCCATTCACCCTCTCAACATACCTAGTTATGAGGGAGTGTGTGGAATGCGAGGAGATGTCAGTGTTGGCTGTCATCAGTTCCTGTGCAATATCAGAGAGTTCAACGTCTGATACCCTGCAACCATTGGGCACTGAGATAAAGTACCAGAATTGAAAAATGTTTTTGTTAACCAGCACTTGCCACTTAACACAGGGAAGTCTTCATTTCTTTCTCACAAACACTCTTTATAGCCCCCAAGTGCTCTGAGAGGTACCACGTAAGGCCCGATGCTACAGATTTCCTTGGGTAGGCAGGACCTTAGAAGCTTGACTCTCTATCTCATATTACCCCAGTCTCATTCCAGGGTAACAACTATAGACTCTACCAGAGCTTCTGTTTTTATGTAATTCTAGGCAGGACTTTATTGGATAACTCACAAAACATTGTAACGCTTGGCTCTTAAAAATATATGAGACCTACTAATGGAATTCCAACCTATACTTGGGATTTATAAAGGGCAAACCACGCTGGGAAGTAATAGAGCATTGTACATACCTATCTGACTCACAGAAAGATGGAACAGGGTCAGTAAAACAATAAAAACCTGCAATGGCATCCATCTTGTGAAATAAACTAGCCATCCTCGATAAGGCATATAACATCACAGACCAAAATGGACACCCAATGTGTTAAATGGACTGATAAAACAAAATTGAGGAATGTGGATTTGGAAATAAAATTATGAAGTTCTGCAAATTGTTCAATTCAGATATTTGGTACTGTCGCCGAACACAGGTGCAAGACTCAAACCTCAGGTCAGGTTGGTTTGACAAATCTTTAGTAGCAGCACTGTAGGGAGAACATTACCCCGCCACGTTGAGTGGTATTTATACCTTTTCAGTAAATTGACTAATAGAGTAGAAGATTTCATAACCTCACTGGGTCTTCCTCAATTAACCCAATGTTTAACTCTATAGAGCTATGCAAACTCATGACACCCAAGGTCATTTTCCAATCTTCAGTAAATCAACGCAGATGTGTACCTCTAATATAATTAAGCCTTTTACTCCTCTAACGACGTTTGCTTAAAGTAACTTTATCTATCTGACTTAATATATTTTTGGTAGTGTTAGAATATTTCAAAATAATTTACTAGGACAGCAAAATACAAACCTGTGAGTACATACATTATTAGTTCGCAAGTTTCTCTTCTCCATTCCACCTACAGACACACTTTTCAAAATGGATTCTTTTCCTCATCAAAATGGATTATTTTCCTCATCTACATCAGGCCTAATTTTAAATATGAAGCCCTAGTCTTTCTCGAATCAGCATGCTCATTGCATTAACATTTAAATTCAATATAGAATTACATCTCCCATGCACATTCTTTAAACATTCATCCGTATATATCTGCATTTTTCTTCTGCAGTGTATGGTAACAGCAACTTTCAACTTAAATATTCTACAACAAACGGTAGCATACTTCCAAATGGTTTCCCCAAGTGTGGTTTGATGCTGCTTACTCCAATATGAAGAGATGACTATGGCACCTTAACAGGAAACCCCTATAGATAAGCAAAATGTTCACTCCTTTGCCCATGTCCCATCACAGCATGGTTGACATAAGAACTCACGCTATCGGCTGATGTGCTTCAAAATTCCTTCTATGACAAGAGTGGTATCGGAATAACAACTGCCTAACTCACTGAATCACTGCATTTGACCCCTTGTTTTGCTTTCTTCCTGCTTGTGTTAAAACTAACCAGTGTAAAAGCAAAGAGGGCATGCACGTTTTAAAAGCTTTGCTATAGCGAGCCCCAGTAACAAAACATTCATTAAAAAAATGCTGGCCAGGATTACACAGCAATAAGCAACAACAAACCTGCTTTTGCAGAAATCCATGGTCTAATTTTGAATCAGGGGTCACATGAAAAGTTGGAATTACTGTGAAATGTTTGAAAGATTATGTGTAATGAAACTGGGGTTTGTGACTCAAAACCTTCCAGCCATCAACTTTTTGTTTTGCTTAAGACACCCAGAGTGGGACGGGTATGCCCAGACGTGGGCCCCGAGCCTGCTTGGCCTAGAGACCCAAGCTACTCCTCACTCCTGATGCCCAACAAGGCTGAAACATGTTTGAGGATGCTTGTGGTCTTGTGCAGAAGGGATGTGGCCTAGCAGTTCGGGCTTATCTGCCCGTTTTGGGATGGGACAAAGCCTGATTTGCACATGGTCTTTCCCCTTTTGTAAGGGATTGGCAGGCTGACAAAGATGGTCTGGAGGGTTGCCCAGAGCTGTGCCAGTGGTTAGGATTAATTCAAAACCTTACAGCCATCACCTTTTTGTTTTGCTTATGTCACCCCGAGTGTGGCAGGTATGCCCAGACGTGGGTCCCAAGACTGCTGGGCCTAGAGACCCAAGATACTCCTCACTGATGATGCCCAACAAGGCTGGAACATGTTTGGGGATGCTTGTGGTCTTGTGCAGAAGGGATGTGACCTAGCAGTTCGGGCTGGACTGCTGATTTTGGGGTGGGACCAAGCCTGATTTGCATATGGTCTTTCCAATTCTGTAATGGCTTGGCAGGCTAAGAAACAATGGTCTGGAGGGTAGCCCAGGGCAGTGCCCGTGGTTATGATTAATTCAAAACCTTCCAGCCATCACCTTTTTGTATTGCATAAAACTGATGGAGCCATCACTGCTTTCGCGGAGCTGACCTCCTCCCATGCGCCAGGGGACGGCAGCTGCAACCTGATCCTGACCCTTGGGGGCAGCTATATGAGAAAGGATCACATGGGGGGAAAACAGCCTCTGGGGTGATGTCCTGGCTTCATTGGGTGAGACATGGTATCCCCCATGTTCTCTTGAAAATAACCCTGCCAACCATATCTAATACCTTCATGGCCTATTGTTCTACACCCTCTCTTACTCCCAAGAAGAATAGGGAGATCACCCTTTCCAGTTCCACCAACCATTCATCCAAGACTCATTCACCATTTAAGACTACTGAAAACGATTACAAAAGTCTTCCGAATCAATTCCAAAAAGTACTGGGACGAAGAAGAGGAATCAAGCAATGTAGAATGAGGAACACCACAAGCACAGTGAGCGTTCTTGTGTTTGCTCATACCCACCTGTGCCTGGGAAGTTTAAAAGGCAAGTGAAGCAGGATATCAATGTCTTCTGCTGGGGGGAGCGCTGCGTCTCTCCATGAGGTCGAGGGTACCAAAAGGCGATTACTGGCGTGATGGAGATAGGCGGCTCACCAGCGAAGAAGGAGAAGGTTGCTGCGCGAGAAGGACATGCTGCAGGAACGCCAGGAGCCGGCAAGGGACTCCAGGGCATTCACAGGTGACCAAGAGCAGCCCTTTAATTACCGTAGCCCAGAGCGAAGTAGATGTTGCAAGTGGAAGTCGCGAGACCCGAAGAATCTGGCAGAAGCGGTCACAAGAAGGAAGCAGACGAAGGCGCTTCTCCGGTTGACCGTGGGAGAATATAGGAATGCCAAAGAAAGTCGACAAGGCTTACCAGAGGCAGTGGGGACCCCAGGGAATGTCAGTGGTCACGCCAAATGCAAGTGAATGAACAACAAGCAAGTGAGCGAGAAAGAAAGAATGAACTAAACATTAAAAATGGAAATACATTACAAATAAGACCCTTACTAGCAGATAAACTGTGCGAACCCAGGAAAAACCAGGAACGTATAATATATCTGGAGGACATATTTGCAAACAAAGTGTGTGTGCGACTATGGAAAATGGCAGAGAATCAGTGTGAATACAAGAAGTCATGGCAGGGGAGAATACCAGGCAACCATCACCAGGGTGTGAATATAAGAAGCTGTGGCAGGAGAGTCTACCAGGCAACCATCACTAGTGTGTGAATATAAGCAATGGCATAAGAGTATACCAGGCAACAAGAACTGAATTGTTTAAAAAAGTTAAGAATTGTGTTGTTCAACCAAGAGGTCCTTAGAAGGAACATCAGGACTGAGTAAAGAATTGTTTTTCTTAAACAAAGAGGTCCTGAAAAGAAACTTCAAGTCTAGGAGAGGATTGTATGAACCAGGTGTTCAAGAGATATCTATCAGCAAGTTTGTACGTCAGTATTGTTGTGGGCAAAGAAAGGCACAAGGAATTGTTGAACAGGAAGCTTCAGAGAACCAAGAGGAATCGAGGGGAAGGGAACCATCCTCTGGAGCATGGACTTATATCCTCAAAGAACCTTTGTGTTGGAGCCATTTATTCTTCTTTTGTGAACACTTTTCTCAAGCTTCCAAGGTTAAAGACATTTCCCGTTTCACCATAGAGTTTAATTTTAGTGTAAGGGTCAAAATAGAACTTTGGACAAAAGACCGTTTTTATTTTGGACATTCTGAAACGGGAAGATCTTCCGTTTTTGGTTCAGGCAGGGAAATTCCTCTTAGAACAGGGCCAAAGAGGTATTTTCCCAACCCCTTTTAATTTAGAAAAAAGTCTTTAACCAAAACCATGGCTAACTTGGGTCTGAGTTTCATTTCTGACATCTCGCAGGTTGTTGTTGATCCAGCACCACAGTGATCAGAATGATGCATTAGGATTGACCCACTGATACCTTGACATGCTGTAGGCTACACAGCCACTATCTGTGTTGTCCAGTGAAGGAGACTGCAACATATTGTCCAGTATTGTCAACCATCTTTGATGAGTGCTTCTGGCAAACTAGATCACAATATGTATAATGAAAAACATCATGAGTGGCTGAAAGGTATTTAAAGAGCAGTTAATGCTCTGGGGTGTGCTACTCTAGAAATATTGGTCACACTCACATCGTCCGAAAGCATATGTACATTGTAAACTAAAAAGCAATGCTATATGCTGCAAAAAGTTGGGATTTACCTTTAAAACCACAGTTATGTGATTCTCAAAACCCACTTCCCGCTATACCCTTTTAAAAGGATTTTTTTAACATACTGAGGAAAGTCTTTTAGTGGCTTATTTTCTAGTGTTATGTTATGTTAACATGATTTTGTACTGTGCCAGCTAATCACCATAGTACTTTAAGAGCGCATAAGCTTGTCAGTGTAGTGGTGTATTGTGACCCTGCCAGGGGCATTCACACCTTAAACTATGGAAGAAAGCATATGAAGAGGATTGGAAAGTGGGAAATGGATGCTAGGAAGACAGGATTGTAGAGAATGTTTAGTAATAGCATGGGGACATATCAATCCTGTTAGGTGTATCATGGTTATGCAAATGGGAAGAAGTGGATGTGTCCAAAAGTGTGGTGATAATTGGGTATTGTTTCCAAGGCAGCTTTGGAGAATTGTTCGTACACAATGGCACTCATTACGAGGTTGGCGGTAACCCGCCGGTGCTACCGGCGCATTGCTGCCAACCCTGTAACACAGAATATGGCGCCTGGCTTCCGGGTGCCACTAAGACATTACAAGTCCCGGCGGAGTGGGAATTCAGGCGGCAGATTTTATAAGTCCCCATTCCCGTGGGACTCCATGGGAATGGGGACTCGGAAGAACCAGCACCGTCATGGACGGTGCCGGTGCTTCTTTGACAAGTCTGCCTGCAGGGGACCTTGTGCCCGGCAGGGTCCGACCTACCGGGTGCAACGGCCCCTGCAGGCAGACTCGTAGTGTGGCGGTCTGGAAACAAGGGTGCCAGTAAGCTTACTGGCACACTCGTTTCCAGACCACCACACTCGTGAATGAAGCCAAATGTAGTGTTTGATGCATGAGAAGCTTGAGAGTGTGATTAGGCAATCCTGGAGGTTTAGTGGCTTATTTGCCCAGGCTACTCTATATTTTGTAAGCCAGGTCAGAATTCTGAGACTGCCAAGCCTGACCAATAGTGAATGGTCAAGGATAGACTATGTATAAAGGAGAATGTTGTAGGTAACAGAATGTAAGGCAATGAAAGTGTCCGACAAATTAAAAAGGACAGGATCTGGATGTCAACATTTTTACTATTATTCACAATCGCAGAACATATGCAACTTGTCTAAGGGGGTTTCACTTAATTCAAAATTCTGTCTAATTCATTTTAGGACGCTTAACAGACTATATTACCCACCTGCTACGATTAACAGATTTGGCTCCTCAAGCACTTAGGACTGCCCCAGATGTCATGAGGTTAAGGCCACAATTGTGCATATGTTTTGGGGGTGCCCTAAACTGGGTGGATACTGGGCATTGGTTTGCCAGACTCTGTGGGACATACTGTGTCAAAAGCTTAACCTTGAGACACATGATTGTTTGTTGGGTTACACGGACAAGATGGCAGTGGTTAAGTAATCTTTCTGAATCTGGGGCGGCTACTTGCTAAGAGAGCCATCTTGCTGCGATGGTCCTAGAGGGGGCCCCCCACGCATGACAACTGGTTGCATGACATCATGTGGGAAACGATACAAAGAAACTGTATTTGTCATTGATGCTACACTCTCGAGCTGATGTCAGACATTTTGAAGGGGTACACAGTATAATGTAATATGGGATACCTTACTGGGCATCCCAGTGCATTAGTCATTTGGTGTATTTGTATGTTGATCCTATTTTTGTTGAATTATAACTGTCCTGTTGTCAGTTTACCAAGTGTTTAAATACAAATAAATTAAAATAAATAATAATAAATGTTACTATTAAGAGTTTGTTCCATGTCATGTCATGCAAGATTATTTTAGTTCATGCCAAGAGAGTGTGGTGCCATACAATGTACAGCAGGACAGAGCATTCTATAGTGAACAAATGTAACCTGATCTCCCAATGTAGGATGTATTAATCAGGCTATGTGAAAGGCAGAGGTGGATGTGCGAACAAACATGGTAGGTAGGGAAAGAAGGGCAAGATGTAAATCCTTCTCTATGCAGTGGAAAGAAGGCCTTGCTAGCATGCCACTATTATTGGCCATTAAAAAATAAATTGGAAACACTGAAGATAGACCCATGTGTGTCATTAACAAAAACAAATCCACTTGAATTATCTAAGACCAGCCCCTGTCCTGTCAATACCTGTCTTATGGGAGACAATTGCACAAGCCTTCAGATCGACCCACCAGGCATCTTTTTTTACTACCCATTAAAACAGGGGTCTACAACCTGGCTCTTTTGATAATTTGGACTACAAATACAATCAGCCCCCAGCCAGCATAGTCAAGGGTGAGGGACCAGGGAAGTGTGGTAGGTCAGAAGAAGGAGGCGGACAAAGAGGTTGCATTTCTACCTGAAATGTTATTCAAATGATAAACAAAAGGCCTATCTGTCCCCACCAAACAGGGGTGTGCCCTAACTAACAAAATCTAACTAAGGTGCTCGTCATCAGTGAGGCCGTCCAAATCAGAATAGCCCACCATCCATCCAAAAACTACCCTATTCTAACCCTATCCTATTCTAACCCTACCACTAATTAACAACTAACAAAACAATAAAGGGTTCCGGAAGAATGACTCCCTTCTCCAGGACAGGCATTCTCAGCCTTAATAGTCTAAATTGAGATAGTTCCATGACAATTAAGACCAGTCTTTTGACTTACTGGGATGAGTGAGAGGAGTCCCTCTGTCTTTGATATATGCTCTGCTGCTTTAACACTGGTTGGGATGAGTATGATGAGTCCCTTAGTATTGGTTATGTGTTGCATGATTAGTTACTAGGATGAGTATGATGAGTTCCTCAGTATTCGTTTCACTCTTCGCTGCTTTTACTGTTACTGAGATGAGTATGAGGAGTCTCTCGGCATTCATTATACTCTTTACTGCTTTTCCTGTTACTGAGACGAGTATGATGAGTCTCTCGGTATTCTGTATATTTGTTACTATTGTTAAAGTTACTGGGACAAGTACGATGAATCTGATACTCTCTGCTTTTCAGCACCTGTCTGTGGCCTCCTCTATGCCTCCCGCTGTTCCCGTTAGCACTAGCTTGTTGGGTTGGCATCACCAGTTCTACATGTGTGCTCGGTATCACGCTGTCTCCATAAGGGCTTCCAGCACCTTCCTTTTCTTCTCTGCTTTGGTCTCTGCGGCTCTGCAGAGTATTCTGCTAGATGGTCTCGAGGTAGTTCTCGGGCCACGCAGTCCACCTCCTTGAAGTCACGCCACCACTTGCCACACACACAAGCTGGCTTCCTGGCGTATCCTACGTTGGGATGGGTGCAGCCCCGTCCCGCCCAGGAGCTTCAAAGTAAGGCGAGATGCATTCGAGGCACTGTGATGAGCCAGGGGAGGAGGGACAGTGAAAGGGGACGCTTTCCCATCCAGCAGGACGCTTTGCTAATTTAACCAATGATCGTGTAATCATATGGTGTGGGCCAAGGTGCGGGCGGCATCACTTGTTTGTGTAAATATTAATAATCATAGGTAGAAGAGAGGGCTTGCGCAGTAACTGCAGCATTACATGCATTAGACCCAAATCCACAAGGTTTCAGAAATCTCAGTCCTGCCCGAGCTCCCATGAGGACAGTTCGCACCCCTACTCAGTACACTGTTTATTCATTGTTCTTGAACGTTTTGCAAAGATGTGTCTTTCATCCAAGAGAAATGTGCCCTACAAGGCAGCAATCAGAGGCCGGCGCCTGGTGTTCATGTTATCTATCTTTGGTCAAAGTATGACCCGGCCCATTCCCGAGTTACCACGAGTTATAGCCCATATAACTGACTGAACATCTAAGATACCCAAATTCCATAAAACCAGGTGCCCTTTGACCAGCAACCCCATAGTAACAAGTCTTGAAAAGTTTAAAGAAGATGGAAAGGGTGTATCACTGAAGAGACAATCATGTGATATGTATTGCAAGGTGCTGGTAGGGGTAAATTATAGTTCAAAATGAGGGTGGAAACCTTGGAGCCAGATGGCGCGGAGGGAGTGAGTGAAATGTGTGGGTGAAGGTTAGAGTGCCTGAGAACCTCCTGTGTGTCCGTCTTAAGGCCTGCCAAGTGCAAAGCATGACTGATAAAGAAGTTGTATAGCAGGAGCATAATTCATTTGGTTTCTGACCTTCAACGTGAGAAGATGAGCCCGCCATCACCCACGTGATGGAAGACGGATGGACTGGGCTGGAACCAATAAACTGCCATTTCATATGTATAAAGGCAGTACCTGTATAGGGTCCATCCAATCTGCTGCGCAGGTGTTTACTGTATGTTGTTGCGTCACTATGACGCTGTGTACCTTTAAATGTTTCTGCTTATACCTCTTTTGGCAGAACGTTCTTAGCAGCAGAGTTCTTTGCTGTTGTTCTCATCTGCCCATGAGATTAAACTTGTTCTCCTTTCCTCCCTAGCGAGTTGTATTCTCTCTGGTGTGAGCATTCAGGGGCGTGCCTTCAATTGGTGACCACAACATGATCCCAGTGCCCCCCGTACCATGTGGTGGATTCCAGGCTGCTTCTCCAGAAGGAGCCATGCCCACCTACTGTGACCAGCACTGAAAAAACATGTGTTCTGAGTGGTTTAGCAGGAGCCATTTTAAGAAAAGTCCTTTCTGCTCTTTGCAGCATGGCGCGGATCCGAGGAGAGTGCAGGCCAGGGTTGGAAACTTGTGACGGAGGAGTTCGGTTGAGTACGCACATGTAGACTCTCATAAGCTACAAGTAGGGAACAGATGCATGTGGAAGCGTGAAAGGTGTGAGAACGTGGTGAGTGAGGTCACTGATGTGACGTGGATGAGGGTAGGATTATTGTCGATAACAATTGTATTAGTGATTCAGTGGTTCGGTAAAGTATTATAAGGTAAGGCAAAGGCAAGGCAGGGATCCCCTTCTCGGAAGGGGAGGGAAGATGTTACCACGAGGCAGAATAATATTTAAAGGAGGTGCATGGAAATAAAAAGTAGTGGTCTCATATACGTAATAGGCCTGGCAACAAGTAGTGGTTGTTAGTGTAGTACGCTGGTTTAGTTTATGGTTGCTGTGTTTTTTGGTGGAAAAGCAGGCCATAGAAGGGACGCTAATTGTGTGAGTCACGGTATGGTGCTGCCCGATTTCCTGGAGCATCGTGTGTGCGTATGGAAAGGTGAGAAAGAAGGGTGGGGTTTGTCTCTCTTACTTTTGTTGTTACAAGCAAGCCCCAGCATACACAGCACGTTAGAAGGGCTTTGCGGGGTTAATAAGAGATAGACATCACTAGCATGGGGGGGAGGATCACCAATAGAGCACACGTATAAGGTCCTGCCACTGTATCGTGACAGGGTGGAGAAATATCATAAGCAGCGGATCGTGGAGAAAGGAGGAAGGGTTAACATAACCCTTTCGGGAGCAGCAGTAGTAGGAGGTAGCCCCTTCTCATTCCCTGGAATGAGCACATATCCCGATTAGGACAGCCCACAGAGAGCACTCACGTGTTCAGTCCTGTCGATGACTATCCACAATGAAAAGGAACCGTTGGTGGGGGCGGAGATAGGAAATCAGCAATTCATATTCATGGTAGACTCTGGTGCAACTAAATCATGTATCATGGAAGGAAACTTTCCACTATTAGGAAAATATCTTGACCCGCAGGGATACTCTGGGGCTACTTCCAAGGCTCCATACACTGAGGAGGAGTTGGACATAAAGGTGGGAGGGAAGGTAGTACGGGCGCCAGTACTATATTCTGAGAGTTCCCCAGGCAATTCACTGGGTAGGGACCTGTTCAGTAAATTAAACATGACGATATCAACACAGATCATGGAATAGCCTGTTCCACGCCTGGGATGTTTGCTGTAAGAGCGATGCTGATAACCCACACAGTGACAAGGGAGGTGTAGTCCACAGGATTCCTGGAGACCCGGACATGTTTGTCTATGGTATCATGGTACTTGTGAAAGAGGCGCCCCAGATTGCCAACCAATGCTGGCAAGTGCCCACTGATTTTATTTTTCGCTCAGCTGTGTCGCCCGAGGTGGTGGCAGGAACAATACTAATGCTGGATCTGGAGGGGTTGTTGGTTTCGGACAGAAGGCTTGTTCTATTAGGAAAAGATAGAGACGGGTGTGGGTGTAGACCCAACTGTGCAGCTAAAGGAGGTAACGGATGATGAACTGTTTGAGAATAACGACAAAGAGGGGGAAATAATACTGGAGATGTGCGTCCCATGTGGCATAATGATACAGTATAGAAGAGTGCAGTATCCATTAATGGCAGCAGTAACTCCATCCCCATTTTTTTACAGCACGTGCCCTCGCAGTTGTGGACTACAAATCCACATGATGTAGGGTTATTGAAAGATGTAAAGCCTGTGTGTATAACCCTGAAGCCAGGTGCGGTGCTGCCCAGGGTATGACAATACCCACTGTCAAGAGAGGAGGAGGAGGGCATTACAAAAACAATACAGGCCCAATGGACCAGGGGATTATCGTGCTATCTACATCCAAGTGCAATAGGTCAATATATCAGGTTAAAAAATCAATGGGGGCAATTGGAGAATGATCCAGGACATGCACTCTCTAAATGATGTGGTACGGAAAGAGTTTCCAGTAGTCCCGAAACCTGCGACAATTTTATGTAGCATCCCCAAAGAAGCCACATATTTCAATGTAGTGGACTTGAAAAGGGCATTCTTCTCGATTCCACTCCATTTTGAGTCGTGGTACCTTACGGCATTTACGCACAGTCAGGTGAGGTTCGAACCACACTAGATTGCCTCAAGGGTACTGTGAGAGCCCGAGCAGATTTAACAGAGTACTGCATGCCGATCTTGGTAACATTCAGGTGCCTAGCACGATTATACAGTACGTGGACGATCTGCTGGTGTATAGTGACAGTGAACAGCTTTGCCGAAGGGACTCCATTGCACTCCAGCAATTGTTGGCCTGTAAGAGGTACAAGTCGATAAGGCTAAATTACAATATTGCCAGCAGGAAGTAATTTATTTGGGGCAGTACATATCGGCAAATGGGAAAAGGATTCTACCCGACAGGACAGCGTCAGTACGCGCCACCCAGAGACCAGCCTTAGTTAAAGGGATGCACAAGTTTCTGGGCTTGTGTAACTACTGCAGGGCCTGGATTCTGGATTATGCAGCATACACAAGGCCACTTTTACAGGCCCTGAGGGAAGCACAAAAAACAAAAGACCACAAGTAACAGTGGACGGCAGAAATGGTCAAAAAGTTTGACGACTTAAAAGAAGTCATTAGTTCAGGACCCGTACTGGCCATCCCGGATTACACACAGGAATTCTATTTGTTTTCACATTCGGATGGCCAGTTTATGACAGCAGTATAGACGCAAAAATGCATTATGGCCCCAAACCATTGGCCTATTGTAGTGGTACTCTGAACGCAGTGATGCAAGGCCAGTTCGCGTGCAAATAAGCATTAGCAGCTGTTGCCTTTGCTATAGAGAAAAGTTCTATGATCTTAATGGGGCGTTCAGTAACGCTGTACATGGAACATTCTTTGTTTTCTATTCTAGAAATGTCAAAGTCTACCCTGATTATGCAGAGGTCATCGGCATATGAGATTATCTCTAAACCCTATATACATGTGGTTAGGTGTAAAACGGTGAATCCTGCCACCTTTTTAACAGACATGCCTACTACAGAGGACCTGACCGCACATATGAGGGGGAGGAAAATAATACCGCCAAAGCAAGAGATTGTGCATTGACAGAGGGTGAGGTACTTTTTGTTGACGGATCGTCCACAATTGGTCAGGATGATGGACAGAGACGGACAGGGGCAGCAGTGGTACGACTTGAGGGAGGGGAGTACAAGACAGTGGTCATGAAAAGGTTGCGTACACACTATTCTGCACAAGCAGCAGAACTTGTGGTGCTTATTGAAGCACTGAGAGCGTCATAAGGGTGTCATGTCACAATATATTCTGGCTTAGCGTACGTTAAAACAACAGTACACGCTGGTCTCTCCCGTTGGAAGAGGAGGAGGTTTCAGAGGGTGGAAGGATTCCCAGTGCAGCATGCAGTGCTGTTAGAGATGCCGATAGAAGCGATATCACAGCCACCTGTTGTGGTGGTCGTCATGTGTGCTGCCCGTACTAACGGGACAGACAAAATCTGAAGTGGGAACGCAGCCGCCGATGCGGCAGCCAAAATGGCAGCATATCTGTCAAATTAAATATCCAAGGAGTACGTTATGACTGCCCCACCGACAGACAAGCATCCAGTGCCTTACACCGCATTGTCCATTTCCGAGATGATCGAACTACAAGGAAGGGCACCTGAGAGGGAGAAGGGGTTGTGGTTAGGGAAAGGGTGTAAGCAATCTCCAAAAGATCTGTTAAGGAGGCAAGAGAACTTGGGGAAGATAGTAATGCCCCAGGAACTGCAAGCACTGAAAAATTGCACTACCTGTCGCACAGTTTGAAACAACACATAGCTGCAGACATACAGGAGGATTGGTTGACACCAAACATACAAGCGAGCATTACAGATATGGTCATCCATTGTACCACATGTCAAAGTTTTAGTACAGGGATGACACTACGAACATTAAGGGGCACCTTTCCCCGCCCTACTGGGCCGTTGCATGAGTTACACATAGACTATGCCGATATGGGTGAGTGTTGTAATGGATCTAGGTACCTCATTGGAGTGGTCTGCCCTTTCTCAAGGTGGGTGGAAGCAGGGCAGTGTGCACATCCAAATGCCAAGTGTGCTGCAAGGTTTTTAGTGTGGGAGGTTTTTCTGCGCTGGTGTGTGTGCGAGGTTTTAAGATCAGACAATGGCACACATTTCTTTAATATAATATAATAGGAGGTAGTGTGAGAATCCTTCAACAGTTAATCCAACTTAGTAAGGAGACATAAATATCTCAGAAAATACTTATCCTTTTAGTTAATACTTCATCAAAAACTAAACAAAGTTTTAATTTGTTGTTACACAATGTATTAACATAACACACTTTAAAAAAAAAACACAAACCTAATTGTGGCAATGTATCCTCAATGTAGAAAGATGGTGTATAAATGATAAACACTTGTCGTTAATAACAACCTGCGAAGCTATGGCGATCTTGTTGTTGTTTTATGCCCTATAATTGGGTCTATAACTTCATTCTGGTGACATTTATTACCAGAAGGTAGAATTCGATATGTTTCTGTTCTCTCTAGTTATTTTCGGAAAAACATTAATCAGCAGGATTGTCACATTAGTTGCAATAGCGATAAAACAAATGCATATTAATCAATTTAAGAGCTTGGTGGCCATGCTAGGAAAAGGACAGTTCCAGCAACCAAAGATGATGAAAAGATCAATTTACGTGTCTAAAGATTTTTGAACATTGCTTGCTGAAATACCAGAAGAATCCAGACTTTTTAGTTCAGCAGAATAATGTTTTGCCTCTTTACTGTTGCCGGGAGTACAGACGGCAGCCAATGCCAAATGGCTGCAAATTGTGAGGTGGGAACTGGTCCAGCTCACGAACAACACAGAGAATAGTTTCAATCTGATGAAGGTTGAGCTGCAGGTTTTAAGATTTATGACCATGCAGAATCGCTCCGTGCTGGATATGTTAACAGCAATGGAGGGCGGGGTTTGCAAATCATTTTGGGTGATTCCTGCTGTACATTTGTACCTCCAGAAGACACCAAAATGCATCATTATCCCACATCATTGCAGTTGTCCAAGGCCTGGGTGTTCGTATGAAGAAGGAGGGAGGAATTCAGTTTAGTGATTGGCTGAATATGACATTTGACTGGGTCCCATCGTGGCTAGGAGCAGTCGTGAAGATGTTAATGTCCATTTTTGTGTTCATCCTGGTCAACCTCTGCATGTGTGAGCTAGTTATTCGAAGCTATGTCACTGTGGCACCTGATAGTACAAGAATGATGGTATCAATTGGGGGTTCAAAAGCACCTTGTGGAAAAAAAAACATGGAGGTACAAACCAATGTCCACAGGGTGGCCCGAAGTATGAAATGTGTCCCATCCCTTATGGAGATGAAGTTGATCCTCTATACCACACTGTCATTTCCCCACCCCCTGATCCAGAAAATTAAATAGGGTTTGTGGCGGTCCTGGCGGGAGAGAGGGGTTGCATTTACATGGGTTGTTCACCTCAAGAGTATGTGCGTAGGGGGGGAGAGTTTGCAATCAGTGTGCAGGGCGTGGATGCCACTAAAGAGGAATAACCCAGATGTGGAAACTGGGGAGTGGGAGCGCAGAGCTCTTTCAGAATTTGTTACTGTAGAAGTAACGAAATGGGGCAATGTTTGGAAGCGGGCAGCCCCGTACCCCCCCAGGCGCTTTAAAGTAAGGTGAGATGCATTTGAGGCAATGTGATGCGGCAGGAGAGAGGGGGGACATTGGAAGGGACGCTTTCCCATCGAGCAGAACCCTATGCTAATGTTACCAATGATAGTGTAATCATATGGTGTGGCCCAAGGTGTGGGCAACAATACTATTTTGCGTATATATTAATAATCCTAGGTAGAAGAGAAGGCGTGTGCAGTAAATGAAGCATTACATGCACTAGGCCCAAATCCATGAGTTTACAGAAATCTCCAGTGATGCCATGAGGACAGTTTGCACCCCCACCGGCCACACTGTTTATTCTTTGTCCTTGATCGTGTTGCAAAGATGTCTTTCACTCAAGAGGAATGTGCCCTACAAGGCTGTGATCAGAGGCCGGCGCATGGTGTGGAGGTTATTTCACTTTGGCCAAAGCATGGCCCGGCCAATTCCCGAGTGACCACGAGTTATAGCCCATATAAATGACAGAACCCTAAGATCTCGTTATTCCATGACACCAGATGCCCTTTGACCAACAACACCAAGGTAACAAGTATTGAAAAGTTTAAAGAAGATGCACAGGGTGTATCACTGAAGTGATAATCATTTCATTTAATTTGTACTGCAATGTGCTGGGAGGGGTAAATTATAGTTCAAAAGAAGGATGGAAACCTTGGAGCCGGATGGCGTGGAGGGAGTGAGTGAAATGTGTGGGTGAAGGTTAGAGTTCCCCAGAACCTCCTGGGTGTCCGTTTTAAGGCCTGCCAAGTGCAAAGCAGGAGTGGTAAATAAAATGTATAGTAGGAGTATAATTAATTTGTTTTCTGACCTTCAAGGTGAGATGATGAGCCCTGCAGCACCCACATGATGGAAGACGGATGGACTGGGCTGTGACCAATAAACTGCCCTCCCATATGAATGAAGGCAATACCTGTATAGGGTTTATCCAATAAGCCACGCAGGTGTTTACTGTATGTTGTTGTGTCACTTTGAAGCTGTGTACCTTTAAAAGTTTCTGCATGTGCCTCTTTTGGCAGAACGTTCTTAGCAGCAAAGTTCTTTGCTGTTGCTCTCATCTGCGCATGAGATTAAACTTGTTATCCTTACAAGATCGACTTGGGCCTTTCTTCCCTAGCGGGTTGTATTCTCTCTGGTGTGAGCGTTCAGAGGCCTGTCTTCACCTGCAACGCTTAAGTTCCTTTACGTTCTCCAAGTCCACTTGACTGAAGACCTCCCAGAATGCCCTAGCTTCTCTCTTCCAGGTTCGAACTTCCTGGGTTTCACCTGCTCGGTGAACATGACTCCGTGCTTCTGTGGCTCCTCGCAACCCAGCAAAATGCTTCTCGTAGTCCGCCTTCGACTCCTAGAGCCTTCTGATGCACGCAAGTCCTTTAATTTTTATGAATTGTAGCTGGGTGCTCCCTAGTCGAGGATCGCTGCCCTTCTTTTCTCTCTCAGGAGTATTCTTTCTTACTCCATAGTTCCCACTCTTCACAGTATTTCCTATTTGCCATAGAGGAGTGATCAGCATTACTCCTCCACTCTTATTCTTTTTCTTAGTGGGTTTGTATTGGAAGTGGTATCACAATAGTACACTGTGGTCTGTTCAGGTTGTGTCTTCCGTGGCAGTGATGGTCTGAGGGGTTCATGGAGGAGTGGGGCAGGGAGTTCCTTCATGGAATGTTAGTCCTTGGTTTGAGGGGTCAGAAATATGAGGCGGACAACTCTGAAGTTTTTGCAACAAATGCCATTTTATTAAATTAGAAGGTTGGATAAATGCCTCACTATCTCTACCCTAATGAGGATTTCCCTGCTTAAAATCAATTAAAGGAAACTCTCTAATAAAGATATCTGTCTTATATATACAATAAATAAATAAGGACACGCATTGCAGTTCATAACAATAATAAGTGAATTTGTATTGCAATAGCAATCTCTTCTCAGAACCGGGGTAAATTCCCCTTCCCCAGATTTTAAGCAGAATTCTGTTTCTTAGTTCAAGAAAACAAAATAAGGAAATCCAGGCTTGAAACAAAGTTCCAACATAGTTCTTTGTAACTTCAATTGATCAACAGCAAGTTCCAATACTCCAATGATACAACAAAGAAAATGGGAGGTTCTTCTCCTTCCTTGTATGATTGATCCTCCTTAGATAAAGGACAATTTTGCAGTTCATCAATAGCAACAATGTTTGGCCACAACTAAAAAGTTCTAAAGAAATAGAGCATCTTGGTAGCATCTTTACACAGCTATTCCCTCTGCAACATAAGCACATACATTGTCTCTGACCACTCTGTAGCACTTCTTCGACTTCCACCTGGTTTACTCCCATGCCAGGCCTACTACCTCCATTTACACCTGGTCTACTCCCATGCCAGGCCTACTCCTCCACAGGTTTGCTATCTGGGTATACTCACCCGCCTGAACAGCATTTCACAACAACAAGTGCTCTTGTGGTTAAGGTCAACTCACAAGAGATTCATAGTAGTCAACAGTTTGTAGCTTCAAAACCTTTAACTCTTTGGGGAAACCAAGATGCACATTAGTGCTCTTTAATACTTTTCTATAAATATTTATCCTCTCTTCTGAATATCCTTTTCCAGAGGGGCAGCATTTCTTTGACACTCTTGTTTCCCCACTCTTGTAACCAACTACTGACAAGCTTAGGGTCTTATTCTGCTGTTCCCTTGGCTTTGACAATGTGAGTTCATAGCAGCTTTTAACACATGTTGTATAAAATATGGACAATAGGTTTCACAACTGAGGGACCTTTCATTAGCCCCCTTCTGCTGTTGGAAATGGTTGCTGGATTCCATTTGACTCGGTGTTAGTCGCTTTTGGCTTAGGCAATACTTGCAGGTATTATTTCTGAACAATCCAATGGGTTTCTGGGCTTTCCATGGACAGTTAAAATTACAGTCATTTGGCTTTGTCATATAAGACTTGCGCTGTTCAATAGTTTGGTATTCACAATTGCTTGGAAAATGACTTTCACTCTTACGCGAGTGCTGCGTGTGCTGCTTTTCAATATTTCCAGAATTCAAAGTTACTTTCAGAGCCACTCTCACTCGAGTGCTGCTTTCATTCTGAATGCCTTCCTTGGATACGCGAGTGTGGAGAGCTCTGTGGTTACTACCAGTATGTGAACCCACCGGGTAAGAGCTGCGTCTCCGGTCCCCTCGCCGCTCACAGGGCTTCTGCTTCTGTGGCTCCTCGCAACCCAGCAAAATGCTTGTCGTAGTCCGCCTTCGACTCCTAGGGCCTTCTGATGCACGCCAGCCACCGGAGACGACCTCAAGGCTCTCAGGTGCACGCCAACCATCGGTGACAGCCTCTTGGGAACAAAAGCTTCCCTCGCTTCCCAAAATACCCTCTCAGTACTGGCAGCTGATTTCTGCTGCACCGTGGTCCCGGTGTCCTCTCTCTCCTCCAGCATTTGTCTGGTCTGCCTGCATAAACCACACTGCTTCTGCTGAATCTTCTCACTCTGCCTCTGCCTCTCACCAATGGCCTGCACCCGAGGGTGCCTTTTAAGCCTGTCAGTCTCCCTCAGGTGTGGATCATTTCCATTAATGATCTGAACATTCCTGCAACATTGTACCTTTTTGGCCCTCAAATTCGTCCCAGTACTTAGGGAATTATAGGACTTGAAGTCCGTAATGGCAAGGTTAGTTTGTCTAGTTTGAATTTTGCTTTTCAGCCCAAGTCTGCTCTTTATAATGTTCTTAAAAGGAATATTATAAGGATTAGTTATCGGACCTGATTGGAAAGGGGAGGGCAGTTCTTTTTGGTTGTTATTATTCCTAGATTTCTTTACACTATACCTTTGGGGGTTAGGGAAGCCTCCAGCTTTACAAGTCTATAGGATTTTGGACAGCTTTTTATTTCACCCAATGCCTAAGAGTTTGTGATTGTTTTCACCCCTATTCATATGTGTATCTTGTTGAACAAAAGTATGATTATTACAGCAAGCCATACATATGCATTGAGGAAACCTCCTCCCTAGAGGAAGACAAATACTGCGTCTCATCCTACAGAGTCCTCTCACTGCCCTGGGCCTTTTGTCTGACCGCCCAGGTGATCCTCCAGCAGAACAACACCCCCAACATCAGGATCAGGAAGTGTCTGTCTTTCCCTGGCTAGATGGGAGGAAACGTTAGGCAGGGGTTTAGTGAGGAGTCTGTAGGATTCATCGTATAGTCCCCAAGAGGGGAGTCTCTCCCTGTGAGGTTCCGCTGACCGCCACGCCTGGGGGGAATGTTGCATAGCGCGCTCCTCTCCCTAGCCTAACCAGGAAGGCTCCTCTCTGGGGAGAAGTGATGAGATCCTGTGAATCGTCGTAGGAGTCATAGTCCAAAACATCTCGAGAGCCGCAGCTTGCAAACCTCTGCCATAAAAAAACAAATTCTTCATGGTTATATACAAAACCCTTCCAGGCATCCCGACATCAAGGAGTTTCACCCCACATTCAACGCGTAGAAAAATTCAACGCTTTTTCATTTATTCCAGTTATAACACTCTGAAAAGGATTTTTTCTGCAAAGTAGACGCATCTTTGAAAGATACTCAACAATCCCAGGAGGTTGGAACTCATCAGTGTGATGCAGGCGGCAAGGAATTGGAAGTGCCAAGGTTATAATGATGGATAATGCTGAACAACCTTAATTTCTTGAGAGCCCAAGCCACACCAGGTTTCCAGGATAATCACTCATTGGGCATGTAAATAGCTCTACCCTAGATTCACTGCATTTAAACTTATCAGGCTATCATCAGAACATTTATTGGTTTTGACTTAAGGATACAACTTAGAGAGCCAAACCTATGATCCACACCACATCCACCTGCACCCCCCTTAAAGGGACACAACACTCAGACATGTTTTGCTTAGTTTCATTGACCATGACCAATGGTTCAGAATAAGGGTCTGACCGAGTGGCAGTGTCACCTTTAAAGGGGATTCTGCTAGGCAAAACTAGACACTTCTTGAAGGTACTAAACAATCACAGGGAAAATGTACATACACATTGATTATACAGGTGTTGTCATTTTGTTGTTAAATGACAGGTTCGTGAGGAGCTGCACTGTGTGTTCATTTTACCAGCGAATGTATTTTTTCTACTGCTGTTTACTAAAAATAGAAATCTAAACTAAAGCCTTACGAGTGCAATCCTATTTTCCTAAAGCAGTCGTGTGATTTGTTTAAACGTTTTGGTTTTAGATACCCTCTTCTTATGATTTTACATAAGAACAGGTCAGTAAAACAGCCAGTGTTGATGTTAATAAAGAACAGGAAACGGAAAGAGGAAATGCTAAAAAATACCTAGAGGTTGATAGCCGATCCGGACCTTGGCGTACCAGTTACTACTGAGGCGTTTTAACTCTTCTATGTCATGAAGCGGAAAAAACTGGATCACGATCTTGCTAGTCTGCAGTCTTCGCACTAAAAGGAAATATAAGAGAAAACACCTAAGAAAAAGTATTTTGTCACGTTTTAAGAATTTGAACCAGAAGATAGAATTGCCCGTACAATCCTTGGACAAATATACAGTTTCACTGTATGTGTTTATAGAAAAATTGGAGGAAGTCAAGCTCCAGTACTATTGTATGTGCAGGGCCTTTAAGAGGTGCTAGTTTATTTTCCCCCTCAATCATCCCTACTCCAAAATATTTGGAACATTTCAGGGTGTGGGCATATTCTTTTCCAAATGTTCTGCGTGGTTCAGGATGCTATTTTGCTGACCAAGTCCACAATCAAGTTGAAATAGCAAAGAGATTTAGAAATTATGTTTAGAGATTATCAATTTGTATTTGTATTTTATTTATTTGTATAGCGCACCAGGCCCAGGGGCAACCGGGCGCATCACTTAGTTACAACATAAGAAAAACAGACAGAACCATAATTACAAAGTTTACAAGTATAATACAGAATTTACATATAGTAATAGCAATGAGAGGACAAGCAGATTATGTATACATGTACAAATTAAGCAGAGAACCCAGAGCTAAATGTCCTGGGCGGCCAGCCAGGTTTTCGTAAGGTGTTTGAATCTCGGAATGAGGGTTCTGCTCTAAGCTCATTGGGAAGCGTGTTCCAGAGTTTGGCTGCCAAGCTAGGGAAGCTAATTCCACCTGATCTTTGGAGATTGAAACGTGGAACCTCAAGGCAGTTTAAATGAGCCATTCTGCGGGGTCTAATGGAGTTGTGGAGGGCAAATCGGTTGGCCAGGTAGCAGGGAGCTTGGTTATGAAGGCATTTGTGGGTAAGAGCCAGGGTTTTCAGGGAGATACGGTGTGGGACTGAGAGCCAGCGAATATTGCGTCTGGTGTCGGATATCTGTTGGCGCCTGGGAATGTTGAGGGCAGCTCTAATCGCATTGTTTTGGACAATTTGCAACTTGTTTAGGTTGCAGCAATTGGTGCCTAGGTACAGTGCATTGCAGTAATCAATCTTGGATAATACAAGAGTTCTAGCCAGGGTGACACAATTGGTTGCAGAGAGGAAAGGGCGACAGGCTGTAATAAGCTTGCAGGTATATGCCGCCGCGGAAGAGACTGAGTTGGTTTGTCTGGTCAGGGATAGGGTCGAGTCAATGTAGATCCCTAGGGTTTTTGTGTCCTTGGCGATTGGGATAATATTCCCATCGATGATGAAGGACTTGAACGCAGGGTCGAGTTTGGTAAGTTTTTCTGGCGAACCAAGAATAAGGAGCTCAGTCTTTTCATCATTAAGACTGAGTCCGTGTTGAGCCATCCACGCCTGGATGACCTGGTAGATGACATTGACAGCGAGGGAGTCAGCCGTGTAGTCACCTGAGATAGGGATTAGTATCTGGGTGTCGTCGGCGTATTTGGTGTAAGTGACACCCAGATAGTCCAAGATATCGAAGAGAGGTTTGTTCAACACGTTATACAACGTGGGTGAAACACAAGATCCTTGTGGCACTCCACAGGAGACAGGTGCAGGTGGGGCGGCTGCTAGTGGAGACAGCATGCGCATAGATCTATTGTCTAAAAAGGAGCTAATCCAGGTTGTAGCTTTATCGGAGAAGTGTGCAGCTGATTTAAGGAGGTGGCAGAGGATTTCATGATTGACGAGATCGAAGGCCACCGAAAGGTCCAAGAGGAGTAAGAGAGCAAGTTTGCCTTTGTCTTTTAGATCTTCAATCTGTGTTTTTAAATCTAAAAGGGCAGTTTCAGTGCCGTGACGTGGCCGGAACCCAGATTGCCTAAATTCCAAGAGTTTGTTAGATTCAAGGTAATCTTGAATTTGTAGATATGCTGCACGGTCGAGGATTTTTAGTAAAAACGGGACTGTGGTGATTGGCCTGTAGTTTGTGGGTATACTAGCGTCCAGGGTATGTTTTTTCAATAGGGGGATGACCAACGCGTCCGTTAGATTGTCAAGTACAATCCAAGAGCTAAAGGAAGAGTTGATGAGCGTAGTAATGAATGGCGCTAGGTCATGAGCTGCTTCCTTGATTATAGGTGCTGGGCAGAGGTCGCCTTGGCAATTGGTCGGTTTAAGGCTGGTGATGATCTTTTCCACTTCGGAAATGGAGAGTGGAGAGAAGCTAAAAGGAGTCAGAGAGTTTGGGATGGGGTCGTTTAGGGTGGGGATAGGGTTGGGTTGTGGGTTGGATTGTAGGCTTGATTGTTTGTTATTGATTTTAATTTGGAGGGTGGCAATCCTGCCGAGGAGAGCCTCTTGGATTTTGGTACACCAAGTGCTATCTTTGATGCAAGTGTCTGGTGCAGTGACAGGGGTTTCAAGTTCTTTTAGGATTCTAAACAATTCTTTGGTGTTGGATTTGGCTTGTTAGATACGTTTATAGAAAGTGTCTTTTTTTAGCCTGGAATATGGCTTCCTTGTAGTTAAGGGTGGCCAAGAGGAGGCACGATTTGTTGGCTGCGGACTGGTTGCTTTTCTAATGTGATTCTGCAATTCGTTTTTCTTTGCGCAGGGCCCTGAGCTGGGGTGTGAACTAAGAGTTCAGGTGGGCTCGAGGTTTGGGTTTTCTCAATTTGGATGGGGCGATGATATCTAAGGCTTTTTGCATAGCGAGGTTAAAGGTGTCAACCATAGCCGTGGGGTCGGAGCATGAGCGAACCTGGTCCTTGAGAGCCGGGAGGAGGAGGGGGAGGGGGAGGAGTCTGTTGCAAGTGATGTCACGTTTATTGCGGGTGGCAGTAGCCGGTGCAATGGTAGGGGAGAGGCTGGCAGGTATGGACTGAATGTTAAATGTAATTAAGTTGTGGTCGGTCCATGCATACTGTTGGTTAGAGATGATATGGATAGGACAATTATGGGAGGCTAGCCAGTCGAGGGTTCTGCCCTTAACGTGGGTAGGTTGGTTGATAAGCTGTATGAATCCTGCATTCATAAGCATATTATAAATAGTCATGGCAGCAGTGTCATTGGGATCAGTGAGGCCCAGGTTAAAGTCCCCTAATATCGAGGCTTGGGATTTGGTTGTGGTGTTATGAGTGATGATGTTGGAGAGGTCCTTAGGGAAGGTGGATAGCGGCCCAGGTGGCCGGTAAAGTAGATGGAAGGTGATAGAGTGGTTAGGAGTGACGGCTAGTTTGGCTGTCAGTGCTTCCATAGAGGAAAAGTGATGCACAGAGAGGTGGAAGTTTAGAGCATTCTTATGGATGATGGCAATGCCACCACCTTTGGACTGGTTAGAGTTATGATCGTGTCTGATAATGTTGTAACCTGGAGGGATGGCAAGGGAGAGTAGTGGGCCAGAGGCTACGTGAAGCCAAGTTTCAGTGATAGCCATAATGTCGAGGTTGAGGGTAAGAATAAGGTCAGCCCCTTCTAGAGCATGAGCCGTGAGTGATCTGACATTGATTAATGCACCCTTAATATTGCTAGTGTTAGGGAGGTTGGGGTGAGGTGGTGATGGGTTTTTCAAGTGTGTGGATGCAGTGGAGGTCAGAGGCTGTTGGTTAAGATGCACAGAGTGATGGGAGGTGTGCGTGAGTCGCGAGCTATGCTTATATTCTAAAAAGGTCTCACACAACTCTCACCACAGGTGGATCCAGGTTAAGCCAAGGGCTTATTTTACACCTACCCACTTGGCAGCCTTCAGAGTGGGACACAATAAAGCATTCCTGCAGTCTGGCTGTCCTCAGGTCGCTCTCGTCCACATGATCTGGGAGTGCCCTGTGGACCACCCATTCTGGTCAGGGGTAATCTGTAAACTGAATGATACCGCAGGTCTCAAACACCCACTTACCCCCCTCTGGCTTCTTTGCTTGTTAGAGTTTCAAAATAGCTGAAATATTTGCTAGTATTTGTAGCCTTTCTACTGGTGAAACTATTTATGTTGCTCCTCTGTAAAGTGGTGATATCATCTCAGGCCCTAGCTGTCAATATGACCTTACAGGATGTAATAACTGTGGGGAGGCCTGCCGAGCCTTGGTAAGGGGTAACATTAACTGAGAGGTACCTGGACCTTCTTTCATGTGCATCGCTTTAGCACAGTCACTTGCCAAGAATATGGCAATCAGTCACTTTGTGCTGAGTGTGTTGACCACTATTTTAAGAGATCTACATTTTTCTCTCCCATTGTCATGTACTGATGTGCACTTTCTGTGACGTGCAAGAAGCAGGATTCGGACCACTGAATATGATTCAAACATAAATGAAAACCTGCCTAATCTGGCCCTACTGCTGCTGTGAGGTTCCCTATCTAAAATTGAACACTAAGGTGCTCTTCAAGTTGTTCTGGCAACATAAAAAGTTCGTCCTTAGTTCAAAACCTAATCTAAATAACTATCCCTACCACTAGATATAAATTACAATACAAAAGGTAAATGCCTGTTAGACTTAGGATCTTGTAGCTGACCCCATCCTCTTGTAACATTTCTTGAAAAGAAATGTTCATCACAGTTCTCTGGTTTGGTCTCGGCCAATAGGTCCTTGTACAAACAGTTGATCAGTCTGATTAGAACACAAACCTCTTCTTAAGCTTTTCTAGACGAACTGCTGTCCTTTTCAGTCCTCCAAAACTTGTGACTTTCACTGAAGAAGAACACAGGCATAGGCTCTTTCTCAATAATCAGCATATATCTTGACAGTTCCCTTTTCAGAACAATGCCGTCTCTTCTTAGGCTTTTGTAATATACTCAGCTTTCTACTGTGGACTTTTAGGTCTGCGTTGTTATCCTGTACTACCAGATGTGTATTTGGATAGTTTTGGCCTTTACCAGGACTCGCCTCGCGCTCACACTGGATTTTCTTGACGTTTCTAGGCACATCCTCAGGGACTTGGCAACCAGTACAGTCATACACTTTGCCTCCCTTGCATATCGTCGGATTTACTATTTCTTCGTGTTTGTTGCAGTGCTCGACCGTCCATCCACCTCCTTTCTCATACCACATGCCTGTTTCTCTGCAGAGCTCTCTCCAGGGAGGGTGGGTGTCTCCGGTGGTGGTTGGCGCCTTCGAGCCAGAGCACTTATTGGTGCCTTTGGCCTTCTACAGCATCAGCCTTCTTGTGACCTCGCTGGTGCTTTCTCTTTATCTTTCGGATGGCGGCCTTCTTGTGGGCTCACCAGTGTAGGGTTTCCTCTGGCCGTAACCTTCTTGTGTGCTTACCATTATGTTTTTTCTCAGGTTTCCGCTGGTGGCAACTTTTTCGAGGGGTTGCCAGTATCTCTTGCTCGGGTTTCCTCTGATGACAACCTTTTTGCGCCATTGCCGGTATCTCTTTGCTGCATTTTCCTCTGGCCGCAACCTTATCATGAACTTACCTCTTTTTCAGGTTTACGCTGGCAGCAACCTTTTCATGGGCTTGCCAGTATCTATTGCTCTACGTCTGTCGACGTTGCGTTGCTGAGCTCTGCAGCGTTCCTTGGGCTGCTTGTCCACCACGTATGTGCTTTGGTCCCGCCTCCAAGTAGCGCTGATTCCGAGCTGTAGCAGTGTAGTCCACTCTGTGCATCTCCACCCCAGCTAATTCACTCTACGTCAGCTGGTCTTTTCTCCATCCAGGTGAGAATGGAATGGTCTTTATAGGGGTTCTTTAACGAGAGCCAAAGTTCTGTTGGTTACAAGACTTCACACTTGAGGGGCATGGAGTGGGGGGCAACATTTCTATCCGGTAAAATAATGTTTTCATCAAATGAACACCTTCCTTTCCTCCCATATAAGCAGAGATGACTGGGTTTAATGGAGATGTTAATAAACATTGAGAGTTCTTGTTCCTTAAGGGGGAGTCACTCCCAGGGATATCCCGCTTGCCCATACCCCAAGGGGGGGGGAGTCTTGAATAGTGGGCCAACCTCCCTAGTCTCAATGGGGTGGCTCCCCTTGGGGAAAAAGGATAAATACCCTGAATGTATCTTAAGTGAAATAAGATTTCTGTAACTTTGCACAAATTATCTGTGACACCTTGATACACTATGACCTAAACACAGGTTTGTGATGCTGTAATCAACAAAAAGATTTTTTTTTTTGTATAGGAGTCAGTTGGCTAGCTGGGTGCTGCATGACAGATCTCCTAGTTGGCTCATGCGCCCTCAAATTGGAACCAATCAATTCACCAGCTAATGTCATCTTTAAGTGGTGTCACAGATAGCACAAAAAATCACTCACAGTCTCAGAGGTGGTTCAAGGGTTTTTGTTGATGTTCTTGTGGGCCCTATGGCCTCCTTCTTTCTCTTGTCTTGAGTTGTACTCTTTCTCCGATCTTGAGCCGCACCTACACCCTAACCCAGGCACCCTTGACCCCAGGTTAGTAGCTACAGAAGATCCCCTACTGTCTACTTCTAACTTCTACTGGTGGTGAGAACCTAAAGGCTGAAAACCTTATATTGCTAAACCGCTTCAGGGACTTCCTAACTTTCCTCATACTATTCAGTGGTTAGTGTTCTACGGGGTTTAATGGAATTTTCCCATACAAATGCTCTATTAGCTTCTGGCTCCCCCTCTAACACGCTTACTCTCACCTCTCCCTTTCCTACTCTATCCTCTTGTCCACTTGCCCTCAGTCTTCCCACCAATCTCCTGTTCCTGTGTGCTGCAAGCTGAACTCGAATGTTTGGGAGGAGCTCACTACCTCTTGAACTATCAAGCTGTTTAAGCAGTAGAGACTGGACTTATTGTTTCCAATAGAGTTAAACAGAGGGCATGTATTGCAATTACAGAGTGCTGGTGATTGCTGGGGATCACTTTATACATGATCTGGCTCGAGTTGGACCAAAGTTAGATTAATTGTGGGGCTGTGATGGTCAGATAAGAAACATTTGATACAGGGGAGAAGTATGAGTGAGTGTTTCCTGCAGAACCTCAATCATACTATCTTACTTTTCAGTAAAGTGGTTAGACACAAGAAACACTGTCCGGATCCTCATGCTAACACAGCCTCCACACTAGCTAGAAACATGTGTGGACCTGATCTTCAAACTTTTTACATGGACTTCCTACTTTTTGCTTCTGCTAATTTCCTTTATGCCCACCTCCCACCATTTCACAATGCCCACTTTGCCCATTATACTCCTGTCCATTTTCATAGCACCTATGAGGGTTCTAGAATGGGCCACCCATGTCTGTTGTTTGCACCAAACCTTTGCAGTGCAGTTTGTCTCGAATCTGTGCACCATCACAGCAGCTTGAATTTCTTCCAAGAAAACAAGAGTTCCTGGATAGTAGATGCACCATCCCATCCTTTACTCCAAGAGAAACCTTCTAAGGCCATGCCATCCTCTCGCGCACTTAAAGCAATTTAAAAGCAAATACCAAAATTAAAACGGTGTGATTTTTGGCAGGAAAAACGTGTTTCATTGTGGGCTGTAAGAAATTGGCCAACTCTCGCAGCAACTTTTTGCTGAGACACTAAATAAACATTTAATTTTTCTGAGGACTACTTGTACCAAAATAGATAACTGCTTTATGAAGGATGCGAAGACCAACATACACACACTTACTTATCGATTTCCCTGGATAAAGCTTGGCTTGCGGGTGGCCAGGTACAGTTTGTTCATCTTTTGCACGAAGATTTTCTAGTTCACGTTTAATGATGTACTGGCATTCTGTCATTGTTAGAAAGTCATCATTGTCCTCTGCAGGAAGATAAAAAAGAGAAATAAGCCACTTGAAAACAAAATTAAAAACAACTACTAGGGTGGAAGTAAAGTAGTCACTACTCACTTGCATGCACAACTATATCACCTGCAATTTTAAAAATGGGCGACAAGATAAAAGTACACAATTTTCAAATGATCTTACGTAGAACTTGTAAACTCAAATGCTAGCTGGAAAGAACGAGTGGTAAAAACATGGTTAATGGCTTTACTGATTCTACGGGCCAGGCCGGGAGGACAGTTCAGGGGAAACACGCTTGTCTTAGAAGCACGACAACGCAGAGCAACACAGGTTCGAATCCTAGTCCCGTACTTAGAGAATGGTCTCCGGTATTAAGAATGATATAAAAGATTAATTAATTAAAAGGCAATTCATCATCAGCCAGCAATCATTAACAATCAAATAAGAAGAGTCCATCACATGCTTTAGGACTCCATTTTACACAGGCCTTTATGTTCACAAGAGATATTTTTTCAATCCCTTTTAGTATAAAAGAGGCATCGGTTGGCATGTATCTGGTATCATATGCTTCTTAAATAAGCAGCTGGCTTTGTCCCACTAGGCAACTACGCAATCTACTCCACATGCCAACAATTTTGACATTGTAGTACATGCAAAGAAAAAAATGTATCGAAAGAATTGTAAATATATTAAGAAATGGAAGCACTGCATTCCGGGAGACACTATATATAAAAATTGGCATACAAACCATAAATTTTTTAAGAAAAATGCCGTCTTGAAAGGACTTTTCCAACTGTTGCGTAGTACTGATTATAGAAACATTGGGGTCCCTGTTTTGTGCTTTTGTCAATGGCACTAGTGGAAACGAAAAGAATACTATTAGTGTGGCGGGCTGGACGGATGCTATCTCAAATTGTATAATAAACCAGTGCTTGGCCAGCCTTTAATACCTTTTGTCCATAGCAATGAATTTGCTCAAGGATTTGAGAAAAATAACATAAGACTTATTATTAAATCCCTCAATGGCTCTAGCCCCCCAGTCCAGACATGTTGACAAATGTAATTTTTAAAACAGATCCGGAATTCTGGGCAATGGTCTTCCCAACAAATACCCAGCACTGGCCTACTTCCGTCCAGCTGGTATAAATCTATTCTCATCCCTGTGTTTAAAAAGGGCGATCAAAATAACAGACAATTATAGGCTATTGGCCATGCTAGACATTAGCTCTAAAGTTTTCGCCAGCATATTGCAGGGAAAAGTATCTAAATGGGCTCTGTGTAGGAACTTACTGTCCCCATTCCAAAAGGGATTTCGTAAATCACATGGCACGCTGCACAAGCTTTGTACCCTACAAATGACCATCAGCCACTGCCAGGATGAAAACTATGGGAACATCTACATGTGTTTTGTAGACTTTTCGAAAGCTTTTGATTCAGTTTCCCGTAACCTTCTTTTGGCTAAATTGACTAGTTGGGATATTGATTGCTCCCTTTTTTTATTACATTGTTGCCCTATACATGGTCTCACTTCGGGCCAACCAACAGGGTGAAGTTACCAAGGACATACCAAAGAATACAGGTTTGAAATAGGGTTGTGGTTTGGCCCCATTTCTATATAATCTGTATGTGGCAAAGATGGGTGCTTGTAATAAAGCAGTCCATAACCTACCTCCACGTAATGGTATAGTACCAGTATCTTGGATTGGCTATGCTGATGACATGGTTATTTTGGACCGTACTCCTAGCGCTCTACAGAGATAATTAGATGCCCTGGCTGTTTATGCTCAGGCAAACAACCTTCATGTCAACAGCGCCACAAAGATTCCGGTATTTGGGAAAAAAGGACACTGAAGTACAAGTTTAAGTGGCATTATGAAGGGGACCTGTTGGAAGTAGTGGACAGCTATATATATATCTTGGTGCACCTCTTTATAACTCTCCATCATCACAAAAGTATGGGGACTACATACATATGAAAACAATGACGAAATGGCTTATGATCAGGAGATTTATACATAAAGTAGGTATGGAGGGAATGGTCGAAATATACTGTAAAAGTATCATTCCCATGATTCTGTATGGCTCTCCCATTTTCCCCAAATCCATAATTAAATGGATGGACAGCTTGGAATACAAGCTGTTGCATTCAATCTTAGGAATGCCCTCCTCTGTCCCTGTCTAGGCCCTTTGTTGCGAACTTGGGGTACAATCTATCCGCTCACTTTGGTCAAATCAGCGATGCAAACTATTTCTTGAGATATACTGCTCACCTGCAGAGGCTGAGAATGTGCATAGTTACATCATGAGACTATATAGGGAGAACACCTCTACCCTATTCCTTGACCAGATCAAAGTGATTGCTTTTGAACACTTATCCAGTCTTGACATTGGCATCCGCGATGTATTGGAATTGCCCCATTCTTCCATAGTTCTAAAAAGGAAGAATATTCACCTTGATTTTGTGGTTAAAATCCAATATTTAAGTAAGAAGTCTATGCATCAGGTATATTCTACTCAGGGATTCTGTTGAGGATTGCCCGGACTTATTTAACTAAAATATTGTCTACCAATTTGTTAATGTTAAAGGACATTTGTACCGCGCACTATCACCACCGGAGTGGTCCCTATACAGCGATATATACGGTACATACAGTTTAATATACTCCTGACACAAGTACATACGGGGAGATGGAGCAAATTGGCTCGATATTACAGAAATTACTTTGTAATGACCATATAGAGACTGCACATCATTTGCTAACACAATGTCAGGCCCTTGGATTATATTACTATGCTAGCTACAAGAATTTTGTACATAACATTGCTGCAATTGCGGGAGACCATTTTTGGAATACCTTATAAGGCACTGAGGGTATTGTTATGACAGCAGCAGATTCTTATGCCTGGACTGTGGCCTTACAGCAAATATCTAATTTAAATGTATTGAATAGATAGATTATGTACTTGTCCTATTGTGTACAGCAGCGATTTGAACTGTTGATAATCGTGTAAGGTTTCCTGTTTTAACCATTTTAATCCTACACATGTTTTATATATTAAAATTGGCTAAAGGTTTGTATTGTAACCATATGCTTAAAATTTTGTTTTAAAAAGAGGCATAAAAGGATTGTCAAAGCGTTACACTTCTTTTTGTTCTACTGTGGATTTTGTAGTTTTTGTAGGCGGACTGGGGCATGGACCAAAGTGCATGTGCCCACCTGCCCCATCTTCAGCCCGGCAAAAAGTAATGCATTCATGTCAAATGCTAAAAACGTACTGGTGGATACCAGGTTAAATGTCTCCCGCCATGTGTACATGGCTGGAGGTATTTACACTTGTTCACAGTATGGATTGCAAATAGACCGGAGTCCGCCCAGATTGTGTCGATTCGTACACCATGTAGTGCAAACAATTATAATTGGGAATTGCAGTACATGGAAGCAGACGCGTTAACGGTCCTCTGTGCATAATGCACTTTTATTTAATGCTACCTACAGTGTTTTCAAATACCTTTTTTTTTTTTAAATAATGAAAACCTAATTTAAAGCCCTATACACCCAACTGTCCTCCAATCATTACAACCCACTCCTCTGCCCAGCCTTTGTAGTGAACATTGCTGCTGGTCTTATCTGGACTTCATCTATCTTGTCAAACAATTCAACAATTCCGAAAACTCCCTAACATGGTCGACCTTCCCAGCACAACACAAGCTATGTGCAGTGAGATGTCTGAAGGCATATGAGACTGAAACAGTAGGGAAATGGTTGCAAGGACGAATGCAATTACTGATTTCAACAACACGCTGTACATTCTGATACACTCACCCACTCTGTCTCATTGGGTTTAAAGGGTCTTTGAGCCAGCAGAAGGTGACACAGGGGTGAAAGCAAATTGAACAGGCCCAATATAACAGGTAGCCCCAATGGATGACAGCAATCACACTCCTCCTTTGAGCCCTTAGACCTTGATAAGATGATGGAGGCCTCTTCCCTGCTGGGGAGGAAACATGGCAACACTGAAGATGAAGCTGGGAAGGAAGGACAGGAACACTCCCTTGAGTGAGGTGTATAAATGTTCCCAAAACCTGTCCAATGAGACACAATAATGGAGAGCAACAGGCGCAAGGAAAAAACGGCTTTATTTACTTTATTTTGCAAAAGTAATGGTCAGGAGCAAACAGGAAAAATTCGAAAAGCCCACATTCGGATGACCAATGACCATACACAGCCACGAGAACAGATAAAAGACAAACTACCCAAACCAGTAGAAAGATTACACTGGAAAGAGAACTATCTGGACAAATCGACTGTAAAGAGATCTCATCAATGACTGAAACTGGTCATCCTCCAAAGGCAAACAAGGCTGGTGCTTCGGAGAACAAGTGCCCACAAATCCAAACGAAAACAGCGATTGGTTCAAGAAGCAGGTCAATCGGCTCAGAGCAAAATAGCCACCATATAACGATACCAGGGGTTTAAACCTGGATCCTCATGGATTAGACACCACACCTACACTGACATTGGCTTCTAGGAACAAGAGCGGATTTTCCCATTTGACCGCAAGATCAGACGTGCATTTGTCTGACTTTGACGTACTTTGCCTGCAAGAGACATGGCTAATTTGCAAACCCTGTTTGGACGGATTTGAGTTGGCACATTCACCAGCCCAGAAAGGACTTAAAGGAAAACCCTGATCAAGAATAAACAGCTGTTGAATCAGGAAGCACCCAGACTTTGACAAAGGTTATTAAAAGATCGGAATTCATCTTGGCATCAATAATCACTTGGTCAGCCTCAGCTACAAGTTCCAAAAAAGAGACGCAAGAAAAGATCCTGGTCCTTAACATCTATTGGAAGCCTCTGCGAATATCGAACAAACAGTTCTTGATGGAACTTGAACTGACAATTGACGTAGCCCTAATAGAAGAAGATGTCAAACATATAATGATTACAGGTGATTTGAACATCGCTCTACTAGCTAGCAAGAGAAATTCAAGAGGAAGGGCCGCTTTGTGGTCCAAAATCATGAAAACCAGAGACCAGCATAAGCTGCACCTGATAAACGACGCAAAGCAAAGCCTGGTTCCAACTTGGGAGAGAAAGGGCGAAGGGGCGGCTATTGATTATATCCATGTGTCCAGAAGCCTTCTAAGACACTTTGCGTCCTTGAAGGTGCGAAGGACCGAAAATAGCGACCACACTTTACTACTTCATGAGTGGTATACAAGTTTAAAAGAAGAACAAAGAACGCACTCATCTCTAGAAACTGACACACAGGGGATCCGTATTCGACTCTCAGATCCAGCAATCAGCGCCTTGACGAAAGAATATGTAGAGCGCACGAGTCGGCGCAGATACAACTCAGAGAATATAACAGACTATTCATCAGTTTTGACAGTTCACAAAAAGTGTGCAAAAATTAAAAAACAATTGGTGGAGAAGAGAAAGCTTGTCAGAAAATTAAAAAGAAGAGCAAATAAATCAGGCTTGGATATCGACTTACAAAAAAATATCATCAGTGGCTTAGAGCAAATAGACATCAGAGAAACCAAGATGACGCAGAACTGATGCTGCGTACGATCTGCAGCAAGAAAACAAAGGACTTCACTTAACAATGGGAAAATAAAGGGTGAGAACCAGCCACTGAACAATGCAGTGGGTGAAGTGAGCTGGGTTAAACATTTTGAACCACTCTACAAAGCCCCCTTGAAATCTCCATCATCCTCTTCCATTGTTAAAAAACAAAATGGAAAGTCCCAGCGGATCAAGAAATAATCATCAACAAAATAAAAAAAACTCAATGGTTCACGCGTTGCGGGACCAGATGGCTTTACCAACTTTGATCTTAAACAAAAGGCTGAAAGCTGGTCCAAGTTCGTGGGAGAAGTTGTCAAAAACTTTAATACAGCGTAAACCATCCCCCCATCTTGGAAGAAGGCGATATTTGTGCCAATTATTAAGAAAGGTGCGAGAGCCAACCCAAGCAACTATCGGCCCATATCATTATTAGATTTGATAGGGAAACTTTTTGCTGCGTTTGACTTGGAAAGTTTCCAAGGTTGGGTAACCCTCGGCAATATGATTGACCCATTACAAACAGGCTTTGTAAAAAACTCAGGAACGAACGCTAACATCTTAGCCATAAGTACACTCAAAGCAAAAGTCGTTGAAGGCCATCCCAAAATCTATATGGTCTTCATTGACCTAACAAAGGCATTCGACTGTGTCGACAGAACCCTTTTGTGGAAGAAAATCACAACTGCCCACCAGAAATCCTCAATCCCATCAAGGACCTGTACAGTGACACGTCGATGTGTGTACTCCTGAATCAGCAGGTTCTACTGTCATCCTGGATTCAAATCGAGCGAGGAGTAAAGCAGGGATGCCCTCTTGCACCGGCCCTTTATAACGCATACACTTCGGACTATAAAGATCTCGAGGCAAACATACGAACATTCCCTCCAAGAATAGGTGAAGAGAGAATAACAAGAATGATATATGCAGATGATGTCATCTTGATGGACCAAACGCCGAAAGGCTTACAAAGACAACTTTCTAACTTGGATTCCTACCTTCAAGCAAACCATCTACAAATGAACCAAGAGAAAACTAAAGTTATGATCCTGGGGAAAAGGCACAAGTAAAACCATGAATTTCGTATGGAAGGTACGTGAGGAAACTCTGGAAATCGTCGAGGAGTTTAGGTACCTTGGAATCACACTGAGTAAAAGTACCATAGGAAGCCCGATGTGTGAAACCATCTTGAAAAAATTACGCCTTTTAACAACACAGACCAGAATACTGTTGAATAAGTACGGCCGATTCTCAATAGCACCCCTGTTGATATTCTACAGGACGTATGGGGTGGAAGCAATGCCCTACATCTTACCACTCTTCTGGCAGAAAGTAGAAGGGCTGTACTGCTGCAAAGTTCTCAGTCTACCACAATCCACTCCTGTGGCGGTCATAAGGAAAGAACTAACACTCCAGTCAATAAACTCCATTGTAACACGGAATGAACTGATGCTCTATCGAAAGATGCTCTTGCCAAATTGATCATTGATATTCAAGGCAATAGAACAAGAAACTAGAGCAGGCACGTGTAAGATGCTCCAACGATGGGAGGAGAAAATAAACCATTGCCTTGATTGGGCAAGCTACTCCCGAGATGACCTCATTCGTAATCGAGGAAAAGTAAAGAAGCGAGTGATGGAGAGAGACTGGATACAAATTATAGACGAGGTACAACTAGTAAAATCCATGAAGAACGGGCCAGGCAACCCAGCCAGAATCAATGAAACAAGAGCCTATCTACTGAAGTGTCCCTCCAAGAAGCTTCGTGAAAAGTTCATGCGCATCCGCCTGAATATCTTATATAAAAATGAGATATTAGCGTGGGGAAAACAAGTGAATACCAGCCTCTGGCGATTCTGTCGCCAACCAGATGCAATTGAAACTTTAAAATACCTGCCCCTCACTTTTAGAGGGGTGGACGAGGCATGCACTCTCCATCTGGGACACCTATTTGGCAAATTCAATTTCTTGGATGAAGATGGGAAATGGAACAATTTCTATGGCAGTGTATGGATGCCACATATACCATGGCCCAACAAAAAGCTGAAGCAGCAGGTCGAGTCATTACAAGCTTGGTACGAAGGCATGAGAACATCATTTTGACTCTGTTAAAATCAGCCTTCTGGGCAAAATTCAGCAGAACCAGGGACTATGGGGCCAAAATACTGGGGTTTGATGCAGAATGTTATAAGATTGTTATACAAGAAAAAGCCTTTTGGCAAAAGCAGCTGCTTCTCCCCTCAAGATTTTGCAAATGCAGCTTTGGGAGCAGAGATTTGGGCACTGATAGCACAGAACACGATGTGCGACAGACCGTCCAAGCATGCTTGGAAATGGGCAGCCTCTGAGAAAAATAAAATGCCTCATTGACATAGCGTGGAAGGAACATTTGTAGCGACCTCCATTGAACGCGGTTTGACAGACGAGGCTCAGGAGCCCAGCACGTACGGTAAGCAACTTAAAGTGTAGATTTAACCGTGTTGCGTATACTTGCAAATCAGTAAATGACTGTTAGCCGACAAGATATTCACAACAATGCAGCCGCGAATGAAAAAGAAACGCGTGCACGCGATCGATAATGCTTTGACAAAAGACAGCGCACATAATATCAGAATGTGCCATTCTATGACAAGACTGGAGGCGAGCATTATGCTTCAACTTCTTTATTTACTACCCTTCAGCAGTTTCAACAAAACTATTTCAAACCAAACCAAGAATGTTCATATGTCCATATAACTTTCGTTTTCCTGAAACTACAAATCCCAAAGTCTCTGTAGTCCATCCTTCCAGCTCAGCTATGACCACATCCTGTCCCTGAGCTCCTCCTCTTCTGCCCGGCAGTTCCCATCATCTCCGGATATCCTGCACGCGATGAGCGGGAGTGTCCCCCTCACTCTCAGAGGATGACACTGCCCAGCTGGGTCCGTGAGCAATCGCTCTCCTTCTGGAAGGACCCTCGGCAGATCTATCAGATGTTCTATCAGCGTCGGGAACCACACCTGCGCTTTCCACAACGGTGCTACCAGTACTAGCTCCGCTCTGTCCCTCCGACACTTCGCCAGCACTCTGTTCAGCATCATGAATGGAGGGAATGCGTAATGCGTGCCGCCTGCCCATTCCTGTAGGAACGCGTCCGTACCCTTGGCGTCTGGATCCAATCTCCAGCTGAAATAACTGGGTATCTGTGCATTCAGGCGCGACGCAAACAAGTCTGTCTGCAAAGGCCCCCATCTCTGGACCAACCTCTGAAACACCTCTGGATCCAACCTCCAATCGCTGGAGTCCGTGAGGTATCGCGAGTTCCAATCTGCTACTACATTCAGCTCTCCGGGCAGACACTCTGCCGTCACTGATGTCCCTGTCCTTAGGCAATAATGCCAGAAGTCCTTTGCTAGCTCGGCTAGCATCCTGGACTTTGTCCCTCCTAAGTGGTTTATGTAGCGAACCGCTGAAATGTTGTCCATCTTCAGCAGGACGCAAGACTTCACTTTGTCTCTTGTGAACGTCTTTATCGCGAAAGAGCCCACTAGGAGCTCTAGGCAATTTATGTGGAGGCTGAGCTCCTCTACACTCCAGATTCCTCCAGTCTGCAACTCTCCGCACCGGGCACCCCATCCTAGACGACTGGCGTCCGATTCTATCACGAGGTCCGGCCTGTCTCCGAATATGGCACGTCCATTCCAGGCGTCCATATTCTGCAACCACCATTCCAGTTCCGTTATAGATTCCTGATCTAGTGGTATCGATTGGTGATACCTCAACCCTTGCTGCAGGTGTCTTATCTTTAACCTCTGTAATGCTCTGTAGTGTAAGGGACCCGGAAAAATGGCTTGGATAGAGGCTGCTAGGAGGCCCACTACTCTTGCCAGGATTCTTAGAGAAATCACTTTCTTCGCTAGACATGCTCTGATCTCTCTCTTGATGTCTCGTATTTTCCTCGCCGGTAGCTCCAGGGTGGCTTTTCCTTGTATCCAGGATGAAGCCGAGGAAATCTAACCTCTGCGCCGGCTTTGTATCTGACTTCTCTGTGTTCACTAGGAACCCTAGGGACTGCAGCAGGTCTAGTACCCACTTCGTCTGGTATTCCAGCGCCTGACGATCCTCTGCAAGAAGCAACAGGTCGTCCAGGTATATAATCAGCCGAATGCCTTTCTCTCGAATGGCTGCGGCGACTGGTTTCATCAGCTTTGTGAATGCCCAAGGCGCCGACGACAGCCCGAATGGCATCGTCCTGAATTGCCAGAACTGCTTCTTCCAGCGAAAACCTAGGAATCCCCTGAACTGCTCCTGTACTGGGATTGTAAGGTATGCGTCCTTCAGGTCTAGCCTGGTCAGCCAGTCCCCCTCTCTCAGGGAGTCTCTGAGCTGATGGATCCCTTCCATCTTGAAATGATGGTAGACTATCCATCCATTCAATTCTTTCAAATTGATCACTGGGCGTACCTTCTCTTTCCTGTGAACGAGAAACATATTGCTGATAAAGCTCGGGGCCCCGGGACACCTTTCTATGGCCCTTTTCTTCTCTAACTGCACTAGTTCTGCATTGAGAGCCTCCTGCTCCGCTTTCGCTAAGTGCGGGCGCTGGGGGATAATGGTCTGTACTGGATCTTGAATAAACTCTAGCTGCAGACCTCTGACGGTTTGCAAAATCCAGGCATCGCTGGAAAGCGCGCGCCAGTTTCCCCAGAACATACATGTCCTCCCTCCCACCAGAGGATAGGTTCTCGCTCTCACCTGGTGTAAACCCTTGGCCTCGTCGGAAACTTCTTCCTCGTCGCCCTCTGGGGTTGCGACTTCTGGCTGGGAAGAACGTGTCTTGCTGCCTGTTTTCCCAATACTGTGCTCTGTAATTCGAGTGTCTTCTACCTCCTTGTTGGCGACCGGTTGAGCGACCCCTGTGTCGACCGGTCCCGGCAAAAACTCTCTGTGGGAAGATTTTTCGTATGGATGCTTGCGCTTTCTCCAGTGAGGCGTAAGTGCCTACAAAGCGGCCCATTTCCTTTCCAAATCTCTCCCCAAACAGGAAACCTTGGGCGGCCTCTCCAGCCTCGTAGGATGCCAGGTCACTAAGCTTCGAGTCTAACTTTAGAAGCAGTCCTCTTCTTCTCTCGGAGGCTATGGCACAGTTCGCGTTACCTAGTAGGCAAACCGCTCTCTGTGCCCAACCTGCTAGGGCTTCTGGGTCCACCTCTTCGCCCGTGTCCCTTGCCCTCTCTGCTAGGTCCATTATCTTGGCGAGGGGACCGGCTAAGTCCAGGACTTTCTCCTGGCAGCTCTTCCAGGATCTGTCTATCCCTTTACGGGGATCTTTATTGGTCTTTGAGACAAAGGTGAGCATCTTAGGGTCCAATTCGGGAGCTTCCGCCACCTTCCCTGGTAGATCAGGTCGAGGGCATTCTGCTCGTAGACGCTGTCTCACTTCCTTACCTAAGGCCTTCCTCAGCCTCGCCGTCATATATTGAGCCACTCTCGGAGAAGGCTGCCAGTCGGATGATCTCGGATTTCTAATGGCATCCGGATCGAACATATCGTCTTGCTCCTCCTAGAGGTGCTTTTCTTTGCGGGTCTTCTTCCCCCCACTGGGCTTAGCCCAATCTTCCTTGACTGGGTCCTCCGGCTCTTGAGGAGGCAGTACTCCCTCCTCTGACTCTTCTTCCGAGCCTAGGTCATCATCTCCTTCTTTTTCTTCCCCAGGAGAGGGGGTCGCGAGGTCCGGCACGGCCTGACGCTGCAAATATGCTTTCTTAAGCTTCGCGAAGGCGTCGGCGACCTCCGGGGCCTTATCATTCGCCCCATCTGAAGATCCAGCAATCAGCGCCTTGACGAAAGAATATGTAGAGCGCACGAGTCGGCGCAGATACAACTCAGAGAATATAACAGACTATTCATCAGTTTTGACAGTTCACAAAAAGTGTGCAAAAATTAAAAAACAATTGGTGGAGAAGAGAAAGCTTGTCAGAAAATTAAAAAGAAGAGCAAATAAATCAGGCTTGGATATCGACTTACAAAAAAATATCATCAGTGGCTTAGAGCAAATAGACATCAGAGAAACCAAGATGACGCAGAACTGATGCTGCGTACGATCTGCAGCAAGAAAACAAAGGACTTCACTTAACAATGGGAAAATAAAGGGTGAGAACCAGCCACTGAACAATGCAGTGGGTGAAGTGAGCTGGGTTAAACATTTTGAACCACTCTACAAAGCCCCCTTGAAATCTCCATCATCCTCTTCCATTGTTAAAAAACAAAATGGAAAGTCCCAGCGGATCAAGAAATAATCATCAACAAAATAAAAAAAACTCAATGGTTCACGCGTTGCGGGACCAGATGGCTTTACCAACTTTGATCTTAAACAAAAGGCTGAAAGCTGGTCCAAGTTCGTGGGAGAAGTTGTCAAAAACTTTAATACAGCGTAAACCATCCCCCCATCTTGGAAGAAGGCGATATTTGTGCCAATTATTAAGAAAGGTGCGAGAGCCAACCCAAGCAACTATCGGCCCATATCATTATTAGATTTGATAGGGAAACTTTTTGCTGCGTTTGACTTGGAAAGTTTCCAAGGTTGGGTAACCCTCGGCAATATGATTGACCCATTACAAACAGGCTTTGTAAAAAACTCAGGAACGAACGCTAACATCTTATCCATAAGTACACTCAAAGCAAAAGTCGTTGAAGGCCATCCCAAAATCTATATGGTCTTCATTGACCTAACAAAGGCATTCGACTGTGTCGACAGAACCCTTTTGTGGAAGAAAATCACAACTGCCCACCAGAAATCCTCAATCCCATCAAGGACCTGTACAGTGACACGTCGATGTGTGTACTCCTGAATCAGCAGGTTCTACTGTCATCCTGGATTCAAATCGAGCGAGGAGTAAAGCAGGGATGCCCTCTTGCACCGGCCCTTTATAACGCATACACTTCGGACTATAAAGATCTCGAGGCAAACATACGAACATTCCCTCCAAGAATAGGTGAAGAGAGAATAACAAGAATGATATATGCAGATGATGTCATCTTGATGGACCAAACGCCGAAAGGCTTACAAAGACAACTTTCTAACTTGGATTCCTACCTTCAAGCAAACCATCTACAAATGAACCAAGAGAAAACTAAAGTTATGATCCTGGGGAAAAGGCACAAGTAAAACCATGAATTTCGTATGGAAGGTACGTGAGGAAACTCTGGAAATCGTCGAGGAGTTTAGGTACCTTGGAATCACACTGAGTAAAAGTACCATAGGAAGCCCGATGTGTGAAACCATCTTGAAAAAATTACGCCTTTTAACAACACAGACCAGAATACTGTTGAATAAGTACGGCCGATTCTCAATAGCACCCCTGTTGATATTCTACAGGACGTATGGGGTGGAAGCAATGCCCTACATCTTACCACTCTTCTGGCAGAAAGTAGAAGGGCTGTACTGCTGCAAAGTTCTCAGTCTACCACAATCCACTCCTGTGGCGGTCATAAGGAAAGAACTAACACTCCAGTCAATAAACTCCATTGTAACACGGAATGAACTGATGCTCTATCGAAAGATGCTCTTGCCAAATTGATCATTGATATTCAAGGCAATAGAACAAGAAACTAGAGCAGGCACGTGTAAGATGCTCCAACGATGGGAGGAGAAAATAAACCATTGCCTTGATTGGGCAAGCTACTCCCGAGATGACCTCATTCGTAATCGAGGAAAAGTAAAGAAGCGAGTGATGGAGAGAGACTGGATACAAATTATAGACGAGGTACAACTAGTAAAATCCATGAAGAACGGGCCAGGCAACCCAGCCAGAATCAATGAAACAAGAGCCTATCTACTGAAGTGTCCCTCCAAGAAGCTTCGTGAAAAGTTCATGCGCATCCGCCTGAATATCTTATATAAAAATGAGATATTAGCGTGGGGAAAACAAGTGAATACCAGCCTCTGGCGATTCTGTCGCCAACCAGATGCAATTGAAACTTTAAAATACCTGCCCCTCACTTTTAGAGGGGTGGACGAGGCATGCACTCTCCATCTGGGACACCTATTTGGCAAATTCAATTTCTTGGATGAAGATGGGAAATGGAACAATTTCTATGGCAGTGTATGGATGCCACATATACCATGGCCCAACAAAAAGCTGAAGCAGCAGGTCGAGTCATTACAAGCTTGGTACGAAGGCATGAGAACATCATTTTGACTCTGTTAAAATCAGCCTTCTGGGCAAAATTCAGCAGAACCAGGGACTATGGGGCCAAAATACTGGGGTTTGATGCAGAATGTTATAAGATTGTTATACAAGAAAAAGCCTTTTGGCAAAAGCAGCTGCTTCTCCCCTCAAGATTTTGCAAATGCAGCTTTGGGAGCAGAGATTTGGGCACTGATAGCACAGAACACGATGTGCGACAGACCGTCCAAGCATGCTTGGAAATGGGCAGCCTCTGAGAAAAATAAAATGCCTCATTGACATAGCGTGGAAGGAACATTTGTAGCGACCTCCATTGAACGCGGTTTGACAGACGAGGCTCAGGAGCCCAGCACGTACGGTAAGCAACTTAAAGTGTAGATTTAACCGTGTTGCGTATACTTGCAAATCAGTAAATGACTGTTAGCCGACAAGATATTCACAACAATGCAGCCGCGAATGAAAAAGAAACGCGTGCACGCGATCGATAATGCTTTGACAAAAGACAGCGCACATAATATCAGAATGTGCCATTCTATGACAAGACTGGAGGCGAGCATTATGCTTCAACTTCTTTATTTACTACCCTTCAGCAGTTTCAACAAAACTATTTCAAACCAAACCAAGAATGTTCATATGTCCATATAACTTTCGTTTTCCTGAAACTACAAATCCCAAAGTCTCTGTAGTCCATCCTTCCAGCTCAGCTATGACCACATCCTGTCCCTGAGCTCCTCCTCTTCTGCCCGGCAGTTCCCATCATCTCCGGATATCCTGCACGCGATGAGCGGGAGTGTCCCCCTCACTCTCAGAGGATGACACTGCCCAGCTGGGTCCGTGAGCAATCGCTCTCCTTCTGGAAGGACCCTCGGCAGATCTATCAGATGTTCTATCAGCGTCGGGAACCACACCTGCGCTTTCCACAACGGTGCTACCAGTACTAGCTCCGCTCTGTCCCTCCGACACTTCGCCAGCACTCTGTTCAGCATCATGAATGGAGGGAATGCGTAATGCGTGCCGCCTGCCCATTCCTGTAGGAACGCGTCCGTACCCTTGGCGTCTGGATCCAATCTCCAGCTGAAATAACTGGGTATCTGTGCATTCAGGCGCGACGCAAACAAGTCTGTCTGCAAAGGCCCCCATCTCTGGACCAACCTCTGAAACACCTCTGGATCCAACCTCCAATCGCTGGAGTCCGTGAGGTATCGCGAGTTCCAATCTGCTACTACATTCAGCTCTCCGGGCAGACACTCTGCCGTCACTGATGTCCCTGTCCTTAGGCAATAATGCCAGAAGTCCTTTGCTAGCTCGGCTAGCATCCTGGACTTTGTCCCTCCTAAGTGGTTTATGTAGCGAACCGCTGAAATGTTGTCCATCTTCAGCAGGACGCAAGACTTCACTTTGTCTCTTGTGAACGTCTTTATCGCGAAAGAGCCCACTAGGAGCTCTAGGCAATTTATGTGGAGGCTGAGCTCCTCTACACTCCAGATTCCTCCAGTCTGCAACTCTCCGCACCGGGCACCCCATCCTAGACGACTGGCGTCCGATTCTATCACGAGGTCCGGCCTGTCTCCGAATATGGCACGTCCATTCCAGGCGTCCATATTCTGCAACCACCATTCCAGTTCCGTTATAGATTCCTGATCTAGTGGTATCGATTGGTGATACCTCAACCCTTGCTGCAGGTGTCTTATCTTTAACCTCTGTAATGCTCTGTAGTGTAAGGGACCCGGAAAAATGGCTTGGATAGAGGCTGCTAGGAGGCCCACTACTCTTGCCAGGATTCTTAGAGAAATCACTTTCTTCGCTAGACATGCTCTGATCTCTCTCTTGATGTCTCGTATTTTCCTCGCCGGTAGCTCCAGGGTGGCTTTTCCTTGTATCCAGGATGAAGCCGAGGAAATCTAACCTCTGCGCCGGCTTTGTATCTGACTTCTCTGTGTTCACTAGGAACCCTAGGGACTGCAGCAGGTCTAGTACCCACTTCGTCTGGTATTCCAGCGCCTGACGATCCTCTGCAAGAAGCAACAGGTCATCCAGGTATATAATCAGCCGAATGCCTTTCTCTCGAATGGCTGCGGCGACTGGTTTCATCAGCTTTGTGAATGCCCAAGGCGCCGACGACAGCCCGAATGGCATCGTCCTGAATTGCCAGAACTGCTTCTTCCAGCGAAAACCTAGGAATCCCCTGAACTGCTCCTGTACTGGGATTGTAAGGTATGCGTCCTTCAGGTCTAGCCTGGTCAGCCAGTCCCCCTCTCTCAGGGAGTCTCTGAGCTGATGGATCCCTTCCATCTTGAAATGATGGTAGACTATCCATCCATTCAATTCTTTCAAATTGATCACTGGGCGTACCTTCTCTTTCCTGTGAACGAGAAACATATTGCTGATAAAGCTCGGGGCCCCGGGACACCTTTCTATGGCCCTTTTCTTCTCTAACTGCACTAGTTCTGCATTGAGAGCCTCCTGCTCCGCTTTCGCTAAGTGCGGGCGCTGGGGGATAATGGTCTGTACTGGATCTTGAATAAACTCTAGCTGCAGACCTCTGACGGTTTGCAAAATCCAGGCATCGCTGGAAAGCGCGCGCCAGTTTCCCCAGAACATACATGTCCTCCCTCCCACCAGAGGATAGGTTCTCGCTCTCACCTGGTGTAAACCCTTGGCCTCGTCGGAAACTTCTTCCTCGTCGCCCTCTGGGGTTGCGACTTCTGGCTGGGAAGAACGTGTCTTGCTGCCTGTTTTCCCAATACTGTGCTCTGTAATTCGAGTGTCTTCTACCTCCTTGTTGGCGACCGGTTGAGCGACCCCTGTGTCGACCGGTCCCGGCAAAAACTCTCTGTGGGAAGATTTTTCGTATGGATGCTTGCGCTTTCTCCAGTGAGGCGTAAGTGCCTACAAAGCGGCCCATTTCCTTTCCAAATCTCTCCCCAAACAGGAAACCTTGGGCGGCCTCTCCAGCCTCGTAGGATGCCAGGTCACTAAGCTTCGAGTCTAACTTTAGAAGCAGTCCTCTTCTTCTCTCGGAGGCTATGGCACAGTTCGCGTTACCTAGTAGGCAAACCGCTCTCTGTGCCCAACCTGCTAGGGCTTCTGGGTCCACCTCTTCGCCCGTGTCCCTTGCCCTCTCTGCTAGGTCCATTATCTTGGCGAGGGGACCGGCTAAGTCCAGGACTTTCTCCTGGCAGCTCTTCCAGGATCTGTCTATCCCTTTACGGGGATCTTTATTGGTCTTTGAGACAAAGGTGAGCATCTTAGGGTCCAATTCGGGAGCTTCCGCCACCTTCCCTGGTAGATCAGGTCGAGGGCATTCTGCTCGTAGACGCTGTCTCACTTCCTTACCTAAGGCCTTCCTCAGCCTCGCCGTCATATATTGAGCCACTCTCGGAGAAGGCTGCCAGTCGGATGATCTCGGATTTCTAATGGCATCCGGATCGAACATATCGTCTTGCTCCTCCTAGAGGTGCTTTTCTTTGCGGGTCTTCTTCCCCCCACTGGGCTTAGCCCAATCTTCCTTGACTGGGTCCTCCGGCTCTTGAGGAGGCAGTACTCCCTCCTCTGACTCTTCTTCCGAGCCTAGGTCATCATCTCCTTCTTTTTCTTCCCCAGGAGAGGGGGTCGCGAGGTCCGGCACGGCCTGACGCTGCAAATATGCTTTCTTAAGCTTCGCGAAGGCGTCGGCGACCTCCGGGGCCTTATCATTCGCCCCATCTGAAGGGCCCTGGGGGTCTGCAGAGGCTTTCCTCTTGCGGGCCTGGATACTCCCCGTATACCCTGTTCCTGAGGGTTCGATGGACCAGCTGCGAGTCCTTATGGTGCTTTCTTTAGGCTGATGAAGCATTGCTTCCAGGGTCTCCAGCCTCTCCTGTAAGGGTCTTACCCCTTGCGCCACTGCATCTACTAGGGAACTCCCCAGCACCTCCTTGAAACTGGCAGCCAGGTCTAGCGGCTGCTCTTCCTCGCTCCACTCGAATTCGGACATGACAAGGGGTGCTCTGTGCCTTGGTACCTGTGAGAAGGTGTCTTCGCTGTCCACTTCCTAGTAGCTGCTTATCAGGGTTCCAAATTTCCTTTCTTTAAATGTTTTTTTTTTGTTTTTTTTATTTTTTTTATTTTCGTGGCTGCACCGGACTACTGAGATACTTCTTATGCCTGACGTGGCTTTGGTTCACTGACAGTCTTTATGAGGTTTCTGCCACGTGATGAGATATATCTTATGCCTGAGGTGGCTTGGGTACACTGACCGTCTTTATGAGGCTTCTGCCTCGTGTGCGTGTGCTGTTAGCCAGCTCAATCCACACGGGAGCTGAAGCAGCCTGCTTCCTCCTTCAGCTCTCTCTGGGAGCTGCTCCCGCAAATGAAGTCAAACGCTTCGACGCTCGGCTGGGTTTCAGCTTTCTTCTGCGCGCTTACACAGTGGAGCCGGTGTCTCAGTCCGCGTCGCAGTCTAAATGCGACGCGGCTCGGCACTCGGCACGCTCCGCCCTCGCGAAGGAGGGGGGGGGGATGCGCTTCGTATCAGTCTTTGGCGGCTGTCTGCGCTCAGCGCTTGGCCCCGCCTCCGCGCTCCTTATCCGCCGCTCTGACGGCTGCCTTTTTTCACAAAAACTGCGCTACCTCCCGGGGAGAGCCAGCGCGGGTTCCGTGAGCTCCGCGGCTCGCCGGCGCCCCCTGAAGTGCCGGAAATATGGCACGGGGCCAAGGCGGCTGCCGGAGCTCCTATTGCGTCCTCGGAGTGGTACGCCGTACTTCGAGAAAACTCGAACCGACGCCGTCCGAATATCGCTATGCGCTAGTAGAGCCTACGCTTGCGCTTCCTCGTAAAACTCACTGAACTATGGCATATTACAGTCGTTATGCTACTTAAAGTCAAATAATAATAGTATCTAGACATCAGTTATTGCAATGCATATACACGTTAACTGGAAAGTAGAGAGAACGTGACTTATCTGCGTGAAGAGCAGTAAAAGAGAGGAGGAGCTCAGGGACAGGATGTGGTCATAGCTGAGCTAGAAGGATGGACTACAGGGACTTTGGGATTTGTAGTTTCAGGAAAACGAAAGTTATATGGACATATGAACATTCTTGGTTTGGTTTGAAATAGTTTTGTTGAAACTGCTGAAGGGTAGTAAATAAAGAAGTTGAAGCATAATGCTTGCCTCCTAGTCTTTAATAGAATTAATACTCCCTGCGCAGTTAGCAGGGGTAATCTTTATTGTGCACCTTCACAATGCCGTATGAGTTTTCGAATCAGAAAAGGTTTGTATACGTGCATTTGAACATAATCCGCATTGTTCCTAATTTACGTATTCATGGCAATGTTTCTGAAGGAACACATTTTGAACATTAGTTACAAACATTTTCACAGCCGAATCTCTTAACAACAATAGGTAATTAGAGTTATCTCTCTCTTTAGGGATCTAACCCGGTTATTACTTCAAGAACAGACGGAAGCTTATAATTATATTTGTACCAAGTAAACAGGTAACTTCACAACTAAATTCAAATACGTAAGCATCACAGTAATAGATAATGAGTAAATGGTGTTGGTTTTTTGTTTTAAAAAAAATATATCTAGCAAATGCTGAGATTATGAATTTCTAATTAGTTAATATTAATGCACAAATAGTGCATAATAATAAAAAAGGAAGAGTAATGTTGGATGAATACTGTATGTTAGTCACTTCGAGCCTGAGAATAACCATGTGTAAATACTAAAACTGTATTATCTGATACAAGACATTTGAACTAATCTGTATCCAATTATATTTTTTTATATTTATTTTCACTTTCCCTCAAACTTCTTCCCCTTTACCCATCCCTTTGCATCTCTGTCTCATATATAAATTATGATGTTTGACATTTTTCAGACGATGAATTATATGTATTTCTCATTTTTGTTTTCTTTGATGTTTGCTTCACAATGTGTGATTATAAATTTGTGTTCATTCCATTCATGTAATATATAGCCCTCGTTTGAGAAAGGGATGTTTGTTTTGCCGAAACACGTGTTACCATGAAGGGCAGCTAATAAAAAAGAACATTTCAGAGAACTATATATGAAAATAAACTATATTTCTGGACTTAACAAATGATAAAATCTGGCGCATTTGTACGAAGGAGAGTTGCAACCATCGACATTAGAATGGGACTTTTTTCTTGGGACGATTTAACTTGGGGGGCTCAGCCAACATGGAGGCACACACATAGCTCAGTTACAAGGAACTGAGCTATGCGGTCTAGTCTTTTGGGTGTGGCAGGCCTGGGACTACTTTACCTGGACTACTTTGGGTGTGGCAGACCTGGGACTATTTTACCTGGACTACTTTACCTGAGACTATTTAAAACGCACCCAAACAGCAGAACATGCTTTGCGTTATTCTGCTGTGGGTAGTGTAACGCTCACCGTGTCCAGTTCTTTGATGCCAGTTTACCAGAAACCAAGGACCTGCAGAGAGAGAAAGAACACTATGAAACTTACCTGGAACAGTATCCTGTCTTCAATCCATCGCCAACTTCATTTCCACTCACCTGAAGGTACGAACTCCATCATCCGGCAAAGCATGCATCCTGGAATACCATAACCTGGAAAGAGGAGAAAGAAAGACAGCGTTAGTAAGCGTTTACTCATGTTTCCTCCAGAATGAAGAAAGCCACACAATTCTTATCTGAGTAGTCATCTCCTGGTCAGTATCATTGCTGGAACATTACGGCGCTCGGAGAGGAACATCGCAACCTGCAAGGAGAGAAAAGACACAGGTTAGCAATATAAAAGGCAAAACAGTGCTGCGCATCGCGCATTACTCACCGGACAGCATCGCGCACACCGCGCTTTCACATACCGGCCCATGCTCATCTTCAAACTGCATGACAACACCAAAATACCTTTCCATACCTAAAAGGAAAGAAGCAAGACATTATTATTCGAACTAAGAAGAACATAAGAACTGCATATAAAGACTGTAATGCAGCAAACCTATGGAGTCGCAGTAGGCCTGGATTCCCACAGAGGGGCTTGCTCCAGTGAAGTAACTTGGTCGCTGCTCACCCCCTTCATCTACGCGCCCCTGCCACGAGGAGCAGGATGGAGAATCCACCTTTTACAATATTAAAGTGAGGAGAGAACCCAAGGGGGAGAAAGGAGTTGCGGCGAGGGGAGGTGGGAAAACATAAAGCAATCTGGTATTGAAGCCAGCTCTCCTATATTGCAGACCCATCTTTAACCAGAGGCCTTACCAAGGGACCGGGAGAGGGTTCGAGAGTGCAAATTCAGGCTCAGTTCTTTCAGGCTGGGCTATGTGTGTCTCCATGCTCCCTGTGACCTGCCTTACATGATGGAATAATATGAGCCTTTTGAGGCAACCTTTCGGGGGCTTAAAGGTCCCCATGGGTGCCAGCAACTGGGGTAGGCTGGTCTGCTCCGGACGTCTGGGGCATGCACCATGACAGTACTCCCCCCAGGACCTCTCTTAGGGTGGGTTCTCCCACTGGTCCTGGCTTGCTTGGATGATTTTGATAGAACCTTTTTATCAAGCGTGGCACATGAATGTGGTTACTAGGCTCCGATGTTCTTTCTTGTGGTCCATAGCCTTTCCAGTCGACTAGATAGAATAGTTTTGATTTGACAATTTTGGAGTCCAGAATATCCTTAACCTCAAATTCAGGTTCCCTGTCGACCATGATTGGTTTTGGTGGTTTCGTAACTCGAGTTCCAGGTTGCACTGGCTTCAAAAGTGAGACGTGAAACATGGGATGGACTTACATATGTGGAGGTAACGCCTATTTCACAGCCACCGGATTAATCATGGCCTTAATGGTGTATGGTCCCAAATATCTGGGATTGAAAGTACGAGTTCCTTTTACTGGTATGTGTTTCGAGGCCAGCCAGACTTCATCCCCACCCTGATACTTTGGAGCTTCACTCCTATGTTGGTCTGCGGATCTTTTGTATTTTTTCTTAGCTTGCCTTAGATGTTCTGTCGCCCTTTTGAAGGCTTGTGTGATGGTAGTATGCAAAGTTCTTACGGCTAGCAATTCCAAAAGTTGATGTGGGTCGAGGTTGGAGGTTCGTGGATGCATCCCATATATCGTATAGAACGGACTCTGCCCAGTGCTGGAGTGTAAGGAATTGTTATAGGCATACTCGGTTATCCATAAAACATCTTTCCAACTACCTTCCGTTTGGTGTAACATGCATCTTAGGTACTGTTCCAATGTTTGGTTGGTTCTCTCTTTCTGACCACCGGTTTGAGGATGGATAGTGGAAAGTCTTAGATCAATTTGGGCTAACTCGCAACATTTTTTCCAAAAATGTGAGATAAATTGGCTGCCACGATCTGAAATCAGGACGGAGGGCAATCCCTGTATTCGGACAACCTGTTCTAGGAACTCCTTTGCCAGGATCGAAGCTGAGGGTAAGCCTTTTAGTGGAATTAAGTGGGCCATTTTGGAAAACAAGTCTACTACCACTAAAATGGTGTTGAATCTATTACAAGGAGGGAGATCAGTGATAAAATCGAGAGACAGTGTATGCCAGGGTGTAGGTGGAACGTCCAGAGGTTGTAGTAGACCTGATGGTCTCTTTTTTTAGCTTTGTTTTGTGCACAAATACCGCATGATAGCCCGAATTGCTTGATGTCTTTACGCCATGTTGGCCACCAAAAATGCCACTTCATTTTGGCTTCAGTTTTTGCAATTCCAGAATGACCTTCTACCAGTGATTCGTGGTAATTTGAGATGACCTTTACCTGCAGTTCCTTACTGGGTAGATAAAGGTGTCCTTGAAAATATGGCAAATGATTTGTGACTGAATGGTGTTTCCTTTTAGTTGGCCAATCCTGCACAGTCTTGGTGTCAATAAGATGCAAAATATCCTTATGGATGTCATCCAAGGTTAGAGATGTCGTAATTCCCAGGATTCTCCCTCCAGGCATTATGGTTACTGGATCTGAACTTGTGTATGCTTCATCTATCCCAATGCGGGACAGAGCATCAGCTTTTCCGTTCCGACAACCAGGTTGGTATGTAATCACGAAATCGTATTCAGCAAAGAACAGCGCCCATCGGAGTTGGTGAGAAGATTGGGCCTTTGCCATCTTTAGGTATTGTATATTGCGATGATCTGTGATTACCGTGATGGTGTGTCTTGTTCCTAGGAGATAATGCAGCCAGGTTTTAAAAGCTGCCTTGATGGCTAAAAGTTCCTTGTCTGTCACAGTGTAATTTAATTCCGGTTCTGTGAATTTCCGTGACCAAAAGGCCACTGGAAAAAGTTGACCTGTTTCAGGGTCCTTTTAAGCGAGGACCGCCCCCATTGCCAGGCTGGAAGCGTCGGTTTCTACCACGTACAGGATATCTGGGCGAGGGTGTTTCAGGATTGGAGCTGAGGTGAATTTCTTTTTCAAGTCCTGGAAGGCCTTTTCAGCTTCTTCCGACCATTGAAAGCATTTATTCTTTCGCAGTAAGGATGTGATGGGATGTACCAATTACGAAAAGCCCGGAATGAATCGACTATAGAAGTTTGCAATCCCGAGCATACTCTGGACTTCTTTGATTGAGGTTGGAGAGGGCCAGTTGAGGATGGCATCTACCTTACGCGAATCCATACGAACACCACGAGGGGTTAGGACAAATCCAAGAAACTCGATCTCAGTAACATGGAAGAAGCATTTTTCTAATTTAGCATATAACTTGTGTTTCCAGAGTTTTTCAAGGACAGCACGGACGTCGTTCACATGGTCTTGCTCGGAATAGGAGTACACCAGAATGTCGTCAATGTACACTACGACACAGACATCAATTAGTTCTCGTGGGACGTCGTTCATGAAATATTGAAACGCCGCTGGGGCGTTACAAAGCCCAAAGGGCATCACCTGATATTCAAATAGCCCATATTTGGTACGGAAGGTGGTTTTCCATTCGTCCCCTTTCTTAACTCATACGAGATGGTACGCCTCTCTGAGATCTAACTTAGTGTAAATGTGTGTGTCCTTTACTTGATCCAGCAGTTCAGGGATTAGAGGCAAGGAGTACCGATTTTTTACAGTCACTTGGTTCAATGTACGGTAGTCCATGCAAGTCCTTAAATCTCCTTCCTTTTTAGGTACGAAGAATAAGGGCGAGGCCGCCGGGGACTTGGACGGATGAATGAAACCGTTTGCCAGATATTGGTCTACATACTTTTTTTAATGAAGTTTTTAGGGCTCTGTGAGCGCATAGATCCGACCGCATGGAATCTGTGCGCCAGGTATAAGGTCGATCTGTCAGTCGTATGATCTATGGGGCGGGAGTGTATTGGCTTGACCTTCCTGGAAAACATCCTGAAAGTCTTGGTATTCCTGGGGTAGCGGATTTGTTAGACTCAGGACTGTTGCCACTTCTTTGGTCAAGGGTTCCTCTGCTTGATAGCATGTATGAGCACATTCGACTGAGAAGATCAGCCTCTTAGCAAGCCAGTCAATGCAAGGATTATGTGTTTCTAACCACAGCATTCCCAGAATTATTTGGAATTGTGGAGCCTTCATTAGGACGAACACAATGGCTTCCCGATGCCCATCTTGGCACAAAAGTGTCATCTCTGTCGTCGAGTGTGTTACAGGACATGAAAAAATCTTCGTTCGTCCACAGTGGTGACCAAATCGGTTTTGCCTTCTCACAAAGAGGAAGATTCATCCTTGAAGCCAATTCTTGATCCATGTAGTAACCAATGGCTCCGCTGTCGAAGTAATCTCTGACCGCGTGCATACGAGACGATTGCTGGTGACTGATGAGAATCATTGGCAAGGCTAGGTGTGAGGTCTGATAGTCCTGCAGGTGAGTATTAGCGCAAGAGCTCAGCGTTGAATTGTATTAAAAATAGTTATTTTCCCTTGCGCAACTAACCTGATGTTTTCTTTTCTGCAGGTTCGGTGTGACTCCGGAGCAGCGATCGCGTGAACCGCTTCGATGGATTACAGGAAGAGTGCAGCCTCCGGGTGAGTACTGGCTCTCTATGCTTGCGTTTCCTTTCTACAGATGCGATGACTCCTGAGAGCGGCAGAAGGGAAAGCCTTTCGGATGGACTGCTTCTCAGGTAAGGACTCAACCACTGTTCTTGTTCTTGTTCTCTCTTCCTTTCCTTTCTCAACAGGTGCTGATGGTTTGTGGTTCCCAAGGCGAGCGTGGGTGAAGACTGGCTAAACTGGAGCTAAGCAGACACGGTGAGTGTTACGCTGCAGAAGTGCAGAATAACGCGAGTGTGTTCTGTCCTTAGGGTGTGGTTTATATAGCCTTGCACAAGTAGTCCCAGGTAAAGTAGTTCCTGCACAAGCAGTCCAAGGTAAAGTAGTCCCTCCAGCCACACCCGAAGCTAGACTGTATGGCTCAGTTCTTTCAGGCTGGGCTTTGTGTGTTACTCCATGCTCCCTGCAACCTGCCTTACATGATGCCAACGGCGCCAGGACTGACTCCAGGAAGTCTTGAGGCAACCTTTTGGGGCCTTAAAGGTCCCCACAGGTGCCAGCAACTGGGGTAGGCTGGTCTCCTCCTGACGTCTGCGGGCATGCACCATGACAATTTGGTTTCTTTGGCCGGTAAGACTTTCCCTTCTTTTTAGTGTCCCTAAAGGTTCAGTACCTCTATTTTCTCTATCAATACTGATCTGCTTTTTGAACTCTAAAGTTTCCTGCCACTTTTATGCAGACGACTCGCAGATCTTTTCCTTTGTCTCCTCCTTTCTGGATCTAGCACTGTACTGCTTCAGCTTGTCTGTTAAACGTCAAAACGTCTCCCATCTCTTTTCTACAACTGCTCGTATTTGTCGTTAACTCTTCAATATTAGTTGCATTTCTGTGCTTCTGTGCTTCCAGGCCACAAAATGTATTATTAGTTCCACTGTGTTCTCTCAACTTGATTACTGCTCTCCTCTTCCTTTTGGGTTTCTAGCTTCTCATCTGAATCCTCTTCTATCTGCATCTGAATCCTCTTCTACCTGCTATTCCTTTTCTATGCTCCTTACCTGCCCCATCTCTTGTTGCTAATTCTCTTCTGCTTTTTGACTCTCATCTTTGTTTCCACTTTCCTTGTATTGTACTTAAGTGTACTCCTGGTCTTATCCTTTCTTATCTTTCTGATCTGGTCTCTTTCAACATCCCTACGCTATCCCTTCGCTCTGAACATTACATCTCCTAAACCTCCTTGTGCCCCCTTCCACTTCTGTTCCTTTTACTTTCTTGCGCTGAAACACTGGAATCCTTTGCCTTTGGATATTTTTTCTTCACCTTATCTTCATATTTTCTGTACTCACCCTAAAAACTGTCTTCTTTCTTTGCCTTCTACCAATAAATTCCACACGTGTTTGTCCATTGTCTACCATTACAATTGTTGTTGTACCGTTTTCTGTACCTTTCTATGTAGCGCTTTGGTGAAAGGGCTATGTAAGTACCAATAAATTAGAAGATTAGTGGTGAGCTTCCTGCATGCATGCAGCCTGGGAGAGTAGAGCCAAGCATACGAGTTTAGGTAAGCATGCTGGTAACGTTTGAAAGCTATGAGAATTTAGTGAGACCTCTTTATTTTCTTTTAACTTATAATTCACATCCATCCATATGCATGATGCTTGTTTCAATGTACATGCCAAATTCACGGAGTACAGTTTTATAATTTAGGGCAAAGTCTATTGAATCATCTACTGATTAATAGATTTGTTGATCCATTCATTAGTTCGGTGGAACTTGGTGTAATATTAAAATCTTTCCAAGATTTTAGCATGATTTTGATTTTATAGTGTATTGATGATGGTATAGTATATTCTATTCTGTAAATCCTTTTATTGTATGTTTTATTCATGATGTTTGGGTTTATATTCTTATCTATCACAAAAGGATCTTTGTGCCGAAAGTGTTAAATACATTTATCAGCTTGTCATTATAAACATGGTGGTAATTTGAAAATATGTGCTCCTTTAATTACCCCTGGATTTTAAAATACAAGATGGGATACATATATGTTATTTACCCATGTGATCCCATCTCTTAAATTAGGTGGCAGGGGGGCGTGGCTTGGTGCCATGAGTGTTTGTCTGGCTCTCTAACAGCTCTCGGCCGTGTCCACGCGTCTACATTATTATGCCCCAGTGAAACTGAACCTACAGCAAATCCACAAGGTGCCTTTGGCTTCCGAAGGGCTCCGGCACGCAATGGCCAGCTAACAACCCGTGGAATCGTCAGAATCCTGTGAATTCGGCTGGACTGTGCGGGAGCCGCAACGCCTTCCTCGCACTCAAGATGGCGGGCGCAATGCCGATGAAGTAGCTCCTATGCCTGCTCCACAGGGAGCTGGCTATTGCAGTCACTCCTGCCACCCCTTCAGCTGACCGAGCGCTCCTGACGCACCGCTCCGAGGTCAATGCCTTGTGACGACCCTCGCTGCTCCAGCCCCTCATCCGCCACGGGATCCCCCTGCTCCTGGTGACTGTCAGCCCCGATCCTGCGGCCCAGAACTGGCACGAGCTGTGAGGAGCAACTGCCAGCGGGAGAAACGAAGTGGAGGCATGGCAGAGGAAGCACTCGCCCCAATACTGTCAGCTGCGGCCTGCCGCGGTTGTTCCTGGGGTTCCTCCCCTCCTCTCGGATTGAGCGGTGCCGGCCGGATCCGCTAGAGCGGCTGCCACGTCCGGCGGGGGGCCTGCCTGTTCCATCTTCCCAGGGGTCCATCCGCTCCATCAGCCCGCCCCTGTCCTTCAGGGGCGGCTCCCATTGACCCGAGATCTGGGTCTGAAGTGCTGAGGCACCCCTCGACGTCTGCCGAGGGACTTGCTCTGGCGGGGTCATCCCTAGACCCACTCTCCACACTGTCATCGGACACAAAGTCAGAGGTAGGACAGCACCCTGCTGCATTTGCGTGTGACACTCTCCGGCGGCCCGAGCCCAGCACAGCATGCCCCTCTTCTACCCCAGGACACTGAGGCCCACGTAACCCGCCGGCAATAGACTGTGGCCCTTTGTGGGGCCTTCTCCGAAAGCCGGTTCCCCCAGAGCATTCTAACCGGCTGACACCCACCAGATCTGCAACCATTGTGCCTCAACTGTAGGCTTTGGGGCAAGCGCCTAACAGCCTCAGAAGCTCTATGCGCTGCATTAGCCCCCCCATTGGAGCGCTGGTCCCGGAGGGCTGGAGGCCCTGCTCATCCCCCTGAACCCCTCACTACTCGGTGGACATTGTCAAGTTCTCGGACTCCGCACCTGCTAGGCCATAACAACGACCACCCTCTGAAATCGGAGCCTGGGATGCCCACCCTACTCTAAGCCCTCGTCCTGCACCCGTGGGGCGGGAGATCAGGGGTAGCTGCAGCCCAGGCGGGCAGAAGCCAGGGTTCCCACCTCTCAGTTGCACAGTTGGGCACCTCTTACCTTGGGAACAGCTCAGAGGTCCACCAGCCCGGGGCCCCTGCCCAAGCACCAGGGCAACCTGCAATCCAGTATGTCCAGGAACCCCAGACCCCTGAAACTAGCGGACATTACCTCCCTATTCACGGCTACCATGACAGAGAAACCCAAACGTGGAGAGCGCCCCGAAGAACCCAGCTCGGGGGCACACGCGGAACCCAGCCCTGACCAAACAGCGCAGGCGGTTACAAAAGGGGACCTCCAAGACCTCCTCACAGCAATCACCAAAGAATACCAAAAAGGGACCGAGGAACTGAAAAGCAAGATCTCCACCCTGGACAAGCTGGTGGGGGAAATCGAATCTAGAAATGAAGAAATAGAAACCACCCTATTCAAGCAGAACTTTGAAATAGGCGAGGGGGCGGACAGAATTGCAGCGCTTGAGGCCAGGTGCGAGGCCCTCAAGCTCAAACAGGGGGATGCCGAGAACAGATCCAGGCACCACAACATCCGCCCGAGGGGAATCTCTGCAGCAGTCCCTGATGAGGAGCTGGGGGCTTACGTTAATGACCTCCTGCGCTTTATCCTAACCCTCCCTGACAGGGCTCCCTTGGAACTCGACACAGTGCATAGAACATAGTGCCAGGCAAAGCAACGCCTCCCCTCCGGACGTCTTAGTAAGGGTGCACTTCTACAAGATCAAAGAAGAAAATATGTACGAGTCCAGAGGTTACCCCCGCATACTCTTCCGGGACGCTGTAATCTCACTATACCAAGATCTAGCCGCAGTCACCTTGGTGAAGAGGAAAGCCTTGAAGCCACTAACCGAATGGCTCTGCGAGAGGAAGCTCCCATACCGCAGGGGATTTCCCACTTCCCTGTCCTTCGCATGGGAAAGCAAAACTCGACACATCCTCACTCCCAGAGAAGCGGCAAGCTTCATGAACCCCGAGGGGGAGCCGGATGGGGTCGACGCGCCTGCTCAGAACCCAGAGTGGGGACTGCGGGAGCCCCTAAAGTCCTAGACCCGTGTCGAGAGGCGACGCAGAACGCGTGCCCCCCCCCGGCAAAAGGAGGAAGAATAACAATGACTGAGCTGGAGGATGTCCCTCTAGGCCCCGAAATTCGTCGCCCCTTGATTTCCGGCAACCCCGACTCCCATAATAGGCGGAGGCCCCACAAAGGAGCCAAGATGGCTACAAACATCATGGCCCCTGCCCCTGGGGGGGCTCACCCAGTAAGGGTTGCTCATCACCTCAGAATCCAGGTGCCTCCGGGTGCCCCTATGCCACCCACCGATTCCTGGTAGCCTGGCAAACCGGCACAACCTGGGCCGTCCTGAACCGCAACCCTCTTCACTTTCACTCGTTACACATGACGCGATGTTGCCTCACTTTGACTTGGCACGTTGGACCATTCGCCTGCCCCGTCGGCTGAAGGCTGGTCCAGAAATTCTCTCAGTTAGGGGGGGGGTGGTGTCTTGGGGTGGGGTCTAGGAGGGGTTCGCAGAAGAGGGACAAGCGGGACATAGGGGAAACAACGCAGGGGGAGTCGCCAAAGCACCACTTCATAGAGGCCACAGATGTGGACCCCGGATAAGATCCTTAACGTAACAACCTGGAACGTCCTAGCCCTGAACGCCCCCAGGAAGCGGAAACTTGTGGAACACAGACTAGCCCGACTCGGTTCGGATGTCGTCTTCCACCAAGAAACGCACGTCAAAGCCAGACGAGAAGCGCATAAACTTCTGAAGTTATCCGAACACTTCTTTGCCTCAGCGAAGCAAAAGAAAAAGGGGGGTTGATATCCTAATCAGAAGAAACTTGCCCCTGACTCGTCACAACCAAAAAGGATCCAGAGGGCAGATACCTGCTGCTCAGGGGTCTCCTAGTCGAACTGCCGATCACTCCTCTTGCTATCTACAGCCCCAACAAGGAGCAATGCCCTTTCATCTGGAAGCTTCTGCCAGGCATAGCCTCCTTCGCCAGGGGCCAATTACTGATTGGGGGCGACTTCAACTTTCCGCTGGACCCAAGCCTGGATAAAACACTTGCACGGTCTAGGGTGGATTTCATTAACGCCCTAGCAATGGCCGAATTACTGAGGGAAACCGAAACCATAGATATATTGAGATTATTGTTACGCTCACCTGGTCTCTGCAGAGGCGTTGGGGCACGGTTGCAGCCCTCCCAGGGTGAGGTCACTCTGGTCCGACTTCACCCTCTGCGCTTATGTGGTGACTGGTGGTAATAAGGGATGCTGCTCGGGACTGCTCCTGCGTGGATAATAGGGGGCGTGAGTATGACCGCTTGTGCTCCTGATCCCCTACCAGATCCGTTATCCCAAACCGTGGTACCCGTGGGATGCGCTGTCCCTGGAAAGTTCACCTGTTGATTAGTTTTGGCGAGCACTCCATCCTGCTGCCTCTGGCAGGGGCGCTTGTATAATCTGGACCGAGTTCCTTCACTGGTCCCTTGCACGTGATAGTCCAGTCCTGCTGTGACTAAGCCACTATACTTCAGGTAAGTGTTCCTGTTTGTCTTCGTCTTTCCTCGTCTGTTTTTGTTGTATTGTAAAGTTTGTTGTCTTGTATTGCTGTCCGTCCCACTTTTGATGTTTGCTCTTTTGCTTTCTTCCCTTGCAGGTGATGTTGCCGGCCCGGCAGAAGCTGCAGAGCTTGAGGCGGCAGCCGGAGGGAATGAGGAACGAAACTGCAGTGGTACAGTAGCTGGTAAATTGTAAAATAGGGGGCGCGCTGGGTTGAAATGCGTCGCGGCCCTAAGACGGATATTCTAATCTTGTCTTTTTTCTTCACAGGGACCGAGTTCGTGGATGCGGAATGCGGTGCTGCGGCATCGGGATCAAGATCACTGGATATCAGGAGATGAGTCTGCAGATGAAGCAATGAAGAACTGGTTTCCTGGAGGTGTGTATGCCTGGTTTCAAAAGGTAAGTAAACTGGTCCAAGCGGCGGTGAGCGTCACGTTGCACGCAAGTGCACTGTAACGCAAAGCACCGGCCTTAAGGATGGAGCAGCTTATATAGCTGAGCTTCTGAAACCACGCCCACCAGGTGTAGCCTGCCTGCCACACTGAGTCAGCACATGAAGACAAGGCCTAGGGAGTCACACCCGATGAGTCAGCAAATGAGGATGCTCTCTGGAATAAAGGCTTTCAGTTCCTGGAAAGTTCTTGTAAAATAAAAGCACTCCTGCACTGAAACAAAGTAAAAGCACTCCTGCACTGAAATAAAGTGTTCCTGCTCACATCTCTAGATAAGTCTGGCGCCAAAGGTGCCAGGGCTGAGTCCAGCCAGGCCCCCCGTGTTTATGGGTACCAAAGGGACATAAGTGAGTCAAGTGACCCATTGCCCCCATCACTAGATGGTGTGGTTTTTGTGTTCTGGGGCCTGTGGCCATGACAATTACTTAACCAGAGAGACTACACATTTGTTTCACATGTCCAAAAAGGATATTCGAGAATCGACCTGATGCTAGCCTCAAGCCCCCTGGAACCCTGCGTGGAAGGAATCCACATAGGGCATATCACCATCTCAGACCATGCGCCCGTGACTCTGAACCTACGAACTCAGGGGCTCCCGAAGCCTCACCAAAGACCATGGAAACTCCAAGATCACATCTTTTCGGACATAGCCATTAACACTGAACTCGCGGAAACGCTCACAAACTACTTCAGGAAGAATTCCACCCCCGACATTCCCAGGGCGACCATCTGGGACGCAATGAAGCCAGTGGTCCGGGGGTGCCATGGATGCCACAGCAAGACTCCGCCGGCTAAACCAGCTGCACCAAACCAACCTGGATAAGAAGGTTGTAGAGTTGGAAAGCAGTTTTAAAAAGCACCCAGCCAAAGCCACCGGTCGAGACCTCAAAAGAGCGAAAGCGGAGCTGGGATGCACCAGGCAGACCAGGCGGCCAGAGCCCTGACATACACCAAACAATTTTACTATCTCAATAGCAACAAAGCAAACCTCCTCCTAGCGCACAAGCTGAAGAAAGTGCAATCGATGAACTAGATCCAGTGCCTGGCTGACCACACCAGAACCTTGCACCACATAGAGGCAGAGAAACTCAACCTAATGACGCAGCACCACGAAAACATCATGTTGGGGCCCTCAACGGCCGCCCCAGCCCTGTCACGATTCCTAACCGCCACCCAAAAGCCCTCACCACACCCGGCGCTGGAAGCTCTGGAGCAGCCAATCACGATGGAGGAAGTATCCGACACGATCCGCAAGCCCTGAAAAACACTACCCCTGGGCAAGACGGGTTCTCATCAAAATGTTACAAGAAGTTTGCTCACATTTTGGCGCCGCAGTTGGCTGACGGGTCACACCACGCCTTCCATGGAGGAGTCCTCCATTGTCCTCATTCTGAAGCCAGGCAAGGATCGGGCACAATGCGCGCTGTACAGACCCATCACGCTGCTGAACAACAACGCCAAGCTGTTTGCAAAAATTCTGGCCAACAGATTGGTCCCCATCCTCCCAGACATCATCCACCCGGATCAGACGGGGTTCATCCCGGGCCGAAACACGCAGGACAACATCAGAGGAACAATCGATATCATCAAGTAGGTGAATAGAATGGGCTCCTCCTTGGTGGTTCTCTCGCCTGAAGCACACAAAGCGTTCGATAAGTTGGACTGGAGCTACATAGAAGAAACATTACGCCACTATGGGTTCAGTCCAAATTTCAGAAAATGGGCTTTCGCCAATTACAGCACCCGTCCACCCACCTGAGACTGAACAGAGCCAGTTCAAGAAAAATCTGCATCAATAGAGGTACCAGGCAAAGGATGTCCTTTCTCACCGCTCATATTCGCGCTCTCCATGGAGCCTTTGGCCAGCAGAATCGGGCGCAATCCGGCGATCCAGGGCTTGGAATTCAAGGGAGAATCCTACAAGACGGCCTATGCGTACGATATATTGCTCATGTTCACCCAAGCAGAGGGTTCCATGCAGGCTCTATGGCAGGAGTTAGAGGAGTTCAGGGAAGCTTCAGGGTTCTCGATAAATATCGCAAAGTCTACTGCCATGGGCGTCAACGTGCCAGTGAGCATCAAGGAGCGACTGCAAGCCGCATTTCCTATCCCGTGGGCTAAAACACAGATAGGCTACCTGGGAGTGCAGATCCCAACCAAGTCCGAGAACATCTACAAAGCAAACTTCCCCCAGCTGATCAGAGAACTTAGAGACGACCTGGGACGCCGGCGTAAGTAGGAAATCTCCTGGTCCGGCAGCATCACGGTGCTGAAAATGAACCTTCTCCCGAGGCTGCTCTACCTCTGCCTGGCTCTCCCTACAACCTTTCACAAGAAAGCCCTGCAAAAACTGCAAAGATACTTCTTGAAATATGTCCGGGAGGGAAACAAAACGCGAATCCCGAGACACATCATGCTCTGTGGTCCTGTGATGGGTGGCCTGGGGGTCCCAGACGTGGCCAGGTATTGCCTTGCGGCCCAGCTCTCGCACGCCTTCGCATGGAAAACAACTACCAACCGGGCCAGATGGTTGAAGCTGGAAGAGGACTGGAGTACCACCCCGATCGAAGTGCTGCCCCACATGAAATAACGCAATATGCCACGGAGCACGGGGCCACTACCGGCAACGTGGAATACTGTGTTAAACTGGAAGAAAGCGTCTCACCTCTGGTAATGCAGGAGCCCGACGGGCCCGCTCACCCCAATCTGGGGCAACCCGGACTTCTCTCCCGGGATGGCTCCAAATAGCTTCCACAGATGGCGGGAGGGTGGACTCAGGACTATGGCAGACTTCTTTGAGAGCAGGACTCCGCTGAACTTCGAGGTGTGTAAAGCCAAATTCCTGATCCCCGAGACGGAGAGATTCCGATACGCCCAGCTCAGGCACTGGCTATCCAGCGTAGCGGCCAAGAAACGTGGCAGCATAGATCTAACCGCCCTAGAGAGTACACTCACACTGAGCCCCTCCAAGGGGAAAATATCGACCTTATACAAATTGCTAGACAGAACGGACCCGACCAAAAAAGTACCCTATATGCTCAAATGGGAAAAAGACATTGGCAGAACCATCAATCCTTAGGAATGGAATCAGATCCGGTCCCGTGCCCACAAGAGCTCACGATGCACGACAAACAGAGAGGGCACCTACAAGGTGTGTTACAGATAGTACTGCACCCCAAAGGCTATGAACAAATTTGACCCAGCCATGCCCCCACAATGTTGGAGGGGTTGCCCCGACATGGGCACGCTGTTCCATCTGCTGTGGTCCTGCCCAATGTCCACCCTAGTCTGGAAATCGGTCCGAGAACAAATCAAGGGTATAATGGGCCTCACAATCTCCTGGGATCCAGTCATCGTCCTCCTAGGAGTTACGGGCGAGGGCCAATTCTCGCTCACAGGCCGCATTGCGGACTTATGCAACCAGCTCCTGACGGCCGCAAAGATCTCCCTCGCCAGGCTCTGAAAGAATCCTGAGGGCCCAGCTATACAAATGTGATGGTCGAAATGCTGGGATACGGTTGCGGCTGAAAAAAATCACAGCGCTAAGATTCGGCAATACCTCCAAGTTCGAACAGGTCTGGTCCCCCTTCCTGGACTACACACGGAAATACCCGGGCTTGGCGAGGCAGACCCCCAACCTCCGCTGGATGGGGGAACAGGCCTGAAGAACATACAACGAGGACGGCAGGACAAGCCGAACCCTTGCGACCAGCACGTAGCTGCAGGCCATGCCTGGCCTCCTCCCCTGCCCCGGAACCCTGGTAGGACTGCACCTCGCTGGAGCCCTGCACCTGAATAAGTGGGATGACTCGCCCCTCAACCCGTCACACCACAACAATCAGCTTCCCCCCTGCCTCACCATTGACCTTGCGCCCCCTCGGTTCCCCCTAACCCCCAGAGACTCACCCTGTTGTTGGGTTATCATGTTTTCCTTATTTCCTGTTCTGTTTTTCTCCCATTTTGCTTGGCCTTATTTGCATGCCTGCTGTGAGAGGCTACATTGAAAATGTATCGTTAAGCTTGCATGTACAAAAACCAATACAAACATATTTGGAAAAAAAATGTGGTGGCAGTAGGTGTGATCAAAGGGAAGAAGGCTGCACATAGTGTGGCGAGGTCTGAATCCCTTTGTCCCGAGACAGTCACATTAAGCGGTTCAAGCTCCTAAAAGCTCAGAACATCATTTTTATGCATGTGTGGGGTTCACACAGCCACTGATCCAGACTCCAGATTCAGGGATTCGTGTGGATTCACAGACCTGCAAATAGGTGGGAACAATTAAAAATATTAAACAAACATCTTTAAAATAACAAAAGCAACATCAGATCCCCTCCTTAGTACTCATATGTTATTGTGTATTTGGCAGCCAGCATACACACACAGAAAGCCGAACCGGCCACTAAGTTATTTAAAGAAAATTTCAAAATAGCTGCCAGCCCTCATATGTCCTTAGGCTAGACTCTGACACACCATATGACCGGGCACATTGCCCACATCACCTGCAGCCCAGATACAACCAATAATACTGAACAACATCCAATGGGGTGAGGATTTGGCCTTTAAAACAGAATTCGTGAGTCAATGGGTGAGCTGCCAGCAGAAAGTCTGTAGTTATTGGGAGGCCCCATTACAGGAGGGCTTGGTATGCATTAAGGCTAGATGAGGAGTCTATTCAGAAAGTACAGCTGTGTGGCAAAGGGGGAAAAGTGTGGGGAGAGTTACATTTGGAGAATAGAACATTATTTAAGTTTAAGAAGGGAGAGGTGTTGGCGAGGAAAGGAACAGGTTTATCCTGAAGAAAGAAATTGAATTGGAGGCAGAAGGGAGATTGGAAAGAAAAATTGTTGAAAGGACCAATAGAGAAAGTCATTGGGTGACAGAGTTGGTTGTAACAGAAACTATAGAATTAGAAGATTCAAAGAAAGGTTAATTGAAGGTTAAGAAGGGGAAAAGACAGACAGAAATAGATCTGACTTGGAAGAAAGGAGAGGGAGTGTGATTTAAGGGCAGAGAGAGGGGTTATTGTGAAGCACTGACAGAGGAATACAATCTGGGAGAAAGAGAGATGAGGGATATAGTTTAAGAAGAAGAGAAGAATTTTATTATTTACTCTCCTGTATTGTGGCTATTTATTGAGCATAGACCTAGCTTGGAGAAGCAGAGGAGCACTGTTTATCTTACTGTTTTTGGAGTGCTGCACATTCTAGCAGTAAAACAAACTATTTTGTGTATCTTTTTGTGTAACGTAACTGTTTTGTGGATTTGCTAGTTGTAAGCTCTCAGTGGGTGATGTAAGCTAGTTTAGCAGAAGGGGTATATGAGTGGCGCTACATGCATTCAACAGCATGGAGTTCCACTAGGATAATGCTGAGTTTCTTTAATAGCTGCCTTTTCTTCGGATAATGATACGAGAAAGACAACCTGAAGAGGTTTAAGTTAACCATTAACATGCATCGTGCAGAATTCAAAACATCTGCTCAGTTCAGGCTAAAATACAGATGTTTTTCTTAACCGAGCAGTCAGTACATTTTAAGCATTGTCTTCCCCTTATGGGCACTGTGTTTAGGTGTACAAGTTATCAGGATAGAATGGCTCCAATGCATGATCTTACATGATCATCCAATTAGGCGCATCATCATTGTTTGTTTGTTTATTTTTTGTTTATTTGTTTGGTAATGCGCACCAAGCCATTAGGTAGACGGGCGCAACAGAGACAAGAAATCTTAAAACTTAGTTACAGTACAAGGTAGCAATACATAGAGCAGTGATTGCAGTAGGAGCAAAAATACAGGTACAAGATGCATTAAATACGAAGCAATGGTCTTGGTAAGTCAAGGAGGCATTATCATGAGTAACAATATATGCACACATACATATACAGATATGTATATACAACCTTACATGTCCACATTAACGTGTATCCATGGTGCATGCAAATATGACAGAACAGACAACCATGCGTGTATAGTTAACCAATCTACAGTGTAGTTTGAGGGAACAAAGGGTCGTGTAGGGGCTGGAGAGGTAGAAGTGTAGTTCGGCAGTTAGGTGTCGTTAGTGTGTAGCCAATTGAGTATCTTATGTCTGAATACAGGGTAGGGTTGTCCTAGTCTGAGGTCAACTGGTAATTTGTTCCAACATTAGGCCGCTTTAACAGGGAAACTGTTTCCTCCTGCTATCGAGCGTTTGAACCTAGGAATCTCTAACATAAATGAGTTAGCAGATCTCGTAGGGCGGGTAGCTGTTCTCCTAGTAATGTTATCCATAAGGTATGGGGGTGCTAGGTTATTCAGGCATTTGGAGGTGAGGGATGCTGTTTTGAGGATAATTCTGTCCGTTATTTTTAGCCAGTTAACCTCCTTCCTGAATTTGGTAATATGCTCTCTGTAAGGGATGTTCAATGCTGCCCTCAGGGCGTTATTCTGCAGTCTCTGTATTTTGTCTGTAATTTATTTGTTGGCTCCCGAGTACAGGGCATTACAGTAATCTAATCTTGACATGATAAGAGCGTTGGCTGGTGTGGTGCAGCTCGCTCTCGAGAGGTATGGTCTGGAAGCTCTGATGAGTTTGCAAGTGTACGTTGTGGATGAGGCAAGGGAATTGTCTTGCTTTTTAAGAGCGAGAGAGCGGTCTAAGTAGAATCCTAAAGTTTTAACTACAGACATCACCTTGATAGGGTTGTTATCAATGTTGAAGGATGTGTGGTTTGGGCTGTGTTTTTGGATATTAGCTTCAGAACCTAAGATTAGTAATTCTGTTTTTTCGTCATTCAGGCAGAGGGCATGGTATGCCATCCATGCCTGAATGAGGGTGTATATTTTGTTCACCAAGGCTGAGTCAGTCTCGAAGTTGCCCGAAAGGGGTATGAGGATCTGTGTGTCATCTGCATAATTAGTGTAGGTGACACCCAGTCTATCCAACTTGTCAAACAGAGGCTTGGTGAAGATATTATACATAGTAGGGGAGACGCAGGAACCTTGTGGGACCCCTCAGGTTATTTTAATGGGGTCGGCAGAGGCTGAAGTAGAGAAGACTCTCATGGTCCGGTTAGCTAAGAAGGATTGGACCCAAGCTATAGCATCTTTGGTGAAGTTGGCGGCAGATTGGAGGTGGTTTCTAACACTACATGGTCCACCAAGTCGAACGCTGCCGACAAGTCCAGTAGGAGTAGCAAAGCTATTTTTCCATTATCCTTTAGTTCTTCAATTTGTGTCTTAAGGTCTAACAGCGCTGTTTAAGTGCCATGGAGAGGGCGGAAGCCCGATTGTCGTGAGCCAAGTAGGTGGTTGGCTTCTAGATAGTCCTGAATTTGTATGTAAGCAGCTCTATCTAAATTTTTAAGTAGAAATGGCACAGTGGTGATGGGTCTGTAATTGGTAGGGATAGAGGGGTCCAGAGTTTGTTTTTTAAGTAATGGTAGAACCCAGGATTCTTTAAGATTGGCCGGTACTGTATTAGTTTTAAATGAGTTTATCAACTTGGAGATAAAAGGGGCTAGGTATCTAGCTGCATCCTTAATTATCTGTGCTGGGCATGTGTCGCCTTTACAGTTAGAAGGTTTGAGGGAGAGTATTATTTTTTCTGTTTCAATTATGGAGATAGTCTTGAATCTAAAGGGTATGGTTGTCCTAGTCAGCGAAGGTTGACTAGTTTGTTGGTCAGTGAGTGGTAGTGAGGCCTTTTTTTTTGCAATTTTGTATTGTAAGGACAGGATTTTATTCGATGGAGCATTTTGTATGTTAGTACACCATACTTTATCCTTTGGGGCATTGTCTACCGTTTGAATTGGGGATTCTAGTTCGCGGAGGATGGAGAATTCTTTAGTGTTGGATTTAGCTTTCTCAATCCTGTCATTGAAGGTGTTCTTTTTGGCTTTGGTTATTTCTTTTTTGTACATTCTCGCAAATTCCGTCCAAATGGACTGGAGTTTCCTTTTTTGTGATCTTAAGGATTTGAGTTGGGGGGTGAACCAGGCATTTAGGTGCGCTAATTGCCTAGCTTTGCACAGTTTGACAGGAGCAATCGTGTCCAGTGCCTTAGTCATAGCATTGTGAAAGGTATTTACCAATGCGTCAGGGTTGTTATTTTCCATTCCAGAGATGGCAGGGAGGAGAAGAGGGATACGTTTTTCAGCAGTGATGCCCTTCTTACTTCTGGTAGGGAGAGGCAGTGCCATATTATTAGGCTTGGGGCTGAGGAGGTCTAATGCGGCAGAGAAATTCATTAAGTGATGATCTGTCCAGGATTGTGGGACGATATCGGTAATGTTGATGTTGCAGTTTAGTTTGGATACCCAGTCAAGGGTCCTTCCTTTGATATGCGTTGGTGAGAGGACTTTTTTGCGTAAGACCGTGGTCATTTAGTAAGGCAGCAATAGATTCAGCATGTTTCTTGTCAGTATCATTAAAGCCTAAATTGAAATCTTCCAGCAGTAGTGTTTGGGAGTGATCTTTGGTGTTGTCGGCTAGAAGACTGGTTAGGCCGGCATCGAAGGTGCCTAGAGGCCCAGGGGGTCTATATATCAAATGGATAGTTAGAGTACGGTTGTTGGGGAGGGGCAATTTGGCGGTTAGTACTTCACAGGATGTAAAGGGAGTTGAGGTGGCAAGTCTAGTAGGGTGGGTTGTTTTGAAGAAGATGGCTAGGCCACCACCTCTGGCATTCGGCCGGTCCACTCTAATGATTTGGTAGTTGTCAGGAACTGCTAACATGAGAGTTGGTCCTGCGGCCTCATGTAGCCAAGTCTCAGTTATGGCCAGTAAATCGAGATTGTCATTATTTAAGATGTCTGCAATTTCAGTAGCATGGGCTACCACTGATCTAGAGTTTATGAGGGACCCTGTTAGCATTAGGGTACTGTCAGGGTTGGCAGTAAGCAAGGTTTTGTGAGAGAGGGTATCTCGGGAAGTGTGATTTTTAGGGGGAGTTTTGTCCGTGGTATTAGTAGTTTGCGTTAGTGTGGAGAAGGGGTTCTTAGACCGGGTAGTCGTTCGATTATTGACGTTGTTAGGGAAGTTTCTATAAGATTCATAGATAGGAGACAATCTAGACCTAAGTCTCAGATTTCTATCCTTAGGAGGGTTTGTTATGATGGCAGTGGCCATAATGGTTATGATGGCACAGGTAAGTAGTGCCGTCTGGGCTAGTTTAGTCAAGTAGGCAGATGTCATTGTCAAACTATGCTGAGGACACACTTACATCTAAGTGTTGACTCAGTGTAGATGAAGGGGGGCGGGACGTCTGTGCTATACCTAGCCTATGTTGTAGTTAGAACACATCTAGGCTAGTCAATGCAAAAGACTCATAAGCTAAATGCAATTATGTGCGCAAGGCACATCTAGGCTAGTCAAAGGAAACACACGTAGGCTAAATGCAATTGTGGGCGCAGGGCACATCTAGGCTAGTCAATGCAAAACACGCATAAGCTAAATGCAGTTGTAGGCGCAGGGCACATCTAGGCTAGTCAATGCAAAACACACATAGGCTAAATGCAATTGTGGGCGCAAGGCACATCTAGGCTAGTCAATGCAAAACACACATAGGCTAAATGCAATTGTAGGCGCAGGGCACATCTAGGCTAGTCAGTGCAGAACACGCATAGGCTAAATGCAATTGTAGGCGCAGGGCACGCATAGGCTAAATGCAATTGTAGGCACAGGGCACATCTAGGCTAGTCAGTGCAGAACACACATAGGCTAAATGCAATTGTGGGCGCAGGGCACATCTAGGCTGGTCAATGTAGCCTAGTAACAGTAATAGATTAAGATGCATGTAATTATTTGAAGCAATGAAGGTAAGTCTAAATATGGCGGGCACAGTGAAGGCTATGTGTACATATGACTGGTGAAGCAGTGATGGTTCAGCTAAGTGCTACAGACCCATATAAGGGCTGATCATACAACAATAGTAAGGGCTGTTTTTACTTTCATCAGTCTAAGGTCAATAGTTAATAGTTAGGCAGTAATTCAGTGGATGCAGCATGTAGGATACATGTGTCTATTCATCACCTCGCAAAAGTGGGGGTTCATGTAAAAGCACTATGCAGGCACATGATATATTACAGTCACAAATGGGAGCATGGTGAGCAGCAGGACTTGGTGCAGAGAAGTCCTTGGCTTCGGCAGCTGCTGGTGGGAGTAGATTGGGAGGGTGTACTGGGCACGGAGCACAAGTTAAATGCAGAAACGTTCAGAAATTTTTAAAGACAGTCACAAAATGCCAGCCACTAGGCTTTAATTTTACCTTCAATTCGCATTGGGTGCTGGGGTAAGCCACACAGGGATTCTGGCAGAAGCAGAAGGCTGGTGACAGGCTGAGGACAGGAGGCAGCCTTGTTTCCTGTGCCTTGGTGAGGTGGGCCTACTTAATGCCTGCCGGCGCCTGATAGGCCAAGAAGTAGCACCAGTAGCCTATCTGGAGCCAGGCAGCTGGGCTTAGGCAGGGGTAGGTGGAAGTGCTAGTCAGCCAGTTCTCGGACCGCCATCTTGGAATAGGCACTTCCCGTGGTGCTCAATGGTGGATTCAGAGAACAGGGGGCAAAAAACGATTTTGGCAACGTTTTTGCATTTAAAATAAAAACGGATGTACAACATGCACGCACTTCGGAATTTAGAGGTGCTCAGATGAATTTTCGAGCGCCTGTGCAAAGTAGCTGCAGAATGGCAATCTGCTTATCAGAAATGCTCTGGAGGGGGGCTCTTTCTTCCTAGCCTGAACACTGCTCCTGCAGTGCCCATATGGAGCTCCTGCTCCACTGTAGGTCGTAGGTCTGTGAGGTCTCAGGCTGAGGACAGGAGGCAGCCTTGTTTCCTGTGACTTGGTGAGGTGGGCCGGCGGAGGTTGTGCCAACACAGCTGACTTTCTATAAAACAAATGTGTGTGAGGAGGAAGACACTCCAGCCAGGTAAGAGTGTTATACAAGCATTTCTTCAAGCATCTAATAAAAGGTCCTGCTCCAGGTTGTCTACCACTCCTCTCCTTTTCCAACCGTCCACTCTACAACCCTTATTAGCACCCTGAAAGGGAGAGCCATCCAATAAGGTGGCTAGGAATGTGGGCTTCAATCAGCGACGAAAGTCTGCGTTCCAGGCCGCCTGATGGCCACTTTCCCCCGCTGCCATCACCCCCCACCCCACCCGCCATCGCTTTTTTTTGTCCCCCTCCCTTTCCACCCCTACACTTACCTTATTTCTGCGGCAACGGCACTCGCCACCACATCCGCTCCTTCCTCATTGCTCATGAAGGCTGCCATGGAACCGGAAAAGGGGCTCCATCAGGAGCCCGCCTTCCCTTTCCATTTCAGCCATCTTGGCAAAGTGATTTCCTTCGTTCACCGGGACGCATGCGGCATCCCGTTGAACGAAGGAAAATACTTTTTTACCCCAGGTTACCGCTCTGGCAACCCGGGGTGCTAACAGCCTTAATCCCACTTCGCTCGGGCCAATAACTTGGGCTGCCGAGCTGTTACACCCCGTTCAAGTCCTTGGATATAATATAATTCAGCCAACAGTTTTTTTTTTATAAAAGACGCAAACGTTTACACACTGCAGTCAAGCACCCCCTTTACAGTATCTTTGGTGCTGTCCTTGGATGACATGTAGAATGGGGGCCTGTCATCTGATGATATATAGGGCCTGGCCCCACGTCTTCTTGCTTCTGGCCCAGTCCACCATGCAGGTACAGTGTCTCACCGTGCATGACCGGCCCTGCCCAAGTCAGGGTTCACCATAATCGTCGCCATGGCCCGCAGCCTTTATCCATCTTTAAGGTGGCCCCATTAGCAAGGAGGTCCACCCATGCGCACCGCTGCACCCGCAGCCTTTTTAAAATTCTTATGGGCGGCATTGCTGGTGTGGGATCCTCCCACGTTTCCTCCGGGTGCCATCTTTGCTTCAGGTCGCATCCCCTGTGAGGTGGGGACACAGCCATGCGCCCGCTGCCTGCTCTTCTTCCTGTCCCGCCCCTCTGCAATGCGTCACCGAGACACAGTTGGGGGCAACCCGGATGAATTTTTCGCTTCCTGGTCTCTACGCTCTTCACCTCCCGAGCCACCGCTTAGATTGTGTGGCCCGGGAGGGCTTTCAGGAAGGGTCCCCTCGTGCCGTGGGCACGGCCGGGCTGCCTTGTTCAGACTGCCCCCCTCATGCGGGCTGGACTGAGTGGCTCATTTTGAGCCTAGGCAGCCCCACGCATGCTGCCCGGGTTCTTAGATATTCATTGGCCAGTCCGATCTGGCCCCTGGACGGGCAAACACCCATCACGGCCCTGTAGGCGGCTGAGCTGCCCCTGCCAAAAAGGTTGTCCCCACAATTTACTCTATGGGGGCTCCCCACACGTCTCCTGGTGCAAGGATGCCTGGGTGGAGGTCACTTGGGGTAGAAACCCACCCAACAGGTTATTTTCTTTTGTTGTCCACCTCTGGTTTCCTTTTCTTTCTCCTTCCTATTTTTTCTTCTCACCTCCTGTCAACTGTCTCTTTTAACTGCTTTTCTTTTTCAAATCCCCTTTGAATTCCTTTCTCTCCTCGAAAGGGGATTTCTGTTTCTTTGTTCTTCCCTTTTCTTTTTCTCAACATTCCATCCAGCCCCATGGTGATCTGGATGGATTAGTCCAAAACAGAAACACGTAAAACACGCTCACACTTCATGTAATAAAACCTTTTATTGCAACCTGGTGTCTGTGTTGGTCTTTCAAGGTTTTGTCCCTTAGGGGACAAGCATGTAGCACTTTTTGGGCTATGGGCTAGATTTAGATTTGTCAGTAAGGTTAGTAAAAATAACTTTATGTTTGGGACACCAGGAACTAACCATCTGCCCCCTGTTACATCCCCACATTAACAAAAAAACACAAAACAATTTTGCCACCCGGGGAAGGACCTCAGTTGGCTGGGACAGCGGGCATAGAATGTCTATTTATCGCCCGCTGTCAAGCCACCCGGTTGGCTGAGCAGCCTTCCTCGGGTGCGAATATGAATTCAAATGCATAACATGATTGACAAGAGTGATTTGGGCCCTGATCAATGAACATTATGCATGAGGCTGTGTAAGGAACTCATGGTGATACCAGTAAAGACAGACACAGTATTCGCAGTTCAAGGTTGTTTCTTAAACTGTAAATGCAGGGTGGAAGAACGCCTAGCCTAAACCCAAATCTAAGATGGGAGCAAGCTTCGACCATCAAATGAAAAATAAGGCAGTCATTGTGGCGTCTTGTCAAAGTAAAAGGCCTATACAAAAAAAACTATTGGCAAATCCTTACAACTAATTACAGAAAGAGTGTGAGATAGGGTTTTCAATAAAGAAAAGAATTGTTCACAAATAATAAGTCAGGATGTGATTGCCAGGGGTATTCCTTCCCCACGTTTTGAGCACGGGTCAAGGTGGATCTACTGAGCACAGCACGCACTCAAGCTTTCCCAGCACAAGCCGACAGTTCTGTACCAGCTATCGGGTTCTTCGATGGTTAAGTCTCTTTTCAATAGACGTCTCTTGCCTTCGAGGGCCTGATGTATTCAACAAAACAAACAAACAAAAAGTTCCCTTTTAAATGGACTTTGGGTGAAGACTTTGCACCCCTGGATCTCCCTCTTTCGGGCTCAGATCCCTAGGCTTCCCTCCATCGGGCTCAGGCCTTTCCTTCGGGATCTCCCTCTGCCGGGCTTGGATCCAAATACAAAGAGGGACAATCCAGTTCCCCATGTCATACAATATTCCTTGCATTCACGAATCTTAATGGCTTTTTAAACAGTTCTTCAGGCTTTGCCCCTTTTTTGTCGGCCTTCCTCTGCCGGGTTCACTCTTGCCTACTTTTGCAAAACAGTTCACTGAGGACATCCCTCGGTCAGGTTCAAACTTGTCAACATACTCAGTCTTACGATTCCTTCTGCAGAGGTTTCATAGGCCTTGGTCGGAAAGGGCAAAGTCGCTTCTCTCCTCATCACTCTCTCGGTAAACGCTGTCTTTCTCCTGCTCTTGAACTGCCGCACTGAGTTAGCTCTCACGTTGTGCTGTCTACCTTGCTCGTCCTGTGCTATCCTGCTCCACCTTTTATCCCTGTGAGGAAGGGAAAGGGCTGCCAAGTGCTATTGATCCTAGTCAATTGTCTGACTTTGCCTGACCCTTGTATTGGGACATGTCAGGTAAACATCTGTGGTGTTCGTCCATTGTCTTTCGTGTTGAGCGAAAGTGTTTGTGTCGGAAAAGGGGGCGGGGTAGTGTTTTGGAATGTCCTACGTGGTATAATGGGGAAAAGGTGTTGAAAAAAGGGGGATACTGCATCCCACCCGTCGGTGTCCCACTCCCTCTCCCTAAGGACCCCCATCCAGACGATCCTCCTTCACTGGTCCATCCCCAGGAAATAGATCCAATAGCGATGGCGGTCTCCTGACCACCTGGATGACAGATACCCAGGGACTAGTTAGGGAGACACCTTCAGGTTTCTCACAGCTCTTCCACAGACGTTACAGAGTACTATGATCTCAGGAGCTCCCCCTACCCTTGATATGTCTGTCTCTACTTTCATGCCATGGTTATATGGTTGTACGTGTTGGTGATTTATGGAGAAATCTGGTTCTCTGTAGGCTCAGAGATTTACACATTGTTATAAAGGCACCTCGGTACCCCCATCATACTTTACAAGTCTATTCAAAGTCATCAAGGAGTTATGCGAACTACTCCTAGAGCAACATGCCAAAGGTTAACTTCCTTTAAAACACAGAATTCCAAGGTGACGTACACTATCCATTTACAATTGGTAGTGGGTATTTGATTCCCTATAATACATGGCGGTACCGTCAACCCCATTAATAAATGTTTTATACTTACTCCAATGCAAAAGAGCTTTCAGTTGCTGATACATGTAATCAACATAGAATCTGTTCAGGTGAAAAAAACACTAATATGCATCCTGCAACGTGTTGCAAAAAATTTTTAAGCAGTTTAATACATTGCATTTCAAAGGAGTTTTCTGTTTTAAAATAAGTGATAACATGCAGGTAGATTCTTGTTCCCCTATGTTTAACTCCAGCAGTGAACAAAATAAACATACTGGCATAAACAGTTCCTTGCCAATTGATGGCTGTAAATGTCACAGAAGCAATTATGGAAGAAAGAAATTTGAAAAGGCAGGCATGGCTTTCATTATGTCCTTGAGTAAAATCTGGAATTCTGCTCTGTGCTTGCTCAAACAGCAGGCATGTAATGCCACAACTCATCTGTACATATTAATACCATTGATGCAATTTCCATATAATAGGCGAATAGTGATGTCACTACTGTGGTGTTAAGCCCCCATTCCAAGGGCTGGAATCGTGAGGCCCGTTAACGAGGGCTCCCAGCAATTACACCCCCCTTCCAACCCTTGGAACGGGGGCTTAACGCCATTAGCACCCCGGATTACCAACTCGGGGCGCTAAAATAAAAGTATATTCAGTCATAGGGCGCGATGCGTGACGCATCCCATTCGATGACTAAAAATACTGTACTAAGATGGCTGCCACGGAAGGGGAAAAAAGGGGCTCCATACGAAGCCCCTCCTTCCCTTTCCATGGTGGCCAGAGAAGCGAAGTTGGGAAGCTACCACGGGTGGACTGAGCCGCTGCAACAAACAGGTAAGCGGGGCTGGGGAGGGGGGTTGGAAATGGTAACAAAAATAAATAAATAAGGGGACAGAGGATGGGGAAAGATGTGGCCTTGGAACCTACCCCAAGGCGGCTTGAAACGTGTGCTGTGATTGTAGGTTTCTTCCTGCTTTTCTAGCCACCTGATTGGCTGGTTCCCCCCATGCCGGGTGCTAACAAAGTATACTATATGGCATAAAGAACACAGCACTATATGTTTTAAGGATATGGCAAGTCAGCAAGGAGTTCCATGACTAAGAGGATCAAGATCAAAGGCTGATTTCCTTATACCATCACAGAACTCTGAACTCAAAATTATTTATAGGGATAGCAATGACAACTCCAAAAGAAATGTGGCATATTTTTCAGGAAATGCAGAACATGTATGTATACCGCCGTGCAAGGTGTTTTTACCTGCAAAGTGTTTGAATTCGTTTCTCCTAGTGTACGTGAAGGCTCTCATGGTGTTGTCGTGGCACTCTTTCACAAATCCCCCAGCTTCTGCTCCCAGCAGCAAACGCCTTGGAGAGGCTCCCACTAGATAAATGTTGGAGTTTTCACCACCTTTTTCTCCTTGAGGTAGGGGTTTCACCAACAGCTGGGCACCTTATGAGACAAATAAATAATTAAGGAACTTGGGTCAGCTAACAGAGAGACTTACACCACAAAACCAAGAGATACAACTAATGGGATACAGCAGACTTAAGCACAACATTTGACATTGAATCAGTTGGCAATTTAATGCAAGAAGTGGTCACAATTGATTGGCCTGGGCAGTGTATACCATAGTATAGATCAAGAATGTGTTATTCAAGCACTGACTACTGCATTCAGAGTCCTACATCCGGACTTCCTCTATGTTTCAGAGATATCGAACTCCAGTCCTCAAAGGTCAAACGCACTTGCAGGTTGCCAGTATATCCACAAAATAAAAATGTGTGTTGGATAATTCTAAATGGGAAGTATTCACATAGCAAGTGGTTAGTCTGAACACCTGGTGCGATTAGATCCTGGAGGACCTGAGCAAAATACATCAGAATCTAAACAAACGGTTTGTCGAGTACCAGACATTTTTAAGCCCACCACTAAAATCCAGAAACTCTACCCATGTAGTTTCTCTTAGTTACATTTCTTTACTCTTTATATTCTGCAGGAAAGTAAACATTTATTTCCAAAACTGGGAATCATGGGTGGGTCGTTTTTAGGGCGAGGGTGCTTTGGGTTAGAAATACAACAGTCAATAGGTGACGAGCTTAGATTTGCTGATGTCTTAATCTTTTTTCTCCAATGTATAGATCATCGGGAGAGAGAGTTGGCATACAAGAGTCAACCCAGAGAGTGTTGAAATCCCTGATACTGAAGTTAGAAACTCCATAAGTGATAAATAATCTTTTAATGGATTGTTTTATGATTCCTCCAGATATTAAGATGATGAAGATCTCTGAAACAGAGGAGTGTTTTCTGGAAACGATTTACTCAATTTCATGAAGTTGCACAAGATTCAGCAGGAAAGGGAGTCATGTTAAAGTACCCCTTTATACCTGTGAAACACCATACAGGATTACATGGCAGAAAAAAAGCCTTCTGTCTACACATTCTGCTTTTCTGGTTGCAGTTAAGGTGTTCAGCAACCTTCATTATCAATAGTTTCGCAGGATAGGATGCCACGGTTTCAGAAGGATTGATAACCTAAAATAACACATAAACCCTCCTTTTCCTGCTCTGCCCCATGCATGTGCTGACACAAGGTGGAAAAGGGGCATGGTATAGAGATAAGATCTCAGTTGTCCTCACCTCCTCCCTCTATCTTGTGTGAGCATCTCATTTTATGCCTGCATGCGATTCCCACACAGGCATAAAACAAATTGATTCCTACAGAACGCGGGTTGGTTTTGCCCCTGGTTAAAACCCCAAGCAAAGACTCTCACAGAAATCCAGAAGTAAACTATGCCTGCAAAGCGTACTTGCAAGTGGCGTTTACTTTTCACCGAGATGGAGAGGACAATGAAGAGTAAGAGCGAGCTTACCTCGCTTTTGCTCTTTCCCTTTTCACCTTGGATTGTTTTAAAATTGCATGTAGGGAACCCACATTACAAAAGTGCTAATGTAGGTGGTCCACTGCATGCAAATTACATTTAGTACAAAATGAGGCTGGTAATGTAAACACCAAAGGGGAGTGTGAGAACTGGGAAAATAGGCAAAATGCCTTGCCAAAACTTGTGAAACCTAAAAAGATACCCAGATCAATAGGATTGCTTGCTCAAGGTAATTGGGAGGAATTACCCCCTCACCGTCTTGGTTTTATGCTTTTGACTACATCATTTGTTGTGGCAGAAAATAGAAATTTGTTACCAAATGGATGGGAGAGAACCTTCGCAGAAACAACCACATGGTGGCCAGAGGCTATCGCACAGGCCTGCCTCCATACCATGACTAGTGTGGTAAGTCAGAATCAGGAGACAGACACACTAGCATATTTGGGAGGATTATTTATTGCTTCAAGCTTTCAAATCCTGAACTTTCCCTGATGTGCGGATCCCTATCCTAGAAAAAGTAGAAGTCTAAAGAGTGCTCGTCAGGATATCCTTCAAAGCAGACTATGTTGGCTGTCCAGAAAACCTACTCTAGTGTGGATTCTGTCTTTAGCACTTTGACCTTCGGAACATTTTAAAATAAACACAAGAAAGTTCCCTCCCCAACCAAAGAATGCTGACTGATTTCTGACCCCCTTGCCATCTTTCCTAGTTCTTGAGCCTTTTCAGAGTTCCAGTCACTAATACAAGTCTCGCATTTCCTTCTATCCCTCTTCAGTAGGTGACTCCCTTAGATTTACTGATGTCTTAATCCTTCTTCTCAAATACATATATCATCGGGGAGACAGTCCACCCAGAGAGTGATAAAATCCTTGATACTGAAGTTAGAGACTTCATAAGTGATAAGCAATCTTTCAATTGATTTTTATATGATTCCTCCAGATATTGAGATGATGAAGCATCATAGTCTTTGATTAGTCTCTTCCATGTTACAATTTATCAGAAGGTCTGCTGTAATTTCTGGTTGGCGATCAGCCTGGGTTGTTGTCCTAACTGCCTCTCAGTGGCAGTGTTTTCCTTGGGATGTCTAACCAGAGTATACTATCTCCAGCATGGGCTACCCTTTCCGGGGGTAAAGTTTCTCAGGCCAATGTGGCCTTTGGCTTCATTAAACCCATCTTGGGATTAGGTTGCTCTCACTCTCTCTTGCAGTTTGGTTGCTCACACCCTGCACTGGTTAACGGTTTGTTTCCCCGCCCTGAGGTGTCATCGTGCTCTCCCCTCATTGTGGTCGGATATCTGGTATTTCGTCTTAGGGAATGGTTTCTGGTAACTGTCTTGGGGTATAGATGCTCTCGACACACCTTCGGGTATACTCTTTCTCACCTCGCCTTGGGGTATGCTTTCTGGTAGCCTGCCTTGGGCTATGGCTTATCGCTCTCCGCCTTGGGATATGCTCCTTCTCACAGCTTCTTGAGGTATACTGTTACTTGCCAGTCTTCGTGTAGGTTGTCTAGTACCCTGCTTTGTGGGGTGGTCTATGGTAGCCTTTCTTGGGCTTTGGCTAGCCTTCCCCATCCACGTCTCCAAGAGCCACTGTGTACCTTGGTCCTTGGTCTCCGTGGTGTTTCTCCTCAGGCAGACCGGGAGCTTCGGGGTCAGCGTTGCAGACTCCTAAGCGGCTTCACTTGTCTCGGCCACAGTGAGCATCGGGACCTTTCCCTCTTGGTCCTCTCGGTATTCGGTGGCTCTCCTGCGTCGACCCACCATCGGTCTCTCCAGATGAGACCCGCTAGGTGATCCCGGCTTCTCCTTTGGTATCTCGCCGTTCCACTGAACTACCCGCTTCCTTGAATGCCATGTCAGGCGTTGGTCTATTTCCTCAGGACACGCCATCCATGGGGAAGAACTGCTGCTTTGCAGCCGACTTGCTCTCCTTTCCTCCGCGTCAGTAGCACCTTTTTGTTCCAGCCCACCAAGGGGCATGTTTGTTCTCTGTGCTTTCCCTTGAGGCACAGACACTGTCTGAAAAAGGTCAGAAGTCCAGTCAATCACTGAATCAGTACACATTCAAATCCCATATAACCCACCACAGTCTTATCTTCTTGGGATTTGGGAGGATAACAAATATCCATAACTTGGGATGACCTGTACTCTAAGGAGGGGTCACCCTCGGTGGGATCCCACTTGGCCTGTTTCTATGGGGTGATAATATGTGTGTGCTCACCTCCCTAGTCCCAAAGGGGGTGGCTCACCCTTGGGGAGAGGGGATGAATTCATTGGATTTGTCACACTAGTGAGACCTTGTCCCTGGCAGCAGTGTCCACATGGGCAATGCCAGAGCTGGCATGTGTTGGGCCGATTGCTCAGCATTTACTAGCCTGCAAAACACATTTTGGGAAATTATCTAAATCGTCAAACAGCAAATGTGTCTAAGCAAAATGGCAGCACCCTGCTAAAACGCTTTTCTCAACAAATTATCATACAAATAACAATAAATGCTTTCATACCATTTTTTCACATTAAGTGACTCACCAAGACAGCCTACCCAAGCAGATGGTTAGGCCCGGAGGCAAAAGGCAGCTCCTGGGTCCCTGTTTCGTACTTCAGTGTAGCCACGTGACCACAGGACGCTCCCTAATGGTGGAACGACCAGGACGTCCCTGACCGGGCAGCCAATCAGGCGCTCGGGACGGCTCACAGGGGCATTCTCCATCCGCAGCTTGCCATTTTCACACGACGGAGCCCCCAACCGGCCCTCAAAACCAGTCATAGCAACTGCCAGGTAATAGACGACATCCTTAAATCTCATAGCCAGTGGTGGGTATGCAGCCATGTGACTTATAAGATGCAGTCATTGTCTTATGGTGAATGGTATAGTGCATCCAGTGTATCGACACTAGGTTATTGCAGAATGCAGCCAGGTTTGAATCCAGGTGAATGAAGAATATAGCCAGTGTACTGAATCTAGGTAATGTGTATTGTAGCTATTGCTTAATTCCAGGTGATTGTAGAATACAGCCACTGTATTAATTCCAGGTGATTGTAGAATACAGCCACTGTATTAATTCCAGGTGATTGTAGAATACAGCCACTGTATTAATTCCAGGTGAATTTAGAATGTAGCTATTGTACTGACCTTAGGTTAACACAGAATAGTCTTTGTATGGAATCTGGGTGAATGAAGAATTTCAGCCAATGTTCGAATCCATAAGAATGTAGAATGTAGCAAGATATTGAATCTAGAAGAATGCTGAAGGTAGCCTTTGCACTGAATCTAGGAGCAGGTAAAATGTACCCTCTAATCAGAGCTATGTGACTTAGAGTCTAGCCATCATTATATACCTAGATCACTGTTAGAATGTAGACAATGCATTGAACCTTTCACACTCCATGCATAGGGAAACTAGCCAAAGGCACGGCTGGAGACCCGCACGCATTGCCATCATACACCACTCAAACACACTTTGCACAACACATCTGCCATAAGAATGCAGCTACCGTTCACAACAGAAATGTGATAAGTAGATGCACACATAATGTCTCTCCCGCCCTTGCATACCCTTGCTAGACTACCTATCACAAACCATCCAAATGCCAGCTTGGCATGGGTGGTTAGCACGGACTTTGCCACCCCTCACATCATCGTATTGGCCAATATGCACACATGCATATAGTGCCTCCTCAAATTCTTCCCATACCCAGGACTGCGGTCCCCAGAGGGCGTTCAACCTACAGCCGGGGTACTGATAGCAATATGACCCTCGCGGCGGGGGCATTACTGACTCCGGTAATGCCCCGGGGCCTTCGTTGAGGCCCTCGCTTTGCTCTGGCCTATAACTATGGGCCCGGGGCATTACCTGAGTCGGTAATGCCCCCGCTGCTCGGGTCATATTGCTTAAATATAACGCTAAATGGTCATTTCTTATTCAGTATTTAGACTGTTTTAATGCTTCTACACATGGCTCATAAATGTATTGGTATTCATGACCTCATATCATCCACTTTATCCCTGTGGTCGTAACTTTATTGACAGTATATTGGTATGTTTACTTCTCCTCCTCCCATCTTACCCTTTGTTCTCTTGTCTGTCTCCCCTGTGTATGTCACCCCCTGGCAGTATTTACTTTAAACTCTCTTGTACTTATATAGCAGATTTTGTTTGTTTGTTTGTTTTTATTATTTATAATGCGCACATAACCCCAAGGGTAACAAGGCGCGAAAATAGTAAGAGGGTTGCATATTAGATAACGTCCCATGGAGTTACAATAGGGACACAGTGACAGCATAAGTAACAGATACCAATGACACTTTATCTAGGGCAGTTTACATAGTAGCAAAGAGAATAACAGGAGTACACTGAACATTAAATCTATTGGAAATCGCGCTGGCCAATTTAAATAATGATAGGCTGGCCAGGCATGAGGGAACCAGGGAGTATTATTTGTCAAGGTCCTTCATCCATTGGATAATGTTCGTCCTGAACTGAAGATAGGGGAGGTCTTTCCTTAGAGGTGGTGGTAGTGAGTTCCAGTGTATTGCTGCTTTAACAGGGAAGCTGCTCCCTCCTCTCAACGTCCGTTTGAATCTTGGGACTAGTAGTAGGTTGGTATTGACACTCCTGGAGGGGCGGTGGGAAGCCTGTCTAGAGAATCTTGTTGTAAGATATTTCGGGGCCAAGTCGTGAAGGCATTTGTGTGTCAGGGAGACAGATTTAAGGAAGATCTTGTCTTTCGTGGAGAGCCAGTTAACAGATATTCTGGTATCTGAGATGTGGGCTTTCTTGGGGATACTTAGTGCTGCTCTTGGGGTGTTATTTTGTAGGATTTGTATCTTATTTATGATGTATTTGTTACTGCCTACATAAAGGGCATTACAGTAATCCATCTTAGATAAGATCAATGCTCTAGCCAGGGTAATGCAGTTATTGGGAGTTAGGAATGGTTTGGCTGCTCGGATGAGTTTACAGGTATAGGCAGTGGCGGAGGCCATTGCATTTACCTGTTTTTTAAATGATAATGAGGAATCTAGGTAAAAATCCAGGGTTTTTACCTCGCCACAGTGATGATGTTATGGTCAATTTCAAATGATGAGTAGTTTTGCCCGAGTTTGTTAATATTGGCTGAAGTACCAAGAATGAGGAGTTCTGTTTTGTCATCATTCAGGCATAGTCCATGTGAGGCCATCCCTGCCTGGATGATGAGGTACACTCTGTTTACAAAGGCCAAATCCTTGTCATAATCCCCCGTCAACGGGATGAGGATCTGGGTATCATCAGCATAGTTTGTGTAGGTGATACCCAGACCATCGAGATCATCGAAAAGGGGCTTTGTAAAGATGTTGTACAAGGTAGGTGAGACGCAGGAGCCCTGAGGCACACCGCAGGCAATGGGCGTGGGGTCAGCAGCCGCTAATGGTGAGAAGACACGCATTGTTCTATTACTGAGGAAGGACTGAATCCAGCCTATTGCCTCTTGGGAGAAGTGTGCGGCCGACTCGAGGTGTTTGCACAGAATCTCATGATCGACTAAATCGAAAGCTGCTGAGAGGTCAAGGAGCAGCAGAAGTGCTGTTTTGCCCTGGTCTCTCAACTCGTCAATTTGTATCTTAAGGTCAACCAAAGCGATTTCTGTTCCATCTTGGGGTCTGAAACCAGATTGTTGGATTCCTAAGAGATGGTTATGTTCTAGGTATTGTTGGATTTGTAGATATGCTATTTTGTCGAGGATTTTAAGCATGAATGGTACTGTAGTAATAGGGCGGTAGTTCATAGGGATGGAAGGGTCTAGGTTTTGTTTTTTAAGGAGTGGGAGGACCCAGGACTGTTTCAGATTGTTAGGTATTGTGCCTGAGTTGAAGGATGCATTTATTAATTTAATGATGAAAGGTGAGAGTTCGCGAGCTGCATCTTTTATAAGTTATGCTGGGCATAGGTCCCCGTGGCAGTTCCATATTTTAAGAGTGAGGATGACATTCTCAACCTCTTTGATAGATACTTTGCGGAAGTTGAAGTAAGAGGTAGCGTCAAGTGGGGGGGTCGAGATAGGAGGTATCACTGTCACATTATTAATATTAGGTTTAGTTATAGTGAGAAGAGTGGCCTTTTTATGGTGGATCTTAGTTTGCAAGGTGGTGATTTTATTAGACAGGGCATTTTGCATGTTTTTACACCAGTTTTTGTCCTTGGTGCAAGAGTCTGGGGTTTGGATAGGGGATTCTATCTCCTTCAGAATTGTAAAGAGCTCTTTGGTATTGGACTTGGCTTGCGTGATTCGGAAGTTGTATGAAGTTTGTTTGGCGGAAATTATTTCTTTTTTGTAAAGGGCCGATTGCTTACTTAGGTTGCACTTATTGGTCTCTGAAGGATCAAGTCTCCATATTTTCTCACATCGACGTTTCTCAAGTCTGAGTATTTGTAGTTGTGGGGAGAACCAGGTGTTCACTTGTTTACGTGGTTTGCTTTTTCTAATCTTTAAGGGTGCTATGGCATCAAGGGATGATAGCATCACTTTGTTGTACACGTCTACCATGGTGAATGGGTCAGTGTGATCTGGGATAGAATTGAGGGTAGGTATGATCAGAGGGATGAGGTTTTCCGGAGTGATGTTTCTTTTGTTTCTAGTGGGGACTGCTGGGGCTACACTATCAGTGAGTAGCGACGGTGGGGCCACTAAGGCGAACGTAATCAAGTGGTGGTCAGACCAATGCTGAGGTAGTGTGGATAGTACAGAGATAGGGCAATTGTGCACAGCAATCCAATCAAAGGTTCTACCTTTAGTATGGGTATGGCATGTAATCTTTTGGGTGAAACCTAGTTCCTCTAGGGAGTTATTAATTAGTGTGGCATTCGAATCTAGGGGGTCATTGAGTCCTAAATTGAAATCTCCTAATACGAGTTTCTGGGAGGAACTATTCAAATTGTTAGCTAGGATATTTGTGAGATCTTCTTCGAAGAGTCCTAGAAGGCCTGGTGGGCGGTAGATAAGGTGGATAGTTACAGACTGTGAATTAGTTATAGTTAACTTGGCTGTGAGGGCTTCACAAGAGTCTGTACTATGAGGTGGAGCGAGTTTCAGTGTGAGGTATAATGGGAAGACCTCCGCCTCGAGAGGTGGTACGGTCGAGTCTGAGGAGGATATAGTCATCTGGAATGGCTAACATGATTGCTGGGCCGGCTAGGAAATCTAAGTTTTAATTTTGTAATATGTCTGCAATCTCCGTTGCGTGGGCGACCATAGAGTGTGCATTTATGAGTGCCCCTTTTATCGTTGGTTGAACTGGTGGGGGCCGTGCCTTAGGGATGGCATTAAGGGTTGTAACGGTCTCTCTGAACAGCCTACTGTTGGGTTGAAGGTGATGTCGACTAGTATTACTAAGGCCAGGAGTGGTGTTAGGCACTATTTTAGGTGGATAGTCATGCAGTCTTGCACGTAGTTTAAGGTTCCTTTGTGTTAGAGTGCAAGGTCTGGAGGTCTGCTTGGCCGAATTGTGTGCAGGTGACAATGTTAGGGTATGTTGAGGCATAGTGAGGTCTTGTAGCGTGATTATATAAAGGAGGGCTCTTAGTAGTGTTGTATAGAGTGATGGTAGGTACACGGTGTACGTGTGCGAGTATGTACGATGGACCTGAGAAGCACAGTTCTAATTTTCAGGACAGGGTGGAGAGCACAGCATACATTAAGCTAGGTGAAAGGAGTATAAGCTTCAATCTAGCAGGTGGCGAAATGAGGTGCAGTAGAGGCTAGTGGCTGAACAATCAGAAGGCTACGGTGGTAACTGGTAGCAAACTATGCCAACAATCTGTGGAACACATATGTAGTAAGCTGAGGAACTTCAATCTAGTAGGACACATTAGTTAAATAGGGCAGATTGCAGAGCTACAGAGACTGGTGACTAAGTGTTCACATAGGCTAAATTGAACAGGGTCACAAACTATGGCAACATTATCTATAAAACACATACATTGTTAGCTCATATACTTCAGTTTGGTTAATCACGTTTGTTAAAATAGGGCAGACTGCAGAGCAGCAGAGACTGGTGACTGAGTTTTCACATATACAGATCTGACAGGTAGGTATGTTATACCACGCAAGAGGCTGGTGGCTAGGCGTTTAACAAGTTAAAGTAATTTCAATATGATAGGTTGCATACAACATGAGTCTGCTGATAGGTAGATTACTCCAATTAAAGGGCCGAGGTGCACAACGGCGAGTCTAATGGCAGGAGGTGCACGCAGGTTGTGACAACAGCATGCAATGATTATAATGCTATGTACGGTTCGTGGTGCGCGATTACGCGGTACAGTGAGAATCTAGGGAGAGAGGGCAGACTAGCGAACAGCTCGTATGGGTGGAAGCGGACACTCGCAAATGCCGCGTGATTAATTGGATTGGAAGATTAAGACTCGGAAAGTGCGGGTGAGGTTATCTGAGTATCGCGGGTGGAGAATCAAAGAGGAGTCACAGTCTTGCAAGCTTGTAGCCAACGTGCAGCCTATCATAGGCGGGGATATGTAGAGGGCAGAGGTGCTGCTAACACAGGCACCAGGCAGGGCTAAACAACGAAATACAAGTATGGGCATGTAGGCAGGTGTAAATGCAAAGATCAGGGTCAATATGTACAATAGTACCGTGAGGGCGAAGGCCCGCTCCAGCGTAACACGCCGGCACGCTGGTGACGCTCAGTCAGCACAGTCAGGGGTAGCCTTCTCTCTGGCCTTCCCTCGCATTGGCTGGCTCTCGCCTATCGGTGATAGGTGGCAGGCTATGTTGTAGCTTGTGGCCAATCCCCAGGCAGGATGGGCCACAAGCTATTTTATTCTGATACACACTGTTAATATTTCTATTTGATATTATTACTGCTGTTTGGTAGTCTTACTGCTTATTGATGACTAGTTCATTACATGTCAGTTGATTTGTCTGCTGCTATCCATTCTGCTGTTATCCTAATAAAAAAAATAATTAAATAGATGACTCCTAACCGTGTATGTCCCTACTCTATCCATCTCAGACCTGCCGACAGAGGTAACAACAATTCTGCACAGCCCCTCACCGATGACCTCCAGCTTAAGAGCTGCATAAGGCCCCTTCCCAGGTGGGAACTACAGTCCATCCTGGAATTGACATCAGAAGGCATAGCTCTGCTGGATCCTGTAGACTACCCCAAACAAAACATCATCAGAAGACTTTTACTATGACGGAACTTGACAAACAGAGCTAAGTGATGTAATGGTAGGCCTGAAGCCTTAATACACTGTCTATTTCCTGGCCTTGCAGTATTTGTGCAGCAGAATCTACAACAGAGCTGCTGCCCTCATAGCAACTCGGTACCAGGTCTCCCAGAGATCTCCCTTCACCCTTTTAGTTCACCAGACAGGATAGTTCTCTCACAGATATCCGTGTGTGCCTCACGTCTCCTTAGTCCATACGGATAATCTCCCACAGAGACTGTAAACTCCTTATAGCAAGCCTTCTCATTTTCCTGCTAACAACAGTGACTAGAATATACTGGTGATACATTAAAATAAAAGATGACTGATTGACAACCAAATCTGATGGAAGGGTCACTGACAAGTCATTCAAAGAAGGAATGAAAAGGCAAGGATCTCCCAAATTATATGATATGATATTTTATTTATAGCACGCCTATACACAGATGTTTCAAGGTGCGACAAGGCATGGGAAGGGAACAGGGGGAACAATACAATGATCTTACTAGGCCCAGTGACATTGAGTTTGCACAAGTTCAGGGAGGGAAAAGAGGGAGAAGTGCAGGACATAGGATCAACGAAACACAAAAAACAAAACAAGAAAAAAGATGTGCGGCCAGTAGGTGGCAGTGCAAGGGTTAAGTGCAGGCAGCAGGTGAATGGGAGTGCAGGTAATGGGACTGTAGAGTTACAGATACAGTCCTAAGTGCAGGATTGCCAGGCGGCGGTGCAGGTGTGCAACTGTGGGTCAGGAACCTGGGTCCGAGGTTCATAGGGTAGCCAAGTAACCAGTGCAGTGACAGACCAGGTAACCAGTGAGTGACAGACAGGGGACCATTGTGATGGGCTGTGAAATGAAAGAATGGAATGAATACAAGGTAATGAATCTTCTGTGGAACACAGCATTTTATATATAGAGAGAAGAGAGCAAAGTAGATGTGAATTACACGCCAGTAGCAAAGAAGCCTCAAACCTATTCATAATGCTGTTCCAATTTAATTGAACTAGACTTCTGCTTTCAATCTGCGCTTGTGTATGTGCACAGTTTAAGTGAGTAGGGACCAGTAGAATGCTGTGGATCTCCAAGAGCAGGGGTCTGCAACATTTGGCTCTCCAGATGTTTTAAGCAAAAGCTCCCATCAGCCGTAGCTAGCATAATCAATGTGGAGGTACCATGGGAGGCAGGGTCAAAAATATATGGAGAGCCACAGGTTGTACATCGCCGTCCTGGAGGGCATGTGTTCTCCCAACGGGCCAAGTGTAGGTGCAGGGCAAATTCTTAAATGTTATTGTTAAAAGCGCTGACGTAGATCGAGAGCAGCAGAGCACTGTACAGAGTGTGAGTGGCCAGTCTTTGGGCTGGCATCTTTTAACATTAGCGCAGTACTGTGAGTTGAGGTCTGTATGTCCGTATGTGCATCCATTGGAATTAGTCCTTTAACACAGGTTAGAATGACAAGCTTGCCATGAATGGTAGCAGACACAGGTGGACATGATATGGAAACCCTTGGATTTACTCTCCTGGAACAACATGTTCTTCATCAAATCAAGCAGGGACAAACCCCAGGCTTCCGATTATGCCGCTAAACATTACCCAGCACAACGAAGTGCAGGCCATTGTTTGATTCAGCAGCCCAGTAGTTGGACAGGTTCCTAGTGAGCAGGTGGGACAAGGTGGTGATGGAGACAGGGCATTAAGGAGGAGGACGTAGCTAAGGAGGTTGGGGTGTTGCGTGGAGCTCTGGGGAGGAGTTTGGGTGGGGCAGTGCTAGGGAATAGGTTGGGGGAAGAACAGGGGTTTAGAGAGGTGGACAGGAGTGGAGTACAGGCCTTGGAAGAACAGACATATACGGGCAAATCCCCCAATTTACAGACAGAGGGACGAAGAGCCAAATTGGTCAATCCGATTCAGTTAGGGGCCCCAAAGACAATGGGTGGGATTTCACAGGTGGGGTTCAGTCAGAGGGGAGGTCAGTGAGGGGTACTTCATGGGAAGTACACAGATTTGCCCGTCTCCTCTGCCAATATGAAGGCAGCAGTGACATACAATCAAAACAAGGTTACACACCCAAGACTGTGCCAGAGGATGAATAGCCATGCAGACCACTTTTAGGCTATCTTCATCCAGACAATGGCAGCATAACCAGACATATGACGCCACATGAAAGAGACCTTGTGGGAAATTGATCCATTTGGTTTGCTAGGTAATATGAGAGCACTTGTCTTTTTGATTTAATGAAAAATATCAAAGTTTATTTGAATGAATTATGCATAAAACAATACTTTTAGGACCTGATTCACAAAGATTTACACATAAGCAAATGTGGAGACATATGCAAGTATTTCAGATTTGCACCCCTTCCCGTATACCCGATTCATAAAACCTAAAACTGCAGTAAATCTGGAAATCCCTGGCACATGTGTTCGATGGTCACACACTATTCACAAAGATTTGCTCAAGGGCATCTCAGAGAAGTGCCAGGCACCTCCAGATTTGCTCCAGTTTTAGCCTCTGTCAAATATTGTGTTGTCTATATGTATTGGAAAACTATAAATATTGTTCCAGGGAAAATTGTTTGATTACAAAGTGCAAGTGGAGGATGGTTTTTACCCATTATCCTATACCTTTTTATACTCAATACCATATGCTCTCCATTGATAGTGAATGTATTTAAAGTTATCCCTTCATTGGCTTTGCCCCAGTTCAGCCTGCAGGGCACCCATGCTGCATGATGGTCCCTGTCAATTTCAACCGTAACGCCCCACCCCTTGATGGAGTCAGAGGCAGGAGTGGGTCGAGGGAGAGGCGGCTGGCATTCTGAGACCAGTACCTCCACAGCAAAGGCTGCTGTGTCTGCAGCAACAACAAAGGTCAAGGAGATGTAGGGTTCCCTTCCATTCCTTCAGATCATGATGAATGGAGAGGAAGCCTAGCAGCAGCTTCTCAACATCTGGCGTACAGTCACTTCCCTGCAGGGAGCGTGGGGCATGCTCTTGTTTTTCAAGTTCAATGTAAGCCCTGCTGCACACTCATAGTCAATCACCAATGTAGTGCCAGAAACAACTATACTTTATTTGGGAAAGGTGGGTAGGAGTACATTTTACTGAACATCTTGAGGTGGTAAAATCTATCCTTCACCACCTACACTTGCGGATAACGGTCAGAGTCTATGTAGGCTCCTAAAAATATTTATGCTAATGTCATGTCAGTAATGTTTCTCTAGCATCAGCAACTGTTGATACAATCTCAGTTTCTGATATGTTAACACATTAGGGGGTGCTGCCAATGTAGGGTTTTAGGGCAGGCCGTGTGGGGATGAGCTAATTAGGGGGGCAATGACTGTTGTCAGGGACGCACTATTACACGTTCTTTCATGGTTTCAGCATCAACACCAAGATGTCGTCACTACTGTTCAGGACCCCTACAAAGTCAGCCAGGGCCCCACGTATTATGTTCTGAAAGACTGCGGCTGCTGAAAACACCCCGAAAATCAGGCGCTTGTACCGGTATAGTCACCGGTGCGTGGTGAAAGTCATTATGTACCTTGACTCTGGGTGCAAAACGACCTGATGGTATCCCGCTCAGAGGTCTAGTTTGGAGAAAAACTTTGCTCCTTGTACCTCCGCAATGATGTCATCTATAGTTGGTTTGAGGTGCCTCTCCCTTTTGATGGCTTTATTCAGTAACCTCATGTCAACGCAGATCCGAACCGCGCCAGGCTACTTTCGATTTGCAGGCAACTACTATGGGGGACACCCAGGATGTAAGAGCGTCCACCTTCTCGATGATATCTAATCCCACCAGGTCCTCCAGTTTTCTGTCCACTAGGTCACACAGGTGGAATGGAATTCTTCGATGTTTCAGGGTGACTGGCTGTATTGATTCATCGATGTGGAACCTCACCGGCTTGCCAACCAACTGGCCAATCCCTTCAAAGAGTCCCCCGGACCTTCAGAGAATGTCCTGCACATCCTCTGCGTATACGCCATAGGCAAAGCTGACAATACCTAAGGCCTCAGCAGCCGTGCAACTTAGCAGTGTTTTGTGACATTGAAGCATGCTCTGATTGATTTTCCGGCATTTTCAACTCTCAAAACAAAGGCCCAGAGTAAAGGGATTGGCTGTTCTCCTCCAAATGTAAATATGCAGGCTTCAGGCTGATGCAGACCTGGGGGCTCGACCATCGCCTCATAGTGCACTTTGGCTATCACGCTTACAGAGGCACCAGTGTCCACTACTACCGGTATCAGTGATCCGTCTACTTGTACAGTGCATTTCTGCTAATGTAAGGCCTTGGACTTTAGCACACTGGCACTTGAAATGAAGAAGATATTTTCGTCATCCTCATCCTCTTCATGATCCTCATTGGTCCTCTCCTCTTCTTGGTCCACCAGAGCCATGGTCGATATGGACGTTGCTGCCTGAAGAACCCAGGGCGAATGGGCCCCCTCTGTACCACAACCGGCAGCGGTGCATGGCACATGTACGCATAGTAGTCCATCGTGCCGCACCTTCCGCACGCTTTTCCTTGGGTGGGGCACTCTGCTGGGTGCGGCTGATCGTATCCACACTGCAGAAGACTCAGGGTTCCGACCACCTCTGTCCCTGGTCTGGATTGGCGGTCGACGTGCACCTCTCATGCCCTGGCCACGCCCCATACTTCCTGGCCCTTCAAAAGGTCTAAGTGCAGCACCCATTTTAGATTCCCTCGTTTCTGCCATCTCATGCGACATCCTCAGCTGCAGGATTCGCGGCAGCATGAGGCCAGGGACCCTTAGCACTCAAAGCCGCAGTTTGCGAGATGTGCACCCTTGGATGAGCTGGTTACATATCATACCCTGCTCATTATCCCATCCGCAGGATATTGCCATGTGTCGGAGGCAACCATGGAAGGTGTCCAGGGACTCATCGTCCTTTTGTTTCGCACTGCACATGACGAAACGTTCGTAATCTATATTGGCAAGGGGCATTATGTGCTCCTGCAGCGCATTATTGGCCCCCACATAGGTCTCATCAGGTAGCTGAAGGGATTGATAGATTTGATGAACCGACGGGCCACCAGAGTACAGCAGTGTTCCTACCTTGCTCTCATAATCTGTCTCCCCCATGGCCTTGAAGTATATGTCCATACGGTCTATCCAAGCTCTCCACCTCGGGCCCAAACTCGACGGGGCCCTGGACACATCAAATTCCGGCATGGGTGCCACTCGCGCACCACCCGGTACCCCTAGATCTGCTGCTGCCCCAGCCGCTTGCTGGTCGTCTGCCATTATGGTGAGTGAACAGGCACCCTTGTTACCCGTCCCAAGTGCTGCATGATGGGTGTGTATATTAAATGCCCCCAAACTGCCTTGTCCTATTTGTCTGCCCGGTCCGCGGCTGAATACACAAACGGGGTGGGGCTTAAAAAGTAACAGGAAGGTGCCAGTGGGACTCAACTATCCCTCGGACAGTGAGGATGACCTGGGTTTATAAGAATGTGCCTGGGTCAGTCGTCTAAGGAAAATGCAAGTCCCTTACAACAGGTATTGATTATTGAGGGACCCTGAATTATTCAAATGAACCAGGAAACTTCACTTTACCTTACAAAACGTACATAATATCAAGCATGAACCCCGTGATATAGGAAATGCCTCTCCATGTTAGCTACGGAGTTTATATTTTGGTATACCTTTTTTGGTGCAAAATCAGGAATTAAGCCACTCAGATCCTTCTTGGGTGTTAAGTTGCTGTTCACAGCCTTCGAGGTCTAAGAACAGGTATTTGATTTGATAATAATGAGATAGATCATTCTCATTAACCCCAGAAACTCACTTACAGGTATCAAAAGACTTCAAGGTGCCCTGGCACAGTATATTGCCAATAGTCCTGCTGTCACTGCCCTCCACATCCTAATGTCCTCAAGTGGGGGGTGAAGTCTTTTTTTAACATGCATGTCAATTAAGGGAGAAGGGAGAAAAGTTAGTGAGTGTTTATTGACAGTCTTGTCCTATATCATCAGTTTAGCATTCGGGATTGCTGGAGGAAGGGGAGTGGAATCAAAGCATGGCAGACACAGAAAGGTCTGGTTTAACAAATCGTGGACTTGTTATGGATGGAAACCGAACATAGGCAAAGTAACAAGAACAACAAAACATGTGGTTGTATCATCCGTGGTGTCAGTGAGGAAAGAGTCTCTGGGAAGATAAAAGTTCTCTTAGTGAAATAAAGACTCTCACTCTAGGGTAATCTCCCAGGGATAATTCAGTCACTCACAGTGTTGGGATTTAAGTGGCCCTGCACTTCTTTCTTTTCTTTTGGATTCTTTGAGGGCTGTTAGCTTCTCCTCACCTTGATTGTGTGGATCTGCCTTCTTGAATCTCCTGGCTGTGGTGCTGTCGAAGGCCAGGTCACTTACTTTGGTTTTTTGCCTGACTGGGGAGCCTGTGTTTCTTCCCCACCACCAAGCCTTTCTCTGCCTCCTTGGTGAATCGAGGCAATAGTGTACCTAAGGTGATTACTAACACCTCATGTCTACAGTCTGGTCTAGTCTCCTATCCCAACTCCTCAATGCTTTCCCATATGCTTGATCCTCCACTGCTCCTCCCCACACACCTCTCAATGTTAGAGCTTGTCTGCTCCTCCTCTACAAGTGTGAAGGGCAATATCTACAACTGTGAGATATTGCCCTTAACCTCCACCTTCTCTCTCAATATATTTCTTAATGTACTCTTCCTCCCCTCTTTTGGCGAGTTCTCCAAACTCCTGTCTCCTCGCTCTTCCTGATGTTCTGCCTTACCACCTTCTCACTCATTTCCACCACCACTGCCGTCATTGCACGCTCTGTGTGTGTTCTCCCATTGGTGCACTCAAACGTGTAGCATAAGAATGTGTGTATGAAGCATTTCTGATTGCCACACTTACCGTTTCTCCATGCTGATTGTAAAGTATGGGCAGGCATGTTTTTTACAATATGCAACTATATGTGCTTTGATTTCTACGGCTATGTGGGGGTCTTAATAGCAGGCACTGGATATTCTGCCACATAAAGGTCAACTTTAGGGTGTCACAGATGACACAAGAATCACTCTGAGTTGTAAAGACAGTTTAAGGGGTTTTAATCTTTTTGTGGAGCATAGCATTGTTGCTTCCTCTTTCGTCTTGATATGACCCTACTCCCTGATGCAGGTGTTCATAACCCCTGGTTAGTGATACTGAATATTGACCTCTACTGCCTAAACCACTTTCTTGTGCTATGATGATGGTTGATGGTCTAAATGCCGGTTATCTATAATAATTCAGCAACTTCCTAGCTGTCACTACTCTATCCCAAGTTTAGTGTTTTAATGGGACTTTGGGTCAGTGCCTTGAAACTACACTGTTGATTTAGGTTGGTTCTAACACCCCCACTCTCACTTCTGTCCGACTCTCCCCTGACATTACCCCTCATCTTGTCTTTTCCCACCTATCTCCTTGATTTAAGATGCCTTTACAGCGACAGCTGGAAGTTCATTAGCCTGGAGATGTTCGGACTTGGGGACAAACCTAGATCTAAAATACCTTTTGAAGTCCAATAATGTTACTCCTCCTCCCTTCATCCTTCTTCTACACTACTACTACCCCCTCAACAATACTTCTCCCTCCTCCACACATCTACTCCCTCCTCTACAGGAATGCTCCCTCCTCCACACCACTACTCTCTCCTGGACAATACTACTCCCTCCCCATTCAATTAATACTCTCTACTCCCTACAAACCACTACTCAATCACCCTCCTTCCACTTAGTATTATTTACTACACAATCACTCTGTACACTACTTTACCTACCCACTAGACACACAAACTGCAGAACCACTTGCACTCCTAAGCCAACAGCTCACATGCTAGACAAACCTTCTCCACAAGCCACTGCTGATCTCTTGGTCGCCCTCAACCTCTAACTTCACCAGAAAAACCCACACTTCCTACTTCCTATTCCCTGTTTATATCCCTCCTGCTCTGCCAGGATTTAAGAAATCTCCTTGGCCAAGTCCTTCCCACCTGGGGAGAGGGTACGGGGGGTTGTGTGTGTGTGTACGTCATATTTTGTAGAACGCTCTAACCCTTTTAACCCTAGATAAAATGTATTAGGCATGGGTGCAGCAAGTCTAGGTATGATTTGGGTCTCTGAACCTGGTTTGGTGAGGTGGAAAACCTATACTAATCTGGCAATACAATGAATCAAGATCACTTGTATTCCTGTTGGCATCCAGGAGATATGCAATTTCCTCCACCTTGTGAGGTCATCTTTAATATCTTTACTAAGTCAAAGGAAGTGTCAAGGCTCAAAGGTAGGTCTTGAATACTCAGACACAAACCTCTTGCTCCCTACTGAACCCTAGAGCTCCCGGGCAAATGCTACACCCAAAAGGTCTACTGTCCAGGGGACTGGGGGCAGACAAAACAAGGGAAGGTCCGGAGCAGGATTTTCGCAGGGACCCTGGTAAGTGTATAAGAACACACATTAGCTGTCAGCATACATATATAAGGGCTCGCGAAGAGGGGAGGGATCTAGAGGATTTACACAGATAGGGCATTTGGTAGTGCCACACCAACAGCTACCTGCCCCATCCCATTTACCCTAGTCTGGGAGTAAAGGCAGAAGAAACCCTGAAGCCTCACAGGAAAACTGGCACTATGATACAAGTTTTTAATTAGAGGAGCATAGAATTTCCAAACAGATTCCAGAATAGAAGGTTTCAAGGGTTACACCGAGGTAAAGCGTATTAGATGCAGAGAAAAGTGTGGTCGCGCAAAGGAAGTCAGCGCAAAGTACTAGGAAACACAAAGACTAACGTGGTGGCACCGCTGGCTGCAAGATCGTCACAAGAGCCAGGGAGTGCCAAGAGGGAGTGAGAGAAATGAGAGTACAGGAGCCACAGAGGCAAAACAAGAATATTCAGGGAAGCAGCGCAGTTACAAGAAAGTGGGGAGGGAAGTCACATGGAAAGTGAAGGTGGAATAAGGTATAGAGAAGGCGCAAGCAACAGCTCCGACCCACAATCGGGGCGGGGGTCCAGGGATGGTGGAGCAGACAAAAACCACCAGTCATCCAACAAAGCACATCCAAAAACAAACTGCAAGGGCTGGAGACCTAGGAGTGATCCACCGAAGAAAGTTGCCAAGCAATTTCTTCACTCTGGTCCCAGTTATTTATAGTCACATCTCCTACCTTAACAGGCTAGCCCTTTGTTTATGTTTCAACCTAAAGTATAATCAAGCAGAAACCTTAGAATGGCGTAGAACGTGTTTTCCCAGAAGCTAACAGAACGTTTTACCCATTGGTCTCCTCAGTGTTTTACTCCCCAATTTCAATAATAGCCAGATTCTCCACCCAGCTTGTGGCCCTTTTGCCATCTTTTCCTTTCTTGCTTACCCCATGTTCCCTGACGCTTGACAGAAGGAAGGTTTGTGTCAAATAACGTGTTCAAGGAGTTGGTGCCCTGATTGCCCAAATGTCACACTTTTATTGTCCCATCATAGTAGAGTAATCATTTTATTTCTGTCTTCAACTGCTCTGAATGGATTTATATTTAAGATTTGTCTTGCAGGAGAAAGATAGCATCCCGGTCTAAAAACACTCTCAGGGGGAATTTCAATTAAATATAATCCTTTACATGTCAAAGGCAATATATGCTTCATAGAATTCACATCAAAGCCTTTTCTGGCAGGTTATAACTACGCCATTATTGCTTGCCCAATTATTGGGGCGAGGATTGTTTACTGTAATGTCCACTTCTAGGTGGCACTATAACGCACTGTTTACAAGTCCTATCAAATGCAGTGGCCAGAATTATAATTACGGTAAAACTCAAACAGGGGACACATCAACCTGTTTTGAGGCGATCCCATTGGCTTCCTGTTATATTGAGAGTCAAGTTTAAGGCACTTACCTTTGCTCATAAAGCTTTTTATGGACTTCCAACCTATTACTTTAGAATAAGATCAAATTAAATTCTCCTATGAGGGCACTGTTTCCATGCTTCAAATGAGATATGGAGCGAACTTTCCTGGGTCCTAGTGGCCAAACTTTATTGCTGCATTAATCACCTGCTGACCGTCAGATCAAAAATAAAATTACTTATCTCTTAGGATTTACTGTTGTAAAACCTGTTTCAATTTTTAATACCATATTCGTTTAGATATGGAAAATAGTATAGTATTGGACCTGCCGCCGTCGATTTCAAAATAGGTATAATTAACAGGTATTATAGATCTGAATTTGCCCCCAAGTCCAAGCATCTACAGGTTAATGAACGCCCAGCCGTCCCTTTCAAATGCCATTTTTGCATTAGGTGAAATCATCATATCTGGCCTCTCCTACCCTTCAGTATTTTCTATTATGTGCATTAGCCCACCCATGACGTCAAACATTTGTTTGTTTGGAGCAAAAACCCGACTGGTCGGCGTGGATGAAATCAGGGAACAAGGGATTTAATCAAGGAGTCAAAGTCCTCATCCAAGTACTGTTTCTCCTTAGAATTTAGCCAGGCTATCATTTAGCAGATCTGGGCATGGTAATTCCCACAAAGAAAAGACATATTGCAACGTACTGTTAGCACAAACAGATTTCTGTCAGTCCATCAAAAAAGTTCTTGGTTTGTCCCCCTCTTTCAGGATGCATTAAACACAACCAATCCCTCAGCTCTTTTAACGATCACTGTCCACAAAATGTAGCTCTTCTTTGAATAATGCTCGGATTACTCGATTTTCAGCCTCAGGCAGGCTAAGGGCGTGTTTTGCCCGACTTTGGTTCTCACTCTAGTTCTGGATTCTCTCAGACCCCTGATGCTAGGCCTGTCATGGACCACAAGCCTGTTCGACCCGGTTTCTTTCGTGGTTTCTCTCACCCTCTTCTGGGGCTCTATGATTATCAGGGCCGGGAGGATAGCTCAGGGGCAATGCGCTCGCCTTGGAAGCAAGATGACACAGAGCAACACAGGTTCGATCCCCGTGTCCGCGCTTGGAAACCTCTGTGTATTAAGCGCGTTATAAATAACCAATTCAATACATTAAATTAAAATACAAAATCAGTCTGGCATGGGGTTCTTCAGCCCGTATTTGCTGGGGTTTTTCTTACACCCTAGAGGGATCTTCTGGTGTTCAGTCGTGGATGGATTATGGCTCGCTCACCCCCTTACGGGGTCTTCTGGTTGTTAGACCCAGATGGGCTATGGGCCGGCTCAGCCCAGGTCTGGTTGTATTTTCTGGTGAGGATCTATGTGAATATGGTGAAAAGAAAATACTGAATGCAAAAATGCAAAATGTGTTTTTTTGTTTTGCACAATTATATGAGGAAGGAGACCCCTGCAGTCTCGCCATACTCCACTTACATATAACTCCCCACAAATAACTGCGCTGAAATTCAGAAAAAAAAGAGAGGCATTTTTGTATTTGGTATTTTTGCATTCGCAGTAAACGAGTGATACCTTGTGGCGATTAGCCCTGTGTGGGCTACGGGCTCGCTCAGCTCTTGTCTACAAAAGGATGTGGGGAGGTCACAGTCCACTAGAGAGATTATCGCATTGTGTGCTCCCTCGCTAGTCCCAAAGGGGGCGGATCCCCCTTGGGGAGAAGGGACACACTCCCTGGCTTCATCACTGTAGGCAGCTGATTTATAGAAAGCACCTACCAGCCAGATATTTGGGATTGACCAGTGTAACCACTTCCTTAGTGTGTTTTCTTTCCCTCACCCTCAGAAGACGGTTTTGCTCAAGTCTGCTTTCTGTACTACAGAGGTTTGAGGCAAATCAATTTGAGTAGATAATCACTGATATGATGATTATTTATTTCAGTCTTGAACTAATCCTGATAGACATTGCTAAACTTGGATTAAATTCAATTCCAATCTCGGTATTGTGAGCCACCCCATCCTGTAGATAATTTTGCTGACTTAAGTGCATATCAAAATGTTTTTTAACCTGTCAGCTATGAGCTGTCTTGTTGCACTTAGCACACAATGTACTGTATGTTTGCGTTTAAGGAAAACCAGATTGACCATCACATGTATTTGTCCCCTGGTTGCATGATCTTCCTAAAGAAGTGCTTTGTGATCTAGAGGTGTGCAGCTGGCATTCGGCAATCTGCTTTCTAGCTACCTTCTCTCAGAGGTTACTGCAATTGTCCCACCCTAATCATGGTATCCCATTCAGCACCTGTGGTGATGCATGGACCTCATTTAGTTGACAATATTGTTTAGTTTGTCTGAGTTATTCATTTTTAAATATCTGATGTTTCATGTCACTGTTAATTCTTCACTTCTGATACGTCCGTGAGTTGGCCACCTAATTAAATGTGAGTTTGACAGGAGCAATCAGACATGTTATGTTGCCAATGTTCAGTAATACAATTCCCTTTATCCATGGAGTTTGTCATAAATGTGTGGTTGATTCCAGAATATTTGTGGTGGACATGTTAAAAGAATGGGAAGTCAAAGGATTTGCCATGTGTTTTTCTTCAGGAGTCTCGGACTCCACAAAATGGCTGTAGCATCTGTGCCTATGTCTCACCAAACCTGTCCGAGACTGTTATATGTGCAAATTGAAGCCATTTCAGTCAATCAGGACAGCGTTAGCAAAGCTATTTATTTTGGAAAGAAGGCCCAGATCGATGACCTTAGGGACAAAGGTGACCTAGCTCTCCTTTTGCTTCTGGACTTATCAGCCGCCTTTGATCTGGTCGAACACCAGGTCCTGTGCAACCACCTGGATTCGGCAGCACATTTCTCCCCAGAAGCCATTGCTTGGATACAATCTTTTCTACACTAAGCCCCTTTTCGATGATTTGGATCATTTGGGTATCACCTACACTAACTATGCAGATGATACGCAGATCCTCCTACCGATTACTGGTGATTATGAAAAGGATTTGGTCTTGGTGAATAAGGTTTATCTCATCATCCAGGCATCCAGGCATGGATGGCCTCCCATGGACTATGCCTGAATGATGACAAGACAGAGATCATCATCCTGGGTACACAAACCTCTCTCAAAAAACTAAGTCCAAAATACTCAGCCTTTAGCGTCGACAACAACATCATTACAGTTGCTAAGGAAGTTAAAACATTAGGGCTCTACTTGGATTCTGCCCTATCTTTTAACAAAAAGGTAAATACGCTGGCCTCGACCACAGCCTACACCTGCAAATTAATTAGAGCGGACAGAGCCTTCCTTTCCAATAACAGCTGTATTACTCTTGCTAGAGCTCTCATACTATCAAGACTTGATTATTGTAATGCTATGTACATTGGGGCGAGCAAGCAAACTACCAAGAAAATCCAACTGCTGCAAAATAACGCCCTTAGAGCTGTGCTTGGAATTGCTAGGAGAGTACATATTTCGGACACTAGAAGAGCCAATAACTGGCTGTCCACAACTGACAAAATAAAACTCAAAGTCGCCTCCCTTACTCATAAATGTGAAAACAAAGTAGTCCCTTGCTATCTTGTGGACAGAATCATTACTAAACCTGCAACAAGACTAACCAGACTCTCCAACAATAATTGCCTTCTGACCCCCAGATTCAAACTTGCCAGAGTGGGAGGAAACAGGTTCCAGGTCAAGGCTACCCAGCTATGGAATTCCCTCCCTACCACTCTCAGACTAGAACCATCATACACAAACTTTTGCCACGACTTTATAAAATTGCTCAAAGATTCTGACCGTTAAGCTAGACTCTGGCTTCAGTCCACAATCCATAGTCTTCTCCTGCATTAACCTTACTATACTTTGGACTTCCTTCGGCACTCCCCATTGTAGAATTTTGTAAAAAGTCTTATTGTATATATATTCTTTGTGGAATTATCCTGTAAAAATTGTGCGTACTGTAACTATGCTTTTTGACTCTATATAACAACATTGTAACTGTAATGTCTTCTTATGTACAACTAAGCTGCGAGTAAACTTATGCGATGCGCCCGATTACCCTTGGGTTTGGTGCGCAATACAAGTAATAAACTACACTAAACTTTGACAAGTGAGAAACGAAGTGAACAACTGTGAAGTACAGCTAAGTGCATTATGTTGCAAAGGCAAGTGTGTACCCGACGGAGGCATGCCACACCAAATATTTGTTTTAAAAGACTTTAAGAACTTCTGAGTGTTATAAGCTAGTAGAACTGGTAAAGTTAATTGAACTGTGATTTGAAGGCTATGGTGAACCGGAAGGAGGGATGCCAGTTGAAAGCAAGGGGAAGTGAATCCCGCTTTTTGATAAAGTGACTGAACAGTGGTGTAAAGACAAAGGTGAACCCAACGAAGGGGTATCATGAGAATGCCAGGGAAGAGGGAAATCCTGCATGGTGAGAGCTTGGGAAAGGTCTTGTGATGCTAAGCAAAAGAAATTGATTCGAAGGATCCTGCCTTTTCTGAAGAAACTGCTTCATGATGACTATAGACTGAAGGCATGCTCACAGTCATGTCACTGTTCACCTTGCCCCTTGATGTAACATGGGGAAGGGAGTACACTAGTTCAGCAGTCCTGTACTATCAAAGCCCTTTTGGACATTTCAGTTTGCACTACACTCTTTTGTTATACATATTATTGTCCCACACTTTAGACACGACACCACTAGGACAGCGTTTTCTTTACTCTGATGGTTGTAGCTTGCTTACATCTTAGATTTACGTTTAGATTAGGGGTTTATCTCACCCATATACTGTTCAATAAACACCCTTGGATTATACTCTTTGTGTCTGTCGTGCTTCTGATAACCATGCCTGCCTTACAGTCACTTACCTCCATTTTCCTTTTTGTCCATAATGCGCTTTACAAGCCATTCTTTGGTTTCATCTTTGGCGTCCTCAGCAAGCTCTATTACCACCAATGGATTGAAGCCAACCTCAGGGCCATCCCCGGCAGCATTTACTCTCTTCATATTATCAGATCTGTGGAACAAAAACAGGAAAAAAAAGAACTGAAAATGAATCCTAAATTGAACTGACCATGCTTTGCTTACCAGGTTCTGGGATAATACATGCTTAATTTCCAAAATCAGTGCTAGAACAGTATATCTGTTTGCTTTCGGAACGCCAGGCTCCTGGAATCTTAAATGTAGGAACTTGCATCAGTAATAAGGATTCCACAATGATATTGTACTAAAAAATAAGCCTTCTTTGACCTTGGACCAACAGTTACTTTGCACACCTGCCCCGCAGTAAGGTTCAGCCACACACTGCATATCCTGAGCCATGCCCTCAAGGCGAGTTCAAGCACGCTCTGCGCACACTAAGCTACATTCTGCATACCCCGGGCCACTCCATGCCCAAACCCAGCCCAATATTAGCAGCTTGAACCGCAGCGAGATCTTCGCAACTTGAGGCAAACAGGCACATCATGCTCCACTACATTCTGCAGTCCACACACTCTTAGCCACAGCAAGACTTTCAAGATTGCAGCATTACATTCTAACATGAAATTGTTGCTGTTCCGACACTTCTTTGGTAATAAAACCTGCTTCATTTGGATAGCAGTAATCTATTGAAGTTGAGGGGGGGCGGTAGTTCCAGGACACATGGGTGAGGTTTGGGAGTGACAAATTCGGAGGCGGGGCACATTTGAGTGATTAGCCCTGGGAACCAAATGGACTGCAAACCGCACTGCTTAGAGCCCTCTTTATTTTCGGAATGCATCCTGACTTTCGCATATGCTTTATTTGCAAAGGTGTAGCTGGAGATTAGTGTTTGTCTGTATAGTCCATACAAAGTGGATTCCCCAAATGCAGAGCTTCTTAATTGGACTCACCTTGATTGTTTTATGTTTCTGAGGCCTATAATCTTGTGCAAAAATACTCCTTGTTTTGATGTTACTGTAGCCTAGATTTTCCCGTATCCGGGTAAAATAGCTGGTCATTCATATTTTTAATGTATAGGGCTTCAAGTTCGACTCCTGGTTCCTTCTGTTTCTAAACACTGTAAAAATAGGTATTATTACTATGAAATGTAATGGTACATAATCTATGAACCTAAGAAGGGCTGATGAGCCCTGCTGAAATATATTTGGAAAGTGCAGGCTGGCACGTGTCACAAGTTGAACTTTTAACTTGCTGAGCTATCCAATTGCGATACACTATACTGTTTAATCATAGTGCAGATAAAAAGAAACATTTATTAGGTTATCTACCCACAACCCTTTCCTGTCCCCTCCAGACATATTTGAAACAAAATATAGCCCTGCTATTATCAGGTGTACTAGTGGGCAAGACATATTTCTCCTGCTTATAAGCACTATAATTATAAGTGATATGTTAATAAGAAATGCAACCCCCAGATCCAATGTATTACCAAATATCGTGGTATGCATATTTAAGGAGAAATAGCTGGTAAGATAGCTCAGCAGGTTATGTGCTCACTGTTGGGATCTATCTGTGTTCTGCCGGTCACAATTTTCACTCCTATCAAGGTCTGCTCAAGCATATATGCTGCTGACCATATAGCTGAACACGCATGGTCAATGGCATACATGGTCAGCGGCATATATGAGCACAACACCGCAGTGTCAGCCCTTAAGTCCTCATGATGATGACCCATCTACCTGTCGAAACGCGTTGTGGAGTCATGGGCTCCCTTTCAGTTTGTTTGCTATGAATATTCCTATTCAAATTTGTTGGATATTGCCACTACAAACTTGACAATATGATACAAATCTTTCTGTGTTTCAGTGGTAAAAAGAAATAAAGCAGTAATACAGTGTGCAGGGTTTTGTGTCAATTGGCTAGTCCTCTGATCTTATCCAGTGACAGGCCTATGAGGCATTAACTGAAATGTGCGTGGCATCAATGAACATTCCATGTGCACTTGGCATATGAAAGAAGGACCTCGATATTTAAAACTGTAACTTACATATTTTGACCTTAGCTGGGTAGTTCGACTAGAACAGACGTGAGCTGTCAGTCTCATAAAACAAAAGCTACATTAGCCACAGTGTATCATGGCAGCACCTGCAAATGTGAGGCGTTACTTGGCATATGATTACAAGACCTGGCATGTGCAGCTATAATTGGTATAAATTGGCGGTTAATGGCCATATAAGGCATATGCATTCCATTTCCGTTGACGTATGTTCGTTCTACTGGTTCTACCCCAATTCTAACATGACCCCCTCCATAGCTTGTCAAGGCAGCATCCTAGTTAAAATGTGGTTGGTATTTACAAAGGTTTTAAGCCAGTCAAGTGGCACAGTGAGTAGAGCCCTCGCTTTGACATCTGTTCTAACGCAGGTTCGAATCCCGGTGTGGCCAAACTCAGCCTTTCATCCTTCCAAGGTCGATAAATGAGCACCACACATCGTGGGTAATAATAAGCAGCGCTCAGATACCTGAGGGTTCGTAGAGCTATATAAGTGCCAAATTATTATTATTATTATTATTTATGTCTACAATACTGGTTTGTTATTTTATGTAAACTAAGCTTTTATACGTTTTATTTTACCCGTCAATCACTTCAGGTGATGATGACATTGGGGTTACATGTCAAGTGATGCTAGTTCATGTGATGTCATCAGAATCAAATATCACATGAATGACATCACTTCCTGTGATGTCATTGGGTGTGCAAAGTCACTTACACTACCCCAGGCATTTTGGTGAATTGACGTCCCTGCGCAGGTGGTCAGATGTGAAGCCTTCAAGGTTCATAGCGGAGAGCTAAGCCTGGATGTCAGGGTGTTTCGTGTTGTTGGTCAGCAGTGGGAATTCAGTCTTGGAGGGGTGAGCTCTAGGAAAGCACTGCCATCCAGGACTGGATCAATGTGAGGCAGGCATTCAACCTGTGGATGTTTTCAGTGGAGGATATCTTGAGGTAGGGCTGCGTGTCATCTGCGTATTTGGTGTGGATGCTGTGTAGAGCCATGAGGGTTCCGAGCAGTTCCATGTAAAGGTTGAAGTTCAATGGGATAGACAATGGATCCTTGTTGGATCCACAGCTGATGGGTTGATTTGGCGAACTGGAGGAATCCGGTTGGACAAGTTGGTGGCGGTTAGCAAGGTAGGAGTTGTATCAGCTGAGGACAGTCTCACTGCTCCCCATGCAGCGATGTAGAATGTCAGTGAGTGTCTGGTGGTCTACTGTGTTGAATGCCACTGAGAGTTCAAAGAGAACCAGGAGGCATGGATGGCCATTGTCAAGGATGTTAAGGGCATTGTCGATCAACTTGATGGTAGCCATTTCCATGCTGAAGGCACTGCCTTCCAAGTCGCTTAGGCAACTCTGCATGTGCCCGTCCAGGATCCTCAACCCAAGCCTTTAAGAAGTCCAGCTGCCATCTTGAATCAGTGTTGGATGCATGTGCCTGGGAGGGCTGTTGCCATGGCCACAAGCACTCTGTTGTTTCTCTCATTTCATGATGTCTCCAACAAGCCTCGGTAGCTATACAAGTTGCAAGCTGTAGAATTCTGCAGTGTTTACATTCCCACCCAGTTCCTTGTACAGTGGAGCAGCAAACAAGTCTCTGTCGGCATCAGAGGGAGCAGACACCCAGAAATGTCTTGGCTTCCCAAGAAGGAAGTCCTGAATTTGAGGCTTCGAGAAGGGGAAAGGAGGCACACTCTAGTGGCTAACTTTTCCTAAAATGTGATGATATGATTTAATAGGTAATAACAGAGGGTGCAGTATATTCTGTGGTGTAATGTACATTTTGGCCTGAAAAGCTATGACAAATAGTGTGGCAGCCGAGTAGCCATTTTCAAATGAAACGGCCATGTTCAGAGATGTCATAGGAAGCTCAAAGAACCCAGTGAGTGTATTTGCTGATGTAACGTAAGGTCCCAGGTTGGAAGGGTTACCAGATTGAGAAAAGCAACAAGTGTGCAGATATATGTCGCCTGAGCAAGGGCATGGGCTGTGAGTCCCAAAGGAAAGAAATACACTAGTCTTCAACATATAGCTCTGTGGAAAAGTTGAAAGAGTAACCTTTGAAAAAGTATAATTTGTACTTTTGAAGGTTTATACAAATATATTTTATTACACATATAAAATGTGTATGTTTTGCTGCCTTGCAGAAGAATAGTGAAAGACACAACCGTGAAACCACCCTTGATGGCAGATCTCCAAACCACAGAGCCTACACCTTTTTAGGTAGGGGTTGAGATTTCCACGTGCCATTGGTTTGTGTTCAGATCTCCGTGTGCCAATCAATCTGTTTGCGGCAAACTGACGAGGCAGTCTCCTAACTTTCGAGCCATGAGAATTTGCTGGTTTATGTGCACAGATCTGTGGTGTACCAAGCAAAGCAAGAACACCAAAGCTTTCCAGTAGGGTAGACAAGATGGGGTCCTGCCAGGCTGAGGGTAGACCCTGTGTGAGGGGATGCAGTCCTACATCATACCTCCTCGGCGGTAAGTTGGTCAATGGGTACCCAATGGTCAGAACTTTAAGGACCTGCGCTCTCTTAAAGGGCCATTGACTTTGAGTGTCTGCCTGTGACAACCGCCTATCACTCAGAGAAGGAAGGGTGGGATATATTAAGGTATCCTGCCAAGTTTCCCCCCAGGTCCTGCATTACATAGCAATTATTTTCCTGGCTTGATTTTATATTGGTACGATGTGTTGGTTTATGTACTGCTTTTGAAGCCCGGTTTCTTTATTTAGAATAAAGTCTTAAATATGTATATACAATATAGAGTGTTGAGCCAAAAGAAAAAAACGAGTCGGGACAATAATTAGGCTAACAAAGTCATTTATTTGCTCACTTGCAAGCTTTCATGTTGCCAGCCCCCCTAAGTCCTAATCGTGGCCAAATAGGCACACGCATCTTAAGCCTCCTCTGAGAACTTTCCCTTACCCGGACTTAGGTCCAGGAGGGCATTCTGACCACAATGCGCTTCGTGGCCATACAAATGGGAAAAGCCGCTATACAAATGACTACCATAATACAATAGTATATATCTTTTGCAATATGTAGGTATTAAATGGTGATGTGAAAGGACAATCCTGCTAGGACCTAAAAGTCTTAATAGGGAAATGCCTCTAATATCCTTTCTAGGAATAATGGTCGATTCATGGACTGGCTTTTTAAGGAGTGCTTTAAAAGCCACCTTGTGCCCCCACTAGAAACCAATGCAAATTGAGCAACACAGGTGTTAATGTGATCTCTACACCCCAGTCTCAATAACCACCTTCCAACTACATTCTGAACACTCTGGGGTCTTGAAATTAGGTATTCTGGGATGCCAAATGTAGACTGTTTGCACGGAGAGAATAATAGTCAAAATGACCATGTATTGTTGTTTGAAGAAAGGTAAAGAAAGCATTCTTCTTAGGATTTTGAGTGTATAAAATATATTTAGAACATACAATGGCCTTCCAATCCCTAACAAACCAGGTTTAATCCCCATTAACAACAGGAAATGTTTTAATAATTTCTGATTCCTATTAAGGGATCAATGACTATTATTTCAACATAGTACTACTAATAACAAAAACGTAGACATACCATCACGCAGTACTATGAGAAGAACCTGGTTTAAACACTTTAATGGAAAGATGTTCTGTAAAACTAACAATATAATTAACACTAGACAACATACTTACAAATGCCTATATTGACCACAACATAAATTGGACTATCAATTAGTTTGCATCAGATTATAATATACACAGCCTATCTACTCCATGGTGGTTTAAGTGGCTGGCAAAATCAACAAGCCATTGAGCATCAAACTCCATGCTGGGGTCAATTCTCTACTGCTCATCTTGCAAGCAGTCTGTCATTATACCTTGCTCAATGGTGGCCCCTGCTTGCATTTTCTTGTACCACAATTTCATGTGGAGGCCTGTAAGATAACCATTGTATGGATATCAATCTCTTAGATAGTACACATCATAATTGTATTAACGTAATATGCCTGTGTAATGGGTTTGGAACCAGGATAAAAATTCAATATACTGCAGAGCATCCCCTGATGAAGTAAAAAATAGGGTTATGTTATGGATGATCCCCAATTTAGCAGGAAAAACCATGGCGTCCTGCACCTCGCGTTCCCAAATGATCATCCGGATTTCATTGTAGCTTCTCCTCAAAGTCTGAAAGGATTGGCTGTAATCTGGGAATATCATAATTTTGGAGGACTGGTACTGTAGATCTCTTTCCACTCTCGCCATAAGGATGAGTTCCCAGACGCGGTAGTTCTAGGCTGGAGAAGTACTATTCTCCAGTAACAGATACTTAGTTTAAGACCCCCTTCACTCCCACATTACAGCTGACCCAGCCTATGCTTTGAAAGACAAGGGAATGCAGAGGGTTTGCACATCCAATCTATAACTATGGTCTCTACCGGTGGCATTGACTGCATGATATTTATTAGACAATAGTGGGTCCTTATTCCATGCTACCTTGATAAAAGGTATATTTTCAGATTCTGCACGTCTGGGTGAAAATTGAGACGTAATGATTATGCAATGAAATATGATGTGGTGACCCACATCTTATTTTGATAATTATTACATACAGTAACACATATCCAAAGCTCAGGTCAATTTGAGCTTTGGTTACGATGCACCGACTAATTTCATGATTACACATTTTATTTTTCTTCATGTTAAAGGAATTTGATTTTCTTTCGTGCAGCTGTTCTCCACTGGAGGGTAGTGGCGATACATTGCCTATATTTTCCATCTGCATGTCACAAAATTCTCTTGGTGTGCAAATTCTCCATAACCTTTCATCTTGGTTATTCAACGCAGATGTTTGTTTGCAATGCTTCCGAATGTCAGTCACCTTTTTTTACCTCGAGTCAATGTATATCCATTCATGAATGCCTGAAGTAAATGTACATGGCTTGGCCCCTTTAAAAACCTGCCTTGTGCATAATGGAGGAGCATTTTGGGGTGGTCTAAAAGCCATCTGTCCTGAGCATTATATGCAATATTCTTCTAGCAGGTTCCAAATGGAATGAAGACCTGTGGGTTCTTATGCATGCCTGCGAGTGAGAACTAAAGATGAAATACAATTTTGATTTGGTGCTTTGATTTCAGCCTCTCAGGGTTTCATTTGTCCACTTTTGTAATGCTGACCTGCCTTTTATACATGGTACAGCAGAATGAAATTCAATTTCATTTTCAGCCCTATTCTTAAGTGTTAACACAATATAGTTTTTAATTAATTATTAACATGACAGAATAAAGGAGCACATACACATTGGTTCATTACATTGGGCTGGGAATAAAACTTTCCTTTAAGGGCATCATATTTATACATGCTATTCAGATTATAAAAACATGCAAAGTAATCCAGTTCTTGAAGACTTTAATTCCATGGCTTGCTGTATTCCCTGAGAAATAAATATTTCAGTTCTGGGCATACATTTCAATTGTAGCATGGTTCATATAGGCAGTAAGTCCAAAAGTCATTTTCACTTTATTTGCAAAATTATGGTGCACTATACAGTTTGACAGGCTTCCTTTTTAATTTTGACAGCAAGCAAGAGGCAGAAACCTCCAGTAAATGGCACAGTCATTGCATAGCAATACCCTTATTCCGTGAGGGAGGCCTTTCTCCTAATTTTTATTATTCTAGGTCTCTTATTTTATTAGCTATTAAATCTTACACAGGCACTTCCTAGGCATAAGCCCAAAAACTGGCCATCTCTCTAGTTGACCGACCTTGGACACAAAGGCAGGGGAAAGCCTCCATCTTTCATATGCCATGAAAATGCTGAAATAATCCATCTACTCAGAGATGTGACAGAGGCTTTCTTTCCTGCCTTGGTAGCACAAAACAAAATGAATATCAAACTTCTATTGCAAATAAGTCTTTTCCAGGTACGCTAACACTGCCTGTAATGGGACAAGTGGTGCCATATTTCCTCCTGACGGCTGGAAGACTATGGATAAAGTGCTTGATGTACCATATCTTGGGAATCATAGATCTACCATACGACCTTGGGAAGAGAATTGGATCATATTTTTAAATGATGGCTCCCGGATGTACAATCAGAATATGGAGCATGGACAACAGCACCCCTATCTTGCCCAGACTCCTAGCCAAGATAATTACTAAAAGGAATCATGTTGTAAGTGTGAAAAATGTGATTTCAATCGAATGGACTGGCTCAAAGGGAGGAGACTGGAGCACTTTAAGAACTAAAGGCATTTCCCAAGATCGCCAGAAGGAACTACTCACTTAGAGAGGAGAAAACGCTTTAATAAGTAGTTCATCAGACCCTCTCTCTCCAACAGACCTTCGCAGGTATCACAAAAGGCCATTATGGCTGCCGATTGTGCCCTAAGGTTTGATACCACCAAACCCTTTGAAAACCCAGCCTGAAGTAACTGCATGACTACAGGTAAATATGAAGAGAGAGGCAGGATACCCTTTCCAACACCCAAAAGTAACATCAATTCCTGCTGTAGGATTTGAGAGTAGTAGGGCGGCAGGATCTCTGGACTGAATATACTAGCTCCCTGTACAGAGAAGCCTCTGTTGAAAATGCTCTGTTTTTTAACTACCAGGCGCATATCTCTATTTGCTAGGGAGAGATCTCTGAAGCTGTCCTAACACTGGGTACTGCCAAGGAGGGAGGATAAGCCAAACCTGCCCTTTCACTAAGAAGGATTGAAAAACATGGCCTCCTCTGCCAACAGGGGACCACCAGAATATCTGAAATCCTGAACTCCATCATCTTGAGAAGTACCCTGGGAATCAAAGAGATAGGAGGGAAGGCACAGAGGATATCCTCTGGCCATGCTGCAGGCATTACATCCAACAGCCCTGCAACATCCTGCACATAGGAGCAAAAGGAGGACAGTACCATGTGACAGAAGAACATCTGACAAGGGTTGGATCACCTGAACCTATTTCATTTGTACGCCTAAATGATGCAAGTAATTCTGTTTCTGAAAGGGAGGCCTGATAAGCAGACCCCCTTTTCATAATGCTCCATGCTGAAATCATAGCGCACTGATATGCCTTTGCTGTAACCATCACCTGACATCTCCAGCAGAGCAGGGACCAAGGTAAAATGCACATTCCTTTTCAATTTGTTAAAAACATAATAATTGTGTACCAAAGCTGTCTATTGGCATGGTAAACAGTAACTATTTGACATGTCTATTTATGACATAGGGGCTACTGAAGTTACACCATTATAAAGCCAAAACATTTTGATGTCATTGTAGGAGATTCACTTATGAAAGGGATGGGTGTGTATTAGATGTTTAGCCTGCTCGCCTCACACTTCTCGCAGACAAAGCACTCTGGATATGACATCAAAAGATACAGGAATCTTGGATTGCAGCCCTGACAAAAGGCTTGATTTGGATCAGTCTGCAGTAGCATTTTGTTTTTTTAAAAGAAAGGGGGGGAACACACCCTACCTTAATTGACTCATCTTTGGCCTTCAAGAAAAGCAGGATTGGCCTGGAACCCTGTTGGAGAGGAAGTCTATTTGCAAGCCAACTGCCACAGAGGTACAGACAAATATTTCCAAGGAGGAGGAAAACTCCTCTACCTACCCATCTCAGGGGCACACATTTAGGGTGGAGCTGCTATTGACCAAGGCTTTACTGATGCCCATTCACTGAAACCAGGATCATGCTCGCTGGAAGTGAAGGACCCCTTGTATATGCAAGACAAGCTTCATGGAGTAGAAGTGTGGAATAAAGGACTCACCTTGTCCCTGCATCTCAAAACCGTGTTTACCACATCAGGACCTCTTAAGAGTCGGCCCGACCACGCTAGATTCACTACGAGCCGCTACAGAATGTGGAGTTCTGCTTTTGGCACTCTCCAAATTGCAAATGACCTACTCGACCCAGTGAAGTGCATCGCTGCTGCGACTCAAACTTCAGGTTGCCACTGTGGAAGCACCCAATTTATTGCATCCCGAACGCAAACTCATCCCAAAAGAAGTATGATCTCGACCGGACACAAAAGCAGACTCGACCTTCAGGAAGTCATCGACTTTCCCATCATGAATGCTGACTCGACCTATTGGGACCCACTGACTTAGCCCATTTTGAGAGCAGACTCAATCCACAAAGAGCTACTTCTCGAAGCTGACTAAAAAATCTTGCAACTGGAACAACGTGACTTGAACTCCTCGACGCTGGCACGGCTGCAGAAATGCACCAAGAAGCCCGGCTCCATGCTGTTGAGTCCTGAAGGAAAGAAACGAAAGGAATTTGAAGAGGCCCTGCCCCCCAGATCCACCTTAAGTGACGTTAGTAAATTAATCCCACCCTTTTTCCTTTTAAAGACATGTCCATTGACATTGTTGCTGAAACCTTTTGCCTGAGCACCCATGCCTACCAACCCAGATTGTCCTTCATTCTCAAAGTCTAAATTATCTATGTTTTCTTTTACAGGAGTGAGTATTTAGTGTTTAATTAGTTTTGTGCATTTATTAATTTAATTAAACATCCTATTTTTTTGTAGAAACTGGATGTTGATTTTTTGTTTACTATTTTGCTACAACTCCACAGTTGTTTGTGTAGCATCTGTATAAGGTCACACCTTTCCTTAAGAGTTATATCCTGCCCTGAGCCCACATTACCAAAATACTTGAAGGAGGAATACCTGTCAGGCTGTGTCAGTTTTACCTTTACGATTACGATCACTGCTGGTTTATAATTAGTGTGGGGCTGAGTGAGCGCTTTAGCCTCTACTCATAACTCTTCTCCTGCAGAGCAGTAGTAATTCGCCACATGCCCCATTCTCCTATATGGGAGGGAAACAGTTAAAGGAATGCAGTCCTGAACCTCCGACACATTTACTGGAAAACCCCTGGCCTCAGCATCCAGTCGTGTAAAGGAGTACATTTCCTACTGAGGAGGTCGGCTGAGGAATTGTCCGCCCCTTTTGTGCAGACTGCTCACAGCAAGGCAAAGTGGACCTCCACCAGAGATCCCACGTAAAACGCTACAAATGCAAACTGCTAAAGATTTGGAACTCCCTTGCTTGTTCTCTCAATATCACACCAGTGATATTGTCAGTCCTCAGATTCACTGCCTTCTCTTGGACCTGGCTCTTGAGCCACTGGAGGGCTCTGAATGCTGCAGCTAACTCATCCATTTGGAAGAGAAAAGGAAGAATTCTGGTGCTCCCATTAATCCTGGTGATTTAGGAGATTAAGCGTTGCACCCCCAGCCAACCCCACTGATGTCTGGGGGGATCAAACAGGATTTCTCAAAGGAAATCAACTTAGTGGATTTTTCTCCTTGAGCCACCACTGCACTGCCATACTCAGGGCTGGGTCCACAGGAATGAAAACCTCAAAGTTCTGGGATGCCAGAACTGAGTACTTATAGATGTGTACCACCAGTGGCTGCAGATGGAATACAGCTTGGACATATGCAACCATGTTGCCCTGTAAACTGCAATAAGTGCCTTACTGTTAAGGATTCAATCTGTAGGATCTGATGGAAGACCGACTAAGTCCAGAGCCATCATGAATTGGGCCTCAAAGTACTGTAAACCCTGAGTAGTGCTGAGATGGGACATCTGCTGGTTGATCAAAATGCAGAAGGACTGCCTCATGTGGCAGTACAGCCTAATGCGAGCCATCAAGAAAGATGCAGATGATGCTCTGCTTAGTCAATCATCCACACAGGCAAATGTCTGCAGCCCCTCCAAGTGCACAGCCAACAGCAGAGTCCCGACCTTCACGATGGCCCTGGGGCAGTTTTGAGACCAACAGGGAGTTCCCTAAACTAGATATATGATGAACCCACAGACAATCTGAGGGACTTCATGCCCTGTTTATAGGAATGACCGATTGTGCTTCTTGAAGAACTTTGGGCTTATTAAGAGGTTGATAGTACCAGCCTGCTGGCCCTGATTACGTCATCACACTCGCTACTTCTGTTAGCAGGACTCGCTATGTAACTTTTTTTGTACAATAAGCCCTGTATACCGATAAGAAATGCCTTTGATTTGTACGCCCACTTGGGAAGGGAAGGGAAGTCGAGATGACCCCAGATGGGGGAGGAAGAGCCTGAAAAGTCATTGATCCAGTCCTGTCACGCACCACTCTCTTGAAAAAAAAGTCATATACCCACCAGTGTGTTGTCATTGTCAGGGCATCTGCTACTTAGTGGCGGAAACAACCTTGCCCTGGGTTTGCTGAACATTCAATCTTGGGCACTGATGGGGCCAGCATCTCGCTTATAATCTTCCTTAGAGACTGTTAAGAGGTCTTAGATCTGTCTGGATACTTGTAAAGTTTAGACAACTTGGTCAGGTGCTTATCATTGCGACTTTTCCTCCAGATTGTCATCGAAGAGCATATATCCTTCAAATGGCATCTTCATCGCTGCACAAGAATGTGTCTTCTTCTAGAGATGGAAACTCCCCATAGTCATGGATGCTGCCTGCACCCTATCAAGGCAAAGTCTGAAAATAACTTTACTTGTCACGCCTTATCTCCTAATACATGGGCATAGTCAAACCCATTGTATATAGCGTGAAAAGAGATTCCGAAACCATTGAGTACTGCCTTGGACATATACCAAGGATATATATTTGTAACCTGAGAAAGATTGGCCACAGAACAGGATTTGTTCAGAGCTCCGTCCATCTTCTTATTCATCTGGTTATGGATAGACAACCTCTGATGTTGTAAGCATATCCACAAGGCTCAGTAAAATCTCATCAATGATAACATTCTAAGCAAAAGATTTCTCCTTTCCCTTGAAAGGGTACAACTTGGATAAAACCAAAGGCATAGCAATTTTGTCAGGCGCTCTCTGCTCCTGAAGGCTTTTGCACGTACTGCCTTATCACGGGAAGGACTGTTCTGGACATATGCTTAAACTGCTGAATCTAAGGGTCTTTCTCGGACTCAGAGTCTAAATATAGAAGGCAAGCACACTCTGTGACTTCTTCCAGCACTTCTGCCACTGCATCCCTACTTAGGAACTTTCCATTTGGTCATCCTCTGATAAATAAGCGGATGAGTCATCTGAAGATGAAGAAGATGAGGACCTCCCTGTGTTTTTTTCCCTTTTCCTCCTTTAAAATCTGTTGAATCAGTTTCTTAACTTGAGCTGGAGACATATCAAACTTGGGACCTGACTCATGGAAGTGTTTTATAATGGTGCCATCCCATAGGAAAACGTTCCATGAATCAGGCCCTTAGTGCACTTTCTGGTAGGAACACTACATTAAGGCATAAGCGGGTTCCCTCCTGAGACATACCACCCCCGCTTCCCTGAAACTCCAGGACTACTTACTGTTCTCACGGGGAGGTCTGTGCACGCATGTCCCAGCACCGCAGGTACACAGAGGCTTGCAGGACTGGCATCTGGCGTGGCACCTACCCTCAATAGAGCGGCCTGCCAGGCGCTAGTCAGGCATCCCCATGACAGCAAACCAGAAGTGTTAAAGACCACTTCCGGTTCACCGCTACATAAGACGTCTGGAAAGATGCATTTGGCGTCTTTGCAACGGCTGACTTCCAGGAGGTGTGTAGAGGCGATGCACACCACTTCATTGGTTTATGACAGTACGTTATTATAGTTTCAGGGCAATTTAGGGAAACTCTAGATTTTCATGGTAAGGTACTGGTTATTTCATGTAGTTTTGTATGATTGCTAAAACAAACCAGTGGGTGGGGAGAACCAAGTACAGGAGAAGTACTCCTGCCCATGGACTGCTATCAGGGTGTAAAGAGCGGTCTTTTCGCTTTTCATGACTCTTACTTCATCACCTGTAAAACGCAACAGTCCGGTCAGCCTCAACAAGGTAAGACATTAAATATAGTTCCCCTTCTTTGTGTTCTCCCTTGATTCCCTCAGACCACTTCCCCTTACTTTTCTTCCCAGAACCTGGTGTCAATTCCTACGTACCCCACATCTGTATGGTACCAAAAACATCGCCCAAGAACTCCAAAACACTCTCACTGAGTTCCAGACCCAAATTCAACCAGTCCTTCCCTCTTAGTTTGACGGGGGAGGACCATCAGGATCTGGAAAAACCAGAACCCTTGGACCAACGACTTTTCAGTTCTCCTATGGAACAGGTCAGAACCATAGGGCGAGCAGGGATCAGTTATAGGCATATCGAGAACCAGGTGTAGGGCCACAGATCCCATCCCCGCCCATGCTGATAAAGTACACATGGTCACCAAACGATTCCTCAAAATTTATGACACAATGTATATTACACATCATGAATCAACCCTAGTTATATAACACTTGCACCACTAAGGTAGCCTTTATTCTCAAGAATCTGGATGGTCATGCCCTTACCTGAGCTTTGCCATGGATTAACAACTGTGACCCGATCCTAGATGACTATGATCAATTCCTTAGTACGTTTTGTTAGATGGTTGAGAGACAAATATTTGCGAGAGGTCCGCCCAAAATGAACTAATGGATATCAAACAGGGTTCAAGAGACCTCATAGCTTATATTGCCCAGTTTAAATACCTTGTTGCTGACACAGCATGGGCTGAAGATGTTCAGGCTACCATATACTACAGGGGGCTCAAAGGAGATATTAAAGACGCAGTAGCACAAATACTGCCTGCCCCTGCTACGTTAAACTGATGGACGTGACATTACGCATCATACAAAGGGATGGAGAAAGACGAGGGCAACAGAAATGTTTCGAACTACGCTGACCCCGAGTCGTACTCCAATTGATGTTTCTGCAGGAGTTCCCTTATCTGAACCCATTCAAGTGGGTGGAGTAAGGGGTCCGGTTTGTAAGGAAGAACGAGAACACGGTGAACTTAATCTGTGTTTCTATTGTGGTCTCTCAAGACACCCGGTGCGTGAATGCTCTTAACGGCCGGGAAAAGCCTTGGGTCCTCAGTAAAAAAGGGTGGACTGACAGATGCAAGACCAATTCAAACACCCTGTCCCTATTATCGTCTATGCCTGCAGTTAACCACTTTTGCATTACCCTTCAACGAAAAGGGCTTTCATTAATAAATGCCAAAGCCCTAATAAATTGTGCAGCCGTGGGTAACTTTGTTGATACTCAGTTTGCTTGTAAAAATCATTTGACCCTTTTGGAAAAATCGTGCAAAGAAAACATACACTTTATAGACAGACATCAAAGACAATCTTGTCAAGGGATTTATCTGACATTATTCACCCCCCGCTGGGACACCTACCTTTTTTATCCCTTAGAAAGACTGCTCAGAATTATACCGTCAATAGATTACAGGCAGATTAATGACATTAAGGTTAAAAAAAAGACACAATACCCTCTTCCTCTAATATAATCCTTGATAGATCAAGTACAAGGGGCCAAGATACATATACAAAGCTTGAGCTTACATGTGTTTACAACCTGATCCGAGTCAATCCGAGAGACGAGTGGAAAACCGTATTCCAGACAAGAGAGGGGTATTACGAATACCTTGTTATGCCTTTCAGTTTGTGCAATGCACCAGCTGCATACCACTACTCCGTCAACTAGATATTCCGTCTTTACCTTGATTACCTGGACAATATTTTGATATTCTCAGATTCCATGGTTCTCAATGTGATGCACGTCAAAGAAATATTGAAACTGCTATGACAACATAACCTCTATGCCAAAATGGGCAAATGTTCCTTCCATCAGACGAAGATTGCCTTAAAAGACTATATTTTGTCTCCGGATGGAGTCAGTATGGAACCCCAGAAAATACAAACGGTTCAAGAATGGCCTACACCAAAGAATGACAAAGAACTCCAAAAGTTTTTTGGTTTTGCCAAATATTATCAATCATTTCTTATTTTTCGCAAATGACACATACCCTGACAGCTTTATTGAATGGCATTTCAATCTTTAAAGGATTCTTTCACCACAGCCTGATCATTCAATTACCTAGCCTGAATACACACCTTTTACAGTGGAAACTTATGCCTCTAATGTAGCAATAGGTACTGTGTTATCCCACCATCACACACCAGATGAGCCTACGCACCTGGTAGCCTTTTTCCCAAGGAAACTTACCACAGTAGAAATGAATTACACATCTGCGATAAGGAGCGCCTCACAATTCGAGATGCTTTCAAAGAGTGGAGACACCATCTTGAAGAAGCCCCCTTTCCCTTTAAAATCCTAACCGATCATCAGAAACTTGGATACTTAACAACTGCTAGAAGTACAAACAAAAGGCAAAAATGATGGGTGCACTTCTTTAAAAGGTTCGACTTCACAATCACCTTAAAATCTGGTTCACAGAGCACATAAGCCGATACCTTGTCCAGAAGATATGACACTGATAGAGGGCATGCTATTCGTCTTACCACAGAAAATAGTGATGGCATTATCACCTTCAGTCGATAATTTCCTACACAAAGTTTGTGAGTCCTACTCTACTGAGAGCATTCTCTCATTCCTGCAAGAAAACATAAACTATGATATCGATAGCCTGTTATTTCATGGCAAAGCATTATGGATTACACAGACTAAAAAACAAAAACAAATAATGGAATGGTGTCATGATCATCCACTCGCAAGACATCATGGTCAACGAAAAACCCTTGATCTAGTGAGAAGACATACCTGGTGGACCACTCAAAGCAGGGATGTCAAGGCATATATTAAAAGATGTGATGTGTGTGTTTGCGCCAAAAATCTATGACAAGCTGCTATAGGACTTCTAATGCCTTGTGAGTCCTGTCCTATCCTTGGCATACTATCAGCATGGAATTTGTTAATGATTTAGACATCAACAAAGAAGGATATAATACCATTTCCACTGTAGTTGACTCTTTTACCAAGATGGGACATTTCGAAACCCTTAAAAAAGATACCCCCAGCAGCAGGAATGGCTCACCTATTCCTTACCATTATGGTACACCGTAATTGATTACCTGCACCCGAGATCTCATACAGAGGACCCTAAATCGTATCCTGCTTGTGGAAGATTCTGCAAAAACATCTAGCAATCAAGGCTCATCTATCCACAGCATATCTCCCTCAGACTGATGGACAAACAGAAAGGGTACATCAAAACTTTGAACAATACTTCCGGTATCACTGTAATCAACGGGAAACCAATTGGATCATTTTTCTACCTCTTGCTGAATTTACATACAATAACACAATGCACACCGCCACTGGAACGAATCTCTCTCTTCTTTGGAACATCATCCCAAGATGATGTCTATCATGCCAGTACTCCCCTCTGTTATTCCCACTGCAGACAAATGGTTTGCAACACTCCAACAAGAGCAACAAACAATCACGCATCCTTTACTGGTTAGTAAAGACAACACTAAAAGAATTTCTGATGGACATCGGAAGAAAGAACCATTGTACCAAGCCAAAGATCAAGTCTAGTTATGTACAAAAAAATCTCACACTTCAAGGAACGACTCAAAAATGTAAGTCCAAATACATTGGACCCTATACTATTGACAAGGACATTAATCCTGTGGCAATTAAATAGATTCTTGCTCGGAATATACATATACATCTTGTCTTTCATGTCTCCCTTCTCCAAACTTTTAACCCCATCTCCAACCAACCTCGTAAAAAGATGGTGGAACCAGTTGTGATGGTCGATCCTGAAGAGGAATTCGTTGTTTCCAGAGTGTTGGACTCTAGGTGGCATCATTCAACACTCCAATATCTATTGGAATGGCTGAGTTACAGTTCGGAGGACCGCACGTGGGAACCATTATCTTAGATCCACGCACAACTCCAGGAATTCCCACACAAATCTGTGCCATAGAAGGAAACTAGGAGGGGGTATATTGTTAGGAACACTACATCACGGCATAGGCGGGTCCTCTCTCGAGCCGTACCACCTGGGTTTTCCGACCCTCCAGGACTTACCATTCTCAAAGGGAGGTCTGTGCAGGCATGTCCCAGCACCGCAGGGACACCGAGTGCACAGAATCTTGCAGGACTGGCCTCTGGCACGCCTGCCCTCAAGATAGCACTCCATCAGGCGCTAGTCAGGCATACCCATGACAGCGAACCAGAAGTGTTAAAGACCATTCTGGTTCACCACAATATAAGACGTCTGGAAAGATACATTCGGCGTCTTTACAACGGCTGACTTTATTAGCTTTCATTTACAGCCTTCACTTCCAGTTATCCAGCTTGCATTCGCTCGGTCTGCATCTTGTTCACACTTCACTGGCTCCACCCGGGAGGTCACACCCCGCTCCCTTAGTTCGGTATTATGGTGTTCGATCTCATCTACCGTACCGAATGCACACTAAACATGCATTCTGCATTTTAGGTCCGATCTTTTCGTGTAATCCCGAGGAATCTGGGTGTGTATCTGGAGGGAGGGATAGGGCACCTGGAGCGAGGGATGGGGCATCTTGGTGTGGCTCTGGAGTGAGGGATGGGGCTTCTGGGTGAGGGTCTGGAGGAGGGCATCTGGTTGTTGATCTGGAGTGAAGGATGGGGCAGCTGGATGCGGAAATGCAGCGAGGGAGGAAGCATCTGTGTGAGGATCTGGGAGGGAGGGATGGGGGCATCTGGGTGCAGATCTGTGGGAAGGAGCAGGTATTTGGGTGTGGATCTGGAGGGAGGGATAGGGGCACCTGGGTGTGGATCTGGAGGGAGGAATCAGGCATTTGGGTGTGGATCTGGAGGGAGGGATGGAGTCACATGTGTGTGGATCTGGAGGAAGGGACACAAGGCAAGTGTTTCAAAGAGGGAGGGAACTGGGGAGAAAAACAACAGTCATTCAGAGCCCTTGAGTTTCCGAAGGATAACCTGTCTGCCTAGGCAGAGTAAGTGCATATCATACAATTAACAGTGTAGGTCTGTAACCGATCCAGTAGATTTTCCAAGAGCATAGGGGTGCCGCCATGCAGGAAGGGAGACAGGGAGGAAAAGAAAGACGATCTTCAAGGCATGGGACGTTCAGATCGTGCAAGACCTGGGTGTAGATCAGGAGGGAGGGATGGGGCACCTGGGTGTGGATCTGCAGGGAGGGATGGGTTATCTGCGTGTGGCTCTGGAGACAAGGATGGAGGCACCTGGGGGTGGATATGGAGGGAGGGATGAGGCATTTGCGTGTGGTTCTGGAGGAAGGGACTGGGCATCTGAGTGTGGCTCTGGAGCAAAGGATGGGGCATGTGGGTGAGGATCTGGAGGGCAGGATTAAACATCTGGGTGCGGCTCTGGAGCGAGGGATGGGGCATCTGGGTACAGATGAGGATGTGATAGGGCATCTTGGTGCAGATCTTGATGGGGCATTTGGGTGTGGATCTGGAGGGATGGGCATCTGGGCGTTGATCTGGAGGGATGGATGAGGGCATTGGATGTGAATCTGGAAGGAGGGATGAGACATCCGGGTGCGGCTCTGGAGCAAGGGATGGGGCAACTGGGTATGGCTCTGGAGGGAGGGATGAGGAATCTGGGTGCGGATCGGAAGGGAGGGATGGAGGCACATGGGTGTGGATCTGGAGTAAGGGTTGGGGTATATAGGTTTGGATTTTGGGGGAGGGATAGGTACTTTTGGTGTGGATCTGGAGAGAGGGATGGGACATCTGGGTGCAGGTCTGGAGGGTGGGATAGGGTGCCTGGGTGCAGATCTGAAGGGAGGGAAGGGCCATCTGGGTGTAGATCTGGAGGGAGGGGTGAAGCATTTGGGTTTGGATCTGGAGCGAGGGATGGGACATTTGGGTGTGGATCTGGAGTGAGAGATGGAGACATCTGGGTGTGGATCTAGAGGTAGGTATGGGAATCTGGGTCTGGAGGGCGGTATGGGCACCAGGGTGTGGATATGGAGGGAGGGATGAAACATCTGGGTGACACTATGGAGAGAGGAATGGGACATCTGAGTGTGGATCTGAAGGGAGGGATGGGGCATCTGGGTGTGGATCTGGAGGGTGGGATTAAACATCTGGGTGTGGCTCGGGAGGGAGGGATGAGGGCATTCGATGTGAATCTGATGGGAGGATGGAGCATCTGGGCATGGATCTGGAGGGAGGGATAGAGCAACTGGGTGTGGATCTGGAGGGAGGGATGAAACAATTGGGTGTGGCTCTGGAGCGAAGGATGGGGCATCTGGGTACGGATGAGGGAGGGATAGGGCATCTTGGTGCAGATCCGGATGGGGCATTTGGGTGTGGATCTGGAGGGATGGGCTGTCACGCCTGTGCCACTGGCGCACACATTGGCAGCCATCATGGACGATATGGTACTCGTTTATCTTTATAATACTCTTTAAACCACCCCTATTCACATTTTGGTCCTTAATTTCCATTTGTACGACATTGGTACTTTACTATTTTATTCAGCTATATACATGTACTATAATGCACCTTGCTATAGCTATCAATTCCTGGCCATTCCCATTCGTCAGTATTGGAACCACAATCCCCAGAAGCCCTAGCGATCAGTGCTGCTTCCACCATCTCAGGACCAGAGAGGGAGGAGGCAGATTATCTTCAGGTGTGCTGATCCAGGTGCTGCCAATTAGCCTGCCTCAGTACAGGGCAGGGCTGTATTTATGCAGCTGCCTGCAGGAGCTCAGTCTCTTGCATCAAGAGTCTCCCAGCCCCTTTTTGCCTTGAGCCACGAATTTGTATGCTGTTCCTGCTTTATCCTGCTTTTGTTCCAGTGCCCTTTCTGGGCTCCCTGCCTTGCAGCCTGCTTCACTCTGCTGCCTACAGCCCTTGTCCTCTGGGCTCCTTGCCTTGCAGCCGATCACCCTCTGCTGCCTTCTACCTACAGCTCTTGTCCTCTGGGCTCCCTGCCTTGCAGCTTGCTTCACTCCTTGCCTACAGCCCTTGTCCTCTGGGCTCCCTGCCCTGCTCCTCTGGGCTCTTTGTCTGCCCTCTACCACAGCTCTCTGCCCTGCTCCTCTGGGCTCCCTGCCTTGCAGCCTACTTCAGTCCTCTGCAGTCCTCAGCAGTTTACCTGTACCTTGTGCCATCCGTTACTGCAGCCCTGCTTCCCTGTTTGCAGCCCCCCTGTTTCCTAGCTGCTGCTCCCTTGCTCTCTTCCTTATTTGCAACCTCCTGTTCTTGATCCCTGTCCTTCTCTTCCTTGAGTCCTCTCTCCTTTCCCTTAGGTTACCCATTTCAGTTATACTGCTTTTCCTTCATTTCCTTCTACAGAGCTTGACTGTTGGTTTCCGGCAGGCAACCTCTGGCCCTTCCCTTGTCGCGTTTCAGTGTTACAGACACCCACTGCTGTTGTTCCCAGCCATGAGAATACAGCGTGGGCCCCTGCAATAGCAATCTGCGCAGAAGGCTGGAGTTTCCTAAGGTCCGTGGAACACTCTTTCCCATTTCTGCATACACCCCAAGAGGGAATCCAGTTTGTTTGCACCTTTGTATTTCCTGCTACAGTTGCCTACTCTTCGTTCTTGTTGAGCTTCCTGCTGTGTGTGTGCTTACCTGTCACCTTACATCAACACAGCCATCCAAACCTTACCTGGGTGCCCTGTGCCACTCTTGACAGAGTGCCATCCCTGACATGGGCATCTGGGTGTTGATCTGGAGGGAGGGATGGGGGCACCAAGCTGCAGATTGGAAGAGAGGGATGCAGGCATCTGGGTGTTGATCTGGATGGAAGGATGGGGCATCTGGGTGTGGATCTGGAGGGAGGGATGGATGGTGCATCCGGGTGTGGATTTGGATGCAGGGATGGGGCATTTATGTGTGGATCTGGAGGGAGGGATGGGGACACCTCTGTGTGGATCTAGAGGTAGGTACGGGCATATGGGTGTTGATCTGGAGGGAGGGATGAGGGCATTGGATGTGGTGGGCGGGATGGGGGCACCTGGGTGTGGTCTGGAGGGAGAGGTGGGGAAAACTGGGTGTGGATCTGGGGGTAGGTATGGGCACCAGGGTGTTCATCTCGAGGGAGGGATAAGGGCACCGGCTATGGTGGGACGATGGGACCTCTGGGATTGGATCTGGAGGTAGATATGGGCACCAGGGTTTTGATACGAGGGAGGGATGAGGGCATAGGATGTGGATGTGGTGGGAGGGATGGAGGCACCCTGGTGTGGATCTGGATGTAGATATGGGCACCAGGGTGTTGATCTGGAGGGGGGATCAGAGCATCTGATGTGGATGTGGTCGGAGGATGGGGCATCTGGATGTGGATCTGGAGGGAGGGATGGGATCACCAGGGTGTGGATTTGGAGGGATGGATGAAAACATCTGGGTGTGGCTCTGGAGAGAGGGATGGGGCATCTGGGTGCAGATCTGGAGAGCGGGATGGGGCATCTGGGTGCATATCTAGATGGTAGAATGGGGGTGTTGTGGATCTGGAGGTAGGTACATGCATCTGGGTGTTGGTCAGCAGAGAGGAATGCGCCACCTAAGTGTGGATATGGTTGGAGTGATGGGGTACCTGGGTGCAGCTCTGGAGGGAGGGATGGGGCAATTGTCTGCAGTTCTGGAGGGAGGCATGGGGCATCCGGGTGCAGATCTGGATGGAGGGATGGGGGATCTGGGTGAGCATCTTTAGGGAGGGATGGAGCATTTGCATGTGGATCTAGAGGAAGGGATGGGGACATCTGTGTGCGGTTCTAGCGGTAGGTATGGCCATCTGGGTGTTGATCTGGAGGGAGGGATAAGAACATTGGATGTGAATGTGGTGGGAGGATTGGGCATCTGGATGTGGATCTTGAGGGAGGGATGGGGTCACCAATGTGTGGATTTAGAAGGAGGGGTTGAAACATCTGGGTGTGGCTCTGGAGCGAGAGATGGGGCATCAGGGTGCGTATATGGGGGACAGGATGGGGCATCTGGATGCAGATCTGGAGAGAAGGATGGGGCACCTGGGTGTAGATCTGGTGGGAGGGATTAGACATCTGGTGTGGATCTGGAGGTGGGTATGGGCATCTGGGTGTTGGTGAGGAGAGAGGAAGGGGGGGCATTGGATGTGGATCTGGTGGGAGGATGGGGCATCTAAGTGTGGATATGGAGGGAGGTATGTGGGCACCAGGGTGAGGATCTGGAGGGAGGGATGGGGCATCTGGGTGTGGATCTGGAGGGAGCGATGGGGCATTTGGGTGTGAATCTGGAGGGAGGGACAGGATATATGGGTGTGGATTTGGAGGGAGAGATGGGGCACCTGGGTGTGGATCTGGAGGGAGAAATGGAGCACCTGGGTATGTATCTCAAAGGGAGGGATGGCGCATCTGGGTATGGATCTGAGGCTTGGGCTTGTTTGTTTGTCTGATAATTGTTCGCGGTGAACAGTCCGCAATAAATCTACTTGCATTAGAGCAATTATCAGATGAACAAACAACCCCAATAAATATGAAACCGAAATGGGGCCGCCACCCTCACCCTCCCCTACTTACCTGTTTGCTTGCCTCCACGTCCTCTCTGCCCCTGCGCCGTCAGATCCGTCCCTCGAACGCTGGTCGGATCTGACGCTGCCTCCAATGTTGAGGAAGCAGGGGACAGCCGCGCAACCACCCAAGGTCAAATATACCAAATACGGGGAGCGGTGGTCATCCTCGCAACCACCGCTCCACATGTTCGGTATGTTTTATAATCGAGCAAATGGTACTGGCCGAATTCAGTCAAATGTACCATTCGATCAATTATAAACAAACAATTCGGCTAATACCTGGATCTGGTGGGAGTGATGGGCCATCTGGGTGTGAATCTGGAGTGAAGGACGAGGCATTTGGGTGTGGATATGGAGGGAGGGATGGGGGCACCATCCATTTGCTTCTCTTACATCATTTTACCATTGAGCAGCTAGCAGAGGCAGTCTGATTTACCAAGCACAGGGCATGAATCATCCAGGCCCATGCAAGATATTTCTCTGTATCCTCTTCTGTATCCTCTCCCTTGCGAGTTATGCACATCAATCTCCACTTACTCTGCAACATCTGCACCGACAGACACGCAAGCAGCAGGGTTATGGCCATTCATCATCAAGCTTCTTATTTCTAAACCCATGTACTTTATCTCAATGTTCTTGGGTGGGGGTGGGTCTTTTGTAGCCCCCCTTCTAAAGACTAATGACTCCTCTCCAGGCAGTCCCAAACATTTTTGACCAATTAATAGTACAGGTTTTCTTGTACAGTATTTTCAGCTTTGAATTAACATCAAAATGTACTAAAGGCCAGTATCCCCAATTGCTGGTTTACTGCTTTCAATCACTTATGCAGGTTTTGAACTTTCAATGTTAAGAAATACTATCTCAGTGTTGCCTACTTTCATAGGGGCCCTTCTTAGCCACTTGAATAATGCTGTCCCAGTCGCTGAAGTTGAACATATCTGCTTAATCTATGATGGAATGTACACCCAGAGCTGATTGGGTAGCTGGTACTGAGTCCTTTCTTGGCTGTAAAACACTTGGGTAGTTAGCTAGGCAGAGAGTTTCTTCAGTCCATCTCTTGATGAATTGCATCATGGTCTGTCCCCAACTACTTTAGGTAGCTTATGTTTCCAGACAGAGTTCCTCTATGAGTAGCCCTTTCTCGATCTGTTCCTCTCATTTCAGCTTCTGGGAAACCGTTTAGTGAACAGGTTCATTGTTACCATGTTTCCTTTTACACCATGCCAATCTTAGTTTTCACAGCTACTCAAGAGTCTTCTATTGCTGCGATCGCTTCTAAAATGTTCACCACCATGGTCTGACATCTTGGACCAGAGGCCACTCCTTTGCTGCTGCATTGGAAAGGAGGATTAGGTATATTTATCCATGTTGAGTTAGATATTCGTGTTTATATCATTGTCCATTCTGTACTGTAAGGAAGGCATGGTATCTACAAGACAGACACAGGTGATAACAGTTTAAGGGTGTTTATTGAATTTCAATTGGGTTTGAAAAACGACAATCTAATCTCAAATCTAAAGATGGGAGCAAGCTACAGCCATTAAATAATAATAATGCAGCCCTAGTGGTGTCTTGTCAAAAGAAAAGGGCCAATACTAATAATCCTATTGCCAATCCTTACCTCTAAATACAAATAGTGTGGGAACAATGTTATGCAAAAGAAAAGTGTTCAAGAAAGGATTTGTCAGGATATTCAAGCCGTTGGCTTCCCTGCCCCACGTTTTCATCACAGGACCGGCACAATGGAGCTTAGCACAGTCTCTGGCTTCTCTAGCATGAGGATGCAGTTCAAAAGTTCAACATCAATGCCGTCTGTGCCAAAGTATCTTTGCCATTCAAAGTCTCTTTTGCAGAGGACCTGATACCACATGACAAAGAACAAAGTTCCTTTCTCCTTAGGTTTCACATATACACTCTTTTCTTATGTGATTTACTATTCACCTCAGAACCCCACCACCCCGCCGAGCTCAGATCCACTTTTACCATAATGTTCTCAGGATTTTTACGTATCCAATTTCTTGGGTGATTCACTGTTCACCCTGGATCCGCCTCTGCCGGGCTCAGATCCAAGTTAATACAAAATCTTCAATCAGTCTCCCTCTGCCGGGCTCGGACCAGTTTATTTAATTTAACACATACTTTCCTTAACCCAAAGCTTTCATGATCTCCCTCTGCCGGGCTCGGACCAACTTTATCTACTTTGCCATTCACTTTTTTCACTTTATAAACATCGAAGACTTTCCATTGTGTGCAGGACTTTTGCTTGTCCCATCGCAGGACCACTTCGATTCACCAGCCTTTGCCACTCTTTCACTTCTGTCAACTCTCAGCTATCCCTTACAGAGACCTTTGATTGAGCACACACACAGTGCCGGACCACTCTGTCAAAGGTATCATATTTGGTTTCAAAATTCACTCACTCATTGTTACGCTCACCTGACTCCCACGGAGGCGCTGGCCAGGATCGTGCTGCTGTGACCTCTTCTAAGGTGTTGCGCGGGGCTCAGAAGATGGACTGGACCGGACTCCCAACTCCTGCTTGTCCGGCTTGCAAAAGTATCCTTCTGTAGGCGAGAATAAGGGATTAACTGTCTGCGGGGAATGCTACCAGCCTCCCCCTTTCCCCTCTCACCCTCCTCAAAACCCTTCTGTGCTTCCCGTGGCGTCTCACCTTAGGGTCTTGAAGGGCGAGCTCTCCTTGCTGCTTCTGATGCAGGGGCGCGTTGGTATCCAGTTACTTCACTGGATTCTTGGTTTTATGAGAACCAAACTTGCTTGGCTTCCAGGTAAGTTCCTGAAAGGTTCCCCTTTTGTCCTTGCATCAATATGCTAATGTCAATGTCTTTTTCCCCATAGGGGCTGGGGTACGGAATGCTGGGGAAAAGGCACCGACCCGAGATGCGAGGTGCAATCCCTGTAGAAATCAGGTAAGTCTTGATGAGCGTTTTTGGGTAATGTCTTTTCATTCGCTCATTGACGCTAATGTCTTTTTTCCCCATAGGGGGCGGGGTCCGGAAACGCCTGGATGCGGCGCGGACCCGAAATGAAGAGGGAATGACCCAACAGGTAAGTCTTAACATGGAGATTTAGGTTTCCTCATTCCCTTCTCTCTCTCACCTTTGCTCTTGTCTTTTTCTCCCTAGGCGTGGAAGCGTGGCTGCGAATCCGGGTGATCGCTGCTGAACATGGAGGCGCCCTGTGAAGGTGAGTGGAATGCGGCGCTGCGGCGGTCGATGCGATGTGCTTTTAAATTAAGTGTCTTCCTTTGCAGGATCGTCGGCGAGCTGACTCCGGAATGCGGATCTTGCAGGTAAAGTCTTTTCCTTCTCCTATTCTCTCTTTCTCTTCCTTTGTAGGTGATCAGGATGCCGGCAGGCGTGGCAGAAGTCCGAATGCAGGAGCAAACACGGTGAGCGTCCAGCTGCTAGATGCAGAACAACGCGAAGCATGTGCTGCTCTTCGGGTGTGGTTTAAATAGCCTGTAAAGTAGTTCCAGGTATGTATCCTTCAACTCAGGTATGTATTCTTCCTCAGACCACACCCGAGTGATAAAGTAGTCCAAAAGATAAAGTAGTCCCATTCAGTCCTCAAGAGGGCCTGGATGTAGCAGCACGGTCTGCTTCAGGTAAGTGCACATTAAAACACTTACACACATGTCTTGCTTTATGAGCCTGGCACCTAAGGCGCCAGGACTGGGGTCCAGAATGAGCCTGGCGCCGAAGGCGCCTGGACTGCGTCCAAAAGGCCCCAACTTGGGCCCGCTGAGACGTCCTTGGGGAAAATGATGTCTGCCTCTGTGGTTGCTGGGCTGGGCCTGGCTCCTTGGAGGTAGGCATCATGACAATACCCCCCCACAAGGCCCCTCCCAAGGTTGTTTCCTCCGGGGGTTTTGGCTTGTCCGGGAATCTACGGTGGAACCTTCGTATTAATCGAGGTGCGTGAATATGGTTACTAGGCTCCCACGATCTCTCATGAGGTCCATAACCCTTCCAGTCAACAAGATAGAAGAGTTTTGACTTTAACATTTTGGAGTCTAAAATGTCTTTCACTTCGAATTCTAATTCCCCATCAATTTGAATAGGATCTGGAGGCTTGGACAGTCGGGTTCCTGGTTGTACCGGTTTCAAAAGTGATGCGTGAAAAACGGGATGAATACGATTGTTGGAAGGCAAATCCAGTTTAAAGGCCACTAGGTTGATTATGGCTTTGATGGGGTAAGGCCCAATGAATCTGGGATTGAAAGTTTGTGGAACCTTGAGAGATAAATGTCTAGTTGCTAGCCAAACCTGGTCTCCTGCTTGGTAAGGAGGTGTTTTACTTCGGTGCAAATCAGCGTTTTCTTTGTACTTTTTCTTGGCTTGCTGTAAATGAGTTGTAGCTTCTTTGAAGGCTCGGGTTATTGTGGAATGCAGATGATTTACTGCGGGCATTTCCAGGGTCAGAGGTGGATCTAGGTCAGAGGTTCGAGGATGGTGACCATACAAAGTATAAAAAGGAGTTTGACCGGTTCCGGAATGCATAGAATTGTTGTATGCATATTCTGCGATCCAAAGAATGTCTTTCCAATTGTACTCGGATTGGTGCAACATGCACCGAAGATATTGCTCGAGAGTCTGATTTGTCCTCTCGGTTTGTCCGTCGGTCTGGGGGTGGTGGCTGGTGGATAATCGCACATCTATTTGTGCTAGTTGGCAACACTTCCTCCAAAAATGGGAAATGAATTGACTTCCACGATCTGAGACTAGTACGGAAGGGAAACCATGTATTCGAACTATATTCTCCAGGAATTCCTTGGCCAGGATGGAAGCTGAAGGCAAATCCTTTTAGAGGGATAAAGTGGGCCATTTTGGAGAACAGATCCACGATTACTAGGATAGTGTTGTAACCACCACACGGAGGCAGGTCCGTAATGAAGTCCATAGACAAGGTGTGCCAAGGTGCCGGTGGAATCTCCAAGGGTTGAAGTAGGCCGGCTGGCCTGTTCCTTTGACCTTTATTTTGGGCGCAAACTCCGCAAGACATCACAAAAGACTTTATGTCTTTTCTCCAAGAAGGCCACCAGAATTGGCGTTTGATCTTTTCTTCCGTTTTAGCGATACCAGGGTGTCCTTCCATTAACGATTCATGATAATGAGCAATAACTAGTTCTTGCAATTCCTTACTTGGCAGAAATAACCGCTCTTGGAAGTACGGTAAGTTATCCTTAACGGTGAAGTGGGGACCCTTTTGAGTCCATTCCAGTAAGGCTGAAGGGTCAAAAAGTAGTTTGACTCGAGTTTCAACGTCCTCGATGGTTTGCAATGAAGTCAAACCTAAGATTCTTTGTTCAGGTATTATCGGCACAGTTTCTAAACACGAATTGGGTTCTTCCATGCCAATCCGGGATAAGGCGTCCGCTTTGCCATTCTTGCAGCCAGGGCGATAGGTAATTACAAAATCAAATTCTGCAAAGAATAAAGCCCATCGGAGTTGTCGTGAAGATTGGGCTTTGGCCGTCTTTAAATACTGCAAATTTCTGTGATCCGTAATTACAGTGATGGTGTGTCTTGCACCGAGGAGGTAATGACGCCAAGCCTTAAAAGCAGATTTAATGGCCAGTAACTCTTTGTCGGTAATTGCGTAATTAATTTCAGGAGCTGAGAATTTCCTGGACCAAAAGGCTACAGGGTGTAGCTGGTTAGTTTTCGAATCCCTTTGCGACAGGACAGCGCCCATGGCTAAACTGGATGCGTCAGTTTCAACAATATACGGGAGATCAGGACGCGGGTGCTTCAACACAGGTGCAGAAGTGAATTTGGTCTTTAGGTCTTGAAAGGCTTGTTCGGCCTCTGGAGTCCATTCAAAATGTTTATTCTTACGTAAAAGAGCAGTAATGGGTTGGACTATTCGTGAAAACTCTGGGATGAATCTTCGATAGAAGTTGGCAAAGCCAAGCATACGCTGAACCCCTTTCACTGAACCGGGAGATGGCCATTTGAGGATGGCGTCCACCTTTCGTGAATCCATTCGAATTCCTTTAGGAGTCAGAACAAATCCGAGGAATTCAACCTCAGTGGTATGAAAGACACACTTTTCCAGCTTGGCAAATAGTTTGTGCTGGCGCAATTTCTCTAGAACTGCTCGAACATGTTTTCGATGATCTGACTCAGAAGATGAGTACACCAGGATGTTGTCGATGTATACGATGACACAAACATCGATAAGTTCTCGCAGAACATCGTTCATGAAGAATTGAAAAGCTGCAGGCGCGTTGCACAAACCGAAGGGCATAACCTGATATTCGAAGAGCCCGTATTTGGTGCGGAAAGCTGTCTTCCACTCGTCACCTTCTTTTATTCGCACTAGGTGATAAGCTCCCCGGAGATCTAACTTGGTGTATATACGAGCATCTTTTACTTGATCAAGAAGTTCAGGGATCAGAGGCAGGGGATAACGATTCTTTATCGTTATCTGATTTAAAGCGCGGTAGTCAATACAAGTTCTAAGGTCTCCTTCTTTTTTAGGCACGAAGAACAAAGCGGAAGAGACCGGGGACTTTGATGGGCGAATAAAGCCATTGGCAAGGTACTGATCCAAATACTGACACAAATGCTGGTTTTCAGGTTCAGTGAGAGCGTAAATCCTACTACACGGCGGTTGAGCATTGGGAACTAGATCGATCTGGCAATCGTAAGAACGATGAGGGGGTAGCGTGTTAGCCTGTTCTTTCTGAAAAACGTCCTGGTATTCAAGGTATTCTGCCGGTAGTTGAACAGTGGCGGGGGTTACTGTGGCTAAACCAATAGCTGGATTTCTAGGATAACAAGTGGGACCACAATCTGGAAAAGTTATTCTCTTTGCTCGTCAGTCTATTCGAGGATTGTGTGTTTCTAACCAAGGAATTCCGAGGATTACTTGAAATTGTGGAGCCTTGATTATATCAAACACTATTGCTTCCCGATGTCCATCCTGACTCACAAGTGTCACTTCTTTGGTGGAATGCGTTACCGGCCCAGAGGCTATTTCGGTACCATCAACCGTAGTAATGACATCCTGGTTTATTTTTGGATGCAGAGGAAGGTTCATCCTGGAGGCCAATTCGCGGTCCACATAGTTTCCGATAGCTCCGCTGTCGACGTATGCTTTGATGGCATGCAACCGTTGGGGCTTTTTTGGATCCACGAGCACCATTGGCAAGACGAAATGCGAGGTCAGAGAGTTCGTTTTCAAGCTCGGCAAGCGGACCTCTACGCTTGTCGAGCCAGGTCGTTTCCCGAAACAGGTTCCATTAAGTTGTTGTCAGAGGCACCAACCACCTTCCTAGGAGGTTTTACCGGACAATCACGAAGAAAGTGACCGGAAGCCCCGCAATAGAGGCATAGTTGCTTTTGTCGCCTTCTCTCACGTTCCTTCTGAGTTAACGGCCCCTTAACTCCCCCTATTTGCATAGGTTCCGAAGCTTCAGTATTCCTGGGGTTTACGAGGGTTCTGATCGGTACTCGGGTTTCAAACTTGGACCGATCTGCTTTCCTATTCTGAAGTCTGTGATCCAGTTGTACCACAAAGTCAATATATTCTGCGCAGCCTAGGGGTGGATTCACTACTTGGGCCAGAATGTCTTTTAGCTCTCCGCGCAGACCCCAGTGAAATAAAGTGATCCTTTTATTTTCAGGCCATCCGGTTTCCACCACTAGTCTGTTAAAGGAGGCTATATAAGACAAAAGATCTTGACTACCTTGTCGTAGAGATAGCAGTTCGTTGTCAAGGGCCTGTCCCTGCGAGTGTCGAGCGAACAACCTTTCCATGCTGGCCTGAAAGCCCTGAAAATCCTGGAGAATTGGATCGTTCTGGTTCACCAAGGGAACAGACCAATCGGCAGCACAGCCACTTAGGTACGATAACACGAAGGCCACTTTGGTCCTATCATCAGGGAAGGCTCCTGGTCTGCATATAAAATGTAAGCGACATTGGTTCATAAAAATGGCATATTTCTTTGGGTCCCCCGCAAAACGTTCAGGCGGTGCTAAAGGCATGGATCCCGGCAGATTGATCTGAACAGGGTTACTCGAACCCAACGAAGTGGAAATTCCCCCGGGACTAGGTAAAGGAATTTGTCCAGCCTGACTCTGTAGCAATCGTTTGGCCAGGTCATCAGTTTGTTCCTTGGAGAGAATGAGTTCTCTTTTGAGAGCATTAGTCTCTTGGCGAGCTGAGTGTACCTCTGCCCTTAATTCCCCCAACAGCTGGGCCAGCTGGTCTGTCTCAGAAGTCTCCATAGCGCCCGGGTGGGAAATTGTGGGTAGGCTTCGCGTTCTGTTACGCTCACCTGACTCCCACGGAGGCGCTGGCCAGGATCGTGCTGCTGTGACCTCTTCTAAGGTGTTGCGCGGGGCTCAGAAGATGGACTGGACCGGACTCCCAACTCCTGCTTGTCCGGCTTGCAAAAGTATCCTTCTGTAGGCGAGAATAAGGGATTAACTGTCTGCGGGGAATGCTACCAGCCTCCCCCTTTCCCCTCTCACCCTCCTCAAAACCCTTCTGTGCTTCCCGTGGCGTCTCACCTTAGGGTCTTGAAGGGCGAGCTCTCCTTCCTGCTTCTGATGCAGGGGCGCGTTGGTTTCCAGTTACTTCACTGGATTCTTGGTTTTATGAGAACCAAACTTGCTTGGCTTCCAGGTAAGTTCCTGAAAGGTTCCCCTTTTGTCCTTGCATCAATATGCTAATGTCAATGTCTTTTTCCCCATAGGGGCCGGGGTACGGAATGCCGGGGAAAAGGCACCGACCCGAGATGCGAGGTGCAATCCCTGTAGAAATCAGGTAAGTCTTGATGAGCGTTTTTGGGTAATGTCTTTTCATTCGCTCATTGACGCTAATGTCTTTTTTCCCCATAGGGGGCGGGGTCCGGAAACGCCTGGATGCGGCGCGGACCCGAAATGAAGAGGGAATGACCCAACAGGTAAGTCTTAACATGGAGGTTTAGGTTTCCTCATTCCCTTCTCTCTCTCACCTTTGCTCTTGTCTTTTTCTCCCTAGGCGTGGAAGCGTGGCTGCGAATCCGGGTGATCGCTGCTGAACATGGAGGCGCCCTGTGAAGGTGAGTGGAATGCGGCGCTGCGGCGGTCGATGCGATGTGCTTTTAAATTAAGTGTCTTCTTTTGCAGGATCGTGGGCGAGCTGACTCCGGAATGCGGATCTTGCAGGTAAAGTCTTTTCCTTCTCCTATTCTCTCTTTCTCTTCCTTTGTAGGTGATCAGGATGCTGGCAGGCGTGGCAGAAGTCCGAATGCAGGAGCAAACACGGTGAGCGTCCAGCTGCTAGATGCAGAACAACGCGAAGCATGTGCTGCTCTTCGGGTGTGGTTTAAATAGCCTGTAAAGTAGTTCCAGGTATGTATCCTTCAACTCAGGTATGTATTCTTCCTCAGACCACACCCGAGTGATAAAGTAGTCCAAAAGATAAAGTAGTCCCATTCAGTCCTCAAGAGGGCCTGGATGTAGCAGCACGGTCTGCTTCAGGTAAGTGCACATTAAAACACTTACACACATGTCTTGCTTTATGAGCCTGGCACCTAAGGCGCCAGGACTGGGGTCCAGAATGAGCCTGGCGCCGAAGGCGCCAGGAATGCGTCCAAAAGGCCCCAACTTGGGCCCGCTGAGACGTCCTTGGGGAAAATGATGTCTGCCTCTGTGGTTGCTGGGCTGGGCCTGGCTCCTTGGAGGTAGGCATCATGACACTCATCTGGAGTTCAACTTTACTAGCGTTGGTTATCTAACGTGTTTCATACAAAGTTAATTCCAGTGCTTGCCATACAATGTTGCCGATTGCAACCTTGGCTTCAACACAGCACAGTCTTGTATCGGTCTCCCCAACTCACCGGCTGTTTTGATTTCACTGATGCTGCTTTGTTGTTGGAGCCAAGGACAGTACCACGGAAGCTGGCAATTCTCCCTGCCTTGATTATCGATGTAGAAGAGCCCCAGGTACCTCTGACACACAATGCAGGAGTCCTCAGCCTGGTTTCCTGGTCTTACACTTTCTATTCTCGAGGCTTTGTGAAAGTAATGGTCCCTTGTCGAAAAGGTCAAGGGCACTTCCCTCCTTGCGATCCCCTTCTGTTCCACCTTCTTTCTCTTCTTGTTAAACTGCCATCTTGGAGCTGCTGTTTCCTCGTGTGCTTTGCCTCCCTCAAAGTGTGCTCTCTTTCTCCGCTTTTTATCCATTTGGGGAAGTATAATGGAGGTCAGGTGTGTGTGCTGGTCATTAATTGCCTGACCTTGCATGACCATTGTATTGGGACACGTCAGGTATGCGGCTCGGGTGTTAGTCTGTTTTCTCTCATAGCGAGCAGTCTGTGAGAAAGTGTTTGTGTTGTGACAGGGGGGGGTGAGTTCCTAAATATCCTACCCTTTACCCCATCCTACACTGTAGGATGGGGTAAAGGTGTTACAGGGAATGGGATAACGCGTCTCACCATCCGGTGTCCCACTCCCTGAAGACCCCTCACCCAGGTGATCCTCCCGCACTGGTCCACCGCCACATACTGGATCCAAAAGCTATGACTGTGTCCTGGCCACCTGGATGAGAGATCCCCGGAGACTAGTGGACAAGACACCGTCTGGCTTCTCACAGTACCTAGTCAAGTTTCTTGTGCCAGCTTCTAGTCTTCTGTGCCAGAGGAAGGTGAGTTGGTTTCCTGTCTTCCTCTCTTCCTGACCTTGGTATTTTTCCCGATTCCCCAGTACACCACATTTCCTTATGGTCAAATGTTTCAGCACCACAGACCAGCTCACTAGTCTCTATCCAATACAATCGAGGATGTCCTTCCGGTCGACTAGCCACCTTGTACTTTCCCATGCACCCACCTCCCCCAATTCTTGCGGATTGGTTCTGTGATACTGTGATTTAGGGGCTTGTGGGGGAGAGATCAGGCATGTCACTGCATTACTCTTGTATTAGATCCCTTCGCTGCCCTTCTGCTTACGTTGAAGCTGTGTAGTCATCCCACTGTGATCAGCTACTCACCTTTGCACGCCTTTCTCCATCTTTCATGTCTGAACATGTCACTTGGGAGAAACTGTTAACCTGCATCACAGAGGGTCTTGCTGAGTATTTCTTGCAAAATCCGCTGTTCTACCAACACTCTGATGTGTATTCAGCCGGTACATTGCATTGCCATTATCCCAGTAAAGGTCTAATATGTTTTTTGAACAAAGAGTTGCAGTGAGGCATCCCAAGTAGGATCTCGCTGCTGACCCCCTCTTAGCAATCTCACACTGAATACTTTCCCTGCCCTCTGGCTATTTTCATTACTTTGGCCCTACAAGTCCTTAGGTTATGGTGCAATGGCAGTATGTCATTCTGAGGTCAGGCAGCAGTTTACTGCAGGTTATACCTGAAGGTAAGACATAAAGAATGCATTTTTCTGGTTCATTTTCTGGACATCTTTACTTCTCATCACCTGCAGTGAAGTAGCATTGCCTTCAGCTACTGGATTAATACACCCTAGTGACTTTTACCAAATGCCATCTGTCAGGTCAGATAATTGTACACTGTTTGCAGTTTATGCCTTGTCACAGATGGCCTCAAGAACACACCAACTCTTGAAGAGAATTCAAATGTTAAATATATAAACTATAAAAGGAGTTCAGCAAGGACTGCCCCTCTCTCTCTTCTCTCCTGTGGGTGGCCCCTTTCCTGGGTAGGCAGCTCCCTTAACTAGTTGTCCCTAGCCCCCAGGGTGATCACTACAGATCGGTAACACCTACTGTCACCTACTGTCTAGTAGCTGACTATCTGGTTGTGATGCCTTAAGAGCTCCCTCTGGAAATTCCTAGGTGCAACCTAATCTGGATCCTAAGGCATACATTTGTCTGAGGATTAGGTGTCTTCCAGGCGCTCAAGTCTCACTCACCTCTCCTTCCACACTCTGGTACTCCTAACCCCGATTGTCTATCCTTTCTCTCCCTCTCCTCTACTCTTCTCCCTTTCTTTTCTCCTCTTCTCCCTTTTTTCACTCCTCTTCGTCCTTCCCTCTCTCAGTACTCCCTTCCATCCTCTCACTTTATCTCAAAACCCAGGACATCCTGTCCGCCCTCTCCTCCTCTTCCCCTCCTCTCCCCTCTTCATCTGTGCTTGCAGACCCTACCTCAGCCACCCCCCACCTCGTCCTCATCCTTTCCTCTTTTCTCCCCAGATGAGGTTGCTAGTCCGATCTATGACAGCCTCGTCAAAACAAGTTCATCCCTGGTCCTATAAAACCATCAAGGACCACATTAACACCCTCGCTCCGGCTCTTGCTGACTTTTGCAACCACTCCTTTGCCTCAGGATCCTTCCCCTCCCCTCTGAAGCACTCCCTTGTTCATCCTCTTCTCAGGAAACCCACAGCTGAACCTTCCTGTCCAGCTACCTATTGCCCAATTTCCATTACACCCTTTCTGGGCAAACTCCTGGAAAAGCTGGCCATCTCCCAGCTTAACCTTCTTTGTGATTCTGTTGGCTGTCTCCATGAACACAAGTCTGGCTTCAGAGCTGCCAGAAGCACGGAAACTGCTCTCCTGGACATCCGTGAAGATCTGCTCTCCAACCTTGACTCTAACATTACCTCTGTCCTCATCCTACTCGATCTCTCTTCTGCCTTTGACACGGTTAACCATACCATCCTGCTCAAACGTCTCAGTGATAACCTGGGCATCACTGATCAGGTTCTGGCATGGCTGACCTCTTTCCTCTCTGACCGACCCTCCCAGGTCCTACTGGGGTCCTTCCTATCATCTAACTCCAACTCTACCTGTGGTGTTCCCCAGGGGTCTAACCTCTCGCCCTGGCTTTTCAACCAATACCTGGCAACTCTCGCCCACTGCAATGCCATTTTCTGCTCAAATTTCCAGAGCTGCGCTGATGACACCCAACTAATTTTCAGGCTGCCCTCAGCCCCCCCCCCCCTCTCCCTCTCTCAATTCTGATTGCCTTACTGCCATCAAGATTGGTGTTCCGCCAATGATCTTTGTCTAAATGCCAGCAAGACTGAGATTCTCCTCATCGGCACACCCGCTCCCTCCTTTCCTGTCACTCTATGGCCGGACTCTCTTGGCCCTCTTCCTGCTTCCACCTGTGAGGCTAAGAACCTCAGGGTCATCTTCGACTCCACACTCTCCTTTTCTCCTCACATCTCTGACGTCTCTAAGAAGTCAAACTACCAACTGCACCTCCTCAGAGGTATTCTTTCTTTCCTCTCCTTCCCCCAAAGGCTCACTGTCTCCCAAGCTCTGTTTCTTTCTAGGTTGGACTATTGTAACGGCCTCTTTCTAAACCTACCTGCCTCTACTCTCCACCATCTGCAACTAATCCAAAACAGGACTGTGAGACTTGTCATTGGCCTCAAGCCCTGGGATCGTTATCTCTCCAGCTCTGAAATCTCTCCACTAATTCCCAGTGGATGCAAGAATTAAAGTCAAAATCCTCTGCATTGTTCACAAGGCTTTCTGGGGCCTGGGTCAAAAATACCTCCAGCGATCCCTCTGCAAATACCTCCCCTCTCGAACTCTTCGCTCTTCTACCTCTAACTCCCTCAGAGTCAGTCGTTCTTCAAAGAAACAAGCTGGGTGTAGATCTCTGTCTTCGGCTGGGGCCTCCCTCTGGAACAGCCTCCCTGCCACTCTAAAACTTAAGAACAAACTCTGGTTCCGGAAGCACTTTAAGACCTTCCTCTTTGCTTCCCCTTCGCCACCCCTCTCTCCACTGCTGATCAGTTCTCTCATGGCACTGTGCACCTGGCCACCCTTTGTCCTCCAGACCCAGGTTCCTGCTCACCGTGACACCCTCCCGCACTGCCTCCGAGCCACTCCTTGCACTGGGGTCTGTATCAGTACCCATACAGTTCCCCCCTTTTCCTTTCATCCTACAATTATCTGACCTACCCTGTCTGCTGCCTTAAACTCAGCACTTGCAACTTGCTGGCTACAGTACCACTTTTGTTACTTTTATTATTTATTTATTTATTATTATTTATTCTGTTCTCCTTTTGCTCCGCACTTTCCACTTCTCCCCCTTCCTTGCACTTTTCCCCTCCCCCATGCACTTGCACATTCTCAATGTCAGTGGGCCTAGTAAGATTGTTGTTTTGTTCTCCCCTGTTCCCCTCCCTTGCCTCGTCACGCTCTGAATCACTTGTGTATGAGCATGAAAGAAATAATATATCAATTCAATCCCTCTGATGGTCTGTCTTCAATACTACTCACCTCTCTACACACCACTACTCTCCCCTTTCCATAACACTACTACTCTCTCTTCTCACACTATTACTCTCCGCTCTCCACCCCACTACAACTCTCCCCTCTCCACACTACTGCTCTCCATTACACTACACTACACCCACACCTTCTACTGCATTCACTCTCATTTCACTCTGCAGGCATCCTTTTATTCTCCTCTATTAATCCCACGCACACACCTTGCATGCACCCTCGCACTCAAGTACCACTTACTCCCACCGGCCAATACCCCACCTTGCACACTCCTTCAGTAATCCTTATCCACACTCTGTCCTTCCTCTGCCTGCTCTCTTGGTCCACCCTGCAGCTCCTTTGAACTCACTCGAACTATCCGCACCTTCCCATTTCCTGTCCCCCTTTTTATCCTCTCCTACCACTCTATATTGATGATTCTCCTCACCTGATTCTCTTCCCAGAGAAGGGTTAATATGTAAAAAAGACATGAGAGGTCTCTTAAGCCCTGCTTCCTTTTCATATGTGGGTCTGCGGGTTTCAGGCAATGGCGGCCCACTGCAGTTAATGTCTGAGTAAATGTGCGTTTGTCCTGTGCGGTTGGTATGCTGGTGTGACAAGACGCCAGCCAGTGATCTATTTGCAGGTATGCAGGTAAGGAAAGTGTTTTTGTGGCTACGGCATGGAGAATTAGTATTGCTGGTCTAATGCTTGGTTTGCTCCACACGTAACACGCTCGATCCGCCAGTCTGGTATGTGGCATAAATTAAGGCACATCAGCGATCCGCGCTCTCTTTCCCAGCCAGGATACTCACTAATTCTGTCACCAGTAGGCATGCTGGATCTCATAGTCCGATGGGACAAGAAATAAACTGGTCAGCATTGTGCAGTACAGGCATGGGGCAAGGAGATATAGTACCCAATTCAAGCAGACAGGCATTAGAAGAAGGGACAGGGACTGGGTCCCACCCAACTCCCAGGTCTGCCTCTGGGGCAGGACTGGCTTTGGTAAAGACCTGTTAGTGCCCCATGTTAAGAGGGGTCCCCATCCCCTCTTGACAGGGTCAGGTCCTTTCACTGCCTACTCAGCCGTCTTCTTGCATCTTTGCTTTCATTTGTCTCCTTTCTTTTTAGCCTATTTACTGCCCCCTACCCTTTTTAACCCCTCATTGCTTTCTTGAATCCTATATACCTTTCTATCTTCTTTGAGTTGTTCTTTTCCCTGCTCAAAAGTTAATGCCAGATTACTACCACTGCTCTCGCCCACAGACCTTGTCACATTCCTTCCTGAAGGCTACTGATGTCTGACAGGCACAATGCAGTTGCCACCTGTGGGCGAGACTACTAAGGATTACCATATGTAATCTGGCATCACCCCTCTCTCCCGCGGCACATTCCTTACCCTTCTGAAGAGATAACAAGCAGTATCACTTTAGGCTGTTTCTAAAAATTATATTCACAGACTTCAGTAATGCAAAAACATCCGTCTATATTGAACCAGCATGGTAGAGAAGCAGCATAAGACTCTGATGTGTGGATGGGGGGCCCAAATTCTGCTGATAATTAATGGCCCATTGATAGCCTTTTATATCAATTGAAGGTGGACGGGAGCTCCAGGTGGCTGAGTTGCATATGTCTCTAAAATACCCCCTTGCACTTAAGCCCAGGATGCTGCCATCCCCCTAGTAGATCTTCCTTGCATTGCTCCTGAAAGGGCAACCTTCGCTGAGTCATGACAATGCTCAGTGGCACTCTTGATCCAACAACTCAAGGTTGCTGATGTCTTTTCTCTCTCCGGTTTTCTACTAAATGTGACAAGACATTAGATGATCTGAATGCTTCCATTTTGGACTTGTAGGCTCTGAGCATCTTTGTTACATCCAAACAGTGCGACTGCTGTTCTCCCGATACAGCCATCTCGCCCCCAAAGGACTGGGAGAACCACTTATTGATTGACATGAAAATTGGAACAGACTGCATCAGTGTGTTAATTTCCAGAGTGAACTTTAAGAAGGGCTTGTCAACTCAAAAAGATCCTATCGCACAGATCCTGCTGGATGAGGTCATGGCCACCAAGAAGTCATACATGAAAGATAACGTATGTTGACTTCTTCTGTGGGTTCGAAGTGAGCCACTTGTAGATGTTGCAACAGCAGGAGGAGGTCTCACAATGGAAGAATATGTTTCCTGGGAGGTCTTTGCAATGCTGTGTTCCAGAAAAAGCAAAGCACGTAAGGCTCCAGGTCATCCCACCATGCACCTAGAGAGCGGAAAGCCCTAATCACTGCCCATTGGACCTTTAGGGTGGAGGGAGAAAGGCTCAATTGAGACTCCAATAATAATCACTCTAATAACAATACCAACAAACCATGCAGTCAAAAATATTCATTTTTATGAATTATAAAACAGTTGACTATCATGGTTAGCCATTGCTTCACTTGTATAATCATTGTAAAATGCAGCCATTTCCTTCTTCAGAGTGGTCTGGTCAGTACTATGAGTTAGTGCTGATAAGCATCAAAATATTTATTTAGTGGTTCTAAATCATCCTTATGTGTACACCATTTTACGAATTTAAAAAGTTTAACAAGCTAAATGGGTCAACTAATCCGTCTCCCAAAGCCCCAGTCTCCCAGAACAAGCAGTACTTTATGCTCACAACAAAGGGGTGTGTTCAGTGGCAAACTCTCATTTGTAGTACACTTAGTATACTGAGCACCCGCACCCGCAGCCCTCACTAGGACGGGCACAGGGCAGTTGAAACACTTCAGAATGGTCCACCTGGGTTCTGTTCCTGTCATTCATCCTGTTATTACCAGCATAAAACCAAGGATTTTACAGGAGTTTCATTGATCTATACTGTATTGTCACAACATTTTTCACTTGGCAGCTTTCTTAAATATTTTGTTTAAATAGTGTACTAGAGTAGAGTTCTAGATAAAATACACTGTTAGATTAAAAAATGTATCGATTGAACTATTATCAAAAGATTTAACAAATCTATTCTAGACGTTATAAATTATTTTCTTTTTTTTAATTTCTTTTTCAAATATAGATAGTATAGTTTATATATATATATAGTATCCCTACATATTATCCCACAAAAAATAATGCTCGTCTAGAACGCCATAGGCGATATTTTGGGGGGGGGGGGGTAATTTGTGGGAGAGGGGGTTGGGGGGGTGCCTCGCACATTTAAAAATAATGCAGGGGTTGCGGGGGTGTCCCCCGCAAGGTCCATGCCTCAATATCGACGCAAAAATATGGCGATATTTTTGTATCGCAATATTTTTGCGGGGATATTAACATATAGAACCATATATATATATATTCACTAAAAAAAACGTTGTTAAGGGGACGTTATGGTTAAGTTGCACTACTAAAAACCTGTGAAATTAACAAAAAAAACTTTATAACCGTGACATTATGGTTCAAGGTAAAACCGAAAAACCCCTGAAATTCGCCAGTTATGGTAGGCTAAGCAACCATACCTGCCCTCCCCACTTTGCACTGCTAAAACTAATACCCAGGACATGAAAGATGGCATCACAAATGTCATTGATGACATCACTGATGATATCACATGTGTAGCCCCTTTGTTTTTGTTCATTGCTATATATATATATATATATATATTCACTAAAAACACTTTACAAATGTGACATTATGGTTCAAAGTAAAACCGAAAAACCCCTGAAATTCCCCAGTTATGGTAGGCTAAGCAACCATACCTGCCCGTCCCACTGTGCACTGCTAACGCTAACACCCAGGACATGAAAGATGCCATCACAAATGTCATTGATGACATCACTGATGATATCACATGTGTAGCCCCATTGTTTTTGTTCACTGCCATATATAATATATATATATGTATATATATATATTACAAAAAAAACCGTTGTTAAGGGGACGTTATGGTTAAGTTGCCCTACCAAGAACCTGTGCATTTCACTAAAAAAACTTTTCCACCTCCCCATTATAGTTCAAATTAAAACCGAAAAACCCCTGAAGTTCGCCAGTTATGGTAAACTAAGCCACCATACCTGTCATCACCACTGTGCACTGCTAACACTAACACCAAGAACATGAAAGATGGCATCACAAATGTCATTGATGACATCACTGACAACATCACATGTTTAGCCCCTTTGTTTTCGTTCACTGCCATACATATATATGTCCATTTTAGTAAAAAAACTTTGTTAAAGGGATGTTACACTTCACATTGAAACCAAAAAACACTGCACATTCCCCAATTATAGTAAGCTAAGCAACCATAACTCGCACCACCAACGTGCATTGCTAAGCCTAACACCCAGGACATCACAGATGACATCACAAATGTCATTGTAATGCTATTGCCCCTTTTCTTTCAAAGGTGACAATAGTGTGTATGTATTGTGACGCAGTACTCTGCAAGGGCGAGAGCTTTCGAAGTACTTTTGAGGCTACGGTCACGGAGCATCAGAATAACTGCTTCCTACCAAAGTAAAGCTCACCCTATAGATTTCTCTCTCCACCAGCCCCTTCTTATCCCCGTGTATGTATGTATGTATGTATTTAATTTTTATATAGCGCCGGTAGCCCGAGGGCATCAGGGCGCTTGTACATAAAACACTGGTACTACAAGACGGACAACACGTATGAGACGGACGATGGGTACAAATACTATTGCGTAACGAGGTCTCTAAGAGAAGTCCTACGCCCAAGATCTCATCTAAAGAGGTGTCTCTTCAGCATCTTCCTAAAAGCAGAGTGATTAACTTCAGACCTAAGAGATTCGGGGACGCTGTTCCACAGTTTAGGAGCCGTGGTTGGTGTCCCTTCCTTACCCTCCTTTGCCCTCCTCTCCTTGTGTCGTGTGCCCAAAAGCAGGAAAGTGGAAATCAATAAAAAAAAAATGGCTCTTTTCAGAGCTGCCTTTATCAGTTTAACAGTAATACTAGCAAGTGACCGTTGTGGGCGCCCGCGCATTTTTGAAAAAGTCTGCGGACAGTCGTAGGACACAGAACTGGAGGGTGCACGCAGAGTAAAACCAATGGACTTTACGCTGCGACTAAGTGGTGGCTCTGAAAAGAGCCTTTGGTGGTGTTGTGTCTGCTTCAAAAAGTGAACATTGGGAAAAACAGAATGGCAAATAGGTTAGTGTGATTCCAAAAAAAGGGCGCAATGCATTTTTGTACATTGTGAAGAAAAATTTGGTTGCCAGCATATGTGAGATGGACGCCCTCTCGGCGAAAAATGAAAGAGCTCCGAAACAAAATGTTTTCATTGTGGAATGAGGACATGCCAACATCTCTTAGAAAAGCACAAACAGCCTTATTCACATTGCGTCTCGCTTTCTCCATTTGTGGACCAAATGCAGAAGAACGCAGCTATATTTGTCTTTGTGCAATACGGGAAAAAACTATGTGGTAATTAGGGAACATGTCCATGATCTGCGCAAGTCCTTCCTTCATTGCAAATTGCAAAGAAATTCCAGAGACGTGGCCTAAACTGTTTCCTCCACAATGAATGATAAGTATATCAGGATGACGCTCTGTCAGTAAAGTAACACAGAGAGGTACCAAGTCCAGCCATCGAATACCACGCACGCCATGCCAGTGCACTTCCGCATATTCTGTTTTCGAGCACACAGAGCCATAGCTGAGTGGTCTCCTGTCAGGGAGAGGACGGTCTCACTAAGTCTCTCCATTCAGAACACACCTACTGAACTGTATTGACCAATCCCTAGCTGTGCTCATTCTTATTTGCATGCGTCTCCACCCCAGAATCCCCATTGGTAATATGCGCTGCCTGCAAACTACCGCCATGTCCGCGGACAAGTACAGGATCAGAGCGTGACGACTGTACAGTTAAGTAATAATCCCCTTCTCCCCTTGAAGGTGGGCTCTGAAAAGAGATGTTTTATTTTTATTTTTGGGCAGATGCCTTACAGACACCTGTTATTTTGTGGGTTTTTTAAATTTTTTGTTCTTAATTTCCTCCTACAACCATTACAGAACCTTCTCTAAAGCAAGCCGTACATTCCAAAAGAAAATGGCATTTCCCAAAGAAGACAGTGCAACACCATCTGCTGCAAAGTAATCCGCATTACTGGGATCAATGTGGTCGTGGCTGCAGAAAAACATACCAGCTCGTAACATGAAAGCACGCATGCCGCGATTGATGTTACACCTCCCAATACTTTGATCTGTACAGAAAACAGAACTATTGTCCCATTTTCCTCTAGGGAGTAAACCGGAAATAATTACTTTTTGCAGTTGGAAAAATGTTCATGAGAGCTTGAACCAACTCTCTTAAATCTTCCAACCAAGTACGTGAACTCACGTACCCAAAAATGGCAAGCACCGTAGCGCAAAAGTACTACATGAGGAGAGGTCATTGTACGCATTTGTCTGCAAACTTGCAGAATTGGTGCAACAGCGCCATCAGCCTCAGCACTCCACACCACACCACCTACACTCCTCTCACATTGAAATGGTGTGCCACATGCCTACTCTTGGCATAGTGATGTAAGCCATGGACAAAAATATCTCCAAGCACCAAAAGCCTGACCCTCTCCACCTCTGCCATCTTCAGTATACGCACCGTCTTTCGACACCAAAGAGCAATGTGAACGTCTGATTGGCTAATGCCTACAGTCCCCTTTCCATGCTAGATTTGCTGTAGAAACCCTTATGTGACACGCCCTACCTGCAGACAAGCGTTGTCTACGTGCGGCACGTAACTCTTACCCAGTCCTTCTACCCTTTCCACATCAGTCACAAATCCAGTCCCTCATTGGACACAACTAAGCAGTCACACAACCATCCACCAATCACATTAAGTATCGCTAAATCTAACTCCGTCCGCAACATTGCGCACTTCAAATGTACTATCGATGACTCTGAATGGAAGTCGCATATCGTTGCAAAGCACCTACCTCACAAACAACTGTGCAAGTGTCGCGGATTTCTACGTACACCTCTATGCATGCACACATGCATGAGTATAGAGTACAGGTATGATGATTTTAATCAGAGAAGATGTGCAACCCTTATGATTTCATTTAAACAAATTAATGCCGCTAAATATGCATAGGCAATACATACCAACGCTTCCCATTTTAAGTGCAAGATGTCCGATTTTTCATTGGCAAACCGCACTACGTCTTATTGTCTCCCGCATAACCTATACATAAATTACAGGCATGCCTATTTAGCGAGAAACTCGAGTTTACATTACAAAATGCCTGAGGTTTGTACTGTGTACGGCCTGCAGTAATGCTACTTGCAATGCGATCGTATGGGAAAAATAAGCGCTCCCAATTGCTGTGGTGACATCTCCCTCTGAGGGTCTCCCGGTTTTTCGGCATCGTACTTATAATTTTAAAGTAGAAAATTTGTCCCCATCTACTATAATGTCCTATCGCTTACAAACCTCTCTCCTATAGATAAAATATCTTTAAAAAAACAAGGCATTTTCATAACCTTAAAATTGTTCTAATTTCTGAAGGACTTGCAAGTAACATACTATAAAAAACATACAAAGACAGCACATAGTGAAGTGAAATACACACATGCATTGTGTTGCAATACGAAAGGAGAATACTCTGACGAATGATGCACAATTAACGTGTACAGTATCATCACTGCTTTAAACACACAAAGTGAATAATTTTTTTTTCTCAATCGCAGTGAAGACTACTCTCCTGGGAAGCAACAGCATCTACACTGCAAACGACATATCCGAAGAAACCTGGTCTTTTCGAAAAAAAGTTAAGTACAGTACTACCTTTATATTCTAACTATTGCTCAATGAGGGTGTGTGGGTTATTTGTTAACTTTGGGCACCAAAGCAAACATTGATTTGTGCACCATTGAACTAACAAATCCCCATTTGTTAAACAAAAAATAACAGGCAGAATGGCTCACAAATCCCTGTGTGTTTGGAACTCAAATACCATACGGAATCATTAGAATGTTAGCACTAGGAAAGAAATAGCTGTTTCAATTTGATGCCATTTTGTTTACAAATAATGCTTCTCATCACCACTAGGTTGTACTGTCATCTGAAGCACATTGTAGTGCTATATAAATAGAAAAATAGCCTTCCCAAATCATTGTAAGAGTACAATGCACATTCACACACCACGACAAACAACTTCCCCAACAAAATCATGCATGCATGCACACAACACACATACATTGTACAACAGACCAAAGCATGCCTTCTTTTTTTCAACAGACACCAAAGAATGCTTACCAAAAAGCAAGTCTGTAGAAAGGAACGCAGAATTAGAGCAAATAAAAAGAAAAGTGTCCAATCTAAGCATCCATCTGTAGTAGAGTTTGTAGAGAACGTTGGAACAAACCAGCTAATACAGTCGTTTAGCAAAACAAAGGAAGCGTCAACTACCGAAACTTTACCTCCTCCATCAAAATGTGTCACAAAACACAAAAATCTTGGCAAACAATCGGCTACCAGTACAGCTAGCAATGCTCCTAATAATCCTGATATAGTAACAAGAACCCACAGTAAAAAAAGTATTTTAGCAAAAATGTTTCGCCACAGAGTCCTTCAGATTCTAATAAGAAGAGGTCCGAAATCATCCTCAACCCTTAAAACCTACCGTAGAAAATTAATCCTACAAGCTCTCGTGGACAGTGCAATCCTTCTCAAAAGGAAGTTGTTTATATTAGTGTTAAGTAGGATGAAACTAAGTACCAAACTACAAAAGAAACTCAGCAATAAACGGAATGTGAACAAAAATTATTTCTTAAATGTTTGTGGAGGTGAATGGAGTCACACGACAACCACAGAACCATATTTTAATGAAGAAGCATACAAACAAAATCAAACAAACACAATTGCCATCCATAGCAGTAGACGAGGGTATGAAAAAATCAACAGTACCAAAACTCAGAATTACCTCTCGATTCGACAGAACCACACAGTCCAGTATACAAATGGCCGTGCACATCAATGTGTGCCATTCCAAACAAATCTTTCAAATCTTTACGTCAGTTCCTCAATCATTATGTAAAAGGTAAAGACAAAAGTAAAATGAAAGTGCTGCAAAATATGGATATTTGTCCAGTGCGCAAATACACAGGACTACAAGGACATTCAATAGCCTGCATTTCTGGGCCTATTTGCAAAAGCACCTTCCATGATATCAAAAGGATATCAGTACATCATTCAAATGTAAGAAATCTAGTGTATAAAATATACTATGCAAAAAGTCCAGCTTCAGAATTAGGCAATTTAAATAATGCTCTTCTGCATGGTACACCCAAAACTTACAAGAAGAAATTAACTGTATTCAGAGAAAATATTTTGGAAGTGAAAGCCACTTACAAAATGCAATAGTTTTATTTATTTATTAATTTATTTATTACATTTATATAGCGCGCAGGCAGCCCAAGGGCATTGTGGCGCTGTTACTTGTAAGGGAACTTAGTTACAGGATCCTGTGTCAAGCGATAAGGAGAATCATACAACAGGGTACATCATACATCATAGTACATCATACATGTTAGTCATTAAAGTTTAAACATGAGAGGTTGGTTAGTTGAACAAGGTAGTTTTCATGGCTTTGCGGAAAGCAGTCAGTGAGGGTTCATAGTAGCAACAATTCTGCACATAGCAACCTTCTATTACACACATACAGAGTAGAAATACTAAAATTTAAAAGGGCATCGGCTGAAGTACCAAACCATGTGTGTGTGTGTTGCCGCAGAAAGTATTACAAAAGGAACACAAAAAATATAGACATAGAATACAAAATAGAAAACAATGAAGATTCTAAATGGTTTGAATTAGCTGTCTACCTTTTAGCAGAAAACAAATATGAAGTAACTGAACGCCTAATATGTTGCAGTTACTGCACTACAAAATTAGACAACAACCACACTCCTTCATGTGCTATTACAAATAATTTGGAATTGTTCCCACTACCCAAAATCCTGCAACAACTCAATTTGTATGAGAGCATCATAATTCAAACAGTTCACCCATTTGAAGCAATTATACGCCTTCATCCAAAACAGCAAAATTACCTCCCTCTGAATTGGTGAAAGGCATTTGTGGCAAAGTAGTTTATTTGCCATTAGATCTAACCGAAAATGTACACACTCTAGGAGTGCAATGTTCAATAGAGCATTCTTTAATAGTCTTGGTAAATGGTGTACCAACAAAAGACAAAAACATTTGGCAACAACTGGTGGACTTACATAAAGTTAGACAAGCATTGCAATATCTAAAAGACAATAACGAGTACTAGAAGGAAATAAATATTGAAGAAAGTTTAAGGGAAACAACTGAAATAATTCAAGAGCCACCAGAAACTGGACAATTCGAACTTCTGGATCCTGCTACAGTATCCACTCTTTTGGACCAGTACACAATTCATCCATTGCATTCCAATGAAAGCATAGTTGATGCACTAGAAGCTTACCAAATGCGACAAACCAAAGGTTCACCAATGAGTATATGGGAAAAAAGTATAGAAGCATATGCCTTTTATTTCCTACTCGCAAAGGTGGAAGATGGTGATGATAGACCCACTCAGATTAGGGCATCAGAATACCGCTCATTACGAATGTATTCGCAAGATCCCAGATTTAGACAAAATGTGAATTCCACCTACTCTATGAAAGTGAATTAGCAATGCTATGTTACGGAGTTGCACACATTTTGAAATCTGGAACCCACTTTCAAAATATGTCAGCTATGCAGTTAATACAAAAAGTACAGGAAAAAGATGAGGTTTTACAATCAAGTATAACAAATTTGTTTGCAAACATTCGTGGTACAAAGGAATACTGGTTCCGACGGCACAGAGACGTGCGTTGTATGATCAGAAACCTTGGACCACCAACTTGGTTTGTTACACTAAGTTGTGCAGAATATGCATGGGAAGATTTACATGAGTTCCTAAGCATAGCAAACAGCAACAAAAACAACGTAGATATATTAAAACCTGGAGAACTTTCCTCTCTAGATCCAGTTAATGTGTCAAGATATTTCCATCATAGTTTCATTGCCATGCTACACTTTATGTGCAATAAAACTGTTCCTGCCCTTGGAGAAGTTCAACACTTCTTTTGGAGAAAAGAATATCAAGCGAGAGGAGCACCACATATTCACATGCTGTTCTGGATGAAAGGTGCACCTAAATTTTGCAGTTTATCCAAAAATATGTCACTTGTGAAATCCCTTCACAACAGACACGTAGAGAGTTGCATGGGCAGATTTTACAATTTCAAAGATACAAATGTGGCAAATATTGTCGCTGCAAATACAAAAACAAAGGTAAATACTACACCAAATGCCGCTTTGATTTCCCTAGACCAGTTACAGAAACAGGTGAAGTAAACAACTTCATGTCTTCAGTTCAACATAATGTTAAAGGTAAATCACCGAAGAACACGTATTACATAAAAAGAACAGAAGAATCAAAATATATCATATCAATGATTACAATGCAATCATTGCCCTCTTATGGAATGCAAACATAGATGTGCAGTACATTGCAGACATTTCTACTGCTGATGCACGATATGTTACAGCCTACTTAACAAAAGCAGAAAAAACAGAGCTTCAAGACCTCTGGGATGACCTAGCATCAGACACAACACTATCACAGAAATTGTACAGCCTAGGCATAAAAATGCTCTCTCATAGAGAATGTGGTGCCTATGAAGCAGCAGATCGTTTAACCGGTACTGCTTTGTATGGAAAATCAGACAACATAGTATGGCTAAGTCTTGGTCCGGCTTCATCTAGGAAAAGAGTGCTGAAATCATATGAGGACATAGAAACAATTTCCAGAAATGATCCCAACAGCCAAGACATTCTAAAAAACAATTTACTGGACACATACTATCCGAATAGGAGTAGCACTTTGTGTCTATACCAAATAGCTCAAAACTTTGCATACAAAAATAATATAAAACCTTACCATAAAGAAATGCAAATGCTACTAATAGATGAAGTGAGCATGGTCTCCAACCTAATGTTGGCTTTGATTCACCTCAGATTGCAGGAAGTACTTAAAAATAACAACGAAGAACTCTTTGTAGGGAAACACATTATCGTTTCGTAGATCTTCTACAATTGACACCAGTGAAAGGTGAACCTATTTTTGAAACCTTAGAGCCAAACTCTGCCGTAAAACTGTTGGCAGCATAGGAAATGTCAACCTTTGGCAACATTTCCAATACAGAGAATTAACACAGAATATTCGGCAATCTGCAGATCTCACTTATGCCAACATCGTAGAAAGTATTAGAGTTGGTGTACTATCGCAAGAAGCACAAGTAGTATTGAAAAACCGGCACATTCCTGCACTTTATGGCGATAATGCATGTGCAACTGTTGTTATGGAACAATTAGCGCACAAAAATGTCAATTGTATGGCCTTAATGCCAACTCTTGCAAGCGGTTTCAAATTCAATGAAATAATGTTAAATAAAGAAATGCAACCAATAATAGAAATTAGGGCTACAGACAAACTAGACGTACATGGTATGACAGTACCCATGTGTGAGCAAGCCACAAAAAGACTAAATAGTTTACAAAATTCAATCTCCAACCCAGCTGGGTTGAAAAAAATATTAAAATTATCCTTAAATTGTAGAGTAATGCTTAAACGTAACCTTGACGTCGAGCAAGGGCTAGTTAATGGAGCACTGGGTACAGTTGTTGGATTTCAATCATACCCACGTGATAGCAATATTCAGTTTGTCAATATTTGCTTTGATAAACTTTCAGAAGTGAAAAGGATAGGGCGCTCAATTGCTTGATTCCTTCTCTTCAAAGACATGTATGTATGTGGAGAGCAATTTTCTCTAACTCTTGCATATGCAGTTACCATTCATAAATCCCAAGGTCTTACCCTAGACAAAGCATTGATAGATATAGGAAACAGTCTTTAAAGAAGGCATGAGCTACGTAGCATTATCATGCTTACGTACACTTGACGGTCTATTGCTAATGAACTTTGATGCAAGTAAAGTCAAAGCTAATATTCCTTGCATTCTAGAATACAATAGACTGTGTTCACTGTACACCCCCCATCTGAACCAATATCCTGTTCCAGATAAAGTAAAACGTGGTAAAAGAAAACTAAATCAAAGAGAAATGCAACAGAATCCAACAGCAAATCTCTCAAAGAAAAAAAAAGAAGCTAAAGCTTCATCAATTACCACAAACAAAGAAGAACCTATTAGGAAATGTGAACCAGGTACGTCTTCAAAGAAGGAACAGAAACTCCGAAAAAATGCACTCAGATGCAGAACTAGCTGGTCCATTCAAATTTGCAAATGAAACTGGGGTAAGTTGCTATGCAAATGTAGCAATGAATATTCTATTTCAATTGCCACCAATTGTTAACAATATTTACTTACACAGTACAGACCAATTGTGTTTGCAAATGTTAGTGCTTCATAGAAACGCAACAAACAATCCTGACAACACGTACAGTGTGCATGGAATAAGGCAAGAATTGGACCACTGTGCTAGAATGGTGAGATTCACTATAAACTCACAAGAAGATCCACAACAATTTCTAATGTACTTACTACTGGTATTGGAAAACAAAAGCATACTTGTAAATGAAATCTTCCAGATTTCGTACATGTGGAAACATACATGCACTCTCTGTAGCAATGTGATACAGGAACAAATCCCAAATGAGCGATTTGTGTATTTTTACATACCTAATTGTGAATCTATTCCATTTCAGCAACTTGTACAGAATGCAAACCAGGGCAGATTATGTACTATTTGCAATTCAGATAATCGCTCCACCTTACTGATACAATCACATAGTGCTACATAATACTTATGCTTCTACATTATAATGCAGATGGTACTAAAAACAACTGCAAACTGACTGGATTCACACACGGTCAAGTGTCAAGAAAACCTTTACAACAATAGGTATTATCTACCATGCAGGAGCTACAACCAATGCAGGTCACTACACTGCATACATTAAAAAGAAATGTGGATGGTTCGAATTTAATGATAGCACCATTACTCTAAAGCAGATATTGCCAGCTAATCTTACAAATGCGTATTTAATTTTCTTAAAGCCAAAATTGTATAAATAATGTGTACTTCAAGATTACCAAAAAATTATGTGAAAGACTACAAACAGTTAGAATACGCCTGCAGGTATCTAACTGCCCAAGAGGATATAACAACGACACAAATAAATCAATATCACAGATCTGTAAGAACAAATGCACAGTCAGAATACGCCTACAGGTATCTAACTTGTTGTTAAAAATCGGCAGCAAGGCAACAAACATAACATTAATCAGAAAGAAGAAGGAAGCACTCAAAGGAAACAAGGAAGTAGTTAGTACCATAGCAAATAAAGTTTTTTTTTAATCCAACAAGGATTTTTTTTTTCCCAGACCCAAGGATTAGGAAAGCAAACACAGAAACTGAGCGGAATGCACAGTACACTGGTTTGTAAACTAAATAGTAGGATAGTAGGATAAAAAAAAAAGGTAAAATGTCTATTATGCAATGTAGTAAGTTTTCATAAAATGCAAAGACTAACATACCTTTATCTTTTATCACAGAAATTAAGAAAGGATACTTCCGCCAAGTACTAAAGACATTTTAAACATATATGGATTCTGAACAAAGTAAGGCGTAAGTATATTAGCAGTCATTTTGTACACATTTGAACCTACACGTCAAAATCTATGGTAGCAATATGCTGCTGTGGCTGTAGGCTGGCCCTTGCATCTTGGTTGTGTAACCTACCACCTACGCCTTACGACCAAGGTACAAAGAGTATAGTTCCTACCCACAACCATCACTGCATATCAAAACCATGGTCCTTGTAATTTAACTACTTTTAACTTAACTTTTGGGACCATCGTCTGCAGCCATGCAGCCAAGACGCTAGGATGTGTACACAACTACCGCATTACACAACACCCATATTCACTTATAACCCCACTGCTTATGACTTCAGTCTTGGGTGCATGGCCTTTGGGCATGCAGGCGACACTCTGGGTCCAAGGCAGAAACACCACAGCATATCGGAACCATTGTGCCTTGTAATTTCACTACCTACATAGTTGGTTTCCATGCTCCCAAAACGCTACGCCCTCCCCACAACCATCTTAATGATGTTGCATAGTACAAGTGTACCTATAGGTGTGATATGCTGTGGTAGTTTGTAGCCACAGGCTACAGACGTGAGTTTGAGGCCATAGATTTATCAATGAATGGGTGTACAGTATATAAAATCCATAGGTGCTTACAACTGCAGTGCGTATTACTTTGTTCAAATACTCTACATCCTGGCCACTACTACCACACCATATGACATCCATTGGGGCATATAACACTACGTACAAATGTGCTTTTGGGGGCATGGCCTTCGAACCATAACATCCCTTTGCTGAATATATATATATATATATATATATATATATATATGGCAGTGAACAAAAACAAAGGGGCTACACATGTGATGTCATCAATGACATTTGTGATGCCATCTTTCATGTCCTGGGTGTTAGTGTTAGCAGTGCAATGTGGGGAGGGCAGGTATGGTTGCTTAGCCTACCATAACTGGCGAATTTCAGGGGGTTTTAGGTTTTACCTCGAACCATAATGTCACGGTTATAAAGCTTTTTTTAGTGCATTTCACAGGTTTTTAGTAGTGCAACTTCTTAACCATAACGTCCCCTTAACAAAGTTTTTTTTCTTTTTTTTTGTGTGCAACGTAAACATAATGTCCCTTTAACAAGGTTCTTTTGCTAAACACTATACACCTTGCGAAGAATGCCACATGACAATAAGCTGGCGTACAGCACGGTGACATGTCCCAGAATCAGTACACACTTAACAGCAAGATGTATGCCTCGTGGACAGGGTGGAAATAGATTTTATATTGATGTAGGAACGTCCACCTTCAAAATTTCCCTTACACAGCGCCAACAGGTATTGCTAGGCAGCGATTAGCAATGCACTACACATTATATATTTTTAGCAAAAGTTCTACTAATCTGAAAATGACATCAGCTAAAGCCATCCCTCCTACCCAAGAAACAGCAGCACTGCTGTAATGAAGAAGCATGAGAAACAGTGCCGCTACCTTACAAATAACAAACTGACAACATTTTACGCCATCCATCTACCGGCCCATATTACCATTTGTTGCCTCTTTGCTCATTGCCATTCGCAAATTGCCTTATTAGCTGTTGTACCAAAAAATAAAGCCACCCGCAAACAAAGTAAATATTCCGTTAAGAGCGACCTTTCACAGTGTAAATAAATTTAAACAAAAAAAAAATTGCATACACTCCATGTACTTCATATTTCTCAGTAAAGTACATAGATGCATTAACCTTTACCATTAATAGTTTAGATTTGCAAAGCAGTAACGTGTGCTACTAAAAAAATAGGGTTACTGGTTATAATCCGGCGCGGCTTTAGCAGGTCGGATTACAAAACAAAATCCTTTTTCAAGATAGCCACCATAGAAAAGGAAGGCGGTTGTTTCATACATAGCCCCTCTTCCCTGTCCATGGTAGCCTGCAAAAAGCACAAGTACGTGACGTGATGCAGAACCTCTGTAAATAAACATACAGCAACGTACAACGTAGTAACTTACATTTTGAAATAGACTGGATTGTAAAAGAAAACGTTAACGTTTTAGAGTTCGTAAAGTAGGTTTATTTAACAAGAAACTGTCAGAGACCATCAGAGTAATCCCATTTTCAATGGAATGATAACAATGGTTCTAAAGGCGTCATGGCAAATGTTAAAGATGAGGCACACGTTGGTCTTTTCCCATACAAAAATTATGCGTTCTTGGTTAAAGCAGCCGCTTTGTTTCCACAGTGATTTCCAAGAAGGCGCCATGACCTTCGGCCTACAGCACCATAAATGATGTGATGTTTCTCCGAATAGCGAGGACAGCGTACGGGCAAAGCGGGCTTGGGCTGTCATCCCACATAATTGTGATGGACAGGCAACCGCTCACAAGCAGTTGTATTTGCCTTCCAAAAAAGCTGTCACTCGGCATCTGGAAACCATGGCACAGACAGTACGGCAAGATGTACCTCGGCGGAAAACGTAACAGAAAATATGTGTCAATAACCAACCTTTAGCAAAAAAGTGCAAAAAAGACACAAAGAATGTGCAAAGTAATTCACAAATGTAAGTGGTCAAACATGACATTTTAGTGAAATGTTACTATTGACCATGTGTGAATATAGTAACAGGCTACAAACGCCGAGATTCTGCATGCGCCGTAAGGTAAAAAAATAAAATGGCAACTACACAGGAAGACGATAAATGAGTTATGAAGGCAAAATGAATGCACATGTAAAAAAAAAATGACACCTCGTGATTTCAAACAAGACCAAAAGAACGTGCAAAGTGATACACAAAGCTATGTGGGCAAACATAATGTTTCAAACAAGAAATATTAACGCTGAAAAAGGTTGAATGTAGTCATACCCTGCAAACGCGGAAACTCTGCACTCTCCATTATTGGAGGAAAAATATAACAGCGCAGAAAGATAATACTTCAGTTATATTGGCACAAGTAGAGTTTCGGTAATTTAAAATTAAAACGCGGGTCAGTGTAGAGTGGTGAAAAGTAAACTTACATAATATGTACTGCCTCCATTCTTTTTCACCAAGTCAGACACCAACGTATTCGCACCGAAGAATCTTCGTGGACTGATATTGCACGTGTCTTAAAAACGTTTTTAAAACATAACCTTATCAATTGCTATTTTTTTCGAACCTTTCATTCCTTGAATTGCTTCTAAAGTTTCCTATTCGCTCAAGGTCAAAAAACAATGGCCCCTTATACATTCACTCAGATAATTGGGCCTATTGAGCGTGCAACCAAAAAAGCAACTCATGTGACCTTCACTCAGAAGGCAAATACATTGTTACTTTGCAACAACATATTGAAATTCAATTATGAGAACCGCTACTCCTGTACACCTGCAGAATCGCTGTTTCCAGCAAACAGTGCAGATGGCGGGCTTACTTTTCAAAACTTAGTACGCCAGTCTGACGGCAATATTATTGCAAAAACATTGTAACACAGACGCACTAATTGGTAGTGGTACAGTGAGCACCAACTTCCATTTAACCGTATGGCTTTGGTGACAAGAAAACTCCACTTTTTCAGTTTGTGCTGCCACATCCCTTCCCAGCCTCCTTAAAGGTCACCTTCTGAAATCGTATTTCATAAGTGTGACAAGTGCAATGCTGTCTTGTTTTGTATGTGTTACTGGCGATCTCCGCGTACACTAAAACATGAATTAAAGATGGCGGTGCACCGAAGAAAGCTGACGTACTTCACGCTGTACCGCAACCAATCAGGGAAAGCGCCACATGTCTGCGGACACAAACTTTTTCCCCCATTCAGTCCAAGGGGAAAAAAGAAGTTTTGGGAATCCCCCCTTATAACTCCCCCCCCCCCAGATCAAACATCATCAAACTTTCCAAAGAAATTCAGAGTGGCCGATATACTGTTTTTGCAAAGTTTGGTGAGGATTCGTCCAAGGGGAGCAGAGTTATAAGGCACCCAAAAAGTGCTCTTCCTATGGAAACAGCAACTTCACCATAACTACACAGCCACTAACGTGCCTGTCTATTATGCTGCAGTGGTTGTGGGCAGGGCCTAGAGGTTTGGATGTATGTCCAGAGATATTGGAACGTATGGGTGTACAGTGGCTTATAGCTCCACTGCTTATAAGGTCATTCTTGAGTGCATGGCCTTAGGCCATGCACTCAAGACTGTACACCCTCCCCAGAACCATCTGAGCGATAAGCGAATGTACGGGTGTATGCATTGCTGTGCTATGATGTGCTGGTTGTGGACAGGGCCTACAGTTTTGGAAGTATGGCGCATGGCCTACGGCCTGCAGCCATGCAGCCAAAAGTGTACATCCTGCCCACCATCAATGTACTATATGAAAACCATGGTGCCTTATAACTTTACTGCTTATAAAAAGGCCATGCACCCAAAACTCTACTTCCTGGCCATGACCACCATAGCATATTGCACCCATTGTGACTTGTAAGTTCACTATGTATAAATTGATGTTTGATACTATGGGTGTATCTATAGCTGTGATATGGTGCAGTGGTTGTGGCTGGAGGCTACAGTCTTGGGTGTAAGGACATATATATGTGAACGCATGGGTGTCCAGTATATGAAACCCATAGTGGCTTATAACTGCAGTGCTTATAACTGTGTTTTCGGGTGCATGGCTTTTAGCCATGCAGCCAAGACTCTACGTACTGTCCACAACTACCACAGCATATGGCACCCATAGTGCCTTATAAATTCTTTACGTACAAATTTGATCTTGTGTACATGGCCTTTGGCCATGCATCCAAGACTCTAGTCCCTCCCCACAAACACCTGATCAATAAGCGAGACTACGGGTGTAGCTATAGCTGCGATATGCTGCGGTGGTTGTGGCCAGGGCCTAGCGTCTTGGGAGTATGGCCTGCGGCCTGCAGCCTATGGCCATGCACCCAAGACTCTAGGCCCTGGCCACAACCACCGCAGCATATCACACCCATGGCGGCGTATAAATTAGTAGCACACCCATACAAACAAAAACAGGAACTACAGCATGTACTCAATTGTAGTGTTTGCTTAGAACAGTTTGAAGTTGCCTGCGCAAAGCACGGACTGAAGTACTATCCTTATGAGACCCCTCATTTTCAGTACTTACAAACATCCCGGACAAGGCAAACATTGGGAATACATCATTAATACCTGCCGCCTAAACAAGTACAGTATTTCACCCATCTCTTACTCTCTGGACCTCCTCAAACACTGTAGCAGACAAATCAGTTTCCGAAACAGCATTTCGCCTCTGGTTGCGACCGCGTTGTCATCGGATCCAAGATGTCGGGCGCATCCACACATTCTGATGCACATCACGGCTCACTGTAGCCAATCGGCGAAGATGTTGCGTTTCCGCGGTCATGACGCCACCCCCTAGCCAATCGGTATCTTATCCGCGGAGCGAACAGGGAAGTGTGACCGCGGAGCGGACATAGATATCACTCATTTTTTTAGACATATTTTTTGGTCGTTTTAAAGGAAACTGCTGGACGTATTGTCACCAAATTTACAAAAGCATGCTTTCGGGACCAAGCCCCTGCCCCTGACGCAAATTTGGTGAAAATCCATCCAGCGGTTTGACCTGTAGGCGTGCACAAAGTTTTCCCCCATTCAGTCTATGGGAAAAAAAGAGGTTTTTGGACCCCCCCTATAACTTTTGCCCCCCTGGACCAAACATCACCAAACTTTGCAAAATTCAGAGTGGCCCATATACTTTTTTCTGCAAAGTTTGGTGAGAATTCGTCCAGGGGGAGCGGAGTTATAGGCCGCCCAAAAGTGCTCTTCCTATGGAAACAGCAACTTAACTATAACTGCGTATAAATTAGTAGCACACCCATACAAACAAAAATAGGAACTACAGCATGTACTCAATTGTAGTGTTCGCTAAAACCACGCGTGTCCTTAGAACAGTTTGAAGTTGCCTGCGCACAGCACGGACTGAAGTATTATCCTTATGAGACCCCTCATTTTCAGTACTTACAAACATCCTGGACAAGGCGGGCATGGCGAATACATCATTAACGAGTGCCGCCTAAACAAGTACAGTATTTCACCCATCTCTTACTCCCTGGACCTCCTCAAACACTGTAGCAGACCAAAACAGTTTCCGAAACAGCATTTTGCCTCTGGTTGCGACCGCGTTGTCGTCGGATCCAAGATGTCGGGCGCATCCACACATTCTGACGCACATCACGACTCTCTGCAGCCAATCGGCAAAGACGTTGCGTGTCCGCGGTCATGACGCCACCCCCTAGCCAATCGGTATCTTGTCCGCAGAGCGAACAGGGAAGTGTGACCGCGGAGCGGACCTAGATATCACTAATTTTTTGAAACATACTTTTTGGTCGTTTTAAAGGAAACTACTGGACGTATTGTCACCAAATTTACAAAAGCACGCTTTCGGGACCAAGCCCCTACCCCACCCTGCCGCAAATTTGGTGAAAATCAGTCCAGCGGTTTGACCTGTAGGCGTGCGCAAAGTTTTTCCCCCATTCAGTCTATGCGAAAAAAAGACGTTTTGGGACCCACCCTATACCTTTTGTCCCCCTGCACCAAACATCACCAAACTTTACAAAAAAATGCAGAGTGGCCCATATACTTTTTTTGACAAAGTTTGGTGACGATTTGTCAAGGGGGAGTGGAGTTATAGGCCGCCCAAAAAGTGCTCTTCCTATGGAAACAGCAACTTAACCATAACTACACAGCCACTATATATATACATGTCAACCTGCAATCACAAAAAGAAAGAATAGTCTGCGTGATTTTCAATGCAAGAGGAACTTGACTAATCTAAGCACCAGAAGGTGCTGACATGAATCCAGCAGCTAAATCTTTCTACACAGAGAATTTAGGAAGTGCTGTAGAAGGGCTATTACATTAGTTACCACTCCCACATTGCAACAGAAACACTGGAACTGTTGCTTTTGTAAGACATGGATCCTGACTACACATGTACACATGTATCAGTTAAATAGATTAATTTGTGGGACCTTTCTTCTACCTAACCCAAACAGTGTTTCTCTGAGAGAGAATATTCCTCCTGACAAAATCATCTTTTCTGCCAAAAGGCTTATTGATCTTCTTACATTCTTTAAACTGACTTTTGATAAATTCCATCAAAGACCTTTGATAATACTGACTCTAGGAGAGCCTTTCATTTTACTTAAAGAGCACAAAATATGTTTGGTCCTCTGACACCGTATTGTACATATGGTGGCCTTTCATTTAGAAAGCAGGCTTGGTGGTTTACCGCATTCTAGAATTAAACGGATGCAACCTGTAGCTATTCAGATGTTTTAGACTATGATTCCCATGGATTCTCACCATTGGTTATGTTGTTTGGGTCTGATGGGAGTTTCCCAAAACATCTGGAGAGTCAAGGTTGCCGATCCCTGCTCTGGTTGGTCATCTGAATCAAACTTTGTGTCCCTGGGTGTTAGCAGCAAGGTTGCCTCATGAGCTGATACTTTCTTTACAATCCACAGCAGAAGCAGGTGAGTGCAGCTGCCCCCCCAGCAACTCCATTTGGGTAAAATGTTTAAAAAAGAATGAACCCCAGCCCCCGTGTGCCACTGTAAAGGCAGCAACCACTTCCTGGTCTTCGGACGCCCTCCCGCCTCCACCTCCCATTGCCTGATTTCCCCGTTGAGTTAGAGTCCAGTCACCCCCTCGCTGTACCCTGCTTCCACTCACAGCAGAAGCAGGTGAGTGTAGCTGCCCCCCAGCGACTCCATTTTGGGTAACATTTAAAAAATATAACAATCCCCAGCCCCCGTGTGCCACGGTAAAGGCAGCAACTACTTCCTGTTCTTGGGTCTCCCTCCCGCCTCCCATTCCGCCTCCACCTCCCATTGGCTGACTTATCTGGTCATAACTGACCCTCCCAGGGCAGCTCTCTGCCCGGCAGCCCTGCGGCAAAGGTCCCCAAGGCAAAGGGTGGCCTCTAGATTGGCGGCTCCAAGGTGTGTCAGCAGATGTCCGCAGGGGAAGCCAGACATCAACCAGCAATGACCAGGACCAGCAAGGTAGGAGTGGTCTAGGTGGGGAGTAGAGCAATTACTCTATCCTGGAAACCTACCCACTACACCTTAATAATAATTAACACCTCTGCTGCTTCCTCAACCTCATATTATTAAACCTAACTATGCTTAGTACAACACCCATTTTACCTGTTAGGCGTAAACCTCTCTCCCACTATATAGGACTCTCAAATCTAGCTGTGTTTATGATTGTATCCAACTGTTCAATTGGCCCTCAAACCTAGATGTGTTTAGGATTGTATCCGACTGTTCAATTGACCCTCAAACCTAGCTGTGTTTAGGATTGTATTCAACTGTTCAATTGACCCTCAATTATAGCTGTGTTTGGGGTTGTATCCAACTGTTCTGTTAGGAGTAGGCCTCTCCCTCACTATACAGGACTCTCAAATCTAGCTGTATTTAGGACTGTATCCAACTGTTCAATTGACCCTCAAATCTAGCTGTTTTTAGGGTTGTATCCAACTGTTCTCTTAGGCATAGGCCTCTCTCCCACTATACAGGACCCTCAAATCTAGCTGTGTTTAGGCTTGTATCCACCTGTTCAACTAACCCTCAAATCTAGCTGTGTTTAGGATTGTATCCAACTGTTCAATTGACCCTCAAACCTAGCTGTGTTTAGGATTGTATCCAACTGTTCAATTGACCCTCAAACCTAGCTGCGTTTAACATTGCATCCAACCGTTCAATTAACCCTCAAGTCTAGCTTGTTTAGGATTGTATCCAACCTGTCAATTGACCCTCAAATCTAGCTGTGTTTAGAATTGTATCCAACTGTTCAATTGACCCTGAAATCTAGCTGTGTTTAGGGTTATATCCAACTGTTCTGTCAGGTGTAGGTCTCTCTCCCACTATACAGGACTCTCAAATCAAGCTGTATTTAGGATTGTATCCAACTGTTCAATTGACCCTCAAATCTAACTGTGTTCAGGGTTGTATCCAACTTTTCTGTTAGGCGTAGGTCTCTCTCCCACTATACAGGACTCTCAAATCTAGCTGTATTTAGGATTGTATTGAACTGTTTAACTGACCCTCAAATCCAGCTTGTTTAGTATTTAATTATGTTTTTTGGTCACATCTGTCTCAAACATAGCTGTGTTTAGTACAGCACTCATTTGACCTGTTAGGCGTAGGCCTCTCTCCCACTATACAGGAATCTCAAATCTAGCTGTGTTTAATATTGTAATCTTTTGGTCACCTGTGTCTCAAACATAGCTGTGTTTAGTACAGCACCCACTTGACCTGTTAGGCGTAGGCTTCTCTCCCACTATACAGGAATCTCAAATCTAGCCGTGTTTAGTATTGTAATTTTTTGGTCATCTGAGTCTCAAACATAGCTGTGTTCAGCACTGCATCCACTTGATCTGTCAGGCATAGGCCTCTCCCTCACTATACAGGACGCTCAAACCCGGCAGGGGCCTATTTCAAGTTGCATTGTTGATTGTGGGCCCCTCTCCCACTGTACAGGACGCTCTAATCTAGAGCCGCCCTGTTTCAGATTGCATTGTTGATTGTAGGCCTCGCTCCCACTATACAGAACACTCATATGTGACTGACAAACTCACATCTGGAGAGCATCACTGTGGAGTGAGACAGAGATCATTGGCTGATTGTTGTGGAGTGATACTGTGATTAGGGGCTCATACCTCATAAGTTGACACAGTGATTGTTAGTTACGCCTATTAGGACAATTCTGTAGCTACTAGCCATCCTTCGCAACCCCACATAGGTGGCTCACCGCGCTAACCTCGTCCGGGGAGATGCACATTAAGGACAGCCACCGATAACACCCAACAATACAACCCTAACAAACCTCCACCTTACTCAAGACAGTGACTGAACAAGTAGGAAATATCAGCTGACAAGCCCACCTACAGACAGAGACATACCTGTAGCAGACAATCCCCTAAACCCAGTACTACACCACACGACAGCCAGACCAAAAAACCCAAAAACATTCAGTGTTAACAAACAAAATAAAAACAACTCCCAACCTCAAAATGCTGCGCAAACGACCTGTACCAAAGAAAAGAAAAAGAGCAGAAAGAACAAACACTGGAACAGCAACATAGAATCACAACTGCAGAACACACTGCCACATACAGGAACGACAACCAAACCAACGCGGAGAGAAGAGACAAATCCCTATACTTAACACCATACCTCGCAAACAACCGGTAACCAGAACGAACCAACGCAACGCGAGAATCAGCAACAGCTGACAACCAAACACAACCACGCAGAAGAAGAACGGGCAACGCTAGGAATAACAAAAACATAATTGACACAATAACACCTTACATAACCAAAACAAGAGGAACCACCACTCAACACCCACAATTCTTGGAAGAAGAACCAGATGAAAACAAAATCCCAAGACTGAACCTACAAGAACTCTTCGACGGCACAGAAGCACCTGTACCAACACCTCAAGTAGAGATCGACCTGAAAGGAAATCTCAACACCGATCAGAAGACGACCCCAACAACAATAAAGCCCAAACCAAACTATGCCTCTAAACTCCACTGCAATCTAATAAACGCAAGCTCCATGTCAAAACACTCAACAGAGATCTTTGACCTTCTCTATGACAACGGCATTGACATCCTACAAAATCACAATCAAAGCTGCCTCCCAACCAACTTCAAATGCCTTCAGGTAAACAGGAAAAATAAAAAAAGAGGAGGCCTCGCAATAACATTCAAAGGACACCTGAAAATAAAAACAGACAAACCTCTCAACACCAACAACTGCAAAACCATGGTCATACAGCTAGCTATCTGCAAACCCAAAAACCAACATCACATTCATCCTGGTGTACAGACCATCGACATACGATGCAACCTTTGTCGATAACTTCATAGAAGCCATCACCAACATAGCCATCAAGCAAGAACATCTAATTATCCTGGGAGACTTTAACATCTGGTTTGAAGAAAGTCATGCCAACTCCCACAATTCACTGATTGGACATGGACAATTTACAACCATGAAACTAGAAACTACAACAGCTGGTCAAAGGGGACAGCACCCTCGATGCAATCTTCGCCAATGAAAAACTTATCACCACAGCACCACCGATACAAATACTTTGGAGCGACCATCTCATCATCCCATTCGTAATCAGACTACCAACTCAAGTTTACCTCCAACCCCCCAAACTCACAACCACCACAAAAAGAAACTGGAAATCCATCAAAGCAAGCAACCTATTCGAACAACTGGAAATGACCAAACCCTCAACTATAGAACTAGAGCTGGCTGACCTAGACGGAAAAGCAGAGCTACTGCACAAATGGATTTCTGATACAATTGAAAAGATCGCACCAGAAAAACCATGTCAAGGAGTTCCCCCCTTCTCACCTGAATCCGTTCTTTACCGGTGTCCTTGGCAGCTGCCTTCTTTCGGATGGATCGGGTTTTGAAGAAGGCGGCCCGTGTCTCTGCCGAATCCAGAATGCGTTCAGTTTTCCAGGAGGTCGAATCCAGGAATCCAGGAGGCAAGGTAAATTCGCTAGAACTAGAATCCAGGAGGAAGAAGAAGGGGGTGGGGGGGTTCGAGGAAGGGATAGCGAAGTGGAAAGGAGAAGAACCGCGAGCTACGGAGCACACGTCTGGTCACTAATCGCTATAGCATTGAGACGTGCGGAGCCGCGGAAGGCGTGGTCTAGAAATAGAAAAAGGTTACGTCCAACGCATGGAGCGAGAAGGGAATGCGTTGGACGGCCATATTGGAGGTATTAATGTGTATAAGTCTGTTGTGACAAGGACCATGAGGCCAAAAAGGGGCGCACCCTGCGATTCATGACAGCATGCCTCCTCCGAAGACCCTTCCCTCCTGGTTTGCCCGGGTGGATGAGGTGGAACCTTCTGAGCAGCCGTGGGGCCTTGATGTTTGAGAGAGGTTCCCAGGTTCTTTCGCTAGGAGGATATCCTTTCCATTTAACCAGGTATTGAAGCTGGCCCCTTCTATACCTGGAGTCACAAATCCGAGATACCTCATATTCCAATTGGTCATCGACCAGTATAGGAGGAGGTCTGGAGGGTTTTTGGGAGGATGGATAGTAGGGTTTCAATAAAGATGTGTGAAACCCTGGGTGTATCTTCTTCTAGGATTCAGGCAACTCGATCCGATAAGAAACAGGATTTATAATTTCTTTAATGGAAAATGGACCATAGTATCGAGGGGCCAGTTTACTAGGCTGTAGATGTCGGGGTAGTAATTTGGAGGACAACCAGATCTGATCACCGACTGCATAAGAAGGGCCAGGTCTTTTTCTGGAATCTGCATATTTCTTGGTCTGTTTCCTGGCCTTCTCCAAAAAATTCCTTGGCTTCTTTATGTATGTTGACAAGGGTTTCGATCCAGGAGTCAACTGTAAGTACTGGTGTAGATTGGGGAAGAACAGAAGGTAGGACCGACGGATGAAATCCTTGACTGCAATAAAAGGGGCTGATCTTAAGTGCTGAATGGTCAGAATTATTGTAAGTGAATTCAACCACGGGTATCAGGAGAGACCAGTCATCCTGGACCTTGGTGGCGAAGCATCGAAGATACTGTTCCAGGGTTTGGTTGACACGTTCTGCGATTCCGTTGGTTTGAGGGTGGTAACCTGACAAAAGGGCACGTTGGATCCCTGAGCATTGACAGAGATGTTTCCAGAATTGTGAGATGTATTGAGGTCCGCGATCCGAAATGATCTTGGAAGGGAGCCCATGCAAACGGAATATGTGTTCCAGGAAGATTCCTGCTAGTTCAGAAGAGGATGGTAATTTACGCAGGGGCGTAAAATGAGCCATATGAGTGAACAGGTCTATGGTAACCATGTGTAACGCTCACCTGACTCCCACGGAGGCGCTGGCCTGGTTTGGATTGCTGTGGCCTCTTCTAGGGTGATGCTCAGGACTCGGAAGATGGAATGGACCGAACCCCCAAATCTGGCTTCTCTGGCTCGTAGAAATATCCTTCTGTGTGTGAAAAGGGAATATTAACAATCTGCGGGATAATGCGTAGGCCTCCCACTTCCCTTCTCACCCTCCACGAAACCCTTCTGCGATTCCCCGTGAAGTCTCACCTTAGGGTCTGAAAGGACAAGCTCTCCATCCTGCTTCTGATGCAGGGGCGCGTTGTTATCCAGTTACTTCACTGGATCTCGGATTGGTGAGCATTCAAGTTCGCTTGACTTTTCCGGTAAGGTACCGTAAGAATTCTGTTGCAAGTTCAAGCTTTAAATAACCATTGTCCGTTTTCTCTATTTCAGGTGCTGAATGAAGATTCCGAGTTAGGAAGTGGAACCGTCGAGGGAAAACTCTGGTGAGTTTTTGATGAGTGGTTCTTCTAGTGTTCTTGCATTAATACACTAATGCTTGTGTCTTTTTCACCTTAGGGGCCGGGGTTCGGAAATGCCGAAGATACGGCGCCGACCCGAAGTGAGAAGAGATGTCCCAATAGATATCAGGTAAGTCTTTGATGAGCGTTCCGCTAATGTCCTTGCATTCGCTCACTAATGCTAATGTCTTTTTCCCCTTAGGGGCCGGGCTGCGAAAATGCCGAAGAAACGGCACCGACCCGAAGTGAAGAGGGATTGACCCAACAGGTAAGTCTTATGGTGGAAATTAAGCCTTTCTTATTCTCTTCCCTAGCTCACCTTTGTTCTTGTCTTTTTCTCCTTTAGGCGCTGAAATGCGGCGGAAGATCCAGATGATCGCTGATGGGCAAGAAGGCGTCTAGTAAAGGTGAGTGGAATGCTGCACTGCAGCGAGCAATGCGATGTGCTTTTAAAAATGAATGTCTTCCCTTTAGGATCGTCGGCGAGATGACTCTGGAATGTGGTTTAAGCAGGTAATGTCTCTTCTTTCTCCTGTTCTCCTCTCTTTTCCCTTTACAGGTGTTCCAGGATGCTGTCGGGCGTGGCTGGAGTCCGGATGCAGGAGCAGACACGGTGAGCGTCCAGCTGCTAGGTGCAGAACAACGCGAAGCGTGAGTTGCTGCTTGGGCGTGGCTTAAATAGCCTTCAAAGTAGTTCCAGGTATGTATTCTTCCTCTAAGGTATGTATTCTTCCTCCGGCCACACCCGTGTGGTAAAGTAGTCCCATAGGTAAAATAGTCCCATTCAGGCCTCTAGGTGGCCTGGATGTTGCAGCACGGTCTGCATCAGGTAAGTTCACACAAAGCACTTCTTCACACAAAGTCATCCTTTATGAGCCTGGCGCCTACGGCGCCAGGACTGTTGTCCAACATGAGCCTGGCGCCAAAGGCGCCAGGACTGAGTCCAAAGGGCCCCTACCTGGGGCCGCTGGGACTTCCCTCGGGGACATGATGTCTGCCTCTGGTGTTGCTGGGCCCGGTCTGGCTCCTTGGGGGTAGGCATCATGACACCATGATGGTGGTATACCCACGGGATGGTGGCAGTTCCACAATGAAGTCCGTAGCGATAATCTCCCAAGGCCTAGTTGGCAATGTAGGTTGTAGTAGAAGGCCCGCTGGTTTCTTGTTATTGTGTTTATTTTGACTGCAGACAACACAGGATTGAATGTACTGCCGTACGTCGGGTCTCATCCTAGGCCACCAGAATTGCCATTGTATCAGACGGAGGGTATTGGTGACACCACGATGTCCGGAGTGTAGGGTATCGTGGCAGAGATTCATTATTCTCTGTTGTAGTCTTTTTGTAGGGATGACCAACAGATTGTCTTTGAACAAATATCCTTCCCGGACCTTTACATTCCAAGGATTTCTTTTGGATTTGTCCTTCCACAGATCAGAGGATTGGGTTTGGGCTTGGATTTCTTCGAGGAGGTTGACTGCCTGGGCCACAAAGATCTTGGGGGAAAACATCTGAGGATATGCCTTGTCTTCAGTGGGCTCGTAGTCAGGTCTTCGAGATAAGGCGTCGGCGATCAGGTTTTGTGATCCAGGAACGTGAGTGATATGGAACTGGTACTGGGCAAAGAAGTATGCCCAACGCGCCTGACGACTGTTCCTACACTCCAAAGACTGTAGAATCTGGAGGTTTCGGTGGTCAGTACGGACCTGAACTGGATGTTTAGCTCCCAAAAGTAGATGTCGCCATTCAGTGAAGGCTTGGCGGATGGCTAACAATTCTTTTTCCAGGACTGAATAATGGGTTTCACTAGGAGTCAGAGTTCGTGAGAGGTAAGCAATTGGGTGTTCCAGTTTATCTCCTAATTCTTGTTTCAGGACTGCGCAAATGGCATAATTAGAAGCGTCCGTTTCTACCAGGAAAGGACGGCTAGTATCGGGTTGAGCCAAGATAGGAGCTTGCGTAAACTCTGTCTTTAAACGCTGGAACGCCATATCGTGTGGTGTTGACCAGAGGAAAGGAGTGTCTTTCTTCAGGAGAGCAACAATCGGTTGAACTATCTCGGAGAAATTAGATATGAATTTCCGGTAGAAATTGGCGAGTCCCAGGAAAGATTGAATTTGTTTCACGGAAGTAGGAGCGGGCCAGGTCAATATGGCTTTTACCTTTGAAGGGTCCATACCGATTCCTTCTGGGGTAAGAATAAACCCTATGTAGTGAACGGAGGTCACATGAAACAAACATTTTTCAGGTTTGGCCAGGAGTTTATGATCTCGGAGTCTCTGCAACACTGCCTTCACGTGCTCTTCATGTTGTTTAGGATCCTTTGAAAAGATCAGTATGTCATCCAGATATACAATAACAAAGAGAAACAGCATGTCAGAGAACACCCTATCCATAAAGCGTTGGAAAATTGCCGGGGCGTTAGCCAATCCGAAGAGCATGACTAGGTACTAAAAATGGCCAAAGGGTGTTCTGAAGGCGGTCTTCCATTCGTCTCCTTCCCTGACACGGATCAAATGATAGGCGGCCCTGAGATCCAACTTGGTGAGTATCACTGCGCCTCTCACGGCTTCCAGGATATCCGAAATCAGGGGTAATGGGTACCGATCCTTGAGGGTACATTGATTTAGCCCGCGATAATCAAGGCATGGTCTGAGTTCCTTGGTATCCTTCTTGGGAACAAAGAATAGAGAAGCACCAGCAGGGGATTTCAAAGGTCTTATGGTGCCATTTTGAAGGTTGGTATCCAGGTATTCTCTTAGGGACCTTCTTCCCGGGTTCGGAAAGAATGAACATCCTGCCGAAGGGAATCACTGCAGAGGGTTCTGTATCTATTGCGCAGTCTTCAGGTCTGTGTGGGGGTAAGGACTGGACAATGGCAGTCGAAAACACATCAGCATAAGCTTGGTAGACTTCAGGAACTTGCATGACATTGGATACCATTAGTGGTGTCTGTTGTTCCTTTGTTGGTTCCTTTGGGTGTGTTAATGGAGGTTCTAGGGATAGACAATGAGACATGCAAAACTCCAAGCCTAGGAATAGGGATCCCGCAGACCAGTTGATATATGGGTTGTGCTTCTGTAGCCAGGGCATGCCCAATACCAAGGGGTAATGAGCTGACTTAATAAAGTCAAACCTGATCAGCTCTTGATGGTGATTTATTGAAAGCTGGATCTCCTTGGTCTGAAGTCGTATGGGTCCTGATGTGAGGGGTCTTCCGTTGATAGCCTCCACAGGTTGCATGGTGCTTCGTGACTCGTAGGGAATCTGATGTTTATCAACCCACTCATGATCGATGAAAACTCCCATAGCTCCGCAGTCTACCAGGGCCAAAATGGAATAGTTTGTATTCTTGGATGGTGATAAAAAGGCCTGCAGTACCACCAAATTGTTTTGTCCAGGAGAGTTCAAGGATGGAATGGATGTGGAGCAAACATCTCTCTCCCGAAGCTCTGCTCCATCTAGGATCGGGAGCTGGCGTTTCCCGAACGCCGAGGGGATGCTAAAGGACACTCCCTAACCAAATGCTTATCTGAGGCGCAGTACATGCACAAGCCCGTATGAATTCTCCTCATTCTATCTTGTGGAGATATGGGTCCACGAAAGGCCCCAATCTGCATGGGCTTGGATTCTGAAACTGGCCTTGGGTTGATTTCCGGTCTGGGGGTACCCTCAAATGATACCTTGGAAGGAGTTCCCCTGGATTTCTTCTTTTCTGACTTCCTTTCCTGGATACGAAAGTCAATCTGCATGGCAAGATCCATTAATGCCTGGAATGAGCTTGGTCGTGCCACTCTGGCCAGCTCATCCTTAATTTCTTTGTTCAATCCTCTCCTGAACAGGGTAAAACTCGCCTCAGTGGACCAGTCGGCTTCCTTTGCCAGTTGTTTAAATCGGGTCACATACGTGAGCATATCCTGGGCCCCTTGCTGAAAGTCTAACAAGCATTCTTGTGCGCTATAGACCTGCTCAGGGCGGTCAAACATGTCTTTTAGGGCCCGTATAAACCCATCATAATCGTCCAGGAGGGCACCACTAGAGTTAACGAGGGGAGTGGCCCAAGTCAAGGCATTCCCGGAAAGGTGAGAGATTATAAAACACACCTTGGCCCTGGGGGTCGCAAAATAGTAAGGCTTGAAGGTAAAGTGAACCAAGCACGAATCCAGGAATGCACGAAGGGTCTTTGCTGAGCCGTCGTATTTATCCACGACTCCGCCCAGTATAACACTCTCTTTTGTAGCAGAATCCCGGGATAGGACCAATTGTTTGAGAGCGGCGTTCTCCACTTTCAGATTCTGTACCTCAGTAGATAGTTCCTGCATATGACGCATCAAGTCCTGCCGGCAGCCTCCATGTCGATATCGCTTTCGATTGGGTGGCGTCTCAAACTGTCAAGGAGTTCCCCCCCTTATCACCTGAATCCATTCTTTACCGGTGTCCTTGGCGGCTGCCTTCTTTCGGATGGATACGTTTTGAAGAAGGCGGCCCGTGTCTCTGCCGAATCCAGAATGCGTTCAGTTTTCCAGGAGTTCGAATCCAGGAATCCAGGAGGCAAGGTAGGTTCGCTAGAACTAGAATCCAGGAGGAAGAAGAAGGGGGGGGGGGGTTCGAGGAAGGGATAGCGAAGTGGAAAGGAGAAGAACCGCGAGCTACGGAGCACACTAGGGATGTAACGGTATAACGGTATACCGTTAAAGATACCGTGAACCACTTAATTGAACAATAATAACCGTCACATTGTTTATACCGTTCATACCGTTAAGTGTGCTTTTCGATCTGATTTGGAAAGGCTGCAGTAAGCAATTGCTGCACAGTCTTGGTTTTGCACTGTTGGATGTGCCGTCTGCCAAGTAGTTTCAATTGGAGCAGTTTTTAATGCCATTCCATAAACCACACGTGCCTTACACAAAATCAATATGTTAGCAATAGGAAGAATAGATACTGTGCCAAGAAGGAAAAGGGTTTACTTTGGGGTGGCGGCTTTGGGTTTATATATTTATAATGGATAATGTTCTCTAAACATATGGCAATGGGGGATTTTCCTGGTTCTATCATTGAATTTACAAATAATAAGTCACACTGCGAAATTCACTCATCTCTGTGGGTATTCCCTGCTGCCATACCAAAGGGTAACATGTCAGTGATTACTGAACACCTTTTGGCCCGCAAGTAAACTAAAGGCTGTAACGTAAAAAGAAAGTGCGTGTGCGTGTGTGTACAAGCGTATACTACCATCAGCCTCCATTGATCTGTGGCATGCAGGTTATCAAGATGGAAACATGTTCATCTTCACCAGTAGCCAGTGGGGAAGCAAAAAGCCTAAATGACCACTTAGGAAAAGCTTTTCAGTTTGCTTTGCCAGTTGCAGCAGGCCTCCACCCCACCCCCTCCTCTCCACACGTGTGTTTCTGTTTGGTGGAAGCAAGGCATTTCAGTGGAAAGTATGTTGAAAAGCCCAATTCTGGCCCTGGGTGCCTGGTTTTGTTTGTGATGATAAATCTGTCAATTTATGACCTTTTAGAAAATATTTGTTAAGATCAGTTACCTCCACCTGCTATACCGCGATAACCATGATATACCGTCATTTGGCAAGAAGGTTATCGTACCGTCATAAAACGAATACCGTGACACCCCTAGAGCACACGTTTGGTCGCTAATCGCTATAGCATTGAGACGCGCAGAGCCGCGGAAGGCGTAGTCTAGAAATACAGAAAGGTTACGTCCAACGCATGGAGCGAGAAGGGAATGCGTTGGACGGTCATATTGGAGGTATTAATGTGTATAAATCCATTGTGACAAGGACCATGAGGCCCAAAAGGGGCGCACCCTGCGATTCATGACAAACCATTCACCCCATCAAAAAAAAGGGCAATGGCAAAATGGTTCACCCCACTACTTAGCACCATGAAAAATGACAACAAGTAGATGGAGCAGGAATGGAGGAAGGAATACAACCCAGACAAAAAAATACTGTTCCAGAAACAAACACACGCATACAAGAAAGAAATACAAAAGGCGAAGAGAAGGCCCTATGATGACAGAATCACCAATGCCACCAACACACAAAAAGAAATGTTCAACATCATGTAAAGAAATGCAAAACCTACCAGGATGCGACAACACCTCTGAAAACTCTGCAACGACCTGGCAGACCACTTCAAAAACAAAATCAACGACATCCGACAAAACAGACCAACCAACCACAACATTCAACCAACCGGACCTAACACAGAGCCACAGCACAAACTCCAAAACTATCCTGAAATATCAGCAGAGGCATTTGTCTTGCTGGTAAAACACAGCAAGAAAGCAGGATCACCCATGGATCCCTGCCCTCCTGACATCTACAAATCAATCCTCGCACAAGGAGCGCCATCAGAATATTACAGAAACCTCCTAAATCTCTCACTACCAACAGGAACTGTACCAAAAAGCTTCAAATCAGCATATTTCGAACCGCTTTTAAAAAAAACAACAGTGGCGACGTAGAAGACCTCTCCAACTACAGGCCGATTTCCAACATTCCCTACCCAGCAAAACTCCTTGAAACCTACGTATACAAATTAACCCAAGAACACGTAGAAAAACACCACCTGCTAGACCAAGCAAAAGTTTGCTTCAGAGCCACGAGAGGAACAGAACAAGCACTACTATCCATCTGGGACAACTTAAAAACAAACGCAGACTCCAACACAACCTCAGCCCTGATTCTGCTCGCCCTCTCCGCAGCCTTCGACACAGTTAACCATGACACCGTAACCAAAAGACTAGAAGACATAGGCATAACGGACATGGCACTACTCTGGATTAAATCATTCCTAGCAGACAGAACAGAAACCGTATGGATAAAACCCTTCAAATCCACCCCACAAGTTAACGACTGTGGAGTACTACAAGGGTCCTCACTATCACCACAGTGCTTTAACATCTAGCAGACTCCAGTAATCAGAATGTTCAAAAAATACAAAATGACAAGCTACAACTACACAGATGACACTCAAATCATCTACAAAATCGAAGACGCTCAAGCCGATCACTCAACCCTAATTGAATGTCTAAAAGAAGTCTTTAACTGGATGAACGCCAACAACTTGAAGATCACCCAGGAAAGACAGAAATCATGATTATCTCAAAAAACCAAGAGAGCATCACCTACATTCCATGGCCAACGGAAATGGGAACTGCACCAACACCATCTAAGGTAGTCAAAAATCTGTGAGCCCTGATGGACAACACCCTAACCTTAGAACCACAAATAGATGCAATAATCAAGAAATGCTTCTTCCTGCTTCACACGGCAAGAAGAATCTTACCTTTCCTCTCCTTCACCCACAAAACACAATCGTCCCCCTCATCATGTCAAGAATCGACTATACAAACAGCCTCTATCTCGGGATACCAGAATACTTCATGAAGAAACTACAACGGATCCAGAATACAGCAGCCAGACTGCTCCTCGAACTATCCAGAAGAGATCACATCACTACAGCCCTAAAAATACTGCCTTGGCTCCTAGTCAAACATTGCATCACCTTCAAAACAATGTGCATAACACACAGGCCAATCAGCGGACAAGGAGCTGAATTCCTACAAAAGAAAATTATCTACAAGCCAACTGGAATCCTCAGATCAAGCAACGAAATCCGCCTGGAACCAAAACCATGACTTAAGAAAAAACTTGGGAGCGCCTCATTCTCCCACTTAGCCGCAAAAACCTGGAACGACATCCCGAAAGAAATAAGAAACACCAAAGAGCACTTAAAATTCAGAAAATTAGTAAAAACGTGGCTCTTCAAGATCACAGATTCAAACTGAAAAAGCGAAAACAACCGAACGGGAAGCACAAAAGAAAAAGGTAACACATTTAGGATGACACTGACAACATCCAGAACCGAATAAAGAAACTCTTACTACAACAAGAGAGACGACGCTAAGTCAAATAGGACACAAGCAATATCCATGAAGACAGAAATCAGCATCCCTAGCCAATTCCAGCCAACAACCTCACCCGCTCCATAACTGCTACTAGATATCATACTTGTATAGAGTTGTGTGAACGTTAGCACTTGCCACACTTGAACTAAGTTGTGGATATTGGCATGGGCATTGACCGAATGGAGTTGTGAATGAAGGCAGGTGCCACCCCTGGACGTAAGTGCAGGCATTGGCATTTGCCACGCTTCGAAGGGGCTGAGAGCGGTAGCATGCATGAGCAACTGAACAAGATGATGAATGCCGACCAGCCACCACATGTGGATAGAGTAACCTTGGCTGACCGATGGCGCGCACCGACTGGATTGGGAATCCGACTGGTTTTGTGGAAACACAAGAAACACCTACCTGCCCCGCACACAGACAGGTGTCACGTAGGTGGACGGTGCCCAACCTGAGCAAGGTTATGAATGTGAGTGGATACTATGTGGGAAATGGACAGCTGTGAGTGTCGGACAGCCCCAGATCTGGACGGAGGCGCTCACGCACCCCACTTGGAGAGAATACAGAAGTTTAACGCCTCGCTTCCAGACAACAATGCTAATTAACCAATCCACTAACAATTTCACCCCTCTGCATACACCTCTCAAACTCTAACCAAACACAACCACAAGCCTACAACACAACAATCTGCACAAACTTCACTACACTGCAACAACAAAACAAACCACACATAGACTTGCACAACAGCACACAACGGCTACCGATCGTAAAACACCCAACGGACTTCCGGGCTGAGGCCGCCAACAGCACATCACTGCTCTCTTGCACTATTCCAGCTGATTCCCACTAAGTCACCCCCCACCCCTCCCTTTTTCAGAGCCGCCAGGGGACCACTCTGGTGGTGATAGTAATAGTCAACTACTAGGCATCCCTTCTAAACATCTTCAGCGGCTCAGAGAGCTCAGAATGCGGATGTTAGATTGATTTTTAAATTACATAAATCTATTCATGTGTCTCCATATCGTAGGGAGCTACATTGGCTCTCAATTGCTGACCACATCAAATTTAAAACAGCCTGTATTGTCTTTAAATGCGTAAATGGCATCGCCCCTCTGTATTTAAGGGAGCTAATTCAACCATAACATCCAGTGAGACAACTACGCTCTTGCAATAGCCATCTCCTGATCATTCCTCACTCTACCTATACATCCCGAGGTGACAGAAGATTTGTTGTCTTTGGCCCCAGGCTGTGGAACTCGTTACCGCTACAGCTTAGGACCATGAGTTCTCTCCTGCAATTTCGCCGAGCACTGTAAACCTTTCTCTTTAGGTAGATGACCCCCTTTTTTTGGGGGACCTTAAATTTAGTTACATCATCTACCCACTTTATACCATCTGTGGCAATATACGATTGCGTTTGTTATTTGCGCTCTACAAATGCAAAAAAAATCAAAAATCAAATAGTGCGCGATACAAATATCCTTTAACGTTAACATTCATTTGTTGAACATGAATTCTCAGTTGAATGCCTAGTTTGTTGAAGCTTTACTGAATCTGCTGTCTGCATAGACTTTCTGTCAGGTTCGGGCTTCTGTATTTCACCTTTACCCTCAGTCAGCCATCTAAGATTGACATCTTGTCACTGAGTGGTGAGGAATAGGCATTGGTGCAAGTACAAGCAATTTACCATAGAAACTATCATATTCCTAGACCATAGTCCACCTCCATCTGTATGACCCAATTATCCTCCCCACAGTCTATGAGCCTTGAGCCTTTATATTCTGAAAGAAAGGAACATAGCAGACATTTTGGAGCAGCTAAGGTGCATACGTGCACCTAGCTTTACATTTCTTAGTACCCTATGCGTCCCTCTATCGCCATAGCAGAAACAAAATACACTTGTACAAAGAAAATGGAATAAGGAGTAAATTAAGCACAAGGGTGGGTATTTTAAACTCAACAGTTGCTGGATGAAAGGGACAATAGACTTGTTGTGGTTTTGAAAGGCAGAATCAAATACCTCCTCGAATCCCCACACTTTCAAGTGTTACAATCCCATGGTGTGTGAGCGTCTATGTCCTGGCCCCTTTGCTCCATACTTGTGGTATGTTTTTCGCAGAAAGTGGACTAGAGCATGGTGTGAAGCAGCATTTAGATTATGAGATTAATTGGTGAAGGCACACATTTGCAACAAAGCACCTATGTGTACCACCCTCGCACAGCACCCTCGCACATGTCCCCGGTTCCAACCAACAATCCTTTTGTTCTGGCACTGCACTTTTTTCTGTGCTTTCCAGGTTTAAACATGTCCTTTCATAATCCCTTGGTTCTGTGCTCTGTTCAGTGTCCCTATGCTGTACTGGTTGCTCCAGTTCTATGTTAGAACACTGAATTGTTTTGATTGTGGATCAAAACATGGCATTTTCTTTACAGATGTTCTTTCCTGCAAAATGTGGGTCAGACCACCCACCCTCACCTACCCCAAATCCCCTCTTTCTATATACCTAACCCCACCCCCCCCCCCCCAACTACCTGTTTGCAGTAAAACAATTGGTAAAAAAATGGATGTTTTTACTCACAACCAAAGAGGTGGGAACCATTGTTCCAGGGCTCATGCCGTCAGCTGCTGACTTTCACTTTAGTTGCCTTATTTAGATCCAGAAAGCATGGCCTTTATGAACACTTTGTGCTACTTTGCCAGTCTGTTCTCTCTCCCTTCAAACCCCACATAAGTAGAGTTACACATGAATCCTCCTCCTGATATGTAAGCATTCAATGGTGACAAGAAGGTCATTAAGAAAAAAAAAATCTATAGTACACTGGCGAGGGACTATTTTCCCATAATGTACCTGGCTGGAAGGGTTCCTTCAAACACTAAGCTTGCCTTGCACTGTCTGCCATGGCCTAATTCTGGGAGACATCCCAGGGACTGCCTTCAGCAGTCTTTTACTAATTTTCATGCTGATGTATGTGTCATGACCCTTGCCCCTGGCCCTCACTGGCAAATCAGCCTTCCAGTTAGGGCCAGGTCAAAGGCCTTAAAACCTCATCCAAGACTCTCTTTGGCGCCAGGCTCATAACCATCATGAAGACCAACATTAGAATGGGACTATTTACTTGGGACTATTTAACTTGGGGGGGGGGTACAGCCAACATGGAGGCACACACATAGCTCACTTACAAGGGAGCTATACAGTCTAGTCTTTTGGGTGTGGCAGGCCTGGGACTACTTTACCTGGACTACTTTGGGTGTGGCAGGCCTGGGACTATTTTACCTGGACTACTTTACCTGAGACTATTTAAACCGCACCCAAACAGCAGAACATGCTTTGCGTTACTCTGCTGTGGGCAGCGTAATGCTCACTGTGTCCAGTTCTTTGATGCCAGTTTACCTGAAACCAAGGACCTGCAGAGAGAGAAAGAACACAACGAAACTTACCTGGAACAGTATCCTGTCTTCAATCCATCGCCGACTTCATTTCCACTCACCTGAAGGTACAAACTCCTTCATCCGGCACCGCATGCATCCTGGAATACCATAACCTGGAAAGAGGAGAAAGAAAGACAGCATTAGTAAGCGTTTACTCACGTTTCCTCCCGAATGAAGAAAGCCACACAATTCTTACCTGGATAGTCATCTCCTGGTCAGTATCATTGCTGGAACATTACGGCGCTCTGCGAGGAACATTGCAACCTGCAAGGAGAGAAAAGACACAGGTTAGCAATATAAAAGGCGAAACAGTGCTGCGCATCGCACATTACTCACCGGACAGCATTGCGCACACCACGCTTTCGCCTACCGGCCCATGCTCTTCTTCAAACTGCATGACAACACCAAAATACAATTCCATACCTAAAAAGAAAGAAGCAAGACATTATTATTCGAACTAAGAGGAACATAAGAACTGCATATAAAGACTGTAAAGCAGCAAACCTACGGAGCCGCAGCAGGCCTGGATTCCCACAGGGGGGGGCTTGCACCAGTGAAGTAACTTGGTCGCTGCTCGTCCCCCACATCTATGCGCCCCTGCCATGAGGAGCAGGACGGAGAATCCACCTTTTACAATATTAAGGTGAGGAGAGGGCCCAAGGGGGAGGAAGGAGTTGAGGCCAAGGGAGGTGGGAAAACAAAGACAAATCTGGTATTGAATCCAGCTCTCCTATATTGCAGACCCATCTTTAACCAGAGGCCTTACCAAGGGACCGGGAAAGGGTTCAAGAGTGCAAATCATCCAACCAGGGCTGGGTGGCGTCCCCGTGGATACCAGGTGAGCATAACATTATGTGGCTGACCAAAGGAAGTGACTGTTCTCTTACACAGGCCTTGCTTGGAGGGTGTGCAAAAACCTATGCCATTGCCTTCTTTACTGGTTATGCGACGTGCTTAGCCACCTCCAGAGACTGGCAGGGGCATAGCTGCCTCTCCACCACAAACATCTCCCTCACTGGAGCCAGTTCAAGCCATCAGACACCCCAATGCCCCTTCCAGCACCTCCACCACAGACTCTATAGAAGAAAACCTCACAACTGTGTTCTCCACATCCGACCTATTAAAGAATGTAAACGCCCAGCACAGTGCATTCAGCCACTCTCCAAGGCTTCTGACAGCTGTAACACAGATGAACCTAGTGTGTACAACAATTGTTAGAAAATGAAGTTGTCCTATAGTTTTTGGTGGATTATAGGGTAGCATGGATATTTGTATGTTAAACATGTTGTGGTCTGTATGAAGGCAATCCAGAAAGCTCATTGCATTCAAATATTAGCCACATCACATTTTTGAATCTGTTCCTCACATTTTGAAGGTAATTTAGAAATCAGATAAATCTGATTTAATGTTCTTAGCAATATTTGTTTCATAAACAAGAATTGTATATCACCAACACCTCTAGGTAAATGATCCACGTAAAGCCTAAATAATGAACTGGAACATAATTATTTTTCTACGTACTCATTTTAACAAAGTAGTAGAGAAACATATTAGGATTTCAACAAGCTTAAGTATTGTACATGCTTTCTACTGCGGTCTGGACACATCACAATGTAGTGAGAAGGCAGCTCCAAGTGGCACCAACAATCTCTGTTAACGACTATTTATAAAACGTACATTCTTTTAAACTCAATGGTGCAGTGGTGTAAGATAATGGATGCAATGGCTCCTAATACCAGGGTTCAAAACTGAAGGGAGCTGGGATCCATTTATCTCCTGCTTGTAGCCTAGAGGGGCCTGGTTAGCTTGCTTGACACCAACAGCTACCAACAGCTTCTTTTGGAACCCCAGGCTAACTGATGCCGAACAAACAAACCTATGGGAATGTAATACTGTGCATTTGGGACAATTTATAAATAAACATTGGGACACATCTATACGACTTTTAAACCATAAGGGCAATAAAAAAAATCACAATTATATGTTTGCATTTTATGTGAAAGTTAGATTTGCGGAAAACTATGTACTAGCTCCTTGATCCCCAGTGGTAGCTCCTGGTCACTTGTTAATGCTGGATGCCCAAGAGCTGCTTTTAGCTCTTGCTTATCCACTCTCAATTTTGATCCCTGTTTAATAATGTAAGTTTCCTCGAAAACGTTAAGTGACATCTGCCATTCCATTAATAAAATAAGATAAAATATTGCAATAATCAGAAGAGGCAAGAGATGCACTAGCACATTGAGATGAGGATGCATCATGAAATGACATTGCACATTTCTAATGCAATGGTCTGTGAGAATGTTGACAGACTTTTATTGCAAAGCGTTGGCGCTGTCCTGCAAAGTAAACACACCTGATCACATGTCTGTACTAATAAGGTGGCAACATGATGTGTTTATTTTTTTTATTTTTTTTAAACTCTTTATTTATAATTTTCACTAAATAATTTAATCATTTAACAACCAAATACCGAGCTTGAACTATATATAGTTACTATAATAAGCTTGTACACGCAATATAACATGAAAGCACAGCAGTATATCCACTATCCAAAAACCAAACTCAAATTCTTTAAAGGCACAATTTGACATAACAAACACCTCAACATTCATCTATCAATTTCTATAAAATTAATTAAAAGGTCCCCCAAAGATCTTCCTATACTGTTTCCTTGTGTTGTTTACATAACAAACATTTCTCATATTTCGAAAGAATCTTCATATCATAAAGCCATTCCTCAACGAGAGGCTTTTTCCTCGTTTTCCATACTTTTAATAGCTGCTTAATTGCCACAAGTACACCTCTGTTAATCCAGATTCTTATTACATACTCAATATTTAGTCCGCACCTTGGAGACAGTAGGATCACCGACAAAGAACTTCGTGGAAAGTTGATGTTCCAAATCGCATCAATTCTGTCCAGCATGTCTTTCCAGTAGTCCATCACCCTATCACAGTTCCATAGCATGTGTAACAGAGTTCCTTTTTCTTTCCGACAAACCCAGCAGTAATCATTTTCCAACAGACCTAAGCAACACATACGGACAGGGGTCCAATAAACCCTACCCAACACTCTTTGATGGATGTAACGTAAGTTTAAATCAATTTTTGCCTTTACTGGGACTCTCCAGAGTTCTTCCCATTCCTTCACCGAAAATGTCCTTGCCCAACTCCTCAGACCAGTTCATTCTTAGCTTCTCCCATGATGCTAACCAATGACTTTCCAAAGGCATAAGGTTCATGAAACTAGACACCTGTTGCATTGCAGAAAATAATTCACATATACCTGATTACTGTGCAATTCGTGTGCCTAACATCTGTTGCCTATCACAAATCAAATCCTTCAAGATTCTATATCTTCCCATTTCCCTCCTATTTAGCCCATATTTATCGCTCAAGATTCTCAAACGAAACCATTTCATCATCATTCCAGGTGTCACCAATCACTACAATACCTTTATTACACCAACTCTTTCAAGTCAACATCGTATTACTCACCTGTAATGCTGGGTTACACCAGAGTGATGCATCTCTGTACATATGTAAGCCAGGGCCACTCTCCACTATCAGTGAAGCTAATTCATCCTTCGTGACGACAATTGATTTTAAGTTCATAGCTTGACGCAATAGTTTTCCAAGGGACTACAAACTCTTTACATGGTGTGGTTCCAACATTTGCTTTTCTATTTGTACCCACCAAGGCACCGGGTCCAAGTCATCATTTGAGAAGATGCATTTTTTTTAACAGAAATCCCTTACAGTAATTCCCTAGGATGAAGTAATCAAATCCATCTTCCTGAACACGTTTGAATCGTATACAGGAGTTGCAGGCTGGATCAGTTGCAAATCTTTGACACCATTTGCTGGCTTCGATAACAAGGAGATTCAGACTAGAGTCCCTAAATCTACACTTCGTAATGTTGGACGCCTTAAAATTAGATTCAAAAGTGTGTTAATGGGGGGGGGGGCTAACCGGGCTGGAGGCTGATGGAGGTGTGAGTCTGTTATCTCTGCAGTCCTGCAACGTGAAAACCGGAAAATCAAACCGGCGTATCATACCCGCTCGAGGAATTCTCGAGTGGGTATGATACGCTGCGAGACGCCGTAGTGTGTTCCATTCACGGACATGAGAAATATATAGCACGACTTAACAGAAAAAGCAAATAAGAAAGAAAAAATATAATAAAAAATACAACTGAAAGAGGAAGTGGATATCTTCTAGTCCAACATGAGGAATTGACCCAATCACCTGCCCTGAGGGGGGGAACATATCTGTTGTTTGATCAGTGGGAGTTCATTGATCCATAGAAGAACAAGGATGGGATATGCGTACAGCATCCTATTGACCAGACTGAAGAGTCTATACCTAGGTACCAGCAAGGGATTGATTCCATGACACCTTCTACATCTCCAAATATGACATACAGAGATGATATGGCTTACTCCAGTATATGAAAGGCAAGCCATAATGAGATCTTCGCTTCACGTCCTGATGAAGGTCTGAAAAACAGAGGGTCAAGATTGTTATTGCCCAGTCCCTTGACCGAAACACGTGTCGACAAAGAAAACTGTTTGTAATTGTAACTAACGGATAGTGACACCTGTACTAAGGATAGGGTCCAAATATGTTGTAAAAGCACTTGTCTCAAATATGGTGTAATACAAGGTTCTGTTTACACAAAAAAGTGGAGAGCTGTTGCTGATATGAGAGTGTGTGTGTGAATGAATGACGGAGACAACTGTAGTGTGAGCTTGAATTTGGATAAGTTTGATGTAGTAATTGATTTTATGATATTTGTATGTATTGTAGAATTACAATGATGTACATATACATATATATTTTTATATTGATGGAATAAAACTGTATATAAAAACGAATTGAGTTAGAGAATCCTGTCATCCTCCATCTACTGGTTTACCTCATTATTTTTAAGTGCACCATACAGCAGCGGTTTACTGAGCGCCAGGTAAACAAACATGTTGAGAATAAAACTGTAAATCCCCAGGAGAGTCGGAGGGTGAATGGCTCTGGGAGGAGGGCGGACTCACGGCCTTGAAACGCGGCTCCGGTGAAGTAGCAAAATGGCAGCCGCACCAAGGATAGCAAGATAGGGGCCGTTGCGAACTGGTGTCCCCGAATAAGGCGCCTCCAGACACGGTCCGGAGGCCTGTGCCTGCTGTGGCACCTAATGCAGGTACGGCACCAATAACTGTGTCCCCTAGGTGGGGGTGCAGGAATCTCTCCTCCGTTGGAAGTGGCTGGCGAACCAGACCGAGACCGAAATCCTTGAGGATGAGGCAGCTAGCCTCCTGGACCCCAATCAGCAGCGGGGGTTCGAGCGGCCTCCCCACCCATTCTCCTCCTGCAGCCGGCGGTGGCCATGTGATCCGGGAGGATTCCCGGCTGGGGACAGCGCGGCGGACGGTGGAGGTGCTGTCCCCGACCGGCAGAGCAGCAGCAGTGGTGCCGTGGGCGGGTCTCCCTCTGTGAGCTAAAATGCAGCATTGGCAGCGGGGGATCCGGTACGGGCCCCACAGCATGGAGGATATGCGAGGGGAGCCGGAGGCGTAAACTGAATAGAGGGAACCAGGAGGCCCCAGACCAACAGAAGCAGAGCAGCTCAATTTTTATATAGCCCAGGTGGTGGTCCACCCAGCGTGCAGAGCACCCAGAGGAGAAAAGGCAGACAGCTACGCCGGCGGACTGCATTGGGAGGTTGCGGTGGTCCTGCTGGCAGAGCTGCCGCAATACAGAGCATAACCCTGCAGGTGACGAGAGGGTGGGTGACAGCAGTTCGGCCCAACATTGAGCAACGGCCCACGCAGGGGGGCTCACCCACTGTCTACAGGACTGGAAATTCACTTCTGTCAGTATGCAGGAGAATAGGGGGCTTCCCTCCCCTCTTTTTTGCTGAAACGCAGCAACGGCAGTGAGGGCCGGAACTGGTCCCGCTGCAGTGAGGATATGTCAAGGGGAGCTGGAGGCATAAACTAAGTAGAGGGGACCAGGAGGCCCATGTCCAGTGGAAGCGCAGCAGCACCAGTTCTACATAGGCCCGGGTTGTAGTCCACTTGGCACGCAGAGCACCCTAAGGAGGAAAGGCAGACAGTTATACCAACGACCTGCATTGGGTAGTGGCTTGCTGGCAAAGACACTGTTGAATGGGGTATAACCCAGCAGAGGAGGAGGGGGTGGGGGATAGATATTAACCCCAACATTGGACAACGTCTAAGCACAGTGGTCCATCCGCTGTCGCATGAGCCGGAGAGGCACTTCATTTAGCATGCGTGAGAGAAGGTAGGACCCCGCGGAACAGGATCACAGGGGAAACTACAGGAAGAGAAAACACTGGGGCACTCGCAATTTGGCTGCTGGTGAGGGTCTGATCAACCCTGCAGAGGCCAAGAGAGGTGGTTTTCCTGCACTCCTAATTACAGCGGAACCCCCTTCGTCTCCCCTTTGTCCCCACCCACCTATGGGCAAGATGAAGTCGGGGAAGGCCAAGGACAAGCCAGGCACGTCTATTAAAGAGATGCTCCAGCAGTCTTAACTGGAATTTGATCCGCCTCCTGCAATAGAGGATGATGCGCAGCCTGCCAAGAGAGGAGACATTATGCGCCTGTTTCAGTCTATACAAAAGTAAATGGCTTCAACAATGCAGGAATTCTTCTTCTTCTTCTTCTTAATTAACGAACGCGTGGGCGGACCCACGCAGGCGCTTCCCCATCCAATTGGATGATGTGCACCTATCCACTATTCAGCATTCAACCTACGTAAAACTCACAATTCCTCCCACCGTCCTGTCTGCCTCACAAAATCCAACAACAATGCAGGAATTGAAAAGCTCCTTCCAGGACTTATCTCATTATGTGCTGCAGAATGAAACTAAAGTGGGAGAATTGGAGACAGCCTTTTGCGATCAAGCAAATGCACAGGACCAGATGGAACACAGAGTGGCGGTGCTGGAAGCCTTTAGGCAATCCTCAGAAGAAAAACAGGAGGACGCTGAAAGCTGTTCCTGAAGGAATAATGTACGGGTCAGAGGGGTGCTGAGGGAAGTTAAGGATCAGGAATTGGAGGCCTACATCAAGGAGTTTTTCCAAGATATACTGGGGGACACTGAAGCTGATCTTATGCTGGATCGCACGCACAGAGTGTACTCCAACTTTCAAACGCGGCAAAATCTTCTCCCGGATGTCTTGACGAGAGTCAATGTTTTCAAGAACAAAGAACTGATCTTGCATAAAACCAGGGAACAACACTGCCTGGAGTATAAGTGGGCATCCCTCCAACTGTTCCAGGATCTCTCCCAAGGAACAATCCAAAGGCGCAGGCTCCCGAGACCCTTGACTAACTGGTTAGGAGATGAAGGGGTTTGTTACATAATAATATGGTACTCCTTTCGCTTATTGTTTCCACTGGATGGTATTCAACATCAATTCACTATCCTCTGAGCTGCGGTGGAGACCCTTAAGGGTCCCTCGATGTCCACATGGTCCCAATCGCAATCGAGGAAACATAGACTAAAGGAACGTCGTAGGCCTTTGATGGACAGACGGGAGAGGAGCTTGAATCGGGAGGCCCCGACTTGAGACTGCATCCAAGGCAAACAAGTGTTCTAGCTAACTGGGAAAACAATGAGGCGCTCAGGAGCAGGAAAGAAGAGCTGGTTATTGAGTTGTACAGGCTGTGTTTAGCCAATTGAAAAGTCTACTAAGGTGACTATGAGGGCACTAGGAGATCACGCCCTATCTCAAGCAACAGGCCTGATGTTTACCCCAGACAGGGTTGCTGAGGTTTTGAGTTACGGTTTTTTGGTTTCTTTTATTTTTTTGTTATGGTACGGCTCAGCAGAAGACTACACAGTGAACAGTCTGGGTGACAAAAAAAAGGGTCTGTCGGAAGGAGAGGTCGATGGGACAATCGGGGAAATGCTCGGTAGCGGGGGGGGGGGACAGGGGCAATGAAAGGTTGTTTGAGCATTTGCCATGGGCTCTAGATAAGGGGGGATACGGGAATGGCTGATGTGAAGATTGTGTCCCTCAATGTTCAGTGGCTGAACTCGCCAAGAGCGTGTTGACTAAGCTAGTAGATCTAAAAGCAGATATAGTTCTAATCCAGGAGACACATCTTTTACAGTAAGACTGGCCACGGTTGAGATCCCAGTGGTTTCCCCACCAATATTTTGCATCTTCTGCTCATAAAATAGGAAGGGGGGGTTGCAATTCTTATAGCCGTATCCCTTCACTTTGAACACGGTTAGATCCTAAACGATACATTGGGCTTAAATTACGTTTAGCGGACAGGGACTTCACCTTGTTTTCAATTTATGGCCCTAACCAGGACCGAGATCAGTTTCACACTCCACTATTCCCACGCATCGCGCAATTTCAAAGGGGTGAACTGGTGATGGGTGGTGGTCCTGGAGGGGAGGGTTGACAAGACAGGCCCAACGCCATCCACAGAGGTAGCTAAAGTGGTCCCTCTAAAGATATATGATATGATAGATTATTTATAACGCACTTAATACCCAGAGGTTTCTAAGCGCGGACCCGGCGATCGAACCTGTGTTGCTTTGTGTCGTCTTGTTTCCAAGGCGAGCATGTTGCCCCTGAGCTATCCTCCTGAGACTATAGGGGATATGGGGCTGGTGGATATATGGAGACACTTACATCCCCAACAGTGCGATTACACGCTTTTCTCATATGTACACCGCAGCTATTCCAGAATCAATTTTTTGCTGGTGTCCAGACCTGTTCTCCCAGGATTATCTTACGCCACCATAGAAGTAGCATTGGTATCGGACCATTCCCCCATAACCTTGCAACTGGATGGGTGCGGGTTGAGAGGTAGGAAAACAACAGAGTGGAAGCTGAATGACTCCTTGTTAGCGGACCAGGCGATATGCACCACCATCACAGAGAGGATAACCCAATATTTTCAGGAGATCCTTATGGGGGCGGTATCACTGTCCAGAGTATGGGAGGCATTAAAACCAACTTTGAGGGGGGAATTGATCAGTTTAGCCTCAGCTCGCAAAATGATCCTCACAGCCCAACCGGTTAAGGCAGAAGAGTTAGTTAAGGATTGGGAATCTCAATATAAGGTGGATGGAGCTAGGAGGACGTATAGGCAGTTGCAAGTGGCGAGGGCGGAATTAAAAGCCTGTGGGCAGATGACATCTCCCATAAACTGCTCAGGACAAAACATTTTTATTACAGCACCTCGAATAAGGTGTCTTGAGTATTAGTTTATAAACTTCAGGCCCAGAGGAACAGTACTACAATTGGATGGTTGAGGGACACGCAAGGCCAAATGCATGACAAGAAAACAGCTAAAATTGATTTATTAACGCAGTTTTATACAGAACTATATGCAGCTGGCCCTTTACACAGCCCGCAGCAGGACGCGTTTCTGTTAGATTCCCCCTTTCTCAAATAGCCGAAGCGCACCTGCAGACATTAGTCACCCATAACAAATTAGGAGGTCACACAAGCTATTCAAGCCCTCCCTAGGAATAAAGGTCCAGGACCAGACGGGTTCACGACCCTGTTTTATTAAAACGTTCGCCTAAATTCTTACTCCCCATATGGTGGAAGTGTTCAACTCCTTCATGGAGAGTTGGTCTATTACACCATCAATGGGGGAATCGACATTAACATCGTTTGCCAAACCGGGGAAAGATCCCATGCTTTACTCCTCAGACAAGCCTATAGCAGTCTTAAATTATGATGCCTGCATAATCTCAAAAATATTAGCTACACGCTTGACAGTGGCATTCCCAACAATAGTGGTGACAGACCAGACGGGTTTTGTCCCAGGCTGCCAGACATTCGATAATATCCGTTGTACGGTGGACATCTCACACAAACAGCCACTGGCACTTCTCTCAATAGATGCTGAAAAAGAGTTTGATCGCGTATATTTGGGATACCTGCCGAGGGTTCTCAGGGGGTTTGAGTTTGGCCCACGGTTTAGGAAACTGGTATTGGCTAATTGTGTTCTTCCCTCTACTCGGATCAAGGTGAATGGGATACTGTCAAGCCCGATGAATTTGCGAAGGGGGACCCGGGACGGGTGCCCATTGTCCCCCCTCCTCTTTGCCCTAGCAATGGAGCCCTTGGCTTGTTTAGTGCGTTCTTGAGAGATACTTTGGGGGTGGAAGTAGCGGGCTATCACCACAAGCTAGCGCTTTCCGCTGACAAACTCCTCTTCTACATGCAGGACTCCCTAACATCTTTGCCCCAATTCATCTCATTACTGGACAGATTTCAGGAGGTCACCGGGTTTAAGATTAATGACTCAAAATCTACAATCCTTAATATAAAAGAATCATGGGAGACAGTAGAACGCCTGTAATCTAGCTTTCCATTCTCATGGGCTTCCCATACTTTGAAATACTGCTCATCGCGGCCAAACAGGATTTGGCAATGTGGAGTACGTCTGAAATCTCATGGTTAGGCAGAATAACAGCGATTAAGATGACCCTACTGCCGAGATTGCTATACACATTTCAGGTGTTATCAATTTGGATTCACTGGGCGGAATTGAAAGAACTGTAGGCTCACATTTTTAGGTTTATATGGTCCAAACAGTTTGCCAGAGTTGCTAGGCACACGTTTATGACAGCAAAGATAGTGGGGTGTCGGCTGGCGGTACCTGATATCGATAGCTACCTTTATGCTGCTCAACATGCACCTGTCCTAGAAAGTCGAGCCGCAGAAAATAATCTGAAGCACTGGGTAGTTAATGAACAGGAGGCCCTGGGTTCCCCTATACATCAGTGGTGCTGGTTTCCCCCCCAAGAGCTAGAAGACTGGGTAGACAAGGGCATTCAACAACATTCACCACAATGGAGTACTGGGATAAGGCCACACAGTGATTTGCTACAACTACTTTCCCCTCTCTTATGACAGGCATATGGGGAAACAGCAAGTTCCCCCCAGGTCTGAGTGGAGGACAGTTTCTTCGATGGTCTGAAGGGGCGCTGAGCAGGTTGGGGCAAATGTTTCAGGATAATCTCCCTCTCACGTTTGACCAATGTAAGCAGATCTTTCAGGTTAATGAAGCGGATAGATATGGATATATTCAGCTCTGGCATTGGGTTGCCAGCGTAGCAACCCGGGGGAAGCGCAGCACGACTACCTTTGAGGATGTATTCATAGGGGACTCCCCAGCAGCGAAACTGGCATCCCTATATAGGAGATTTAAGGCCCGCACGGGTACATGTCTAAACGGAAGGAGGATGTGGGTAGGCCATAGATGAGTTAACGTGGTACAATATCTGGACAAGGGCTGGTAAGGCTTCTCAGGTGGTTCAGCTCAAGGAAAATGGTCTTAGAATACTGTGCAGGTTGTACCTGACTCCAGAAAGGCTGCACAAAATGAATCTGCAGCTCTCCCCCGAATGTTGGCTATGTGGGACGGCTTCCGGTTCTTTTTTCACATGTGGTGGGTGCGCCCTCAGATCCACGGGTTCTGGGGAAAAGTAGTCGCCCAAATTAAAGAGATTTGTGGATTGGAACTTGTACTCGACCCCCTGGTGTTGTGGTTGGGCAACAGAGCTTCCAAAGGCCATTACAAAATAGGAGCCAGAGGATCATGTTTGGTCACCCACTTATTGGTGGCAGCAAGACTGGTCATATGAAAGCATTGGAAGAGTCTAGGGGAACCGGACATCAGGGAATGGTGGGCACGAGTCTGGTATGTGGCAATCATGAGCAAAATGGATGGGGCAATGCAGGGGCGGATGTCGCAGTACTTAGCGGACTGGTCCCCATTAATCACATATGTGAGCGGGCATGATAACCCCAATGTCAATCAAAAGCCCCATGAAATGTCATCATTTTCACTGTTAAAGGCCTCAGAGTGAGACTTAAATCATGGGGAGAAGGCGCCAGACGTTACCAAAACTTGTAGTTGTATAAAGTTCTTACATATCTTGGGAATTGCTGAGTATCACTGCACCACATCTTATAGTTTTACAGTTTTAAGTTTATTTTAGTTTCTCTTAGTTTCCTTAGTTTCAATGCCAAGCACAGACTTTATGTATATGCACCACCATGATTCACCACGAACACAACTGGAGTTAAGCTGTAGAACTATATTTGTACAGGATTAAGGTATGAAGTATTGGTGATTGGTGTACAATGTAAAGCACTGAATAACGTTTAAATGATTTTTAAAAAGTGTATTATCAGAGGTGTTTATCAATTTCCATAAGAGATTCATTCGACGCAAGTTCAATTGGCTACAAATACTATTAAGTCCTAACTCAGCATATAAATATTCAACTGGCATTGAACTAGGGCTTTTATGTTAACAATGGGGCTGAAGCACCAAACTTCAGCACCATTCAAAAGGACAGGAGGTATTTTTGCCTTGTAAACTTGTATGATAGAACCGATGGAATAGCCACTGTTATTTTGGGTAAATCTCATGATGGCACCGAACTGCTGGCCCACGTTCACCTCTATGTTGTCCATCTGTGGTTCCACCTGAGGTTGTCATCAATGGTATCACCCAGATAATCATATTGAGGGACAATTTCGAGATCATGAGTATTCATCTTCCAGGTGAACTTAGTCTTTGCTTTGTGTGCCGCAGACTTAAAAAACGATACTCTTAGTCTGCCATTAATGGACAGTGCATTTTTATTAGAAGATACATTTGGCTTGTTGAGCTGTTGCAGAAGGCCTTTGGGTGTGCAGTCTAATATTACCAGGTTATCAGCATAAGCAAGCCACTGCATATCCGAGTAACCCAATCTGGGGAGAAAAACTGATTAAGAACTCAACTCATTAGATAGATCTGCAGAGAAAAAGATTAAATAGACATGGGGCTAATATAAACCCCTGCTTGAGCCAACGAAGGTTGGCATGGTTTAGTTACTTAACCAGAGAGAGACAGTGTTACTTTAACTCTAGTGTTGGTGTGAAGAGATAGGATCATTTTAAGAAGACCTGTAGGTATACCCGAGTTAGTCCGTTTTTGCCATAAGACACCCTGCCGTACAGTGTCAAAGACGGAGCTAAAATCAATGTCAGCAATATAAACAGTCTGCTTTAGCGTCCGCTAGGCAAATTCAACAATGGATATTAAGGCTAATAGGTTGACGTAATTGGCAGAACCCATGCAGAATCCTGTCTGATTTAAAATAGTTTTCTGAAATTCAGCTATTCGGAATTGTCAAATGAATGCACACAAATATCTTAGATGGAACATCTAACATAGCCAAAATTCTATAACTTTTGGGTTGCTACCTACCCCTTTTTTGTGTGCTGGAACAATAATACTTTCTGCCAAGTAGGAGGAAGCAGGCCACTGTAATGAATAGCAATGACAAGGTCATGCATCACTTGGGCCCACCAATGCTGAGTCATCTTAATTAAGCCATTGCAGGAGCCCATCAAGCAGGCGAGAATGTTTTAATGTCTTTATAATTGCAACTAGTGTTGCAACTTGGCCATTATAGACCACCCTCCCGCTGTCAGTTATATCATAGATCGTATATTCAGGAGGAATATTTTGTCCAATAGGTTTTCCAATAAATTGTTCCCATTCCACCTTTCAGGTGCCCCTCCAACCCCATAATGGTCTGAGATGAGTGTACAGGTTATACCAGTTTCCAAAACCTCTTGACATCATTACTTCTAGCAACCATGATCCGTGCTTGCCACTGTTCGTGTAGTTTTCTTTTGCGATGGTTCCTCAACCAACTTGATAAATTGCCTTCCTATTGCGGACTGCCTTAATGGGGTCCGATCAACTAGACACACCTTTTCTAAAACGTTGCAGATCACGCCTTAGTAGCCTCTTGGCATCTGGTATTTCCTGATCATACTGGTGCCTGTGGCTGCCTTTAATATGCATCAAAATCTTACTGGGTGTAGACTTCTTGTTGCCAATAATGAATTCAGATATACAGGGCATAGCTTCATTGTATATATGCAGGTTTATCAGACAGAATTCCATCATGGAGTATAAAGCAACAGGTGAAAGTTAGTCTAAATCCTTAGTAGAGTAGCTTCTCGTGGAGGCTGTGCCTCTACCGGTAATGAAACAACTATGTGAATATCTCAAACTAAAGGTAATTAAATAATTAATGTCAATTTTATTGTTTTATATCAAGAAACATATCAGCAGGTGTGATGAGACTGAAGGTCGAGAAATCAGATTATAGCGATCACGACCCGATAATTGTAACTTTGAAAGGAACAGCTACAGGACAGAGGCCTGGATGGCACCAAAAAATAGAAGGACAAAGAGGTTTAAACAGAATCTGTATCTATCCAAAAGATATGATGAATTTAATCAACAAATTGGAGGTGGAATATGAACAAACATTAACAACATATAGAGAAATCAAGAAAGAACTACTTAAACCTAAGTTTATACATGCGCATGTATATAACAAAAAGATAATTGAGCAAAAAATAAACAACTAAGGAAAGATATCAGGATATTAAAAGAAGCATATCCTCTGAACAGCAAAGACCATACGAAGAAGAGATTGCAAAAATACAGAAATTGGCTAAAAAACGAAAAGGCAAGTATACTGCAAAATGATGCAGAAAGAATGTTGAGAACATTGTCATCAGCAAATAGCCGATATTTCTGGCAATTATGGAAGGAAAAAGGGTGAATCAACTACGTCAACTTTAGACAATCCAATAGCAGAAGAGGGATGGACAAACCATTTCGAACAGTTACTCGGAAATATGAATGAAACACCTCAGGCGACCTTGAAAAAAACCAAACCGAGTGGCAAACAGGGATGGCATATTGCTGTTGATAAAGAGGAAATCCTGAGACTAATAAAGAGATCTAGTTCTTCGAGGGCACCCGGCCCTGACGCGTTATCTAATGCCAACATAAAGGAAGCACCAGAAAACTGGGCTGCTTACTGCAAAATCCTTTTTGCAAGAATATTTGAAGAAAAAAGAATCCCCCAAACATGGAAGAATGCAATAATAATTCCGGTTTTTAAGCAAGGTGATAGGCATGAGGCTAGAAATTATAGACCTATCGCGTTACTTGATGTGATAGGGAAGCTTTTTGCTATGGTAATCTTGAAAAGACTCAAGGAATGGATTAAAGACTCAGCCTCTATTGACATTCATCAAACCGGATTTGTGAGTGATGTAGGATGTAATGCAAACCTACAACTCATAAACTTGTAACAACGAGCCATGAAAAATAAGGAAAAGGCAAATCTTGCGAGTGTTGATTTAAGCCAGGCTTTTGATAGCATCGATCGCACCTTACTCTGGAAAAATCTGAAAGATAAGGGATACCTGGATGATCTACTAGAAGCCATTCAGGAATTATACACAAATACAATCCTACAAGTGAGATTGGACAGACAAGGTAATTTATCTAAAAATGTTATAACAACAAAGGGTTTGAAGGAGGGCTGCCCATTGGCAGCAACGCTCTTTAACTTCTACATCCATGACATTACTGTTAAAGTAGATCTAACGAATGAAAGATTGTTCCCTCCAAAAATAAACAGGAGAGATGTAGGATCACTCCTGCAGACGATATAATTATCCTCGAGATGACTAAAATTGGGCTCCAAAGAAAACTCTTGCTACTTCAAAACTATATTCAAAGGAAAAAACTCAAGATAAATCCAGAGAAAACAGTCATCATGGAATATGGAGAGTGATCACACCAAAAACATCAGAAAAATTCATGGTGGCTAGATAATGTGAAACTCACTGCTGTTAAAGAAATGAAATATCTTGGAGCTCAAATCAACACACTCAAGAGTGAAAGTCCATGGATAGAAAAAAAAAACAAGACAGTTGACTTCGCAAGGAAGAGCCATGGACAAGAGATTCAGGAAATTCCCCCTGACGCCGAACCTGAAGTTCGATAAACAGAAAGTATGACCTGTGCTAATATATGGAACGGAAGCCTGTCCAGGAATACAGAAAAAGACATGGGATTGTCTTGAATGACATTTTTGGAGAAAGGTTTTGCAGTTACCTCAACCCATACCTGTTGCCACTATTCTCCATGAATTAGGTCTAAATTCGGCATTTGCCCTTATCCAATGGAACAGTATTGTATTATACAGGAAAACTATAATATACACTTCTCCACCACAACTCATAGTGCTAACAAGCAGAGAGAACAGCAAAGATCCGGCCTCCAGATAAGGTGCGTACCAGGCTTTTTTTTTTTTTTGAGAATCTTGGAAATACAACAGCTTTATTATTTTCCTGAGTACATTTACACACAGGTTTAGAGCAGAGGGCAGTGCAAAGGTCAGGTTACTTGGCACAAACCAGAACACTTCTTTTGAATTTTATCTACATGGATGTAATTGCAAGCCATGCCATGGATAAAAGCCTCTGAAACAGAATGTATTTCTTTGAAGCCTTTCAAAAAAAGAAACTGTACACTGTGATTAAAGGAATGGTTTATTTCCATTCAGAGTCTGCTGTGATACTGCTCATGGAGCAAACAGCACTGTGCATATTTATTTTCCTAGCATTTTAGGATTGTATAATTAATAAGATGGAAAAATAAGTTGCAATTGAGAATTAACATTTTCTAACAAAGTATGCTTCTTTTCCAGTGAAAGCAAACCAGTATTTCACAATTGTATTTTTCAGAGTTTCCGTGCTGTGTGCATAATCATGCGGAGGCACATCATTTTTACACTTTTAATTTACACTCTAATTATAAAAACAGTGTGTAAAACGATAAGAATGCACGGTCTAGTTTACATCCATGCAACCTTGCAGTAACCTTGCAGTAATGGGGTACATTACTATAAATGGTCAGTGGCAGCAAAGTCTTTGCTCAAGGGTGAGTGATTGTTATTACAACAATCACAGGTGTTCTAGCCTCTCAAATCTTCAAGACTACAGTTAAAACATTCAAAAACGGACTCTCAAGGAAGTGCAAGCTCTGTTCAAAAACAATCAAATTAAAGTTACATTTATAATTGAAATAGTAACTCAGCAAAATCTGTCCCTGTGATCATCCAGATAGGTATTTAACTTTATGTAGCGCTTCATACATGGACAAACCATTTCACAATTGTATTTTTCAGAGTTTCCGTTCTGTGTGCATAATCATGCGGAGGCACATCATTTTTACACTTTTAATTTACACTCTAATTATAAAAACAGTGTGTAAAACGATAAGAATGCACGGTCTAGTTTACATCCAGGCACTGTGATTATTATACCTCAGTCGATACTCAGTTAACTGACCTCTGAAGGATGTTAGCCAATAAGATAGATCAGCCGGTTGAGCACTTGTTGCTGCGATCTGCCCTTGATCTGTAGGTTGCAGGTTCGAATCCCGGCATGGCTAACTCATCCTTTCGAGGTCGATAAATGAGTACCGACTTCGGTTTGGTGAAATTTGTGATAAATAGGTTCTATGTACAGCGCTTTGCCAAAAGCGCTATATAAATAACCCTTTGACCATGAGATTAGATATATAATTTAGCATGGAGTCCTTGCCTCTCTGCACTGTTGTATCATAACATTGGCATACCATTAGGTAGTAATAGCTCCAGGAAATGAGGACTTTCATTAAACATCAAAAGACAATTCTTCTACCGAACCTCAAAACGCACAATGCAATTAATGTTTGCTTTACTATGTAACTGGCTAGGTTTTTGTGTTTTCAACATTCAAATAAATACAGGAGAGATCAAATGGCCAGACCTTAGAGAAATATTGAAAGGTGTATTCTGTCACAATGCAGAAAAGCTGCTGCATAGTAATGATTTCCATACAGTTTTTGCACAAGTCGGCTGGATGTCACATACATTTTACTCTCTTGCAAAGGAGAAAAGTCATTTTTACTCTCCTAAAATCACATTTACTCTCAAAGTTTAAAAATAGGGAATAAAATACTCCGAACTCAAAATCTTATCTGGAGCACTGGCAAAGATGATGCAGTTATTAAGAGCTGGAAGTTAAAATCGGAAGCTTCACTTGTTGAAATGGGTTGACAGAAAGAAACATTGTTAAAAATCCCCTGTTAATAAAAAGGAACATCTTGGCGATAGATTTGGGTGATATAACAACTAGAAGATTGTCCTAAAACATTCACTGTCTAAATGAGAACTCTATTGGCAATCTGAACCAAACAAGATCATATTTAAGAAAATGTCCTAATACGTTGGATAAGGAATACGATAATGAGATTTCGACTAAATGTGCTGCAAAACAGGACAACATTAAGACGATATAGAAAAGATCAATTAGATCTATGTAGACTTTGCAACAAAGAGAGAGAAACTTTGAAACATCTTTGTCTCTTCTGTCCGAATCTAAAGGATCTGAGGTCTATACAGTTGATGAATGTAATAGACAAAAAAGTGGGTTTGGACGCAGAAAAATGGTGGGATCTGATATATGAAATGGAAGATCAGAAAGTAAATTACGCCATTATTAATTTTTAAAAACAAATGTTTCAGGTGTTGGAGACAAAGAAGTGAAAGCAGGATAAGTAAATGTAACAACATTGTATTACTGAGGAAACATTGTATAACAAAGTGAGTGGATTCTACTGCAAGGGAAGATCATTTTAATTTTAAATTATTCTTTTTGTCCCAAATCTTGTTTATTCCACCTGCTTTTGCCTGAAGTGGATTTTATTTTTTAGAAGGAAATTAGGGTCATTTTAATGATGATAAAGACAAATGTAAAATTGTAAAAGTTTGTAATAAACTATATATAAAATAAAATAAATAAAATAATTAATGTCAATTTTAGGTAAGATGCTATTAACCTTATGCATGTGTGACTATGCAAATCCAATGCTTACAATGGGAGGGTGCATATACAAGATAAAGAAGTAACGCAGTAACGACAAAAGCAACATGAAGGGTGACCGCATGACACACGTATATCACACCTATATTACACCTAGTGCGCCACACGTTAGGGAATGGAGTGCTGTGCTGGTAAGTACATGTGCAAAAACACAGAACGCATAGGTAGTTTTAACTAGGGATAGGTAAGCACGGCTGCCACAACAAAAAGTACACGTGCAGCAATTGCAATATTTTGTTTAAACGTAACTTAGAAGTGTAAGGAGGTTAAGGGTTAGGTATATTAACGAATAACAGTTTGGCTATATTTTAGTAGGCTCAGGGCAGACTAGACAGAAGCAATTTTTTTTGTTGTTTTGAAAAGCCACAGCTCACAGCAGAATTGAAGCTTTGCTGACACTCACATCAAATGCTAGATCAGCTCACCAAGGGTGAGACATCAAGAAGCCCACAGTAGCGAATTCATTGTTGCAGAAGGAAAGTTTCTCATGGGAAGAGAACTACAGCCCAATGCCAGGTGCAGGCCATGATAATTTAAAGGTCATTGGGCTGGGTACCAAGCGCCTAGGCAGTGAGCACAATAGCAAAAGAGAATTAAAGAGGGAAAATTTGGTTTCAAAAACAGTGCACAGTATTTCTATCTAGAGCTGGCACGATGCCAGAGAGGAGATGGGGAGCAAACAGGTGAAGGGGGTGGGGGGATCAGGCAAGAGCGTAACCAATCAGGGGACTGGGATAGGGTGTTGCAGAGCCTGCAACAATGCCCCTGACGTTTTTCACGGAAATGTTTTAATCCAATCAGGACATGCAATGTATATGAACCTATAGGGGACCTGTGACGACCCACTAATTACGTATTAGCACATCCCCAAAATTGTAACGATTGACAAATTATGCTAATATGAGATTTCCTTGTATAAATATTGCTGCCCTTCTGGGCGGAGTTGATAATGTATAACAGTTCAGGTCCACTAAGCTGTTTGTCCTCCCAATCGACTGGTCAATAAAGCTGGGTTTTTTTCTTGCACTGTGTGCTCTTCTTTTGGATTACTTTTGTATTCTTTCTTGAATCGCACATGGAGACCACTGGTCTACACATGTTTGAAGTATTCCAGCTGATTATACTATTTCCAGTGCCGATGTCCACAATTCGTTCGGAAAGTGGCACTGGTTCAGATAAAACAGAGCAAGCAAACAAGGGAAAAAGATAATCTCCTCACATGAGGTAATTTTCAAATCCACTTGGTAAGAAAATAACGAATAGGCGAGAGTATGAAGATATAATCAATAATGGTAGCACTAATGGAGGAGATCCTTGGATAGTTATCATGATGGCCCGCCTGACAGCGGCCATTCATCTTTGAAAATGTAGTTTAACTGCCTAATTCCTTTAAAAATAAGTTTGGCCAAAAGCATTTACATGAGGAATAAATAAACGCCAATTTAAATGCCCAAAGCCTTGCTGATTTGATTTGTGATTTGATCTTCTCTCGCTGGCATTAGCTGGGAAATGATGCAGCCGTGTTCAATCCCTCCCTTCCTGGCTTCCTTCCTTCCCACGCCTCCAGTGTTGTCATTTCCACTTATAATAAGTGACTTTAGGCTTGTTTGTGCCCAGTGTCGCTTATAGTTTTCCCAGGTCGCTTGTTGTGGTTTTTATACGCTTAGCTCTTTCTTTGTGTGCTTATTATTGTGTTCAATTGCTGACCACCGCCGGCCCTGCCAGGCCTGGGTTCATTCACAGGGTAATTTACAGACGAAAGGAGAATGATCCTCTTGTCCTCCCAACCACTGTCGAAACACACACCCTGAAGCTCTGGCTGATTGCCATTATCATGCAAGGCCACAGGCAGCCTCCAGAACTGGGCTGCCTATGGCTAATCTCTGGGTTTAGCCGGTAGACTTTAGGTTTCCAAGCTCTTAGCTGGGTCTCAGGGAAAGAGCCTTGAGACTCTGGGTTTTTCAGCAACTTCGACCCCCTCTCCATGTGATTGGTTACAAACAGACTTCCATTGGCCAGTCACATAGAGTAGCGGGCAGAGAGCCAGAGTAACAAGAAAATTGTGCCTCTATATGGCGTTACACCATAGTGTTTGCCTTTTAAACATGTGGGCTGGTGGGTAGGTGAAGTCTTAAGTGAATGTGGGCGAGGTGTCGGGTGACACAAATATCCAGATTTCTCTTTTTCAAATGTAGGCTGGTCAATGTGGCCTTTTAATGACCTTCAATTAATCCTTTCTCTCTTATCACCCGCAAGCCAATAAGTCTGACATGCAAAAAAGGGGTTGTAAATGGATTCATAACAGGATGTTGTTAGTTTGTGACAAATGCAATCTGTACCCAAGTATCATTACTACAGTGGTTTAAAAATAATATATTCTTTTCTGGCTTGTATTATTTTACGTTCTGGCACTTGTAATTGTCATTTTAGGATGTGGAAAATTGGGCTATAACGTACTTTAGACTTTGCATGTTCTCTACGGATTTACATATTGTAAGTTGAATTACTATCAGAGCTCTGAACTTTCCTGTGACCATGTATGAGAAGGCCTTGCAGTCCTGTTTATCCCCTTGGAGTCTGGGACTAGTAAATATGAAATTACGGAAAACTAAAAGTCCAAGAATTCCAAGCAAAATCAGGTCAGGGTGGCATTCTCATGCATGGCCACAGGCAACTTTAGTGCTCTGCTCTAGAAGACATTATTGTATGCCTTACAATGTAAATATGTGTGCCTGGCGTTGCTTGGAAGGTATGTGTTTTAATGCCTAAACTATAGCATGGGTTAGAATCCCAGCTTCACTGTTTGACCAAAGTGTGTGAGCCTGGGCAAATAATGTAATCTCTTACAGCAAAGAAGACTCAACTGGCAGGGCCAAGTTTAATTTCCTCCCCTATTGCTGCCAGTCAGCAAGGTTGTGTGGGAAGGCCAGAATAGTGCCCAACAGGAGAATGAGTGAACCTCTTTGCTATGCCCATTTAGGCTGGGTCACAGTTTATCATTTCTACAGTTTCTTGGGAGTTTCACAAAGTGAAAGAGGTGGCATAGGCGGCTAGCGTACAAGCATCGCATGGCTACTTTGCTGCAGTGTTGATGTGGGCTTGATGTGAAATGATAGTGTTTTCTGTGGTGTATACGTTTTATATATTTTATTAGTAGCCTGGACCAGTGGTTAATGTGCATGCCACGTTGGTAATATTAATTGATTGTGGTGTTTGTCGATATGGTGTTGAAGGAGTGTGAAGAGCTGTTGGTTTTCTGTAGTGGGTTAGTGTGATATTTAGGCATATGTAATGTAGACATATGTCTTCAGGTGGTGTGTATTCCATTGTGCAACCTGTGTTTTTTCAGTGGTGGATTGCTGTGTTGTTGAGTAGGGAGGGATGTAGAATGCGTTTCAAGTGGTTACTGTTATCATATCTTACTCAACAGACCCCCTAATGACAACTAGAGACAAACATTTGTCCTTTGGAAACATTGCAGTTGATTGCATTCATTTGCTTAAACGATGCAAAACATTCCTTCTCCAGCTTTTACCCCTTCTTATGCCATATTGTGTAATGTTAGGCTAAGTGTTGCTAAAACAGATGATACCATGCCATGGCAAAGATTTAGGGCTCACGGTTTCTAGTTGGTTCCTCTGGACCTCCGTTCCGACTTCCCACTGACTCCTTAAAGGGACTCCAACTGTAGCATCACTCAGTCTTACATGGGATTATGGCACAATGGAGCTGACAAGAGTGACCCATTAGGGAGCCATGGACCATAGTAGTGACTGACTAGGGAAGAGTGACTCGCCTGACAGCCAAGCACCAGGGAATGCAACTGACCAGGTGGGAGTGATACACTGGGGAGCCAAGCACCAGAAAACGTATTGTCCAGAGGAGCAACTCGCGAGGGAGCCATTGGCTAGAGGGGTGATGGGCCCTATGAACCAAGGGCCAGAGGAGAGAGCAATTAACTAGGTCACTCAGGCCCAGAGGAGCTAGCGACAAGAGGAGCCATGTCACCCGTGACATTATGAGCCAGCCATGTATTTTCACTTTTTATACTGGTACTTCTAGGCCCATACTTATGATATGACATGGCATTTATAACGCTCCTATACACAAGTGTTTCAAGGCATGACAGGCAAGGTGGGAAACAGAGGGAGGACAAAAAAACAACGATCTTACTAGGCCTAGTGACATTCAGATCGCGCAAGTGCAGGGTAACGGGGAGGGGAGAAGTGCTGGGGGGGGAGAGTGTGAGATTGGACAAGTGCAGGACAAAGGAACAGGAAACGAGTAGTGCAGCCAAAGGGTGGCAAGTGTGGGTGTTCAGAAGTGCAGACAACAAGTATCTAGTAAGTGCGAGAGAGGGGACTGTAGGGTTACAGATAAAGAACACAAGTGCAAGGGGTGCCAAGAGGCAGTGCGGGTTTGCAGCTGGAGAGACAGGGACCTGGGCTGGAATTCAGAGGGTGGCCAGGTGACCAGTGCAGTATCAGACAGAAGATCAGTAGGTGAGAGGAAGAGAGAAGTCAGAAGCAAAGAGGAAAGTCTTGAGGTGCTTACGGAACCAAAGATGGTTCTGCTCAAGTTTCAGAGAGGCAGGGAAGCTGTTCCGGAGGGAGGAGCCAGCTGAAGAAAGAGATCTGCCTCCAACTCGTTGCTTGGAGATGAACAAATATACCAATCCCAGCATGCAACAGGAAATGTCTGGACTGGCACACATGGCATGGGGCTACATGACAGGTATGCAAGGGAGGCAAGGGCCAGAGGAGATTGACTTATCAAGGACCTCCAGCTCCTGCCTTCCAGCCATCAGCATCAATTAGCAGCTGACGCCAAGGTTCACTTGCGTTCAAAAGCACGAAACCTAAAACTGACGAGCAATGTTCATAAGTTTTGAAAGTGTGCTGATCCACTGAAATCTAGATCACTGCAAGGCAATCAGCATTAGCTCCTGCTCTCTCCTATTAACGTACTGACTGATGCCAGGATCGAGTCGGAGGAATAGAGGAAGGGTGGAGTAAACAAACCATTGATATTAAGACAAGGCAAGAAAAGTTTGCACTGCCCATGAAACAGCAAAGCACTAATTGTTTAAGAGACAATTCGGCTCAAGAAAGTAAGGGATAAAGAAACAGGACACCACGACTCCCCTCCACTTTAACAATAAACTTCCAACTTGAACCCATTTCTTCTATCCATCTTGTGGGTCTTCGTATTGTTCTTTTCGGTGGAGTGCGAGTTTCTGGGAGGTTGTTCGTCCTTCTCACTGACGCTGCTGTCTGTGTCCACATCAGCGTCCACGAAGTCAGAGCAGCTGTCAGAGCCGGCATTAGATGGACTGCTCCCTTCATTTCGCAGGGTTGTTTGATTTTCTAACCGTTTGAAAAACGAGAAATTTCTGGTGATTGTGTCTTGGGGGCTTGCTGCTGTCACCATGGATCCTTTGATGTGGTTGACTGTCATGGGTTGTGTACTGATAGCTGGTATCTCTTTTGACCCTTGCTCTTGGCGCACAAGTACTTGGTCTCCAATGAATACTTCTGGGTCTTTCGCTCTTCTCCATGCATCGGCGTATGTTTTCATTTTTTCTTTACTTTCCTTGTCTTTTTCTCTTGCTCTTAGCTCTCTGTCGGTGGTTGTTTCGTTTGTGCTGGTGTGTGGGATGTTGGTTCCAACTATTCTACCGAACATTAGTTCTGACGGGCACACTCCCGTGGAGCAATGAGGGGTGTTTCGATAGACGCGCAATATGTTTCAAATTGCTTGCATGAGCAATCCTCTGGGATGTGATATATTTGCAGAACGCTTTTTTGATTCGCCATGAAGCGCTCTACTGTTCCATTTGCCTGTGGCCATAGTGGGCTATCTTCCTGTGTTGAAATCCCAAGTGTTTGGCGAACATTCTGAAGTCTTGTCCAATGAATGGTGGACCATTGTCCGACTTTACCATTGTTGGTATGCCATAGTCAGTAAAGTTTTTCCTAGAGTAGAAATGACAGCATGTGCTGCCGTGGAGCGTATCAAGTGCACTTCTGGAAACCGTGGCATCTCGTCCATGATTACTAACACATGTTTGCCATTGGAAGGGGTCCAAACATGCGACTTCATTCCATACTTGAGCCGGCATGGCTGTCATTTTTAGAGATTCCGGGAATGTGCGGGGAGCAATTGCCTTGCATATGGTACACTTCCCCAGAGTTTCTTCCACTTTCATGTCCATTTGGGGAAACCACACTTTTGTTCGCAGTAGTCGTTTGGTGGAGACTATTCCCCTATGTCCGGTGTGAGCAATGTCAATAATTTGGTCCTGTAGACTGTGTGGAATCACTATCCCGTCTTCCTTTAGTAGCAGGCTTTCCGGGGACAGTGACAGGCACTGCTTCAGAAGATTGGATGAGCATAGGTGTTTCTGATCCTGTTCTGACAAGGTCATTTCTGTCTGCTTCGCATTGTGCCATCTGCCAGAAATCACTCTTTCCGTAACAAAGGAGAGGACCCAGTCCTTGTGTAGGTTGTGGCGCAGTTCAGGAACGGTGAGCGACTTGGGCAATGCGTTGCCGATGATATAATTCACATATTGATCTGCCTTGCGAGATTGCGATTCATCCTTTGCGTGTAGAGGGCATCTTGACAGGAAATCGCTCGGAATGTTTTCTTTCCCGGGTCGTTGCAGTATTTTGAATGAATATTCTTGAAGGCGGAGCCCCCATCTGGCAATGCGCGGGGGCATTTTAGCCGTCGGTTTTCCGCATATGGTCGTGAGGGCCTGGTGATCTGTGATGACTGTCAAATTTTGTCCATACAGAAATAGGTAGTAGTGCTCACAGGCCCACAATTCCGCTAAACTCTCTTTATCAGGCTGTGAGTATGCACACTCTGATGGTGATAGGCTGCAACTGGCATATGCTACAATGCGGAGAGATTCTGAAGAGGGAGAGCCAGGCTTCACTTGTACCAGGATTGCCCCTAGGCCACTGGACTCGCATCAACGGCCAGTTCCGTTTTCAGGTTTGGATTGTAGTAGGCCATGCCAGAGGCCAATGCAATTTGACGTTTTATTTCCTGAAACGCGTCCTCACAGTCATTTGACCACACATATTTTTGTCAGTTTCCTGTAAGGTGTTTTAGCGGAGGGTTGATGGATGCAAAGTCCTGTATATATTGAGTACAGTAACTAGCCATACCCAGGAAAAAACTGATGGCTGAAACAGATTGTGGCGTGGGCGCTTTTACCAGTGCTTGAACTTTTTCTGGGTCAGGTTGGAGAAAATGTGCCCAAAGAATTTCAGTGTTGACTTATTCAGTTCGCATTTGTCAACATTCAGAGTTAGATAGGCCTCTTCCAGTGCCATGCACACACGCCGTAATGCGTTGTCGTGGGATTCCTGAGTGGTCCCAAACACTAAAATGTCATTGCTATAATTAAGACACTGTGGGATGTGTTTTATTACCTGGGGTATTTCATTCTGGAAAAGTTCTGTGGCCGAGGACACCCCGAAGCGGAGTCGCTTGTAGCGAAATAAACCCAAGTGGGTGGAGAAGGTGGTTATGTATCGAGATTCGGGATGTAGCTCAAGCCGATGATAACCTTTTTTTGTGGTCTAATTTTTAGAAGACTTTTGCTCCATGAAGCAGGTGCATCATGTCCGTCATTCTCCTTGACGTACGCCTCTCTCTCTCGATGGCCGTGTTGGGTGCCCTCATGTCCACGTAGATGCAGATGCTTTTCCCGTTTTCCTTCTTAGGGACTGGGACGATAGGGGATACCCAGAGTGTGGTTCCAGTTGCATGCTATATGATGTCCTGATCCAGGAGAGCTTGTATTTCGTCCTCAACTTGTTTTGAATGTTCATGGGTATTCCTCTCTAATGTTGGGCTACAGGCTTGATGTCACGATTGATGTGCACTTTGACTTGTTTTCCTTTGAGGTGTCCAAGTCTTTTGAATAAGGCTGGGAAGAGTTTTTGCATCATGTCTTTTGGGCTTGTGTTGTATGCTGTCATTATCTGGTACATGATGTGTACAAGGCCCATGTGTATAGCAGACTTGAAACTGAGGATGCTGCCACCTGGTCCCTCTCCTTCTATTACGTATATTAATATTTTTGCTGTTTTTTCCTTGTACGCACAGGTGGCCTTGCTCCATATGGATAAATGTCAATATCAGCGGGTTGGAGCATTTTTTTGTATTTGAGTCCCTGGTATGTAGCTTAGTTGACTACATTTACAGTTGCCCCGGTGTCAGTCAGAAATTCTCGGGAGCTGCCGTTGAGTTGTAGTAATAATGTTGAGCAATATTCTGTTGCTGTCTTGTTGCCAAAAGAATGTACATAGCCTTGTTTGTGGTCGCCACTTGATGACGAAGAGCCTGATGTATTTCTGCGTCTTGTTGAGACCTCAATGTAGCGAACTTTGTGTCTCGTGGATCTCTTTTCTATGATGGCAGGGGAGCGTCTTCTTCTTAACTCATCTCTCCTGTCCCTTGTCTGCCTGGATCTGCGCAAGGATTCCCTCCTTCTGCTCGGAGATCGTTAATTCCGGCTTGTCGACGATGGTGGCTGCCTGGAGCAGGGGCTGTCCCGTCTTCGATTTGGGCCACTGTAATTTGTAGCTGTCTGGTAGTGTCTGATATTTTTGCAGATCGACTGGAAATGGTTCTCACCACCACATTTGTCGCGCGTCTGGCCAACTGCTGGGTATGGCCCTTTGTGAGGGAAATTGTAGCCGCACCTGTAGCATTTCTTTTGTTCTCTGTTGACATTTCGTTCGGATGCTCGGATCTGACATAATGGTGCAGTGGATGCCGTTTGCATGATCTTGATATTTCCTAATGATTCGGTTTGCATGGAGAGAGCCATGTCCATTCTGGCCAATTGTAATATTTCTTCAAGCGATCTAGTCCTTTGGAGCAGTTTTTACGAAGTTCTGCCAATTCGTACACATCAATTGTTTGTGACTTTAAAGCTTCTTCCTTCGAGTAATGTTCAAAGTCACAATATTTGACCCTTTTTCTTATGACAAAATTGTCAAGGGTTTCTCCTTTGTCTTGCGTGGTTGTGTGAAAAATGTGATGCTCATAATCCACATTGCGTAGTGGGGCGAAGTAGTTGTTGAGGGCGTCAATAATGCCTAGAAATGTCATAGTGGTGCTTTGTGGCATTTCGAGGACGATGTCGCAGACTACTGGTCCCAGTGAGTGTAGTAGTATTCTCCTGAGACGGCGTTCTTCCCTTGCCCCTGTTACATCAATGTAAATATGGAGTTCTTGTAGCCATTGGTTCCACCGTGGTGTAAGCTGCTGTTGTATGTGATGTCGAAATGTGGAACCACCTGTAACTGCAGCAATTCATTCCCCATTTCCGTTCTGTCACAAGGCGGGGACACATGGGGTGGAGGTGCTTGTGAGGAGGACCTGCCGACTGCCTCATCCTCTGACATGTTGCACTTTGTTGTGTACTATGTGCACTGGATCGCCGTGATGACAGGGGAACATTTGAGGTCTTGGAGGCACGTGGAGCATGTGCTGAAGCAGCTATGGCAGGGGGTTGCAGGCTTGTGAGAGCCCAGGCCTGGAAACACGTGGGAGCATGTGCTGGTGTTGCTGCAACAGGTAGGAGTATGCAGTTTCAGTATTGTACGTTCCTAGGTGGGGGCAAGCACATGGGCTGTCCCTCAGGCTCAAGGAATATGCTGCGCGGTAACGTAGTGAGGCAGATTTCTTTTCAAAATTGTAGGCAGGGTGGATATGTGCTCACTGTTGGCCCAGACGTGTGGGCTGGTAACTACAGGCCCAAGATTCGCTGCACACAAGCTGTGGGCCAATCCGACATGAGGTGCAATGTAGCACGCGTTTGTTCTTTTGTGAAAAGCCTTGTCGCCAGTGTTATGTTTCAAATAGCAATATAATAAAGCATGATAAGACAATCAAATAAAGACGCGGAGCTGTGAAATGATGCTTCTTACTTCTTTATTCCTCAGGCAGCAACTGCCAAACTTTTGGCGGTAACCCCGCCTTCCCATGTCAAGCCTAAACACTTGTCATGGACAGGGGACTGTGTCCTCCCTAGAGTAAGGGATAAAGAAAGGGGACACTACAAATACCACCAAATGTCACCTCTTTCTAACAAAGCAGAAATACTATGTGAAGATAAACGGACAAAAGAGGAGTGACAACAGAAGCTCCCAGGCAGCACTAGCAAAGATGCGCTCGTATCAAAGGGAACTAAGGGGTGCACCAAACTACACCAGATTAGTTTACCTCCAAATGAAGGTGGGTTAGGCAACTATCAGCAAACAGATAAAGCAGCAGTCTCTTTGGAAATGGCTGCAGTCAATTTTTAATGTCTACGGAGAACAAGCTGTATAACAATTCAATGGAACGAGTACTTCATCTAGCTTTGCCAATACTCCAGCCACCATCCTGATAAAAGTTAAGTAACATTCTCCTTGGTGCAGAAACTCCCATATAAGTAGTGCCAGTCTTTCACCATAGAGGAAGAAAAATAAAGCACGTCTAATTCAGTGCTGAGAGCAGAAGGGAGGATCAGGAGTCTGCAGGTACTGGGGATGTGCACGAAATAACATATGCCAAAGTAATACACGTAGAATGGAGGCTGCACTTATATGACGATACATACACCAGCGAGGGGTACTCACATACTCCATCAACTTCTACTCATACAGATTCGCACAGTCGTAGTCAACAACATCAAGGAAAACAAAGCAAGCAATCCCACAGAAAGGCCCTGATTTACAGCAACTTAAAGAAACCCAAACCTCACCCTATGTCGCCACACAAACCACTGGAATATTTTGTACTGGACACAATTCTAGCTGAAGTCAAAGGTATCAAGCCTTTTTGGAGGCGACCACCACCAAACTGGAAGCCATTGAAAGAAAACTAAATCAAATGGAACGTAAAGCCCAAGAAACTGAGAAGAGTCGAGAAATGGAAAGTCTCCCACCCACAATGGAAGTGGAAATCTGCAACATACAAAAATGGTGTGAAGACAGTGACTAACGCCCGCCTTTACGGGATTCCAGAAGGGGTCGAGAAAGACGACCCAAGAGGCTTTCTGAAATCACTGCTCCCCAAAATACTATACTTAGACCCCCAGAACCAAACTGAACATTCATCGAGCTCATCACCTAAGACACAAAGTTCAATCTATGTCTCTAATGCCTCCATCCCAAGACCTGGAGGTTTGATCATGTACTTTCTGGAATATAGCCAGAACGTGCAAGTTCTTGAGGCAGTTAAGAAAAAGAAGAGGGTAACTTGGAAGGTTCAGATGTGAGATTACCCATAATGATCGGACTATGACTTGTGATGATCCAAGGTCCTTAATGCGTTACCTGAACAACTTCACTACAAAATAAATGGAGATACAAACGAGATCAACAGACACTAACCAAGACTTTTCCAACTGCTGCTTTGTATTACTCTCAGTAACATGAGCAGGAGTCAAGCGGATCCACCATGCTCTGGTATGATCCTCGATACATTTTTCTAACCCCACCAGGTTTAGTTAATGTTAGTCATGAATAAACATGGTTAAATATGTTGATATTTACCGGTTACCTCACTTTTCCGATTTATCTTATCATAACAACTAATCTCTATGGCGCATGGGGATGGCTGAAAGGGATGTGTTTCTAACTACCTTCATACCAAAAACGTTACGCTAAAAATTGTCGTTCTTTCTCTGCACTCGGATGAGCTCCCTTTCTCCCACTCATTCACTTACGCCTGTGGTCACTCACCTTCAACCAATTCACACGCACTTACTCTAAACAACAACCGCTCTCACAAATACAGTCTTCTACACGCAACATTTAAACTAGACACACAAATCGTGACCTATTTTGCCTACAAATTAATATATGCTCATTACCCTTGCTTCCTATATTACATTCAATATTACGTTGATAAATGCAGAATGTGTTTAGCAACGAATTATTAATTCCAGGTAATGCCAGGCTACCTTGTTTAATGCTGACATATGTCTTTTAGTAATAAAAGATCACTTGCAGGATTAATGTTGTAAAAGGCACTGCTAATACAAAATTATTTTATTTATGTTCTCTAGTTGCTTGTGTCCTCTTCTCATAACCCTTGTTGGATGGGGTTGCCATTATGAGCTGTTCTGATCTGAGCTGCTCATCTCATCGCTCCATCTTCAGGCTTTTAATGCTCAGTGAACTTAATAGCCTACATATATCTATCAATGTGATCACTAGTTAATCTTTTTTATTCCCTTTATGTTTCCTTTCCTATTGTCTTTATTACTCCTTTCCCATCTCATGTGTCTGAAATCTTGACCCTTTTGGTAGGCAGAAACCATATTACCAATGTTCTACGAAACAGTATTATAATGGGCAGTTTTACCTACACATTGGCAGCCGTGTCTTTAGCAACATTTTCTATCATACCGAGGACTCTACCTTAGTACTCCACTAGTGTGATATATTTTGGGTAGCAAGCAGAATACACGATATACCAACTAAATCCTTGTGTCGAATACAGGGGATGCATGTTCTAGAGCAGCAACCTTTTTCAGGGGGGGGGGGCGGTATGTAGTCCAATCAGGGTTTGCCCAGCCAATTTTTGATAGCTCCCAATGTTGCGTAACATAATTTCATGGAATGTCACAAACCTTAATGACCCAATTTAAAGACAAAACTCCTATCACACGTTAAGAAACGAAAAGCAGACTTTGTTCTCCAAGAAACATGCCTAACTGAGGATGAAGCTATAAAACTAAAAAAGAGACCCATTGAACACTGTCTCTATGCTAAGGAAATGGGTAAGAGAAATTGAGTTATCACACTCATTAAAGCATACATTAAAGCGTCTATCACCCACACTGAATCTGATTCAGAAGCAAGATGGCTGCTCTGCTCATTACTTATTGAAGGCAAAAAATATCATGTAATGAACATATATGCGTCGACATGCAACTGGTCAACCTTCTGGAACTCGTTAAGTAAAAAGATGAAATCCCTAGCCAATAGTAATCTCATCATTGGAGGAGACTGGAATCTCCATTTAGACCCAATCCTTAATAGGAAATTCCAAGCAATGTTCTGGGACATTAAATGCTCACAAATCACTTCTAAAAATGATAAAAAAAACTCCACTGGATTCCAGAAGGATTAGATTACATATTCTAATCCAACACCCACCAATCATACACGAAAATCGATAATTTTCTAACTGGTTGTCACATTAGGAAGAAGATAAAAGATTCTAAAATAGGACCGATTGTACTCTCAGAACATGCCCCCGTGTGACGTTAAACACAGACAACCACAAAAAAGACGGTGACTTAATCCAGCTCTTTTTAAAGATACTGAATTTACAAAAGGGATAGCTGATTTCTGTCAAGAGTTCTCTCTATTAACCAAACTAAATTCACTAGCATGGAAACTACTTGGGACTCATTCAAAGCATTAGGTGAAATCATCAACAGAGTTGCATCCAATGAAAAGAAATACGATAAAGAATTACAGGACACCCTTACCAAAAATAAACAGCGAAAGAATTCCAGATAGATAATTCAGAACCCCACCTAAAGGAACTACTAAAAGTAAAATTAGAGCGCAATAAAAAAGAAAAACATAGCGGCCAATATAACATTGTTAAATATTAAATCAAAATACCACAGAGGCTCAAAAAAAGCCGGTAAACTTCCGGCGAGATATCTAAAAGGAAGAAAAGAAAAAACAAAAATGCACTCCCTTAAGAATAAGCTAGGGAAAACATGTACCAGAGATACAGATATAGTACAGGTATTTGCAGACTACTAGCGTACTTAACTTATTCGAAAGCTCCACAATTTGCAACGTCCAAGAAAACATAGCTACTTTTCTTGATAAAATCCCAACTGTGCAAAAACAAAGGGTGTTTCACCACCTAGTCCCCGGGAATCCTGTACTCGGCTGGCCAGGGAAAGGCCATTGCTTTTGGATCCTGACCCTGGGGGTGGGCCAAGGGAGGGAGGATCACATAGGTGGGAGAGAAGCACCCACTGGCGAGACATGGTATTCCCCTTTTTCCACAACCCATCTAACCCCTTGCCCTGTTTATTTTATGGAAACTACAACTCCCACAATCCCTCCCCAACTTGTCTTGACAAAAGTACTGCGCCAATGAAGATGAGGAATAAGGACAGAAGGATTACCTCCCCTGACTTGCATTGGCCCTGTCCCTGTAATGAGGCCAGGCTGAGTCACGCACGTAGTTCTAATAATGTACACCAGCCACTTATTAAGTCTCCCTGTGAAAATAAAAAGTGGCGCATGAGAAGGAACAGTTCTTTTGAGGCTGATGCGAACCAGGCTGTGGGAGTAGGCTGATCAGCAGGTGAGAGGATCGAGAGAAAGCCAGGCAAGATTTCCAAGCTTTCGGGAAGCTGTGAGTGTTCGAAAGGCAGAGCCGAGCAAGCAGAAGAAAGAAACCTTCAAGTGCCGGGAAACGGCCCTCAACCCTCCCGGGTGAATGTCAGAGTTGGGGAGGATCAGAGGAGGCGGTGGTAACGGCCTTGAGCTGCGAGGAAAAGTTGAAAGACATTCATTTGACACAACCGGTCAGTTATCGAGTAGAACAAAGGTCTGGTTGATGTTAAAGGGAAAGTGACTGTGATTTGAAAGTTAAAGGATGCGCGTGTGCCGATAAAACGCACATGACGAGACCAATTGTTAAAAGAAAAGGATACAGAGTAGCAGAGTGGTCTTGCAAGAGGAAGTGGCACATTTGAAAGTCTCTTTGAAATGTTATGAACTTTTGAAAGATATTACAGGCAAAGATCAAAGGAAAAAAAGTTAAATAAAAGTAAAACCAGGCCAAGAGGGCAAAGGTAAAATATAAAGCACTTTGGAAAAGGCCAAGAAAGCAAGTGAAAGAGAATAAGAACCACAAGTACAAAGAGGCATTGGTGCTGCAAGAGAAGATGTGAATTGTGAAATATACCAAGAGGGTAAAAGGTACAAATATTAGACTACAAGTACCAAGAAGCAAAGGTGGAAAAGAAATACCAAGAGGCATTGGTGTTGAATATGAACTTTGGAAAAGACAAAAGAGAGTAAGAACTACATGTGCCAAGAGGTATTGGTTTTACGCATAAACTTTTGAATAGGCCAAGAGGGCAGATCAAAGAGAATGAGAATTATGAGTACCAAGAAGTATTGGTGTCACAAGATGAGTGTGGATTATGAATTGAAGGAATATTGAAAGAGATGTCGAAGTGGTCATGCAAAGAGAGTTTGAAGTGGTCATGCAGAGGTATAGGTAAATTCCTTGTAGTTTCGAAGGTCTTCGACAGTAAAAGAGATCTAAGATAAAACACGGGGAAGGGGACCACCACAAAGATCAGGTCGAGCCCGGTAAAGGGACGCCTGTGCAGGACAGGAGAAATTGACAACATAACTGTGTATTGATGACAAGGCATGTGAAGTCTAAGGAAAGGATTGAACTACCACAAACTGAATGCTTAAAGAGTACACTGTTAACTGTACTCTAAGCCAAAGTGTGTAAGACTCGAACAACTGTGCCATCCATATATCCTTGGTTTATTAAGAGACTCTCTAGAGCCTGTGGGGTTGAACATTGGAGAGGGATTTGATGCTGAAGCCATTCTGACATTTCTTTTGTGACACACTATTTTCCTTTTTGTATTCCTTTAATACATTTGTTATCTAGAGAAGGAGGGCAAGGTTATGTGTTCTTAGTATATGCCTTCTTATTGGGACCAGATTGACTTCGACATATTTGTTATTGTGTAATGGTCGAGATTACTCCCATTTTAGAGTTAGGGCCAGTTAGGAATTCTACCATCCTAAGAAAATTCGTCCATTGTGTCTGTGTCTTCTGCTGGATACCATGCCTTCCTCACACAACAAAGAAACCAAATATAGAGCTGAATGGTCTAGACTCCCTGGTTACAGTGACAGAAATAAAGGAAGCAATCACATCTATTAAGAAAAGAAAATCACCAGGGCAGGATGGATTCCCAATCTAATTTGACTAAACTTTCATAAATACCTTAACTCCTAACCTACTAAACCTATTTCACCACAGCCGTTACATAACCCCTCCTACTGGGACATTAGGTGAAACCATCATTATTGTTTTACCGAAAAATAAAAAGATATCACCAATCCCAAACACTACAGACCTTTTTCAATTATTAATGTAGACTGTAAGATCTAAACCAAAATTGTTGCCACTAGACTGAAAAAAATGTCTTCCGTACCGGATACAAAAGGACCAAGTCGGATTTGTAAAAGGTAGACACGCCAATGCTAATACTATACTAGTAGCCGACATACTATCATTCCCTAACCCTGGCTTAGAACCCAGACTTTTAATGGCCCAAGACCCTGAAAAAGCACATAGAATGGAATTGTATGTTTAAAGCGCTAAGCTTGCATGGAGTCCGCAATCCCTTTATAGACTTGGTCAAATGCTTATTCCACACCCCTAGAGCTGCCACAACGGTTAATAACACAATTTCATCATTATTCCCCTTAAACAGAGGCACCAGACAAGGCTTCCCGCTTTCCCCACTTCTCTATATATTAGCACTTGAAACAATGCTGTAATCTATCAGAAGGGACGCACACATAACGGGCATACAAACCCAAAACATCCATCTTAAAATAGCTGCCTATGCTGATGAAATTATTATATTTCTCTCTAACCCCAATACCACAGTCAGAAGGGCATTGTTACATATAGAGAACTATGGGACTATTTCAGGATATAAAGAAATAAAGATAAAACAGAGCTCCTTCCACCCTCAGTAACATGCATAATGACTGACCTCAAAGATTTGGGCCTGTATTGGAGATCTGATCCTATCAAATATTTGGACTTGGAATTTACCGCAAACATTGACACAACCATTTCCAAAATACATAATGCCAGAATAGAGAATATAAATGCGAAACTTTAAACTTGGTCACCTTTATGTCTGTCGGGGGTTGACTAGACAAAATGAAAATGATGATCACACTGATAAAACTCTACCCCCTTGCAATTATGCCAATCCCCTCCAACAACAAGTTCTACAAAGAAGTGGACACTAGTCTCTCAAAATCTTTGTGGAAGGGCAAAGCAACAAAAATCTCCATAAATGAAATGCCACGCCGACAAAGATCAGGAAGCGGTTAAATTCCCAGATTTTGGGGCGTATCACCATGCCTTTATATTAACAGAAACGAGCAAAATAACTTACCACTCAGTAAATGAGAAATTGGATTCTCCAAGGTGGTTAGAACTAACTAGAAGAAGCCCTCTCGTACCCGTTTCCACTAGAATGCAAACTCAGTATGAGAAGTTCAACAGATCACAAAGAACACCCAACTCTAGCCTCGGCAGTGAAAACTCGTACATCATTCACTAAAACCTATGGGTTAATTCATACTGCTCTCCACCTCTCATTGCTATTGCACAACCCCAGAAAAGGGACTTTTTACATTCACCAAATTTGTGGCGTTGACTCGCCTCTCACCATTGCAGATCGCCAAGCTAAATATGCACTCCCATTTAGTGAGTTCAGTAACTATATGAAACTAACCAGAGCAATTATTAAATTTTAAACAAATGCCCACTCAGCGATCTTAAACAGTGCAGGTCCCATTATGATAGATAGCGATCTTAACAAGACCAGTGCATTGTACAAAAAAACACTCTCTCTCTAACAATTAAGCAACAATCAATTATGCAACCACTAAGAAATGGGAAGAATCCTTGGACATCAACTTAGATCCCACTCAATGGCAACAAATCTACAAAAGGTTAGGGAAAGCATCATGATAGGCTAGCAAATGCCTTACTCTTTATTTTGTGTTACATAGAGCTCTTTGGACACCAGAAAGATTGCTTAGTGCAAACATTGGTCCCAGCGCATACTGCTGGAGATGCTATGATAAACAAGAAGTAGGTATATTAGAACATATGCTATTCTCTTGCTCACGCTTGCACAAATTCTGGAGTGAGATAACAAAAAGCACCAAAGGTATTCCACTACTAAACACAAATATATCACTAAAAGAACTATGCCTCAACACATTTAGCAAAGATAACAAAGATAAAATTCTAATTACCAAACTGACAAAACTACTAGACATTCTACTAAGAGCAGCCATACAATGCATTAAATCCCAATAAAAAAAACTAGGATCTACCGTCCCACATAACATGGTGGAACTATATTTGCTTGACTCAGAGTAGAAAAAATTATATGCTTAGACTCATTTGCACTAACAAAATGTGCCTCTACTTGGAGTACTCTAGAGAACTTCCTAAATGCTAATCATCCTAACCTCATATCCAATAATCAATTCCCTGAAGTCCGCAGCCCCCCCCCCAATCAAAGCCTCTTGGTTGCAATGAAAGCACATCCCCTGACAGGTGCAATATGTACATTTAGGGCAACACTGACTACTGAGCACTTTTGGCTGGGCTACTCTACTCTTCCACCCAACCAGCACACTGGTGGAACAACAGTGCATGCCTACAATATCTTTTTATGATGCTCCTTAAGGAATATTCGTTACATCAACTCTCTTGTTCACCTCAAACATATAACACAAAACTGCCATTCATTTCTCTTGTTGCACAAAAACAACCACTGAGTAGAATTCCCTCCACAAGACGTACTATAGTCAGGCTCCACATGACTTACAGCAGGTTCCCCCCCCCCTCCCTCCCTCTCCAGGATTTCCTCTACACTTTCCATCCTATTCTCCACTTTTTTTCCTCTTACACTTCACTCTCCTTCTCAGTTCTCTCTGTATCTAGTAACAGTGCAGCTCATCGCTATCAACTAAGCCACTTTTTACAAGGTATCCATTGGGAGTCCACCTGTTTATAACCAAACTATCTAACTCCGATTACCGGATGAGATTAAATATTGCTTCATCTTCATAAATGCCAACATTCCGAAGCATCTGGTAGGGAGATTTCCCCAGGGAAATCGGGAGACGTGCATTTTCCCATAGGAATGCATTAAGGGTAGGTTATTTTAAGGGGGAAGACTGTGAAAAATAGCAACATTTTTCACGCCTAAATCGGGAGAGTTGGCATGTATTCAAGTCTTTTGCCTCAAGCAAATTGCTCACAATTGCAACGGTTTCGCCTTTCCCACTCACTCAGAATGGCAAGATTCTGGAGTCGCTGAGAGGGAGATGTCAACACAGAAATTAGGAGAATGTAATTCTCCCATAGGATTACATTGGGATTATAATTATTTTAGGCACGAGATATTAAACAAATAGCACTATATTTTATTGAACAATCGGGAGTGTTGGCATGTATGCTCACTGTCTTAAGTTAGTGTATATGTTCCTTCTCACAGCATTACTTACTGACGTTGTGGCTCCCCATGAGTACCAACTGTCTAGTTCAATTCCGATGTACTAGGTCCCATGTTTATATCAAGTGCTTCCCTTATTTCTTTCTCCCTCTGTGAGTGACTTGGTAATGGCTGTAATGTGTGTTGGTCTCTCTTATAAAACTACAATAACACTTTTAAAACTCCAAGGATCTGTTGGGCAACATGCCAAAGGAACCCTGGTCCCAAAATGCCACTGAGCTGCTTTTTTGTGTGTCACACATCCAAGAAATGTAAATGGACACTAATTGTCATAAAAAGATAATGCAATTTTAATACGTTTTTTTTGTTTTGACATACTATGTCTCTGTTATCTCTATGTATATTTGCTTTACTATTTTATTTTTATTTTGAGACCTGTCCACATTGTTTTAGAGGTGAGCTTGTTTTATCAGCTTATTTGGTTTGGAGTCAGCTTGTTTTGGGCCTTTTTTAAAGGGGCATCGAGCTTATTTTTTCCTTCTGACCAGGCAACACTGCACGCCTGTCAAGTCAAAGGAGGCACTTTGCATTATGGGACTTGTAATTTCATGTTATATGCATGCCCAAAACAACACACTCATGCAAAGTGCTATTGGGTAAAAGCCAGAACTTTGTTGTGCAGCACACAGCAACCATGTGAACAGCATTTCCTACCCTTGGCAGCCTTTCTTATGTGGCTCTGGAAAAGAACCGGCTCAGCCACGCTGGCTTCCTAGAGTGTTTACATTGACAGAAACAGGCCAGCTGGCAGCACAGCATTCTGCGGTTCCGTGAGACAGGAAGTGGAGTGGGGGGAATTTGTCTTCAGCACCTCCCAAAAGACATGTTTAATTATACAAAGTAAACCAGCTTTCCCCGCTCTAAAAGGGCGGCTGTTTTTAACTGTAAATGTATTTCTCATAAAATGAACCATGCCACGGGCACACGTGTGTAAGGGGCCCCAGGTCCCGGAGGAGAGTTATGGAGTCCATTACTCACCGCCGGAGCCGGGCCTGAGAGGAGGGCTGCTTGATGCAGTGGGAGGGAGAGGCAGACCCGGTAAGTGAGCAGCCGCTGCCGTTTGCAACTGCATCCGGAGTGAATCAATGCTAACGTCAGTTTTTGCTATCTGCCAGAAAAGCCCATGTCTGCTTACTGAGCATGCGTGTGTCTCTGCGCATTCTCAGTAGGTAGATGTCAGAAAATCCCATGCCTGCTTACTGGGCATGCGTGTGTCTCTGCGCATGCTCAGTAAGTAGATGTCAGAAATCCCATGCCTGCTTACTGGGCATGCGTGTGTCGCTCAGTACGTAATTAGCAGGATGGGATATTATGACAGCGTGGATCTATCCTTTCTTGCTTTTAAAGACATAAATCTGGTTTGCGTGAACGGATTGAAACTTGTTAGGCTTCCCGGTGTTGTATGGTATCCTCCCTCCCTCATGCTGGCATGGGAAAGCAGGATACCATACAACACCTGGGAAGCGCTGCCTTGCATTCTCAGTGGTGCTTTAGAATGCAGTGTTTGGCAAGGCGCAGCAGGTTTTGTGGGTTTATAAATAGCAAATGCGGCTGTACCCTGTGTCGCACATTTGTGTGTATGAATATGATTGCGAGTTACTTATACGAGCCTTGCTCTGGATGGGTAGCACGCTTCTATGTAGCAATTAGAGACAATGCAGAATGTATTCCAAAGGAAAATTTAAAGTGGCGCAGGGATTTTCAGGAGATGGCAGCCAGCACGGAGCTTAAGCACTAAAAATACCCACTGAAGAGCGAACCCTTCTTTTACAGCAAGTGGCTGAGTTGTAGGGTTCCGGGTTAGAAGGCAATGAGGGTTATACCACTTCTGTATATCCCATCTGAAGGAAAAAAGAAGCTTATACTACAAGCCATGCAAAGCGCACATTTTACTACCTGTTAAGACGGATTTCTGAACTCTGTCCTGGTGGCGCAGAAGTTCAGAAGGCCAACCTAATTACTTGGAACAGGGTAACCTCTGGACAAGCCAGACCAATCAAGGTAGCGATCGCGGCGGTCAAGACTAGGTCTCAAGAGGGGTGAGGGTGACTGAAAGCCCGCAATGAGCACACAAAGCAAGAGCGCTTACATACTACTCCAAACAGTTGTTATATCAAAAATAGATACACATTTATTTTAAGGCCTTTAAAACAATGACCGTAGCGAGAAAATCACAATATCACAATATTAAACCAACACATACCATATCAACACAATATATATACAAATACACAGTCGCAAGCGTTTAAAGCACGAAATATGTAGTCCACCTGCCAGGGAAGGAAAACAGGCAGTGCGATAATGCTTTCGACTCAGTTCGCCTTCATAGGCACCTAACTAGATGGAAGTCCGAGCCCTGCGAAGAGTGGAGCCTTGTGCTCAAAGTACCTGCCACGCCGGTGCCGACGGGCACAAGGGGAAGCTCTTCGGAGGAAGTCAGGCGGTTCACGTTAGTGCACAGCAGAAGAAGAACAGGTTCCGCAACTCAAGCGCAGCCTCCACAGCGGGCAGAAGCAGAGCGCGAGCGCGGCAAAAGGGTGCTGTTTTTACACAGCAGGGAAAAGCAATGGGATACTGCAGGAGGGCGACCAGATCCTAGATATACTACTCACCAGTCCCCGAAGCAAGCAGACCCAGGCTTCTCCACGATAGTTTCAGCAGCTGGCAGGTTCAGAAGAGCAGGGAACGCTTTGTAGTCGTGTAGAGCAAAAAGACGTCCCAATCGACGAAACCGGCACAGTTTTGTTGCCGCACAGGACAACGGAGCGGCCGTGTGTATTCGAGCCAAATGAACCCTCCTCCCTTCAGACCTGGGGACGCCAAGCGTACGAAGCGTGGGAGAGGGACAAGGACTCGCAATACAACACAACCTGGCGGCGGTTGCAGAGCCAAACTCCTTGGTAAGCTGGTCAGTCAACTGGATGGCCCAGAGACGCTTCCGAAGGCTTACTTGGTAGGAGATGGTTGAAGATGCCGGGAATAGCTGTTCCTGCTATTCCAAAGGTCGAAGCACCAGTACAGGCCTTCTGGTTCGATCAAAGGAGGACAGGGGCTCTCCGGACGACAGCAGTGCAAAGGAGGATTCCTTCAGCGGGTCACCAGCGATTCCTCGGTCCAGCCTCGTAGTTGCAGGATACTTGGCTCCTGTATTCCTTCGTTCGTGAGAACTCAGGAGATCGACATGGTAGTGGTGTTTCCAGCCCCCTCTTATCCACGGTTCCCTTCGCGCCAAAACGGAGGGGAGCCAATGGGAGATCCGCTCATCAAAACACATACCATACGTGGACCAATCACGGACCACGGTGGTCCCAGGCATTCACACCACCCTAGACTCTCTGGCACCCAGGATGTGTATTGGGACCAGACATCCCAGCCCACACCCTGGAGGCACACAAACGACATGTAGAAGCCCGCGAAAGCAACCACGTTTCGCGGGAAAGTACATGCCCAATAAGGAAGGCCCCGGGTCGCCGGACCTGGGGGAGGTGAAGGGAGCAAGACGGACAGTGGACAGGACAAAGGAGCCTCGCGGCCTGGCCATTTTGGGAGCCAGGCCACCATTTTGGGTTCAGTGCAAAAACGTGCTCAGAACGCCAAAAGGAGCTCAAAATAAACAATACGATCGCTGCCACCATTCCAGTCCCTGAATGACTTGCACCGATCAAATACATTCCTAAAAGAGTATCTAGGGCCTGTAGAAGGCTAGAGACCCAAGAGAGCTGTAACTTAGTTTACAGTGCCCTCTTGTGTCGTGTTGCACTAAAGCTGCGACACGATAAAAGAAACTACGGGAAACCACGTTCCCCGGTACTGACTGTCTTAAGGGCATGTCAGTTTCCCCGTAAGAAAGGAGCGAAAGCCCAGAGAAGTGCGGCAGAAGGCTGTACTTCTCTGGCAAAGTCAAGAACAAGGTTAAAAACAATAGCAAAAAGTTTAGGGGTTGCCACATGGAAGGAAAATTCCCTACAATTACGAAATCTTTCCTAACACTCGCCCCTCCCAGACTATGGACAGGGGGAACTAATCCACCCCTGGATGAGTCTCTTGTTCAGGTCGGTTAAACATTCTGGACAACCCATCAGCATTGCTATGTTGGACACCTGGTCTATGCTCAATAGTGAAGTCGAAGCCTTGAAGACTTATGGACCACCTAAGCAACTTTGGATTCTCCCCCTTCATGTTCATTAGCCACTTTAACGGCTTATGGTCAGTCTGCACAGTGAAGTGGGTCCCATAGAGGTAGGGCCTCAGCTTCCTTAGGGCCCACACAACAGAGAAGCATTCTTTCTCTACCGTGGACCACCTGAGCTCTCTGTCCTTAAGCTGGCGACTAATAAAACCGATAGGGTGTTCCTTACCCTTCTCATCTACTTGTGATAGTACAGCTCCTATCCCAGTGTCAGAGGCATCCGTCTGCACGATAAAAGGTCTTTGATAATCAGGGGCCCTTAGGACAGGGGCCTGGCACAAGGAGTCTTTGAAGCCATTGAAGGCCTTCTCACACTCGTCGGTCCAAGTTACCTTCTTGGGTTTCTTCGGAGTTGTGAGGGCAGTCAGAGGAGCAGCTATGGTACCATAGTCTGCCACAAAATTGCGATAATACCCCGTGAGTCCTAGAAAGGCTCTCACTTGGGTTTGCGTAGTGGGGGTAGGCCAGTCTTGTACTGCTTGTACTTTACTGGGTAGAGGCTGTATCCTCCCTCCACCTACTTCATGTCCAAGGTAAACCACTGAGCCTTGTCCAATCTGGCACTTACTAGCCTTTATGGTCAAGTGGGCTTTCTGAAGAGCCTGGAGCACAATCCCGAGGTGTTTCACATGGTCTTCCCAGGTGGCACTGAAAACTGCTATATCGTCCAGATATGCAAGACAGAATTCGTCCAACCCATTCAACACATGATTCACAAGCCTCTGGAAAGTGGCAGGTGCATTCTTCAACCCGAACGGCATTACCCGGAATTGGTAAAGGCCGTCTGGTGTAGAAAATGCCGTCTTCTCCCTGGCATGTTCTGCTAACGCTATTTGCCAATAGCCAGCAGTAAGGTCAAACGTGCTGAGGTACTTGGAGGCACCCAAAGTATCCACCAGCTCATCTGTTCGAGGCAAGGGGTGGGCATCTGTCTTGGTGACAGCATTCAGAGCCCTGTAATCCACGCAGAACCTCAATTCAGAAGTGCCTGCCTTTGGAACCAGAACCACAGGACTGGACCAAGGACTACTAGAGGGTTCAATCACCCCAAGGTCTAACATTTTGTTGACCTCGGTCTTAATATAAGACCGTACTTTATCCGACATCCTGTATCCCCTACTTTTGGTAGGTACACTGTCTCCTGTGTCAATGTTATGTTTGCACCAAGGTGTCAAACCAGGGGACTGTGAAAACAGGGGGGAAAACTGCCTAAGCAAACTTTTCACCTCAGCCTGCTGATCAGAAGTCAGGTGAGGGGCCACTCGGACACCCTCAACGGAGCTATCTGAAGGACCGCTGTGGAACAGGTCGGGGAGAGGTTCTGACTCCTCTTCCTCAACGTCTGACGCCAGTAGCAGTGCTGCGATTTCGACTCTTGGGACGAAAGCCTTCAGCCTATTTACGTGGAACACTTTTGGAGCCTGTCCAGGCCTTCCAAGGTCCACTAAATAGTTCACCTCACCCAGGGGCTCCACCACTGTGTAAGGGCCTGACCATTTGTCCTGTAAAGCGCGAGGCCTTATTGGATTCATGATCAGGACTTGCTGACCAGGTGTAAAGTTGATGAGGGAAGCTTTCTGGTCGTACCAATGTTTCACCAGCGCTTGCCCTGCCTTCAACTTATCACTAGCCAAGCCCATCAGAAGTACCATCCGTTTTCTGAGCCCTAGCACATAGTCAACTACATTGGTAGTAACAGGGGGAGTGGGCATCTCCCATCCCTCCTTGACAATGGCTAAGGGTCCCCGTACGGGATGACCGAACAGAAGTCCGAAGGGGCTGAAGCCAACACCCTCCTGTGGTACCTCTCGGTAGGCAAACAGCAAGCATGGTAAAAGAAGATCCCATTTTCTTCTCTGGGGCTCCTCCAGAGCCCCAATCATGCTCTTTAACGTTCTGTTGAAACGTTCCACCAGACCATTGGTCTGGGGGTGGTATGCAGAAGAGACTTGTAGGTGACCCCACATTCTTTCCACATAGCCTGCATATACTTCGACATAAAGTTGCTGCCACGATCTGACACAACTTCTTTAGGGAAGCCAACCCTAGTAAATATGCCGAGTAAAGCTTTTGCAACTGACTTGGCAGTTACAGTTTTCAATGGGATGGCCTCAGGATACCTGGTTGCATGGTCGACCAGCACCAGGATAAACCTATTGCCCGAGGATGTTTGCGGGTCAAGGGGACCGACGATGTCGATCCCTACCCTTTCAAATGGTACCCCCACAACTGGGAGCGGTACCAACGGAGCTTGGATTGTCGCGCCAACCTTACCAGACAACTGGCAGGAGGCGCAACTCCTGCAGTGACTTTCTACTTGCACCCCCATCTTGGGCCAGTAGAAGTGCATGGATAACCTTTGCTTGGTCCTCTTCATACCAAGGTGACCAGCAAGGGGAACTTCATGCGCCAACTGCAGGAGGAAGGGTCTAACAGCAAGGGGAACCACCAACCTCCTATGGTCTCCTTCTGTAGACTCTGTGGGCTCACTATACAGGAGTCCACCTTCCCAATAAATCCTATGCTTCCCAGGAGGTTCACCCTCAAGCTGGGAGCAGGCCTGTCTCCTTAGGCCTTCCAGAGATGGGCACTCACGTTGGCCTTTACTGAATTCGTCCCTATCAGGACCTCCTTCAACTAACAAGTCTTTTAGTTCCGGATGGTCGTTGGGGTCGAATACTTCAGGCATCGCCACCTCCTCGTCAGGCTCGGGCGATTGACCAACTTCCTCCACCGCAGTGGTAGGCGAGCTCGGGGGAATATTCTCTTTCCCCCGTCTTGACTTGTAGACTCCTTTCGCCTTGGGTTTCCCCTTCGGCTGGGGCGGCGTATTGGACTTGGCCAATGCTGCCCGTGCTTGAGACCGTGTGTAGGGTCATTCGGCAGTGTCTCCTACGAGCCCTAAAGCTCTGAGATCATTACCTAATAAGACCTTTCCCGGGACGTTTCTCTGAATGCTCACTGGAATCCTGACTGCTGTACCATTTAAAGTTAGATTAACAGGGATCACGGGAAACATACGGAGGGGGCAGTCAGCCAACTTAGTGGGCATCAGAGTAGCTCTGGCAACTTCCTCTGAGTCTACCAAGGTAGAATCCACTACAGTTCGACTGCACCCACTATCCCTAAGAGCTGGAGTATCCACTCCATTGATCAGCACACTGTCTTTAAAGTAGTGCTTGGTATTATCCGGAATCCTAGCATAAGCCTCTGCGACTTTAGGCTCCCAGGAACCCAGGGACACTAAAACTACCTCGGCCTCTATTCCGCTGGGAAATGAGTCCGAGGAGAAGGATGCTCCTGTAATCTCTTCTTCCTCGTAGGAGGAGAAGGCCAGATTAGCGGAGTGGACCCCCAAAGGTCTAACCTTACAACGGGGATCCCCCTTCACATGGTCAGTTGCTCCACAAGAAAAACAAGCCCCAGAGGGTCTGTTTACGTAGGGAGGCTTATTGTAACCAGAGTTCTGTTTCGGAGGCGCACCTCCACTACCCTGTGAGTTCTCTTGTGTCTTACCCTTGTTTTTCTTTTTGTGGCCCTTTTGGGAAGAAGATTTAGCAGATTCCCCACCCTCCACATCTTTGGACTTTTTCCCCTCCTCCTGCTTACCAGGATGAGTTTTGTCCTTATGGGACACTCGATGTGACACCCATAAGTCTGCTGCAATGGCGAGCTTCTTAGGATCTATCTCCTTCGAATCGGCCAAATGCTGCTTAAGCTCCGGGGAAGAAGAAGCAAAAATGTGTTCCAGCATGACAAGATTTATCATGCCGTCGAAGGTAGAAACCTTATAGCCTTCGACCCAGCCAGTTAAGTTTTTCAAAGATTCGGCGACATAAGATACCCAAGTACCACCTTCCTTTTTCTTATACTCTCGAAAACGCTTTAAATATTGGGCCGGAGTCTTCCCAAACTTTAAAATGAGAGTCTGCTTTAACATTGCGAAATCAGCCCGCTCAGCCTTCGACATTTCCATAATGGCACTACAGCCAGAATGGGGCAGTCTACTGAGCAACCACGCAATCTTATCAGCATTGTCAACTTCCTGGACCTCGCATGCATACTCAAACGCATTCAGCCAGTCCATAATGTCATTCCTCTCTTCATACACACTGAGCAGATCTTTTGGAAACCGTGGATGAGAGGAGGCCCCAGACCCATGTCCAGGACCCTTGGATCCATTTGCAACCTGAAGCTTGGCCAGTTCCAACTGGTGATCCCTGTCTTTTTGTTTTTCTGCCTGTTCGATTTTTAGTTTGGCTATGCTGAATTCAAGCTCCTGCTGCCTAAACCGCAGCTCTTGCTTCTTGAATTCAAGCATAGCCTCCCCATCAGCACTGGCAGAGGAAACATTAGACAGCTCGTCCTCCCTGTCCTCGTGGTCGCGGTGGAACAGTGCGGCGGCAGAACCGTCGGTTCTACCAGTGAGAGCAGCCCCACCACCTTCCGCACTGTCCTCAGAAGTAATAGCGTCAAGCTGCGCTTCTTGCCACGCCACGATTCTTTGGATCATTTCCAATTTCGTGCCTTGAGAGGAAACACCTCTCTCCGCACACATCTTTTTCAATGTTTCTGACTTGGAAGCATTTAAAGTTAACAACGTACTTGTTTCCATACTGTTTGATAGGACTATGGCCTTTTTAAAGTTATACTATAACAATTCACTACGTGTACTGTTTGGAATAACCTGAAATGCCTTAGTTCGAGCGCAACACTGGATACCTTCAGTCGTATCCCACCGCTGCCACCAATTTGTTAAGACGGATTTCTGAACTCTGTCCTGGTGGCGCAGAAGTTCAGAAGGCCAACCTAATTACTTGGAACAGGGTAACCTCTGGACAAGCCAGACCAATCAAGGTAGCGATCGCGGCGGTCAAGACTAGGTCTCAAGAGGGGTGAGGGTGACTGAAAGCCCGCAATGAGCACACAAAGCAAGAGCGCTTACATACTACTCCAAACAGTTGTTATATCAAAAATAGATACACATTTATTTTAAGGCCTTTAAAACAATGACCGTAGCGAGAAAATCACAATATCACAATATTAAACCAACACATACCATATCAACACAATATATATACAAATACACAGTCGCAAGCGTTTAAAGCACGAAATATGTAGTCCACCTGCCAGGGAAGGAAAACAGGCAGTGCGATAATGCTTTCGACTCAGTTCGCCTTCATAGGCACCTAACTAGATGGAAGTCCGAGCCCTGCGAAGAGTGGAGCCTTGTGCTCAAAGTACCTGCCACGCCGGTGCCGACGGGCACAAGGGGAAGCTCTTCGGAGGAAGTCAGGCGGTTCACGTTAGTGCACAGCAGAAGAAGAACAGGTTCCGCAACTCAAGCGCAGCCTCCACAGCGGGCAGAAGCAGAGCGCGAGCGCGGCAAAAGGGTGCTGTTTTTACACAGCAGGGAAAAGCAATGGGATACTGCAGGAGGGCGACCAGATCCTAGATATACTACTCACCGGTCCCCGAAGCAAGCAGACCCAGGCTTCTCCACGATAGTTTCAGCAGCTGGCAGGTTCAGAAGAGCAGGGAACGCTTTGTAGTCGTGTAGAGCAAAAAGACGTCCCAATCGACGAAACCGGCACAGTTTTGTTGCCGCACAGGACAACGGAGCGGCCGTGTGTATTCGAGCCAAATGAACCCTCCTCCCTTCAGACCTGGGGACGCCAAGCGTACGAAGCGTGGGAGAGGGACAAGGACTCGCAATACAACACAACCTGGCGGCGGTTGCAGAGCCAAACTCCTTGGTAAGCTGGTCAGTCAACTGGATGGCCCAGAGACGCTTCCGAAGGCTTACTTGGCAGGAGATGGTTGAAGATGCCGGGAATAGCTGTTCCTGCTATTCCAAAGGTCGAAGCACCAGTACAGGCCTTCTGGTTCGATCAAAGGAGGACAGGGGCTCTCCGGACGACAGCAGTGCAAAGGAGGATTCCTTCAGCGGGTCACCAGCGATTCCTCGGTCCAGCCTCGTAGTTGCAGGATACTTGGCTCCTGTATTCCTTCGTTCGTGAGAACTCAGGAGATCGACATGGTAGTGGTGTTTCCAGCCCCCTCTTATCCACGGTTCCCTTCGCGCCAAAACGGAGGGGAGCCAATGGGAGATCCGCTCATCAAAACACATACCATACGTGGACCAATCACGGACCACGGTGGTCCCAGGCATTCACACCACCCTAGACTCTCTGGCACCCAGGATGTGTATTGGGACCAGACATCCCAGCCCACACCCTGGAGGCACACAAACGACATGTAGAAGCCCGCGAAAGCAACCACGTTTCGCGGGAAAGTACATGCCCAAATAAGGAAGGCCCCGGGTCGCCGGACCTGGGGGAGGTGAAGGGAGCAAGACGGACAGTGGACAGGACAAAGGAGCCTCGCGGCCTGGCCATTTTGGGAGCCAGGCCACCATTTTGGGTTCAGTGCAAAAACGTGCTCAGAACGCCAAAAGGAGCTCAAAATAAACAATACGATCGCTGCCACCATTCCAGTCCCTGAATGACTTGCACCGATCAAATACATTCCTAAAAGAGTATCTAGGGCCTGTAGAAGGCTAGAGACCCAAGAGAGCTGTAACTTAGCTTACAGTGCCCTCTTGTGTCGTGTTGCACTAAAGCTGCGACACGATAAAAGAAACTACGGGAAACCACGTTCCCCGGTACTGACTGTCTTAAGGGCATGTCAGTTTCCCCGTAAGAAAGGAGCGAAAGCCCAGAGAAGTGCGGCAGAAGGCTGTACTTCTCTGGCAAAGTCAAGAACAAGGTTAAAAACAATAGCAAAAAGTTTAGGGGTTGCCACATGGAAGGAAAATTCCCTACAATTACGAAATCTTTCCTAACACTACCCCCAAAACGAAAATAGAGAAACAAATGTGTTGCTGGGTGATAAGAAGGCTGCCTGGAACATGGAGGCAGTTGCTGTACCCCAAATTAATTTAAAAGTGTCGAAAAGGCACTGATGCCGCCCCTGATTGGATGCGGACTCTGCATCCAAGCTATGTGACCTTCAGGCGATATTAAGGGGGTCCGTTTATAGAAGACAGCTGTATGAGGTACTAGCAGAGGAGTACCCATCATTGCAAGAGTGGGGAGAGCTACGTTAAAAGTACTGCTACTCCCCCTCCAACCCATATGCAGAGCGCTCAATTTCTTATGGTCTCATTTGCTCCCCTAAACCTCCCACCCATGCCCCAATCTACTTTTTTGGTAACATTAGTGGCAGATGGCATTTTAACACATAACAAAAACAAAACTGCAGGACCATTGCAGATGCAGACATGTCATATATTACCCCTCTGTCCAGGTGCTCTGGGGCAAAATACATGCAACCCTCCTAATTTGCAAAGGGATTGCACCAACAGAAGTGACTTCACAGAAAAGGACATTATATATGGAGCAATTCTTGGCGCTTTGAAACACTATTCAGTAGTATAAAACGCCTAACAAATGCTCAATAAATAAAGAAAATAGTCATTAGGCTTTTTTAAAAAAAAATAGAATGATATATTAACATAAGCTATGAAGTGATTCAGAATCACTTAGAGAGCTGCAGATAACAGTGTGATTAAATGATTTGCCCAGGATCACACACTTTGGTTAAATGGTGAAACCGGGATGTGGACAATTTAAGCAACTGAGCACATCTTCACGGATTTAGTTGATGTAGATATTTATTAAGGTTTTGCTTTGCATTTCATGTGCTTAAATAATACTTTATAGCAATGCCTTGGAAGCAAACCACATTACATAATAACCTTAGCCTTTCGTAGTAAACTACCTATATATACATTGTCATAGAAATATGTTGAGAAATAAGGAAATATGTTGAGAAATAAGAGTATGGCTTTAGTTTTATTCTCCCCATCCTGCATGCAAAGTCACAATAGCATTGTGCAGATTAATGTGAGCCTAACAAATCCCCCTTGGGTTTTCAAGCCATAGTCATTATTTTCATAAAGCATGCAACATTTTTTTTTTTATTTGTTTATAATCTCTACAGATTTTTTAACAAAACACTGAAGTAGCAGAAGCACGTCGACAGTCCAACAGTCCGGCGTGCTTGGAAGTCGAAAGGTAACGCAGATTCGTTCGAATATGCAAGTGGAACAATGGATTGGGTCTGCAAAGGGAGGATCACGTTGAAGATGTGTTGCATGATGTTTATTGTGGCTAAATGCCATGTCTTTTTATCACCACCTAGCAGTTTGTTCCAGCAAATTTCCTCGTCTTGAATAGTAAAATTTGAGAAAATGTCTTTCAGGTAAGTAAGACGAATGTCTTGCGTCGCAGGACAGTTCAGTAGGAGGTGGCGATTGGTTTCCTTTACAGTGGGAGATTTACAGATTCGGCAGCAGTTGGATGAAGATAATTGTCTGATAGCTAAAACTTTGTTAGTTTCTAGAAGGTTCAGACGGGTTTTTAAGAAGTAGTTTTGCGCTGACCTATTCGGAAAAAGTTTAAAGTAAGGTTGAACTGAATCCAGTTTCTTAAAAAAGGGAGGGAGGTGGATGGTGAGTTTATATTTGGCTGCGGTCTCATTGGTGTTGATCCAATCCAGCTCTCTGATCTTTTTGGTGACTCTAACTGGGTTAGTTATAAGCTCTTCTGTATCGCATGCTACTGAGTTTAAGATGGTCAGATTCTTAGTTTCCCATCTTGACAGCATTTGGCAGGTTCCAAGCCAAATTTCCTCACTTATCAGGTGGTAAGCATAAGGGGATTCTTTCTGTATACATTTTCGGTATAACAAAACGCTGTTACAGTCTATAGTTGTTTTTAAAGATGAGAGGGTAAGTTCACATCTGATTAATGTAATCAGTGTTGATTTTGGGAGGCCAAAGATTGATCTCCAAAAAATTGCTTCAAGTTTTGGCCACAGTTCTGGAGGGAGATTCGGCATAGCGTCCGCACCATAGGTCAAAGATGGTATGACCTTCTTTTTGTAGAAGTCTCGCACAGGAATGATTGAAAATCTGCCAAATTTGGTGTCAATCGCTTTTCCTTGGGTTGCCAATTTAGTAGTTTTTGCATACAGGGCCAATTGCATCGCTTTTTCTCTGGGCGTGCTGTGTAATATAACGCCAAGGTACTTAAAGTTAGTAACTCTCTCGATTGTGGTCGTGGCCAATTTGAGGAGAATGTTATCTTTCTTTTTCACAGACTTTTCAATGACCATCATTTTTGTTTTCGATTCGTTGATTTCCAAGTTGTTTACCGTCATATATTGTTGCAGATTAGTGAGTTGGCGTTGTATGCACCCTTCTCACTTCGGATCACTCCCTCCCGTTCCCATTTAAAAAGGGACAAAAGTTATAGTTGTAGCAAGAGGGGGAATATTTCATTTCAGTATGAAGATGCGTTACGGTCGGTGTGCCGATGGTTAGAATTACAGGCTCGGGGAGCCTTTCATGTCGGGAGAGCAGCAGTTTGCTAAGTAGTGAATTTTTCCAGACCACAATTTGGTGCGCAGCATGGTAGCATTGTCATAACACCTATTATTAGATAATGTTTCTAAATACACATGTGCTTGCCGGATGTTGCCATTCTTCTCCATTAGATTATGAGCTTGCAGACATTGGAGGTCAGAAGGCTTTCTGCCCCAGCCACTTTTAGAATAAAAGTCTGTTGCAACGGCATCACGGGTGCATCCTGATCTTACATTTGAACGTTATTCTTTTATTTTTATTTTTTTATTTGATTTAATTGTACAAACAATTTTTACAAAAAATCAACCTCGTCGCCCTCACATGTTCCTTTACCATTAACATTTCTCGTTTTCCTCGTGTAATCTTTACCTATTTTTGAAAGTTCACCTTTGGGAGAAACTGTGTCACTGCTATTATATCAGCTATTTTCTCTCCTCCGATTAATCGATTCCACCAATCTTCCTTGTTGTAGAAACGTAGATCTTTAAACAGGTGACTCATATGTGTGTTCCTTTCACCTGTTAATCCCTTACAAGATAGAAGCATGTCTCTAAGTGTTTCAGTCTGATCTTGGAGGTAACAGAAACAGCAATTTTTACTTTGCGAGATTCCTCTTATCGCCCTGATTTCGTTAGTTATTAAGAGGTTTAACCGCACACTAATGAAGACATTCCTCAATATTCTGTTGGGGATTTTTTCCATGTAGTGTCTCGTAAATTCTTTTAGGTGACACTGGAACATGGGATGACAGTTTATAGCCTGTTGCCTTTTCCAATGTCTGGATCCAATCCCATCTTTCATGTTTAGTTTTCACTTTGATTGGGTAGTTTATCAGTTCTTCCTCCGTTGAAGATATCTCTTCCAATTTGGACAGATTTTTTTTGGCCAATCTACAAGGGTAAGATTTTTTTTTACCTTGTAATTCAGTGTTAATAATTTTGAAAACTTTTCAAGCGTCCGGTGATATTACTTTCCTGTATAACATCAAGCTGTTTCTTGTCAATGCAGCCTGAAGTGAAAGTGTGCAAAGCTCTCTTTGTATCTGCGCCATTGGTGTAGACGTTGGTAATACCAAAATTTGGCGCCAAAAAAAACTTTCCAATTGTAACCTTATTTCATCTTGGATTTTTGGCATTGCGTCCACTTCATATGATACTGAAGGGACAACTTTTGCTTTGAGAATTGAAGGACAGGTACCAAGGTAAAACAACACCATTTTCTATCTATGGCCCTCGCCTGTGCGGTCCGTTTTTTCATCTTGCCAAAGAGGTGGTCTTGCATGTTATTCTCTCACAGGCTGTTACTCTGCCTCACCGCTAGGTACTTAAATTCACTTACTTTCTCGATTTTTACTTCGTCCAAGTACCAACGTTATTCTGTAAGGTGAACTAGAAAATTCATGTATATTTTATTGCGGGCATCATGTCATGTGTAAAATCACAGATGTCAGAATGGGACACTTGATGAAGTACAGAAACCGTTTTGTAGACCTGAAAAAATGCTAACATTGAAAACTAATAAACAATGTAAAGAAAGCTGCAGGTTTAAGTTACCTTGCCACAGCAGTAAAATGTGTCCAGGCGGCTCCAAACATGCACTTCTCTGGAGGTCAGTCCTTCAGAAGAGGCAGTCTGGGAGTACGCGTGTCAGGGCTCCGGGCTAAGCCCATCAGAAAATGTAGCCTGGGAGTGCCATGACGGGGCTCCGGACTCAGCCCACCAGACGAGGCAGTGTGGGAGCACATATGATGTGGTTTCCGGGCTCAGCCCAACAGAAGAGTCAGCCTGGGAGTGCTATGACTGGGCTCCAACCTCAGGCCATCAGAAGCGGCCGCCCGGGAGCACGCATGACAAGGCTTTGGGCTCAGCCCATTAGAAAAGGCAGTCGGGGAGCGCACGTGACGGGACTCTGGGTTAGCCCATCAGAAGAGGCAGTCTGAAGGCGTGCGTGACAGGTATCCGGGCTCAGCTCATCAGAACAGGCAGTCCCGGAGCGCACATGACGGGGCTCTGGACTCAGCTCATCAGAAGAGGCAGCCTGGGAGCGTTATGACAGGGTTCCGGGCTCAGCCCATCAGAAGAGGCAGTCTGGGAGCGCGCGTGACGGGGCTTCGGGTCAGCCCATCAGAAGACGCCGTCTGAGAGCGCGCGTTACGGGTCTCTGGGTCAGCCCATCAGAAGATGCATTCTGGGAGCGTGCGTGACGGGGCTCTGGGTCAGCCCATCAGAAGAGGCAGTCAGGGAGCGCGCGTGACAGGGATCCAGGCTCAGCCCATCAGAAGAGGCATCCTGGGAGCCCTTGCGACTGGGTTCCAGCTCAGCCCATCAGAAGAGGCAGTCTGGGAGCCTCATGACAGGGCTCTGGGTTCAGCCCATCAGAAGAGGCAGTTTAAGAGCGTGCCTGACTGGGATCTGGGCTCAGCCCATCTGAAGTGGCAGTCCAGGAGAGCGTGTGATGGGGCTCTGGGCTCAGACCATCAGAAGAGGCATCCTGGGAGCGCCATGATGGGGCTCTGGGCTTACCCCATCAGAAGATGCAGTTCGGGGATGCGTGTGTCTTGGCTCTGGATCAGCCCATCAGAAGAGGCAGTCTGTGAGCATGCGTGACGGGTATCCAAGCTCACCCCCATCAGAAGAGGCAGCCTGGGAGCGCCATGATGGGTCTCCGGGCTCAGCCCATCAGAAGATGCAGATCGGGAGCAGGCGGGACGGGGCTCCGGGTCAGCCCATCAGAAGAGGCAGTCTGGGAGAGTGCGTGACGGGGATCCAGGCTCAGCCCATCGGAAGTGGCAGCATGGGAGCACCATAACAGGGTTCCAGGCTCAGCTCATCAGAAGAGGCAGTCTGGGAGCACGTGTGACAGGGATCTTGGCTCAGCCCATCAGGAGAGGCAGCCTGGGAGCGCCATGACAGTGCTCCGGGCACAGCCCATCAGAAGAGGCAGTCTGGGATCACGCGTGACGGGGATCCGGGTCAACCCATCAGAATAGGCAGTCTAGGAGCATGTGTGATGGGGATCTAGTCTCAGCCCATCAGAAGTGGCAGTCCAGAAGATTGCATGACGGGGCTCTGGACTCACCGCATCAGAAGATGCAGTCCGAGGACGCGCGTGTCTTGGCTCTGGGTTAGCCCATCAGAAGAGGCAGTCTGTGAGCATGCATGACAGGTATCCAAGCTCACCCCATCAGAAGAGGCAGCCTGGGAGCAGGCGTGACGGGGCTCCGGACCAGCACATCAGAAGAGGCAGTCTGCGAGCGTGCGTGAAGGTGGATCCAGGCTCAGCCCATCAGAAGTGGCAGCCTGGGAGCGCCATGACAGAGTTCCAGGCTCAGCCCATCAGAAGAGGCAGTCTGGGAGCATGTGTGACAGGGATCTGGGCTCAGCCCATCAGGAGAGGCAGCCTGGGAGCGCCATGACAGTGCTCCAAGCTCAGCCCATCAGAAGAGGCAGTCTGGATTCACGCGTGACGGGGTTCTGGGTCAGCCCATCAGAAGAGGCAGTCTGGGAGCGCGCGTGACAGGGATCCAGGCTCAGCCCATCAGAAGAGCCAGCCTGTGAGCACTCTTGACTGGGCTCCAGCTCAGCCCATCTGAAGATGCAGCCTGGGAGCGCCATGACAGGGCTCTGGGTTCAGCCCATCAGAAGAGGCAGTCTGGGCGCGCGTGTGACAGGGATCCAGGACAGCCATCAGAAGAGGCAGTCTAGGAGCGTGCGTGACAGGGATCTGGGCTCAGCCTATCAGAAGTGGCAGTCCAGAAGAGCGCGTGGCCGGGCTCTGGGCTCAGCCCATAAGAAGAGGCAGCCTAGGAGCACCATGACAGGGCTTGGGCACAGCCCATCAGAAGAGGCAGCCTGGGAGCGCCATGACGGGGCTCTTGGCTCACCACACCAGAAGATGAAGTCCGGGAGCGCGCCTGATGGGGCTCCGGATCAGCCCATTCGAAGAGGCAGCCTGTGAGCGTGCGTGACAGGGATGCGGGCTCAGCCCATCAGAAGAGGCAGTCTGTGAGCGTGCGTGACGGGGATCCAGGCTCAGCCCATCGGAAGTGGCAGCCTGGGAGCGCCATGACAGGGTTCCAGGCTCATCCCATCAGAAGAGGCAGTCTGGGAGCACGTGTGGCCGGGATCTGGGCTCAGCCCATCAGGGGAGGCAGCCTGGGAGCGCCATGACAGTGCTCTGGGCTCAGCCCATCAGAAGAGGCAGTCTGGGATCACGCGTGACGGGGCTCCGGGTCAGCACATCAGAAGAGGCATTCTTGGAGCATGCGTGATTCTAAACGTGGCATGTGACATGTGCCACATGTCATGGTCAGCGCCAACCTCTACTAAGCGCATCTCCGTCCCAGCCTTCACCCTGATGGGTGTGGCCTGGGACCCTCCAGACCTGGTGTGGCAGGGGCCCCCACACCACGGGGGCTACATGGGCCCACACTACACCAGGAGCATCCATTTAATTATTTTTTTATTTTATTTTTTTAAATAATTGGGGTCGTAATTGAGTCCCCAGGGGTTGCAAACTGTGACCCAGTGGTTGCAATTTGCGACCCAGTGGTCGTATCTGCGACCCCCCAAATGACGCCCCTGAACTAGTTCAATCTCTGTCCAAGGGAAACACTATGGGCCTCATTACGGGTCAGGCGGTAACCATTGCAGTGATACCGGCGGATTGCCACCTGACTCGTAATGATTTATCGGTGCCTGACTGCCCGGTAACACCGGGGGATTACAACCCTGGTGGACCGGAAAGTCAGGTGCCGGTAAATTATAAGTCCCCATTCCCATAGAGTCCGATATGGGAGTGGGGATCACGGAAGCACAGGCACCATTAATAACGCTGCTGGTGCTTCTGTGAAAACTCTGCGGGCGGGTGCTTCTCTGCCCGGCAGGTCTGACCTGCCGGGCACGACCGCACCCGCCCGCAGAGTTGTAGTGTGCCGGTCTGGAAACAACATGCCGGTAAGCTTACCGGCACCGTTGTTTCTGGACTGACACACTTGGAGTGAGGCCCATATAAGTTTGTTTCAATTTGAGCCAGTTACCATTGAGGGGACCCAGACGGCTCTACTTAAACCTAGGTCTGCAACTCTTGCTTGCTGACTCGATACCTTTGTGGGTTCTCCGGACGCTCCCTTTGAATACCGTCACTCTGTTTATGGCGGCTTTGCACCATTCTTTTTTCGTCCAGGACGATCCCTCAGTCCTTAAAGCATGCATTGGTCCCTCCACTGTTAAAGAAGGCCCATCTTGACCCCTGTATGGTGGAGAACTACTGCCCCATCTCTCTTTTACCAGTTCTCATGAAATTGATGGTGGCCATTGTTACCCCGCAACTGTCACAATTTCTTGGATCTCACTGTATCCTACACCCATTTCAGTCTGGCTTTAGACCTCTTATGGGCACTGAGTCTGTTAATTTCCATTATTTATGATTTTTGATTAACTTGGACCTCTCTGCAGCCTTTGACGCTGTTGATCATTGAATTCTGCTACAGAGGCTGCAAGGGGCAGTCATTTTAGGCTATCAGGTTCTTTGGTTCTATTCCTTTCCGTGTGACAGTTTTAAAGCAGTGTTTCTCCCACCTTTCAAATCTCCCCCGGTGGCATTGACATGTGGTGTCCCGCAAGGCTCCCCTCTTTCTCCTCTTCTGTTCAATTTATACCTGTGTCCGCTAGCAGATCGTATTGCTAGTCATGAGGTACAATTTTATATATTAGAAGACGACACACAGGCGTTTTTCCTTCGCCTTAATTCTCCAGTGTTAGGCCCCCCACCCCCTTTCAAACTTCGGAATTGCTTGTCTTCCATCAGGGGTTGGATGACTTCCAATTTGTTAAAACTAAATGGAGAAAAAAGTGAGGTTCTAGTGATTGGTTCTTTCTCTTGTTGTCTCTCTTGGGGTTCGGAATATTGGCAGCCTTCTCTTGGGCTCTGTCCGTTGCCAGCTGATTCAGTTAAAAAGCCTGGGTGTTCGACTTCTGTCCAGTGGCTCTAGAGAAGGGCAGATCTCCTCTGTGTGCCGGTCTGCTTTGGGTAAACTGAGGGTTTTTAGGAAGATTTTACCTTTCCTCCCCCATGATTCTCGTCCCAAGGTAGTGACCTCTTCCATCAAGGGTTCAGTAGATTACTGCAATCTACCTTGCTCAGCCAGCTTTCCTACTCCAACGCCTTCAGATCTTGCATAACTCTGCTGCAGGGATAGCCCTAGAATTTATTACCCACAAGGCCCAGCAAATTCCAAAATGTAGGGAGAAAAAACTCAATTTTCAGTCATTTGCCACCAGGAAACCACTGAAACACACAGGCAACAACACATATCCTACCGTCCCACACTCCCACAGGTGTCCTGCCAAAAACGGTACTTCACATGTGTGGGTGCAGCTACGTGGGCACAAAGGGAAAAGGCTACCCCCTGGTACATTAAACGCCCTGGGGAAGACTGGATTTGGCTTTGTGGACAACCCACAGATTCGGGCTTAGGGTATCGCAGCCACCAAGGAAAACAGGGAATCCAAATCATTTCTGAAAATAAGACACTGTTGGGAATCTAAAGAGGTTTGACTTTCGCAAATTGTCCTAGAATGTATACCCACAAGGCCTGGCAAAGTCCAAAAAGTAGGGGAAGAAAAATGTTCAGGCATTTGCCACCAGGAAACCACCGAAATATGCTGGCAGCAACACATGTCCTACCTTACCACATTTCCTCAGGTGTCCTGAGGAAAACATTACCTCACATGTGGGGGTGCACTGACCTGGGCGCAAAGGGAAAAGGCTAAACCACTGGTACACCAAAGTGCCTGCGAAGTCCACATTTTTATTGTATTCGGTCTTATGGAAAACCCACAGATTTGGGCCTGGGGTGTCACAGCCACCAAGGAAAACGGGTAATCACATGAATTTCTCAAAAGAAAACACCTGTGCAAATCCAACAAGGTGTGACTTGCGTGAATCGCCCTAGAATGTATTACCCACAAGCCCCGGCAAAGTCAAAAATGTTGGCAAAAAAAAACATTTTGAGACATTTGCCACCAGGAAACCACTGAAACATGCTGGCAGCAACACATGTCCTACCTTACCATATTTCCTCAGGTGTCCTGAGGAAAACATTACCTCAAGTGGGGCTGCACTGACATGGGCGTAAAGGGAAAAGGCTAAACCATAGGTAATGCCTGTCCTTTACCAGAGGAAAAAGATCTGCTTGGCTAGAGCTCCAGTACTGCTGAGGGTGCTGCCAGTTGCCTTGGGGGCCTGTCTTCCATGTGGGTTGACTGTGCCCAAGCCCAGCGGCGGTCCCAGGGAGCCCCGGCAGCACCCCGGCTGGCCTGCATTCCATTTTTTCCCTCTGGGAAGGGATGGGGTCACTGCTGGGACCTCCCTGGGACTGCTGCTGAATTTGAGGACGGTCGACCAACAAGGGAGACAGGGGTCCAAGTCTGGGGCCATCACCTGGACCATCCTAGAGCTCTGGCTGGGCTGCATTACAGCATTTCCCTCTGGGAAAGGATGGGGACCCTGCCTGGGTTCCCTGGGACTGCCGCTGGACTTGGAGACAGGCGACCCACATGGGAGACAGGTACCCAAGGTCAGGGGCAGCAGCCCAACCGCCCTGGAGCTCTGGCTGGGCTGCGTTACAGCTTTTCTCTCTGCGGAGGCATTGGCACACTGCCAGGGCTCCCTGGATCTGCTGCTGATCTTGGGGATGGTCGACCAACAAGGGAGACAGGCGCCCAAGGCCGGGGCAGCAGCACCGACCGTCCTGGATCCCTGACTAGGCTGCATTACAGCTTTTCCCTCTGGGAAGGGATGCAGATCCTGCCGGAGCTCACTGGGACCGCCGATGGACTTGGGGATGGTCGCCCAACATGGGTGAAAGGCTCCAAAGGCCAGAGACATTACTCCCGGCCATCCTGGAGTTCAGGCTGCCCTGCGTTACAGGTTTCCCTCCAGGGAGGGATGAGGACCTGGAAATAGCAAAGTGACAATGTGCCTTTACCATTTTCATGAAGGAAATTCGATTAGCAGCAGGTGCACAGAGCCGCTCCAGAGCAGAAGTCAGAGACAGAGAGAAGTGGTGGTATGATGTTGAAGTTGGGTGTGGAATTCCGGGGGATGAGGATGGCAGCAGCGCAAAGAGGGAAATACAGGCACGGTTAATGACCGACACAGAAAATGGATACCCATAGAAGGTACTAAAGTAGCTGTGGGACAGGCTTGGTATAAAAAGATAACACAGACAACTGAAATGAAGTTAAAAAATCTTTATTTTAATGGTCAAGATGGTGTAATGCCTAACTTTCCCTAGCTCTAGGGGAAGTCTAAGTCTAGGGAATAGGTGTTCTGGGACTTGTAGTATCCCATGAAGGGTACTCTGGTAGGTCAATGTGTTGTTGAGGATAAATGTGTTATGTATCTAATTCTCTCTTCCTCACCTCCACCTCCATTCTATTGTGTTGTTCTCTATACAAAGTTTGTCTTGCTTTTGGTGGGGTTTCCCTCTTTTTATAGTTAGTGGAACTTTGGGGGGTAGTGTAGGATGACTCTAAGGGACATTACTACCCGGCACGCGTAAAACAAAAGGAAAGAAACGCTCCGATTGGTGCGTTTCTGAGCCTTACCTTATGGTAAGCCTGTACACAGTCTCCTGTCTTTCTTTGCTCGGTCCTTTAACTATGGGCCCTGAAGGCATTACCTGACACGGTAATGGCCCCCCGGCTCGGGGTTTATTGCCTAAGTAGGATGAGTCAATACTACCAAGGGTATCATGTTTTTGGTTGGTACCTCTGTATTCTATGTTGGGAAGGTTACTGGATGCTTCCTAAGTTAATGGGACAGGAATACCAATATCACAAAAACATCTTGCCTTCTACTCCCAAAGACCCTGTACTCATGTGATCCTCCCTCACTTGCCCACCCCTGGATTGGGATCCACAAGCGATGGCCCTTTCCTGGCCACCTGAGCAATGGATCCTGTGAACTAAATTTGATAATGTCCTCAGATTTCTCACATAGCCCAGATGAAACACACATAGATATATACTGACGGACATATACCACTCCTGGTTACCTGATTGGCCTCTCCCCTGGATGCTAAACGGGTACATAGAACCCACTCACAGGCTCCAAATATTGCACTAGCACCTGCGACAGAGAACTAAGGAGTTAATAACCTGAGAAGTGTGGGAACCAGGGGGCTAGAACACCTCAGGAGAACAGACCCCAAGAACTGTGACAATAGGCTCACAATTTACTGTATCCTTTGCCAGGGGACACCTGGCACTGAACTCGCATACCATTTTGCTTACTGAAATGTGTGTTGTAGTTTTGAATTTCATACTATTATAAATGCACCTTGAAACACCATTTGCTGTATAGGCGCATTATAAATACCCAATAATTGATACATATGTTTATGCTTTCATACGTTATCTGGTGCTGGTTATTGTATGCATCCCACCCTTTGTTGAGCCTTACATTTTTCTTCTCTTTACAGTTAGAGAGGAGAAGTCCAGAGGAGCATTCAGTGTTGACTTGTGTGGGTGACATTATTTTTGCAACCAACCTACTTAGGAGTGCCATTGTTTTAGAGTAGTCATTAAAAAAAATGTTGTTGGCTACTTTTGCAATTTTCTTTATGTTAATACACTGTTAATACATCTTTAATTTAAAAAAATAAAAAAAAGCATACAACTTATTTCTTTTCTACCAGTTTGATTCTTTCTCTTAACATTGATCAAATCAGCATAACATCTCCTGCTACAAATGGCCTTCAATTATACTGAATGTGGGCCAATAAAGCAAATGGGGTGTTGCTCATTTATGTATGTTGACAGTAATAACAGAGTGGGAAGGAACATTGCATACTGTTAAGTATAAAGCATATTGCTGTGCCTTGCAACGTCAGCCAGAAGAACTCCTTAGTAGTCCTAAAGAAGACATAATTCTAAGATATACAGTAAATATAGTTTGAATCCTTGGTATTACAGTCCACATTTTTGACTGGGGTGTATTTGTAGGCAAACAGCCTAACACTCTTGGGCCCCTATTCCACTCGTAGCCCATATCGGAACGGCTCTCGTAATTGGCCACAAGTCACCAAAGAGCTATAAACCCAATCAGGGTTTAGCTAGCCAACTATGTTTCGATGAAGGCCAATTGCCTGAGGGACTAATACAGTTGTGTCCTGTTGGGAGCTGTTAATTATTGTCAGGTAATGAAGGAGTGCTTCAGTCGAAAAGGGTCTTGAGTACGGTAGGAGTCAGGTACATACAATGTGGCCTTGAGAGATGCAAGGATGGCAGTGAGGTCTTCCATAGTGAGTGTCTTGAAAATTGTCCAGATAGCTGTGGTTTTGCGAGATGGGATGTGTAGTGTGCTGTCAGTTGTAGCGTTGGTTTCAGTATAAGTGCAATTATTTCAGTGGGTGTGATGCTTGTATGGGAGGGAAGCACTTCTCACCAGCTGTATCATAGTTAGCAGCACTTTACGCGCTGGGGCCCGATCCAGTCCCTAGGCGGTGTTTCAGCACAGGTGCAGAGAACCCAGAACCGGTCCTCTGCAAGGTTTAGGAAATATGTAACCCGTACCCTGCTTCAGGTACCCCGCAACCCCACCGAACCCGCAACACCCCACCCGACACCCCCTTCACAAACCCCCAACACTATACCAAGAGGAAAGCACTCAACAGAAGTGGCGTGTAGGAGACAAACACCTGCATCATGCTTTATATGTCAAGAGTTAACTTACAGGTGCTCCATGTACGACAACACAGTGACCGGATAATGCTCTGCACTAGCATCCTGGCTGGGCCGGTGAAGACATTCTTTACCTCCTCATCCGGTTTCCTGACAGCGCATAGCTGTGAGCAGGAGGTCGGTGTTGGAATCCCAGTACGAAGTTTCAGTAGCTGGCATCTTCGCTCTGTAGTCCGTGCACAGTGATAGTGTTAACGGCAGCCTGTTTCTCCTCTTCCACAACTGAAACATATTGTTATTCACAGCAGCTAATCCATATGAGTCTGCAAGCATGATGCTGCGCAGAGCGGAACCACTGACCAGCCCCTTGCCTCGCTTAAATCTCTAACTCGTAACTTACCTCCCTGCAACCCTTCCCAACCTGCCCCAGTTCCCCTTTTCTTTATTTAGCCCTCGACAATTTCAGAGTACATACTTACCTGTTGACTGCCAGATTAATCCCACAGGCAAAGCTGTCACTTGTCGCAGTTCACACTTCCCCTCCCCACTTGCCCCACATTTTCCTATATGTAGTAATCTCTGATGGGTACGAAAACAAATGATGACCTTGGCTGTCATATTTTCCTACTCTGTCAAATGTTCCTAACTCTGCTTTTTTACATTTTCTCCAGCATTGGATCTATCATAGATTTACATACTGTGAACATTCCCCATCGTCAGGCTGGGAGACCCTGGTTAACTATGTTATAATACATTTCCTAAAGTAACACTTGACACCTTGAGTGTCCTGCCGACATCGTTGTGAATGCTTTGGGTCCCTACCAATGGGACGTCGAGTGCATAGCTCCAACCCAGCAGCTTCCCCTCATATTTCAACCATCTTCTTTGCTGATAGGAATCCCTGTGTTCGTGTCCCCAAATAGAGAAATTATTCCAGCAACAATTGGCTTGAAATGACCTAAAGTTCCAATTGAGTATCACAAGAATGCAATGATAACGTTGCCCTCCTTTTTCCAAAATGCTACTACTCTGGCGGAAACAGCATTAGATTCTTTATAGGCCAAGAGAGCCCTAAAGTATTCGCTCTACTGCACAAAAGCCTTCAGGGCTGCAAGACTTTTGATTGCATTTGGGTGTAGCTTAGGCAGTAGTGAGAAAGACTGAACCTACAGAGATTCATAAACTTCTCATTGTTTCATATTATTAGCACTCGTATCCCAGAAGGAATGCACCCTGCAAGACCTCAAGGGGGCCGAGGCTCCCTGTGAGAAGTTATCCCACAAGAACGAGAAAGAGGGCACAAGCGTCCAACCTTCACCAGTCCAAACCCTAAGTTATAGTGCCCAGATGCCCCCATCCCATGAACCCAGCATTCTAGTGTACCGGTCAACCCCAGACCACAGTCCATAAAACTGTTAGTGTGCCGATCTATCAGGAGGATCACAGCAGAAAGGAGAGCTCACCCCACCTGGGGTCCCTGTGATATATGCTGCGAGGAAAGTAACACATTTAAGCTCAGGGGGGGAAGAACTGGAACGGCACTGATGCGTCTAGGATCGAGCAGGGGTTTAGAGTTATCGTGACCTCAAAAGTAGTCTGTGCTCACATGTCTGAAGGCCACAGAAATGAGATCTACTGAATTGTTACAGTAATAGCCAATTAGGAGCTTAGCGCTTGATGACGTATGAAGAAGAATCCCACGTGGAAGAAGAGGAGCAGACGAAGCTGGGACCAAAGGCCTGGCATCCCCTATGGAGCAGGTTGCCTATGTATAGGGATGCACCAACCAGCTATAAGGATTCATAACCTATGTGATGTCAAAATGTGCTATCGGTAGGATTTTCTGACAGGTAGCAAAAAATGACATTACATGCTGTCTGATTTTCCTACCCTGTCAAATTTTCCTACCTCTGCATAGGCTGTCAAATGTGCTTAGTGCTACCAATTGAAATGTACCCACACTTTCCCTCTACACGGTCAAAATGTGCTATCAGTAGGATTTTCTGGCGGGTAGCAAAATATGACATTACATGCTCTTCAAATTTTCCTACCCTGTCACATTTTCATACCTCTGCATAGGCTGTCAAATGTGCCTAGTGCCTACCCATTGAAATGTACCCACACTTTCCTTCTACACAGTCAAAATGTGCTATTGGTAGGATTTTCAGACGGGTTAGCAAAAAAATGACATAACATGCTGTTAGATTTACCTACCCTGTCACATCCTCCCACCACTGCATAGCCTTGACAAATGTGCCTAGTGCCTACCCATTGAAATGTACCCACCCTTTCCTTCTACACGGTCAAAATGTGCTATCGGTAGGATTTTCTGACGGGTAGCACAAAATGACTTTACAATTGCGGTCAGATTTTCCTACTGTGTTAAATTTTTATATCAGGATTTTTTGACGGGTAGCAAAAAATGACATTACAATTACTGTCAGATTTTCCTACTGTGTCAAATTCTTCTATCGGTAGGCATTTCTGACAGATAGAAAAAAATGACATTACAATTGGTGTTAGATTTTCCTACCAATAGACGCTGAAGCTGAAGGAGGCGACGGGCCCAACCCAGTCCTCGTAAGGGAGTGTCCCCGCAGCAGCCGGGCGTCTGCTTTGGGGATGGGACAGATACGCACTCTAGGTCGGTGTCGTGGCCTAGCCGAAAGAGACTCTGACGCTCTTCAAGATGCTTTTGAAGCAGACTATTTGTTTACCACCTGTCCGGCTTTTCCAAGTATAGCATACATGCTAAAGTTCGGGAATGTTCAAGAGGAACACTTTGCAGGCTCAGCAGAAAATCAGAAGAATAAGAAATATGCGAATGTTTATGAATAATATTTTATCAGGGGGAAAGTAAAACAAGCCCTGACAAAGCCAATAGTTTTGAAGGATGCTTTCTCAGTATAAAGGCAATTTCACCATCATTCCACAAGTAAATAAAGCTGGCCAAGTCCAGGCCAGCTTAACACATCTTTTAAAATACTTATTTAGTGTTCCAGCTCTCGCTGGCTGCCTTTCTTTGTTCTGCAATGCAGAGACAAGTACATCTGTCCAATGATAATTTGCAGCTGCTCCACCAACCCCCAATTGCTTTATCTAGGATTTTGCGACAGAATAAAGAACCAAGGTGGGGCTAATGGTATGTGCATACTCTCTACGGAGGCATAAGTGTTCACTAACTAAAATATCACTTTACATATGAATTTGCTGGGTAAACACAGACCTTTAAAAAATGTTAACTTATCTTTGTCATATTTTGCTTTGCTTTCAGCTCTTTGAAACCGTGGAATATGCTTGGATTGTGGCCAATGTTATTGCCGTTTGCAAGAAGGTCAAGACCTTGGGCGTGGTTCTTGACAAGGAACTATCTATGAGGCCTCATGTTTCTTACATTCGCTCTACATGTGGTCTCATCACCAAACACATTAACTACATTCGTCCTTTTATCACTGCTGAAAAGTGTGTGGTCTCGTCAATTCACGGCTTGACTATTGTAACAGTCTGTTGGCAGGCACTACAGCTCTCCACATTCGGGCCTTGCAAGTAACCCAGAATAATGCGGTCCGAGCAACTCTGGGTCTGTCTCTACGTGCACACATTGCCGTTGCCAGAAAAGCACTGCATTGGCTTCCTATTAAACAAAGGATTACTCACAAAAATCCTGACCCTGACTTTTAAATGCCACTCTCATTTATGCCTGGCTTATCTTTCAGATCGTGTAAAGCCCAATCTCAACATTAGGAACCTTCGGTCCTCTATGGCGCCCACTATTTTCCATCCAAGATTCAAACTGGCCCGCCTTGGAGGGACTAGCTGTGACATTCAGGCACCTTTATTGTGGAATCTTCTTCCTGCCTCCATGCGTCTATCTGGCAATCTCACGTCTTTTAAGAGAGCTATTGAAACTCATCTCTTCAACCTCAGCCCGGACTAACTCTTTGTCCTTTGCTGCCTGCCCCCATCATGAACTCCTTTTTCTTTGCTTTTTGGTGTTTGTCTTGTTATGTTTTCTGTGCGCTCTGAGGCCTACGGGCATATGGCGCTCTACAAAAATAAAAAATAAAGGCGGGGCCATTATAATATATGCACCAAACGGCTTCCTCAGAGCAGAGCGGGTAAGGAGGCCCACAAAAATAATTTTAAAATGACCCCCTGTGATATGATATGATATGATATGGCATTTGTAACGCGCCTATACACAGGTGTTTCAAGGCGCTGTGCATCTTCTGCCATTCTTGAAATCCCTCATGAGAAAGAGGGCGAATAAATAGCACCAACGTAAGCTACTTGCTGTTTTGCATAAGATCAAAGAGCATTTTGTGAACATAAGAATGAGCTGCAACCCATCAGAGCTCTTAATGCACATTGACCTTGCTGCTTATTTCATTTATGATATCAGTGTAACAGTAAAATAACTGCAAACCGTGACTCGTATATGCCCATTTGTTCAGCTGCAGTATTTGGGAGTGAGGCGTTGGCTGTCCTGCTTTAGTGGCATGTAGTCCTTTCGCCGCATGTTAATCACTTTATATGGCGAGTCTCCTGTGCACGCTCTGTGACTCTTGACGTCTACTCAGTTATAATCATGCCAGGTGCTTACTTGTGAGGGAATCTGCGGATCCCCGGCCCAGCAAATTAACAAGGGGGATCCGGGGAGTCTCTCTGCCAGGCATTAGTCCTGGTTACGAGAGCCTTACCCAGATTCTTTAGCTCACTATCTTTCACAGAGGAGAAATATCCTAAACATATGGGAAGAGCTACTCAACTCACGCTGTCTGCTGCAGCTATTCATTACATTGCTTTCCATCAGCTGAACATTTATAGAACCATAAAGCATTTGCCATCAAGGGGCCTGCAGGAAGGGCAGCTGGGACACTGCCTAACACTTGCAGGGTCCTATTGATGCATCTCGCAGAAGCTGTGACAAAATGGCCCCCACACTGCTCAGTACATTTGTCCTCACTATGAATTCTGTGTAGAATTTCTCACCATAACTTGCAAGATCTGCAGGCGCAAAGTGACCGTTCCTTGTCCCCGTGGCTCCAGAAGAAGGGGGGTACACTTGTCCTCTTTGCCTCAATAGACTCGGAGCAAATGCCCAAGAGTTCAGAAAAGACGACCGCGTAGAGTGAATGGCGCGGCATCAGCGAGAGGATATCGGGGCGCAAAGCTCCCGAAGATCATTTCCTGGGTCTTAACCCTTGTAAGCAGACGGAAAGTTTACTTAATGTTTGTAAACTGCCCAGAAATGAAGAAAGGTAGCATATCTTGCGTTCTAGTCATCTTTATTTTCATATCACCAAAACTGGCGACCAACAATGGGATCATCCACCTGTCTGTACATAAAAAAAGGGTGGGGAGGAGTGCAAGGAGCTACTCCTTCACCCGCACTCTTTCCCACACCGTGCATTGCACGATCAGTGGACACCACCCTTTGAGAACCCATGTAGCAGCCATTGGAGGAACAACCAACGCAGCAGCAAGACATAAAAGCAGTAGACCACAGAGTGCTCGCTTGATGAGTACGACCGTAAGAGACTGTCCAATTCCAGCCACAGGCCTGAAGACATGGTGTGAGACATGCGTACATTACATGCCCATAACAAAAAAAAACAAGATCAATACATCCAAAAGAAATAGGTTGCCACTGGGCAAACCCATACACATAGCAAGGCCTGCGCAAGAAGCCACTTATTGGAGAAAGTAGTCGTTGTCGAGTCCATGGAATGCAAAGGAATGGAAGAAGTTGATTCCCTACAGAAAAGAAATAAGTTGGGAAGAATACAGAAAGAGAAGCACAGAGAAAGAGATGTGCAGACACTGGATGGAATGAGGGGTCAGCAACCAGCTAGCAAGTGATCCTTCAGGACCTGCCACAAACAAAGACTGCACCCTTTGTGGTAAGCCAAGCCATTTCACCAAGGTGGGCAGGCAGGAGAACACAAGAACGTTATGATTAGAACTTGTCCGAAGGCAAAGACCTGACTGCGCTGTTGGTCAACTGCATGACTAAGTCCCAAGCACATTAAGTGAAGGTATAAAGAAGAGCGACCAACCTCCTGGCTGATTCTGGATCCTCCAGCTCCATCCTGCAGAAGAGCTACAGGTGCTGCCATCAAAAATGAAGAGAACTTTCAAGGAAGAATAATCATCAAATATAAAACTGTTTTCATAAGGCTTACGATGCACAAAATGTATCAGTAAACCACATCAAATTAAATTCAAATCTAACGCCATACTAATCAAACACAAAGTCCCTCCAGTAGCGGCCACAGCCAGGCAGGTGTTGCATGAACAATGGAGGAGGTTGCAAGAGGAAGGTACAGTGGACCCTATAGAAGCTTCAGAACAGCTCAGTCAAGTTATTCTAATTAAAAAGGCGGTCACTCTATGCCACTCAAACAGCAGACACCCATTGCTGACTAGTTGGAGCTCGCACTTTGTCACGTTTCATGCTGAACTACAGCCAAAATGTTTGACTTTACATTCCCTTTGGGAGGCATTGGAACGTCCCTATTACAGTGCACCTGTTGGTAGTTCAGGAGATATAGCTGTAATCCACAGAAGCCCTACATGTCTGCTTTGCTTTCACTTTTCCACGTTCAGAGATTGAGAAGGCAGATTACCTTCAGGTGTTGTGCTCCAGGGGCTGGTAATGAGCCTGCTTCAGTACTTAAGCAGCTGCCTGCAGGAGCCCTTTGTTCTTGCATTGAGTTTGCACCCAGCTCCTGTTGCTTTGAATCATGGTTTCTGCTCTGTCCTGTTTCCTGTACCATAGCATAATATGAGCCTCCTTGTCGTGCCATAGAATTAGGTTCTAGTGTCTGTGCTCCCTGCCCTGCATCCCTGGGTTCTCTGCCTGCAGCACCGAGCATTCTGCTTTTCAATCTTGTTGCTCTGTTCTCTCCCTGCGGATCCCCTCCTCCTCTGCCTGCAGTTGCTGTGCTCCTCTTCCTGCAGCCGCTTGCTCTCTGCTATCGTTTGTCTTGTGTTTTGCACTGTGCCCGTAGACCTTCTTATCTGCTCATAGTTTCCTGGATTCCAATCCCTACTTTCCTTGTTACCAGTCTGCAGTTTGGTCCTTGTTACTGTAGTACAGAGTTTCGGTATGGAGTGTTTGTTCCTTGGCTCCACTCCATAGTTTCCAGTCTGCATTTCCAGTCCACTCTAGCTTTGTGCTTAGTTTTTAGTTGTCGAATGGCGAGTAATATGGCTCAGACTACTGTAAAAAATAGTCCACTCAAGCAGGTCTCAAGATCTTCCCAGGAGACAACCCAAGGAAACGAGACAGTACCAGGGAGTCCTCGGGGGAAATGAAAGAGCTCTCGCCCTAGACTGAAATGAAGAGATTGAAGATTAGTAACAAAAGTCTCAACAGCCCCTTCTTACACCCAAGAGGTTTACAAATACCTGATGCTGAATTAATCTCAGTGGGTTCACCTAAGACGAGTGGCAAGCCAGTCAAAGGAAGCGTTCAATGATGAATCGCTGTAAGACCCGATGGCACACGGAATGCTTTCGTGGAAGTACACACAGGGAATGTGTAGCCCAAGACGTTTTCTGGGGTCCTGGGGTGAAGTTTTGGGATGGATGAGTGAGGCGAAAAGTGGTATTTCAGTCACCACCTTTGCCAAGAGGTTGCTAGAGAAGACACGTCTGCCAGTGTCAGCAAACACACCAATAACCAAGTATGGGGTTAGAACCAAGAAGTCAGGCACATCACTATTCAGGCCAGACAGGAAGGACACAACGTCAAACCAGCAATGACAATAAATGCAGGTCATTAGGCAAAACTGGTCCAATCGGATAAAATAGGCCCCTAATCCAAGGAAAGCAGATAATGAGTTCACCTTGTGAAACAACACCATCTAAAATCAGTCAACTAATGAAGACAGGGCTTAAATGTGATCAGGAGAGGTTACCAGGTGTCACAGCCAGTGAGGGGGTTCATCCCATCCAAATTCAAAACCCTCTGCATTGTCCACAAGGCTTTCTGGGGCCTGGGTCCAAAATACCTTCAGCTATCCCTCCGCAAATACCTCCCCTCTCGAGCTCTTCGCTCCTCTACCTCCAACTCCCTCAGGGTCAGTCGTTTTTCAAAGAAACAAGCTGGGGGTAGATCTCTGTCTTCGGCTGGGGCCTCCCTCTGGAACAGCCTCCCTTCCACTCTAAAACTTGAGGAGAACCATCTCTGGTTCCAGAAGCACCGCAAGACCTTCCTCTTTTCTTCTGCTTTTGCTGCCCCCCTCCCCTGCTGATCTGTTCTCTCTTGACACCGTTCACCTGGCCACCTCTGTCCTCCGGGCCCAGGTACCTGCTCCCACTGCCACCCAGCGCACTGCCTCCGTGCCACGCCTTGCACTGGGGTTTGTATCTTTATCCATACAGCCCCCACCCTTTTCTTCCTGCACTTATCAGACCTACCCTGTCTGCTGCCTTAAACCTAGCACTTGCAAATTGCTGGCTGCACTACCACTGTTTGTTGCCTTTATTATTTATTTATTGTTATTTATCTGTTTCTCCTCTGCTTCGCACTTTCCACTACTCTCCCCTTCCATGCACTTTTCACCTCCCCCTCTTCAATGCACTTGCGCGTTCTCCATGTCACTGGGCCTAGTAAGATCGATGTTTTGTTCTCCCCTGTTCCCCTCCCTTGCCTTGTCGCGCTCTGAAACACTTATGTACGAGCGCGATAGAAATAGAAATAAAATATCAATATCAATATCAATATCTAAGGGCAGGTATGAGGAATACCTGCTCTGCTATCCAGCAACTACAGGAATGTTAAGAAGAAGACACAAAGCAAGTTATTAAGCAGACAGTAGGAGGGGCACCCTTCAGCCGTATGTCCACCAGAACCTCTTGTACTTGTATGAGAGTATTCTCAAAGTCATACATTGGTGTAGGAGAAGTAACAAGGGTCCATAGATCGTAACACCGCCCTGAGCTGTACAAGGACACAAAAAAGGTAAAAACAACCAAAAAAGAAACAACTAAATGGTATCCTGGACAGCAAGAGGGAGCACACTATGGGACAAGGGACTCTTAGCCGTTCTTCCGGGTCTGTGGATGATGAAGACTCCGGTAAGAAGTTCACACAGGTGCTGGGGTGAAGTTTTGGGATGGATGAGTGAGGGGAAAAGTGGTATTTCAGTCACCACCTTTGCCAAGAGGTTGCTAGAGAAGACAGGGCTGCCAGTGTCAGCAAACACACCAAGGGTAGAGAGAGGGTCCAATAACCAAGTATGGGGTTAGAACCAAGAAGTCAGGCGCATCACTATTCAGGCCAGACAGGAAGGACAAAAAGTCAAACCAGCAATCAGAAGCAAAGCCAGAGGAAAGCCAAGGTCTGGATACAAGGTGTAGATCACATCGATTCGACAAACTGAAATGCTAAAACAAGGTGGGACTAGCAGTGCTGAGTCTGGCTCCCTTTAGGGTCCCTGTGTGCGAAACCAGGAAGTCCTCTTCTGGGTCACCTGACCGTTCGTCTGCGTGGTTTGCTTTGTGGAGCAATGGGAAAGCGAGTCATTTGCCATAATCTCAACGAGAGAAGCCATGTTAGTTTCCGAAGGTTTGCGTGGATGTTGCGGGATTTCACACACTCGCACTCACGTCAAAGCTATTGAGAAGCAGAATGTGTTCTGCGTGCCAGCATTTTTCATCCTTCTGTAGGAGGAGGCAGACTGCATGCAATAACGTCAGATGCGTGGCGAAATGAGGCAATTCGGCACCCCCTAGGAAGCGTAGTGTGGCTCTTCCGTGATCCATCAGGGGCCGGGGTGTGCTACGTCATTGAGAAACCGGGGTCCTGACACATATGCTTTTCTTTCCCATTCTCTGTCTTGAAGCTTGCTTTATCCGACTTGCAGCTGTGTCCCTGGATATTTCTGTTAAGGTCTGTGCCACTGTTTTTGTCCTCACTTGTGCTTTTGTAAAACTCTGTCCAGAGTTTGTTTGTTTGGTTTTCCAGCGGGCAATCTCTTTCCTTTGTGGAGTGGATTGTCCATTGTGCCATATTTAATAGTGTGATTGCCCTTGAAACGGGAACCATCACTCTTACATTCCAGCTGGACTCGTACAAGCTTTGGTCTTATTAGTGTTGTTTCCTTGTTTTGCCTTAGGGTCCAGACTCAGAAGCCCACACCTCCTGCTCCTTTCCATGAGTATTCAGAGTGACGCACTTTTAAAATTTTGTTTTATTTGTTTATTTATATCTCGCCATAGCCGCAGGCATCAGGGCGCTCAACAGACAACATAAAATTAATCGGACAAGGGATTCGCTAATCTACACGAACAGGATTGTTTTCAGATTTTTTTCAAAAAGTACTGTAATGTTCCTCTGCACGCATGGATGTAGGAAGTTTGTTCCAAGTACTTGCCGCTCTGAGAGGAAAGGATATACCTCCCTCGTCAGCACTTTTGGCTTGTGGTATACAAAAGGATGCGCAGCACTTGAGTGCAGGGTCCTACTTGGGGAATATTTTGTTAAGGTTTGCTTTAAGTAGTCTGGCACTTCCCCGTATAGACATTTATGGGCCGGAGCTAATGTCTTAAATTGAATCAGTTTCTCCACAGGCAACCAGTGAAGCTCCTTTCTGTGGTTTGAAATGTCTTCTCTCCTTGTGACATTATGGATTATTCTGACAGTTTCATTCTGAATGATCTGCAGCTTCTGGATGTTCTTTTTGCTAGTTCCACAGAGTAAGGCATTGCAGTAGTCCAGCCGTGGCATAATTATGGCTAAAACTAGGGTTTTGCAGTTTTTACGTGAGACTAATGGTTTCATTTGTCTCAAGATTTTGAGGTGGTGGTGGGCATTCTTAGAAACGTTGTTGACATGGGCATTCGCGTTAAGGGATGCCTCAAATACTGTGCCGAGTGTTTTCACCTTCTCAACCACCTTGATGTGGCAGGTGTCTAGCATAAAACTTGTGTACGCCTGGTCAAGTTTGTTTCTAGCTTGGCTTGTCCCAAATATCATGAGCTTTTAGTTATGGTTTTAGAGCTGTTTAAACACATCCAGTTTGCAGTCATCCATTCCTGGATGATCGAATAGATGTGGTTGAGAGTTGTATCGATGACATGCTCATCACTAAGATCCATGGTGAGCTGAAAGTCGTCAGCGTAGTTTGTGAAATGGAGGCCCATGTTTTCTAGCTTTTCGCAGAGAGGCTTTATATAGATGTTAAAAAAGGCTAGAGAAATACATGCCCCCTGTGGCACTCCATATTTAATAGGGACGGAATCGGAGCAAGCAGTACCCGAGCGTATCTTAGAGGTTTTTTTGCTAAGAAAAGAGCGTATCCACTCAATGGCGTGGCTGGAAAATGTACCGGTATCAGCTAATGTTGCCAGTAGTCTGGAGTGGTCTAGGAGATCGAACGCCGCAGAGAGATCTAGCAAAATAAGTAGACCCGTGTTAGGGAGAATTTGCATTCAATGGCTAATTGCCCTTACCTAGTGAGTCTCCCAGCAGCTTTGCTGGATTTCTGGAGTTATTTTTTTCACTTGGTAAGAGTGTGAGCTTTTCCCCCACTCTTACCCATGTTTTGCCATGTGTATTTCATCTGTTTTTGTGATTGTGGACCACCACTTCAGTAGCCCCCTTCTTTTGTGTGTTACACAGCACCTTCAGTGCAGTGACACAGGGTTGTTTTTTAGACTTCCCACCAACTCCATTTCTGGGGCTGACTACTGTCCCCCAGAAAAGGGTAAAGTTGCCATTAACTTTATTAGTCATTTAACCACAGATCCAGTACACCCATCTTACATGGAGTACTGGAAAGGGTTAATCCTTAGCCCTTTTTATCTGTACCTCCTAGAGCATTGTTTCGCTCTTTTAACATTTAGACTTAGCTGGTGGCAGTGGTATCTACCCTAACTTTTCTACCGCGATTTTACTATATAAACGTGTCATTGTTTTAGGCTATTATATTACCTTCGAACTTAAACCCGCTTGACCAAATACTTTTTCTTTTGGCTCCGGTCGGGTTTATTCGCCATTTCTTTTTGTTAAAGTCCTTCTTGTGTTTTACTTTGCAAGGCAAACCAGGTTTGCTTTCTTTGTTCACTGTCTTTCGGCAGGCTTCTGCCAAGAAGCCCTCCTCTAGGCGCCTGGGTGTCTAGGTGGGCTGAATGTGAGGTAGGGGTGTAGTCACCCCCCGCACAGGGTATCCTAGGAAACCCAAGTCGCACTTTGCCATGATTGGCTGAGGTGGTTGTCCGGGCTGGACAACCCCCCTGCTGCGTGATTGACAGCCAGGCTGTGTGAATGGGGGATTTTCGCATAAAAGGCAGGTCTCTTGGGCTAGAAGTCAGAGTCCCCACTGGAACTACAAGGAACCGAAGAGAAACGGAGAAGAAGTCGACTGCTGCAACTATCCCGTCCCGGTAAAGCCCTGCTGCAGTCCTGAGCTATCTACCCTTCGACGACCAGAGGAGATCCAGTCCGGAGTCTTCTTCCCTTGAGCCTGGTGGGGATAACCAGCTCACCTTCTACAGCCAGAGGATCCTCTTCTTGGTCAAAATCGCTGCACACAGCTGTAGTGGTCCGGATAGCCATCTGAAGAGCCTCTCCTGTTTTTAAGGAGCGCATCTTTTATTCACCGTCGCTGCTGCCTGCTTCATCCCTGTGTGGTGCAGACCCCTCCAGACGTCCTCCTTCGCCCTGAAGCTCCAGGAACCGAGGGTCTGCAGGAAACTACCAGGAACAACTGCCATGGCACCAGCCTCTTCATTGAATAAGGTACTGTGTTCTGCTTGAGGAATTAGGGTGAACCCCTTTTCTTCATCTCCAAGGTTTGCCCTTGTCTTCCCTCCTTCTTATAACTTTTGCTTCCTCTGTTGACAATATCTAAGTACTCCTGGCTACGTTGAATCGTGTACTGTCCGACTGTGTGATCCTCGACAACAGGAACCCGGTTCCACTTGACACTGGCGCCGGCCTGTTGACTCTTGAATTTCTGTCCATGAGTGTTCTCTGATTCTGTCTGCCTTGACAAAAGTATTGCCTATGATTTTTGCCCCCAACTCTCTCTGGGTATCTCGGGTGCTAAGTGTGTTTTGCCCCGGTAACATTTCTTGCCTCGGATACGCGTTTATTTAGTAAGACCGAACTGTCATTACTGTCAAAACGTGATCGCAAGTGTATTCCCGGTAACGTCTTTTGTTTCGCAACACCGGTCCATTAAAACACAGGGTACTTACCATGAGCTATACTCTACAAAGTAAATTGGTTGGTTGTAGTGTATTTTACGTGTGATTTTGAATTAATAGAAGTGTTGTGTTTCTTAAACAAATGGTTTAAAAATAAATGTACTTTTTACCTGAAACCTTGAGTCAGTGTTTGCTTGAGTCACAGTAATTGTGGTCCCTTTGTGTAATCTCTGCTACTGCTCATATACTCTTCAGATAAGCCTGGCTGCTCTGCTACTGCTACCACTTTAACATAGTAGTACAGGCTTGTACCAAAGGTAAAACTTGTATTGCCACCTGCAGTCTTAATTGTGTGTAGTGGTCCCTAAGGGCACTGCACAGGATTCTGCCTAACAACCCGTTTTACACCTCATCTATTCTCCAGAGCATTTGCGTCTGCAAGTCTAACAAGGCACTTTCGGTCCCATGGTTACTACGAAAACCAGATTGTTTGTAGTGTAAGGCAAAAAACAGATTCAAAGTGTGCCTGTAACTGTATAGTTGCTGCCTGATCCAGAATTTTTTTAGAAAAGGGGTATTTGTTATTGGTCTTAGGTTCGCAGGATCTTTAGCACTGAGACCTGGATTCTTAATAATGGGCGTTACTGCTACCTCCTTGATGGTAATGGGAACGTTCTTGTGTAGAAAAGAGGCATTTATAATTCTGGTACAGAAAGGGGCAAAGACATTGATGTTCTTGAGAATGATCTTGGTCAGGCACTGAAATAAGCAACCTTCGCAGAATGCTAGAGCTTACCCATACATAGTGGAAAACCCTGTGATTATTTTGTGTACACCCTAAATGGGAGCCAAACGCGTTTGTCTTAGTTGGACTCTTTGCCATTTTCTGTGCTCTGTCATTGTTGCTAGTCTATGCTAATTGCCTATCCTTTTTGTGTCTCCAGTACAGTTTTCCATTCTGTCTCTTGTATATCATTCTGTCTTCAGCATTGTTTGAACTGGTGTCCCTTTGAGCCCCTGACACACTGAAAAAATATACATTGAACTTTGCAGCATACATCAAGAAATAACCAACAGCTACCGGTTTCTGAGATCACAGAACTGATCTTGAAGCTTCAAGATGCAAGCACTATTTCAAAACTGGATGTGCGAGATGCCTACCATCAGGTCAAGTCGCAGAAATCATCCAAACACATCACTGCCTTTTATAACACCATACGGTACATTGCAATACACCTTCATGCTGTTTAGACTGCCATCAGCTGCTTCTGTATTCCAAGGAGTAATTTATCAAATGGAACAAGAAGTTAAACAAATCATAATACAATATATGTGTACTGACAGCGACAAAAGTCTGCTCATCCATTAAGCTCTGTGAGGAATCTGAGGGCGTCCTCACTTCTTTACCCAATATATCCTCCTCCCAGGTGTCCAGGGAAAGGCCGTCGCTATCGGATCCTGACCCTGGTGGTGGATATGCGAGGGAGGATCACCTGGGTGGAAGAGACTTGGGGAGTGGGGATGAGGCACCCTTGGGTGAGACACGGTATTCCCCATTTCCTTTTTCTAATGAGTAATATCCCCCAGGCCTTTGTAGGTTACTAGTAGGCCCTTCCCTATCTTTTACATAAATCACCTCCCAGTAAACACTAGTCAGGTACTGGGATGAGGAGGCGACACACCAGAGCCATGCATCCTTCTTTATTGACTCTTACACACACAAACATCACCATGGTACTGGGATGAGGAAGAGGCATCAAACACTGAAGAAAGACTGTTGGTTTGACAAGAAGACAAGAAATGGTCTAGTCTTTCTGAAACCTTAATTGAGAAATCATTGTGCAGAACAGGTATGGGGTAGGAAAAGGTCATACTCATTTAATGTAAACAGGAGCCAATAGAGAGTACAGAGACTGAGGCCCACCCAACTCTTGCACCCCGCATCTGGGGTGTGACTGGCTCTGGTGAAAACCCTGATGGAATAGGTGCAATGAAGATTACCAATATGTAATAAGGACATTCCTCAGTCTGTTTCATACTCACCATTTCAGACATTCCTCGTTGGATCCAGAATGTGCATCCCACTTCCTTTCCAGGCTCCTGCTCTTCTGGCCTCAGGATTAGCTTCTGAATTCTGCCACGGCTAATACTCCTCGGCTTCCTGGCTTTACTCCTGTTCTTCGGCTTCCTGCCTTGGCTCCTGCTTTTCGGCTTCCTGCCTCGAGTCCTGCTCCTCGGCTTCCTGTCTTGACTCCTGTTCTTCTGCTTCCTGCCTTGTCTCCTGCTTCTCGGTTTCCTGCCTCGACTCTGTTCCTCGGCTTTCTGGCATGATTCCTGATCCTCGGCTTCCTGCCTTGACTCCTGTTCCTCGGCTTCCTGCCTTAACTCCAGCTTCTCGGCATCCTGCCTGGACCTCTGCTCCTCGGCTTCCTACCTCGACTCCTGTTCCTATGCTATCTGCCTTGGTTCTTGCTCTTATGAGGTTGTCCCTTGTTTTAGTTATCTGCTCCTTGCCTTTTGCCCACCTGCTTCATCTCTGACCCTGTTTGCCTTTCCTGACCCTCCTTCCTAATTGTGTGTGTCGCTATCACCCAACAACCGTCCTTCCACACTGTTTTAGTGCTATTGCATCCAGTTATAGAGACATCTCTTTATGCACAAGTAGCCACATCCTCTTCTGTCCCTGGTGTCTTCGCAAGGACAGTTGGTTGAGAGTTCTATGAGTATTAGTCAACAGTTCTTGTCAGTGTAGAGGAGCAGCCAAATACCTCTGCAGGAAGTCCTGCCCCCCTACTACCTGTATGCTGGAAGCCTGAAACTGCACCATGCTTGACACCAGTAGTTGTGACCATAACGCGACAAGTATTTGAGAAAAGGTATTCACTAAGAAAACCTTATCTGATGTATCCCTGAAGAGATGATAATCTTTTGGAAGAAATCCCTGAAGGAATATGAAAATGAGAGAAAGAGAAGCTGGTGATGTCACAAGAGACAAGCGTGATGCACTGAGAAGATGGGATGAAAAAGAGAATGTATAGACCTTATAGAAATTGAAGACGAAGTAAAGAATCAAGTAAAAGTTCATGTACGAAATTAAGATTGCACATGTGAAGAGCACGGCACAAAATGCAAGCCGCTTAATAACTGTACAGATGCAGCAATGCAAGTAGACTAAGTATTCATAAAGGCAAGCTATACAAAGTGAATAGACTGCAGGCGTTGCCGCCATTATATAGAATCTGGACATCAGTGCCACAATTTTAGTAAGTTCAAACCCACGGAGAAAGAAGGATCGAGAGCTGTGTGTGTCGCAGCAAAGAATTAGCTGGAGATAGCGGGCTTGAAGGGTGAAGATGTTTGGCCTGGTATCAAAGCTGAAGCAGCCAAGAACTGGTTCTCTATCCATGAAGAACAAAAACTGTCAGACGCTGAATCATCTCGCGTTAAGCTGCAAAGAAGGAACACTGTGACTGCCAAGTTTATTAATTCAAGACAATTAAATGCTAGAAAATGAGCCGAATAGCGGTCTCCTGTCACGTGAGACCAGAACTGTGATCAGAGGCATGCAGACCAGAACTGTGATAAGAGTGTGCCCACACTCCCTTATATTCCCAGGGAAGAGAAACTTCTGCAAGGCCAAGTTCAAAGGCAATCTTCATGGCAGAAGGCATGAGTGGTGAAGGATGTAGGGCTAATTGGGAGCGGAGACACGGTCAAGCCCACCTCCTAGCACCTGGGGTCTGAGCTTACATGCTGCTAGTGAATAGAATGTTCCAGAAGGGTACAAGCGTGCCAACCAATTGTAGAAGGCCATATAACGAAGGGCCCTATAGTTTTAGAGCCAATAGTATTCTGTGTACTTAATAACTATTGAGGATGCCTTGCACTAGAGGCAGGCTTAAGTTGTCCACCTGACTGTAGAGACCCAATCACAACCCGATCCCTTATAGAAAGTATACTTAGATGTTCCCTTTGAGCCTATTATAACTCTGTGTCGGTTTTCCTTTTTGCCACGTAGTTTGACATCACTTATGATGAATTTTTAGTACTTAAGTGTATTTTTATGTGATTTGCGTTGAGAGCTCGAGCAAACGTCTGTCGATGCACTCCCTGTTTTAGACAATTGATATTAAAACAGTTGAATGAGACTTTGCCAACTTCCTGAGTCGGACTGATTATTTGGTGCAATAGTTACTCTGCATCCCATCCATGCATGACAGGTTACTGATTAAGGACTATATGTACATCAATCATTTATGATTTATGTCTGATTTATTGTTAAAAGTTGTCCTGAAAAATTGCATGAAGAATTAGCTAGGTTATTTCTGTAACAGTCTCAATATTTATCAGTTTTAAGTTTGGAATTATTATTTGTGATGCATTGTATTTTAAAACAATCACAGATATTACATCTATTCCACTACACACAAGAGCTAGATGTGAGGAGGAGCTCCACAAGACCTTCACGGATGAGGAGTGGAACAGGACACTCCAGTACACTAAAAAGGTCTCCAGAAACGCAAGATTCAGACAATTGCAATTGTACCTCATACATAGGGCATACCTCACACCCTAGAGGATGTCGCACATGGGACACAAACAGGCCCGAACCTGCCCACGATGCGCAGAAGAGCAAGCGGATATGATACATATGTTCTGGTCCTGCCCAGTAATACTTAGCTTTTGGGACACAGTGAAACTGAGGGCGGAAACAGGAGGGATTCAAATACAAGCATGGTCACCGGAATCATTTCCCGAGGGGCGGCAAACAACGGACGCACGTAGCGAAAATGAAAGACCTAATGTGTATTCTAGCGAAGCGCAGAATAGCAATGGCGTGGAATACGAGTACTGGGCCATCTGCAGACATGTGGTGGGCAGACCTGAAAAAATGGACAATAGCGGAAACATCTGTGTGGACCAGTGCGTCGAGGAGGGGTGAGGGAGAGGGCGGGACGGGGCCAGTTTAATTGCATGGAACTCTCTCATACTGGATTTATTCAAAGACATGGAAGGGCAAGACACAATGGGCCCTAGTGAGCCGGCGGAGGACTGAACCCCCTGAGGGCAACGTAAGTGACGGTACTCAGAAGGCACTGTGGACATTCCACAAGGGTCGATGCAGGAACCAGAGACGAACAGTACTGAACAGGATGGACAGACAAGGAGAGGGCCAGCCAAGGTGCCAGAGAGCGGATCCCAACACAAAGTGCCAGTTGCAGTGTGGTGTTTGTTTTGTTGTTGGTTGTTTGTATGTTAATGTTGGAATAAATAAAATAAAAAGTAAAAAAATAAAAACAAAAAGATATTACATCTATTCGTTTTTTAAATATTAGTTGAAGCTAATATTTTGTTTCTACTACTTGAGTTTGATGCTGAAAAAAAGAAGCAGTGCTACATGTAGGTGAGAAACCAAGTGTGAGGTTGTTAATGGTCTTCCAAGAGGGAGAGCGTGGAAGCTTTGATTATTAGATCAGCTGTTTTTGTTGCTTGAAGAGTATTTTAATAATTGTAAGCGGAATTAACTAACTGCATGTCCACCATCTGTGTGGGGGGTGGGGGTGTAAAAGGTGCTCTGTGATTGAGCACTTTGGTATGATTAAAGTTTATTGTTCCAACATACAGATTCCATGTTAGAAAAGGTTGATGATAGATGGAGAGAGAACCGCTGGCCCTTTCAGAGCTCCCCGAGCACTCTTTCCATTGACATGCAGAGAGCACACGTGTACTGCTCCCATGCACACACTCTCAGGATTCCACTGGGCAACACAGCATCCATGACATCCCAGCGGCACCTCGCAGTAGCATTCATACGGAACATGCAAAGCACCTCTCAGCACTTAGCCTTCCTTCAGCATCATAAAGACAAAATGGGCAAGGCCTTAAAATGACAAAGTAAGCTGAGAAAGCGAACACCCACCACAGGGTGTTCCAGTCTACAAATCCTATTTCCTGTACACATCACGGAACAGTGGGGCACTGACATTAAGCAACTGGAGCAACAAACTCAAAGCAGCAAACCACTTGGGTCGTCTCTCAGGAACAACCCACAATCCTCCTCACTAATGGCAGCGTGGCATGGCAATTTGGCAAATAGAAATCCACCAGCAACCACGTCTTCACACATGTGCAATAACTGGCAAATATTGCAACAGCCAGTATGACAACATAGCGTTGGCATAGTGGCACCTATTGGGCACAGGCAGCATTATCATGTATTTGTACAGTGGCAGTACTGACACAAATTGTGAAAAACCAGCAGGAAAATATATTTGTACAGTGGCATTCTGGCATATAGTGGGAACAAGCACCACGAATAGGGTTTAAATGTGTTTTTGCAGTAGTAGACTAATGTATATTAGGCCCACGTAGCACAAAATGCATTTTTCAGGGCAAGGCTAGCAAATATTGTTGTGGTAGGTCTCATATGTTTTTTATTTAGATGCAGCTAGTATGAAAATGTGCCCCCAAATGCTTCTTTGCACTGTTGGTGGCCTTTTATCTATTGGAGTTTTCATGCCTCGGGAGGATAGCTCAGGGGCAACATGCTCGCCTTGAAAGCAAGACGACACGGAGAGCAACACAGGGGCGATCCCCGGGTCCGCGCTTGGAAATCTCTGGGTATTAAGCGCATTATAAATAACCTATCAGATGTGTTCGACCACAGAAGCACGCCAGTGCCCTAAATCGTCCAGGATCACTCATTGTGCCTACTCGTTCATGCTAAAGCCCCCCCCCCCATTCACTTGCAAAATTCACCAGCCGCCATTGACGTCGCCATGGTTGTAACCCCAATTATTTTTCCAACATGAAGCACTGAAAAGACAGGTTACAAAAGGAAATCGGATTTATTTTCTTTGTTGGAGGTAAGTATATGATCAATGGAAATAGACTTAGGGTTGTGACCGTACCCTACTGGGATTCAGGGTTGCTTAGCAGGGGGACTCGAAAACCCTCTGGGTCACCTCCGAAGCACCCATTCCTCATAGCAGGGAACTGTACCATGGCTCACCTGGCAGTAACCAGTCCACCCCAGCGAGGCCTATTCTTAATAGACCCGCCACCTATGGGTAACATGGAACACTACTAATCCCAGATTTCCCCATTCCATCAAAGGCAAGACCTGGGCCGAATCCATAAAGGACGACTGAACGTTTGGGAGGAGGTCCAACATGGAGAATGCACAGCCAAGTGCCTCAGGATTGCTGGAACACCCAGTAATATGTCTCCAACCCAGCCCACCCCAGTTATGTCCACAGAGCAGGAGCAGGTGCACTACATCTCCCATAGTCCCTAGGTGGTGTGGTGGACCAGAAGATGGAGTCCCACTCAAGGTTAGCATTTCAAGTGTGTTATTTAACTAATAAACGAAAAGGCCCATCTGCCCTATCGCTAAGCGGGATTTCCCTGCCTACAAACTAAATCAAGGGTGCTCATGAATTGTCAAAACCAAAAGTAGTCTGCAGTACAAATTCCTATGCACTTTCTGACTCTATTCCTTTAGAGAAACAGCATAGAAATGAGCCCGAGCCGTAGCCTCTCAGCTCTTGCTTCGTCTCGCCAATGTTAGTTGGATCTCTCCCAAAGTACTGGTTACAGGACAAAATATTCGTTCTTAACAGTTCACAAAAGAAAGATTTTCAAGTCTCTTTTTAAGTTCCTCAGGAAAATGTGCAGGTCTTTGTATAAACCAAATGTCTCAAGTTCTTGAAGGGGAGGGGTTACACCCTTAGACCTTTTCTTTCCCTTAACACTGGGCCTTGTATAGATTGAGTCGGTTCCCTGCTGGTAACAATGTCTCTTATATCCTTTGGGCTCTCGAGGCCCCTCTGGTCCTCTGGATTACTTACTCCTCTCTGTTTAATTTCACTTGCATCCCTCCACCCATGGGAACCCTGACACCTTCTCTGCCTTCTAGTGTGCTCCAACGGGATGGCATCTCTGGCGTTCTCATTTTCCTGCTGCCCGGTTTGGCAGTCTCTGTGTTCCGTGCACTGAGAGCGGAGGATTATTTCCTCTGTTGTCCCCAGTCTCGGCATTGGTTCTCGGGCTCCAGACCCACCACGGCTGCAGCGTGCTCATGCCACCAGGTAAGACGTTCTTCCCCATCTCCATCTCCATCTTGTCAAGGTAACCCTTCTCGATGCTAGTCTTATGCTTTTCTCGCTACTTTGGTTCCCGCGCTACCTCTGGCTCTGCGATGCAGCATGGCGCTACCCCTCCAGGATGTTCGCATGTCAGAGGCTCACCTCTACGTAGGATTCTTCCTCCTGCATTCAAGGTTCCTTGTCTCTTCATTCTGGCCGTTGTACTTCAAAGGGGCTTGTTTATTGTCAACTGCCGAGTTCTAGGCGATTCCACCATTACCTTGAGCCAACGATATGGGAGGAGTGTCAATAGGGTTGGAATGCAGAACAGAAGTAACAGCTGTCTTTGCCACTCCCATATATGTAGAGAGATTATTTCCGCATAGGGAGTTCCTTATAGGAATGGGAGACCTTGTCTCCTAGAGGTGAGCCTTTCCCAGATTCCTAGAGAGGGTCTTGCTTAGCCGGCTCCCCTTCCTAGCCTCACAGGGGGTGACTCCCCACCAGGGAGAAGGGACAAATTCCCCAGGTTCCTCACATTGGGTTAAATAAAAACCTAGACTGTTGAATCATAATCTCTTCCAAATGGACAGGAAAGCTGGGGGGAGACCTGTCCACTGACCGAGGTTGTCCTTAAAACCAGGGGAGTTGCTAGGTCTGGAAAACACCCGGGGCTAAGCTGATGTTGGAACTGTTGGGACTGGGGACTAGCTAGTCTTTTGGCTGTAACTCCTGAGATTCTATTAGGGGCTACAACCAAAAGATCAGGGGCTACAGCCCCCTTAGAGCCCCCCTAGGAACACCCCTGCTTAAAACCCAGGGAAGGCAGCGTAGGAGAAGCCAAACCCATGACCACAAGACGTGGAGATCACACTGCCTCTGCTTTTAGAGGAGTGAAAACAGAATTACAGCTTCTCTCCCTTTCCAAGGGAAGTGAATGGTGCCTGTCTGGCCTGTTGAACACAGCCATGACACCACAGCAGCTTATGGAGAACAGTAGATGAAGCGGAAACCACCAGAAATTCTAAAAGAGGGTGGTGCTTACCTACTGTTGGCTTTCAGGGATCGGTAAATGCGGACAACAAACAGAATCAATAAGGAGATGCAGGGCAGCCAATGAGATCCAGAATAGCGACCCCACGTCTTATAGCATCTGTTCCATTAAAACCAACCCCGGGTGATCCACAGGAAGGAAGTGGCCTCAACCAGTCACAGACTAGCCCTCCCCACAGGGCACAGGTGCAAACCATCACCCTGGAATCCAGCCTAGAGGAGGAACCAGCGCAGTATAAAACCTGACCCACTTAGCTCAGTTAGTGGGATGCTGGAGTGAAAGAAGCATGGAGTTTGCCGAGCAGGGTGAAGGAGTTTGGTGCAGGAACAAGGAGCTTGCTGGAGGATAGACCAGAACAGAGGTGCTAGGGAGGTGGCATGGGAGAGAGATAAAACCAGAAGAAGCGGGTAAAGGAGGTGGTAATAAGATCAAAGGCAGTGAGTGGAGAGAAATGTGTGGTAGCTGGGTCTGATGGGGGAGTTGGGAAAATCCAGGCAAGAGGTACAGGTGTTGTTGGAGGAAGTTGAACATGTAAAGGAGAAATGTAAGAAGGAGGCTGAGAGCGTGAGCAGAGCACAGGATCCCTGGAAGGAGAGCAGGCACCATGTCACTGTGCACTGTGACCGCAACACCATATGCGCAGGTGAAATTGAAGTTTGTGGTGGAAGGTGGGAAGTGAAGATTTGGTGGAGGTCAGAAGTGACCATGTGCATGGGAGGGAAGGTGTCAGGACCCAGAAGGCCAGGAAAAAGTAAGAGCCCAGGGGGCGAAGAGAAACTGGAAAGATATTGGGAGGAACCCAGAGGAGTGCAGGATTGGTCCAAAGGAGTAAGAAGCCCTGGGGAGCCCGAGGCAGAACAAGTTGGCTGGAACCTACTTCCCTTCTCTATCCAGCCTGCCACTCGCCAGACCACCTGTCCAACGAGATGAAGCCGGCGGACATTTTGACATGCCAGGCAGTCCTGGCGAGAAGTGTGAGAAGAGATCCCTGTAAGGAACTTTGGACTTTTCCTTTGGAAATGTATATGGTACCCTAGGATTCTAAGAACAGTGCACACCTATGCCACTCCCCATTACCATGGTGCCCACACTTTGTTCACCTCCCCTAATAAAAAACAGGTTATCATTGGTTGATGTGTGCTTCTGGGCTTCCATCACTCGGCAACCATCCTGGCAGGCGAAAGACCCCAGCCAAAAGCCTTTCAAGCGACACTCGTGGGCTGCGCCCTACTACTCACAAGCACGCGCGCAACATTCCATTGATCAGCACGGCAACCATCACATATGCAGAACATGTACAGCACACAGCTCCACATGTTATTGTATGACTGTGCAAAGGTTTCAAGGAAAACAGTTGCCCAACAAAGGAACAGCAGTGGTGGAACACAGGCAGAGCAAAGCAAATCAAGAGAGTTTCACCAGGTACTGATGATAAGTCCAGACAAAACTCAAAAGCATACATGGATACCAGTACAATGGCATGCCATCCGATGGCTGCCAAAGGCATAGCTAGACGCTTGAGCCAGCCATGCACATCCAGTGAGTTAATTAAAGACAGGGCAATGCCCTAAGGTGGTGAACCGGAGCGCAGCTGGGCACACAACGGAAAGCATGTCTCCACTTACTGATCAGAACAGTCCCTATTGTAGCCTCCTGTAACTGAAACTACAAATGCCCTCATCCCAAAGAGCCCATCCAGAACTGTGCCAACATAGGCAACCGCATTAACCCCAGTACCTTTTTAGGTTCTCATGGTTTGTGCCATAGACTTCTCTTGCTCCAAATGACATTTCTGTAGAGAAGTTCTGGGTGTTACCTTTCATTGTTCTCAATGATACTTGCACTAATACAGTATAACCATTTCCTGAGAATCATAAACGTGTCACGCGCCTCTAGGCAATTCTTCTGTTAACGCCAGTTGTGCACTTTGACATGTCATACAACCGCATGTTTTCAGAATTGCTCCACTGGCAAACACGCCACCCACTCTTGTCCCTTTGGTATCAAAGGTTAGGCGTCCTTCCTCTTCCAGTCACTGTAATAATAGCTGTCATTGTTATCCAGTTTTTATGGTACTCAATTTATTGACCTCATATCAGTGAGTCAACCTTGTCAGCATTCCAACCTGTGTCCTGCAGGCCGAGCACAGATGTCTGAGGCGTGTGCACGCTTATCTTACTTATTTTATTATTATTTTTTTTTTTAGACTGTAAGGATGTGATTTCTAAAAGAAACCACTTAGATATGATAAAGTATAAAATACAGAGGCCGGGGTGACTGTGCCTTTGCAATATGTGTGTGTTAGTTGCTGCTGATGGTCGGGTTGATCAAACAAGGTACATTAACAAGGGGGCACACATAAATAGGATGAACATGCAGGATCTTGTGGCATTATCTATGTCTACTGGTAACTGGAGGGATAGCCCGACTATGGCAGAACAATGGGCTTGAAGTACTTGGTTAACAAAGGGGGTCTGTTCTGACGTGTAACGTTTTCTGGGGACTACTTTTTGATTTTAGTAGGCTTAGGTTATTTCTATTATGTCAAGAGAGATACAGAAACACTTTAAATGTGAGAATGCACAAAGAGCAGTTTCAGGCACAAATAGATATCAATCTGTCAGCTTTTTAAATTTATTTTGCTGCTGGATGCATTTAGTAATCATGCATCAGTAGTTTTTTAAAAAAAAGTATTTGTTGAAAAAAACAATCAGAAAATGCAAAAGGTTCATTCACAAATACAGAATTTGCAAGGAGGTTAATTATTTGTCTTAACTTTTCCTCAAGCAACTGTTTATGGCAAAATAAATTGCAACACAAAATAGTGTTTAAAAGAAACAATGTGTAACCACCACCTATAGTGGTGTCAGAACAGACCCCCATTATCTATGTCTAAGCAATATACATGTGAACTATTTACATCCCTGAGTGACATAACTTCAGGGGTGTAATGGTTGTCATCTGGAAAGCGGAGTGGGAGGGGCGGGGGGGGTAGCAGATGCTCCCTCGTTAGCTAGCCAGTGGTGTTTGAAGAGTGCCAATATAGGGCTGGTTTTGATGGCTAGAGAGAGGATAGTACAGTGGAGGGGCAGGAGGGGGGGCAACTATGAGAAAGAGCAGCAGTGGGGGAGGCACGTGGAGGGCAGGGCACAGAAAGGTTAAGGGGAGCAGAGGACCACAGAGAACGAGAGAGTAAAGGGAGCTGCGGTGAGGAGTGGGGACAGGCCATTGATAAACTTGAAGAACAGAGTAGCCATTTCAAGAGGGTTCGATTCCGCATGGAGAGCCAACCAGCATGCATGGCATCTATAGGTGGAGGAGGATCTGGGTAGGGTACAGAGGGTGCATGCAGAAAATGAGACACATTTTGCAGCGGGGGAAATACTATGGGGTGGTGAAATGTAGGCTAAAGCAGTAGTCAGGTTGGCTGAGTGCTATGTCAGAGATTCACTCTCTCTCGCTCTCTCTCTCTCTCTCTCTCTTTCTTTCTGTCTCTCTCTATCTCTCTCTTTCTCTCTCTCACACACACAAATGCATTCACAACACGTGCACAAACACCATTTCTTTTGATAAACAAATGTTCTCTTGCTGGTGGTGTCCTGTCTCCCTAGGGTCTGGTTCGAGCCTTGCTTGGTGGCAGGCTACAGCGTCATGGAAGAGTGAGAGGTCAGTGTCTCCCATCAACACTCTCTGCGTCTGAAGACTGCTGGTGGAGTGGTCAGCATCGTGACTCCCAACCACAGCCTGAGACAGTCAGGGAGAGTGAGGGGCGAAGCCAACTTATTTGTGTGAAATAGGGCTGCAGTTGACAGCACCCATCGTACACAATGAAGACCAGAGCGATATTACTGTTGATTTGCAAGCATCTAAGTAGGGGCCATTTTGTAATGGACGATTCGTGGCCCATTCACAGGACCGTGCAAGGTGACGGGGAGCACCAGTTTTTCACATGCAAAGAATCTTAATATTTCCGTTCTTGGCTGCCTAATGGGCGAGATGGGGCAAATCTTTCTTTTATTCAGTATGTTGATCCTGGCTGTGGTGGCCATGGTAGTGATAAATTGGTATCTTAAGGCCTCTGTCGAAGAGGACTCCATGCTTGCAAGCCTTGCGTGGTGGAGAGAGGAGGCCAGGGAGCACCGCGATGGGAGAGCGGGGTTGACATTGGTAGCTGGGAGAAAGATCACTTCCATTTTGGATGAGTTTAGCATCAGGAAGTGTAGAGGCATCCAGTGGCGGATTTCTGTGAGACAACTGTTCATGCATTCTGAGCTAGGCAACGGGAAAACGAGTGGCTTCAGGTATTGAAAACTAAAGGACTGGATGAATGTACCCATGGAAGAGGTACATAGGGTGACAAGGAGTGGTCCTAGGACTGAGCCCTGGGGAATGCCCGCTAGGTGATGAGGGGCAATTGGGGAGCACAAGTCAAATGTCACAAGCTGGAGAAAGAGCATTTAGACAGGCATGAGGCAACCCAGCTAATGGCTGTGCCCTTGAAGCTGAGAGAGAAGGTTTGAAGGAGAGGCAGATACTCTGTCAAAGGAAATCCTGATTGGAGGGAATTGCAGAGGGTATGAGCCTTGAGGTAGTTCACAATGCAACTGAAGATGACTCTCTGCATGGTGGGACAGGGCAGAGACAGCTTTATAGTAAGAGAGGTTGCTGGGACCAGAAGTGGATTTCGTCAGTGTGTGTATGACAGTGACTATTTTGTACGAGGCAGGGAAAATACCTGTGGAAAGAGAAAAGGTGATGAGAGAGGCCATCTGAGAGATGATGGGTTGCAGTTCTTTAATAATTTCTGCTGCAAATGGGTCAATGGGAGCACAGGATGGATTGGCTGAATAGTCGTTGCGTAGTTCCCTGGGACAGGTGGAAGAGAAGGGGGATAGTGAGGAAAAGGTGGGGGTGTTGGGAGGTGAAGAGAAGGAGGTAGGGGTGGAAGAGAGAGGGTGGTGTGCAGGCTGATTTCTATTTTTGTAATCTTGGTGGAGACTTATTTTTTTTTTTTTTTTTTATTTATACGGTTTTTACAAACCTTTAAAAAGGAACACAACTTCTTACAAACATCCACACTCCACAGAATACTTCGTTCAGGATCACCATTCCCATCTATCTTTCCCCCATATCATCAACTTTAAGGGTGGACAATGGCCCTTTATACATTTCCAAGTCATCAACAACCATGTTCAGCTGCTGTTCAATTATTGCTAAAAGTTGAGTCAGGGGAAATAACAATTTTCGATCTGTGCCGTTAAACATGTGATCCCACCATTCCTCTGCTCACAACGATGGGTGGATGGCACCCCAAGGTCCCAACAGTACTGTTCTGTTGTCCCGAAAGCTATTACAAAACAACACTGGATGTTTCAACGTCTCTGGTGCTTTGGTACAAAATCTGCAACTGAGGTTTATGTTTTTGTTACATTTCCATTTTTGTAGCCGCTCTTTCGTTTTAAACAAATTCAAATGAAATAACATAAAGCGTCTTCGTGCCATTGGTTCCGCAAATAAATTGATATACCCTTGAGGCGTAGTAAAGGGGCGGACTTCCATCGGCGCATTTGACATCAGCTTTGCCGTCGCTCTTTCAGTACAAGTTTTCTCCCAGTCCAGGCGCCAGATTTTCATTTTAGCGGCAACTGGATTTTCGAGTTCCCTCTGGGGAGACCCAACACCTTTGACCAAAATTGGTTCTCCAGGGAGGGCCACAGATCATGAGAGCATCCCAGAGCATTTTCCGCTCCATAGATCAGGACCGGCACGACTTTTTGCTGATAGAACATCCGCACCGGTTCCAAGGAAAATTTCCCATATTTCTTTTCCATTAGCAGAGCTTGGTTTGCTAACTGGGTGCACTTCCTTTTCGTGTCTGCCACCCACGGGGCATCATTGATGCATGAACTTAGCACCATTCCCAAATATTTGACTTTGTGTGATATCGTCATTGGGGACCCACTCATGTGCCATTTTAGATTTTTTACTTTCCTTGAGGTAGCCCCTTTTAGATTTTTGAATATTAATACTTCACATTTCTTTGCATTAATCAGCAGGCGATTATCGCCAACATAGGCTTGTATTGCGTCTAATTTGTGTTGCAAGCCAACCGGTGTCAAATCCATGATCACCAAATCATCGGCATATAAAAGCCAGCTTACGTGCACATTATTTACTTTAGGTGGATTAGAGAACACTGTATCTAGCGAGTATCCCAAGTCTGATATATACAGACTAAATATTGCAGCAGCAAGCGGGCACTCTTGCTTGACTCCCTTGTACGTCTTGATTGTGGTTGACAAGGACCCTCTTTGGTCAAGTCGGATTTTAATCGAGGTGTCCGTGTGGAGCTCTTGTATTGCCGCTACTAGATCTTTCTGACAGCCCCACCTGCGCAATTTTGACCATAGCAAGTCACGGTCAACAGTGTCAAATGCGCTAGAAAAGTCGATAAAGGCCAAGTAGATGTTAGTGTTTGATCTCAAGGCCTCCATTTTTAACAGGTTAAGCAATAGTAAGTTTACAGAACAGCCCACTTGTTTTACGAATTCCGCCTGGCGGGCGTCAACGTGACTTGTTTCAACCGCCCATGCTACCAATTTTTGTTGTAAAACAGTAGCATAGATCTTTCCCAAGACATCCAAAAGAGCCACTGGTCGATAGTTACTTGGATTCGACCGGTCTCCTTTTTTAAATATAGGTACTATGACCGCTGATTTCCATGATTCAGGAGATAGTCCTGTGTTGTTTATTCTTTTAAACAGGTTTACGCATAGCTCTGCCCAAATCTCAGGATGTTGTTTGATAGTATAATTGGTTAACCCATCCGGGCCAGGTGCTCTCGAGCTCTTTGCTTTTGCAATTATCGATATGATGTCCTCCTTACAATAATCGATTGAACGAGATGGAAACGTAGGCGCACCATTATCCTGCCCCTTATATAGCTCTTCAAAGTGGGCTATCCAGTCCTTCTCCAACACTGAACACGTTTGCAAGGCCTGTTGAAGTGATTGCATGGTGTTAATAATCCTCCAAAACTCTCCTGAATTTTTGTTCTTTAATGCCAACAGCATTGATTCTGCATCATTTTGGACTGTCATATGTTTATGGGCCTTTAGCCAGTTTTTATACTTCTGTTTTGCCATTCTAATGGTCTCTTTTCGAACACCCTGGTCTCCCGATCTGGCGTGACGGATCGCTTGTCTCATCTGCCTTTTATGGACCTGTATCTCCAGGTCAAACCAGTGCTTGCGCTCCATATTTGATTGTTTAAGCCCAACATGTTTGTCTTTGAAGTTGAGCAATATGTGTGTGTAGTCGGTTTCGGTACTGTTCTGACAATAAGCTGTTGCCAATTTCGCCACCTCATGCGACTCCAGCCGTAGTCTAACCCTATTAGATGAGACTCGTATGTTATGATTCCACCGGTCAAGGTCCTCCTTTGATTTCATGCTAAGACTTGTTAGTAACATATTATGATTGCTATTCATTTGGCTTCTAACTATGAAGAACTTTATACGAGCATGTAGATTTCTGGAGACAAATATATAATCAATTGTTGATTTAGACTCAGCTCGATGCCAAGTTGCGGTTGGTTTCAAGTCTCCGATCGTGTTTCCATTTAGCATTTGCATTTCTCGGATGTTCATTTCCTCCAACCATCTATTACTTTGTGTTTTTAGTGGTAGCGTTAAAGAGATCGATGTTCAGGTCCCCGCAAATCAAAATATTTGGGTGCTCCTTACGCAGAAACAGGGTATCAAGAATCTCCATGATTTGATCTACAAACTCTTGTGTCCCTGCCCTCGAGTGGTTCTGTCATGCACCAGCCCTGGAAATTCATGTATAGGTGGAAATACCACTAACATGGTGCTGATTGTTCCAGGTTGAAGGTCTAGTGTTTTTCCAACATGGCCGCCGGAAACTATAAACAACGATGCAAACTGGCGCTTAGCGCGTTGTATCGACTTCGTTACGTTCGCTGTCAGTTTCGTTTCCAGAGGCGACTTGCAGTTCAGAGCTAATTCACTCCCTGTCTCCCTTCTCTGTATGTATTTCACCCTTATTCCCTCACGTGGGTGTTTTCAGGTTAAGGTAAGGTAGCGGTTGGTTCTGTTTCTCTATTCGTTTATACACATAGCGCTAACCTCCCTTTGTGTCTGCCGCTATTTCCCTATATGTGTCTACATCGGCTATCTCTCTCAGCCTTTTCTCTTTACTTTACTGACGTCCACTGTATCGGAAGTCTTACCTTATTCTATTTCTTCCCCGTTATCTTTTTCTTACCTATTTCTTTCTTTTGTGGAAACTACTGGACTCTGATTTCTATATTTAACCCATCATTAACTCCATCGGAGGAATTGTTGGAGAATTGGTGTACTGTTTCCAAGGACAATTGAAAGATACTTTCAAACAAGCACTCACCGCATCTACAGACGGACAGTTACGATCTCTCAGGGTTTTTTGCCTTTGGGCTTTTTTCCCAGCACGAAGGGCGTGCTCCTCGGGTTTCCCTAAGATCTGTAAAACACCCAGATCAAGGTGGCCACCGAGGGAGCGCGTCCTTACTTACGTCAGAAAAAGGAGAAGAAGTCAGGAGAAAGCGTAAGAACTAGGAAGAAGACAGACGCATTAAGGTTGGAGGAGATACAAGAAGACCCAGGTGAGGAGGAGAAAGGGGTAGATGAATCCAGTTTTGACAGTATACAACGCCCAATCAAACCTATGGCGTCTCCGGAACAGATACAGGAGATGTGCAACGCCATACAAGGACTCAGAGTGGAGATGCAAACCCTACATGCTGAGAACCTTCTACTTCGTCAACAGGCTGCAGCTAGAACAGAGAGTAGAGATGATCTACCACCTATGCCATTCTCATATGGTAAATATGAAGGAAACCCCAAGACAATAAAGGAGTTCCTAGATGCCTGTGCAGTATATTTTTCCTTCAGACCCAGAGCTTTCGAGTCTGAAAGGGCTCGGATAGGATTTGTCATTGCTAACTTAGCGGGTAGTGCTCTGGCCTGGGCGACCCCCCTGGTCACTAACCAGGATCCTTTGGTCAATGATTACGCTGTATTCATACAGGGCTTCAAAGACCGTTTTGAACGTCCGGAGGTCCAGTATACCAAATACGAAGCTTTCCTCGATGTAAGGCAGGGAAATCAGGACCTTCAAGCTTACATTGCGCAATTCCAGAGTCTAGCAGTATCCGCTGGTTGGCCAGATACAGCACAACAAACAATCTTCAGAAGGGGATTGAACGAAGAAATGAAGGACGAATTGGCCCGCGTAGCTCGTCCCAACAGCTTTCGTGAACTAGTAACCCTCTCCCTCCAGATCGAATTTCGGATCCAAGAGCGACGTTTGGAGAGAAGGAGAGGAAGAGGCTATGTCCAAAGGTATAGTCCTCCACAAGGAAGAAGAGAGCGCCCAACCCTAGGGGAACCGATGCAGATAGGATCTACCAGAGGACCCTTAACCAGGATTGAAAGGAAGAGAAGACAAGAACTGAACCTCTGTATGTACTGTGGATCCTCTAGACACAGCCTCAAGGACTGTTCTGAAATTCCCTCCAGAAGACAGGGAAACGACAGACCCCAGGTCTATGCAAGGGAGATCGTGGGGACAACGGCTCAAACCCTTGCAATCTTACCAGATTCAGTCAGGAAGGAATAGAAGACAACCGTTTAATGGTATTTCAGGTCTTGTTTTCCTACAACTTGAAACAGAATATCCCTGTACTAGCCATGCTAGATTGTGGAGCTGCGGGAAATTTCATTGATGTCAACTGGGCCCAAGAAAACCAAATTCCACTCCAAAAGAAGACAACCCCTCTCCCAGTTGAAGGTGTGGATGGACGTCCTTTATCTTCCGGAGTTATTACGATGGAAACGGTTCCTATCTCATTGGGAATGGGACACCACACGGAGAACCTTAGCTTTGATGTCATCAGAGCGGCACATTTCCCTCTGATACTGGGTATCTCCTGGTTACGACGTCATAACCCCACAATAGATTGGACAGCTAACAAACTCAGCTTTGATTCTGAATATTGCGGAGAACATTGCATGAAGGGACTCCAGGTTGAAGTCCAAGCTAGCGTTTCCAAAGGACTGTCCCACATTTCTGTTTCCTCTATCCCCGTACAGTACCAGACTTTTTCTAAGGTGTTTGAAGATATAAACCCTAGACTCCTCCCACCTCACCGAAAAGAAGATTGTAGCATAGACCTCAAGGAGGAGGTCTCTCTTCCATTTGGACGGATGTACCCTTTGTCCTTAGCAGAAAAGGCTACTCTGAAAGAGTATTTAGATACCAACTTGGAGAACGGACTGATCCGACCCTCAAGGTCTTCAGGAGGAGCATCATTGTTCTTTATATCTAAAAAGGACTCAAAGGAGTTACGCCCATGTATCGATTACAGGGGTTTAAATAGCCTGACTATCCGTGACAGATACCCAATGCCCCTTATCCGAGATATTCTCGAGGCTGTCCAGAATTCCAGAGTATTCACCAAAATCGACCTAAGAGGGGCCTACCATTTGTTAAGGATTAAAAGAGGGGATGAGTGGAAGACCGCATTCAGAACACCAATGGGGTTATTCGAATACTGCGTGATGCCATTTGGATTAGTGAACGCCCCGGCGATATTTCAGAGATTTGTGGACAAGATCTTTGTGGATCTTCTATATACATCTGTCGTAGTATATCTGGATGATATACTGATCTTCTCACCATCCTTGGAAGAACATCGAATTCAGGTTAATAGGGTTCTACAGAGACTACTAGAGAATCACCTCTTTGCTAAACCAGAGAAGTGCGTCTTCGACGCTTCCGAAGTCTCATACCTCGGTTTTATTTTGGCCGCCAATGGGGTAAGAATGGATCCTAGCAAGATCCGGGCAATAGACCGATGGCCAGATCCTTCTTCTGTTAAGGAGATTCAACGCTTCCTTGGTCTGGCAAATTTTTATCGTCGGTTTATTCCTAATTTTTCAGACCTGGTTTTGCCCTTAACCTCACTCCTTAAAAAGGGAGTAGTTTTTCACTGGGATACAGAAGCACAGGAGGCATTCAAGAACCTCAAGAAACGCTTCACTTCTGCTCCAGTTTTGTTACAACCTGATCAGACTAAACCATTTGTCCTGGAGACAGACGCCTCCGGAGGTGCCTTGGGGGCAGTATTATTACAGGAGAATCAAGAAGGGGAAGAACACCCCATAGCTTACTACTCCCGCACCCTGACGGGAAGCGAAAGGAATTATTCTGTGCTTGAGAGAGAGCTATTAGCTATGCGAGCTGCCTGTCAAGAATGGAGACACCTTTTGCAAGGGGCAGCGCAACAGTTCACGATCCGCACAGATCATAGAAACTTGAAGGTACTCCAACAGATGGAGTGTAGAAATTCGAGACATGCTCGCTGGGCATATTACTTTTCTAATTTCGACTTCCAAATCACCTACATCCCTGGATCTCAGAACAGTGTTGCGGACGCATTATCCCGAAGCTGGGAGAATGAGAAGCCAGAATTACAGAGGGAAAGAATCCTACCGAAGCATCATTTTTATATGATCGCAAATCTTTTTCTACAAGAAGTTCATAGTGGATTGGAAGAATTCACACAAGAAGTAAGAGAAACCTATCAATTGCAAGACATTGACGGATTATGGTTTCGCCAGTCTGCACTATTTCTACCCACCTCAACTCTTCAGGACCAAGCCATCCACTTTTGTCATGATCTACCCTTGGCAGGACATAAGGGGGAAAAGGCAACTTATGAACTGATATCCAGAAGTTTTTGGTGGCCATCTATGCGAAAAGATATCACCTCATATGTTTCTACTTGCCCCATCTGTGCTATCAATAAGACCCCTCGTCAAAGACCATTAGGACTCTTACATCAAGCCAAGGCACCGACACGTCCTTGGGAAGACCTTTCGATGGATTTTGTAGTAGAGCTACCAACTTCAAATGGTAAAACAGCAATTTTGGTAACGATTGATTCTTACACAAAGCTAGCCCACTTTGTAGCGTTACAAGGAGTACCCTCTGCCTCCGAAACGGCTACCATATTCCTCAAGGAGGTTATAAGACTGCACGGCTTACCCCGAACCATAATTTCGGACAGAGGAACCCAATTTACCTCAAAATTTTGGGACTCCCTTTGTCATCAACTTGGAGTTCAACGAGCTCTCTCCTCGGGGTATCATCCTCAATCAAACGGACAGACGGAGAGACTGAACGCCAATTTAGAACAGTACCTCCGTTGCTATTGCAATAGAGAGCAAGACAACTGGGCTTCTTTGCTACCCATGGCAGAATTTGCCTATAATAACACATATCATACAGCTATCAAGATGAGTCCCTTCAAATGTACCTACGGGTACCATCCTCATCACTTACCAGGAATCATAGCTCCAGGATCTAAGATATCCACACCAGCCATAGAAGAGATGTTAATGGATCTCAGGGTCTCACACAAAGAAGCATTGCGAGCATTGGAAGACAGTAGGAGGAAGTACAAGGTGTCAGCCGACACCAAAAGAAGCCCCAATCCATTATGGAAACCAGGAGATCGAGTCTGGCTCTCTACTCGGTATTTACCTCGTTGGATCCATATGGGTAAATTTGCAGCCAGATTTATAGGTCCATATCGCATTCTATCCAGGATCAATCCAGTTGCATTCAAGTTACAACTACCCAGCGCCTTAAGAAGAGTTCATCCGGTCTTTCATTCCTCTCTTCTAAAGGCTCATAAGGAGGATCCTTACAAGAGGACAAGAAGAAGCCCGATTACTGCCCCTTCCGAAGAACCAAAGGAGTATGAGGTGGCCAGATTGGTTGATTCCCGTTATAGAAGGGGAACTCTTCAATACCTGATACATTGGAAGGGATATCCGATTGCTGAAAGAACATGGGAACCCAGATCACATGTACATGCCCCTCGACTGGTTCAACAGTTCCACCGACGGAATCCGGGGAAGCCTGGAGGAAGCAGGTATAGAAGGGGGCATACTGTCATGCACCAGCCCTGGAAATTCATGTATAGGTGGAAATACCACTAACATGGTGCTGATTGTTCCAGGTTGAAGGTCTAGTGTTTTTCCAACATGGCCGCCGGAAACTATAAACAACGATGCAAACTGGCGCTTAGCGCGTTGTATCGACTTCGTTACGTTCGCTGTCAGTTTCGTTTCCAGAGGCGACTTGCAGTTCAGAGCTAATTCACTCCCTGTCTCCCTTCTCTGTATGTATTTCACCCTTATTCCCTCACGTGGGTGTTTTCAGGTTAAGGTAAGGTAGCGGTTGGTTCTGTTTCTCTATTCGTTTATACACATAGCGCTAACCTCCCTTTGTGTCTGCCGCTATTTCCCTATATGTGTCTACATCGGCTATCTCTCTCAGCCTTTTCTCTTTACTTTACCGACGTCCACTGTATCGGAAGTCTTACCTTATTCTATTTCTTCCCCGTTATCTTTTTCTTACCTATTTCTTTCTTTTGTGGAAACTACTGGACTCTGATTTCTATATTTAACCCATCATTAACTCCATCGGAGGAATTGTTGGAGAATTGGTGTACTGTTTCCAAGGACAATTGAAAGATACTTTCAAACAAGCACTCACCGCATCTACAGACGGACAGTTACGATCTCTCAGGGTTTTTTGCCTTTGGGCTTTTTTCCCAGCACGAAGGGCGTGCTCCTCGGGTTTCCCTAAGATCTGTAAAACACCCAGATCAAGGTGGCCACCGAGGGAGCGCGTCCTTACTTACGTCAGAAAAAGGAGAAGAAGTCAGGAGAAAGCGTAAGAACTAGGAAGAAGACAGAAGCATTAAGGTTGGAGGAGATACAAGAAGACCCAGGTGAGGAGGAGAAAGGGGTAGAGGAATCCAGTTTTGACAGGTTCCAATACACATTTAGAAGAGACATCTCGTCTGGATCTTTGGCACTACCCCTGTCGTTTATGATCGTAATTTCCTGTATAAAGGGGGAGTGGTTAGTCGACTCACTAATCCTATAGCCCGAAGTTTTCTTCACTAGAGTTAATAACCCTGCCATCGGGCGTCCTTTATCTAACTTCATAGCAGGATTAAGTGCCACTTCATATTCACTTGCAAGCGGGCTCTCTCTTAACCAGGTCTCTTGTAAGCACACAATCGATAATCCTTCCAGCCAGTTCGTGTTGAAGAGGTGCATAAAGCCTCTGGTTTTCCACGAGGCCATTAAGCACTCACCAGAGTCGGGAACTACTTGGCGTTATTGTTGATTTTTTGTGTTAATCGTTGTTGCTACCCAACCCCACTCACAGTTGGGAATCTTGGAACTCGGGCCCTTAGTGTCCGTGGCTGATATTAGTCTGCAATTTTGACCTCCGTTAATCGTGATTCTTATGTTTGCTTTAGGTGCGTCTTGGGAGCTCGCATTTCTGAAGATAGCTTCGTCTTTTTCAACTTGTTTTGTCTCAGGGCCCCTTGTTCTATTGTCGAGGTTATAGACTTTCCCTCCAACAATATTGCTCACTGAGCAAATCTCTGGTGCGTTGTTGTGTCGTCGTAAAATACTTGTTTGTTGCAAGCATTTTGAAGTATCATCAATGCTTCTGTCAAAACATTCAGGCTGATTCGTCATCTGTACTGTCAACTCGTACACATCAAACCCTGGTGAAAATAGGGCAGCGTTCGCTTCCATGATAGATTGGACTTTAACGACGAGGTCACATGTAAAATTACCTTGTCGTTCCGATTTTCGTTTGGAAATTCAACGACCTTAACGTCACTAGACTTAATAGCACGTAGACTAGGGATCAAGTCGAATAGATGAATGATGTTAGCGCGATTTAAGATCAGTTTGTCCACAGAGTCCAGCCTTTCAATCATTAATTTAAAGACTGACATTGCTCCTTTAGTTTTTGTCATTTGCTCTTCATTCCTTTCTCGAGCAATTTCACTGGAGTTGGCTTTTGTATGGTCTAATTTATCACTGTCGTCGAATTTTGTAGTCTCCACAGCACGTTCTTTGGATCCAAGAGCATAGCCGACTTTCAAATCGGCTTTTCTCGGTACAACTGGGGAGGCTTAATTCGGAATTATTGGATTTATGCCTTCGTGTTTGGCGCACAATTGCAATCTTTTTTCGTGCATCGTCACAAAGGGTGGACTTGGCGGGACGGTTTGGTCCATTTTCAATTTTTCTGGTTCGTCGACAATCCGACAGATTCTAACAATCTTCTCTCGTGCAGTTAATGGAGATGTTTGTCGATCATCCTTTCTAGGACTCTTGTTCGGCCGTGATGAAGTCTCCATCGCTTTGAGCTCCTGAGCTGCTATTAGCCGATTCGGTTGCGCAGCTCCCAAAGGATCTTTAGATCCTATTTTGATACTTTGAAGTCTTTGTGAGCTTGCGATAGAAGGGGTCACAGGAGCAGAGCATTGGAGGTCTAAAATATTTGCTCCTTCATTTAACCGTCTCTCTGTGCCAACCGGATCCACCTCCAGTATATCCGTTTCACTGTAAGTTGACATGTTTAAAAGCTCTTCGGGAATGCTCTTTAAAACCTCGTCGTTCTCGTCCTGTGAAAGCTGATTTGAGGCTTTTATAGGTAAGGCCACTTTGGACATCTTTGCCTCAGCTTTCTTACAATTTTCCGACACGATTTGAACGATTTTAATGTTCCTTAAAAATTTTCTTGCTCCTGTGTTTGTGCGACCTCTCTTTGCTGGCATGTTTTTTGATTTTTTTGTGAGATTTACCGCTTTGAGCTTTTGTTCCGCCAGTTTTGCGCTGTTAGACGTTCCACCAAAGATGGAAAATATCTGACGTTTATCTTCTTCATGCAAGCTCCTTGGCCCCTTATCCTCCTTATATACGGGGGTTTCCAGCGTTGAAGTAGTGGGAGTTTGATCCTCGAACGCTAGCCGTTGTTTGCAAGCTCTTGCTTGTTCGAAGGCTGTATTGAAGGAGATCTCGGGTCGTTTATCGCATTCCTTATCGGAGCTGTCAATTTCCATCAATGAGTTGTCTGTTGTTCCCAATGTGACTGGCTCAGTCAGGGTCACTAAGTCTGTGCTTTTGGCGCTTGAGAGATCAATGATAATATCCTGTGAGGACCGTTGCGCCTCTTCAGGGATATCAGCCGCTTTTACTGTACCACCAGAATCACCGCCTAATGGATCTGTCGCCTTTTTTGGCATAGGTTCCAAGGATCCGATTATAGGTCGACCTGATATGGTAGTGTTTTGGAATATGGCCAGTGCTTCGCGCGCAACATCAGCAAGCAATTTTTTATCGATTGCGTCATTTCTCTTTTGCTCGCGTGTTGATTGCAATGTAATGTCCAGAGATTTCAATATCTCGAGCACCTTTCCTAAGGACTGGCCACTTATTTGTTCTACATGAGTCACTTTTGAATTCAGTAGAGCGGTCAATGTTGTTAGATCCTTTAAAGAGTCGTTCAGATTTTCGTAGAGTTTCATGTAGGGGGCCAGAGACATTGCTACAGATGAGATTAAAACAGAGTGCAACTCAGCGGATAGACCCATATTCTTGGATTCCAGCAATTTAGCCTCGGAGGCACGCTTCGATGGGATTGCCAATCTACGTATTCTTCGTCTCCTTATTTTAGGGAAGGGACGCTCCATGAGTGAGGAATCAGACAGATCACATGACCCTGAGATATTGGGACTGGAGTGCAGTATAGATCGAATGCTCAAATGTGTTGAGTCCAACTGCACCAGTTTGTGATCGGTTGCTCTTTTTTGAGATTGTATGTTGTTGAACGACGTATCATTCAAAGAAGCTGAGATTCTACTCTCCAATGGGGCACTTACAGGTGGCTTCCTCCGTTTATATGATACATTGGACCATATGTCTTTATTTGAGTCAATAAGTTGTTCATTATGCCGTTTAAGAGTAGACTTTTGCAAGTGGCCATCCTGGATAAACTCTCCTTTCCCCACAGTACTATGAGCTTTGTTCATCACTATGAGCTTGTCTAGAATGTTATTTGCTATGTCCATAGAGTCACGACGTCTCTCATGTTCGTGAGGGGCTTTGCCACTCACTAGGCCCCCTCCCACCTCCGAGGTTACAGTAGCCATAACCTTTAATTTCACTTGTTTTACCGCCTCGGTTTCACCATCGCGAACCGTGCGTACACTGCTCATCCCCTCGTCAGCTGCGGGCATACTCTCACCTGTCTCCAGGGAATTCCTTATCCTTCCCACAGCGACAGGGCACTGACCCACAGTCCCACCCCCGACCCCAAATGCCATGACCAGAGTGTCCAGGGGGGACACAGAACTCAGCGCCACCGCATGAGCATCAACGCAGGCCCCAACTCCCGCCCGCCGCACAGCTCCGCCCCCACGCCCAGCACCGTCACCAGTCCGCGACGGCGACCCGGCCTCTCCTCCGCCGCCGACGCTGCCGCGCCGGCCGGCACCAAAGCCATGCATCACCTCCTCCGCGCAACCGGCGAGACCAGCAGGGACAGACCCGCTCGCCGCGAACGGCGTGCCCCCCACTGCACCCCCGGGAACGACGCAGACCGAAGACTGCTCACTCACCACGGGCGAGTGAAGGGCGAGAGACTCATCTGTCGTAAGTCTCCCACCAGAGCCCTCATTGCATTTTTGTGATGAGCATGAAAGATCACGTGTGGGCCGTGTAGAACGATTGAATTTGGGGTTTTCAGGGTGACTACAGCTGTCAGTCCCCACACATTGATGTTCATTTTGTAGATCGCACTCACTCTCGAACACGTGATCATCTTCCGAAAAGTTTGTGTACGTGATGTTTTCCTCACTATTGGCAATAATGACATCGTCGCAGGTAGAAACACATGAAAAGAAGCGGCTGTTTTTTTTTGTAGCAGTAGATGTTTTGTTTGGGGTTACATCACACCCACCTGGTCTCACACGTCTTCTTTGGGCACGCGTTCTGAGTGCTTTCGTGCAGTTGTCCGCCATCTCTGCCAATACTCGCCAAACAGCCTAACAGCCAGGGAAGTCCTCAGCCCTTCACTCCACAGGGCTTAACGCCGCAAGGGCGCTGGAGGCGGCCTTAAGTAGTCAGCTGACTCTCAGCTGTTAAAGGCACACGCACCTCAGGTGGAGAAAAAATGGAAATCTCCAACAGAAGCAATAGTCTTCTCCAACTCGCCACAGCCTAACAGCCAGGGAAGTCCTCAGCCCTTCACTCCACAGGGCTTAACGCCGCAAGGGCGCTGGAGGCGGCCTTAAGTAGTCAGCTGACTCTCAGCTGTTAAAGGCACACGCACCTCAGGTGGAGAAAAAATGGAAGTCTCCAACAGAAGCAATAGTCTTCTCCAACTCGCCACAGCCTAACAGCCAGGGAAGTCCTCAGCCCTTCACTCCACAGGGCTTAACGCCGCAAGGGCGCTGGAGGCGGCCTTAAGTAGTCAGCTGACTCTCAGCTGTTAAAGGCACACACACCTCAGGTGGAGAAAAAATGGAAGTCTCCAACAGAAGCAATAGTCTTCTCCAACTCGCCACAGCCTAACAGCCAGGGAAGTCATCAGCCCTTCACTCCACAGGGCTTAACGCCGCAAGGGCGCTGGAGGCGGCCTTAAGTAGTCAGCTGACTCTCAGCTGTTAAAGGCACATGCACCTCAGGTGGAGAAAAAATGGAAGTCTCCAACAGAAGCAATAGTCTTCTCCAACTCGCCACAGCCTAACAGCCAGGGAAGTCCTCAGCCCTTCACTCCACAGGGCTTAACGCCGCAAGGGCGCTGGAGGCAGCCTTAAGTAGTCAGCTGACTCTCAGCTGTTAAAGGCATACGCACCTCAGGTGGAGAAAAAATGGAAGTCTCCAACAGAAGCAATAGTCTTCTCCAACTCGCCACAGCCTAACAGCCAGGGAAGTCCTCAGCCCTTCACTCCACAGGGCTTAAGATACAATGTTTTCGGCAGAAAAGAAGGAGAATAGGGAGTGATTCTTTGGCGGGGAACAGCATGGCTTGGCGATTAACCGATAGTAAATTGGAGCGAGAGAATAGAGAGGACATAAGGTTAGTATAGTAAGTGTTTTTGGCAGATTCAAGAGCAGTAGTTAGGGTGTCTTGTAGGTGGTAAGAAGATTAGCAGAGTGATATGTATGCCAGCAGCACAGGTGGAATTCATGGCTGTGCTTAGCTGTTGGATTGCTGGGGATCTCTATGGTTGGAGGTGAGGGGGGTGAGTGAAGTTGCAAGTAGGATAGTGGCAGTTAAGGGAAGTAGCAAGGGCATTGCTGAATTTGATGAAGTAGAGGTCAGTGGAGTGGGTAAGGGAAGACGAGAAGACATGGAAAGGGGTCTTGACCTGGTTGAGCTTGGCGGGCATGGAGTCTTGTTTAAATTTTCTTTTGGTACTTGGAGGAGGAGGAGGAGATGAGGTGAAAAGGGGAATGGATATGGCTAAGTGGAGTGCTTGGAAGGAGTGAGGATGAGAGCGAGCAGGAGAGTTGAGGGTGGAGGATAGGAATATGAGATTGAGGGAGTTGCCTTGGGTGTGAGTGAGAAGATTATGTATGCTCCTCAGGGAGTGATCAGAGAGGAGAGTGGCGTTCAGTTGTAGGTGTTGGCCCTTTGTTATGATGGAAAGGATGAAGTCACCGAATTCATTATCAGGAATCTGACATTTGATTCATATTTTCTTTGGAAAAAGGTCCACTTGCCCCAACCCGCATTCAAATGAGCTATCCCTATTCTTTGTTTTGAGTCCAGTTTTGTATTTTAAGAAGTTTATTGAATGGTGACATAATTCCTGGTGATTGTGACAGGTATATCTATTTCATTAATTTCTTTGAGCCTCCTCTAGAGTCCTTTCACATGCTTTGTTCACTTTGTTGTCTTTCGAAGGCCTTTGCGATTGTATCCTTCCATGTATGTTAATATGCATCCACATCATCGGAGGATGGTAATATGGAAATCCTTAGTTCCGTAGGGACAGCAGTGTGTTACAAATATTTAATGAGGGATGTTGTCCCTCACCATTTAGCAAGTTCTCATTTTGATAATGTTTTCGATCACACACATTTCTCTTTCAAAGTTTCCTAGGAAGGTTCCTTTCAGTGACTCGTTGGTCAACCTTAATCCTGTCGTCCGCTTCGGCTACTCTTGAATCTACGTCACTCATTTGTTATAAAGATTGAAATACAATGAATGTCCAAATATTTGTTATTTTATGCAACCGTATGATGGTGGTAGTTTTCCCATCACAAACAATGTTTAACTGGACCAACGGGTTGTGGAATGATTTGCACTCAAATGTTATCTGATGAGATTCCTCGTCCTATTGATCCCATTCAATATAAGGTTTGCTTTCATTTTCATCCATTTCCACCAGATTTGACTCGGAAGTCAAACGTTCGAGCTAATCAAACCCTCCAAGACATAGAGGGAAGGCCATCACAAGCAGAAAAATAACCTTTGAAGAATCATTCTGGACTGGTGAAGGGTCCTTTGTTCCGGCACCACGACTAACAACCAGAAATAGACTGTGAGGAAAGTGGGGCTACCAAGATGCTAACCTCCTCTGAAGCCATCACTCGGCTCAGGAGACTTTCTGGAAGAAGAACCAACTCCAGGTTGCGCTGTAAGAATCTCTATGCCTGGCACACAAGGAGACAATCCCTAGGAACTGTTAAGTTTGGTTGAAAGACTAGTTCAGGTGCCCTTCACCGACTACTTGTCACATCTTGGATCTAGTTCCGAGAAACCAAGTGAAAAACCCGACATGGGTTGAGCTCATAATCCAGACCTTAGTGGAGGATCAGACATCACCCCAACATGTAAAGAAACCCATGCTGTTTGATACGTTTTGAACAGTCTGAAGGGATTTAAGATTCAATTTCCCATGCTGCCACTGCCCCCTCTTCAACTCAGCACCCTTGGACTGGATTATTAATTGAAAACTAAGGTGAGCAGGTGGCTTTTTACTCCACAGGCCCTACTACTCACCCAGTAGTGACATTACATCCCAGTCATATGACTCTACACTGCTCCGCCGACCAGCTCATCCAGACCTTGCCAGCTCATCACACATGCTGCAGCAGCAGCCTCGCACGCCCACAGCAAGATCCCCATGCTGTTTTTGTCCACTCCATGCCTCAGCAGCCCACAGAAAAGATCATAAAGGGAGAGCTAAGGTAAGCCAGTGCCTATTTGCTTCACAGGCCCTTCTACTCTACCATTGACCAACAAATTCAAGTGATCTGCCATCCACAGCCCTCTTAGGACAACTGCTGGAATGTCCCACATGCTGTGTGCCTCCAGCAAAGGGCATCAAATTAAAGGGCAAGTAGTGTTTTGCCTTGTTTTGGCCTGATAGCCCGGGTCCATCTATCCCCTCCCTGCCCTTACATATTACTCACTCTTACTCTACCTCCTCAAAACACCATCATACACAGACTCCTGGACTCCAGCCAAATACAATATGATAGTCACTGATCAATCAGTGCTGGCTTGGCTTCATTTTGCTGTTGGTCAATACTTGCCTCATTCATTCTTAGTTTCCCATCACTCCCCAACACGAACCATGCTTACGCACCAATACCTCCCTGCTGTCGGTCACCCTCCTGGTACTACCATCACAATTCCTCCAGGACACCTTCTCCTATCCCTTCCTCCTACCTGCCAACTTCCCTACCATGCCCAATTGAACCATCTCCATCCAACCCATCAACCAAAATAAACAACCAGGTTACCTGTCCCACTCCAAACTAATCGATCCCCCTCAGAATCGCTCTGGCACTACATAGACATCATCCTCTTGCCCCCACTACAGTCATCATTGGACTTTAAAATTCCTAATTAATGTGTAATACAACACACTTCCTTTGACGTTCTTGACCGCCAAAATTCACTCCTCCCACTTATGATCAACAAGGTGGAACCCTCTCCCCCCCTCTCATCTGACTTCTTGCTATGTTCCTTCAGGTTTACTGAAGGGCGCCAAGGAGAAGATCAAGTGTAGTGGAGAGTAGCCGCTCTCCACTACACTTGACCTTCTCCTTGGCGCCCTTCCCAGAGAATCCCCCATCACTCTGATGGGTGACTTCAATCTGCCCAAAAGCTCTTCCCCTCACCAACTTGAATTTGAATCACTGTTTTCCAATTATTCCCTAATCTCTCCCTCTGCAACCTTCACACCCACAGCAACTCTCTTGACCTTGTCTTCATCCCTTCCATGACCTAGTATTCCTCTCTTCCTCCCTCACCCCCATCTATCCTCACTATTAACACCTCCCCACCTGATCATTCCCTTAACCACTTCCATGTCTCTGTCCCATGTCACTGTGATGGGATCAACAGACTAGCAAGGCCGGGCCTCACAAATGTCAGTGATCAATGACTGGCTACATGGAGACACCGCACTACCCTATGTCAGGGTGGATCTGGCATGGATGGGGGGTCCCGCCTATTCAAGTATTATATGGTGGGGGCAGAGACCGCACCTTGCCAGCAATGACTGGACATGTGATTGGGATCTGCGGATTAGGGCTTCGAGACATTGGGTGCATACCTGCCTAACCTCGGGGTTTTCCTCGGAGACTCCGGGTTTTTAGCCATTTCTACATGTCTCCGGGGAAGACCTTGGAGTCTCTGAGTTTTTGGGCCCTGTCAAATCCTCCATCAGATTGGCTACCGTCAGCAGTCTTTTGCAGCCAATCGGATGGAGGATTGGACGGGAACCGGAAACAGCGCGAATGCAGTATTACCACGTTTGTTTTGCTTAAGCTTTCATTCTTTTTGGCCAGTTTGCCGTATGTTTTAGTTGCCCTAAATTGAAGGGCGATTAAAACATAAGGCAAACGGGCCAAAAAGAATGAAAGCTGAAGCAAAAAAAATAAATAAATAACGGAATGCTGCTTTCAATCCGGTGTCATTGATGACACCGGATTGAAAGCAGTATTCCGTGTTTTTTCAGCTTCCATTCTTTTTGGCAAGTTTGCCAGGGCTCAAGTCGACGGTACATGCGGGTGGACAGAGTCCATCCACTTTTTTCAGAGGGTGGACTCGGTCCCCCAGATAAAATAAGAAACATTGAATGTCCTCTTTGAAATGATTAATTTGCCAACCTCAGGGATCGAACCGCAGCCATCAAGTTTGATATAGAGCGGTGGTGAGGTGAACACTAAACCACTGCACTATATAACCTCATGAAAAAATAACAACTAAGGTGAAATGTCTTATTTCTGTACTACAAGTCCCAGGAAAAACCTTTGTATAAAACATGCACACATGTTAACGTTTTCCAAAACACTATTTGAAGAAAATATCCTCTCTTGGTTTTATGTGTGTGTTGCTTTTATGGAAGGCGAATGCCATTCGTCCTATGCAATTTGGGTGGTTATGCATGTCCCTGGACATTCACATTTATTGCATTCCACTTTAAAGTGCAAATAGCAGATGTGTTTCTAATGACGGCTACAACAACCGAGTTTACCTTTTTGATACGTGGGTGGGGCGGTGTGCAAATGGGCGGAGTCATTTGTGACTGTGGGTGAGGCATACATCTCAGAGTTTTTGATTTATTTTCAAGTGTAGGCAGGTATGATTGGGTGTGGCTGGCGGGGTAGACTGACCCTGGCCCAACCCATGTGTGGGAACACGTTCTTGCCCAAAGTCAACAAAGTTGGAGTGTTTGGGACTTGGGCCCACCACGGCATTGTGAACCCTGGTGAGGTATCGATCGAGGGAGGTGGGATGGTTCTTTTTCCCGCTCTGCGGGCGACTAATGGGCTCCCGGCGACCGGATGCTTTCATCAAACCCAGATTACCCACGCATTGCAGATCTAGTTTGCAGACTTACACGCTGTGCCACCCTGCTCCCCTCTAGAAGCCAACATTGTTACACAACATATCACCAGCGAAGTACGTTGCTTATGTACCAATGCCTATCCTCCTTTTGCTCTCAAGGACTGGTTATACTCCAGGGTAAATGGGAGGTGGAAGTAGGGGCTATAGATCTGGAAGATTTGGCTGAGACCTTGATGTCCCCAAGATAAGTGGCAATCTCCTCCCGCCTTCGCTTAATCCAATTTAAGATCCTACATAGAGTATATCATTCCCGCACACTGCTCTTCAGATGTGGCTGGGCGACTAATCAGCAATGCGACGGGGCGGAGGGCTTTTTATTCCACATTGTATGGGAATTACTTCTGATACGCCACTTCTGGGCCAGGATCCTGAGTAAACTGATGGGGGTGGTTGGGGAGCCTGCGGCTGCAGAACCTAAACTTCTCCTGGGAATCTGGGGTACCCACTCTTCTAATCACTGGGACAAACTGCAAGTATCTACTGGTGCTATCCTGGCTAAAAGGTATATTGCAATGAAGTGGGGTGCGCCGGAAGCACCCAGATATCGCAAATGAGTCTCCGATATGGACGTCTGTGTGACTTATGAAAAAAGAATATATAATGCACAGGGGTGCCCGACCAAACTGCAGGACATATGGCACAGGTGGGAGGAGGATGGGTGACGAGAACTCTCTTGCGATTAATTAGGCGGACTACCCTCTTTCTAGTCATGTTCTCCCCCATTATGCCCCGCACCGCCTCACATTCTCGGTAGCTGGAATCTGGGAACGTATGTTATGTTATGTTATTTACTGTGCTGCAATGAACCTGTTTGTTGTATGCTCTAGAATCACAATTAAATGTGTTAATAAAATAAAACAGACCGGCAAGACCAAACTTTGTTAGTTCGGCAATCATTAGTAAGGGATGTGCACAATAGGATGGCCCAATCAATAAACAAAATGGGTTTCCATCAAGTAAATAGTGGGAACGGATGTGCTCTCCAAGGTCTGGGAAGTGTCTCAGGAGCTTAATGGCAGGAACTGGCTCTTGGGGAAAAATAACCTTCTCAAACCATACGTTCCTGTCATCCAGGACCCCATTTCCTCATAGTCCTTTGTTGCAGGTGTCCGAACCCCTAGCGTTGCAGGTTTTATTGGGTCACATACCCCTAAGTCTGTCTTATTCACAAGTGTGAGTGTTTTCCACAGCCTTCTTTTTAAGGTCGCCAGGCCGGTCTACGCCTAGCCTGCAGGTTTCATGTGGCCTCCTTAAGGAAGGTGAGGTACAGTCAGAGATTCTCTTCCAGAAGAGCGCCCAGCTCTCTATCTGGTGTTTTGGAGACTGAGTCTGAGAGTCTCAAGACCTGCCTATCTCATCCACAGGTATGTTCCCTGCCATGTGCTCACGCTCCTCCTGTCTCTAACACCTGTCTAGGGTCAACCGGGCCCACTAGAACCTTACTAGTCTGACTATTTCTTGGGTCCCTTGGTCCCACATGCTCCTGATATTCCAAAACCATTGTCTTATGCTCTGCGCCAAATTCCTGATGTTCTTTTATTTGCTCTTTGCTTTCTCCAACCACCTCTTGATATCCTCAAATTTTCTGCCTCTTGAAGTTCTCTGGTCGTCTTCTGGTTTTCTATAATCACCTCCTGGTGTTTTCCTAACTCATCCTTTCATCCAACCACATCTATCTCCCATTCTCATCTCCAAACTCCTCTCCAAACTCTCCTTACCACCTTCTGGAATGTTGTCCACCTCCTGGCTACCGCACCTGATAATCAGCAACCTTCTCTGGATGTTTACCCTCCTCCTCCTTCTGGTATACTCCAAACTCCTGATTCTCTTCACCAACCTCCCTTTGAAATGTACTGCCACTCTCCTCATTAAAACTTTCAACCACCTTTAACTATTCTCCATCATCTTTCTTCTCACTAATCTACTCCAAACGTTCACCTCTGTATATGTCATGATGCCTACCCCCGGGCACCCGGATAGAGTCCATCAGCCCCGGGAGCAGGCATCCAGATACTTGTTAAAACCCCAGCAGCCCCGGCTGGGGGCTGTTTGGGTTCAGTCCGGGCGCCTTAGGCGCCAGGCTCATCTTAGAAACCAGTCCTGGCGCCATAGGCACCATTTTCATAGACATTACTTACCTCATGCAGACCATTCTGCAAATTAATCCAAGCCAACGTGAGGCCTGGATGGAACTATTTTGTTTCAGGGACAATTTTTTACTCTGGTGTGGTTCTGGGGAACTTCTTACCTGGAACTACTTTAGAGGCAATTTAAACCACGCCCGAACAGCAGCACACGCTTCGCGTTATTCTGCATCCTGGAGCGTAACGCTCACCGTGCCTGCAAGTCAGCAGTCTTCTGCCACGCACGCCTCGAATCTGGAGCTCCTAGAAAAAGGGGAAAAGGGAAGAAAAGGTTAGATCACGGACATTATTTTAATTCCTTACCTGATTCCGGATCCAGCACGTCTCCGAGCCTGGAAAGTACATTATTCCAGCCCGCGTTGCATCGCCAGCAGCAGCGCCAGTTATACTCACCAGTCCACAGCATCTTTCGACTCGGCGCTGCCTACATCATTTTCTTCGTCAAACTCCAGCACCTGGGGGAAAACAAAAGAAACAACAAGGTGAGCCAAGAGAGCCGACAAATACAATCTCTTACCACCATAGGCTTACCTGATTTACCACCGGAGGCATTACCCTTTAATATGCCTCATCTTCATATGCCGCACCTATAAAGGAGGAGAAAACAACAAGTTAAACTCATGCAACTTTTACCGGACAGTGTTAGGTAATACACTCTTACCTGGACGCCATCAGCTGCCTACAGGCAACATTCTTTTGAACCAGCTGCAATTCAACAAGGGAATGGAACAAGAGTGAACATCGGACATATTGAACTCTTTGAACTTTATAAACCCCGGACTCAATATTCCTCCGGAACTCCTCTAGTACCTTAAAACCAGTGAAGTAACTGGTATCTACGCGCCTCTGCATGCCATGCAGGATGGAGAGCTCATCATTTAAAAACATAAGCTGAGGTTACTAAAAGGGGATATCGGAGGTGACAAGTAGGGAGAACGAGAACAGTGGGAAAGGGCCATCACTAAAATCCACGGGTGGCTAAATCCCTTTCTCCACTTGCAGCAGAATACTTCTACGGATCAAGCAGACGAGATTAGGCGGGCCAGTCCAGACAGTCATCTCGGCACTACGCATCACGTTGGTGGAGACCGCCAAGAAACTAATGCCCTCAGGAGAGAACTGATTGTGTCAAAGGAGTGCACTGATGATCTTGCTAGACAATTGCTGCAAAACCAAGCTTCATCGAGCAATCCTGTGCAAGTGGTTCTACCAGGGAGCATTCCTTTAGCTCCACCCGAATGTTTTGCTGAGGACCCGAAAAAGTTTGCCGTGTTTATGAACCAATGCCGCTTGCAGTTTTTATGCAGACCTGCAGCTTTTCCAAACGACCAAGCCAAAGTAGCCTTTATACTATCATACCTTAGTGGCAGCGCAGCGGATTGGTCAATTCCACTAGTCAACCAGGATGACCCTCTTCTTCGGGATTTTCTGGGTTTTCAATTGAGCATGGAAAGACTATTCGCCAGACATTCACAGGGACAGGCCCTGGATAACGAACTTTTATCCTTACGATAAGGTAACCAGGATCTACTAACCTATATCGCAACCTTCAATAGGTTGGTGGTGGAAACCGGATGGCCAGAGGTAAAATGAATTACATTATTTCATCATGGACTTCGGGGTGAACTCAAAGATGTTTTGGCCCAAGTTGTGAACCCACCTCAGGATTGCGCAGAATATATAGACTTAGTGGTCCAGTTAGACCACCGACTTCAGAATAGAAAAGGCTGATCGAGCTAAGTTCGAGAATCGAGTATTGGTTAAACCCAATGTTACCCCCAAAGGAACAGATGCATAAGAACCGATGCAGATCGGGGGGGTTAAGGGACCCTTAACTCAAAAGGAGAGAGAAAGGAGACGGCAGATGCAATTGTGTCTGTACTGTGGGGCCTCAGAACATTTTCTACGGGATTGCCCTGTAAAACCATCCAAGAAAGTAGTCGGAGTTGCTGATAGAAATCAAACAGAGCCTGATTCGGGGGACGACCACGCCCGACAAGCATAGAGGTCCGCTTGCCGAGCTTAAAGAAGGATACTCAGACCTCCCACCTAATCATACCAACTGTCCTTATTGATCCAAGGCAGCACTCACGTATGCACGCAGTAAGGGCATGCATTGATAGCGGGGCCGTAGGAAACTATATGGACCACGAATTGGCTTCTAGGATGAATCTACCTCTCGGCAAAAAGACCACTTCAGACGTCATCACCACAGTCGATGGAACTGAAATTGCCTCTGGGCCTGTAACTCATTCCACCGCAGAGATGACACTGTTGGGTCAGGATGGGCATCGAGAGACTATTGTGTTTGATTTAATCAAAGCCCCGCAGTTCCAAATAATACTGGGGATACCTTGGTTGGAAACACATAATCCTTGTATTGATTGGCGAGAGAAGAGAATAACCTTCCCGGATTGTGCACACACCTATTACCCGGAAAAAACCTTGAACAAAGGCCTGGCCACAGTCGCTAATCCAGTCGTGCAGTTACCTCAGGAATATCAAGAATTCCAGGATGTTTTCCAAAAAGAACAGGCAAACACCTTACCACCTCACAGATCATACAATTGTCAAATCGACCTAATACCCGGTGCACAACCTCCATGTAGTTGGATCTACGCCCTTACAGAACCCGAAAACCTTCACCTACGACAATACTTGGACCAATACCTTGCTAATGGCTTCATTCGTCCATCCAAGTCCCCTGCATCCTCAGCTTTGTTCTTCGTGTCTAAAAAGGAAGGTGACCTCAGAATGTGCATAGACTACCACGCATTAAATCAGATCACGGTGAAGAACCGATACCCATTGCCTCTGATCCCCGAATTACTAGACCAAGTAAAGGACGCTTGCATCTACACTAAATTAGATCTCCAAGGGGCATATCATCTGGTACGTGTAAAGAAAGGCGACGAATGGAAGACTGCCTTTCATACCAAGTACGGATTATTCGAATATCAGGTGAGGCCCTTCGGGTTGTGCAATGCACGAGCAGCCTTCCAGTATTTTATGAACGATGTCCTTCGTGAACTCATTGACGTCTGTGTTGTCGTATACATAGACGATATTCTAGGTTACTCCTCCTCAGAATCAGACCATGTTAAGCACGTTCGTGCAGTCCTCGAGAAACTACGCCAGCACAAGTTATATGCAAAAATGGAAAAATGCGTTTTTCATGCTACCGAAGTTGAATTCCTTGGATTTATCCTGACTCCAAAAGGAGTCCAAATGGACTCTCGAAAGGTGGATGCAATTCTCAAGTGGCCATCACCCAGTTCAGTTAAAGAGGTACAAAGCATGCTTGGATTTGCTAATTTCTACCACAGATTTATTCCTGACTTCTCACATGTTGTACACCCCATCACAGCACTTTTGCAAAAATACAAACGCTTCTTGTGGACCGAACAGGCTGAAAAGGCCTTCCAAGAGCTGAAATTGAAATTCACATCGGCACCTGTCTTAAAGCATCCATGCCCCGAGCTCCCATACATATTTGAAACCGATGCATCCAGTTTAGCCATGGGGGCCGTCCTGTCCCAAAAGGATCCTGAAACCGGTCAACTTCATCCAGTAGCCTTTTGGTCCAGAAAGTTCTCGGCCCCCGAGTTAAACTATGCGGTTACCGATAAAGAGTTGTTAGCCATCAAATCCGCCTTCAAGGCTTGGCGGCATTATCTTCTCGGTGCCAGGCACACAATTACTGTAATCACCGATCACAGGAACTTGCAGTATTTAAAGACAGCCAAGGCACAATCATTGCGTCAACTTCGATGGGCATTATTCCTTGCCGAATTCGATTTCGTGATCACTTATCAACCAGGTTGTAAGAATGGTAAGGCAGATGCCTTATCCCGAATAGGGATGAGAGAAGCATATTCGAACCCAGAACCGGTGCCTATAATTCCAGAAAAAAGAATTCTTGGCATAACTACTCTACAGACTTTAGAAGATATTCATTTAAAAATCCACCAACTTTTCGATTCAGCAGCCCTGCAGGACTGGGTGAAAAAGGGCCAAGATTATTCAGTCATCAATGACTTACCTTACTATCAAGGGCGTCTATTTCTACCACACAAGGAACTACAAGAACTAGTCATCTCCAATTACCATGATGCTCTGATGGAAGGGCACCCAGGTATTGCAAAGACTGAAGCTAAAATTAAAAGACAATTCTGGTGGCCCACCTGGCGGAAAGACGTAAAGTCATTTGTACTGTCTTGTGGCATCTGCGCCCAAAACAAAAGTCAGAAGAAAAAAACAGCTGGTCTTTTACAACCTTTAGATATTCCACCCACACCATGGTACACTTTGTCTTTAGACTTTATTACAGATTTACCGCCATGTAATGGATTCAACACCATTCTAGTTATTGTGGATCTTTTTTCCAAGATGGCCCACTTTATTCCTTTGAAAGGATTACCTTCCGCTTCAATTTTGGCCAAGGAATTTCTCGAAAACATTGTTCGAATACATGGATTGCCTTCCGTATTAATTTCTGACCGAGGTAGTCAGTTCAATTCGCAATTTTGGAAGAAATGTTGTCAATTGGCGCAAATCGACGTAAGGTTATCAACCAGTCACCATCCCCAAACCTATGGTCAGACGGAGAGGACCAACCAGACTCTTGAACAATACCTACGTTGTATGCTTCATCAAACCGAAGGTAATTGGAAGGATACTTTATGGATTTCTGAATACGCATACAATAACTCTGTACATTCAGGAACCGGACAAAGCCCCTTTTATACCATATATGGACATCATCCTCGAACCTCAGAACTCAATTCACCCCAGCACTTAGAAATGCCGGCAGTGACCCATCTGCACTCTCCTATTACACAAGCCTTTAAGGAGGCAACAGAACATTTGAAACAGGCAAAAGAAAAATACAAGAAAAATGCTGATCAACATAGAAGTGAGACTCCACCATATCAGATTGGAGATCAAGTTTGGCTGGCTACAAGACACATACCTCTGAAAGGAACTCGGACTTTTAATCCTAGATTTTTGGGACCTTACACCATTAAGGCCATTATCAACCCGGTGGCCGTCAAATTAGAATTACCCTCTAATATGCAAATTCATCCTGTCTTTCATGTCTCACTTCTAAAACAAGTTCAACCCGGGACAAGATTAACCAAACCACCTGACCCCATCTTGATAGATGGAGAACCAGAATTCGAGGTAAAAAACATCCTGGACTCTAAAAGGGTTAAATCAAGACTTTTTTATTTAATCGACTGGAAAGGTTACGGACCACAAGAAAGGTCATGGGAACCTAGTGACCACGTTCATGCTCCTCGGTTGGAACTTCCCAGACAAGCCAGGACCAAGGGGAAGAACAACTTTAGGAGGGGTCTTTGGGGGGAGTGCTGGCATGATGCCTACCCCCGGGCATCTGGATCGAGTCCATCAGCCCCGGGAGCAGGCATCCAGATACTTGTTAAAACCCCAGCAGCCCCGGCTGGGGGCTGTTTGGGTTCAGTCCGGGCGCCTTAGGCGCCAGGCTCATCTTAGAAACCAGTTCTGGTGCCATATGCTCCAGGCTCATAGACATTACTTACCTCATGCAGACCATGCTGCAAATGAATCCAAGCCAACGTGAGGCCTTGATGGGACTATTTTGTTACAGGGACTATTTTTTACTCGGGTGTGGTTCTGGGGAACTTCTTACCTGGAACTACTTTAGAGGCTATTTAAACCACGCCCGAACAGCAGCACACGCTTCGCGTTATTCTGCATCCTGCAGTGTAACGCTCACCGTGGCTGCAAGTCAGCATCCAGTCTTCTGCCATGCCCGCCTCGAATCCGGAGCTCCTAGAAAAAGGGAAAAAAGGAAGAAAAGGTTCGATCACAGACATTATTTAAATTCCTTACCTGATTCCGGATCCAGCACGTCTCCGAGCCTGGAAAGGACATTATTCCAGCACGCATCGCATCGCCAGCAGCAGGGCCGCGTTATACTCACCAGTCCACAGCATCTTTCGACTCGGCGCTGCCTCCATCATTTTCTTCGTCGAACTCCAGCACCTGGGGGAAAACAAAAGAAACAACAAGGTGAGCCAAGAGAGCTGACAAATACAATCTCTTACCACCATAGGCTTACCTGATTTACCACCGGAGGCATTACCCTTTAATACGCCTCATCTTCATATGCCGCACCTATAAAGGGAGCGAAAACAACAAGTTAAACTCATGCAACTTTTACTGGATAGTGTTGGGTAATGCAGACTCGTACCTGAACGCCATCAGCTGCCTCCAGGCAACATTCTTTTGAACCAGCTGCAATTCAACAAGGGAATGGAACAAGAGTGAACATCGGACATATTGAACTCTTTGAACTTTATAAACCCCGGAGTCAATATTCCTCCGGAACTCCTCCAGTACCTTCAAACCAGTGAAGTAACTGGTATCTACGCGCCCCTGCATGCCATGCAGGATGGAGAGCTCATCATTTAAAAACATAAGGTGAGGTTACTAAAAGGGGATATCGGAGGTGACAAGTGGGGAGAACGAGAACAGTGGGAGGGGGCCATCACTAAAATCCACGGGTGGCTAAATCCCTTTCTCCACTTGCAGGAAAATACTTCTACGGATCAAGCAGACGAGATTAGGCGGGCCAGTCCAGACAGTCATCTCGGCACTACGCATCACGTTGGTGGAGACCGCAGCTGTCCGGGTCCGATCGACGCCCCTGTGGGAACCAGGTGAGCGTAACAGTATACTCTTCTCCAGGCTCCTTCTTAAACCTTCTCTAACCTCTTCCTGGCTGTCACCAACGTCCTCCTTAAAATCACTAACCTCCTCTTTATTCTCTTGGACCACCTCCTGATTGTCAGCAACCTCTTGCTATCACCAACCTCGTGTTTACACTCAGTGGCGCCCCCAGACATTTTTCATAGGGGTGGTCGGATAAGCCCACAGGAAATCTTGGGGTGGCACACAGGGTGCCAGACAGGGGCAGATCCAGTCTCAACATTTTGGCAGGGCTGGATGGCAGATTTGAAAACTGTTAGTGAGACGGGACATTAAACCTATTGCGCTACTGAACCCCCCTCGACCTAGCACCCCCTCCCCAGGCCCATGAGGCTGTGTAGATATCATGCCTTCCTTTGGCCCATTAGATCCATCTTTCACCCCAACTCACCAGAGGCGTAGCCATTATTCTCTAACAAGTGCGGTCTAGAGCTAATGTAGTAGGGCCCACACTAAGAAAAGCCAGCAGAAGGAAGGTCTCTTGTTCTGCCCCCAGCCAAATGCACAGGATTGACAGAGAGTAGTGAGGGAGGGCGAACCAATCACAGGGGTTGCCCCTTGAGAAAAGTTTTTAAATAATGGGTTAAAATAGTGCATTTTGCAGTTCACTTTGTGATACATTAGGTAAAAAGCCACACAATTTACAATCGGTTGTGCAGGTTAAGACATAAAAAGTCCATTAGATGCCAAGCCGCCAAGAATGCACAGGAGCATTTCAAACACAGTTTCATAATGCCTTTGCCCACTATAGGCCAGTACTCTGCAAGTGTAAAAAAGCATTTTCATATTGATTGTGCTCACACATGTCCATCCTGGTGCACCTATATGCCACTATTCCCACATAGGAAAATATTCCTGTTTGCTTTGTCGATAATGTCACTAACAATACTATAACAAAGCATTTTTATGCTGGCTCCCCCAATACATGCCAGTATCCCTATGTAAGAACATGCTCCTGTTGGCCTTGCCTTAATGCCAGTGAAAAAAAGCCATGCCACAGTTATCCTGTCTGGCTACACAAATCCCCCACTCTACATATAAGAACACTAATCATTTTGTATTTGCTCTCTAACGTCAGTATAAAATGTAATTCCAGAGTAAAAAAAAAACATAGCCTTGAAGGCAGCATGAATACCCCCACCCCAATGTAAGAATACTTACGTTGCCTTTGGCCTTAACACCAGTAATAAACTGCAATGCCACAGAAAGAAAACATGCTCTTGCTGGCTAGCCGGTAAGATAGCTCAGCGGGTTGGGCATATGCTTTTGTAATCCGGGTGTGATTTGCAGGTTCAATTCCTGGCAAGGTATACTCTGCCTTTCATACTTCAAAGTGACCACCGTGATCTCTACCCTCCTCTACGACTTCTTACTATTATTTTGCTTTTGCACCTTGTTACCTCTCTCTTACTCTGTACTGTACTGTTTTCCCTGCTTAACAAGTTGTACCACTGCCGTGATAGTTACGGGTTTGGGCGCTGTCAATAAATGCAATAAATTAATAAAGCTCATTTTAATGACTGCAATCTTTGGCTGGGTGATACATTTGATGTAAACATGTGCTTTGGCGAAAGCGCTATATAAATAGCATATCAAACACAAATCCCCCAATAGAAGGACACTTATGTTGCACACATCATGTTATATTCCCCCATGTAATGATATGTATGTTGCCTTTGACCTTAAACACCAGTAAAATAAAGACCTAAGTCAACATAAGGAAACATGAGCTCCCCATGTAAGAACACTCATCATGTTGCCTTTGACCTTAATGCGAGTACAACATTCCATGCCACGGTAAGACCCAGCCAGGCCAGCCCCACTGTAGTAATCTCCCCCACACCACCCGCACTCTAACCCCACCATCACATAAAACACTCAAGTTGGCTTTCCTTTACCAAAAAACGGCAGTAAAACATGCTATACTCTTGTCAAAAAATCGTCATTCTCCAATGCCCCTCCCCAGATTCACAGAGATATGGAGACATTCAGACGCATGCACCCACACAGCTGGTCTGTCATTCACATGAGCACCCAGAACATTTAGACTGTGCGCTCATTAACACGCGCAGTCACACCATTCACACAGTCACACTGCATTCATTCATAGGTGTGCACTTGTGACGCCGCCTAGCATACAAACATACAACCATTTACAACTATTTACGCACTCCCTCGCATGCATGCATACATACATACAATAACTGCATGCACACAAATATACTTTTTTTTTGTTAATGGTAATTATTGAAAGCATAGGCCATGTAAAAGCTGAGCCAGCAGTTAAGCCTTTAGGTGCAACATGGGGGTGGAAGGAGTCCTACTGATGGGCTGGCACGCTTTTGGCCTCTACCCTTCACTTCAATGCATCTTTTCTCACCTCGCAGAGCAGTGTATTTGTTTAAGTAAATACACCGATCTCCGAGGTGAGAAATGAGACAGGTTCTTGCCGACTGGGCCCGGGCTGGGCATTACAGCAGTGATGCCTGCTGCTAGTGATAGCGCCAGAACTGGCAGATCCTATTCTAAGCTTCTAAATGTGATTTGAAAACTGTACGGCTGCAGTGTAGTGTTTGTTTATGACATCAGAACTGGTTGATGGCAAGGCTCTCCTCGAATCTTGATATCACATATAATCCTTAAAATGTGAACACTCACGGACAAATGGGAGAAGCTTGTAGCCCCCATGGGTCCTTTATGTAGTGTGGCTCCGAATTTCACCCGCCCTGTATTCTAAGGGCCTAATTCACAGAAGCGTTTTATAATAGGAAAACCCCATTGGAAAATGCTCTGTGAAGCATATAATAACCCAGCTCAGGTACTCATTTTATGAACATTGGAGCATGCTTGGCTGGCCCTGTTGGGATTTAAACCAATGGCTGCAGGTTGCAATCGGATCTCAGAGGCGAGTTGCCTGAACATGTTTAGGGGAGCCATAGGGGACCTCTTGCTCCCCTCCTCTGGAGTTTCTGAGCAATGTTTTTAAAAGCAAAATGTGCATGTGTCAAGAGGAAGCCCTCAAAAGATTTTCTGTTAATATACAAATCTACGGTGTACATCATATACACGTGTCATTTTTCCGTGACCACTGTTGTAAAATAGTCAATTGACTTTGTTCATGCAACATATTAATATAGACTTGTAGCCATACAGGCTCCTTTAATATATCTATATATTGCTCTACAAAAATCCACTCACTCCTCGGCTACTGCTACTCCTAGAGAATATGCTGGGAGTGGCATAGGGGATAACGCACGCCCGCTGTGCATTATATAGGCAGTGTAAGTGGCGGAGGTATGAAAATCCAGGCTGCTGGATACGTGTGGGCATTATTCTTTATAAAGCCAAACTACACATTGCTATTCCTTTGAAGCAGTCAGTGGTAGCATTGAAGTAAGGGACATGGAGAAGCTCATTACACTATACCTGCAGGTAGTAGGGCAGTTTGTATAGTTTTCTATCCAGCCACAAAACCCCGCTAATCACTGCTATGAAGCCTTTGCTTCTCTGCAAACTTCCCCAATGTTACTGTTTAGCACAGCTCATCTACAATTGCACTAATACATACCATGTCCCGACAGCTGTTTAGGGTTATGTAAAAAAACATCCTGATTTGAAAACCAGTTTGTAATCTTGCTCGGAGAGAGTATTCATGAAAAATCCAGTGCCCTGTGCACTGCCGGCACCTGGATGGAACACAACCTGAGCCAGCGCGAGCCAAAGCAGAAATGTGCGCGCTCAGGCTGTGTTTATTTCCGGGTCGGTCCACTGGCACTCCATTGATGCGCGATCATCAATGGGGGGTAGTGCCATTGTGGCTCTCTGACCCTCCAGTCCATTGCGGGCAGGGCCCGCAGCAAGAAAAAAACGCACAAAAAAATACTTTTTTTTTCGCACTGAACTGGCAATATTATTAGTGTCCATGCACAGTTCAGTGCGAAAAAAAAAGATGTCTTTTTTTATGCTTTTTCGCAGGGTGGCCGATGGGGTGGGGGCAGCATTTTTGGCCTCCCTTGGCCACCCCTTGGAGGCGCCCTTGTTTGCACTCTCAACCATGCCCTTCTCCTGTCTGGTCTCTCACCTCCTCTTCTACTCTACTCTACCTTCTCCCGCTATCCTTCTCTGTGTACTCTCACTGCTCACCAAGCTACTCTGAACCGTCCTCTTCAGCTCTCCAAATTCCCACTCTGCCAGACTGAGCTTCTGGGCTTTTCTAAGGCTTTGCCCATGCCCGTTAGCCTCTCTCAGATGTGTGAGCTGTGCTGGGGATTGCCTCTTAGGCACTGCCCCTGGGGTTGCATACAGCCCTGATGTGGCACTTGGGATTGGCTTTACCTTTCCCTTGTACACCCTCTCTCTGCCTGCCACACCCTGGCCTTGCCTTTCAGCCTGTCCCTGGTGAAAGGGGACTCAGGTGTGCAACTTCAGACAGCTGGTGTATATATCTGCTGGTGGGCTCACTGTTGGGGATGGCTCCCAGTTCTTTTAAAGAAAGCTGGAGGTTGTCAGCTGTCCAGTGCACTAGCTAAGTGGCCCGTGTTGGTTCACAAAACCGCTGGACTGCCCGAGAGCGTGACTACCTTTTAGTTGGATTTATTTAGAATGTCAGAATAAGGGTAACTTAGTTTGTTGGACTAATTCTCATGTCAACCACAAGGTGGCAATAACAAATCACATTTCTGTTGTTTTTGGCTAATGTCGACCAGTTTACGCTGGTGATCAGTTTCTGTCGAGCTGTGGGAATGTTAACCGTCATTTGTCATCATTAGACATCAATACCAGGGGGGCGCCACGATGCTGAGTAGGATCTTGCAGTCCATGGTATGTAATGCTCTGATTATTTACTGGTAATCATCATTACTCCTAGTCCCACTCTTCTTCGTCACTAGGCGTGGAGGTAATGCCCTTTAGTGGTCAAGGAGGGTCCTCAGGCAAAGAGCCTTTCCGTCTCCACCAGTACAGTTGCTGTTTCAGTGCTGCAGCCATGGCTAAATTAAGGAGAAGCCAGCAATGGCCCAGGAAATCTGCCTTGGAACTGGGTCGCTACAGCAGCCGCAGGGCTTCTGGGTAGCAGTGCTGGTGGGAAGCTTTGAATTCATGGCTGCTTTCAGTAAGAGAGTGCTGGTTATCTTAGTGCAAATAATGCACGTTTTTTCCACTGTTTTTCTGCATCTTGTCGGAGAATTTCAGGCAGCATGGCGGGCGGTGTTTTAAGTGTTTTTTTGCTTTGCTAGTTAGTAGGCTACAGCTTCTATGAAGGAATCCCGAATTCCTCTTTTTATCAACAGTTTTTTTTTCAAATGTTGTGGCAATTTGTGTAACACCCCTCTTTCCTTTTCGCACTTTCGTAAACCCCTGTGCGGCTACACACTATCCCACTTTCAACACTTATCCACAACGCCATTGCTGGGTGAGGGATAGGGGCACTGCTAAAAAACCCACATTTATTTCAGAAAAAGGGAGCTCTGCACATTTTCTGCTCATTCTTTTATCCTGAACACGCAGGGCTGCCATGAAAAACCACGATGCAGTGGTTCAAACAGGGTTGCAACATTCTGTGAATCACGTATTGGGAAGGGCAGTATAGTGAGCTATTGCTGCCCTACAGTTCCGAAAGAGGCAGTGCTGTTGATTTCTGTTTTAGTGATTTCTGCTTCCATCAACATGTGTGTTTCTGCACATCACATCACTGTGGTGTTGTAACTATCCCAGGTATCTAGCGGCCTGGATGATGTGTGACATGTGTAAATTGGCTACATGTTGTTGATTGACGGCCCCCAGACAAAATCTGTATGTTTCACACACTACATTTAAAAAGCTTAATGTAAGTGACAATTGAAACATACTGGGGCCGGCTGACAAAAGCACATCTTTCTTTCAAAAGAACCTACACTCACTGTAGGCACATACACCAAGATACAGACAGGAGCAAATGAGGGGATTCGGGGGCGGGGGGGGGGGGGGCAGTCTCAGATTTGCACCTGCTCCCTTATTCCTGGTTCAGCGCGGGTAGTATAGCTCAGTGGCAACGCGCACGTCTTGGAAGCTAGACGATGCAGAGCAACACAGGTTCGAATCGCAAATGCCGCAGAGCAACACAGGTTCGAATTCCAGACGACGCAGAGCAACACAGATTCGAATCCAGAGCAACACAGGGTCGAATTCCAGACCACCAGAGCAACACAGATTCGAATCCAGAGCAACACAGGGTCGGATTCCAGACGACGCAGAGCAACACAGGGTCGAATTCCAGACGACGCAGAGCAACAGAGATTCGAATCCAGAGAAACACAGGGTCGAATTCCAGACGACGCAGAGCAACAGAGATTCGAATTCAGAGAACACGTAGAGCAACAAAGATTCAAATCCAAAGCAACACAGGGTCGAATTACAGACGACCCAGAGCAACACAGATTCGAATCCCTGATGACAGACAGCAACACATTCGAATCCCAGATGACGCAGAGCAACACAGATTCGAATCACGGGTCTGCGCTCAGAAACCTCTTCGGTATTAAGCGCGTTACAACTAAACAATTATAATTATACAAAGGCTAAAACTGGAGGAAATCCGGAGATGCCTGAGCCTATTGTCCTCCTCACCTTATTTATTAAACGTACCCACCCTCCACATATATTTGTGGCAGAATGCGGGCATAAAAATGCGATGGATTTGGCTGCAACCCAATCTACAGCGATGAAACCTCTGTTTATCACCAGTGACAAAGTCACTTAATCTTAGGAGGGATTGGCAAGGAGGGATCCACAGGCTGGCCGGCCCCATCTTGCCCACCCCTTGAGGATTCTTGAGAATCTTTCTGTGCTTGCTGTGCCCAGAGTCAGTACACCAGGGAGGAGCAGCATCCTCTGGCGCAACAGTGGAACCAGGAGACCGACTACAGCAGGGTGCAGCAAGCAAGATGTATTAACACATCTGAATACACCGGCAATCTCTGTCCCTCCCCCAAAAAGTAAAGGTTATATCTCTTCTCATGACCGCTGGGAGGTGCCTCGTCCAGCCAACTTCTGTTGTAGCTTCTTTCGCTCTATAATTGTGTTAGCTAGCGGGGGCAAGGTTTCCATATCTACCATCAAGGAGCAACTTCACGGGCGTGTCTTTATCATAAGTCACTGCAACAGCAGGGAGGGTGCACCTTGTAGATATTAGTAAACTCGTTATAACTTCTAAACTACAAACTTCAATTTTCCAAAGTCTTAATTTTCACCTGTCTCTTGCGCTCTACAATGTTTCCATTCTGGGCTCTCAGCTGGTGGTCTTCTTCAGGACACTCTTATCCACGATTCCGCCCAGTATGCTGTTCTTCTTTGTCTCTGAAACCTTGCAGCCCGGGACCTTATGATTTCTCAGCAAAAACACTCACTAGCTTTTTACGAGCTTCCTCAGAGTTGCATATTCTTATTACATAATATCCTAACAGGAAGATGGCTGCTCCGGTAGCTGTGATGAGCCTGCGACACGGAGATCTAGTGTGGGGGACGCTGGGGAAATACCCTCCTTGGCCTGAAAATCTCACAATAATGTTTTAATGCTCCCTCCTGAGGAACCAAATGAATTAATTTGGAGAGGGTTTGCCTAAATTTAATGTGATTAACTGAAGTACTTAAGGACATAATAGATCCAGATTTTGACATGCAACATCATCTAACTCAATGTGTACTGCAAACAAGAGACTTTTTTCTTACTTTGATGTGAATTAACATCTTATACAGCTATCTTGAATTAAATTAAAGGACAATATTTCTATCAAAACTCGTCAAGCTCACGTCTTTTAGTTGAATCTAAACTAACAAACTATCATTTGGAGGGCGCAGATTGTGCAAAGGTGTCTTCATACAATTTAGTCATATCCTAACATGTCCTCATTTTTTGTGCAAAGTTTCGTTGTGGCACAAGTGTCTGTAAGATAAACAGCAGTGCAGGATGCTTTTTGGGTCCATCATGACCATGGGGCTTCCTTCACCAGTTCCTGTAAGGCAACGAATGGGGTATTAGTGCAAACATATGTACCATCACACATTTTCATAGATTTTATGGCATTTAGTTCACACATTATGAGGCAATAATGCAGATTAGCACCCAGGGCTGGGGGCACAGCCAATCAGCTTCAGTGGATCACACGCTGAAATCTCTGGTCTCAGCCAGCGTTCCATGGAACCCGCAGGCTGCCTCCCACGCTGCGCACCGCCATCATCTCCCCACCCTATCCCTTTAAAAAAAAACATAGCCTTCACCCCCTCCCCAGCCCCACTTAGCTGATTGTGGAAGCTTATCTCTTTCAACGTTTGCAGCCACCATGGAAATGGAACAGAGGCTCGGTATGGAGCCCCGCCTCCCATAACCACGGTGGCCATCTTGGCACAATATTTTCTTTCAATGAACAGGACGCTGCGTGCGTCGCGTTCTTTGGACGAATATATATATATTTTTTAATACCCCGGGCTACCGTTTCGGTAATCCAGGGTGCTAACAGTGTTAACACCCTGTTCCAAGGGCTGTAACGGGGGTAACATCCCAGGGCCCTCGTTATAGACCCTCACTTGGCTCGGGCCTTTAACTCGGGCTGCCGGGCTGTTAACCCTCGTTCCAGCCCTTGGAACGGGGTGTTAACGCTATAATACAAATATTTCAAGACAAACTAACACCAGTTCCTATACTGCTAAAACACATGGGCTTGTGAGAGGAAATATAAGTGTCTAACCAAGTAGCAGTAACACCCCACTGTGCTTTTTCATGCAGAGCATGTGCTTCAGACAAAAGGATTTGTGCTTCAATGATAAGAGCTCTTAAACATTTTACTCTTCTTTCTGATAGTTAACATGTCTTCAAATATTTTGTCAAAGGTACTGTTTCAAAATACTTCCAGTAGTGGGATTTCCTTTGTCTCTGTGATGTATCTATATCCCTCGTACAGCGCATAAATATATGGACTTCCTGCTTAGAGCCTACTTCTGGGATGTAGTGTCACTACTTCACCTATTGGGTCCAAGGGTAATATTTTGTTCACCAACCTTACCATTAGTAAAACCCTGACAACACACTGTATCATTGATCGGTACCACACTCTAGGGGCTTTGGCTTTTCTAAAACAATAATACATATTTGTGTCGACACTGTTTGCGTTCTGTCAGTAAGCAACTACACAAGTACATATTACTTCTCGTTTCACAACAATCATCTGTCACTAATGACAGAAGCCTTTAACCTCTTAATTGCCAAGGACGAGATTGCTTGTCCTAGGTGCGTGGGGAATTCCATTAGGATAATTTTGCTTGGCAGTTAATTAATGTGGGGGATCGTGAGATTTTGGGGTCTCAGCAGTCATCTGCAGTGGGACTCCTTACTTTGGTTCCAGCCATTTTTAGATAATTGGCCTCAGAGGGTTAGACGGGGCCTTTATCTATCTGTGGAGGTTAGTTGCAGTGTTCCAAAGGGTTCCCTTATGCCTCTGTTACTATTTAACATCTATATCAGACCATTGGTGTAGACGTTTGTGTAGTTTAACCTACTATATCAATCTCAAGCAGACGACATGCAGGTTTATGTGAAAGTGACATCTCCTACCAATGATTTTGACAACATCTGCCCCTGCATGAAGGACACGGAATGGTGGATGTTGGAACATTGATTAAATCCTACTAAGGCACAAGTAATACTTTTTGGGCTGAAGCATAGGATACAGAGCAGTTGAAGCCTACACAGTTAGCCATGCCAAGAAAGTCAAAACAATGCTCTTCTATGTCTGGGAAATCTTAAAGCCTGGGATCTTACGTTTGGTCAGAAAAACAAACAGGGCGTCACCACGAGTTGGGGCGGTAGCCCTTAAATCCAGTGGTAATGGTATTAGCACTGCCAATACCACTCCGCCGGATCACGACTGTAAATCCTGCTTGCACTATTACAGGCGGCGCTATTACAGACGGCTGTAATAGCGCTGACTGTAATAGCGGCGACAACCAAATGCTCTAGTACAGACCTATCAGAAGTACAGCACTGGTGCTCCTAGCACCGTAAAACCGGCACTAATACCGCTGAAAATATCCCCGGACAAATGCTGGAGGTAAAAGGCCACATGTGACAGTAATAAAGTCCCAGGTGGAAACAATGCGCACAAGAGGCCTACAAAAGACCCACCCATGCCCCACACACCCTTCACAATGCCATGCTGCCATTAGGAGCAGTGAGGAGACAGTTTTTTTTTTAATTTCTTTATTTATTTTAGTTTTTACAAACTTTTACAAAACATTTTTAAAGGAAAAGCAATTCATAGATTTAAAATCTTGTGAATCCATAATTTAAGATTTACAATTTGCAATTTATAATTGTTGTGCAATACATAATAAATGTACAACATCAATTCATTAATACAATCATAATAAAATTTTAGCAAATTTTATTCTATTTCACACACATGTTCTATAAATGCCAGAACTCTTATTCTCAGGGACATTGATTCGCCATGTAACATTTTTTTCCATAAAAAGTCCCTCAGTAACCATACGTTATAGACAAAATCTTTAAAGTACATTTCTCTTTTGATTGCTAACTCACGACTTTCAGACATAAGATGGCGTAGAGTTTCCAGCTCACCCTTATCTTTGCAGAATCTACACGATCCTTCAACACCCATTTGTCTAGCTCTTATACTTTTTATTTCATTAGTCAACAACACGTTCATACGAAATCTCATAAAACCAATTTTCATTTTTCTACTAGGAAATTTCTTTAAATATTGTTCCATTTCATTAACTCCTTTTCCTGCTGTTAGTATTTGCGTATAAAGCTTTGTGTTACTGATTATCAAGCGAGTTCTTTCCCAATTGTTCACTTTAAGTCTTTTCTTTACCATGTTAGGATTTTTCCCCAGTAATTCCATAGTCACACCTACTTCTTGGAGTAGTACCTCACATTCAGATCTTAACTTTACTATATATCCACCAGTATCATTCTCTTTGAGCTGGGAGTATAGAGTACTTTCCTTAGAAAATTCACATTTATTCATAAGAAACAGTTTCTTCCACTGAATCAAACTCACAAGTGATTGTATACCCATTTCATATCTTATAACTTCTATAGGAATGCATTTAAGCAGGAAAAATATTATCGATCTCCAAATTTTGCTTTCGACAGCTTTATATTCTGTATCCATTGTTTTTGGCCAGAATTCGGTTCCATACATAATTGTGGGAAGTAGCTTGCTTATATAAAATTCTCTGCATGGTTCCAGGGAGAATTTCCCATACTTATTATCGACTCTCTTCATTTGAATTAACATACTGTTGACTTTTGAATTGAGATAATTTATCAAAAAGGTCTTACTATAATTAGCTACCACAGGGTACCCCAAGAACAGAAAATTATCTTTAACTATCAGTTTTATGCTATCCCAATTCCACACAAACTTAGTTTTCCCACTTTTTACCACTCCTTTTGTGAATTTGGTAACAACAGATTTCGCTGGATTGATTTTTAGTTCCATTCCCAACATATATTTGCCGAAAGTTGTTATTAATCTTTGTAGACCCACCGGCGAGGTATCTATAAGCAAAAGATCCTCCGCATAGCTCATCCAGCTAATTTTCAATTTCCCTATCTTTGGGGGAACCAATCCTGATGATTCCAATGCTATTCCTACACCTGCAACATAAAGATTATACAGAGTGGGTCCAAGAATACATCCTTGCCTAATTCCATTCTCAATGGAGCATTCTCTAGACAGAAGGCCATCTGAGTGTACTCTGATCTGCGTTTTAGAGTCATTATGCAATGATATAATAATACTTAATAGCCCCTTTGGCATTCCATAACTATCGAGCCTCTGCCACAGTAGATTTCTATTTACACAATTCAATGCTTTGCTTAAATCCATGGATGCAACATAGATTGGTGCATCCAAAGATTTCCAGGCAGATGTCTGGAGACACTTTATCAGGAGTCCTCCACAGTCCGTCCCCATATTTCTGCGGAATCCTATTATCCTAGGATCAAGGATGTTCATCTCTTCAATCCAATCATTAATTCTTTCCAGAATAATGGCGGCAAATATTTTTGAATCTGCATCCATTATGCTGAGAGTACGATAATTCTCTGGATCTTCCCTTGAACCCCTTTTAAAGATTGGAACCATATATGATAATTTCCAAGAATCAGGAATGGTCTGTGAATCTATTATATTTTGAAATTGGATATGAAGAATCTTGGCCCAAAGGTGTGAGGAATGCCACAGAACGTCATTAGTTAGTTTGTTAGGTCCAGGGGCTCTAGAGGGGTTAGATTTATTTATCTTCTCCTGAATAGTATCTATGGCGATGTCTTAGTCCCATTTCTCTATTTTTTGCGTATACTCTAAAGCATTTTCGAATGTATACATATGCTCAATATAGTTTATCCAAACATCTTCAGACATGGGATTTGTCATTTTTTTCCAATTCAGTTCTTCTTTATGGTTTATAAGGTCCCAAAAGGCCCTGGTGTTTTTCCCCTGCAGACTTTCTAGCATCTTTTCCCCATCTACCTGGGTAATGCAAATGCGTTCAAGTTTTAACCAGTTGGTATACCTCTGTTTTAACTTCCTGATTTTTTCAACACCATTCATGCAAAAATTAGTTCATTTTTTTCATTCTAATTTCTACAGAGTATACATGCTTATGTTTTTTATTATGATTAATCTGTGATGTGAGGTTTGCCTCTAGCACTATTTTCAGATATTCAGGAAAGCCCTTTACAGAATATCTTTCAATCTTTTCTTCTAGCCTACAGGTATTAAATTCAGTTAGCATACACATATTGAAATTATTCATCTTTTTTAAAGACCATCGCACACGATTCCCTGTATTGCTCACACTCAGATTCCTTAAATTTGTATCCCTCCTGAAGAGGTTATTCAGTGGCCATTTTAGTTCTAACTTTAGCAACGAATGGTCACTCATTCTAGTTTCTTTCACTTGAAAGTTTTTTACTTTTCCAATGATATTAGCGGATAGAAAAATAATATCAATCTCGGAGCTTACACTTCTAGCAGCCCATGTGGGTTTTTCATTTTCCAATTGTTGTAACCCCCACCCTATAGCCCAGCTCATCCACATTCCACCTTCCACTTTCTTCCTTTTGCCCTTTTCCACGTTATGATGATCAAACTGAAAGCAATCCTGTAATTCCGCGTCATTCAGGTTGCGACTCGCGTTGAAATCCCCAGCAAGTATAATGCTGGCATCGCCATATTTACTAAACCATTCATTAAGATATGTATCTAGTTTAGCCAAAATTGTGATGATATTGGAATCCGTGGTTCTATAAACATTCAATAGGATGAAGATTTCTTTCTTGTCCCCCACTATTCGAGCCCATGTATATCACACTCTTCTTTATACTTTAGCATACCAATTGCTTTTTTAACAAGAGTAGTTATACTTTCGGTCTTCCAAACAAACCTTTTTTAGCCCCTTTTAGCAGTTACAAAACCATCCCATAATAGCTTCTCTGTAATCCAAGTTTCTTGTATAAAAAGAATATCTGACAATTTAAGGGACACGCAAAACACACTGTTGCCTATCAAATGTTTATTTCCCCTAGAATTCCAACTCAAAATTTTCAATATAGGATCAGGCCTAAAGTGGTTGGGTTAAAGCTCTTAATTTCGCAATTGAGTCCTCTAGGACCTCCGCTACTCTCCTCAAATTCAAGTTCTCACTTTTATCTATATGGTTACCTTCCTGTTTTACAGACTTATCATGGTTCCACCTTAAGTCCTTTTTCTCTTCAGTCACTTTCTTTTCGTTTTCCCATATGCCTACATCATAACCATATTTATGAAGGCTATCCGCCTCCTTCATTATGATGTTTCTAACCAATGGAGAGTAGATCACCAGTCTAACATAGTCATATCTCCACCCGTGTATAAAATCTACAAGTTGTATGTCCTCAGATGTTATTAATCGTAATTCTGGGATTTCTTCAAATAATTCCAAGATTGTCCTCCTATTTAGAGAAGACGGACCTCCCTCCTCAAACAAATATTGTATTATCAGCCCGGGTGCATTTGGGTATTTGGGTTTACAAAGTTTCAATACTCTCAATCCGTAATTTCCTTCACCACCCCCATTCACTTGTTCATCAAAGCTACACTGGTTTTCATTGTTATGGTATTCTTCACGCTCTTCTAACCTCCCTCTTCCCCTTTCTTGTTCACTTCCTATGTCTGTTCTCTTATTCCTTAGTTCTTCACTTGTAGTTCCTATCATGGGTTGTGTTTCACTCCAATTATTTTCCTTCAGTATCTCCCTTACTATATTCCTAACACTTTCTTCCACTGATGTTTTATCTTCTTCTTTTATGCTTTCTGACTTTCAATCCTTCTGTTTTTCATTACTACTTTCATACATTCGTCTTTCTTTACCTTTGGGGTATCTGTATTCCTCTTCTTTTTCCATATCACCACTAAATTCCCATATGCTCTCCCTCCCATCACTGTGAGGTGTCATATGTTGTTGTTTCGGGGGCGCAGGTATAAGGGGTTTACACTTGTCATACACAGCTCTTCCTTCCTTAACCTGAATAGGGGATTTAGATAAATCAATCATTTGTCTTCCTTCATTTCCCTTATTTGTTGTTTTTCCAATTATATTCCCCTTACTTAAATCCTTCGATGTTAGGTCTTGGTTTTTTGGCACAAATCTTCCTTCATTGATATTCATTTTTTCTGTTTTTTTTCCCCCTTAAATGCATCCTTCAATCTTAGATCTGAGCTTTCATAATGAGGACCATTTTCAATGGAGTCACCTTCCTTGGATCCCTCTTTACTTCCCTCATCATCAATAACACCAATAACTTGTTCTCCAGTAAGCCCTTTTCCTATATTGCGCAGGAATTTCAATGATGAAGCCTTACCAATTTTCAGTTCTGCTGCTTTTAATACTCTCGGTTTTTTTTCTCTTTTTTTTTTACATTTGTTGATATGACTACCTTTAAGTCGCTCTCTTGTGCATCATTGTTTTTACTTAATTCCTCCAATTCTTCAGTAGGGTGTGTTGTTAGTTCTGTGTCTTGGATGGCCCATCATTCTGTTTGTGTGTTTTATATGTTTTGTGTGTATCCTTACTATTTTCAGCTCCCTTTACGCTACTCACCTCCCCTATTGGAGCTGCTATGTTATAATCCAATATGGCTTTCTCCACATTTCCACCTCGTTTTTCCATCAGTTTTATTCTCTTGGATATTTGCTCCAAACATACTGTTTGTTTAGAGATTTCTGTCTCAAGCCACTCTTTAAATTCGCAAAGTGTGACTATAATAAAAGTCCTTTCCCTACTTGCGTTATTTAAATTCCCATCTTTAAAAATTACTTTCCCCACTCGATCACCTTGTGAACTCTCTATTTCTTCACCCATCGTTGCGAGCTGTGTTATTCTTCCCTTGGTGAATATAAGTGGGGTGTCTGCCATGGGACTATTTTGTGTATCTATGCTCTCAGAACTTGCGGCCCGATCTTCAAAACATTCCTTCATATGTCCTCCCAACTCCCCTTCATCATCAAAGAGGAGCTGCGATTGGGCAGGTAATACTTCCTCCCAATGGCATTTCTCTCGCTCCATTTTCTCTGCAATTTTTACAAATTCAATGTCAGTACTTTGTGGAGGTTCCCTCTCTATACATACTTCTTGAATGTTCATTCCTTGAATTGGGGAAGGTGGTAGGGGCAACGCCATAACCTTTAAGAGGGTATTTCTCCGTGCGTTGAAAACTATGGGGTCTGGTACTGAATCCTTTTTAGAGCATATTAACTTTTTCTTCATGTCTGCTTTGTAAAAAAGACACTACTATTCCAAAGTAGCAGTTGTAGTTTGCATACGTATTTCAAAGGAATATCTAATATATAGGATGCATATAGAGCGTGGCCCAGAATCTAAGCAGTTTACTGCGTATTCAATTAGATACAACCTTTATATAAGTGGCAATAGTTAAATGACAATATGCCTCCGGATAAACGTGCTTATGAACAATTAGCAATCTCCTACACCCATTTTGTCAACAACATATAATTCATTTACTAAAGGTAGTTTAACAATGGCATACCAGCTCAGCAGCCTCCAAAATGAGAGGCTGCCAACGCACATGCGGCCGTTTTAAAGACGGCGGCTACGCGATAGTATTGCCACTCAGTAGCCTAATAATCAATAGCAGCCAGGGCTGTAACTTTCTAAAGGATCGTTTTAGCAGTCAAGATTAAACACTTGCTAGACAAAATCTATTTCTCTCAAAGGACGCTGCTATGTTGTTATAATGCGTCACGCCTAAGAAGCAAAAAGATCTTTTACATTTGTTCACTTCAAAAGAAGAATTATTGTTGCTTTATCTCAAGTCCTTCATGTACCGAACAGCATTGCTGTAAATTATGCATCAGTTCCTCCATAGCCAAATGCAACATAAATAGCCTTCTAACATCTGACAGAGTGTGTGCAATAAACAATAATCAGACCCATTTGTCTTTCCACGTGAGTTCACCATTTACGCTTTCAGCCGGCTGCCAGCTGTAGAATGCCTTGGAGCGCTTCAAACGCTGCTGTTTTCACAATCATTTACAAAGAAGGCAGTAATTACTTTCTCACAAGCCTCTCAGACCTCCGGAGTGTATCTTCTACAATTTAGTTTAGGCAAAACTCACGAGCTGCAAGTGGTGTTTACAAATAGTTAAACTCACGGCCTTTTTAAGCTAAAAGCGAGCAAACGCTGACTTTAAACACGCAGCCATCCAGCCCCCAGCTTCCGGCAAACAGGCTAACAGGCACTTCTGGGCACTTCCTTGGGAGGAGACAGTAATAAAGGCCCAGGTGGAAACAATGCACACAAAAGGTCTACAAAAGGCCCGCACACCCTTCCCAACACCATGTTGCCATTAGGAGCTGGTAGGAGATAGTAATAAAGGCCCAGGTGGAACCAATGCATGCAAGAGGCCTACAAAAGACCCACCCATGCCCCACACACCCTCTCCAACACCATGTAGCCATTGGGAGCAGGGAAGAGACGGTAATAAAGGCCCAGGTGGAAACAATACATACACACGTGGCCTACAAAAGACCCACCCATGCCCCACACACCCTCCCCAATACCATGTAGCCATTGGGAGCAGGGAGGAGACGGAAATAAAGGCCCACGTGGAAACAATGCACACACGTGGCCTACAAAAGACCCACCCATGCCCCACACACCCTCCCCAACACCATGTGGCCATTAGGAGCAGGGAGGAGACAGTAATAAAGGCCCAGGTAGAAATAATGCATGCAAGTGGCCTACAAAAGACCCACACACTCTTTCCAACACCATGTTGCCATTAGGAGCAGGGAGGAGACATTAATAAAGGCCCAGGTGGAAACAATGCACACAAGAGGGTTATGAAACACCCACACACCCTCGCCAACACCATGTTGCCATTAGGAGCAGGGAGGAGACAGTAATAAAGGCCCAGGTGGAAACAATGCATGCAAGTGGCCTACAAAAGACCCACCCATGCCCTACACACCCTCCCCAACACCATGCAGCCATTAGTAGCAGGGAGGAGACAGTAATAAAGCCCCAGGTGGAAACAATGCACACAAGTGGCCTACAAAAGACCCACCCATTCCCTACACACACTTACCAACACCATGTTGCCATTTGGAGCAGGGAGCCTTGATGTTGACCTCTACATGCTGCGCCAGGAGCTACAGAGGCCTGACAACCAGCCCAGGGCACAGGGAGCAAAGGGGGTGGGGGAGAAGGAGGAGGAAGAGGAGAAAGAGGAAGAGGAGGAGAAGCTAGAGGAGGAGGAGGAGACCAGCACCAGCAAGGCGGCCAGCCATCCCCAGGGTCAGGCCAACACCCTGTGCCCTGACTGTTGGGCAGTTGGTATCTGAGTACAGACTGGTCAGGGCAGCCACCACCCAGTTGCTTGACACAATCCAAGGTGATATAGCTAACCAGATTGCCATCAGCACAGCTGTGCCCCCACTTGTGAAGCTTGTGTCAGTACTACAGTACCTTGGAACTGGCAGCTTCCAACACATAGTTGCCATGATGCATGGTATGGCCCAGTCCACATTCAGTGCCATGTTGGGACAGGCGCTGGAAACACTGCTGCGCCATGTGAATGAACACATAGCATTGCCAACCAGCCAGGCACAGGTCAACGAAGTCAAGGCACAGTTCTATGCCATTGCCCAACTCCCAAATGTGATAGCAGCCCTAGACTGCACACATGTCGCACTTGTAGCACCCTGGGACCATGAGGCAGCCCACAGGAATCGGAAGAATTTCCATTCGCTCAATGTCAAGATGACCTGTAGCCCAGACCAGACTATCACCCACTGCTGCGCCTGCTACTCAGGATCCACACACAACTACATGGTGCTGCAAAACAGCACACTGCCAGCCTAAATAGAGAGGCACTGAGGCCAACGCACATGGATAGTGGGTGAGTACAAATCCTGCATGAAATGCATGCCAATGTACATCAGATGAAGGGGGGGAAGACACACATGAATACGTGCATGCCACCAGGAGACACAGCCAGCACCAGCACAGCACCAGTTCCATGCATGTGTGGCACAAAAGGACACATGCACATGTCCCCCACACCAGAACACACTGAAGTTGAAGTGCACACACTTGTGAATTCACAATCACATAGGGAAACACAACAACCACAATGCATCCTGACTGTGTTGAAGTGCTGCTTCTCACCCTAACACCCAACAGCAACATCAGCCAGGGCAGTAGACATGTATGCCTTGTGAGATCAATGCCAAACCCACACAAAAAATACCAATGTAAATGAGCAGGAAAATACACAGCCATCAACATCCCTGAGAGAGTGACCCGTGGATGGCCATTAACATGCACGCTAAATAGCAAAATAATATTCCATTTATCAAACGCCATATCAGCCACAGAGACAGCCACAAACCATTACTAATGAACATTGTCTGAGAACAGGCAGATATGACGGGAGCATCATCCGTACGTAAGGGATGCACCACTGTGCCAAGAGGATGGTGCATGTAGAAAGTAGTCCACAAGGGACATGGCGCACATTGCAGATGAAACATGGGGCAAATGAAGACACATGACAGTACTTGTTCAGCATGAGAGTCACACACATATCCATGCGCATAGCCCATAAAACACTGCTGCTAGTCCATTAACACCAAATGCATGCAAAGGTAACCTGCCACAGAACACTTTACTCACTGACACAGGCTTCATGTAAGGGTCAGAGTGTGCATGTCCCTAAGGGTGATGGATGAATACCAATATGCCAATGACATAGCATGTACCCCTTGCATATATAGATTACCATAGTGCATAGTTATTTGTTGCCTATCCCATGCACACCCAGTGAAGCAACCTATGCCCAACGTACAAATGTTTTACCTGCAGGTGATTCCGGATACCCGGAGTTCACATGGGTGATGACCCTGGTGCGGAATCCACAAACTCCTGCAGAGCTGGCATACAACAATGGCCATAATCGTACCCGCATATGTGTTGAGAGGCCTTTTAGTTTGCTGAAGGCACGTTTCCAGTGCCTAGACCATACAGCAGGGGCACAGATGTATGTGTCTGAAAAAGTAAGAAATATTGTACTCACCCGTGCTATGCTGCACAAAATCTGCTGCGGTAGGCATGTGCCACTACCATCTGATGCTGATGCCCAACAGGCAGGGGATGGGAGTGACGATGACCATGTGCCCGTTGCCGGGGCCAATGCACACAGGGATGGGGTGAGGGAGGGCTGGTGGGCCAGACAGGCATTAATTGACCATTTCTTTTGATTTGGCGGATGGGTACATGTCACAAAGATCACTTGTCAAATAAACAGCACTTGTACACAGTCAAAAATGTCCGAGCTTTATGTCCAGTTTCAACAGGCTTTAATTTTTGTGGAACAAACTCCCTCCCCCCCACCAACTCCCCAGCCCACATTCTCCCCTACCCCCACCAATTCCCCAGCACACATTCCCCCTCCCCACCATCTTACCAGTGCACATTCCCCCTCCCCCACCAACCCCCCAGTACACATTCCCCCCTCCCCCCACCAAACCTCCCCAAAACAGTGCATATGGGTCCATGTGCCTGGCCCTCAGGCCAACAGTGCATTGTACATCCAGGAAGGACATTGACGCTTCCCATGTCCTGCTCCTTCTGGTGAGCGCCGTTGTGAATGGTGCAGGGAACGTCACCTGGGCGAACCCTATAGGGATCCCTCAGTGGGGGTTGTTGAGGTCGATGGCAGCAAAGCCGCCAACTGCAGCTGCTGGCGGTGGAGGTTATTGGCCTCACGCACCTGCTCTACATGCGCTGATTGTACCTCAGAGTTCACAGACTCTCTGTCCAAACCCTGTGAGAGCCGCAGTACATCCCTGCACAACTTTACGGGTGCAGGCATTGTCCAGCGCCATTGTTTTAGCTGCACCCCAAAGAGCACTGCTGATTGCCTTTATGTGGCGGCTCTGTTCGACCGCCATGCCCTCAATATGCATCTAACGTGTCTCTATCATGTCCAGGCGGACCATGACTAACGTTCCCGGAGCTGTGTGTCTGTCACGTGTCGGCTGTTTGCACTGCCAGGTCTACGCAGGGTAGTGGGGGTGCTGTTGGTAGACGTGGTGGCCTGTCTGGTGAGGCTGCTGTGGATGGAGGGGCTGCCGGCAGGTGACCCATATGCGGGGGGTGTCCTCATCTGGCACAGGGGTGTGCGCACGACATCAGTGTGCAGAGACATGGGATCTGTGGCTTTTACCATGCACATGCTCTGGGTTCCCTTGGGGTGTGGCCATTTGGTAATCCGGACTATGCATGTGTAACAACACTGGTGCACCATGCTGCTCCTCACAGGATTTGTTGCCGTCCTCTGTGGTGGTTGCACTGGTGGCAACCTCAACATCCTGTGACCCCCTGGTGGCTTGGGGCCCTAGAGGCGGTGACCCCCTAGTGGTTTGGTGCTGTAGAGATGGTGAGACCCTGCTGCGGTGGGGTGTGTCTTCTGCCTTGGTGTATCATGCCGGTCCATTCGCGGGGTGGTGGTGCTGGTGGAGGTGCGTCTGGGCGTACGTCGGGATGGGCCTGCCTCCTCCTCTTCCACGTTGCCCTCCGATGATGGCTGCGTGCCTGTAGGGTACATAGGGTGTGGTATGAGGACAGGACAACTTAGATTTATTTCATGCATTTCATGCTTTACAGGGGGTGAGAGTACAGTTTGTATCTTGCTTGGCCATAACCTTTTTGTTATTCACAATGTTGGGATTGCCGGGGCGTACTACATGGTGGGGGTGTGGGGGGGGGGGGCACAGCTCGGACTTGTTGGTGTGGCATCTTCAGATGTCTGATGTGAATGCACAGCTAGCATGTCACTGTAAGTGAGGGGGGTGGTAATGCACACGCACACATGACGTTCCTGTGGCCAGGCCGTGGATCTGTATGCCATGGTGCTTACATTTATACATTGGATGTACTTCAGACTACTCTGGATACCTGGGGTCGCTAGGGTGCACTGTTACAAGGGTCCACTTGTGGGTGGCTGCGGTACATCACACGCACTGCACCCAGAGTGCCTGGTTGTCAGACATTCACAACGGGTAGGGACGGATGGACCAGTCACAATGCTATTTCCAATGGGGGGGGGGTGACTCATCTGCAACCTCCTGGGTGCCAGTGCCTGCCTCCGCTCCTCCCACTCCCTCAATCGTACTCATGTAAATTAGGGTGGTGCACTGCTCCTCCCACGGTTTGAGCTCTGGTGATGGTGGTGGCCCTGCTCCAGTCCTGATGGCCTCACTCCTGTGCTGGGCCAGGAGGCCCTGAACACAGACCCCCAAGTCATGGAACTGCTTGCGGCAGTCCTCCCCATCCCTGGGGACACGGCCCACCGCTGTCACCTTCTGGCTGATGGATTTCCATATCTGCGTGCGCCGTTGTTCGCCAGTCTTTTTCTGCTTTGGGCCATAGAGCTCAACCTAATGGCCTATTACCTCCTCCACCAGTATTCTCAATTCCGAGTCTGAAAACCTGTTCCTGTGTTTTCAGCTGTTGGATGGCTTCCAGGGGCTGTGATTTCTGGCGGATTGTGATTTCCAAAATGCCTGCTGCTTTGTTTCCCGTTCCGGCGGTGACGCACTTCCTGCTGTGCTAATAGTGCTAATAGTGCGGGATGCCGACTGTAACGCAATGTGCGCTGAGTTTTCGGGTTCACAGCCACTGTTACCGCCAGATGCTATTTGAGTTAATGCCACGTCTGTTTGCGTGTGCACGCCAACTCGTGAAGGGGCGTTGTTTGCGCCATGCATCGCAGCGTTAACGCAAATACCGCTCCGCGGTATATGCACCCGGATACCGCCCAACTGGTGATGAGGCCCACACTGTTTTTTTCAGAGCGTCCTCATTCTTGCATGTAACATGACCTAACATGGTGGATTTCTGAAAATATGCCTATCTTGCCACCCTAAGACTCCTGCTTACTTTGAAATGTTTTGTCAGGTTCTGTATGCATTATGTTTTTGGGGGAAAAGCGTATCACACTGCATATTATATATACACCACATCGTCTGAAGGTACTCATTACATCATATCCTAATTATATCAATCATTGTCAAACAATTTTGCCTTTTCACACTCAGTGACAAAGCTCTGGAATATGATCCCAACAGGGTTAAGACCTGCCCGAAGCTTTGAAAACTCCAGCAGGAAATGATTTGTCAATGCCCTTTGCAAACCTCTCTCTATGTCAATGGGGCTCCTCTGGAAGAGAAAGTGCACTCATGTTTTCTACAGCATACCATAATAGAGCATAACTTTAACAATAGCCCCCATGATTTTGCTTGAACGCACAATTTGCTCAAGTAATAAGGAGCCCAGAATGCCCATTTTCTACCTATAATGCCACCAACTAGCTATTAAAACTTTGAAACTATGCAAGGTTGTTCCATTTATAGAACGTTACAGCGGAACAATAACAAACAGCACAGAGCAAAGCCAACACGTTAGATTAAATACTTGTGTATTTCTACTGATCCGTTGCCACTGAAATAAGAGACAGGACATGATGCACATCGCTGACCAACCACGCATGGGAACTGAAGTGTGACAAGTATTCACCACAATGGTGATAGCTAAGCCTTGAAAACCAAGTCACTAATTTACGATAGATAAGTTCACCCATCATCAGTGTAAAGGGAAGCAGCAACACAGAATAAACATACCATGGGGATGGATAAATATTGCCATCTGATAAACTGCAAATCATTACTTAAACAATGGAATACTTGACCTGAAGCCAAGATCGGGTTGATGCATGTGTTGTTAGCATTACCAGGCCCTATCTGCAATGTTGGCGTCTGTGTAAAAATCTGTAAATACTTGAAATTTTTCTCTCTCACCACTGACAACACTCCCACAATTGTGAAATGCGATTAACCCTTTATTCTAGCTTTTAACTGGAATGCTAGTAATCGTTTCGGCTTGTTCCATGCTTGATAAAAGTTTTGATGCACCCTTCTTATGTGGGGGAAATTCTGGAATTGAACATTGTATGTACTCCCCTTGCACATTACCGCAAACTGCCATGTTTAAACAACTGTTTCTTGCTTGTGTGAGGTGAGGCTTCAGTCTTTACTGCGCATATCTTTGCGATGAAGGCTCTTTGTTAGAGTATAGCTATGCTCGCCTTTACATCTCTCACTTCTAATGTGTTTACCTTTTGGCATATGTAAGCGTGTTTTAGGCTCCGGCTTTCTTAGGAAAAAGCAGCATTAGTAGACAGAAGTCATCATACTTGTAAGCATTCTCACCTGCCTCAGGGCATGTTTAAATCCTTGAGGACTATATTCATCTTCACCAAATCTATCATGCTATACTGTCCTCTGTGATAACATTGTCTAACATGTAAGAATGCAGCTGGTATCAAAGGCCTGTATAGTGGTACTTTTCTCCCTGCTAGCAACAGTGTTTCAGTATGATTCCTCGGCCTGGCTGGAACTCTCCTTCCATTGAGTCAAGACTTGCTCTCCAATCTTCACTCTAATCTCCCTTCTGTCCTCATTCTCCTCCATCTATCACTGCCAACCATGCCATCCTGCTTAATCGCCTCCGCGACAACCTTGGTATTACTAATCAGGCCCTGGCCTGGTTGACCTCCTTTCTCACCGACCGCCCCTCTCAGGTCCAACTGGGGTCTTTCCTCTCTTCCATCTCTCTCTCTATTTGTGGTAGTCCCCAGGTGTCTAACCTCTCTCCCTGGCTCTTCAACCACTACCTGGCACCTCTTGCCCACCGCATTGCTACTTTCAGCTCCAATTTTCAATGTTATGTGGATGACACTCAGCTCTCTTTCAGACTCCCCTCAGCCACCTATGCTTCTTTTCTCATACCAGATTGTCTGGCCGCAATTCAGGAATGGTGTGCCGCCAATGATCTCTGCCTTAATGCCAGTAAGACTGAGATATTCCTTGTTGGGTCACCCGCTCCCTCCTTTCCTCTCTCTCTCTCTCTCTCTCTCTCTCTGTCTCTCTCTCTCTCTCTCTCTCTTTCTTTCTCTCTCTCTCTCTCTGTCCACCCACTCTGGGCCCTTTACCTGTTCCTTCCTGTGAGGCTAAGAACCTTCTAAGAACCTTGGTGTCATCTTTGACTCCACCCTCTCGTTCTCTCCTCACATCTCTGACATCTCTAAGAAGTGAAACGTTCAGCTCACCTCCTCAGAGGTATTCTTCCTTTTCTCACTTTCCCTCAAAAGCTCACAGTCTCCAAGCTCTGGTCCTGTCTAGGCTGGACTATTGCAACAGCCTCTTTCTAAATCTTCCTGCCTCTACTCTTCGACCTTTACAACTTATCCAGAACAGGACTGCAAGACTTGTCCTTGGCCTCAAGCCCAGGGACCGTATCTCTCTAGCTCTGAAATCTCTTCACTGGCTCCACATGGCTGCAAGGATCAAGTTCAAGACCCTCTGCATCATCCACAAGGCTTTCTGGGGCTCTACCTCCAATTTTCTGTTCCAAAACATCTTCTTTGTTGAGCTCTCTGCTCATTCACCTCCAACTCTCTGAGGGTCAGTCGCTTCTCCAAGCAGAGAGTTGGGGGCAGATCTATCTCCTCGGCTGGGGCCTCCCTCTGGAACAGTCTCCCCGCCTCTCTCAAACTTGAGCAGAAAGGTTTCCCTAAACTCCAGATACAAGCTAATTCATTTTAATTTTGTCCATCAAGTATACGATACACCAGCCAGACTTCACAAACAACGTACGTCCATATCAGCGGCCTGTGGGAGATGTGGCAAATCCCCAGAGGGATTTATTCATCTAGCTTGGGAGTGCCAGACAATTAGCCAACTCTGGACAAACGTACTAGACAAGGTCTCAGTGATGATAGGAGAACAACTGGAGCACAGCCCAAGAGTGGCAATGCTGGGGTACACCAAGGACCTGCAGCCCACGGTAAGGAAACTGGCTGGACTACTGCTGGTACTCACACAAAGATGTACAGCCATAACCTGAGGGAAAGGTTGCCAACCCACATTGCAACTATGGCTCCAAGATGTAGCATACTGTCACGATATGGAGTCAACTTTCGTCAGAACTCTACCCCACATGCGCAACCTCCAGACATATCGGGACACTATATCAATCACTTGCTAACGACATCGGACTAAATCTTAGTGGGATACTCCTGTTTTTTTCTCCTCTTTGGTTCCAGATTTCTTTTCGATTGCTAAACACAGGTTGGAGTGTAATTGCAAGACTGACGAAAAACTTTGTGTCCAAATTACAGGGGAGGGGGGGTGGGGCATCACGCTGCACATTGTTGTGTTTTGTTATTGTTACTGTTATAAAAACCAAAAAGAAAAATTGGAAAAAAAAACTTGAGCAGAACCACCTCCGGTTCCTGAAGCAACTCAAGACCTTCTATTTCGCTTCCGCTTTCTCTCTTCCTCTCTCCTGCTGATGCACCTGACTGCTCCACACACTGGTCACCTGGTCACGGTCCGAACTCGGGCCCAGGCTCCTGCATGTCCAGTTGCCCTTGCACTGCTTCTGGGCTCCACAGCACTTAAGGGTCTGTATCTGCAACCCTACAGTCCCTTCTCTCTGCACTTAAGAGCCACCCGCTGGCTGCACATGTAAGTTAACTGCACTTCCCCTTTACCCCCCTGGCAATTCTCCCCTTCCCTCTTCCCCACACTTGCACGATTTGAATGACACAAGGCAAAGTAAGATCGTTATTTTGCCCTTCCTTTGTTTCCCCCTCCTTGTCTTGTCACGCCTAGAAACACGGTTCTCACTTGCGCCGAAGTCTTGTACGGTGATTGGTTTGTTTTTGTCATGTCTTTGCTTTTACTAATACATTGTTTATCAGTCCACCTGAATAGTCAGTGTTTATCTTTCCCTCACAAGTTTGGTGCCTTATATGTCGGATTCCCACTGCTCTGCGGCCAGGTGCAAGGGCCGCCGGGCGCACTGCCTGGTAATCCCTGTGGGCCCAGGAGAGGTGATTTCGTTGGAGGGGAGAGCTGTCCAGAATGCCCAGAGACTCGAGGAGGGCGGACAGAGCAGATGCGGAAGAAAGAGCCGACTAAAAATCATGGGTTGGTGAACACAGGTAATTGTGTTCGCGTATTGTTATGTCTTGTAAAGTATTGTTTCAAACTGGTTGGGGTAAATGTTTGTTTCTGAAATCTGAAGTCCGAAATCTGTTGTGATTATCCAAGGATACAGGAGGGAAAGTCCCCTGCCTATAGAACTGTTTATCTGAATAAGAAAATTAAAAGCATCTGCCACTGCAGATTAAAAGGAGTGCATCCATGCTCCCTAAAGACTTTTTTTTTAAATGAAACTGCTGCGCCGGTCAGAGTAGTGTAGTATAGATAAGGGACTAGGGTGAATGTGTTCTGTACGAGTGTGAAGAAAATATTCTGGATGAGAGCCCATGATTGTCCTGTTGTAGCATGTAACCTTGACACTTGAAACCCTAAATGTGCAACTCAGTTGTTGACCCTGCTTTATATTCCGCACTCTTCTCTACCATAGTACGGGAGCTGTAACAGGCTTCGTTTCTCCCGATTATATGTCTTGTCTATGACCCTTACCTACCCAAGTCTCTGAAAAAGCTGAAAACTGCTCTGCATTGTAGGTAGTGTAATGGGGGATATAGGTTGTGAACCAGCAGTTGCTTACAAATGTCACTGAAATGTCTGTATTGGGAGTAGAACAGTGGTCAGGTGGTTATACCAGAGCCTCTGATTAGATGTGCTAGACGTGGCAGAGTGGTCAGTAAATGGCCCATACCTACGCCGCCAGCCACAAAACACAATAGCATCCAGATGCAGAGTTAGGAACGGACCTCGATCCGTAATAAATCATACCTTGTCTTATCCCAGTGAGAATGGGACCAGGGCAGCCTAGACAAGTACTTCTTCCTCCTAAAGAAAGTTCGGCACACTTCATGTTTACTTACTATTCGCCCAAAGTATCTAAGAACCAGGATGGCACGGATATATACAGAGTGAGTCACCTAGACACTTCCCCCAGGAAGGCATATTTGCCAGAATAATGAATTTACGCAAGGCGTTAGAAAGGAAAGGCACACATGCACACCAAGGGCAATGGGACAGTTATCTAGATTGGTATACCGAAGATGCTAAGAGACAGATTGGGTTCAAGACCAGGGCATTGAAAGACACTCAAGAAAAGCTCCAGGACCAAGTTAAGTCCCTGAAAATTGAGTACTCTAATATGCGGGTACTGGCCCATAAAGCTGGATACAAATGATGATATCCTGTAATCCAGGTGCAACCCCCGTTAAAGGAAAGTCCCGAAAATATTTTGGACACTTAAGTTACAACCCTACCATTCTAAATGTTACACCTGACCAACCACCGGCTAGCCCAGACTCTACTCAACCACCAATTTATCATCAGTCCACCCCAATAAACTCTATGATTGGTCAATATACCCGTTAAATACAAGTTTAGATCGCTAAATGTTTTTCACCTTCCTCAATCACGTTGGAAGGGTTTTCGAATTCGACAGTCAATACAAGTACAGGTGCATTCCTGCTTAGACAACTCCCAGGAGGAGGTGATACTTTAATTCCTGTCCATGCCCCCTGGAGTGCTACTGATTTGTTTAATATTGTTCAGAGATTTCCAAAGATACAAGAAGATCCTCTTAAGTTACAGTCATAATAGATTCCTATCAACCCACTTGTGCTGATTTAAATGCGAGTAGTGCTGCCCACAGATACATTTACCTTGCTCAAAGTGCGCTCCAATCGGCCAGCTGAAGAACCTTCCACCCCTAGGGATTTGAAAACCTTTACTGATAGACTGGTGCAGGGAGTCTATCATTGAAATGTGTCCTTGAAAGACTGATTGGTCTAGAATAAATACATTCAAGCAAGCCAAGGGAGAACATCTTGCAGAATACCTTGAGCGTTTGAAAAGACGTTTTGAACAATATCTGGGATCGTTGATGCAGCGCTTATAGCGCCACAAGCCGTGGTGGCTCAATTTGTTTTGGGGTCACAATCCAAGGTATCTGAACGTACTAATAGGATGGGAAGGAAAGGGTTTGGTAGAGATTTTATTAGCTGCACAGCACTTTCATGAAAATGTTCAGAGACAAAAAGAAACTACTGAAGGCAAACTTACAGAGTTGCAGATACAGAGTTTACAACCTCCCCAGGGACGGGGAAGGGTTTTGACTGGCTCCAGGTAAGTGGGGGCAGGGATGGAGAAGATGGAGAACTGAACCCCAGTCATACGAGTCAAGGCAAACTGCTTAGCAGTATTATACGAATACATACAGTGACCAGTGCAATTATCGTAAAGAGTTTTGAAAACTGGAAAGCCGAGTGTCCACGTTGGCCTCAGTAATACGGTTGAGGCGGACAGCCAACTGCACCAAGTGGAATGACAAGATCTTTGCCTCCACCACCACCAATTTAGACTGATAGGATTAACAAGGGTTCTCTGAACTTGTTACACCACTTATATCGATTGATCATATTGACCTGCATGTTAATTGTGTTGTTGCTAGTCAAAATATGTAATTTTTGGTTGATACTAGAGCATCACGCTCCACACTAAAAGCTTCTGAGTTTTCATGAATGATGCATTCTGATGAGGTAGTTAATGCAGTAGGAATAGGGGGTACTCCAAAACCTCATCCTGTGTCCACTCTGCTTATGGTGACTATAGGTCCAATTTCTGACCAACATTCATTCTTGCTGGAATTTCTTTGGATTAGATTCAACCGATGTAAATTACAGTGATTCTATGGTTGATGATGGGACAGTTAAAATGTTTGTAAATCCTGCCAAGCTCCTGCCATGTGTGTCTCATTAGCCTATTTCCAGACAGGCTGAAGAAGGTATTCACCCTGTAATAGAATCCCTTCTCCAACAAGGTATTATTGTACCAGCCACAGTCTCTGCAATACTCCTGTTTTGCCCACTAAGAAGCCAGGTAAAGAGGTTTATCATTTTATTAAGGATTACCATGCAGTCAATGCAGTCGTGCTACCGGCTTTTCCAATTGTTCCTAATTCGGCTACCATTTTGTCATGTATTCCCTATTTCACTGTTTTAGATTTGTGTTCAGCATTTTTCTTTATACCATACATCCTGACAGCCAATACCAGTTCACATTTACCCATAAGTCCACTCAGTATACGTTAACTAGGCTTCCAATAGGATACGTAGAAAGCCCGACTCTTGATTCAGTTCACTTTCCAGGAGGATTCATGCTGGTACAGTACATAGATTATCTGCTCCTAGCTTCCCCCTCCTTGGAAGCTTGTGAAGAAGACTCACTTATTCTGTTGAAAGCTCTTTCTGAAAAGGTTCACAAGGCATCTAAAGACAAATTACAGTTGTGTCTGCCCCGTGTGCGACACCTGGGCAATGAGATTTCTGCTGGGTAAAAGACATTTGTTACAGGATCGGATTGCAACAATTCTGAAAGTCCCTAAGCCCGAGACCAAGAAGCAAATGAGGAGGTTCTCGGTAATGATATGTTTCTGTACGCAATTGGCCTTGAGATATGTATCCATTGTTAAGCCTCTTCAGATTCTAATGCATGATTCGACCCTCTAGCCCCTGACATGGTCTCGGGAAGCAGAAGATGCCTTTGTCACCATTAAGCAAGCACTCGCAATGGATCCGGTTTTAGGTTTGCCAGAATACAGTAATCCCTTTGTTCTGTTTTGCGATGAGTGTAACGGGTTTGATCCAGGTGTGTTGACTCAGTTACACAGTGATAAGCACTGGCCTGTATCCTACCACAGTGTAGCTTTAGAATCAATAGCCACGGGACTCCCAGCTTGTCTGTGAGGTACCTCAGCTGCTTCCCTGTTCACAGAGAAAACAGACTCACTGGTACAAGGGCATCATGTCACGATTGCGGTTACTCATGCTGAGTTCTCATTTTTGCTTAGAGGGAAGACTCAGCATGTATCAAATTCCCATCCAACCCGATATGAAAAGTAGTTTTTCTCTGCCGGCAATATAACTTTGAATCAATGTCCAGTTCTGAATCCTGCTTCCTCGTTACCATCCCCGGAGGATGGGGACCTCTATGACTGTCAGGTTGTCGTGCAGACACTCTTGTCACCTCTTGTACATTTATCAGCTGAAAAGGTGACCTGAACTCAACGTTTATGTAAGTTGAGAGTAGATTCCCATTGGCGTTCTCCAGATGGCTGCCTGGTGGCACCCAAGGTACTCCTCTCCTGCCTGGTCTGTGAAGCACTCAGCTTAGCCCATTCAGGTAGAAATGTTAAGATCACTCTATTGTGTCGAGATTGGATAGCTTCTGGTTTAGCCGCTATGGCTCAGAGTTATTGTGAAAATGGTGTCATATGCTTAACATATAATGTTGGGAGTGCGGTGCCCATGAGGATGTTTGCACGTTGTAAGGGTGTTGTGTCGAAGCAGGAAGCTGACACAAAGGTGGCATGGTTTTGTTTATAGACTTTTATTTCTGTGTGAAAAAGTTAATCACTATCCATAACTTCTAAGAGGGGTTTCCCTGACTCAAAACGAATACTAAAAGGATTTGTCATAATGTCCGTCAATGTAAATTCTACCATCCTGTGTCAAACACCTACTTCTATCCATAAAGGTAAACTAACAAAAGTTCCATCTTTAAGGAGAATGGATCCTTTCTCCTTCTTGTTGGGTAATGTTCAAAAGATTGTTCTCTCAAATCAAGTTACCAGGGGGTATGAATCCATTCCCCTGGCTTGCAGCTTTCACCCAGTCCTTGCACAACGTTACTTCCAGGAGAATTGCTCCATTCTTCGCCCTATAGGGGCTCAAATGGGAATGGGGAAGGGCCTTGGTGAATGGGGAATTACCGCCCTTCCAACCTTGGAATGGGGCAGTAATTCCCTCATTTACCAAGGCGGAATCAGTAAAATACCGGCGGCAACCATGGCACTACTAGCGCCATGGTTACCGCCGTCCATGTAATGAGGCCCAGTAATAACACATAGGGCCTCATTACGAGGTAGGTGGAAAGGGATTACTGGCACCGGTAAGGACACCGGTGCCGGTAATCCCTTACCACCCTATTCCGAGGTCCCTTAGCGGGTCCTTTCCTTAACGCCTGGTTTTACCAGGCGTTATGGAAGGGACCCGTTGAGGGACTTCAGAGCTAATAATGGGCCTGCTAATAGCGGGCCCGTTATTAGCTCCTTCCCCATTCCCATTGAGGCCTATGGGGGCTCGAATGGGAATGGGGAATGGTTCCCGGTATGGGGACTTACCGGGTCCTCCAAGGTTTGAATGACCCGGTTAGTCCCTATTTCGGGAACCCGGACCCGGAATGCGGTAAGGGGGTAGCCATGGTGCTAATAGCACCATGGGTAACTCCTACCTCGTAATGAGGCCCATAATGTTGCAAGAGAACAGCAAATGGAAGCTAGGATTCAGGATGAAGATGGGAACAGCATGATTCAGGGCCACCATGAGTGCGAGATGCAGGGGAAGTCCAGCATGAGAATTGAGATGGGTGAAGTACCATGAGTCAATGGACCTCATTACACGGTAGGTGGTAGCCATGGCGCTGTTAGCGCCATGGCTACCCCCTTACCGCATTCCGGGTCCGTGTTCCTGGAATGGGGATTTACTAGGTCATTACGACCTTGGAGGGACCGGTAAGTCACCATTCCCGGAACCATTCCCCATTCCCATTTGAGCCCCCATAGGGCTCAATGGGAATGGGGAAGGAGCTAATTAGCGGGCCCGTTATTAGCTCTGAAGTCCCTCTACGGGTCCCTTCCATAACGCCTGGTAAAACCAGGCGTTAAAGAAGGGACCCGCTAAGCGACCTCGTAGTAGGGCGGTAAGGGATTACCGGTACCGGTGCCATTACCGGTGCCGGTAATCCTTTACCGCCTACCGTGTAATGAGGCCCAATGAGTCCACAAAAGTCAAATCCAAGCATTGGCAACAAGACAGTGATGGTAAAAACCATAATGTATCAAGACAACCTTCTGCAGTGGTGTGATGTAGGGGGTGGTAGAAGGAGAGGGCTAAAGGGGGAGGGGGAAGCAGGATAGAAGGAATCAAGCAAAGCAGGCAACACATGCATGCAAAAAGGGGGGCAAGATGGACATCACAGGCAACCAGAGGGGGGGGAGCAATGACACATGGACATCATAGGCAACCAGAGGGGAGCAAGGGACGGCACACAGACATCACAAGTAACCAGAGGGGGGCTGTCAGGGGGCAGCACACGGACATCACAGACAACCAAGGGGGGGGCAAGGGATGACACATGGACATCACAGCAAGCAGTTGGAGGTGGAGGAGCAAATGGCTCGAGTATGAAGGTATTTCCGGAGGCAGAGTTGAAGGTATTGAGGACCCAGGCCCCAGAAGGCCTTGTGGACATTGCAGGGGGTCTTAAACTTGATCCTTGCAGCCACTGGGAGCCAATGAAGAGATTTCAGGGCTGGAGACATATGATTCCTGGGCTTGAGGCCAAGGACAAGTCTTGCAGTCCTGTTCTGGATGAGTTGCAGAGCGCGAGAGTAGTAGCAGGAAGATTTAGAAAGAGGCTGTTGCAATAGTCTAGCCTAGACAGAACCAGAGCTCTAGAAACAGTGTGCGCTTCTGGGGGAAGGAGAGGAACGGAAGAATCCCTTTGATGAGGTGCAGTTGGTAGTTAGACTTCTTTGAGACGTCAGAGATGTATGGGGAGAAGGAAAGAGTGGAGTCGAAGATGATCCCAAGGTTCTTAGCCTCGCAGGTGGGAGGAGGGAGAGGGCCAAGGGAGGCCGGCCAGAGAGTGACAGAAAAGGAAGGTGCAGGAGTGCCGATGAGGAGAATCTTAGTCTTACTGGCATTAAGGCAGAGGTCGTTGGCGGCAGACCACTGCTGGATTGCAGACAGATAGTCAGAGATGAGAGAGGGAGAAGAGGTGGCAGAGGGCAGCCTGAAAACGAGCTGGGTGTCATCTGCATAGCACTGGAAGTTGACTCCCTTCTCCTGGTATGAAATGATATATTTCTTTCTCAATGCTTTCAACTTCCCTCACACTTTGCCACTTTGACTTGTTCTCAACAACGTCCCAGATCTTGTCAGGGTCCAAGACGCTTCTCTGGTGCTCAGTGGTTTTCCTTCTCCCACTGTAATGAGGAGAATTTCCTCTGATGCTTTCCATTCCTAGTTCTGGGTCCCAGACCATTCTTTGGTATTCAGTGGTTTTGTACGCAGCACTGAGAAAAGGAAGCGTTCCCCGGAGGCTTCCTGCATCACTGGTTCCCTTTGTATCTCACCGAGCCTCCTGTGCCCCCTTTTACCTTCATGTGGGGTCAGGTGTTGCTCTGGTTCTTCCATGGATGGTGTAAAGACCGGAGGGGGGGGGGTCTGCACGTCCGCTCTCTATATGGTAGAGGGGAGGCCCAGAGACCCCTGCCAAGATTCTCTATTACGGTAGCAATGGATGAGCAATCAAGACCTAGCTTCTCGGGAGGTGATGCGAGCTGGTTCTTAAGTACAGTGTAGTCCCCGAGCACCCATGAAGGAATGTCCACACACTGTATCGGTTAAAATACAGTCTTTATATAATTAATATTTAAGGTCATATACACAATCACGATAACTCACTTTGTACTCCGAAAATCAACAATGGTAAATATGTACAAATTCTAAAGTGGTACCACTAACGTCATTAGATCTTATTCAAGTGCATACGGTCAGGATGACTCACGGATCAAAATAAATAGGAAAACCAGCAGTAGAGAAAGGAAGGAAAGCAAGATGGTTGAGCAATAGGCAGAATATTGGTCCTGTTACCTAGACACAGTTCTGTGTGGAGATCCCCCCACCTGGGCAACCTGTAGAAGAAAGATACAAGCCCAGTCCATATATTGTTCACCCTTAGACTTCCCAATAGTTCTGCAACCCCAAAGTACCTTGGTGTTGTAGAATTCCGCGTCAGGGAAATCGACAACCCTTCTTGAGTGTCCTCCCTTTCAGGCAGGAGTCACAGGTCATCAAACGTCCGACGGAGAACAGGTTGCGCTACGACGGTGAGGTGGCGCGTCATCATTCCTAGCGGTGCTCATTGACGGGGAAGCGTAAACGTCCTGCAAGGAAGAGGCGTGCGGGCCACCTCGGTGTCGATAGTTCTGGAACGCAAAGAGTTGAAGAACTGTGGCCCAGCAAGCGCGTCAAGTTGTTGGCGTCTCTGTGGTCTTTGGGTGGCGGGAAACCCACCGGTGGAACCTCCTCGGTGTGTCGACGGTCAGGCCTTCTCCAGCAGGATACAGCGGCAACGATGCGGATAAGTACGTCCTTGGATCAATGAAGTTTCTTAGGCAACGGGAGCACGGCGGCTCCAGTTGGCGACGGCGGTCGACGACAGTGACGGACAACAGTCCGGATGTTTTTCCTTGGAGTTCTGCAGCATTCCCAGTATCGGGTCGGCAGCCTCTCAAAGGTCTGTCTACCAGGGAGCTTTGGCAAAGATCAGCTGTGCACGATGGTCCCTCGTATCTCAGGAAGAGGGGCGTCTTACCAGGTCCTCTCTGTGTCAGTTCTTGAAGCACAGCAGCTTTCAGATTGCGAAGGACAGCAACAGCAATTCTTCTCATCCATCAGGGCTCAAGGTTAAGCTTCACTCCAGTTACTTGTCGTAGTGGACTTCAGCTTCTGAACACGATTCCTAGCAGTGAGAGGTCCCGGATATACTGTTGATCTCCCATTCATTCCACTTGGTCATACTCAAGCATCCAATCACGACTACGGGCATTCATGCAGGCAGGCAGCCAATCAGGCACACAAAGTATTCAGGCCATTCACTTCTCTCCAGACACTCACAACAAGTTATGTGTATTGGGACAAGTACCGAGCCATTCAACACTCCAAGCTGCATTCATACCTGTTTCGGGCAGGGCTGTCTCAGCCATTGTGTCAAACACCAGATACTAGACAGTCACAACATAGAATGTATATTCGTCACACACTCCATTCACCCAGGTCCCACCCACACGCGTACCCACAACATATGGTCATTGAAAAGGCTCCAGCCAGTCTGGTCGGCACTTCCCCACACTGCGATATACGGAACTTCCACCCAACAGCCAGTCAGGGGGAAGGGACAGAGGCAGGGCTTCCCGGGACTTTGGGAAGATCAGGGTAACAGGTAATGCAAGGCAAGAGGCCAGGGGCTGCATTTTGTCTCCATCAGGAATATACCGCTTCCAATGACAGGGGCTGGGCTTCCCAAAATGGAGGACGCTCAGGGCACCAGACATTTCAGCACAGAGCTGCCACCAGTCCGTACCCTGCTCTGTGGGTCACACACAGGTGCCCAAAAACATATACTAGGGGCACAGGGTTGTACCCCTACCCATGGGTGCCATAAGGGTATCCCATGGGTCTGTTCACCAAACCAAAAGAGAGAGAGGTGCACCGCCAGGAGTCCCACATGAACTTCTGCGCAGAAAACACGACAGGACACACGATGAAAAGCAGTAAAGGACAAGGATACGGAGGCCCTGTCCCTCCGATGCATTTCCAGCATCACAGATGGGTCTTCCGCACAGCTGCTTCCAGGCACCTTCTCCTTCAGCCAGCGGGCTCCACAGTGTTCTTGCGGATCTCTCACCTTTGCGATCTCTGCGTCTCTGTGGGATCCGTCGGTCCACCTGGCCACGGTTATGCCACCGCTTTTTTTTCCAGGACGGGCAGAGGAATCTGCTCCTGCAGAGTCTCTGGTCGACTCTCGCAGCTGCTTAATCTGCATTTGTTGGGATTGGAATGTCCTGTGTTGCTTGCTTCTCAAAGGCATTGCCGAGTCTGACTTCAGTTTCCTTCATGTAGGAACACCTACCCAACACGTTACCGCGAATACGATTGCGATCACTTTTTGACAGTTCGGTCTACTTAACAAACACGTATCCGTGACATGAAATGCTACCGGGGCAAAAACACACTTACCACCTGAGATACCCAGAGGGAGTTGGAGGCAAAAATCACAGGCAATATTTTGGTTAGGCAGGCAGAATCAAGAAACACTCAGAGACAGGAGTTCAAAAGTCAAAGGGCCGGAGCCAGGGTCGAAAGACACCGGGGCCAGGTGCCGAAGATCACACGGTCAGACAGTTCCCAATTCAACACAGCCAAAAGTACTTCGATATTGTCAATGTTCAGGAGCAAAAGTTATAAGAAGGAGGGAAGACAAGGGCAGCCTTGAAAATGAAGAAAAGGGATCCACGCAGTTTCCTCAACAGAACACAGTACCATGTTCCAATGGTGCAGCTGGTGCCCTGGCAGTTGCTGTTGGTTTCCCGCAGACCCACGATTCCTGGAGCTTCGTCGAGAAGGAAGGACGTCTGAAGGGGGTCTGCACCACACAGGGATGAGGCCGGCAGCAGCGACACGGAATAAAAGGTGCGCTCCTTAAAAACAGGAGAGGCACTTCAGGTGGCTATCCGGACCACTACAGCAGTGTGCAGCGATTTCGACCACGGAAGAGAATCCTCTGGCTGAAGAAGATGAGCTGGTTATCCCCACCAAGCTCAAGGGAAGAAGACTCCGGACTGGATCTTCTCTGAGTCGTTGAAGGGCAGATAGCTCAGGACTGCAGCAGGGCTTCACCGAGACGGGGTAGTTGCAGCAGCTGTCGTTCTCTTTGCTTCTCTTCGGTTCCTTGTAGTTCCAGTGGCGACTCTCTGACTTCTAGCCCAAGAGACCTACCTTTTATGCGGAAAAACCCCATTCACGCAGCCTGGCTGTCAATCACCCAGCAGGGGGGTTGTCCAGCCCAGACAACTACCCTGGCCAATCATGACAAAGTGTGACTTCGGTTTCCTAGGATACCCTGTGCAGGGGGTGACTACATCTCTCCCTCACATTCAGCCCACCTAGACACCCAGGCGCCTTGAGGAGGGCTTCTGAGCCGAAGCCCGCCAAAAGACAGTGAACAAATAAGGCGAACCTGGTTTGCCGCGCAAAGTAAAACACAAGAAGGACCTTAACAAAAAGAAATGGCGAATAAACCCAACCGGAGCCAAAAGAAAGACGATTTGGTCAAGCGGGTTTATGTTCGAGGCTAATATAATAGCCAAGAACAGTACCATGTTTATCTAATATAATTGCGATAGAAAAGTTAGGGTAGATACCACTGCCACCAGCCAAGTCTAAATGTTAAAAGAGCGAAACAAGGCTCTAGGAGGTACAGATAAAAAGGGATACGAGTTAACCCTTTCCAGTACTCCATGGAAGATGGGGTGTACTGGATCTGTGGTAGATTGACTAAGTAAAGTTAATGGTAACTTTACCCTTTTCTGGGGGACAGTAGTCACCTCAGAAATGGAGTCGAGGGAATTCTCAAAGACAACCCTGTGCCACGGCACTGAAGGTGCTCTGTGACACACACAAAGAAGGGGGCTACTGAAGAGTTGTACTTCAGAGTCCACACTTACAAAAACAGATGAAAACACATAGCAAAACACAGGTAAGAGTGGGGGAAAAGCTCTTACTCTTACCAAGTGGAAAAAAATAAACTCCAGAAGTCCAGCAAAGCTGCTGGGGGACTCACTAGGTGAGGGAAATTAGCCATACATGAGAATTCTCTCTAACACTCGCCCCCCCAGACTAAGGGACAGGAGAATTTAATCCACTCCTGGATGGACCTCATACCTCTAGTCGGTTACAAACATCCTAGAGAGACCATCAGCATTTTGCTGGTGACTTCCTGCTCTGTGCTCAATGGAAAAATCAAATCCTTGCAGGCAGATTGACCATCTGAGTAACTTGGGTTTTCCCCTTTCATTTGCATCAGCCATCTCAAGGGTTGGTGGTCAGTCTGAATAGTGAAGGTAGATCCATTCAAGTATGGTCTAAACCTCTTCAGTGCCCACAAAATAGCAAAGCATTCTCTTTCTATTGTTGCCCACCTTGTCTCAGGATCCTTTAACGTCCTGCTGATGAAACAAATGGGGTGTTCCCTACCTTTCTCATCCAGTTGACTAAGGACTGCACCTATACCTACATTAGAAGCATCAGTTTGTACAATGAAGGGTTGGTGATAGTCAGGCGCTCTTAGGACTGGAGCTTGACAAAGGGCTTTCTTTAGACCTTCAAAGGCTTGATTGCACTCCTCATTCCACTTACCTTTTTAGGAACTTTGGGAGAGGAGATGACATTCAAGGGAGAAGCTTTGGTCCCATAGTTTTCTATGAAGTTCCTATAATACCCAGTGAGACCTAGGAAGGCTCTCACTTGGGTTTGAGTAGTAGAGGTGGCCCAGTTTTGTCCAGCGTGTACTTTGCTAGGCAGTAGCCTTATTTCACCTCCTCCTACCGCATGTCCAAGGTAGACCACTGAACTCTGACCAATTTGACATTTGCTTACCTTTATGGTCAGATGGGCCTGTTCAAGAGCCTGCAATACATAACCTAGGTGTTCAACATGTTCTTTCCATGTGGGGTCGAACACTGCAATGTCATCCAAGTATGCCATGCAGAAGTCCTCCATCCCATTTAGAACTTGATTGACCATCCTCTGAAATGTAGCAGGTGCATTCTTTAATCCAAAAGTCATTACCTTGAATTGGTAAAGGCCAGCTGGGGTGGAGAATGCAGTTTTCCCCTTGGCATGGTCTGTCAGGGCTATTTGCCAATAGCCTGACGTTAGGTCAAATGTGCTGAGGTACTTGGCTGCACCAAGTTTGTCCACTCTATATTCCACACAGAATCTCAACTCCTTGGATCCTGCCTTTGCTACAAGCACAACTGGGCTAGACCATGGGCTAGTAGAGGGTTCTATTACCCCGAGTTCAAGCATCTTGTTGACCTCCTTCCTTATGTCGGATCTGACATTGTCTGACATTCTGTACCCCCTGCTTTTGACAGGCAAACAGTCACCAGTGTGTATGTCATGCTAGCCCCAAGGGGTCAAGCCTGGTGAAAGTGAGAACAGGGAGGCAAACTGATTTAACAGTAACTTGCACTCATCCTGCTGGTCAGATGTGAGACTGGAAGAGAGATTAACTCCTTCCACTTGCTCATCTAAAGGTAAGCCTCTGAGGAGGTCAGGTAAAGGTTCACTCTCCTCCTCCTCCTGAGCTGAAGCTAGAAGCAGAGCTCCTATGTCAGGTCTGGAGACATAAGCCTTTAAACGGTTGGTGTGAAAGACTCTGGGAGCCTCCTTAGGATTGCCTAAGTCCACCAGATAGTTCACCTCTCCAAGTTTACCCACAATCTTGAAGGGTCATATCCATTTGGCCCGCAAGGCCCTCTGCCTTGTGGGGACCATAACAAGAACAAGCTGGTCTTGAGTAAACTCAACCATGTTAGCCTTCTGTTCATGCCAATGTTTGAATAGAGCTTGACCAGCCTTCAAGTTATCACTTGCCTCTGCCATCATGTGTGACATTCTCCTCCAGAGACCTATCACATAGTCAGTCACTCTGACTGGCTTGGGGGAAGGAGCACTCTCCAACCCCTCCTCAATCAGGGCCAATGGACCTCTGACTGGACGGTCATAAAGAAGTTCGAAGGGACTAAATCCTACTCCCTCCTGAGGGACTTCTCTATAAGCAAAGAGAAGGCATGGCAGTAGAAGGTCCCATTTTCTTCTAAGGGGTTCTTCTAAAGCACCTATCATGCTCTTCATAGTTCTGTTAAACCTCTTTGCCAGCCCATTGGTTTGGGGGTGGTAGGCAGTTGAGAACTTGTAGGTAACTTCACAGGTTTTCCACATGGTTTGCATGTAGTGGCACATAAAATGTGATCCCCTGTCAGATATCACCTCCTTAGGAAAACCTACTCTGGTAAAAATATCACGTAGGGCCTTAGCTAAAGCCGGGGCCGTAACAGTCCTCATAGGTATAGCTTCAGGAAATCTAGTGGCATGGTCCACTACAACCAGGATAAACCTGTTGCCTGAAGTTGTGGGAGGGTCAAGAGGACCAACAATGTCAATCCTAACCCTCTCAAAAGGAATTCCCACCACTGGGAGAGGCACTAAGGGTGCCATATTCTTGGATCTACTCTTGCCAGAGGTTTGGCAAGTGCGGCAGCTTCTGCAGAACTTGTCTACTTCTGTACCCATCGTAGGCCAGTAGAAGTGCAGAGATAGCCTTTCTTTGGTCTTCTTAAAACCTAAGTGACCAGCCAAAGGTACCTCATGGGCTAACTGCGGAGACTGGAGTCGGTTCACTAGAGGTACTACAAGTCTTCTGTAGTCTCAGGGGTTGACTCAGTTGGTTCACTGTAAAAGAGGCCATCTTCCCAGTGCAACCTATACTTCCCAGGCTCAGTCCCATTGAGCTGAGAAGCTGCCTGTTGGCCAAGACCTTCCAAGGTAGGACACTCTCTTTGTCCCTTACTGAAATCTTCTCTGTTGGGTCCACCTTCTGCCAGTAAAGACTACAGCTCAGGATGGTCAACAGGGTCAAGATCTCCTACCAAGGTAAGATCCTCTTCTAGATCTGATTCCTCAGTATCTAGTTTGACCATACAGGGTTGAACCTCACACTCAGCCTGAGCTGGTGTGGGAGTCACAGGTGTGACTTTGGATAGTCTCAGAGATGTCCTTCTGGGCACAGGAGTGCTTGCTGGTTTCTTGCTGGCAGACTTAGGTTTCCCTTTTGTCTTTTCTTGTCCTGCAATAGCAGTAAGTAAGTCCTGTGGACTTAGGGTGATAGCTTTCTCTATCATGTCCTCAGGAGAGCCTCTTAAGGTTCTCTCCCTTGTAGACCTTGTGAGCTCCTGCTCCCTTCTGCTGGGGGTTCTGGGGGTGCTGGACACAACTCCAAGAGCTTTAAGGTCATTACCCAACAGGACCCTCCCAGGTACGTTATTTTGCACACTTACAGGTATTCTGACAGTTATGTCATTACACTGGATGAGAGCTGGTAACTGGGGAACCTTTTGCACAGGGCCTCCAGCTAACTTGGTTAAGTGTTTGGGTGCCTTAGCAACATCCTCCACTTTGAAAGAACATTCATCAACCACAGTTATGCTGGCTCCAGTGTCTCTGATGGCAGGGGTCTCCTGACCATTCACAAGAACACTATCTTTGTAATACTCTTTAGTATTATCTGGGATTGAGTTATAGACATCTAAGTTCTGTTGTTCCCAAAGACCCAAGGACACTAAAGAAACTCTAGCTGATACTCTCATGGGCTCATCAGCTAGTAGCTGAAAGTTTCCACTGGTCATAGTTACTTCATCCACCTGGGAGAAGGCTAAGGAGACAGTGTTGATCCCTGAAGGTTTACCCTTCCACTTGGGATCTCCTTTCACATGGCCAGGCAACCCACAAACAAAACATTTCCCAAATGCTCTCTGGAATGGGGGTTTGCTCTGCCCTCCATCTGGTGTGGAACCAGGTGGTACACTAGCCTGATTTGGTTTACCTTGTGGCTTACCCTGGTTATGTTTGGGGCCCTCTTTTGGATTGGAATTATTGGAATTCTCTTTGTTGTCTTTCTTTGGCTGCTTCTCCTCATCCTTCTTCTGAGTAGCCCCAGAATCCTTGTGAGTAGCCCTGTTGGCAACTCACAAGTCGCAGCCTTAGCTAGCTTCTTAGGATCTATCTCATTTGAATCAGCCAAGTGCTGTCTAAACTCAGGAGAGCAGACATCAAACATAGACTCCAACATTACAAGATTCCTCAAACCTTCATAAGTATTCACTTTGTAACCCTTAACCCAACCATCTAAGTTTTTCAAACAGTCACACACCCAAGTAGCCCAAGGGGTACCATCATGCTTTTTGAGGGTTCTAAACCTCTTAAGATACTGTGAAGGGGTCTTCCCAAATCTAGCTATTAATGCTAGTTTCACACATTCATAATCCTGTTTATCCTCCTCCCCCAACTCCATTACAGCATCACTTGCAACAGGGGGGAGCCTAGAGAAAAGCCAAGGAATCAACTGATTCCCTGAGATAACTTGAATCCCATGATTGTACTCAAACATTGCTAACCAATCCAAAATATCAAGTTTAGTCTCATACATACCAATCATTTCCTTTGCCATACGGGGTCTCTTAGGGCTTGAAGACCTAGAGAAGCATTTTCTAGAGACAGTTTCTTCATTTATAGTTCATGGTTCAGCTCCATTTCTCTGAGCCTTAACTCTTGATGTTTCATGGCAGTTTGTGCATCAATACGTTTCACTTCTAATTCAAGTCGCATTTTCTCAAGTGCAATAAATTCAGGGGTAAGTGTAGGACCTGTGGGGGTCCCTGTGGACAGAGGTGTGCATTCTGAGCAGGCAAGGGAGTTGCAGGGTTTCCTAGCAAGAACTCATCTACTTCTTCACAATTAACACTCTCAGAATCAGAAACATCAAAATCCACATTTTCTGGAGTGGTTGGTCCTTCTGACACACTCTCCAGACTTTTTCCCATTAACTTTGCAACCAGTTCAGATTTCTTTCCTTTACCAGAGATATTCTTATCCCTACACATGGTTCTCAGAACCTCAGCAGTATAGAGTAAAAGACTCTCTTCAGTGTAGTTTTCCATATTTGTCATGATTTCTTAGTTAAATAGAATTAGTGGTGTTAGCCTTGTGGTTAGTTGAACCCAAGCAATAGCAGCACTCTACGTGTAATCACTCTACTTCCAAATCCTCACAGCTGTACACCAGTGTTAGGCAGAATCCCGTGCAGTGCCCTTAGGGACCACTACACACAATTAAGACTACAGGTGGTGATACCGGTTTTACCTTTGGTACAAGCCTGTACTATTATGCCATAGTGGTAGCAGTGGCGGAGCAGCCAGGCTTATCTCAAGAGTATATGAGCAGTAGCAGAGATTACGCAAAGGGACCACAATTACTGTAACTCAAGCAAACACTGACTCAAGGTTTCAGGTAGAAAAATATAAGTACATTTATTTTTAAACCATTCCTTATAAACACAACACTTCTATAAAACTTCAATAAAAACCACACGTTAAACATACTACAACTAACCAATTCACTTTGTACAGTAAGTCTCAAGGTAAGTACCCTGTGTTGGAATGAACCGGTGTTAGGCACAAGACACGTTACCGCGAATACGATTGCGATCACTTTTTGACAGTTCGGTCTACTAAAGAAACGCGTATCCGTGACATGAAATGCTACCGGGGCAAAAACACACTTAGCACCTGAGATACCCAGAGGGAGTTGGAGGCAAAAATCACAGGCAATATTTTGGTTAGGCAGGCAGAATCAAGAAACACTCAGAGACAGGAGTTCAAAAGTCAAAGGGCCGGAGCCAGGGTCGAAAGACACCGGGCCAGTTGCCGAAGATCACACGGTCAGACAGTTCACGATTCAACGCAGCCAAAAGTACTTCGATATTGTCAATGTTCGGGAGCAAAAGTTATAAGAAGGAGGGAAGACAAGGGCAAGCCTTGAAAATGAAGAAAAGGTATTCACCCAGTTTCCTCAACAGATCACAGTACCTTGTTCCAATGGTGCAGCTTGTGCCCTGGCAGTTGTTCCTGTTGGTTTCCCGCAGACCCACGATTCCTGGAGCTCCTTCGAGAAGGAAGGATGTCTGAAGGGGGTCTACACCACACAGGGATGAGTCCGGCAGCAGCGACACGGAAGAAAAGGTGCGCTCCTTAAAAACAGGAGAGGCTCTTCAGGTGGCTATCCAGACCACTACAGCAGTGTGCAGCGATTTCGACCACGAGAGTGGATCCTTTGGCTGAAGAAGATGAGCGGGTTATCCCCACCAAGCTCAAGGGAAGAAGACTCCGGACTGGATCTTCTCTGAGTCGTTGAAGGGCAGATAGCTCAGGACTGCAGCAGGGCTTCACCGGGACGGGGTAGTTGCAGCAGCCGTCGTTCTCTCCGCTTCTCTTCGGTTCCTTGAAGTTCCAGTGGCGACTCTCTGACTTCTAGCCCAAGAGACCTGCCTTTTATGCGAAACACCCCCATTCACGCAGCCTGGCTGTCAATCACCCAGCAGGGGGGTTGTCCAGTCCAGACAACTACCCTGGCCAATCATGACAAAGTGTGACTTGGGTTTCCTAGGATACCCTGTGCAGGGGGTGACTACACCTCTCCCTCACATTCAGCCCACCTAGACACCCAGGCCCCTTGAGGAGGGCTTCTGAGCAGAAGCCCGCCAAAAGACAGTGAACAAAGAAGTCGAACCTGGTTTGCTGCGCAAAGTAAAACACAAGAAGGACTTTAACAAAAAGAAATGGCAAATAAACCCAACCGGAGCCAAAAGAAAGACGATTTGGTCAAGCGGGTTTATGTTCGAGGCTAATATAATAGCGAAGAACAGTTCCATGTTTATCTGATATAATCGCGATAGAAAAGTTAGGGTAGATACCACTGCCACCAGCCAAGTCTAAATGTTAAAAGAGCGAAACAATGCTCTAGGAGGTACAGATAAAAAGGGATACGAGTTAACCCTTTCCAATACTCCATGGAAGATGGGGTGTACTGGATCTGTGGTAGATTGACTAAGTAAAGTTAATGGTAACTTTACCCTTTTCTCGGGGACAGTAGTCACCTCAGAAATGGAGTCGAGGGAAGTCTCAAAGACAACCCTGTGCCACAGCACTGAAGGTGCTGTGTGATACACACAAAGAAGGGGGCTACTGAAGTGGTGTACTTCAGAGTCCACACTTACAAAAACTGATGAAAACACATAGCAAAACACAGGTAAGAGTGGGGGAAAAGCTCTCACTCTTACCAAGTGGAAAAAAATAAACTCCAGAAGTCCAGCAAAGCTGCTGGGGGACTCACTAGATGAGGGAAATTAGCCATAACTGAGAATTCTCCCTAACACTCAACCCCCCCCCCAGACTAAGCGACAGGAGAATTTAATCCACTCCTGTATGGACCTCATACCTCTAGTCGGTTACAAACATCCTAGAGAGAACATCAGCATTTTGCTGGTGACTTCCTGCTCTGTGCTCAATGAAAAAATCAAATCCTTGCAGGCAGATTGACCATCTGAGTAACTTGGGTTTTCCCCTTTCATTTGCATCAGCCATCTCAAGGGTTGGTGGTCAATCTGAATAGTGAAGGTAGATCCATACAAGGATGGTCTAAACCTCTTCAGTGCCCACACAATAGCAAAGCATTCTCTTTCTATTGTTGCCCACCTTGTCTCAGGATCCTTTAACTTCCTGCTGATGAAACAAATGGGGTGTTCCCTACCTCTCCCATCCAGTTGACTAAGGACTGCACCTATATCTACATTAGAAGCATCAGTTTGTACAATGAAGGGTTGGTGATAGTCAGGCGCTCTTAGGACTGGAGCTTGACAAAAGGCTTTCTTTAGACCTTCAAAGGCTTGATTGCACTCCTCATTCCACTTGACCTTTTTAGGAAATTTGGGAGAGGAGATGACATTCAAAGGAGAAGCTTTGGTCCCATAGTTTTCTATGAAGTTCCTATAATACCCAGTGAGACCTAGGAAGGCTCTCACTTGGGTTTGAGCAGTAGGGGTGGCCCAGTTTTGTCCAGCATGTACTTTGCTAGGCAGTGGCCTTATTTCACCTCCTCCTACCGCATGTCCAAAGTAGACCACTGAACTCTGACCAATTTGACATTTGCTTGCCTTTATGGTCAGATGGGCCTGTTCAAGAGCCTGCAATACATAACCCAGGTGTTCAACATGTTATTTCCATGTAGGGCTGAACACTGCAATATAATCCAAGTATGCCATGCAGAAGTCCTCCATCCCATTCAGAACTTGATTGACCATCCTCTGAAATGTAGCAGGTGCATTCTTTAATCCAAAAGGCATTACCTTGAATTGGTAGAGGGCAGATGGGGTGTAGAATGCAGTTTTCTCCTTGGCATGGTCTGTCAGGGCTATTTGCCAATAGCCTGACGTTAGGTCAAATGTGCAATGTGCTGAGGTCCTTGGCTTCACCAAGTTTGTCCACTCTATAGTCCAGGCAGAATCTCAACTCCTTGGATCCTGCCTTTGGTACAAGCACAACTGGGCTAGACCATGGGCTAGTAGAGGGTTCTATTACCCTGAGTTCAAGCATCTTGTTGACCTCCTTCCTTATGTCGGATCTGACATTGTCTGACATTCTGTACCCCCTGCTTTTGACAGGCAAACAGTCACCAGTGTGTATGTCATGCTAGCCCCAAGGGGTCAAGCCTGGTGAAAGTGAGAACAGGTAGACAAACTGATTTAACAGTAACTTGCACTCATCCTGCTGGTCAGATGTGAGACTGGAAGAGAGATTAACTCTTTCCACTTGCTCATCTAAAGGTAAGCCTCTGAGGAGGTCAGGTAGAGGTTCACTCTCCTCCTCCTCCTGAGCTGAAGCTAGAAGCAGAGCTCCTATGTCAGGTCTGGAGACATAAGCCTTTAAATGGTTGGTGTGAAAGACTCTGGGAGCCTCCTTAGGATTGCCTAAGTCCACCAGATAGTTCACCTCTCCAGGTTTACCCACAACCTTGAAGGGTCCTATCCATTTGTCCTGCAAGGCCCTTTGCCTTGTGGGGACCATAACAAGAACAAGCTGGTCTTGAGTAAACTCAACCATGTTAGCCTTCTGGTCATGCCAATGTTTGACCAGAGCTTGACCAGCCTTCAAGTTATCACTTGCCTCTGCCATCATGTGTGACATTCTCCTCCAGAGACCTATCACATAGTCAGTCACTCTGACTGGCTTGGGGGAAGGAGCACTCTCGAACGCCTCCTCAATCAGGGCCAATGGACCTCTGACTGGATGGCCATAAAGAAGTTCGAAGGGACTAAATCCTACTCCCTCCTGAGGGACTTCTCTATATGCAAAGAGAAGGCATGGCAGTAGAAGGTCCCACTTTCTTCTAAGGGGTTCTTCTAAAGCACCTATCATGCTCTTCATAGTTCTGTTAAACCTCTCTACCAGTCCATTGGTTTGGGGGTGGTAGGCAGTTGAGAACTTGTAGGTAACTCCACAGATTTTCCACATGGTTTGCATGTAGTGGCACATAAAATTTGATCCCCTGTCAGAGACACCTCCTTAGGAAAACCTACTCTGGTAAAAATACCAAGTAGGGCCTTAGCTACAGCCGGAGCCGTAACAGCCCTCATAGGTATAGCTTCAGGAAATCTAGTGGCATGGTCCACTACAACCAGGATAAAACTGTTGCCTGAAGTTGTGGGAGGGTCAAGAGGACCGACAATGTCAATCCCAAACCTCTCAAAAGGAATTCCCACCACTGGGAGAGGCACTAAGGGTGCCATATCCTTGGATCTACTCTTTCCAGAGGTTTGGCAAGTGCGGCAGTTTCTGCAGAACTTGTCTACTTCTGTACCCATCTTAGGCCAGTAAAAGTGCAGAGATAGCCTTTCTTTGGTCTTCTTAAAACCTAAGTGACCAGCCAAAGGTACCTCATGGGCTAACTGCAGAAACTGGAGTCGGTTTACTAGAGGTACTACAAGTCTTCTGTAGTCTCAGGGGTTGACTCAGTTGGTTCACTGTAAAAGAGGCCATCTTCCCAATGCAACCTATACTTCCCAGGCTCAGTCCCATTGAGCTGAGAAGCTGCCTGTTGGCTAGTTCCTTCCAAGGTAGGACACTCTCTTTGTCCTTACTGAAATCTTCTCTGTTGGGTCCACCTTCTGCCAGTATAGACTGCAGCTCAGGATGGTCAACAGGGTCAAGATCTCCTACCAAAGTAAGATCCTCTTCTAGATCTGATTCCTCAGTATCTAGTTTGACCATACAGGGTTGACCCGCACACTCAGCCTCAGTTGGTGTGGGAGTCACAGGTGTGACTTTGGACAGTCTCGGAGATGTCCTTCTGGGCACAGGAGTGCTTGCTGGTTTCTTGCTGGCAGACTTAGGTTTCCCTTTTGTCTTTTCTTGTCCTGCAATAGCAGTAAGTAAGTCCTGTGGACTTGGGGTGATAGCTTCCTCTATCATGTCCCCAGGAGAGCCTCTTAAGGTTCTCTCCCTTGCAGACCTTGTGACCTCCTGCTTCCTTCTGCTGGGGGGCCTGGGAGTGCTGGACACAACTCCAAGAGTTTTAAGGTCATTACCCAACAGGACCCTCCCAGGTATGTTATTTTGCACACTTACAGGTATTCTGACAGTCATGTCATTACACTGGATGAGAGCTGGTAACTGGGGAACCATTTGCACAGGGCCTCCAGCTAACTTGGTTAAGTGTTTGGGTGCCTTAGCAACATCCTCCACTTTGAAAAAAACATTCATCAACCACAGTTATGCTGGCTCCAGTTTCTCTGATGGCAAGGGTCTCCTGGCCATTCACAAGAACACTATCTTTATAAAACTCTTTAGTATTATCTGGGATTGAGTTAAAGTCATCTATGTTCTGTTGTTCCCAAAGACCCAAGGACACTAACGAAATACTAGCTGAGACTCTCATGGGCTCATCAGCTAGTAGCTGAAAGTTTCCACTGATCATAGGTACTTCATCCACCTGGGAGAAGGCTGAGGAGACAGTGTTGATCCCTGAAGGTTTACCCTTACACTTGGGATCTCCTTTCACATGGCCAGGCAACCCACAAACAAAGCATGTCCCAAATGCTCTCTGGAATGGGGGTTTGCTCTGCCCTCCATCTTGTGTGGAACCAGGTGGTACACTAGCCTGATTCGGTTTACCTTGTGGCTTACCCTGGTTATGTTTGGGGCCCTCTCTAGAATTATTGGAATTCTCTTTGTTGTCTTTCTTTGGCTGCTTCTCCTCATCCTTCTTCTGAATAGCCTCAGAATCCTTGTGAGTAGCCCTGTTGGCAACCTACAAGTCAGCAGCCTTAGCTAGCTTCTTAGGATCTATTTCATTTGAATCAGCCAAGTGCTGTCTAAGCTCAGGAGAGAAGACATCAAACATAGCCTCCAACATTACAAGATTCCTCAAACCTTCATAAGTATTCACTTTGTAACCCTTAACCCAACCATATAAGTTTTTGCAAACAGTCACACACCCAGGTTGCCCAAGGGGTACCATCATGCTTTTTGAGGGTTCTAAACCTCTTAAGATACTGGGAAGGGGTCTTCCCAAATCTAGCTATTAATGTTAGTTTCACACATTCATAATCCTGTTTATCCTCCTCCCCCAACTCCATTACAGCATCACTTGCAACAGGGGTGAGCCTAGAGAAACGCCAAGGAATCAACTGATTCCCTGAGATACCTTGAATCCCATGATTGTACTCAAACATTGCTAACCAATCCAAAATATCAAGTTTAGTCTCATACATACCAATCATTTCCTTTGCCATACGGGGTCTCTTAGAGCTTGAAGACCTAGAGAAGCATTTTCTAGAGACGGTTTCTTCATTTCTAGTTCATGGTTTAGCTCCATTTCTCTGAGCCTTAACTCTTGATGTTTCATGGCAGTTTGTGCATCAATACGTTTCACTTTTAATTCAAGTCTCATTTTCTCAAGTGCAATACATTCAGGAGTAAGTGTAGGACCTGTGGGGTTCCCTGTGAACAGAGGTTGTGCATTCTGAGCAGGCAATCGAGTTGCAGGGTTTCCTAGCAAGAACTCATCTACTTCTTCTCAATGAACACTCTCAGAATCAGAAACATCAAAATCCACATTTGCTGGAGTGGAAGGTCCTTCTGACCCACTCTCCAGATTTTTTCCCATTAACTTTGCAACCAGTTCAGATTTCTTTCCTTTACCAGAGATTTTCTTATCCCTACACATGGTTCTCAGAACCTCAGCAGTATAGAGTAAAAGACTCTCTTCAGTGTAGTTTTCCATATTTGACATGATTTCTTAGTTAAATAGAATTAGTGGTGTTAGCCTTGTGGTTAGTTGAACCCAAGCAATAGCAGCACCCTACGTGTAATCACTCTACTTCCAAATCCTCACCGCTGTACACCAGTGTTAGGCAGAATCCCGTGCAGTGCCCTTAGGGACCACTACACACAATTAAGACTACAGGTGGTGATACCGGTTTTACCTTTGGTACAAGCCTGTACTATTATGTCATAGTGGTAGCAGTGGCGGAGCAGCCAGGCTTATCTCAAGAGTATATGAGCAGTAGCAGAGTTTACGCAAAGGGACTACAATTACTGTGACTCAAGCAAACACTGACTCAAGGTTTCATGTAGAAAAATATAAGTACATTTATTTTTAAACCATTCGTTATAAACACAACACTTCTATGAAACTTCAATAAAAACCACACGTTAAATATACTACAACTAACCAATTAACTTTGTACAGTAAGTCTCAAGGTAAGTACCCTGTGTTGGAATGAACCGGTGTTAGGCACAAGAAACGTTACCGCGAATACGATTGCGATCACTTTTTGACAGTTCGGTCTACTAAACAAACGCGTATCCGTGACATGAAATGCTACCGGGGCAAAAACACACTTAGCACCTGAGATACCCAGAGGGAGTTGGAGGCAAAAATCACAGGCAATATTTTGGTTAGGCAGGCAGAATCAAGAAACACTCAGAGACAGGACTTCAAAAGTCAAAGGGCCGGAGCCAGGGTTGAAAGACACCGGGGCCAGTTGCCGAAGATCACACGGTCAGACAGTTCACGATTCAACGCAGCCAAAATTACTTCGATATTGTCAATGTTCAGGAGCAAAAGTTATAAGAAGGAGGGAAGACAAGGGCAAGCCTTGAAAATGAAGAAAAGGGATTCACCCAGTTTCCTCAATAGATCACAGTACCTTGTTCCAATGGTGCAGCTGATGCCCTGACAGTTGTTCCTGTTGGTTTCCCGCAGACCCACGATTCCTGGAGCTCCGTCGGGAAGGAAGGATGTCTGAAGGGGGTCTGCACCACAAAAAGGGATGAGGCCGGCAGCAGCGACACGGAATAAAAGGCGCGCTCCTTAAAAACAGGAGAGGCTCTTCAGGTGGCTATTCGGACCACTAGAGCAGTGTGCAGCGATTTTGACCACGGAAGTGGATCCTCTGGCTCAAGAGGATGAGCTGGTTATCCCCACCAAGCTCAAGGGAAGAAGACTCCGGACTGGATCTTCTCTGAGTCGTTGAAGGGCAGATAGCTCAGGACTGCAGCAGGGCTTCACTGGGACGGGGTAGTTGCAGCAGCCGTCGTTCTCTCCGCTTCTCTTCGGTTCCTTGTAGTTCCAGTGGCGACTCTCTGACTTCTAGCCCAAGAGACCTGCCTTTTATGCGAAAATCCCCCATTCACGCAGCCTGGCTGTCAATCACCCAGCAGGGGGGTTGTCCAGTCCAGACAACTACCCTGGCCAATCATGACAAAAAAGTATGACTTGGGTTTCCTAGGATACCCTGTGCAGGGGGTGACTACACCTCTCCCTCACATTCAGCCCACCTAGACACCCAGGCCCCTTGAGGAGGGCTTCTGAGCAGAAGCCCGCCAAAAGACAGTGAACAAAGAAGTCGAACCTGGTTTGCTGCGCAAAGTAAAACACAAGAAGGACTTTAACAAAAAGAAATGGCAAATAAACCCAACCGGAGCCAAAAGAAAGACGATTTGGTCAAGCGGGTTTATGTTCGATGCTAATATAATAGCCAAGAACAGTTCCATGCTTATCTAATATAATCGCGTTAGAAAAGTTAGGGTAGATACCACTGCCACCAGCCAAGTCTAAGTGTTAAAAGAGCGAAACAATGCTCTAGGAGGTACAGATAAAAAGGGATACGAGTTAACCCTTTCCAGTACTCCATGGAAGATGGGGTGCACTGGATCTGTGGTAGATTGACTAAGTAAAGTTAATGGTAACTTTACCCTTTTCTCGGGGACAGTAGTCACCTCAGAAATGGAGTCGAGGGAAGTCTCAAAGACAACCCTGTGCCACAGCACTGAAGGTGCTGTGTGACACACACAAAGAAAGGGGCTACTGAAGTGGTGTACTTCAGGGTCCACACTTACAAAAACTGATGAAAACACATAGCAAAACACAGGTAAGAGTGGGGGTAAAGCTCTCACTCTTACCAAGTGGAAAAGAAAATAAACTCCAGAAGTCCAGCAAAGCTGCTGGGGGACTCACTAGGTGAGGGAAATTAGCCATACATGAGAATTCTCCCTAACAATGTCCACGTGCTGAACCAGGATCTGCAGCTTCTGAATCTGAGGCATGATCTGATAATGTAATCTGTCCTATAGTCACAGTCCCATATAATAAACCTGCATCCACAAAAACATGTCAATGCATGAGTAACTACAGTCTATGTAGGAAAAGTGTTTAAAGTCCCTCCCCATGGAATTAAAAGCCCTCCAAGTATCCCTCAGACCCATCTCTTCCAGAGCCTTATGCGCGTCCTCTGACAGTTGTCCCGCATCCCACCTTTTATCTCTAGACCTATCGTTCCACTCATCCATCACTAGATTGAAGTCCCTGGCTTAACATTATCGTGTCCTTCACTACTCTTTGAATGAAAGGGAGAACCTCTGTGAAGAAAGTATTTTGTCCAGAATTCAGGGCGCACACAGTAGCAATGGGACACCATTTAATATGACACCAGCCGCCAGTATCGGCTACATGTAATGTACATCTCACAATGTAAGAGCAGATCAGTATTCACACTGCCTTCGTTTACTCTTGCCTAGGGAGAAAAAGTGTGTTAGAAAATACTGAGACACCAGCTGTTGTGGGCGTGCTAGGCCCAAATAAGGAGGCGGGCTCAACGTGCGTCTGAACTCTCCTTTATTCATCTGCCAATTGCCGTTTCTCCCTTTCCCGCCTCCCCTCCTCCCACCCCTCCCCCTGTCCCTCTCCTGCTTTCGTTTTCCCTTAAAGGGGGCTATGTGCCCTGTTCCCTTCACAACACCCCCCCTTACTTATCGAGTAAGTCTCTGATCTACATTTCTTCAATGAGAAGGGCGGGTCTTCTGGCTGTTCTGCAGGGCCATTCGGCTTGGTCACTTCTGTTGTCGTCCGTGTCTGTTAACGTGGGCGCCTCAGGGCGATCTGGGGGAGCCTTCGGGTCCTCGGGCTCCTCCTCCTCTAGGGGCATCTCCTCAGTTGGATCTTTCTGGAACATCATATGGAAAAAGGATGCATTTCTGGTTATCTCGCCTTGATCCCCTATCACGGTGATCATGGGCCCTTTTACTTCAGTCACTATCATCGGCTCGGGCCGATGTGTCGAGTCCGTTTTCCGGCGCTGGGCCTGTCGGACTAGCACCGTCTCTCCAACGGGGATTAGCGTCTCTCTGGCTTTCCGTTTCCTGTCAGTCCATTCCTTGGCCTTTTGTCTTTTTTCTGCTTCTCGCTGTCTTATTTCCTCATCTTCCTCGGGCGTATAGTCTCCGAGTTGGGGAAGCCGGCATTGTGGTTTGTACTTGATCATGAGTTCATCCGGGGTGCGGCCGGCCACCTCATGAGGGGTGTGTCGATAGCTTCGTAGCATCTGTGAGATGGCCTGGGGCATTGAGGCTTGGTCTGTTGCCGCTTTCTGGCGCGTGCGCTTGTTATTCACCATGAAGCGTTCCACCATTCCGTTGGCCTGTGGCCATAGTGGGGTACTTCTTTGGTGGTGGAACCCTAGGTGCACTGCAAATTTCTTGAATTCCTGGCTCTGGAATGGGGATCCGTTATCAGTTTTCAACGTGTTTGGGATGCCCCATTCACAGAACAGTTTGTCTACCGTGCCCACAACATGATGGAAGGCTGTGGATTGCACATGTTTTGCCAGTGGGAATCGGGAGTACTCATCAATGGCTACCAAGAGGTGGCCTCCCTCTTCCAGTGGGCCGTAAAAGTCAAGTGCCATGCACTGCCATGGTCCTTCCGGGAGGGGAACTATCTGCAGTGGGTATAGCCGGTGGGCTGGCTGCATTTATTTGGCATGGGCTTCAATGTCTCAGTATGTCATCCACGATAGTGTCCATGTGTGGAAACCACACCTGGTTCCGTAATATCTTTTTCGTGTTGGCCACGCCTCAATGACCTTCGTGTGCAATCATGACCAAGGGTTTCCTCAGGCTATTGGGTGCTACGAGGCGGTTTCCTCTGATTAAGGTGCCTTGGCTTGTTGTGGCTAATTCATTGTGTATTTTCTCCATTCTCGCTAGGTCTCTTCTGTCTATTTCCCCCATCCCCCGGCTCAAAGTGTTTGTTGGTCGCCTGTCACCACTTATTTGTGTTCCTGAGGTGTATTGCTGCTCTGATGGTGTGGTCTGCTCTGCTCCTTTCCGCAAACAGTTGCGCTGTGATCACTGGGTGAAGAGCTTTCAGTGACAAGTACGCCATGTACTCTTCAGCTTCTCCTTGCGTCATGGTGTCGGATGCCCCGTCCGGGTGGCGGGACAGATAGTCTGCGGGGTTGGCGTTGCCTCCAGGTTTATGAATGATGGTATAGTCATATTCCTGGAGGCGAATGCCCCATCGTTCGATGCGTGGCGGCATCTTTATTTTAGGGTTGCCAAAGAGAGCTAGCAGGGCCTGGTGGTCTGTTATTAGCATGAAGGTGTGTCCAATGATGAAATGGTGAAAGTTTTTGCACGCCCACACGGCAGCAAGACTCTTGCGCTCTGCCTGTGAGTAGGCTTGTTTGGTGGTGGTCAGTGCGCGACTGGCATATGCTACAATGTGGGTTGTGGTGTCGTGCTGCGGGTCAGTTTGGCCCGGTATTGCCCCTAGCCCTACTGGACTGGCATCTACAGTGATTTCGGTGCGCCATTGAGGGTTGAAGTATGCCAATTGGCGGTTGGTTGCCAGTTCCTGTTTTATGGAGGAGAATGCTTGTTGGCACTGGCCAGTCCACATGAAGGGTTGATCCTTTTTCAGCAGTTGTCTTAGCGGACATGTGAGCGTGGCGTATTGGGGAAGGTAGCGGGCGCAGTACCCTGCGATGCCCAGAAATGAGCGGAGTTCAGAGACGTCTCTCGGGCAGGACAGGTTTGTTATGTCACTGATCTTGTCCGGGTCAGCTTTGATGCCCTGGTTCGAGAAAATGTGGCCGAAGAAACATAAGGTGTGAGTATTGATCTCACATTTCTGGCTGTTAAGTGTAAGTCCAGCGTCTTGGAGGATGCGACAGACTTGGTGTAGGGCCTCGTCGTGTTGGTCATGGGAGACTCCAAAGACGAGGATGTTGTCGCTGTAGTTGAATGCGTTGGTGACTGGGCTTATTAACCTGCGAATTGTTTCCTGAAAGATCTTGGCGGCGGATGAAATGCTCAAGTTCAGCCATTTGTAGCAGAACAGACCGTTGTGAGTAGTGAAGGTTGTGATGGGTCTTGATTCGGGATCGATGACTAGCTGGTGGTAGCCTTGGTTGAGGTCTAACTTTGAGAACTTTGTGGCTTGGTTAAGTCTGATCAACATATCTTCTATGTTCGGACCTGGGTGTCTTTCGAGTTGGATGGCTGTATTGGGGATCCTCATATCGACGCAGAGGCGAAGGCGTTCGTCTGCTTTGGGGACCAGTACTAGTGGGGACACCCATGGTGTGGGTCCCAGGGCTCTCTCTATGATGTCGTTTTTTAGTAGCATTTGCAGTTCGTGGGTGACTTTGGCTTGTAGGTGAAACCCTATCCTTCTGGGATGTTGTGGCACGGGTCGTACGTACGGGTCAATGTGCAGTTTGATTACATTATCCTTCAGCATGCCAACCCCTTCGAACAAGCCAGGATAAGCGGTTTTTAGTGTCTCGATGTCTAACGGCTTCAGACTGATGGCCGGTATGTATTGGGAGTTGGGTGGGAGCCCTTGAATCGCTTCCGACTGGTCATAGTGGATAACAATGAGGTATAATGCCATGGCTGTTTTGTGGCTGAGGAGGCATCTTCCTGTCGCCGGGCTGTGGATGACATATATCGCTGTCTGGTCTCTTTTCCCTCAATGTATCAGATCGCATATCAACTGTCCTTTGGAGGTCAATGGTTGTGTTGCGCCCCATTGGAATATGTGGGCTTTTGATGGTTGTAGCGGGAACTTGTCGGCCAAGTTTTCATATTTTTGATGACACATGACGTTGACGGTGGCACCTGCTACTACCAGGAACGGGGTGTCAGTTCCCCCTAGGTGGACTGTCAACCGTGGTGCCGTGCTGTCGTCTGAGGTGTCAGAGATGAGGCAGACGTACTCTCTGCTGTATCGATCGTAATCCGCGTATTGTTCCGGTTCAAGTGGTTGTTCCTCGAGGGGTGGGTTCCCATATGGGTCCCTGGTGGCGTTCTCTCTTCTGGGTTCTTCGTCAGGGTAAGAACATGTGGTAAATTTATTCTTGGCTAATGTAGATTTCGTTAGCCGGTTCGACTTTTAGATTCGCTACTGCGCTAATGAACCGGGGGTTGGCCATCGTTCTGGGGTTGTTGTTCTTGGTGGTCTCCCGCTCGGGGTACGGTCGTGGGTTGAAAGGTCTCGGCGGTTCAAAATGTCTCACTGATGTTTGTGGATTTGGTGGCCGGTATCTGATAGTAGGGGTGTTTTCTCCAGGAACATGCTCAGGAAGTGTTTTTCTTGGCCACACCTCATGCACATTTGGCCTATTGCGGGGCATTGACCTTTGTGTGGAAATTCAAAGCCGCAGAGGTAGCATTGCCTTTCTGGTGGTGCTCCTCTCGTGGAGTTCCATTGGTCTTGTCTGTATGCGTTGCCGGGTTGGCAGTTTGGCTGGCTACTGGTGATCGCTGCTATGGAGTCTGCCTTCTTTGGGTTCTCTATGTGGGCAGCCTGGATTTCCACCCTCCCGTACACTCTGGTTAACTCAGCTATCTCCTTCAGGGGTAGCGGCTTCTTTAACAGATGTTTACGAAATATTGAGGACAGACACCCTTCAATAACTCTTAGGCAGATGGCTTCATCGTCATTGAAGTTGGCGAAGTCGTAATAAGTGATTTTCCTCTGAAGACATAGTATGAACTGTCCAATTGTCTCCTGAGGCATCTGAGTGCACTGGTTGGAAATGTAGCATTCATAGTCTCTATTTGGGACGACTACTAGGCAGCTGTTGATGGCTTCAATGAGTTTTTGATATGTCGTCCTCTCTGCTAACGGGATGGTTTTGATGACGCTCTTTATGTCTTTTCCAACCAGGTTCGTGAAGATGTCTAGTTTATTTGGTGCGTCTTGGTTTCCTACAGCCCTCATGAATTCTTCGAACTCGTCCATCCACTCCTGCCACCTCTGGCCCTAATTCTCCTGGGGGTCTAGTGGGAACGGGTTCGGGCGGCGTAGGAATGATCCAGGGTTGGTGGGAGTTATCCCTGGTGTGGCGGGTGCAGTAGTGTCTATCGCTGTGCTTCCTGATTGTGACATGGTTAGTAGTATCTTGGAGTGGTCGTGGTGCCACTGCCACGGTCTTCGTTTCCGAGTGGCTTTTTGGTATGACTGGTGTGTGCCCTTGCTTCCCTGCTTGCAAGTGGCTTATCGCTATGACTTATGCGTGCCTTTGGTTCTTCGCTTTCAAGTGGCTTATTGCTATGACTGATGCATGGCCTTGTCTCCTCGCTTTCAAGTGGCTTATTGCTATGACTGATGCAGGCCTCTGTTTTCTCGTTTTCAAGTGGTTTATTGCTATGACTGATGTGGACCTCTGTTTCCTCGCTTTCACGTGGCTTATTGTGGCGTTTGCTATGTCTGTTCTGTGCCACTCCCCTCACGTGCCAGGCCCTCCCTGTCTCTCCGTACCTTTGCGGTGTCTCTTTACACCTGCTTGTGGCTCTTCCTGGTCTGGATGTTGTGTGCGAGCCTCCTGGGTCTTCCGCTCCTCTGGCGGGCGATGTGCTGCGTTTCCTTCTGTGCAGCTGGGCTTCTTCCTCGGACGTGGGCAGCGTCTCTCGTCTTCTCCTCGGCTCCTACCCGTTCACTCCTACGCGGCTGGACCTCCTCCCCGGGTGCAGGCGGCGTGTCTCGGCTCCTCCTGTATGGTTCGGCTCTCCTCGCTGGGCGCACTGCTGGTCTCCGTCACTCCTCTGGGCGGGCTGCGACCTCTCTGCTCCTTCTTTGCGGCTGGGCTGCCGGACCTCCTCACCGGCACTGCTGCGTTGCTTCTTGTTGGTAGCGCCGAGTGCCTTTGTGACTCCGGCGGCTCTCCGTGCTCCTCCTTCGCCTCCACACCTTCTTCTTGGCTGAGCTGCCGGACCTCTGCACTGGCATAGCTGCTTTGCTCCTTGTTGGCGGCGCTGGCGGTGCTGCGTTGCTCCTGGCTGGCAGCGCCAAGTCCCTCCATGACTCCGGTGGTTCTCCACACTCCTTCCTTCACCTCCACGAGGACGTGGGTTCTCCTCCGCTCGTTGCCAGTTGTTGTGCGCATGCTAGGCCCAAATAAGGACGCTGACTCAACGTGTGTCTGAACTCTCCTTTATTCATCTGCCAACTGCCGTTTCTCCCTTTCCCGCCTCCCCTCCTCCCGCCCCTCCTCCTGTCCCTCTCCTGCTTTCGTTTTCCCTTAAAGGGGCCGTGTGTCGTGTTCCCTTCACAACACCAGCCTTCTAAGATCAGCTTTTAACAGATGTGTTTCTTGAATGCAAGACGCATATGAGTTTCTAAGAATATTTATCAGTCTAATCCTTTTGTGCAGTGCATTCAGACCGCTAATATTATGTCTTTACCTTAAATTTGAATGATATTTAATCTCCTTTCTTTGATATTGCATTATGCATACAGTCCCTGCTTGACCAGATAAGGTAATCGCTGGGTTCAGAACCTGATGCCTACCCACCCCCATTCCTCCATCCCATTCCCAATTTCCCACTCCCCCACCCCAGAAATAACAGAATTCAAGTTCAACATAGAGTTTCCAAATAACTTGCACATCATCAACCGTTGTATTTATTCCGGCTCTCCGAAAGCCCCAGATATCAGTGTAAAGTCTGAAGGAGTATTACCCCATTCCTCTCCCTCCGTCCCCAGAGACGCTTTCCAAAAGTCTGAGCAACAGATTGAAATGTGGTTTCTCTCTTTCACCGACTTCTCCTGTGCTCCCATTCAACTATCCGCATGGTTAAGCGCCCCCACCCCTGATCAACCAACGGTGGGAAGATGGCCTCCCTTCTCCCACTCAAAGGCTAAATTAATATCTTTTCATTTCCCGTGCTAATCGACCCATCATCTAATGTGCTGAATCCTTACAGCTAGCCACCCTTTGTGCCCCACCGTCTGCCACCTAGCTTACTATTTGGAGTTGGTTGGCTACTCCAGCTTGCTGAGTGAGTCCCAGGACCAAGGACGCCTGCTCAACACTCGTCACTGTGGTTTCCACCTTTTCATGAGAACACCAGGCTAAAAGGGAAGGTGCAACTATATTTGAATCCCTTGTCTCTAATTTTCGAAACAATAGTCTTTTCTCAAGAGTGACAGAAGCCAAGACTGAACGATGGATATTTTGTGTGCTTGAAAGGATATCTCATCCATTTCTCTAGTTCTCTTCAGTATCTTCTGCTCCATCTTATAAGTATGAAACTTCGTCATGACGCGTCTCTGCCCTTTCTTAATGGTCTTACTCTATGAACACGATCAAATATGATTGCCTCCTTGTGGGTATCCGGGTCAATAAGTGCCAGGAGTTTCTCAGCCCATCTCTGTACAATTTCTTCTGCAGTCCACTCTGACAGGCTCCTCACCCTTAGGTTCTCTCTTCTCAACTTGTTCTTCAGGTACTCAAGATTATTTGAAGACTGCTCCAGCGCTGATTTCTCAGCTTGATGTGAAATCTCATTTTCATTGCTACTAACCCTCGTTCAATTTTGTTATTCATATCTTCCTTGAGCATTGCCAAACACGTAAGTAAGTCATGCTATGTGAGCCGGGAGACCTCCCACATCTGTGATGTCCCATTGGGCCATACCACTCCAGCCCCGTGCTGTCGATGCATAACGCCCCCTGGTCCCGTGATGTCGGTGTTTACCCAGCCCCTCACTTCCCCTCGATGTCACTGTGCACCCACTACCCTAGGTTTTCACGTTCCACGGCTGCCAAGAACATCCCATTGCTGCACCAATATGCCAGTACAATACGACGTAACTATGTGCACAGCCCTTGCCTCACGGCGGTGACGCAATACGCCCATCCTCCTGGTCCCCTATGATATCGCTGAACACTATGCCCTCTCATGTCCCACACAGTGACTGCCTGCCCAGCCCCTCCAGTCCCCTTATGTCACTGTATACCCAGCCCCTCTGGTCCTGTAATGTCTCTCTATACCTCTTGCCCTGCATACTCGCTAGTTTGTCCCCAACATGGCCCCCTGCGATGTGTACCCAGCCCTTCCGGTCCTCATGTACCGTTCCTGCCACGTCCACACTGTCCGTACTGTACTCACTCACCACTTGCTTCAAAGTGCATTATGCTTAGGCGCTTTATGCATGAACCATCATATCATATCATATCATATCACTATGCTTACTCTCGACTCTACACCATCACTCAATTAGAGTACAGCTATACCCCTCGATACATTTGGCCAGCTGCTCACATAGGAACACTACCCTAAGAACACCTCATCACTCTAAAAAAACGCAGCTATATCCCATGACAAACCAGCCTAGCTGCTCACATAAGCGTCCTACAGGCCTAACGCAGCCAGACCCAGTCTGGGTGTCCACCCATCAGACTGCACACATGCATCTGATATCCCCACCACCACACCTAATGCTAGGAGGCAGTTACCATCAGGCCGTTACACCAGATGCACACATAACTGGTGCACCCACGCACCCTACAACACTAACTCTCTCTACTGATCTGCACGGCGGTCCCCAAGGGCGTTCAACCTACCAGCGCTTTGAGGTCATACCAATGATATATGGAGCACTATTTAAATGCCAAATAACATAACATTACATATCTGACCTTGTGGTAGAATCTTCTCAATAGCCTTCCCTCCCTGTCTTCACCTTGACAATTATAATCTCTTCTCTTGTTGTGTACCAAGGTGTGGCAGAGTACTCTTCCTGTGTGCCCCTATAGTTCTCCTCATCAGGATATCTCATTTATTGCAGCCAACACAGCCTTTTTTGCGCCAACATCACAGCAGGGAGTGTCACTGGCTGGTAGACTGTAGTAGGCCAATGGAGCACCAGCGTACACTTTGCAGCTGCAGTGCCCAATACTCTAAGATAACCCTCCAGAACAACCAAACGGGACCTCAGCACATCATTAGGAGTGCTGCTTCAATGAGGAGCACATTCTTTTCAACTTTAATTTCCAAAGAGTGAGATGTTTCACTCACACTTAGTCTGGCCTCCCAATAGCGTGCCTTCACTCACTCCTCCACCAGATCCCCCTGGAATCACATGGCCGAGGTCGAAGGCAGAGATCTGGGGCTGTACTAGATGTCATTCACTGAAATGCATCCCTCTCTGTCAGCCCTCTGTCCGAACCAAGCCCTCCCTCTCTCCTTCCCCACTTGAAGAGAGCTTACCATCTCCAGGATCTGAACTACTTCGCTGGGTTATCCACTGCCACTTCACTGAAGGTCTTCCTCCGCTGTTGGCTGAAGATCTGGCTCCGTGAGCAGCTCCCTGCTTCACTCTCGGACCCCACTGTGGGTGCTCTAGTAGAAAGAAAATAACTGATCCTGCACGTCCACCATTGTGCGCCATGCTGCTGCGGCGCGCTTACATAATCTTGAGTCTCTTCCAAATTCGTGCTGACTTTGGGTATTGTCCCGGGGTGTACCGCAGGTGATCCCCGTATTTTGTCTAACATTCAGCACTCCATTCTTACCATACGTCCTGGAGGTAAAGATTAAATGAACCGAGCTCAACGGATAAGCGGCCATCTTCATCCTCACCACCTTTATTGATGCACAACAGGTTCAGATAGGTGCATGCCTGTTAGAATCTGCGATTCTTTCTGTCCATAATGTTGCTCTCAGGGACTAGCAGGTGGCTTCTTCCTTTCTCCAGCCAATCAGGGAGTGGCCTGAAAGCATTCCTCCCCTCTATTGGTTGTGCAGCTTCGGCACCAGCACCAACCAATAATCAACCAGAACTCAAAATTCTAAACTGCTTTGGCGCCCACAAAATCTTTCCATTTTCCAAGTGTTTGACTTTATTAATAGCATCTTTTTCATTGAATTTGGCATTCTGTAAATTCCAAGATTTATCTATAACTGTATTTCAGTTATTCAAATGGTATCACTGTACATTCTTCCTTGCAAAGGGAAGGCTTATAGGTGTCACATGCTAACACTATTGGGGAGTCGTGTTGGTCACTTTGAAGGAGTCTCTGCTTTGACAGAGTCTGAGCAAATCCTTTCCTCGGAATCTTGATATATGGGGCTTTTAACGGGAAAGGGGTCATAAAGCTCACAGCTGGGTTTGCAAATAAGCTGAGCAAGATTCTGCCCTCTGGAGCAACTTTGAATTGCATCAGAATCCACTCATCGGGTGCAAGCCCCATGTGGAGGTTTATGTAGTTTACCTTTCGAACTCAGGGGTCTGCAACCTGCGGCTGTCCTGGTGAGTTGGACTAGGACTCCCATGCTCCCCCAGCATGCACTATGCTCACATGGGCTGATGGGGGTCGTAGTCAAAAGCATGGGGAGGGTCAAAGGTGGCAAACACCTCTTCTAACTCATAAAATAAAGTCAAAGAGCTCGAGAGATATTATGTGGGCGAAACGAGAGGTCATGCAACACTGGAAGCCCTCGTGAACGCCCCAATTGGACTCTTGTAACTGATATGTCAAGTGTACAAAATATGCAAAAGGCCTTATTTGGAAAGGAACAAACCTTGGATAGGGTTGAAGAAATGTGGAATTCATTCTTGGAGGTATATTGAAATGACCATAGAAGATTTCATAGTAGTCAAGTGATTTATTTGCATAATATATATCTGTGTGTGTATCTGATATTACATAAACAAAGTTACCCCATTCCTTCTTCCCCTTCTTACTTCCTGCCCATTAGATGCATTGTGTAATAAAAACAAAAGGTTACTAGTTGCACACCCCTTGCTCACCATGTACTCATTACGTAAAAGGACATATGGCTTAAACGGGATAGGCATTTCTGTTGAGGACTTCTCTGTTGTATTCCCTTTGCTTAAGTCGTCTGTGTTCTTTTACTTTTTTTGAAACCATTACACCTCACGAATAAGTAACTGGAATAATCTACTTTCATTTAGTTTCCAGAAGAGAAAACACATTTTCACGAGCTGACCTTTGCATGCGGCTGATAAGACATGTACTACATGACCCCTCACTCTTACAGGATGTCTTTTGAAATGATTAGGAAATGTGTATGTAATCAAAGACCCAGCAGGAACAGTACATGCAAGCTCACATTGCTAAGAAGGTAAGTGAAACACATTTTGTTAAAAAGAAACAGTGTGGCTCACGTGCACATATTTCGTTTGTTATTGTTTGGAGAGACTGGGGTTTCCAAGAATTGTCCGTGTTTCATTTATCTCTAACCTCAAGCTAACCTTGGCAGCGACTGCCAGGATAGAGCCAAAGTTCAGTCCGTTTTTCCTTCTTTGCGTCTGATGATCAGGCTGTGGTAGTGGACGCACTTGTTAACTCTCGCCTGGCCTATGGCAATAGCTTAATTGCAGGCTGGCCAGACTTCAGAGAGCATAGAAGGCCGCAGTTCGGCTTATTTTTAAAGTGCCTAAAAGAACTCATATCTCAGCCGTGAGCAGGTTCCTTCATTGGCTTCCAGTGCAGGAAGGATTGACTTCAAGATCCTTTGCCTGGTTTTTCAGGTCCATAGGTATCCTTGCCCCACCCTACTTGGCTTATACACTGAATTGGTACCGTCCAAACTGTCTCTGTTGATCCCCTGAGAAACGTCTTCTGGTTGTTCCTCCGTCTCACTGTTCCATCTCTGAGTTTGCCGGCTTTCCGAAATCCCTTAAAACGTTCCTTTTTAAATAAACTGGTTGTCCGCGTAGATAATGACAAGCTCTAGAGCTTTGCCGTGGATCTTCACACGCATTTGTAGTACCACCTGCAGTTCATTCTGCCAGGTTATTAGCACTTTATAAATACTAAGATCAAAATCTCTATTCGTGAACCGTACCTTTTACATCATTACAATTCAACAAAATTGGTACCCTCTGTATCGGCCAATGGCGAACAGGTTCTATGTCCCCAGTATTATCAAAATGACCTTCTTCAGCTCATTAACATAATATTAATTCCAGCTAAAGTGGATTAAATCGCCAAACTGGATGTTCTGCAAGATGTGGGGTGTCTTGTTATTTTTTCCTAATCATTTTGAATTTATGGACCATTGTGGTCATATGATTAGCACATTTTGTACTTTGAGCGCTTATGCTCTCGTGTACTTAACAAGAACACCCTTTCTTCATATTTCTGATTAACCTAGGACCATTGGTTTACCTAGAGAAAATATGAAATTGTAATAAATGCCATCCTATTATTAATACGCTCTTACCGGGCATTGTAGTGAATAGGAGGGGAGAGGGCCTCATAGCTGCGGGTGTAACATTCACTTGCCTCCCTTCTCGTTGCCATGACAAACAAAGAGAATTCCCTCCAAGCTATAATGCATGGCAGCATGAAATACCCGTATACAATTCAGTAAATATTCCTATTACAGGCTAGTTGTGACATCACTGCTGACCTGTACTAAGATAATGGCATCACTACTGTATCTGGAATCAGTTACTATGGTTGGGTTGTGATGTCTCAAGGCCTGCTGCTTGAGCCAGCACAGAGCATATTGACAACTGTTTCTGGAGCACTTAATTAAAGCCTTGACAAGCATAGCAACTTCCTATCGTGTTTTTAATCCAAACTTATTCTGTGCTGATTTCATGTATCAACAACTGGAAGATCTCTTACACTAAATTAAGCAAGAGGGCAGATATTAAAGAGGATGACACTGTGTAACCGTATATTATAAGTAATAACATACCCCTACCATTTGTAAACAATGATATTGCAGGTCACCTTGTTGTTCCATAACCTGATAAATGAAGTTGTCCTTCAGCCTCGTTGCTCATGTGATGATAGAACTCTTCTGGGATTTGCAATATCCTTAAACAGCACGGTAGGTAGTACTTTATCTAATAGAACTCTTCTGGGACTTGCAATATCCTTAAACAGCACGGTAGGTAGTACTTTATCTAATAGAACTCTTCTGGGACGTGTACTATCCTTAAACAGCACGGTAGGTAGTACTTTATCTAATAGAACTCTTCTGGGATTTGCAATATCCTTAAACAGCACGGTAGGTAGTACTTTATCCATTAGAACTCTTCTGGGACTTGCAATATCCTTAAACAGCACGGTAGGTAGTACTTTATCTAATAGAACTCTTCTGGGACTTGCAATATCCTTAAACAGCACGGTAGGTAGTACTTTATCTAATAGAACTCTTCTGGGACGTGTACTATCCTTAAACAGCACGGTAGGTAGTACTTTATCTAATAGAACTCTTCTGGGATTTGCAATATCCTTAAACAGCACTGTAGGTAGTACTTTATCTAATAGAACTCTTCTGGGACTTGCAATATCCATAAACAGCACGGTAGGTAGTACTTTATCTAATAGAACTCTTCTGGGACGTGTAATATCCTTAAACAGCACGGTAGGTAGTACTTTATCTAATAGAACTCTTCTGGGACTTGCAATATCCTTAAACAGCACGGTAGGTAGTACTTTATCCCCTATATTATTGCCCTCCATGCTTAAGTAATGTGCTCTTGGACTAGGTCAACTTTCTGTTATTACTGGGGAAAACAAAAAGGAACACCTTGACATCATCCAGACACAGATTTTGGTACTAGATTCTAGTACTTACCTAACTGAAAACATCACATTTTTGCCACTAACATTGTCCTTTCTAGAATAGCTGTTACTGTGCAGGGTCATCAAGTATAAGCTTAGTTTTCTTTAGTGTGTTTTTTCATAGATGCAGCATCATTTTTGAAAAACATCCAGATGATGATTTGAGAACAGCAGGCAACAGGATGGATTTCCCCGCATCTGGAATGTGGCAAAAATTATTTGTCCAGATTCTGTATCTGAGAAATCTGAAAGCCCATGCCCGAGCATGGACAAGATTACATCCACAGCGATCAGCTGTTCTCATCGCTTGTAAACATTCCAAGTTCAGGCGATCTCTGCTCAAGTTTGTATTTCTTTTTTGCATTTAAAGATATTCAACTGCAATCAACGTTTGATGGCTGAAGGCACAGCAGCGAGTAGATATTTGGGAGTCGCTATTGTCCCTTAAGAGTTGGGTGATTAGAAATAAGTAGATACTTAAATCTGTATGGTCTGTTAAACCAATACTACAAGGAGGTGATCCTTGTGACAGAATGCCATTTGTCAGGGCAGAATAACTTTTTTGATTTTTGTCATAAATGATTTGGGTAGTTATGTCTCTCAAATTGAGATCTGCTTATCGGGCCCGCAATTTCATAATGCTCCATGCCAAAAAGTAAAGCGCCTACCTGTGCTCTGACTGTATTCTGGCATCCCCCAGCAGCTGCCTTTCAGTGGCAACAGGGCAGGTTCAAAGGTCACATGTTCATTCCTAAACACAGCGACTGGAACCCAAAGTTCCAACAGGCAGGGTGGAGTTTCAACTGTCTACCTCTCTGGTTCAAAATATAATTGTGTGCCCCCAGAATTCAGGTGGCAGTTGGTAAACTCTAAATATAAGCCATCTTTTGTTTTGACATGTTGGCTACTGAGGCTACACAATTGTACATGTATGTAATTTGATTGTCAGATGGTTGACAGTGATCCTTTGATGAAAGGGCATAGTGTGTATTGAGTTCATCTGGGCTGAGCTCCCCCCCAAAGAAACAATGTGTGTCCCTCCTAGGAAACCCTCTCTTTGATCCCACTGAGAAAGCATGTTGCATCCTCCAGGGAACATGTACAGTTCCTGGGAGTACATCTTGGAACGGGTGCTTCAAAGACAGTCCTGCCATGACAATGGCCACCTCTCACCACAGTGTTGATTTCTGAAGTCCTTTCGATGTAGACAGGCGGAGGATGAGGGCAGATGTAGAGTTGCCCAGGAGAAAGATTCCGTCTACAGAGGGGTCCCACCATCTTGGATTTTCCTAGGGCTTCCATAAGTCCTGTTTCTCTCGCCACTTCTTGCAGACAAAGCACTATGTGTATGACGCAACGAGACAAAAGACACTTGTTACAGCAGTCATGATTGAACCCTTCGTAACAGGGTTTGTGTGAGCCATTCCAATGGGGCTGTTTCCGCTAGCTAAAGGGGGAGGGGAAGAGCCTCCACTTAGTTGATTTCTCTTTGTACTCTAAAAGAAGAAGGATTCACCTGAAACTCTTTTGGAAATACAGTCTGCTCCAAAGTTCTCTGCCATAGAGGTTTCGACAGAGAGCTGCAAGGGAGAGGCAGGTTCTTCCCCGTAACCATCCCAAGGGAATATTTGGGGTGACCGCTGGTTGCACAGGTCCGACAGCAGTTGAGGCCACTGGTATCCAGGACCATGCACACTGGGGGTGACAGAACCTTGCAAGTGCTCTCTACAAACCTTTCTAGTACAAAAGAGGATATGAAATGATTTACCTTCCCCGTAGGGCACACGGACTAGAGCACCCAGAAACTCAGAAGCCCAGAAGCAGCCCAGAGCCTGCTTCCCACCTCAGAATGCTTACGAGCTTGCTTGACCTTGCTCAACTCACTTGGAGCAGGTACAGATCTTACGGTGCTGCCTTTGACATTCTAATCGCTTTGATTTACTTACCTGCTTTTCAAGTCATCTCAACCAACTGCCGCAAAGTGCCCAGAAGCCTGACTCAAGACTGTTGAGCCCCAAAGACATGTATTACAAGGTATTTGAAGTGGGCTTGTCCTCCTGGCCTGCCTTAAGAGGCCCTAGTGACTTGTAAGACCTGCAGCTCTACCTTTTTGAAAACAGCTCCAAAACCTTGACATTTGCTGCTGAAATCAGTGCTGCCTTCAACCCAGATTGCCTCCTTTATTCCAAATCTGTGAGGCCAGCATCTTTGCCTGATGAGCACTGTATAAGACCACTTATCAAAGTCTGCATTCTCTGCATTTTCCTTTACAGGAATGGGTTTTGGTGTTTTGTACTAGTTTGTTTGTAGTTCTTAGTTTAATTAAAGTATCCTATTTTTTAAAGAACCTTGGTTGGATATTCCTTTGGTAGCGCAGTATTATTGCTCATTAGTACCCGGCGAGAGACAATCAGATTGTGAGACGCAATCTGATTGGCTCTCGCCCGGTTCATACCCCATGCAGAATCCCTTGAATCTTCATCCCCAGCGGGAGCGTGTGGTAGACTCTCAGCCAATGAGGAGGCCTGAAAGGGGGCAATCCCTGCTCCGAGCCTCCACACCGCTGGAGGCTGCCATCCTCCCCCATCGGTGATTCAGGTAAGTTTTATTTTTCTTCCTCCCCGCCCTCCTAACCCCACTTACCTTCTTTTTTCTCCTTTTTCGCTGGGAACGCGCCGCTCCCGATGGCTGCCATGGAAAGGGAAAACGGACTCCGTTTTCCCTTTGCCGGCAGCCATTTATGTTGAATTTTCCTTTTTCTGTTCTGAAACCCTGCAGCATTTTGGAACAGAAAAAGAAGGCTATTTGTACCCTGCTCTTGCGGGCCGGGCTACTAATAGCAATAAACCACTCACTGCGGGGGCATTACCGAGTCAGGTAATGCCCCGGGGCCTTCATTAAGGCTATGGGGCATTACCTGACTTGGTAATGCCCCTGCGGCTCGGGGCTTATTGCTTAATTGGTTTGCTTCTTGGTTGTAATAGGTGTCAGGGGTGCTAATATTTAAATGTATCAGGGTGGGGAGAAACATGTCTAGCTCAAACTTTGACCTAGGTGATGCCACGGGAAGTTGAATAACGGGGAGTGACATCACAGGAAGTGACCTCACAGGCACCTGCACTGGTTAGGTGCGCAATCATATGTATATTAATCTGACTGATGTGAGCGTAGATTAGAATGTGGATTCACAGAACACTGGCCCTGTCCGTTGTGAGGCGTCAGAAACGAGAGGAGGACACAAAGTTGTAATATTCTCATTGTCAGACATTTTTATTAAACAAAAATGTGTTGGAAAACGCCCCTCCAACTCTTTCCTAAAGAAAGAATTTCCCTACATAGAAAACTCAAACTAAGAATCAGTCTGTGTTAAGTATTTAGTAACTTAGAAACCGTCCTTGAGTCCAAAACCTTCTAATCTGACCTTCACATTAAAACAAACAACTAATGGTGAGACGAAATGTCTCTGACTTGATGTTTTAGTAGGAAGTGTTCATAACCAAAATATAAAGATAAATCCAACAACAAAAAATGTTTCCAAGGAGAGACGCTTGGATCCAGCGGGTGGCTCCCTTCCCCTGGATTTTAAGCTAGGATGACAAAAGTGTTTCTTTCGAACAGCAGATTCTTGGTGTCACAAAAGTGAATTCACAGCCTTGCAGCCATCACTTTTTTATATGTGACCAACTGGCAGAAGTTGTGCTATGTATTACATTGCATTATTTTTTTTAAACAAATCTTATTTATAAAAACATGGCGGAAACTTGCATAATAGTCCAATTTTATAATCATCATGGAGGAGACACAATGCATAAAAACAATCTCCCTATGCAATCAAAGATAACAGCATAACACATTGAGGCAAAAGTAAAGTCTCTAATCCAAGGGGTTGTGCGATCTATCCTGTAAATTATCAGGATCCAATTTCCTGAAGCGAAAGGCGAAGCAGGTTTTAAGCAGTTGCCACCTATTGTGATGAACCAGGAATGAGACACGGACACGGAGAGTTTATATTTGTGGTTATAGACTTTTATTGAAACCAAAAAAGGGTTGGAAAATACCTTGCTGTCCCTGCTCTAAGTGTAGTTTTCCCTACCTAAAGCAAAACTAAGGGTCTGTACAATGTCAAGATGTCCAAAGCAAAAATATCCTGTGGCCTAAATACTGTACTGGTCCTCACATTCTAAAAAATAGCTCTGAGGTGAAAAGGGAAATGTCTTTGGCTTTGTAAAGTGTACAAATGTTCAAAAAGGAAAGGCGTAGCTCCAATGCAAAAGTTCCAAATGGTGAAAGTTCACAGTTCCAGGGGTGAGTGGGGCTCCTACACTGCACTTTATACTTTTAAGAATGTAGCCTCCTTTTGGTCAACAAAACAATTTGTATGCAAAACAACTTGACTGTTAGTCTTAATTTTGGTAGGATACCTGGTGGACTCTCTTGCCAGGTTTCTTCTCCTCCTTAATATACTTTCAACACAGTCTTTGGCTATGTTTGATGAATCCTTATCAGGAGTCCCACATGTGATTTACATTACACACTGTTTGACTTGACTTTGCCTGGGATAATCTCCTGCCAGGGCTTTGTCATATGCTTCATTCAATACATTTACAAACGTGAGTTTGCCTGGTATGCTCTCCTGCCAGAGCTTTCTCATATACTTCACTTAACACACTTGCAGCTTGAACCTGCCTGGTATACTCTCCTGGCAGGGCGTTCTCATATACTTCATTTAATACACTTACACCTTGAATCTGCCTGGTATACTTTCCTGCCAGGACTTTCTCATATGTTTCACTGCGCACACTTGCAAACTTGACAACATCTTATATTCATTCTGTTATGTCACTTTAGGAAATATAGAGCCTCCCGCTCTTTCTCATCTGCTTCACTTATTCATTTTTGCCTTCGGTAGGGTTGCCAAATTGCCCCAGTGTCCCAGCTTCCCTTGGATAGACCCACTGGCTCTCAGTGGTATAAATATTGAGTCTCCCATTCTTTCTCATATGCTACACTTATCCTTACTTGCCTTCAGTATGGTTGCTGAAGTGCCCCAGTGTCCCAGCTTGCCATAGGTGTACTCACTGGCTCTCTGTGGTGTGTCAGTTATAGCTCTTCGCATCCCGTTCCTTGTTTTGAGATTCACCACCTCTGCTCTGCAGCTTCCACATCCCTTGCGGCTCTCAACTTGCCTGCTCTCTATTTCTCCATGCTCAAGTGGTGTGGAGGGTGGTTCTAGGTACCTGTGTATGCTAGGAAGTCTTCCTTTCCCTTCCTCACATGGCATCCTTGCAGTGGTCCGGCTCCTGCAGTCTGCTCTCCTCAGCCTCCTCTGTGAGCCAGTTGGCTCCACAGATTTCTTAACAGTCCAGAGGTTCCTCAATCAAAACGTGCTTGCCGTCAAGTATGCGCTGGCAACCACTCTAGTGTAGCTTGTATTTCTGGCCTGTGTCGATCTTCATTACTTGGCTCAGTTTCCTCGTCACAGTACTTTTTAATCAGTGAAAGGGAAGTCAGTTCTTGATGTTTATGGGAAGGTATTCTCAGTAGCATTCATGGGTGGATGAAAGGAGTCATGATAATATGCCATTAAGGCAGAGCTGGGCGCAGCCACATTACCGGGGGAAGGAGGGAGGCACAAGGCCATAGCCTGAAAAGTAAATAAAATAGCCCTGAGCAGGTGCAGCTTGTCCAAAATGGGTGGAGGGGGCGTTGACCCAGCAGCCCCCTCACCCATTATGGAGGAACAGAGGAACCAGCCCAGTGAAATACTGAGCACTCTCTCAACTGCTTTTTCCAGCTGAAGGAGTGCTCCTGGGCTGTCTGAGCTCTCAAAGGGAAAAACTGTTTCCCTTTGAACGTTCAGTTCCACAGTCGCACATGTTCAATGAGCCATGGAAGGCTCGGGCGCATTGCTTTTCCAGCCTTGCATAGCTCAATGGAAATGCTGGCTGGGGAACTGCATGTCTGTATTTGCGAGTGGGAGCTCCTGCGCCTCCTCGCATATACAGGGCAGACTGGAGCAGGGCGTTTCAACACCCACACTCAGGCCCCTGCACGCATGTGCAGAAACCAGGAAGCTTTTGTTACTCGATTCTTGTTCATGATGCAGGAGCTGGATCGCTGGTGATGAAACTTCAGGACCGGGGAAGAAGGTACGTTTATGTTAATTTATTTTTTATTTATTTATGTGTATGGTTGTGTGTATGCTTGTGTTATGAGTGAGTGTATGATGATAGGTGCTTGTGTGAATAAGAGTGCTTGCTGTGTGAATACTGTGTGAATGTGTGTGTGTGTGTGTAGGTCCGTGGAGCTGAGTTTGGTGGGGAGAGCCCAGGAACTGAGTTAGGAGTGGGATGAGGGAGCATAGAGGATGTGATGGGAGCAGGAGGGGGAGCCCAGGCACTATACTGGGAGTAGGGTGCGGTGACGGCGCACAATCGTTCATTGCCATTTGGGCTTACTGTCCATTTTACTGCCCAGGCCAAAAACATTTGAAATCCACTGCATTAAGGGATGGGGAATAAAGGAAAATGGGGCTACCATGTCTCGTCCGATGATGTTGTGTCATTCTTCTGAGGGTTGGCTCCCCCCGTGAGATTCTCCCTCATATAGCCATCCCCAGGGTCAGAATCAGGTAGCGGCTGCCATTCCCTGGCCACATCGGGAGTGGTCACCCCGGGAATGGAGTGATGACAGCATCAGATTCATCAAATACCCTTCCCCTAAAGACGGGGCTTCCCACCCAAGGGATATTCTCTCTGCTTTGACCTGAGGTTTCTTCTGGGGAAGAAGTTACTTCCTCAACCTTAGTTTCACACCTCCAGACAGTTCCTTCAGGTATAAACCCTTCATCACAGGAATCAAAAGGGGAATAAGGAAGGGAAGAACTATTTGTCACGGTTTGGAGAATGACTTGCAGTCACCGTAGGGGTATTGTCCAAATGCTTCGCTTTCCCACCCGAGACACCACTCTCCTCACCTGAGTCTTCAGGGTCTGGGGCTCCGACGCCGTGTCTGTGGGCAAGGTAATCCTTTTTACTCTTCGTTGTGAGTGCTCTGACACGGAAGGAAGCCGTGGTGGAACTCTGTATAGGTTACCACCTTGGCTCCACTCCCGTATGCAGGCGGGTAAGGGGAAAAAGCCCAAAGGCGGAAAAAACCCCTGAGTTGTAGTCTTGGGTTGCGATGGGAGTTGTAGTCGTCGCTGGATGGAAAGCGGAATTCTATAGCCTCGGAATCCCTGGGTAAACAACACGAAGGTTCTTCAGGAGAGGAAATGACCAGGGAGGAAGGTACGCTGGCAAGTAGCCGGTAAGCGTAAGAACGCAGAAGCAGAGGGGAAATAGGTGGAGAGGAGGAACCGCCAGGGAGACGGGGGAAGGAGGAGAAATGAAGGGAGAGAACTCCCCAGCAGGGGAAACAGGAGCAAGCGAGGGAAAAGCACTGGAAGCGTCTCACCGTGAAAACGAAAGGAGACGGTTGCAACGCAAGGAATCATGGGAAGCAGGAAGTAAAATAGGCTGGATGAGGAACAGAGGAGAAAACACTAGACCGTAGACAGAGAAACGTGAAAGGAACGTGGTGGCCGTGTTAATGGCGGCGAAGCCGTAACAGCGGCATCCATCGCCAACCAAGAGGGTTCATGACAGTATGCCCCCTCTTACTGCCCACCCCGCCCGGCTTACCAGGATGGCACCGATGAAACCTAGCTACTAGGCGGGGCGCTTTGACAAAATGCACGGGTTCCCAAGAATCTTCAGACCTGGGATAACCTCTCCAGGAAATGAGATATTGTAAACGTCCCCGGTAGTAGCGGGAGTCACGGATCTTTGAAACTTCATACTCCTCCTGGGAGTCTCTGGGTGAAATGTCTTGCAAGGGTGTAGACCTGAAACGTGGTTCAGTATGTGACTCTTTGAGAAGGGAAGTATGAAACACCGGGTGCACCCGGCGAAGGTAGGAGGGTAGTTGAACCTTGTAAGCCACCGGGTTGATTCTTTCTAGGATGGGAAACGGACCCAGGAACCGAGGTGACAACTTGGAGGACCGGATCCACCTTGGTAGATATCTGGTCGAAAGCCAAACCTTCGTCCCTTTAGTCCAAGAGGGGTCCGTTTGGCGATGTCGATCAGCAAGGGTTTTGTAGGTCCTAAGGCTCCTCGCTAGACTGTCTCTGGCCGTCCGGTGAGCCTCAGAAATTTCCGACAAAGCCGCTTCGGCAGCAGGAGAGTTACTGGCGTGAGAAACAATGGGCCAGATGGACTTGGGATGAAGACCGTAGTTGCAGTAAAAAGGAGAGATACCTGTGGCAGAGTGTTTAGAGTTGTTATAGGTGAATTCTGCAGTGGGGAGGAGTTGTACCCAATTATCTTGGAGTTTGTTTATGTAGCATCTGAGATATTGTTCCAGAGTGGAATTGAGTCTTTCTGTCTGACCATTGGTCTGGGGATGATAGCCAGATGAAAGAGCACGGTCTATACCTAACCGGAAACATAAGGCCTTCCAGAATTTGGATATATATTGGCTGCCCCGGTCCGAAGTAATCTTATCGGGCAAGCCGTGAAGGCGGAATATATCTCTGGCAAAAACCTCGGCCATGTGATTGGCCGTAGGTAAGCCCTCTAGTGGAGAGAAATGGGCCATCTTGGTGAATGAATCTATGGTTACCATGATGCAAGAACAGGACTCTGATAAGGGTAAATCCACAATGAAGTCCGTAGACAAGTTCCCCCATGGCCTTTGTGGTATGTCAGGCTGAGTAAGGAGACCTAACGGTTTGCCTGTTGGATTCTTTGCCATAGCGCAGACTGGGCATGCTTTGATGTATGACTGGACTTCTCGTCGAAGATTGGGCCAGAAAAACGAGCGTTGTACGAGGTCAATGGTGTTTGCCTGGCCTCGATGTCCTGCAACTCGGCTGTCATGGCACCAGTAGAGAATCCTCTTGCGGAGATGTCCTGAAGGTATGTAGAGTCGGTTCTTGTAAAACCAGAGACCATCCTTGGTATGGAACTGAGACGCCAAGTCTTTGTCTTTACAATAGGGTTCAGCGTCCGAAGCCTCTTTGAGCTCCTGTAGAAAGGTGTGAAGAGGTGCCACTATGCGAGTAGACGGAAACATGGGTTCGATTGAGTGGTGGGCCGAACCAGTAACCGACTCCTTGCGCGACAAGGCGTCGGCTAGGACGTTCTGTGAGCCTGGTAAATAGGTAATGGTGAAATCGTATTGGGAAAAATAATAAGCCCATCGTGCCTGGCGAGAATTTGCACACTCGAGGGACTGCAGGACCTTGAGATTCTTATGATCCGTGCGAATGATGAAGGGAATACTGGCCCCCAATAACAGATGTCGCCATTCTTCACAGGCCAATTTCATAGCTAGTAACTCCTTTTCTAGGACAGTATAGTGAAGTTGACTGATGGTCAGAGTGCGAGAGAGGTAGGCGACTGGATGTTCTATACCTTCGGACTCCTGGAGTAATGCAGCACCCACGGCCGCGGAAGAGGCATCGGTTTCCACGATAAACTGTTTAGTTTGATCGGCCTGGAGCAATATGGGTGCTGAGCAAAACAAAGTTTTTAGATGTCTGAAACTAGACTCTGCCGTCGATGACCACACAAAGGTTCCAGATGATTTCTTGAGAAGTGCGGTTATGGGTAGCACCATTTCGGAGAACCGGGGAATGAATCTTCTGTAAAAGTTGGTTAAACCCAAGAATCTCTGAACCTCTTTGACTGAGGTGGGAGAAGACCATTCTATAATGGCAGACACCTTGCGAGGGTCCATGGAGATACCCCGGTCAGACAAAACAAACCCCAAATAGGGAATGCTCGAGACCCCGAACTGACATTTCTCCGGTTTGGCTAGCAAACGGTTCTCCTTAAGACGAGAAAGCACTGTCCGAACATGCTCTTCGTGTTCTTCCTTGTTGACGGAAAATACAAGAATATCATCCAGGTAGATGATCACTGAAACAAATAAGAGATCTGAAAACAAGCGGTCCATAAATCTTTGGAAAACTGCGGGGGCGTTAACTAGTCCAAAGGGCATGACTCTGTATTCAAACAATCCGAAGGGTGTTCGAAAAGCCGTCTTCCATTCATCCCCCTTGGCAATGCGCAATAAATGGTATGCATTGCGAAGATCCAGCTTAGTGAAAATGTGTGCACCTTGAACTGCCTCAAGAATGTCCGTGATAAGTGGCATAGGGTAGCGGTCTCTGACAGTGACCTTGTTGAGACCTCTGTAATCAATGCACGGTCGTAATTCTTTGGAATCCCTCTTGGAGATGAAGAAAAAAGGAGCACCGGCCGGAGATTTTGATGGTTGAATGAGGCCATTGTGCAGGTTCACATCCAGGTAAGTTCGCAAGACCTCCTTCTCGGATCTGGACAAGGAAAACATACGACCGAACGGAACCAGTGCATTGGGCTCAAGATCTATAGAGCAGTCCTCAGGACGATGGGGTGGTAAAGGTGCTGGCTTGACTTCTGTGAAAACCTCTCTGAAAGCCTCACCAAGATGTGCCATATTATGGATAGTTGGGGATTCCTGACTAGAGACAGGGGTGACCTGTAGTTGAAGATAAGATTGTTGGGGAATACAATGCTTCTTGCAAAACTCAGACTCGAAACGTAGCAAATTAGATACCCAATCGATTTGTGGGTTATGTCTCCGGAGCCAAGTGATTCCCAAAATAACTGGAAAATGGGCAGCTCTAATGATGTCAAATTGAAGTTTCTCCACATGCTGGAAAATTCGAACTTCTAGCTCCTCAGTCGTCTGTGTTATGGGTCCCGAAGACAAGGGGGTTCCATCGACACCTTCCACCTTCTGGTCTTCGAGCCTGGCTAGCCTTTTGAGGCCCACCTTGTCAACCCACAAGGTATCAACGAAGTTACCAGCTGCTCCACAGTCCAAGAGTGCCAAAGTCTCTACGAACTGGTCTTGGATCATCACACTGATATTGATAACCATAAGCCTGGAGTCTTCCGGTGTCTTCTTAGTGGATACGGCCAAAGAAACGTAGGGACTGGAAGTTTTGGATAACCACCGGTTTTCTGTCCCTGTTAAAACCGGGGTGATTCGTTTCCCGAACGCCGTGAAGGTAGTTCGGAACAGTCTTTGAGTAGATGTTTGTCAGACCCACAGTAGGCGCAAAGCCCTCTTTCTCTTCGTCTTCTTCTTTCTTCCATGGTGAGTGGTGCTCGGGTGGTTCCAATCTGCATAGGTTCTTCACTCTGTTTAGAAGATGGAGGAAGAGGGTTGGATGATGTCCCTGTGGTAAAGGGATTTTCTCTGTAGCGTCTTCTTTCATTGCGTCTCTCCTGGAGACGATGTTCAATCTGTAGGACTGAGGATAAAAGGTCCGAGAAAGAGGCAGGCCGGGGAGACCTGGCCAGTTCGTCCTTTATCTCCTCTTTGAGACCTCTGCGAAAAATGGCAAATTGTGCCTGTTCAGGCCAACCGGCCTCTGCCGCCAGTGTCTTAAATCTAGTTATGTAAGTAAGGAGGTCTGAGGCTCCCTGTTTGACATCCAGGAGATCCTCACAAGCAGTGTAGGTGAGTTCATGTCTTTCGAAGGATTCCCTGAGAAGAATCTTAAAACTCCCGTAGTTCTGTAGAACCGGATTCTCTCCGGTCACAAGAGGTGTAGCCCACGCTAGGGCATTGCCCACCATGTTCGAAATGAGGAAGCCCACCTTAGCCTGATCCGAAGAAAACGTACGAGGGCGGAAAGTGAAGTATATGGTGGCAGCTTCCAGGAACTCTTTAAGTTTCTTGGGTGAACCGTCGAACTTCCCCGAAGATAGGGCCATAGGTGGCAATTCTGGGGGAGGGGAAGGTTCTTTGCCCAGAACCAACTGTTTTAATACCACATTTTCCGCCTTAACAGTCTGAAGCTCTTGAGAAAGGGACTGTACGGCTTTCCATAGTTCTTGGATTTGATCCTGCAACTGTTCTGGAGTAGCCATGAGTTTTTTTTTAGGCGTTGCAAACTGTCACGGTTTGGAGAATGACTTGCAGTCACCGTAGGGGTATTGTCCAAATGCTTCGCTTTCCCACCCGAGACACCACTCTCCTCACCTGAGTCTTCAGGGTCTGGGGCTCCGACGCCGTGTCTGTGGGCAAGGTAATCCTTTTTACTCTTCGTTGTGAGTGCTCTGACACGGAAGGAAGCCGTGGTGGAACTCTGTATAGGTTACCACCTTGGCTCCACTCCCGTATGCAGGCGGGTAAGGGGAAAAAGCCCAAAGGCGGAAAAAACCCCTGAGTTGTAGTCTTGGGTTGCGATGGGAGTTGTAGTCGTCGCTGGATGGAAAGCGGAATTCTATAGCCTCGGAATCCCTGGGTAAACAACACGAAGGTTCTTCAGGAGAGGAAATGACCAGGGAGGAAGGTACGCTGGCAAGTAGCCGGTAAGCGTAAGAACGCAGAAGCAGAGGGGAAATAGGTGGAGAGGAGGAACCGCCAGGGAGACGGGGGAAGGAGGAGAAATGAAGGGAGAGAACTCCCCAGCAGGGGAAACAGGAGCAAGCGAGGGAAAAGCACTGGAAGCGTCTCACCGTGAAAACGAAAGGAGACGGTTGCAACGCAAGGAATCATGGGAAGCAGGAAGTAAAATAGGCTGGATGAGGAACAGAGGAGAAAACACTAGACCGTAGACAGAGAAACGTGAAAGGAACGTGGTGGCCGTGTTAATGGCGGCGAAGCCGTAACAGCGGCATCCATCGCCAACCAAGAGGGTTCATGACACTATTAGTGTTTTTGTGGAGTGTCTCAAACCTCTGAAAATCTGTTCCAATTATCGTGTCTTCCTGAAGTCCGGGAATGACAGCAGCGTTTATTGGTGTCGATTCTCCCTGGACTCGGATGGTGACTGGGCTTTTGTGTTATATTTCTTCAACCCCATGGATGCAGGTCATTTTCACAGGATGTCCCCTTCCCAGTTCTCTGGTTGAGATTAAGTCAGCTCTTACAGCTGTCCGCTTGCTGCCAGAATCAATTAAAGCCGTGACTGGCACCCCATTCACTATTGAGGAGTCATGTGTTTTAAATGGGGTAACCCCAAAGAAGTAATTACTTGCAATTTCAATAAATTCCTCTTCCGGGAAGCTTAATTCCTCCCAGTCTCTTCCAGTCATATACCCAACTTCCATGGGATCCTCCTTTTTATTTAATGGACGTTGCCTAGCTAATTGTCTAGACTGCCCAAGGAAAAACATGTGATTGAGAGTGGTTTAAAGACGCGCTCTTCTTCTGATTTAATACCCCGCCCTTTCTTTGCCCACCATAGTTTTATATCTCCACTGCCAACATCTTTTAACACTGGTTTAGAGAAACTGTCTTGACTCATGTCTCTTGTGGGTCTTTGGTCTCCTGGGGAACAAGAGGAAGGGGGGATTCCTTTTTGATCCTTCTTAGTTTCTTCACCGCAGTGGTTTGTTTTTAATTGTCTATTGGCTTCTGCGTAAATTTGGGCGGTCTCTACACCCATTGCTAAGCTTGGTTTGTTTAACTGAAGGGCTGCCCTTTGCATGTAAGGTGGCAAGGAATTGGTATAGTGCTCAATGTTCGTTTCTATAACTTCTGGTAAAGATTTCTTCCCAAGCCATAAAGAGATTGTGTTTTGTATTCGGGCCCACAATTCTAAAGGTGTTTCTCTGGCGGTTAGTTTTGATTTCCCTTAACTTCTGTTTGTAGAAGTTATCTGTTTTGCCCCCCCTCTGCAATAATCCTTGTTTCATTTCATTAAATGTTGCTGTTCCCAAAGGATTCAAAAGGTGGTATGAATTCTGTAATTCTCTTCTTAATAGGGGAACCAGGTAACATGTTTTTAAGTCGTCTTCCCAGTTGAATTGCTGTGCCAGCCTTTCAAAATTGAGAAGAAAATGTCCCAAGTCCTCCCCATCTTAATTAGGCTGTAACACTGCGTACGGCGGGATAGGTCTCTGCTGGGAGGCAACAATTTGATCCAGGTCAGCCTGAAACCGTGTTTGGGCTTAGATCAGGTGGGGGTCTCTGTGGTATGTTGCCCTTCAAAAAAATCAATGTCCCTTTCAAAAGCACAAAGATAAGAAGTCCTAATGGGAACTACTGTTTGTTCAGGCAAAAAGGAAAATGTTTTCTCTTCCGGTTCTTGAGATTTGTCTATCTCTATCTGGGTTGTTTGGTCCGTGGTCACACTTAGTTTTATAGTTTCCCCTAAATCTTCCTTTCCTGCAGGGATCCTAGTAGGCCTTCTGAGACTTGGTTTTATGCCTAGAGCAGTTACTGGTGGAAGGTGTTTAGCAAGGTTTAGCTTGCTATTGGGTTTCACTACATAATCTGTCAATCTTAAAACATCTTGCAAAGGGCGCCCTTGGATAATAAGCCACTGGCAACTGATGGGGAGATGGAACGTGCTTACTTAATGCTTGGTTAATGTTAAGGATCGTTTAATTTGTGGCTACTTCAATAATAAATTCCTCTTCGTGTGATTGTTTGGTAATCAGTATCATAGACGATGTCAGTTAAGAACAAATCATTCTAAAGGGTTCCCCAGCTTTTGTCTGCTGAGTCAATATCCCATTTTGACACCATATATGAGGAACCAGGAATGAGACGCAGACACAGAGAGTTTATACTCGTGGTTATAGACTTTTATTGAAACCAAGAAGGGGTTGTAAAATGCCTTGCTGTCCCTGCTCTAAGAGGGATTTGCCTACCTAAAACAAAACTAAGGGTTTATCTGATTTCAAGATGTTCAAAGCAAAAATGTCATGCATGTGTCCAAAATACTGTTGTGACCCTCACATTCTAAAGTTTTACTCTAAGGTGAAAGGGGAAATGTCTTTGGCTTTGTAAAGTATACAAATGTTCAAATAGGAAAGGCGTAGCTCCAACAAAAACGTTCTAAATGGTTAAAGTTCACAGTTCTAGGGGAGGGATACCTTCCCCTAGGTTTTCTCTTCACTGCACTTTAAACCTTTAAGGATGTTTTCCTTGGTCCTCCTTTTGGTCAACAAAATTATTTGTATGCAAAACAACTTGACTGTTAATATTAATTTTGGTAGGATACATGGTCTTTTCTCATGCCAAGTTCCTTCTCCTGGTTAATAAACTTTCAACACCGTCTTTGGCTATGTCGGATTTATCTTTATCAGGACTCCCTCATGTGATTTACTTTACACATTGTCCAACTTGACTTTGCCTGGTATGCTCTCCTGCCAGGGCTTTCTCAGATGCTTCACTTAATACTCTTGAAACTTGAATCTATCTGGTATACTTTCCTGCCATGACTTTCTCATATGTTTCACTGCGCACATTTGCAAACTTGACAGTATCTTATATTCATTCTGTTATGTCTATTTAGGAAATATCGAACCTCCCATTCTTTCTCATCTGCTTCACTCATTCTTATTTGCCTTCAGCAACCAAGGGTTGCCGAAGTGCCCCAGTGTCCCAGCTTCCCTTGGGTGGACCGGCTCTCTGTGGTGTGCATCGGTTCTCCAGTAGAAAATCTGCAGCAACACTTTGGCATCTTGTTTCTTGTTTCCCGGTTCACCACCTTTGTTCTGCGGCTTCTGCATCCCTCGTGGCTCCTGCTTGCCTGCTCTGGGTTTCTCTGTGCTCCAGTGGTGTGGAAGCTACTTCTCGGTACCTGCGTATGCCAGGAATTCTTCCCTTCCCTTCCTCTCGTGGCATCCTCACAGTGGACTGACTCCTGCAGTTTGCTCTCCTCGTCCTCCTTTGCGAGCTGGTTGGCTTCACGGATTACTTATCAGTCCAGAGGTCCATCAGTCGATACACAGAGGACCAGATTCTCCCAGCCAGTGACTCCCTCCTGTCAGCTGGTTCAGTGGTTTAAATGTACCGGTATAATGTATGCACTGTCAATTACTAGAGCTCAGCTTGTGCTTCTGGCCTCTATTGATCTTCTTTACTCGGCTCAGCTTCCTCATCATAGTACTTTTGTACGCATGGGGGATGGATGGTGTATCCCTAAAAGGAAAAGGGGAATACCATGTCTCATCCGATGATGTTGTGTCACCCCTCTGAGGGTTGCCTGCGCCATGTGATCCACCCTCATATAGCTACCCCCAGGGTCAGGATCATGTAGTGGTTGCCTTCTCCTGGCCACATGGGGAGAGGTCTCCCCTGGGAAAGGAGTAATGACATCATAAGAATCATCACAATATCTTTTGAGTGTTGACATGCTATTAATTGGTCCTGCTAGGATTCATCACAATCATTCTGGTTCCATGTCATTTTTTTGAAAAACCACTTTGAATAATTTTTTATTTGGGCCCCCAATCCTCCTTCCCCTAGTACCTGCCCCTTTTAACCCCTTAAGTCACAACCCCCTATATATTTTTAAGTGTTTTCGAAGTAATTACTGTTGGAAAAACTACTGGAAACCACCATTATACCCTAATAATTCAGTGAAGCAAGTTGTAGCCCTCTGGGGTATAATTCCAACTCATTAACATGTGCCTCACGGCCAATGGTAAAGCCAACAAAGTGAGCCTGAAGATATCCTCAGATAGGCCTCAAATACTCCCAGCAGACACCCCACAGGGATCAAGTCTATCCCTCCATTACGCACTAAAGCACAATTTTGATCCAGAAAAACTGAATAAAGAAGGAATTCACCAAAACATGCTGTAAAAATGCATTTTCTTGGTATCACCTAGGACATAATGTAGTTTCATCATTATGTGTGAAGGGGAAAGGTATGCTCTGTTAAGTGATTTGACTTTTATCAGTTTGGGCAAGAACTTCTAAACACTCTCTTAGAGTGTATGCAAATCTTCTCCAACTGAGCATCGGAAAAAGTACAACCAATGTCTCATTCCAATTCCATCCAAGCATTGGACACAGGGGGGACTCAGCCATCAGCATTATTGAATATAAAGTGGAAACTACCATCCTACAGCTGTCTGCATTCACCATATACTACAGCAGTACGGTTGACTTCGGTTCATTTGGAAACTACTGCCAGTTGCGAAAGGTGGTGCGCATCCTAACATCCTTCAGCTTTCCTCAGTAAAATCCTTAGTCTTTACCAGTGACAACAACCTGTCCTTCCAGAAACACATAGCCAAGAAGGCCCAAATAGCTTGGCTACCAATCTCCACCGTTTGCAAAATCAAACTGTTCGTCCCACCGCAGAACCTCCAGACTGTAGTGCAGGCCCTTGTGGTCTTACACATCACCAAGGGAAATGCCCTCCAGACAGGACTCGCAGCCGCTAACTTGGCTCCCCTAAATTCAGTCCACCATGCTGCAGCCCATCTTATTACAGGTGCATGGAAATGTGACTGAATCACCCCGTCCTTTGTGAACTACATTGGATTTCACTCCAGGTTAGGATACTGTTCAAGACGGTGTCCAGTCATTTTTTCGAATATAAAAGTTTAGAAAGGCATATTTTCGCATTTTTTTTCTTCTAAATGCCATTCTTTGGAATGACAATTTGTTTGAAAACAATTCGAAAGTTTGCCTTTTGAAACTTGGGTTAGGGTTAGGGTTGGGGCTTGGGTTAGGGTTGGGGGGTAGGAGGGTGGCGTGGGGGTCGGGGGGGCTAGGGTGGACCCTCCCCAATATAAACTAAAACCTTGAAACGTTAAATGGAGCAGTCCAGTGCTGAAATTACAGCACTGGACAGCTCCATCTAACGTTTCAATGTTACCAAAAAAATAAAAGCATTGAAATGCTACTTTTAACATGTAAAAGTGCATTTCAATTGAAACCAATCCATGACTATTGTCGACAGATTGGTTTCGAAAGAAATGCACTTTGCATGTTAAACAGAGCATGTCGCAGCTTTTGTTTTCGAAACTTTTGTTTTGAAACTTTTGTTTTTCAAATCTTTTGATTCAAAACTATGACTATAAACCGTTCAAAACTGCATGTATCATCTACAAAGCGTCAGGAATAGCACTCTAGCGTACCTGGTGGTTCAGCTCCACATATGTGGTGGCAAATGTTCCTTGCACAGCAAGTCAACCAATCGTCTCAAATCACAACTTGTCCGCAAATAGAGGAACCACAAACAAGAAGGTTTTTCTCTTGTCATGCACCCACCCTCTGGAACACGATCCCGGTGCCGGCTTTCTCCAATTTCACAATTCTCTCAAAACATGTTTTTTTAAACAACACCTGACCAAAGGCTAATTCCAATGGAGGTACAGACTGACATACAGACCGCCACTCACAGAAAGACGCTACTGTTAAAAGATGCCAGACCAAACACTGACTACCCACAGTCTCTATAGCGCTCCACTGCTAGCAAGCTAGGTCTGCGCTATAAACACTAACATAATAAAATAAAGTATTGATACAGTAGTTTTCCCAAGCTTTCTGTTCAAGACTTTCTGAGACACAAACACTCCCCAAGATACATAGTTCTTGGCATACAAATACCTATATGGGACCTTGATTTACGGAGAACGATAGCACATGTTGTGCTCAGTTCAGGCAACCCCCACAGACTTATACCCCCAGAATATGGAGCTATCACACCGCTCCTGCGTCACCCTTGGAGCCATGGTTTTATTGTGCACCTAACAATCACGTCATTCATCTGCCTTTACAGTTAGGGCCAATGACCAATACGCATATTGGCAGTTGACACAATGTCAGATTTTAGTCTCCAAAGTGTCTGCATTAAATATTTAATCTAAAGCAAGTGTGATTCATTCCTAAAGACTTTGATACTGAGATACTTAGCTGGGTATTGAGCCCAATGGTAACTATCTATATTATTAAAACAAGGTGTGTCATTTGGTATCGACCAAAAAGGTCATATCCACAAGACCGTACACATTAGCCATATATATAAAATCACAAATTCGAAAACACAGTGGTAGGTGTGCAGGGGTTCAAGGGGTGAAACCTGCACTCCTACTTTGGTATTTCCAATTTCAGGGGCTGAGGGGTTGTCCCCCGCATACATGAAAGTGAATGGATGTGACATTTTAAAAAAAATGCAAAATTGAATTGCAAAATGCGGCACAGTGGGCCTCGACATTTTGCAATTCGATCTACGTTATTTTAACGTTCATCCGTATAATCTATCAATGGAAAAATGCCGAATTTACTATGATTAAATTTGAATCTGGACACCTCTAAAAACTTGCCACTTCAGCCATCATTACCGCAAAGATAATCCCTGAGTCTGTGATATGTAAGAGTACGTCATCAGCGTACAAGGAAAAAACAGCTCTATGTCGACCCGAAGACAGTCCGCTGTCGTATGTCGGTCCCGCCATAAGACTACCAATGCCTCCATTCTTAGAGCTAATAAGAAGGGGCACAGTGGACACCCCTGAGGAGGACCATGTCACAGATGGAAGGAATTTTGACAATAGAGAGCATTACTGGATACGGTTGCAGAAGGGCTAGAGTGAAGAATGTTTATCCAGCTAAGTAATTCAGATCCAAAGTTCATTCGGTTCATGACAGCAAATAAATACTGCCATCATACGGAAGGCTTTTTCAGCATACAACACCACCCAATTTGCCCGCATCAAGGGCTTGATCAGCAAAAGGACTCTACACAAGTACTAAAGGTTGCTGGCCATGAATCTACACCATAAAGCGATTTTGTTCGGGATGCACTACAGATGTTGTAGGCAGCAGCAGACAGTCAGATACAACCTTTACATCTGTATTATTTCAACATATTGGTCGATGGGCACCGCAACGTGTATGTGTTTTATGGGGTTTGAGGAGCAGCATGATTAAAGCTTCACACATACTTGGAGGGAGATGTCCAATCTTCAATGTCTCTCGCCACACTGCCAATCATTTGGGGGTTAAAATAGGGGCAAGCCTCTTATAAAACTGACACCAGTCCATCAGAACCCGGAGTCCCAATATGGTTTTTACTATATCCTGAACTATTATCTTGAACTTAATACTCTGTAGAATCGACACAGACAATTTGGTACTAAGCGAAGAAATCGATTATTAAAATCGATCACAGAAAGGCCGATTTAGAAAGACCGCTAGGAGACTGCCCTGAGCGGTCTTTCTAAATCGAACTGTCAGCCCCTGAGTGTGATGGAACAGGCATGACGGAACCAGGAGTGGGAAGTCGCGTGGGCTCAGGTAAGTGTTTATGTGTGTGTTTGTGTGTGTGAGCTATGTTTGGGGTGAGGAAGGGAGAGGCAGACAGCGGTAAATGTGAGTGTGTGTATGACTGTGTGCGTCTTTGTGTGGCTGTGCCAGTGTGCCCAGGGTGTGTGTGGGTAGACTATGGAGGGCTTAGGCAGGGAAAGGGAGATAGTTGTGGACGAAAGAAGGAGTGGGGGTTAAACGCCCCCTCCCGCTGATTTTCATGAAAAATGCCAGGTGGGAAGGGTTACAGGGAGTCAGTGGATCGGATTTGGAGGGGGTTTAGGGTCATTCATATTTCTGCATATTGAAAGGCTGCACAAAATCGTTTTCTTTGTGTCCGGCCTTTAATATGCGGAAATATCACATAGAACCCATCTAAATATGGAAGTACATCAACCTCTGAGACTCAGTCTTGTTGAGAGTAGATATGCTTGTAAAAAACATAATATGTGTTGTTGATCATCATAGGGGAGGTGTGAAGGCTCCCACTCTAACCTTGGATAGATATGAGGGTCACTTTCACTGACGTTATTTGGGGTTCACCAGGGATCATAGCTGCGAATCCTGGGGGCCACAGTTGATTTTGTATTTTAAACCAGAGGCTCCTGGTGTAGTGGGGGCCCCTGTGGTGCTGGGGTCCCCGCCACACCAGGTCTGGTGGCTCCCCAGCCCAGTCCTCACCCATCAGTGTAAAGGCTAGGCCGGGAAGGCACTCAGTAGGGGTTGGAGCTGACCGTGACATGTGGCACATGTCACATGCCACGTTCAGCTCCAAACCCTTCTCCCTCTGCTTCCTTGCAGCTCACATACAGGAACCAGGAAGCTCTTGCTGATTTCTGGTTCCTGTTTGTGAGCAGCACAGAGGAGCCGAGGGCGGTCTGGAAGGACCGACCGAAAGTTTAAGAAAAAGGTAAGAAGGCTTTTAAAAAAAAATATATGATGTGTATTTTGCATGTGTGAAGTGTGTGTCAGATGTATACATGTGAATGGTGGGTGAGTTAGTGAGAAGTGATGTGATGTGTGTTTTTGAATGTTCTGGGTGGGTGGGTGTTTGCCTGTGTAGAGAATGCAATGGGTGAAGGTAAGAAAAGGTGTGAGTGAGTGAGTGACTGGTGGGTGAATGAGTATGCATGTGGTAGTGTGTTTGAATGTTCTGGGTGGGGTTTGATGTGTGCCTGTGTGGTGAATCCAGTGTGAGTGAATGTGAGAGGGGATGTATGGGTGAGTGACCGTTGGGTGAAAGGGGCTGCATGTGTGTGTAAGGTCCTGGGAGACTAGGGATCGCTGGAGCATTTTCTCCACATCCTTTATTGACTTTGCATGCTTTACTGTTATTTCGGGCAGATCCAAGTTCATGTGTGTCATTACCTGACTAGGCTGTCATTTTGGTGGCGTCAGTCTAGCCACTGGCATGACATTTATTAATTGTCATCTTTAAAAAAGCAAGCATGATAAGTAGTGTTACCTCGCTAGACTGATGCTTTGATGTAGCGGCCTGTATATTTCTTACTGTAGCATGACCTTTTATTAACTGAGCATCTATAATAAAGCAAGCATGTTAAGTGATCTTATGGGTCTAGACTGGTTTACATGGGAACCAGTTTGGATAGGTTTTCATATGGACATGTCACTTTTAATGGCCAAACCAACAGGAGTATGTTCTTACATAGGATTACTGGCATACATTGGCAGAGCCAGTTTTGTGCCCAGTGCCAGTAATGATACTATAAAAAAACATCTTAAACCAAACATGAGTATGGTCTTATATGATATGATAGTTTATTTATATAGCGCCTATACACAATGTGTTTCAAAGAGCTTCAAGGCAAGGGAGAGAACAAGGGAAAATGCAATGACATTCTTACAGGCATTACTGGGAATACTAGCATATGCTGGTGGATCCAGCATGGAAATGTTTTGTATACTGGCATGAAAGAAAAAACCATCTGAAAACTAGCTTATTTGCTTAGGCCTCTCCTGTCCACTCTGTGGGCCTCATTACAAGTGAGGCAGTACGGGGTTAACGGCGCTGGTAAAGGTTCCGGCGCCGTTAACCCCGTACCGCCTCATTACGAGGTCCCCTCGCGGGTCAGACCAGACATCCTTTGCGGGTCCCGCGAGGGGACCAGCATGCTAACAACGGGCCCGTCATTAATGGGCCTGTTGTTAGCATGCTCCCCATTCCCATTGAGCCCTATGGGGGCTCAAATGGGAATGGGGATGGTCCGGGTCTGGGTTCCCTGAATGGAGAAATACCGGGCCCTCCAAAGTCGGAATGGCCCGGTATTTCCCCATTCAGGGACCCCGGACCCGAGTTTGGAGGCAGCCATGCCCTTATTAAGGGCATGCTACCTCCAAACTCGTAATGAGGCCCTATGCCTGTCTTTTGCCCAGTTTGTCCCATTTTTTGTCTTCATGCAACGCCTTGATGCCTACAGGCGTTAGCGCTCACTAAACATATCGGGCGTCATTAGGACTCCGGCGCTAAACCATGGTGCTTTTAGCACCATGGTCCATGCCGGAGTCCGCCATGGCGGAATGGGGAATTACCACCCCATTCCGACGTTGGTGGGGCGGTAATTCCCCATGCCGCCATGGCCCTTCCCCATTCCCATTTTTGCCCCATAGGGCGGTACCGTAATTAGCACCAAGGTCCCTTTGCGGGTCCCTACTTTAACGGCTGGTAGAACCAGCCATTAAGGTCGGGTCCCGCAAAGGGACCTCGTAATTAGGCGCTAAGTATTTAATGGCACCGCAGCCTTTTACGGCGCCGTTAAACACTTAGAGCCTGGGTCATAATGAGGCCCATAGACATATATTGCAGGGACTGGCATAATAATGCATAGGGAAATGCCCTGTGCACGTTTGGTGACTTGCATCTATTGTACTGTTTTTCATGATTTACCCTACAACCTACAAAACCTATTGTTGGCATTTTCACCAGATTGTTCACAGAAAGTGTGCTGTGTAATGCACCATTTTAACCTATTATTCAAAACAAGAAGAATCCTCCTGGGCCCCCCTCCCCTAAACCCATTTTCGTTAGTATGGACTACCTCGCTACGCTCGCAATCACATACTTGAGGCAAATATTTACACCCTCCAAAAAAACAACTCACCATCCACCATTGGTGACTGGTATATTTGTGGACCAGGCACCGCCCCTTCATTCTATGTTACTTTAAACATTTAACTTTGATTAAAAAACATATTTACTTCTTTCACTTGCAGTAGTGCATGCTCCTGCAGCGGCATAATCATCATGGGCATTCCACACACGTGGTGGTCCGGCCCGGCCCAGGGTGTGATGTGCCATGTGCTTTGTTAAGGAGCTTGGGGGGGGGGGCGCCCCACAGCGTGGCTCACAGTGAAGGTCTAAATTGTGTGCTAAGCCATTGGGTACCACTGGGTCTGACAAAGGGGTGGTGTGCAGTGTGCACCTTGAAGTCTGCCAGCGAGTCCCCGGGTGAGAAGCAACTTGTGGGTGTTCTCAATTTATAATAACTGTATGGTGCCATGGATTTATGCGTGCAGCAATCATATTACATTAAATGCGGGGGTGGGAGGGGTTTAAGGCCTGTGGCCCCCAGTGTTACGCTTAGATAATAGAAACTATGGGGGGTATATCGAAAGAACCTTTCCGAGGTATTATACTCTAGAGAAGATAATGTTATCAGGTGTACTCCCCTGTGTGCAAGCAGGCCAGTCTAATAGGTTTCTTCTATCGTAGTGGTAGCTTTCTCATAGATACATTTATAACCAGGTAATTTTGTTGATACTACATCCTGGTTAATGATTTCATTTTCAGGGTTTGCTCGTGCAGCATTTTTCTCCTGGGTAAACAGCAGCGCACGCCTCCCCAGATAAGTGCTTCTTTTGCTTGTTTAACACACCAACGTCACAGATAACGCGTACTTCTGTGTCCATTCATCTATCGATGTTTCATACACTAGCTGTAGCCTGCGTTAGAGATTTTGGTTACCTTGCTACAAATACTGCATTATGTATGTTTTACATATAGACCCCACGTCGAACTGGAAAATGACATTCCCCAAATGTGTGATTGTGGACAAATCATGCCTCACTCTATGCCTCGGATCTTATATCTGGCTGAAATGAGAGTAGCTGGAAACACAGGTGCTAGAGACATCTGAATATTCTGAAGGTCGTTTGCCATGACTTCCTGGGATGTCACTTGGGGGGTGGGGTTAAATTACATAATTTCCTGTGATGTCATCAGTTGGGGTCAAGGGTCGTGTGATGTCACTTCCACTACCCCTGGCATTTTGGTACAATGACATCCCTGGTCCCTTTGTCCCTGTGTTTTTGAAGTACCTTCTTTAACACCTGTCTGGGTGATCACCTTCCCCATATTTCTTTGCTACTGTTAGTTTATAAAGAAATTTCAACTCACAATCCCTGAATAACCTAAATTCGCCCAGCTTGTTTTTAATTTCCTCCAAAAGGGATTGCTTTCCCCTTGCCGTATCTTTGACCTGGAATTCTTTTAGCTCTGCACCTACCATCTCCAGGTCTTGGCAAATACACTTCAAGGTACCACCTCGCCTCACCTCTTCTCTATTGGACCAATGATTTCTGGCCGACCTCTCTTGTCCCCCTACCGGTCTCTGTGGCGTCCGTAAAGAACTTAGGGGTTGTTATCTCCTCCTCTCTTTCGATGGATGCCCAGGTAGCAGCAGTTTGTAAGAGCGGACATTTTAAACTGCGCATACTTAGGAAAGTCCTCCCTTTTGTGCCGAAAGAATGTCCGGCTGCGGTGGTAGCAGCACTCGTCTTGAGTGGTCTAGACTACTGCAACTCATTGTATCTTGCCCAGCCCCGTTATGTGATACATCGATTACAGTTATTGCAGAACGCCGCTGTCAGAGCTATTCTGCAGCCTCCTATGGGAGCCCACATTGGCCCCCTACTGAGGCAGCTTCACTGGCTCCCGGTGGACAAGAGGATACTGTTCAAATCGTTGTGTATGGTACATACGTCCTTCAACGACCTTGGGCCAGAATATATTCAATAAAAGTTCCAAAACGGTGTCTCCGCTCTCACTCTACCTGCCTGGTCAAAGTTCCCCGGTTTAGACTGACCCGTACCGGCGGACGTGTCTTGTCGGTGGCTGCCGCCAAGGCCTGGAATGCCATTCCTCTGGCATTGCGGATGACAGTTGACCACCTTACCATCCGGCGTTTGCTAAAAACTTGGGTGTTTTAAAATTGTCGCCTACCAGCTTTGTATTCATTCCAGTACCAGGGTGCCCTCGGGTGTTTGTGCGTTCTATAAATTTGTTTAACATAACATAACATAACATAACATAACATAACATAACAAGGCCATGTTTTTCACCTCCCATACAGATACCCCTAATATAGACATTGAATACCTCCCAAAAAACAGAGGCTTGATCAACAGTACCCTTATTAAAATAGAATTATATTCCTTATTTCAAGAGCTAACCATATTTACGAATGCCTCGTCTGATAAAGCCAGGGATATAAACTTCCAAAGAGGGTGTCTAACCCTGTGAGGGTATACTTTAGCCTATCAATGGTCTGTGGAAGAGATTGCAACCAAATTTATGAACATTGTACCCTGTTAATTAGACACTAAGTGTGCCAAATCAACTTTGGGGGCACCATTGGTCCAGGGGTGAATATCGGTTTCTAAACCATCAATCAGCCCCACACCTCTAGTACAAAACAAAACCAAGCCAATTATAAACCTCCTTGTCCAATTTTGGTAATGTGGAGGGAACAGCAGGCTTATCTCTGAAAGGTCGTGGATCATTGGTTAGTTGCAACACAGAGAAAATAAAATTATTACTCAATGATAAAAGGAGTATCCAATAAAGGTTGTATTAAAAATATCTACTTTATTAATCACAACAGACAATCTAACATCACTACGAAATACAACCCACCCTGTAAAGAAATGCAGAGGACTGACAGTTTCGACAGTGTGAACCCCTTTGATCTGTAAGTGGGAGAATATCGACAGTTTCCCTACGTGCAAAGCCTCCTCCATCTCTTGAATCAAAATAAATGTTCCTTGCTTCCATAGTTGGCCCACTCTGGCCAACTCTCATTCAAATCAAGACTGATATCTATCTAAATCTGGAATCTCCTCCTGTACACCTGTGCCCAAAGATGACTCATAAGCAATGGCCCCGCGGTAATCCCAACCATACGTGGTCCTTTAAGCCATATATTCCATATAACCCCAAAAATAGGAGGTTCACGAATCCTGCTCTGTATTTTCTCTCTAGGAACCCACAACCACTCGCCCACTGTAGCCGGTCTCAGGTGAATGTTTTTGGGAAAAACCCATTGCCTACCCTTGTCCTCCCTCAAATGAGGAACCAACACCCTCAGCTGTGACACCATAAAGTATGTGTGGAGGTCAGGAAACCCCACGCGCCCTGTGCTTGGGTTGCTACAGAGTATCGTAGCCCACACGTGACTTCTTCCCCTGCCACAAAAAACACAGCATACACCCTCTAGCCTCCTTGAGGAACCCGTCAGGCACCATTATCAGAAAGCATCTGGAAAAGGTACAAGATCCTAGGGAGGAAGTTCATTTTCAATGCATTAAGGTGGCCCATCCATGATATAGTGAGCTTCTCCCATTTTGACATGTCACCATACAATTTACTGAGCAAAGGCGGGTAATTGGTTCTTGCATAGTTCACTCAACTTCTGAGGCAAGGCACCCACTATCCCTAGCCCCATCCTTGTCAGAAGGGAACAGACGAGGCTTGCCTCTATTTAATTTAAACGCAGATAACTCCCCATATTGAATGATCACCTCGATTGCTGGCAGGACGGAGATGTGGGGATTCCTCACATGCAACAGGACATCAGCATGCACCCCAAGATTGAACTCAGAGCCCCGCACCTGGATTCCTTCTACCTGAGGAGTATTCCTGAGCATCTCTGCATGTGCTTCCATTGACAAAGCAAAAAGTGAGGGCGCGAGCGGACACCCCTGTCTGGTCCCTCTGTACAGCGTAAATGCCCTGGAGTACTTTCCATTAACCTCCACCCTGTCCAACAGGCCCGAGTACAGAGCCTGAATATAGGTAAGGATATTCCTTCCAAACCCATATTTCCCCAAAACCGCATACAGGAAAGCCCAATCGTCCCTATCAAAGGCCTTCTCCGCATCCAAAGCCAGGAGCATCGGGATACCCCCCTTCCCAAGAGCCATGCCCAGATACAATGTCTTCTGCAAAGTGACCCCCCTTGTCTCCCTTTGGTAAAACCCACCTGGTCAACATGAACTAGACGAGGCATCACATTCTCCAATCTTGAGGCTAGCACCCTAGTAAACAATTTTGCATCCACATTAAGCAGGGATATGGGTTGATAGGACCCACATGACCTAGGGTCTCTTCCATCCGAAATCAGGGCCTGACAAAAGTCATTCGTAATTGGCGCACCACCTTACCCAGCTCAAGGGCTTTCAATTCCTCCCTTTTACCCCTAACTTCCTGCATTAACCTCTCCCTGCCGTTGCCCAAATATCTAACCAAAAGGAGGGTCCTTTACCTTTCTTATTTGCCCCTTCCCATTTCAGCAATCCATGCCAGGTCGCCTTGGCTGCCCCCCGAACTATGCAATAATCCACCTCCCCATGTCATGTATCTCAAAGTATTCCATAATGCCCGCCCGCAACTCATCGTGGAAACCACTTGTCATTCCACAGCGAATCATTACATCTCCTTAACGAGTCCCAGCACTGCAACCCCATGAATGAAAATTCCATATAAACCATATCATGGTCTGACCAACTGATGGACACAAGGTCACTGGCACCAACCATACACATAATTTCCCTTCCCAAGCAAATATAATCAATACGCATGTAGGTACCATGAGGGGGGGAAGTAAAATGTAAACCCCAGTCACCCGGGTGAAGCTGTCTTTACACATCCTGCAATCCATACGCATCCAAACACTCACAAAGTCCCCCTCTCCCTGCTCCCGATATCAAGTCTCCATCAACCCCTATGGTCTTCCTGTCCAACCTGGGGTCTGCCCACACGTTAAAGTCCCCACCCAGTATAACTGATCCCTTAGCTTCCCTAAAAAGTTGAGCCAAAGTCTCCTCAACAAAATCTTTCTACCCTTGATTGTGACCGTATATAGTAGCAAAGGACAACCATGTGCCCACCCTCGTGATTGTCACCAACAAGACATTCCCACTCCCCTCCCTCCATACCCATATATTACCCAGTTTTAACCTCTTATGTAGGAGTAGCGCAACCCCACCTTTCTGTACCTCCCCGGATGCCCAAAAGGTATCGCCAATCAGTCCCGAAAGGATACGCCTCTCTTGCCCTTTATCGTCCTAGTTTCCTGTATCATTATCACATCTAATCCGGATCTCCAGAATTCCCTTGCAACTAACGATCGCTTCATCTGGGAGTTTAAGCCCTTCACATTCAGGGTCCAAACAAACAGGCAATCCGCCTGTCCCCCCTTATTTCTTCCTATTGTTGCCATCTAATTCAGCCGCTCAATGCACTCCTCCTGTGGCACACACACTCGCCAGATCCCATATCACCAATCAATACCCAAAGCTGCCCCTCTCCCCTCCTCCCAAAGCCCCAAAACACCTCCTCTCCCTATCCCCCCAAGCCTCCTAGCTCATTAGATGCCCATCCAAAGCTGGGCCACCAAGGTAAGACATGCCCTGACCCAGAAACCAGATCAAACACAAACATAATAGACTGCCTGAGAGTCCATGATACCAGCTCATCGGAACATCTAACCCCATTGCCTCGCTTCACCGGCGAAGGAGTGTTAAGCCTCTGAAATGTTCGGCCTCTGGGAACCCTCTTACGTTGCATCAGTCCCCTCAATGCTTCCTGGTTCTCTACCAATCCTGCTGGCTCGACCAGCCCCCCTCCTCCATTCTTTTCACACTCCGAGAGGTGCTATAGAACCTGTACCACTTCAGCACCTTTAGCTATATGATAGTACACCTCTGTGATCTCAAATACCAAGGCAAAAGGAAATGTCCACCTGTACCATATCGACCCTGTCGGACAGCCAAGCTATAGGGGGCCGGCAGACCCTGTGCCTCGACATGGTAAAGTTCGAAAGATCCTGGTAGATTTGTACAGTGTCCCCCTCATACTGTGTGTTGCATAGACGCTTAGCCTTTTCCAACACTACAGCCTGCTCCGTGTACCTTAAGAATTTCACGACCACAGATCTTGGGCCTCTACCTCTGGCCATGCCTCCTCTGTGAATCGTTCAATGTCCAATTTCATTCCACCCACATCCAAGAACATGGCATTCACCAATGCTTTATTTGTCTTCCCTACATCACCTGCTGACTCTTTCTTCTGTTCCTGCAGACCGAAAACTCAAAGATTGTTCCTCCATTCCCTGTTTTCAAGGTCATCCATTTTCAACTGGTAATTCTCGTCTCTAGTCTCCAGATCCAACAGCCTACCCTCAAACTTCATTTCAACAGGATCTGCACTGAAGTGATTATTCTCAATACCTTTAAACAGGTTCTCAAGGACCTCAACCCTGCTTTTGAGGTCTGAAACTGAGGCCTGTACTTCAACTCGCAGTGCCCGGATCACCTGCAGTATATCTCTAATGTCCCCCTTCGTTAATGGGGCCTGGATGTTATCTCCCACCTCAGGCGGCGGCAGCCTGTATTTATCCTCCCCCTCCATTGCGGCAGATCTCCGGAACTTCTGGAGTGTGCCAGTACCCACACCAAATTTGGCCTTCAGTGTTACACTTTGCCAACACCCCCACCAGAAATGGAAGACTACCACATGTGGCAGACACGCTGCCAGCACCCAACTGCCAAAACCCTTAGTGCGATTCAATCATAACTCACTCAGGGGGGCCAGCTCAGCACCACCTCAGCCATTCCAAGTGCAAGACAGGTCTCACCAGTCCTTCAAAGTACACCACACCACTCCAGCACCGTCAAATACCACCACAGGCCGCTGCGAGCCATCTGCAGCCACGGACCCACACCACAGTCCACCGAGGATGCCCAGTCCAAGTACACTCCAGTTATCAGACAATGTTATGTTATGTTATGTTATGGACATTTGTAGAGCGCAGCATTCACCAACAAGGGCATCAAGGCGCTAGGCAGTCAGAGTGGGAAACGGCAGCATGCAAATCAATCAAGAGGAAAAGAGCAGAGTCTTGAGTCTGAGGAACAGAAATACAAGGTGAAGAAGCAATGACAGTATCCCCACTGCAATCCAACTCCCAGCACCTCCTGCGCTTCAGGAACGGGCAGGGTGACAGCACACATATGCGAGCGCTTGTGCTCTGCCTCCACCACTTCCTGCATAAGACCCAAAGAGGGCATGGTCGATGGCACTCCTCTGAATAGCCCGCCAGATCCGGAGTGCCCATGGCGTCCCTCCACTGGATTCAGCGATCCAGGGGCGTTGCTAGGGGGGGGCTAAGGGGGCTATAGCCCCTGATATTTTGGTTGTAGCCCCGGATAGAATCTCAGGAGCTACAGCTAAAATACTAGCTAGCCCCCAGTCCCAACAGTTCCAACATTAGCTTAGCCCCGAGTCTTTTCCAGACCTAGCAACTCCCCTGCAGCGATCACATATCCTATCCGACCTCGCGCTGAGGACCGGACGCAGCAAACGCCAGCCGAAGGCCCAAACAACAGCACCACCCCAGGCGACCGCCGGGAAGCATTGCGGATCTCTTTGGGGTTTCAGCGGGCCTGGCTTCCTAAGAATCCGCTTGCCAGCGCCTGACTACTGCAGCCTTCTCAATATGTGTACCAATCGTGGAGGGTACTGCTCTCCCACAGTAATGTCAGCCTCTCGCCTCAGCTACCAGCGCTCAGGGCTCTGGTCACCACACAGAGTATTACCGGGAAACGTCTCCCGGCACACCAAGGCCGAGATTGCCACTCAGGGTGCCGGTACCTCGCTGCCAGCCAAAGCCCGCCCCTCGGGTCACTAGCCGACCCTCTCTCAATCCTCCACGATCTCGCAGGTATACTTCACCAAAAAGGTTAACAAGGCATGTGTTGCTCACCGGCACCCTTGTTTCCGGACCGGCAAATTACAAGTTTGCCTGCCGGGTCCGCTTCGCCCGACAGGTCTGACTCTACCGCACGCAGCAGCCACGGTAGGCAGACTCTTCACAGAAGCGCTGGCACCGCTAGCAATGGTGCCGACGCTTCCGTGAACCCATTCCCGTGGACTCCTATGGACTCCTATGGGACTCCATGGGAATGGGGAACAACATTTACCGGCACCGACAGGGTTTCTGCCGGACTTGTAATGAGGCCCTTAGACTTTCAACTTGAAAAGAAGGGGGAATGATCAGAGAGGGTTCTATTCTCGATCTCAGTTTTAGAAAATGTAGGGGACCAAAGAGGAGGATCAGGGCTATGCGTGAATGTTCTTTATGGGCATGAGAGAGGAATGAGAAATGTTTCCAGCTCCTTCGTGTTGAAGCCTCCAGGTACCTATTCAATGCAAATCCCTTATGAGTTTCAGTAAGGTGTGTCTACTTTTAAAATCGGTCGAAAGCAGCTATTCTAAGAATTAATTTGAAGAATAAACTGTGTTGCTTCTCGTTCAAGGTGAAAATTACCACTATGATGATTAAGTGACCCAACAGCGAGCCCTTAACCATAAGGTAGCATCCAAGTGGGTCCCTGAGAATGGAATGTTTCAAAAAGAGGGAGGCCTCTAGCGACTAAGAGGGTGCCCCTCTTTTTTTCTCCCCCAGTAGCAAAAAACAGAGATATAAAGTATCTATCAGGAGCAAAAGAGACATTTGTCGCCCTTTAAATTGATTAATGGGGATCAATGATACTCATGTACACTAAACGTGATCATTGGTACATTGGTAGGATATAGAAATCTCAGACTGGAGTAGGATGGAATTGACTTGCTAGATTAAAAGTCCTTTAGACAAGTTCAGAATCGTCAGCCTTGAGAAAGCTTACGGAGGCTGAAACACGTGTTGGCTTTCATTGGCTTACAAAGGCACAAAACTCTTGATATGTGTCAAAGGAATAATTACAGTTTATAATGCCCCCCGTTAATTATTGAGTCTGAATAGTAAATTACGAGGATTGGTAAGGTCAAAAAGTGCAGTATGATTTATGTACTTAATAGAAAGTTGTACATGGATTAGTATATGATATGATTATCTACTAACAGTAGACGATCAGTGAACTATGTAATGGGAAGAGCGCATTAGGTTTGGAAAGCTTAACTTCAATAGATGATACAATTTGGTTTGAGTGGTGTAAACAAGTTTATTACATGGCAGTCTCTCTGAAATCGCACATATCTATCAGTTGTGGGGTGTCGCAGAAAGAAACGTTCAAACCCTTCACATACATTTTCCAAGCCACAGTTGGTTGCTTACAGATTTCGAAAAAAGGCCAAGTGCATTTTTTAGATCAACTGTCTAGACCAACAATGCAGTTTTTATTTTTTATTTTTTAAGGCTACCAACAATCTGTAGTGATGACCGTGTATTATTAATTTGAGCTAAGAGTATGTGGCAGCATGCGGGCATTTCACTATGAGGCGTTCTTGGCCCTCCTTCCCAGAGATCATCACTGCGCTATGCATGCTCTGCAGAAATGAAGTGATGCGAGCGGCAGCCAGATCAAGCAAAGACAAGGTGACAGGCTGTTCCTGGCCACTCCTCGGCCACTGGCTCAGCTCCCATGAAGTGGCGGGTCTGACCCCAGGATTTCCCCTAGTGGGGCTGACAGACCTCCAGTTCGCCCCTCTACCCATCATAGGTGGTGTAGTATTGCATCCGTGAGGTCCTGTCTTTTGTTTTAGTATCTCAGTGTGGCTCAACTTGCAGAGCTGGTGTTCTATGCAGGGGTGGTGTCCTGTAGAAGTAGCACTTATTTCAGCCCTAAAGTGAGTGTCATTTTTGGAATTTGCGTTATCTTTTCATTTATGAGGTACACTTGGTCGGAGATGTAGCAAGGCCGCTTTTCATTATTACATTGGTGGCGAGCTGCGTGGTGTGCAGAGTCTTGCGGTGTGTGTCAGCTTTCTGGGCTGAGCTGTGGTAGAGACCCGTCTAACGTGCACTGCCGTCACTGTCGGAGCCTGATTCTCAACATGGTGTTAAGTACCGAAAATGTATTCTGAAGCGTTTCCGACATGATGGGTACTTAACACATATTCTGAGGGCCCGGTGATAAACCTTGTAGGTGCAGTGAGCGTGCTAAACAGCACACGTCACTGCACCTTTTCCTGACACCCAGGCACCACGATTATTCTCAAGTCCTGTTTCTGTAGAGAATGGGCGGATTGCAAAATCTCGGCAGCACTTTCGTAAAATAACAAGGTAATTGTAATTCTTCGAAAGTGCTGCCAATATCGCAGCGGCACCCGTAGTTTAGGACTATTCTATCATTGAACGTGTTCCACCTTATGCAGTCCCTGAGCCCTGCTATGAAGAGCTCCAACCCCTGTATTCAGAGGTCAGTGCTCCCCCTAGTATCGGCCAATCACTGCACTCCGGAAAGGGTCCGAGCCATGCGGTCATGATAAATACTTAACACAGCGATGGGCATGTATGAAAAGACCATCAGTGGTTACCATGACAACTTTCAAATAATAGCATGTCACAAATGTGTGAGAAAGTAACCGAGAAATATACAAGAGGTAAAAATCCAGAAGAACAGCTATATAAATCATCATATAGTATGGATGGGCAGCCATATACCTTTGCTAAATGGGTCCCCTCCCCTGCACTTGCACAATCTCAATGTCACCGGGCCTACTAGGATCGTTGTCTCTGTCTTCCCTGTTCTCCCCTCCCTTGCCTCGCCGCGCCTTGAAACACTTGTGTATAGGTGCATTATAAATGCCATATCATATCTATCCCTCTAACATTCTGCTCTCTTCCATTACAGCGACACCAAAGTGGTGCCGTACATGTGTGCCACTTTTTGACATGTCCTAAAGTGGAGGAGGGCCACTGGAATCGGCATGTAAAATGGAAGATACCAAAAGTACTGGTTGCTAGGTTGATTTTTCGCCCTTCCTAGGAACAGGCTCATATATTCCGAAAGTGGCGCATTAATTTCGACTTCGGACTTCGGAGCAATCTGCCACCTTCAGAATAAGTACCGAAAATGTCGGAAATGCTTTAGACAACATTGTTGGTATTTAACACCATGTTGAGAATCTTACCCTTCTTTGGTTTTTAGGCAGGTTGAGTGCCATTTGTAAAGTACTCAACCCTGTAGTCAAGTTAACCAAATGTTTGTATGGACTAATTACACTGTCCACAGCTGCCCTATAGATGGCAGCAGTGCACCATATTTATCCCAGTTTCTTAGCCGTCAATCTGAGGTAGTCTACCATTCAAGTCTGTTGGTAAAGTTGGTCAGTGAGGCACTGGACTAGTTCCAAGGGGATTGTGTACTGAGAGTCAAGGAATCTGCCTGCCAGGGATCAGCTGGCTTCTGCTTTCTCTAAAACGGGATCACAGGGGAGCTGTCACTAAGACCTGTTAGCACAAAAACATGTACCAATGTTTTCCTAGAACTGGTGTGGTACAATAAAGAGCTTACATTAAACTTGTTGGCATGTCAAAATACTTCACATCAGACCCCTCCGCCCCCCACTTGACCACACTGCAACTTGCTGAGGTTTTTGGCAATGCACAGAAAGCTTGCACGGGATAAGTGGATTTTGTAAATGTACCTTGTTACAGCATTGATTAGTCATAATTTTTTTCCCTAAAACCTTCATATAGCGTCGCTAATAGTACTTCAAATCGATGGGATCTTGTATTCTCTGTGGTGCATATGTAATTGTATTCCAATTTGTCCAGGAGGAAAGGAATATTGGAAAGGCACATCAACATTACTGGTAATGTTTCTTCATGTGTCACCATGATCATGGGTAGAGTTCATTTCTCTGAGGTAGGGTAGAAAAAATAAGTTACTCGACCTGTAAGTCTAGTTGGATTTAAAAGATTTTTCGAGGCTTGCAGTAGCCAGGCCAGAACTCCACAACACGAACTTGGACACTGTACAACACAAACCACCATTGTTGTACAGTGGCGGACCAGCACTGAGAAAGGGGGCCGGTGTAAATCACTATATGAAATCTTTGTTGTATGTAACACATCTAGAGTGGGGAAGACAAGGCCAGATTGGACTGCGGACCAACCATAGGATAGGGAGGGGGTTAAAAGAGACCCCAGGAAGCATAAAGGTGTATATTGTTTGGGTGAGGTCACAGATAGTGTAAGCAGGAGACCACGAAGCAAGCAGAAGGAGTGTGGAGGCAATTCTTGGAGGTGTGGTATTAGTTAGTGAGTGCTGTGAGTGTTTGTAAAAGTCTGGCGAGTATGCTTAGGAGTGTAGGGAGTGAATGTTAATTGTTTGTGTGAGTGAAAGGAGGGTGTGCAAGTAGTGTAGAGAACTAGTAGTAGAGAGTAGATGTGTGGAGGAGGGAGTAATAGTATGGAGGGTGTACTACTGTGGAGGAAGAAGTAGTAGTGTGGCGGATGGCGTAGTAATGTGGAGGCCGAAGTAGTAGAATAGTGGATGGAGTAGTAACATCAAATGGTGGAGGCAAGGTTTAGAAGGAGTGAGAAGCATCAGAGGGACGGCCAAGGAAGACATAGGAAGTAGAAAAAGAGGAGATGAGTAGAGTTGGAAGGAGGAGAGTAGTAAGAGGGAAACATCAGAGAGTGAGTGTTCGGGAGAGAGGAGTACATGGGCATGACAGGAAGAAGACAAAATCATGCAGAGGTTCTGAAAGGCACGGCCCACTATCCCTTTTTAGTCAACTAATCATTGGATAGTGTAGGTTCAGCCAAGGAATCTCTGAGAGAGGTTAGACGAACAAGGCCTTTGGCCATTAGGTATTCGCGTCTAGCATAAGTCAGAACTTAGACAGTAGAAGTCAATATTCTGTATGTACTAACCTGGGAGGAAGGATATCAGGGCTATGGAGGATTTGTGTGTTGTACACGAGAGGGGGACGGACCTAGGGCCCTCCCGGTACTGTGCAGAGGTTGTCCCTCCATTGGAATGGAGGACTCTTCCATGAATCATCATTGGAATGCAGAGGTTGTCCTGTCACTGGAGTAGAATTTTCATCTGAACTGATTTGTAACTTCTGGTCTTTTGCTGGAGTCCACAGGCTAAACACGACCACCAATAAATGGATTTTAATTTTGAAATAACACAGCTACAATTTGGGGCTCATTATGAGTATGGCGGTGTGAGAAAAATTGGTGGTAATGGAATTACCGCCACATGTCCTGCTACGCCATTCTATGAGTATGGCCCTGGAGAGGGGGATTTACCTCCAGCGTCATGCTGGAGGTACATACACCCACGTTCCGATGAAAATTGGCAAAATGAATGGGATGCGCGCAGCAATAATTCCACAGCGGTAACTCTGCCAGCAGTAATTCTGCCAAAAATGCCCCATTGAGTCCAATGGACTCTCAAAAATGGGGATTAACTCCACCACCGCCACTTGTAATCCGGCGGTAATTCCGCTGGACCAAGTGGCAGTAACAGTTATTCAGTTGGGTGCTATTCCAGCAGATTTACCACCAGAATACCACCCAACTCGTAATGTGCCCCTGTATTTCATCCTTTAAGTTCTACTAAAGTGAAGTGCCACAAATCTTCTGCTTTTTATAGTGTTGTTTGTTGTATGAGTGGCACATCTGTGGGAGGTGGGTGCCTGCTAGGGAGAGCCACACATCACCATTCTATGTGTTTAAGGGGTTCAAGACCGAACACAAAAAACTCAAATGTATTTCGGCCGAATTTTGTGTGGTCTTTAAAATGCTTAATTATTACATTATACTCTCTTGCACCTACCAAGCACCCTCCCATGAAGGCGATCCCACCACCGTTCGACTACACCCACTATCCCTAAGAGCAGGCGTATCAACCCCATTGATCAGCACACTGTCTTTAAAGTAGTGCTTGGTATTGTCTGGAATCCTAGCATAAGCCTCTGAGACTTTAGGTTCTCAGGAACCCAGGGAAACTAAGCAGCCATGCAATTTTATCAGCATTATCAACCTCTTTAACTTCACATGCACACTCAAATTCATTAAGCCAGTCCATAGTGTCATTCTTCATACACACTGAGATCTTTAGGAAATCTTGGATTAGAGGAGGACCCAGACCCATGTCCAGAACCCTTGGATCCATTTGAAACTTGAAGCTTGGCCAGTTCCAATTGGTGATCCCTGTCCTTCTGTTTTTCTGCCTGCTTTCAGCTTAGCCATGTGAAATTCAAGCTCCTTCTGCCTAAACAGCATCTCTTGCTTCTTGAATTCAGCATGGTTTCAGCATCAGCACTGGCACAGGAAACATTGGACATTACATCATCCACATCCTCATGGGCACCATGAATGAGGGCAGCGACAGAACTGTCAGTTCTGCCAGTGGGAGCAGCCCCACCTCCTTCTGCGCCGTCATTAGAAACTATGGCACCGAGTTGCAACTCTTGCCATTCCATGACTCTCTGGATCATTTTCAATTTTGTACCTTGAGCAGGTAACCCACTCTCAGTACACATCTTTCTCAATGTTTCTGATCTAGAAGCATTTAAGGTTATAAAGGTACTTGTTTCGATTATATTAGATAGGTCTATGGCCTTTACAGTTATCACTACAAAGTCACTATGTGTCATGGGTAGGAATAACTTGAAATGCCTTCACTAATGTGCAACACTGGATACCTTCAGTCCTATCCCACCGCTGTACACCAATTTGTTAATATGGATTTCTGAACTCTGACCTGGTGGGCAGAGGTTCAGAAGGCCAGCCTAGTTTCTTGGAACAGGGCAACCTTCAGGACAAGCCAGACCAATCAAGGTAGCTTGGCGGCGGTCAAGACTATTTCTCAGGAAGGTTGAGAGTGACTGAAAGACCTCAATGAGCACATAGAGTAAAGGCCACTTACAATTCACTCCCAATCAGGTGTATATATATATATTAAAAATACAAATACATTTATTTCAAGGCTTTTGAGTTTCAACACCCAATTCAAATCACAGTAAAACTATTAAGCCAACGCAATCCTATCTAAATACATATATACAAGACCAATGGGGTCTAATGGGTTAATGTACGAAATGGGTCCACAACCTAAAAGGGAAAGGACACAGGCAGTGCAAATAGTCTTTAGCCCTTTCTGCATCCAACACACTCCTAACTAAGAGGCAGTCCAATCCCCAAGAAGTGTGGAGCCTATTGCTCAAATGTACTTGCACCGTTGGCGCACACGGTCGTTCAAATGGGAAAAACGGGGTCTCTTCAGGGGTCTGTAGCAGCTCAGAAAGGTGGGAGAGGTGATGAAGAATAGGTTCCCACTATTCGCGGAGGGCCTCCACTTGAGGGCACAGTCGATTCCAAGAGTTGAAAATAGTTTGCTAGTTCGCACTAGCAGTGGAAAGGAGAGGGGTCCTCAGGGGCCACCCGTGCATAAAAATGGATGGAGGTGCTAGGGGCCACCGGTTAGGGTTGCGATTACTCACTGACTCTCGGGGCAGTCCTGACCAAACTTCGGCAGTCGCGTCCACTTCGGTTGCAGGTTTAAGCGCAGCAATTTGGCGGCTCTGCAGCTTTTAGTGACGAAGATACAGCAATGATTCCCAAACAGGACAGTGCCGATTTCTCTGCTCTTGGTGGATGAATCAGGCCAGTTTCACTGCAGCAGGCTTCAGGGGCAAGAGGGGAACAAATGTAGCGCACCTGCAAAGTTCGTCACCGCGGCTGTGCGACACGGTATTCGTGTATACTCCGGTTCGGGCACACTCACTTTACACCAGACCTGGGGACGCCAAGTGTACGAAATTCGGTGTGAGTGCCATGAACACCGAGCTAGCGGCGTACCAAGTTTCAAGGGCCTAAACAAAATGGCGGCGGTATCAGGGCAAAGAGTCTGCGTAAACTGGTCAGCCCACTGGTTGGCCCAAGGACACTTCTGAGAAAGCTTACTTGCAGGGTTTGATGAAGGTGCTGAGAATAGTTGGTCCCACTATCCAATGGGTTGAAGCTTCTTCGCAGACCTTCTAGGATGACCAGATGCAGAGGGGTCCCAACGGGACGACAGCAGGCTCAGGGTGCTGAAGCTTCCAGCGGGTCACCAGCGGTTCCTCGACTCGGCTTCTTAGCTTCCGGATACTTGGATCCTATCCTTCATTCAGTGAGAACTCCATAGATCGGCATGGTATGGGTGTTTGGGGCCTTCTCTTATCCAGAATCTTCTTCGCGCCAAAACGAAGAGGACCCAATGGGAGATCTGCTCACATACAGGCATAACATACGTGGACCAATCACGGACCACGTGGTCCCAGGCATTCACAGCACTCCTGACTCTCTGGCACCCAGGATGTGTATTGGGGACAGACATCCCAAGCCCACATCCTGGAGGCACACACACAAGGCATGCAGAAGCCTGCGAAAGCTTGGCGTTTTGCGGGAAAATGCATGCCCAAATAAGGACTGACCCAGGTCTGCTTGACCTGCGGAAGTTGAAAGGGCAAGATGGCCAAAGGACAGGACAAAGAACCTTGTGGCATGGCCATTTTGGAGCCAGGCCACCTATTTGTACCAAATGCGGTAATCGCGGTTTACATGGCAGGAAAGGGTTAAAAATATGCAAAATGATAGGCTGCCACCAGCCCTGTCCAAGGCACATCTGCACTTCTCCTGAAATCCTTCGAGAGTATCTAGGCCTTTGGAAATGACTAATAGACCCAAGTGCACTGTACTGGAAGGTACATTGTGCACTTGTTACATGTTGCAGAAAAGTTGAAACATAGGAAAAATACTAAGGGAAACAAAGTCTCCCAGTACTGACTGTCTTAAGGGCATGTCAGTTTCCCCATGAAAAAGTGAGGGAAAGCCCAGAGGAGTGCAGCAGAAGGCTGTGCTCCCCAGGCAAAGTCAGACTATGGTGTTTAAACAGCAGCAAAAAGTTGGGGGGTACACAACTGGAGGAAAAATTACACATGAAATGGAAATATTTCCTAACACTGGCTATAGGATTTGCTGGGCCCCGGGCAGCAAAGGATGTGTGAGGCCCCTTTATTTCCATCACTGGCAGGGATATGTCAAAAAATGTGTCATTATCTGTGGGGATCAAATAAACTGACGTGCACTATCTGAATTTCATCTGTTGATATTATGGTTGTAGTGATATCAGGAGTGAGGCTTATTTTGAAGTAGCTGCCCGAGAAAGCTGAATTATTTGTAGAGATGGGTACCTCAAAAGAAAGTACTGTGACAAGGAAGAGCAGGACAAATAGTAATGAAGATCAACGGTAAGTAATCCAAACATACCTAATGTGACTTCACATTGCAAAGATGTAAGGGCAGGGATTGGCCCTGGGCCAGACAGGGCAAAGTGCTTTCACTGCAGGATAGTGCAATCGCAACAAAGCCTATCTACCGGTAAGAGCGTAAGCAATTCTGCGGGTCTTCAAATGTCAGCAATGGGGCTCAAGTCCTGAGAAAAGTTTGGGGGATCATTAACATACGCACAGGGACTGAACGTATCCTAAAGTGAAATACGTAAAATGTATTCAACTGGCCTTTCCTAATAGAAGAAAATTCAAAATAGAAATGAGCATAGTCTTTCACAAAATGAATCATCAATACCCGGAAAAAACCCAGTTAAAGGAGATGTTCCTCTAACACTGCTGGCAACTTATAAAAGGTGTGCACCCTTTTAACCTAAACATCTATATTGAAATATGCTATGGAAGACGTGTGCTTTGAAAACACTTTCATGTGGTTGCGTGGGTTAGGGGGCTCACATCTTGGTGGGCGAAATGTTGAGCAAACAAGGTTTTTTTCTGGCTGGCCTCAAAAACACTCAAGGGGGGGAGGAGTCAGCACTGTGAAAAAAGTGGACGCATGATATCAACCCACATGTAATCTCAACTTGCACCCTGGAAATCAGCACAGGGCCAGGTAGAACATCTTCAGTCCAGCAACCTCTCTCCCCACATCCATGAACCTGGTAAATCATCACAAGAAATGAGCCCTCTAATCCTTTCCCCTCCTCACAACAACGAATGGCTTTCAACAATACTGATTCAGAAGTCGAATTGAAAAATACACACATCATAAAGTACTGCAGCAATATAGGAATCCTCATAGAAAAACGAGCACAAATGTGTGTTTTTTTTTAACCCCATCTTGAAGACTACAAATACCAGAATGCAATTTCACAAATTATTTAAAAAATGGCTTGCAGGCTCCCTTTCAAGACTTCATCATAAAAATGGATAATGTGAAATGGTCCTTTTGCATCCTTTGACAAAGGCATGCTTTATATGAGAGTCAAATGTGGAATTCTCCCCCCCAAAAAATGTATTTAACACACCAAGGGGCTGATTCACGGAATTATTTCCGCCGAAAAACGGGGTTTTGTGCACCTTTCTGCCGCAAATCCCCATTTGTTAAACAGGGATTTGCGGGCAGAATGGCGCACAAATCCCCGTTTTTCGACGCAAATAATTCCATGAATCCGCCCCCAAATGCGGACATATGAATACTATCGCGATAGTGCACAACTCTTTTTTGGCAACATACTTTAATTGTCTTCAAAGTAGAAAGATTTGGGTATCAACTCGTTTTTCTGTATGTGCTTTTATAATTCAATGCCCCATTTCAACCCCTTGACCAAAATAAAGGTTCTTAAGTGGACCATTGCTTTCGAACAAAGAGCGTGATGAGCCTTAACTGTCAGGCCCCAAGGGTCTGATAGGCTTCTGGGTAAGCCCTGCGAGCCCGCGCGGGTCTGCTGGGCTGCTGGGGAGATGAGCGGGGGGAATTTGTCTCTAGAAGCGGTCACAGGGTTGGGAGCTGACAGCAGGGCCTGGCTGAAAACAGACACAAAGAAAAGCCGTGTGGCAGGAAGCGGCCCAGCCCTCGTTACTTCTTACACTCACGACTGAAGCAGTTTGCTGGGAGGCCCTGCTCGGCACGGGGCAGTATTGTACGATTAAAGGTACAAGTGCCGTGCTGGCCACGGCCAGGCTGCCTGTTTAAAATAATAAGCATCCTCTTTTACAAGTGCTGCGCATTTCGTTTAAAAGTAATAGCACTGCAGCAGCAACATCCTGCACTCTCCCGTTAAAATGATATCAGCTCTTCTGAGAAACAATTTTATGTTTTTCTTTTAAGTGCATCCGTCTTGCTCTGAAGTGCTGGTCTTGCCAATCCCTGTGCTGCAGCTCTTATGAGAAAGGACTGTACAGCGCTGTGAAGCGGCTACGAGCCTATATTGAGTGTTATATAAATATTGCGTTCCCAATTAAAGTAGAGCAGTCTTGCTAGGAAGAGCCCAGCCTTCAAAATAGCGGGTGTCATATATCATTTCATTTGGTAATGTAGCTTAGAAGGTTCATGCGCAGCACCCAATGCCAGTTCTCCTTCTCTTCAAACTGGTGTAAAGGTACTTTTTGAAATCATAAAATATACCAGAACTGTCCGCACTGCTCAATTGAAAGTATTTAATCCCAAGTGAAAGTCTTATTCAGAAGAGCTTCGCTTCAAATCTGCGAAATGCAGATTACACAGATATCTTTTCAGCAAGCAGGTTAACTCACCGAGCTATATTTCCAGGATTACGATTCTAGACCTGCAAATTAAACATTAATCTCACAAACAGGTGTGTTACATCGCTGACTCCTATTGCCAGTCCCAGCAGGACGATGCTTCTGAAAGTCCTGTACAGCTAGGGTGTCCAACTGTCCCGGATTTCGCAGGATTGTCCCGCAATTAGGGACTCTGTCCTGCAGTTTGCAGAGTGGCTGTGCGGGACGCAGGATGTCCCGACTTGAGTCGGGACAGCGTGAATCCAGCACAGCCACTCTGCAAACTGACGTGGCCATGACACAGCACGGCGCTGCCTCCTGCTGCTTTCTTTCTCAGGCAGATCTGCAGCCCTGGCTCCTTTTGAGCCTGCAGGTAGAGCTGTAACGCTCGGACACCTGGCTTGATTGAAATGCTAATGCTTTGTTCCTGGGGTCGTGATGTTCATGTTTGCAGTTAAAAAAATACGTGACCATCACCTCCCAAGGACAAACCATCTGCATTTAAATTAAGCCAGGAATTACTAGCCTTTAAAAAAAAATATTAAAACAGGGGCGAGCCAAACGTGCATGACGTTGTGACGTCATCACCACCTTGTGGGCAAGAGTCCCGCGGAAGACTATCAAAGAGTTGGCCACCCTATGTACAGCAGTGCCAGTGCAGGGCATAGCTGGCATGTGACTAGACATGCCCCAGTTCTACCAGTTTATAAAAAGGCAGGAGCTTCCAAAACCCACTTGTGCCATTGAAAGGCTGATGAGTCTTCGGTGGTGTATGGGAATTATCCAACAGGTCAGAAGATGAGACAAAATCCCCAGAATAATGGGACATTCAAAGACGTCTTAACACTGGCAGACTCACTCCCACTTTCACCCTGCCGAAGATGGTACACACTTAGCAGTGTCAGCCCCCATTGCCGCCCCTCTGCCCCTTTTGGCGTGGGAGGATGACATACCCAGGGAACCTAACCTGCTAATAAATAATAGTCAGACACTAGTTTACATTTTTGGAAACTACAGGTCACAATTTATTGTAGCATACAACACAGGGGGCAGCCCCAGCCCAAAAGCATCATGGTTCACGACCATACTATACCAAAAAAGCTAGCCCACAAAACTAGGGCAACACCTCTGAATGTTCCGGTGTACCCTTGCCGCCTCCATGCATGTCACAAGGCACCGGACATACGCTCCAGATTAGTACTGCACAGAGTACTTCCACCTCGGGCCACTGAACTTGAAGGTGAGGAGTCTCCAGTGTCCATAAGGGATTCAAAGCCTGTCATCCGAGTTTGGTTCAAGTGCGGCCATTGGGAAAACAGCCCACGGTACAAGCCGTGGTGTACTCCTCCCCGGCTAGGACTTCCCCAAACTCTGCCACCCTTTGGGGGTGGTCCCCCGCCTCCCGAAATGCCCCAATGCTCCAAACAATTTACCATCGCTCTTATCTGCACCCGGCCTTCAAGAGTGCCCCAAGGATGGCCGTGAGGAACAGGTTGTATCCCTTCTCTGAAAGATGCACGCCGTCAGTTGCATAGTGGGAAGGGTATGAATTTACTAAAGTGTGCCTTAGTGTTTGCCACATGCAGGGCATACCTGGCATGTGACTAGCTCTGCCCCAGTTCTACCAGTTTATGAAAAGGCAGGAGCTTCCAAAACCCACTTGTGCCATTGAAAGGCTGATGAGTCTTCGGTGGTGTATGGGAATTATCCAACATGTCAGAAGATGAGACAAAATCCCCAGAATAATGAGACTTCTTAACACTGGCACACTCACTCCCACTCTCACCCTGCCGAGGATGGTACACAATGAGTTCACATATTATGCCGATTCAATCACTATGTTCTCAATATAAGTCGTGCACTCTAAAATTGAAAGACTGAGCCATGGGCACCCGGATCTATGGAGCGGAATATCTACCAGCAGGTAGAAATGTGTGAGCTGCCCCTGCCCTACTGACGTGGTAGGCGCCACACCCCATCCCAAGTGAGCCGCCAGAGGAGTGATAGTTGAAGGAAAGTTGTGAGGCAGATAGAAAAAGGGGCAAAACTGGGTAGGATGAAAGAAGGGTCTTGGGCAGAAGAACAGACTTTTCGCGCAGTCCATTTTGAAATAAAGAGTTTAAAGTAGTGCCTTTTCAGGTCAAGGTCTCTGGTGCTATGGGTGTAACTGACCTTCAATAATCTTTGTCATAAGGTAGCACTGGTGTAAGGGGCTGCCACTGGTGGACAGCGTGTTGTGCCTGCACTGGTGGGCAATGTGAGGATCTGGTGGTGGTGGGACAGTGTGAGGAGCTGCAGGGAGTGGGCATTGGGAGGCGCTGGCACCGGGGCACCGATAGATGCTCTAAGGGGCTGTCACTAGTGGACAGTGTGTGGTTCCTGCACTGGTGGGCAATGGGAAGATCTGGTGGTGGTGGGCCAGTGTGAGGAGCTGCAGGGGGTGGGCATTGGGAGGCACTGCTACTGGGGCACTGGTAGGTGCTGTAAGGGGCTCTCCCTTGTGGACAGCGTGTGGTGCCTGCACTGGTGGGCAATGTAAGGATCTGGTTGCTGGTGGTGGGACAGTGTGAGGAGCTGCAGGGGGTGGGCATTGGGAGGAGTTGGGCCTGGGGCACTGATAGATGCTTCAAAGGCTGTCCTTTGTGGACAGTGTGTGGAGCCTGCACTGGTGGGCAGTGGGAAGATCTGGTGGTGGTGGGACAGTGTGATAATTTGCAGGGGGTTGGCATTGGGAGGCGCTGGCACTGGGGATCTGATAGATGCTGAAAGGGGCTGCACCTTGTGGACAGCGTGGGGTGCCTGCACTGGTGGGCAATGGGAGGATCTGGTGTGGTGGGACAGTGTGAGGAGCTGCAGGGGGTGGGCATTGTGAGGCGCTGGCAATGGGGCACTGATCGATGCTGTAAGGAGCTGTCCCTTGTGGATAGTGTGTGTTGCCTGAATTGGTGGGCAATGGGAGGTTCTGGTGGTGGTAAGACAGTATGAGGAGTTGCAGGGGTGGGCATTGAGAGGCGCTGGCACTGGAGCACTAGTAGATGCTGTAAGGGGCTCTCACTGGTGGACACGGTGTGGGGCCTGCACTGATGCACAATGTGAGGATCTGGTGGTGGGACAGTGTGAGGATCTGGTGGTGGGACAGTGTGAGGATCTGCAGGGGGTGGACATTGAGAGGCGCTGTCACTGGGCAATGGTAGATGCTGTAAGGGGCTGTCACTAGTGGACAGCGTGTGGTGCCTGCACTGGTGCGCAATGGGAGGATCTGGCAGTGGTGGGACAGTGTGAGGATCTGCAGGGGGTGGGCATATTGAGAGGCGCTGGCACTGGGGCACTGATAGATGCTGTAAGGTGCTGTCACTGGTGGACAGCGTGTGGTGCTTGCACTGGTGGGCAATGTGAGGATCTGGCAGTGGTGGGACAGTGTGAGGAGCTGCAGGGGGTGGGCATTGGGAGGTTCTGGCACTGGAGCACTAGTAGATGCTGTAAGGGGCTCTCACTGGTGGACACGGTGTGGGGCCTGCACTGATGCACAATGTGAGGATCTGGTGGTGGGACAGTGTGAGGATCTGGTGGTGGGACAGTGTAAGGTTCTGCAGGGGGTGGGCATTGGGAGGCGCTGGCACAGTGTGAGGAGCTGCAGTGCAGCAATAGGAGCTGACAGTGGAATTAGCAATTCTTCATAGAGGGCATAGAAACAAAGTTCCCAATACAAACAGTTAAAATGTTCAAAGCACACCCTTAAAGAAATTAATGTCATTTCATCATACTCTTAAGTTATAAGAATGCTAACATTATACAGTTAATATGTCAAAAGCAGCTTGTCAGCAAGATGAACATTTTGAAGTGTGTATGATTGGTTGCTAATATTATAAGTGGAGCAATACTGAAATGTGATTTGAAGGATTTTTGAAAAGTGTAGACTATACATTGATGTTATGGACTAAAAAGTTGGCAGATATGGTGCAGTAAGAGAACATGATTTGCCTAAGATCACACGCTTTAATTATGTGGAGAAGCGGGGATTCGAGCCCCGTCAGAAATGTGGTCCCTTGACTGACCACATCCCTTATTAGCTGGGGTTTGTAAAAATAAAACTTAAAAATTCAACAGATCTGGCAAATACATGAATCCAGGTTGAAATATATTGGGCAAAAGGTGCATTATATACAAATGAAACCAAAGGTGTATTGCCACATTGTAATGATCATTACCAACACTGTATTTGAATTATACTGTAACTACGACGTGATACCTCAGGGTCTGGGCGTATAACAAATGTAATAAATAAATAAATAAATAATAATAATCGTAGCTTTATACTCCCCATTCCGAATGGAAGTATACGAGAAACGGAATGCTAGGTAGTTAACGACTAATCATTCCCCACGTAGCCTGTGATATGCACAATGTAAAGAATATGTGAAGTTCAAAAAGAGGAAACAAATCGGTTGTGTCCATGACATCACAGAAATAAATTCGTTTAACATGGGCCAAGGGGTGGTTTATTTACTCCATTTAAATGTCTTGAGAGGAGAAGCAGATTTATGGGTGGAAGTTGTGTGGGGGTCTTCATAAGCAAAAGCCGCCCTTCCCCTCTTATTACTCATCTGTTGCTGTGAAATTAGAGGACTTGCTGCCATTCACAGCGGACTGAGAGCTGCTTTTTTCAAATGTGTACACATTACAGATGCGTTGCTATGGGGTGGGGGGGGCTAGGGGGCTATAGCCTCTGTTCTTTTGGTATTAGCCCCGGATAGAATCTCAGGGTCTACAACCAAAAGGCTAGCTAGCCCCGAGTCCCGACAGTCCCGACATTAGTGTAGCCCCGGATCTTTTGCAGACCTAGCAACAGCCCTGGTAGACAAGTTAAGGAATTTGCAAGGCACCTAACCCCATTTCGAAGGGAATGCCATTAGGGACGCAGCAGTCTCCTAGTCATGGGTTGGAGGTGAGTGGGCGCTTCAAGGCCCTCAGCAGGGCGAGGGCCTGGGCAGCTGCACAGGTCACTATGAACTAAGGAGGGCAACAACCTGTGACTGTTTCCAGAAGCAGACCTCATTAATTGCACTTGCCTGCAATTTTATGTATGCTCATTTATATGTAACTAAGCTATGTCTGTAACAAGCGCCACGATGCCCAAGGGCTGTTGCACGCTCTACAAATCCCAATAAAATAAATCAAATAAGCTGAAGAGAGGCTCACTGTGTATCTTAATCTCTTTGGTAACGTTTCCTCTGCTTGATCTGCTTCAATGTTTTCTTCATTTGACAACTATGCTAAATAATGAAGGATGGGATGGGGCAATCTAAAATGCCACCAAAGTTGGTGGGACAGCAATCTATGTCCCCCCAACCCCTTAAATTACGCCAATGTGAGCCAAGGATCCCACTCTCTTGCCCCCCCCCCCTCTGTTCTCCACGTACAGCTGCAGATGAGCCAGAGACGATGTCCCTGAGGAAGGAGCAGCACTATCTCTTTTGTGAGCAGACTAAGGGAAACATCTCTCACTAAAGATGATTGGCATGCACCATCAAATAATTATTGAATTCAACTAAAACCTAAGCAAGGATGAAAAACACAACTAGGAACCACCAAGCACTCCTCATATCTACACCTGTCTGTTATTGTAATTGGTTATTTATAATGCACTTAATACCTGTCATGTCTGCCCCTGCTCCAAACGCAGGTTCCCCTTCCGTGAAACCCAGGTTGAGATTGCCTGCAAACTTGCGTTACAACAAGCGGCAGTTCACTAATAGAACAGCGGATAGACCGTTCTATTCCTGCTGGAGACTCACGGGGAAGTTTCCATTTAGAGGGGCTGCGTGTCTGGGATGCTGCGCTCCCCGTCTGGCTGCTGTGTCAAGACTTCTCACGTGATCAAGAATGTGACAGGAATGCCTCCTCATTGTATTTAAACTAGGTAACGGCGGGCATCCGGTGCTTCTCATTAGCTTCTCATTAGCGTTTCATTCGTTTCCTGAAGCTCTGGCGTTTAACGAGCGCTCCTTCACCTGATTGTCCTTCGTTATCCCGGGTTTAATCCAGCGTTCCTTCCGGGGTCCGTGGCTCTCCGGCTGCTCTCTGCTTACCCGGCAACACGACTACGGCTTGTTTAAAGGAACCTCTAATTCCATTATCCACAGCATTACGACTGCACTTTGCTTAACTACGGCCTGTTTCCTCTCGTTCCCGGTACCACGGCATACATTTGGATTCGTATTAAGGAACTACCTAATCCATTTCCTGCTCATAGATTGCAACAAGATCCATCATTGTGAACTTTGATACCTCTTATTTCTGACTCCTAAAACCTGCACTGGACATTTTGATGGTTTCCAAAGGATACCAATAGTGCACCAACCCGACACTAGTGCGACCCTCGTGCCGTACGGACACAGCACCCTACTAACCCATCCTTTTCCCATTTCGTGTCTTCTTGGATTTCATCTGGATCATCAGGAACTTCCCTGCTTCTTTCTACGGTAAGGGGACACAGTGGCTATAAGCATCTGAGGCATTAGGAAAGGAGGGTGTTGATTGTGTCTAATTGATCCATGCTGAGTCTGGTGATCTTGCCTTCCTAGGGGAAGATGAGAATTGAACACGAGTCGGCCCAGAAGTCTGATCCATTGTTCTCTGCATGGTCATCTCCCATAACTTGGTGGATGATTCACCCTTTCCAGGGATTCACTCCTTTAGCTTTTGTTATTATCAGCTAGTGAGGTACATCATTTGGAAGGTCTTTATTTCTTCTAAAGAAGTCGAGCAGTAAAGGGGAAGCTCGCTACCATCAGGATCGAACCGTGTTCGTGGTAAGTCCTTACCATTACTCACTGTACCGCAGTACCAGGTTTTGACAATACCCAGAGGTTTCTATGCGTGGACCCGGGGATCGAACCTGTGTTGCTCTGCGTCATCTTGCTTCCCGGTCGAGCGTGTTGCCCCTGAGTTATCCTCCCTGCCATAAATATGTTTTACTGACTGCTAGAGGTGAAACATATAGAATTTAAGATCATATTCCTTGCACACAAGACCTACGATCAGATTGCCCCAGCGTTTCTGATTATTATATTCAAGAACTATATCTTGACTTTCCTCCATTCCCTGATGTGAACATGTCAAATTGGGGCGTACGCTCCATTCCTGCACAAGAAACTTCACTTTGGAACAAGACTTGTGAAATATGAATGGTCACCTTAGATTCAAGAATTATCTGTAAGTCTTTCTTTTTCATCTTAATCTTTTGTTTGTTACAGTCTACTCCTGGGGTTTGGAACTTGTGTTTCTCCGGATGGTATGGACTACAATTCCCATGATTCTGCACCATTGCTCATGCTTGTTTGGACTGATTGGGGCAATAGTCCAACACATCTGGAGAGTCAAAGATAAAGGATCCATGAACTCATTGATACATCTCCTCATTATGCCCTATTCTCTGTCTTTCACGCTTACATTCTCATTAAGGGCCAAGGTGCTTCTGTCTGCATTTAATATATCTTTCACGCCCTGCTGCCTGTATGGACATGGCATTTAACGGCCCGCCAGCCTGAGCTTTCTAGGCCTGAGCGATGTGAGGGCCTCAGCTCAGGCTGCGGGCCGTTGAATGCCATGTCTGCCACGGCGGCGGAGCGTGAAAGCTATTCGCACCAGCTGGGATTTTCGGGGTGCGGATAGCTTTCTTTTTTTTTTGTCCGACGAGCTGTGCGAGCGCATCTCCCATTGGAGGAAAAAAACCATGACAAAAAATGGCTGCCGCCATTAAAATGGAAGTGGGACTGGGCCCCTTTTCAGATGACGGCAACGGCCATTGATAACATGTTAAAAAATGGCTACCATCACAAGAGACCTAGTCCCTTTTCTATTTTAATGGTGGCAGGCATTTAATTTTGCTTTTCTTTTTGCCGCCACTGCTGCGATCGTGGAAAGGCAGAATCATGCCTGAGAAAGGGAGATTCTGATTGGTCTGACCGCCTTTCCCGGGTGCGAATCTGCACTCTGTGAAATTCAATAATTTAAGATACCACACCCTATAATGAAATGTGCACTGTGTAAAATAAATAAAACAGCACAGTCCAGTGATGCTGAACGAGATAGGGATGTAGCTATGGATGGACCCCTCAGTCAAATGTTGGATAAACAACCATAGAGTGTAGACCTGGATCAACGCAAGGATTTGGGGTGGCCAAGTCAGCATCTGGGCTGTATCAGTGGATCCTTCCCCTGCGAAGAATCCTATATACCGACTTCTGGATGACAGGGACGACTGCTGAGATTTAGCAGGGTTCCAAAGTACCAAAACTGGGCTGGCCTGCAGGATGCACCCTCTGAACTCGAGATACATTCGTACATTGATTTTCCAGCTAGGTCTATGTATTGTGCCTTGATTTCTTGCAAGGCTTTTACCTTCAGATAGCTTGAATTGTGGGGTGGGTAAAGAAATTATTTTGGTAGCGGTATTTTCCTTTTCTGTGTCACTTCATGTCCTTTCACGTGTCTGTGGTGCCTTTTCTCAAGTGTCCACATTCTGCCATATGTAGGCGACTTACCCGCATACTATACCAATGACAAGTCTCCTGAATGTGTCATACAATTGTAACAAATTAGAAATTAGATACTGTTCTGAATTTAAATATAGATACCTCAGATGTTCAAACTCCTACCAGCAAGTAGGCCTGGCTCTTCAATTAAATAACTTAAATTGAACTGAAATAGAGTTCCAGTGAGATGCTGCGGGAGAAGGTGCAGAAGAGACAGTGAATTGCTTTCAGCATGCTAGTGTGGTAAATGATTGATTTTGGCACCACTTTAGTTTGCCAATCAACCGTTAGGTCAGTAACAAAGGCGACACCGAGGCTCCAGACACTGTGCTTGGAGGTTGGGTAGTTCCTCCATGGAGGGCGCCAGTTACAAGCAACAGAGAGGGAAAATCAGAAGTATCTCAATCTCCAAGTTTTTATGGTTGGATGTGTTCTCCTGCCTCTACTCCTGTACGGCAATCTATGACTTGGCGGCTGATTCCAGAGCTATTTTGCAGTTTGAGGTGTAGTTGGGTATCATGCCCGGACATTTTTGGATTTAATAGGCAAAGCTTCTGGAATTCTTCCCTAATGTCTTCTATGGGAATCTAGGACGCGTCCAAGGAGGGGAAGGTAATCCGTCTGAAACCCTTTTGGCTGTCGTGGATTCGCAGGAGCCTACCTTGATGACATTGTGGTCCACAGTGAGTCATGAGAGGAACACTTAGGATATTTCCATAAAGTCTGCAATCATCTGAGAAAAGTCAAGCTAACGGCTAATCCAGCCAAATATCAACTGGCACAGAACTCTGTGGCCCTCATTAGGACCCAGGCGGTAAGGGGTTTACGCCGGCGTAAACATAGCCGACCCTTACCGCCTGAGTACGAGTTCCCTTAGCGCCATGGCGGATCTAACACCTGCTTTTAGCAGGCGTTAAAATCCATGGCGCTAAGGGACCTTGTTGTTAATTACGCCACCGTAATTTACGGTGGCGTAATTAACGCCTTCCCCACTCCCATTATGCCCTATGGGGCAAAAATGGGAATGGGGAAGGGTAAATGGGGATTGGGGACTTACCGCCCCGCCAAGGTTGGAATGGGGCGGTAAGTCCGCCAACCACCATGGCGGAGTTGGCAGCTTAGCACCATGGACCATGGTGCTAATAGCGCCATGGTCCTCCGCCAAGGTCCTAATGAGGGCCTGTGAAGTACCTGAATATTAGGTGATTATTAGGTGTGGGAATTGATACTAGCTTCCCCACCAGAATAGGTAGAGACTGTTCAGAGGGTGCCCCGGCCCAGATCAAGAAGCATTAGAACAACTAAATGTTAAACTCTGTAATAGTCTGGTACTCATTATGCCCATTTTCTGCCAATAATTAATTCTACAAACAGATGCCTCCCTGGACGTGTTTGCGACAGTTCTCTCGCAGACAAGAGAATATGAAGAAAAAGCAGTAAAATGTTAAGCCAGAAATAACACCCAAGGGAACGCAACTACCCTATCATAGGAATGGAGTGTCTGGCATTGAAGTGGGCGGTACGCAGCCCAAGTTATTATTTGACAGGAAGGCAATTTAAAACTGGTCAGGGGTCATGCACCCTTAGTATGGATGGCTTGTAACAAAGAGACAAATCCAGAGTTGTCAGATAGTTCATGGCCCTTCAGCCATACTCTTTCAAAATTGAAAACAGTGAAGGGCAAAAGCAGGCCAATGTGGACTTTTTATTTCAATACCTCCAGTTAGATAGTAAGAGGGAAGAAGAGGGGGACTTGGAATAAGGGGTAGAAAAATGCAACAGGGTCATGGTCTTGACCCTGTCATGGGGGAGCAGGGACCACTCCCAAGCTGAGGTAGGTGGCCTAGCAGGGCGTATGTCAGGTGCACTCCTACAGCTGAATTTATCTTGTGTTGCACAAAGACTGGTGTTACTGTCTTTTCCACAAAGAATGGTGGCGGACCGAGGGACCACCTGAAGGAGAGCGAAGGTGGAGCGGCGTCTGAAGAGTTGGGGGACGTGGTGGATGAAAGTGCCGGTAAGGTAAGTGAGAGAAAGTTGTACTAAGTCTGAAACATTGCAGGGAGTGTGGTGTGCATGCATCAAGGTGTGTTTGGAGAGAGGGAAGTGAGAGATAGGGAAGAGAGAGAGTAGGAGGAGAGGTCATGGTAGAGAGTGGAAGGTAAGAGTGGTACAGCATGAGGGAGAGCTTGATAGAGAGGAGGGTGGTAGGAGAGAGGAATAGTGGGAAGGTTGGATAACAGGAGGATGGAGGAGGTAGTAGGAGGGAGAGGAGGGTGAGGAAGGAGTGTGAGAAGATCTGTAGAAACAGGAATAGAGGGAGAGAGATAGAGAGGAGGGAGTAGGGAAGATGAGCGAGAGAAAGAAGGGAAGAGGATGAGAAGGGAGACAGGTGAGATAGCGTTAGGAAGGAGTTAGAGGACCTAGAAAGATCACGGGGATAAGGTGAGAGGGAGGGAGAGCGAGAGAAGGCAGAGGGAGAAGGAGAATATCAGGGGTGTGAGAGAGAGAGAGAAAGAAAGATCAGGGATTCTGCATTGCTTCATTTTGAAGAAGGTGCCAGCTGGTACTTGATAACATTGCGAGGGAATCTTGCAAAGCTGGAGAAAAGTTATGTGGTTGTTTTCGCACTTTCATTAGAAAGGGAAGTGTTTTGCCTCTTGGGGCTGCCATAGGTCACTCCGGCAGGGGGCACATGGGAACTGTCAACAAGTAGAGACTTTGAAAGCCAGAAGGTTTGTGGAAAATGCCAGCACACATTTGCGGATGGCTTAAAATGAGGGACAACGGAATGGTCAGACAGAGATAAAACTTCTTTGGAAGGGTGGACGCACTGCTTCCCTGCCCGTTGATGCAAGGATCTTTCTCTGCTTGCCTGTTTGGGATCTTTCCAGTGAAGTTCTGCGGAGATGATGTACTTTGCAACGGTGTCAATGGTAATGTATTTTATCTAAAATATTTGTATTCATTCATTTACTTATTATTCCTGTTGCATTTATTCATTTATGTATGTTTTTAGAGAACAAAGAGGCTGTATAAGAGCCATTTTACAGTTTAGCTGAGTGGTTGTGCATATATTTGCCCTCCAGTACTTACGGTTTCCTCATGTTGGGTGCTGGGTTTGTGAAATATTTTCCAGGTACTTTTGAAGCAAAACACCAACTTAGAAGCAATCATTAGAGTGGGAACCGTTTGGAAGTCTTGAAGGGAGAAACACTACGGCCTTTAGGCCTTAATTAAAAGACCAGGCTAGATCTAGGCACTGGGTACTACCTACCTCTAGTCTTTCATCACATCCTGTTGGAGAGTAGGGACGTCTAAGCTGTGGAGGGGGACCAGAGGAAGGTTCAGGGTGAGACCAGGGACCCCCTTAGTCTGGCCTTTCTACCACCATTCAAACATCAAACCTTTGACATTGAAAATAAAACCCCTGAACCTCACATCTGAATCCCTGAGGTATTGAAGCCATTGATGGGACGGATATTTTTTGGTAATGCATAGACATGTAGTAGTAGCAAGTGGTGGAAATGTGATATACAAACTGTATCTGCCCTGAATGTGAGGCCACGGAGGACAGGATATGAAATTGCGCCAAACGCTGAGGTAAGTGCATGCCATGTTGGAGTCCTCAGAGAGAATTAAAGACACATTAACTGGCTGCGTACACTTTTCCAGAACGGAGCAAATAAACCTCCCTACAGACCTATATCCTCCTTGATGCCTCTGGGTAGGACAGTATGTTTCACAGTGTCAAGAGCCGCTGAGGGGTTGAATAGGATCAAGGTGCCGGCATGATGTTCATTTCGGGCCATGGAAAGCCTATCTCTAATAGTCATGATCTCTTTCTCTGCATCAGTGTGGGTAAAAAACGTCACTGGTAGTCGCTTTGGCTGTCATTAGGCTCCATGTGAGAAGGGGATTGCAGGATGACCATGATTTAAGGTATCGCCCCATAATTTTGTGGCAAAAAAGCCAAATCAATTTCAGGACCCCCATTTCACCGCATATAAACATGTGAGGGTAAAGTTAATAATAAATGTGGAGGTGTATGAGGGACGTGCGCGGGTCTCCCCCCTCATATTTATGCAGTGAAATTGGGCAAAAGAAAAAAAAACAATTTGGTATTTTGGGATTCTGTATTTTATTTTTGACAAAATCATGTAGATCACGATTTTTAGGATCTTAGCCACACATGAGAAGCTCACATGGCCATCATTTCTGGGTGGACATTGGGCGTTTTTTTTAATTATGGGTGTGATGATGTCATGCTTGATCTTTAGGGGTGGGGAGTCGCCAGCACTAAGGGAAGCATTTGGAGGAACCAGGATGGGGAGAGCAGGTTTCACCGTTGTAGAGTCATAGATGTCGTTTAGGGGGGGGGTCATTGTTTGTAGCGATTCTGGAATCTTGATGGGTCTTAACTTTGATGGTAGGTGGGAAATTGTGATAGATGAACGAGCAGGATATCGTTCAGCCAGCCGAAGGACAGAGCGAAGAAATGTTCCCACAGGAGCGGATCCAGTACAGAGTTCTTGAGATGAAGCTGTGCCATTGTGTGAGGTTTTTATGATGACTCGGCTGGTGTTAAACCTGTACATGTTTAGGGTAGACCAAGATATGACCTATTTGGTGATAATAATATATTGTTGTTGCTGCAGCCTGGGCTTTTAATAGGCCTGTAAACAACTGGTGACATGAAGAGCCGTCTAAATTGTAATGACGAAGGATCTGATTCTCAGAGATTGGCGTTGGAGCGAGGTTGGAGATGCCCAAAGGCACCTCTGATCTACACCTCATACCTCAGTCACAAAGCCCAAAACCCAGAGCAAATCTAGTGTAGCGTGGTGCATTTCTGGGATGCTTGTGACCAAAGCTTTGTGAATTGCATTTCCATGTGCAGTTCTCAAAGATGCTCCAGGCCTCTCCAGATCTACTCCAGTGTCGGGCTTTGAGAATAAGGAATAAGGTAAAAAGGCATACATCGGAAGGATCTATATGATCACTTCCAAAAAAAAATACTGACGCTCAGACTGCAATTTTGTTTCTTTAAACAAATTTCACCACAAATATTTGTGGCAACTCCTGCAGCGCCCTCACACCCCCACATTTATTATCACCTCAAACTCCCCCCAACACGTGGAGAAATGCGACATTTTAAATTCAATATTGTGGTCTTCAGTATTTTGAGCAGGCAGTAATGGGGTGATACCAATCTGACGTGCTCACAGGCATCGATCGATTCATTTTGCCCACTGCACAAGTGTAATGGGTTACCCCTCCTGGGAGCATGGTATCTCCCAGGCTCGTGCTCCTGTCTCCTGGCCGTGACCACGTGACCGTATTGAGTAACCGACCATGGTGTTCCGTGTCATTACTGCGCAGCACCATGCAGGGCCCTCCACCAGGACAGTGCCCATGCCAGGCAACGCTGTCCCTCCTGGCTGCCTGCCATGTCTGTAGAGCCCCTGCTGGGCAACTCTACCCCTGGAAGCCGGTGCCCCTGCTGGGCAATGCCGGCATTGTCTGCTGAATAGGCCTGGGTGCCCCCAGGCCATGGATGAGCCCGTGTGGTCAAGGGCTGACCGGGTGCCCATAGTCCAGAGCTGTTTGCTTGGTGCCCCCAGCCTTGAGGCGTGTGGGTGACCCTGAAACAAGCAGGGTGATCCCTGCCCGTAATCCTGCTGCGTGGACGCAGTCTATGTGTCTGCTGGGTGCCCCCAGCATGTTGGCTGGGTGCCCCCATCCTTGGACTGCCTGGCCTGCGTGATCGCAGGCCAGGACATAACAACGTGCATTTTGTGGAAAGATTGTTTTGGATAGGCCCGCCCTAATAGGTGTTTTTTCTTGCGCGCAAAGCCGGGGGTGGGGGATAAAAGATTTCAGTATTGACGTCACTGGAATGGTGTAAGCGTAGCTAAGCAACAGGGTCGGCCCTAATTTTAGCGGTTCCATTTTTAGTCGCCAGCCCAGTCAGAGCAGTCTCGGCAGAGTAGCCAGAAGGATTTAAGGGGAGCAGGAGGAAAAGCTAAGCCTTCCCTGGCCTGGCCCTCGTGAGGAGGCTGCTGAAGTCGGGGGCAGAGGGGAGCACGCGCTGCCTTTGCCACCGTTTGCGACATCACACTACATTCTTGCGGTTGCACTCGTGTTGCAATGTTTGTTTTCCTGTATTACGAAGTCGGCTTCACATCCCCCCGGACTCCCACACTTTAGCGATGCGTTTCCAAACAGTCTCCTTTCCCCTCGTTTTCTCTGCTTTGGGACATTTTGCAATTCATGTTTACATCTGAGTAAAGTTCTTAGATTAAAACCCACGTATTTACGTTTTTAATATACTATTAATGAGCTCGTTTAATACAAACCAACATGGCAATCTGTTGCATTCAGTTAATCAGGGCTGAAGCTGAAAAGCCCATTAATGTGCGAAGAAAACGTTAGCTGAGCAATAGGGAAGCCATTTAGTTTTTTTCAGATTTTCTCACGCCAACAGCCTATAAAAACTGGGGTCTGCGGCTTGTGCCTCTCCGGCTGTTTTGGCCTACGACTCCCATGATTGCGCACCATTGACTGTAATGGATAAGGCTGGTGGGAGCTGTAGTTCGAAACGTCTGGCGAGTCAAAGGTTGCGGAACCCTGGCCTAAGGTCTCCTGTGCATACGTCGTGCTCCGGAAACTCTCATCGATCACACAAAATGTGTCCTGTGCATTGTGAGGGAGCTATTAATGACCCCTGTTGCATTACGGGGGAACTATCTATGACCCAACCCGCAAGTCTTTTCTCATCACAGCCCTTAGAACGTGAGGTGTGTCATGTGTTCTCTCCATCATGTTCTGAGGCAGAAGGCAGGATAGAACACATGCAGAGGAGGGATTTATAAAGAAAAGATGCCTAGACGGTCAGGTCTTGCTCAGAACAAGCAAACAAACGCACATGCAGTGACATATGCTGGGTAATTCCTGGAATAAATGTGCGCCGAAAAGGGGAGCGCATGCGTGAAAATCGCAGCGCACGCGTGCTAAAGCCGGGCACGCAACCGTTCATCGATTCATGGAATGCGCTGCGCTTGTAAAACCTGGGATGTGTGCCAGCGGGCGCACACGTCACTAAATGGCGTGCACTACGCGCATAGGGAAAGCACACGTCGTGTAGCGCACACAAGAAAAGTGGGCAGAACACGGGGCGTAACACGCGGAATGGGGAACAACGCATGAAAATGTGGGCGTTACGGGGGAAGTACAGGAGGTAAATGCTCGCAACGCCCACACGCGCGCTAACAACACATATTCATGGAATCGAACAGGGGAAAGCCGTGCGCCAAAAAAGACGCGCTAATCTGGAAACAAGTACGCCAGCAGGAAGCAGGCGTACGTGGACCCGCGCAGCATTAAAGTGCACGCAAACAACAAACAAGCTCAGACGCCAAGATGAATATACCGTTCCTCGCAACAGTGGTCATGGGATACCGCAGGAGGAGGAGAAGGATAGTCAGGGCCAGAATTTTTACACCCAGAACCAGCCTTTTTGGGGTGCCTGATAACCAGGTGTATGGGAGGTACAGGTTTCCACCTCACATAATACTCGACCTGGTGAGTGAGTGGGAGGGTGACCTCACATCACCCACCCTGTGCTCCAAAGCACTGAGCCTCTTGGAAAAGGTGCTCAATGTACTGCACTTCTTGGCCACTGGTTCATTTCAGCGGACAAGTGCCATAGTGGGGGGGTGTCACAGGCCACACAGTCACGCTGCCTGCACCAGGTGTTGGCCATCATGACTGCATGCCCATCAGTCCGCAGGCACATATACCTGCCCAGAACACCTGCAGAAAGGCAGGCTGTCGTCCAGGATTTTTACGGGGTGGCACACTTTCCCAAAGTGCTAGGTGCCATTGATTGCAACCATGTGGCTCTACGTCCTCCTAGGGCAACTGAGCACATCTATAGAAACCGCAAGCACTGGCATTCCATCAACGTGCAGGTAGTATGTGATGCCAAGGGAATCATCACCTCAGTATATGCCAACTATCCAGGGTCCACCCATGACAGTTTCATTTTCAGAATGTCAACCCTAAACCGGGACCTAGAAGCTGGGCGGCATGGCAATACATGGCTGCTTGGTGATTATAAATGCCCCTGCACATGCATGCATGTCAGATACTGAGTAATGTCACAACCCCACTAATGATACCCATCATCACCTCCCCAGGGGACAGTGCTTACCCACTGAGCACCCAAATGATGACGCCAATTCGGAACCCCACCATACCACCTGAGGTAAGATACAATACAGCCCATATTGCAAACCGGGGCATAGTGGAGCGCACATTCAGAGTGCTCAAGTCACGCTTTCGCTCCCTTGACCGCTCTGGTGGGCAGCTTCTATACGCGCCCCCAGTAGTGTGCAGGATCATAGTGGCAGCATGTGTCCTGCACAACGTTGCAATCCGGCGGGGCGTGCCGATGGACATGGTGGTGCCCCCACATCCCCAACCACATGCACGGCCACTGCGCATGAGAGGTGAAAGGGCATGTGGTGAGGCAGCCCAAACCCAGCTTGTGGCAAATTACATCACCTAAAATCCCACCCCTGCGGAGTGCACACCAGCCTGGCACATAGCAGCTCACAATCAATGCTGATGACAAAAGGGACAGTCAACTGTCACAACCATACCAGCCTGAGATTGTTCACCTGGAAGTGCTACATTGTGTGCATCCCTAGCTACTTAAAGACACCCATGCTGTGTCAGAAAAATGCACACATTCATGCAGCATGAAGGACTACCCCCTTGCAAAATACCACATCAAAATAATGGCATGTTACCCAACCCCTCCCCATCTCAGCTACCCAACACACCATGGCATGGCATGCAATGTGAAAGTGTCATGATAATAACTCTGTCCATTCGGGAACTGGGAAAACACCGTTTTTTCTTTTGTACGGCAGTCACCCTCGAACCTCGGAGTTGGATCCCCTCCAAGATCTTGAAACACCAGCAGTAGACTACCTGCATTCTACAATCACCCAAGCCTTTAAGGAAGCTGTTTCTCACCTTCAAAGGGCTAAAGAACAATACAAGAAAGGAGCAGATCAACATCGGAAGGAAGCCCCTCAATATCAAGTAGGGGACCAAGTCTGGTTATCCACCAAATATCTACCTCTAAAAGGGCCACGCACATTCAACCCAAGATACCTTGGTCCCTATTCCATCACTACCATAGTAAACCCAGTAGCGGTCAAGTTGGACTTTCCCCTGCACATGAAGATACATCCGGTCTTCCACGTCTCTCTATTAAAACCCGTGCAACCTCAAACCCGACTAACTAAATCTCCAAAACCCATCCTAGTTGATGGAGAACTCGAGTTTGAAGTCAAAAGCATTCTGGACTCCAAGATCTCCAAATCTAAACTATTTTACCTAATTGACTGGAAAGGCTATGGCCCCCAAGAGAGATCCTGGGAACCTGCTGAATATGTCCACGCTCCTCGCCTAATCAAAAGATTTCACCGAACATTTCCTGACAAGCCAAAACCCCCGGAGAAGCCCGGTTTGGGAGGGGCCTTGAGGGGGGGTACTGTCATGATCTCTGCTTCCAAAAGGTCAGGGTTTTCCCAACTCCCTTGGAAGCAGATCCATAACCCAGGTTCCGAGGGCCAACCAGTCCCAATTGGGACCTTTTGGACCCAGTCCTGGCGCCAGTGGCACCAGGCTCATAAATATGCCCAGTCCCAGCGCTGGAAGCGCCGGGCTCATAATGCTTGGGTAGACTTACCTGCAGCAGACCATGCTGCTTACTTGCCTGCCAGTTGAGCCTCTGATCCTCTTCTGTTTGGAACTACTTTTCCTGTTGGGTGGGGCAGGAGCCACTCCCTAGATTCAGAACACTGGAACTCTTCTGGAAAGCAGGAACTCTTTTCTTGCCTAGGCGTGGCTGTGGAAGGAGACATCTAAGCACTACAGGAGGCTATTTAAACCACACCCGGTGGATGAATCTTGCTTTGCGTTATTCTGCATCCTCTGCAGCAGAACGCTGATCGTGTCTTCTGCATCGGATCCTGGGCCTAAGGAAAAAGGCTTACCATCCTGAATCCAGTCTTCAGCAACACCTATAAAGACAAGAAAGAACAGGTTAGCATTCCGGCATCTGAAACACAAAGGCTTACCTACTCTCCGTGCGCTCCTGAGGTCTTCACACTGCATTCCGGCATCTGAAAGACAAAAGCTTACCAACTGTTTGCACGCTCCGGAGGCCTTCGGCGCTGCATCCTGCATCTGAAAGACAAAACAAGGTGCGTTTAAAGACATTGGGGAACTTTAATACTCACGTGCCATTACTCCTTTCCACATCTAACCCAGTGGGTATTCCGGCACCCTGCAGCCGCTCCGAGCTCGTACCTGCAAAATAAAAGACAGTTAGAGCGCATCGTGAAGCAGGCAACAAGCGCTTACTTACGTGCTTCCAGGCGCTTCTATTCATCACACGGACTCCATCTTCAACTCACTTCAGCCCGTCATCCGCCATCGCCGGAACCCTGCAAAACAAGAGACACCATTACTAAAGACTTTAAAGACAATAGAATTACTCGAAACTTACCGTTCGTGCAGTAAACGACGGACAGCAGTCCTCTGAAGTCAAGAGGCCTGCGCTACCTATCCAGTGAAGAAACTGGTTACAGCACCCTGCCCCGAGGCAGATGGAGAGCTCGGCATTCACTTACCTAAGGTGAGAGCGTTAACCTTTGGGGGTCTACAGGAGAGCAAAAAAGGAAAGAGATAGGGACACCCCAATAACCCCAGTGCATTAATCCCATATTTTCTATCTGCAGACATCTTACTCTTGAAGTCAGGCATACAGTGCACAGAGGTCCAGCCCAAAGAGCCAACCGGGTGCTACACATCACCTTTGAAGATACGGTAGTCGCCCAGTCAAGACCGGCGCCTCTGCGAGAATCAGGTGAGCGTTACAGAACGCAAAGCTTACCGCAAAACTCTCGCCCAGGCGCTATGGAAACCTCGGATACTGACCACCTAACCCGGTTACTTGGGGAACTAAGGGCAGAAGTGCATGCAGCTCGTCAGGAAACGAATGCTCTACGAAGGGAACTAATTGTTTCCAAGGAGAGAACAGACGGTCTTGCTAGACAATTGCTACAGTCACAAGCAGGACAAACCCCGTTACCCGCATCAGGGGCAAATCTTCCTTCAACATCCTCTATGAATCCAGTGCAGATCAACCTACCTGGGAATGTACCTCTGGCTCCGCCCGAACGATTTTCTGGTGACCCAAAGAGGTTTGCAGTATTTATCAATCAGTGCCGGTTGCACTTCTTATGCCGGCCAGCAGCCTTTCCAACTGATCAAGCTGAAGTAGCTTTTGTACTTTCGTACCTTAGTGGCAATGTGGCAGACTGGTCGATCCCTCTAGTTAATCAAGATGATCCGGTTCTCCATGATTTTCAAGCCTTTCAGCTTAGTATGGAAAAACTGTTTGCAAGACATTCACAGGGGCAGGCCTTGGACAATGAGCTTCTTTCGTTGCGACAGGGTAATCAAGACCTTTTGGCTTATATTGCATCTTTCAATAGACTAATAGTGGAAACTCAATGGCCTGAGGACAAAAGGATTACGCTGTTTTATAGAGGTCTACGTGGAGAGCTCAAAGACGTTTTAGCCCAAGTAGTGAATCCCCCACAAGACTGTTCGGATTATATAGACTTGGTCGTTCAAATAGATCATAGACTGCAGAACAGGAAGGCCGACCGTTCCAAGTTTGATGCTCGAGTATTTTCCAAACCGCCAACTCCTTCCAAAGGAGTAGACTCCGGGGAACCCATGCAAATAGGGGGTCTGAAAGGTCCTCTAACACAAAAGGAGCGGGAAAGGAGAAAACAGTTGCAATTATGCCTATATTGCGGAAACTCAGGGCACTTTCTTCGAGACTGTCCGGTGAAACCTGCCAAGAAGGCAGTAGGAGCTGCAGTTACCAAAGTTACAAACTCTGAGCAGGGAAACGACCTCGCCCGACAAGAATAGAGGTCCTCTTGCCGAGCATGAAAACCAGTTCCGTGACCTCGCATTTCGTGATACCTATGGTCCTCATTAGCCCTGATAATCCGGATCGATTACATGCAATTGAAGCTTACGTCGACAGCGGTGCCATCGGCAATTATGTGGATCATGAAATGGTTTTGAGGATGAATCTAACTCTTTGTCCCAAGGCTGTAAAGGACGTCATTACTACAGTGGATGGTACGGAGATAGCCTCCGGGCCAGTAACGCATACCACTCAAGAGGTGACGCTAGTAAGTCAAGATGGACACCATGAGAAGATCGTGTTCGATGTGATCAAGGCCCCTCAGTTTCAGATTATTCTAGGAATACCTTGGTTAGAGAAACACAATCCTCTGATCGATTGGCGAGCAAGAACGGTCCAGTTTCCAGAATGTGTCTCTACTTGTCACCCTCCACCTGGTGTTGCACTGGCAGCAATTTCTTCAGAGACTCCCCAGTTACCTCCCGAATACCTAGAATACCAAGATGTTTTCCGGAAGGATCAGGCTAACTCTCTACCTCCTCATAGGTCTTATGACTGCCAGATAGACCTGATACCTGGATCTACTCCTCCTTGTAGTAGAATTTATGCCCTCACCGAGCCTGAGAACCTTCACCTTCGACAATACCTGGATCAATACCTGGCGAATGGGTTTATTCGTCCTTCCAAGTCCCCTGCTTCTTCAGCTTTGTTCTTCGTTCCAAAAAAGGAAGGAGACCTTAGAACTTGTATCGATTATCGCTCCCTGAACCAGATCACCGTTAAGAATAGATATCCGTTACCTTTGATCCCTGAACTCCTGGACCAAGTCAGAAAGGCATGCATATATACAAAGCTGGATCTTAGAGGAGCTTACCACTTGGTACGAGTAAAAGAGGGCGATGAATGGAAGACGGCCTTCCGCACCAAGTATGGGCTATTTGAATATCAGGTCATGCCCTTCTGTAACGCTCACCTGATTCTCGCAGAGGCGCCGGTCTTGAATGGGCGACTACCGTATCTTCAAAGGTGATGTGTAGCACCCGGTTGGCTCTTTGGGCTGGACCTCTGTGCACTGTGTGCCTGACTTCAAGAGTAAGATGTCTGCAGATAGAAAATATGGGATTAATGAACTGGGGTTATTGGGGTGTCCCTATCTCTTTCCTTTTTTGCTCTCCTGTAGACCCCCAAAGGTTAACGCTCTCACCTTAGGTAAGTGAATGCCGAGCTCTCCATCTGCCTCGGGGCAGGGTGCTGTAACCAGTTTCTTCACTGGATAGGTAGCGCAGGCCTCTTGACTTCAGAGGACTGCTGTCCGTCGTTTACTGCACGAACGGTAAGTTTCGAGTAATTCTATTGTCTTTAAAGTCTTTAGTAATGGTGTCTCTTGTTTTGCAGGGTTCCGGCGATGGCGGATGACGGGCTGAAGTGAGTTGAAGATGGAGTCCGTGTGATGAATAGAAGCGCCTGGAAGCACGTAAGTAAGCGCTTGTTGCCTGCTTCACGATGCGCTCTAACTGTCTTTTATTTTGCAGGTACGAGCTCGGAGCGGCTGCAGGGTGCCGGAATACCCACTGGGTTAGATGTGGAAAGGAGTAATGGCACGTGAGTATTAAAGTTCCCCAATGTCTTTAAACGCACCTTGTTTTGTCTTTCAGATGCAGGATGCAGCGCCGAAGGCCTCCGGAGCGTGCAAACAGTTGGTAAGCTTTTGTCTTTCAGATGCCGGAATGCAGTGTGAAGACCTCAGCAGCGCACGGAGAGTAGGTAAGCCTTTGTGTTTCAGATGCCGGAATGCTAACCTGTTCTTTCTTGTCTTTATAGGTGTTGCTGAAGACTGGATTCAGGATGGTAAGCCTTTTTCCTTAGGCCCAGGATCCGATGCAGAAGACACGATCAGCGTTCTGCTGCAGAGGATGCAGAATAACGCAAAGCAAGATTCATCCACCGGGTGTGGTTTAAATAGCCTCCTGTAGTGCTTAGGTGTCTCCTTCCACAGCCACGCCTAGGCAAGAAAAGAGTTCCTGCTTTCCAGAAGAGTTCCAGTGTTCTGAATCTAGAAAGTGGCTCCTGCCCCACCCAACAGGAAAAGTAGTTCCAAACAGAAGAGGATCAGAGGCTCAACTGGCAGGCAAGTAAGCAGCATGGTCTGCTGCAGGTAAGTCCACCCAAGCATTATGAGCCCGGCGCTTCCTGCGCTGGGACTGGGCATATTTATGAGCCTGGTGCCACTGGCGCCAGGACTGGGTCCAAAAGGTCCCAATTGGGACTGGTTGGCCCTCGGAACCTGGGTTATGGATCTGCTTCCAAGGGAGTTGGGAAAACCCTGACCTTTTGGAAGCAGAGATCATGACAGTACCCCCCCCTCAAGGCCTTTCCCAAACCGGGCTTCTCCGGGGGTTTTGGCTTGTCAGGAAATGTTCGGTGAAATCTTTTGATTAGGCGAGGAGCGTGGACATATTCAGCAGGTTCCCAGGATCTCTCTTGGGGGCCGTAGCCTTTCCAGTCAATTAGGTAAAATAGTTTAGATTTGGAGATCTTGGAGCCCAGAATGCTTTTGACTTCAAACTCGAGTTCTCCATCAACTAGGATGGGTTTTGGAGATTTAGTTAGTCGGGTTTGAGGTTGCACGGGTTTTAATAGAGAGACGTGGAAGACCGGATGTATCTTCATGTGCAGGGGCAAGTCCAACTTGACCGCTACTGGGTTTACTATGGTAGTGATGGAATAGGGACCAAGGTATCTTGGGTTGAATGTGCGTGGCCCTTTTAGAGGTAGATATTTGGTGGATAACCAGACTTGGTCCCCTACTTGATATTGAGGGGCTTCCTTCCGATGTTGATCTGCTCCTTTCTTGTATTGTTCTTTAGCCCTTTGAAGGTGAGAAACAGCTTCCTTAAAGGCTTGGGTGATTGTAGAATGCAGGTAGTCTACTGCTGGTGTTTCAAGATCTTGGAGGGGATCCAACTCCGAGGTTCGAGGGTGACTGCCGTACAAAAGAAAAAACGGTGTTTTCCCAGTTCCCGAATGGACAGAGTTATTGTAGGCATATTCGGCTATCCAAAGGATGTCTTTCCAAGTTTTTTCAGTTTGTTGCAGCATGCAGCGTAAATACTGTTCCAGAGTTTGATTGGTCCTCTCGGTTTGTCCGTCGGTCTGAGGGTGGTGACTGGTCGATAGTCTCACATCAATTTGAGCCGACCGACAGCAACTTCGCCAAAAATGAGAAATAAATTGACTACCTCGATCCGAAATTAGAACCGAAGGAAAACCGTGTAGCCGGACGATGTTTTCGAGAAATTCTTGGGCCAGAGTTGCTGCTGTTGGCAAGCCTTTGAGCGGAATGAAATGCGCCATCTTGGAGAATAAGTCCACGATTACTAGAATCGTATTGTATCCGGAGCATGGAGGTAGATCGGTGAAGAAGTCCATAGAAAGCGTATGCCAAGGGCGAGGTGGGATGTCAATAGGGCGTAAGAGGCCTGCTGGTCTTTCCTTTTGACTCTTGTTTTGGGCGCTTACTCCACAGGACATTATAAAGTCTCTGATATCTTTTTTCCAAGACGGCCACCAGAAGTAGCGCTTGATCTTTTCTGAGGTCTTGGCCATACCGGGATGACCTTCCATTAAAGAATCGTGATAACAAGAGATTACTTTTTTCTGTAAATCTGTGCTGGGTAGGTATAATCGTTCTTGGAAATACAATAAATTGTCCTTTACTGCAAAGTCCTTTCCCTGCAGATGCCAATTCTGTATGTCTGCTGGAGTTACAAGTTGCCTGGCTTTATCCTTAACTTCCTCTATGGATTCTGTGGCGATTACACCCAGAATTCTTTGTGCGGTTATGATTGGTACAGGTTTAGGGTTGATCAAGTGTTCTTCCACTCCCATCCGAGAAAGGGCATCAGCTTTACCGTTCTTTGTACCAGGTCGATAGGTAATTATGAAGTCAAACTCGGCAAAGAATAATGCCCAACGGAGTTGTCTAGAGGATTGGGCTTTTGCGGTTTTCAAATATTGCAGGTTTCGGTGATCCGTAATCACAGTAACGGTGTGTCGGGCCCCCAGCAGATAATGCCGCCAAGCCTTAAAGGCAGACTTGATAGCCAGAAGTTCCTTGTCAGTAATCGTGTAATTGATTTCAGGAGGCGAGAATTTGTGGGACCAAAATGCCACGGGATGCAACTGATTGGTTACCGGGTCCTTTTGTGATAGAACTGCCCCCATGGCAAGGCTTGAAGCATCAGTTTCCACGATGTAGGGGAGTTCGGGGCGAGGATGTTTTAAAATTGGTGCAGAGATAAATCTAGTGTTCAAATCCTGGAAAGCTTGTTCCGCCTCGGTAGACCATTCAAAACGTTTGTTTTTCTTTAACAAGGCAGTGATGGGCTGGACTATTCGAGAGAATTCGGGGATAAACCTGCGGTAAAAGTTAGCGAAGCCTAACATGCTTTGCACACCTTTTACGGAGGATGGTGATGGCCATTTGAGAACTGCATCGACCTTCTTTGAATCCATACGTACTCCGCCAGGTGATAATATGAATCCCAAGAATTCAACTTCCGTCACGTTGAAAACACATTTTTCCAACTTAGCGAAAGTTTGTGTTGACGCAATCTTTCGAGGACCATTTTCACGTGTTTCCGATGTTCAGATTCCGATGAAGAATTAACTCAGGGCACTTTCTTCGAGACTGTCCGGTGAAACCTGCCAAGAAGGCACTAGGAGCTGCAGTTACCAAAGTTACAAACTCTGAGCAGGGAAACGACCTCGCCCGACAAGAATAGAGGTCCTCTTGCCGAGCGTGAAAACCAGTTCCGTGACCTTGCATTTCGTGATACCTATGGTCCTCATTAGCCCTGATAATCCGGATCGATTACATGCAATTGAAGCTTACGTCGACAGCGGTGCCATCGGCAATTATGTGGATCATGAAATGGTTTTGAGGATGAATCTAACTCTTTGTTCCAAGGCTGTAAAGGATGTCATTACTACGGTGGATGGTACGGAGATAGCCTCCGGGCCAGTAACGCATACCACTCAAGAAGTGACGCTAGTAAGTCAAGATGGACACCATGAGAAGATCGTGTTCGATGTGATCAAGGCCCCTCAGTTTCAGATTATTCTAGGAATACCTTGGTTAGAGAAACACAATCCTCTGATCGATTGGCGAGCAAGAACGGTCCAGTTTCCAGAATGTGTCTCTACTTGTCACCCTCCACCTGGTGTTGCACTGGCAGCAATTTCTTCAGAGACTCCCCAGTTACCTCCCGAATACCTAGAATACCAAGATGTTTTCCGGAAGGATCAGGCTAACTCTCTACCTCCTCATAGGTCTTATGACTGCCAGATCGACCTGATACCTGGATCTACTCCTCCTTGTAGTAGAATTTATGCCCTCACCGAGCCTGAGAACCTTCACCTTCGACAATACCTGGATCAATACCTGGCAAATGGGTTTATTCGTCCTTCCAAGTCCCCTGCTTCTTCAGCTTTGTTCTTCGTTCCAAAAAAGGAAGGAGACCTTAGAACTTGTATAGATTATCGCTCCCTGAACCAGATCACCGTTAAGAATAGATATACGTTACCTTTGATCCCTGAACTCCTGGACCAAGTCAGAAAAGCATGCATATATACAAAGCTGGATCTTAGAGGAGCTTACCACTTGGTACGAGTAAAAGAGGGCGATGAATGGAAGACGGCCTTCCGCACCAAGTATGGGCTATTTGAATATCAGGTCATGCCCTTCGGACTTTGTAATGCCCCGGCCGCCTTTCAATATTTTATGAACGATGTCCTCAGAGAGCTCATAGATGTGTGTGTTGTTGTTTACATTGACGACATCCTCGTTTATTCTTCATCGGAATCTGAACATCGGAAACACGTGAAAATGGTCCTCGAAAGATTGCGACAACACAAACTTTTCGCTAAGTTGGAAAAATGTGTTTTCAACGTGACTGTAGTTGAATTCTTGGGATTCATATTATCACCTGGCGGAGTGCGTATTGATTCAAAGAAGGTCGATGCAGTTCTCAAATGGCCATCACCATCCTCCGTAAAAGGTGTGCAAAGCATGTTAGGCTTCGCTAACTTTTACCGCAGGTTTATCCCCGAATTCTCTCGAATAGTCCAGCCCATCACTGCCTTGTTAAAGAAAAACAAACGTTTTGAATGGTCTACCGAGGCAGAACAAGCTTTCCAGGATCTGAAGACTAAATTTGTCTCTGCACCAATCTTAAAACACCCTCGCCCCGAACTACCCTACATCGTGGAAACTGATGCTTCAAGCCTTGCCATGGGGGCAGTTCTATCACAAAAGGACCCGGTAACCAATCAGTTGCATCCCGTGGCATTTTGGTCCCGCAAATTCTCGCCTCCTGAAATCAATTACACGATTACTGACAAGGAACTTCTGGCTATCAAGTCTGCCTTTAAGGCTTGGCGGCATTATCTGCTGGGGGCCCGACACACTGTTACTGTGATTACGGATCACCGAAACCTGCAATATTTGAAAACCGCAAAAGCCCAATCCTCTAGACAACTCCGTTGGGCATTATTCTTTGCCGAGTTTGACTTCATAATTACCTATCGACCTGGCACAAAAAAACGGTAAAGCTGATGCCCTTTCTCGGATGGGAGTGGAAGAACACTTGATCAACCCTAAACCTGTACCAATCATTCCCGAACAAAGAATTCTGGGTGTAATCGCCAGAGAATCCATAGAGGAAGTTAAGGATAAAGCCAGGCAACTTGTAACTCCAGCAGACATACAGAATTGGCATCTGCAGGGAAAGGACTTTGCAGTAAAGGACAACTTATTGTATTTCCAAGAACGATTATACCTACCCAGCACAGATTTACAGAAAAAAGTAATCTCTTGTTATCACGATTCTTTAATGGAAGGACATCCCGGTATGGCCAAGACCTCAGAAAAGATCAAGCGCTACTTCTGGTGGCCGTCTTGGAAAAAAGATATCAGAGACTTTATAATGTCCTGTGGAGTATGCGCCCAAAACAAGAGTCAAAAGGAAAGACCAGCAGGCCTCTTACGCCCTATTGACATCCCACCTCGCCCTTGGCATACGCTTTCTATGGACTTCATCACCAATCTACCTCCATGCTCCGGATACAATACGATTCTAGTAATCGTGGACTTATTCTCCAAGATGGCGCATTTCATTCCGCTCAAAGGCTTGCCAACAGCAGCAACTCTGGCCCGAGAATTTCTCGAAAACATCGTCCGACTGCACGGTTTTCCTTCGGTTCTAATTTCGGATCGAGGTAGTCAATTTATTTCTCATTTTTGGCGAAGTTGCTGTCGGTCGGCTCAAATTGATGTGAGACTATCGACCAGTCACCACCCTCAGACCGACGGACAAACCGAGAGGACCAATCAAACTCTGGAACAGTATTTACGCTGCATGCTGCAACAAACTGAAAAAACTTGGAAAGACATCCTTTGGATAGCCGAATATGCCTACAATACCTCTGTCCATTCGGGAACTGGGAAAACCCCGTTTTTTCTTTTGTACGGCAGTCACCCTCGAACCTCGGAGTTGGATCCCCTCCAAGATCTTGAAACACCAGCAGTAGACTACCTGCATTCTACAATCACCCAAGCCTTTAAGGAAGCTGTTTCTCACCTTCAAAGGGCTAAAGAACAATACAAGAAAGGAGAAGATCAACATCGGAAGGAAGCCCCTCAATATCAAGTAGGGGATCAAGTCTGGTTATCCACCAAATATCTACCTCTAAAAGGGCCACGCACATTCAACCCAAGATACCTTGGTCCCTATTCCATCACTACCATAGTAAACCCAGTAGCGGTCAAGTTGGACTTGCCCCCGTACATGAAGATACATCCGGTCTTCCACGTCTCTCTATTAAAACCCGTGCAACCTCAAACCCGACTAACCAAATCTCCAAAACCTATCCTAGTTGATGGAGAACTGGAGTTTGAAGTCAAAAGCATTCTGGACTCCAAGATCTCCAAATCTAAACTATTCTACCTAATTGACTGGAAAGGCTACGGCCCCCAAGAGAGATCCTGGGAACCTGCTGAATATGTCCACGCTCCTCGCCTAATCAAAAGATTTCACCGAACATTTCCTGACAAGCCAAAACCCCCGGAGAAGCCCGGTTTGCGAGGGGCCTTGAGGGGGGGTACTGTCATGATCTCTGCTTCCAAAAGGTCAGGGTTTTCCCAACTCCCTTGGAAGCAGATCCATAACCCAGGTTCCGAGTGCCAACCAGTCCCAATTGGGACCTTTTGGACCCAGTCCTGGCGCCAGTGGCACCAGGCTCATAAATATGCCCAGTCCCAGCGCTGGAAGCGCCGGGCTCATAATGCTTGGGTGGACTTACCTGCAGCAGACCATGCTGCTTACTTGCCTGCCAGTTGAGCCTCTGATCCTCTTCTGTTTGGAACTACTTTTCCTGTTGGGTGGGGCAGGAGCCACTCCCTAGATTCAGAACACTGGAACTCTTCTGGAAAGCAGGAACTCTTTTCTTACCTAGGCGTGGCTGTGGAAGGAGACACCTAAGCACTACAGGAGGCTATTTAAACCACACCCGATGGATGAATCTTGCTTTGCGTTATTCTGCATCCTCAGCAGCAGAACGCTCATCGTGTCTTCTACATCTGATCCTGGGCCTAAGGAAAAAGGCTTACCATTCTGAATCCAGTCTTCAGCAACACCTATAAAGACAAGAAAGAACAGGTTAGCATTACGGTCTTCAGTGACAGCTCTTCACTTACCTGGTCCATCGGCTGTCACCAACGCCTCGCGCTGCATTCCGGCATCTGAAAGACAAAGGCTTACCTACTCTTCGTGCGCTCCGGAGGTCTTCACACTGCATTCCGGCATCTGAAAGACAAAAGCTTACCAACTCTTTGCACGCTCCGGAGGCCTTCGGCGCTGCATCCCGCATCTGAAAGACAAAACAAGGTGCGTTTAAAGACATTGGGGAACTTTAATACTCACGTGCCATTACTCCTTTCCATATCTAACCCAGTGGGTATTCAGGAACCCTGCAGCCGCCCCGAACTTGTATTGCAAAATAAAAAGACAGTTAGAGCGCATCGTGAAGCAGGCAACAAGCGCTTACTTACGTGCTTCCAGGCGCTTCTATTCATCACACGGGCTCCATCTTCAACTCACTTCAGCCCGCCATCCGCCATCGCCGGAACCCTGCAAAACAAGAGCCATCATTACTAAAGACTTTAAAGACATTAGAATTACTCGAAACTTACCGTTCGTGCAGTAAACGACGGACAGCAGTCCTCTGAAGTCAAGAGGCCTGCTCCCCTTATCCAGTGAAGAAACTGGTTACAGCACCCTGCCTCGAGGCAGATGGAGAGCACGGCGTTCACTTACCTAAGGTGAGAACGTTAACCTTTGGGGTTCTACAGGAGAAGAGAAAGGGAAGAAGAGAGAGACATTCAATAGCCCAGTTCATTAATCCCACATTTTCTATCTTCAGACATCTTACCCTTCGAGCCAGACATACAGTGCACAGAGGTCCAGCCCAAAGAGCCAGCCGTGTGTTACACATCACCTTTGAAGATACGGTATACGCCCAGTCAAGACCGGCACCTCTACGGGAATCAGGTGAGCGTTACAGAAAGCAACCAAATGAATGCACAACACATGACACAAGTGTCACAAAGTGCACTGTCTCAAATGGAAACAGGCCACAGACAATTTGCTCTCAGTAATGAATACAAAACAACACACATGAACAAATACTAAACAGCAAGACAAAACATCAGTACATGATCAAACAGTGGCAATATATTAGAGTAAAAAATTAAAGTAGTGCAAGTGTCACAACCTGACTAAGGCAGCACATCGACCCCTTCCAACTGCAGAGTGTTGCTGGTAGGCAAATGTGTCAGTGTACTGCATACAACATGAACTGCCTCTGCAAAGTAGATGGGCTTGTTAAGACATGAAGAAGGTAAATGTATATAAGGAAAAAGTCATGGATGTAGAACCATACATAAATCCACCATGCAGTGGAGAATTGAACAATCCACACTAGGCATGTATACACAGTTTTGACTACAGTCTGTCCACACAATTTATGGGAGCCCAATGTCACTGTGTAAGTTACTGTAACTTGGTCACACCCTTTGCGAGCCCATGGAAAGGGGAAGCAGGAGGGGTGTGTGTGTCAGGAACCCAAGTTTCTAACCCAAAGACAGGACAAGCTTGCATGTGCCCAGCTGGAATACACAGTGGATGCCAACGGGAGCCACACAAAGCAACACACTGTAAAAAAATTAAAAAAAATGGCCATGTGTGGACCGGGGGGGGGGGGGGGGGTGGGGCACCCAGGAGGGACGAGGTACAGGGTGCACCCCATCACCCACATGCGTGGATGTTGAGAAAAAAAACCCTCCATGGGAGGCAGACCACGTAAAGCCCTGGCATGCTCCTCCATGGCAGCAAGCATGCAGGTCTGAAACGTTTGGTTCTGCAGGATGATGGTACGGAGATCCCCATGCAGCACCTCACGGGTAGCATGTATTTCTGCCTGCATGGCCTCGCGTGATGCCCGGATCTCCTGACGGGTTGCCTGGAGCTCAGCTGAGAGTGTGCGTGTCAGCTGTTCCAGCAGCTGTTCTGCCCTTGTACTACGAGACACCTCAAGTTCACACAGAGTATCTCTGAGGGAGCTGTGTTCTAACCTCAAGGCTTCCCTGTGGGCCTTTGACTCTACAGATATGGCTGTGCGCAGAGTCTCCAGTCCAGCCTGTCGCTCCCCGTCGGACGCCAACATGTCCTCCTTGTGTGAGCGGCAAATGGACTCTTTCGCCTGCTGCTGGAGCTCCATCTGCCTTTCTGGGGGGAGAATGGAAGTGACCACCCTATCCATTGCCTGAGCCATCATTTCACACGATGCCCCCTGTTGTGCTGCTATAGTGTGGATGGAGTTCTCCCACACAGTATTGCCTGGTGGCGCACGGCCACCGCGTTGGCAGGCACTGTAACGCTCACCTGATTCCCGTAGAGGCGCCGGTCTTGACTGGGCGTATACCGTATCTTCAAAGGTGATGTGCATCACACGGCTGGCTCTTTGGGCTGGACCTCTGTGCACTGTATGTCTGACTTGAAGGGTGAGATGTCTGCAGATAGAAAATATGGGATTAAGGAACTGGGTTATTGAATGTCTCTCTCTTCTTCCCTTTCTCTTCTCCTGTAGAACCCCAAAGGTTAACGCTCTCACCTTAGGTAAGTGAACGCCGTGCTCTCCATCTGCCTCGGGGCAGGGTGCTGTAACCAGTTTCTTCACTAGATAAGGGGAGCAGGCCTCTTGACTTCAGAGGACTGCTGTCCGTCGTTTACTGCACGAACGGTAAGTTTCGAGTAACTCTAATGTCTTTAAAGTCTTTAGTAATGATGTTTCTTGTTTTGCAGGGTTCCGGCGATGGCGGATGACGGGCTGAAGTGAGTTGAAGATGGAGCCCGTGTGATGAATAGAAGCGCCTGGAAGCACGTAAGTAAGCGCTTGTTGCCTGCTTCACGAGGCGCTCTAACTGTCTTTTTACTTTGCAGGTACAAGTTCGGAGCAGCTGCCGGGTGCCGGAATACCCACTGGGTTAGATGTGGAAAGGAATAATGGCACGTGAGTATTAAAGTTCCCCAATGTCTTTAAACGCACCTTGTTTTGTCTTTCAGATGCGGGATGCAGCGCCGAAGGCCTCCGGAGCGTGCGAAGAGTTGGTAAGCTTTTGTCTTTCAGATGCCGGAATGCAGTGTGAAGACCTCCGGAGCGCACGAAGAGTAGGTAAGCCTTTGTCCTTCAGATGCCGGAATGCACCGCGAGGCGTTGGTGACAGCCGATGGACCAGGTAAGTGAAGAGCTGTCACTGAAGACCGTAATGCTAACCTGTTCTTTCTTGTCTTTATAGGTGTTGCTGAAGACTGGATTCAGGATGGTAAGCCTTTTTCCTTAGGCCCAGGATCAGATGCAGAAGACACGATGAGCGTTCTGCTGCAGAGGATGCAGAATAACGCAAAGCAAGATTCATCCATCGGGTGTGGTTTAAATAGCCTCCTGTAGTGCTTAGGTGTCTCCTTCCACAGCCACGCCTAGTAAGAAAAGAGTTCCTGCTTTCCAGAAGAGTTCCAGTGTTCTGAATCTAGAGAGTGGCTCCTGCCCCACCCAACAGGAAAAGTAGTTCCAAACAGAAGAGGATCAGAGGCTCAACTGGCAGGCAAGTAAGCAGCATGGTCTGCTGCAGGTAAGTCCACCCAAGCATTATGAGCCCGGCACTTCCAGCGCTGGGACTGGGCATATTTATGAGCCTGGTGCCACTGGCGCCGGGACTGGGTCCAAAAGGTCCCAATTGGGACTGGTTGGCACTCGGAACCTGGGTTATGGATCTGCTTCCAAGGGAGTTGGGAAAACCCTGACCTTTTGGAAGCAGAGATCATGACAGTACCCCCCCTCAAGGCCCCTCCCAAACCGGGCTCCTCCGGGGGTTTTGGCTTGTCAGGAAATGTTCGGTGAAATCTTTTGATTAGGCGAGGAGCGTGGACATATTCAGCAGGTTCCCAGGATCTCTCTTGGGGGCCGTAGCCTTTCCAGTCAATTAGGTAAAATAGTTTAGATTTGGAGATCTTGGAGTCCAGAATGCTTTTGACTTCAAACTCGAGTTCTCCATCAACTAGGATAGGTTTTGGAGATTTAGTTAGTCGGGTTTGAGGTTGCACGGGTTTTAATAGAGAGACGTGGAAGACTGGATGTATCTTCATGTGCGGGGGCAAGTCCAACTTGACCGCTACTGGGTTTACTATGGTAGTGATGGAATAGGGACCAAGGTATCTTGGGTTGAATGTGCGTGGCCCTTTTAGAGGTAGATGTTTGGTGGATAACCAGACTTGATCCCCTACTTGATATTGAGGGGCTTCCTTCCGATGTTGATCTGCTCCTTTCTTGTATTGTTGTTTAGCCCTTTGAAGGTGAGAAACAGCTTCCTTAAAGGCTTGGGTGATTGTAGAATGCAGGTAGTCTACTGCTGGTGTTTCAAGATCTTGGAGGGGATCCAACTCCGAGGTTCGAGGGTGACTGCCGTACAAAAGAAAAAACGGGGTTTTCCCAGTTCCCGAATGGACAGAGTTATTGTAGGCATATTCGGCTATCAAAAGGATGTCTTTCCAAGTTTTTTCAGTTTGTTGCAGCATGCAGCGTAAATACTGTTCCAGAGTTTGATTGGTCCTCTCGGTTTGTCCGTCGGTCTGAGGGTGGTGACTGGTCGATAGTCTCACATCAATTTGAGCCGACCGACAGCAACTTCGCCAAAAATGAGAAATAAATTGACTACCTCGATCCGAAATTAGAACCGAAGGAAAACCGTGCAGTCGGACGATGTTTTCGAGAAATTCTCGGGCCATAGTTGCTGCTGTTGGCAAGCCTTTGAGCGGAATGAAATGCGCCATCTTGGAGAATAAGTCCACGATTACTAGAATCGTATTGTATCCGGAGCATGGAGGTAGATCGGTGATGAAGTCCATAGAAAGCGTATGCCAAGGGCGAGGTGGGATGTCAATAGGGCGTAAGAGGCCTGCTGGTCTTTCCTTTTGACTCTTGTTTTGGGCGCATACTCCACAGGACATTATAAAGTCTCTGATATCTTTTTTCCAAGACGGCCACCAGAAGTAGCGCTTGATCTTTTCTGAGGTCTTGGACATACCGGGATGTCCTTCCATTAAAGAATCGTGATAACAAGCGATTACTTTTTTCTGTAAATCTGTGCTGGGTAGGTATAATCGTTCTTGGAAATACAATAAGTTGTCCTTTACTGCAAAGTCCTTTCCCTGCAGATGCTAATTGTGTATGTCTGCTGGAGTTACAAGTTGCCTTGCTTTATCCTTAACTTCCTCTATGGATTCTGTGGCGATTACACCCAGAATTCTTTGTTCGGGAATGATTGGTACAGGTTTAGGGTTGATCAAGTGTTCTTCCACTCCCATCCGAGAAAGGGCATCAGCTTTACCGTTCTTTGTACCAGGTCGATAGGTAATTATGAAGTCAAACTCGGCAAAGAATAATGCCCAACGGAGTTGTCTAGAGGATTGGGCTTTTGCGGTTTTCAAATATTGCAGGTTTCGGTGATCCGTAATCACAGTAACGGTGTGTCGGGCCCCCAGCAGATAATGCCGCCAAGCCTTAAAGGCAGACTTGATAGCCAGAAGTTCCTTGTCAGTAATCGTGTAATTGATTTCAGGAGGCGAGAATTTGCGGGACCAAAATGCCACGGGATGCAACTGATTGGTTACCGGGTCCTTTTGTGATAGAACTGCCCCCATGGCAAGGCTTGAAGCATCAGTTTCCACGATGTAGGGGAGTTCGGGGCGAGGGTGTTTTAAGATTGGTGCAGAGATAAATTTAGTCTTCAAATCCTGGAAAGCTTGTTCCGCCTCGGTAGACCATTCAAAACGTTTGTTTTTCTTTAACAAGGCAGTGATGGGCTGGACTATTCGAGAGAATTCGGGGATAAACCTGCGGTAAAAGTTAGCGAAGCCTAACATGCTTTGCACACCTTTTACGGAGGATGGTGATGGCCATTTGAGAACTGCATCGACCTTCTTTGAATCCATACGCACTCCGCCAGGTGATAATATGAATCCCAAGAATTCAACTTCAGTCACGTTGAAAACACATTTTTCCAACTTAGCGAAAAGTTTGTGTTGACGCAATCTTTCGAGGACCATTTTCACGTGTTTCCGATGTTCAGATTCCGATGAAGAATAAACGAGGATGTCGTCAATGTAAACAACAACACACACATCTATGAGCTCTCTGAGGACATTGTTCATAAAATATTGAAAGGCGGCCGGGGCATTGCAAAGTCCGAAGGGCATGACCTGATATTCAAATAGCCCATACTTGGTGCGGAAGGCCGTCTTCCATTCATCGCCCTCTTTTACTCGTACCAAGTGGTAAGCTCCTCTAAGATCCAGCTTTGTATATATGCATGCTTTTCTGACTTGGTCCAGGAGTTCAGGGATCAAAGGTAACGGATATCTATTCTTAACAGTGATCTGGTTCAGGGAGCGATAATCTATACAAGTTCTAAGGTCTCCTTCCTTTTTTGGAACGAAGAACAAAGCTGAAGAAGCAGGGGACTTGGAAGGACGAATAAACCCATTTGCCAGGTATTGATCCAGGTATTGTCGAAGGTGAAGGTTCTCAGGCTCGGTGAGGGCATAAATTCTACTACAAGGAGGAGTAGATCCAGGTATCAGGTCTATCTGGCAGTCATAAGACCTATGAGGAGGTAGAGAGTTAGCCTGATCCTTCCGGAAAACATCTTGGTATTCTAGGTATTCGGGAGGTAACTGGGGAGTCTCTGAAGAAATTGCTGCCAGTGCCACACCAGGTGGAGGGTGACAAGTAGAGACACATTCTGGAAACTGGACCGTTCTTGCTCGCCAATCGATCAGAGGATTGTGTTTCTCTAACCAAGGTATTCCTAGAATAATCTGAAACTGAGGGGCCTTGATCACATCGAACACGATCTTCTCATGGTGTCCATCTTGACTTACTAGCGTCACCTCTTGAGTGGTATGCGTTACTGGCCCGGAGGCTATCTCCGTACCATCCACCGTAGTAATGACGTCCTTTACAGCCTTGGGACAAAGAGTTAGATTCATCCTCAAAACCATTTCGTGATCCAAATAATTGCCGATGGCACCGCTGTCGACGTAAGCTTCAATTGCATGTAATCGATCCGGATTATCAGGGCTAATGAGGACCATAGGTATCACGAAATGCGAGGTCACGGAACTGGTTTTCACGCTCGGCAAGAGGACCTCTATTCTTGTCGGGCGAGGTCGTTTCCCTGCTCAGAGTTTGTAACTTTGGTAACTGCAGCTCCTACTGCCTTCTTGGCAGGTTTCACCGGACAGTCTCGAAGAAAGTGCCCTGAGTTTCCGCAATAGAGGCATAATTGCAACTGTTTTCTCCTTTCCCGCTCCTTTTGTGTTAGAGGACCTTTCAGACCCCCTATTTGCATGGGTTCCCCGGAGTCTACTCCTTTGGAAGGAGTTGGCGGTTTGGAAAATACTCGAGCATCAAACTTGGAACGATCGGCCTTCCTGTTCTGCAGTCTGTGATCTATTTGAACGACTAAGTCTATATAGTCCGAACAATCTTGTGGGGGATTCACTACTTGGGCTAACACATCTTTGAGCTCTCCACGTAGACCTCTATAAAACAGCGTAATCCTTTTGTCCTTAGGCCATAGAGTTTCCACTTTCAGTCTGTTGAAAGACGCAATATAAGCCAAAAGGTCTTGATTACCTTGTCGCAATGAAAGAAGCTCATTGTCCAAGGCCTGCCCCTGTGAATGTCTTGCGAACAGTTTTTCCATACTGAGCTGAAAAGCTTGAAAATCATGGAGGACCGGATCATCTTGATTTACTAGAGGGATCGACCAGTCTGCCGCATTGCCACTAAGATACGAAAGCACGAAAGCTACTTTAGCTTGATCAGTTGGAAAGGCTGCTGGCCGGCATAAGAAATGCAACCGGCACTGATTGATAAATACTGCAAACCTCTTTGGGTCACCAGAAAATCGTTCGGGCGGAGCCAGAGGTACATTCCCAGGTAGGTTGATCTGCACTGGATTCATAGAGGATGTAGAAAGAAGATTTCCCCCAGATGCGGGTAACGGGGTCTGTCCGGCTTGTGACTGTAGCAATTGTCTAGCGAGATCATCTGTTAGCTCCTTGGAAATAATCAGTTCCCTTCTTAGAGCGTTCGTTTCCTGACGGGCTGCATGCACTTCTGCCCTTAGTTCCCCAAGTAACTGGGCTAGCTGGTCGGTATCCGAGGTTTCCATAGCGCCTGGACGGGAGTTTTGTGGTAGGCTTTGCGTTCTGTAACGCTCACCTGATTCCCGTAGAGGCGCCGGTCTTGACTGGGCGTATACCGTATCTTCAAAGGTGATGTGCATCACACGGCTGGCTCTTTGGGCTGGACCTCTGTGCACTGTATGTCTGACTTGAAGGGTGAGATGTCTGCAGATAGAAAATATGGGATTAAGGAACTGGGTTATTGAATGTCTCTCTCTTCTTCCCTTTCTCTTCTCCTGTAGAACCCCAAAGGTTAACGCTCTCACCTTAGGTAAGTGAACGCCGTGCTCTCCATCTGCCTCGGGGCAGGGTGCTGTAACCAGTTTCTTCACTGGATAAGGGGAGCAGGCCTCTTGACTTCAGAGGACTGCTGTCCGTCGTTTACTGCACGAACGGTAAGTTTCGAGTAACTCTAATGTCTTTAAAGTCTTTAGTAATGATGTTTCTTGTTTTGCAGGGTTCCGGCGATGGCGGATGACGGGCTGAAGTGAGTTGAAGATGGAGCCCGTGTGATGAATAGAAGCGCCTGGAAGCACGTAAGTAAGCGCTTGTTGCCTGCTTCACGATGCGCTCTAACTGTCTTTTTATTTTGCAGGTACAAGTTCGGAGCAGCTGCCGGGTGCCGGAATACCCACTGGGTTAGATGTGGAAAGGAGTAATGGCACGTGAGTATTAAAGTTCCCCAATGTCTTTAAACGCACCTTGTTTTGTCTTTCAGATGCGGGATGCAGCGCCGAAGGCCTCCGGAGCGTGCGAAGAGTTGGTAAGCTTTTGTCTTTCAGATGCCGGAATGCAGTGTGAAGACCTCCGGAGCGCACGAAGAGTAGGTAAGCCTTTGTCCTTCAGATGCCGGAATGCACCGCGAGGCGTTGGTGACAGCCGATGGACCAGGTAAGTGAAGAGCTGTCACTGAAGACCGTAATGCTAACCTGTTCTTTCTGTTCTTTATAGGTGTTGCTGAAGACTGGATTCAGGATGGTAAGCCTTTTTCCTTAGGCCCAGGATCAGATGCAGAAGACACGATGAGCGTTCTGCTGCAGAGGATGCAGAATAACGCAAAGCAAGATTCATCCATCGGGTGTGGTTTAAATAGCCTCCTGTAGTGCTTAGGTGTCTCCTTCCACAGCCACGCCTAGTAAGAAAAGAGTTCCTGCTTTCCAGAAGAGTTCCAGTGTTCTGAATCTAGGGAGTGGCTCCTGCCCACCCAACAGGAAAAGTAGTTCCAAACAGAAGAGGATCAGAGGCTCAACTGGCAGGCAAGTAAGCAGCATGGTCTGCTGCAGGTAAGTCCACCCAAGCATTATGAGCCCGGCGCTTCCAGCGCTGGGACTGGGCATATTTATGAGCCTGGTGCCACTGGCGCCAGGACTGGGTCCAAAAGGTCCCAATTGGGACTGGTTGGCACTCGGAACCTGGGTTATGGATTTGCTTCCAAGGGAGTTGGGAAAACCCTGACCTTTTGGAAGCAGAGATCATGACAGGCACCACACCTGTTTGGGGCAAGGTGATGTGCACCTTGCTGTGCTGGCACTGCCTGAGGCTGTAGGACTGCATTCCTCCTTTGATTTGCTGGCCCAGGATCAGGAGCAAATATTGTGGAGTGTGACCCTGCATCCATAACCGCCACAGGCGGACTTTCCAACACTGAATTCCCCATAGAGAGGTCTACCCTCGGTGCAGGTGGGTTGGACAGAACAGCTTCCCTGCCAGAAACACTCACCTGCGACATATGTCTCAATGTCCGATTCAGCACCTGATTCATAGAGGTCTCCGTAGGTGTACCCAGAGACACCCGTGGACAGTATGGTCTGTAGGGGTATTGGGTTTTCACCCACCACCACCCCACGTCCTCCACGGGTGCCCGGTTGTGGCTGTGAGTCCTCCTGGCTCTGCGCCATCTCCTCCTCCTCAACAGCATCAAGTGCCTCATCACCTGCAAAAACATGAAAGATAAGTAATGTAAACAGGCATGAGCACCATAGCACACACACATAGGCATGACGAGGCAGACATCCAGTACAGAAATGACACATGTCACACATGACAATAACTCTGGCATGCATGCACTGTCAATGAGTTGGAAGGGGAGGCAAAAAGCAGACACTGATGACTCCAAGATGGAAAACCAACACATGTGCTGCATGCTGGATAGCACTGGCATCACACATTAGCCTGTGAGTGGCATGGACAATCCACATACATGACACATGCCAGCACACAGATGGCACGTAGCATAGCCATGGCAGATTTGACAAGGACACCCAGATGGTAGCAAATCAGTACTGTCACCCATCCACGTGAGATGGACATCATGAAATAAAACATGGAAAAAAGTGTGACAAAACACGCATGTGCCACACTCTGCAACAAAGCCAGTGTTCACTGATGCAGTGATGGCAGGCACATTGATACATCAATGATTGGTCACTTCAACATGATAGAATACAATTGTCATGTTCAACATTCAAACAGGGCCCCAAAATGATTGTGTGCAGGCCATGTGTAGGTGCACATTACTCAATCAGCCTGATTGGTCAAATCATTCCCATAATAAGTTAAGAAATGTGGGCCATTGTGGGCTGTAATCTGTGACTGAAGTATGTCACATTTGGGGCAGTAGAGCACACAAATGTGTGGTAAAAATGCTAATGATTTCATCAATCAGGCAGAATGGACAGGAAAACAGTATGAACAATGTTGTGGCAAGATGACAGTTGAAGGGCAAGTGCAGTAATCATGTGCAAATTGTCAACTGCGGTCAGAAGGGATACTGTGAAACAGAAACCCAAGGCCTGGGAATGGTTTGGAGGGACCACATGGGTGACCTATAGCAGTCATGACTACACAGCCTCACCTGGCACTCAATCAGAACACATCACCCAAGCAACATACACATGGATTGCACCGGACATTGCTTCAAGATTTGGTAGATCTCCAACGCCTTGGATCTGATCCTCTGTGATGAATGCTCCAGCGATAGACTCATGTTCAGTGACTTGTTCCTCCTCTGGTGGAGACCCACCACCAGTCACCAGAGTAGAGGCATGATTGGAAGCCAGCTTGTTCTTTGCTCTGTGTTTCAGGTCATTCCACCGCTTAGAGCAATCATCAGCTTTGCACTTCACAAATCCAAGGGAACTAATGTGGTCCGCGATGGTCTGCCAGTGGGCCCTACGTTGAGCAGTCGTAGTCTTGCACCCTGCAGTCACCACCATTTCGTGGCCATTGGCCGACACGTAGCCCACAAGTGCGTCTGCATCATTGAAACTAGGCTTCCTTGACGTGCCAGAGTGGGTAGCCGTGTCTGGGGTCCCAGCCTGTACCACAAGAGCACCCTTCTTCCTCTTGGAACGTGGTGCGGACCCTGAGTGGCTTATGCTGCTCTGGTTGGTAGGGGCTGAAGCGCAGGTGGACTGGGCACTGGAGTAGCCAAAGGCATGATGACCAAAGGTCTCACTGCAGGCACTGGCTGCTGGATGATGTTGGCAGGACCAACCTCGGTGTGATGGACTTGGACCAACACTGTCCCGGCTGGGAGACTCAGAGCTGGGGTGGATTGAGCCTCAGCTGCCCCTGCAGCCTCCTCACCCTGGCTACTTGGGGCAGCAGATGACACTGCTGCCCCAGATCTACGTGGCCTGGTGACAGCAACTTTCACCGCCACACGTGGCTTTGACTTGGTGACACGGAAGCCAGCCTGGGAGTTATCCTGTGCCAGTTTGGTTGACAATATGGGCCGGGTTAACAAGGCCTGATCTGGGATGGTGTCAGCTACATCTCCCCGGCCCATTGGGGGGGGGCATAGGTGTCCCTGATTGGTCCTCCCCACACTGGCCTCTTGGGCCACCTGCCCATCCTGGCCATGTCCCCTACCGCGTCCACCTCTTTGAGGTCGGCCACCTTTGCCTCCCTTACTGCTTGGTCGCGTCCCAACCATGGCACTGATGTTGTTGTGCAAATGGGAGGTGCAGTAAACAATTGTCCTGGGCAATTGGGGTGAAAGGGGTAGGGTACTAGATGGAATACGTACCCTAGTGCCCCTGGGGGAAGATGACGGGTCACGCAATGCACAGGCACCCCGAAAACAAAATTTAACATGCATGTGACCCTTGGTAGACCACGTGCGTGGAATAAAGAACCTGCACTATGCTGTGGCACCCAGAAACACAAAAAGAAGCGTACACGTGGTACACACTGGCTACAATGACCTCTGAATGGGTACGTGACACACAGGGGCAACCAAAGTAAAAAAATATGTGCACGACTCACCGTCTGCCTGGAAAAAGAATGTGAAAAAGACGTGTGCGCGTTGGCAACACCCCCGCCAAAAGAAGAATTGAACGCTGTCTGAGTATACAGGGAGTATGAACTGGAACCGTTGTGAAGTAATCGCGTGTGAACCGACAAGAAGTACAAGAATCACCTGCTCGCTTGCCACAAAAAGCACGTACAAGAAAATAGCGTCCTATGCGTACCTTTTAACCCAGCCTACACGTGCAATGTCACTTACGCCCGTACGCCCTAAGGGCCTTTCCTCCAATTACACGCAGTGACACCCGGACGTGCAGTTTTTGCATGTGTACAATCAGCATGCACCCGTGTTGAGGGAAACGCCCTTGCGCATCACATCACAGACGTGCTTACGCGCTAAGGGCCTTTCCTCGAATTACACGCAGACGTGCAGTTTCTTCACGTGCCAAATCACTCCATATCAAGCTGGCCAAGCAACAACACACGGAAGACCACGCGCCTGCCCAGAAGGCCGTTTTCCTGCCCCCCAGAGCCCCAAGCACCCTCCCACCTGCCATCTGCTGCTGCCTGCCTGCTGCCCACGTGCCCTGCTGTTTGGTGCCTGCATGTCAGCCATCTGCAGGGGTGCATTTGCTGTGACCACCCCTGCTGGAACAGAAGACTCCCGACTGGTATTCCATCGCTCCACAGCCCAGCCCCAGGACCCAGTTGCCCACCCACACCTGCCTCGCCTCTGGGGTTGCCATGTCGGACACAACACCATCTGGTACCACTGGCAACCCCCAGCCAGAGAAGCAGAGGGCTACCAGCTTCAGTGCCAATGAAGTTGGTATCCTGGTGGAGCGAGTCCTGGGGCAGTATGATGCCCTCTTTGGAAGTTCGCGTGCCGACAATGAATGACGGAAAAGGATCTGGATGGACATTGTGGCTGCCATCAACGTGGAGGGGGTGGCAGTCCGCGACATTCAACACGTCCGGAAGCGCGGGGAGGACTTCAGGTCCAGGACCCTCAACAAGGCCCAGCACCTCTTGAAGGCAGCGGATGCTGAGGGATGCTGGGTCCGCCTAAACAACAACCAGATGAGGGTCCTGGAAAGTATACGCCCAGCGCTCCACCTCCAGGTCCTTGAGAGGCAGACCCGTCCGGAGTCCAGCGGTAAGTGTACATACGTACTGATTGGACGCTGTGCATGTTGAGGTGTGGCAGGAGTGTGCAGGTTGCACATATGTCTTTGTAGGGCCATGTATGGATGTGCATGTACAAGGACATGAGCCTACCGCTTGTGAGTCCTCTCATGTGTGAGACACATCGATGGTGTATGTGTTGGTAAGCATGATGGCCAAATGCATGTGCGGGTGCACACATTTTTTAATTTCTGTGTATGTACTGTGGCGTGGTTGTGGTGTCACACATGGATGCTGGTTCCACCTGCATGTACCTGCACTATATACATGCGCATGTGTGTGTATTTGACAAGTGTGCAACTGTGATACACCATGGATGCATGTGACACTGACACGTAGGAGGCTGATTGCCAGATGTGACATGGATGGCGATGTTATCACTGCAACAGGTGGTGGAGATGTACAGATGCATGTATGTCTGGTGGCGGGTGTGCATGTGTTCTGCACTCCCCGTGTTGCATGTGATGTCAGACTCACCTTCGGCTGCTCATGCTGTTGTTTGTGTATGGATGGTGCTGCCTGGTGCAACATTCCTGTTTATCTGCTCATGTGTGTGAGTTGAAATGACGTGTGTTGGGGGTGTGATGCCATGTCTGAAGTTTGACACTGCCACTCATGTGCAACTGTCATGTGTGTATCAGACCATTGTACAGTGCCCTGATGCCTGTGTTCTATCTCTATCTGTCTGCAGCGTCAACTGATGAAGAGGGCGGAGACGGTGCTGTGGAGCAAAGCGGCAGGGATTGCACTGCCATCCGGAGATGCAAGGCTCGGCTCCCCTCCCATGTTGTCATCACGTCGGGGAGTGAGGAGTCTGGTGCCGCGTCTGTGGCTGCAGCTGCTGAGGGTAGGTCCAAGAGGCAGAGGTCGGAGGTGGACTCCTCAGCAGAAGGGGCAGCTGAGACCCCACAGGGTCCGATGGAGGAAGATGGCACGGAGTCATCCAGGTTGGTGGGGGTTTGGTTGAGGAGGAGGCCGTGGAAGGGACACACACGGGGTCTGGAGGAGGGGATTCCACTGGTGCTAGTGGTGCAGTCCAGGGGCAGGGACAGGAGGCAGCACAGGCCGCCGCGGAGGTGCCTGTGTGTAATCTTGTCCCCGATCCTGTGACTGCATCATCCCGCACCAGCAGGGATGCGTTCGTCCAGACCCGTTTTCAGGGAGGGGATGAGCGCACAACAACTGGCCTTCCTCTCCCTGCGGACGTGGCAATCCGGGACTGGGTTGAGCCTGTCCTGGCTGGGATGGCGGTGCGTCAACGGGGCATGCAAGATGACCTGCAGAGTTTTCGTGAAGACTCTGCACGTTATCTTGGATGCCTCTTTGACCGCGTCGACCTACTAGGACGGGTCGCAAGTGCTGGATTCCTCTGTGTGCTGGACCTTGTACCGACCCCCCCCTCAACTGATCCCCCTATGCGCCAGTCGTCCCCTGTGCCATCCTCTGGCACAAGTATCACCAGGGTACCCTGTGGAGCTGCCTCTGACCCAGCGGTCAGGCTGGTGGAGGACACATCCCTGCCACAGTCGGGAGTTGGAGGTCCAGCAGGGGTGGGCACCCAACAACTGCACCCCAGCAGATGGAGGACGTGCAGGCATCAAGAGCTCAAGGTGGGCGCTATGATGACTCGGGGCCATCAACATCAGAGGGGCAGGCATCGGCCGGAGGGCAGGAGGACCCTGGATTGGGTGTGTCTTCTGTGTGGCAGCGGCTGGGCCAGAAAATAGATGCAGAGTGGCAGCGGGCGGAAGAGGCACGGCTCACTATGGTCAGGGCGGAGAACTCCATGCACAGGGCGCTGAGGCGGGCTGAGTGCCTCGAGGCAATTCGCAGGGAGTTGGAGGTGGACATGGCTTTATTCCTGTGAAACCTCGGGCCATCGATCAGGCCCGCCTCCAGGATGTGGAACGGGAGTTTGATGATGCCCTGGCCCGGGAAATCAACAAGTGAGCCGTAGGACTTGCCCGCCGCCATTGCATATAGTTAATTAGTGTTAGGTTTCCTTTCTGGACAATGCCCCACCTTTTTGTATATAGTTGTTCATTAGGTAGGGTTATTTGTAGGTTTCCTTTCAATGGTTGGGCTCATGGACCCTGGATTTGTACTTTGTATATAGTTCAACACTGGATTTCACTTCATTTAAGTTTTTTTTACCATGGATCAATGGATTTGTCTTATTTTTTCACTTTGGATTTGGTTTGGCGGACAGACACTTTGGACCCATGTGCTTTTGGATTGATTTGGATTTTGCTTTCACACATTTTTAAAAAATATTTTGGACATGCAGCTTTTTCTTTATTATTTCCATTATTGTGTGATTACATTTCATTCCCTTGCTTTTGTGGTTAATACATTTTTAATTCATACTTCAATGTGTGGTATTCTCTCTTTGGTTTCATGCATGTCACGATGTGTGTTTTCTCATTCACTTGCACCCATTGTGTGTGTGTGACGGACATGTATTGATGTGCATACTTGCCATTTGGGATGTATCATGTGATGGGGATTTCAATGTGGGGTGGATGTAATACTTGGTTGTGTGTTTGGATTGGGGTGGCGTGGGGCGGGATTTGGGTGGCCATAAAGCCCATGATTGTGGATTGTGATGACGTGTTGGGGGGGACATGAGTCGGGGCCTGCTGGCAGGTGCCTGTCACTGCTGGGTAGGTGGGGGGCAGAGGGACATGAGTTGGGGCCTGCTGGCAGGTGCCTGTCACTGCTGGGTGGGTGAGTGGGTGGGGGGACATGGGTCGGGGCCTGCTGGCAGGTGCCTGTCACTGCTGGGTGGGTGGTGGTGCAGGGGGACATGAGTCTGGGGCCTGCTGGCAGGTGCCTGTCACTGCTGGGTGGGTGGTGGTGCAGTGGGACATGAGTCGGGCCTGCTGGTAGGTGCCTGTCACTGCTGGGTGGGTGGGGGTGCAGAGGGACATGAGTCGGGGTCTGCTGGCAGGTGCCTGTCACTGCTGGGTGGGTGGGGGTGCAGGGGGACATGTGTCGGTGCTCACTAGTGCATGGTGACATGTGGGCTGGCTGGGGGGCATGGCCAGGGTGTATGGGCTGCCTGCGGGGCATGGCCAGGGTGGATGGGCTGCCTGTGGGGCATGGCTAGGGGTGCAGGATAGTCCCCTGTGGTGTGGGCTGCCTGCAGGGCCTGGGGAGGGGGAGAGGGCAGACCTGGGAGGACCCACACTGCCAATTCACGTGTGGTACTTCCCGCACACCCCAGAAATACACGTACCCTGCTCACCCAGCGAAATCACATGTGAAACTCCCCGCACACCCCTCAGAATACACGTACCCTGCTCGCCCAGCGAAATCATGTGTGAAACTCCCCGCACACCCCTCAGAATACACATAACCCTCTGGCCCAGCGGAATCGCGTGTGAAACTCCCCACGCACCCCTCAGAATACACGTACCCCGCTCGCCCAAGTCCTATCGCGTGTAAAACTTCCCACGCACCCCCAAAATATACGTACCCTGCTCGCACAAGGCCTAACGCTTGTCACACTTCCCACGCACCCCCGCAATACACATACCCTGCTCGCCCAAGGCCTATCGTGTGTGATACTTCCCGCGCAACCCCAAAATACACGTACCCCGCTCGCCCAAGGCCTATTGATTTTTTTAAAAATTTTATTTACAAAGTGCAAAAAACCAGGCCCAGGGGCAACCGGGCGCATACTCTTAAACATGTTACAAAAAGCATTAGTTACAGAAGTTACAAAAATATACAGCATATATACATGTACATACTCTTAAACATGTTACAAAAAGCAGTAGTTACAGTGAGTTACAAAAATGTACAGCATATATACATGTACCGAAGGGTACCATTAACAGCGTATAATACAGGGACAAAGCAGAGAGAAAATGTATATTCAGTCCTGTTCCCCACATGGAGTCTGGACTGTGTCAAGGTCTCATGAGTCTTGGGAGAGCAGCCATGTTTTAGCATTGTTTTTGAAGGAGTGGAATGATGGTTCAATTCTGGTAGGTGTGGGCAAGGTGTTCCAGAGTTTGGAGGCCAGGACGGGGAAGCTCACCCCACCAGCTTTTTGGAGTTTGCATCTAGGCACGATGAGGCTGTGAGTTTGGGCTGCTCTGGTAGGTCGAGTGGAGGTGTGGCGTGAGAAGCAAGCGGACAGGTAAGGTGGGGCGTTGTTGCTCAGACATTTGTGAGTCAAAGCTAGGGTTTTCAGGGCAATTCTCTGTTTTACCAGGAGCCAGCGTAAGTCCGATCTGACGGAGGAGATATGAGAGCGTCTCTGGATGTTTAAGGCTGCCCTTAAGGCATTATTTTGTACAGTTTGCAATTTATTAAGGTTAGACTGACTGGTCCCTAGGTAGAGAGCACTGCAGTAGTCGATTTTGGCCATAACAAGAGTTCTGGCAAGTGTGATACAGTTGGTGGAGTTTAGGAAGGGTCTACAGGCAGTGATAAGTTTGCAGGTATAGGCCGAAGCTGACCTAACTGCATTTATTTGTCTGTTCAGAGAAAGCGAGGAGTCAAGATAGACTCCTAGCGTCTTAGTATCTTTGGAGACTTTAATGTCATTGCCGTCAATAATGAAGGACTTGTAGGTTTGGTCTAGTTTGTTGAGCCGATGATTTGATCCTAAAAGTAAGAGCTCAGTCTTATCATCGTTAAGGCAAAGTTCGTGCTGTGCCATCCAGGCTTGGATGACCGAGTAAACATTGTTAAGGGCTTTGGTGTCAGCTGTGTAGTCTCCTGTGATAGGGATGAGTATCTGGGTGTCGTCCGCGTAGTTAGTGTAGGAGACACCCAGATAGTCAAGCACATCAAAGAGGGGCTTGGTGAATATGTTATACAGCGTAGGGGATACACACGAGCCTTGAGGAACGCCACAGTGAATAGGGGTGGGATCCGCTGATGCCAACGGTGAGAAGAACCTCATGGATCTATTGCTCAGGAATGAGTGGATCCAGGCATTGGCAGAGTCGGAGAAGTGGGCTGCGGATTTGAGATGCTGGCAGAGTATTTGGTGGTTGACCAGATCAAAAGCCGCGGAGAGATCGAGGAGAAGGAGAAGATCTAGCTTCCCATTGTCCTTCAGTGACTCCATCTGAGTTTTCAAGTCGATCAGAGCTGACTACGTGCCATGTTTAGGGCAGAGCCCTGATTGTCTTAAGCCCAGGAGATTGTTTAGTTCGAGGTAATCCTGAATCTGCAGGTAGGCTGCGCGGTCCAGGATCTTGAGCAGGAATGGGACTGTAGTGATAGGTCTGAAGTTAGTTGGGATTTTAGGGTCAAGGGAGGGTTTTTTGAGGAGTGGGATAACCCATGCATCCTTTAGGTGGTCGGGGACAATACCCGTCTTGAAAGAAGCATTTATGAATGCTGTAATGAACGGGGCTAGCTCATGAGATGCTTCCTTGATAATAGGTGCTGGGCAGGGATCGCCTTGGCAATTGGAAGGTTTTAAATTGTTTATGATGTTTTGTACTTCGAGAGTAGTGAGTGGGGAGAAGGAGAAAGATTTATGCGGATAGGTTAAATGTGTATTAAGTGTAGGTGTGGTCGGTGGTTGGTCAAGCTGTAGGGATTTCTGTTTGTCCCTGATTTTAGATTGGAGGGTAGCAATTTTACCCAGGAGTGCTGACTGAATATTGGTGCACCAAGTGTTATCTTTGGAGCAAGAGTCAGGTGGGGCTGCAGGTGTCTCGAGTTCCTTAAGGATATTAAAGAGTTCCTTAGTATTGGACTGGGCTGACATAATGCGGTTATTATAAGAATCTTTTTTTGCTTGGAGTACAGCTTCTTTATAGTTAAGGGTGGCTATCAGAAGACTGTCCTTGTGGGCGTCGGAGTGGTGACTTCTCCAGCGTGACTCTGCTGTGCGTTTCTCTTTGCGTAACACTCTAAGCTGGGGAGTAAACCACGAGTTAAGGTGTGCTCGTTTTTTGGGTTTCCTCAGTTTGAGCGGGGCGATGGAGTTTATGGCTGCAAGCAGTGACTGGTTATACATGTCGGCTAGGCTGGTGGGGTCTGAGCAAGTGTCAGGAGCGGTATTTAGTGTGGGAAGGATAAGGGGGAGTAGTTTTTCTGTCGTAATGTTCTTTTTATTTCTAGTGAGAGTGGCTGGGGCGACCAAAGGCCTGGGTGGTGGGGCTGCTTCGATGCTGAAAGTGATGACATGGTGGTCAGACCACAAGCAAGGGGCGTTGGAGATTACGCTAATATTGCAATTGGTGTCACTAAGCCAGTCAAGGGACCGCCCTTTAATGTGGGTGGGTTCCTGTATGTGGTGAGTGAAACCTAAATCTGTTAAGGTATTAGCTAGGTCGCGGGCCGCAGGATCATTAGGGCCTTGGTGTCCTAGATTGAGGTCGCCAAGAATGATGCTTTGGGAGTTGGATTTACCATTGTTGAGTACTAACGTAGAGATATCATCCACAAAGGATGTGGGTGGACCAGGGGGTCTGTATATTAGGTGGATGGTAGCCGTTTGGTTAGCTGAGAGTCCGAGCTTGACAGAGAGTAACTCTGCAGTTTCCACCTTAGTGCTTGGGATGGTTCTAAGTCCTAATGAGTTTCTAGCAATGAAAGCAATTCCTCCACCTCTCGAGGTGCGATCACATCTGATGATGTAGTAATCCATGGGGATGGCCAATGAGAGTGCCGGGCCGGAAGCCACATGCAGCCAGGTCTCGGAGATGGCGATGAAGTCGAGTTCCTGAGTTTTGATAAGATCAGCAATGTCCAGAGCGTGCGCAGCTAGGGATCTTGCGTTAATCAGGGCAGCTTTAATTAAACCAACGTTGCTTGATGAAGCTGTGATGGTTTGAGGGTGATGGGGCGTGGGTGAGGAGGCCGTTTGTGGAGGCGGGCTGTGTGTATGAGTTTTGAGGTATGGGCTCAGGTACATGGGGTGTCCCTTCTTACCCATAAATCTAGATCCTACTCTTAGGTTTCTAAGAGTGATAGGAAATGGTTGGTTGGGTGAGGGTTTTTTGGCCAAATGGTCGAGCCATAGGGCCGGATCGTTGAGGTAGATGTTGTGGCATTGAGGTGCAGTACTTTGGTAGGTATCAGGAGATCTGTGAGAGGTGGCCATGGATGAGGTGTGCAAGGAGCTAGGTGCAGCTAAATTGGGAGGTGTTAGGTGTGACGACCTGGTAATTGACCACACTGAGAGTAGTACTTGTAATGAGGAGAGCAGTGACCTTAGGGAGGACTAACGTGGTAGCATGTTAACGAGATTAGAGAGGAAGGGCCACCGGGTCTGTGAGGCAGTTATAGGTAAGCGTTACAGGCACTATTTGGCTAGGCAGTGCGTTCTCTGTACGAGCAATGCAGGCTAATGAGTTTAAGACAGGTTAAGTCTACTTATTCAGAGTCAAGCAATGGGGGTGCATCAGATCAGGGTACACAGGCAAAGCAAATACCATAGCTTGTTAGGCAGGGAACAATGCAGAATGCAAGAAGCGTGAACTAATTGTAACGGTGCAACAATTCAGGCAGAGAAGACATTCTAGTGTTGGCAGCAAGTATTGGCAGATCAGGTAAATGTCAAGTTGAAAGGCACGGCAGAGTAAGGCAGGTGCCCTGGAGTTAGCTTAGATCATGTGAACATGCCTTATGCGGAGCGGTGCAACATATGCAGGCATAGATCAAGGTGTGGCGCAGCAAATTAGGGAATACACAATGAGCGTATCAGGCAGGCAGAGTAGCATGTATCATGGAGCTAACAAGTGGGTCCACGTTGCGGTTCTGAGCAAGAGCTCAATCATTTCAAAAGCGAGCATGGGGTTGGCAGCATAGTAATTTCAAGGCAAGCACAGGCAAACAAAGCCGCAAATGAAAGTGGTGCCGTGGTCATGCAATGGGGAGGTATGGGCTGGGCGGCAATGAGAACAGACATAGGCAATGCAAGCAAATAAGGCACTGAAATGGTGCGATCACTTGGTGGTAAGCAACCGCGAATAGGTAGCGACTAGGGGCTCAAATATGCAGTCGGCTCAGTTGATTAAAGTCAGGACGCTCGTGATAGATGTGCAGACTTAGTACAGAGGTGTGCATGGAGCACGTTGCTATATTGCTACAGCTCGTCAAGTGGTGTATGTGATTATATTAGCATAGTAAAGACGGAAATATCAACATCAGGATAGATAGTATGTCAGCTAGTTCAACAGGCAAGATAAATGCTTGTAGGGCAGTAGGCACAGAGCGGACAACTTATATAGCTATACTAGGTAGCAAGCTCGTGGGAATAAGCATAGCATTCGGAAGCGCTGAAATAGTTGATAACGTTATTAGTCTTACTTTCAGGATGATGAGAGCGCTAGTCCATAGGTTCACGAGGAGGCGAGTCAGCTGTGTAACCACAAGCAGGGATTAGTGCGAGGTGAAAAAGGGCATAGTGTCCAGGCGAACGGCGAGTAAGGCTGAGGACAGGCTACGACAGGAGTCAGCCTTGTTTCATTGGGCCTTGGTGAGAGTGGGCCGGCTTCGCAAGCAGGCTTCCGATAGGTAGCTGAAGAAGGGTCACCAGCCAATCGGGACTCAGCAGCGTATGCTGGGTGGATTAGGCAGTGGATGCCTCAAATGGGTGGCGGGCGGCCATCTTTGAGTGTGCTGGGCTCCACATGGTGAGCAATGGTGGAAGCATGCACACGGTCGCAATTACGGCCGGAAACACAGCGCCAAAGCAGATTTCAGTTGCAGGGACAGCAACGGCATCTGGGCATCGTAGCTGGGATATTGTGATGCGGATAATCCGTTTTGCACAATTTGGAGCTGCGCTTACCGGAAAAGGTCGAAAAATTCGGGGTACCTTCCCTTTGGTAGACCACTGCTCCTGCAGGGTCACGGGAGCTCTATTGCGTGTAACACTTCCCGCGCACCCCCGAAATACACGTACCCCGCTCGCCCAAGGCCTATCGCGTGTGATACTTCCCGCGCACCCCCAAAATACACGTACCCTGCTCGCCCAAGGCCTATCGCATGTAAAACTTCCTGCGCACCCCCAGAATACATGTACCCCGCTCGGCCAAGGCCTATTGTGTGTAAAACTTCCCACGCACCCCCAGAATACACGTACCGCGTTCTCCGAAGGCCTATCGCGTGTGATACTTCCCGCGCACCCCGAAAATACACGTACCCCGCTTGCACAAGGCCTATCGCGTGTGATACCTCCTGCGCACCCCCAAAATACACGTACCCCGCTCGCCCATGGCCTATCGCGTGTGATACTTCCCGCGCACCCCCAAAATACAAGTACCCCACTCGCCCATGGCCTATCACGTGTGATACTTCCCGCGCACCCCTGAAATACACTGTACCGGCCCTGTGAACTGGTGCAGGGTTAGCGCGGCCCTTTGCGCTGCATTGGGGATTTCACTGCCTTATCCTTGCGCAAGGGGCATTCTTGGGGGCATAACTGGCGCTGCGGGATGTTCTCTGCGCCAGCGCTCAAAATGGCTTTGATATTCCATGAATACACAGTGTGCCAGAATGCTGTCTAGCGCACACGACTGGCGCACGCTGGCGCACGCTCCCTCTCTGCACTGCTTGCGTGCTCTGCCTCTGCGCTGAAATCTATGAATTACCCCGATGGCATTTACGGACAGGGTCGGATTGGGGCATACAATGGCCTCAGGCACCAATGAAAAAGTGGCCCACAGTTTCAAATGGCTATAATTCATTCCTTCTGTGACAGAATGTTTTAATAGTACACACGTGGGGAGTTTTTTCATAAAATGTTATGCAAATTGCACAATTTAAAGAAATAATTATTCAGCAACAATGGTCAAAACTATTGCCATAGTGAAGTAACTCATCAAACTGGCCCACATTGTCCAAAGAGTAGCCCACTTTGACCCATAAAACTGGCCTCAACTAGCATTTTGTGTTTTTGGTTTGAGCATTGCCCTATTGCCCTATAGGCCAGTACGAGCCTGCTTATGGACTAAACGGGCAAATGTGGAGAGGAGAATTTACATCGCCGGGCGAGCATTAATAAGGTGATGCAGCATACGTAAGAAGTCATAATTGTATTGATCATCTTCAAGGGAACATTAACCAAGAATGGCCATGCTTGAGCCAACTTTGAAGGTAATCAACCGAACACATTGGGAAACTATGCTGTGACATTGCTTTAAGACCTAGCATCATTTTAACTACCTTATATGTGGATTTGACCCAGGCGGGGTTCATTTCCCACAAAAAACTGTAAATCAACAGTTATATAATCCCATATTCAGGAGAGATTTTGCGTCCTGTTGAAGACCCGGTAAAAAACATGCACAAGGGTCGAAACATGCCTGTTGACATGTATAGATGTCAAGTCGTTCCCAAAAGAACCTTTCTGTGTAACATAGTTAATGTATCTTTAACAGTTGTGGAATTCATCTTTGGCGCTTTACCAAGCTTTTTATGGGCTCTGAGCGTGTTATTGTCTAGGCACAGCACTCACCCTCTCTTTTCTATCCCTCTGAATGTGTATCAAAATATATATTGATTTGATCAGTAGTGGAGGCAGCTTTTGGTGGCGGGTATAATAGGGCATCATCGGGTGGCTGAGAGGCACACTGGGCACCAGCAGGGATCCAGAGTAGGGCAGCCCATCCCCGCCGTACTTCCCCTCCCCTTGCTGTACCACTGGATTTGATGACTGAAGTGTTTTCTTATAATTTGTTTAGTAATACATTACATGAAATAAGTTGAAAGAATGATATGATCACACTGCACCATTTTGTTTTATTTTCATTATAGTTTGAACTGAATCAGTGCAGCACTAGAACAGCTCCCCTTGTTTCAAAGGGGTATTTATAAAGGGAAATGGGAAACCCAAGGGCAGGTAGCACAGAGCAGAGAATTCAAGAGATATAACTTGCTAGATAGAGGGAAATAAAGAGAAACATTACAAGTAGTCCTGTGTTTGTGCCCTCATTTAGCAATTACCTACAAAGCACATTACACGGTTGATCCCACCTCCAAGACAGGAACCCATGTTGTTTGAATATTTTTGATCCCTTTCCAGGGCCAGCCACGCCCAGTCCACCAGAGTCTGGATTACCCAGACTTCATCTTGTGTTTCCTGTCTCTTGCTGTAGGCAGGTTCTTCTATTGCGTTTTTGGTGGAAGGTCCTGCCGGGCTTCAATTCCCTAGCAGCCTCCTTGAGCTTCCCTTACCCGAACCGACATTGTCACGATATATTATTATGCAGCATAAGCAAGTCAGGCATCTCCTTCCTCTGGAATGAATGTGGTACACAATAAAACCGCTTTTTATTTTTACAATCAGATTCTTTGTTTAAGGAAGCCTCTAACCGGTCTCGCACCCAACCTCCACACACCCTGAGTCACAGTAGACCAGGAACCAGGCCGGTGTGTTGTCAATTAATATTTATTAATTTGTGATTTATTGGAAAAATTGAATGAACAGTTACAATATTCCACCAAGTGTGGCAACAGTGAGGCCAGCGATGAATGGGACAATTCCTTTTCTATCCAAGGTAAAATTAGGACAATGGCTATGGGGTAGCACAGAAAGGTTTTTCGGGCAGCTTAGACTAGAAACAAATAGGGTTTCAGAACAGACTGGCTAGCACACCATAAGACACTTGATTGTTGTACAGGCAATACATGAAAAATAAAGAGGGAATGCAATTGTAAATCCATTAACCCAAATACAGTAGGGGAAGAGGGATAGACTAGGAAAACGGTTTTAAACAGGTTAAGCAAAATTTCCAGGAAAACAAAAATGCAAATGACACTTGTTTTTCTAAGGCTGGGAATGACAGGTAAGCTCTACGCAATGGAAAGGGAAGGCAATTCGAAATCTGTTATCAAACTATAGTAGGGGAAAAGGGATAGCCTGGAAAAACGATTTTTAAAAAGTTAAGCAAACTTTTCAGAGAAACGAAAATGTAAATCACACGTGTTTTTGCTGAGACTGCAAATGACAGGCACGCTTTAAGCAATGAGGAAGGCACATAGGAACAATGGGTTTCAGTGAAAATGACAGAGGCAAATAACAGGGAGACTCTGGACAAAGGGACTACTCCCAATATTAAAATCGGTTTGGGTTGACAATGACAGATGCAAATAGAAATTTGTTTGGTAACACACAATTTAAACACACAAACACATTTGTTTTTAGCTAATAATGAATTTCATTCTTTGGGAAAGCACTTTATGACTATGACTCACAATGCACTGGGAAGGGAGAGTTGGTTTCGAATTCCAACTGTCCCTATCCCGTGATATAAATGTGGGAATGTATTGATTTAATAAGAAAAATATACTAGAGATCTACACCAGCAATGAAGGATTCTTTCCTGGGAAAGTGACTGAAATGCATGGACACGCAAAGGATTCTTTTACAGGAAAATGAATTAGCTACACAGGCACACAAAGGAAAGTGCAAAAGGACTACAATCAACAGGCAAATAACAGATGATTTTGTTCAATGGAAAACTGATTTAAATGCACGGGCAAACACAGGATTGCCAATGGGAACAATTACTATAATGCACAGACAAATTCAATATTTTTCAATGGGAAAATGACTGAATCACAGAAACACAGAAAAAAGGGTTTGATCCATGGCGGAATCTCTATGGCAATGCTTCAATATATATAGGGCTTATTGAATCTATTGCTGGGGAGGTCTATACTCTCTATCCTCCAAAAGGTTACGTCATTTTATACGAGATACAGGAGCTGTAAAGGGGAGAGGGAAAGGACTAAGAGACAATATTAGGACATTTACCAAGGAGACAGCAAAGGACACAGAGACATGCAGTTACTTTCCTTAACTGCATTTGCAGTGTCCAAGCTGTAAACTGGTCTCCTCTCATGAAGAAGACAATATGAACAAAACAAGGAATAATACTTCCCTTATAGAACTAGATTCCAGATTCCCTGGAACTAACATGAAAACCTAAATACCTAGGAAAAAATACTGAATAAACTGTAAATCAGGTTTCTTCCATGCAGTGTGGTCCTAAACGGTAAGACCATTGCGAAAACGCTGCTTTCGTATCGTGGGCCTCCTTTTATCTCTACGCCCCCTTCTGGGTATGAGATCATTACACTCACATTGATGAGATGTAGAGGAAAGGACCTATTGTCCCGTAGTACTTGGCACGCTATACGTGCCAACTTCCGTCACGTAAGGGCTCTCGGTATCTGCTATGCCCGAGAGCTTCCCCTTGTTGGACCAGGACACGAGAAACATGTGTTGCTGTTGAGTCCGGCTGTAGTACTCCGGATAGTGGAGTGTTGCACCCGCTCCCCTGTCGCTAACAAATACAGCTGCTTAAAAGTATGGGTTGAGAGGGAGAGGAGAAGGGGGATGTTAGCTAGAGGTGCCAAAGGACGTTCACAGCATTTTGCCAAAGCTACATTCTGGTTCCAGTGCTGTAGAAGAAAGGGCCATACAATGCTGAGGATGGAACCGCTAAGCAATTCCGCCAACATATTCCAGTGTTGCAGTTGTAGCAGATTGGTAGGGCTCTGCAAATCAGTCCCTCCTCGAGTCACTTGCACAATCCCCATTCTGCTGGTAACGCAGGGTTGAGGCCATTTACTGGTGTAGCACATAAATCAGGGATACAAAGCGACTGTAGTTCTCTGTGATCTTGCGTACATTTCCACCGGCCCCCTTATTTCCAGACCACCACACACAGAATGATGCCCATAGTGTTAGAACAAAATTCGTTCATTATATTTGCATTTTCTGACATTTAGTATCTCTTGTTTTCATTTCTTGTACATATGTTATTTAAAAGTATATCATTGGCTTCTCTGGTCCGTCACCCAACTGGCTCTTGGCTCCCTGGTGAGTCGCACTCCTTTGGTCCTTTTCTTCTTGCGTCTGTCACCCCTCTTGTCCTTGGCTACTTTGCAAAGTTACCAGGTAGCCCAACATCATGTGTGATAATGTGGGCCAGCCTGGGCATCTCACCTTGAATACTGGACTGACATTTATGTCCTTCCCATGATAAGTATGGCTAGTAAGTAACAGCATGCAAGTGAAAATCAAGGACTGGCTCTTATCATCATGCATGCAATGGGCCCACTGGGCAGCTATTCCCTTGTGAGTTGCCCTTCTGGTCTGTCGCGCTCCTGGTCTTTGACTCCCTGGTGAGACATTCTCCTCTGGTCAGTCACCCATCTGGTCCTTGGCGGGTCGCTGTCCTTTGTTCTTGGCTCATCTGACCATTTGCTCCCCTGTGAGTTTCTTCTCTGTCCCATCGTTTCTCCTGTTTTTAGTATGTGGTTCCTGGTTGGCTTTGTCAGTTGCTGGTCCAGATCCATCTACATTATACCATTATTCTACATAGGACTGGGGGAGCCATACTTGCCAATATGCCTCATTCCATTTGGGAACTGCTAGTCCAGTCCTGGTTTTAACTTTGCATTCTGGGACTTGCAGTCCTGGAGTTCCATATTATAAACACAGTACTAAAAGTACTAGAATATTTATTTTTATTTTATTTATTTAGTGGTTATTTAAAAAGCGCCTATACATCACAACATTATATCCAGGACTGGGCTAGTTGCTGGAGTGGAGCGTGTTGGCATGTATGCAGTGCTACATTTGGAATGTCTGAGGAGTCACTGGGCAGTCATAAGTGAGGTCATGAGGAACAGATGAGAAACCATGGGCCCTACATTTGTGCCATTGTACAGTGACACCTGATTTAGAAGCACTGAGATTAGCATTACACATAATGGCATAACAAGGCATGCAAGCTGGAGAAAGGCAGTTTTGCAGTGATGGAAGCAGATAATTGTGACCAACTGGGATGTTTCCGAATGGAAAAAGGTTGTCTTCAGTTGTTATTACTGTTGAGCAGGATCTGGTAATGCCACCTGAAATCATTCTACACCCAACGTTAAGTGATCACACTTGTCTACACACACAGCCTCTCCACCCCCAAAACCATAAAGGTTACACAGTGAAATGCACACCACCCGAACACACGTACCCATAGCAACTTTCCTTAAATAGACCAGTAGCTCATCACAGATACAGCAACATAACTCTCCACAGTCCTTAAACACCAGTCCGGCAGACATCAAAATCACAGAAACAATGTACCTAGAGCACACACTAACCACTGCTCCAGACAACTCTCAAACTATATAAATCTTTATACCACAGAGATATGCACAAATAAACTTTGCAACAAAGCAACCTTTTCCTGCTCCTAAGTTAGCCCTATACCCCACCCCTTGCACACATTGTAGAGGAAAGTAAACTTACAATGTTTACATTTCTAGCGAAAAATGTTCAGCCAAAATAATGTCGTTTTACGTTTAGTATCCACATTCTGATAGTCCCAAAAAACAAAATAATGCAAGACTAGAAAAATCGTTTTTTAACACCACTGCTATTCTTTAAATACTTTGGGAATCACAAACAAAATGTATCAGCAGTGTCATTTGGAAACAGATCACCATTGTGGCAAACTACCAGCTTGCTGTTTGGAACATTTGTCTATCTATGCATGGAATCCCTTTATTGAGTGTCAATCACAGACATGCCAACTTTAACTTGGGCTTTCTTTTCTTTTGCATATGTTTGGGCATTTGGCACTGACGGGTCGGGACCCCTTTTGGACAGGTAACAATCTGTGAGGGGCATTTCATATGTAAAGGTCCCAGTGCTAAATACTGAAACCTATGCAAAAAGAAGAGAGCACGCAGATCGGGACTGGGAACAAAGGAGAAATTGCACTGCTAGAAGCCCTCTACCGACCTGCAATAATTGCAGGTCATTAAGGGCTGCTAGCAGCCCTTTCCAGGATGCTCTGTGTCCACGTGTAATGGGCTTGGCTGCTTTGTCAACAAACCCAATTACACACCCACTTTTGATCAAACAAGCAGACAAAAAGCGTGAAAAGCAGCCTCAAAATATTATAAGCGACTTTGGGGATAAAATAAGCCCAAAGCCGCTTATAACTTTATCCAGCCGACGATCGAATCAAACAGATTGGCTGCTCATCACCAGCTATGTTCTAATAAATTGATGAGGTGGCCTGGTATTTCCTTCCTTTGCGTCAATGGTGCATCAAAGGTTCTTTACTGAATTGTAGGTGGGGGAGTGGGGGGCCTAGGAAGGACGGCCAAGGGGTGGGTTAGGGGAAGAGGGAAGTCTTCCTGCAGATCATGATTTCGTGTTTCCGGGGTTGAGAAGGAGGCAGTTAGCAGTTATCCAGGGGTCGATATCTTTGAGACATGATGCAAGGTCAGTGGTTGAGTTGGAAGGGTCCTTTGGGGTCTTGAAGATGATTTAGGTGTCATCTGCACAGTTGTAGCAAGACAGGCCGTGTGAGCGGATGATTGATGGGAGGGGGCTCAGATAGAGGTTCAAGAGCGGAGGGGAGAGAGTGGCGGCCCTTAGGTACTCTGTGTTTATTGTTTTACTGACTTATCACGATGAATTCTTGTATTATTGTATTTTACTGGTGTGTTAGGTTCATATGATGTATTTTTATTGTTGCTTTTATGACTTTTACTGTCCAAATAAAGCTTATGTATGGTATGATATGGTAGTAACAGGGCAGGGAGCCGAGGAGAAGGGAGGCATGTGTATTATTTGTGATCTGTTGGACAGGAAGGAGGAGGTCCCATTCAAGGCTGCATCTCTGATGCTGTGAGGATCTGGAGTCTGTCCGTGATGGTGAGGTGGTCGATGGTGTCGAAGGCCGCCAAGAGATCTAGAATGATTAGTGCAGCACAACCATCCAAGTCAGAGGTTCCTTTGAGATCATCCCAGATGGAGACTATGCACGATTCAGTTATTCGGAGGGATATGAAGCTGAATTTCTCAGGGTAGAGGAGGACATTGGTTTCTGTGAAGAGGCATAGCTGGGTGTCAGCTGTTCGGTCAATTACTTTAGCTATGAAACAGTAGTTTGGGAAGGTCTGTAGTTGGCTGGTAGGAGGAGTTCCAGGGTGGGCTTTTTGAGCAGGGGTTTGATGTACAAGGTCTTGAAAACTGCTGGGGAAATTCCCAAAGTGAGTTATGAGTTAATGATTGATCTTGCGATGTTGCCAGTGCAGGTAGAGGAAGGGATTTCTTTTAGAAGAGAAGGATTGATTGATCGATTGATATTTTATTTCTATCACGCTCGTACACAAGTGTTTCAGAGCGCGACAAGGCAAGGGAGGGGGACAGGGGAGAACAAAACAGCGATCTTACTAGGCCCAGTGACATTGAGAACGCACAAGTGCATGGGCGAGGGGGGAGGGGAAAAGTGCATGGAAGGGGGGTGAGGTGGAAAGTGCGAAGCAGAGGAGAAACAGATAAATAACAATAAATAAATAAATAATAAAGGCAACAAACAGTGGTAATGCAGCCAGCAATTTGCAAGTGCTAGGTTTAAGGCAGCAGAGAGTGTAGGTCTGATAAGCGCATGAAGAAAAAGGGGGGGGATGTATGGGTACAGATACAGACCCAAGTGCAAGGGGTGGCCCAGAGGAGGTGCAGGAGGGTGATAGGATGAGCAGGGACAGAGGGTGGCCAGGTGCACGGTGCCAAGAGAGAACTGATCAGCAGGGGAGAGGGGAAGCGAAGGCAGAAGAAAAGAGGAAGGTGTTGAGGTGCTTCCGGAACCGGTGATGGTTCTCCTCAAGTTTTAGAGTGGCAGGGATGCTGTTCCAGAGGGAGGCCCCAGCCGAAGACAGAGATCTACCCCCAGATCTACCCCCAGCTCGTTTCTTAGAAAAAAAAACTGACCCTGAGTGAGTTGGAGGTAGAGGAGCGAAGAGCTCGAGAGGGGAGGTATTTGCGGAGGGATAGCTGAAGGTATTTTGGACCCAGGCCCCAGAAAGCCTTGTGGACAATGCAGAGGGTTTTGAATTTAATCCTTGCATCCACTGGGAGCCAGTGGAGAGATTTCAGAGCTGGAGAGATACGATCCCAGGGCTTGAGGCCAAGGACAAGTCTTGCATTCCTGTTCTAGATTAGTTGCAGAGGGCGGAGAGTAGAGGCAGGTAGATTTAGAAAGAGGCTGTTACAATAGTCCAAGCTAGAGAGAACCAAGGCTTGAGATACCATGAGCTTCTGGGGGAAGGAGAGGAAAGGCAGAGTACCTCTGAGGAGGTGCAGTCGGAAATATGACTTTTTAGAGACCTCAGAGATGTGGGCGGAGAAGTAAAGGGTGGAGTCAAAGAAGACCCTGAGGTTCTTAGCCTCGCAGGTGGGGGTAGGAGGAAGGCCAAGGGAGGCCAGCCAGAGAGTGAGGGGAAAGGATGGTGAAGGTGTGCCGATGAGGAGGATCTCCGTCTTACTGGCATTCAGACAAAGATCATTGGCGTCACACCAATCTTGAATGGCAGTTAGGCAATCAGAGATTAGAGAGGGAGAGGAGGTGGCAGAGGGCAGCCTGAAAATGAGTTGAGTGTCGTCAGCGTAGCACCGGAAATTTGAGCAGAAAATGGCAATGCAGTGGGCGAGAGTTGCCAGGTATTGGCTGAAAAGCCAGGGTGAGAGGTTAGACCCCTGGGGAACACCACAGGTACAGAGGAAGATAGATGAAAGGAAGGACCCAAGTTGGACCTAGGAGGGTCTATCTGAGAGGAAAGAGGTCAGCCAGGCCAGAGCCTGATCAGTGATACCCAGGTTTTCACGGAGACGGTTGAGCAGGATGGTATGGTTGACTGTGTCGAAGGCAGAAGAGAGATCGAGGAGGATGAGGACAGAGGGAATGTTAGAGTCAAGGTTGGTGAGCAGATCTTCACGGATGTTTAGGAGAGCAGTTTCTGTGCTTCTGGCAGCTCTGAAGCCGGACTGGTGGTCATGGAGAAAGCCAACAGAATTGGAATGAAGGTTAAGCTGAGAGATGGCCAACTTTTCCAGGAGTTTGCCAAGAAAGGGTGTAATGGAAATTGGGTGATAGTTAGCTGGATAAGAAGGATCAGCTGTGGGTTTCTTGAGAAGAGGATGCACAAAGAAGTGCTTCAGAGGGGAGGGGAAGGATCCAGAGGCAAAGGAGTGGTTGCAAAAATCAGGAAGGGCCAGAGCGAGGGTGTCAATGTGGTCCTTGATGGTTTTAGAGGAACAGGGATGAACCTGTTTTGAAGAGGCTTTCATAGATCGGACATGTCTAGCAACCTTGTCAGGGGTGAAAAGAGGAAAGGACGAGAAGGATGGTGGAAGGGTGGCTAAAGGAGGGTCAGCAAGCACAGATGGAGAGGGAAGAGGAGGAGTGTGGGTGGAGAGGATGGACAGGATGTCCTGGGTTTTTGAAATGAAGTGAGAGGCAAGGGCATTGCAAACAGCCTGGGAGGCAACAGGAGGGGTAGAGACTGCAGCAGGGCTGGCCAGCTCTTTGCAGATTTTAAAGAGTTCGGCCGAGTTGTTAGATGCCGCAGAGACACGAGCTTGAATGTGGACTCTCTTCTTGGTGAGGACAGAGAGTCGGTATTGTCTTTGCAGCAGGCGACAGGCCAGTTTGTCAGAGGATGAACAGGAAGTCCTCCATTTCCTCTCAGCTGCTCTACACTTACGTTTAAGTGTAGCTAGGTCAGAGTCATACCAGGAATTGCACTTGGCTTTGGACTTCAAACGGATCCTCATGACAGGGGCAAGAACATCAAGCGTATCAGAAAGTGAAGAGTAGAGTAGAGGCAGGGCTGTATCAGGATGAGAGACAGCCAAGGGTGGAGGGGGGGTGAGAAAGTGGTGGCAAAAGCCTCACTGACCCACGCTTCATGGGCCGGATGTCCGAGAAGGTAGGTGGCAGTGTTGGGGTAGGCTTGGCTTGGGGGGAAGAGAGGGAGCGATGAGATGAGAGGAGGGAGTGATCGCTCCAGGAGAGAGGAGTGGTCAGAGGGATGGAGAGGGGGAGGTCAGAGGAGATCAAGACATCGAGTGTGTGCCCTGCAGAGTGAGTAGGGCAGGAGGGGAGGATGGACAGGGAGAGGGAGTAACAGATGGCACAGAAGAGTACAGAGGAGGAGCAAGGAGAGTCTAAATGTATATTTAGGTCACCTGGGAGGAGGAGTTGAGTGGTAGAGGCCAGGAGGGAGGAGGAGAGGTCTGCCCATTCAGAGAGAAATTAGGTGATTTGACCATGAGGCCGGTAGATGGTAACCACAGTAAGAGAATGGGTACGCGAGAGAGAAAGCCTACAGACAAGACATTCAAAAGAGAAGTAGGTCTGAGTGGGAATGATAGAGGCAGGAATCCACTCGGGAAAGATCAGGGCTACCCCCCCACCGGACCGGGAGGATCTGGGTGCTGAGAGGATCTTGTATACATCAGGGAGGAGAGTGTCAAAGCTCGTGACAGAGCTGGCCGTGAACCATGACTTAAACGTAAGTGTAGGGCAGCTGAGAGGAAATGGAGGAGGGCATGATTCTTCAGGGGATCCTGAGGGATGGCTGTTATCTAGCAGCTTTCAGAATTCTGGGTGGCAGATAGGCGAGAAGGATGAGAAAAGCGAGCGGTGGAGGCTGTGTCGAAGAGCTTGGATTTGGATGCATGGCAAGCGGGTGGGGGGGGCGTTAGTGATCCAATTTTAGTGCCAATTATGAGGTTTCGTTCCAGGGCTATATTGTGGAAGTGGTCAGAAAGAGAGTCACAGAGTGCTTGGTGTGGGATGGGGAGGAGGAGGTGCAAAGAGGGGATTCAAATTCAGAGATAATCTTGCAGAGTTCTCTACAGGTGTTAGAGGCATTGTTGATTCTATTACAGTAAAAGGTTTTTTTGGCCATGTGTATTTCTGCCCTGTAGAATTTGAGCTGCTGGGCGTAGCCTGTACTATTGTGTGGCAAAGGGTCTTCTTGCCATTTGCATTCAAGGATGTGGTTCTGGATTTTGAGACATTTGAGAGCAGAGGTGAACCATCTGGGGGAGAGGCCCTGTCTGCTGGAGAAGGGTCTGATCAGTGGAATAGGACTAAGAGCTTCAGAGAGCCATTGGTCAAAATGGCCGATGGAGAGCTGGCCCGACTGGAGAGGCAGGGAAGGTAGGGAAGCAAGCAGGTAATTGGCCAGATCTAGGATTACTTTGAGCTTGTTCCATAAAGGGGAGTGGGAAGGGGGTCCTGGAGCTGTCATGTAGGAACGGGGGGTCTACAGTCGAGAGAGTGAAGACAATGTCTCCATGGTCCATGCAGCCTAGTGACTGAGGGGGGAGCCTGGTGATCAGTTCAGGAGAGCTGAAAATTGCTTCTAGTGTGTGGCCTGCAGAGTGTGCTGAGTGTGAGAAACCAAAGGGCGTTCTCACAAGTCATCTCTGGGGATCCCTTGTTCAGGTGGCCAGGGAAGGACCATCGCTCTTGGATCCCAACCCTGGGAGTGGAAAAGCGAGGGGGGATCACCTGGTCAGGGGTCCTTGGGGACTGCGGGGAGAACGTCCACAGGCGAGACAAGGTATTCCCCCATTCCTTGCCCCAATCCATCCTACCCTCCCTCTTTGTTCATGGGATATTGTCATCCAAGTCCCGTCCTACCCCTTGACCTTCCCTCAAGAAAAGGTAAGATAAAAGTGGTTGTGCCTGGGAGGAGCAAAGAGCCTCTAAAAAGTCTTTGATACTAGCTCCCCTGATAGAACTATACACTGGAAGGTACATCCTGACCAGGAGAACCTTTTGTTTAAAGACCAAAAGGGGCTTAAGCTTTTGGGGAAGGGAACCCGGAGAGGCCCACAGAGAATTGTAAAGAACACTGTAATAAAGATCAGAGAGGCCTAGACCATGATTGTATTTTTGTTGTGCATTTGTAATGTTGTGTTTTTCATACTCCGCTGATCAACTTTAGGGTGATTACTGTTTATGTCATTTGGTAGCTGTTAACTGGCTTGTCTTGGGCTCCTTTGGTTGTGTAAAGATTTTTTAGTATTTGTATCTTCTTTTTTATCAAAGTTTTTTAGAATAAGATACTATTTTGATATGAGCTTGAATGACTGCTTAGCATATTAAACATTTGAATATCATTTTTTGTACAGAGTGATTATTGAATTGTTAGTCACTCCTCCTACCTTTGCCCCGCCTGCGTGTTAGCTCTGCCTACTGGAATTTCCTTCAGTGACCGGTCAATGTGTTTGTTCGGTAAACAGCCAGTTCCTGCCCTTCAGGAGATGAATTGCCAAAAGGCAGGACCAGCAGCGTTCCGGGGTAGGCTGGGAGAGATAAATCTAGCCGCACCAAAATCTGTGTCGTTGCCATAGGAGAAACAACTGAAGCCAAAAGTATTAATTAAGAAAAAAAGAGGCTGAATGTACAAATTAAAACAAAGAGGAGACAGTGTCGAAGCCTGGGGAAGACTGCATGAAAGGAACTTTGCAGCTGAGGTAAAAGGAGGAAGGCAGAGGGACTGGGTCTTCCCAGAGATAAAAGAGGCCAAACAATCCAGGACTTGGCCTGAGAAGTTCACATTGATTGCTCTGTTTCTTCATTTCAAATTCTCTTCCAACAACTGTTGTAAAACATACGTTTATGTACATTTACTTTCATTGGTTCTCTCCAAGAAGGGGCTCTCGGTCTAGGTGCTTTTGACGGACCACAAGTTCCACCCATTACAGGTCACGCAACCTATGCACCTTGGTACACTTTCTGTATCCTTCTGGCTTTTGCCAACAGAGGTTTTCTCTCTTAACATGTTCACTTCCTTGGGCTGTATCTTGGCTAATACTAAATTTCTCATTTCATCTCTTTCTTGTTAGTCTTTCGGTTTTGCCACCACTTGTGTCTCACACAATTTATTCTGTGGTGTTTTCCCATAACACTACCTTGCTTTCACTTCATTCATAAGTGCTGTGAGAAACCTGAGGGTGTCCTCACATCTACTCCCCTTGAATCCTCGTTGCCAGGGACAAGGGAAAGGCCATTTCCTTTGAATCATGAGGCTGGGGGTTGAGAAGTGAGGGAGAATCACGTGGGTGGAGGGGGAATGAGATATATTCAGGTGAGACACAATATTCTCGCCTACCCCAAGGGTAGCAATGGGATATTGTCATACATGACCTAGTGACCAGGAAAAAGGCATGAGATACCATTGACCCAAACATACTAGAAATAGAGGGAAACAGGTTAAATATAAGATGGGTGAGACATAGTATCCCCGTTCCCTAATGACAACCAACCCAACCCTTCTCCGACCTTCATGGGTTATTGTGAGTCAGTTCCCCTTATTCTTCACACATGACCATTGACTATACTGGGACGAAGAAGAAGCAACGAAGAGCAATAAAGAATATGCACTTTTACCTGGAAATGGTACGAGGAAGATGCATGCTGAGAGTTGTAAGGATCAGGCATATCCCGTTAATTGTGGTCAGGCAGGGCTAATTGAACATTCACACCTGTCAAAGAGCTGCAGGTGTATAAAAGAAGCCCAATTCCTGGTGTGAAGAAGAAGGTGGAAGCAGAGGCAGAGTCAAAGAAGCAGCAGCACATAGGCCAAGAGAAGCATCTCGGAGTCGTGGCGAAGAGGCATGCTGAGACACTGAGGTCTGCTGAGGGAGACAACCTGTGGAATCGCGCCGTGCAAGCTAAAGCCCCCTGGAGCAGAGCGATCATTGGAAAGGGAGCCGTGTGGAGTGGCCCGTCCATTCCGTGGAATTTGAAGTGTTTGTTCCCCTGTGGTCAGAAGGTGACACAGGAGTGTCGCAGGGGCAGGATTTGGATTCCTATTGTTTATAGCTGAAGGCCGAGTGATCCGCCTTTCTGGGAGGTTCTTAAACACCACCAGTGAGTTTCTAGCAAAGGAGAAACCCGGTACGCAAGTGTTTGAACTTCCCTAGGGGAATACATTGTATCAGAGTGGTCGCGTGTGAGATCAAACACGTTTTGAAGGTCTCCAAACATTGGGTATTTCCGGTTGAACTGAATAAATAAATCTAAATACTTTGAAGAGGAATACATTATATCGCAGTGGTTGCATGCAAGAAATAACAACTTTTTAAGGTCTCCGAGCATTGGACATTTCCTTTTTGATGTAAATAAAGAAATATTACATAGTGGTCTGAAGAGCAAAAGGGTTTTGAATGCAACCGCATTCATTGAAGGCCGAACTTACATCATGGGTAAAAAGGGGAGATGTTTGCTGCAGGCCACCCGTGCCCAGTAACTTCTAAAATGAACAAAACCTTAACACATACAATTCCACCAGTATTGAATACTGAATAGAGTGAAATCTTCGCTAATGTAATTTAACATTTCAAATGAAGCCATAAACTGCATATTACAAAGATTTACTTTTTGAAGCATGATCAAATAAGACTTTGGGCCTCATCAGGAGTCCGGCAGTAACCCTTAAAAGGGGCGGTAACGGAATTAGCACTGCCAATACCACTCCGCCGGATCACGAGCCAGCACACATACTGCCGACTGTAAAATCACCTGGCGCTATTACAGCCAACGATATTACAACAGGCGGTATCTGCAGCAGCAACACGCAGTGCAATCACAGCCACATCACAAGTCCATGTACGGCAGTATTAGAGCTGGTTTTTGGCACTAATACTGCCAAAAACACCTCAGATGGAGGTAAATGAACACAGGTGTTAGAAATGAAGCCACAGGTGATCCCAATCCACTCCATAGGCTGCATAAGGCACACCCCTACCCCAAACACTGTTTCCAACACCATGCTTCCACTAGCCACTGTGAGCTGGGACAGGCTGCTCATGCTGCGTCTGGAAGCAGAGAGGCAGAACAACCAGGCCAGCGCACAGGGAGTATAGGCTGTGGTGGAGGAGGAGAACGAGGAGGAGAGCCCAAGCAAGGCATGCACCGATCCCCAACCAGGGTCAGGCCCTCACTGTGGACCCTCACTGACAAGCAGTTGGTCACCATGTACAGCCTCAACAGGAAGACCATAACTGAGCTGCTCACATAGGACAACATGGGGAACAGGATCAACATCCGGACAGCTGTGCCACCACTGCTGAAGCTAGTGTCAGTCCTACAGTTCCTTGGAACCTGCACCTTCCAGCACTCTGTGGCCATAATGCACTTCATGGCACAGCCCAATTCTGTGCAGTGTTGGCCATATGCTTGAAGCCCTCCTGCGGCAAGTGCAACGCCACATCTCACTGCCTACCACCCCAGCCCAGGTCAATGCCATGAAGGCACATTTCTATGCCGCTGCCCAAATGCCAAATGTGGTAGCTGTCCTGGACAGCAAAATGGACAACCCAGGTTGTGTTTGTGGCTTCCCAGGCCCACAAAGCAGTGTACCGTATCCGCAAGCACTACCACTCCCTGAATGTGCAGGTGAACTGTGACACCAACCTGTACATCACCCACTTCTGTGCCCGCAACCCTGGTTCCACCCACAATTTCAAGGTCCTATGGAACAGCACACTATCAGGATACATGGAGACACACAGAGGACAACGGACGTGTATAGTGGGTGAGTAAAACTGTCTGCATGTATGTGCTGCAAAGCACCTGACCAAAGGGGGGGAATGAGAAAAACTACACAAATCATGGCATGACAAGCGAATGCAAAAGTTGCACCTGACCACCTCCTGCACCAGAGTCACAGTACATCCCAGGGAGCATGCACATGTCGGATTTACCTGGCAACTATGAACACAAACAGGACTGCAGTTACCACAATGCAACATGCACAAACCAAAACAATGCTGACAAATGGCCACATTGCATCATACAACAACCCTGCCAGTACCACAGCCATGCACCCTTGAGCCCCCAGCCCACAATGGTGAACCAGTGGCCGCAGAAGCTCAGGAAGGGCAAGTGAGAAACACATACCACATGCCACATGCATATGGGAAATACACTGCCACATCATGTCATCGACAGACACCATATTTAACATATGCCGCAAGGGAACAGGGTGCATTTGAAGCAGAAAGAATGTATGATATGAGTGACACAGCATGCACAGACATTGAATAGACACACTCTGCGAAATGAAGGCCCATTTGCATGCACAAGATATCCATTGCCATGATATAGTGTGTCTCCCACCCTCCTCCCACCACCAACTCCTCAGCACACTATTGCACCTCGCACCATCAACTCCCCAGTACACTATCCCCCAACCCCTCCTCCCACCACCAACTCCCCAGCACACTATCCCCCTTTCTCCTGCCACCACAAACTTCCCAGCACACTATCACTCCCCAGCATGGCCACTAAGGCAAAAAAGTTCCCAATGTCAATCACATCCGTGGCCTCTTTCCCCCCTTGCCAGCCCGTTGATCTTCAGCCCGAATGGCACTAGGGCTGACACCTGGGCTTATCCTGCTGCGACTCCTCAGTCGGGGTGGTCAAACTAGAGGCTATTGTGCCTGGACCCTGCATATGCTGGAATGTGACCTCCGTGCTCTGGCAGATGGCCTCTGCGAGTGCTGCGACCCCTTCGGTCATCTCACTGACCCTCTGTGAATACACTGTTAGGGCGGCCGTACTAGCAGCTGCCTCCGCCCGGTTCCTCCTCATGGCCTGCACAATCCTGTGGGTGGCCCCTTGTAGGCAGTCACGGATCACCTGCAGGTGTTCAGAGTGTGTATGCCCTATTGCCTCCATCTCCCTCTGGCGCTGCTCCATCTCTTCCAGCCTCTGCAGCACAGTGTTGCTTGGTGGTGTGTGCCGTGTTGGAGTGAAGCTGAACTGTGGCTATGGGCTGTTGTCAGGGGAGCCATAGGAAGGTGTGTCAATGTCCAGCCCAGGTATCTGTGCGCAGTGTGGTCTCTCAGGGGTTTGTGGACCTCGTGTAGGTGGCGACACTGCGCTGGTATGCCCCTGTGTCTCCACAGTTGCCCTGTCTGGAGGAGTGGCCTCAGTGTCAGACCCTCCAGCTGTGGGAGTGGGTGCAGTGGGCCTTGAGGTGGTTCTGGTGGGCTGTGGTATTGACGTGGGCTTGGCCCTACTGGGTTGCGGTATCTCATGGCAGGACATCCACCTCGGCATAGCCCCATCTGCGTCTTTGTAGGTGGGGGTGGTGGATGACCTTGAGGGCCTGGATGTGCCACTCCCAGATGGGCCTGGACCATCCTTCAATGCCTATGGTGATGCGTGCGTGCATGTAGGGGACATATGAACTTTTGTCAGGTATGGTTCTACCACATGTGTTGGCATGCAAGACACATTTGCAGTGGTACAGAGTGGGACCCCACACATTTGGGCAGATGGGCATAGTTGGTCAGGGGAGATTGCATGTGGGCCCATCATTGTGGGGATGGTTGCAGCAATGAATGTGCCACATGTGACCAGTTGGTCTTTGGCCATTGTGTGGGGAGGGAAGGGTGTCCATGCTGGGGCAGCTGATGGATGGCTTGCATGCTTGTGGTCCTTTATGCCCCCACAACCCCTCCCCGGGTGGCACTCACCTTGTTTGGTTAGGGGTGGTGGCTTACTCCATGGCACTGGCATGGCGTTATGGGGCACTGCTGTGTAGCCAGCAGGCTTGCACTGTGGTGTACAGTGATTGGCTAGCTGAGCCCATGACAGTGTAGGGGGGACGCGTACTTCCATGTACCGGCCATGCCAACATGGGGAAGGCCAACTGGGCATATACCATGCTGGTGTGACTGATACACAGTGTTGTGGTTGCTCACGCACCACAATCCCGCTGGCACAGGGTAAACCAGCAGGGGTGTGGTGTGCATGGAACTTGGATAGGTCACTTGCCAACTTTCCCACTGCTGTGACTCTCAGGGGTGGCTCAGTGCCCTGCCCCATGGCTGCTGTAGAGGGTGGCTGATGTTCCACCCTGTCACTTCACCCAGTTGGCATGCCCAGCTTCTGGGTCTACTGACATTTGTCCCTGTCCACTGGGGCATCTTATGCTAGGCTGTCATTCGTACATGCACTTGTGATGGGGGGTTGACTCACCTCCTGCCTCCTGGCTGCTGGCACCTGCCTCCACACCTCTGACCGCCTCTATTCATTCCATTTCCATGACTGTGTTGCACTTTTCCTCCCAGGCGGTGAGGAACAGTGGCTCCACGGTGCCTCCTCCAGTCACCTGGCTGTGTTGGGACAGCAGTCCACGCACCCTGACATTCCACCGTTTCCAACAGTCCTTCCCATCACGGGGTACACTGGCCACAGCAGTCACTTTCTGGCTGATGGAATGCCAGATGGCTATCCTGCGCTGTGCTGAGGTTTTCCGTTGCCTAATGCCATATAGCTCCTCACTGTGGGCAACAAACTCATCTGTGAGGACCACCAGTCCCCCTCTTTGAACTTAGGATTCCTCGAACGATTTTCGGGTACCTTGCCTCTGGTCCTCTCCTGTGACATTTTGCCAGGTCCGGATGGCTACAGGAAGTGGAGATACAGGATGGATTGAGTTTTTCAAAATGGCCGCCACCATGCTTCCTGTTCTGGCAGTGACACAGTTTCTGTCGGCGCTAGTAGCGCCGGGATGGGCGGTGTAGCACTATTAGTGCCAGGGTTTCGGCAGGAACCCTTATTTCGGCACAGTTTCCGTCAGGGTTAATACATACGTGCCAACATTCTTGCGCACCTAAAGTGAGATTTTGGGACAAAAAGCAGGAGACAAGAATTTCCCCATAGGACTGCATTGGGGATTTAATTCTTTTAGACGGGAGTAAGTTGAAAATAGCAATATTGTTAATTACAAAATCATGAGTCTCCCGCCTAAATCGGGAGGGTTGGCATATATGTTAATAGTGTTACCACCAGAACGGGGTGCGGGTTCACACAAGGTTGTGCTAATACCGTCCACATCACCTGGCGGTAAAGCTATTTCCAGTTGCTGGATATTTCGCCGGTATACCGGCCAACTTGTGATGAGGCCCACACTTTATATCAGATCCATCAACTATCAAGAGAAGATCCAAGAGTGGCAAATACCTTTTCAGAGACAAAAGATAATTCTTAGTGTTGTTGCACTTAAGCCCCGGTGAGGGGAATACTGAGGATGGATCTATATATTCCTAATTCTTGTTGTTGATGAACTTAAGCATCAGGGAGAGGAACACTGAGGTTGGAACTATTTCAAATTTTTGGTGTTTCTAAATTTACATCTTGCCGAAGGAACCCTGAGACTGGACTTATTTCTACTTCTTGGGCTGAGCTTAAATGCAGACGGGAACCCCTCAAGATTCATTGGTACATGGATTTGTGTTATTTGGAACTTGGGGAAGGGGACCCCGATCCCTGGTGAAAACTACATTACTCTGATTTCAAGAGTGTAACTTTCAGACTTTTGCTAAAACTGTGTTGGACACTGTTTTTTTTGGTTAATGACATCCTTACACATTGTATAGATTAGTTGTGAGGGTAAGTACAGGATTTGGACACAGACAGATGTTTCAGTTGAACTTTTTGACTCAGACTTCCTTTACTCACCGGTGGTATGCAGCAGCTCCTTGGGGTTTCTTCACTCTGCTTTCCAGCTTCTCTTCGCTCCCCTTCTCTCTCGCTGGTCTCTCGCTCATCTCCAGCAGCAGCTACTGAGAGTACCACTTGCTCTCTCGGAGACCAGCGGCAATCGGAAGGCTTCGGTGCCCCACAAAGTCAATATGACTTGCTTCAACTTCCAAAAGTGCTCGTAATATCTTGCAAGTTGTTTGGTATTCTAAGACACTTGGCTTTGGCCTTCCAAAGTGCTTATAATAGTTTTCAGATTGCTTGGCATTCAAACATGCTTGTTTCCAGTTCCCGGAGCGCCCTGCACTCACCAGCGGTATGCATCAGCTCCTTGGGGTTTCTTCACTCTGCTTTCCAGCTTCTCTTCGCTCTGCTTCTCTCTCGCAGGTCTCTCGCTCATTTCCAGCGGCAGCTACTGAGAGCACCACTCGCTCTCTCGGAGACCTGCAGCAATCAGAAGGCTTCGGTGCCCCACAGCTCCTGCTGTGGACACTGGACAGGGAGGACAGCAGGATCCTACACCCTCTCCTGGCAGCCTTGGCGCCGGCGTCTCTCTCTCACTCCTGCTCAGTACGGCTTCACTCAAGCCAGTTCCTCTCCAGCCCACTCCGATTCTCCCAGCCGCTTCCTTCTCTCCAGGCCATCTCTCTCTATGTGCTGGGCGGTCCCCATTTGTATATACCTGGGACTTGTTAAATTACCACAGGTGTGAGTCATTAATTCTAATTGCCTGACCACGTTGAAGCCAATTGGCTTGACATGTCTGACTGTTCCAAAGGAAGTCCTCCATAGCCCTCTTCCTTGTCTCAGTACCAGGGAGGATTGAATAAAAGGAACTGTGCATAACTCTGTGTTGTCTCTTTTCGTTCTAGTATTACAATGATATTGCTGTGGGATATTTTGGAGGGAAGGAAGGGTAAAAGACTGACAGTAGCCTACAAAGGCTCAGGGAACAGAGGGTTCATTTTGACAGGGGAAAGGGCGATACCATTTCTTACCCAAAGACGTCCTCACCCTACTCCCTAAGTTCCCTCCACCCAGGTGAACCTCCCTCGCATATCCACCCCCAGGGTCAGGATCCAAAAGCAATGTCCCTTTCCTGGTCACCTGAGAGGAGGATCCAGGGGGAGAAGAGTGAGGATTCCCCCAGGTTCCTCACAGACTCCACATGTTGTTTGCCGAGGTGTTGATTTGAATGGTGCCAGCCAAGGCTTGTTCTGTTCTTTCTGTCAGACATTATTTTAGCCAGAGGAGAGCTGTGTTGCTGATCTCAATATCTTCCAGTCTTTTTTTGAGTGTTGTGGTTGAACTTTCGAAGTCTGCTGAGAGATCGAGTAGTATTAGTACTCAGTTTGTGTTGGAGTCTGCGTTAGGCGTTAGTCATTGGATAATCCCAGATAAATAGTAGTGCCTCCCAGATATAGCAGATGGTTGTGTGAGAAACCTGAAGGTGTCCCCCTAGCTTGTGTCCTGGTATCTGTCATCGAGGTGGCCAGGACACAGCCATCGCTATTGGATCCAGTTTCTGGGGGTGGACCAGTGAGGGAGGATCACCTGGATGGGGGTCCTCGGGGAGTGGGACACCGACGGGTGAGACGTGGTATTCCCCTTCTTTCAACACCTTTTCCCAATTTTACCACATAGGACATTCAAAACCACTCCCCTTTTCTGACACAAACACTTTTGCGCGACACACTAGAGAACAAACTAACACCAGAGCCGTTTACCTGACATGTCCCAATACAAGGGTCAAGCAAAGTCAGGCAATTGATCAGAATCACACACACCTGACGGCCCTTTCCATTCCCCACAGGGATAAAAGGGGCAAGAAAGCACAGTACGAGCACGGCAGACCGCACAACGAGACAACGAGACAGCTATCCAGATCCAATAGGAGGAGAAAGGCGGCGAATATTGAGAGGCTGACAAGGAGAGACACGACCTTGCCCTTTCCGACGCAGACTGACAAAACCTCTGCCGAGGGGATCGTAAAACCGAGGACAATATTTCAAGTGTGCTGCAACAGATGTCAACGGTACATGGAGCGTGTCGACGCTGATAAGCGGGAGCGAGGGAACTCCTGCTACCATGGTACCGGCCTTGACACCAGTTACGGAGAATGCCAAGCGGTTCATCACAGCCGGTGAGTCAAGGGGAGAGCCAATAAGAACCTGGCGGTGTTGAATGAGAATCACAAAGTGGCAAGTTTTAACCAAGTTCAATGTACTGTGAAAAGTGTTAAAGGGAGACCAGCTGCAGGGGGAAATTGGCACCACGTGGCTGCTAACTCAAGAAACTCTGGTTGATCCCTGTGTGAAACAACAGAAACCAGAAGGCTGTAGGAGAGCCGCCCAGTTAAGTCAAAGTGGTCATACAGGAGGTCAAGCAAAATCCTTGTACAGTCGAAAGTCTTTGATCTATGAACCATAAAGAAAGCAAGGGAAGTGAATCCTGCCACATGAGAAGGCAAAAGAAGTGAATCCCGCCAAATGAGAAAGCAAAGGAAGTGAAGTTGGTAAGAGTGAATCCGACCCAGGGATGCTGATGAGAAGATGGCAAGTCTAAAGTCCCAAGAAACAGTGTGTTGACAAGAATGAACCAGGCCGAGGGATGTCCACTGGAACGGTTTAAAAAGACATTAAGATTTGTGAACGAGGGATCCACGCCCAAAAGAAGGGGATCCAGGGGTGAAGAATCCTCACCCTAAGTGAAACCAAGAAAGGAACATTCATTTCGATGAAGGACCTTTTGTTTTGTTATTTGGACACGTCAGGCCCTCAAAGGCAAGAGACTTTCTAGGGAAACGAGACTTGGCCATCAAGGCTCTCATGGTAAGATGGAACAGAACTGTCAAATCGTGCTGAGGAATCTTGGGTGTGTGCTGTGCTCCAAGATCCCATCTTACCGAATACCTAAAACATGGGGAAGGGAGACTCAAGCTGCCGCATCCTGACACATTATTTGACAACACTTCTTTCTTTTCCTGAAAACTATCCTGCATCCTTTTTGTATTAGCTGTGAGGTTTGGCAATATGTTCTTAGTATAGGCCCTTTTATTTTGACACAACACCACTAGGACTGCCTTATTTTTATTTGATGGTCGACATTTGCTGCCATCTTAGATTTAGATTTAGTTTAGGCGTTTTTCCACTCTGCAAACATTGTTCAATAAGTTCCTCACATTTGTTTTACACGTCTTCCAAGATATGTTTGTAGAAATAGCTTTCTAGTAACTTTGCCTGGTATGGGATATTTGAAATTAGTCGGTATTTGGTAAGGTCTTCCACGTTTCCCGAAGTATCTTTAAGGAGTGGTTTGATTTAAGCCGATTTGAAGGCTTGTGGCAATGTTCCTCTTGCAAGTCAGAGGTTGAAGAGGTTGAGATAGCATTCTGCCGGTGTTCTCTGGGAGAGGATGGTTTTGTAGATGTCCAGTGGGCAGGGATGTGCTGGGGAACCCGCTCTGTTGCTTTTGCTTACCAGGCTTTTGAATTTATCTGTTGAGATTGGGTATGGAGATTTAGTCTGGTTTGCGACTCTGGTGTTGGCTGGTTAAGGTGGTAAGTGGGTTATTTTGGCCTGATTTGTAGGATTTGCTGAATGTTGGTGATTTTCTTCTTAACATATTCAGCGAGGTTATTGCATAGTTTATGTGCAGAGATTGGTGTGTTGTTGAACATGGATGGGTTTCTCATCTCGTTTATGATGTTGAACATTTATTTTTGGGTATTGTCAGCTCTAGCAATCCATTAATTGTATTATATCTTTTTTTGCTTTGAGTATTTCAGCTGTGTATAGTCTATTCTGTCTTTGATCTTTTTTTTGTGTTGGTCGTAGATTTTTCTCCATACTTGGTCTAGTTTCAAGTTTTTTTTTTCAATGTTTGAGTTTTATTGGGAAGCTTGTCGGGTGTTCTTGATGAAGATTGGATCACAAAGGTATAATGAGGTGATCACTCCAGAGGATTTGCATTGGGGTTGCAGTTGTGACCAGGTTTTATTTGACAAAGATTGCTTGCGCCTAGAGGGTGGCCTGCTGGGTGTATTGCTCCTTTCACCATTTGTCGAAATTGCATTGTTGATAGTTGGCTGGTTACTGTTCTGGGTGAGTTGATGTTTTCTTTTTCAAACCAGATGTTGAAGAGTCCGATGGTGATTAGGGGGTCGTGCCTAATGGCCATGTTGATGACAGCTTCCATGAATGTGTCTACGAATGTATAATCTCCGGTTGGTGGCCTATAGATGAGTACAAACGTTAGATAAGTTTGAGCGTCTGAGGCTAGGTATATGATGAGTTATTTGCAGTTTCGGATGTTTAATGGTTGAGCTGTTGTTATTTTTAGGTTGCTCTTGTAAGCCATGGTGAGTCCTCCTCCTCTTTTTCCTGCTCTGTCGGCTTGCTTGATTTTGAAGCTATTCGGTAGGCAGTTGTGCACTATGACCTTGTAGTTTAGAGTTAGCCAGGTTTCGGTGAGAAATAAGATGTCTATCTACCCTATGTCATTTAGCAGATCGTACATTTCAGTTGTGTGCTTGGACATTGATCTGGCGTACTCTAGGTTTCAAGTATCTGTTTGTTGTGGTCTGTTTGGTCTTTCACAGTGTCATTTTGTCTCATGTTGGTGTTGTTCATTATTACCGCCGTATGGCATGTTTTGGTCTGTGGAATCTGTTTCCTCATTGAGTTTTTTGGTTAGGTTCCAAATTGGGTTAATGTTTCTTCCTGGTCTTCTCCTTGTCTTGGTTGATGGTGCTTTTAGTCGGGCCAGTTTTTTGTGATGAATGGTATGGTGATGTTGTTTCCTTCTGTTTTGTTTCTTTGTGATTCACAAACTTTTCACCTTGTTGTCCTGGTATCCTGCTGATGTGCTTAATGTTCTTGAGTGTCTGTGGCTGTCCGAGTGAGTGATGGGTTGACATGTAGGGAGTTAGGTAGAGCGATGTTGGTCCTTTTCTCGCGAACTGACTTATTTCCGTTGATGTGCAGGTGTGTTGTTCCTTGGTGTGTGTTTATATCCTGGTGTGGTATTCCGAGATTGTTCCATTTCATTTGCTTTGTTTTGGTTGTTCCTTGTGTGTCAGCCTCTCCTGGTGCGTGACATATTGGGAATGGTACTGTTCTGAGGGTGGCTTTATTCTAGGGGGCGGGTTTGTCATGGGTCAGGCTTTCTGAGCACCAGCATATCCCTTAGGTAGGGTGGTCTAGGGGGTTATGGGCTGGCCCTGGTATCATTTAGTTACCTGGCCATAGGGGGAGATCTTTCACTGCCTCAGACTAACACATCCTTTCTGGGATTAGCCTACGTGGTAGGTGACTAACTTCGGTGGTCAAAATAGGTTTGGGGTTGGTTGTGTCAGTGGGTTATCCTGGCTGTAGGGTGAGATCTTCCGCTGCCTCAGACTAACTCATCCTTTCTGGGATCTGCCTAGGCGGTAGGTGACTAACTTCAGTGATTGGGATTAGGTTTGGCAGTTGGTTGTATCGGTTCACAGTAATGATAGCTCCCCTGTGGTGTACCATGGTTCGATCTTTCCTTGAGGGCTCCTGTTTGGCCATCTCTTTATGTGGGGTCGTGAAGTGTACATAGTGGTAGTTGTATCAGATTGTCAGTGGAGAGGGCCTCCCTGTGGTGATCTGTGGTGGCCTGAGTAGGTATCCGGTTCACAGTTGCAAAGCCTCATTGTGATTACTAGGTATGATTTTCGCTTGTGGTTTTGTAATTGTATGGGATTCACAGTGCAAAAGCCTCCATGTGGTTCCCTGGGTTTGATCTTCCCTTGTGGGAACCTGTGGTTTTGTAGTTCGATGGGATTCAGAGTGGCGAGAAGCCTCATTTGGTTCTCTGGGTTTGATCTTCCCTTGTGGGAACCTGTGGTTTTGCAGTTCTATGGGATTCACAGTGGCGAGAAGCCTTCCTGTGGTTCCCTGGGTTTGATCTTCCCTTGTGGGAACCTGTGGTTTTGTAGTTGTATGTGATTCACATTGGTGAGAAGCCTCCCTGTGGTGATTAGTTGTTTGAATTGTCTCTTGTGGGCCCCGTATTGGGTTTAGCTTTTTGTGGGTGCCTCCAGTTGGTCGCCTCTTGTGGTTAGTTCTTCTCTTGCAGAGCCCTGTATGCTTGCCTTTCCTTGTGGGGTCTCTTGGTTGGGTCTTGTTGTATTCAGTTCACAGAGGTGTTAGCCTCCCTTTGGTGACCTGTGGATTGGGTTTCCTTGTGGGGTCCTGTGTGGGTGTATCCCTTTGTGGGCTTATCTTATTCTATTGGGTTCCTTTGGTGACCTGAGGTGGTCAGTTTTTCCTTGTGGGACCCCATGTAATTGCCTCTCCTTGTGGGTCCCTTAGTTGTGTCCTGTTGTAAATGATTCACAGAGGCTGTTGCCTCCCTGTGGTTGCCAGGTTCTTTTCTAGTTACCGGATGGTGTCAGTATTATGTCTGCACTGTGCTATGGGGTGCACCGTGGAAGGAAGTGCTGTTTGATGCAGTGCAGTGTAGCCTACTGCTACGAGTGTCAGTTCAGCAGAGTTTGTATTGTGAGATTTCACTTCGGTCTGAAAGGGCTGCATTGCAAAATAGTGTGAGTTAGGCAGTGTTTGAGTAGTGAGAATTCACCTTTTTACAGCGGTGACTGTATAGCAGTGTCTGTTTAGCAAACGTCACATGAGTTCAAAAGAGTTATAATGATTACTTCTGAGCACAGTAATGAGCATTGTACCACACAGTGGTTAGTTTATGGCTCAGCAATGCACCACACAATCATTGGCTACTTCCGAGCATGCAAATCCAAACATCACATGAGTTCAGCAGTGTTTACATAGTGAGACTTCACCCAGATTCAACAGTGGCTGTTGTTAGGAAGGCATGGTATCAACAGTGATGACAGACACAAGTGATCACAGTTCAGGGGTGTCTCTGTCAGAATAAAAGGGCCTATACTAATAAACCTATTGCCAATACTTCTAAATACAAATGGTGTGTGACAATAATGTATGAAAACGTGTTCAAGAAATAATATGTCAGCATGACAGAGCAGTTGGCTCCCTTCCTCTTGTTTTCAGCATGTGGCAAGGCAGCACACTTGATCTTCGCACACACTCTGGCTTCTTGGCCACGAGGTAACAGTTCCAAACATTGGCATCAGGGCCTTCTGCCGAAGTCTCTGGGCCTCATTTCGAGGTGGGCGGTAACGGATACCGGGCACCGGTAAGGAGACCGGTGCCGGTAATCCCTTACCACCCAATTCCGAGGTCCCTTACCGGGAACTGTAAAGGACGTGTGGTCTGAGGGTGATGCCCATATATCTCCGTCCTAGAACTAACCTGCATCCCTAGGATGGTGAACCTTTCGATCTCACCGTCTTGATTTTGACATATTGATCTGAAATCCCGCAGGCATTGATTGAACCACCACCGGTACCGACGTCAGGGGGTTTACTACATGTAGCAGCATGTCGTCTGCGTAGAGGGCTTCTTTATATTCCACCCCTCTAACACTAATTCCCTCAACCCTGCTATCATCTCTAATCCTCTGTGCAAGGGGTTCCAAGGAAAGCACAAGGGGGAAAGAGGACATCTCTGTCTAGTCCCCTTACCCAGTCCGAACCAATGGGAGAATCCCCTGTTTACAGACACGCAGGCGCTAGGGGAAGCGTACAACACCATGATCCGCCATAGGATGTCACCCCAATACCATATTGAATCAGGACCGCCTCAAGGAACTCCCAGTCCACCCTGTCAAAGGCTTTTTCAAAATCAATCGAAAGAAGGCACGGGTCCTCCCCCCTCACTCTGCTGGCCTCATGCATCAAATGTAGAGTTTTCTGCATTGTGTCTGCCCCCTGCCTGCCCTTGATAAACCCCACCTGATCCGTATGGGTCAAGTGGAGCATATAATTCTCAAGCCTTGCTGCCAGCACCCGGGAGTATATCTTAGCATCAATATTGAGCAGGGAGATTGGGCGGTATGCACCACATTTTTTGGGGCCCTTCCCTTCTTTAGAAATCAACAAGATTAGAGCCCTGGAAAAAGACTCTGGCGCCTTCGCCGTCTTCATTATCGTGTCGCAAATTTCCGTCATGATTGGGGCCAGTACCTGTAGAAAAGTCCTATAAAAACCGATAGTAAACCCATCCTCCCCCGGGGGCCTTAACACTCACTGGCCAGTCTCCCTACCGCCTTCCGAAGTTCTTCCGCCGTTATAAGAGCCATCAATGCGGCCGATTCCTCCTCCTTCAGTCTGGGCAGGGGAATATTGGCCATGTACTCTGCAATCCCTCCTGCATCTGGGGTGCACTCTGATTTGTATAACGTCTACTTGCGCGCTTCTGCAAGAGTGCCTGCCAAGTGATGTTTGGCTGCAGAACACTGGACGCTGGAAAAACAATTGTAACTCGCATCTCTTAACATTCAAGAATGTAGCTGACGACGAAAAGACGACCCCAAAGCAAAATGGAGAAGGCAGCCTTGTAACCGCTGCAGGGTCATGACCAACAACCTCTGACCCTTCCCCTGGGAAAGGGCGGGCAAGGGGCAGAACGGCGCCAGGGCGCCAAACAATACGAAAAAGCCCGCGAAGGGCTGACAAAGGAGAAGGGCGGGGCGAGTGCCATATAAGCGGCAGAGCCAGCCTGCAGAAGACATCTCGCTCCTGCAGTGGGACCCCGCCGACTCGCCGGACCAGAAGGATTTCGTTTTGTAGGACAAGCCCTGCCGTGAGGAAGGATGTCGTTTTCGTTATGTTTCCAGCTCCTTGTTCGTGTGGATGGAAATCGTGGAGTCTGGGGTTCCGGCGTGAGGTTCCAGTGTTTGTGGTGGAGAAGCCTTGTGTTCTGGCAAGGGGGTGCGGTTCCTGTCGGGTAAGCAGCATCGGGTCACGGCATATGAGGGAGATGGGACCGGTGAGGGAGAGAGCCAGGCAGATAGCACAGCAGGGAGAGTGCTAGCTGTGACTTATGGTTAGAGCGGGGGTTACACGCAGAGCGCACGGGTTATGGGTATGGCTGGCAGTATCAGAGTGATTTAAGCAGGGTAGACTAAACAGCAAGTGCTGGCATTTTAGCAATAGCTCGGTGTGCAGGACGTGCAACAGCATAATGCTTTTCAAAATGCCACCTGTTTTGAACCGAGTTGGGATGCATTACCTAAAGCGGCTGCTTAAATGTACTCACTTTAGCTTATCCCTATGAACGGGCGTCGGGGGAAGGCCTAAAGGTCTAGTAAAGGGGGGATGTTAACACTTTTGCGGAACGTACAAGCGTTAGATGGTGGATGCGGGCCAGGAGCATATCCGTTTCCTAAACGCGTGTTCTAATCGCGCAGTGAATGGGTCAGTAAAATGCAGTGTTCATCTTGCACATACATTTTAAAGTGAATGGCTGGCGGACAATGGGCCTTATGAGTGAAATCTGGGGTGAAATGTGTTTATACTGGAGTACACAACGTGGGCCTTGAATGCCGGCTTGGCAGCATGCAGTAAAAAGGTTTGGTTACATTGAGGTATTTCGGTGTCTCTGCAACGGAGGTAGGAACGTGGTTAGCCATGGCTTGGCGCAACACGTTCTTTATGGTACACACTGCAGTTAAGGGTTTCTGGTGTTGAAGTTAAGTAGGGTCTTCGGTGTTTATGGTCTTGGCGCCACGTGTGCATTATGATACAAGTGGCAGGGGAATGTTGCTGGCGATAGGCTTTTACCGATGGCCCTGGCGCCGCAGGTGTGGTATGGTAGACGTTGCCTTTGAGTGTTTCTGGCTTTAGATGGATTCATGGCCTTGGCTCCGCATGATCATGGGTTGGTGAGGTATTTGGGGCTCGCCATGGCCGCTGCGCCGCTTGTTTTGATTGATGGCGGTTATGCAATTCACACAGGCTTGCGAGACTATGCGTTGTAGTTGCCACGCTTCCATGGGGTCGTTATTGTTCATGACCCGCGCGAGCCGCACCTCATTTTGCTTAAAAATGTCAGCATTTTCTCATGTCCATTCGCTGGGGATTAACACGAGTTAGCAGGCTCACAACAAGGAAAGTGGTTGGAGGGACCTCCATTTTGCAAGCAGGGTTGTTTGGGCATAGCCTCAGTGGCTCAGTGGGTTATGCGCGCGTGCATAACAAGGCAAGTTTAGCACAGAGGGCGATTGTGCCATTGCGTGCACGCGGCTGGCAAACCGCATGGGAGCCATGACCGGGCATCGATGTAGCAGGTCGATAGTGTGGACGGATGATATGTTATATGGTTCAGTTGTGGTTGTGCTGATGGCCCCCATGGGTTTTGTTTTAATCTGGGCGAGGTGCTTTGTAAAAAATAGAAGGTACACTGCGGTTTGGGGTTCGAGGGAGCCTTTTACTGAGATCTGAAGGTTGATTGAGCGCTGTGAGGACTGGGTGCAGGCCAGCAGGGAACATAGTTCCACTACTTCTTTTCGTACACTTCGACCACTGCGTGAGCTGCTGTTCGGTTGGCCAGCTGCGCCTAACTAAAACATGCCCAGTAATCACGAACTAAAGCATGCCCAGTACTGCTGCAATCCCGTGGGGTGAGAACAGAACATTCGGCCGGGGTGGGTTTCTGACTACTTAATGGAATACCTATATCCCTATGTCCGAGCCAAGCTCAGCAAGGGTTGAGCTACTGAGTGGAGACTCCGAGCACAAACTGAGTGAGATCAGCGAGAAAGGAAAGCGGAAAGTCTCTTCATTATTCCGGGCGACAGGACTGTCGAGAGCAAAGGGAGAATCAAGCAGCGGGAAGGTCAAAAAAAAAAAGGGACGGGAGAATTAGTTTTGTAAAAACAGCAATCGTTTCAGTGTTAATTTAGATGATGCGGCAGTTGATAATTTTACTCTCCTGTAGTTTGCCATCCTACAGCCATACTTGCCAACCTTACATATCAGGCAGGCAACTGCTCGCCAAAGCTGTCCTCCGCCTACAGATTTCAGTGACAGATCCATCCGCTTCGTATGGTGGCAGGTACTTTATGCAACTGCAAGGCAGGCTCCAGCACAGAGCATGCAACGCACGATGCCGATCGGTTAGCACAGCGAATAGAGCACTCGCTTTGACATCGGTCAGAGCCTGCTGACGCAGCCTTTTCATAATAATAGGAAGCGCTCAGATACCGGGGCGTTCATAGCGCCATATAAATGCGGAATGCTGAAATATTAGATCTGTCTGTCAGGACAAGGGGGTGGCAGGTGATTACTGTGATGGGGCTCAGAGCAATCCACTGACCTGACAGATACATGACGCTATGGTTGGTGTTCAACCTGCACTGCACAGGGTGGCCCAGGGTGATGCTGCAGAGCAGTGACAAAGGGGCCTACCAACTCTCTGCGATTACCTTCGGTGAAATGGACCCATACACAAGTGTCCACAGGAGAATGTATGCACATTAGAGTCAGTTTTAACGCACCTATGCACGAAGGTTCACAGGACAAGGTATGCAATTTATGGTCATTGATAACGTACACGCATGTTCAGGGGATAGTGTATACACACGATGGTCTTGTATCACGTGCCCACGCACGAGTACTCATAGTATAATGGAGGCATATTAGGGTAGTTTATAAACGCGCCCTGGCACGAGGGTGCACAGGATGAGGTATGCACAGTATGGTTTGTATAACGGGCCCAGGCATAAGTGTGCACACGATATTGGGCGCACATTATGGTTATAACTCACCCATGCACAAGGGTCGCATAATCATATAGGTACATAAAGGGTCTATAACACACCCATGCACGAATGGGCACGGAATAAGGCATGCACACCATGGTCATTGGTAACGCTCCCATGCACAAGGTTTCACAGGATAATTTTCGAAGGGCAGCCAAAGACGGGCGGCAGCAAGGGACAGCAGTCACGCACGGGCAACGGCACAGGAAAATAGGGCTCCTGTGGGAGACAAAGAGTTTCTCCATTCAGGGGTGGGTGACATGCGCTGTTGACCGAGTATTAGTTGGATCAAGTTGTGTTACAGGAGGGCAGTTTGTTTTCAATGTAGCGGGCAGCACAGATATACGAGAATGGTGCGGGCACTGTGTCCCATTGGCTGAGGTGTTCCCGGTGATGGAAAGGTACCTTAAAAGGGCGGAAATGCTTAATTCATGACAGGGCGCTGGTTATAATGTTAACAGAGAGGTGGCTCAGCGTCAGGGACGTCGTGGGGGCTCCAAGGTCGCTAGGGTCAATGAATTAATGAGGGCGTTAGATGGAGAGGTAGAAGTGCGCCGATTAACATAAACCGACCGGGGGCGGCTTGGGGAGCCTTTACAGCAGACTAGAAGGCAGGTGCTGCAATTGTTAGGAGGGGTTCGCTATTTGGAGCAATAAACGCTATGGGTATAAGACGGTGGGGGATCACGATTAATGGAAGGGGTTAACCTTGGCACAAGAGAACAGGGGTTAAGACTAGGTCATCAGGCTGTGGGAGCTGGGTAGCATGATGAACAACAAGCGGCCACCTAGTAAAAACAAGGTTCTTGAGGCATGGCGCCTGGCGCTGGGGGCAGCAAGAGGTTGGAAGGTATGATGGGGGTCCGGAGAAGGTGTTACAGGTCAAGGGAAAATAGCCATGAGAGGCTTGGCCAAGTAAACAGTACGGAAACACGACGAGAGGCGGCTCGTCATATTATTAAACTGCATGGTTGGATCACAAGCCGTGACACAGTATGCAACGGCGAAGCAGAGGTGGTGTTAGTTACAGCAGCCTTTTCTGTACCATTCTTTGGGGCTCTCAAGGTCAGCGAGCTGGTGCCTGGGAACAAAGAGGGCAAGGGTAACAGGTTGTTACGCTTAAGGGATGTACAGGTAACCAGCACTCAGGTTGTCATCTACGTGATAAGGTCAAAACGGATCGGAAAGGGAAGGGGGCGGCATTGACACTGCAGGCCATTCAGACAAGCAGAGTATGCCCAGTGACAGCGGTGGCCATCTTTCTCCGGCAGCGTGGCTCTTGCACAGAGATGGAGCCGCATTAAGCCGCTTTCAATTTAAAAAGTGATGGCGCAGGGTTTGGCAAGGATGGGGTTGACAGGGGGCCAGTTTGGGATACATTCATTCCGAATAGGGGCCGCCACCTCCGCGGCAGTCAGGGGATTGGGGGCGGAGGACATCAAGAAATTGGGGAGATGGTCTTCGGGACGTTACAAACGTTATATCAGGCCGGAAAAAGTATAAGATAACCATGTCTTTCCCCCCATTTGTCGTTTCCCAGCAGCACAAGGAAGCAGGAAACGCACCGTTTGGGTAGCCGGGCACTCATTCAACTCAAGGGCCAAGGCGTGCTGGACACGGCAACAGGAGACGCTGACGGCCGGCGAGTTCAGGATGGAGTGGCACGGGGTGCCAGGGACGAAGTGGGCGCAGCCAAAGGGGCAATTGCGGAGATTACTGAGCAGGCAGCCAAAGCCAGAGGTGTTGATAATACACTTGGGAGGGAACGACCTGACCAGCCTGGGGAGGAGGGTCCTGCTGAGGGACATTACGAGCTCATTGCAGGAAATCTCAGCACAGTTGGGAGAAACGGAAATTGAAGTTATTCCCCGGGCGCAATGGAGTGGGGCAGAGAGCCATTCAGCAGGGGAAAAATCAAGGAGGAAGCTGAATGGGGCCGTTGCAAAATTCTGCAGGGGCAGAGGTTTCCATCAAATCAGGCATGGCCTGATCGATGAAAAGTCGCCTGAGTACTTCCTAAAGGATGGGGTACACTTGTCTACAAAGGGAATGGAGAGCTCTTTTGCTGGAACATTTGTACCAAATTGCTGGAGTTATGAGAAGGAGACAGGAAGGAGGGGAGCCACAGTGGGCGAGAACCCACTAAGTGGCGTGGCGGTGTTTGGGCAACCAAGCACAAATGATAGACTCCGGACGAGCCAGAAGGAAACGGAATGGGTCTTCGCTCTTCCGGACCAGCGCCTCTTGGGGGCCTAAATGGCGGGGGCGTCTGGTGGCAACGAACAAGGCTCAGCTTCCCCCAAAACAAACGGCGCTCTCCCCACCCACGGACACCTGCACGGGCAGGATTGGCTCAGGTACAAAGGATCGGGGGAGTTGGGGGCCTACTATACAAAGTATAGGGAGAAGCAAGGGAAAGCCGGAAAGCAAGCGCCATACTTGCAGACTGAAGGTCACAAATGTGTACAATATGCCTGTTGTCATGCAAATAAAACTGCGGCCAAGTTTGCCATTTGAAATACTGTGTCATGCCAATTGATTATGGGAGAATAACGAAGTGCAGCAGGGTGCATGCGCAAAGGAGTAATTGGCAGGAAAAGGCAAATGGACAAATGCAGTGGTTATGTAGCTGACGACGAAAAGACGACCCCAAAGCAAAATGGAGGAGGCAGCCTTGTAACCGCTGCAGGGTCATGCCCAACAACCTCTGACCCTTCCTCTGGGAAAGGGCGAGCAAGGGGCGGAACGGCGCCAGGGCGCCAAACAATACGAAAAAGCCCGCAAAGGGCTGACAAAGGAGAGGGGCGGGGCGAGCGCCTAATAAGCGGCAGGGCCAGCCTGCAGAAGACATCTCGCTCCTGCAGTGGGACCCCGCCGACTCGCCGGACTTGAAGGATTTCGTTTTCCACCCACCCACCCACGAAAGGGCAGGGAAGGAGGGTGATACCTGGACGTCGCTGTCGCAGGACGGTCAGGACTAGTGAGGACAGTGTTGGCGATGTTTGGGCAACCAAGCACAAATGATAAACTCCGGACGAGCCAGAAGGAAACGGAATGGGTCTTCGCTCTTCCGGACCAGCGCCTCTTGGGGGCCTAAACGGCGGGGGCGTCTGGTGGCAACGAACAAGGCTCACCTTCCCCCAAAACATACGGCGCTCTCCCCACCCACGGACACCTGCACAGGCAGGATTGGCTCAGGTACAAAGGGTCGGGGGAGTTGGGGGTCTACTATACAAAGTATAGGGGGAAGCAAGGGAAAGCCGGAAAGCAAGCCCTACACTTGCAGACTGAAGGTCACAAATGTGTACAATATGCCTGTTGTCATGCAAATAAAACTGCGGCCAAGTTTGCCATTTGAAATACTGTGTCATGCCAATTGATTATGGGAGAATAACAAAGCACAGCAGGGTGCATGCGCAAAGGAGTAATTGGCAGGAAAAGGCAAATGGACAAATGCAGTGGTTACTCAGCTACTAAACATCCATCCATCCCAACTCAAAGCGAGTGTGGCTCCTCCCCCTCGCGCAACTACAAATTCATGGGCGCGTGCAATTCTGCGCGAGTGCCTGCCAAGTCATATTGGCTGAGGAACGCCAGACAAACAATTGTAACTCTCATCTCTTAACGTTCAAGAACTCAACTACTAAACATCCATCCATCCCAACTCAAAGCGGTACGTTTATTATGTGACTTTATGATCGTAACTGGTCAAACTTACTAAGTAAATAGTGTGCCGTGTCTCCTCCCATTCGCCTTGTGCAACTACAAATTCACAGACGTGCGTGCTTCTGCAAGAGTGCCTGTCCAGTGCTGTTTGGCTGTTCAGCTGGACAGTCGACAGCACTCGCAGCACTAACACTGTGTTTAAAATCCCTTTTCACACTCTTAGTCCAGCAGTTCTGACGACGCCCAATGACTACTAATATGTTACATCTACGGCCGCAACTCTTCTGCCACCCACGGAGAAGGGAGTACAAAAATTGAAAATAATCGGAAAGTGAGCCGCTCCGCCTCGTTAACTACAGATGTAAGACAATGGGTCCCCATTAAGCATGCACAAAACAGCAATCCATCTGCACTTAAAAAAACATGGAATGATACGACGCTGTCGCTAGGAACAGCCGAAACAAAACGGCCCCTCTCGCCAAGACTCAGCAACCTAGAATGCACAATTACTGACGAGGAAATCTTAAATTGCAATACGCAAGTTGAATTGACATTGTTGCGAGAGCCTACAAACATCCAAGTACTAGCAGAAAAAGCTGAAAAAGTAGAAAAAGCAGCCACTCACAGCAATAAGATAGGCTCCTCAAATACCTGCAAAGTATACCAAACTATTCCTCAGTATTTCAGCAATAATAAAAAATAACATTATGCACTTGACCAAAAAACGCAACACCGGAAGACTTGCCAGCGTCTAGACCCTGCAGTAACACCTCAAATTTAATTCGTTTGGACATTGAAGGAGCAGGCAATGAAAATACTAATTCAACCTTATCGCCTGTCCAATCTAACACCTGCAAATCTGAGGAACATTCAATAAAAACCGTCAATGACACGCACATTGGCTCCTCAAGTACACAAAAATCGAACCTATCAGAGCCAACCAAAACATATCCTTTGCTAGTAGCCCGACTCATTCTGAAACCACTTTTGGGAAACCAACTGCCAGACCCTCTTTTGGAAAGAGGCCATCCCTGAACTCCTTACATGAAATAACACTAAAGGCAATGAACATAGCCCTATTCAGTTTGACGAAATTATTTGAGAATCTGGATCCGAAATTAAACGAGCAACAAATCATTACACAAATAATATGCTCGAAACTCGAACCAACCACGCAATAACACAGAACCAAACAACGCTGGGAAAAAACTGAACCAAAAACTAACAATTAGTTATAAATCACAAAAGAAATGTGATCAATTACTAGAATACAAAATACCAATGCAAAAAAAAGTTATTACCACTTATGATAGAGACCAACTCGAACAAAGATGCAAATAGAACTGATGTTGTCATAATTGAAGATCCAAATAGAGACAAATCTATAATAGACGATGTCGCCAAAAAAGATTGCCCTTTGAAATCCGAAAAAAGCATGCAAACTCCTATACATAGTGAAAATATAGAGAACACTGAAAATCATCAAGAGGTACTGTATGAGGTATTTACATGCTCCAAAGGGAAAAAACAAATCAACAAGTGAGCATTAACAAAAAAAAGAAAGAAAAAAAAAGAAAACTAAAAATAAAAAAAAATCAGAAAATAAAGTACGAACTAAAGTACAACAAATTTCATCAACAAAATGTCTATATCAGATGACACTGAAGAGTGTACTCACGCAAGTAACATTGGAGATAACGCAGACATCAGCAAAACCTACAACAATGGACTCTGAACTAATAAAAAATAACAAACCCATCTTGATTAACACTCCATCTGAGGAGGAGCTGATGAATCTATCAACGTACTCCATAAATACAGGTGGTGAAGAAGCTGAAAGTGAAAGATACTATTCTAGCGAAGATGTCAATAGTGAAAGAGAAAACAAAGAAAGTGATACAGGCACGAGAACAAACATAAATCGCTGTTCTAAAGTGAATATGAATAGTGCACAGATTATGGAACAAATCAAACCGAAAGGCAAGATCTTCTTGCAACAAGAATCAATCGAGCCAAAGACTCTTTGACTGGCCCAAATAGAAATAATGCTCATAACAATACGGAGGAAGAACCAGAGCCTAACATGAAAACAACAAATGCCTCCAGCCTTGGTAATAAAAAAGTGTGACACCATAAAGAAAGTCCGAAGATACAATCATGATAAATTTAGTTGAGCCGTCTCCTTCATAATAACCATGATTGACAGATCAAGATATGATCCCTTTCCCAATAGAACAACTATATTAACAATCTTCTGAGTTATGGAAGAGCTAAGAAGAATTGAATCACGAGATATAGAAGCTATATACATCAAAAACAATAGGAAAAGAGACCAGCAATATTGAACATACCCTTGTTCACAGTTAAAGAAAAAATATGGAATTGTAAAGGCGCTTTGACTGCACTTGGATTTGACATAAGTATCAAAAGATCTTATAAAACTAACCAAGACAAAAAAAAAAATTACTAACCGGTTGAAAGGAGCAATGAAAACAAGAATTACAGAGAGCAACAATTACAAGTACACTGCGAGGGCAACTTTCAAAGGGAAGCCTGCGTGGCTAACGCCTCATCCTTGTATACAACTCCTAAAAATGGAATTTGACGCCAAAAATCATCCCTTAAGTAGCAATTTAGCTGCGATAAATCTATACTGGAATACAACATTTATCCCGGGTGTCATATTCTTAACATACATAACAGACATACTCAATACCATAGAAAATGAACCTATACAATATACCGTACTAATTGTTGCCGACTTAAACACAAATTGCATAGCTTCAAATATCCACTTGTTACCGTTAAAAGGCAAACACTGGATGCAACTAATGAAACAAAGAAATATTAGCATCTTAAATAACACTGTACCTGGAACTACGAGCCTAAACCCTACATGGAAAAGAAAGGAAGCAAAATCCACAACTGATTATGCATTCATATCAACCCACAATCTAAATGAGATATAGGGCCTCATTCCGAGTGGGGCGGTAAGGGAAACCGAGCACCGGTAAGGAGACCGGTGCCGGTAATCCCTTACCACCCTACTACGAGTTCCCTTAGCGGGTCCCTCCTTGAACGACTGGTCTGACCAGGCGTTATGGGTGGGACCCGTTAAGGGAATTCAGAGCCAATAACGGTACCGCAATTTGCGGTACCGTTATTAGCGCCTTCCCCATTCCCATTGAGCCCTATGGGGGTTCAAATGGGAATGGGGAATGGCTTTTTCAATGGGGACTTACCTGTCCCGCAAAGGTCGGACTACACCGGTAAGTCCCCATTGAACCATACCGGTGCCAGACCCATTATTGGAGGCAGTCATGGCGCAAATAGCGCCATGACTACCTCCAATCTCGGAATGAGGCCCATAATCTTTTAAAATAATTAAATCAACGAAGAGTAATCATAACATGCTCGAAATAACCTGGGGCACTCCAATCACTACCGAAAGACCTACATACAATGGCGCAATAGCTCTGAACAACGGGCCTAATACGCTGAAATGGTCTCCTGCTAAGATCGGTCATCTACGGTCCAAGATAATAAAGGAAAATATCAAATCAACTGATAAAGAAAAAGGTTTTAACATTGTTACCTACAATCACTTCTTAGCTTTATTTACCAAACAAACTCGACCCATATCACGTACTGATCTTATACACAAGCATATAACCGAACCTGAAATTAAATTTGTAAAATTACAAATGAAACAGAATCTGAGAAAACTGTCAAAGCTGCCCAAGGATCTTCTACTGAAAGAGCCCAAAAAGTTGAAAATTGAAATATAAAAATCGCATTAAACAAATCCTAGCAAAAAGGAAAAAAGAAAATAATGAAAATATGTTAAAGGCAATATGCTCAAAATCGAGTGCTTGCATATGGCATATCTTACAGAACTCAAATAAGAACAGACACAAAAAATGGACAGAGCATTATAGCAAATAATTTAAAAATATCAAAAAGAACTGCAAATATATATTTAATCTAACGAAGTTGCATGATCTTAAAATAGATCAACTTGATGTGAACATAGAAATTAATAAATTAAGTTCTTCATGGGCACCAGGGCCCAATGGGATTTCTAATGCAGTTATAAAAGCACACCCAGAGAAATGGACTGAAGACTTATTCAATATATTCCAAACAGTGATCAAGACAGGAATAATACCAGCAATATGGAAATAATATATGCTGATACCTGTATTTAAGAAAGGAGATAGGAGCAATCCAACAACTATTGACCGCTAGCTCTTTTCGACACTGCAGGGACATTTTTTGCTAAGAGATCTGAAGAATTGGCTCAAAGCAACCAAGCAATTTGATCCCTACCAATCTGGCTTTTTTAACGGGTATTGTAACCAGTGCTAATTTAATAACCATTTCAATACTAAAAGAACAAGCAATAAAAACTCAATCACCCCAATACATTGCATTTGTTGATTTCTGCAAGGCCTTTGATTCTGTATCCAGAGATAAATTGTGGAAAAAGCTGAAGAAAGCAGATTGCCCAAAATACATAAGAAACACAATCAGACAATTTTATACTGGTACCAGTATTAGAATTAAATTAGATGAGAAAGGTTTATTGTCGCAATCCATAACAACAATCCAGGGATTGAAGCAAGGGTGTATACTCGCTGCCACCCTTTTTAATTTCTATATAAATGACATAGGTTTTGCCCCGAAAGACTGTAAATCCTACCCTCCAAAAATCGGTAAACATACGATATACCATCTACCCTAAACGGACGACCTATTATTAATTGACCAGACCCCAATTGGTCTTCAGCAGCAACTTACATCATTAAAGAAGTATGCTGATAGAAATAAACTGGAAATTAACACTGGCAAAACCAACATACTGAGAATTGGGAGCACAAAAGAATCCCTAAAGACATCTGAATTTAAATGGATGATCAATAAAGTTTCCCCTTGATATTGTAACCGAATATCGTTATCTTGGAGTCAACATTAATAATAGCAGATGTGACACCACGTACAAACTAGAGATCCAAGATACAATTAAATATCTAACTTCTGAAGGGAAAACGATACAAAATACCTACGGAAGATTCTCATTGACACCATCAATTCTATATTATATGCAGAAGGTGATTTCATCCATCCCATATGGAGCCGAAGCCAAACTTCCTCAACATCAACCGTCGTGGAATTACATTGAAGGAGTTTATTGGAAAACACTATTACCTGTATCAACTAGGTTCCCGATAACAATTATAAGATATGAACTTGGAGTGACGTCTTTACAAGGAAGGGTCTGGTGGAAATTGTTATATCTATATAGAAAATGCCTTATGCCCGAGACATACAACTCATCAGTGATACCATTATTATCTGATATTATAACATATAGAGAACCAGTCTAAGTTAACTAATTGGAAGCAATATTGTGAAAAGATTATGGAAAATTCAGATATAACAAAAAAAACGCTGATTGAAAACCCTGACTGTGCCAAAAGGAAACTATGGGACTATGACTGGTCACAAATGCTAACTCAAGCTGGAACAATCAAAATCTGTAGACAGTTGAATCAAATTCCCGGATTCACGATATTGCGACAAAATAATGTGAATGAGATTTGATCTATGGCCTACCAGACAAGTAATAGCTCGTCGGCATATACAAGCGGTCCCGCGCGCGTACTCCAGATTTTGCAATAGTGCTGAAAACATTGATACACTTGAACATCTGCTTACAAAATGTGAAGCGTTGAGTGATATACGTAAAGCATATTTTTTTTTAAACTATTTTAAAGAATACAGAAACTTAGCACATTAAGTAATGTGGAACATAATAATTAATGCTGAAACGATTTCTCTGAATATTAAAACAATCAGATTCTTAGATGAGCTAAAACTGATATTGTAAAACTCTACTAAGATCTAGTAATATGCAGACTGAACCACATAAACTGAATTGTAATGACTGTATACGTTTTTAACGTGAATGAAGGTAACAAGAATTGTATGTTGACAAATGATAAGTCATAGAAATTGTGAAAGGCTTAATTTGAGCAAAAACTTTGACACAATAATAAAAAAAGAAAAAGAATTACGTCTCATAGAAGGAGGCAAATGCCTCCTGGCTCCCTTCCGTAGATGATACCAGTCGCTCGGCCTCCCCCTCAATCTCCTTTACCCACCTTTCCACCCTCTGTCCTCTTAGTCTAGGAGCCAAGAGCGCATCGCCTTATCCACCTTCTCATAAATGTTCTGCTTGAGGAAATGCAGGTTGCGTATTATCTTGCCCTTCTTATGCCGTTATTCCCTCTCCCTGCCCTCCCCCCAGGTGCACAGTTCGCTCCAAGATGACCCTCCACTACCCCCCCGATGAACCACTTGTTACAAAAAGATACAACATCGTCTGTTATCATGGGTCAGCCACTGGAGATGTGTTCATCTTCCTGAACTTCTGGGACCCCGGCATGCATTGTCTCTTGGGTCCCTTGACTTGTCATTGGCCCGCCCCGCCTCCCGCTCCCCGGATCCATGTGAGTCCCCGGGTTCGCCCACTAGGTCACTCGTCGCTCTCTGTATGGACAGTTTGGACCGTTTATACTTAGTCCCATTAACTTCGAAAGCTATGGAGAATGGGAAGCCCACCCTTCTCATTCATCCACTTCACTAGGGGTGAACTCAAGCGTCACCTTGCAAGTGTTAGTGAGGCCAGATCCGGGAAGACCATTACTCTTGAGTTACTACACATCACAGGCCCCTTTTCTCTTGCCCTCTCAAGAACCTTCTGGTTATCGGCGTAATTATGGAATCAGCGAAAACTGATCTGGGGCTACTCCTCCAGCCGTGTGGATCCTGTCTATTTTGGCCTCATCTATGGTGTCATCCTCAAAGATGAGTTTGGTAATGTCGAGAAGGGTCCTCCTCAGGTCCATCTCTGTCTCCCCTTCCTTGTCTGGAATCCCAAAAAGTCTTAGGTTGTTCCATCTTCCTCGATTCTTGATGTTGTCCATCTTTAGTGCAATGTACCCCTCTCTCCTTTCCATTTCTGCATTCTGTCCTTGATGATGACCTCTTCCAGTCTATCTTCCATCTGGTCAATACTTTGAGTTATTCTGTCAACCCTTCCCCCAATATCGACCCACATACACGTGATCTCCTCCATCAATGCCACCACATCTTTTTTTGTGGCTGAGGAATCCTCCCCAGCAGCCGCCATTGGTGGTCCGGGGCCAGTCTCCACCCGGGTCTCACCGAGCCTGTACTCAAAACTGGATAGCTTGGTTCTCACATCCATACGGCGTCTCTCGCTGACCGACGTGGCGTACCTTACGCCACTGCGGGCTGTCCCCTTCCAGATACATTCCAGGGGGGTCTCTTGCAAGCTCACTGTCTGCCATTCCGAGGGGCTGCTCATATTCGATAGGTTAAGTGTGGGAGCCCTCCACAACACTGGACCCAACCACCTTCCGCCTCTCTCTCCTCCCCTAGGTCCTCTCTGTGGGTATATGCCTCCAAGCTCCAACATGGGAGGTGGGGAGCCCGCACTCCCCAACACTATATGCAACACATTGTCCTTATGCCACTCTACTATTTTGCCCTTTCCAGGGCACAGAGGCTCTTGCGCCTGGCTTGAGTGGCAATATCTCCCAGTGGCGGGCGCACACCCCTAAGTTGTGGGCCTGCACCTCCTGGGGGTCCTCTTCAGTCTTCTCTCTTATGTCCCGAGGGTGCACCCTTAAGGGTGGTGGACCTGCGAAGCGCGAGTGCCCAGATCCGGCAGCCAACAGTGGGGGCAGAAAAACATCCCTCTGCCCCCGTCCTCCACCTTCGCCCTCCCGGTCCTCCTTCCCTTGGTAGCACTGCCCTACTTCCCCCAATGTGGGTGCTCCCCCCTCAGTCTTCCTTGCAACTGCAGAAGTGGGGGTACATCTCTTGCCCCTCTGGGGGCCCCGCTGTCTGTATGCTAGGCCTGCAGTGTTCGGGGGCAGGGAGGCGGGCACAGCCTGCCCCACTCTCCATTTACCTCCTCAGCGCCTTCCTGCAGAAACTAGGTTTGCCGCAGTGTATCCCAGCGTCTACATGACTTCTACTGTGGAGGACCACGTGCTCTCCTACACGTCCCTCAGGTGTCTCCTATGACCACCTCTGTCCCCTGCTATATCCATGGGGGTAGTTGCAGCATGTGGGGAGCCCTGGCCTCTCCCCCACCGGGGATCTCCTGCGTTGCTCCCTGCTCCTCTCCCCTCATTCGGGGTAGGGGGAAGGGGTCACCCAACTCAATATGCCTCAGGTGCTGACGTCCTCTCCTCCCTCAGATTCCCTTGTTCCGGTCCTCCACCTAGGTGCTCACCAGCCTCCTGCCTCCTCAGGGTCACCCTCTGGGGAGGGGGCCCTGATCCTCACGGTGATGATGTGCTTCGTTGGGCCCGGGCCCAGGCCATAATGCCGCAGGGACAAGTCTACCCTGGGAGCCGGCCGTCCGGAGCTGCATAGCGGGTTCCACACACCCCACGTCCTGGCGGGTCTGTGTTGGACAATTGCTTTGCGTGGGCAAAACTACTTGAAACTTTGTCCGGGTGCACCCCGGGGGTTCCTCTGCTGGCAACTCTTGTGGGGTCATCGGGGTGGGTCTAATAAGGGGCTCTGGTCCCTTTTTGACCTGGTGAGTGGGGATCCTCAAGCTCTAGCTGCACTCATCGTGCACCCTCTGGTGGCCTCATTCGGACCACTTTTTAAAAACAATTTCTGTGTCTCCCTCGTTCGGGCTCGGACTCCTTTTAAACTCAATTTCTGTGTCTCCCTCGTTCGGGCTCAGACCTGTTTGGTTCCCAAAAAGTTATCACAGCTCAATTTCTTTAGGGGTCCCTCATTCGGGTTCGAGCCTAAACAGAGTGCACAGAGTCTTTCCACTGGACCACTCTGTTACTTTATTTTACAGTTCACTTCATTTCAAATTCAAGTCCCATAATGCATTGCATGGGCCTCTTTATTTCCTGCTTTCTTTCTCAAATTCAATGCTCAGGTTCCCGCTTCAGCCACACACACGCTCACCAGGATTTCCTCTCTCTTGCCATGAGACTCACAAAGTAAGCGTAGCTCTGGTGAGCAACTTCTCTGGAGCTCTCGGGGACGAGGTCAGGGTCTTCCCACTTGCCCCTCAGGTATCTGGGATTCCCTTCATATGCGATGGGGAAACAAGTACTTATGTGGACAGAGTCAGCAGGATATGATCTGCCCTCCCTGGCTCTTGGAAGGCACAGTTCCTCAGCCCTGCTGCAGTCCTTTAACCACACAGTATCAGTGTCTTGGCCCTCAGCTCCCTTCCAGGCTCTCCAGGGTTCTTTCAACACTCTCCTCTGCTCTTCAGCTCCTCTGGTCCACACTGCATCCCCAGCTCGCTCAAAGTGTGTCTCAGTGCTCCACCATTTATACTGACAGGGAGTGTTAATTGGACTCAGGTGTGCGTAGTTGAAGAGGGAGACCTGACCCTGCCTGTTCTTGTTAATAGGACAAGATGGAGACTGCCCATAGGAATCCATGGTATATCGGTTCCTATGGGCAATCCTCATAGCTTTGTTCCTCTTCTTATTCGTCCTAGTGGTTTTAAAAGAAAGCAATGGGGAAGAAGTATGGGAGTTGTAGTTTTCGATAATGATGGAGGGAAACCTCTGTAAGCATTTGTCAGGGGGAAAGGGTAAGATGTGTGATTGTAGGTTAATGGGTTTTAGATGATAATGTCCCATAGTGACTGTGTGGATGTCGGATAGGGATATATTTCTTCTCCTACGCCTCCCTATAATGTTAGTACCGGTTGGAATTGGGGAGCGGGCAATGGGTCAGGGTTCATAACAACCTATAAAGGTGGAGAAGTGTTGGGTAGGGGCTTACCAGAAAGGGGGGAATACTGCATCCCTCCTAGGGCTTTCCTCCAACTCTCCCCAAGGACCCTGTGCTCAGGTGTCACAGATTAATGGTCGTATTAAGGCAAGTTAGCTCAGACAAGGCGAATTTAAGCAAGACACTACCAGTGTTTGGAGAGCACTGAGCACACGTTCACTTATAATACATGAGCTGCTTTCAGAGAAGAGGCATCGACGCATGCTCTACATAACCTAGGCTCCATTGAACAGCAAGACTAAAGCGTAGTCAGCAAAGAACAAATACATAATCTGTTTCTTGACTCTAAGCAAATGCGATGATTACGATATGATCATCTCCTCTTTCTAACCACAGAATAGCAGCTTCTTGTCTTTAATGGCTAAGTTTCGCACCTGGCAGATCAGAGAAGAGGCCAAAGGCAGGGAACACCATACCAAAATAGAAGTACACGGTTGAACATAAGCCAACCACAAGTGGCAGCTTCCTGTTTTAGATGAGCTTGTAGCAGAGTCAAAAGATGCAGCCATGGACAGGAAGCATGATATGCGGTTAAAGTATCCAAAAGCAATTGTCACACTTAACCTCTTAAGAAATGCCATCAATATAATGGCATTTTAAAGTAGGCTAGGAGAGAACACCACACTTTGCTTGTTCGCCAAGAGGAAGCCCATCAGGGATGTCATTTCACTAAAATGCCTGGGGTAGCGGAAGTGACATCACATGACCCTTGACCCCTGATGACATCACAGGAAGGGGTGTCATTTGACCCCACACCAAAGTGATATCGTGGGAAGCGATGGAACACGACCTTTCACCTGTTGACAAAACAGGAAGTGGCATCACATAGCATTGTACACTACGAAAAATATGGTTACGATATCACTATAATGTGATGTACATTTCATACCTGAATGGATCGCCATGTGTATCGTCAAGATCAGTGTGTAAAGACCCATATTACCAAATTACTGTGATTGCAAGCAGACGTCCATGACCAAATGATAATGATGTGTTATTATATAGCACTTACACTTAAGCGCTTTACATAGAAGAAATATTCACTCAATATCACACAACCTGTGTTGGTACCCATTTATCGACCTCAGAAGGATGAAAGGCTGCGTTGAGGCCTTTGAGAACAGACTAAATCAGTGACTCACCCCCTGAAGTGTGTCTGAAATAAACCTTTAATGAGCCTAGCAATTATTGTATAGAATTCCAGAAAGACACATTTTTTGGCATTCCTATTCTTTCTTGTTTAGGTTCAGTGCTGAAAGTGTTAGACTTGTGGCCCTCATGTTCTTATTTTTCTTCTTTTTTTAAGGGGCCTGAACAAGAAAGCTAGCCACGCCAGAATTAAAGAGCCACATGGTGCTGGCCACAGCCCAGGAGCTTGGATTGCAAAAAAAAAGAAATAATTTTTTATTCTAATGGAAATAATCAAGGGTCAATATCAGCACGTCATGTAATTGTATACATAGATGAACCATGTAAGCAACACGAACTAAAGCACAAAAGCAGGTTCAGACTCTAGACTTTCTTTCCAGGCCAAGGAAATGACGCACATAGTTTATGCAGATTAAGTCACAATTTTAATATAAAAAGCACAACAGACTAACACAGGGGAGCACAGCAGGCAGCAGAACACAAGATTGTGGGGGGTTGGGAGAAGCCTTCCATCGCAGGTGCCGGAGCAGCAGACCCCATCGATAGGCAGTCGTGGAAACTTTGAATGCTGTCCGGCAAGGCATGAAAAACGTGAGTTTGAATGTGTAGGTTGAACTGTTTACATAGATGCGACTGAAGGCGTGTTTTATTATGTCACTCCACTCCTGATCATAACATAGCTTAGTATAGATCACCCTAACATACACCCCATGTTGCTCAAGGTGGTCTCTTAAAATGATGAATTGTACTTTATCTTTGTTAAATGTGAATTATGCTTTTAGACTATGCAATAACGCTCTCTATATATATGACAATCTGTTATGTTATACTAGCTGTTACCATAGAAGGTATAATGATGATTAGAACTGGTAGAAGACAAAAGTGATATTAAATATATTGACTTGCTACCTTCAAGTGTCAGCTTCATATTTTTGAGTAATGCTTCATAATGAGGTCTCTTTCAGTCAAAACCAACTACACAACATTTTCTGGCTGTATTGTTGTCAATTATGTCAAGGGGTGCATACACTCAGGGAACTGTCAAAGCTCTAGGCCGAATTTATGAGGCACCTCTCATCATAACTTAAGACTGTTGATTCTGTACCCACTCCACACAGCCCTAGCTAGGGTCGAGGGGGCGAGCAGGGAATCACGCCCTAAGGGCCAATTAAGTCAGATGGCACCCCATTACATGCGACGTTTCAAAGATGACCAGAGCATTACTAATGTTTAAATAACCACATGTCCCATTCACGGGAGGACAGGGCAGAATTATTTTTCTTAAAAGTTTTTTTTAAATAAGAGGTTAGAGTGCGTACAAAAGATGGCACACAATGACATCAATATTCCCATCCATTGCAGAATGGCTGTACATGATTTGCTGAGAGCTGCAGACTGTCATGCAGTGAACACAAATTTCACAGTAGCAGTGGCACAACTTGGTGGACTACCAGCAGAATCACTCTTTCTTTACTTACTTTAAGACCCCAGCTAACAGGACAAATAATGTATATGCAACTCTCCTAGTGAGAGTAGACACTATTCAGTATCGGTCATACCAGTATCCTGAATTGGCTCTTACATATACAAATCATGTCAACTGGTTTGGAGGTAATCTAGTTTACCCACAAACAGGTGCAAGGCACGGCCCATTAGCTACACCCAATCTGTCACTAGAATTTTTTAGCTCGGTTTCATTCAAACCATGAAGGTCCGTTTTTGCAGGCTGACTACCAATTGTTAGCCACACAGTGTGAAACATTACCTGCAATATTCAGCTTAGCAGGGCATAGCACCTGAGCAGCAAACTCAAGGACATATGGATGCAGGTGGGGTACAACTACAGACATTGAGAATAATATTGGGATCCTGTCCATCCAAGAATGCTGACATTCCCAAGTGGTATTCAGAAAAATTAGGACAATTGCAAGCTGCTTATCCACAAGATACTCCCCAGCACAGACACAGGGCCCTACCTATGTTTCTTCCATCTGGCTGCACACCGCCTCTAGCGAGCTGTCACAGTTGGATCTCAATCTATAGCTGGCTTTATTTACAGCTGACATCATGGGAACACAAGGCGTGAATCTAGGCCTGTCTATAGCATCTAACAATTATCAAATGGTTGAGAGCATAATCCTACCCTTATTAAAAGGAGAGCCTGCAAGGTTAGAAGTCCATAGAAAATTGTCCCAATTCAATGAGCAAGAAAAAATGGAGCAATATGGAAGCATAGTGACATCCACCTATCGCTGGGCAGGGATCACTTGGGCAGAAGACCAGCAGACACACATAAAAAGGGCAACAAGGATCTTAAGCCAGATAAAGAAACACACCATGAAGGGTGGCCCTCGAAAGGACGAGGATTGTTCCAGGGTAAAAAGGGTAACAAGCCACAGAGGTGGCAATTGTCGCCCCTTCGAGGAAGAAAAATATCCCGAGCATGGGCATAAAAATGAGAAATATGCAGGAGATAGGCTGAGCCCGCCGTGGCAAGGTAACCACAGAGGTAGACAGTGCAGGGGTAAGCCCGGGGGCCAGTCCCAATTTAGACCTACTGACTATGATTTTAGAGACAGGAAACACATGAAAAGTCCCCAGAAGTACGGCACTGATGAGACATTGTCTCCCTCCCAGCAGGCACAAACACCAGACCGTTCTAAGGCTGAGGGGAAGGAAGTGAAGGTCGAAAAGAAACACACGGCAGCACTACAGGTTTCACAGAATGCAGACTCCACGCACTCATCGCATCGTCCCCAAGACTAAGCGACACACCGATTGGATTGAGGTCCTATACGACTCTGGGTCTGACATTTCCATATTTGAATGCAGCCACAAGGCACTATTGAGCACACGAGGGCACACAGGAATGCAAAGATCACTACTCCCACTGGCCAGACATTGGCACATAATGAAGTGTATTTTGTAACAATTCAGCTAGAAGGTGAACACCCCAAAAAGATTGAAGCACTATTTTGGCCACAGCTACACATTCAATATAAAGGACTGTTAGCTTTTTAAGACTGGCCACCTTTGTATATAAGGCAAACACCAAGGGGTGAAGAAGTGGTAATGCCCGCCTTTTCATAAGAGGTGAGTGGGGAACTAATGCAGAAATATGCAAGAAAATGGACAGAGCTCACAGCCGTCCCGCTGTTTAAAAATCAGGTAGGGCATGATAAAGGATGTTCAGCACATGTGATTCCAGTACTGAAACCACCCCCACCACAAAGGCAGTATCCAGTTAAACCACAGGCAGTTGCCCACATGAAAACCATAGTAGACCAGCTAATGGACCAGGTAGTAATCATAAAGCAAGCTAGCCCACATAACAGTCCTGTGCTCCCAGTTTTAAAACCTGATGGTACCTACTGTTTTATTGTAGATTTTAGAATTTGTAATTCTAAAAAATGAATTTGCACATTGTAAGACAGAGGCCGCCCAGAACCCACATAGTTCTGGATTGATAGTCAATTTACACAGATGTAAATATCAAACAAACCTTGATATAGGCAATGGGTATTTCATACAACCTTTAAGTGTAGAAAACCTGAAGTACACTGCATTCACGTTTAAGGGAACACATTTCCAGTTTACTAGAATAATGCAGGGGTAAAAAAATTCACCTAGCATATTCTCAAGCAGAATACAGAGCTTACTCGCAGACATTCCTAATTGTTAGCAGTATGTAGATGATATTTACATCACCCATGAGAATCTCGGTGAACACTTGCAACAAGTAGACAGAGTCATTCATACATTGGCTTCAAAAGAATACCTGATTAATTAAAAAAAAAAATAAGAATAGCTCATCGTGAGGTTACCTTTCTGGGATTCACTCTTTCAGATGAGGGCAGAGGTTTGTCAGCAGATTTTCTTGAGAAGTGTGCCAATATAAGACCACCCACTACGCTTAGGCAGTTACAGGCCATTCTAGGGCTGTTAAATTGTGGCAGATCGAATGTTTCTAATTTTGCGGAGCTAGTGAAACCATTGTATGCTTTGATAAAACCGAATTTCAAGGCAGCTCACTGGCTGCCAGAACACACTCGTATTCTGCACCAGGTATATTCATTAATGACTCACACTGGTCCTTTGCAGGACAGGAATACAGATAAAGATTTAGAGATAAACCTTGTGGTGGGAGACAATGCTTTCACATACAAAGTTTGCAATCTATGGGGAGGCTAAACCAATTGCATATAAGTCACATGTATATTCCACACCTGAGTTAAAATGTACACTGAGGAGAAAATCATGGCTTCAGTTCAGATGATTATTCAGAAAGAGAGACTTCTGGCAGCAAATAGTACCATACACATAAACACACCTTTAGCTCAACTTGAAGCTGCCACAAAAGCTCACGTGCCAAATGCAAAGGCATTACACACTAGATGGATTCAATGGTCAGCATCGCAACATGCTCCAGATGTAAAGTACCATTATAAGGCAGAATTGCAAAACTGAGTGAATTGAGTTGGACAATGGACACAGAGCCAGACACCTCACGGCCTGACATAACATTGTTTGATTTTTTCCAGGTAATTTACTCAGATGGGTCAGCTATTCCAGCAGTGGGGACACAGTCTAAGTACACTGCCACGTGCGCAGTAGTCGTAGGATACTTCACACATGAAGAAGCATTTATACATACTGATATTGCAACCAAGCATCTGGGAGACATGTCTGCCCATACTGCTGAATTGCGTGGGCTACTACTTGCACTGTGCCAAGCAGATTCAGGGAAGCCCACACTAGTAGTCTCAGATTCAGATTACATTTTCAGGCTTACAACACTGGCTTGCATTGGTGGATGCAAAATGACTTTAAAGACATTATGCATAAAACCATTGCTTCCAGGCAGCTCTGGAAGCAGGTTTGGGATCTTAAACAGACTTGCCCTTTACTATGGGTAATGCACACAAGGGCACATTCATAGCACTGGCAAAGCGTTGGCAGATAAATATGTCAAAGCGCACACAGTGAGAGCAACTATAGCAGCCTTAACCCGCTCAGTGACTGCAATGGATGAGGAAATAAAAGAGGCTTGTTTAGGTATTGTGCCTAGGCCGAAAGGTTTCCCCAGTAATTATATGTATGACATTGAAAATGACAGAGCAATAGTCACCATTCCTATGAAAAAAGAGGATCCTATTCAAAGATTAATCCCTGATAGAGCAGGCAGGGAAAAGCTGATTGCAGCCACACACGCACTGCACGCACCAGCCTGCCTGACGAGAAACAAGCGCAACATCACCGCAGAGACCCTAACACCACTTATCCTCCCCCTTCTTAACACAATCCCAGCTACCGCCGACCCATAACCTTCTGGTCGACTCTTACAATGATGCCCTAACTAGCACTATTGATGCCGTTGCCCCATTAAAGCAACGCAAATGTAAGCCTATAGCTCACTTGAACCCTTGGTACACACAGGAAATTAAAACTCTTAGAAAAAAGAAAGCCAAGTTTGAAAACCTCTCTGCAGATAACAAAGCTAATCTTATGACCATTTTGTCCCACTACAAGAAGGAGATAGTCCGGACTAAAAAAGAAGCCTATAATGTCAGAATAAACAATGGCCAATCCTCTGCTAAAGAACTCTTCACCATCCTGAAGGAATTAGGAAATCCGAATCCTCCAACCGATACCTGCGTGAAGGACAAGGCATGGTTCACCAGCATCCAAAATGCCTTAGCTAACAAAATCACTGGTCTTCAAAACAAAATCGAATCCAAAATATTACAACTATCAAACAGCAACGCCTTCACACCTAGCACACCCACCCATACCAGCAATCCCTCCTGCTTTACATTTAAACCGGTTACTATACCCGAAATTAAAAAAATCATAGCATCCCTCAAACCTTCAAACTGTAAAGGGGACAGCTGCCCCGCACAGATAATCAAAGACGCGGCGCGAGACCTCGTCCCATTTATCTCCAAACTAGTAAACCTATCCTTCTCAACTAATTCTGTACCTAACAACCTAAAACAGTCTTGGGTTCTCCCTCTCCTAAAAAAACAGTCTCTTGACCCAGCCATTCCCACCAATTACAGGCCTATTACCACGGTCCCCTTCCTCCTAAAAATCCTCGACAGAGTTGCCTACCTGCAAATCCAGGATTACTTGGAGTCTAATCAACTGCTAGGCCTACGTCAATCTGGCTTTCGCCCTCAACATGGAACGGAAACTGCCCTTGTTGACCTTAAAAGCCAGATTAATGACATCAAGGACAAAAACAAAGCAGCTATCTTACTCCTCCTAGACCTTTCAGCAGCCTTCGACTTAGTTGACCACAAAATACTTTGCAACCACCTCTCTTCTGCTGCACACTTCGCCCCCCCTGCTGTCATGTGGATTCAATCCTTCCTAGCCAACAGAACCATGAGGGTCTTTTCTTCTGCGGCTGCAGCTGACCCCATCCCCATCACCTGTGGTGTCCCACAAGGTTCCTTCATCTCCCCTACCCTCTATAACATCTTTACAAAGCCCCTCTTCGATAAACTGGGCCATCTGGGTGTCACCTACACCAACTACGCAGATGACACCCAGATACTCCTCACCATCTCTGGTAACTACAACACTGACGGCACTAGGATTAACGAAATCTTCGCCATCATTCTGGCATGGATGGCCACACACGGCCTCTGTCTGAATGATGAGAAGACTGAGCTCCTCCTAGTCGGGTCCCCCAATAATCTACAAAAACTCAGCCCCGATTATTCGAACTTCACCATAGATGGTAACATCATCCCAGTTGTGAAGAACGTGAAAACGTTAGGCTTCTACCTGGACGCCAATACCAACCTCGCCAAATAAGTCAATATGACTGCCTCAGCCACCGCCTACACAGGAAAATTAATCAGGGCCTGTAGACCGTTCCTATCTACAAACAGTTGCCTCATTCTGGCGAGAGCCCTTATACAATCAAAGCTTGACTACTGTAACAGCCAACCAAGCTATAATCAAGAAACCTCAGATCCTCCAAAATAATGCGCTGAGAGCAGCTCTAAATATTCCCAAGAGGGAGCACATTTCCCACCCAAGAATATCTTGCAAATGGTTATCCATTCAGCAGAAAATTTACCTAAAAACCCTCTGCCTCACCTACAAAGCCTTAAACCACCTAACCCCCCAATACTTGACTAACAAACTCACTCTTAAACCCAACACAAGAGTCACCAGATCATCTAATACCCTCAGCCTCATCGTGCCCAGATTCACCGCCAAAAGAGCAGGAGGCTCGAGCTTCACTGTCCTCGCCCCTCAACTTTGGAACACCTTGCTACTGAATATTAAACTGGTCAAATCCTTCCAATTGTTCAGAAATCTAGTCATTAGCTGGCTACTGGAGAAGGAAACCCTTAGATAGAATAAGCTCAATTCTTGTTGTATATATTGTACTTAATCTGAAATGCTCCTTACTGCCTGCCTGTACATACCATATATGGCATATTTCTGCCACAATTGTATAACTGCTTGTATACTGTAACTTTGCAACTTGTCCTCAAGCGCCCATTTACCCCTGGGTCTGGAGCGCTATACTAAATAAAATAAACAAACAAACAAAACAAACACGCTGGACTTGCATCTACCCATTTTGGGGTGAGTGCAACCGTACAGCTGCTCCTTGATCGCTTCTGGTGGCCATGGCTTCGACAGCAGGTAAGAATATATATTGCAAACTGAGACACATGTTTACAGACAACTGTGGACCACAGCAAAAAACCTAAGGCGGTTCCCTTGAGAAAGGCAGCATCGCCCTTTGCGATACAATATATGGACCATATAGGCCCACTACCATCAGTAAACAAATATAAGTACATTGTAGTGATGGTGGATTCGTGCACTAGGTTTACCTGGATGATTCCTCAAAAGAAAGCAGACTGCAAATCAGTCATACAGGCACTTAGGACTGTAGTAGCCATGACGGCGACTCAAACGTTCCATGCTGATAATGGTCCAGCTTTTTCGGGGTGGGCCCTGAAGACGGCATTAGAGGCATGGGGAACAGAGCTGCACTTCTCGCACCCATTTTTGCTGAGTTGCGGAGAGGGCAAACCAGTCTGTACAAATGGGCCTGACTAAATGCATTCTGTCACTTGGAGGTAACTAGTTAGACCATGTGCCATTAGTAATCAGGAGTGTGAATAATTTATCACGCCAGCCTCTATGCAATGGTAAGACTCCATTTGAACTCTTGTTTGTGAGAAAGATGTTTATGCCTGACCTGCATGCTCTTTCCATACCCAGGAACGAGCAACTGCTGGCGACAACGCTGATGAGGGAATCCCTCCAGGTGGAAGCTGCTGAGGCCAGTCCTGAGAACATTCTCAAAGCAGGAGATTGGGTCCTGGAAAAGATCCATGTCAAGACTCTGTTTGGCCCGTCTTACAGAGCAGCAGTGCAAGTAATCAGAGTGAAAGGTTCCAGAACTGCAATCCTACCCGCACTACCACCTAAGAGAGGTACAAGGCAAGTTTCTGTGGACCACCTGAAACCGGTGCCAGATGGTTACCACAGTGTTTCCACAGAATCCTCCTCTTCAAAGTGGGGAGCCCACGGAGGATGAGGAAATGGAGATCCGGCAAATGATGATGACAGGGGTTCAAGATGAGGAAGAATATGCAAATCTTGATTACATGTCCACAATTCAGGAAAGTACTTCAAGTCTGCCAATTTGGAAACAGAAAGCCTTCCAAGTTGCTAAAGTGATGAAAGAATTATTTTGGACAGACTTCCTAAAATGGTGTTATAAATTACTGGCACTGTATTTTCTCTTACTATGGTTCAGCCTCCTTTTATTCTTTATCTCACTGACTTCTGGGCATTTTCTGAGCAAGGTTTCCACTACAACTGTAAGCAAAGAAGTTGTTCTAAAGCCCTTAAGTTCTTCACAACTGTTAGAGAAAGGAGAGCTCCAAGAGCCAGGAACTCCAGTCTCAATGCAGATGTTTCCTCTATGTGTCACGTGTGGATGCCATCATTCAAGACCTATAATGGCCCAGCAACACAGTTACACGTCCACGCCTTTTCTGTGATTGATGGATCCAGACTGTTTACACCCAGTAATCCATTGTCTAGAACATACAGAGAACTGTTAAGAACTAGGCTTCAGACATTTGCACAAAATGCATTATTTGATGTGTTTGATGATGTGGAGGACCTCCATGAAATGGGGCCCCATGTGTGTTATGTGCAATATTACAATGCCTCTTTACTTGTCAAACGTGAGCCAATTCTGTGGCCTAAGTACACATTCTGGGAACAGTGTGCAGTGCCTTTCCAAACTGAGAGTCTGGAATTCAAAGGACAGTTCCCATATATTTCACTGAGACCATATCAAGCAGGGGATTACATGTTTGAAAATCAGTACAAATTCCCTCCTGAACCACATGATGCACAACATATGTATGTTGCAGTTTCTGTCATCTTTGACAGAGAATACTTTGCAAACATGACTGAGCAAATATGGCACGGAACTATCCCTCTATGGTCTACTTGGGGTCAACAGATATGGCAGATTAAAGGGGTTCACACGTTAGATATGGCTTGTAGGTTCCCACATTTAATGTATTTCTCAAATTATACGCAGTTCCGGACCACTTGCAGCAATAGGAACCTGAGTTTTTACCCTGAGTAGGAGAAAACAGAAGGTGAGTTCTGGAGTGCATCCTATAGAGAAGCAAAAGTACGCAATGGCACCAAGCATATTACTTATGCATCAGGGAGACCTGTGTTATGGGCGGTTCAAGCAAATGAATGCAATAATAGAAAAGCAGGACTAAGTGTGGGCCCATATAGGGCTTGGGACTCCCATAACACCTCCCTGACACAAGCTATAACGATAGGTAAGCTGTGCCAAGGAATGCCTTCACAATATCACCTGAGTGAAGTGATACAATCTCTAGATAACTTCATAAAAGAAGAGAATTGGACAGCTATCATGCAGTCAGCTGCTACTCTGAGGCGCACCCAAAGTGGGCGTGTCAGGAGAGCAGCTACCTAAACCACCTCAGACCCTGGTGTACCTTGTGAGGTGGGACAAGCATCCATAACAGGAAAAACGTACACTTGGTCACAGCAATAATGCAAATCCTGCAAACTGAAAGTGAGGCAGTACAGTAAGGATTTCATGTTTTAGATGCTAATGATCAAGCACTACAACAAGGCTTCTATGCGCTAAGAGATGTCATAACAGATGTTGTGTGTTTGATTCAAAATGACTTATCTATCATTAGAAACCACCAAGAGGCCTCTGCGAGTCTTTCTGTAGTAACTGAATTTTTGGACACTCTCATCAGAGGAGTCCTAGATTGGAATGTGATTTCATGGCCAGAACAAATACAGGTGGCAACACACCAGGCAATGTCCGGCTCCACTTTCTTATTGCTTAGTGTGTTAGCAAGGAGTGTAGTGGCAGCATCTGGTTGGGCATCAGGATCCACAAATTGGATAGTGCATGGGGTACTAGACATTCCCATTAAAACGGCACCCTCTATCATATGTCAAGAATTACACTCTTGGGGTAATGTACATTTGGTGAATGATACATGGATCAGAGAAGATTATGTGGTACCATATTCACATGCATGTGTGTCACCAGCTAGGCCTGAACTAACACTGTACTCTTTACGTGATTGCAAAGGTTCTACTAGAATAATGTGTGAACATGCTGAGCCAGTGAATTCTTGTGACAGTAACTCGAAATGCACACTGCATATTGCACCAATTGGCTCATTCTATTGTAAAGTGCATAGATTACAAAATAGTTCATATTTGGTACATTTCAACCAATATTGCTGTCATGTCCCAATAGGAATACCAACTCTGATCACCGTAGACACACAAGTTAAATGCTGTGGGTTCATTTTGGATCCACCTAGATCATTTCAATTGAAATCATTAGTCTGGCCTGGCTTCAATTTACAAAAACCTGAGTACCCGAAATTGAGTTTATACATAGTAAAGCTGTTAAAAATGTGGTTGGAGGTGTGAAGTACTGAGATACATATCTCCGAACATGCTCCATTGTGGTCAAACAGATTGCATCTCTGCTAGGCTCCGAACATACAAGGCAGGAAGCCTTGCACTATCTGATTGACAGCTCACAGTTTAATGGGGTCAATACTGCCCTTTCTGCAGTCAATAAAGTAGCATCAAGTCTCCTACATAAAGGGCTGATTGCCTTGGACACAGTCATTAGAACTTTGACTTCGTCGAGTGCTTGGTACAGCTGGCTGTTGATAATACCTGGACTTTTTCTCATATTTTGCTGTAGACACTGAAAATTATGACAAGCCACAGAATGACAGCCCTTGAAGCCACCCGTCTCTGGTACAGGACAGAGCTGTGCAGACGTATGGGATATGAGCAGTGTTCACTGTTTCAAAAGAATTTTATTTTGTCATTAACCAGGAAGAAATCTATGGTATCAGCCATCGCTAAATGCCGAGTTTGTCACCAAGAATCATTGCTTGCAAAGAACGTGGGAGTTGCAGCAACGCCTTCTAGATTGCCACTGTGGCGCAATAGAATCTCCAGGACATTAGCTGTGCATAGAGACATTTGTGGGATTCAGAGGTACTTCCCACAAATATTCTATTGTGAGTTCATTGAGAGTCCCCCTGAAACCACACCTGATAATGGGGGCATGCCAGAGAAAGAGAAACTGTGCACAGAACGACGAAAGCGATTATTGCCAAATGCATCCAGCACAAACGAAGCACCTGGTCCCTCTGCCTCACAGCCAGACACAAGTAAGCCACAGAATGATCGATGCATACTCTCAAACCCCGACTATAAAGCAGCTGGGAAGCAGCCGATGCAAATGATGGATTTCTCTGGTTCCAAGAATACATGGCAGCAGGAAAAAATGCCTAAGACAGTGCGCAGTGATGACATGAGCATTCTGTTCTCTTCTCCTCTATGCTCCTTGACCTACCTCAGAAAGAGATTTGCTTATAATCCAGTGTTCAGAACACCCGATTCTCTACAAAGGTCATCTAAGCAAGATGCTCAGTCAGACAGCACTGAACTAAAGATTTATCACATTCTACCTCAACATGCAAGTTTGAATGCAAAGCAAACATATGAATTGGATGACCTCCACGTGCTGATCGCTGTGAGTGACAAAGACACTCACATATTGGTTTATTTCCAAGGATACCGATTCAGACTATTAACTGTTTATGCGTGTGACAATGTGCTCAAGATCACAAGCTCGACAGCTCATTGGGTCGAAAAACCAGGGTCCAAGCTCTGTTGGTTGCTAATTACTAATGGATTCTCAAAAGATCCTGTAGCGTATTCTGAAGCCATCCCTAGTAATAATTTTCCAATTAACCTATATACTTCACTGTAAATACATGCATTATAATCTAGGTCCAGTGGTAACATAATGGACCCATGCTGAATACCTCAATGTTGGATACATGTACTCATTCAGGCTAATGTTAGCAAGTAGTGCTAACCCTTTGAAAATATGATGCAGCTGTTGATGTTTTCTTTTTATTATTGTGTATAGCACACATTACATACAGGCTCATAGGCGCTTTGCAAATTTATCAAGCGACTTATGTTAATTCGTGCATGCAACAGCTATGTGCTAAAATATGAATGTATGCATGATATTTCCTTGTGCCACCAATATATGCAGATTTCTATGTAAACACAGCTCCCAGTAAGGGTATTAAGGACTTCACGGAGCTACAAATATGTTGATCTGTGCCACATTGCCTTGAGGAGGGTGTCACGGATTAATGGCCGTATTAAGACAAGTTGGCTCAGACCAGGCGAATTTAAGCAAGTGACTACCAGTGTTTGGAGAGCACTAAGCACACGTTCACTTATAATACAGGAGCTGCTTTCAGAGAAAAGGCATCAACACATGCTCTACATAACCTAAGCTCCATTGAACACAAACTAAAGCGTAGTCAGCAAAGAACAAATGCATAATCTGTTTCTTGGCTCTAAGCAAATGTGATGAACACGATATGATCATCTCCTCTTTCTAACCACAGAATAGCAGCTTCTTGTCTTCAATGGCTAGGTTTCGCACCTGGCAGATCAGATAAGAGGCCAAAGTGGCAGCTTCCTGTTTTAGATGAGTTCGTAGCAGAGTCAAAGATGCTTCTGCGCTGATAAGCAGCCATGGACAGGAAGCATGATATGCGGTTAAAGTATCCAAAAACAATTGTCACGCTTAACCTCTTAAGAAATGCCATCAATATAATGGCATTCTAAAGTAGGCTAGGTGAGAACACCACGCTTTGCTTGTTCGCCAAGTGGAAGACCATTCATTCTTATGGAAATAATCAAGGGTCAATATCAGCACATGTCGTTTAATTGTATACATAGATGAACCATGTAAGCAACACGAACCAAAGCACAAAAGCAGGTTCAGACTCTAGACTTTCTTTCCAGGCCAAGGAAATGACGCACATAGTTTATGCAGATTAAGTCACACTTTTAATATAAAAAGCACAACAGACTAACACAGGGGAGCACAGCAGGCAGCAGAACACAAGATTGTGGGGGGTTGGGAGGAGCTTTCCATCGCATGTGCCGGAGCAGTAGGCCCCATCAATAGGCAGTCGAGGTAACTTTGCATGCTGCCCAGCAAGGCATGAAAACCGTGAATTCCAATGTGTAGGTTGAACTGTTTGCATAGATGAGACTGAAGGCGTGTTTTATGATGTCACTCCACTCCTGATTATAACATAGCTTAGTATAGACCACTCTAACATGCACTCCATGTTGCTCAAGGTGGTCTCTTAAAATGATGAATTGTACTTGATCTTTGTTAAATGTGAATTATGCTTTCAGCTACTACGAATTATGCTTTTATCTTATGCAATAACGCTCTCTCTATATATATATATGACAATCTGCTATGTTATACTAGCTCTTACTATAGCAGGTTTAATGATGATTAGAACTGGTAGAAGACTGAAGTGATATTAAATATATTGACTTGCTACCTTCAAGTGTCAGCTTCATATTTTTGAGTAATGCTTCATAATGAGGTCTCTGAGTCAAAACAAACTACACAACATTTTCTGGCTGTATTGTTGTAAATTATGTCAAGGGGTACAAACACTCAGGGAACTGTCAAAGCGCTAGGCCGAACTTCTGAGGCACCTCTAATCATAACTTAAGACTGTTGATTCTGTGCCCACTCCACACAGCCCTACCTAGGGTCGAGGGGGGCAAGCAAGGAATCACACGCTAAGGGGCAATTAAGTCACAGGTGATCCTCCCACACTGGTACACCCCCAGGGTCTGGTTCAAAATGCGATGCCCGAGCACTGTCCACCTGAACAAAGAAACCCTGGGGTCCATAAATGAGAAAGCCCTCAGGTTTCTCACACTGTATTGCAAATATCACATGAGTTCAGCAGTGTTTACATAGTGAGAATTCACCCATATTCAACAGTGGCTGTGTTGTAGAAATCACATGAGTTCAGTAGTGTTTATATAGTGAGAATTCAATGGCAGACTAGATGGCGCAGCAAGGTTCAATTCAGTGGCAAATTAAAGAACATAGTGGAATTCAACACAATGTTTGACCAAAGAACACAGTGCATTTCAACACAATGGGCCTCATTATCATTACGACCTAGGCGGTAGCCATCCCGCTATTGGCGGCATGGCTGCCGCCAAAATCGCGTCCGGGTCCGGGTTCCCAGAATGAGGAATTACCGGTTCATTCCGAGTTCAGAGGGGCCCGGTAATTCCTCCCTCTAGGAACCTGGCCCGGTCCTTCCCCATTCCCATTCAGCCCCCATAGTTCTGAATGGGAATGGGAGAGGGAGCAAACAAGGGGACCGATTACGAGTGGCCCGTTGTTTGCTCCCTCTTCCCCTCGCAGGACCCAGTAAGCATGCCTGGTTTGACCAGGCATTACTTACCGGGTCCCGCGAGGGGACCTCGAAATTTCCCAGTATGGGTTCAACAGGTCCGTATCCATTAGTGGCACCCGTTAACCCGTACCGCGAACCTTATAATGAGGCCCAATGGCAGAATAACGAACACAGCGGAATTCATCACAATGGCAGACTAAAGAACACAGCAGAATGCAACACAATGGAAGATTAGAAAGCTCAGCAAGGTTCAACACAATAGCAAACTAATGAACATAGTTGAATTCAACACAATGGCCGACTAAATAACACAGTGGAATTCAACACAATGGCAGACTAAAGAACAAGGTGGAATTCAACGCAATGGCAGACTAGAGAGCACAGCAAGGTTCAACACAGTGGCCAAATAGAGAGCACAGCAATGTTCAACATAATGGCTAATTTAAGGGCACAGTGGAGTTCAAAGCAATGGCTAACTAGAGAGCATAGTGGAATACAACGCAATGGTGGGAGCAGGCGGTAGTAATGTAGAAGTAATATAGTACTGTGAGTGGTGTGAGGGAGGAAAGCCTACCTCTACAAGCAACCCCTCAGCAAGGTTATGAACCTTTTAATAACAACAAACGTGCTTGTGGATAGAGAAATGTTTCAGGAGGGAACAGGTCCCCATGTCATACAGTTCCACTCCTATTGGGGGGCCACCTTATCTGATATAGTGTTTCAATAGACTAGTCAAACACCTAGAATTTAGTTACAAATATACATATTTTATTTTTACACATATTTGTTTAAAGAAGGTTTGGTTTGTACAATGCACACAACAAAACAATAAGATAGTTTTCAAACAAAACGTATTTTTTGTTACATTGAATTTCACAAAGTGTCAAGTGCTGTGCAAGGGAGGTTCTCAAATATAACTTGCATCAAGCATTCTACTACAAATCATTCTCACTCATACATTCTGATTGGCTCATACTCATACGTCCCAACATGTTTCTTTCTTCCACATCAGATAATGATATTACAGGAAATTCCTCAGGCGCTATCTGTCTTGTTGGTGCAGTCAGCACAACAAACTACACAAAAGAAGAATTGATCTGACAGGGCAATGATTTCACTGCTTATTAGTGATGAAGCGCTGTTAGGTTTTAATCCATGCTGTGGTCCACACTTGTAGGGGATACCATGTCTTCACACGCAATTGTGGGTTAGCCGCCGTACAAGGTAATGGCTTGCCGGGGTGCCAGAACGGCACAGGATGCTTCAGCATCTTCGCTGTTAGCTCTGGGCAAAGATAGATTATAGGTCTCTATATCTTAATCGCTGGACTGTAGGTCTGTGCTCTTCATTGAAACGCAGGCCTCTGTAGGGCTGGGATGCCGGAAAGGCTTTAATCGCCCGTACTTCATATGGTTGGCTACTGCAGATACTCCGCCTGTGACGGGACTTGGTCCCTGTGCGTTCAATGCAGCAGTTGCCCTTACTGTTGGTCACAGTCCTTCCTAATGTAGAAGTGGCAGGGTTTTACCAGAGCACAGTAATGACTGTGCTCCCCACCTGTACCACCTTACCTGGTTGTAGCTGTAGGATGTAACATCAGGCATCCAGTGCAAACAGGGCAAACAGGGGATGTGGACCGCCCTATGGAGCTGCCCTTTGCCTTCTGGCCCTTAGCCAGCTGCCTGGGCAAGGCTGCCCTGGGTTCCATCATTAAGAGGGCTATTTCCCGACATAAGCCACCAATCACGGGCCGGTTTTAAGATGGATTTCTGAACTCTGACCTGGTGGGAAGCGGTTCAGAAGGCCAGCCTAGTTTCTTTGAACAGGGCAACCTCTGGACAAGCCAGCCCAATCAAGATAGCTATGGTTTGCGGTCAAGACTAAGTCTCAGGGGGGGTGAGGGTGACTGAAGGACCCCAATGAGCACACAGTGCAAGGACACTTACAAATTACTCCCAGACAGGTGTATATATCAAAAATATAAACACATTTATTACAAGGGCTTTTAACTCAACACACATTAAAAGAATCACAGCAATACTATCAAACCAACACAACACAATCAATACAAAATATATACAAGACTATTGAGGGCTCCGCCCTCTGCAACTCATCCAGAACAGGACTGCGAGACTTGTCCTTGGCCTCAAGCCCAGGGATTGTATCTCTCCAGGACTGAGATCTCTGCACTGGCTCCCAGTGGCTGAAAGGATTAAGTTCAAAACCCTCTGTATCGTCCACAAGGCCTTCTGGGGTCTGGAACCTCAATACCTTCAACTCTCTCTTCCTAAATATCTTCCTTCTCGAGCTCTTCGCTCATCCCCCTCCAACTCCCTCAGGGTCAGTCGCTTCTCCAAGCAATGAGTTGGTGGTAGATCTCTTTCCTTGGCTGGTGCCTCCCTCTGGAACAGCCTCCCTGCCTCCCTTAAACTTGAGGAGAACCATCTCCAGCTCTGGAAGCACCTCAAAACCTTTATTTGCTTCTGCTTTCTCTCCTCTCCTCCGCACTTACCCATGCACTTGCCACATGCTGGCCGTTAGATTACCTATTGTTATTATCTATTTCCATGTACTGCACTTTTCCCTCCCCCTTCCCACGCACTTGTGCAATCTGAATGACACCTGGCCTAGTACGATCGCTGTCCGTCCTCCTTTTGTTCCCCTCCCTTGCCTCATCACGCCTTGAAACACTTGTCTATAGGCGCGTTATAAATGCCATATCATATCATATCATATCATAGGGTTAAAGGCACAAATTATGTTCACAACCTAGGGGGGAAGGAAAATAGGCAGTGCAGATAGTCTTTAGTCCCCTTCAACATCAAACACACACCTAAGAGGCAGTCCAAACCCTAAGAAGAGAGGAGCCTTATGCTCAATAGTACATGCAGTGCAGGCACACGCGGTTGTTCTAATGGGCAAAACGGGGTCTCTTCAGGGGTGTCTAGCAGCTCAGGAAGGTGGGTGAGGCGATGAAGAATAAATTCCCACTATTCGAGGAGGCCCGCCACTTGAAGGCAGAAGTGATTCCAAGGTTCGGGAATAGTTCACTAGTTCGCTCTAGCAGTGGTCAGGAGAGGGACCCCAGGGCCCCCCATGCGTAAAAACAGGTAGAGTCACTAGGGGGCCACTGGTTAAGGTTAGGGTTACTCACCGGCCCTAGCTGTACTTCGGACCGAACTTCACCAGTTGAGTCCACTGCGGCTGCACGTTCAAATGTGACAAAAAGGACATCTCTGTGGCTTTCAGTTTCGGCGATACAGCGATGATTCCCAAATGGGACAGTGGCGATTTCTCTGCTCCTGATGGATGGATCAGGCCAGTTTCACTGCAGGCTTCAGGGGCAAGAGGGTCACAAATGCAGTGCACCTGCAAAGATCACTGCCGCGGCTGGGCAACACGGTAACCTCCGGTCCTGGCGCACTTGTCTCACTTCAGACCTGAGAATGCCAAGTGTTTGAAACTCGGTGTGAGTATGCCAGGGACACAGAGCTAGCAGTATACCAAGTATCGAGGGCCTCTTCGAAACGGCAGCAGAGACAGAGCAAAGGTCCTGCGTAAGTTGGTCAGCCCACTGGTTGGCCCAGGGACACTTCCGAGAAGGCTTACTTGCAGGTTTTGTTGAAGATGCCGAGAATAGTTGGTCCCACTATTCCAATGGGTCAAAGCACCTTCGCAGACCTTCTAGGATGACCAGATGCAGAGGGATCCCACGGGACAGCGGGCTCAGGGTGCCAAACCTTCCAGTGGTTCACCAGCGGTTCCTCGACTCGGCTTCTTAGTTTCAGGATACTTGGATCCTATCCTTCGTTCAGTGAGAACTCCAGAGATCGATATGGTATGGGTGTTTTCAGCATCCTCTTATCGCGCCAAAATGGAGAGGACCCAATGGGAGATCTGCTCACAAACACACACTCCATATGTGGACCAATCATGGACCACGGTGGTCCCAGGCATTCACAGCACTCCAGACTCTCAGGCACCCAGGATGTGTATCGGGTACAGACACCCAAGCCCACATCCTGCAGGCACACACACAAAGCATTCAGAATCCTGCGAAAGCTTGGCGTTTCGGGGGAAACTGCATGACCAAATAGGGACTGACCCGGGTTGGCTCGACCTGGGGAAGGCAAAGGGGCAAGATTGCCAAAGGACAGGACAAAGAACCTCGTGGCATGGCCATTTTGGAGCCAGGCCACCAATTTGTGCCAAACTCGGTAAGCGCGGTTAAAATGGCAGGAAAGGGTTAAAATTACATGAAAAGATAAGCTGCCAGCAGCCCTGTCCATGACGCATCTGCACATCTCCTTAAACGTCCTACGGGAGTATCTAGGGTCTTTAGAAATGACTATGAGACCAAAGTGCACTGTACTGTAAGGTACATTGTGCACTTGTTACATGTTGCAGAAAAGTAGCAACATTGGAAAAGGACAAAGGGAAACAAAGTTTCCCAGTATTGACTGTCTTAAGGGCATGTCAGATTCCCCATAAAATTTGAGCGAAAGCCCAGAGGAGTGCAGCAGAAGGCTGTGCTTCTCTGGCAAAGTCAGTCTATGGTGTTTAAACAGCAGCAAAAAAGTTTGGGGGTATACAACTGGAGGGAAAATTACATATAAAATGAATATTTCCTAACAGCCGGGTAGGCAGGAAAGGGGCAGGAAGAGGGCAGGGAATGGAGCTGGGATGGCTGCAGGAATGGGAAGCGGGCAGAAAGAGACCAAAATAGTCAACCAAGTAAAATTTAAATTAAAATGGAGGTGGATGAGCAGTTGGAGGGGCACTTACGTCATGGATGAAACCATGCCAAGAGGATAAAACAGGACCCGCTCACACAGGCCTGCTAATGTAAATACCTTCTTGGTCTCTGTGTTGTGCGAAGTTCAGGTTCCAGGGAGAAGCCACCAATCATTGGCCGGGTAGGTAACAGATCTGGCATTGATCAGAATGCACATTAGTCTATTGCTAGGATTGGGGGTCGGTGCAAGGAGAGGAGGATTCCAGGGGGTGCGTTTGGGGGGGTGGCTGGCTGCCACCAGATAGGGGGAGAGAAGGTGGTATGGACTTGAGTGTTGGGGAGGATTGACGCTGAGAAACGTGTCGAAACGGAGGTGGGGATCCACTGAGGGGTTTCCCCTGGTTGACAAGGGTGTGTTGTGATCTGAGGGAGCAGGAGAGAATCATGGCCGGTAGTTATTAGAAGGTGAGAGGATTCTAGGGGTAGGCCTACGATATTGGTTCATGGCGAAGGGAGATGGAAGCTGAGTGCATTGTTAGTGTGTGAAGAGAACATGTGAGGATAGAGTCCTCTGTGTAATGGCGGGTGTAGTGGTTGATGGAGGTGGGAGTGTGTGTGTGAGGGGTGGAGACTCTGTTCAGAGATGTTCAAGGGTGTGTGGGTACTGAGGTGGGGTAGGCGGGCAGAGCTGCGACTTGGGAAATCAAACTGATTTTCTGTTGCAGGGAGGTCAGGGGACAGTCTTTTAAGGTTGGGTGCCGGGTGAGGTGACTGACTTCTAGAGAGTTAAGGGAAGTGGTGTCTGGTGCGGGTGCAGGATTGTTGTTTGGAGGAGACTGTAAGTGTGTATCTGAGGGGGGATGACAAGGGTCTGGAAGAGAGATATGGTGAGGTGTGCAATAAAGAAAATGCTTAGGTAGTGCAGTGTCTGTTTATTAGGAGATTCTCAGGGGGTCAGGGTATGTGTGTAAGGGTTGGGGAGGCAGCTGTGTTGGGGGTTGTGGCTAGGATTGCACGGACAGAGTTTAGAGATGTAAATAGTGGGTCATGATGGTGTGGATGAGAGGAGGGATTGTGAGAGGGGCTGCAGGTAGGGGGATCCAGAGGGGGAGGGTTCGGTTATTTGATATGATATGGCATCAATAACGCGCGTATACACAAATGTTTCAAGGCTAAGGGTAGAGACAGGTGCAGATGGTCTAAGAGTCACATGAGAGGCTGGAGGGTGGCTCTGGGATGACTGGGAGGGTGGGGTGAGGTTGCATTCTCTTGGGGGAGCCCTTTAGAGGAGGGAGAGATGGCACATAAGGGTGGGGTCTGTGTGACGGGTTGGAGGTGTTTCTACTGCACCAAAGTGCACCTCTAACTTTGGAGCTGCTAGGTGTGGCTGGGGACCTGGGGAGCAGAGCCAAGGGCAGCCACAATCAAATGATGGGTCTGCACTAGCAGGATCGGAGGGCAGGAGATGCTGTGTAGGCAGGAGCACAGTGAGGTAGGATAGTGCGGGAATGTGGGTTGTTAGAATAGCATCTAAAACCTGTGGAAACAAAATGCAAGCCTAGTAAGCTATCCCAGTGGAAAAAATGCAGTGTTGGCACAAAACAACAGAAAGACTCAAATTACAAATCCCAAACACTAGCCTGTGGAAAAAATGCAGTGGTGGCAGAAAACAAGAGCGAGATCCAAATGACAGACCCCAGAACACTATCACTGTGGATACTACGCAAGAGTAGAACACTATCCCAGTGAAAGGTTGTAGTGAAAACAAACTATAGATGAAAGAAGTATTGTATGCTGGGCATTGCAGTGAACACAAACTCCTGAAACCTTGACGATAAGAATTCAGATAGACTGTGAGTAGTAGTAAAATCAATTACCACTAAGTTGTATGAACATGCTCTAAAGGTGTAGCGGTGCAAGACTCAAGCTTGTGTGTAAAGAACATTTATCCTGCCCATGAACCTAGACTTTAATTTTAAAAAATATTTGGGATCCAAGATGGCCACCGGTTTGAGGAGCCGCAAACGAATCCACGCTCCGCTCGGGCCGCCAACAACAAAGCACATTTGCAGCATAAGCGGCGCGGCTCGCTCGACTTGACCCCACCCCCAGGCAATTGGAGATCTCCCCCCCGGGGGGCCAACGCAGCTCGACGAAGTGAGCCCTATAGCGGGAAAACGGAGAGAGTGCACGGTCCGCCCCTCCCCCATCGGGCCCGAGTGGATCCCTCCGAGGGCTGGAGGGCGAGTAGCTGCGGGCGGACGATCGGGGCTGCCGGGGCTGGCGGTGGTGCGGCGGCCGCTTCAGTGGAGCGGGTTCAGGTGTGACCCGGGGGCGTGGGGCCAGCAGCAGCCACGGCGCAGAACCGGCGGTGGACAGATGAGCGGCCCGGCACAGGCGAGGACGCGGCGCCAGGCTCGAGGGAAAGGGATGGAAGCCTGAGGAGGTGTCGGAGGCCGGAGAAAATGACAAATCGGGGCGGGCCGCTTGACAAGTGGAGCGGGGGCCGCCCCGGGATACATTGGCTGGAACAGGAGGTGAGTCCCCTGTGAGGGGGATAGCGAGGACACCCGCATATCCAGAGTGTGGATGAACAGAACCCCGGGGGGGAGAATGAAATTTGGACAATATATGTAGAATATCCACCGCATAGCGGCAGTATTTATACATAAGGGAAGGCGGCAACCCTCCCCCTAAGAACATCATACCGCATAGCGGGTTAGCCTGCCCCGCCACCCCGGAATTATACGAGCGGTGGTGGTGCTGGAGGAGCCGCCCCCCTCCTAGAGCATTGAAACTAAGAAAGCGGATCAGGGACAATGGTGGAGGGGACAAACCAGGAGCTTGCCGGGGGGAACAGCCAGTAACACGCATCGAGGGGGGTCAGGTGCAACCGCGCCACCACAGGCGGGTAGCAGCAGAAAGGTCTCATGAGGGACTCGGAACCACATGTGCAACGCCCAGAAACGGCAGGGACACTGCCCATACTAGTATTGACGAGCTATCTACAGGTGATAGGTCAGTCAACAGGACAGCAAGTGGACGTCGCAGCCCCATCAAAATCCCGGTCAGACTACTCCACCATGTCAAGAGCCAAAGGGAAGAGCAACACCACCCACCAAATGCCACAATCCACTAAACAGGACACAGACATTTTGCAAATGTGGTCAGTAGAGGACTCATCGCAATCGAGAGGGAAATCCCTGGGAGGACCCCGGGGGGGGGAAAGCGAGGCACCCTCTCAACAAAAACAACTTGCGACAAGAGCTGACATGCAGACCTGGTTTATGGACTTGCAGGAAAAGTTCATGTCTACAGTGCAAGAGCAGTTCACAACTATGAAAAGCGAAATGAAACAAGTGATACATGATATGAAACTCGATATAGCCAACTTAGAAGAGAGAACTGACATGGTGGAGAGAACGCTTCAGAGTCTTGAGGAAGATACGAAGCAGGCAAGTGAGACACAAGAACACCTGGTACGACTCACCCCTAACCTGGAGATACAATGTGAGGATTTGGAGAATCGCTCCAGACGCTCCAACATCCGTATCAAGAATATGGCGGAGTCAATACTTGATAAAGATTTGCAGGAGTCGGTGAAGGAGGTGTTCAGAGATATTCTGGGAGTGCAAGACGCAGATGAAGTTGGTATAGATAGAGTCCACAGGGTAGGACCGAGAAGAACTGGGGCGCCAGGAGAAAGACGACGAGATGTCCTGGCGGCTCTCTCCTCTTATCCGCAGAAAGAACAGATCCTGAGGAGGGCCAGGGAACTGGAGCATATTAGAATGAATGGACAAGACATACAACTGTACCAAGATTTGGCTCTAGTGACCCTCCAGAAAAGGAGAGCTATGGCCCCGTTGGTCAAAGCACTGGTGGCGAAACAAATTCGCTACAAATGGACCTTCCCATTTGGGCTGCTGTTCACGTGGGAAGGAAAACAGAGGAGAGTGACCATGTGGGAGGAAGGCCTAAGTACGATGGGACTTCAAGAGGAAGAACAGGAATGAGAGGAGACTACACTGAGGAGGGAGCGAATAAGGAAACCAATGGGCTGAGAGTCAACCAAGCAAAAGAAGGCAAACGCAGGAAGGGAGCCCAGGAGAAAAGCACCATGAGAAACTCTGAAAATAACTGCATCTAGGACCTAAGTGCGGAGGTGTTGAGATAAGGAACTAAGGGGGGCGACGAGTGATACCAGAGCTGCATGACCAGTATGCAGACGGCGGCCCGGTTGTGACCCACCAGATTGGATCTCTGACAGGACAGATGGTACAGTGGGGTTTAGGATTCCCCACGAAATACCCCCCAAGGGCATGGAGGGCAGGTAGCGAAGGGCGCAACGCCCTAGCACCATTAGGAACCCTTGCCCTGCTTGGGGAAAGTTGTTGGGATTTATAGTTCATTGTTGGGATGGGGAGTTAATGGTGGAAAGGGGAAGGGGATGAGGGGTCTGAATGAACGGTGGCATGTGTGGAGGGGGACTCAAAGCCAATGCATAGACGTGTAATGGTATGGGGATGATTTGCATATTAACCTATAACATCAGGGGTATGGACCTGCCAACGAAGAGGGTGAAGCTGGAAAAACAGGTTAAAAGGGGAAAAGCTGATATTCTGCTACTTCAAGAAACACATATCAGAACCAGGGATAAACCAAAAATACACATAAAAGGGTTTAAAATATGGGCACAAGCAACGACAATGGAAAAGAAAGCAAGGGTGTTGATAGCGGTGAAAGAAGGGAAAGACACTAAACTGATAGACACAGTCATAGACAAAGAAGGAAGATATGTCTTTGCCAATGCGGAGATAGAGGCATATCGTGTTACTCTTGCCTCAAAATATGCACCTAATCAAGGACAAGATGGTTTTCTCAGAGAGGTGTTGGGGAGGTTGGAAGCCTTTGCAAGGGGGGAGGTGATCATGGGAGGAGATTTTAACATGGCTTGGAATCCACAATTAGACAGAAGCACGGGGTATATGCACGGCTATGGTGAACCATCAAAGCGCCTCAAACAACAGATGGACCACATGGCCTTAAATGATGTGTGGAGGGAGCTGCATGGGGATCAGAGGAGGTATACATATTTCTTGCATGTTCACAATCATACGTCCAGGATTGACTATTTCTGGGTACCGGTGGGTCTCAGGGGTTAGAAAAGGGAGCGATAGCGTTAATGGACCATGCGCCACTATGGCTGGAGATGACTCTTCCGGGGAAAAAGAATGGGCTCTGGCGGCAGAGGCTACCGCTGGATCTGATACAGGACCCGATAACCGGGGATGCCATAAGGGAAATGATAGAAGAATACTTTGTACAGAATGACACCGGGGAAGTCGCTGTGAGCGCAGTATGGGATGCGTTTAAAGCAGGGATAAGGGGAAAGATGATTGCACTGAAAATTACGAAGGACAAGCAAAGATATATGTGGGAAAAGGAGCTGGAAAAAACAATTGGAAATATCCAAGTGGAGCTATTGTCACACCCCACTAAAACATTAAAAAAAACATCGAAACACACACAGGGCCAACTAGAGATGTTACGCGCAAAAGATGCAGAAAATAACCTACTTTATATAAAACAGAGATATTATATAAGAGCGAACAAAGCAGACAGACTCTTAGCGAGGCAACTTTGTGCAAAACAGAAAGAAACAACAATTAAGGCCATGCGAAATGCGAATGGGGACATACAAACACACAGGAAATGGGGAAGCATTGAGGGAATATTACCAAACTCTCTACTCCACTGAGCGCCCTAACGAATCCATACCGATCCCACGGATTTACGTGGAGGATAAACAGACCCTTGAAAACCCAATTAGCGAAGAGGAGGTTAAAAAGGCAATAAATGGGCTCCCTGTAAATAAAGCACTAGGCCCAGATGGCTTTACGGCCCCATTTTATAAAAAGTACTCAGACCTACTGAGCCCGTTCCTAACGCGGCTCCTGAATTCATTCACAGATAATGGCAACGTGACCCCTACAATGAACGAAGCGAAAGTGTTAGTCTTCCACAAACCAGGTAAAGACCAAACATTCCCCGCATCATATAGACCGATATCCCTGCTGAATTTAGATGCGAAAATCTATATGAAAATTCTGGCAGCGAGGCTCTCCCCGCTACTCCCAAAACTGATAGGTATGGACCAATCAGGCTTCATTCCTGGGAGGCAAACCCCTGATAACATCAGGAGGCTCATTCACCTGGTGGAAAAAAATTGGCATAACTAATGCCCATGCGATAGTGCTATCAGTAGACGCCGAGAAGGCTTTTGATAGGGTTGAATGGTCGATGTTATTTAGAGTTCTAACGTACATGGGATTTGGAGAACAATATATAGCGAGAATCAGAGCGAACTACAACTCCCCATCCAGGAGAGTAGCCATTAATGGAGAGGTGACTGATAAAATACTGATATCAAGAGGGACGAAACAAGGCTGCCCCCTTTCTCCATTGCTGGATGCTATCTTCTTAGAACCTCTGCTCATAAAAATAAGGCAATCTGAACTTATTAGAGGAATAGACATGGCAGGACAGCAACACAGGGTGATAGCATACGCGGATGATATGCTGATTGCCCTGGCAGATCCCGAATCCACATTATCAGCAGCGGTGGGGGAGTTAGAAGAATTTGGGGCCATATCAGGTCTAAAGATCAAATTGGAAAAAATCAGAAATCTTAATCCTGGCGGGGGACAGAGCAAAGATATATGGGGAAGCTCAATTACTGAATCTTAAGGTAGTAGAAAAGGGGATAAAATACCTGGGAATAATGGTACTGCAGAAAATTGGGCAATTTATGGGGAAAACTACCCACGGCTTCTTGTCAGCGTTCGTAGAGAAGTGGGTAGATGGAATCCACTACAAATATCTTGGTGGGGTAGGATCCAATCAGTTAAAATGACTATCCTCCCAAGGGTGCTGTACTATTTTCAGGCTCTCCAGGTGGGTGTCCCCCATATGTTCTTCAAGACTCTAACGAAATTGGTCTCGGCATATATATGGAATGGGAAGACTCTGTGAATGGCTAGGGCAATTCTCACGGCACCAACCAGGGAGGGGAGTATGGCACTTCCCCACTTTCAGAAATATTATCAGGCGGCACAGCTTAAGGTGCTGAGAGAGTGGTTGGGGGAGAACCTGCAGCAGATTTGGGCCAAACAGGACAGGGCAGTTGCGAGAACCCCACTGGTAGAGCTCCTCTGGAAACAGAGACAACACAGATATGAGAACCTGGGGATAAGCGAAATTATGAAGACCACGCTGGCGGCGTGGGATTGCCAAACACGGAGAGGCATAATGTCCACAACGCTGGGACCGTTTACGCCCATTTGCAGGAAACCGCAATTCCCACCGGGGATGGAACAAGGGGCATACGTTATTGGGAGGAAACAGGCATAACAAAAATAGGTAAAATGTTTGTGGACAATGAACTTAAGTCACTTGAATCCTGCGTTGCATGCCCAACTCCCTCAAAAGGGGACAAGTATAGATACAAGCAGTTAAAACACTGGCTAAACTCCCCGACCATCGCCAAAGCAGCTACTAGGGCCCTTACACCATTTGAGACATACATTATTTCCAACTCAGGGGCCAAGAAATGGGTGTCGACTCTGTATAAATTCATAAACTCACAGGGAGAGGAAATTAAATGGTCCTACATGATTAAGTGGGGCAAAACGTTAGGGGAGGACCCAACGAAAAGTCAGTGGGAGGATCTCTGGAAAATGATCCCGAAAGTGACCCTATCGGCACAAACCAGAGAAATGTGGGTCAAAATAATGACACAATGGCACTATACCCCCGAAAAACTGCATTCTATGTTCCCCAATACGTCTGATCAATGTTGAAGAGGCTGTGCTGAAGTGGGAACATGGAAACCTATCTGGTGGGATTGTAAGGGCATCAAGCCCTTCTGGGAGGAAATCAGAGGTGAGATGGGCAAAGTGTTCCCGGATGTGGGGCAGATTGCAGAAGGGGTGTGGCTGGGTGGAATTAGAGATGACATAACAAGGCTCTACAATAAATCTCAATGGAGAAGTTTTATGGGACTCCTCATAGCGGCATGGACTACAATTGGACAGTATTGGAAGAAGAAAGATACCCCATTGACTTTCACTTGGCTACAAAAGGTATGGGCCCAAATAACGATGGAGAAAATCACCCACATAATCCAAGGAACGAGGGACAAGTTTGCGAAGGAATGGGACGGGACTCTGCATTATCCCCAGTCAGACTTTATGGAACAATGGTGCCGCCATAATATCAAAGTATCAGACATATTCAATGCATAAAAGAAATTATTGAAAGCTTGATGTCATGTACCCCCAGGGTGGCAGGGGGGAGGGGAAAGGGGCTGTTATATTGTTTGATGTTGATCTTGTGTAAAACCAATAAATACAAGTTTTAAAAAATTACAAAATAAAAATTTGGAATCCTTGATTGTCAGGCTGACTTTAATTGCTAGATTGCCACATAGTAAGGTATACAGGAGGAGCAGGCAAGAGTTTGGAATATTTAGTGATTCTATATTGAATGGTTTCTCTGTTACTCCACTGATTGTTTCTATGAATGAGGTTGCCAACGTAGCAGAGGCTCCAAAAAATAGAAACAAGGGCTTTCCTATGGCCCTGTTGATTTGAAAAAAATCTAACTTGTCAATCTGGGTCCTCTTCCTGATTAAATCATTTAATAGCATGAATAACACTTATACTTTCCCTACTAGTTGGAGTAGAGCTGAGATTCTTTCACTGTTTAAGAAAAGGGACAAAGGAAACCCTGCAAACTATTGCCCGAATATCTTTGTGCAATGCACTATATAAGGTATATGTTAATTTGGGGCCACTTAAAAATGGTGTGATGATTTTAACATTTAGACGTATTTAAAGGAGGGCTTCCGCAAAGTAATTTCGACCATCAGTCAGATTTTTTCAGTTTAGTTCTCCAGAAGTTTGTGAATCCTGGTAATCAATTGCTTTATACAGTCTTTGTTGACCTCAAAACATCTTTTTATACTGTTCCTTCAAATAAAGTTTGGAGAACACTAAAAAAGCTAATGGCTCCACCTAAATTAACAAGGATAATCAGATAGCTGTACAGCAATCAATTTGCTGTGTTGCGATGAGGTCCTGTTAGAATGGATTTCTGAACTATGCTCTGGTGAACAGATGTTCAGGAGGCCACCCTTAGTGAAACCGGGGAACACTTCTGCGAAGTTAACCAGGACAATTCAAGGTAGCTTGGAGTGCAGCCAAGGCCATGTCACAATTAGTGGGTGCAGCCCTCCAGCTAAGGTCGTATAAGGCCTTTTTACGCATGAAAATCTTGTAAATATGACAGCTTTATTATTTTCCTGTGTACATTTACACACAAGTTTAGAGCAGAGGGCAGTGCAAAGGTCAGGTTACTTGACACAAACCAGAAGGCTTCTTTTTATTTTTATCTACATGGATGTAAGTGCCATGTATAAATACCTCTGAAACAGAATGTATTTCTCTGAAGCCTTTCAAAAAAAGAAACTGCACAGTGTGATAAAAGGAATGGTTTATTTCCATTCAGCTTCTGTTGTGTTGATGCTCATGGAGCAAACAGAAGCACTGTGGACATTTATTTTCCTAGCATTTTAGGATTGTAACATTAATTGGATCGAAAAACTAAGTTGCAATTGAGAATTAATATTTTGTAACATTATTCTTTTTTCCAGTGAAAGCAAACCAGTATTGCACAATTGTATTTTTCAGAGTTCCTGTGCTGTGTACATAATCATGCGGAGACAGATCATTTTTACACTTAAACTTACACTCTAATTGTAAAAATGGTGTGTAAAATAATGAGTATGCACTTTCTAGTTTACATCCATTCAACCTTGCAGCCAATGGGGTACATTACTATAAATGGTCAGCAGGGGCAGAGTCTTTGCTCAAGGTTAAGTGAGTCATTACACCAATCACAATTCAAGACTACAATTAAAACATCCAAAACCTGACTCTCCTGGAAGAGTAAGGTCTGTTCAAAAACAAACAAACGAAAGTTACATTGGCAATTGAAACAGAAGCAGCAAAACCGGTCCCTGTGATAATCCAGATAGATATTTAACTTCATGTAGCGCTTCATACATGGTTCGTCCAACATCTAGGCACTGTGATTATTATACCCGAGTTGATACTCAATTAACCGACCTCTGAAGGATGGTAGCCAATAAGATGGCTCAGCCGGTTGAGCCCTCGTTGCTGTGATCTGTGCATGATCTGTAGGTTGCAGATTCTAATCCCGGCATGGCCAGCTATGCCTTTCATCCTTTCAAGGTCGATTAAAGGAGTACCGACTTCGGTTTGGTGATAATTGTGATAAATATGTTCTATGTACAGCGCTTTGCCAAAAGCACTATATAAATAACCATTAAACCATGAGATTAGATATAGAATTTAGCATGGAGTCCTTGCCTCTCTGCACTGTTGTATCATAACATGGGCATACCATGAGATAGAAATAGCTCCAGGAAACAAGGACTTTCATTAAACGTCAAAAGACAATTGTGCTATAGAACCTCAAAACACAATTCATGCTTGCTTTACTATGTAATTGGCTTGGTTTTTGTATTTTCAACATCTAAATATATACAGGAGAAATCAAATAGTCAGACCTTAGAGAAATAATGAAAGGTCTATTCTGTCACAATGCAGAAAACTGCTGCATTGTAATGATGTCCATACAGTTTTTGCACATGTCGCTGGAAGTCACATACATTTTACTCTCTTGCAAAGGAGAAAAGTCATTTTTGCTCTCTTAAAATCGCATTTACCCTCAAAGTTTAAAAAAAGGGAGTAAAATACCCCCACCTCAAAATCTTTTCTGGAGAACTGAGTGAGTGTGACCTGAGGTCTTGGATGAGCACACACAGTAGGACGACAAGAATTACAGTAGTATATCAGCAATATACAATTTATTAGACCCAGAACAAACACAAGAGAATAACTAAGAACACAGTACTACTACTACTTAAACACACACTATGTAAAATATATGTACAGTTACTTTTCAGTCAATGCAGTAAAGTGCGGATTCCCGCCAAAACCTGTGAGGAGGGAAAGCAGACAAACATTATCACAATGGCCAACTCCAGCAATGGATATTGTGAGAAACCTGAATGTGTCTCTCTGTCTAGTTCCTGGGGATGTCATCCAGGTGGCTGGGACACGGCCATCATTGCTGGATCCAGTTCCTGGGGGTGGATTAGTGCATGAGGATCACCTGGATGGGGGGGTACCTGGGGAGCGGGAGTGGGACACCGACTGGTGAGACTAGGTATTCCCCTTCTTTGCACACCATTTCCCCATCCTCTTCCGTAGGACATTCAAAAACACTGCCCCTCCTTTTCTTACACAAACACTTTCGCACAACACAAAAGACAACGTACTAAGACCAGAGTCGTTTACCCAACGTGTCCCAATACCATGGTCAGGCAATTGACCAAAATCACACACACCTGGCGGCCCTTTCCTTTCCCCACAGGGATAAAAGGTGGAGCAAAAGAGCACAGTACTAGCAAGGCAGTCCACACGCCGAACCAGCTATCCAGGCCCGGAAGTTCAAGAGAAAGAAAAAGCTGGCGAATATCGAGAGGCTAACAAGGAGAGAGACAACCTTGCCCTTTTCGACGCAGGCCTGCGAAACCTCTGCAGAAGGAATGGCAAGACTGAGGACAATAGCCCTATTGTGTTGCAGCAGATGCCAACGGTACACAGAGCATGACTAAGCTGATAAGCAGGAGTGAGGGAAACTCCTGCTACCGTGGTACCGGCCTTGACTCTAGATACAAGGAAAGCCAAGCGGTTCATCACAGCCGGTGCGTTGAAGGGAAAGCCGATAAGAACCGAACTATGTTGAATGAAAGTCGCAAAGTGGCCATTTGAAGAAAGTTCAAAGAACTGTAAATTGTAAAAGGGAAAGCCAGCTACAGAGAGAACCCCACAGCGTGTGTGCTTACTCGAGAGACTCTGGTGAATCCTATGTTGAGTAAAACTAAAGATACCAGAAGGCCGTAGGAGAGCTTCCAAGATAGGTAAAAGTGGTCATTCAGGAGGTCAAGCAAAATCCCCTTACCGTCGAAAGCCTTTGATCTAAGAACTGTAGTGAAAACTAAGGGAAGTGAATCCTGCATGCTAAAAATAGCACATGAACTGTGCTTCATGGAGATTAGCAAGAGTGAACCCAGCCGAGGGATGCTAATTGAAAGGGGCAAAGTCTAAAAGGCACATGAGGAATTGTTGGTGAAGATTTGTGCAAGCAAGAAACATTGCATTTGGGGTCCGAGCCCGACCGAGGGAGAACCAGGGGTGGAAAGTCACCACCCAAAGCTCATTGAGAAAAGAACTGTTTTGGGTAAAGTTGTTGAACTCGACTTGCGAGAGTTCTGCATCCAGACGAAGGGGACCCAGGAGTGAAGTCCTCACCCAACGCACATTTAGAATGAACTTTTATTTTGTTTTATTGAGACATCAGGCCCTCGAAGGTAAGAGAGTTTTGGGAGTACAGAGACTTGGCTCTTGAGAACCTGATAGCTGATATGGAACTGTCGACTCTTGCTGGAAAGGCTTGAGTGTGTGCTTTGCTCCAAAGTCCAACCTTGTCCCGTGCTAAAAACTTGGGGAAGGGAGACCTTGAGGCAATCACATCCTGATGTATTATTTGTGAACACTTTTCTTCTTTATTTTGAATACCCTATCCCACACTCTTTTGTGTTTAGCGTAAGGAATTGGAAATAGGTTTTTCTTAGTATAGTCCCTTTTATTTTGACACGCCACTGGGACTGCCTTCATTTCATTTGATGGTTGACGCTTGATCCCATCCTAGATTTAGGTTTAGTTTAGGCGTTTTTCCACTCTGCATTAACAGTTTAATAAACAACCTTGAACTGTGATCACTTGTGTCTCTCTTTACTGCTGCCACCATGAGTTTCTTACAATATCCCTAACTTTATTAAGTTAGTTAATATTAATATTATTATTTAAGTCCACCCCTACGAAGATTGGAGCCTGGTGCTCGATGTCAAGTTTGTGCGTAAAAGCGCTCAGTGATGCGTAAAGCTACAAAACACAATATTCAAGGAGGAGGACATTTTAGAAGAGGATACTGGAGTGTGGAAAATTTGGTTCAGAGAGTCAGAGGATGATCTGCTGCAGAAAGCAAAGTTGTCCCCAACTTTCGGACAGCTTTAGAAACGCAAGGACCACAGGCGATCCTATGTATGTAAAAATGGGATGGATGAACTAGGAGCCACCGGTAAGTGGTATGATTACTCACCGCCCTTAGCTCACTCCAGGGTCAAACTTGGTAGGTTTGAAGAAGGTCACCTGGAGTATGAAATACCGTCCTTGGTTAAGCTTCAAGATGCACAGGCGCTGCGGGTGTAGATGCAGGTCCGGTTTACAACTGGAGCACGATATCTCCTCACGATTGCAGGACAAAGAAAGCACTGGTGCATCTGGTCTCAGAAGAAAGGCGGGAAAGTCACCAGCAGCGACCCTCACTGTAGCACAGTGACGCAGGGGCACCCAAGTCTCACAGACTGAAGTACACTTCTCTCTCGCAGCCCAAAGCAACTGGGAGATTTGGCAAGAAGATGCTTTGCAGGGGGAATTGGGATTTCCCCATAGCTCAAGCTAAAACTGGATGAGACAATGCTCCAGCACGGGTGCCAAAGTACAAGCTGGTTAGTCCACTGGAGGGCCCAAGGATACTTCAGAGAAGGTTAATTTGCAGGGCACTGAGGAGGCATTGAGAGTGATTGGTCCCACCATTAAAAGGGTTTGAAGCACCTTTGCAGGCCTGAAGAGATTGAGCAGGGCTCTACAGGGAACAGTGTGCTCAGGGTGCCAAGCCTTCTCTGCACAGTTTCGGATATTCCTTGGTTCTGGTTCGCTTCTGTTCTGACTTGAGTGGTGTGTAGACCGTTGATACCTCCGTCCCCAAGTGACGCACAGGGGAACCTAAAAGAACCCCGCTGTGCAACCTTTGGAGCCACAGGTGGGAGATGTTGCTTCCCGGATCCACGGAACCTCAGGAACACCGATGCTGCTGCAGAAAGAACGGGGTTAAGTACCAGGCAAATACAATACAATACAAGAATCACAGGGTCTGAATAAGCTTACCTATCCGGTGGTTGGAAAACCCGGGAGACCTAGTGGAGGAGGTTCGAGACTCAGATGAGAGGTAGTCCCCAGAACCACAGGGACCGGAGTCACACATGGGTACAGGACAGCCCACCTGAGCCAAGGGCTGGAGTCGTAGCGTGAGTCCCCAAAGGGCAAGGGCGTAGCGAAGACAAACAAAGTTCAAAGGGATGATCCGAAGGCAAGTGAGGGACGGGCCGAGGTTCAGCGATGAGTCAACAGTTCCAAGCAAAGGTACAGAGGAAAATCCGAGGGAGCCTAGGTGAGTGATCCAGCGTCAAGGTAAACTAGCAAAACAAAGTCCAAACGTAGCGCCGAACAGAATCGAAAGACAGCTGAGAAGCGGTGAGTGCTCCGTGCATCAAGCGTTATGTACTGGGCACTTCCGGGTCACATGACGCCCTCCATCGTCACGTGGGAAACGCCAATCTGAGTCACGTGAGCGAACGACTGTCCGATGCGGAAGCATTCTGCCGCCCCTTCTGACGTGTGCTCTCCATGGCAACTGCCAGTGTAGGAAGGGCTGCAACCGGGCACGTACATTGTACCCGGTACGGAGCTTTCGGTCCTGTGGGGCAACCAAATCACGTGAGTCTCAAAACCGGGGGGGAGTAGTGTGGGAGCCCGGGGAAGGTGTTGTGGGGAGGCTAGCAGTGTTCTGATGTACGGAGGAGTGTCAAACAGCTTCTCTGGATACTTGACCCCATGTATAGGTCAATTCGGACCTATGGGTGATCTGCCCATCTGCACTCAGGACCCATCCTCGTATCCTAAAAGTCCAGGGCGTGCTCGGATGCAGCTGGCCAATGAGGAGATCTGCCCACTCATGCACACCAGCAGTGGTCCAATCAGGGACCACTGAGGCTCTCACATCCGCAGGCACACCAGACATCCTGGCATCAGTAGTGTGGATTGGGACCAGACAGTCCCAGTAGTGCCAGTCCCAGTACACTCAATAGTGAATTCAAAGCTTGGAGGCTAATGGACCACCTGAGCAATTTAGGATTCTCTCCCTTCATGTTCATCACCCACTTTAAGGGCTTACAGTCAGTGTGCACAGTGAAGTGGTTCCATAGATGTAGGGACTCAGCTTCCTTAGGGCCCACACAATAGAAACACATTCTTTTTATACAGTAGACCACCTGAGCTCTCTGTCCTTAAGGCAGAGGCTGATGAATCCAATAGGGTGTTCCCTGCCTTTCTCATCTAGCTGTGATAGAACTGCACCTATCCCAGTGTCAGAGGCATCTGTCTGCACAATATAGGATTTCTGATAGTCAAGGGGCCCTGAGAACAGGGGCCTGGCACAAGACGTCCTTTATGCCTTCAAAGGCCTTCCCACACTCTTCAGACCAAGATACCTCTTAGTCTGCCATGACATTCATGTAATACCCAATGAGGCCCAGGAAAGCTCTCACTTGGTTTTGGGTTGTGTGGGTAGACCAGTCTTGTATTGCTTGTATTTTACTGGGAAGAGGCTGAATTCTACCTCCACCAACCTCATGCCCAAGGTAGACCACTGAAACCTGACCAATGTGATACTTGCTGGTCTTTATGGTCAGGTGGGACTTCTGAAGAGCCTGCAACACAATCCCAATGTGTTTCACATGTTCCTCCCAAGTGGGGCTGAAGACTGCTATATAATCCAGATATGCAATGCAGAATTCATTCAAATCATTCAGAACATGGTTAGCCAACCTCTGGAGTCTGGCAGGTGCATTCTACAATCCAAATGGCATTAACCTGAAGTGGTAAAGCCCTTCTGGAGTTGGAAATGCTGTCTTCTCCTTGGCATTCTCTGACAGGAATACTTGCTAATACCCTGCAGGGAGATCAAAGGTGCTGAGGTACTTTGCAGCACTTATCTTGTCTACCAATTCATCTGTCTTTAGTAGTGGGTGAGCATCTGTCTTGGTGACAGTATTCAGAGCCCTGTAATCCACACCGAACCTCAACTCAGAGGTACCTGCTTTTGACACCAGAACCACAGGACTAGACCATGGACTACTGAAGGGTTAAATCTCCCCAAGATCCAACATCTTGTTGACCTCAGGCTTGATTTGGGACCTAACTTTGTCTGACATCCTATAGCTCCTACATTTGGTAGGCACACTATCTCCAGTGTCAATGTCATGTTTGCACCAAGGTGTCAAACCTGGAGTGAGTGAAAACAAGGGGGAGAATTGCCTCAGCAAACCTCTCACTTCACCTTGCTGCTGAGGAGCCAATTTTACATCCTCAATGAAGCCATCCGAAGGAATGTCTTGGAACAGGTCATGGAGGTGTTCAGATTCCTCTTCCTCTCTGTCTGATGCCAAGAGCAGTGCAGCCATTTCAACCCTAGTGATGAATGTCATAAGTCTATTTATGTAGAGCAATATTGGGGTTTCACCAGGCCTTCCAAGGTCCACTAAATAGTTCACCTCACCAAGTTGCTCCAGAACTCTGTAAGGGCCTGACCATTTATCCTGTAGGGCTCTAGGCCTTATGGTTTTCATAATCAGGACTTCTTGACCAGGGGGAAAGTATACAAGTGAGGCTTTCTGGTCATACCAATGTTTGACCAATGCCTGACTAGCCTTCAACTTGTCACTGGCGGGAGCCATCAGTAAGGCCATTCTCTTTCTCCGACCTAACACATAGTCCACTACATTTTCAGTGACAGGTGGTGTGGGGAGCTCCCATCCTTCCTTGACTATAGCTAAGGGTCACCTCACAGGGTAGCTACAGGGAGGTTCAAAGGGACTATATCCAACCCCTTGGCGAGGGACCTCTCTATAGGCAAAGAGTAAGCATGGTAAAAAGAGATCTACTCTGGGGCTCCTCAATTTCTGTTAAATCTCTCAACAAAGTCATTTGTTTGTAGACGATAAACTGATGAATCTATAGAAGACCCCACACTCCTTCCACATGGCCTGCATGTACTTGGACAAGAAGTTGCTGTCTCTGTCAGGCACAACTTCTTTAGGGAACTCAACCCTAGTGAAAATGCCAAGTAATGCCTTAGCAACTGGCCTGGCTGTTGCTGTCCTCAGTGGGATGGCTTCATGATACCTGGTGGCATGGTCAACTAACACCAGAATAAACCTTCTTCCAGAGTATGTTGGAGGGTCAATGGGTCAACAATGTCAAACCCTACCCTCTCAAATGGTACACCCACTACAGGAAGAGGTACCAATGGAGCCTGAATTGTTGTGCCACTTCTACCAGACATTTGGCAAGTGGCATAACTCCTGCAGTGACCCTTTATCTGGACCACCATATTGGGCAAGTAGAAGTGCATGGATAACCTATCCTTAATCTTCTTGATGCCAAGATAACCTGCAAGGGGGAACTCATAAGCCAACTGCATGAGGATCTAAATTGAAGGGGGAGCACCAACCTCCTATGGTCTCCTTCAGTGGACTCTGTGGGATCACTATACAGTAGCTCACCTTCCAAATACATTCTGTTTTTCCAAGGAGGTTCACCCTCAAGCTGGGAACAGGCCTGTCTCCTAAGGCCTTCCAAAGATGGGCACTCACGTTGGTTCTTACTGAAGGTTTCTCTATCAAGACCATATTCTGCAAGTAGACTCTGCAATTCAGAATGGTCATGTGGGTTAAGTGTTTCAGGAAGCCCCTCTTCCTTGTCAGGTTCAGTGGTTTGGCCAACTTCCTCCACCTCAGTGGTAGGTGAGTTGAGGGGAAAATTCTCTTTCCCTCTCTTTTGCTTTTTACTCCTTTAGCCTTGGGTTTCCCCTTTGGCTTTGGCTCAGCCTTAGACTTGGCCATGGTAGCCTTGGTCTGTGACCTAGTGCAGGGTCTCTCTGCTGTATCTCCAAGAGATGATCTCTGAGATCATTTCCCAGCAGGATTCTCCCAGGGACTTTCCTCTGAACACTTACAGGCATCCTTACTACTCCACCATTCACGGCTAGAGTTACAGGCATAACTGGGAACGTGAGTGGGGGTCCATCAGCCAACTTAGTGAGCATCAGAGGGGCTCCGGACAGCTCCTCTGGGTTTACCAACGTGGAATCCACTACAGTTCTTCTAGCCCCAGTGTCCGGATGGCAGAGGTTTCTACGCCATCTATCAAGACACTATCCTTAAAGTAATGCTTTGAATCGTCAGGGATGGAGGCATATGCCTCAGCCACTCTAGGTTGCCAGGGAAACTAAAACTACTTATGATCCTAGCCCACAGGGTAAGGAATCGGAAGCGAAGGATACCCCTTTGAGTATATTATCCTCCTCATGGTGGAAGGCCAGATTCACAGAGTGGACCCCAAGGTTTTGACCTTACATCTGGAGTCCCACTTCACATGGTCATTTGCTCCACAAGCCACACAAGATACACTGGGTCTTGGGACATAGGGAGGCCTAGCATAACCCGAGTTGTGCTTGGGATGATTAGTCTCACTTCCCTGTCCATGGTCTTGTGACTTACCCTTTTAAAACTTGTTGTGGCCCTGTTGGGATGAACATTTTTCAGTTGACCCACCCTTTTTCTCTTTCTGCTTGATCCACTCTTCCTCCTTCCCAAAAGCAGGTTTGTCCTTATGGGACACACTGTGGGATACCCATAAATCTGCTGAAGTGGCTAACTTCTTAGGATCTATCTCCTTAGAGTCAGCCAGAATGTGTTCCAGCATCACCAACTGAATCATGCCTTCAAAAGTGGTAACCTTATACCCTTCCACCCAACCAGTTAAGCTCTTCAGAGATTCAGTTCCATATGTGACCCAAGAACGACCTTCTCTTTTCTTGTGCTCCCTGAATCTTTTCAAGTATTGGGCAGGAGTCTTCCCAAACTTCAAGATCAGCATCTACTACTTCTTGTACCCCACATGCATACTCAAACACCGTCAGCCAGTCCATGATGTCCTTTTTCTCATCAAGAAAAAAGAACACCTGTGGGAGATATGTGTTTATCGTGCCCCTAACCAATCGTCTATCATCATCATTCTTGCACAGTCACACTCCATTCACAACATGTTCTACCTGCAGGAACATTTCTGTGCTCAATGGTTTAATGTACAAAAATAAATGTTTTTAGTGTATAATTTTTTTAAATACCGAATAGCACCAAATAACAGTCTCAAGTCCACTCTCTGTGGACTATTTATCACAAAAATGTGTGATGGGGTTAATAAAAGTGACTCAAAAAAACTCAAAGCAGAAATGTTACACTTAACAGCAAATTCACTTTTCTTATTAAACAGACATAGGCCTGGACTTGTCGACCAAATGCCTTTGCTCTGGCCATGTACAATATTCACACTTGACTTCAATGTTTTGTTATGGCAAAATGACAGCGGCAGGCACATGACAATCTATACTAACTCTCAAAGGTCATGTGTTCCGCCTCAGACCTGCATATATTTTCTTTAACGCAGTGTATTATACAAACAAAACAGTGTTGACAGACGTGCGTTTCAGCCTCTTATGGTCTTATGGTGGAAGTTCTATCTTCACCACCCCTCAATTTGACTAGACCTTCATCAGCATGAACAGCAGGTGACTCCCCATGATCGAAACTGAAATATATATATGGCACGAGTAGACCATTATCTTCTCAAGTATCTATCCTGGGAACTCTTAGCAGCTCTACATGTTCAATGCAGCCAATGCAGTTCTGTATATTTTATTCCAGGCACACAGATTGCTTTGTCAAAGGTTGAATCTTATCCAAAATGAAGACTGCCCAATCACAAAATGATCTGGGGCTTGTTCTGGAAGCTGAACTTCACACAGCCATTAAATTGTTAAAGCTGTTTCTGTTCAGAAAATCCTCTGGAATATTTTCTTTTTTGGAAAATACAAACGTGTCTGTTCAATAACTTGAATACATACTGTAAGTGAATTACCAATTAACGTTCATAGCAGCTCACGCCGGCTCCTGCAGCGACTTCTAACTCCTCATCATACACACCGAGCAGATCTTTAGGAAATCTAGGATGTGAAGAGGAATCAGAACCATGTTCAGACACCCTTGATGAGCTGTTGGCAGCTTGAAGCTTGACAAGCTCCAATTGATGTTTCCTATCTTTTTGTTTTCCATTTTTTCCATCTCTAGCTTAGCCATAGTAAACTCAAGTTCATTTTCTCTCAGCCTAAGCTTTTGTCTCTAGAGATCGTATACAGCTTCAGCCTCAGAGGACATAGAGGACACGTGGTATTGGACATCATTATGCTCATCCTCTCGCTCTATGGTGGCAGCAACAGCCATATCATGACTGTTACTGGGAGCAGCCCCAGCACCTTCTGCACTATCATAAGAGGGAAGAGGTACAATTCTACTTTACTGCGAATCAATAATCTTTTGGATTAACTCAGCTTTTGTGCCGGAGGCCGTGATGCCCCTTTCTGCACATGGCCTTCTTAATGTTTCAGATCTAGAAACACCCAAAGTAATAGCAGTGACTATACGTTAAGGTAAGTTACGTGGTTTACAACTACTGGCTAACAAACTGTTACGCTCACCTGGCTCCCACAGGGGCGTCAGTCGGACCCGGACAGCTGCGGTCTCCACCCATTTGATGCGTAGTGCAGCGATGACTGACTGGATCTGCCCTCCTAATCTTCTCTGCTTAACCCGTAGAAATATTCTCCTTATATTCTTGAAAGATGAGCTCTCCATCCTGCGTGGATTAGCAGGGGCGCGTCGATTCCAGTTACTTCACTGGTTTGAAGGCTCGGGAGAGTTCCGGAGAGTATTGACTCTGAGGTTCCTGATGAGGACCAGTAAGTATTAAGTTCATAGAGTTCAATATGTCCGATGTCCACTCTTGTTCCCCCCTTCCTTTCTTGTCTTGCAGCTGGCTCGTGAAAAGATGCTCTTGTGGCAGCTGGTGGCGCTCAGGTAAGAGTCTGTATTACCCAGCGCTGTCCGGTAAATGTTGCAGGAGGAAAACGTGTTGTTTTGTCTCTCTTTACAGATAGTCACAATAGTAAAATATGGAGAGTCACAAAAGGATGCCTCCGGTGGTAAATCAGGTAAGTCTATGGTGGTAAGAATTATATTTGTTGGTTCCCTCGGCTCACCTTGTGGTTTTTCTTTTGTCTCCTAGGTGCCGAAGTTCGGCGAAGAAATAATGGAGGCAGCGCCGACCCGAAGGATGCTGTAACACTGGTGAGTATGGCGCGGCGCTGCAGCTGGAGGTGCGGCGCGTGCAGAAATTATATTCTTTACAGGTCCGGAGACAAGATGGATCCAGAATCAGGTGTGGAATAGAAATAAGTTCGTTTTCTAACCTTGTCCCTTTCTTTCCTCTGTGTTTTAGGAGCTCCGGATTCGAGGCGGGCATGGCAGAAGACTGGATGCAGGCTGCAGGCACGGTGAGTGTTATGCTGCTGGATGCAGAATAACGCGAAGCGTGTGTTGCTGGTCGGGCGTGGTTTAAATAGCCTCAAAAGTAGTCCCAGGTAAGAAGTCCCTAGAATCACACCCGAGTAAAAAATAGTCCCTGTAGAAAAATAGTCCCTTTCAGGCTTCATGTTGGATTGGAGTCATTTGCAGCATGGTCTGCCGAAGGCGCCAGGACTGAACCCAGATAGCCCCTAGCCGGGGCTGCTGAGGTTTTACTAAATGTCTAGATGCCTGCTCTCGGGGCTGATGGGCTTGGTCCGGATGCCTGGGGGTAGGCATCATGGCAGCACTCCTCCCCAAGGCCCCTCCTAAAGTTGCTCTTCCCCTGGGCCCTGGTTTGTCTGGGAAGATCTGATGGAATCTTTTCACCAACCGAGGTGCATGGACGTGGTCACTAAGTTCCCATGACCTTTCTTGTGGTCCGTAGCCCTTCCAATGGATTAAATAAAAAAGTTTTGATTTAACCATCTTGGAGTCCAGGATATTTTTGTACCTCGAATTCAGGTTCTCCATCTATCAAGATGGGGTCGGGTGGTTTGGTTCATCTTGTTCCTGGTTGAACTGGTTTTAAAAGTGAAACATGAAAGACAGGATGAATGCGCATATTAGAGGGTAATTCCAATTTGACGGCTACCGGGTTGATAATGGCCTTAATAGTGTAAGGTCCCAAATATCTAGGGTTAAAAGTCTGAGTTCCCTTCAGAGGTATGTGTTTTGTAGCCAGCCAAACTGGATCCCCAATCTGGTATTGTGGAGTTTCACTTCTATGTTGATCAGCATTTTTCTTATATTCCTCTTTTGCTTTTTTCAAATGTTCTGTTGCCTCTTTAAAGGCTTGTGTAATACTAGAATGCAAATGACTAACTGCAGGCATTTCTAAATGCTGAGGCGAATCTAGTTCTGAGATTCGAGGGTGATGTCCGTATATGGTATAAAAGGGGCTTTGTCCGTTCCTGAATGTACAGAGTCATTGTATGCATACTCGGAAATACATAAAATATTTTTCCAATTACTTTCGGTCTGGAGTAGCATGCAACGTAGGTACTGTTCAAGGGTCTGGTTGGTCCTCTCCGTCTGACCATCGGTCTGGGGATGGTGACTGGTTGATAACCACACGTCGATTTGCGCCAGTTGACAACATTTCTTCCAAAAATGTGAAATTAATTGACTATCTCGGTCAGAGACCAATACGGAAGGAAATCCGTGTATTCGAACAATGTTTTCGAGGAACTCCTTGGCCAGAATTGAAGCAGAAGGTAATCCCTTTAGAGGAATAAAGTGGGCCATCTTGGAAAAAAGATCCACAATAACTAGAATAGTGTTAAATCCATTACATGGATGTAGATCTGTAATAAAGTCTAACGATAAGGTGTGCCATGGTGTAGGTGGAATATCCAAAGGTTGTAAGAGGCCAGCTGGTTTTTTCTTCTGACTTTTGTTTTGGGCGCAAATGCCACAAGACATTACAAATGACTTTACGTCTTTTCGCCAGGTGGGCCACCAGAATTGTCTCTTAATTTTAGCTTCAGTTTTTGCGATACCTGGGTGTCCTTCCATCAGGGTGTCATGATAATTGGAGATGACTAGTTCTTGTAGTTCCTTGTGTGGTAGAAATAGTCACCCTTGATAATAAGGTAGGTCATTGATGACTGAGTAGTCTGGGCCTTTCTTCACCCAGTCCTGCAGGGCTGTTGGATCGAAGAGTTGTTGGATCTTTACTTGAATATCCTCTAGTGTCTGTAGAGTGGTTATGCCAAGAATTCTTTGTTCTGAAATTATAGGCACCGGTTCCGGGTTCGCATATGCTTCTCCCATCCCTATTCGGGATAAGGCATCTGCCTTGCCATTTTTACAACCTGGTCGATAAGTGATCACGAAATCGAACTCGGCAAAGAACAATGCCCATTGAAGTTGACGCGACGATTGGGCCTTGGCTGTTTTTAAATACTGCAAGTTCCGGTGATCGGTGATTACCGTAATGGTATGCCTGGCACCGAGAAGATAATGCCGCCAAGCCTTGAAGGCGGATTTGATGGCTAATAATTCTTTATCAGTAACCGCATAGTTTAACTCGGGTGCCGAGAACTTTCTGGACCAAAATTGCTACTGGGTGAAGTTGACAGGTTTCAGGATCCTTCTGGGACAGGACAGCTCCCATGGCTAAACTGGATGCATCAGTTTCAACTATGTATGGAAGTTCGGGGCGTGGATGCTTTAAGACAGGTGCAGACGTGAATTTCGCTTTGAGCTCTTGGAAGGCCTTTTCAGCTTCTTCGGTCCACAAGAAGCGTTTTTCGCAAAAGTGCTGTGATAGGGTGTACAACATGTGAGAAATCCGGAATGAATCTGCAGTAGAAATTAGCTAATCCGAGCATGCTTTGTACCCCTTTAACTGAACTGGGTGATGGCCACTTGAGTATTGCGTCCACCTTTTGAGAGTCCATTCGGACTCCTTTTGGAGTCAGGATAAATCCAAGGAATTCAACTTCTGTAGCATGAAAAACGCATTTTTCTAATTTTGCATATAACTTGTGCTGGCGTAGTTTCTCAAGGACTGCACGAACGTGCTTCACATGGTCTGATTCTAAAGAGGAGTACACTAGAATATCGTCTATGTATACAACAACACAGACGTCAATGAGTTCACGAAGGACATCGTTCATAAAATACTGGAAGGCTGCTTGTGCATTGCACAACCCGAAGGGCATCACCTGGTATTCGAATAACCCGTACTTAGTGGGAAAAGCAGTCTTCCATTCGTCGCCTTTCTTTACATGTACCAGATGATATGCCCCTCAGAGATCTAATTTAGTGTAGATGCAAGCGTCCTTTACTTGGTCTAGTAATTCGGGGATCAGAGGCAATGGGTATCAGTTCTTAACCGTGATCTGATTTAATCCGCGGTAGTCTATGCACGTTCTGAGGTTACCTTCCTTTTTAGGCACGAAGAACAAAGCTGAAGATGCAGGGAACTTGGATGGACGAATGAAGCCATTAGCAAGGTATTGGTCCAAGTATTGTCGTAGGTGTAGGTTTTCGGGTTCCGTTACGGCGTAGATCCTACTACATGGAGGTTGTGCACCTGGTATGAGATCGATTTGACAATCGTATGATCTGTGAGGTGGTAGGGTGTTTGCCTGTTCCTTTTGGAAAACATCCTGGAATTCTTGATATTCCTGAGGTAACTGCACGGCTGGAGTAGCGACTGTGGCCAGGCCTTGGTTCAAGGGTTTTTTGGGTAACAAGTATGTGCACAATCCGGGAAGGTTATTCTCTTCTCTTGCCAATCAATACAAGGATTATGTGTTTCCAACCAAGGTATCCCCAGTATTATTTGGAACTGCAGGGCTTTGATTAAATCAAACACAATAGTCTCTCGATGCCCATCCTGAACCAATAGTGTCATCTCTGCGGTGGAATGAGTTACAGGCCCAGAGGCAATTTCAGTTCCATCGACTGTGGTGATGACATCCGAAGTGGACTTTTTGCAGAGAGATAGATTCATCCTAGAAGCCAACTCGTGGTCCACATAGTTTCCTATGACCCCGCTATCAATGTATGCCCTCACTGCGTGCATACGTGATGGCTGCCTTGGATCTATAAGGACCATTGGTATGATGAAGTGCGAGGTCTGAGTATCCTTCTTCAAGCTCGGCAAGCGGACCTCTATGCTTGTCGGGCATGGTTGTTTCCCGAATCAGGCTCTGTTTGATTTTTCTCAGCAACTCTGACTACTTTTTTAGATGTTTTTATAGGGAAATTCCGTAGAAAATGTCCTGAGGCCCCACAGTACAGACACAATTGCATCTGCCGTCTTCTTTCTCTTTCCTTTTGAGTTAAGGGTCCCTTGACCCCCCCGATCTGCATCGGTACTGATACATCTGTTCCTTTGAGGGTAACATTGGGTTTAACCAATACCCGATTTTCGAACTTAGCTCGATCCGCCTTTCTATTCTGAAGTCGGTGGTCTAACTGGACCACTAAGTCTATATATTCTGCACAATCCTGAGGTGGGTTCTCAACTTGGGCCAAAACATCTTTGAGTTCACCCCGAAGTCCACGATGAAATAATGTAATTCGTTTTACCTCTGGCCATCCGGTTTCCACCACTAACCTATTGAAAGTGGCGATATAGGTTAGTAGATCCTGGTTACCTTGTCGTAATGATAAAAGTTTGTTATCCAAGGCCTGTCCCTGTGAATGTCTGGCAAATAGTCTTTCCATGCTCAATTGAAAACCTTGAAAATCCCGAAGAAGAGGGTCATCCTGGTTAACTAATGGAATTGACCAATCCGCTGTGCTGCCACTAAGATATGATAGTACAAAGGCCACTTTGGTTTGGTCGTTCGGAAAAGCTCCAGGTCTGCATAAAAAGTGCAAGCGGCATTGGTTCATAACACGGCGAACTTTTTTGGGTCCCCAGCAAAACGTTCGGGTGGAGCTAAAGGAATGCTCCCTGGTAGAACCACTTGCACAGGATTGCTAGATGAAACAGGAGTTGGATTCCCCCCGAGTCCAGGTAATGGTGTTTGCCCAGCATGGTTTTGCAGTAATTGTCTAGCAAGATCATCAGTGCGCTCCTTTGACACAATCAGTTCTCTCCTGAGGGCATTAGTCTCTTGGCGCGCGAAGTGCACTTCTGCCCTAAGTTCCCCTAACAATAGGGCTAGTTGGTTGGTTTCTGAGGTTTCCATAACGCCCGGGTGGGGATTTGTAGATAGGCTTCGCGTTCTGTTACGCTCACCTGGCTCCCACAGGGGCGTCGGTCGGACCCGGACAGCTGCTTTCTCCACCCACGTGATGCGTAGTGCAGCGATGACTGACTGGATCTGCCCTCCTAATCTTGTCTGCTTAACCCGTAGAAATATTCTCCTTATATTCTTGAAAGATGAGCTCTCCATCCTGCGTGGATTTGCAGGGGCGCGTCGATTCCAGTTACTTCACTGGTTTGAAGGCTCGGGAGAGTTCCGGAGAGTATTGACTCTGAGGTTCCTGGTGAGGACCAGTAAGTATTAAGTTCATAGAGTTCAATATGTCCGATGTTCACTCTTGTTCCCCCCCTTCCTTTCTTGTCTTGCAGCTGGCTCGTGAAAAGATGCTCTTGTGGCAGCTGGTGGCGCTCAGGTAAGAGTCTGTATTACCCAGCGCTGTCCGGTAAATGTTGCAGGAGGAAAACGTGTTGTTTTGTCTCTCTTTACAGATAGTCACAATAGTAAAATATGGAGAGTCACAAAAGGATGCCTCCGGTGGTAAATCAGGTAAGTCTATGGTGGTAAGAATTATATTTGTTGGTTCCCTCGGCTCACCTTGTGGTTTTCTTTTGTCTCCTAGGTGCGGCGAAGAAATGATGGAGGCAGGGCCGACCCGAAGGATGCTGTGAAGACTGGTGAGTATGGCGCGGCGCTGCAGCTGGAGGTGCGGTGCGTGCAGAAATTATATTCTTTACAGGTCCGGAGACAAGATGGATCCAGAATCAGGTGTGGAATAGAAATAAGTTTGTTTTCTAACCTTGTCCCTTTCTTTCCTCTTTGTTTTAGGAGCTCCGGATTCGAGGCGGGCGTGGCAGAAGACTGGATGCAGGCTGCAGGCACGGTGAGTGTTACGCTGCTGGATGTAGAATAACGCGAAGCGTGTGTTGCTGGTCGGGCGTGGTTTAAATAGCCTCAAAAGTAGTCCCAGGTAAGAAGTCCCTAGAACCACACCCGAGTAAAAAATAGTCCCTGTAGAAAAATAGTCCCTTTTCTGGGTTCATGTTGGATTGGAGTCATTTGCAGCATGGTCTGCCTGAGGTAAGTAATGACTATGAGCCTGGCGCCTTAGGCGCCAGGACTGATTCCTACTATGAGACTGGCGCCTAAGGCGCCAGGACTGAACCCAGATAGCCCCTAGCCGGGGCTGCTGCGGTTTTACTAAATGTCTAGATGCCTGCTCCCGGGCTGATGGGCTTGGTCCGGATGCCTGGGGGTAGGCATCATGACACAAACGTCACTGTGTTACTGTGTAAATGTAATCCAGTGCCACACCAGTGTGCAACACGCAAGAACTTCAGTTCTTATCCCACCTTTGTGCACCGATTTGTTATAATGGATTTCTGAATTATTCTCTGGTGAATAGATGTTCAGGAGGACACCTTTTTAGTGATATAGGGAACTCTTCTGGGAAGTTAGCCCGGACAATTCAAGGCAGCTTGGAGAGCAGCCAAGGCTAAGTCTCAGGAGTAGTGGGGGTGATCTGAGGTCTTGGATGAGCACACAAAGTAGGATGACAAGAATTACCCTTAGACAGTAGTATATCAAAAAAACACAATTTATTAGGCCAGAACAAACACAAGTGAATAATGGAAAACAGTAATATCACTATATACACACACTATGTAAAATATGTGTATAGTCACTTTTTCGGGCAGTGCAGATTCCTGCCAAAACCTGTGAGGATGGAAAGCAGACAAACCTTATCACAATGGCCAAATCCAGGAATGGATAGCCCTAACTTCATAAATCGAGTCCTACGAATATTGAAGCCTTGTGGTCAATGTCAAGTTTGTGCTTAAAAGTGCTCAGTAATGCGTAAAGTTGGAAAACACAATATTCAAGGGAGAGAAAACGTTAGAAGAGGATACTGGAGTGTGGACAATTTGTTCCGAGAGTCAGTGGAGGACCTGCTGCGGAGAATAAAGCTGTCCCCAACATTTGGGTGGCTTTAGGAAGTGGATCATTCTGGTTTCAAACTTGGCAGGTTTGAAGAGGGCTGCCTGGAGTATGAAATCCCTTCCTTGGTTAAACTTCAAGATACACAGGCGCTGCAGATGCGGGTCCGATTTACAACTGGAGCTGGATCTCTCGTCACGATTGCAGGACAAAGAAAGCACTGATGCAGGTGCTCTCAGGATGCTTGAAGGAAGGCGGGAAAGTCAACCGCTGCGTTCACTGTCGCAGTGACGAGGGGCACCAAAGTCTCACAGACTGACACACAATTCTCTCTCGCAGCCCAAAGCAACTGGGACAACGAAATTTGGCAAGAAGATGCTTTGCAGTGCGAAGTAGGATTCCCCCATAGCTCGAGCCAAAACTGGATGAGACAACGCTCCAGCACAGTTACATTTCCGAGAAGGCTCGATTGCAGGGCCACGAGGAGGCGTTGTGAGTGACTGGTCCCACCACTCAAAGTGATTGAAGTTCCTTTGCAGGCCTTCGGAGATCGAGCGCAAAGCAGGGTTCAGGGTGCCAAACATTATCAAACATGGATGCATCTTGGCTCCTTTACTCCTTTCTTTTTTTATTGATACTGCCAAAATAATCTCAGAAATAGAGGTCTATGCACCATCGATTGACAGACAGAGGTGCTTCTAGTTTCGGATGAAACTGTCCTATTATCAGAAACACTTAGTTGCCTAAAGCACCAATTACCTACTTTTTCGACCCTCTGTATCGATAACAGGCTTATGATGAATGTTAATAAGACTAAATCACTGGCGTGCCATTCCATATGCCTGCCAAAACCTTCTATTATGCTGGATGGGGAACTCCTAGAACAAGTGGATACATTTTTATCCTCCAGGTGTATGTGTTAGCATACAGAGATACAGGGTGCCCAACTTTCGAAAAGCATTGTCATGCTGGCTAGATAAAGAGCTGCCGTGGGTATCTTTTGTCTTTTGTAGTATGCTTTGGTGAGAGAGCTGCGCATCCAAAATTGGAAGTCTACAGTTGTGGCTACTTGACAGGCGAAGTACCTATGGGCCTATAATAATCTTAAACCCCCTGTAAGACTAGAAAACAGGTTTCTAAAGAAATTTCTGGGGACATCACAGAGAACACAGACACTCCTTGTATGATTGGCACTAGGTTATATGGGTGTATCAGGTATTGCCAAACTCTAGCCCCTGGCGTACTGGTCCTGATTTGGAGAACTACCGACGATCTATTACTATCACCAGACTAAGTTCACTCCTTTGGCCGAGCTACGTAAAATAGTCATTTTATTCCTTGGACCTGGAATTTCTCTGAGGCATCTCGTCCCTTATTAATAATGCTGCTAGTCTCCAAGTAAAGGAAGCGTCTGGGTGTTGGCAGCTGAGGGAGAGGTTGCTTTCCAGGATTTCTTGCTATTTGGTTATAAATGCCTTGGCTCATTTTGAAAGAAATTTCAATTTGACGACCTCACAATTTGGTAGGTCTCATCACATAAAATATAGATTAGGAACTTTACCTCTATTTTCCTATTTAAAGTGTTGGAATGGCCATGAAGTGTTACAAAAAATATCGCCCAACCTGTTCACACACTAGGGAGCTTTCTTTCTGTCCCTAGTACAGCATACCAAGAGGATATTGGTTGACAACCTTATTAGATTCTTCGGAGGATAGGTCAGGGGCAACATGCTAGCCTTGGAAGCAAGACGACATGAAGCACCACAGGTTCGATCCCCGGGTCTGCTTAAAACCTCTGGGTATTAAGCGCATTATAAAACAAATAACCTATCATATCATTAAAACATTCAGGATTACTTTTACTTAAATAATGTTCTAAGCCCTGTGTGATGCTCTGTGTAGATAAATACCTAAACTGGGTTAGAGAACTAAGGGGATCATGTATGAGAGAAGTTCGCCTTAGCTCTACTGTGTAATATATTATTGCCCTGGCAATGTAAAGTTCAGGATGTGCAGTTTAGTCCACTGAAAAAGGCAACAACATGGCAAGAGAAAAGAGGAAACGTGTCAGATAGAGTCTGTGTTCAGCATAACAGCAAGAGGAGGTGAGGAATGTGTGCACCTCTCGATTTTTGTAGTCACCCATACTAGTAAATTGGCAACATCCTTGATGAGTAAAACCACAAGCATCTGTTCCTCCATTCTTTAAATTCACTCTGTAATTACGCCCAACCCTGTCTCTTCTCATCAGACTAATTGCACTGATTTCTAAGGAGCGTCATGTTATGTTTGTTTACTGCAGTATTCACCACTATAGCAGGGCGTCACTAGAGCGTGACAGATTGTGCCCTCACCAGGGTTAACTAGATGTTGGTCTGTGACAGAATAGAAAAGGGAATGTTAGAAACACGTGAATTGAATTGATTTTCCCGAATGCCACTAGTGTAGTCTGTGGCAAATCACCCTCCATCCCGCCTCCCCACCAGCCTTCCCTAACAAACACATACATGCTGCTTGGGTACAATGCCTGCAACATAATTCCTCTGAAACTTAGATGTTTACCAGGTGCAAGCGACTGATTCGCCCACAGTGATTTTGCAGCTTGATGGCACACTCCAGACACACCTTGAGAATACGTCATGTAGTGGTGGGCGGACAGGGAGGTACTGCAACGCGAGAAACGCGAGAAATGCAATCCAAGATGGCTGCCGGCCTTTTTATCCCTTCCTGTGAACGTCTCCAGCGTTGATATCATTCCAAGTAATGCTAGGGCAATTCAGGCCCGTCCTAAGTTCACAGGAGTTCATGGAAAGATTTGCAAGTTCATAGAGATAGAGTAGAGCAAATCACAGGGAAAGGGAAGAGAGGAGAAGGAATTATTCCTGGCTATACAAAGCCCAAATAGGAGCCAGAAGCTCGAAAAAGCACTCGATTGGACGCTGAAACAGCTGAACCTTCCTGTTAGGATAAAGAGGAGTTGCAGAATAGCTCCCATCTCCCATCTCTGCTCAGGATGAATAGTCCTTTAGACCGTTGGAGTCTTGACAACCACCCTTCACACTGGCACGAGAAAGCTACGTTAAGCCTAGAAAGACTGAAGTCTCATCATCATCCTGAATTGAGACAGACTGCCATACGCCTAGATACACTGACACCTCACTATCATCTTAAAATGAGGCAGGTTGACACAAGCCTAGATACACTGACTACCATCCGAGAGGTCTGATGTAAGGCTAGTGAGGGTGAAGACTCACTGCCATCCTGAACTCTGCATGATGGAGAAACATCCAGACTAATTCAAATATTTAGAATAAATATTAGAACTGACCCATTTATTTCTCATATGTTCAATCAGTGATCCTCTGAAAGTGCCAAAGGTATTGAAATTAGTGCATAACCTTGCACAGTGAGAGCTATGGAAGCATGCACCTAAATAACATTTGCTAGACTTACACGAATATGAGGCATAAAGAAATATTGGAACATACCTCTTGCTGAACCTGGGTAATTCTGTCACTTCGGAACGGCGACTGCCAAACTGCTGACTCATCACACTTCTGTCATTCCCAGGAAAAATGTTAGAAAAAGTAGTCACAATAGAACAGGGTCAGCGTTTAAAGCGGGATCGATAGTAGAAACGTTCCCTGACAACTGATTCCCTACGCCAGGCCCCCCTGGTCTGATCCCATTTCTAGTTGTTGTTCGTTACCTTCCTTTCCTCCCAGAAGTATTCACATTCTCTAAGGCTCCTTTGTTCCCTACGCTTCCCACACTTTCCCTTTGTCATTCATATTCCCTGCTTCCTGTTTGCAATGTGGCTTGAGTTGGGACGCACATTTCTCTGGGTCCACACCTACTCAGTTGAAGCATGATCTCAGTCTACTGTATTACCATTGCCTAAAATATTATGGAACAGACAGTGATATTGTATCTATGTCTCACAGGTGCGGGCTCTCGCGTGATTGTTTTTTGTGGTCCTCTTCACCTTTCCTCTCCATACACTGTCTAAGTAAGTATTCATGAAAGGTCTTATTTTTTGTGACAGGAGAGAGTCAGCGGGCTTGTCGTCAAGGAGACTCGTCCAGCTTCACCAGAATAAAGTTAGATGTCACTTATCAGGTTTAAACATGTGTAGAGGACAAGCTTTGAGAGGAACCCATCTCTGGACACAGCATTGTAACCAATGAAATTAAGAGGCTTACTGATGAGGCAGAAGGCACTAACCTTATACAAAGTGGTTTTGGTCAAAGCTTCTTGTAATGGGTTGAGCTACTATACAAAAATTCCCTCTGTCTCCGTTGTCACCAAAGGACAGTGCTCAATACCATTGGCTCTGAAGCGTGAAACAAGACAACGTTGTCCACTTCCAATGCTCTTTGGCCTCACCATTGAACCACTTGCAATCTGGCTAAGGCGAGATGATCAAATAAAGGGGGTGAGGTATGACGAAGCAGAACGGAAGTTCTGGCTATATGTCGATGATGTGTTGCTGGTTCAAGAAAAACTTGAGTGGTCACTACCAGCATTAAAGGGGAATATCGATCAGTTTTGATCAGTGCTGATCTATAAAATTAAATGGATGAAAAGCAATGCCCATCTCACAAAGCAATGTCCATCTGACAGAAGGACAGCCACACTGAATGGGGATTCCGGGTGGTGCCCACCAAAAATGAAGTATCTGGGCTTCTGGCTCACTTCTGACCTTGGAAACACGATGAAATGCAACATGGCTGTGGCAGTCCTAAGAACAGCTTGGACTGATGGGCTGCCATGAAACCTTCTCAATGGTTGAGGGTGATTGGCCTAAACATGATGGCAGCCCTGATGAAAAATGACATCCCGTTAATTATTCTGTTGATACCAGGAAGAATTATCTTCACAGAGGTTGGCAGGGAGATACCGAGCTTTATCTGGGACTGAAAACCCCCAAGGCTGCCAAATAGAATCTGCAGATACCGTAGAACAAAAGGGGGGGGGGGCATGCCAAATTTCACAAAGTATTGTCTACCATTTACCGCAAGAAAATGCATTCCTAGAGGAAGAAGTAGACAAATGGGTAACAGAAGAAATCAGCTAGATGGGTCCACACAAAATGTTGGCACTACTGGCCAGCAAATACAGAGAATTCATTAGTGCCGATGGATTTTGAGAGAAGGTGTTGGAGAGTTGTGTCAAAGATAATGGGCCTGGATCCACATGTATTCGGAATAGTCTTGATGTGGTTCAAACCAGAGACCAAGGTGAAAAAGAGGCAATCTTCTGGCCTGCCTGGGGTCTGAATGGGATCAAATGAACTGAGGATCTTAAGGTTAAGGTGATGGATCGCATTTGAGACGCTACTAATAGAATTGAAGGATGCTCCTATAGGGAATACCGTATTTTCAGTGTTGCCATTGAGAAGGCAATGAGAAGACCATACATGGAGGTTCAGGAAAACAAATGGATAAATACCACACCTCAATGGTGAGGGTTAAAACACATGGCTTTGACAATTTACAACCTCTCATAAGGGGCTATCACAGAGAATCTCAGAATTGTCTGAAGCATTGGGAGCTGCGATGGATGACGCAAGGTGGCAAGACACTTGTGAAAACATAAAGCTGACTTCCTGGACTTGGGGTGAGAGGGCAAGGCAGATGAAGATCTTGATTAGTGTGTTTTGGACACAAGAATTAATGCATGAATGTGGAATTCAGGACGCGGATGCCTGCTGGGAATGCCACACCAAGACAGGGATCCCGGAACACGTGCAATGAGAGTGCAGGGATCCTGGAACCCATGCTATGGGAGTGCAGAAGATTGGGGCCTTCGCGAGAGAGGTGGCTGATTCTCTGAATGAAATGATGTGACTAAACTTAGACTATTGGCTACACTAATGAGGAGCTGTAAGAGCTGACATAACCGCTAACATACTGGCTCTTCAGAGCAGCAAAGGCAGACAAGAAACTAATACTAGGGCATGCAAACCACCCAGGCCACCCACCAAGAAGGAATTGGTCCAAAGCTAATTGAAAATTCTTTGATGGAGAGGGTAATAATGAGATGAAAAGGGAAGTGTAGGCAACTTGAAGGAATGTCTCTTTGTTTCCTGAGTAGGGTTGCATGATGTAAGCGGGGCGTAATCGGGAAGGAAAGAAAATAAGAAGACAAAACGAGGGGACTGGCTATTGGATAAAATGACACCGTCTCAAGAAAACTATTCGGGCTAATCAGCCCTACCAATAAGGGGCGGAGCAATAGTACACATTGTGCCATGGAAGCAACTTCACACTAATAGCTGCTTGATCTGAAGAGGTAAAATGCATCTTTTATTGTGCATGAATAGATATGTGCAATGTAATATGCATAACAAGATACTTTGTTTTACAGTTAAAACATATTTTTACTTCCACTGCAATAGGACTTATTTTTTTACTTCCATAAAAATAGGCTCCATTGTGTGTCATATTTTTGTGCAGCCACACCTGCGTATCCTGCTTGCTTCCAAATGCCGTCAGCCCTCTCCCCTAAAATGGCTGCATGCCTTTTATGTCACCTATAACAAACAGCATTCCTGATCTCATTCTCTATAGCTCATGAATCCATTTTCCAGCACCAAAAGTTAAACTCGGAAATGTACATTTTGAATTGTCTTTATCCATTTGTGCCTATGGAATATATTGCGATAATAGATATCGTGAAAATCTAGGAGGATAGGGCCTGTTGTAGAGGGAAAAGCCCGAAGGCACAAAAAACCTCTTGGGAATGGAATCTTGACTGGCGTAGTATCTCTCAAAGCCCATACTGCTCAAGAACGTCCGTGAAAAGGTAGTCCATGGCGACCTCCCGGAGGATGGTGGTAAGGAATCAAAGTACGCAGAGTGACAATGCCAAGGAAGGACAGAGGCTGAGCAGAGGAGTGGAACTGCACAGTAAGTGGTAGAGTTTCTGCAAGCAGTAATAAGAACTCCAGAACATATGGAAGCCACTGAAAGCGGGAAATGGGGAGGATAGATGTAGTCAGGTAAAGAAAAGCAATGGGAGAGCAAAGACCTGGCGAACCTCAGTACAGAGCGCGCATAATAAATGCCAGGCCAAAGACCTGACCTTCCCGCTGGGAATAGGAGTGGAGGAAAGGCGGGTCTGAAAAGCAGTTTGACGGCAGCAGTAAGGAAAAAACAGCACTCGGCGGTGAAGCCGGTGAGCAAAACCGCTTGTTGCAGGACGGCAGAAGAAATGAGAGGAGGAGCCCAAAGTTCGCCACATGGAAGCAGTAGCGAGGAGAGGCAAGCAAAGTAGGTAACGTGAATATAGCAGAGAAATGCCTCAAGCGTCTTTCCCGTGGACTGAAGCTGTAAGGGTTGCAATGCACCCGCCTCGAGGTGCACTCTGACCACAAGCCTTCCCCTTGCTACAGGTGGCCATCTTGGAAATGTCTAGACAGCTGCCTACGGATATGTAGCGGTACGGTCTAAGTAGTAAAGAACACCCTGGGGCTGCGGCGCCAGTGCCGCCACAGGGACCATCTTGGGGTTGTGACAGGGGCTCATATGTCCGATTAACATACCCTGTTGGTGCTTTCAATTCCTTTAAGGGATAAAATCCCTTCTTTTCTATATCTACGCTCTTATTGTCAGGGGGGAAAGGGGAGCCAAAGGTGTTACCTCCTCCCCTTTATGCTGATTAAGCATCCACTCCCGCTCGGCTGGATCTTATTTCTCACTCTGGTACATCTTCCATAACTCTAAAACAGCCAACCTTTTCTGTAACTTCTTTCCCTTATATGTAGCATGAAAATATGTCATCATAGCTCGCAATACTGTTTTTCACAACAAACCTTCTTGAGGCCACGACATGAGTGTCTTATTGGTCGTGCCTCGAACCCACTCCGAATGATACTTCCTTATCTTGGCTGCATATTTTGGCAATGTTCTGCATAAGTGTAGAAGAGGAGTATCCCCATGGTGACAAGTCGATCTTTACTGTCTATACTTAGCGGATCATTTATTCTTCTCTTTATTGCACCAAATATACCACGCTGATCGATTTAAGCAGGCACCATCAATTGTTGCTTATCCGAAAATCAAAATATTTTAACCACTTGTATGCAACAATGTTCTTTTGTTCCTTTATTTACATTTTATATCAATGTTCAGTATTTTGTTATTTTATCATTGATATTTTAAGAATCTCTTCTTTATTTATTAGTTTCTTTTGGGTTTTTTCCTCCTAATTGACATCAATCTTTTGATAAAAAAATCTAATAATCACTTTAATCTCTTACTATAATTTTATATCTATTAATCTAAAAACAACAAAAGTTTTATACAGACATATTATAACCCCATACAAATATGCACTTTAATAAATGTTCCTGTGTACGCCTTCCTTTACTACCTTTAGTAAATGTATCTCATAGAGTAGGTTGTGTGTAGCAGTCTCTGCAGACACGGCAAAAGTGAGTCTGTTATTACTCGCAGTTTTTGGAGGAAGAGCCTAACTTCAAAGAACCCAGAGGTAAGCAGAGCAGAGTAGATTGAGTGGAGCAGTCCCATGCCGACATGACCAAAGTGAGTTTGTTGTTACTCGAAGTTTTTGGAGGCAGAGCCTAACTTCAAAGGACCCAGAAGTCAGCGGAGCAGAGCAGAGTGGGTTGAGTGGAGCAGTCCCTGCAGTCCTAGGAGGCTAAGCGGGCGAACGGCGCAATGGCACCGACATCTGTTTCTGGTGAGTCACTACCTCAAACTGTGTTCTGTGACAGCTGCAGAGTGCTTTAATCTTTAGACAAGCCTATCACACAACTCACAGCCACACTAGGGAAGCCTCATCTGTTCCCCTACACAACCTCGCACCCCAAAACATTACTCAAGAGTGCGACTTAAACCGAGCATGGAGACTGTGGGGAAAGACCCTTTGATCCCTAGCACGGTCAATTCCCAGAATGAGGGGGGAAACCAAAGAGATACGCGTTGAGAAGTGGTCAAGTACCATCTCTCGTTAACCCAGACACCCTGGCAGGGGTACACCAGCCAACCGGTTCGGTCTCCACGAAACAAGGGAAACTACCTGCTTTTTTTCCTCAGAATACCCAGAAGATATTTAGTCAAGTCATCAAAGAGGGATGTGCTGTATCGGATAACACCATAGTCATTGTAAGCAAAATGACAGCGGGCATGAATGCTGAAATATCTGAAACTGAACTATCAGGCAAGTGTTGTCGCAGATAGAGCAACAAGCAAACACTACCTTCTTCGACACTTGCGTGAGTCTTGAGAAAGAAATACAGACAGCCGAAAACCTGAAAGATCGTCTAAGAGTGTCCCCAGGCTTATTTAAAACACAAAATGAACTGACAAATGCAATACCTGACACATTTTTACCAGATGGAGACAGAATTGATCAATCCTTGGTGATGAGAGACTTTAGCTCCTTACCTTTTCAGGGCAATGATTCAATTGACAGAGCTTCTACCTTGCAGCCCTAAACCTGGTCCTGCAATCATTTATACGCCTATACGACACTGTGGCTCATGAAGTAAGGATGAACACCCAGTCTCTGAATGAACTAAGATCACTGTTGATGAATGCGGTGAAGCCGGTGGCTACGACTTGTTCAAATTGCCCCAAACTCCCGTTATCCTCTGCAACATGTCAAAAACACATCAAAAACAGATGGAAGTCAAAGCGACTGAAGTAATAGAAGTAACATCAACACCATCTGAAATCAGGACATCAGACGGTACTTCAACAAAGCAGAAACAACAAAGCAGAAACAACACGCAACTTCACGCAAGGAGAAAAAAAACAAGAATATGAAAGGAGGATTGAAATCATCGAATAAAGTATCACGCAAATCTTTGTGCAATTTAGCGTTCGAAGGAAAAATCAATCCCAAAAAGCCTCTTGATGAAATCATCTATATAACAGAAGAAAGTCAGAGCAACGAAGAGGCAGAGAAAGCGTCAAAGCAAACAATGGAAGAGCCCATGGACAGAGATCCAAGGGCAAGAAGGAATCCCTGCGACAATGTTAAGCGCGCTGGGACTCCAATAGTTACTTATCAAGGGTCTCAAGGAGAAGAAGATACGAAACAAAGTCCAGCACCAAAAAGATAACAAGTGAAGCCACAATTCAGCACAACACTCCCCAACCTCCACAAACGAGAAACAATGGGGTACAGGGAGGTATCACCTCAAACCAAGCTTCTCAAGATTTGGAAATCCAGCTAAAAAGTCTTAGAAGCCACCCTACATCAAGACAAGCACAAAAGGGAACAAATAACACTAGTCTTTTTCGACAAGCAACTGAGTATTTCCTGATTTGTAAGTCAATTTGTGAATCTGACTTTCAGGTTGCCTTAAACAGGAGCAGACTGCTTACCTTGTTAACCTCAATACCACAACTGAGCACTATATCATCGGCAGACTTGACTATGATCATCTGGGAAAGTGTGCTACCCTTTTCCACTTTAAAACAATCTGCAAAGATGAATCCAGACCAAGAGAAACCTACGATCAAAGTAACGCATTATTTTGACAAAGATTACCAGTGTGAAGCTAACCACAATCAAGAAGTGTCGGCCTGGGGTTGGCTCTCCTCGGCCCTACCAGCTACATTCCGAACCAGACTAGACTTCATCTAACAACTGGCATATTCTTAGTTGGAACTCCAGAAGACATGACTCTTTCTTAAACGATAACTAGATTGTGAAGTGGGAAAATTGTAACATTATTCTTCTACAGGAAACGTGGTTGAGGGCAACTCCTGTGTGGGATGGCTTTGTAATTACCAGTAAATTTGCAAAAAAAGGCCTCAGAGGTAGACCAAGGGGAGAACTCTTAACAGTTGTAATAGCAACTAAGGCCCTCGCGATTACTGAAATCACCACTATGTCTGATGCGATATTGGCCACGACGATCACAGACACTACAGTAATCACAGGTCTACCCTTAGCACTGATAATATCTATTTTAAATCACTCAACACTACTCACGACGACGTCTTGAATGAAATTGAAGATTTGTTAATTACTTGGCTCAATCAAAAGCAACAATGCCGCATTGTGATAGCAGGGAACCTTAATTGTCAGTGCTCAGTCTCTGAATTTGACTGGGACGATCTAGAAGGTGAAGGGAAAACTGTCCCAACAACACACAAAGTAGGAAAGGCAAACCTGGGAGAGATATGGTCAAGATTTCTTTCAAGGTGTGCCTTTACCTAAACAAATCTATTAAACAAATTCCCAGTTAATGATACACCAAAATGGTTGAATGATTTTTTGTCCTCCGTCATTGACTATATATTTGTTAGAAACTTTGAGTTCGAGGAAGTGGCAGCGACCACTCTATGCTAAAAATCTCTCCACTATTTGGAGGATTCAAATTCGGAAGTTACCCAAAGATCATAAAATCACTGGTAGTCTCCAATTCGAGAAATAGGGTGGCGCAGTACTGCCATAATCCAACAGCGGCAAACTCAGATTTATTAGAGTGGTGGAATACGTTAACTAGTCATGAAAAATGTGCACAATACTCGCCTGAGAACTTCCCCAAATTAATAGCCAAACTCAGGAGACCGACAGAGAAATGGCTACCCACTCGATTACATATGCTTTGTCATCCTCATAGGAATAAACAAGATAACGAGCTACAAACCATAAATGCACTATGCGGACAGAGATTAGGAAGGTGCTCAAGCGTAGTGATCTGACCTGGGCAGGTAAAGCTGATAGAAAAAAAGACCATAAAACAGAGCTATAAAAATTGGTGTAAATTACATAACAGCCAAAAATTCATCAAGAACAATCAAGAACTGTTACACAAAATCTTGAAATGGGACACACATAAGCAATTTGTTGGACACTAAACAACAAGAACAAACTACAGACAGTTGCCCAGGCGGAACTGGCCAAAATGACCGAGCTTAAAAGCCTGAATGTGTGATTTGGCGAATTTCGGGCGTTCAAAAATTCTGAGTGGCTGAAAAGTTTGACCAAATCACACATTTGCTGCTGGGGACTGTGGGGTGTCCCCCGCACTCTTGCTCACTATATTGTGAGCGGTGTTGGGGGGAGTCCCCCGCAGCCCTAAAAAATACCAAAAAAAAAAAAAGGACCCTGTTGCGCTGGTTCCCAATCACGGAAGTGAAAGGGAACAGGCGTTGCAGGTACACAAGTTAAGTAAAGGTGTGGAGGTGTGGTGGGAGTGTGGGTGGGAGCGGGGGCCAAGTTATAAATGGTCAGGGGAGAAAAGACTGAAGATTATTTTGGAAAATTAATCTTCAATCTTTTCTCCCTCGAACAATTGGATCGCAGGCTTTCAACCCCGATCCGCCCAGGCCACAGGTGTCAGTGAGGGGGTGTGGTAACAGTATTTCTCAACAAAATATGAAGTTAACAGTGATGCTTCAAATCAATTGACCTGTCACAGACCCATTACCCACTTCCACTCTCTCGCATTCGATCTAAAGGATATTGAAATTATAATGTTAATGTTAGTGCGTGGTACAAATATCCTTTAACATAATCACCAATGGCGTGAAAAAGGGAAGGGGGTGAGTTAGTGGGAATAAGCTGGCAAAGTGCAAGAGAGCAGTGATGTGCTGTTTGCAGCCTCAGCGCAGTGGCATTGTTGGCTGGGCTTGGGGTGTTTTATGGTCGGTAGTCGTCGTGTGCTGTTGTGCGAGTCTATGTGTGGTTTGTTTTCTTGTTGCAGTGTAGTGAAGTTTGTGCGGATTGTTGTGTTTTAGGCTTGTGGTTGTGTTTGGATTATGTCTAGGTGTGATGCTTACTATCATTCACTATTCATCTGAGTGTAGAACTTGCTAATCTTCAATATCCTATCTTGATGCGAGGTAGGCTAGTGATCACGTTTCCATCTAAGTGTGGCACTTGGTAAAATTCACAGTTTAATCTAAGTGTGGCGCATGCTAACATTCACATTTCTATCTAAATGCGACACAGGCTAAAGTTATGAATTCCGTCTAAGTGTGGCACATGCTAACATTCATAATCGTATCTAGATGTGACGCAGGCTAAAGAATTCCATCTAAGTGTGGCACATACTAACATTCATAATCGTATCTAGATGCGACGCAGGCTAAAGTTAAGAATTCCGTCTAAGTGAGGCAGAAGCGAACATTGTTACATCTGCCTAAATGTGACGCATGCTAATCTTCACAGTTCTCCCTAGGTGTGGCACTTGTTAACATTGATAAGTATATTATATGTAATGCAAGGCAACATTTACAATCCAGCCATGAATACGTTTAGGCTGGTGGTCATAAATCTCTAAGAGTGCATGGTGTAAATCTATGGCAGGCTACGTAATGGAAAGGTAAGCTAGAGTGGCGGGGGCTTTCTGGAGTAGAGTAATTGCTCTACACCCCACCCGTGCCACACTTACAGTTTTTGTTGGTGTCTGGTGGCTGCTGGCTTCATTGGCTTCCCCTGCGGACACCTGCAGACACTCTCTGGAGCCGCCTCTATCGGTCCGTTGGCGAGTAGGAAAGGTTGTGCTGCGTGTATTTATAGAACTGAGGTAGCGAGAGATGGCTGGCTTGTAGCTTGAATTTTTGCCCCAGATAAGAATTATTACTGCCCATTTTTTAAATGTATGAGTAATTCTAGAAAATACCTGCCCAACGTCATGGCAAGACTCAAAACTAGTTCCAATTTTTAAAAAGGGAAGTAGAATCGAACCAGCTAGCTATAGACCAATCTCACTTCTAGATACATCCTCTAAAGTATTCGCAAACATAGTATTAAAGGAACTAACATCGTGGGCAGAGAAAGGTTATTGTCTAAGCCTGTTGCAGACAGGCCACAAAAGGGTGTGGCCACGTCACTGAGTGGCCTTGCTTTGAGGGCGTGTCTGTCAGACATAGGTCCACATTCCGGGCGCTCCCTATATGTTGCAGTGATTGACCTGGACAACATCGAAACAGTGAGGTTATGGCAGAAGTTGTCAGAGTGGGGAATAAATCCATCTCTCCTTAGCATGATACAACTGCTATACTCTAACAACACCACGAGGGTCTGGCTAAACACACATGGAGAATTATCCCATAAAATGCTGTTAAAAAAAGGAGTGAGACAGGGTTGCGTGTTAAACCCCACCCATATCAGGTGTTACTGATTAGACTTTTCACTTAATGCTATGGGAGTCCCGGGCTCCAGAGGCAGCGGCACCGGGGTTACTGTGCCCCACTTTAGAGAATCATAAAGATGGTTCTCTCCCCTCCCCTAAACTTGGGAAGGACTTGTGCTTTTGGAGGGATGTCGGTCCCTGGTCACCTGAACTGAAAAAACTTTTTCACTACAGCTACCAGAATCCTTTGAGTCTAATTAGTAACACCTGTTAAAGAAACACAGCCTCCCTGATGATTATTTGAGATAAGAAAGCACCTGGAGGAGAACAACTACAGACAACAGAATTGCAGCTGATGGGATCTAACCCTGTTAATACTGAGCAACTGAATTGCAGCAGAAGGGATCTAACCCTGTTAATATTTGTTCATCTTTGGGATTTGCAACAGATGGGATTTAACCCTGGTGAATACTTGTCCATTTTAGGATTTAACCCAGATATATATTTTTTGCAACAGGTTTAATTGACCAGGACCTGGAGTGCGCGCCTCGCATTCCTTCATTTTTTTGCATTAATATAACACCTTAAGGTTTACAGTCAAGCACGCTTTCATTAACCCTGTCCAGCTGCGCATTAAACACTGATAACACATAGCCAAATGAGTGTTATTGACAAGATCATGAAGCAACAGAAGAGGTGGTCTTGGCATATTCCAAAGGCTAGACCAATAACAATCTGCAGGAAAAAGAATGACAGAGACCCTGCAAAATACTGAAAAGTAAGGCATGTCTCAGGTTCTAGGAGGGTGGTAGATCTCTCAGCCACGGATTGCCCCCGAGTGTCAACGGGGAACCTCATCTACACACCCATAAAGGACCATTATCACTGCTGCAGGCTGTGACTTACACCCCTCCAGTGGTGGACTAGCCTATAGGGAACGCTGAAGATATTCTGAGTGGCCCTCTGCACCATGGGCCTCTTTAGAGTAGGACGAAGTAAATCCAGTATATGTTAATATGGGGCCACTTTGAAAAACATCTCTAGGGCCACTTTTGGTTCCCAGTCCAGCCCTACACTCCTCCCGGCACAACAGGAGCTCATGACACAGGCAACTGCACCAGCATTGTACTTGGCTCACCAGTACAGACAACAGGGTGATTCTGATTGCCCATTACCTTCTTCATAATTAAGGGGAGCAGCGTGCAACACTCACACACATAGGACGCACATATGCTGAATATTCTATCGGTGCAGACAGATGGCAGAACTCGAGTTAATACCACAGAGTCTGTGCTGCACAAGCAGAACCATCCACGCATCATCGCATGGCCTGGCCACCATGTCAGAAGGAGGGCCATCTTACAGAAATCGGAGGTTAAGTGCACACACACATTTGGAGCCCCATCCAAACCAAAGAAACGAAGAAGTCCTAGAATATCTGTTCATCCCCTCCCCAATTGTCACTATCACAATCACAGCTTGAGATGCCTCCTTGGCCGCGATTGAAATAAGCATGGTTACCCACTTCTAGGCACTATGTGGAATCTGAAGAAATAAACAGGTAGCATTTCAAGGGCGACAACACCAGTTTCAATGAGGGTACTGGTGTTCTAGCCAAGGTCAGGAGACATTTTAAAAACAGCAGCCAGGAGGAAGGTATGCCTTCCTCCTGAGATAAAGCCTGAACAAGGCCAGGGGAAGGGAGACATTCCCCCTGGTGTTGTGAACTGTGAACAAAGCCTGACGAAGGCCAGGGGAAGGGAGTAATTCCCCCTGGTGTTATGAACGGCGAGAGCAAAGCCTGAGAAGTCCAGGAGAAGGGAGTAGTTCCCCCTGGTGTTATGAACGGCGAGAGCAAAGCCTGAGAAGTCCAGGAGAAGGGAGTAGTTCCCCCTGGTGTTGTGAACTGTGAACAAAGCCTGACGAAGGCCAGGGGAAGGGAGTATTTCCCCCTGGTGTTATGAACGGTGAGAGCAAAGCCTGAGAAGTCCAGGAGAAGGGAGTAGTTCTCCTGGCAAGTGAACCCATAAGAAGGATCAAGGCAATAGTCCAGGAGAAGGTAGTCATTCTCCTGGCAATTGAATGCATAAGAAGGATCAAGTCAATAGTCCAGGGGAAGGGAGTTATTCCCCCGGGGATACAAAATATTGAACCTACTGATGCAGAGTATCAGGGGATCTGCAACCCTTTTGTTTTTCTATGAAGTACTAAAACCAGGGAAAGGGAGTCATTCCCCTGGTGGAGAACTTACAACCAGAATTGTGCGACCCAGTCCAGGAGGAGGGAATCATTCTCATGGGCCAAGAACTTTGGCACAACTGTTTAGTGGATTTATAAGTGGAATGGACAGAGATGGGGACATTTTACACAGGAAGGTGGACTTTTTAAGTTGCTCGGACATCTTGGCAGACCCATTAATACTTTAGATATAGGGAGAAATAGGCTTAATTTTTGTTTCATCTCAAATAAAAGTCTATAACGAAGTGACAGAAAGTGACAGTCTGCAGGAGGGTGCTGTGCGTGACTGTTTGCTTCCGTGAACCTCTTGCTTAATTTGAAACAAGCTGACCTTGTTTCTGGTACATGCGATTCGAGTGAATTACAGCGAATTACAGCATTAGAGCTTTAAGGCCTGGGCAGGGGACGCTGTGTTTGAGCGGATGTGCTCCATCCCCCTTCCACACTTTAAAAATCCCGGGAATGGCGGAGCGGCCGCAAAGTGATGGAAAGTGACAGTCTGCAGAAGGGTGCTGTGCGTGCTGTTTGCTTCTGTGAACCTCTTGCTTCATTTGAAACAAGCTGACCTTGTTTCTGGTACATGCTATCAGAGTGAATAACAGCATATTACAGGGTTACAGCTTTAAGACGCTGTGTTTGAGTGGACGTGCTCCAACACCCTTCCACACTTCAAATATTGCGGGAACCGTGAAGTGATGGAAAGAGACAGTCTGCAGTCCAAAGTACTGCCACCGCCACCGTTTTTCCAAGCTGTCTCTGTGAAACTGATTAAGAAGTAACCTGCAGTTTTGTAAGTACTTTTGTCTTTCACCAGGTTGCCAAAACAGCTGTCGCCGCACTCTGCATTGCTTACATTCTTTGGTGGATGCTTATTATATATGGGTTTGCTCTTCAAATTTTGTTTACTACTGGGTCCCACTATATTAGCTGGGACCCTACTGGGATCTTACAGGGAGCCGGTGAGATTGCCGCAGCGGCGATGCACTGAAGTGGATATAACGCAGTTGATGGCATAGTCAAGGGAGTCATATCCCAGTGCTCCTGAGTCCGTTCTTTGGGAGATCACTGCAGACCAGTTCTCCAACCACAGCCATACCTGGAGTGGTATTGGGGGGAAGAAGGAGAATGGAAGCACCCCCAATAAGTGGCCACAATGGGGCCAAAGACCAAAGACTAGTGTTGCTGATTTCAGCAGGGCCAAATATTGCAAATATTGAAGGGGGAGTCTGGGACAACCCGGAAGTGTGGACTGCCCCTGCCTAGAACTGGGCTTTAAAGATCAGGCAGACTAGAGGTCAGGTTTGTGCCCGATTGAGATTAGGGTGCAAATTGGTGAAACAATGTCCTCCCCACAGAACATTCTGGAGAAGAAGGGCAAGGGTCCTGAATTCATGTTCTCCCCAAACCTCAATGCCCCCCCCTAATTTGTTGGAGAATGAGTGGCTCGCAAAACAAAATTTCATTGTTGCAAGCGCAAGCCAAATTGTGAAAGGACTCGAGCTAGGTCCCCCAGAGGTGCTGGAGGAATCTTTATGGCTAACCGCAGTAGCCGAAAGCAGTAAACAACCCATTGGGGCCCGTGGAGGATAACTCATTGACCCCAACATCTCTGGATTCAAATACAGCAGAACCATCACCTGCAGTCATTTACAGATTTGGAAAATTGGATCAGTATGGCCACCAAAAAAGACAAGAAAAGCAGTCCTTGAAGCAATTTTGGAAGACGATTGACTTAATGTCGGAAAGTCTCCTTTCTAAACGTTTCTTCTATCGGAAGGTGGAGGACCCAACCTTGAGTGGGGTAAGAGAGCCAGGGGTAGGGGGGCGCCTCAACTAGAATGGGCACATCCCCAAATTCCACACAAATGGAGAGGGTTTCGGTGGTCGGGCAAGTCCATTGGTACCTGCAAAAGGTCGGCTCAACAGGCCAAATTAGGCCTTGAGGACCCAGGGGCCTCTATAACAAACACCACACAAAAAAGGACAACAGAAGATATAGCTATATGAGATCCCCTATTCCCACTGAATAAATAGACCAAAAACGACAATGGGTAGGGCCCAGCGATGCAGTCGTATAAGGGAACCTCAGATATCTGTGTTAAGCCCTTCAATCACCACAAGGGCTGAAAAAGATATAGAGAAAGAGGATAAGGACAAAGAGTGTCCCCTTTCGGATGAGGACCTCCTGTTGGATTTGGCGGCTGCACAAGCTAAGGATCAGACCCCAAAGCCCTATCCGCTAGATGCTGGCCTTATAGCGTCTCTTACGCTAACCCTGGCGCTGTTTATGAAGTTGCATGAAACCCTGAGCGACCACACTAGAGACCAAACCACAGTGGTAGCTATGCTCCACTCAAAGCTCGTATTCTTGGAAGGCTTTGTTACTGGTATCCAGGGTAACTTAGACAAAAATAAGGAGGAAATTACCAACATACTGCATAGCATCATAGATACGGCGACTAGAGAGAAAATCAAAAGGCGCAGCAACGCAGAACAATTCAGTCTTTGGCCTAATAACACAGAGGATCAGGTTATGTACTCGTGCAATTCCATAACCAAAGAAGTGGTGGAGGGGGCACAAAAGAATGCTCAGAGTACCAGAAGGAGATCTCCAAGGTATACCCAGGCATCAGAGTTCCAGCAAAGTGTTGGGCGGCCTCGGGAACCGATTCCTGAGATGTGATGATCGCCTTCAGCGATCTTATCTCCCGAGGAGCACGGCCAGGCATTACTTTCAAAGGACCGAGGCACTAATGAAGATGCGATTAGCATAGAACCGTTGGCCCCGATAGGGGCACCTCCTAAGAATAAATTCAAAATCTTTGCAAAATTGTCAGAGGGGAGTATGGTTTTTGCTAATAAGAACAAGTCGCTGCACAGTAAGCGGGTGGCCTAAAAAGAAATTGTCTAAGGAAAGGGGAGAGAAAGGAACAACACAAATCACTCATTGCAACCCGGAAAATAATCAACCAAGAATCACTGTTAAGAAGTATCAGACTATGAGAAATCTTCTGGCATCTAAATTAGCAGAAGAGAAGAGTAGAAAAAGGGTCTTATCTCCGATCGGGGAAAAAAATTGTCCCGGCCCCATGCGAAGAGAGGAGACGATGGTCAAACCATCTCGAATGATAGAGGTGGTGTCGGAGGAGGAAGAGTAGGGTGATTTAAAAAATCTATCCACTTACATCTACAAGGAGGAGGACGAGATGATGATCAATGTTGACAGGGAGGAGCTCCCTTCCTCGTGTAAATCGACCTTTCAAGGAAATTGAAGTGTTGAGTCGAGTCTAAGCAAGAAGATGAAGTGGGAACTCAGCCTAACAGCTCTGTTGTCACGTGCCTGAAATTGCAGCCGCAGGTTGGGAGGAGAAGGGATCCCTTCAGTCAGGGGCAGAACAGAGACCAAAGCCTCATCGAAGTTTAAGACAAAGTGGAGGTCACTCCAGCAAGCTCAAAGAGGGTGGGTAGGGTCCCAGAGCAGGAAGAAAAACATGTCTTCTTCAAGACTTTGGAAGATAGAAGACAGATCTGCCTAAAATGCTTGAGTAGGAGTGGGAGATCTAGTCCGGAGGCCGTGAAGATATCAAAAAAGCTAAATCAATATTGAGAGTACCCCAAACTACCTAGGATAAACATTGATGAAGATGCAAGATTGAAAAGCTTGCGAATTATTAACAATGAGACTTTTAGACTCTCACTGGAAAGAGTTGTAGTCGTTAAAGATAATTTGATCCTGAATAGGGCCAATGTTCTCCGCCTATTTCACAGCATCCCCGCTTTTAATTAAATACAGTCTAATGACCTGCATCTAGTAGAATTCCCTTGGGAAGATCGCCTGGATAAATTAATAATGTATCTATCCTTGTTGAAAAAGAAGGATACTGTCCTAAGGGAAAGGGAGAAATTGATAGCTAATGGATTTTCTCTTTTTTACTATGACTCTAAAAACCAAGCTCCATCTAGTGGAGCAAATGGGACCAATACGGCCGGACAATCCAGGGTGTGCCAGGACCAAAACTGTCAGGTGTTAAACTCCCCCAAACAAAGGCCAATGTCGACTGACAGATATTTTCCTTCAATTGAGGTCTCGGCTCTAATAAATCAGACATAACATCTGGTTGTTGAAAACAAATATAAGTCCAATAAGAGCAGAGAGTACTCTGAGGAACGGCAGACCAATCTGGAAAAAGGGGACTGGGGCTGGCTGGCAGTGCCTAGGCATAGCACTGCAGGGGAAAGGGGGGTCTGGGGAGAGACCGAGTGGATTCCCAGACAAGACTATGTTGTTGGAATACGCAAGGCTTTGCTCACCTCTTTATTGAGGGGGCCCTAAAATTTCAGGATTTCGATATTGTCTTCCTGCAAGAGACGTGGCTTCGGTCACCCCCTCTTTTGGATGGTTTTACTATACATTTTAACGCAGCTGAAAAGGGCTCCAATGGAAGACCAACTGCTGGCCTGCTGATAGCCCTTAATAATAGCAGGGGCTATAAAGTGGTTTCTGCAATTCAACCTTCGGTCCTGATCCAGGCTTTAATCATAGGGATGGGACCTTATCCAAATGTGCTGGTTAAGACAGTTCTATTAATAAATCTATACTGGAATGAGGCTTCGCTAAAGGGAAAGTGTTTTGTTACTACAATTTGGCTCTGATTGATGAGGCAAGGGGTAATTGGCACAACTTGGAAATCTTATTATGCAGAGATCTTAATATCCATTGTTTTGACGCTAACCTAAATCTTATTGAAGACCACACGCCATCAGCGAGCCCCCGAATAGTGAGAGGTTTGCAGTTGAGAAATGAACTAGGGATGAGAGACATCTATTTGGCTAATGGTCACATCATAGGTGACGATCCTGCAAACCCAACGTGGAAGAGGGGCAAGGAAAGAAAGGTCTTGGTCTATATCTTTGCGTCAGACAACTTATATACGCATCTATCCAGTCTGAAGACCCAAGACACTGCCCGCAGTAATCACAGCATTGTGGAAATTAGCATTGCGAACTGGCCGATATGGTCAGTTGTCAGACAAACAGCAAGCTTGGAAGTGGAGCCAGCTGCGGGCACGGCCAGCCTGCACTGCAGTGGCAGGAGCAGTGATAGGATATAATGGGTCTGGCACGGGTAGTTCACTCCTCAGAGCCTTCGACCCTACCGCCTTAACTAATTACCAACCGGGCTTCACCTCACGCCATAACTTTGACCCTGAGGTGGCAAAGAGGAAAAAAGACTGAAATAATAAAATCAGTGCAAATCTTCATAGTAACACAGAGAAGTCTAATGAACATTTTAGGCTTTTGAAACTAAACTTTAAAAATTGAATGAAAAACCACAACTTTTGGATGCTTCAACAGGACGCTTAGAAATGATCTACATAGTGTCCGCTAAGAATACCGCTGAGATGTGGAGAGTGATGATCTCTCTCCATGCGCCGCAGGAATCCTTGTGTCTAAATCCCGTCTCATCAGAGTCCTGGTGTAATCACTTCAGGTCCCTGTAAGAGCTGCCCAATTAATGTCAACCTTCAATAGAGGAAACAATGGAAGGCCCCTGGACGTTTTCATTGGAAAAGAGTGAGATCTTAGATCTGATCCGCAAGGCAAGTAAATCCAGGGCGGCAGGTCTCAACGGCCTCACCAACCTTATATTGAAGAAAGACCCAGAGAAATGGGCAAGTTGGATGCGGGACTGGTTTGCGGAAATCAAAAGGGCAAAAAGAATTCCACCCTCTTGGACGTGTTCCATAATTGTTCCCATTCACAAAATTGGTCGATACGTCGAATCCATGCAATTACAGGACGATCGCCCTATTAGATGTGATAGGTAGGATTTTTGCACGTTGATCTTGAAAGCTCTTACGAACTGGAGCAAAGCTTCATTGCACTACGACTAGTGGAAAGTGGTCTTTGTTAAAGGCTCAGGCACCGCCTTAAATGTATTCCTGTTAAACATCTTAAAAGCCAGAGCGAAAATGAAGAATGGATCTGAATTGTTCCTTTTCTCGATTGATCTGGCCCAGGCGTTTGACACGGTCGACAGACACCTTCTCTGGGCGAAGTTAAAATCTTGGGGATGTCCTGACGGTATAAGAGAGGCACTGAAGTTGCTCCATGCAGATACCTTCCTAGGTGTGAGGCCAGAACGAAAGCAGAATCTGAGCGAGCCTATTCAAACATTCAATGGGCTAAAACAAGGCTGCCCTTTGGATACAACCATCTTTAATCTGTTTATATCCGGTGTCAACAAAGCTCTTGAGTAAACTAGAAGTTTCCCGCCCTGCCTGGCAGGTGTGGCAATCAGTCGGTTATTGTATGCTGACGATTTGATCCTTCTGGATGAAACGCAGGTGGTCTTCCACAGACAATTAGATGCCCTGGAAAGCTATGTTGATGCCAATGGATTAAGAATAAATGTGAGCAAGTCAAGAATTCTTTTTTCGGTCGCAAAAAAGGAAAAAAGGAGTCTAAAACAAAAGCCTGGTATATTAAGGGTGAACAAATCTTGGAGGTGGCATCATTAATTTACTTGGGCATGTGCCTGAATGACAGTGCAGTGGATACTCAGAGGGAACTAACACTACGAAGCAAGGTGAAGAATTTAGCTGCACAGGCTGTTTTGATTCAGAGGCGATATTGCAAATTCTCTCTGACTCCAATCATTGATTTCTACCGCTTGAAAGTCATGCCCATTTTGACATATGGGGCAGAAGCCTCCTTTACATTATCCGCTGAGGTTTGGGCAAAACTAGAAGGCTACTTTTGGAGAAGAGTCCTTTCTCTGCCCAATTGTATTCCCATTCAAGTTATAAGGGTCGAGTTGGGCTTAACCTCACTGGATGCCGCTACAGTGTGAAAAACCTTGTATTTTTTTCTGAAAATGCTGTGAGGAAAATACAGAAGGAGGACTTGCAGCTATAGGTAAAGCAATGTTGAATAACACAGATTCAGTGTTGAAGACCCAGAGGTCGGCGTGTCTAGCCATTTTGTCAGAGCTGAATGTGTCTGAAATGAGCCTGTGGAGAAACCCGACAAGGGCAAAGAGGAAACTCTATAATGACTGGATCCAGTCATTGGAGTATAGAGCTAACTCTAAACTTATACGGCAACAATTTCACGGACATACGAGCAAGGGGAACGGTGCCAATCTATCTCTTCAAATTTTCGTGCAAATATAGGCGCTGACAATTTCTGCGCTTCAGTTCAAACCTGTTTCTAACTAAAGAACTTACTGAGGTGCGAAACGGAGAAAGAGCTGCAGAATTTTCATTGCAGACTCTGCGAGTGCAAGGGGAATCTTTGTACCATCTGACCCTATTATTCCTGGGCTAAAAGACCTACGGTCAAAATGGTTTAGAAGATTTGTCAACCAATTTCAAACTGCAAGCACTAAAGAATGGTGGGCAGGGTTAATGTCGAGTGAAAAAATGTCTTTAACCTTGGCATTATTGGAATTCCTAAAAGAACGGTTTAAGTTGATTGCGAGAGGAATAAGAGGCAGGACAAACTTAAAGCTGTTTGAGGTCCAGGGATCTGAAGCCTTAGTTGGAAGGTTCGGGACCCGGCTTGCCTAACAGGGAGATTTCCCTGGTGAAAATGATGGGAATTGATTCATAAAGATGGAACTATCGTCCCCCCAATCCTTACTTCTGCTTCTCTCTTCTTTTTTTTCTCTTTCCTTTGTTGTTAATTCTGTATGGCTGTAATTCTTTTAATGAATTATGAAAAGCTAAAAGGTTTGCTTTTTTAAACCAAATTATAATAAATAAAAAAAAATTGTTTTTAAAAAAAAGTCTATAACAATCACTATGCCACTTATGTGTCATTCTCCTCCTTCTGCACCCTTACAGTCCCCAACTCGACACTGCCTCCTGGTCACTAGCTTCCTCGAGCACCAATGTGTTGCTGCTACAGCCATACAATACTGTGTTGAGCCAGCCAAGTCTGCTTGACACTGAAGGCCAGTGTCATGTTCTCCAAACCTGAGGCTACCGAGCTTCCAGCATCGCTGACCTGACATCTCCTGCCGTCCCTAGAATCATTGAAATCCGTCGTCACTACTCCTCAACTTCACCCCAGTCTGGCGGTGAAAGCATCCAGCCTCCTGGTTTGATACCAAAAGGCCTGGCTTGATGCTTTTCTGCCCAAAAGACAAGCCCATACGGTATTTGAATAGGTCCCGCCCCATTTGTCTGTCTTAAAGGACCTTAGTGACTTTTAATCCCCCTTATTCACCTTTTCTCAAGACATATTCATAAACCTTGATATTTTGCCTGGAATTATTTCCTGGACACACTATCTGAAAAGCAGAATGCCCCTCTATTTTAAAGTGTGCTTTTTCTATGGCTTCCCATGCAGTGGTGGGCTAGTACAGTTTTTTATTAGTTGCATGCATTTCTGTTAGTTTAATAAAGATCCTACTTTTATAGAACCTTGGTTGGACATTCCTTTATTTTGCTACCACTGTACGTTGCATGAAGAATATTGCCTGCCATCAGCCCACATTTCCAAAAGAGGGGAAGTACATATATCTGTCAGGTTGTGCCTGTTTCACATTTATCATTTGGATAACTACTGGTTTAATAGTAGTGTAGGAGCTTTAGCCACTACTAATCCCTGTATTTCTGCATAGCAGTAGCCATTTTGTCATGCCCCTTTCTCTTCCAACTTCTACAGTACTTGTTTGCCCACCTTATTGTTCTCTGTCGACCTCGTCTCCGCTCATGGTCTCTTTGGGACAGCTGAAGATGAGGTTCCCTGAAACAGACAATACTCCACACTGATATGCGATTCCACTCCCAAGATGGCCACGACGCTGCGCACATCACGGCACGTGCCAGGAGGAGGAGTCTTGCTCTGTGTAAAACAAATACTGGACAGAAAGGGTAAGCAGCGCATCGCAACTTCCCTTGTTGCATTGGCACTCTCTTTGTCCTTCTTTCGCTTCTGCTAAGTACCCCATCATCCTGTTACTCCGTTACTCACTCCTTCCTTCCTTCCTTCCTTCCTTCCTTCCTTCCTTCCTTCCTTCCTTCCTTCCTTCCTTTCCTTCCTTCCTTCCTTCCTTCCTTCCTTCCTTCCTTCCTTCCTTCCTTCCTTCCTTCCTTCCTTCCTTCCTTCCTTCCTTCCTTCCTTCCTTCCTTCCTTCCTTCCTTCCTTCCTTCCTTCCTTCCTTCCTTCCTTCCTTCCTTCCTTCCTTCCTTCCTTCCTTCCTTCCTTCCTTCCTTCCTTCCTTCCTTCCTTCCTTCCTTCCTTCCTTCCTTCCTTCCTTCCAGTATTTTCTGTGTCTGTGGGCCACACGCTGCAGTTCATGGGACTACTATTTCCTGCTAAAACCCTGCTGCAAACAAGAGGGTTTTTCCTTGGACCCGGCCTTTCTGGCAGCCCTGGTGCTCTGTACGCTCACTGGGCCCTGGCTGCTCGACAGGATAGGCCTTATCTCTTCAAGTTCAGGACAGCTCACAAGTCACAGGTGAGGTGGTGCACATAAATATTCTGACACCTGCAAAAACCTGTTTCTGATATCGGCCAGTTGCAGGAGTTAATGGCACCAGTCCAGAACCTTACTGCAGAGGTTCAGACACTAAAGAATGAGAACCTTTTAGGCCCAACAGGCATGTGATGCCCTACCTTTAGGGGCGTCAGGCCCCTCTATGGCTACAGATACATTTACAGGTGACGCCAAAAAGCTGAAAGAGTTCCTCAATGCATGTTCAGTCCAGTTTTCATTTAGGGAGGTTTTTTTCCAAACCAACCGCTCTAAAGTGGGGTATCGTATAACTCATATGACCAGGTCTGCGCTAGCCTGGGCCACTAATTTAGTCTCTTCTGCTGATCCATTGTTGAATCATTATCCATCATGTGTGACAGCTTTCAAGAAAATCTTTGAATGGCCAGACCTCGCGTACACAGCCCAAGAAGACCTATTGGATTTTAAGCAAGGACAACAAGACACACTCACGTATAACACAAAGTTTAAACAGATGGCTGTGCAAGCAGCGTGGTCTGAGGAAGCCTTATTTACCTTTACCATTGAGGACTATGTGATGAACTAAAAGATGAACTGTAACGCGTTGCGTGACCTGCTTCTTTGGATCTTCTTATAGAGTTGGTCCTTCAGATAGACTTTAGACTGCAAGAACGCCGTTTAGAGAAGAGAAGACATTGCCCCCAAACTCTGCGTGTATTTCAGCAAACACTGCCTTCCTTTGAAGGAAATAAGGAAGTAACCCAACCTATGCAAGTAGGAATGACTAGGGGGCCATTAACTGCTTAAGAATAAAATAGATGTCGAGTAAACGGCTTATGTATGTACTGCGAATCTGCATCACACTTGCTGATAACCTGTCCCCTGGCCTCTAGGAGGAAGGAAAACCCCAACTCCCGTTCCTAAAAGGAGCACAGGATCGGGAGCAATTTGCCTGTCCCATTTCACAGGACAATAGCATTATTCAGTCTGCATTGATGGAAACGCCTTTCCTTCTGGTTTTGACAGTGGAAATAAGTCTTACCAACACTCAAACTGCCAACGTTCTGGCACTGGTGGAATCCGAGGCCGCTGGGTTATTTATGGATGCAGTCTGGCCCAAACAGATGGACACTTCTTTATGCAAAAAAAAGATTCCGGTCCCAGTCGAAGGAGTAGATGGAAGGATAGTGGAAAGTGGACCAATTACTACATTTACACCTCCACTCCAAATGCACATTCATCATGTGGAGTCTATTGAGTCTGATATCATTCAAGCAGCTCATTTTCCAATTATATTAGGCTCACATTACATAACTCGTACATCAAATGGAGAGCAGATACACAGTTTCTGGGTTCAGAACATTGTTTGGAGTCATGTAATCAGGAGAGAACCCCTGTTTCGGTGGTAGCAAGACCTCATACCAATTCCACGATATGCTGTACTCTTCCATCTAAATATCTACCTTATCAGTCAGTGTTTAATAAGGAGATTGTAAAGACCCTGCCACCTCACAGACCTGAGGATTGTGCAATTCCACTTCTTCCCGAGACAACAGTATGGTTCAATAGGATGTTTCGATTGTCTCCCAGTGAAAAAATAGCCCTAAAGAACTACCTCTAGGAGAATCTGGGAAATTGTCTCATTAGAGAATACGTATCACCTGTTGGAGCATCCCTGTTTTTTATTCCTAAGAATGATACCATTTCGAAGACCTTCTCTGGACTATCGGGGGCTAAACTCTGTTACCATTAAGGAGAAGTACCCACTCCCACTTATTCCAGACATCCTGGAAGTCGTTCATGGGGTATGCATATTCACCAAACCTGACTTGCCTACCATTTGATTAGGATAAAAAGATGTGACAAGTGGAAAACCGCATTTAGGACCCCTTTCGGGCACTACGAGTACTGTGTAATGCTGTTCGGGTTGGCAAATTCCCCCGCAGTATTTCAAAGGTTCAAGGACCACTTCTTCTCAGACCTCCTTTTCCACTCGTTAATCATCTACCTTGATGATATTTTGTCTTTTCAAAACATCCTGATGACCACTTCCATCACATGGATGTGAAAGTCCTTTGACGTTTACAGAAAAAACAACTACAGGTCAAGCTAGAGAAGTGCACTTTTGATGCCCCTACAGTAACTTACCTTGGATACATTCTGTCAAAAGAAGGTATTTCTATGAATCCTCGAAAGGTGAAGGCAATGCTGGACTGGAAGAGACGGACTTCAGTGAAAGATATCCAAAGATTCTTAGGAATATCAAAACTTCTACCGGATGTTTATTCTAGCCTTTTCCCAGAAGGTATTGCCGCGGACCCATCTCCTCAAAAAGAATACTCCCTTTAATTGGGGACCTGTAGTGAAACAAGCCTTTCACTCTGTGAAGAAGAGTTTTACATCAGCTCCTGTATTAATACAGCCTGATCCCTGGCAGAGTATCATTGTCGAAGCTGACGCCTCTGATAGAGCAATGGGGGGCATTCTCAAACAGCTGTCAAAGGACAATGAACAACATCCCATAGCTGTCATGAACCATGGACAAAGCCCCTTCTGGTCTTCCTGGTTCTGGTCCAGACGGAGAGTGTGCTCCTTGATACTTCCAACATGGCCGTGCCCAGTGCCGTGTTCCGTACTAGCCTGTACGTCGGACACGGCATGTTCTATAAATGGGCCACGCCCCCGCGCCTCCGCGCCTCTCAACGCTATCTCTAGGTAGTGTCTCGACGTGTGTGTGCTGCTCGGCGTTACCCTTCCAAGTTCCTGGCCAACTCCCTTATTCTTTCATCCCTTTTCCCCTGTTTCCAGTATCTCTTACCTTTCTTCGATCCTCTTCCTGGACGTCCTGGAACACGCGACTTCCTGGAACTTTGAACGCTCGCGCTGGAGTCAGACTCAACTTGCGTGCACTTATACAAGACCCGGTCCGGCCGGGAGAAGGAGTCCTCCGCGGAACGCCACAAGAAGAGAACTCAGGTGAGCCGGGGGGAAACCTTTGACAGATTGAGACGCCAAACGATCAACACTGATACCGCTATGGAGAAAGCGGTCCAGGACCTCATGAGCGGCATGCAGGAGCTAACAACCGAGGTACAGAACTTAAAGGCAGAGAACTCAGCCTTGAAACAATTAGTGCTGTCACGTGACTCTGCCCATAAGGAAAGTGTGATACTGGGTGGAGTGGTAGACAAATACGATGGCTCGCCAAAATCCCTACGTGGATTTCTGGATTCCTGCTTGGTGCCTTTTACATTCAAGCCCTATTATTTTTCAACTTCCAGGGCCAAGGTGGGCTTCATAATCTCCCATCTTACAGGGAATGCGTTATCTTGGGCCACTCCCCTAGTGAACTCTGGAGACGTCCTCCTGGACGATTATGATGCATTTATCAAGGCGCTCAAGTCTATGTTTGACAGCCCCAAACAAGTGTTCAGCGCCCAGGAACGCCTACTTGATTTTCGGCAAGGATCCCAGGTTATGCTAACGTTCGTTACCAGATTCAAACAGCTGGTAAAGGAGGCTGATTGGGGCCCTAAAGCGAGTTTCACCTTATTTCGCAGGGGTCTAAATGACGATATAAAGGATGAATTAGCCAGAGTGGCTCGCCCCAGTTCGTTTCAGGATTTGGTAGATCTAGCCTTATAAATAGACTTTCATATCCAGGAAAGAAGGGCTGAAAGGAAAAAGGCTAAGACTGCCTTTCAACGAACCCCTCCGGAGTCGACTGTGAAATCCGATCCTGTCTCAACCCCTGATAACGACTCCGAACCAATGCAAATAGGCGCCTTTCGTGGGCCAATTACTCCACAAGAAATGATGAGAAGAATTCACACCGGCCTGTGTATGTATTGTGCCTCAGACAAGCATCTCGTTAGAGAATGTCCTTTAGCCCCTCCACGGCGTTCGGGAAACGCCAGCTCCCGGCCCTAGATGGAGCGAGGTTTCAGGAGAAAGATGGCTGCTCCACATCAATCACATCCTTGAACTCTCCTGGACAGAATAACCTGGTGGTGCTACAGGCCTTTCTATCGCCCTCCAAGCACAAGACCTATCCCATACTGGCCCTGGTGGACTGTGGAGCTATGGGAATTTTCATTGATCAAGACTGGGTTATCAGACATAAAATACCATATGAGTCACGGAACATTAAACAGCCGGTAGAAGCAATTTATGGGAGACCTCTCTCTTCAGGACCCATAACCCTACAGACAAAAGAGGTCCGTCTCTCCATAAACCACCACCAAGAGCAGATTACATTCGACATCATCAAATCAGCCCATTACCCAATGGTTCTGGGTATGCCCTGGCTTCAAAGACATAATCTGTACATTAATTGGACAGCAGGGTCATTGTTTCTGGGCTCTGAGTTTTGTATGCCCCACTGTTTATCCCTGGATCTCTCCTTAACACCAGCTATTGAACATTCAGGAGAGCATAAAACCTCACTCATGCTTTCCAACATTGTACAAGTTCCAGAGGCCTACCAAGGATATACTGATGTCTTTTCGACTGCCATAGTCCAGGCTTTACCCCCTCACAGACCCGAAGATTGTGCCATTGAGACAGATCCCTCGGCAGTAATTCCCTTTGGCAGAATGTTTATCCTTTCAGAACCTGAGAAAAAGGCCCTCCGAGAATACCTGGACATCAATTTGGAAAATGGCACCATAAGACCCTCAAAATCTCCAGCGGGTGCCTCATTGTTCTTCGTTCCTAAGAAGGATTCCAAGGAACTCAGTCCCTGCCTCGACTACCGTGGTCTAAATCAATGCACCCTCAAAGATCGGTACCCTCTGCCTCTGATTTCAGATATCCTGGAAGCTGTCAGAGGCGCTGTAATATTCACGAAGTTGGACCTCCGGGGTGCCTATCACTTAATCCGTATCCGGGAAGGGGACGAATGGAAGACCGCCTCTAGAACGCCCTTTGGTCACTTTGAATATCTAGTCATGCCCTTTGGATTAGCTAATGCCCCTGCAGTTTTTCAACGTTTCATAGATAGGGTGTTTTCTGACATGCTTTTTCTCTTTGTCATTGCCTATCTAGACGACATTTTGATTTATTCCAAGGATCCCTTGAAACATGAAGAACATGTCATGGCGGTACTACAACGGCTCCGTGAAAACAAGCTCTTGGTCAAACCTGAGAAATGTCTTTTTCACGTGACTTCAGTTCATTACCTTGGATTCATCCTCAGCCCAGAAGGAGTTGGAATGGACCCTTCAAAGGTAAAGGCCATACTGGCCTGGCCTGCTCCTACATCGGTGAAACAGGTTCAGTCTTTCTTGGGACTTGCTAACTTTTATCGAAAGTTCATTCCTACCTTTTCTGAGCTCGTCCAACCGATCGTTGCTCTGCTGAAGAAGGATGTTCCCTTCATCTGGTCTTCCTCGCAAGAGAAGGCTTTTCAACGCTTGAAGACCAGATTCACGCAAGCCCCCGTCCTGGCTCAGCCTGACTTAGATCGCCCTTTCATAGTGGAAACGGATGCCTCCAACCATGCCATAGGAGCAGTCTTGAAACAGGTGCTTGAGGACAAGATGGACCACCCAGTGGCGTACCTCTCTAGAACCATAACAACCAGTGAAACCCATTACTCCGTCCTGGAAAAGGAGCTGTTGGCAATCCGCCAAGCCTTCACAGAATGGCGACATTTACTCCTGGGTGCTAGATATCCAGTCCAGGTCCGTACGGACCATCGAAATCTACAAATTCTCCAATCTATGGAGTGCAGGAACAGTCGTCAGGCGCGTTGGGCCTACTTCTTCGCCCAGTACCAATTCCAAATCACTCATGTTCCTGGATCACAAAACGTGATTGCGGATGCCTTGTCCCGATGTCCTGACTATTTAACCACTGAAAATAGGACCTATCCTACAATGTTTCCCAACACAATCTTTATAGCTCAAGCGATCAACCTCTTGGAAGAGATTCGAGCCAAAACCCAGTCCTCTGACCTCTGGAAGGACGTCTCTAGGTAGAATCCCTGGAATTTAAGAATCAAGGAAGGATACTTATTCAAGGACAATGCCTTGGTCATTCCCACACCGAAACTTCAACATAAAATAATAACTCTCTGCCATGATACTTTTCATTCCGGCCATCGTGGTGTAACCAACACGCTCCATCTTATACAAAGACAGTTTTGGTGGCCGGAAATGAAATGCAAGGTACAAGAGTACATCAAGACCTGTACTGTCTGCAGTCAAAATAAGCACGACAATAAGAGACCGGCGGGCCTTCTATTGCAACCTACACTGCCAACAAGACCATGGGAATGTATAGCTACAGACTTCATCGTAGAATTACCACCTTCCCGGGGTTACACGACCATCATGGTAACCATAGACTTGTTTACTCATATGGCACATTTCACGCCTCTCTATAAACTTCCTTCCTCTTCAGAGCTCGCAGGAATTTTTCTAGAACACATTTTCCGTCTTCATGGACTCCCTTCCAAGATCATATCGGACCGAGGACCGCAATATATTTCACAATTCTGGAAACATCTCTGTCGTGTTCTAGGGATTCAACGCGCTCTTTCATCTGGATAGCACCCACAGACCAACGGGGCCACAGAACGTGTTAATCAAACCCTGGAGCAATATCTTCGTTGTTTCGCAACCAATGTACAGGATGATTGGTCCCTTCTTATACCCTTGGCTGAATTTGCCTATAACAATTCAGATCACTCAGCGATCAACGTTAGCCCCTTCTATTGCAGGCAAGGTTTTCATCCCTCCGTGTTACCTTCAGTTCTACCACATCCAACTCCAGTACCTTCACTTGACTCCTGGATTGAAACTCTCCTCAACATCCACAAGGAAGCCAAGGAACAATTGGGATAGGTCCAGATTCGCACTAAGCGATATGCTGATTCCAAAAGAAGACCAGCACCCTCCTATTCTATTGGTGACCAGGTCTGGTTGTCCTCGAAACTATTACCACGACATTTATGCCCTAACAAGTTAGCCCCCCGATATTATGGTCCATTTTCCATAAAAGAAATCATCAATCCTGTTTCTTATCGGCTCAAGCTACCAAACTCCTGGAAGAGAATACATCCAGTTTTTCACACTTCTCTACTCAAACCCTACATCCACTCCAACCGGAAAACCGGCAGACCCAGTCCTGTGATAGTGGACAATCAGCTGGAATATGAAGTATCCAGAATATGTGACTCCAGGTACAAACGGGGTCGGCTTCAATACTTGGTCGAGTGGAAAGGCTATCCTCCTAGCGAGAGAACATGGGAACCACTATCCAACCTAAACACCCCTCGATTGCTGAGAAGATTCGCAAGCCTGGTGGGACGGGGTTTCGGAGGAGGCATGCTGTCATGAACCATGGACATAGCCCCTTCTGGTCTTCCTGGTCCTGGTCCAGACGGAGAGTGTGCTCCTTGATACTTCCAACATGGCCGTGCCCAGTTCCGTGTTCCGTACTAGCCTGTAAGTCGGACACGGCACGTTCTATAAATGGGCCACGCCCCGCGCCTCCGCGCGTCTCAACGCTATCTCTAGGTAGTGTCTCAACGTGTGTGTGCTGCTCGGCGTTACCCTTCCAAGTTCCTGGCCAACTCCCTTATTCTTTCTTCTCTTTTCCCCTGTTTCCAGTATCTCTTACCTTTCTTCGATCCTCTTCCTGGACGTCCTGGAACACGCGACTTCCTGGAACTTTGAACGCTCGCGCTGGAGTCAGACTCGACTCGCGCGCACTTATACAAGTCCCGGTCGGGCCGGGAGAAGGAGTCCTCCGCGGAACGCCACAAGAAGAGAACTCAGGTGAGCCGGGGGGAAACCTTTGACAATAGCCTATTACCCTTTGACCTTATTACCATCTTAAAGAATCTACTCAGTCCTACAGAAGGAACTTTTGGCGATGAAATTGGCTTGCCAGGAGTGGAGGCATTACCTACAGCTCAAAGCAGAAATAAGAACGGACCGTTGGAATTTACTTCTCTTACTGTCTTTTCATTGTCGAAACAGCTGTCAAGATCGATGGGCCTACTACTTCTCTCAATTACAGTTCCATTTGACATACTTACCCGGTATACAGAATGTAGTCGCAGATGTCCTCTCCAGAAGTTATGGCTCCACATGTAAAGCAGACCAAACTCCCGAATAGTTTTTCTCAAACCCAGTTCATTACGGTTGTCTCTTCCTTTCTACTAGCAGTACATAAAGCCACAAGAAAGACGGACCTAAAGAATGCAATACCTTCCGACGAGCGTTTTACCTCCAAAGACCAGGCAGGCGTGGCCTGAACTCATGCGGTAAGGCTGCGACTGTGAAGAGCTCCCACTGAGAACCTTATTAGATCCTCATTGCAGCGACTAACACAGCACATTTGTACTCTTGTGGATACCTACTTGAAGGGGAAACCAGCATCCACCTGCTCAACCTTGCCCGTCCGACAATCGAAGCAGTGCAGTGAGAGAAATTCGACTTGAAAGCTGAGCCCCGGGTGATCGAAGATGGGCGCTGCATGAGACCAGTGAAATTTCCTCAAAACGTCCTGCGATTGCGACTGGCCCAGACCGTTCGCACTGGGCTACCTTGCACCGGAATCCCTGATAGAACGCTTGCCGCATTTTGCCGAACTGGAAGTGAACTACGCCATCGCCCACGTGGATCCGTAGGGAGACTCTGCAATGGTTGCCATCCCTCTGCAGCACCATTGGCTTGGGGCGTGGATCGCCGCACTGGACCCGCAACATACACGCCAGGGAAGATTGGTAAGGCGCCTGCTGTCAATGATAGCCCGCTGTGTGCCATCCCTAACAGGGACTGTGCCCGTCCTGTTGCCCTTCTTACGTACAGGCCTGATATTGATCGCGCTGAGGGTTGGGGGTACGGAGCGGCTGTACCTGGTCACGATTTGAACCACCTAACTGAGCAGGGACACACAACATTCCAAGGCCTACCCACGTGATAAACATGTGCTATGTCGCCCACCAAAAATAAAGGCAAGCCTACAATTATGGAGCTGGTTGCTGGCAAGGGAAAGTGAAATAGTGCTTGCCAGGCGGAGAGCATGGACCAACCATTGGCACCATTACACGGTCTGCATGAATACCAAGTATTGGCAGCGATAGCCGCACTGCGATCCTCAATTGAGACCAGGATAGACAAAGTTAAAATCGACATCCAGATAATCCGGCAGGATGTCGGACAAGTCGGACACTTATCCGAGAGGGTTACAATTGCGGGTGGTCTAATAAAGGAGACTGCTACCACTACGAAATTCCTCGACGTGCGGGTCAAGGAGCTCGAAAGGCAAAATGCGACACTGGAACTGCGTGCAGAGGATGCTGATGGCAGGTCGTGCAGGAATAATATACAGGTGCTGGGTCTGCCGGAGGAAACAGAGGGATCGGATCCAACGCCCTACAATGAAAATCTGCTATTACAAGTGATTGACCCTGGCAAACTATCACAGGGGTTTTCGGTTGAGAGAGTGCACCGTTCCCAACAGAAGAGACCACCACCTGGGTCGCATCCCTGACCAATGATTGCTGAGATCCTCAACTTTCACGTTAGAGAAATGATACTGCAATATTTCAGAGAAGGAGGCAAGATAATCAGGAGCAGCTCCAAGATTGCTCTCTACCAGGACTATACACCAGCAGTCCAGTGGCCCAGAAACACATTTGCGCACACAAAGGCGCAGCTTAAATAACTGGGAATCAAGTTCATGCTCATACCCCTCACTCTGACCCTGGAGGTTTTCTATCTCATCCCATGTCCTGCAGCCCCTGGGATCCTTCCCCTACGATACATCTAATGGAAGCTAAGCCCCTTGTGGCTTTCATTGCTAAGAACGCTATGCTGGGAGCAACGAGCTCCGAAAATCACTTTGAACACCGAATGGCTTTTCATTTGAAACATGATTCTGCTGCTACATTGTGCCCCTCAGCGCTTTCCACCTTGGGCGGTTTCTGTGCATTCAAACTTTTCAATTGTTGTAGATCAGGCCTTGCAAGATGGCCAATCCCTTCCTCGTGGTTCCAGCTGGTCTCCCATAGCTCTGCCTGCTTGCCTGTGATTGGTGCACATACCTTACACCTGCACCAATCTGGCGAGCTGGCATGCAAATACCAGCTGTTAGGGAGAATTCTCTGTAAGGCTAATTTCCCAAACCTAGTGAGTCCCCCAGCAGCTTTGCTGGATTTTTTGGGGTTTATTTTTTTCTCTCCTGCTAAGAGTGAGATTCTTTTGCTCCCACTCTTAGACATGATTTTAGGTGTTCCTTCAACTTTCCATGTGTTTTATGGGCTATCGGGTCTTTTACTCCATAGGGTCTCATGTGTTTTTTTGATGTGGGTTACGCAGCACCCTCCGTGCCGTAACCCAGGGGTGTCGTAGCGACCCCCCAACATAGACTCCATACCCTGGGACTGACTACTGTCTCCCAGGGCATGTAAAGTCACCATTGGCTTTGCTAGTCCCAAATTATGAACAGAAACGAGTACAAACCATCATATTGTGGATGTACTGGTCGGGGCAATTCGATTGCCTCGGGGTCTGTTGTTCGAGGGGGCACGTCTCCGTCCCCCCTGATCGAGTTTTGGCTGGTGGCAGTGGATACTACTTTTTATATTCGACCGCAAATATATCTCTATGGGATTTTCCTATTGTTCGAGGCTACCAACTTTAATTATTTAATTCTTATAGCCTCGAACATACCGCCGGTTTATTTATTTAATATTAATTCACCGGTTGGTATTTTTTGCCAGAACTCGATTCTAGTTGGCGTTTGTGTTCTCTTCTGTGACTCCAACCCAAGTCGAGCCCTTTGTTCCAGTTTTTGGCGGGCTTCTCCACAGAAGCCTCTAAAAGTGGTGCCACTCTGTCTGGGTACCACAAGGGGTGCGGGAGTGGGTTTAGGCACCCTGGACTGAGTTACCTTGGTAACTCAAGTCGCACTCTTGTGTGATTGGTCCAAGTGGTGAGCCTCCCTGCTCACCACTTAGCATGTTTGATTGACAGCTAGGCTGAGTGAATGGGGGTATGCTGCATAAAAGCAGGGCTTTGGGGACTGGAACTTCAGAAGTCGCCACAGGACCTAGGAATCCGAGGAGGGAGAAGCTGAGCCGGCCTGCAACGACGACACCACCGGTGGAGCCCTGCTGAACCGTCTCACCACGCCGTTTTCCCAACGACAGAGGAGATCTCCAGCCCGGAGAGTCTTCTTCCTTCGACTGGTTGGGATAACCAGTCTACCTTCTTTTCGCCTTCCTGGAGCATCTTGTGGCCGCCTTGCCTGTGCCAAGCACCCCGGCAACCAGGATACCACGTTTTCACCACTACCGCAAACCGAAAGGGTAGTACCTTTGTACCAGAGAACTCCGCGGCTGGTTTCTTCCCTGGCAGTGCAACGACCTTCATCCTTCCTCCACGACGAGATCTTCTCTTCCTCTGGACGACGCTGCGACTTGCACCCGCTGCCAGGAACAACTGCCCCCGCTGGAGGATCCTCTCCATTTAAGGTACTGTGTTCCGCCTGGGTTCCCTTGCAACCGTTTGAACGGGGTGTATTAAATCCTCGTCTCTCGAACCTGGGTAAGCCTGGGACACCTTAGCTAACTTTCCTGTACTGAACTAAACCTTTTTAGAACTACCTCCACAAACTTTGAAGACTCTGTGTAACTGTCTGATCTTGGGCATCTTCCGCCTGGCTCCCTCGAAAGTGGGCCTGGCACCTAAGCTTCCTTGCTCACCAGTAGACTGTGTCTTCCTAACTTGCTGTGGTTCTTTAAAAAGTGTTTAGTGTGTATGCTTCCATAATTCTGCTTTTCCCTCCCTTTTTATTTAACTTGTTGGAGTGCCATCGAACGTTAAGCGCTCACCTCTGTCTGGAAATAAGTGGTGTTAACTAAGACTTGTCCAACAAGTAATCAGGGATGTACATATGATAATAGTGATTGTGTTTTGAACTTATCTTACCAATTTAGTGCTAGTGTGTTTTATAAGTGTGTGTTAAATAAATAATTATATACTTTTACACCCAAGCTCTGGTCAGTGTTTGCTTGTACTACTGTATTTCTGTACCTATTTTGTATGCTCTGTATACTGCCTAACTCTTCTTGAGGGAAGTCTGACTGTTCAGCCACAGCTACCAAGTGAATCTGTGTGGTACAGACTGCTACCAAGTGGGGTTACTGCCAAACACCTGTAGTCTTAAATCTTTTGCCGTGGTCCCTAAGGGAACTGCACAGGTTTCTGCCTAACACTGGTGTACAGCGGTGGGAATTGTATTGAGTATACATTTTAGTGTGCTTAAAGATACCTTAGTGCAACTAACCAAAAAGCTTAGCACTAAAAGAAATATTTTCTAAAAACCTGTCAACTATGGAAAGTTATAGTCAAGAGTCCCTTGCTACAAAAACTGCTGATTGTTTAAGAGTTCTCTGTAAGCATAAGAATCTCCTGACTAAAGGCAAGAAAAGGGAGCTAATAGAAAGGTTGTTAGCAAACCAAAGCCTGGATGGTGGTTCAGAGGAACCTACCACTCCTCTGTAGATAACAGCAATGATATTGATATGAATGTTAGTATTGATAACTTGGAGTCAGAAGCAGAAGAGGAAGTGGAAGATGTTAGAGTTGTCTCCCCTGGGCCTCTACCTGCCCTGCCAGCTGTACCCACTGGATCCTTACCAGGTCCTGCACTTAATCTTCAATATATGGAACTAGAAAAAATGAAGCTTGAATTATAATTCAAAAGAATTAATGCTCAAACAGAACAAAAAGAACAACAGCACCAAGAACTAAGGCTCAGAGAAATGGAGCTCAACCATGAGCTTGAAATGAAAAAATTGTCTGTTGAAAGTGCTTCTCTCTCCGAATCCTCTAGGAGTTACAGTCCCAAAAGACCCCGGATGCCTAAGGAGTTGGTGGGTATGTATGAACCAAAGTTGGATGTGTTGGACTGGTTGAGTTTGTTTGAATATAATCATGGGCTCCAGAACATTACAGGAAATGGGTTACTTTTCTAGTTGTTCTCTAGGCTCCCCCCTGTTGCAACTGATGTTGTAATGGAGTTGGGGGAGGAGGATAAGAAGGATTATGAATGTGTGAAACTAGCTTTGATAGCTAGATTTGGGAAGACCCCTTCCCAATACCTTAAGAGGTTTATGACACTCAAAAAGCATGATGGTACCTCTTGGGCTACCTTGGTGAGTGAAAGTTTGAAGAACTTAGAGGGATAGATTAAGGGTTACAAGATGAACACTTATGAAGGAATGAAGAATCTTGTGATGTTGGAGTCAATTTATGATGCCTGCTCTCCTGAGCTCAGACAGCACTTGGCTGATTCAAAGGAATTAGATTCCAGGAAACTAGCTAAGGCTGCTGACTTGTGGGTTGCCAACAGGGCTACTCACAAGGACTCTGGGGTCACTCAGAAAAAGGATGAGGGAAAGCAGCCACCAAAAGGGAACCAATAGATTTCTAATACCTCCCAACCCAAAGAGAGCCTCAAACAACAAAATAACCAGGGTAAGCCCCAGGGTAAACCACAACAGTCTAGTGTACCTTCTGGTCACAAACCAGAAGGAGGTCAGGCCAAGCCACCCTTCCAGAGAGCATTTGGAACATGCTATATCTGTGGGGCAACTGACCACATCAAAGGAGATCCCAGATGTAAGGGTAAACCTGCAGGGATCAGCACAGTCTCCTTAGCCTTCACTCCTGAGGAGGAAGTCCAAATGGCTAGTGTTCACTTTGAAGTCTTTGCTGAAGAACCTTTGGGTCTTCAAGCAAGTGTAACAGTAGAGTCCATGGGTCTGGTTAGTGATAAGAATAGGGGTGTGTACAACTCCATACCAGAAAACTCTAAATTTTATTATCTGGACAGTGTTCTTGTCAATGGCCAGAATACTCCTGCCAGGCGAGACTCTGGGGCCAGCAGAACAGTAGTGGATGAAAGCTTTTTCAGGCCTGAGGATGTTGCTAAGGCACCCAAAGTGCCATGATGCCTACCCCCGGAGCACCAGGCCAGGCCCAGCACCCCCGGGAGCAGGCATCATGCCCCCGGGTAAAAGCCCAGTGGCCCCTTATAGGGTCTCTTTGGACTCTGTCCTGGCGCCTTTGGCGCCAGGCTCATGTTGGACATCAGTCCTGGCGCCATAGGTGCCAGGCTCATAAAGGAAGGTGTTTGGTGCACTTACCTGATGCAGACCATGCTGCATACTCACCTGATGCAGACCATGCTGCATGAAGACCCAAGTCAAATGAGGCTTAGGAGGGACTATTTTACTGAAGGGACTATTTTGTTACTTGGGTGGGGCTGTGGAAGAATACTTACCTAGGACTTCTTCCAAGGCTATTTAAGCCACGCCCGGACAGCCACACGTGCTTCGCGTTGTTCTGCATCCCAGTAGCTGAATGCTCACCGTGTCTGCTCCTGCACCTGGACTCCAGCCACGCCCGCCTCGAACCTGGAACACCTGTAAGGAAAGAAGAGAAGAGAAAGGTGAAAACCAAGAACTTATTCAAACTTCTTACCTGCATCCGGAATCTTCACGCCAGAATTCTTGAAGAAAGACTTCCATTTAAAAGCATTGCGTTGCTCGCTGCAGCGCCGCACTTCACTCACCTGTCCTCGAGACATCTCCCGGCTCCATCGTGGCTGTCAGCACCGGTCGCCACATCTCAGAACCTAGGGGAGAGAAGAAGAGACAAAAGGTGAGCAGCGGGAACACAGGAGGAAAGCCGAATTTTCAGCCATAATACTTACCGGCTTTTCTTGGTGAACCATTCCACATTTCGGGTCGGGCGCCGCTTCGTTGGCAGGTACCGCACCCCGGCCCCTATGGGGAATGGACAAAAGACATTACTGGGGAATTATAAAGACATTTAGAGGGGTCGCCCTCATCACTAACTCACCTGATTTTACCATTGGCAATTTAACCCCTCAACGCATCGCATTCGTTCTGCACCTGAAATAAAGGACAGATCGCAGGTTAGGAAGACAACATAAAAAGAGGCTCACACTTGAACTTTTGAATCTTCATACTTACGGCGTATCGCTCAGAAAAGTCAAGTGGATTTTGTCAGCGCCATTCTGAAAACCAGTGAAGTAACTGGACGAACGCACGCCCCTGCACCAGAAGCAGGATGGAGAGTTCATCCTTCCAAACCATAAGGTGAGCTTAAACCGGGGGTTTTGGAGGAAGTCTGAGAAGAACGAAGAGGGAAAGGGGGGAGCAAGCACACTATTCTGCAGACAGTTAATCCCCTTTCTCATCTGCAGAAGGATATTCTTACGGGCCAGACAAGCAAGATTTGGGGGTCCTGTTCAATCGGTGGTCCGAGTTCTGCGCATCACGCTTGAAGAGGCCACAGCAACCCAGACTAGACCAGCGCCTCCGTGGGAGCCAGGTGAGCATTACAGAACGTGAAGCCTTCCTACAAATTCCCACCCAGGCGCTATGGAAACTTCTGAGACTGACCAGTTGGCCCAACTAATGGGGGAATTACGGGCCGAAGTACACGCCGCTCGTCAAGAGACTAATGCTCTCAGGAGGGAAGTGATTGTAACAAAGGAAAGAGCTGATGACCTGGCTAGACAGCTTTTGCAATGTCAAGCTGGACAAACTCCTTTACCCGGTTCTGGGGGGAACCCCGCTCCTGTGCTTTCCAGTAACCCGGTGCAGATTAATCTACCTGGAAACATGCCGCTGGCCCCACCCGAATGCTTTGCTGGGGACCCCAAACGATTCGCCGTATTCATGAATCAGTGTCGTTTGCATTTCCTATGCAGACCTGGGGCCTTCCCTAATGACCAGACCAAGGTAGCCTTTGTATTGTCATATCTCAGCGGCAGTGCTGCCGATTGGTCAGTTCCACTGGTAACTCAAGATGACCCGATTCTTCGTGATTTTCAAGGATTTCAAGCAAGCATGGAAAGGTTATTTGCTCGTCACTCCCAGGGGCAGGCTCTGGATGACGAACTTCTATCTCTGCGACAGGGCAATCAAGACCTCCTATCCTACATTGCAACCTTTAATAGACTAATTGTGGAAACTGGGTGGCCAGAGGGTAAAAGAATCACGTTATTTTATCGAGGTCTACGCGGAGAACTTAAAGATGTCCGGGCCCAAGTTGTAAATCCGCCCCAAGAATGCTCAGAATATATAGACTTAGTGGTCCAATTGGATCACAGACTGCAAAACAGAAAAGCAGATCGGTCCAAGTTTGAGACCTGGGTGTTGGTCAAGACCCACGCTAACCTCAAGGGGGCTGAAGCCTCTGAGCCAATGCAAATCGGAGGGGTTAAAGGACCTCTAACTCAAAAGGAACGTGAAAGAAGACGGCAGATGAAATTATGTCTTTATTGTGGGTCCTCTGGACACTTTCTACGAGATTGCCCGGCAAAGCCGCCCAAGAAGGTGGTAGGAGCCGCTGATAAAATCCATGAAAACTCTGTATCGGGAAACGACCACGCCCGACAAGCGTAGGGGTCTGCTTGCCGAGCTTGAAAACTAACTCTCAGACCTCGCATTTCATTGTGCCAATGGTCCTCGTAGATCCGGAACAGCCTAAGCGGTTGCATGCAATAAAGGCATACATCGATAGTGGGGCTATAGGAAACTATGTGGATCGTGAATTGGTCTCCAGGATTAACCTTCCTCTGCGTCCTAAAACCAGCAAAGATGTCATCACCACAGTTGATGGAACCGAAATTGCTTCTGGACCGGTAACACATTCCACAGCTGAGGTGATACTTGTAGGTCCGGACGGCCATCGGGAGGCAGTTGTGTTTGATGTAATCAAGGCTCCACAGTTTCAGGTTATTCTCGGAATCCCTTGGTTAGAGACACATAATCCTCGAATTGATTGGCGAGCGAAGAGAATAACCTTCCCAGATTGTGCACAAACCTGCTACCCAGAAAATCTGAAGATCAGTCTAGCATCAGTAACCTCTGTCTCCATGCAACTACCTCCGGAATACCAAGACTTTCAGGACGTCTTCCAAAAGGAACAGGCCAACACGTTACCTCCTCACAGATCGTACGATTGCCAAACCGATCTGGTGCCCGGTGCACAACCCCCTTGTAGCAGGATTTATGCCCTTACTGAACCCGGAGAATCTGCATTTGAGACAATATTTAGATCAATACCTAGCCAATGGTTTCATTCGCCCGTCAAAGTCTCCGGCATCCTCGGCTTTGTTCTTTGTGCCAAAAAAAGAAGGCGACCTTAGAACTTGTATCGATTACCGCGCATTGAACCAGATAACTGTTAAAAATCGTTACCCTCTGCCTTTGATCCCTGAACTCCTTGACCAGGTGAAGGACGGTTGCGTATACACCAAGTTAGATCTCCGGGGGGCTTATCATCTGGTACGAGTAAAATATGGACTATTCGAATACAAGGTGATGCCTTTCGGGTTGTGCAACGCGCCTGCTGCCTTCCAATTCTTCATGAACGATGTCCTTCGGGAACTCATCGATATCTGTATTGTCGTGTATATCAATGACATTCTGGTGTACTCCTCTTCAGAATCAGATCACAGAAAACATGTCAGGGCCGTCCTAGAGAAATTGCGCCAGCACAAACTGTTTGCAAAGCTGGAAAAATGCGTTTTCCATACCACCGTGGTTGAGTTTCTTGGATTCATCCTGACACCTAAAGGGGTCCGAATGGACTCACGGAAAGTGGATGCCATCCTCAAATGGCCATCACCTAGTTCGGTGAAAGGTGTCCAAAGCATGCTTGGTTTTGCCAATTTTTATCGCAGGTTTATCCCGGAATTTTCACGTGTGGTGCAACCCATCACTGCACTCTTGCGGAAAAATAAACGTTTTGAATGGACCGAGGAAGCTGAACAGGCCTTTCAGGAATTGAAAGCTAAATTTACGTCCGGACCTATTTTGAAACATCTGCGTCCCGATCTCCCGTATATAGTCGAAACCGACGCGTCCAGCTTAGACATGGGAGCTGTCCTGTCTCAGAGAGACCCAGAAACCGACCAACTGCACCCCGTAGCATTTTGGTCCAGAAAGTTCTCGCCGCCGGAGATAAATTATGCAATCACCGATAAGGAATTATTAGCTATTAAGTCCGCCTTTAAGGCTTGGCGGCATTATCTTCTTGGCGCCAGGCATACCATCACCGTGATCACTGATCACCGAAATTTACAATATTTAAAAACTGCCAAGGCTCAGTCTTCACGACAGCTCCGATGGGCTTTGTTCTTTGCTGAGTTCGATTTTGTAATCGCTTACCGTCCCGGCTGTAAGAATGGCAAAGCGGACACGCTATCTCGAATTGGAATGGGAAAAATGGACACAAACTCAGAACCTGTGCCGATAATTCCCGAACAAAGAATTATGGGGATAACCACTTTACAAACCCTTGAAGACATTTAAGCATGGGTAAAACAATTCCTGGTCTCTTCAGCCTTGCAGGATTGGATCAAAAGGGGGTCTTACTTTTCAGTCAACGATGGCTTACCTTACTTCCAAGGACGCTTATTTTTGCCAGAAAAGGAATTGCAAGAACTGGTTATTTCCCGTCATCATAATACTCTGATGGAAGGACATCCTGGCATTGCCAAAACAGAGGAAAAAATTAAACGACAATTCTGGTGGCCTTCCTGGCGAAAGGACATTAAATCTTTCGTGATGTCCTGTGGAGTTTGCGCCCAAAACAAAGGTCAAAAAACAAAACCCGCCGGTCTTCTTCAACCCTTAGACATTCCACCAGCACCTTGGCACACCTTGTCACTAGATTTTATCACGGACCTGCCCTCTTGTAATGGATACAATACTATTCTGGTTGTGGTGGATTTATTTTCCAAGATGGCCCATTTTATTCCGTTGAAAGGATTACCTTCAGCTTTTGTTCTTGCCAAGGAATTCCTCGAAAATATCATCCGTTTGCATGGATTTCCGTCCATACTAGTCTCCGATCGGGGAAGCCAGTTTATTTCTCATTTTTGGAAAAAGTGTTGTCAACTGGCACAAATCGACGTAAGACTCTCAACCAGCCACCACCCACAGACCGATGGTCAGACGGAGAGAACGAACCAGACCCTTGAACAATATCTACGATGTATGTTGCACCAATCGGAGGGTAATTGGAAGGATATTTTATGGGTGGCTGAATATGCATACAATAACTCGATACACTCTGGAATTGGTCAGAGCCCCTTTTATACCCTATATGGACATCATCCTCGTACTTCAGACTTGGACTCACCTTTGAGCCTTGACATGCCCGCAGTGGACCATTTGCATTCTACGATTACTCAAGCCTTCAAGGATGCAACTGCACACTTACAACATGCGAAAGGGAAATACAAAAAGAATGCAGATCTGCATCGAAGAGAGGCGCCTCCATACCAAATAGGGGATCAAGTATGGTTGGCTACCAAACACTTATCGCTCAACGGACCTCGGACTTTTAATCCAAGGTATTTAGGCCCTTACTCGATCAAAGCTATAATTAACCCAGCCAGCTAACATGCGGATTCACCCCGTTTTTCATGTGTCAGTTTTGAAACCAGTGCAACCAGGAACCAGATTAATAAAGCCACCAGAACCAATCCAGATAGATGGGGAGCCTGAATTTGAGGTGAAGAACATTTTAGATTCTAAGATCTCAAAATCAAAACTTTTCTATCTAATTAATTGGAAGGGGTATGGGCCTCAGGAAAGGTCTTGGGAACCCAGCGACCACGTACATGCACCTCGGCTAGTAAAAAGGTTCCATCGCGATTTTATAAACAAACCGAAACCTCCAGAGGGAACGACCTTGGGAGGGGCCTTGGGGGGGAGTGCTGTCATGATGCCTACCCCCAGAGCACCAGGCCAGGCCCAGCACTCCCGGGAGCAGGCATCATGCCCCCGGGTAAAAGCCCAGCGGCCCCTTATACGGGCTCTTTGGACTCTGTACTGGCGCCTTTGGCGCCAGGCTCATGTTGGACATCAGTCCTGGCGCCATAGGCGCCAGGCTCATAAAGGAAAGTGTTTGGTGCACTTACCTGATGCAGACCATGCTGCATACTCACCTGATGCAGACCATGCTGCATGAAGACCCAAGCCAAATGAGGCTTAGGAGGGACTATTTTACTGAAGGAACTATTTTGTTACTTGGGTGGGGCTGTGGAAGAATAGTTACCTAGGACTTCTTCCAAGGCTATTTAAGCCACGCCCGGACAGCCACACGTGCTTCGCGTTGTTCTGCATCCCAGCAGCTGAACGCTCACCGTGTCTGCTCCTGCACCTGGACTCCAGCCACGCCCGCCTCGAACCTGGAACACCTTTAAGGAAAGAAGAGAAGAGAAAGGTGAAAACCAAGAACTTATTCAAACTTCTTACCTGCATCCGGAATCTTCACGCCAGCATTCTTGAAGAAAGACTTCCATTTAAAAGCATTGCGTTGCTCGCTGCAGCGCCGCGCTTTACTCACCTGTCCTCGAGACATCTCCAGGCTCCATCGCGGCTGTCAGCACCGGTCGCCACATCTCAGCACCTATGGGAGAGAAGAAGAGACAAAAGGTGAGCAGAGGGAACACAGGAGGAAAGCCGAATTTTCAGCCATAATACTTACCGGCTTTTCTTGGTGAACCATTCCACATTTCGGGTCGGCGCCGCTTCGTTGGCAGGTACCGCTCCCCGGCCCCTATGGGGAAAGGACAAAAGACATTACTGGGGAATTCTAAAGACATTTAGAGGGGTCGCCCTCATCACTAACTCACCTGATTTTACCATCGGCAATTTAACCCCTCAACGCATCGCCTTCGTTCTGCACCTGAAATAAAGGATAGATCACAGGTTAGGAAGACAACATAAAAAGAGGCTCACACTTGAACTTTTGAATCTTCATACTTACGGCGTATCGCTCAGAAAAGTCAAGTGGATTTTGCCAGCGCCATTCTGACAACCAGTGAAGTAACTGGACGAACGCGCGCCCCTGCACCAGAAGCAGGATGGAGAGTTCATCTTTCCAAACCATAAGGTGAGCTTAAACCGGGGGTTTTGGAGGAAGTCTGAGAAGAACGAAGAGGGAAAGGGGGGAGCAAGCACACTATTCTGCAGACAGTTAATCCCCTTTCTCATCTGCAGAAGGATATTCCTACGGGCCAGACAAGCAAGATTTGGGGGTCTTGTTCAATCGGTGGTCCGAGTTCTGCGCATCATGCTTGAAGAGGCCACAGCAACCCAGACTAGACCAGCGCCTCCGTGGGAGCCAGGTGAGCGTTACACAAAGGTCCCACTAAGATGTCTGGAGGCCCTGTCCAAATGGTTCCAATGCTACCAGCCCTCATTCAGTGTAATGACATGACAGTGTTGATTCCTGTCAGTGTTCAGACTGAGGTGCCTGGGAGAGTCCTGTTGGGGAATGATCTAAGAACTCTAGGAGTAGTTTCCAGTACCCCCAGGCCTCCCAGTATGGAGACCCAGAACCAAACCAAATTGGCTAGAGAGGCCACCTTAAGGAACCACTCTAAGCCTGTGGGAACCTCTACTGAGAACCCCACTACAAGCCCCGGTGTTGGTAAATTGACCTCTGACCTAGGCAAATTTCAGGCTAAAATGTTAGGGAAATGGGAGCCCCAACCAAGCTCCATTATTGCTCCCCCAGTTATAGAGTCTGTGACTCCCACTGCTTCTGAGGAAGAGGTGGATAGACCCACTGGAACCCTAACTAGGCCTAAGAGAACTGGTAATTCTCAGTGCTGGTGGAAAACCAGAAAAGAAAAGTCTAAGGCCAAAAACCTTCAGACTGTTGGACCTTCCACAGAAGACTCCAACCCAATTCCTATTCTTAAGGGGGAAACTCCTAAAGTAGGTAAAGGTAGATCTAAGAGGAAGGAGAAGCATGAACCTTGCTTATCTCCATCCTCTCCAACCAAGAGGCCTAAAATCCAACCTTCTCCCAACAGAGAGGTGGTGAGGACCTCCGGAGGCCCCTCTAGATCTAAGGGAATCCTTTATAAGGACCCCTTGAAAAGGCCTATCACAGGTTCAGAAGTTGTACCAACTTCTGAGGGACTGGTCAACCAGATCCCCTATAGTTTCAAAAAGACTGACGTTCCTCAAAGGGTTTGTAGGTCATATAGCTTACAAAAGAAATCCTTTGATTTGACCATAGAACATAGGTCAGGGTGTCACCATCAAAATGCTGATGGACTCTCTAGGATGTATATCATCGACTAGAGGTATGAGGTTGATCCAGGAGTGGATTAAATCCTCCTGTCCCTTAGTCTGGGGGGGGCGAGTGTTAGGGAGAATTCTTTGTAAGGCTAATTTCCCAAACCTAGTGAGTCCCCCAGCACCTTTGCTGGATTTCTTGGGGTTTATTTTTTTCTCTCCTGCTAAGAGTGAGATTCTTTTGCTACCACTCTTAGACATGATTTGAGGTGTTCCTTTAACTTTCCATGTGTTTTATGGGCTATGGGGTCTTTTACTCCATAGGGTCTCATGTGTTTTTGGTATATAGGTCACACAGTACCCTCCGTGCTGTAACCCAGGAGTGTCGTAGCGACCCCCCAACATAGACTCCATACCCTGGGACTGACTACTGTCTCCCAGGGCATGTAAAGTCACCATTGGCTTTGCTAGTCCCAAATTATGAACAGAAACCAGTACAAACCATCATATTGTGGACGTACTGGTCAGGGCAATTCGATTGCCCCGGGGTCTGTTGTTCGAGGGGGCACGTCTCCGTCCCCCCTGATCGAGTTTTGGCTGGTGGCAGTGGATACTACTTTTATATTCGGCCGCGAATATATCTCTATGGGATTTTCCTATTGTTCGAGGCTACCAACTTTAATTATTTAATTCTTATAGCCTCAAACATACCGCCGGTTTATTTATTTAATATTAATTCACCAGTTAGTATTTTTTGCCAGAACTCGATTCTAAAATGGCGTTTGTGTTCTCTTCTGTGACTCAAACTCAAGTCGAGCCCTTTGTTCCATTTTTTGGCGGGCTTCTCCACAGAAGCCTCCAAAAGTGGTGCCACTCTGTCTGGGTACCACAGGGGGAGTGGGAGGGGGTTTAGGCACCCTGGACTGAGTTACCTTGGTAACTCAAGTTGCACTCTTGTGTGATTGGCCCAAGTGGTGAGCCGGCCGGCTCACCACTTAGCATGTTTGATTGACAGCTAGGCTGAGTGAATAGGGGTATGCTGCATAAAAGCAGGGCTTTGGGGACTGGAACTTCAGAAGTCGCCACAGGACCTAAGAATCCGAGGAGGGAGAAGCTGAGCCGGCCTGCAACGACGACACCACCGGTGGAGCCCTGCTGAACCGTCTCACCACTTTTCCCAACGACAGAGGAGATCTCCAGCCCGGAGAGTCTTCTTCCTTCGACTGGTGGGGATAACCAGTCTACCTTCTTTTCGCCTTCCTGGAGCATCTCGTGGCCGCCTTGCCTGTGCCAAGCACCCCGGCAACCGGGATACCACGTTTTCACCACTACTACGAACCGAAAGGGTAGTGCCTTTGTACCGGAGAACTCCGCGGCTGGTTTCTTCCCTGGCAGTGCAACGACCTTCATCCTTCCTCCATGGCAAGATCTTCTCTTCCTCTGGACGACGCTGCGACTTGCACCCGCTGCCAGGAACAACTGCCCCGCTGAAGGATCCTCTCCATTTAAGGTACCGTGTTCCGCCTGGCTTCCCTTGCAACCGTTTGAATGGGGTGTATTAAATCCTCGTCTCTCGAACCTGGGTTAGCCTGGGACACCTTAGCTAACTTTCCTGCACTGAACTAAACCTTTTTCGAACTACCTCCACAAACTTTGAAGACTCTGTGTAACTGTCTGATCTTGGGCATCTTCCGCCTGGCTCCCTTGAAAGTGGGCCTGGCACCTAAGCTTCCTTGCTCATCAGTAGACTGTGCCTTCCTAACTTGCTGTGGTTCTTTAAAAAGTGTTTAGTGTGTATGCTTCCATAATTCTGCTTTTCCCTCCCTTTTTATTTAACTTGTTGGAGTGCCATCGAACGTTAAGCGCTCACCTCTGTCTGGAAATAAGTGGTGTTAACTAAAACTTGTCCAACAAGTAATCAGGGATGTACATATGATAATAGTGATTGTGTTTTGAACTTAGCTTACCAATTTAGTGCTAGTGTGTTTTATAAGTGCGTGTTAAATAAATAATTATGTACGTTTACACCCAAGCTCTGGTCAGTGTTTGCTTGTACTACTGTATTTCTGTACCTATTTTGTATGCTCTGTATACTGCCTAACTCTTCTTGAGGGAAGTCTGACTGCTCAGCCACAGCTACCAAGTGAATCTGTGTGGTACAGACTGCTCCCAGGTGGGTTTACTGCCAAACACCTGTAGTCTTAAATCTTTTGCAGTGGTCTCTAAGGGAACTGCACAGGTTTCTGCCTAACACTGGCGAGCTGGCATGCAAATACCAGCCCACGTCCATGGCCTGTTTGTAAGGCCCCTGTCTGCTCCCTGTCCTCTACTGTAACACTATCCTCTTCCCCTCCCCTCTGATTGCCTGTGATGTTGTATGCCGTTCGTCTGCCCCCTCCCCCTGGTTGCCTGTGATGTTGTATGCTGTTCATTCTGCCCCCTCTCCATGGTTGCCTGTGGTGTTTTATGCCATTCGTCTGGCCATCTCCCCCTGGTTGCCTGTGAGGTTGTATGACGTTTGTTCTGCTTTCTCCCCCTGATTGCCTTTGTTGGTGTATGCCTTTCGTTCTGCCCCCCTCCCTCTGGTTGCCTGCAATGTTGTATGCCGTTCATCTGCCCTCCTCCCCTTTGTTGCCTGTGATGTTGTATGCCGTTCGTCTGCCTCCCTCCCCCTGGTTGCCTGTGATGTTGCATGCCGTTCATCTGCCCCACTCCCCCTGGTTGCCTGTGATGTTGTATGATGTTCGTTCCACCCATCCTGGTTGCCTGTGATGCTGTATGCCGTTCGTATGCTCCCCTCCCCCTGGTTTCCTGTGATGTTGTATGCCGTTTATTCTGCCCCCCCCCTGTTGCCTGTGATGTTGTATGCCATTCCCTTGCGCCCTCCCCCTGTCTTGTATGCATGTGTTTCCTGCCTTCGGCTTATTCCGGGCCAATCCTGCTTTGTACTGGTCTCTTTTCATCCGTCAAAGGGACCCATAAATCTACAGATAGGACACTGTTGGTATATTTCTTTTAAGATTTTTTTTATCTTTGTCTATCCTGCCCTCCCATCCCCCTTACTTTCCCTCTTCCCCCCTATCATACCACAGCAGGAGTCTGTCTTGATACACTTTTGCTCTACCATCACCGTCTTGTTGCAAATGCTTGGTTTTGACTTTGTGGACTCATTTGACTCATGGTGCTCTCCCATCTGTATTCTCATGTCAGACTTCCCCTGCATCATGTACCATGCTGTGCCCATCTTTATCCTGAATCCTGGCTCACATTTGCTGTTCCCTGCAACATTATGTGCTATTACTGACTTCTGCAACTGTATTAGTCTCTCCCCTCTTGTTTCTCCACTCTTTTCTCACTGCTTTACTCTTGTTATCTCCTCTTTTCCCTCTCTCCCTTTTCCCTTTCTCTTCTCCCCTTCTTCCCTCTCTTTATTCTATGCACTAACTCTATCAGAATTGTCTTCGGACATAGTATGATAGCTACACTGTCCGTTTCACCCCCTCCCTTTCGTTTCTCTTCCTCACCCTCCCTCTCCAGCATTATGTGAAATGTCATCAGGCCTAGTACGATTGGCGCTTGTTTTGTTTCTCTCCTTCCTTATCCTCCTCCTAACCCTCTACTCTTGTAATCTTCCGGCTCTATCAAAAATGTCAGGTCTAATACGTCAGACGCCTGTCGGTCCCCATTCCTTCCCTTCTACCTCCTCCCTTCCTTATCTTTGTTTTAGCTCTTGCACTATTTGAAATGACGCCAGGCCGAGTACGATGGTTAATTTTGCATCCTTATTGTTCAAGACCTTGGGACTCATCACGAGTTGGGCAGTATCCCGGCGGTATTACCGCCGGGATAGTGCCCGCGCTAATAGCGTTACTGCCACCCGGTCCAGCGCATTAACTCCGGATCAAGGGTTGGGCGGTAATGGGTATTGCCCTGGGGCATTTTCTGCACAATTAGCGTGTGCTAATAGCACTGCGCTAATTGAACTCGAAAATTGGCATTTATCCGGCAAATTTACCCCCACCTTGAAGCTGGGAGTAAATGCTGCCAGACACATGTTTGGGCGGACCCTTAAATGCGGTGGTAATAGTGTTACCACTGCATTTAGGAACTACTGCCCAACTAGTGATGAGGCCGAAACACTAGCCATGCACAGTCAAACTTTTATTTGCCATTTACTGTAAATGAAGTTTGTTTACAGTAAATGTCAAATAGACATTTCAAACATCCCCATACTCGCCAGCAAGGGCAAGTACAATGCAAATGTAACAGAAAACCTTATTAAAGGGAATATATGCTACCATACTTGCATTTATTTAATACTTTGCTTGCATGTTTCCTTACATGATTTGAACTCATATTTTGCATACATTTCTTCTTTTACGCCAGTCTTTATTTGAGCATAATAGTCCTGTTTATCAACTGATTGGGATCAACACCTCCAGATTACACGTTTTAAATTGGAAAGATCATCACCATTTGTCCTCCTAATCAGAAAACAGTATAGTACTCTATCCCTGTATCCTGCCTTGCAATCATCTGGTTTTATGCAATGTCCTCCCAAATGTCATCCTATCTTCATTGTATATCTGTAAAATGCTTTAGGAACATTCATATATTCGCATGCAATTGCTGCTGTAGATCAACTCACCCAAAGCAGTACAAGAAGCTATACAAAATCTTTTATTGGCAGATTATTGAAAGTAAAGTGGATGACATATATCAAGGTGTGAAGGTTGCATGGAAAATATGAATGTAAACAACAAGAATTCTCATGGTAAATGACATTCTGTCGCTAGTATCTTTACTAGGTAAGACACTTTCACCAACTTGCACAGAAGGCCACTTGTCTTTCTCAAACAAATACAAAGATGTTAATTTGCAAAAATACATACATATTTTATTTATTTTTATACATTTTATTTCAAAAAGATCTCATAATTCAATTTTATAACTCTGTAGAAATTCAGTGTGGTGGTATGTACCACAGGACCAACATAACATATAACAATATTAAACATGCATGTGTATATTACACTCAATACTTCTCACTTCAAGACACTCACTCTCAATTCATTTGTACTCATACTTCATCAGACACCCGACATGTTTCTTTCTATTCATACCATTTAATAACATATTTTATGGAAATTCTTCCGGGGAGCGGGGGGGGAGGGATCTGTGTAAACACCACATCATCCTATATGACAATACTAGGACATGGACTATCAAAAACTTGTCAACATCGATTTCTACAAACACTTCTAATTGCACATATATCCCACTTTCAGGTCCTTCCTGTTGCCACCAGTGTTGGTTCTAATGTGAACGTGACCTGCGCAATGGCATATGAAAAAAGAACTTAATACCTCCATTTGGTATTTTATTTACATTAGCCAAATCCTATCAACTGTATGATCATTCTCTCGTCTCTCTATTCTGGCCAAGATAATGCAATTGGCGGCCATGAGGAAGGGCCTGTATGCGGTAATAAGTATATAGGCAGAGGCTGATGCAGGCGCGTTGGTTTGTCTTTTGAGGGATAAGGTAGAATCAAGATAAATACCCAGGGTTTTGGCATCAGTGGATACCTTGATTGTATTGCCGTCAATGATAAATGATTTGAAGGACGGGTCCAGTTTATTGAGTCTGGGGTGGGAGCCTAAAATGAGTAACTCAGTCTTTTCATCGTTTAAGCAGAGCCCATTATGTGCCATCCAAGCCTGGATAACTATATAAACATTGTTAAGGGCTTCAGAATCAGTCGCGTAGTCACCAGTGATAGGGATGAGTATCTGAGTGTCATCAGCATAATTAGTGTAGGTGACACCCAGACAGTCGAGAATATCAAAGAGTGGCTTTGTGAAGACATTATACAATGTGGGTGAGACACAGGACCCTTGTGGGACCCCACAAAGGACTGGAGAAGGTTCAGCTGATGTGGAAGGGGAGAAGACCTGCATAGTTCTGTTAGCCAGAAAGGATCTGATTCGGGAGGTAGCTTCCTCAGAAGAATGGGCCGCAGCTTAGAGGTGGTGGCAGAGACTTTGGTGGTTGACCAAATCAAATGCTGCCGATAGGTCTAGCAAAAGTAGGAGGGCCATCTTACCCTTGTCATTGAGGTCTTCGTTTTGTGATTTTAAGTCTATGAGGGCAGTTTCTGTTCCATGCCTCGGTCGGAATCCGGATTGTCAGAGGCCAAGGAGTTTATTGGATTCTAAATAATCCTGGATTTGTAAATAGGCAGTGCGGTCCAAGATTTTCAGTAAAAAGGGTACTGTGGTAATGGGTCTGTGATTTGATGGGTTGCGAGAATCTAAGGTAGGTTTTTTTGGAGGTATTAAGTACTTTTTTCATATGTCATTCTGCAGGTCACTTTCACATTAGAACCAACACTGAAGAACATAAAAGTGGGATATATGTGCAATCAGAGGTGTTTGTTGAAATCTATGTTGACAAGTTTTGGATAGTACATGTCCTAGTATTGTCATATAGGATAGTGTGATGTTTTACACAGCGCCCCCCCCCTGAAGAATTTCCATAAAATGTTTTATTAAATGGTATGAACGGAAAGAAACATGTCGGGTGCCTGATGAAGTATGAGTACAAATTAATTGAGTGACAGTGTCTTGAAGTGAGTAGTATTGTGAGTAATATACACATTAATTTTTAATATTGTTATATGTTATGTTGTCCCTGTGTTACATACCACCATATTGAATTTCTACAGAGTTATAAAAATAGAATTATGAGATCTTTTTGAAAACTTTTTTTTGTATATAAATAAATATAATATGTATGTATTTTTGCAAATGAACGTCTTTGTATTTGTTTGAGAAAGACAAGTGGCCTTCTGTGCAGGTTGGTTTTAGTGTTTAAGCTAGTAAAGATACTAGCGAGAGAATGTCATTTCCAATGAGAACTCTTGTTGTTTAGAGTGATAGTCTTGTTGTTAGTTTGCGTAGTTATATAAAATTACCTCACCTCTCTCCTTTTGTTGTGTATGGAAAATACGAAACATATGTAAAACAGAGTTCCTCGCTTGGAAGCCTCCAGGAATGGTTTGTAGGCCATGTAAATCAAGTATGATATCTATTTTTCAGTTTTCCTATAAAGAGATAACCATTTTTTGTTTTCTAGAAAAATGGATTCTGAAGACACTCAATATATTCAACAATTCCTTTACGCAACTATTGAAAATGCACTGGGAATGCAGAAATAGACCCAGGCCTGTGGTGAGTAACTCTACCCCCTGCTTTTCATAGTTTGTATGATTGGGCATCAACATACTTGGGAAATTCAAATGGCAGCAACACAAAAAGCACTCTGCTGTTTGCATTTCAGATGATCTTTATAGCCCCGAACTTCATCAAATAAACCACATCAAAGCAGAAAGATTTTTGGAATTCAGACCTGAGATTAAAACAATTGGCTTCAGAGATTGCATGCTTCACTCTGCCAAGATTATTATTACCCAATCCAGAATCACGAAGGAATTCCTTCCCTTCATTTCAATGATTAGTACAATTTCATCCCGGATATTCTGACTGTGGATAACATTTACACCCTCTCTGAATAGGGACACTTGTATAGCACACGGAACACACCGAGGCATAATAAATGTAACAGTCCCACACGCAGAGGTGAAGACTCTAACCCAGAAAATCCTAACATGCACCCAATAAAGTCAGAGACAAGTACAGATCACATATTAAAGCAAAAGATCTGTCTCAGTCAGGCACGGTGTATGTTATTGTTAGTTTCCTGGGCATGAGTGATTTAGTGTCAGGGGTGCTTTTTTTATCTTTTCGACTAGTCCTGTGTCAAGCCATGCATTTTATAGCCATTTCCTCTCGAGTTCTGTTTTGATGTAATTACCATCCACTGTTTTCATTGATTAACCCAGCTTATGAACTATTAGTCCCTGAAATATCAGACGTATAAGATAACATTATTATTAGTAAACTAAAATGTATTTTTGGGCTGGTGGCAGTGGGAGGTTGGCATTTCTCTTTATAGTTTCTTGTCTCCTTAAGCAACCTTTTTTTTGGCTTGTCTTTTTTTTGCATTTGAATGTTTCCACTTTTATTTGCTATTATTGTTCTTACCCCAGCCTTTGTATCCCTTGTTAGTGCAAATCTTACTGGTTTTTTCATTTTATTACACACTGTCTTTTTAATAATGCCAATTATTAAATCGTACTATTAAAGGTACACTAGAACTTTAGATATATTCTGACGTCTATCATTTTCCTACCTCGGTCTTTCAGAGTTGTCTCTTGGAATGTTGAAAGTGTTTCATATCCCATGAAATAGTAAATATCTCGCTTATTTAAGTTTAAACCTAATATCTCCTGTATTCATGAGACCCAAATCAGTGATTAGGAGAGCATGTGATTGAAAGCAGCTTAGATTGGGGAGGTATGTCTCTGAAGCATAAGGTTAAAAGAATGGCATGGCTACTCATTACCATGTTGCTCTTCACATTGGGGTTTACAATTAGATTTAAGTGCAAGATGGATGCTTTTAAACGCCTATGTCAACAAACTTCTTTTACCATTATTAATATCTATGGCCCATTCTCCCTGATCTTATTTTCTGGAACATCTTAAAAGCAAAAATTGTTAGGGATCCACAACAGTAAGAAAATAAAGATGGGGCCTGCAATCAAACAATATATTTGGCTATGTATTGTCAATTCAAGACTTTATCAACTTCAGAACAAGAAAAGCATGCGTACGATTTTGAGCACAACCACATTTACCTAATTCTTGGAGATTTCTAGCCTTGATTTGCTGGAATTTTATTTTACTCTCATATGCACACTTCTTCCTCCCACATTGATCTTGTTTTTAATAATAAAGCCCTGACAAATTTTCTGAGCTTTGGCGATCTCTGATAATGCTCCAGTGGTTTTGATTCTTGATTTGATGGAAAACCATACTTAAAAATAAATGGAGATGTAAAAGCTCCCTATTAAAAAGAACAACTCTTTGTACAAAATATTGACTATTGAAGACTTGCATTTGACATTATTTAGTTCTGATGTCAATGTAGATAACCCAACACACTACACATGGAAGCCTTAAAGCATACCATTTGGGCCACATTGTAGAACACATGACTCCAGGAAAGAACATTTGAAAATTATACTGCTTTATTATTAAAAGAGACTAACATTTTTTGCATATAATTAATAGTTTAGTAGCCAACCCTCTCAAATTTATGCCATAAGGAAAAATCTGAGTTGGGTCATTGGGACTAGATCAAAGAAATAATTTCAGTTCCTACTGTGATGAATCAGATGGTATCATCACTCCTTTCCTGGTGGTGACCTCCTCCCATGTGACGAGGGGACGGCAGCTGCTACCTGATCCTGACCCTGGGGGCAGTTATATGAGGGAGGATCACATGGGGTGAGACAACCTCTGGGAGAGGATTATGGTCTGGTGAGACATAGTATCCCTCTTTCCTTTCTGAAGATACATCTCTGATATTGCAACACCTTCCCTCTTCCACCCATGAAGAGTAGTAAACATCTTTTGTTACAATCCAAAGGCCAACTCTCAAAATGTAACCGGCCTTGTAAAATTATAAAAGCACTTTTTCCAATTGCACAGACTCTTCTAACAAACATAGTTTGCCTTTAAATTCCATTGCAAACAATCATACCATGATTTCAGGTAGGGACTCCGATTCCCACAATCCCCACAACAATGGAACGAGGAAGAGGAGTGGAGTAATGCAGAGCACAGGAATCCACGAGCACAGGTAGCGCTCTAGTGGCAGTGAGCGCATACCTGTGCCCAGGACATTTAAATCATTGAAGCAAGGAACGCAGAGGGGCTGCTGGCAGGAGCGAGTGGCTCATTTCCGTGTAAAGGAACATCTGGGAGGAAGTTGGTGGAGCCAACCGGCTCGGGACCCTAAAGAGAGAAGGCTTCTGGAAGTGGATGACAGACGGCGAGTACACCAGAAGCCAGAGGAGGTATCCTGGGCGTTCACCGGCATCAGAGAACAGCGCTTTGCTCACTAGAGTCCCATGTGAAGCAGAAAAGTAAGCAGGAAAATGGTGGAGAAATGGTTGCAAAGCAGAACGCAACAGGAGACCGTTGCCAGTGGGCTGCAGAAGAGACAAGAAATGCCATCAAGAGCAGGTGAGTCCACGAAGGGACATAGGGAACACCAGAGCAGATTTGCGGCTATGCCAAACTGAGATAATTACATATAACGAAACCAAGAGAGCGAGAAAAGGAACAGTTTATAAAACAGGAGAGAGAAAGACTGATAGAGCAGTTTTCAAAGAGAGGGGACTGTCAAGTTTGTCAATGCATGTTACGAGCATATAAGGGAGACACTAAAGAGGCCATATATAAGAAACAAAGTATATTAGCCAGTGAGGCTAAAAAGCAGAACCATCAAAGGTGGAGTGAGCAGGAGCTAACATATGAAAGAGGCTCTGGCTGGAGAGTACATCAGGCAGCTATAAGTATGTGCATTGGAAAGAAGCCTTGGCAGGAGAGTATACCAGACGATTTCAAGTATGTGCTTTCAAGAAGCCTGGCAGGAGAGTCTTCCAGGCAGTTGCAGATGTGCAAAAGAAATCCCCATAGGGAATTACACCAAGCAAGTTGGAAGTAAATACAAGAACTAACCAGCAGGCTGTGTTGGTTTAAGAGACTTGGGAACAGAAACCCTGCCAGGAGAGTACACCGGGTATCCCACTCAAACATAGTAAGACAATCAGTTTGAAGATAACTTTTGCTGTTGGCCCATGGGAACATCAAGGAATGTTATTTGTAACCCAAGAAATCAACGAAGAATCAAGGGGATGGGAAGGACCCCCTGGAGCAAGGATACCTATCCTTGATAGATTTGTTTTTGTGAGAGTTATACATTTTCCCTTTCTTTTGAAAATCTACAAAGCACTCAAAGTCACAGATATTATCATTCTCACCTTAGAATTCATTTGTTTAGAGTGTAAGGTTCAGAATAGAATTTTGGACACAGGATGGTTTTGTTTTGAGCATTCTGACACTGACAGATCCTTAGTTTTGAGATTAGGTAGAGAAACTCCACAAGTGCAAGGACAGCAAGGCCTTTTCCCCAACCCATTTTATGTTCTAATGAAAGTCATTAGCCAACATCATGTCTAACCTGTGTCCAAGTAGCCTTCCTGACTCCTCACACTACTCAATTTATCTCTCAATTAGATTAATGTAAACACATAAAGTTAACCACTGCATCACTTGCTGTAAATTGCAAAGATGGTTATGGCAATACCACAACTTTGTGTACAGTTCCTGAAGCCCAACAATGCAATTAATCCACTCTTTCACATCATTTATTTACCCAGACCAAATTCTTTTCACAGACCATAGTGCCAAAACATGTTTCGATGACCGGGATAGAGGTGATCAAAAGATGTCCTGGTATTGCAGACATATCTGATTGTCCCTTAATCCATCTTCATTAGGACAGGTTACATGTGTTTAGCAGCTCCTTCTTGAGCTATACAAAACAACAAATAGTAAGGTGACTGTTATACTTACTAAAAACAACGCTAATTCATATTCACACTTGTAGAAAATTATTCTTTTGCCTTTTTTATGACTTTGCACATTGTTAAGACAATACTTCAAACAAACATGAGATTTTGAAAAGTATACGCTGTTATCCCCTTTGTCACACATGGCTCAAGAAATACTCACAGACAGTTCAAGGGTTTTTATTAAGATTTCACAGGGCCCTAGGGCAGTCTCTTGCTCTCTCCTCTGGAAAACCACCTCCTCCCTAAACCAGAACCAGAACTCCTCCCTAAACCAGACGTCCCTCACTCTAGGTTAAAAAATATCGATGATTGACCCCTAATATATAGGTTCTAACTTGTACCATAGGTGAACACCTAAAGACAAAATTACTTATCTATTTACTGTAAGAAACCAGAAGGTGTCTCACCCACTAGTCCCTAGGGATCTGTCATCCAGGTGGCCAGGACACAGCCATAGCTTTTGGATCCAGTTTGTGGGGGTGGACCAGTGCTGGAGGATCACCTGGGTGAGAGGTCTTTGTGGAGTGGGAGTGTAACACCTTTACCCCATCCTAACAAGTGGGATACTTAGTAACTCAACCCCTCCCCCCCTTTCACAACACAGACACTTTGTCACGGACAGCTCGCTATGAGAGAAAACGGACTAACACCAGAGCCGTATACCTGACATGTCCCAATACAATGGTCAGGCCGGGTCAGGCTATTACTGACCATCACACACACCTGACTTCCATTACATTTCCCCACATGGATGAAAGACGGAGCACGAGAGCCCCCTCTGAGCGAGGCAAAGCACACAAGGAAACAGCACTTTTGAGGTGGCAGTTTAAAAAAAGGAGAAAGACACGAAACAGAAGTGGATCACAAAGAGGGAAGTGGACTTGACCTTTTCATCAAGGAACCGTTACTTTCACAAAACCTCGAGAATAGAAAGTGTAAGACCAGGAAACCAGGCTGGAGAATCCTGCATTGTGTCGGAGGTGCACAGGGCTCTCCCTCGATAATCAGGGTGAGGAGAAATGCCTGCTACCGTGGTACTGTCCCTAGCTCCAACAACAAAGCAGCGCCAGTGAAATGAACACAGTAGGTGAGTGGGGTGACCGATACCAGACCAGTCTGTGTTGAAGTCAAGGTTGCAAGCGGCAACATTGTATGTTGAGCGTTGAAGCAAACAGTGTATGAAATTTGAACAACAGATGAGTGATTTTATTTTGGAACCTAGATACGGTACGTTTGACAGAGTGGTCCAGCACCGCGTCGCGTGTGTGCTCATTTGAAGGTCTCTGTAAGTTATCCTATTAAGAGTTGACAAAGGTGAAAAAGTGGCAAAGAACTGTGCATCAAAGTGGTCCTGCGGCAGGTCAAGCAAAATCCTGTGCACAATCGAAAGTCTTCGATGTTGACAATGCCAAGAAAGTTGATGACAAAGTAGATAAAGTTGGTTCGCGCTCGTAATAGGGGGAAATCAACTGAAAGTTTTGGGTTAAAGCATACTGCAAAGAAAGTTGATGCCAAAGTAGATAAAGTGGTCCGAGCCCAAACGAGGGAGATCAATTGAAAGCATTGGGTTAAAGCAAGTTTGTGTTAGACTGAATTATATTGGTCCAAGCCTGGCGGAGGGAGACTGATTGAAAAGGAGAGGGTGTCTTCCCAACCCCTAGGCGATTCCAAAGGAGAAACAAATGACACACCCCTCTTCAAAAGAGCAGGGGGAAGAAGGGTGTGCATGCAGGAGAGTGCCGTGATAGCATAGTACATCTTAGTGTAAACGCCATCTTAGTTATAGGCTGCCATTTTGGAACGTAGGCACAAGCTTGGTGACAAAACCACACATGTTAGTATTGGGACTGCATTAGTAGCACAGACATAACCCACACCTCGAGTGAGCATAAGTGAAGTTACAAGCCTTCCATTGTCTCAGAGGCTGTAGGCCTTTGCGCTCTGGGAAGAATGTCTAGAATGATATCACAAAATGTCATGCAGTTTCATTGAGTGGCGCCGAAAGTTATAAGCCATCCAAAAGCTTCTCCAAAAACTGCTATTCACCAACCCTGTAATACAAACATATGCATGGATGACCCCGAACATCGGAGATGTTTGCGGACTTCGTTGAACAAAACACACCAGAATTTTGGCTATTTACGGCCATATCCCATCCTCATCACCCCTCACCTCCCCAGAGATTGTTTTATTAGTTTGACAAGTGCAGTGCTGTGTTTTTAACATGTTTTTACCGCGATAACTGCAGACAATGGCCGCAAATCCAACATGGCAACTGTTTCAAAATATCTGACACAGCTCACGTTTTTCACCATTCACATATCCGGGGGTGTGTCCGATGCCCGCTGACATCATGCCACCCCCCTTGGTCCAGGGGGGGTCTGCGGACCAGATAGGGAAGTGGGTCTGCGGACCGAACCCAGCTATCCCTAATTTGTTTTACCTACTTTTTGGTCATTTAATAATAAAATACTGGACGAATCTACACCAAATTTACAAAAGATTGGGACCAAGCCGCCACTCCTGGCTCAAATTTGGTGAAAATCCGTCCAGCTGTTTGGGCTGTAGGCGTGAGCAAAACGTTTTTCCATTGCATCTATAAGGAAAACCACACATTTTAGGACCCCCTATAACTTTGTCCCCCCTGGATGAAACCTTAACAAACACTGCAGAATCAATCTGAAGGGGCTATACACTGTTTTTGCAAAGTCTGGTGAGGATTCGTCCAGGGTGGGTAAAGTTATAAGCCAGCCAAAAAGTGCTCTTCCTATGGGTAGAGCAACTTAACCATATCTACAGGCAATCACAGGCACTGTAATATATATAGTGAGGTTATACGTGGTTGCAGATTTCCATGGCTCTAAATAGGACTATGAAAAGGCTAAGTATATTAACCCTACTGTTCAAAATGGCCCCTGTTAATACGTTCATGTGAAATGCATATAAGGTGACATATATATGCTTTATTTGATTCCAACCACCCAGGTATTCTGTATACTTCTGGCTGGTTAGACACAGAATGTAGGGGCTTCAAGGCCAACATACTATTCCCCCTCTCCTACTCTCCACTCCAGGGACGTCATTTAGGGGCCGCCAGAGGTCACAACTGCGACCTCTGAGGTCTCCCTTACGACATCTGTGGTCACCCATGCGACCTCTGAAAAAAGAAAATTATTATTTTATTTTTTTGTAATGCAACCTCCTTGACTGTGGCCAGCACCATGTGGCTCTTTACTTCTGGAGTGGCTGGCTTTCTTGTTCAGGCAGCTTAAAAAAAAAGAAGAAAAATAAGAACAGGAGTGCCACAAGTCTAACACTTTCAGCACTGACCCTAAATAAGAAAGAATAGCAATACCAAATAATGTGTGTTTCTGGAATTCTATACAATAATTGCTAGACCCATTCAACGTTTATTTCAAGTACACTTCAGGGGGTAGTTCACTGATTTAGTCTGCTCTTAAACGCCTCAACTCAGCCTTTCATCCTTCTGAGGTCAATAAATGAGTACCAACACAGGTTGGGTGATATTGGGTGTATATATAGCGCTTAAGCGTAAGTGCTATATAATAACACATCTTTATCATTTGGTCATGGACATCTGCTTGCATTCACAGTAATTTGGGAATATGGGCCTATACACACTGATCTTAACGATACATATGGCGATCCACTCTTGTTTGAAATGTACATCACATTATGGTGATATCGTCACCATATTTTTCGTAGTGTACAATGCTATGTGTACAATGCTATGTGATGTCACTTCCTGTTTTGTCAACGGGTGAAAGGTCGTGTTCATCACTTCCCGCTATACACTTTGGGGTGGGGTAAAATGACATCACTTCCAGTGATGTCACCAGGGGGTCAAGGGTCGTGTGATGTCACTTCCGCTACCCCAGGCATTTTGGTGAAATGACATCCCTGCTCTACTCCCAATTCCCACTACTCCCTACAACTCGCCTCCCTTCAACTCCAACCCTCTGCTCTTGCACTACTTCATACGTCTTCTGTCCCTCCGATGTCTGTCACTCCCTCTAAGCCCTGACTCCATGCTTTGATGTTGCTACTTTATCCATGGTCTGACTACTCCCTCCTCCACACTACTGCTCCCTCCTCCACGCTATCGCTCCCTGCTGCACACCACTACTACTACTTCAACCCACCTACTCAAATGCCCTTCTTTCATTTGCACAAGCATTTCACAGTCACTCCCTACACTCCCTCTACAAAGGAAACTTGCCACTCTTTCACTCACACTTACAACACATTACCACTTGCACTGACTAATGACTGTCTCACCTGCTCACCCCCTTATAACACTCCACTGGCCTTCCTCCTGCTAGTCTTTTAGTCTGCCACCTCCTCCTCCTCCTCTGACCTCACAACTTACTTTTTTCCTGGGGTCTTGTTTACCCCTCCCTGTCTTCTGGTTGGTTTGCTGTTACTGGAGAATCTCATCCTATCTTCCCCGCCGGGAGGTGTTCCGTACAGCAAATGTTTAATAAAGTACCTTAAGACCCGCCCCTTTCTCTGCATGGGTCTGCTGCGGTACAACAATGGCAGCAACATGTTCCAGTCCGTGTTGGTGTGGGGGGGGACTCTGATCTTTCCTCACTGAAATTAAGTTCAGTCCTTTTTTTGGTGGAATTTGTTTTGTTGTCTCCCTGGCGGTTTAGGGGAACTGCACCAGTTTCTAGATTGGCAAGCTTATGCTGTCTTACAGTGTGCAGCATTTACAGCATCTGCTTTGGAGGCCTGGCTCCTCAGTTTGGTACTTCTGGTTCTTCACTTTGCATTGGGCGGGCTGTATGCAACTTGCGTAAGATTTTTGGTAGGTGAGCGGGTCCACCGGCTCCATTCTTGCTCATTTCTCGCTCCTAAAATGTACCAAAAGATTCCTGTGGGGCTCTGATGATTATTGGTCTCTCTGGTGTTCTTCTCCTGGGTTGGCTGTTTTTCTTAAATTAAAAGATAAAACCTGGCCAGTATTTGTAATCCAAAGCATGGAGTGAAGTAAATTACTACTACACATAAAAACCAACTGGCTTTGAGGGGATAGGCATTGTGGTCCTCCCAATTTCCACTGTCCACCTCTGGGGTAGGACTGGCTCTGGATTCCTTCCTGGTATGCCTCCCACCGTAGGCTGAGAGGAGTTGCCATCCCCCCTTGACAAGGTCAGGTTACTGATCTTGTCACAACTCTGTAATGTAATTTAATGTAAATGGTCTTTCATAGCGCCTGTCTGCCAATATTGACTCTCTAAGAAAGAAGGGGGTGGAGTTAATTTGCGGGACAGTGGGAAAGGCAGATGGAGAACCTGTGGCGTTGATGGGGCCGGTCTGAAGTAACTGATTCATGAGTGCCAGTCTGCTTTAAATGGGTTTGGAGAAGAAACTTGGAAGTATCTTATCCATAGGGATGAGCCCAAGCTCTAAAAGACTACTACAGGGCTAAAGAGTAGAGCTTAGTCGTGGCTTGATTAGTGTTGATGTGCTAACAACTAGGCCTGTGGTGGCCGTCTGTGTGCAGTTTGTGTGTGTAGCGTAGTGTGGTAGAAGTTCTTAGCAGGTAGATGCTTAGTCAGGGGAACAGTGCAGTAGGTCTTACAAGGCAAAACAACCTGTAACCCTGCCTTCCTAGCACTGGCCTCTTATAAACAGGTCCCCTTTCACTAGCTAACTCTGCTCCTGTCAATCTCTCTCTCTCTCTCTCTTTCTCTCCCACACATTCATACATGTGCAATAAAGCATAAAGCAAGCATCTGCCAGTTGGCAGACGAGGGGAAGGGCCAGTCTGTAAACTCCTGTCAATTTCCATAAACTACAGCAAAGGGTTATGGGAAGCAAGAACATATCAGAGAGCAGTCTGTTGATGGGTCAGAGCGGGGTCAGAGCGGTTAACCTTCGAAATAACTTAAACACATTGCTTGATGTTATATTTGAACACATTTATATATAACTTCTCATATGTTATCTAACTATTAATTGAAATATGTTAACTGTTAGATCCAGATGTTGTCTAGAGTTGTAACGCCTATGATCATATCATTCAAATGCTGTAAAAGAGAAATTGACAAAAGATGTGCTCAGCAGTTGTTCGGCCGAGGATGGGCATTTAAAAAAATACTTTACAATTCAGTACTGCAATCCAGTATCACAGTTTTCTTACCAAGTGAGAATAGTAAGATGAATTCGACATCTTTAGAGGTCAATGTAATTAAACACCAGACTTAAGTTATGCAGATGCAAGGTCATTCTATTCTGATATTGTAAACACCACTGTTTAACTGACTTGTTTAAGAGAGGAGAGACTTGTTTAAGAGAGGAGAATAGTGTTAACATAAATACCATGCACCAATTTTATTAAAATCAATCGTATAGAGTGAACACCCTGAAGTGCACAGATCTGCTGGCTCACTTTCGGTTAGTACTGTGTGTTAGGGCTGGCTATCATTTTGGGGCATGTGTCTAAGGTGCGTTAGAACTCAATGACATCATCACATGATGCCATGTCGTTCATTTCAACATAGAGATCATCTGTTTGTATATCCCAGTCATTTCATCAGAAGTTGTGAGATTCATAATTTTTTTAGGTGAAGATGCTAACCACGGTTCTAGTGCCTTAGCTGTGAGCTTTTTCAGATGTCTAGCCTTATCAAAAGCCTTCCTTCTGTTTTTTGTTTAATGAGTTTCTCAGTGTTTACCACACACTGTATGAAGAAATGGTGCGACAATAGGCAGGGAGAAATATATAAGTCCTTTATTTTAATGTTGTGTGTGGCTATCCAATCCAGGATATTTCCCTTTTCATGGGTAGGCATGGCCACATGTTGTTTAAAGCCCAGATTGTCTAGTGAATCCTCCAGACTTTTGGCCATGAGGTTGTTCTTATTACCTAACCAGAGATTTAAGTCTCCAGGCACCATAGCCCTGGTATTAACTTTCAATAAAGCAATACAATACTGCTTAGCTGGTTAGCAAAGTCAGGCATGGGGGTGGGTGGTCTATAGATTATTACCATATGTGTACCATATTTGTACTCACTGATGAATCTGGAGGCATTGCCCCTTCTTCTCTGGGGGAGCCACTACTTTTGAGGCAAGGGAGGTGAGCCCGCAAAGCAAAACCCTGTGTAGGGTTTTGGGAAAGCGGGACCTCACTGGGAGTGACTCCCCTCAAGGCTCAAGGAGACAAGCACTCCCATTGCCAGGGGGAACTCCCTGTAACTAAAGCATTATCTGCATATATGCAAATACGAGAAACTGATGATACATTCAACTGTGGGACTCAAAATAACACTGAAAGTGCCTTTGGATGTTTAGCTCAAGACAATGCTGGTCTCTCAGTGGGCTTGACAGCTGAACGCAAACAACGCAACCCTTTTTGATCATGGAGCAGGAATAAAGGCACAATCACCCTCGAATGGAGGAGGAGAAACAATACGCAGAGGCGAGTCTCAGACCTTAGCATGTCACTGAGAGGCAGAGCCATGCTGCACAGTGAAGCCGCGCCGCACAGCGGAGCCGGCTGTGGCGCAGAGGAGACAAAAGAAGGAAAAAGATGCTCCCGATCCGACACAAAGCTGTGTGGAGTAGGTGAGGTCCAGGCTGAGCGAAGCCGGCCTTATCTGGAGGCGTGACCACATGGAGGACATAGTTGGCCCTGTGCCCAAGAAATGATGCTGAACCCAGAACGTGAGGGAGGAACGAATCCTCTTCTTGCAACGAAGGAGTCAAGTAGCAGAGAAACGCTGAGGTAAGCAGAACACAAAGTTCTCTCGTGTCCAGACAGGAATGCCAGAAAGCCATGAAGAACGCCACCGCTACGGAGAAGGTGCCACATCAGTGGAGCTAACCCTGCGACGTAGAAGGTACCAGGGATGAAAATTCCTGAGGAAGATAACTGGGACAGAGACACCCAAGAGACCCAGAGGGGCCCAATAAGACGTGACAAACACATTCAAGGGGAACACAGAGACCAGCAAGACGTGAACCTTGTGGGGATAGAACTACCCAAGCAGTCAAGAGAGACTAAAGAGGTATCCCTCCACCTATGACAACTTGGACAGTTGATCTTTTCTGGAACTTGACATTTTATTTTTGTAATCTTTAGAAACTTTTGGAATTTTGATAAGATGGACAAGAGCTGGGAGAATTGTTTCTGAGGATAAACATTGGAATCACAAACCAGGAGGGATTCTTAGAAACCCTGAGAGAGTTTCGGTTGAACAACTCTAAAGGCAGGACAATCTGCCTCATTTAATTATATATTATTTCTAAGAGGACCATTTTTGTTATGTTTACTATTGACGAGCACCTTAACATAGTTTGTTAGGAAGGCAACTCCCCTTTTAGCCATAGTGTTAGAACATTTTGATAACCCTCTGGCCCGAGTTTTCCTTCTGGTTTGCCATACTGTTTACAATCACAACTGATTGTCAGCTTAGTTAGAAATGTTGAAAACACAAAATCAAAGTTGCTTGATTCTCGTTCTTCTTCACTAGTAGGTAGATTTGTCATTTGGACAAAAGCTGTCCATTTATAAAGGACACATTTGCTTGACATTCTTCTTCATTGTATAGATTTTGGAAAATGCTGTCATATACCTGAGTATAATAAACATTATCAACAATGACAAATTCTTTAACCGCACAAATGAACATACTGTTACAGAGAGGTTCTAGAATACATGTCATTTACCACTGTAAGCAGTGATAAAACAGATCATTCTATGTCAAGACTGGAGGCAAGCATTATGCTTCTACTTCTTTATTTACTCTTCAGCAGTTTCAACAATAAACATAAGACAACTGTAAAGGTGTGTGTCTCTTTCCTTTTCTCTACAAAATTACAAATCCCACTGTCCCTGTAGTCCTCCTAGTGGCAGTCCAGCTCATGACCACATCCTGTCCCTGGACTCCTCCTCTTCTTTTCCTGCTCGTCAAGCATGTAAGTACTCTTTTACTCTACTCCAGAAGTACAGCAAGTTGAAGTGTATTTGTATGCATTTTAGTTGGCCATAGTAGTGAATTATGTGACAGGCGCCTATTATAGTATGTTATTGGAGAAGCCTATGAAATAGGCGATGAATGCAATGAGTAGTGCCCGTAGTATGCGAGCAAGCGTGAACTAATATTGGCGCAGAGCGGTGAGCAGCTCGATAGGGAGTACAAATACTTTTCAGAGATTAGGGGCCTCATTACACGGATGGCGGTAAGGGTTAACGGTCACCGGTAATGGTACCGGTGACCGTTAACCCTTACCGCCTTACTACGAGGTCCTTTTGCAGGTAGGTACTTTAACGCCTGCTGTTTAGCAAGCGTTAAAAACCAACCCGCAAAGGGACTAGGGTGCTAATTACGGTAACGCAATTTGCGGCACCGTAATTAGCGCCTTCCCCATTCCCATAGAGCCCTATGGGGCAAAAATGGGAATAGGGAAGGGCAATGGGGGAAGGGGGAATTACCGCCCTGCCAACCTTGGAATAGGGCGGTAATTCCCCTTTCCACCAAGGCGGTGCCGGTATTTTACCGGCATGGACCAAGTTGCTAATAGCACCTTGGTCCTCCGCCTACCGTGTAATGAGGCCCTAGGAATGGTTCGAGTGAACGGATTGATTGCAAGCGCGAGGGAGGCGGGCCCCGTGTCGCATTCTCAGCACGGCCGGAGGCTTGTCCTCCCTCGCAGCCACAGGAGCTCCACGGCCCCCACCCTCACGGGAGCAGAGCTTGAGCGCCTATGTGACAGGCGCCTATTATAGTATGTTAGTAGAGAAGCATATGAAATAGGCGATGAACGCAATGAGTAGTGCCCGTAGTGTGCGAGCAAGCGTGAACTAATAGTGGCACGGAGCGGGAAGCAGCGTGACAGGGACTACAAATACTTTTCAGAGATTAGGAACCGTTTGAGTGAACTGATTGATTGCAGGTGCGAGGGAGGTGAGCCCCATGTCACATTCTCGGCACGGCCCGGGGCTCGTCCTCCCTCGCAGTCACAGGAGTTCCACGGCCCCCAACCTCGCAGGGGCAGAGCTTGAGTGAGTGCAGCGGCTCCCTCCGACAGGGAGGCAGAATCAAGCCGTGTTGCACAAGCACTTTGACTGCGACTCTGTAGAGATAGCAGCGTCTGGGAAAGCCGGACCCGGCGGTGATCGCGGCTGCATTCTATAAGCGTGGCAAAGCAGGGTTTCAAGCTTCAGAGACACCGACATAAGCCCAGTATACAGCGACTCGGCAGTAGAGTCCAGAGGCTTCACAAAGACACGAAGCTACGGCTAGAGTCACGTGACTGGAGAGTTAACTGCTTCCATAACCTCTCAGACATAGAGGCCTAAGAGAGTGCGAACAAGCACAAAAATAGATTAAGAGATATACAGGTGCTGGCCACATAGAAAAAGAAAAATACATATATATATATATTTTGGGGAAATATATAGCAGTTCTAGTGCAGCAAAGTACTGTACTTGGGAGATCTTTCTCCTCTAACCCTAATCATTGCAACCAAAGCAGCAGTGGGTGTGCGTAAGAAACCGCACAGGTATCAGGCACAGAGCATCCAACATCATGTCCGAATTCAAATGGAGCAAGGAGAAGCAATCCCTGGACCTCGCCTCCAGTTTTAAGGAAGTGCTGGGAAGATCGTTGGTAGATGCTGTGGCCCAAGGGGTAAAACCCTTACAGGAGAGGCTGGAGACTCCAGAGTCCATACTAAACCGGCCCAGAGAAAGCACCGTACAAGACAACAGCATGCCCACAGAGCCCTCGGCAAGAGGCTTGAAGGGGAGTAATAAGACCTGCAAGAGGAAACCCTTTAATGACCCCCCGGGCCGACCCTACGAAGTGGCAGAAAAGACCCCAGAGGCTGTTGACGCATTTGCAAAGCTAAGAGAGGCATTCCTGCAAAGGTTGACTGTGCCAAGCCTCACAACCCCCTTCCCAGGGGAAGAAAATATGGGAAAAGATGACCCAGGCTCAGAGGAGGAGCCAGCGGACGACGAACCATCCTCCCAAGAAGGGGAAGACAGGGAGGAAGAGGAGTGGGAAATGCCCAGCAGAGGCAAGAAAGCCTGCAAGGAGAAGCATCTGGACGAAGAGCCAGAGGAAGTATCGCAAATGTTCGACCCAGACAGTATTAGGAACCTCAGAGGTTGGCAACCTTCCCAAAGAGTAACAAAGTACATGGCCCTGAGGCTGAGAAAAGTGCTGGACAAGGAAGTGAGACAGTGCTTGAGAGCCGAATGTCCACGACTGGACCTGCCTCGCAGAGTAGCGATGATGCCAGAACTAGATCCAAAAATGCTGGCGCCCGTCTCCAAGAGACTAGCAAAGACCTGCGTAAGGGGACAGACAGATCTAGGCAGAGTTGCCAGGAGAAAGTTCTAGATATTCCTGGCCCATTAGCCAAGATAATGGACCTTTTCCAAAAGAGCCAGAGACACAGAAAAGGAGATCGACCTTGTGGCCCTCGCAAATTGGACGCAGAGAGCAGTATGCTTACTATGGGGGCCATTTCTTCTGAAAGGAGAAGAGGCCTACTCCTTAAAATAGATGCCGAATTGAGTGACTTGGCTTCCTACGAAGCCGGAGAAGCAGCTCAAGGTCTTCTCTTCGTAGAGACCTTCGGCAAGGAGATGGGCAGGTTCATGGGCACCTATACATCCCTGGAAAAAGCCCAAGTGTCAGTACGCAAGATCTTTCCGGGCAGAGTTTTTGCCGGGACCAGCCACTACCAGGTTCGAGCAGCGGGTCGCTTCCACGGAGGCAGAAGGCCCTAAAATCCCAAAGCCCAGTACTGGGAGAACAACAAGCAGCAGGATGTGGTTTTCCTGTCAAGAGGGCAATTCCCGAGAGGTCGTAGAGGCAGAGGAATGGGCGAAGGCTAGTGCTTCACCCCAGGGAAGAGATCCACTCTACCCGCCAGTGGGGGGAGAACGCAGCTTTTCTGGGGAAATTGGCGCAAGCTTTCCTGCGATGCATGGGTTCTGCAAGCCATCAGAGGCCTGCAGCTGGAGTTCATACAGGAGCCGGTTCAAGAGAACTGGCCCAGGGAAATAAAGCTAGCGCATACAGAGCGAGAGAAGTTACACCCCAAGCTCTGACAACTAGAGCTGAAGGGAGTGATAGAGAGTTGCAGGTCAGCCCCGAGATTCGTGAGCTCTATGTTTTTAGTGCACAGAAAAGAGAAAGTACACCCAGGCATAAACCTGAGGGAATAGAACGGTTGGATCGTATACCATCATTTCAAGATGGAAGGCATACAACAACTGAGAGACACCTTGATTCTCCCCATAGATTTCCTAAATTATTTTCCCAAATACCTTGCCTAAGACTGCTAACCCATATAAAGTAATTTCTAAAGTTAATGATGATGACTGGTTGTGAAAGTAAATGTACTTTTCTACTTACAACTAAAATGATAATTAGATAGAGAGGAATAGAGAAAGAGAGAATGAGAGAGGAATACAGAAAGAAAGAGAGAGAGAGAGAGACAGAGAGAGAGAGAGAGAGAGAGAGAGAGAGAGAGAGAGAGAAGCACACCTAGGTAGATAGACATTTCATTTTCAGTTATGTCGTTACGTCAATCTGGCCGTGTGTTTACTTTCAGATGGGATATAGACTCAGCAGAACATTGCGAGTATTCCAGTAATGAGTCTGCTCTTGTTACTTCTAAAACAGGAGCCCACAGGAATCCATAGGAGTGTTCATTGGCTGGAAAATGTAAACATGTAGGTATAGTCTATTTTCACTCACCAAGGTGCTCCAGATTTTTCAAAAGAAAAATGTTGCTCAATCCCTCAAGAAGAAAGAGTACAATCAAGCAAGTAAACATGCTTGCGTGAGTGTAATGGTTGTTAGGGAGTTTAACACAGTATGCAAACAGATCCAAAAAATGAAATGAATGGAAAAGTATTTAGGAGATGGGATTACCTTTTGTTAAGTTTACATAAAAAGTGTATAACTGTGGTTGGCCGAGGGTTCTAAGTCCAGGTGTAGAGGAAATCCACTTAACTTCCCTGCAGGGTAATCAATCACTATGTGCTGCTATTGTATGACGCTCAGTGGATTCATATTTTCCTTAAATAGAAAGACTCCTGACAGCAAAGTAAAAGGACAATTAATAGTTTCTTGATTTTTCAGGGTAAGAGTCTCTGAAATCTTCCCTGGTATTGAGGTTGCTGTGGAGACTTTTCCAACAAAATGTTAATCTTGGAAAAGATTGGCAATGTAGACCGGAGGGTTTTTATCTTTATTTTAAAAAATTCAAGTCTCAAAATTCTAGTGTGGATTTTCTCTAGGTTACAACAATATGCCTTTACTACTGATCCTGTCCTAAAGGTATATGAGTCACTAACAGTCTGGGAAGGCATACAAATTGCCCACGCTCATTGTAAGGTTCCATTTGTGGACATCCTTCATCAGCTTTTCACTCTGGTTCCTCATAAGACTCTTGTTCGTGGGGGGTTCCATTCCACCCAAGAGCTGTTCTGGCGAAGTTCTAAAGTTGGGATTTATCCAGCACCTAGGGCTAGGCAGCATTAGGTTAGAGGGAGGCTTTCCTTCAGTCCAGGCCTCAAAGTGTCCGCCAAGGACAGGGAACTTCTCGGTCCCATAGGAATTCTTTTTCTTATGCCTCTCCTCCTCCTAACCTTGCTTCTCCTCTATGTCTCCAGATGCCTCCTTGATATTTCCCTACATGCTCGCACCTCCTCCTTTCTCCCACTCTAACCAGCTAGGCGTATGGTGTACCTGGTGGTCTCCTTTCTCCTCCCTGAGCTCTACTGCTTCTACAGATCCCATTGCCCTTCCTCCACCTTCTCACATCCTTTCTGGCCTTCTCCATTTGTCACATTTTGATAAACCATCTCCTCCTGATATCTGACGTTCTATCTTCCTTGTCTCACCAGCTCTTCCTGCCTTACTCACTCCTCCCGATATTTCTTTATGTTTTTTATTGTGCTTTGGTTAGAATTATACAAACCTTTAACACTTTACGAAGTAAAACATGCTAAGAAAAGGAAAGAAATATAAAATAGATAAGAATCAAGTAGTGTGCATTTCACTGTGACCTGAAATTACTATGTTCCAATTGAACACAACTTGACACTAATATAGAGGAAGTTAAAACCATGCTAATTAAAATTGTATCAACACAATAAAGTATTGGATTGTATTTATTGTATTCATATAGCGCCTTAATCCAAGGCGCTTTACAGTTTAACAACAAGAATACATCAAACATGGAACAGTAGAAGCAACAATATACATGAATCAAACCAAAAAACAGTATGTAGAACAATTTGCATATGAGAAGGAGGAGAAGAGGAGGGGGGTGGGGAAGGAAGGATGAGGGAGAGAGATTAGGGAGTAAAGTAAATAGTAGGAAGAGAGGTCATAGGAAAGAAGGGGGAAGATAAAGAAAACTAAGAGGGGGGTACTAGAGGAAGAAAGAGAGAGAGAGAGAAAGAGAAAAAAGGGGAATAGGGTGTCAGGGAGGGGAATGAAGAAGGAGTGATTTCAAGGAGGAACGGAATGAAGAATAGGTAGGGATGGAGTGGATAGGAGCGGATATAAAGTGCATGAGCTCTCATAAAAATTGATCAGTCAGGATTTAGCAATCAAATTAAGAGCAACTTTTCAGACGTGGTAAGCAGCAGCCAATATTATAATTGATTCTGCTCCAAATAAACATTTGGTAAGAAGGTGACGTGCTGTTTCAACAGTCGAATTACAAAAACGGCAAGTCCTCTCCTCACGAGGTAAATTAGACCATCTGCCTGTCTGTTCTCTAGACGAGACACTAGTATATTAAAATGTAAATATGTAAGGAATCGACGTAGTTTAGGAGAGCATAACTTGGTCAAATATGATCTAAGGGAGTTTCGTTTGAAGCCCTGTGTACTATATGCCACATAGAATTGTTTCTTCAATAAGAGATCAAGGTTTGATATTGTATCAAAAGCTCTGGTTTGGTTCTTTAAAATATCTATACAATTTGGGAATAGTGTGACTAAGTGCTGCAGAGCGTAGGTCCATCAGAAAAGTATTGGAGCCCTCCTGGGAATAACGGGTAGCCAGGAGGCCTATTAGTAGTGATGATTTTATAAAAAAAAGGCTGCAGCACTGTTGGAGCCATAATGTGCGAAGGGCCTCAAATGGCACTGAGTTAGGAACTGGACAAAAAAATTGAGCACAAAAGTTCCCTTCAAATTTGCCCACCGAGCCTAGTTTGGACTCAGGAAGTACTGAAAGGCTGTAAAGAATCCCCAGTAATATGCTCCTCTGGTAAATCAAGGTCAAGCCCTCGACATTAGAGCCCCCTTGATATTTCACTTCCTGGTTTTTCACCTTCTCCTTCTTTGTGTGATTCTTCGGGTGATTCTGTTAGATTGTAGGCTGCCGCTCTCTGGTATGCCCCCCTTCCCCAGAAGATCTTTGTAAGACTGAATGCCTGAAGACGCCGGAAGACCATAATTTTCTAAATTCAGCTCTCTTGCCGTTCGCTGGCAATGAGTATTCTTGTAATGCACCTCCAGGCATTTTAGCACTGTGTAAATCATCCAAATCAAATCTATCTTCTGATGTTTCAACTCATCCTCTTGTATCACAGCCTCCTACTATCTTAACTTCTCCAAATTGTTGACGCCCTTCCTCTGTATCACCACCTACTCCTTTCTTACCACCTCTTCCTGATGTTTAATCTTTTTCTTTCCAACCCCCTTTCTCCAACCTCTTGTCCACCCACAGTAGTTCCTCCACTCGCCAACCTTGTCTTCACCAGCCCTCCCCTTTTCTCTCCTCTCCTTCTGTCTCCAAACTGCCTCACTTCCACACTGCACCTCTGTCCAGAACCACTTTCTTCTCTCGACTGACTGATCTATTATATAAGTGCCTGACACTGCCTCTGGGAGCTAAGCTCTCTCCACTACTCTCAGATGTGAATATTCAGATCAGGGACATCTGATTGCATTGCCCCGTTTGGTAATTTTTTTCCATGGGGTGCTGGCTCCCATACCTTTCTCCCACTACCCTGGAAACCAATATTTAGTGCTCCACAATTCATACCCACCCCTCACAAAAATGCTGCCAAAATGTGGCAAAAGGGCAGTTTCACCAACTGTGATAAAACGGCCGCAACCAAGTTTGGTCCTGTATATTCTTGGCTCTTGACTTTGTTGGTCACCCATAATGTGTTCATGGTTTCTCATCTGCTTTGGAGGTTTCCTCCCCATCATTCCGGGATCTGCGAACTGAGCCTTTATATAAACAGTCTCCATCTTGTACATATACACTTTATATGTGTGGGACCAAACAACTTTGCGGAGCTGGTAATCTCGCAACACCTCCTAGCTCTTCTCACTCCCAGTGATCAACCAGGTTGGTCTTTCATGTGAGCAGAGACTTGTGTTTGCCTATCTCTTGGCTGCCTTGGTTTCCTCCACATTCCCCACACTGTGGAGTTAATTTACCACGGTTTTTTAATCATTGGGTACTCGTTTTAGGTTTTACTTAATACGTGGTTGGCAACGTACTTCTTGTGGGTTTCAAACAATCAAGAGGCAGTAGTGACTCCAACCACTATCTCTGGGCTATAAAGACCTCTTAAAGCATCAGAATCATAAGCATGGCCCAAGTGACAAGCCATGAGGCTGGGGTGGACTAAGGCATCTGCATCACCTAGTGAGTAGCGTTACCTGGCCCCCCTCGCCACCCCACTCTTCACCCTAAGAGTCAGACAGGGGACTGAATCACAGTGCATCAGTCCTGCTGGGCAGATAATTTTGCCAGCTGGGAAAGGCAATTGCAACATTAGCTGATGCCCCCATTTCTGGGAGAAGAGGGCTTATTGGGCCTCATTACAGGTTCAGTGGCACCCCACCAGTAAATCTGGTGGGATACCACCAAACGGAATTACCGTTACTGGCACTTGGTGGAATTACCAGAAAATTCCAAGTGCCAGTAATGTCAGTTACTCTCCATTTCATGGAATCCCATAGAATTCCATGGGGGTAGTTGCCGGTATTATAGCAGTTTTTAATGGCGAGGCGCCGGTATTACCTCCAGCTGCAAGCTGGAGGTAATATTGGTCACCACCCCGCCAACAAACTCAGAGTTGGCTTGTGCGGTACTGTGCCAGTAAAAACTGAATTACCAGCCCGTTAACACTGCACCAGCCAACTCATGATGAGGCATTGTGTGCAGTTACACGAATGGGGACAGGAATGTTCCAGGGTGCTATTAACCCATGACCTTGCTAGAGTTTAATAACAATGTGTTTAGGAAATGGCTGCTAACGAAAGTCAAGGACTCAGCATATTCTAAATAGTAATTCTCAGGCCAGGACACACCACAATGGACCAGGCCTGGCAATTATGAAAGAAAACATCTTTCTTGCTTTCATTGATTTTATGAAATCTCTGTGGCCACAATTTGAAGTCTCTTGTGTCTAATTCTACTGTGATTGTCGATTTAGCAACAAGGGGTCTGCAGCTAAGACTCACAGCTGCTCTTGACCAATTCATCAAACATACATTCGATAATCAATTGAGGGAAGATCACATTTGCTTGATTGGTTTCTTTGAAAATATTGGCTTTGTAGCACATTGATGTCAAAAGGACTGAATGCGGTAAAATTTATATTAATCTAGGCCTCACCTTTTGCAGCTGTTTATGCTCGAACCCCCAAATGAACAGTTGTTCAGTCAGCAACCTCTGCAGCAAAGGGGGGTTGGACAATTTGGAGACTATGCCTTTCAATAAACATTCTGTCCTCTTTGTGCCCCATGTTCTTCTTCGGTAAATACAAGAAATGAGGGGACGATTGAAACCTGTCTGGTAGTGTGCGGGAATATCCATGTCGTGGCAAGTTCCCCCGGAGAAGGCGGGGCTGCAATGACCTAAATACAGCAGCTCTGCTATGGCAAATCGACAGCCAAAGCTACGCTTGCAAAGCAATGTCAGAGAATGAGATGTTCCAGTAGATTGTGTATGTACGTGTAGATCACTTCCCCTGGAGGTAAATGCTGAATTAATTAGCCAGTCAGATGTTGCTCAATATTGGGATGTGATCCATGCGCGAAGACTGGATTAAACGAGCGTGTCTGAACCAATTACCGGTAAAAACAAGAATTTTGAAGTGGTTTATTGGCAGTTGAAACAACAAGCTCCATGCATGTTCAATTGGTGGTCTGGATGATATTGAGGATTATTTATGTTGCGATTTATTAGATGTATGCAAAAGGTACATAGACCCTACTTGGATCTGCAGACTGAGCCTTCAGATAGTCACACCATTGTGCCTTCGGTACCGGATCGAGCCAAACTCCTCGAACCAGATTCTTTCTAGTGGTACTCAGACAACCACCATTTGCGCTCGACACAACTCGTGGTCACAGCCATCCTGTGCATCATAGTGCCCAGCTGCACTGACAACTTGAGAGACTCCCTCTCTTCCAAGGCCATTACGGACTGTTAAGATGTGCCCACGCATTGACGCATACACGAAGGAACATTTGCCCCGAATATAGCCATTCTGCCAGAGAACGCAAACCAACCACACAAGACAGAGCTCTTCTAGCCAGACCAACATTGGGTCATTCTAATCCCACGCATATCCTTGGTCCTGAGGAAGGCGGTCATTACTCTATTCTACAGAAACGTAGAACACCCCTGCGTCATCATCCAGTCACGCATGAGTGGTGCGCCGGCGCTATACGTAGACCCCAAGTTGTTTAAATAGACATTGAGACCCATCAAATAGCAGAATCCTCAAAAACATTCATTCATAATAGCTGCTTCCGTATTGGATTTTAATTTGTTTAACCAATTGGACAATCTCGCAACCTCATACAAACGATTCATACAGACGTAATTAGACGGTTTACAAACTAGGTCCTGGTGAGAATATACTGTATGATTCATGCAGTCTTTTTGTAATTTGTTTTTAGATTTGATAAAAGATTGTTTTGTTTTGGATATCGGCCGCTCTTGCTTTGAATTTCCAAACCTCTTTTATTTCTGTCTTTCCCACTCTTCATTTTTGACTTTAAGCCTTCTTTTGATCTATTATTGTTTGTTTATATTCTGTATATTTAGAAACTGTTATTAGAAATGTTATACCTGTGATAAAGAATAAAATATGTGAAACTTACGCAAACGCTAAGTACTCAGCACAGTGTGTTCTAGCTCCCGTAGATTTGAGAGCTGATACAAAGACATACCTCTAAGTGTTATTTATGAACACTGATTGCTGGCTCTCCCTCCTGAAGAGAGTTACTATAAGGACACCCCACTAGGTGCTAGTTATACACACCTTTTGAAGGGTAAGCCTTTCCAAGTAGCCATTTTATGAGACAGCCTTCCGTGGCTTTTCCCACTGTTGAAGCAAATAGTTCTTCCTGTTGGGACACACCTTTCTGTTTGATTTTCAAAAAGTCTGGCCACCATCTTGGATCTGTACGCTGCCCATGTGTGGGAATGCACAGGTTCACAGGAACTAGCAACCCCTCCTCGCTCTCCCTGCTTGTTACCACCATTCCATCAATGGGCAGAGGCTTGCACACACCTATATTTGCTCTCACTTACTTTTGCATTGCAGAGCTCCGGAACCATGTCCTGTAGATCACTGAGATCTGTTTTATTTCTTCATTTAAAAGTTGGTTGGCAGCATAGATCTTGTGGGTTGAAACAAACAAGTGCAGTAGCTACACCCACCCCTATGCTTAAACCATCATGTTTTTTAAAGGGTCAGTATCATAAGCATGGCCTAAGTAAGAAATCCCTACTATGCGACTGGCATGTGTTGCGGTGGACCTGGGGATTCTCGCCATACTGCCCATGGGTTCTGGTCACTCAGCCCCCATGCTCTCTCCTCATTTCACCCTAAGAGCCAGACAGAGCACTCTGATGAATCCAAGGACATCATCACCTCTTCACAAGAGGACTATGAGCCACCCCCTTTGGGACTATGAAGGTGAGCCCGCTAAGCTTAACACCCCCTATGGGACAAGCTAACAGGGATCCCTCTGAAGGTGACTCCCTCTTAGCAGCAGGAAGTCTCTAGAGACGGGCACATGTCACAACCCCTCCTGCCAGACACTATCACCTTTATAAGGTGTGTAAAGGCTAGATTGTATGATAACCACATACAGCATTTACACATAGCTGACTTGGCTTTTGACTTTCCAGATGTCGAATCTCCATGGAAGACTGAGGATAAGGGAACAAATCAGCTCACTGGAGGAACGTCCCTTGAAGAACCAATCACGAGAGAGTCTACACAGGTCCTGTAGAGTTTAACCCCACCGAGGTGGTCACAGAGGGTGTGGCCGGAAAGAGAAGAAGAATGCAGGTCTGCAACGCGCACTGCGAGAGTGCAGCCCGGCACAGTGGACGATCGGCCGGAGCATCTCAGAACAGCGACAAGAACAAAGCACCTCGCAGGGCCAAAACGAAGCACAGCCGGAAACACGCACACAAATGTCCGCACTGATCGAGCTGGAGAGAAGGGGGGACGGAAAACACCCCAGAGTGGGGATAACAAATAGAGAGGACCCCATTGTGGGGAGTGAGAAGGAGGAAAGCCCCAGATTGGATAGAGATGGAAGAAATCCCAGACTGAGTAGAAAAGACAGAGAACCCCATAGTGGGGACTACGACTGAGGAGAGACTATAAGAGTGGAGAAAATGAATAGAGAGAAATCTAGAATGGGGAGTGAGAAGGAGATAAGCCCCAGATTGGGGTGAGACTGAGAGGATCCCAGAGTGGGGAGCAAGAAAGATGTAAAGAATCCTGGGGAGAAAGACTCAAAGAACCCCAAAGTGGGGAAAGTCACAAAGAAGCGTGAGCTGGAGTAACTAGATACCATTCCAGCACACCATGAACTGGATAAATGGAACTGCACATCTAAGCCTAGGCCTCTGATTAAGAGGAATAGGGTCGGGGGTCAGAAACCAGCAGCCATCCCTTACCATTTCTCAACGTCTGTCTTTGTTGTTTGCTTTTCTTTTCATTAGACAGGGATAGTGGTTAGGTTAGAGTAGGATGCCAGACAGTGAACATCATTACTTTCAGACATCCTGGCGAGCACCATTTGGACTTGCTTCTGTTATGGAATAGGAATTTATAGATTTAGGGAAAGAGTAGTTGTTTTGAATTTCTAGATAATAAAAGCCTGAAATCATGCCTCTTTTCCGACTCCTCATCCTGACCTAACAATAGTGGTGTCAGAAGTGGGTTTTGAGCAACTTGATACAGGGTTAACTCCCAAGGTAGTGAAAGAACTGAATCCTAGAGCCAGACTCCCTGAAACAGCTACACCCCAGTCTATAGGGATTGACCTCTTTAACCTAGAAGAGGTAGATATAGCCGCTCAAGCAAGGAGGTTATTAATTACAGATCTGGCAATCTCTCCACTGAAAGGGCCTTATGCCAGTTTGGCAGCTAAGTCAGGGTTAGCTTGGAAATACCCTTTGGACGTATCAAAAGGGGTCATTGACCCAGTTTATAAGGGCAAATTGAAGGTAGTGTTACACAATGTGGGCTCACAAAGCTATAGAATAAATATTTAGAATAAAACCTGGGGAACCTGTAACTCAGGTCAAGCTAGAGAAGGCCATGACCCCACACCTACAAGAAGTTAACAATATGTCTGTCACAGAGGGAGATACCCTATGCTTCGCGCAGGTGGATAGGAGCTTAACACCAAGCTGATCTGGATGATATTAGCCTACCCGATCTGGCCTTTGCCCAGAGAAACAATCAGAACTTGGCTGCAGCTTTTGACCAGGCTATCCCCTCAAGTTCAAGGGGCCAAGCAGAAGGGACCATTCTTTTTTTCAAAAAAGAACATCTTATATCGAGGCTATTTAGAGGAGGATTGGGTAAGAGAGAGACAACTTGTGATCCCACTGAGTCACCGTAAAATCGTGATGGAGCTAGCTTATTCCAATCCAACAGCTGGGCATCAGGGGATAGGGAAACCCCAAGACCAGATTTGTGGAACATTTTATTGGCCGAGAGTCTATGCTGATATCAAAGCTTATGTGATGTTATGCAAGATCTGCCAAAAGACCTCAAATAGCCCTACCCCCTACCACTGAAGCCCCTCCCTGTTATCGACATTGTCTTTTCCCATGCTGTGAAGGGCATTGTGGGACCTCTTGAACCTTCCAAACTGGGAAACAAATACATTCTAGTAATCCTTCATTACGCCTCTTGATACCCTGATGTTTTCCCCATGACAAATACTACGCAGCATATTCTAAAACACCTGATTCACTTTCTGTCTAGGGTGAGCTTGCCTAACAAAATGCTTACAGATCAAGGTACAACCTTTATGACCTGCCTTATGCAGGATGAAAAAGAAATGCTCAACATTAAGGACCTCTGTATATCACCCCCAAATGGGCAGCCTAATGGAGCATTTCAACCAGACCCTAAAACACATCCTTAGGAAACAGGTGGAAACTGATGGAAAGAACTGGAACCTAATGATACCCTGTGCCCTGTTCGCTGAAAGAAAAAATCCTAAATCATCACTATTTTACTTCCCCTTTGAGTTGTTATGTGGTAGTGAACCTCGGGGCATCCTAGATATGCTGCCGGAAAGAGAAGATGCTTCTTTGCCCACAAACCAGGCTGCTGCCAAATGTAAGTCCAACAAGAAAGCAGTGAGGAAGATTGTCAGCACTTACCCAAGGCACAGGAACAACAAAAAGGGCATTATGACCAGAAGGCGATTACACGCTTCTTTCCTGTTGGTGATGTGAGGTTGGCTTCACGGAAGGAGACAAAGAGAACAGATTCAATGTGTAAAAAAAGTCTTGTATTAAAGAAAATGTCAGGATGCTATATAGTCTAACTTGCCTTATTCTAAGGTGGGACTTACCTACCTAAAGAAACTAAGGACAGTCTGTGTCAACAAGTTCAACTGAAAAGTCTGTCAGTGTCCAAAACCTATGCTTGCCCTCACAACTAAGACAAGACAATGTGTAGGGATGTCAACCATAAACTAAACTGTGTTCCAAAAGTAAAGTTCTGAGCTATTTCCAGCTCAGGCTTAATTTCTAGCTTCCTTTCCCCCAAATGTCAACAAGTTCATCACAATGTTCAATTTACCTTCTTTTGGACTTGAAGTAATAAAGTTACACACCTGTTACGCTCACCTGGTATCCACGGGGGCGCCACACGATACTGGATGGAGCTCTAAGCGCTATCCCAGACCCCTCTCTGCTTGGTTATGTGTCAGATGTTGGGTAGCGCCTATAATAGGAGAATGGAGGGTTAATATACTGGTTCTGTGATGGGTGGACTCCCACCTCCCTCTGGTCCAAATCCCCTCCCTTGGGGTTATTGCTCACCTTAGGTTTTTGTGCGTTGAACTCTCCGTCCTGCGTCTCTGTGCAGCGGCAGATGGTTGGTGCGGGCGTTCCATGGACCTAGTTGCTTCACTGGTCCATGTGCCCTTATGTCGAGTCCAGACCGGCTGTGACTCCGACTCTGCTTTCTGTCTTCCAGGTGAGTTATAATGTCTTTATTCTGTCTCTTTCTTTCCCTCCGTTTTCTCTGTCTTCTCGGCATCTTGCTCCACTACGCTGTTCCCTAACAATGTCTCTTTTTGTTTTCACAGGGATGGTTGCGATCTCAGATTTGCCGCGCTGATGGCGAAGACCACAGTGAGTTATTGATGCGCAGAGCGCTGCAATGTTTATTGGTATTAATTGTTAACCTGTGTTCTCTTCCCTTCTTTGTACAGGTTGCAGTGATGTTCCGGAGTAATGAGTGATCGAAGCGCTGCTTGCCCAGGTAAGTGCTTTGTTAATGCTGACCCTGTTCCTTCTCCCTTGCAGGCTGCAGTGAAACCCGGAGATGGGCGAGGTAAGAGAAGCGCAGGGTACTGCCAGGACTCGCTGCTTGCCCAGGTAAGAATTGTTATTAATGCTGTCCTTGTTTCTTTACCTTTGCAGGTTGCGGCGAACTCCGGAGATGGGCGAGGTAGGATGGATTCAAGACTGGTTACTTCACAGGTAAGTGTTCTTGCTCGCTAATGCTGTTCTTGTTCTTCCAGGTATTAATGGAATCCGGATCTAAGGCTTCAGGATCTGGCCGCCGGAGAAGCAGATGAGCAGGAGCTGGACACGATGAGCGTTACGCTGCAGGAGTGCAGAATAAAGCGAAGCGTGTTCTGCTGTTTAGGTGTGGTTTAAATAGCCCAAGTAAAGTAGTTCCAGGCCAAGTAGTTCCAGGCCCAGCCACACCCAAAACACTAGACCGCATGGCTTGGTTCTAAAGAACTGAGCTGTGTAATAGGCCTCCATGTTGGATTAAGGTCCAAAACTGGTATTGCTTTATTCCTGATAATGAGCCTGGCACCAAAGGCGCCAGGGCTGACTCCATGTATGTTCCTGATGGAGTTTTAAGGCCCTTGGAGCCAGTGTGAAGGGCTTTAGCCCCACTGCTGCCAGGGGGCTGTTATACCTGAGGGGGTCCGGGGCATGGATCGTGACAACACTTTTGTAAATGTCAAGATGCTCTTCCACAAGTTCAATATAGTTCCAGGGCAGCACATCTCATGGTTCCCTTCCCCAAGTTCAAATATCAAAAACAAAAATAAGTATCTTGAAGCTTTGTCTTTAACTGAGTTTCAACAATTCTTTACAGCTCAGGGTTCCCTTCCCCAAGTCTTATATGCACCAATGAGTTTTCCTTTTGACACAATAGCAAGCTTCCTTGTTGGTATATGGGGTTCTCTGGTCTTTGCGCAGTTGTTAGACCAAATGGTCCACCCATCACAGGCCACACAACCAGGGACTTCAAGTTCAGTTTCAGTTCATAGTTCAATATTAGTATGTAAATGTTAAAGGATATTTATACCGCGCACTATCACCACCGGTGTGGTACCCCCCCTGCGCTCTGGTGGATCTGAAAGAAAGGGGAGTGGGTTAGGGCACGTTAGTAGGACAAAGTTTGGAGAGAGAGCAAGGGAGATGTGATATGCTGTTGGCAGCTTCAGTTCGGTTAACACCGTTCGTTGAGCTTTTGGTGTGTTATCCAGTCGGAGTCCATCGTGTGCTGTTGTCTGATGGTCTTTGTGGTGTTTTTTGCTGTTGCAGTGTGGTGAAGTGCATGCGGGTTGCTGTGGTCTAAGAGGTATGGTTGTGTTTAGTTAGGGTTTGAGACGTGTGTGAAGAGGTGTGAGATTTTTTGCAGTTTTAGTAGGGTGGGTTATTAGCATTGCTGTCCTATTGTGTGTTTTTTCGAGATTTAGACAAAAATGTCTTCCTTACAGTGATCCAGTGATAGGTTGTTATTTGCATACAATTCGGTATCCAATGTGAGCAGTTGTACGGTTTCATGCAATTCAACCTTCAAAATGAGCAGTGTTGCCTTTCCTTTCACTTAGGTATTCAAAATGTGCAGTTTTGCTCATTTCATTCAGTTCGATATTTAATAAATACAGTTTTTCTTTTTTTCATTGAGTTCGGTATTCAATAAATGTAGGTTTGATTGTTTCATTCAGTTCGATATTCAACAGAAATGCAGCTTTGCATATTTCATTAAGTTCAGTAGTCAATAAATGCAGCTTTGCATATTTCATTCCGGAATATATTCAATAAATCCGGCAGCTCCTCTTGGCGGCTTCTCCACAAGCGGGAAAGCCTGTTCACCAGGTGCTATCTTCAGCAAACGCCAGTCTCCGTGCTCAGTTCTGCCTTCACTCCTCGGCAACCCCTGCTGCCCACCTTCCCCTACGATGGTTCCTCATCCTGCACAGTTCCACAGGCAGGACTCCCGGTATCTTTGTGGGCACCTCAGCGCCTTGGCTTCTCGCTATCTGGCAAGGCCCTGTCTATTAAAACTATCTCTGCCCAAGTTCCCCAGGTCTGTCCTCGTTCTGCTGCTGCTTTCTCTTACCCTGCTTCTTCCTTGTGTTTCTGCATTCCACTTTGTATACACCTGTGATCCTTCAATGGGCTGCAGGTGTGTTCCATCATTCAATGCTGCCTGACTCTGATTAAAAGGATATGCCTGACATTCATGGATCTTCTTCGTCCCAGTACCAAAGTGGAGAGATTTAGTGATGTCCATTACTCTCAGTTGCTTCTTCCTAGTCACAGTACCAGAGCAGGGAAAGTGTGCAATGTTTATATTACTCTCAGTTGTTTCTTCCTCGTCTCTTTACTGTCAAGTACCCTAAGAGGGGAATAAAGGGGAACTGTTCTATACTTACCTATAAAGGATAGGGGAGGGTTAGGCTGGTGGACACTAGAATAAAGGGTGTGTTTTATCCAAGGGTACTTCATCCCCAATCCTTCTCCTCCTCTTTCTAACACCTCTGGGGTGATAATATCTCCTGTCCTTCTTAGAGGCAAGTGAACATGGTGAACAATATCCCAGAATCACTTCTGGGGTTCCCTCCTGAATGGAGGGTGTGGAATACTGTCTTACCTAAGGGTATCCAAATTCCAATCCCCAAGGACCCTCCATCCAGGTGGTACTCCCTCGCTTCTCCACCCCCAGTGGTAGGATCCAAAAGCGATGGCCTTTCCCTGGCCACCTGTATAGAGGATCCAAGGAAAGTAGATGTGAGAACGCCCTCAGGTTTCTCACAGTGACCAGTGTGGTAAGTCAGACATAGGTGACGGTCAAGAGGGCATGTTTCGTACAAATATTTATCAAAGAAATTTAGAAAAAATACTTCCTAGTCCCTACATCTATGATGGATTCCCTATGCTAGAAAATAACAAACTGGTGCTCATCAGGATGTCTCACAAATAAACTCGGTCCTCCGTCCAAAACTCTGTCCAAAACTCTGAGAGAAAGAAAGAAAGAAAGAAAGAAAGAAAGAAAGAAAGAAAGAAAGAAAGAAAGAAAGAAAGAAAGAAAGAAAGAAAGAAAGAAAGAAAGAAAGAAAGAACTAAGCTTCAGCTATTGTGGTGGCTGGTTTCTTGATCCCTGTCAAAGAGTCCTGATAGTCTGTTCTCTTTCTCAGTTTCGCAGAATGATCACCAAAGAAAAGAAGCACATTTATTTCAATGGTTCTCCGATTGAAATTATGGTGTCGCTGGGTAGTCCATATCATCTCTGGTTTATCCCTTATCCTGGGATGAGTTCTCTTGACCTCGATCGGGCAGTATTTACAAAAACAACAAAGTTTACTAGTTGTTTGTTTTGATTGATTCACAAGTCTAGCCTCAGGTAGGCTCCAACTCTGTTTCACTCCGAAGGATTTCTACTTTCTTTCACCCCCTCCTGGGGTAGTCGTTTTTCAGCCATGGGTGGTCTGCAGGCCTGCCCAGTCCTCCAGTGGTTACTGCTTTCCTCTCTCCCTCCTGGGGTATCGTTATCACAGTGTGGGCCATGGGCCTGCTTAGCAGGTTTGTTTTTTTACCTTCCACACCCCCTCCTGGGGTATTCAGACCATTAACCCTGTGTGGGCTATGGGCCTGCTAAACTCTGTTTGGTTTGTTGAGGTATTCAAATTGTTAGCCCTACGTGGGCTATAGGCATGCTCTGCCCGGTTTGGTTCATTGCTTTTCTTTCCCCCACTTGGGTATTCAGAATGTTAGCCTGTGTGGGCCCCAGGCCTGCACGGCCCACACAGGCTTAGTTTGTTGCTTTTCTCTCCACCTACTGGGGTATTTGGATTGTTAGCCCTGTGTGGGCTACAGGTCTAATCAGCACTCTGTGCGACTCCTTCTATCACCCCTTCGCAGGTTATACAGCTTTTCAAGCCTGCTTGTGCTTTGGGTTTCTTTAGCCCTGTTTGATTGGTTGCCTCTAACACCCCCACACAGGGTATTCTGGTCATTAGCCCCAGGCGGGCTAGGGGCCTCTTCAAGCCTGTAGGATTTGTGACTTTTCTCAGCCTCTCCTGGGGTATTCACACCCTCAGACCAAAGTGGGCTCTGTTCCGGGCTCACTACCCTCTAGCTACTTGTCAGATGCTGACACATACAATTTCTATGGTGGTGTTTCTCTGGTTTGGCGGTGGTATGTCTGATCCATGCGGGTCATTATGCTTGCCTTTCCTCTAGCCTGTGTGGCCTGCTGTCTGTGCTGCCTCTACCTTCTCAGGGCTTCGGTGTCAGCAATTTGGGATGTCGGTGCATCCTGTTTCCTCTCCTTCACTCTTCCGAGGTCCCCATCCATTCGAGGTTCCAGCTCTCGTAGATGCTGCAGCGCTCCACATGCTGCTTTGGGTCTTCTCTCACCATGCTGACTGCTTGGCTCTCAGATCCTACTCTGTGGGAGCATCTCTCCCTGATGCATGTCCACGGATGCAGGCACCTCTAGCCTTCAGGCTGCTTTTCTCCACCTCTGTTGGCGTATGGTGGGATTCACGTTCCATCCTAGAATGGAGACGAAGAATCCCTTTGTTCTGGTCTTCCTCAAGAGGTGGAAACCAAAGCAGGTCAGAAACCAAGTCATCCACATACGCAGGCACAGGAAGGCCCCAGCCATGTAAGACCTGAGGAGAGAAAGAGGAAGGCAAATGCATACTGAGCTCGTTGGTTGCCTACACAACCATCAATCTGGATTTTGAGCATCCAGAGGCACGGAAACTGCTCCCCTGAACAGCCGTGAAGAACTGCTTGCATTGCTTGACTCTAACTCAACCACTGTTCTCATTCTACTCGATCTCCCCTCTGCTTTTGATACAATCTACCACTCCATCCTCATAAAACGGGTCCATGATACCCGTGGTATCTCAGAGCAGGCACTGAACTGGCTGACCCACTTCCTCACTGACTGTCCTTCCCATGTTATCCTTGGTTCTTTCTCCCCTCCCACCCCTGCCACCTCTATACCCATGTGTGCCGTTCCCCAGGGCTCTAACATTTCAGCCTGGCTCTTTAATATCTATCTTGCCCCGCTTGCTCACCTTATCTCCACTTTCTCTCCTGTACTTACAGTGTTATGCAGATGACACGCAACTCTTCTTCAAACTTCCCTCTAACCTCTTATGACTTCCTCTACCATTCCTGACTGCCTATCTGCTATCCAGTCCTAATGATCTGTCTCAATGCCAGCAAGACTGAGATCATTCCTATTGGGACTCCTGCTCCTTCTTTCCTCCCTTCACTCTGGCCACCCTCGATTGGCTCTCCCCCCTTTCCTTCATCTGAAGCCAGAAACCTTGGAGTCATCTTCGCCGCCTTTCTCTCTCTTTTCTTTCTCACATCCTGGACCTGGCCAAGAAGGCCCATTTGCAACTCCACCTTCTCAGAGGTATCCTCCCTTTCCTCACTTCCCCCAGAAGCGTAATGTCTGTAGAGCGCTGGTCCTCTCTAGGCTGGACTATTGCAACAGCCTCTTTTTTTATCTACCCTCTTCCTCACTCTGCCCCCTCCAGCTAATCCAGAATAGGGCTGTGAGACTTATCCTTGGCCTCAAGCCAAGGGACCGTATCTCTCCAGCCCTAAAATCTCTCCACTGGCTCACAGTTGCTGCAAGGATCAAATTTCAATCCCTCTGCATCATCCATAAGACTGTCTGGGGCTGGGGACCAAACTATCTACAACTTGCTCTTACCAAATACTCACCCTCCAGATCTTTCCGATCTTCCAGCTCCAACGCTCTGCGTGTCAAGCACTTCCCTAAGCTGCGAGCGGGCGGCCGATCTCTTTCCGCGGCTGGCTCCATCCTCTGGAACAGCCTCCCCCTTCCTCTCCGTCTTGAGCTGGATCTCCTCATATTCCCCAAGCTCCTCAAGACTTTCCTCTTCTCCTCCTCCTTCCCTCTCTCCCTTCCATGCTAAACCCCCCACAGTCGCTGAGATTGGTGGCCTGGGCCCTTATATGTCCTTCTGGGTCCTGGCCTTCCGTCCAATTGCCTCAGCCTTCGTCCCCGCCAGCACTTGCCTTTGGTCCACCACTGGCTTGTGCTGTCCGACAGGCTTGCACTTATTGTATTGGCAGGCGACCACTCTTTACCAAGTGGTCTCTGCCAGGCACTTACCTGTTGCTTGCAATTGACTCTCTGGCACTTCCCCCACTGTGGAACCCCCCGTTCCCTTGTCCCTTGTCTCTCTCTGAACTTGCACGTTCCAAATGTTCACAAGGCCTAGTAGGAACGCCTCTGTCTTTGTTCATTACTGTTATTTTATTTGCCTTCTGTTCCCTTGTTCCCTACCCATAGCCCTGTGGGAGCTTTGAAACACAATTTCTTGATTTATAAGTGCATAATAAATAAATAAACAGAAGAAAATGCAAGTATGGGAAGGCCGAGAGCTGCGTAACACATGAGGAAAGAGAAGAACACATATGCAGGCATGAGACGGCCCTGAGCTGCTTATCACCTGAAGAGAAAGAACGCGGAGTAAGCGGAAGCCAGGAAGCCCACGAGTTTGAAACATACACGAAAGCGAAGAATGGGACGCAAGAGCCACGGCGAAACCCCAGAGTGAGAAGATGACAGGGTAGGAGACCCGAGCAAGGTGGTGGCAAGACCACAAAGGATCTGCCGGGGACAGCCAGTCCACAAACCATTGCTGACACCACTGCAAGCATAACACAGAATGGTGTTCGGTCAGGCATCGAGAGACCCAGACACAGCGAGGAGGAAGAAGAAAAACCAACAGTGCTGTGGGACAAGAAAAAAGGCCCAAGAGGATCAGGGCTACCGTAGAGGTTCTTCTTCACAGTTGAAGGTAACGGGGAGGACAGGAATAACCGGAAGACCTGAGGGATTCATTATAACTTACAAACAACTCATCTCAGTTGAAGTCAGGAGGCAAAGGTAAACCTGAAATTGATTTGTATTTGTATTTTATTGTGTTTTATATAGCGCCTTAACCCAAAGCGCTGTACAATTTAAAAACAGTGTACGGTACAAAAATAATGGTAAGTAAACATCAAAATATCAATGCTGGTAGCAGGCAATCAGGTGCTATGTGGGAGATGAGTTTTCAAAGAGAGATGGAAAAGAGAATAAACAGTGATAAAGCGAATGGAGAGTGGGAGAACATTCAAATGTAAAGGAGCAAGAAGCTGAAAGGATCGGAACCGGGACTGGGCACATGGAGGACAGGGAACATTCATTCTAAAAAGACAGGAAGAACGGAGAGAGCGAGACGGCGTGTAGAAAGATAAAAGTGAAGCAAGATAGTCAGGTGCAAGCTGGTAGAGGGATTCGAAGATTAACCAAAGAAAGTGAAATTTGAGTTGAGAGTGAAAAGGTAACTAGCCAAGTGAGACAAGTGGGGAGGAGATAGAATCTCGATAAGAGAGAAGACAGAGTAGATGAACAGAGGAATTATAGATTGATTTCAAGGGAGCAAGACAAGAACACGGGAGACGATAAAGAGTCTGAGAGCAATAGAAGAGTCGTGAAAAGATTAAGGAAGAAATAAGAAGTTTAGTAGCTTGAAAAGTTAGGAAAGGATGAACTTTTCGGATAAGGATGGAAACAACAGGAACGAGAGGTAAGAGAGATATGGTGATCAAAATAAAGATTAGAATCAAAGCAGAAGCCAAGATTACGAGCTGCGGGAGAAATAGTAAGACTAGCGGCAGGAAAGGATATGAAAGGAGGTGGTGGGTGAGGGGAAAGAGTGTTAGCAGGGAAGAATAACACCTCAGTTTTAACTGAATTTAGAGAGAGGAAGTGGGCGGCCATTCAAGATTTGATAGTAGAACGATAAGCTGTAAGAGTGTGGTGGATTTCAGGCGTGAAGGACGAGAAGGATAGAAAAAGTTGTGTATCATCGATGTAGAAGTGATGAGAGAGACCAAAAGAAGAGATTATGGCTGATAGTTCATAAGTATAGAGAGAGAAGAGAAAAGGACCCAAGACTGATCCTTTGGGACATTGTCCCTCATTATGGGTCTGGCGGTAAAAATCCAGTGTTACCGTGATGGCGGTCGTACCGTGGCATGTGGTGGCAGAAACAAGGTAGGATTATGACTTGGCGCCGCACGCATCACTTATACGCGGAACCGGTGCCACCGCCATCACAGAAACACCGGCAGAGAGAGATGTACTGCCGCAAATGTTGGCGGTGCATCCACCTCCGCATGCACCGCGTACGTGGAGCCAGAAATACTGTGATCGCTGGAACCGGAAAGAGAGCGACGGCCATTACGAACATCACAATCCACTGCTATCCTCCTGTACCAGAAGGCATCCAGCAACAGTGAGTGGCCAAACACACAGAGGGACATAGCAGCAAGAATCCAACAAAACCCTGTGTGCAAGCCCCGCTTCAGTGAAGCAGAACTCACCATGCTCGTTGACCACATTTTTGGAAAATGCAGGGGAGCTATTCTCAGCTGAGGCGCAAGGCCATATGGGCTGAGGCTGCCCAGAAGGTGACAGCTGTTGGTGTCACAGCCCATAGCATCAAGGACTGCCATGAGAGATGAGATGACTGTCGGCTAAGGTGTGGAACCTCCTGGCAGCCCACAGACGTCAATGCACTGCGACAGGTGGCGGACCACACTCACCCCTAAAGCTGCTCCCATGGGAGGAAAAGTGCAGCAGTGTGCTGCACCTCGAGGGAGTCAGTGCAGTGGAGGCAGGAGCAGGGACACCTGGCGAGGCTCGTGAGTAAAGAAAGTGCAAAAATATGAAGCTGAATCAAGCTAATCCCCGCCCCCTTCCCATCAACGCACAGAAATACACATATCACAGTCCACATCATCCCGAGCACACCCAGTACTCCCATCCCCCCCACAGAATCTAGTGCAAAGCCAGTCAGATGGCCTGCACCCAAGTATGACCCATACACACCCACATGACAATGCAGCACACATCAATGCATGTAACCACAATGTGATGTTGTTCGATAACTGTGTTGCATGTAATTGTACTATGCACATCCTGTCAGTCCACTAACAGCATGCCTTTCATTCATCCACAGGAACATCATCTGAGACGGACAACCAGGGACGTCGAGGGAGACGGTGTTCGAGTGAAAGCACAGATACATACACGTAGGGGAACTTCAGCTTGACTTTTATTAGACAGTCTACATCAGGTTACATTCAGCTTCATCGGTAACGACCCCCAGCCAGGGAGACTCTCAATAACTGCCTTCTCATGGAATCAGAACATCTCTGCACCAGACTCCAAGTTCTGCTCTGACACACTGGGCCTCATTACGACCCTGGCGCTCACGTAATGAAGGGTGTCGGTACGGGACTGGCACCCTTCATTACGTGAGCGCCGATTACGAGGTTCCCTTTGTGGGACCCGGACCAGACGAGTGGTAAAACCAGACATCCATTCCGGGTCCCGCGAGGGGAAGAGGGAGGTAATAATGGGTCATTTGTCCCTCCCCATTCCCATTGAGCCCTAGGGGGGTATTTTCATAGATACCTCTAAGGGTTAATAATGTCTTCCATTGCATTCAAACACCTCCTGGGCTACTGGTCAAGCTGAAGCCTTACTGGATCTCAGATATTAGATGACAAATCACAGAAGAGGTGATAGAAAAGATGCTAAAACTCCGGCTGATTGAAACTTCATAAAGTCCTATGGTTCGACTGGCAAAACCAGACAGCTCATGGAGATTCTGCACAGATTTTATATCACTAACATTATGCCCAGAATCAATGAGTTGATAGAACACCTCACGAATGCCCAGTTTATTACCACCTTAGACTTGACGAAAGGTTACTGGCAGACAGAGGAAAGACAGCCTTTAGCACCCCACAGGTTCTGTATAAGTTCATTCCAAAGGATAATGGATAGAGTCTTAAGACCTTCATCTTCCTTAGTAGGGTCCTATTTATATGATACAGTAATCCATACTTTGAGTTGGCAGGAACGTCTGTGCCCCCATACAAGATCACTAGGGCTTTGTAATTAGCCCGTTCTCAAAATGTCAGACTTCAATAAGGAGTTCATACTCTAGACAGTAAGAAACTCATGATGGCAACAGGAAATACAGACACAAGTGAACACAGTTCAAGGGTGTTAATTGAACTTTGCAATTGGTGCCTGGTGCGCCGTGTAAGCCAAAAGGGAGGACTTTGAATTGAATCAGTCCTTAGAGAGTGGAAAACGCTGTCTTTTCTTTATCTGGCCCATATACTGATAGAAAGGTGGGTGCTCCGAGTTGATCAATTAGGTCATCTATGTGTGGCATGGGAAAGGCATCGAAATCGGATATCGCGTTGACTTGATGAAATCTATACAGAACCTCCAGGAACTGTCAGGTTTCTTGACCAATACAATAGGGCAGGACCATGGGCTTGATGAGCGTTTGATGATATTAGCTTGCAGCATTTTGTTTACTTCATCGTCCACTATCTGTTTACGGCCTCCGGGAGTCGATAAGGTTTTAAATGGACCACTTTTCCCTTGGGTGTTATAATATAGTGGTAAGTGCCTTTGATTCTTCCGGGTTTGTCTGAGAATACATCGGGGAAAGATGTGATGACCTCTTTTAGATCTTGTTTTTGGGTAGACAACTCAGGAGGAATTAATTCAAAGTTGTCTATATCTTCTGGATCCAAACAAGATAGTACTTTGGCATGGGTGGCCGACGGGTTCTCCTTCCACTCCTTTAAGAGATTCACGTGATATAAATGGACCTTCTGTTTTTGGTCTGGTTGGGCTACTTTATAAGTACAGGTCCCCATTCATTCTACTATTTCATAGGGCCCATGCCACTTTGAAACAAGCTTGTTTTCTGAGGTGGGTAATAGGATCAATACTTTTTGTCCTATAGAAAACAACCTTAAGCTTACTTTCTTATCGTAGTTGGATTTCTGTTACCTTTGGGCCTTTTCCATTTGAGTACTGACTAGATCTCGGACAAGTTTCATATGTTCTCGCATTCGGGTAGTGGTTTGCAAGATGGGAATGGGTGCCTCTTCCCGTTCCTCCCAGGACATCTCTGGGCTCTCTGCCATAAAGTAATTCAAATGGGGAAAATCCTGTAGAGGCCTGTTGGGTTTTCCTCCCTGCAAATAGTGCCCACGGGATCATTCGGTCCCAGTCCTTCTTGTCTTTATCTACTAGTTTCTGCGTGATTAATTTTCAGGTTTTATTGAATCTTTCTACCAAACCATCGGTTTGGAGGTGGTACTCAGAAGTTCGTAAGGTGGTAATATGAAGTTACTCTTTGACCTCTGCCATGAGCTTGCTCATAAAATTAGAATCTTGAGCGGTCAATATTTCCTTGGGAAAGCCAACCCTGGAAAAGTATGGTAGGAGGTGTTTAAGGATTTGCTGTGTGTTATTATTTCACATTGGAAATGCTTTGGGGTATCTAGTGGCATAATCAACAATGACTAGGACATACTTGTTGCCTAATCTGGATGTTTCTAGAGGCCCAATAATGTCCATTCCGATTCTTGAAAAAGGGACTTCTATTTATTTTATTTATTTATTTTATTTCTAGAGTGCTGGAACAGGGCACGGAGGCATTGGAGCACTTAAACTAAACATACGACACAGAACATAAAAATGCAGCGCGAGCCAGATAGGGAGAACAGAGCAAGGGTTCAAACTTCATTAAAAAAGGAATGTTTTTAGGATTCTTTTAAAACTTGATAAACTAGAACACATCCTAGGTCAGGCAGAATTGCGTTCCATAGGTGTGGTGACGAGAATGGAAAACAACAGTTTTTCACCTGTGTCAGTTTTGCCTTAGGCATGAGGAGTGGGCTGAGATGTTTGATCTGATGCTGCCATTTAAGCTGGGCTGCCAGGTAGGCTGGACTCTTGCCATACACGCAGGCATATGAGATGCAAAGCATGCAAAACATGACTCTCTTTTCTACAGAAAGCCAGTGTAACGCTCTCCTGGCTTTTGACACATGATCAGTTTTTCGCAGACCAACTACCACCTTCACTGCGTTGTTCTGAACGACTTGAAGACGGCTTAGCTCCCCTTTACCATTGCCCAGTAGGATACTGGCACATTAGTTGATACTACTCCCGATGATGGCCCTGGCTAGGGTGGCGCAGCTGGTAGCATCCAGGTATGGTTGGATGTGTGCCAGTAGTTCGATAATAGGCAACTAATATGTGCCCTCATTGAGAGTTCTTGGTCAATGGTAACACCCAGAGTTTCCGCTTTCTTAAGGGTAGGTACAAGTCCGCAAACTGAAAAGAAGAGTAGGCTGGATCAAGATGGCGAAGTTTAGGGCCAGTGCCCAAGATTATAATCTCTGTTTTTAAATCATGCAGGCGTAGGCCATTGAGCAACATCCAGCTGTGGATTTTATTATAAGTGCATTGATGATCTCAGTGTCTTTACGGTGATCACCTGAGAGTAGAAAGAGACACTGAGTATCATCAGCGTAATTAGAGTAACAAATGCCATCTTCTTCCAGTTGATCGAAAAGTGTAAGCATGAATAGATTAAAGAGGGTAGGAGATAGGGTAGCGCCCTGTGGCACTACACATTCCAAGTTCAGTTCCTCTGACATTACATCCTCATGGAAAACCTTTGCAGTCCTGTCTGACAGAAATGATATGACCCAGTTGACCGCTTCCCTGGAGAAAGAAGCCCTCTCAATAAATCTGCTGGCTAGTATGGAATGATCCACCAGGACAAACGCAGCTGTCAAGACAAGAAGCATCAACAAAGATGTCTTTCCACTTTCCATGAATTGAAGAATGTTAGATTTAATGTCCACCAGGGTGGACTCAGTGCTATGGGCACTCCAGAGGCCCGACTGTTTATGGCCTACTAGGCCTTCTGTGCTCAGGAAGGCCTGGATCTGTCCCTGTGCTATTTTATCCAGTACATTCAAAAGAAAGGGGGAGCTGGTAATCGGACGGTAGTTGCCTGCTATACTTGGATCAAGTGTGGGCTTCTTCAAAAGGGGAGTGATCCAAGCTTGCTTAATGTCTCGAGGTACTGACATCACTTTAAATGAAGTATTTACAAATTTAGTGATCAGAGGGGCAAGCAGCTGGGCACAAGCTTTCACTACTTTAGCCGGACAAATGTCACCTCTACAACTGGTGGGTTTTAACTTTCTTAGTATACCCAGGGCCTCCTCTTCGGTCACTTCTACAAAGAAGAAAGGATATATCCTGGGTGGCTGTAATTAAATATGAGCAGGAGCAGATGATGGAGTCAATTGGATAACTTTAGCCTCAATGTCCTTTTTAATCATTTGGATCTTACCGACCATGGGCTTTTCAATTTGGGTACACCAGTCTAAGTTTTTTTCGACTGTATGATTGTTGGGGCACGGTCCTACAGTTCTTTTAAGATCCTATAAAGTTCCCTTGTGTCTGATGCGGCGGTCTTGATTCTATTCTCATAGGAATCATTTTTTTGCAGCATAGATAGCATATTTATGCTCTTTGACAGCACAGGTATACTCGGTTTTGTCAGTGGTAGATAGTGTTTTCTGCCATTTCCACAGTGCCTTTTGTTTCTTGATTTTCAAGTTTTGTATTATTGATGAATACCGACTTTGAGGTAGTAGCCTTTTGTGGTCTTAGTTTTTGAGGAGCAAGACTATTAACGGCTTAAGTCATCATTTTATTGTATACTGCTGATAGATTGGCCACCGACCTATACTGGGCAAGATTGGCTAAATAGGGAGAAAAGAGCAGAGCTAGTGACTCTAGAGTGAGTGTACGGTAGTTACGACATAAGACTTTCCACTAAGGCTGTTTGATTTTCTTAATGGTCGAATTTAGTGATATTTCGAATTTTACAAAACTGTGATCGGACCATGGACAGGGTTTCACTTCCATCCTGTCCACCCCAATACCATGGGCCTCATTATGAGTTTGCCGGTAAAACTCCCAAAATACCGGCATGCCGTAGCCACCTATACCGGCATGCACCGTGTGCGGATACAACGGCTGATTACGAGCATGCGATGCCGTAATAATCGGCATGCCGGTAACAGTAGCATCGGCATACCGGTAAAGCTGCAACAAACCCACATAACGGCACCATCGATGCTGTAAATAACAACACTGGCACCAACAATCCGTAAACAACGGTACCGTCAACACCGGAACCGGAAGTAACGTCCTCGCGCCGGAACGGGAAACTCACCGGCAGCCATCTTGAAAAACACAATCCATTGCAATCCTCCACACACAGGAGTTGGCCAGTGAAGGAGCATCAAATAACATGTCTGCAGCATGTGGAAACATCCTACAGCGCAAGCCAAGGTTCAGTGAGCCTGAACTAAACATGCTCGCCGACACCCTTGTGGAAAATGCAGAGGAAGTCTTTGGAGGGAACATGTGCAGGCCTGCACTGCTGCGCAAGAAAGAAATATGGACTGAAGTGACCAACAAAGTCTCAGCAGCGGGCATGACACTGAGGACTGTAAGGGACTGTCGGAAAGGATGGGATGACCTGCGCCTCAGAGTCCGCAACCTATTATCAGCTGACCGTAGCCAGGCGCAGGCCACTGGAGGTGGACGATGTTCACCACTAAAACTGCATACATGGGAGGAAAAATGTGCCTCCATCATGAACATGGACAGTATAGAGGGAGTCAGAGATGCAGAGCATGGTGCTACAACGTCTGGAGAAGCAGGTGAGTGACCCTGACTAACATCCCATGTACTTCATTTGTCCCCTCAATACCAATAGTGCTTTGTGCATGGCTGTCCCTAGACACCTGCCACCCTGCAACACACCAACCATACCCATGAACTGAAAGCAATTCCTACCATGAAGAATGCCAACAAGCACCAAAGGCACACACCACATGTCCCATGCAATGCAGACAGACACACCGTCAGCATGCCTAAAACACACATATCTGAGTCCTACATGTCCCCTGTGCATGGAACATTCAACCTCAGTCCAAGATCCATGCACCATTGCCACCATCCACAAAGGCCCCCCCTTACCCCTTCCTGCTGACAACACACCAATGACCACACCTACACAAGCATACCACTTCCCCTCACAGACAGCCCACACACGTCCACAATCCAGGGCAGCATATACATGACATCCGTTGCAGAACCCAACAGCAACCCAACCGACATGCACATCCCACAACGTGCACACACACATCAGGATGTACCAACTCTGCTCCCCCCACACATGTGTACCGCAGGATAGGGGCCCCACCATGAGCATGAAGATGTAAATTACAGAAAATTTTACAAAATGTGATGTCTGTCACATGGATGATGTCAAAAAAAATGAAGCACCCTTGCATTGTCGCCCACAGGCACTACATCAGACAGCGAGGGCGAGCTTGCCACTACACCAACCACCACAGCACGTTGCAACACTCAGAAGAAGACCCCCAGCATCCAGGAACCTGGACGCAGCGACAGCACACATGGGTCCATGGCCTCCACTTCATATCCCCCCAGCCACCCCTGCACACCTGCCAGCCTCAAGAAGAAGGCAACAACACCTGCAGGCAAGTGCCACCATAGCCCCCACACCTTACACCTATACATTTTTATTAACTTTACCCCCCCTCACATATACATATGCGAATAAATGGGGGTCAGACTTTTGGAGGTAGGACTTTTCTACTTAGGTAATTTCGTTCTAACACTCCCCAGATGCTAAGGGACTGTTTACAAACATTATTGTTTTGAATTGCCATGCATGTCCTTATTAATTTGTTGCATATATAAGTGTGAGAGACATATATCCTTTATTAGAGTGTTTCCTTTAGTTATTTTAGAGAGGGAAATCCTTGTTTGGGTAGGGATAATAAGGCGTTTATACAACCTTGTTAAAAGAATAAAATGGCATTTGTTGAGAAAACCTTACAAGTGGTCCGCCTCACATTTCTGACCCCTCACACCTAGTATGGGATTAACGTATTAGAATATGCTCACCACTCGAATTTCATTAGCAGCCATTTCCCATTAAAGTTGTTATTCAAATTGTTTTAAAATCGAGCAAAATAATTGGATGATAAAACCTCTGGACAGGCCTGTCCCCATTCTTATGAGTAAAGACAATAAGCCTAAGCTACTAAGGTAGCTATTGCCTTGCCCAGTGTTTCCAAACTATCTGCACACCAGAAATGATATACTGTGACTAAGTCTCCTGTCTGGCTATTAGAGTGAAAGGTGGGCTGATGCCACATGGTAAGTGATGCAGCAGCTGGGCACAGTATAGGAGGGATTCCCTGGTCTGCCCCCACCACATTTCAACCTCATGGCATGCCCTTGTCACATCGACCAGGCTTATGAAACCAGTGCTTTAGGAGATTATTTTGCCCACAAATAGCACTAGGAGTCACTACCTGGCTGTTCAAACCCCACTAGAACTATGTTGCCAACCAAGTATTAAGGAAAGAACAAACACTAGTGTCCAATGAGTGACATAACTTGGTGCTGTGTGGAGAACACTGGGAAAAGGAAGGCAGAGCAGAGACTGGTGCACACAAGTCTCTGAGCGCATGAAAGTCTGAGCTGGTTGAATGCCACGAATGAGAAAAGTGAGGAGATGTTTTGCGAGGCTCCGTGCTCACGCCAAGTTGCTTGTTCCCACACATGCACCATAAACAAATGCAATATGCTGGCCAACCTATATGAACGTTTTGTCCGCAGATACAATAGCAGCTGGTAAAACACACAGAAGTTGTGAGTCACCAAGTCCAAAGTTAGGAATAAGAAAATACACACTTGAGAGTACTGACTAGAGGGAAGTCCATAGGGTTGGGCCAAGACGTATGAATAGGCCAGTAAAACCAGAGAAGTGAGGGAATCTGGAGAGAATGGAGGTGCAGAGCAGAGGCACTCTAAAGACAGAGTGATCTAGAGAGGAGGTAGCTGATGTGGAAAAGTTTGGATAGTGGAGGAATTGAGGTGGGAGGAGAGGAGTTGGAGATAAGGCAGTGTAAAAAAAGGTGGAGGGTGAAACACATCCATCAAGATGATGCGGTGATACATGAAATATCAGAAGAAGGTGGTAAGATAGGAGTTATTGGTGAAACATCAAGAAGTGGTGAGACACAAGGAGATAGTGATGCAAGAGAGTGTGGTGAAACATCAGGAGCTGGTGGTAAGGCAAGAGGAGAGGATGTTCCTAGAGAGGGAGCTGAAACAACAGGAGGGTATGTTAAGAGAAGAGGACCTGGTGATACAGGATAAGGAGAAAGTAAGCTATCCGGAGAGGGTGCCTTATGAAAAGGTGATAGCTGAAGAAGGACCAGACACGTAGCATGTTAGACTGGAGGAGGTTCCAGCTGCAGCAAAATGTCAAGGAGCTGTCAGGAGAAAGAGGATAAAAGGATGGTTAGGAGGGGGAGAACATTAAGCAATGTTATCTCTCTAGGAATGACAATGCCTCAGTTCCGCGAGGAGACAAAGGAACAGGGGAATGGACACTCAGAACAGACATCATGTACCACACCCAGACAAAAAGTCAACTCATATCAACCTGTTTTGAGGAAAATATATGCTGAATGAGATGCACAACTTGTATGCTTGAATTTAATGTATTGGAAAAATTTGAAATACCACAGTCTATGATTTCAGGTGCCCTGGATAAGTCCCTGGCTACAGGGATACTACACTAAATATACAGGGGTCATCCAACACTTGACAAGTTATCCAGTCACTTTTTCGAGGAACAATGCTCTGCAATTTAATTATACATTCGATAAAGGAAAGAAATAATTCTTGAAACACAAAATAGAAACTAAATTAAAGTTTTTCACAAATAACAGTAAGCGCTTTCTCAAGTGTTTTCCTACATAAAGTGTTTTAAGGATAAAGAAGAAGAAAAAAATGTAATACTAATTTCAAAATAATCAACATCAACGGCTGATTCCATGTTAATGAAATCTTATTTAGCAATGCGTTAATGTGCTCAGACAGCAATTCTACAACATATGTGAGAACAATTCAACATCAACAAAGATGGTTTTTCCATTGAAGTGTTCCCATATGCACTACGCGTTTCAGGGCACACCGTCCCTTCATCAGGTGAAAGTGTTATCTTTTTCAAATGATCTAATAAATAGAAAGGGATAGGATTTAGACTAATTTCCTTTCAGAAGAATAACCAAAATGTACTTGTTGGTTCCATACACTAACCTGCCCACTTCTGTGTCGTCAACAACGCCAATGAGAGCTGTAAAGAAAGAGATGCTTTTTTATAATCAAACTATGTACAACCGATTACTCAATAATATCCAATTACCAAACAGTTAAGTCAAAAAGACTGACCTTTCTCCTCTCCAGTCTGTTTCCAACATCAAGTGCTGTAAGCAAAACATCAGACCATTAAAATGTCAGAAAAAAAAGGCTTCACTGTCATCTAAATTGGGTTCAATCTACTGCTAAAATGTGACACAATCCAATTCACACTTACTTGTAAATAGTAGCTTTGACAACAAAGTATTAGTCGCTCCGAATTCAATTCCACAAAATTGGAAAAAAATGTCATTCACTGGGTGTAAACAAATATGCCCCATTATTAAGTCTCAATTGGACCAGTTACATCCAGTAATGCACACATATTCTAAAATGTGCAAAGAATCTTTTGTTTGTTTGCTTGTTTGTTTATTTGTTTATAATGCGCTCTAGACCCGGAGGTTACCGGGCGCAGCAGAAAGAATATGCAAGGCTTACAATGTTACATGAATACAAATGTACAATGAATACAATTTACAATATTACATAAATGTACAGTTACAAACTTACAATATATTTAAGTGATTACCAGGAGAAACTAAGAAATGTGCAAGAGTATACATACAGTATTAACAGTTATAAACATAATGAAGGGTAGCTAATGGTACCTATGTACAATTGAGTAGGGCAAGCATGCAGTGGAGTCATATTCAGGTGTCTAGGCATTGTTATCATTAATGTGTTTGATGAAGTTCCTTCTGAAGTGTGAGAAAGGTTGTCTACTCTTAGGTTGGGTGGCAAAGCGTTCCACAAGTTGCCAGCTCTCACAGGGAAGCTGGTGCCACCAATTTTGGCAAGTCTAAATCTGGGTACTACCAGGCAATTAGAGTTGGCAATTCTGGTGGGTCTATTGGAAGTTTTTCTTTTTATTTTGTCCGTCAGGTAACTAGGAGCAGCATTATTAAGAACCTTATGGGTCAAGGAGATCATTTTTAGATGGATTTTGTTGTCAGTAGAAAGCCATTTGTGTTGCCGCCTAATAGAGGAGATGTGCTCCCTTTTCTTTATGCCGAGTGCAGCTCTAAGAGCATTATTTTGTAGCATTTGGAGTCTTTGGAGGGTGGCTTTGTTAACACCACTGTGGAGGGCATTTGAATAGTCGAGTCGGAAAAGTATTAGGGCTCTCGCCAGGATCAGACAGCTATTATTGGATAAGAAGGGCTTACCTGCTCTTATCAATTTAAAGGTGTACGCTGTAGTGGAGACTAGAGAGTTGACCTGTTTAGTAAAAGAAATGGTAGAATCAAGGTAAAAACCAAGTGTTTTTACTTCCCTTTAGACTTTGATCACGTTTCAATCTCTGCTGAAAGCCGAGTAGTCCGGGCCCAATTTGTTGATGTTGGCTTGTGTGCCCAGAATGATCAACTCTGTCTTATCACCGTTCAGGCAGAGACCATGAGTTGCCATCCATGCCTGAATGATGAGATACACTCTATTCACCAACTCCCTGTCCTTGCTATGATCCCCAGAAAGCGGGAGGAGAATCTGTGTATCATCTGCATAGTTAGTGTAGGTGATACCTAGATTATCCAGATCATCGAACAGAGGTTTGGTGAAAATGCTGTATAGAGTGGGGGAGATGCAGGATCCCTGAGGGACTCCACATGTGATGGGTATGGGGTCTGCTGCTGCCGATGGGGAAAGAATGCTCATAGTTCTCTCACTCAGAAAGGATTCTATCCATCTGATGGCTTGTGTGGAGAAGTGAGTGGCAGAGTCCAAGTGTCTGCAGACGACCTTGTGGTCCACAAGATCGAAGGCAGCTGAGAGGTCTAGTAAGAGGAGGAGAGCTGTCTTACCTTGATCTCTCAGTTCGTCTATTTGGTCTTTAAATCGATAAGGGCTGTTTCCGTTCCGTGTAGTGGGCGGAAGCCAGATTGTCTAGCTCCTAGTAGTTTATGCAGTTCAACGTGTTTTTGAATCTGCGTATAGGCCACTTTGTCCAAGATCTTCAGAAGAAATGGAACTGTGGTAATTGGACAGTAATTAGTGGGGATAAGAGGGTCTAATGTCTGCTTTTTGAGCAGCGGGAGCACCCAAGATTGTTTTAAGTTACCAGGGATGATGCCTGTGGAGAAGGACGCGTTAACAAGTTTGGAGATAAAAGGTGATAAATCTCTGGCAGCGTCTTTTATTAACTGTGCTGGGCAGATGTCACCTTTGCAGTTAGATGGTTTGAGGGTGAGGATGATTTTCCCTACCTCTAGTGTAGTAGTTTTGGTGAAGGAAAATTTACTAGTTTGGGGATTGTGGGGGGCATTAGGTGGTGGCATAGGCAGATTAGCGAGGTTGAGTGAGTCTTTTTTTAGTTGAATTTTATTTTGGAGGGTATATATTTTGTTAGCTAGGGCATGTTGGATATCTGTGCACCAGGTCTGGTCCTTAGTGCAGGTGTCTGGTATGGCAACGGGTGATTCAAGTTCCTTCAGTATAGAGAAGATTTCCTTCATACTTGAAATAGAATTATCAATACGATCATTGTATGAGTTCCTCGTTGCCAGGCAAACTTCATTTTTGTAATGGCGAGAGATAGATGTTAGGTTGGCCTTATTCTCATCAGTTGGGGATAGTTTCCAATTAGATTCACATTTTCTCTTGGTGAGGCATAGGGCCTTGAGTTCAGGTGTAAACCATTTATTTAAGTGGGCTTTAGGTTTACTTGTACGTGTTTTTAGTGGGGCAATTTTGTCCATAGTCTCAGTCATTATTTTATTATACTCATGAGCTAGAGTAATCGGGTCTAGGTTGTCAGGTAGTGCGTTTAATGTAGGAAGGATGGCAGGTATGACATTGTCTATTGTCATGTTCTTCTTGTTTCTAGTCAGGCACGATGGTGCCGTCGGAACAACTGAAGAGGATGGTCGGGAGGTTAAGAGGTTGAAGGACACTAGTGAATGGTCAGTCCATGGTAAAGGCGAGATAGAAGAGATGGCTACTGTACAGTTAGAGTCAGCGACCCAATCTAATATTCTACCCTTCGTGTGAGTGGGATTGTTGACTTTTTGTGAGAATCCTAGGGAATTAATGGCGTTGGCGATGGTCAAGGCGTACGCGTCCGCTTGGTCATTAAATCCTAGGTTAAAGTCCCCTAGTACCAGCAGTTGTGAATTGGTTTTAGCATAATTAGTTAGTAGCTTATGCAGGTCCTCTTCAAAGGTCCCAAGCGGGCCTGGAGGTCTGTAAATTAGGTGAATGGTTAAGGATTGAGTATTGTTTATGACTTTGGCAGTGAGGGCTTCACAAGATTGTAAGGTTTGGGTAGGGGCTAGCCTTAGTGATAGGTTCGATTTGGAAATAATGGCAATTCCACCTCCGCGGGTGACCTCTCGGTCTTGCCTGCATATAGTGTAGCCGTTAGGGATGGCCAACATGAGTGATGGGCCTGCTGCCTTGTGTAGCCAGGTCTCAGTTATTGTAATAAAGTCCGAATTCGCCTCAGTGATTAAATCAGCTATATCAAGGGCATGAGCAACTAATGACCTAGCATTGAGGAGCGCTCCTTTGTAGGAGTGATCATTAGTTTCCGCTTTAAGTTGTGTAAGATTTGGAGTACTTCTAACACTAGATTTTGTCTTGGATTTAGATGTTTGTAGGTTCATAGAGGCTAAGGTGATGTTGGAAATATTACATTCCTCATCATTATGGGGTTTTGTCTCACGTTTTGTAAGAGGGAGGAGTCGTCTAGGTATCTCATGAAGTTTGTTAAATCTAGCTCGTAGTTTATTGTTTCTATCGTAGGGAGAGCTAGGCTGGGAGGCATGGGCTGATGGTCCTGGCATAGCCTGGTGTTTTAAATCAGTGTAGACAGAAGTGTTGGTAGCTATGTCTGTCGATATGAGTGAGAAGGGTACTAGTCCACATGGGAAGACCCCTGTATGACCGACCTGATTACTGGTGACAAGGAGTGTAGCAGTGGCCACGATACAGTAGATACTGAGTAAGCTTGACATTATACAGGGCTATCACTTAATTAGGAAGGTAGGAGTCGTGCAAAGGTGTGTTTTCTGTGGTAGGGTGAGGAAACCTAGCTGGTAAGTTAGGCTGTGTGGGCAGGTGGTGAGGTTGACAGATAATACTTTGTCTACTAATTCCTATCTGATGAGCGCATTTGGTGATCACAAGACAAGTTCTGGACATGTGCAGGTCGTTATACTATCCACAGTGACATACACAGCGTGATTGCACGTCTTCGTGATCAGACTATAATCTATAGGGCTTGCAGACATTCATAATCAGGCGATAATCTGTAGTAGACAGTGGTGACAGGGCTTTTTCAAGTAGTTGAGTGCAACCTTAGGCTAGACAACGAGCTAGATGGCAAGTAGTAACTGGACAGGTCGGCCCTATAGTCACAAGGCACACAGGGCACACAGGCTAGATGCAACTATCCAGCAGCAGGTAAGAAACAGGCTAATGCAGGATTCAATTAGCAGTTGGGCAAATGCAACTGACTAGCAATAGGTGGCAACGTTAGGATAGGCAGTTTCAGTGAGTGGCGCAGTTTTATGAGTCACAATAGGTGGAAGGGCTAACTATGCTACTTCTGCATGACACGCATGTGAAGGGTTCATTATGCAATCACATATACAAGTCGGGTCAGAATAAGGCATTTCTTAATAGCTGTGTGTATTTGACTACTGAGGGTGCAATAGGGTGCAATATATGCAGCTATGGGCTGGTACAAATCATGCAGTAATGAGTCTAGACAGATATATGCAAGCAGTTGGGTGCAATATTTGCAGCTATGGGCTGGTACAAATCATGCAGTAATGAGGCTAAATGGATATATGCAATGCAATGTACTTTTCAGTAAAAGCACCGCCATTGAAATACAATACATGGGCAGAGGTAATGTGACGTGCAGCCGAATTTCACAGTCAGTTTGATAGAGGATGCACGTTAGGGGTCACAGTATGACCAGAGTCTGTATAGGGGACGCAGCGTAGATAATCTTGGTGAGATGTGTGTTGAAGTATCGAGGTAGGACGCCTACGACTCGGAAGAGGCAATCATAGTAACCATAACAATCAATGGCAGTCTCAGGCAGGCTCTTACCGTGTGTGTGAGATAGGTGGACAGGCAGCGTGGCTGGCCCCTAGGCTCCGTAGGTAATGACAGGCAAAGACAGGAAACAGCCTTGTTGACTTTAGCCTTATTGTATGAGGCCGGCTGACGCCATCCGGCAGCAGCCGACTTCCTTTCCTTAATTAACAGATGCATGATACAGGAATCGGGATCCGGCTGTAGGAACAGCCTTCCGTCATGTACCCGCATGAAATACTGACGGATGTGCAACACGTGACATTCGTGCCGCGTGTGACGTCTAATGTGATCAATTCAGTATGAATAAGCCTCTCGATTATAATGGCGGACATCTTTAAGTGAAATTCAATCTCGCTCCAACAATATGAAACTATACATCATTTCCCATGAAAATGGTGCAGCTAAGGATAACACCATTGATACTGTTATGAACACAGTTCACATCTTCATTCCTGCAGTTGACACCTCTCTCAAACCTTCATATAACGATGCTAGTAATACATGGGGCCTCATTCCAAGTAGTTCCCTTAGCAGGCGTTAAGGATGGGACCCGCAAAGGGACTTTAGTGCTAATAACGGTACCGTAATTTACGGTACCGTTATTAGCGCCTTCCCCATTCCCACTGAGCCCTATGGGGGCTCAGATGGGAATGGGGAAGGGCCCTGGTGAATGGAGAATTACCGGTCCCTCCAACCTTGGAATGGACAGGTAATTACTCCATTCACCAGGGCGGAGTCGGAACGATTTTGGAGGCAGCCATGCCGCAAATAGCGGTGTGGTTACCTCCAAAGTCGGAATGAGGCCCATGGTCTTCATTTAATACCACAGACCCTAATTATATTTGTATTCTTCAACCGGCGCGTATGCAGAGGGCGGTTTTCACCGGTTCTCGTCCGGGCTCGGACGCACAGTGCTCACCAATCACTACACTAGTAATTCCTCACAAGAGACATTCTAGACATTTTAGTCGACTCATTCCTGATACATTGAGTGTGCTAATTGTATTACTGCTAGTGCTTACAGTCACTAAACTGAGGATGCAACCCTCACCAAACACATGGTGAAAGCAGAAGCTCCCAGAAGGGAGACCTTACACCAAACCGTAACAAGCAGAGACCGCCTCCATTAGTCTCATCGTGATTGCAACCAATGCCTTACTAGCAGTAAATGATCAGGTTAAGGGGTTTCATATTTCATCTGATAAAAAGGCCTGTCTACCTCCGCACACCCTCCCTCATCATCCCCCCAACTGGACAGTGTAGCCCCAACTGCAAATTGCAACTTCTGCAACTGTGGGCAGCTCTGTTTGGTCGCTTCTATGTTTGTCCGACCATTACGCCCATTAGGGTTGCCGCGCTTTCTTCTTTGCGGATCGGGATCTGTGTAAGGTGGGTTGTTTCTTCAAGCACCCTTTATCTGTCAAGTGTTATCTACGGTTGGTGGTTCTTTGCTGTTCGGGGGTAGCAGGATATTCCGTTCAATGTATCCCGTGGCTTCTTCTGGCGTTTCAAAAAAATTTAATGTTCCTTTTTCCCTAGATAAACGGAGGATTAAGTCTCTATCACGATAGTTAAGGAGGCAGGCAAATAATGTCCGCGGAGGCGCACCTGGTTTCGGCGGTGGGGCAAGCGACCTGTGGGCCTTCTCAATCAGGAATTGTCGGGAGAATTGTGCATCCGGGAGTATAGTGTGGATCACTTCCTCTAAAAAGATTTCCATCGGAATATTAAAAGGTTCCTCCGACAGGTCGACCACCCTGAAATGATTCCATCCTGATCTTGATTCTAGATCATCACACTTCGATTGCACAAGCCTGAGGCTCTTTTTGATGTCTTTGATATCCTTGCCTTGCTTGTTTCCGATGTCCTCCACTACCCTTATCCTGGTTTCGCCTTCCGAGACCCTATTGTTAACATGCTGCAGGTCAGCCTTAATGGAGGAGATGGTGCTGCCAATATCATCTAATCTGCTATTTACCGCTGCAAATCCGGCCTGCAGTGCCGCCATGAAGGGGTCTGTCTCATTTCCGCCGTTTGCCTGTGTATTTGAAGGGTCTGTCTGCTGGACTCCCTCTCTCCTGTCCTCCGTGGTGATGTTGGTGAATGCGTCCATGGGGCCTTTTCTGTTCCCTTTATTGCCCCTTGGCATGACCAGCACTGTTATGTCAACAAATATATGTGTGAGCCCACCGTAGTGCACTTTGTCTTAATGTTATGTATTTCGTACTGTCGGGTGGCTGTATTTGGAATGTTAAAGTTCAGACCCAGATACAGCTTTCTGTGTTCTCAGCTTCTATGAAGAACCGTGCCCTAATGGGTTCTGGGTGTGAGGGTTCACTGTTACATCCTATTTCATGGGCTCCGGTCTCCCCGGACAAGCCCACTCCCCTCTAGTGGTCTCCTCAGCGTTGTTCTACCCAGCATTACCCAACCGGGTAGGTGGTTAATATCTCACAGGCTCTCGCACTCGTGTGGATCCACAGGTTCCCCGCCTCCCCCAGTGCTATGGCGGGCTAAATTTGCTCGTCAGGTCTCAAGGCAGCCTGAGTGTTGCAGGTATCAGTTATTCCTTGTCACAGGGTATATGTCTCTGTGTGGGTACAATACCATTACCCTGGGCAGATGTTTTGAGGATCCTACCTGCCCCCTTTCATATGGGCCTCTCTTCAACGTGTCAGAGGGCTGCTTTATTGCGACTGTACAGTGCGGTTAATTGATGTGTGTGACACGTGCCTGGACCTCATATATGCGGGCAGTTAACATCGTCGGGACCCGCCGTTTCCCCACGTACCTCTGCCGGCATTGCACACTTTTGTATGGGGCCTCCCTCGACTCAGCTCCGTGCACCGCTCGCACGAAGCGCACACGGGGGGTGCCAGGGAGGGGGAGCTCACTTAGGCTTCTGTATGGGTCCTTTGTTCCTGGACCTCTGCTCTGTTGGAGGGCGGGGCGCCACTGAAGCCCGATCCGTGTGCTGCCGGTCTGGTCGTCCCCAACAGCAGTGTTGGCTCTCGGCTCGTATGTCTTCCCGGCCGACGGGAGCCCAGCAGTCTGTCCCGCAGTGGCTGTGTAATCTTCTCAGGGCTTCATGCTCGGGGTTGCGTTGAAGTTGGGGTAGGGGGGGGCCCGTCTCATTCTCCTGCCTCACGGGTCTCCCGCAGTTCGCTCCCACATGGTTTTCGGCAGGAAAGCAGTGCTGATCTCGCCTTCCCGGGGTTCCTTCTAACGCTCTGTCCCCTCCACCACCAGAATCTGGGTTGCTCTTCTCTTGGGGGTTACTCAATCCGGAGGATTTTAAGAAAGGATTTTGAATTCAGCGCAGCAAGGTACTCAGGCGGCCATGTTTGTCCAACAGCGCCCCGGAGGCAAGAGACTTTTTAATGAAAAGAGACTTAACCATTGAAGAACCTGATAGCTGATACTGATCTGTTGATTCGTGCTGGGAATGCTCCAGTGTTTTGCTGTGCACAGGAGATCCACCTTGTCCCGTGCTCAAACATGGGAAAGGAAGACCCCTGGCAATCACATCCTGACTTATTATTTGTTAACACTTTTTCCTTTATCGAAAACCCTATCCCACACTCTTTTGTAACTAGTTGTAAGGATTTGGCAATAGTTTTTTTTAGTATAGGCCTTTTTACTTTGACAAGAAGCCACAAGGCCTGCCTTATTTTTCATTTGATGGTCGAAGCTTGCTCCTATTTTAGATTTAGGTCTAGGTTAGTCATTTTCCCACCCTGCATTTACAGTCTAACAAACACCCTTGAACTGTGATCACTTGTGTCTGTCTGTACTGTTGGCACCATGAGTTCCTTACATATGGTGTCAGGGTGGAATTTGATTCAACTGATAAAAATGGAAACCCATGCTAATAATTGTGGTACCACCGGAAGGGGAAAATAAAATAGTTGATCTCCTAGATTCTGACCGTGTATCCACCTTAAAAGAGGTGTTTTCCTCTCAGTTACGTATTCCATCTAGTCAACCGGATCTGTTCTTTAAGACACAAATCTTACTATATACACTCTCACTCTCTCATTATAACATAAAACCGTGGGACAGAATAATTCTGAGGGTTGGACCGGTCTTTTTTTTCATCAGACCCGGTGCTCTGAATTCTCCTCCCTCTTGAGCCTTTTTTTCCATGGTATTCAGTCTCCATCGGCTGCGGGACCATAAGGGTTAAAACCTAATCTATCCAAGTCCACTCCTTCGACAGACTCAGAATCAGACGACTGCAAAGATTCTTAGACCTTATCCGAAGGGATCGAGAGTTGATTCAGACACCACAGGGGGAACCCTTACACACCCAGAGAAAATGGCTGATCTAGCCAATATCATTGCCCAATTGGCAGCCCATCAGAAACAAGCCGAAAACAGACTCCAGGAAAATCTAACTAGACTAACTAAATTGCAAGCAAGGCCGTTGCTACCAGAAGGCGTACTTCAACCATATCTCGAAGGCGATGATTTGGTAAATGTTTTCCTAAACTTCGAAAAGCCTGGCTGAACAACTTGGGTGGGGACAGACCTTAAGAAATGCTATTTGGGACCCTTGCTAATAGGGGAACTCCAAACTTTTTATCCACTACTCAACCTTGTACAGGGAGTTTCCTTCCTAACCATCAAGGAAGGCTTGTTGAAAAAAGTAGGGCAAACCTGCAAATTTTAAGCCATTAGGTTGAACCCGGGAGAAACTCCTTTAGAGATGGGCGAACAGATCGAAAACACGGTAACCTTATGTACAAATAATAAAACTCTAGAAGAACTGACCGAGATGATTACCTTAGAACAATTGAAAAATTCCTTACCCCCTCTTTTGCAAAAATCTGTCCTTCAATTAAATCGACCTACCCAAGTCATGCCATTTAGTTATTTATTTAATAACTTGCATTTATAATGCGCTCACACAGCCCATGGGCATCGAGGCGCTGTTACAAGGAAATGTCTTAGTTGCAGAACATAAATTATAAATCTTTAGGTAAGAGGCTTGGTTACATTGGCCCTTACCTAAGTTACAGTATGCATGAATGGTTACAGTGTTGGTTAGATAGGGCAGCAAGGTTACAAGTTGAGCTGCAGTCATGCAACAGATACATTTGTTTGGTTAAGGATACCCAAGTCAATAGGATATGGGTGTTATACATTGAGCAAGTATCAGTGTGGGGTTAGGGCCTTAACAGTTGCGTGGACAATTTAGGCAAACAGTCTAGTTTTGATGGCCTTGTGGAAGGCAAGATGAGAGGGTTCAACTCTGATGGCTTAAGGTAGGGAGTTCCAGTGCCTGGAGAAAATTAAGGGGAAGCTTGCGCCACCGCCTCTGGCACGTTTAATTCTTGGAACAGACAGTAAATTGACATATGGTTTTCTTATGAGTCATGCAGCAGGAGGCGGGATGACTTGGTGTGAGAGGTATGGATTTGCAGCTTGATGGATGCATTTAGGCGTGATGGCGAGCATTTTGAACAGGATTCACTGGCAGACAGGCAACCACTGCCCTTGTTGTCTGGCTGCTGAGAGATGTTCTCTTTTGGAGATGCCCAGTGCTGCGCGCAGGGCATTATTTTGAATAGTTTGTAATTTGTCTAGATTTTTCGTTGTGGTTCCTGTGAAGAGTACATTTCAATAGTCCAGCCTTGATCCTATGATGGCTCGCGCAATTGTTAGACAGTTTGCAATTGAGAGGAAAGGTCTGGTGGCATTGAGGAGTTTAGAGTAATAGGCTGCAGAGGTGGCGATTGCGCTGATTTACCTAGACATAGTAAGGTTACATTCTAATTATACTCCCAGTGATTTGACTGAGTGGAAGACTGGGATCATGATGTTGTCGATTGTGAATGTTTGGTACTGGTCATCCAGAATGATACATAAGTCAGTAGGGGCTAGCAGTGGCAATTCTGTCTTGTCCCTCTTGAGGCAGAGCCAGTTAACAGCCATCCATGTGTGGATGGTGGCACATATGGAATTAAGAGTGTTGGAGTCTGCCTCGTAGTTGCCAGATAGATGAATGAGGACTTGAGTATAGTCGGCATAGTAGGGGTACATGATGCCGAGTGAGTCAATTAGGTTGAAGAGGGAGATAGTGAAAATGTTGTACAGCGTGGGGGATAGGCAAGAGCCTTGTGATACTCCAAATAGGATGGTCTCTGGATTTGCTGCGGCTTGGTATGAAAAGACACGCATGGCTCTTCCTTTTTAGGAAAGAGGCAATCCAAGTGATTGCGTCGGGTGGGAAGAAGGCTGAGGTTGATAGGTGATGATAAAGTAGTTTGTGATCCACAAGGTCAAATGCTGCCGATAGATTTAAGAGAAGGAGTAGGGCTGGTTTACCAGAGTTTCTGATATCATCAATTTGATTTTTAAGGTCCAGTAGGGCCGTTTCGGTGCTGTGACTGGGACGGAAACCAGATTATCTGGTGCCTAGAATCTTCTTCGGTTCAAAGAATTGCTCGACTTGCAGTTATGCTGCTTTCTCAAGAATCTTGAGCAGGAAGGGCACAGTAGTTATGGGTCTGTAATTATATGGATTAGATGAGTCAAGCAAGGTTTTTTTTAGAAGGCTTCTTTTAGGCTACGAGGAACCGAACCTGAGGCAAATGAGGCATTGATGAACGCTGTGATGAACGGTATGAGCAGGTCTACACATTCCTTAAAAAGGGAGGCTGGGCAAATGGCCGAGAAGAGTGTTGTGTCCGAGGTTTGCTGGTTTGGAGTGGGTATATGGGCAAGGGTGGAGTGGAGTGGATTGAGTTGATTCACTCTGATTTTGTGACGAAGGGTGTCAAGCTTGTTGATCGTGGCTGCTTGAATGTCAGAGCACCAAGCTTCATTTTTTAAGATGGCTTTGGGGGGTTAGGGGCCAGAAGTCTCTAGCTCTCTAAAGATAGAGAATATTTCCTTAAAATTTGACTTGACATTGGCTATTCTCGTACTGAACGAGTTAGCCTTGGCAGTGACAATTGCTTTTTTATATTCATTCGACAGTTTGTTAAATTCAAGTTTGTCTACGGCAAGTTGGTTTGTTTGCCACTTCGAGAGGGCTACATGATTTTGGCGTGTAAGGCTGAGAGTTCCAGAGTGAACCATGTGTTGGCGTGTTTGGTTTGCTTGGCTTTAAGTGTAGTTAGGGGGGCAATGGCATCAATTGCTTCAGTCAGAATGGTTTTGAGGGAGAGGGCCAGGACATTAGGATCCTTGGAGAAAGGGGCATCCAAGGCTGGGACCCTGAGGTAGGGAGCTAGCCTTTCCCTAGTGAGGAAGTGTACGCTTCTGGTGAAAGCAGCTGGGAGAGGTGTGGCGGTCCTTTTCTGAACCTAGATCTAGAGAGGGTGAAGATGATGAAGTGGTGGTCTGGCCAGGGTAGGGGAGAGTTGGCTGTGACAACTGCTGTTGTGGTGGGCTATCCAATCCAAAGTGCGGCCCTTGTTGTGGGTGGGTTTGGAAATGGAGTGTGAGAAGACTAGTGTTTGCAGAACATTTGCTACGGTATTAGCTGGGGTGTTGTTAGGGTCATGTAGCCCTACGTTGCAATCGCTTGCTAGAATAACCTTGGAGGAGGTTTTAAGATTATCTGATACAAGGTGTGTGATGCTGGACTGGAAGTCGGCAAGTGGGCCAGGTGGGCGGTAGACAATGTGCATAGTGATGGTGTAGTTGGATTAGGTAGTGATTTTTAGTGATAGGAGATTGTAATTACAAGTGTAAGAATGGTCAATCTTTCTAATGGCTATTGAGTCTTTGGCTATAAGTGCAACCCCTCCTCCCTTATTGAGAGGGTGGTCCTGGCGGAGGATGGTATAGCCTATGGGAAGTGCTAGAGTAAGGGCAGGGCTAGATGCTTCATGCAGCCAGGTTTCAGTAATGGCACATAGGTCCAGGTTGTGTGTAGTGATCATGTCATGTATGTCTGCTGCGTGTATTGGGAGGGAGCTGGCGTTGATGAGGGCGCAGTTGAGGGAGGGGTTATGAAGGGATGAGGTGAGGGAATATGGTTGGGGACATGTTGGAGGAGCTGGTGCATGGTGGTGTAGGGATTTTCACGGTGGGGGAGTGTTATTTGAGTTTGAGGCAGTGCCATAGTGATTGTTGATAGCAGGCACATGGCTAGGTGGGGAGGCTGGGCGCAAAGGGGCTTTAGTGATGGCAGCAGCGTCAGTGCCGCAAGTAGGGGATGATTTGTATTTGGTGATGGCTGAAGAGCGAGAGGCTCTGCTCGGTTTATTGTGGCGGCGTGCAGGCCGTGTTATCATGGTAGCATGATTCGGGGTTGAGGTGATGAGGCAAAGAGAGCTTGTGTTAGGAGCTACCTAACTGTGGGTCATCGGTATGATGGGTTTCTTGACTGATAGATGATAAGTCAGGCCGCGTGGTTCGCGGACCAGTGTCATGAGTGGGCTTGGGGGGATATGTTTGAATGAGTGAGGGACTGTGGCCTTGTAGTTAATATCCCTAGAGCCTAGCCTGTGGTTACGGTAGGAAGTGCTCATGGGTTGTGTAATGTGTGGGGTGTACAGGTGTGAGTTCGGAGTATTGTGGTGAGTCAGGGAGGAAGAGTGTGCCTTATGGGAGCACATAGTGGCAGTGGAGGGTAGTGGGGCTAATCTGTACCATCATTCATTGGGAGGATAGTGGGATGGTGTGTAGTGTGTTATCAAGGTGGGTTTGAGGAATAGGACAATAGGTAGCTCTATTCACATAAAGATATAGAATGCTAAAATGTACTATAGCAGAGGTTCACTGGTCACTAGTAATGCATTGTGCCCATAGGAGCAGTATTCAGATCACTGGGACTGCGCAAAACCACGCAGATGTGGCTAAATACTTCCGGCAAGCTCATCGATATGAAGATCGAAGAGATCATAAACCCATCCATCACCCTACATCCCAGGGAATTGATAAACAAGGGGGGGTCATATAGAGTCAAGGACGGGATGCCTTGTGAAAGAGTTGAGATCAAGAAACCTGATCCAAGACCTAAAGATGAAAGCAGAAGGGAGGAAGCAAAAGGAAGCAAACCACCTCCTCTGGTCTGTTTTTACTGTAGAGAGATCGGACATCTAGCTAGACACTGCCCAAAGAATATAAAAGATGAACCTATGGAAATAGGCTGTTTGAAGAGTGAAGAGTGGGAAAAAGCCGAGGAAGAGCTATAGACCTTTAGCGTCTGATTATTTCAAACCGCTACAAAGTTCACTTATGAAAAGGCTTGGGTAAATGGGAAACAGGTAAAAGCCTTAATCGACTCAGGTAGTAAACAGACCGCTATACAGCCCGTTTTAGTTACAACACAAGACCTACACCATGCAACCCTAGTGCGAGTACCTTGTGTACATGGGGTTAATGATATCTGACCTAAGATACCAGTACACATAGAAATCCGGGTCAAGACATGTAAAATACCATCAGCCATAATTCCAGGGTTCCCTGACGTTATTCTGGAGCAAGACTTCCCCATCTTCTCTACTCTCCTACATGAATCTCCACCCTTCCGACCAAGACCCGTGAAACCTCTGAAGATGGAAACATAAGACCCAGAACAATAGCCAGCATGTACTGCAGAAGATGTCAACGGTAAACAAGACCCTCCTCCGCTGATTACCAAGGTGAGGAGAGACTCTTGTCTCAGAAGTACCAACCTTGACTCCAAAGAGGAAGAATGCCAAGCGGTTCATCACAGCCGGTGAGTCGAGGGGAGAGCCGATAAGAAGCCAAACTGTGTTGAACGAAAAGTAGCAAACGGCTAATTTGAACTTTGAACATTTTTAAAGAAAGTATTGATGAAAGAGGGAGAAAAGCACAGCAACAGAGGCGTCAGGCACCAAGTGGGTGCTCACGGAGGAAGCTCTGGCCGAGTACCCGATGGTATAGACTACTGTAACCAGAAGGCCTTGGGAAGAGGCGAAGAGAGGCCAAAGTGGTCATACAGGGGTCTTGTAAAATTCTCGGTACCGTCAAAAGTATTTGGCGGACAGATGCTTGTGAATGAAAGGGAGATGAATCCCACACGGTGAAGTTAGCGAATGAACAGTGTGATCCAAAAGTTGGCAAGAGTGAACCCAGCGGAGGGAAGCTGACAAAAAGGGGCCAAGCCTGAAGTCCCTATGAATAGTGTGTTGACAGGAGTGAACCCGACCAAAGGCTGTCCACAGTAAGTTGTTTGAAAAGACATTAAGATTTGTGAAAGTAAGAAAAGCCATAGTTAACCCCGAAGAAGGGAGGCTAATGTCTGAAAGGTGTCCGAGCCCGAAAGAAGGGGATCCAGGGGTAGAAAGTCATCACCCCTAAGCTAACTTTGAGAAATGCTGAAGAATTCTTTTAAACAACATTGTGATTTGTGAATGGACGAAAGGCCATAGTGAACATGAAGGATGGAGGCTGATGTTTGAAAGGGGCCCGAACCCGAAATAGGGAGATCCAGGGGTGGAAAGTCATCACCCAAAGATCATTGAGAAAGGAAGTGTTTATTTGATTTGTTGAATACGACTTGAAAGGGGTTTATGCACGGAAGAGGGGGACCCAGGGGTGAAGCCTTCACCCTAAGTTTATGTGGAACAGAACTTTGTGTTTGTTTTTTTAAAACATCAGGCCCTCCAAGACAAGACACTTTTTATTGAAAAGGGACTTAACCATGGAAGAACCTGATCGCTGATACTGATAAATGTCGACTTGTGCTGGGAAAGCTTGAGTGTGTGCTGTGCTCAAGAGATCCACCTTGTCCCGTGATCAAACGTGGGCAAGGAAGACCCCTGGCAATCACATCCTGACTTGTTATTTGTGAAAACGTTTTCGTTTATTGAAAACCCTATCCCACACTCTTTCTGTAATTAGTGGTAAGGAATTGGCAATAGGTTTTTTAGTATATGCCTTTTCATTTTGACACGACACCACAAGGACTGCCTTATTTTCATTTCATGGTCGACGCTTGCTCCCATCTTAGATTTGGGTTTAGGTTAGGGATTTATCCACCCTGCATTTACAGTTTAATAAACACCTTTTAACTGTGATCGCGTGTGTCTGTCTTTACTGTTGCCACTATGATGAGTTCCTTACAACCCGCAGGAACTGGTTCCAATAGCGATGGCCGTGTCCTGCCCACCTGAATGACAAATCCCCGGGGACTACTTTTTACTTTCCTCTCCAGAATGACATTTGTCTTACAACCAACTGTACTTATTTACTTATACTCAAGTAGTTAATGCAGCAGAATATATACTTTGAATGCAATTTGCAAGGGCCCTCAGTCTGATGGATGTAAGTCTGAATTAATCATAACTATTTGCATTGCTTTGGTCATCCTTCCACACCTTTGGTTGCACATCAGTCTTGGCCCTGCCACTAATGTGAGAAGTCCTTCTTTCTTTTTTTTCTACTTTCTTTTTAAATGAAGCGCTTCAATCACCCAAACAGTATCTCATTGCTGTTTGAGAGTTGAATTGAATGGTGACAACAACCAAAGTCCTGTAACCTCAAAAAGACAGCTTGAGTATAAATTAAAGAGGTACATTTTTAGTTTTTTCCAAAAAGGTAGAGATTAGGTTTTTTCAGAAGGTCAGAAGTTAAGCAGTTCTAAAGTCTGCCCTGTCCAAACTGCTCAATCACAAGGCCTAAAAATGCTTCTGGTGGCTTGTGTTCCAGTACAGAGCGGATATGGGCTAGCAACTGAGATGGAACTGTGCTGTTTGGTGGCAGAACCAAGAGTAATGGTCTGTGCCCTTCTGTAAAGGCACAGACATACTAAAGAATTATGTAATGAAAGACTGCCCGGAGAAATGATAGTGGTAATGTTGAATTTAAATCCTTGCATCAAATAACGTTTTGATTTTACTCCACTCTCCCCTCCAAAATTACATTCTTCTTACTACCCACCTTATTTTTTCACTTTTACACAAGTAGTTAATGCAGCGGAATATATACTTTGAATGTAATTTGTCCAGGTGCTCAGACATTTATGCACTTGCTGCAGAAATCTGTGTCCAAGCATCATCACCTGTCATTTATTGTTTGATACAGTTAACCATCTTATTAAGTATGATGGGAACAACAGTTAAATTCCAACACAAAATAAACACTTTAGATTACATAAATCAACTTGATAGTTTGAAAAAATAGCCACTTTGTAACTCAGAGGTTGTAAATGTAAGATGAACACTGCAGTTAAAAAATGCAGCACAATATTTTTCTAGATAGTTGTAGGCTGCTTGCTTGAGCAAGTGTTCTACCTCAGGGGTGTGAATGGCCATCCATCTCCCTGGTCATTTTTGTTTTTATAACGGTGGGGCATAACACATTGTCCAAAGCAAGCAAACAAATACTGTCTGGCAGTGCAGCCCCTCATAATGCTAATCGCCCTGAGGTTGCTGCCGCACGTTTACAGCGAAATAACCCTGCCTGCAACCCCTCCTATCCCTCCTACTCCCCTGGGACCAAGTGGTGATTAACACCACTGGCAAGGCCTCCTTTTGAAGGGGGGGGGCATGAGGAGGACTGCCCCCCCTGCTGGAGTTGGGCCTGCCCTCTGCATATTTGTAATTCACTCCTCCTGTACCTGACTAAAAGAAATCTGTCCTCTGCATAAGCACGACCCTGCCACACATAACCACAATAAATCTACCCCTTTCCATAGGATAAATGGCCAAATCTGTGCCCAACCCCACCCGCACAGGACATAGGCCTAAACCCTTCCCTCTGCAAAGGACAAATCACACACCACACTTCTGTTGCATAGGACAAATCCCTAAATACCCCCCTGCACAGGGCAATCAAACCCCATTCTCTGCACAGGATAAATCCCCCTCTGATTCTCTAGAAAGCACAACTGACACCTCTCTGCTGCACCTGACAAATACTCCCTCTCCACAGGAAAAATCTCTCCTCGAAACAGGATCACAGGTTTTCTTTCCTTCTGCACAGGACCACAAGTGCTATACCACAAAATCCGCCCTTCTCTACGGGCCAAATATCCTTTGCCCTAATCTGGTGCACAAGATAAATTCCCAAATAAAGGACACAAGTTCAGGGCGTGCGCAGCTGGACGGCATCCACTCACTTTATTCAGTGGGTGGAAGCTATGCCCCTCTATGATTTGGGGAAATTGAAAAAGAAATTGCACGCTAATTGAAGTTAGGTTTGGTGTGCTAAGGCTTCTGCAAACTGCAGAGAAAGGATGCACCCATAGGTGGTTAGGGCCAGTGTCAAGGTACACATAATTCCACAAGAAGATACAACTGTGAAGCGTACAAAATACAAAATATTAGAAATATACTCTGCTAGGATTATTTTACTATAGATTTTTAGTTTTAAAAGGTGTGCACCTTTTATATTTTGTTAGATGCAGGATAGAGCAAGCACTGCTTGTATTGGGTTCTCTACATTTTTTGTTATACTTAGGTGTGCTGTGTGATCTTCCCAAGTGTGTTGCCCCTTTAAGGTAATGTGTCCCTCCCCTGTGTATTACCCTTTTAATGTGGGTCATGCCTGGGTCATGGCCCAAGCTAATAAAAGGAGCCCTGCAGACACGTGCATCAGAACGGCTGCAGACTCCCAAAGAGGAATGACTTGATTTGTCTCTTAGTTAGGCCTGCAGGCACACACCGTGTGAGCTTGGGCCTCCAGGCCACGATGCCGTGGGACCCTCGAGCCAGCAAGGTGGCAAGGGTCCGCATGGTCATGGGTAAGGCCCTTTAACAACGAGGAAGAAATCCTGCGGGGCACGCTGTCCCCGCTGCTCCTGAGTATTTTTTTCCTTCCTCGTTCTTTTTTTTGATTAAAGGATAGTTCCGGGACTTTTTTTTTATTGTCCCTACGGGTCGGCCATGTGTTTGTAAGCATAAATCGGTAGATCGTAGGAAACTTTCCTATGGACCTTACCCGACTTTTCGCCCATTATCGCACTCGAAATCAGCCTCCATTTTGTGATAATCCTATCATTCCGCCGCATCGACCTGGCTCACCTGCCTTTGCGGCACTAAATCAAATCCCCCGCCCCTGAGCCTGACATCAGCAGACGCGTACTGCCCATTTCAAGCACGTCTCGTGTCAACAATCGCTGCGCCTCAGCTATTGACGTGTTGCCATGGAAATGGCAGGACGCCTCTTTCCCCAATAAGTATAAACAGACCGTTTCACAACACACAGCAGCAGATTTTCGATTCCATTCCTCTCTCTGTGTTACTTTGAGTATTCTGTGACTCGTTTCAGTGCTCTGGTCAGCTACCTTCGCCGCTTGTAGCCCGTGTGAACACCTGTACCATCTCTGTAAATTATTTTACTATCTTTACCGCACAATGGCCACAATAATGCCGTATATGTACGAGCCCGAGTACACCGAGGAAGAACTACTGGAAAGTCAAGCACGCGAAAACGATGGGGATTCGGACGGCAGTTGGGAGGACCAGTCAACGGATGAAGAGCCTGGACCATGTCGCATGGACGGCGTCTCCACCTGGTGCACGTGCAATCGGTGCGAGCTAATGCCAACTGAGGAGGAGAACTGCTGCTGCCGTGAAAATTCCGGGTGCTTGGCCTACATTTCGGAAAGCGAGCAAAGTCTGCAGGAAGGCGAGCAAAGTCCGCAATGCATCACCGAGCTGCCAGAGTTCAGGGAAGCCTGCCTCTCACGGACCGTGTTGAGGATGATGATGGTGCTTATGCACGAACTTCGCGGCACTGTTCGTCCGCGTAATCCGAGTAACGAGTAAGTATACTCTGTTTGTGATGTCAGTGATGCGACCACTATTTCATGGTCGTCTCCCACATATAAAATTACATTTACATATCATTCGAACGCATGTAAATTTGTTCCATATAGTGCATTTTCTAGATATAATTTTTTTCTAAGAAAAATGACATGTGTTACCTGAATCGACATTGATAAGAAAGTTTGGTCAGTTTAATACAGTTTGCATCTTTTTTTTTCACAGGTGGTACAGGCTGGTGGCCTATCGTTGCTTCACTTGGTGGCTTCACGGGAGGCTCGGACACCGCGTTCGGAGAGTAATACCTGCCTGTGCGGTACTTGCCATTAGACAACATTTCCCCAGTGACAGTGGACAATACCGCGGATTTTCCCTCGATGTGCTGCAACCTCAACTTTACAATGTGTTATGTTTATTATTTATGTTTAATTAAAATCTAAAATAAAGCCCAACATATATTTTAACAATGGTTGTTTTGATTTTTTAAATGAATCTAGTGTATATTCTCCTGGGAGGGTGAGGTATTTATAAACTCACCCCCCTGCATTCCATGTAGTAGATCCTGCAGCCATCCTCTTACATTCAGTTAGATGGCCTCTCCTTGCGGCAAACGGGTCTTGTCTGCACGACCACCGCCCCGATCCACCCCCCGCCCTATCAAAGGCAGTTCGCACCGGGGTACTTGTGCTGGCAAGTGGAGCTGTCAGGGAGCGATAAAGGCCAAGAGGTGCCAAAGACCATGTACACTTCAAAGTGGTCTATAGAGCATGGGTTGTTGTTCCCATGTCTACCTCCAGACCCCGTGTCTCCTGCCAAGCATCCCCGCTCACGCTGGACGGCCCCCTGCAGACCGCATAATGCCACGACATATACACGTCATTCATTCACAAACACACCCCTGTTTCGAATTCTTTATAACCCACTTCATATTTCTAATGAGAACTTCTTTGCGCTTTGCTAGTCAACCCGTGAAGGTGCTGGTTATCTGCTCTTCGTCTCTGTGAACTTCCGTGACCACTTTGAGCAAACTCGTCAGTTTGCAAACTGTGAACTGCTCCCTGTTCTACGACAAGAAACTACTCTGATCCCTGCATCTAACTGTTTGTTCGTCAAGGTAAGTCCATGTACCATAATCATTTTGCGTCCAATTTTTTAATTTATATCTATTTGCTAGTAGTCATCAAATTGCATCCATGTTTTCTTTTCGTTCACGACAGTACATGCAAGGAACTAGTCACATGTTCTGAGTTTAGTCAAATTACTTTTTCTATTTTTTGAAAGTTATTGAAATACTTATCCGCATGTGAATAACGTGTATAGTTCCAAGAACCAAAACGGACCTTGCATTGAACCTTTTATGTGTCATTTAATGTTTTAACACATTGGTATTCATAGAGAATTGTTGATCTTTACTTTTCAGAACTTTCCATAATGCCTGCCTGTTCCATTGGCGGTTGCCCTTCGAAGACCCATAACAAATCTGAAGGTACTATAATGCATGTTTTCCCTAAGACAATAGATCAGATAAGAGAATGGGTCCGATATTGCGGATATCCAGCCTCCGAGATAGAAAGTAGAGTCCTAGAAGTCTTTGCGGACAAGAGGGGTGATCGATACCGCATCTGCAGCAGGCACTTTAGCCCAGACATGTACTCCACATCATTGCTAATAAGGACGAAAACACCGCGAGCGAGGCGAAAATTGCTCTCAACCGCTATTCCCACTCTATTCGTCCACATCCCTCCACTGGTGAGTCAAGTTTACGTATTTATCTCTCGGCATTGCGGTAGTGTGTAGCATTAGCTAACAATAATTTCCCCATTTATGTATCCACTCAATATGAAGGCTGAAGATTCTCCATCCGTGTCGTTATTGCAGTCATCAGCCACTTCAAGCGCCTATCGGGTAATCTTACTTAGCTATTCTGACACTGACTTGTTTTAGGCATGTAAATCAATAGTTTTAATTGATCGTGTAATTATTTTACCTAATGGTACACCACAGTACTCGTCCTCTAGTCTTTGTTTTCAGTTATAATTATTGTTATCCAAAATAATGCAAGTACTGTCTTTCAGGGAGATGCTGAGGAGTCCAACGCATTGACGACAACCGTAGATGTCACTCAGATGCTCGAGGTACGTTTCCGGACAGTTCCATCGATGGAGATCATCAGATCTTGCATTCTTGTAGCGTGATTGTTACACACAATGTTTCTTTCGTTTTTAGCCATTGGTATGTCCTTCTGTCGTCGCCCTCCTATGTGTCTTCTTTTTTCAATATTGTGTTCATTACTAATGAAAGTCCTATGTTTCAGGGAGTCGATGGAGCATTAGTCCAAGAGGAAGGGGGAGCATGCAGTTACGGGTCGGCGCAACAGCTTGCAGAAGTGTGCACCGCAGTTACAGCGTCCCTTGATGTTCTTATGCATTTCGAGGTATGGATACTGACAGATCAATCATGCGAGATCAAATGACGTGATTACATCCGCTATACTTCCTTCTTTATTAACGCAAGTACTATGTTTCAGGGAGCTGACGGAGCTTCTTCAACAAGAACATCACCCCTAGTAGTTGATGCAGATCTCTGGGTGGTGACACTTCCAACGATGGAGCAAATCGAATCATATTTAGATATCCATTATTTATTTTAGACAACTGATCATTTGTGCAGGTCTATTTAGATGAGCCGTTGACGCCTGCAGAAAGTTTATGTTCTTTTAAACAAAATAGAAAACCATACTAATGCAATTACTGTGTTTCAGGGAGTTGCTGAAGCGTCATCTTCAATAATATCATCAATGGAAGTCTATGCGGAGCCCGAGGTATGGATCTTGACAGTTCAATCTAACTAGATCAACAATGCGTGAACTATTGTCGTTTGAATGTTCTACACAATGCGTTCATTCGTGTTTTGCTATTGAGATGTACGTATGGGTATTGGTCCCCAAGTACATTTTGTGTTTTCAATATTATTATACATACTAATGAAAGTTCTATGTTTCAGCGAGTCGATGGAGCCTCAGTGAGTGATGGATGTGCTTATCATGAAAGTATAGTCGTTGCAGCGCGAGAGGAAGTGGAGACATGCACACACGAGTCGGAGCAACAGCGTCCAGATGTTGAAGTTCGAGGAAAGAAAGTTTCAAAGAAAAGAAAGCAAAAGAAGGTTAGTGTCCTGTTCACTATATTATGTTGTCTTTCACTGTCAATAGTTCAATACTGTAAGTTGTGTTTAAACTGAACATCCCTTTTCTAATCTGTCCTCTAGTTGCGAGTGGGTGTAAGAACTAGATCTACACAGACAGTGAAGCGAACGAGAGCTGTTGCTTGTCAAACCTTTTGGCAGGGACTTGAGACTGGAGATGCATCGTGCCAATGGGAAGAATATGAAGTGATTGACAACGGAGCTATACCACCACCAGCCATTGATAGTGAATGTCCTCCTGGTAGTTTGGATGCAGTCGTAGATCAATTCACAGAATCCACACCCGCAAAAAATAAGAGCACGCGAAAGTTGAAGACATTGTTTTTTTCTCCCATCTCCGGACAAGGAACAGATGTTGCAATGGAAGAGAATGAAGTGGACGACAATGAAACACCATCAATATCACTCAGCATAGCGGAAGACGATATCAAAGATTGTACCTTTCATGCGAGTGACATGTCCTCAACGTTACAGGCCGAACCAGCTGGGATGCAGAGTGACAGTATAAGGAAAGAGGCCAAATTCATTGTATTCGATAGCTGTTTGATGGATATTATTATGATGATGAAATGTGGGCATTGGGTTGGTGGGGAAGTATGTGGGGAGCCATTGATTAATGTGACTCGTGCAATTCGAGGCACTAACCTTAAAATACATGCCACCTGTACACAATATCATCCGTTCGCATGGTCTGCACAACCCATGCTGGGGCAACTGCCAGCAGGCAATCTACTTTGTGCAGCGGCCGCACTTTTTAGTGGTTCAAGTTTTAAAAAGTTACAGTATTTCTTTCAGTTTGTGGGAATCCATTTCATTGCGAAAAGTCAGTTCTACAAATACCAAACCGATTATCTATTTCCAGCCATCAGCGAAGCTTGGAGAATGGAAAAAATGTCAATGGAAAGTACATTCGCGGGCAAACGCTTCAGGCTAGCCGGTGATGGACAGTGCGACAGCCCAGGATTTTCAGCCAAGTACTGCACCTACCACTTTCAGGACATGGAAAGTAAGAAAATTGTGAGTTCGGTGGTCGTGCAGGTGTCACAAAGTACATCCTCAGTGGCCATGGAGAAAGTTGGCTTTGTAGCATCATTGCAAGAACTACAATCGCGGGGAATGGTGATCGACCTGATAGCCACGGACAGACACGTTTCAATTGCCAAGACAATGAGAGAACAGTACAAAAATATAAATCACCAATTTGACGTTTGGCATCTTGCAAAATCAATCAATAAAAAATTGTCGGCTGCAGGAAAAAAAAAAGATATGCAAGGTATTTCACAGTGGTCCAAGTCAATCAGCAACCATCTTTGGTGGAGCTCAAAAACATGTGAAGGGTCGTTGGAAATTCTACTGGAAAAATGGCGGTCAGTAATGTTGCACTGTAGCAACGTACATCGATGGTCGACAAATGAGCATTTCCACAAATGTGAACATGGCCATTTGTCCACAGAGGAGGCACGGAAGAAGAAGTGGTTGATTCCTTCATCACCCACTCACAAGGCCATTGAAAAGATTGTATTTGATAAAACTATAACAAGAGATTTGAGGGGACTCACGGAATTCTGCCACACAGGAGATTTGGAGGTGTTCCACAATATGTGCCTAAAGTACAGGCCCAAAAGATTGCATTTTGGCATGGAAGGCATGATAAATCGGACTCTTCTAGCGGTCTTGGCACATAACCATAATGTTGGCCGTCAACAAAGTAGGACGACCGGAACTTTAGGGACGCTTCGCTACAATAAGGCCTTCACTAAAAGAAGTAAACAATGGGTGATCAAACCAGTGTTTGAGGATATGCAATATGAGTTTATTGAGAGACTTATCGTAGATGTCCTCGATAGGCACATACATGGAGTGGTGAACGAACCTATGCAGGGGACAACTGCATTGCCACCCAACATTGCCTCTGTTCCATGTCCACCTAAAGCAGAGCTCATTGAGAAATACACATCACGGTTTAAATGATTGTAATTCGATTGTCTGTTCTCTCGAGTCTCCTCATGTTGCAGGCCCATTGCAATTAAACCAAACAGTAATATAAATCATTTTTACAAAAATTATAGAATGTTTCCGTATTACAAACACATGGCCGACCCATAGGGACAATAAAAAAAAAGGCACGCAGACAAGATGCCCTTACACTAACTGGAGCTAACTAGAAATGTGTGCTCGCTCAAAGTGAAGGTCAGCTGCTTTGATGTTTTGCTCGGGTGGCGGAACGGCCCACGACCCAATATAAGGTTCTATTGTGATTTGACCTTGACAGGCCGGGACCATCCTGAAAGACTAAGAAAAGATAATGAATAAAATTCCAGAAACGAAACGATGAGCCACGTTCATTAGAAGAAGTAACGTCGGCAAAGAAGGAGTGGTGTTTCGGGTCTGCCCTACACAGAGACACAATGGAAAATGCAAATATAATGTAAGTAACTTTTGATGAGTTTATACCGCAATTTCATTACTATACAGTGGCTTTAAAGACGGGTTCAGTTGTACTTGTTCGTTCTATGTGGCATAGTGTTTTCTACCGCGCACTATCTGGAGGAGAAACATCTGCTTTTACTGAAGCACCTCAAAACCTTCCTCTTTGCTTCTGCTTTCTCTCTCCCTCTCCCCTGCTACAACTGGTCCACTGTCTGCGACCTCGGTCCTGGGCCCTTCCACTCTCCACCTGCACTGCCTCCCTGTCAACCCCTGCACTGGGGGACTGTCTCAGTATCCTACAGCCCCCCCTTCCCAGCACTTGTTCTGCACTTACCTTGCACTTGCCACCAGCTGGCCCTATTTATTTATTATTTTATGCTACTTACCTTGTACTCCACTCCCCCCCCCTCCATGCCTCGCCACGCCTTTAAACACTTGTGTACACCCAGTAGCGCTGTCCTCGCTATGAAATGAATAATTTTAATAAGGATCTGATGGTGAGACTAATTTCATTTTTTATGTTTTTAGGTACATCATTCACTACTGTCTGTGTCACGAGTACCAGACACCGGCGGACGGCTTCTACAGCCGCCAGTTGCTTCTCCGCGTGAACAACGTTACCACCCTGACCATTTTATGGGACGATCGCCAAGTACAAGTATGCCCTTACGCGGTACTAACGGTTAGATGCAACATACCTACCGTTGTGGTGGCCTAGTGCCTCGTTGTTGGAACAGCCATGCGATTATCAGTGCGACAGAAGAGCTTATTTTTATCGTAAACCAACACCCTGTGTACTGCACACGAACATCGCTTCCCTCAAGACGAACTAATTTGGATCGAGAGCAAAGAAAAATGCAAATCGCTGAATATTCTCTAAACATTTGATGTCCAATAAACGTACTTTGCCAAATGTACAATCTTGCCGTTTGCTTTTAAACCACGGTTTCACATTCCGAATTGTGGTGCTGTATTGTGAGATGCTCTAAGACCCTGTGTACAGCAAAGGACCATCGCGTTCCTCAATACGAACTTTTTGGAACATGAGCAAATAAAAATGCAAATCGCTGAATATTCTCTAAACATTTGATGTCAAATAAATGTACTTTACCACATTTACAATCTTGCGGTTTGATTTCAAAGTACAGTTTCATATTCCGAATTGTGGTGCGCTGTATTGTGAGCTGATCTGTGTTGATTTCCGGGGTCTGTGTAGAGTCGCGTAGAAGACGCCTGGGCGCGTTTGCCTACGCAGCTCAGTCACGTCACGGATAGAGGCGGGGAATATGAATGTTTTGATAAAGTCTGTTTCAGGGGCGGGGGATTTGATTTAGTGCCGCAAAGGCAGGTGAGCCAGGTCGATGCGGCGGAATGATAGGATTATCACAAAATGGAGGCTGATTTCGAGTGCGATAATGGGCGAAAAGTCGGGTAAGGTCCATAGGAAAGTTTCCTACGATCTACCGATTTATGCTTACAAACACATGGCCGACCCGTAGGGACAATAAAAAAAAAGTCCCGGAACTATCCTTTAAGGAAGGAGGCAGGGAGCTGTCCACCGCTGGGGGAAAGAATGTGGCGGGCAGCAGCCATCGCCCTGAATGAGGAGAGGAGGAGCGGCACCCATTGCCGTCGGGATGGCAAGAGGAGATCATGCTGGAAGCCCTGCTGGCGACCCCCCTGGTCATGGCCCTCTGAGAGGAGGGTGCTCATGCGGCCAGGATGGGAGACGGCCCGCAGCCTCCCTGCGGCATACGCCACGGGAAGAAAGGGAGAAGGCAGCTGGGCGGCCGCTGCTGATCAACATGGTGGGTACAGTGACAATCGCCTCAAAAGGAAGGGGCAGACCGGGGCCCTGCTGGCATATCCTCCCTGGCCATAGCCCTCTGTGAAAAGGATGCTCGTGCGGCATAGGGAGGGTCGGCATGCAGCACTTGCGAGCCTTGCAGCACTCTGTGGCACCAGCCCCGGCCTGCCAGCGGTGATGTGCTGTCCCCGCCGGCAGTGTGCACAACCCAGAAGGTTGCCACTCGCCGAAGCCACCATGAAGATCTAGGGCCAGGCGGGCAGTGAGGTCTATGATCACTGTCAAGTGAGAGAGGTGTGGAGGTGAGTGCCCTGCCCCCACTCCCACTCCTTCCCCGCGACCGGCGGTGTGAGAGTGTGTCGGGAGAGGGAATAATGTCCCGGGCCGGGAAATAACGCACAGAACCTGCCCGCTTCCACTAATGATGCAGGCAGCACTCTGCTGGGCCGGCAGCCCCAGCTGCGACAGGACTGTGCCGCTGACGGTGAAATCTGCAGCTCCATGCCGGAGCGAAGGGAAGAAAGTGCTCCAGGGTCGGAGCAGGGAAGGTGAAAGTCCCAGGCACAACTGGTGGTGACTAACATGAAGTGCTCCGGTGTCGGATCAAAGTGTAAACAGGCAGACATAGCACTGCCGCATTCCCTTGCCAAGGCGGTGAGAAGCTCCTATCGGCGGAGAGAGGGGTGATATATCCCGGGGCTCCACTTCTGCATGCTCCACGTCGGAGAATCAAGAGATGGCCCCCTACAGGTCCCCTGGCCAATGTGGCGCTGAAAATGGAAGGAGCTCTGTGTCGGAGCAATGGGGAGATGTAGAGTACCCCTCAGACCAAGGGCTGCTGCCGGTGAAAGAAAAGAAGTGCTCCAGTATGGCACAATGGCCCCCTACAGAGCCTGGGCCATGATTCCAGCTGTGTCTAAATGCCTAGGAAAGAAGAAAAGAAAGCGGCCCCAAGCACCGTGCCACTGGGGTTGCTCTGCCTGCCCTGCAAGTGTCTGTGTCTCCTGCCTGGGGAGACGAAGAGGGGACCCTACCATCCGGCCCCCAGTGTCACTGTGGCACTGGTGTGCGTGCCCGACTGCTGGCACTGTATTGCCAACTACTCCTGCCTGGGGGAGCTGAACAAAGAAGTGTCCCTAACGCCTTGACACCCTGCCCCCAGTGTCACCCTACCACTGGTGGGCGCCCTCTGCTGCTGGCAGAATTCCTGCCCACACACCTGCCTGGGGGAGGGAACAGTGCGGGTGGCCTCATCGCCCTGCCACTGGTGAGTGCCCTGCTGGGCCCGTCATACATGGACCAGGCCGACATGGCCCTGGTTGAGGATCCTAACACCCTGGGTTGGTACATCACCGGACCCATCGCCCTGCCTGGAAGAAGGGAAGATGGGACTGGCCAGGACTGCTGCAGCCCCATCAGCAGCAGTGATTCCTGCCTGGGGAAGGAGAAGAAGTGGCTCAGACACCCTGTCCAGCCAACCAATGTCTCGCAGCCCTCAAGCCCACCACCCAGAAGAAGTGCTAGGAGCGAGAGAGGGATGCAGCTCAGTACGAGTGCTTGGGCACCCTCTTGTCCCACGACAGTGAAGAGACACTCCTGCCTGTGGGAGTAGAGCCAAGGAAGAGGGGATTGAGTAACATGCTGCCACCCTTGCCCTGTCGACATCATGTGGCACAGCCTAAATGCCCTGCTACCCGCGTCTCGCTGACTGCCGACCATCAAGGGGCTGACTGACCGTGGCGCAGTTTGGACGCCCTGCTATCGGTATCTCACTGCCTGCGCCAAACATCAAGGGACCAACTGAGCCTGGCGTACTTTGGACACCCTGCTACCTGTGTCTCACTACCTGTCCCAACATCAAGCGACTAAGCCGATGTGGCCCCTGGTGCCCCCAGGTGCGGGTTTACTGGTCTTTGAATGGTAACATCAATGGACCTGGACCCGTGGTAATGACTATCCAGAACGGACACTGAAGCAAAGTGAACTGGTCTCCTGTTGTCCTGCAAGTGCTCAGAGAAGACTTAGTAGACATGTGTTTAGATGCTGGGGGACTGCATTTAAATTATGTGCTTAAGGTGGTCCCAGTTAAATGGATGTGAAGCTGTATTCCAGTAAGGTGGCGACATGCTCTAAATGGTGCCAGCAGCTAGCAATGGCATCATTCAGTGGTGGAAGTTCCACTGACCCCAGGTTAATAAAGGGTTTTGTAACATGTGGTCAAACTGCCAACATTCCACCGGCGGTTCGCCAACCGCGACTGTCACCCGCGGGTTATGTGTAGAGTGTGTTGTTATGTGTTATATGTCTATAACTATGTGAGCCCCATGTGTGTAGCAGTGGCATATCTATCTGTTGTCGAAGTAGCCCAAGTAATGCCATTCTGTAACAGGGGGAGAAAATCATCATTTATGTTTTAGTAACATTTGTTTGTTATGAAACAGGAGGAGTGTGGTGCGTGACCCTCCCGTGTGTTGCCCCTTAAACGGAATGTGTCCCTTCCATGTGTATTGCCCTTTTAATGTGGGCCAAACTCCCAAAGAGGAATGACTGGTTCAGCTCTCATTTAGGCCTGCAGGCCCACACCCTGTGAGCACGAGCCTGCAGGCCATGATGCTGTGGGGGTTCCATGTTGTTTTGCCGACAGGAATTCCTCCAAAGTAATTAACTTCAAAGAGATTGCGCTGAAAAAAACTCATACATTTTTTAATTGGGGGTTTCCCACCAAACCCCCCTTTCCCTGTACTAGTCTCATTACCCAAGTACTCTCATCCCTTTTATCTGCTTACCTCCAGCCCCCTATATAATTCAATGAGTGCCACGTGACACTATCACATTCCTCCTTTTTCATAACAAAAATTAAACACCGCTTTTCAGCAACAATCATTGTCAAGATGACAGACTTTAACATGATAACGTACCACACAGTGGTAGGCCCAACGTGGGCAATAGTGGGGGACTTGGTCCTTTCAGATCTGGTCGCTCATTATGTAGTCTCTGAATCGCACTGGGCATTTCCGGCTTTCTCTGCGGGGGTATCTCTCTGCAACAGGTGTCTCCCTAGCCTCTCCTTCCGCCTCACCTGGGGTGAGCTCTGCCTCTCCCACACACTCTTCCGGGTTTGCTCCATGCTGGCGGTCTGGGCCGGAGAAACTTCCACTCATCGATCTCTCAGCATCTCTTCCCCTCCCACCTTCTGAAAAAAACTGGAGTTCCTAGTCATAGTTCTTCTCTGGTCAGCGGCAGTCACCATTGAGCCCTTAACCTGGACAACTCTCATGGGAGAGGGCTCGTAAGTGAGGGACAGTTTCCCTTTAGGATGACGGTTTCATACCAGAACAGTGTCAACCACCTCTGTCCGGTGGTTTAAGATTTTGTCAGATGTTTTCAGCCTCATCGTGAGCTCTTCGGTCCTCTGATGTTTTGTTGTCATCAATGGTGCCCGGCGGCCGACCTCCGCCTCTGGGAGAAGACCACTTGGACATCTCCTGAAGAGTGCTTCAGTCGGCAGCACCTCGTAGATTGGTGAGGGGTGGTTCTGTACTCTCTTAGAAACTGGTAAAGAGTTCTCAGCTCTCCCCTGGCCTTGGGCTATATGGAAAACTTTATTTAGCGTCCTCATGAAGCGTTCACCCTCTCCATTGGCCCAATGCCATCCTAGTGTCACCCTCCTGTGTGTAATTCCACAGTCTGCCATGAACTCTGCAAAGTTTCCCCCATGAAACGGCGGTCCATTGTCTGAGCAGATGATTCTGGGGAAGCCCTGTGTAGCAAATACCTTTGCCATTACCTGTATGATCAGCTCACATGAGGTGGACTCCACCAGTTCGACCTCTGGGTACCTGGACCACTGGTCTATCATTATGAGGAAATAGATCCGTCTTCTTGTGGACCCGAAGTCAATGTGGATAACGTCTCATGGCACTCCTGAGCATGGATTCAATTATTGACTCTTTTATTGGCTGATGTGGTCGCTTGGCACAAGACACACTTGCCCACGTGGCCATCTTCTTTTGCTTTCAAGCCTGGGAACCAGACCTTTGGTCGCAGTCTTGCTTTGGTTTTTGCTGTTCCCTGGTGACCGCAATGTGCCAACTCCAGCACCCTTTCTACCAGTGCATGCAGAATCACTAGCTGGTGGCCCTGTAGTAGTAACCCGTCGCTGACAGTTCATGTGGGACTCGACACAGTTGTTACAGATCTTGCTGCATCTCTCGGCTTCGGCGAGCGGTATTTGATAGTGCAGTTCTCCACTCACCACTGACCATGGCCTCCTGGATTACTTGAAAACACTCATCCTCTTTCGAGGCCTCTGCCACTTCTTCAAGGGTAAGAGCCACAGGCTTTGCTGCTCCCACCACCAGATGAACCTGCTCCTCAATGTCCACAGGTGTTGTTTCCTCTTGTTCCCCGCCGCACCTTGGGTGTCGCGATAAGTAGTCCGCAGGATTGTTGGGCCCCCGTTCTGTAGGTCAGCAAAACCCCATACTCAATTAGGGCCAATTTAGACGATGACCCCGTCATGCCAAGGAGTAGCGGTTTGTGATCAGTTATCACGGTGACAGGTTTTCCTAGTATATGCCGGCATCCCCATAATACCGCTAGCGCCTCCCTCTCTATCTGTGAGTGCTTTGCTGGTATATGCAATCGACTGGGCATCTGGCTGTGAGAGTACTGCTCCTGGTCCGACCGTACTGGTGTCAACGATAATTCCTGATTCTTTCCTCGGGTCAAAGAAAGCCATTGATTCCACCACTGTGAGCGCCTTTTTAATGTTATCAAAGGCTCTTTGTTCGTTGTCGGACCACACCTAGGCCTTGTGTTTCCCTTTCAGCATCCGGAGGGGTTCCGAGAGGGTTGCCAGATTGTGTATGAACCTACTGCAGTAGGTCACAAGAAGTTTCTCACCTCCGACATGTTTTCTGGTGGTTTCGCCTGCTGGATGTCTATATAACTTTTTGCGGGTCTGGGGAGATTCCCTTGACGTGAAAGACAAAACCAAAGAACTCAACACTGTCCTTTAGAAATTCACACTTTTCACGTTGCAGAGTAAGTCCTAGGTTCTGAATTCTTTCCAGCACTTTCTCAAGGAAAACCATTATGTTCAGTTTCTGACGTGGCTTAGGTTTATTACCACTTCAAAGCCAGCCAAAACCCCCCGGATGACGTTTTGAAAACTTCGGCCGCAGAGGTGTCACGATGCCTACCCGCGGGGCATCCAGACTTAGTCCATCAACACCAGAAGCAGGCATCATGTTACTCAGAGAAAGCCCAGCAACCCCTGTTAGGGGCTATATGGGTGCAGTCCTGGCGCCTATGGCGCCAGTCTCATATTGGCATCAGTCCTGTCGCCAGGCTCATATGTTAAAACTTACCTGATGCAGACCATGCTGCAAGAGATCCAAGCCCATGTGAGGCTTGGAAGGGACTACTTTACCTAGGGACTATTTTGTTACTCGGGTGTGGTTGGGGAGGAATACTTACCTGGGACTACTTTGGAGGCTATTTAAACCACGCCCGAAGAGCAGCACACTCTTCGCGTTATTCTGCATCTTGCAGCATAACGCTCACCGTGCCTGCAGTCAGCATCCAGCCTCTTGCCACGCCCGCCTCGAGTCCAGAGCGCCTAGAAAGAAGGGAAAGAAGAAGAAAGGCTAGAACAAGAACATTGTTGGGTTTCTTACCTGATTCCGGATTCATCACACCGTAGAACCAGAAACAGACTTTATTTTAAGCACGCCCCATCGCCAGCAGCAGCGCCGCGCCATACTCACCATTCCTCGCAGCATCTCTACGATCCGGCGCAGTCTCCATCAGTATGTTGCCGCATTCCAGCACCTAAGAGGGACAAGAAAACAACAAGGTGAGCCGAGGGAACAAACAAGGACAATCTCTTGCCACCATATACTTACCTGATTTTACCGCCAGAGGTATTATTCACCAGCACGCCAAATCTTCTTATGCCGCTCCTGTAACAAAAGAGAAAGCAGTGAGTTAAACCTTGGCATCATTTAACGGACAGAGTGGGATAACACAGACTCTTACCTGAACTCTTTCAGCTGCCACAAGACGATCTTCTTTTGGGTCTAAGCTGCAAGATAAACAAAAGAATTGGACAAGAGTGAACTCTTAAGAACTATATACTTACGGTCCTTCGCCAGGAGGTTTGGAGCCAAGACTTGTCTAGAACTCTTCCAATATCCTCAAGCCAGTGAAGTAACTGGCCATCAACGCGCCCCTGCGTTCCTCGCCGGATGGAGAGCTCATCATTTTTGAACTCTTAAGAACTATATACTTACGGTCCTTCGCCAGGAGGTTTGGAGCCAAGATTTGTCTAGAACTCTTCCAATATCCTCAAGCCAGTGAAGTAACTGGCCATCAACGCGCCCCTGCGTTCCTCGCCGGATGGAGAGCTCATTCAAAACTATAAGGTGAGCTTTGTGAACGGGAATATCAGAGGTGATAAATGGGGACGCAGTGAGGGGCTATTACTCATATCCACGAGTGGCTAATTCCCTTTCTCCGCCTTTAGGAGACTACTTCTACGGGTCAATCAGACAAAGCTAGGTGGGCCAGTCCAGTCAGTCATCTCTGCACTACGCATCACGTTGGTGGAGACCGTGGCTGTCCAGTTCCGCTTGACACCCCTGTGGGAACCAGGTGAGTGTAACAAGAGGAGACTCTGAAGCTTAGGCGTTTGTACTGGTACAACTCATGGTGGGTCGTGAAGGTCGTGATGTAGCGCGAGGCTGGGTGTAGCTCCAGCTGATGGTACCCGGACCACTGGTCTAGTTTTGAAAATACTCTCGCCCCTTGCAATTCTCCCAACACATCATCCACATAGTCTTGGGAGAATAGCTCAGTGGCAACGTGCTCGCCTTGGAAACAAGACGAAACAGAGTAACACAGGTTCGATCCCTGGGTCCGTGCTTAAAAATCTCTGGGTATTAAGCAAGTTATAAATAACATATCATATCAGGGTAGACGTGATATGGCTTTCACGCTTGATAGCAAGGTAGGGCAGCCTCATATCTACACGGATTCGTACGGATCCGGGTTGCTTTGGTTTAACAGCCATGGCAATTGGGGACACCCATGAGGTGGGGCCCTCCACCCTTTCTATGATGTCCATGTCTACCAGGTTTTGTAGTTCCTGCCTCTGACAGGTGTCGTTGAAGCAAAATATTGCATAGGAGCGTTATCCCCCTGCCCAGCTGCATCCTTGTCGCCAATGTGATGGATTGATCAGCCCCCGGGACCCTTCTGGTAAGGCCTTGCCCCAGTACCTTAAAGAAGACAAACAGACACAGGACTCTAAGCATTGGGCTCCTGGAGCACACTGTCGGGTTGCGGGACCGCCCCCTTTATTTAAGCTTACGCGCAGCGGCAGACCATTGCTGTTGAGCCAGTGATACTATCACAAGTGGGTGTCCCCGGCATCCCTCTAAGGTGCTAATGAGCCAGAGAACCCCGAGGACCTGCTGGATACCCATAGCAGGCCCCCCCATAACATTAGATTCTATTAATTTTCTAATTATTTGGTCCTGTAGCCAGAATAACCCCACTTGCACAGTGGAGTGAAAATGTTTCTAGAAAAATTGGTTTGAGTTAATGACCTAAACATCTTGTGGAAGTTTTGTCTAAGGGAAGAATCATGAACTACCTATGCTAAATGATTGTTATGCACAAATTGAAAGATACAGTGATTTTTTTACACACGTCCTTCCAGACGTTTGGGTCATTAATCGAACCAATTTTTCTAGACACTGTATATTTTGCCAGCAAGTGGTGGTTATTTTTAAGGTGAACATGATTAATAGCGGGAAAGTCAAATTCTTATTTGAAAGACTTAACATTTCGTTTTGGAAAGAAACTGAACGGGATTTTCCAATTTGCATTAATGCACTTTCTTTCTGTGACATCACTTGTATGTCAATGCGTCCTCCCTCTTTTTGTAGGACTTGTGACCGAACTAACACAGAACCAGCAATTTCCGCACAGGACCACAAGCCTCAAAATGAAAATGTGCCCTGGAGCTTGCTGCAGGGTCGTCGTTATCTTTGTTCTCGAGGTCGGTGGCGGTGCAATGCTTGCGTTCTTCATGTGTCAAGCATGACGCTCCCTCAGGCTCCTGCGTCCCCCCCTCTTGCAATGATCACGGGGTGCGGAAGCGCGTGCGTAGACAGAGGCCCACGTGTTAGCAAACCCGAGACGTACATGGCCGGCAACGTAACGTGAAATCACGTGACCAGGAGGCGGGGCGTTGATACTAGCCAGGCTTGTTTCTCGGTTGGGAAGTCACTTACTTTAGATTAGACTGAAGACTCTACCTTTTTGCGTACTCTCGCCCGGGCTTTACCTCTGGTTGTTTACGGCTTCAAGGGGGCAACTAAAACATGTCCAGGTACGTTAATTTACCGTAATGAGCTTTTCCCAGGTGTTGTGTACGTCTCATTTCAATGGTCCGCAGGGGAGGGTTTGGGGGACGGGATGGATTCTTTCCCAGAAGCAATGATGTGAACGTTCTGCTGAAAAGCTTTCCATGTGCCTTAGCAGTACTCCAACAATGCCATCGCGCTGGCAGAATCGTGCACAGATTTTCAAAGACACCTATTTAGATCTTCGTTTGAGTTTATTTTTTTGATGATTCCAGAAGATTGGTCTGCTCCAGTGCATTTCGCATATAATATGGGTGATCTTCACTGAATTGTAAAGTTACTTTTTTCTTAGAGTATCTTTTATACGTAGAAAGCCAGCACTGCTTACGGTACATTGTTTATGTCCATGGATGCCCTTCTGGCCATACTGTCATTGCTTATGCAACGTCCGTCTTTAGTCAACCCAGGAGTCTGAAACGTGTGATTCTACAGCTGCTTTGGACCACATCTCCCACCATGGACTATAATGGCTAGTGTTGATCGGGGATGAGGGATATGGGAGGGGCGGGGGGTGTTGCAGAGCTAAAGGTTTCAGACCTGGGAATCTACCGATCAAAGATAATTCGTATTTTATGTATAAACACAAATGTACGATTTCACGCGAGGGTACGAACGTGTTGACTGCGTGAATCGTTCATTCCCCCGTTTACTTTCGGCTGGCCGTTCTCTATATGTCTACTTTTTTGGATGTCTTCGATCTCCACAGCACAAACGAGTCCTTGAATACGGATTTAAAATAAACATTGGGAAATCCAATAGGTTTTTATGTTTTAAATGAATGGTGTTTTATTGGTGGGTATTTGGGTTAATATGGCTGTGGACAGTGCTTTAAGTGGGATTGGAAATTGAGGGGCGGCTCTCGTTGGGGTGTGTGTCCTAGGCCACGCCCCCTATCGAAAGCCCCCGCCTAAGGGGTGGGGGCTGCTGAAAGAAACAGAGCTGGGCGCACTGGGATTATTAATTTTGATGCGCCCAGCCACTTCTTTTAAACAAAAGAAGGGGCTGGGCGCACCAAAGGTGTAACACCAGTGTGCCCCAACTCACACCCAGCAGACAGCCTTTTCATTCATTTCATGCAATACTTTACCACGGGCTCCTTGAATGAAAGTAATGCCTGCTGCTGATGGCTCTGTACTCTGAAACATGAGGAGGGCTGGACTACCCATTGTTTAGGTGTAAATGGGGTTCATGCTGGGTGATGGCTATTTACTCAGAAACAAAAGGAGGGCTGGGCAATCCAGCCCCCCTCCTGTTTTAGATTACAGAGCCATCAGGCAGCCCTCACTGCATGGTTGCACCAGCTGCTTGCAGGTGTCCACACTTAGGTTTAGAAAAAAAGAAAAGGCAATACCTTTTATTTTAATATGAAGTGCGGACACCTGCAGGCAGCTCGTGCAGCTGCTCCTCTAGTGTCGGTATGAATGGGGCTAGTTAGGGACGGCCCCGGCTCGGGAGCCTTTTCTGAAGGCTGCGGGGTACGGTCCTGGCTAGCCCAAGCCCACTTAAAGCATTGGCTGTGGAGGTGGAGAGACGAATACATGAAAATGATTAGGTGGATGACTATATTTGAGTGTGGGACATGTGGATAAGTGGGCGAAAGCGGGTGTATAAATAAGTGGTTTAAGTGGGACTATCGTACGGGGGGGTGGATGGATGAATAACAGTTGGATGGAAGGATGAGTGCATGAATATGGTTAGGTAAGTGGGAGAATGTCTTTATGGATGGACGAGCGCATGAATATGTTTGGATAGTTGGACATATGGATGCATTTGTAAGAGGTTGTTTTGCTCAGTTTCGAAGTAGGGCAGTTTGCTGGTAGAACAAAGCTGGAAGTCTGCGTTCGGACATCCAACGTAATTTCCTTGAGAGGCACTTTGATGACGCAGGCTACTCTGCAAGTGCCTTTAAGAATTGGAATCCCGCAGAGCAAGACGGGACCAATTGTGACAGCCATGTGTCGAAAGGCCGGAGAGAAAGTACAAGGGCGGAAATCTAGTGGGTGAGAAAGTGCTCAAAAAGTTTGCTGGGGCTCAAGCTATTCTATAGTAAGTACCTTACCTTAACCCCTGACTGATGAAAAGCATTAATGCTGTGTTGCAATTGTCTTTACGTTACACTACATCACACTCCACTGAGGGCCTTATTTTTTTGCTTCTGGTTAGTGCCGCGACTAAGTAAACGTTTGAGGCAAACTGGTCATCTTGGGCGTGCAATATTATACTGGAATAGTGATATTGAAGTGCCATTTTGTTAATCGACTATGCAACACGGAACCTCTGGCCTTTTGGAGACATGTTTTGTGGTTGCACCTGTCTAAGCTTAAATTGTGTAGGACGTCGGTGACCAGGGGTCTATTCATGTCTTGGAACCTCTGCTGTGTCTTTTCAGAAGGATTGCAAGCTTGATGGACTCTCTGATTTTAGTTTTATAAACTTGAGTCATTGAAGGAGCAGTTAACCGGAGGCCTATTTCATCGGCTTGCGGACCATGGTGTGCCATCAGGACTGTGAGCTCGACACACTGTTATTTTCAGCAGTAAAATGGCATATACCTACATAATCTACGAAAGTAGCAGGGGACAAAGGGCCTGCTCCACTGGCTTGGAACCTGTGCAGTGCTACACTCCAAGCACGTTAACTCGACCACGCTTCTTCTTTTTTCTGAAAACAAATATTTTGAATTTATGTTGTTTTGTATGAGGTCAGCAGCGCTCTTCGCATAGTTATTCGTTACTGTGCTTATTTCATGTAGCCAAAAAGGCAAATGTACAACTGTCTACATTGCAAGCCCCAAATAGACGTTCTATTACCGCCATAGATGGAGGCAGTGTTTTGATTAGCAAGGTTGAACCACAAATCATTACCTCCTCGTACCAGTACTTACTTCATGAGGCCTCTGACACAGGACCTTCTTTTATTTCTTTTAATCCCCATAGCCACGTCACTACGCTTGAATTTTTCCTGCCTCCGGCACGTCGGGCATTTTTTCCTGGTGCTGGGGAACGACGATTTCTGGCCCCCTGGTGGGGCTGTGTGGCTTCGGCTCCCTCAGGTGTGGCAATGCTCCCGGGCCCAGTTGAGTGGGGTTGCCTTGCCCGCTTTCTGCTGGCCTGTAGCCGGTGCAGGGCATCGAGGCCCGGGTCCTTGGGAGAAACTGGCCTGGGTTGAGGTAAGTAGTTCGGGGGAATGTTTCTCCTGCCGGTGTGGCTGTGCTTTCATGAGCGGCTGTGCGCGGCTTGTTGGCTCCCCTTTTTTTTTTTTTCTTCAAAATCTCTCAACGTTGATCCAGAGGTGGATGGGCTCCGCCTCTGGTTCTGCAAGCAGTGTTTACATGGGAATTAAATTGTTGTTTATTCCTATTGGTGGTTATTCTTTCTGGCCTCTATGTGAATGGGGGAGCGGCAAGTTGGCATTTGGTTGTATGTGGAGCCTTGGTTCAGTGTACAAAGGACTGTAGTGGTGAAGCAGGCATCCTTTGGTCACTGTTTTTGGAAATACTCGACATGGGTAAACATTCTGCAAAGAGCAGGCATCTGGTCCTGTCTTCTTCATCTTCCTCTTCACCTGAGTTATACAGAAGGAGAAAGAAGAAGGCTAAGCATATTTCCCTAACCAGAAAGGAGTTAAAGAAGCTACTTGAGCACCATGGAGGGAGTCGCTCCCATGCACATGGCCGGCGTCTGTCTTCCTCGTAGTCCTCTTCTGGCACAGAGTCCTCGGCCTGTTCATGTTCCTCATCGCCTGATGCAGAAGGGAAGTATCTGGACAGACAGAGATTTAGTGGAGGAGGTGCTTGCTCAAGTTGGGGATTGTATGGGGTTTTCAGAGCCCCAGGTACCGGTGGAGGGTGCTGACCCTTCTATTCACCAGTATAGGCATACCCCTAGGATGGGTTGCCAATGGTTTCTGATATCCGGATAAAAATCCTTCGGGAATGGCATGACCCTGAGAAGATTGCAATGCCCGCTTCATGTCCCAACTTTACCCATTAAAAGGTGCAAGACTTTGCTGTCTGATCCAGTTGAAGTTGACAATATCCTCACCAGCCTGGTGTGTCGCTCCTCTGTCGGCCGAGGAGGCGGCTGTCTGGGACCCAGTGGACCGCCAGGTTAATTCCAGCCTTAAAGTCCATGCAGGGGCACATCTGGCCCGTAGGGCAAATATCTATGGTTCCTACACGGCTGAAATGGTGCTAAATGGTTTCAGAAAATTGAAGAAGGCTGCCAGAACATGCAGAGGCAGGTTGAACTTTTGTCTTATCTGTCTTTTGATGGGGTGCGTGTTTCGGCCAGCGGCGAGTGTGTCTGCCCGGAGGCAAGTGCATCTGCGGGATTGGAAAACTGATGGTTCTCAGAAGGCTGCTGCCCTGAAACTTCCTTTCAATGGGCCCAAACTGTTTGGGGATTCCCTTGAGGATAAGGTGCATAACGTTTTTAGGGCGGATAAACATGTTGACAAATTGCAAAGCAAGCCTCCTTCGGCGGCCAAGAAGTCTTCCTCTAGTGCTGGTGGAAGTGACCAGCAGGGCTTTCCCTGGCTCCTCATCACATTCTTTTCGGAGAGCAAGGGGGGATAAGATTTTGAGGTAGGAGTATTTTACGCGTGATTTTTCAAATTAGAGCGTAAATGCAATTTCAAGAGTAAAAATGAGTTTTCTCCTCTGCAAGAGAGTAAAACGTATCCAACATACACCCAATGCATATGCAAAATCAGACCCGTAGCCCAAAAGAGCTGTAGATCAAAGTTGTCTGGTTTGGCCTTAACCATTTTATTACACTTGTGGAAAATATTCTGCCATAAAATAACTTACAAGTACCTGGTACTTGCACAGCTTCATTTTCAAAATTCTAGAGCCTAGAAACTCTTAAGAACTACTATAGATTGAGACTGATGTATTGCCTGCAGAGGGAGTGTGAGTAAGCAATTGTTGGCATATGATTTACTTACAGGAACTTGCACCCATAATCTTAGCAAAAGTCACAAACTGCTAATCTACCTTTCCCGCTGTCTGCTGCAGGAAATTAATGTGGATCGCCAGACACTAGTTAGCAATATCACTTCAAATAACCAAAAAGTGCATGCAAGCTGAATTGCATATGGTAGGCATATTTATAGTTTTACTGGTTTATTGTTTGTGTACAAAGCCAAAAACCATAATTCTGGTAATTACAGTTAGGAAGAAATGCAGGCAAGTGCATAAGTTGAAGACTGGTCCCAAAGCCCTACCTCAATACTAAAGTGTGTGATCCTGGACAAATACTTTTGCCACTATGCCTTTTTAGCAAAAATAGAAATTGCAACTACAGGTGATTTATTTCCAACTAGTTACTACTAAAAAAGCCTGACTGGCCTCTGTTCGACCTGTAGCATTAATAATAGTGACCATTTAGTTTGTCTCTTGGCTTACCCCTTGCTGCTTGTTTAATATAACTTCATTTGAACTCCGAGTATTAAATACTTGTCTGTACCTTCCCCCATCTTCTACTTCCATCCTAGGAGAGCAGTCTTGATTGCCCAATAGGTTTCCTCCTAGATAGCCAAGAATCTGCATCTCGGACATAAAACGCATCACAGCTAATTTGGCCCATGACCGCTAATCACATCAGTGGTGGAAGTGGAAAAAAGGAGCTAGTGGTCCTCTGGTTGCATCCAAAAAGGAGGGAGTAGGATGGCCGGACAGATGGGGTGGGAGGCAGGGTGGAGTATGGGGACAGGGGACCAGGATCACAAACCTTGGCGGAACAGTGAAGCAGGTATTTTAATCCACTCTGCAAATTTGACCACATAGCTTCCAAGCGTTAATCAGTACAAATAGTTTGGATTTCAAGGCCTACAGTAATGTCTTAGAGTTTACTTCCAAAACACAAATAGCATAATAACACCACATGGCAACATGTAAATCCTTACATCAACATGTTAAGCCTGAATGGTAAACTAGAAGTCCCAAAAATCTAGTTAACCCGACTGTACTTTCAGTGATTTAATAAAAGTAAGTTGTGTAATGCACTCAGATATGGAGATTATTGCCCTCTACTGCCATCTAGTGGAGGAAAGTATGCTTTTTAATGAAAATAAATACAGTGTAAACGGTACGCAGAAGAAAATGAAATGCTCCGTAATGGCTTTAATTACATGCTTATAAAGCCAAGATACGCACCTTATCTGTAGGGCTGGGGGTCGGTGTCCTCCACGCTCTTCGTGTCCTGTTCCGGTACTTAAGTCCTGACGGTTTGGACATGCCGGTACGCGTGCGACTCCGGCAGTTTTTTTCCGGTGTGGAAATGGTGGTGCTCCAATTCCTGGGTTCTAGACACGGTTCGAAGGGCTATCGAGGACATTTCCTGTCTCCACCTGTCCAGGATTGCATGGTTTGGACTGTGGTTCCCAGGTCACGGATCAATTGGTTGGCTATGGAAACCGCTCTCTACGAATTGTTGTTGAAGGTGGCCATCATGCCCCTTCCTTTCGAGGATTGGGGTCAGAGTTTCTACTTGCGAGTGTTCTGGTCCCCAAACCTGCAGGGAAGTATTTCCTAATTTTGGACCTCAAAGCTCTCACCCCTGGCACATGAAGTTCTTCCGCTTTGCAGTGGGATCCTATCATCTTTAGTTCAGAGTGCTCCTGTTAGGGCTGCGATCAGCCACCAGAGTGTTCACCAAGCTGATGGCACATCTGCAGGACATTCAGATTTTTCCCTACCTGGACGATTGGTTGATCAAGGCGTCCTGCCGGTGGACTGCCATGACTCATCTCCGATTGGTCTGCCAGGCATTGCAGGACTGGGGATTCCTGGTGAACTGGCAGAAGTCTCAGCTGGAGCCTTCTGAGGATCTAGTTTTCATCGGGGCATACATTTGCACTAGGATGGGGAAGGTGTTCCTGTCCCAAGAGAGGGTTGTTGCTTGCTGGCTGTTCTGGGCAGGGTTCTCAGGAGGCAGTAAGTCTCAGCTCGCCCGTTGCTCAACTTGCAGGGGCACATGGCGTCTTGCATGTTTCTGGTTCCTTGGGCCCATCTTCATTTACATCCTCTGGTGTATTATCTTCTCTCCCACTGGCTCCCGATGTCTCAAGCTTTGAAGGTTTTGATTCCGGTGTCCCCAGCGCTGCGGGTCTCCCTGCTGTGGGGGTTGGGGGCTCCGAATCTACGGGCTGGGGTGTCCCTGGTCCTTCCTCCTGTGACGACTGTTACTACCGATGCCAGCAGAAGTGGTTGGAGGCTACATTGGGGGTCCTCTGAGCTCAAGGGTTGTGGGATCCGGAGGAGAGCCGTCGATCATCCCAATTGGTGAGAGTTGTGTGCCATTCTCGGAGCTCTGGTGTATTTCAAGAGGTTTCTGGAAGGCCGGGCGGTTTTGGTCCGGGCGGACAATACAATGGCCATGGCATATGTCAACCGCCAAGGGGGGTTCTGGCTGCTCCTTGAATGCTCCAGCAGCTCAGATAGGTGCCTGAGGGGAATCGCATCTGGTATCCATGCATATCAAGGGGGTGGACAATGTTCGAGCAAGATCTTCACAGCTGCCGGTTTCCCTCCTCTGTGGAACAGGTCCTGTCGGCCAAGGTCTTTGCGGAGATCTGTGTCAGGGACCCCTGTTCTAGATCTGTTTGTGTCTCCGGCCTTGGCAAAGGTTCCCCCTCTTCTGCTCTCGGTTTCTGGCTAAGGGAGTTTGGGCAGTGGATTCCCTCTCAGTGCAGTGGCCTCTGGGTCTCCTTTATGCTTTTCCACCTATTTCCCTTCTGCCCCTGGTGATTCAGCGCATCGGGTGTCTAGCTCCGTTGGGCCCCCCAGAGTTGGTTCCCCTCTCTGTTGGAGCTTCGGTACCGGGAACCTTGGCTGGTTCCGAAGTGGCTTTGTCCCTTTCAAGGGGATCTGCGGTCGGAAGTCCGCCGGATGCAATGGGCAGTGTGGCTATTGCATGGTCTAAGTTGATATATATGGGGTTCTTGGGTCCCGTGGTCGAGTCTATAATGAATGCTCTTAGACCCTCCACTCTGAAGGCGTACAGCAGGCATTGGGGCCATTTCTGGGACTGGTGTGGGCGGTCTGGGATCCCTCCCCCGAGTGCTGGTCTTCCTGCTATCCTCGAATTCCTCTGGGAAGGTTTTGACAAGGGTTTAGCGGTCTCCACTCTGTGTTCTCAATGGGCTTCCATACAATTTCTCTTGTCACTCTGATGGTCACCTAGATGGGGAGGTGTTAGTGGGGAAGCTGATCCAGGGTTTTTCATCTTTCCGGTGTTGTGCTTATAAGGGGCTTACCCCTTGGGACCTTCCTCTTGTCTTGCGATTCTTTCAAGGGCCTCTTTTGAGCCCATTTCTGAGATTGTCATTAAATATCTTACACTGAAGACTCTTTCTTGCTGTCACTTCTGCCCGTAAGCTGGGGGATATTGGGGCTCTATTGTGTCTTTCCCCTTTTTCTCAGGGTGCTCCCAGATTTGGTGGTACTGAGGTGTGATTCGAAGTTCCTTCCTAAAGCTGTCTCGTTTTCACGCCTCTCAGGATCTGGTTCTCCCTGAATTTTGTTTTTTTTCTTCAGAATCCACAAACGCCAGAAGAGGTTTCCTGGCATGCCACTGATGTGCGGCGTGCGTTGTTGGAGTATTTGGTGCAGACTGTCCTCTTTTGCAAATCTGATAGCCTCCTGGTTACATTTGGCCCTGTTGGTGCAGGTCGCAAGGCCTCGGTGGTCTCAATTAGCTGTTGGGTCGGGGTTGTTGTCTTCATGACCTTTGTGGCAGCGGGGCTCCCTGTGCCCGCGCATATTCAAGGTCAGTCCACCAGGGGTTTGGCAGCTTTTTAGGCTGATGCATGGAGGTTTCTCTGCAGGCGATTTGTAGGGCGGGCTTATCAGAGCACTTTCGTCGACCATTATCGGTTGAATGCCTTCCGCTTGGGGGAGGGTCCCTTCAGGGTTGGGATTTTGTCAGTAGGGATGTGATGTCATTAAAGGAGTGTTTCTGCACTGTTTTGGCTTGTTGTCCCATTGGGACCTTTTTCCCCGTTGCTGCTAGGGTATGCCTCCATGAAGTAAGTACTGGGACGAGAAAGAGTGGACGTGGAGGTAATGCCCTGATTACTTACCTGTAATCTTCATTACTCCTAGTCCTTATCTTTCTCTTCACAGTACTGACGTCCCTCCTCCCCCTCCCTGCGGGGAAGGTTCCATGCTCCGTCTTGGTAATATGAAAACTAAGTGACGTGGTTATGGGGGGAGGAGTAATAGGGATTAAAAGAAATAACATTTAAAAAAAGGTCCTGTGTCGGAGGCAGGGGCCTCATGAGGTAAGTACAGTGACGAGGAAGCGTAGGACTAGGACTAATGTAATCCAAGCATTACTGTACGGCCTAGGAGAAACCAGGGTCGTTGTGTCCTGGCCTCCTGCCCAGCCTGTCCCCCCTGGATGAACGAGGTGGTGGTGGGTGTCTCCCGGTTTTATATTTAACTAGAGGGTTACATTGAGTTCTGAACTACTTCTTCTTGAAATAATATAGCCTTTCCTCTTATAGTTGTACAAGCCTACCCAGTGCTCCAGATAAGATTTTTAGGTGGGAATATTTTGCTCCCTGTTTTTAAACTTTGAGAGTAAATGTGATTTTTTTTAAGAGTAAAAATGACTTTTCTCCTTTGCAAGAGTAAAATGTGACATCCAGCCGACGCATGCTGTATATCATTACCATACGGCAGCTTTCTGCATTGTGACGGAATACACCTTTCATTATTTCTCGAAGGTCTGGCCATTTGATCTCTCCTGTATATATGTAAATGTTGAAATCACAAAAACCTAGCCACTTGCAATTGCAAACATGAATTGTATTGTGTGTTTTGATGTTCGATAGGAGAATTGTCATTTGATGTTTGAGTCCTCGTTTCCTGGAGCTATTACTACCTAATGGTATGCCAGTGTTATGATACAACAGTGCAGAGGTGCAAGGAATCCATGCTAAATTCTACATCTAATATAATAGTCCAATGGTTCTCTATAGCGCTTTTGTCCAAGCGCTGTACATACCAAGTCGGTACTCATTTATCAACCTCGAAGGATGAAGGGCTGAGTTGGACTTGCCAGAATTCGAGCTTGCAACCTACAGATCACAGAACAGATTGCAGCAATGAGTTAACTGAGTATCGACTGAGGTATAATAATCACCATACCTAGATGTTGGACGAACCATTTATGAAGCACTACATGAAGTTAAATACCTATCTGGATTATCACAGGGACAGTTTTTTCAATTACAAATGTAACTTTCATTGGTTTGTTTTTGAACAGCGCTTGCACTTCCTGGAGAGGCAGGTTTTGGGTGTTTTTAAATGTAGTCTTGAAGATTTGAGAGACTAGAACACCTGTGATTGGTGTAATGACAATTGCTCACCCTTGAGCAAAGACTCTGCTGCCACTGACCATTTATAGTAATGTACCTCATTTACTGCAAGGTTGAATGGATGTAATCTAGACTGTGCATAGTCATCATTTTACACACTTCTATTAGAGTGCAAATTAAATTATCGGTGATCTGCCTCTGCATGATTATGCACACAGCACAAGAACTCTGAAAAATACAATTGTGCAATACTGGTTTACTTTCACTGGAAAAAAAGCATAATTTGTTACAAAATATTAATTCTCAATTGCAACTTAGTTTTCCATCTAATTATACAATTCTAAAATTCTAGGAAATTATGCACAGTGCTCCTGAAGCTGAATGGAAAGAAAACCATTCCTTTTATCACAGTGTGCAATTTCTTTTTTTGAAAGGCTTCAGAGAAATATATTCTGTTTCAGAGGTGGCTTTCAATTACTTATAAGTAAATGAAAATAAGCCTCCTAGTTTATATCAAATTCGTTCCACTGCCCTCTGCTCTAAACCTGTGTGTAACTGTACCCAGGAAAATAATAAAGCTGTCGTATTTGCAAGATTTTCATGCGTGAAAGGGCCTGGTGCCCACCTTATCTGGAGGTCTGAGCCTACCTCTTGTGCCATCCATTTTGTATTTGTTGATGGGGTCGGGGGGTGCTTGGGGGGGGGGGGGTTCTTTTCCACCAGAAATGGTGTACATAAGAGGTAATACAGGAAACTGAGACAATCCCAGGGTTAGGGTATCTTTACAATAGGGAAAGATGATCTGAAAGTGGGAGTCTCGTTTTGTTAGGGGACCAAGTAACCAAACAAACAGCAAGGGACCTGCACAGGTTAAGAACATTGCAGTAACCCTAAAAGAGACCTTGTTTGAAGGTAGGCGATATTTAAATTTTCGTAGGTTTTTGATTATTTACAACAAGAACATGAGTGGGGTCAATTGTTGGAAGGGAGATGGTAGGAGGGGTGAGATCCTGTATTGGTCAACGCTCACATATTTACGCTGGTGGAAGTGGGCTGGGGAGCAGGGGTCGGGAGGGAGGGACAAGGTCAGCTTCTTCTATGTCCAACAGGCAGAGTTGAGAAACGTTTTCAACTGTTCAATGAATGGGATTGCTTTGATATCAGCAAGCTTGTGTTCAGTGGAGGGATAAGGAGGAGCCGAACGTTGGAATGGCCAAATGGTGGGATCTGAAGTATGACACTGGGCACAAGCGACCTGCTGAAGAGTTATCATTAATAACGCACCTAAATTAAGCAGAGACGCCACCCCCCCCCCCGCCCCCCTCCCAAAAGGTGAGCAGATATGTGCATGAAGAAAAGGGATGACCCTTGTTCAAAAAGAGCAAAAAACTGTTTCCCATACTCCAAGTTCAGGACCCGAAACTGCTGCCCATTTACTGATATGTCGTTATGTGCCCAAAACCTTTACTGACGTTGTGGGTGTGTATAGCATGTTGGTACTCTGCAGCACATGTTATGGAGATGCGGGAGTATGTAATTTTTGGACTGAGGTGTGTGTGTGTGTGTGTGTGTGTGTGGGGCATGTGTTGCTGTAATTGATGAGAATCTGGATCTGGAATTTAAAAAGATGATATTGGGTGATGATGAAGATTTAAGTGCCTTGAGTTCTTCACAGAAAAAATGGTTGTTTAGGGGTGCTATAATTCGCAAGAGACAATTCTTCGAGGATGGAAATCCAAGGTGGTTGCACTAAGGAATGAATCGATCGATCGATGAGAGGCACAAACTCTCGAGGATTGAGAAGATGATCTATAAGATGGAAAAACAAACTGAATTCATATGAAAAGATTTGGGGGGGAAATTCACTGACCTTCACTAAATATTTCCTAAATGTATTTTCTTTTTTGGGTGGGGTTCTGTTGTGGGTAATTTTGCAGTTATTCAACTGTTTCTGGCTTCATTTATAAAGTTTGATATTTGATGTTAATTGACTTGGTTTTTGACTGACTACTGTTTTGAGTTATTTATTAATAAATAATAAAAAAAAAACAGCCAAAAAAAGGCATCGCAGAGTTCTCAGAAAAGACCTCCCCTTTCTTAGTAGCTGGTCCTCAATAAGACATACTGGGCGACTTTGTAATTTACAGACACTGTCACAGTGTTTAAAAAATCCCCCTAGATGTACCTCACATTGTACTGCACCACTCTCCGAGTGATGAACTGCAGCAGACATATTATGTTAATTGCATACAAAAATAAACTAAGCCATTTATTGGGGCTTGGAGAGAAACCGCTTGCTTTGAACAGGGTTACTTCTGGAGAATTGAGTGGCGCATGGTGTCTGTGTGATTACCGTACAGGAATTTCGTTTGTATGTGGCCGTGAGTGTTCAAAAACCTACTTGTGGTGCCAGCCCCATCATCGGCGTTGTCCACCTTCTGAACAATTTGAATGTATAAAGCATTCAAGCCCTAAGGTATGAGAGCACTATAGAACATAAAGTAAATGGAAACAAACCGTTATTTCACTACTAGCAAGACAGGTGGAAAGAAAACAGGTGGGCTATAAGCCCTTTGCAAGATGTGCTTTAATAGCTTTTAGTAGGATCGGCTCAGAGATCTAGGGTTTATTCCAAATTCTGGCACAATGGAAACTGAAGGTACTCTTTCTGGGATAGTTCACCTTGAACCTGGGACAAACCAGTCTTATGGAGCCCTCTAGAGTGTTTGTATGAAGAGTCAATATGTGTCATTTAGGATGGGTCCCTGGAGGATAGCTCCGCGGCAACGTGCTTGCTTTGGAAGCAAGACGACACGAGCACCACCGGTTCGATTCCCCGGTTCTGTGCTTAGAAACCTCTGGGTATTAAGCGCGTTATAATAGCATGGAGCTTAACCGTAAACTGGTGTAATATGTGCATGGTAGAGGACATCTGAATTATTCGGCAGTCTTTTTAAAAATCTGTAAATTGAGGCAAATAAATGTGAGATGGTCCACATATAAAGAATTACAGAAACTTGGCACTAATAGCTTGTGAAGTGACGGGCATATGATCGAGGTTAATCAGGGTCTGATTTGAAGGTGGTAAGTAGTACTAGTTAATGTCAGATTTATTGGAGCAGGAAAAAAGTGTCCAGTCAAAACCTAGAGATTTAACCTTTTTGAGAGTCGTAAGTTAACATGTTGCTAGATGAAAAGAGGTAGACAACAGCAGATGAGAAACTGTGTGGATGAGCTGTTAACGTTTCAGCATTCAGGCGAAGCCTATTGTCCTGCATCCCAGCCTTAACCTGTGATAGTCAACAAGGTCCTCATTATCAAGAGGGACCACCAGATAATTTTAAAACATTTCCCCAGCATAGCATTGAAACCTAATGTTCAACCTAGAAAGTGAATCATAAACATTGAACAACAGAGGTGACAAAGCAGATCCTTGAGGAACACCAAAAACGCTGATGAGAAATATAAGCACACCAGTGCAGTGCTGACTCTGGCAGCTGAAATCCATCTTTGGAGAAGGATTTCATTATTCAGGGCAGGGTGGTAACATTTTAAAGTTCCAAGCTACTAGCCAGCCATTCACTCCCCACCTCAATTGTATACATACATACAGCACACTAGATCTTACTCGCCAAGAATGAAATATCACTAGCCCAGGCTGATGCAGGGTATCAAATTCTGAAGACCAGTGAAGTAGAATCAGAAAGGAAGAGTCATGAATACCTAGGTTCCAAAGCAGGCCTTCTCTGATGTCTAAAAGCACAGTCTCAGTATTATGCTGACGGTGAGGCGTGACTGACGCAGATCAAGCAAAGTATGCGGTTCTGTAAAGTCTTGGAATAGTCTAACATGTTGGCCAATATTTCAGGAGCGAAGGAAAATTTGCTATTGGACAATAGTTATTTGCAGCCAAAGCAAAATAGAGTGAATTGACTCTATTAGGACTGGTGCTCTGTTTGCCCTAAAAATAGGGAATGTCCACATTTGCACTGTGTTTGTATTTTCATGAAGATTCAAATTAGATACTGTACATCATTTTCTTAAAAAATATATTTTTATTTCACATCTAACTGATGTGACGTCTCTCCCGAATATTCTACTTCATATTCAATGAGGCCTGGCATAAAGATATTGTCTCGAATTCTATGTACGTTTGCCAATGCATTTCGGTTGTTAAAACCCTTCGTCAGGGCCGTACAATTATTTTGTTATGCCCAATCGTTCCCTATTTCAAAACAATAAATCAACATAATCATAAAATAATCATTTGACAGTAATTCCAAAAACAAACGCATGTAAATCACACATACCCGTTTCAAGGTGTGTTATAAATGTTCCAACAGTGAAGTGGTGATTAGGAAAAACAGAAAAGAGAAATCTTTATTAGAGATCGGTAATGTGACTCGCATTGTGATCTTCAATTTAACCGTGTGGCAATTGGGTAATTAGTTAAAAGTACCTTATGGTTCAAAGGGCTCTGGGTCCCGTGGGAGAAGTGTCCAGTCTGAGTATACCTGTTAATGTTATGTGAAAAGTAATCAGACTGAGGTATATCACTCAACACATTCTAATTTGGAGCGCGAGACAAACTTTTACCGTTACCCAGCTAAATCGCTCCGCCCTGGCAAAACGCGCCTGCAGGGGCGCAAGCACGAATGATGGGAGCAGAATTTATGCGTTGCCATGGAGATCCAAAGGTGTCGTGTGGGAACACGTATGCCTTGGGTCCCAACCCTGTGTAGGCACAGTAGGCGGGACTGTCGCCATGACCATGCTGTGCAAATTAGAGTAGAACTGGATGTTGTGACGGGGGCAGAATTTATGCATTGCCATGGGGATTCAAAGGCGTCGCGTGACAACACGTACGCCTTGGGTCCCACCTCTGTGCAAGCCCAATAGGCGGGACTGTCGCCATGACCACGCTGTATTGTTGAAGTAGAACTGGTTGTTGTTCTTCGGCGATCTAACGCCTTTATGTGTTGAGAAATCTCGTTGTGCACGCATTGCATGAATGCAGTGAAAGCAAGTTCTGGATTGTTAAAGTGGTACACATCTTGATAGCGCAATACGTGAATACAGTAAAAGCAGGTCCTTGGTAATTAAAGTGAGACACATCTTAATAGCAGGGTGTCTACTACACCCAGGTGTCAAAAAATGGTCCTAGAGGAGGACCCAATATTAGGACAAGTTGTCAAAGGTATTAATGCAGGCAGAGGTAGAAACCGAATCGGGGGGGCCAGATTCAATGTCTTGGGGTGGGGGTGTGGGGTGGGACGGAGTCCATAATCTACAAACAAATGGGAAAGTTGCGACATGAATACATTATCTGGATGGTTGGGAGGGAGTCAATGTTCAGTAAGCAAGATAGTAGGCACATGCAAGGATCAACTCAAAAACGGGGGACTGTGGATACAGTTAGGCCATCATCAAATGTTGACGGGACAGTGGAATTGGATGTGAAGAAGACTGTTAATCCACAAAGTGGATATTCTTGGGTAGCACATAGTATATTTCTTCATTTAGTCCCTTGGGTGTCAAAGAACTCAGTCGATCAATGCAAAATGTTTCTCGTTGATTGAGTCTTTTTTTTAAAGAACCTCATATTTGTTGTATTTAGGGACCACTTCTAAGATTACAAATCTGATCTGTGCCAGATTATGGTGTTTCTCTTGCCAATCCCTGGCCACCGCCAAAGTTACTGTGTGATTCCTTATGCACAAACGATGTTCATTCCATCGAATTTTGGCAGTCCGTTGTGTCTGACCAACGTAGAATAGCCCACAGGGCCATTTGATTCCATACACAATATTCTGTCAATATAGCATAGTCTTTCAACTTGATATTAGTTCCAGAGTGTGGGTGGTTAATGCTCGATCCTTTGATGTAATTGCAGTTACTGCAGTTAAGGCACGGAAATGTGCCTATCTAATCTGTTACCCTTTTCTTGTGCATAGGTGTCGTGTGAACCAACTTATCTTTCAGGTTCTGGCTCCGTTGATGCACAAAAGTAGGGAGTTCTTTAAAGAGATGTTCTATTCTCTGATCACAAGTTATGGTGTTCCAATTTTTCTTAATTATGGATTTTATCTGACTGCTTTGCCTTGAATATTTTGATACAAAGACCAGTGGGGGCATTTGTTCTGTTTTTGGTATGGGTTTCAATAGTTCTTCTCTGTTTTGTGTGGCTGTGCGAGCAGTAGCTATGTCTCTCTTCTTGAGAATACCCTCTTTCCAAAAATGTGTTCCCCATCTCCTTCAATGATTCTTGGCAGTCCATAGGGTAACTGACTATTCTTTTTACCCTTAGCATTTGGCTATAAGGGAGATTCTTAATTAGGCTTGGTTGGTGGAAACGTAATCTTTGTAAGAGATTATTGCGATCAGTATTCTTGCGATAGATCGTGGTGCGGTATTCGCAGTTAGTAACTTTTATCTCCACATCCAAAAAATGTATGATTTTATTCGAGTATTCATGTGTAAACTGGATGCGGGGGTCTGTTATTCAGATAGTCAAAAAACGTTAGAAGTTCAGATTCTGTTTGTCCAAATGCCAAAAATATTGTCTATGTATCTGATCCACATCGACAGATTGTTTTGCCATTGAGGATTTTTGAGTACATGTTCCAATTCAAATTTTTACATAAATGCGTTGGCATAAGAAGATGTCATGATGGCCCTCATCGATGTGCCCGTCACTTGTAAAAACAAAGTTTTTTTGTATTGGAAGTAAGTGTTATTGCTGATAAATTCTAAGAGTCCCATTATGAGTTCTTTCTGTGCCTGTATCTCACCTTCTTGAAGTAATAACCATTCCATTGCTTCCCTATCCAAGTCGTGCGGGATGGAGGTATAAAGACCCTTGAGGTCTACGGTGAAACAGATGTGGTTGGGATTAAATGGAATTGTTCTCAGTTGTTGCAAAAAAATGAGTAGAGTCCTTAATGTATGTGCTTGTTTTTTGGATTAAGGGTTGTAAGAAATAGTCAATATATTTTCCCAACGGTTCTAGAATACTGTTCATACCTGCAACTATGGGCCTCTCTGGTGGTTTGTGTAGATCCTTGTGAACTTTCGGTAGCGTATAAAAATATGGTATAAGAGGATGTGGGTTAGTGAGGAACTTTTTGTGTTGTGTGTGATCCATTCTAATTCCTCCTCTTTTGTTAATGATTCATCTACGTATAGGCTCTGATCAATTTAAATTCATGAGGTTTTATGTTGCTGTTCTTCGAGTAGCCAAACTTGATTTTCTCCAATCTCTTGTGACTTGTTTTTGAAATATGTCGATAGATGGTACACTGATGGGTGGTATGATTTTGCTTTTTTCTTTGAGTTTTTTGCATCATCCGGAAGAAGGGGTTAATTGTCATGTGTTTCAGTTCTTGTCCCGCCTGCCATTCTGCAGGCACTGTGTGTGGGGCACAGGTTTTCCCCCCATATAGTGAGGAAACGTGATGGAATTACAGACAGAAACATTTTGTGGGGAACTTCTAAACATGTATGGGTGACTTGAACTTTTCGAAAAGCAGTTTAGGGGGGTGCCTGCGTGCGTGCAAACTTGTGAATAACTTGATATCAGAAACACAAAAATTAATGAGACGCTCTAAAGGTACATGCAGGGAAGAACTTGGTTGTTGTGGTTGAAAATGTGACGGAATCTTCTGAAAACAACTTTGGAAAAGTAGTATACTGAAAGTGTTAGTGGCATTGGGGTTGAGGAACTGATTTTCGCTTTGTGTGCAGAAAAGCATAATTAAGCACATTACTGGATCTATCATACAGTTTTGGCCATTATTTTACTATTGCGTTTTTATTTTTTTAGCTACAATTTAGAGATTGTGTTGTGCTAGCGTTGGTTACAACCAGAAGAATTGTATGCACGGTTTCTATTATGGTTGTCCATGTGCCTTATTGATGTGAACTAGTAGCAGAGAAGGAGTTTTTTTTCTTCTTCAGAGTATCACATGTAATGATGTCCGTGTTGTTAAACCTATATGGTATAGTTGTTAACTTGTATTTGCAAACATGGTGGATGCTATGCAAGGTTTAATGTAGTTTGTTATTTGATTTGGATGAGTTTGTTTTATCTGAGCACCCTATTTACAACACTTGCAGCCTAAGCTCTAGCGTTTCATGTACAAATGTTTTTACATGCCGCTTAACTGCTAGGGCAAGTCTGTGCGAAAAGAGGCTGTTATACATTTACTGTATCAAGGGTCTAACTTGTCCTTTATTATTACTGATGCCTGTTGTATGAACAAGAGTCTTTCTACCTTGCAATGTGCCCAATAAGACTGTGCTGTGTTACTGTGAGAGTCAATGTAGTGACTGATTCTCTCAGTGTTTTGAGTGGAGGGCTGTACACGTTTGCTATAGAAAATTGATTAGGCACATCCTATATTTTTGGAACTTAGTTGGTTCCATAATGCCCACTTGAATTGTCCTTTTGTGCTGTGCCAGGCCAGGATGCTTGAGTTTGCGGGACTTCTAGGTGAGAATGACCTAAGGGTGTTTTGTGAGGATGTTTTCCTGGGTGTGGCAAACCCAGCGTAAGTTGTTTGTGTCTCCACAGTGAGGATGATCTGTGACAGTTTTGATAACATGCACCCTCCTCCTTCGACCTGGTCCTTCTTTTGTGTTGGGTGCATGGGCAGATATGGTATTCTGGTTTTTGGTGGGGACTTTATCTGTGGCGGTCTTCTGTACTTGTTCGCCAAGCTATTAAAAATTGTGCTGACCATTGCATGTATTCTTTCATCTCCCTGGTAGTATTTGTAGTTGCGTGAATGTTAAGTGTAGGTCTTGTCTGTGGGTGTTGTAAGTCAAATGCATCTACCCAAACTCGGCTGGTGTACATGTCCTGCAGTGCTGTCCATCGTGAGTGAAGGTAGAACTTTGGTGACTCGCATATTTCATACAAGGCTTTGAGAATGTTGAGTGTCCGTGGATGTGTAAGTCGGGGCTGAGCCTGTAGTGACTAATGGGAGTCTCCTTGTCTTATGATTCATCTAAAGGTTTAATTGAACTATCTGGAATAATAAAGCATGTATGTTCTACAAGCCTGTCTGTTATGAATGCAGAGATGGATACTCTCTACTAGGATCTAAATGAAGGATGAAATGAAGTGATAATTTGCAGACAGAATGAGAGCTCCACTTGTCTGGTAAAATCCCTTTGTACTTGTTGTGATGGTCTGTTGCTAGAAATTGGCCCGTTGGGTAGAGCTTCTACTTACTAAAAAGCGTTTGGGAATCTGGGACAGGATTGACGGAACAAATGCTTAGCTATTCTTCTTAGTCTCGTTTTGCAGGATCACATAAGAACATGGGTACCTTAGCCCCCCTTTTATCTATCCTAGTAAAGCAGTAAGTGGAGATTTCTTGCTGTTGGAATTTGATATTGACTAAAGAAATCCTACTGGGAATAACAAAATTGAAATTGTGGAGTCAGATTGTAGATTCTGCAGAATATGCTAGAAACAGCCAAACACCTTGTACTTGAATGTCCCATTCTTCAACCGAGTTGACTAAAGCACTTTTTCCATAGTTTAAACTGGCTTGATTTGAAATATGTGTGCGACAGATGTTTGGGAGGGGTTGTGACTTCGGATATTTGAGTTAATTGAACTTAACTAATGGGATATGTAAATGACAATAGAGATTGTCTTCCGGGTTAAGGTATATGTTTCAGCTAGTTGTATTAATTGGTCATTTATTATTGACATTTTTCTGTAATATATTTTTTTGCAAATTCATTGTTCCATTAAGGTTTAATATGAATTTTTGATTTTATTTTTTATTGACAAATAGCTTCATGAAATTATACTGAAATTGTGTTTTTGGGTAATTCAGCATTTTTTAAATTATACAATGTATTGTACCATGTTGTTGAGGTTAATCGTATTACCCAATAAATCTAATTATATGGTGGTGCGAATGCTCCCTGGGTTTACTTGACACAGTGTCTCATGTCCACTTAATCAATGGAAATGTATAATGGTATATCTCTTAGCACTCTCACCACAAAAATAAATAGTGCATCATTCAAGACTGTCCCTTGTCAATTTTATCAAGACATTCAGATCAGTAATTGATGTATATGTGACATGAAGTCTATTAAATACCAGGTAGGCCTATACATTAGTATTTAGTTGTGTGTTGTTTTTTTTTTTTTCTCATTTTGGCAAAAAACAATGCGTTGTAGAGTTTGCCAGCACATGTTTCGGCAAAATCTTTTCAAGGCAATCGTAGTAATCTTTATTCATTCTAAAGAAAAGTGAGGGGGGGGAAGCAAAATATGAATTAATCAAAAACTCATTTGGATCTCTCTTAACCAATTTTCAAACCACTATGTTGGTTCCTTACCCTATTCTTCAATAAATCTGACATTGGTTTTTGCATCATTCTTATTTCGGAATGTGTTCGATGCTTAAATTCTGTTAGGAAAATATATAATTTAATTTCCAACTCGAGTTGCAGTACATACTTCACTTGTCTAATGTTGGTTGTCCTTAATCTATTTATGTCCACCTATGTATTGTACCTGGTGACTGTCCATTTATCCGCCCCCCCTCCCCCTCCCCCCACATGGTCAGAATGTCACTTTAACTCACTCCATTGTAAGAAGCCAACTGCTCCCACCCCCCCTCCCCCCAAATCTGATTTCGTATCTATTGTACGTTCTTATGTGATCAAAAGAGCATTGTTCCTCTATGTATAAATAAATTAAGTCCTGTATATGTGGTTTTGGAAAATGATTTGCAAAAATGTTGTTGTAGTACTCTAACTCGGTCCCCTTTAGAAATAATGACTAGTTACTAGGTATGTAGGGCAAAAGTAAGTACTTGGATGACTTGTTTCAAGGTCGTCAATAACTCCTCCGACAGCAACCGTAGATTCCCTTTGTTTTATCAGAATAAAACGAAGGGAATTGGAGCTCTGAGTCTAAGGGTGGTCCCTGTACTCTTGCAATCAACCTTGAAGAGGGCACCCACCTCCATAACCAATACTCCCTACTCTCAAACGATCCAGCTTGCTGACGAATGTGGAGGCCCAAGGGATGCAGCATTATCTGGCTTTCTCCCTTGGGGACTTTATAGGTAACCTAAGCAGGGGGTAACCTGCCCTCTTGTTGTACTTTTCCGCTCTGCTGATGACCTTTTGGGTCGTATTCTTGCTTCCCCCCCCCCCCCCTCCCTCTTGTTCCCAGGCAAAGCAGGTCTAGTAACTTAATCTATGCATTCGACCCATGAGGATGACCGTTTTCTTTTTGATTAGAAACCTGCTGCTTAGTGTGTTGAGAACTATGCAGCGTTGTTAATGTGCCTTTTAATATACTCGAGAATATTTTACACAGCCATACACACTAAAAATCAAACTTGTATTGTTATTTATTTGCGGTCTTCTGACATGATTTTATTGATTTCTTGCACCTTGATGATTATTATGCATAACTTGTCTTTGGGACCAGAAATGTCAGCATGCAGGGGCTGTTAATGTGCATGGTTAACTGTTTGCAGTAGCCTACTAATATACAGGAATACCAGCTTGCATCGTCTGCTAAGGTGGACATCTACATGTCCTTCTGGAGAGTCCATTTGTAGTACTGACATTTTACAGGTGCAAAGGTAGATAGTGGCTGGTTTGCATGGTATTTAGGGGCTGTTAATGCACGTACCCACTAGTTTATCTGAACTGCTTATGACCATGACAACTAGTTTAAAACGGCTGCATCTTCAGCTGCCTGCTTGCCAGGGGTTCTATTGTCGGGGCTACCAGTTAAGCAAGGGGCAATAACGTGTGACTGCTTGTCAGCAGCATCTAACTTTAAGCTACAGGAAATCTCCATGTATAGCAATGCCTGCCGAGTCTGGCAGTTTGCAGTACCCTGAATTTATCAGGGAATATAATGTCAAGCCCATGGCATGAGTAGAGATGGTCTTCCGAGAGTCTCGGAAAGGCATGACCGAAATTGGATTCATTTTTGCAAATCGCCAGTGTGCTCTTAAGGGAGTCTAACTGGGTTTGCACATATGACTGCACCCATCTTTTCATAGTGCCAATATTTCTGACGCCAGTGGATGGGGGATATGATATGCTATTCAGCCACATCCTGCCTGTGCCGATGTTGGCATGCCTTCCACCACCGTAGTAAAGGGGACCTAAAATGCAGATTACTGTACCAACAGTGCAAGACACAGTTGTCTTGCTGCCACTTGGGCTATGCATGTATTGTGTGAAAAAGTGCAGCATCGGTGTGTATATTCTTTTTTAAAACAAAGCTTCCACTTATTCGGAATGCTAGTCCAGTTCTCTGTGAAAGAAGCTGGTAAAGGTAAGGCTTTTTAATACATCTGAGCCAAGACCGTTTTACCCTCCAAAACCGGGCACATGTTTTTGGAGTCGGAGTTTACAAAATACACCACACAGTCCGTACACAGGCATTCTTGTGCCCCTCTAAATACTTGACCACTACTCCTCTCCCTCAGCTGAATCAGTAAAAGTCAATAGCGCTCAGCTGGCTGATAAAGGCCTTCATTTGTCTTCTGCAAGTCAAGCCACTGTCGGTTTGCTACCACCTAGTGGGCACTTGAAAAACTGAAATAAGTTGGGCTCTGGGAACTGTAAATGTTACACGCCCCTCCTAAAACCTAAATGAAACAAATGCTCGACAATGCGAGGGGCGAATGAATTAAGCGAGTCCTGGTTCCCTACTCTTCCACTGGGCTTTTTGCCGGCTTTTCATGTCTCATTCCTCCTATGCCTGATTGCTCCTTAACCTCCTCTCCATTTCTTACATATACTGTCACACAGAAGTACAACAAAATTGGTACCGCTTTCAAAACTAACACCTTACCATCACTCGCTCCAAAGACCGCAGTTCCCTCCTGTTCCACCGGCTGCAAACTCCTCTCTGATCTTTTGGTCCTCCTGCACCTGATTTGACCTCACCCAAACACCTTTCATTGAATAGAACTTTGTTAGTGATTTTTGTTGATGACATTACCATCATATGATCAAGATGCTACTGTGGTTGTGACATAGTTGTAATGTAAATATTGATGTGATTTTGGTGGTGATTTAGTGACTTTATGGTGCAACTGTGATGGGGACGTGGCTGGGCCACTAAGCCACTCAGAGGGTTGAACAATTTTCCAACTTTAAAATCTAAAATAAATCCTACAGAAATGTGCAGCTTGATTTTGGGTGGTATGAATAAGGGGCCACATCCGCAATTGGTCGTCAAAAGTTAAAATCCAAAATACCAGAAAATGTTGCATGTATACTGAAGCTGTTTCTCCAGCAATAAAATCCTAATACAATCCAGTAAAACGCGTGGATTGCAGTTAACAAAACAGGATTATATGTAATCAGAAGTTATTGAACACCCAAAGAAAAAATGAACAATAGTACCTGTAAAAAGAAATCCCCCAAAATATAAGCCATGAAGTAATCAAAATATGATCCGAAAATGCATTTTATTCCTCTTGGGTCTTCATGCTTTCAGTCCAAGTTGAGGCTCTGTTTATTTATTCTGTGTGCACTATGCATATTGTCTCTGTGAGACGTTATTGAACCAATGATTTTCACAAGAAAGTTACTGGCTCTAGGTCTCTTCTCTGAGGAGGTTATGGGCCTCCCTGTTCTTTCCGTCAGGAAGCCATGGCATCTCTTTTCCTATGGTTTGTGTTACGGCAGGGTGCAAAATGTGCACTCGCCACTAGTCATTGGCTAGTGATATTTGACTCTTGGTGAGTAAGACTCTGGCGCCTAGAAACACTTGTGTACAGGCATGTTATAAGTGCCATATCATACGAAATGGGTGTGCTGTGCATATGTATAGAATTGAGGTGGAGATGGCTGGTTAGTAGCTTGAAAGTGGAATTGTTGCCGCCAGGTTATGGGACGTAAGTGCTGAGTTAGCACAGGTCAAAGCTGGATATCAAGTTGAATTTTGTAACGGCTGGGATGAAGTTGCCAGGAGCCGAAAGCTATTTAACTTCTGGTTGTAGCCTAGAAAAGCCTAGTAACATTGACACCAAAGAGCCACCAGAAGCTACTTTTGAATCCCCAGAAGCTACTTTTGAATCCCCAGAAGCTACTTTTGAATCCCCATGCTAACGGATGCCACACAGATATACATATTCCCAAACGCGCACAGTTAATGTTGCAGGTATAAAGGGGCATTAGAACACATTTAGATATTAAGGTGCTCTGAAAATACTTCGGTGATGATATGAGTATAAAAGTCTATTACCATAACCTGGACACCTAGCCTTCAAACATTCGCTTGCTGTCTGCACCTCTGCACTGTACTCTGCCCAATCCTCCCACATCACAAACCTAATCTCCCTTCTCAATCACCCCCACAAACTTTAGTCTACCCTCCAATTTATGCTAACACTTCCCAAGCCATACACATTACCTCCTCTGAATACTCTGCTCGCTACATTTTCTCTAAAATCTCAATACATTTATGATGCTCACAACATCCTCTCCCCTTCTGTCCACCCCCCCCCACAGCTTCTACGCTCTACTTCTTCTCCCCTGCCCAGTGCTCCATAAAGGATATTGGCATGAGAGTGTTTTACTCCAACATTTTAGAATTGGGGTGCAAATCCAATTTCAAGAGTAAAAATGAGTTTCCTCCTTCGCAAGAGAGGAAAACTGTCTTGACAACTATCCAATTTGTGTGTAAAAATAAAACGGTACTAAAACATTAGTGACAAAAGAATTTGTCGATGCGTACTACCCAGCTTCATCTTCATTATACTTGGACACTAAAACTCAAGAACTACTACAGTTGCCAGCTAGTTACATCATAAATCAAGCTCCTCACTCAACCAGCATCACGTCTTTACTTCTTGGGCCTACTGTTGCTTACTGGCACCACCTGCTTGACAGCCATTCCATGTTTTTGCTCCATCTCTCTCCCCCCCCCCCCCGCCCCCCTCTGTCTCACTTTCTAATGTTCTGCCTCTCACACTAAGAGCCGCTATGCCAGATTTTGAGGTCTGTTTCTCTTGTCAGTCTTCCCATATCTGCATTCTATTATTGCTGTTTCCCTCCTCCATTGTGCTGTATCCCTTGATATAACTCCTCTTCCTCCCTCATGGTATTACTCTGGCTATATCTGTTTTTCATGTTCTCTATTGTGATTCCTACTCCTTTTGATTTATCTTTCTTGCACTGCACCTCTTATGTTATTGACCTGCCTTTCTAGTCTGAATTTTCTGTTTCCAGCTCTCCCAGACTGCTGTTAAGTGTTTTTTTTTTTTTTTACTGTTTTATTTTTTGCCCTATCCCACACTCCTATTTTTTTTTTTTGTGTGTGTCCTATTTACTGGTTTCCCTTCTAAACTTCTTTGTTGCTCTCTTGTGTAGCTCATTGGTCTCTCTTCCTGTTGCTAGAATTCCTGTTTTGTTTATTTTATTAGTTGTGCGCACCAAACCCTGAGGTAGCAGGGCGCATGAGAGCAAGTAGGTTTACATCTTAGTTACAAAGTTTACATTTACAGAAGTTACATATTCATAGAACATGGCACCACAAGGTGAGACAATACCAAGTACAGTGGATGGTCTAATACGTTCTATGTTCTCATGTATTGCTTGGGTTCAGAGTTGCTCTTCCTCTCCTTTTTGCCTTTTGACATGGCACCAATAAATATTCAAAAAGCTGAAAATGCCTTTTCCATTTACAAATCTAGTGCAGCTTTACCATTGGGTACTCCTTTTTAGATGTGTGAAAACGTTTTTTTGGCCATTAGGCTGGGTATTACAGAGTTAGAGGTTTATCTCACCATATGCACTTGTTCGAATGCAGATGTTTTACCAGCACTGTTTGCATTACAAGTATAAGAGCCCAGATGAGATGTGTGTTCTGAGCCATTATATGGATTGCAGCCCTCAGGCGATGTGCTTGTTCTGAGCCATTACAGGTATAGTGGCCCTGATATATGTGTGTGGTCTGAGCCATTGCAAGTATATCAGCCCTCATGAGATTATTTCGAACTGTAGCGACTTCCTTGTTTGGTAAGTCTCCACCTCTGCCCCTGAGTGCCTGATCTTAAGCACAGAAAGTTGACTTGGCCATTTGCCTTTCAACACTGTAAATGCTATGCGCAGTGTGCCGTAGTCACTTCTCCTTGCTCGGTCCCGCTTCCTGGTTGCCTCCTCCTTTATCGTACCCGTAATTGGTTCCCTGCACCCCCATAAGTCATCATACTAGGGCAGCACCCTACGGCAAAGGGCCCCGAGGCAAAGTGCAGCTCTGTTCACATGCCAGCCTTGTTCAAGGCTTAAGTCCAAAATTCACCTAGCCGCATCTTGGCATATTGTTAGTCGGCCATAGCCCGTACACAATTGTAGTTTTCCAGGTGTTTGCATTCACTACTGTCTTGCCATTTTAGGTGCTTCCCATCCATCCAGGTGTCTCAAATCCAGGTATTTATTACTGTCTCTAATCTAGGCATCTCTGTGTACTACATTTACTACTGTCTCAAATCTAGGTGTTATGCATTCACTGTTGCCCTTATTCTGGGTGCACCTCACTCTGGTCCCTCAGATATAAAGTATTACTGCAGTCTCAAATCTAGGTGTTATTGCTTTCACTACTGTTGCCCCCATTTTGGGTGTGTTCTCCCTCTGTCCAGGTGTCACAAGTCTGGTTATCACATCTATCCAGGTGTCTGAAATCTAGGTGTATCCCAATTTACTGCTGTCTCGAATCTGGGTGTTTTGCTTTCACTGCTGTACCCCATCCTTTGGTGCCTCACCCTCTATCCAGGTGTCTCAAACCTAGGTGCTACTGCATCTACTACTGTGCCCCCCCCCCCCACCCAATCTATGGCACTCCCTCCCTCCAGGTGTTTGTGCATTCACTAGACTGGTGCCCTGCTCGACCCCGATACCTCTGTCCTAAGGATTCTATCCTCTTTTTTTCGACAGCAATTCTCCCGAAGTACTTTACTTCGCTGGAATTCTGCCGGGGGGAAAAAAACCTCACTGATTTCAGGCCAACCCCCCCCCCCAACCCTTGTTCCCTACAGTAATCCCCTATCCCAGGCCCCTGCCTCCTTTACGGTCCCCTGCCCATATCATTTGATGGAGCTTTTTTTGTCGGCAGAATTCCTGTAAAAAAAATGACTGGATACTGTCCTAAGCACTCCGTACCTAAAGCTGAACCCTCCCTCCCTCCCACCTGCTGCAATGCTCCCCCACATGAACATGACTGGTAATTCCAATCTGACAGGTACACTGCGGCAACCAAGCCACCTCTTTGCCCCCTCCGACCCACCTACCCTCTCTCACACCTAATCTCATCATTCTGAGGGAAAAAGACCAGCCCTCAACTCTTTTGCCTTACCTCTCCCCTCATACATTATCCCGGACCCTAACCATACCCACCTCCCTTCGGTCAGGTTCAGTCATCCCGGCTGTTCTGGCTGCATTGACCTCCCTCCCCCGCCACACACCGCACATCTCCATCTCGCTCACCTAAGCCATGCACAGCTAACTGTGAATCCCTACTGGTCAGACTTGCCCTGGTGCCCACTCCCTCACACAGCTTCCCCCTCATCTACAGGCCTCTGGGAATATGACAGACATTTTGCCAACAATCCCTGTGACTCCCTGGCTACCACTCTAGTCAACCCCTTGGCGCTCATGATACTGGGGGAATTTTCATATCTGGTTTGATGGGCCCAATAACCTCATGAGACAACACCTGGTTGACAGCTTAGACGCACTCGACCTATCCCGGCACACCACAGGCCACACCCATGATGTAATCTTCAGCTCCTGCAACCATGTCTTGGTGTCCAGCCCCAAACTCCCCCCACCCCCCTTATCTGGTCAGACAACTCAGCCTTATATTTCTCTGTCTGCACTCTGGCCCCACCACCCAAGCCCTGGCGTGTCCCGCTGCACGTTCACAAATGCTGGAACATGGTAAAGGCACCTGACCTGGCTACAACGCACACCTCCTTACCCCTTCCTGCTCGCTCCCACCCGCAATGGACCTATCCCCAAATGGTTCACTGAAGACTTTCAAAGCCATAAACCACTCCCCCGTGTGCAAATGGGGAACATCCAATACCCCTCTTAACAAATTCATGCTCGCCCACCATCATCGTAACTACAAATCTGAGATCTGAAGGCCAAAAAGGCCTACTACAATGAAAGAATCCTGAGCAAAGATCTTCACAGCATCATCTCGGAATTTGTGAAGCCACTCTGCACCACTGCCTCGCTCATGTGAACGCAAATGCTCTGCGACTCCCTCTCCCAATACTGCCACATTGCAGCACTGAACAGGACCTCACACCCGACCCACCACTGCTTCCTCTAGATCACTACTCCCCCGCCCCAGTAGCACCATCCTTCTTTCCTTTGACCCCATCATGAGTGAGTTTCTCAAATTACTATCCAGCAGCAGACCCTCTGGGTCACCCCTTGTCCTGCCACTCTTCTCAAAGCTTCATCTTCATCTCCACCTGTGCATGAGAAGAGGCTAGAGCCATACTCGACTCACTTTTGACATTGCCTCTGAAAATAGGAACTGTTGGGGCATCAACCCTAGAAACTGACAGGCTCTAGGCCAAGCAGCTGTGGCCTATAGACACCACAGCTTGACCAAAAATGGCCTATACGCCATCTAGTTGACATCTGGCCCTGTCCCCTATAAAGCCTTGTGAATCCCTAGCATTCCAGGTATCAATTAGAGAGTCAACACGCCTGAGCCTCATAGCACTTATGATTTAAACATCACAGGTGGATTATATCTTGCCACTTATCTGGCACAGAAGGCTATGTCTGATCAAATAAGGCATCACTGCCTTACCAAGGCCAAGTACTCCTTAATGACTATGCCGGGTGGGACTCTCCAGAGAATTTACCTGCAACAGAGCAGCCATATCATACGAAAACCACAAACCTGTCGGGAACCACCCAGCCTCCTGCCATAAACTAAGACCAGAGACCCAGAAAACGGGCCCACTGATAGAGCCTCTGGAAAATACAGTCCAACCTGGCTAACGCAACGTATTCAGCACCAGCTATTGTGTCTCTCTCTCGGAAATCTTCTACCACGAACTACCAGGACAGACACAAGCTGACTCATCGAGCTCTGAGTAATCAGGCACGTGGGTCTCCTACAGGTACTTGCAGACACCCATTCCTACCAATATGCTCGCTCTCCACTTTACACCAACAAACAATAGAACGCAGCTACACCACTCAATCAATTTTGGCCTACCGGCACACATTCCTACGCTACTCCCTGAACACCAACAGTCTGTTAAAATGCATCTATATACCCCACAAAACAAATCTGTTTAGCTGCACACATAACCTCTTACACAAGCCCCACGGCAGCCAGAATGCAGACTCTGAGACCAGCCACCTTGTTGCACACATTACACTGATCTCCCACAACCGCTGCACTGCATCACACCTAGCATTAGAATGCAGCCAACCCTGCACAAACCACTCTGGCTGTACCAAGTGCACCCAAGCACTATATGCTACCCTACTGTCTTCACTCACCTGGACTGCGGGCCCCAAGGGCGTTCAACCCACAACGCTTTAAGATCCTACTAATGGTATATGAGGCTCTGTAAAAATGCACCATAACATTACATGTGTTTTCTACTTCTGAGCCATTACCGGTGTCGCAGCCCTGATGCGAGGTGTGTGTTCTGATTAAATGTCTGTTTTGAATAACTGATCGTTTAGTAGTCCTTTTGATAAATCGAAAGCTAAATCAGCTCTGTTTCAATTGAATAGTACATGAATCTTAAACACATGCCCCTGAAACTGACACATTAGCTTGCATATCCACAAGATTTGAACTAACAGGTTATACAATGATCTCTGCAGCAGGAATATTGACCCACTGAGTTATCTTTCCAAACACGCTGTTGACTCGGAAAGGCACATAGGGCTAGGGCACTGGCAGTGCCATGTGAGGCTTGCTCGACATGATTGGCTTGTCAAAAGCCCTCAGCCTGTTTGAACTATTTGGATTATCCTTCGTGAGTTAGGAGATTCATAATGAGGCTTTTCAAATGTGCTAGATTTCTGGCAGTGGGGACTCAGTAATCGGACATGGGAGAAGCAGAAGTTTTGAAAAGGGCAAGACCAAGTAGGAGGGATTGATGTTTGACAGCAGTGCCATCTTCTCACACTGTATGCTAGTGTGCCTCACACCAGTTCAGGAGGATGGTGGAAAGGATCTATGTGAAAATATGCAATTCTTTACTGTTAGGTTGAAAATCTTGCATATAATCCAACTTTTCTTCTGTATTTTTCATACAGGGGTAGACCCCTCCCCCACTCAGATTCACCTCTGCGCCCCATCTATTTTATGGGGGAAAATCGTTATTTTTCATGCACAATTTTCTTCCTCGCAATAATGGCATTCAGTATTTTGTAGTGATACAGGTGGGACGAGCTAAGACGCTGTTCAGAAAATGCCAGCACATGTTCGTGCTTTGTCATTACAGCAGCTCTTTAGCATTTTAGGTACTGTCCCAAAACATTGTCCTGATAAGAAATGTGGTCAACCCTGCTGTGAATAATTGGCATTGTGCCATGACATGTGTATAGCAGGTCTGCTGATAAATTAGGCTACTTTGCCTATATATATATATATATATATATATATATAGTAGTACTGTTGTGAGGTACCTGTACAACATGTGCTACTGAAAATGTATATAGCACTGCTTCAACCTGCATCCATTAAACCTGATTTTTGGTGGGTGAGTGGCCAGAAAAGGAGATAAACTAAGTGCAGGCCGTATGCCCAGCTATTCCTTGCTCTCCACTAGGTACTTTGCTCTTTCAGGACTGGCCGCAAACTCATGCAATCATAAGACTAAAAAAAAAACACATTTTCATATAGAAAACTGAAAGCTTTTCCTTCTCATATATGCCCAACTACTACTTGCTGGCAGGGTCTCCTAAAACATCAAAGTATGACATGCCCGTTCTGCTGCAGCTGCGCTGCCTATGTTAAAGCTGATTAAAACGGTGGAAAATTAAGCAAAAAAGAAGCCATAGTTTAAGACCATTTTCATTTTGCACAATACTACGTGTGTCCTAAAACAATGTGAAAAGCATGTTCATGATTCAAAATGCAGGCAGATGAGCAAAGTGAACAAAACACATTCCTTTTCACATTACTCAGACAGTATTATCTTTTTAGAAATATCAGAGGAGTGTGTTGAAGAAATAAGCAGACCAGTACTTGTCCTAGTTGTTTCTTTCAGGGAACTGTGTGGATTGCTAAAGTAAAGGGTGTATTTGCAAGCTGCTGCTGGCCAGGCTATCACCTGTGAATTCCATGATCTATGGGGCTGCTGCCATAAATGGCCTGTGTAAGCTGTATGCAAGAAAGAATTAAAAGGACTGTAGTGACAAGATTTCTGTGCGTAAAGCGAAAAAAAGAAAAAGGCCCGACACACACCTTGTCTGGAGAGCTTCCCCTACCGCTCCTATTGAATGGCACCCATCCTTTGCAGTCCCAACCCATTTTGCACACCTGTTGATTGCCCCCCCACCCACCCTCCCCTCTTTTCTTGCCAAATGGTCAAAGGCTTGGTCTCAATCACTTGCCCTTATCTCACTGAGCTCTTTAACTCCTCTGGCTCCACTAGATCCTTCCCTGCCTCCTTCAAATCTGCAATTGTCTAACCCTTATGAACCCCCTCTGCTGACCCAAGCTTTCCAGCAAACTATTGCCCATATCTTCAGCTGGATTACTAATTGCCTTTTTGATAATGTCCTTGGTGATCCACTTCAATCATTCTTCCTTAATAAACACTCCACTGAGACTACACACATGCATGTCTCCAACTTTCTCTCTAATCCTCACTGCTCCAACTCTTCTATGCTCACCACTTTGGACCTTTCTGCAGCTTTTGACACTGACAAACACTCCCCTCTCTACCGCAGCCTCTGTGGTCCTGGGGTTTGCAAATCGACTCTTGCCTGGATCGCATCCCCCAAGGTTCAGTCTTTTCAGCTTTGCTATTTCACCCTCTACCTATGCCCTCTAAAGTCTTATCTCAGCCTTTGGCTTTCACCATCGCCTTTTATGCTGATGACACAACTATTTTCTTCTTTCTCTCCTTCAAACTAGCCATCTCGGAACAGCTTACAAACTGTTTGCTGCAGTTCATCACTGGATGGCTCGCCGCTGCCTCATGCTTAACTCTTCTTCAGAAATGTAAGTCCTCATTCTCTCAGCTTCCATTGCCATCCCTTCCCTCCTCTCCCATTGCCATCCTTTCCCTCCCCTCCCCAATCTCCTTCCTGCATGACCACCTTCTTCTCCCTCCCAAGTATTGCAATCTTGGGGTCCTCTTTGAGCGCGACCTACTTGCTGCAGCAATTCATTGCTGCCTCTGCTGCTCGTATTAAAGTAATCAACTTTGCTAACTGCGCTCTCTACAATCTACCCATATCCTCTCCTACGTCTACCTACTGATAACATGCTGGTTTGCTTTCCATGTGCAATCACTTTTATTTTCTTCCAGGTTCCTTCAGGTTATCAATTGTTTTGCTCCTTAGTACCTGTTGGTTTACTAACCATCTCCTTCCCTCTGATCCTCATCTGCACTCAACCTCAACATCGCATAACCACCACCCTGAGCCTCTTCTCGCTTGCTCCACTGGAACCCACTAGGCATAACAATCCAAGCCAGCCCAAGTGTGGATCTCTTTAAAGCTCAGCTTAAACAACTCTTACTTGCTAAAGAGGGAGCTCCCTTTGCCTTCTCCCCCATCCTAGTCCCTACCTGACCCCCCCCCCCGCCTCTTAATAATGTAATCTTGTATATTTAATTAGTACTCCTTTTTAGTTTGCAGCCCTTGTCCCCTTAGGTTAATGTTACTTTTTTGTAAGTCACTTGTATACATGTTCTTTTTGTCAGTGGTATATGTCCTATGTTGTAAAAACATTTTACACCCGCATAAACTGGCTCACTTCTTGCTCTCACCTTTATGCTATTGTACACCCTTTGTGGGAATACTACCGCCATCTGAGAATGTGTTATTGTAAGTAATATTATCAGAATTCTTCAGGGTTATAGCATCCCTGTGGTAGAGCCTGCTTGCTGGGTGATGCATGATGCCCAGGAGCTGCTTGTATACATATTTAGATCCCTGCGTGAGTTGGCAGAAAATGGTGAACACTGGATACGTTTTACTGTATTTGTCTCTAGTTTCATTGTTTTTGCTTCATTTGTATGATTTAATCATGCACGTGCTTCAAACTTAGTTATAGGGCACAATTTTGTGTCGATGGTAAAGAAGGCTGTGGGACACCGGGCTGCGTGTGAGCTGCCCCCCCCCCCCAACCAACCACCGGGCTGCGCGTGAGCTGCCCCCCCCCCCAACCACCGGGCTGCGCGTGAGCTGCCCCCCCCCCAACCACCGGGCTGCGCGTGAGCTGCCCCCCCCCAACCACCGGGCTGCGTGTGAGCTGCCCCCCCCCCCCCCCCCACCACCGGGCTGCGCGTGAGCTGCCCCCCCCCCCCCCCCCCCACCGGGCTGCGCGTGAGCTGCCCCCCCCCCCCAACCACCGGGCTGCGCGTGAGCTGCCCCCCCCCCCCCCCACCGGGCTGCGCGTGAGCTGCCCCCCCCCCCCCCCACCGGGCTGCGCGTGAGCTGCCCCCCCCCACCACCGGGCTGCGCGTGAGCTGCCCCCCCCCCCCCCAACCACCGGGCTGCGCGTGAGTTGCCCCCCCCCCCCCCCCCCCCCCCCCCAACCACCGGGCTGCGCGTGAGCTGCCCCCCCCCAACCACTGGGCTGTGCGTGAGCTGCCCCCCCCCCCAACCACCGGGCTGCGCGTGAGCTGCCCCCCCCAACCACCGGGCTGCGCGTGAGCTGCCCCCCCCCAACCACCGGGCTGCGCGTGGAGCTGCCCCCCCCCAACCACCGGGCTGCGCGTGAGCTGCCCCCCCCAACCACCGGGCTGCGTGTGAGCTGCCCCCCCCACCACCGGGCTGCGTGTGAGCTGCCCCCCACCACCGGGCTGCGCGTGAGCTGCCCCCCCCACCACCGGGCTGCGCGTGAGCTGCCCCCCCCACCACCGGGCTGCGCGTGAGCTGCCCCCCCCACCACCGGGCTGCGCGTGAGCTGCCCCCCCAACCACCGGGCTGCGCGTGAGCTGCCCCCCCAACCACCGGGCTGCGCGTGAGCTGCCCCCCCCAACCACCGGGCTGCGCGTGAGCTGCCCCCCCAACCACCGGGCTGCGCGTGAGCTGCCCCCCCCCCCAACCACCGGGCTGCGCGTGAGCTGCCCCCCCCCCAACCACCGGGCTGCGCGTGAGCTGCCCCCCCCCCAACCCACCGGGCTGCGCGTGAGCTGCCCCCCCAACCACGCGTGAGCTGCCCCCCCCACCACCGGGCTGCGCGTGAGCTGCCCCCCCCAACCACCCGGGCTGCGCGTGAGCTGCCCCCCCCCAACCACCGGGCTGCGCGTGAGCTGCCCCCCCAACCACCGGGCTGCGCGTGAGCTGCCCCCCCCAACCACCGGGCTGCGCGTGAGCTGCCCCCCCCCAACCACCGGGCTGCGCGTGAGCTGCCCCCCCCCAACCACCGGGCTGCGCGTGAGCTGCCCCCCCCAACCACCGGGCTGCGCGTGAGCTGCCCCCCCAACCACCGGGCTGCGCGTGAGCTGCCCCCCCCCAACCACCGGGCTGCGCGTGAGCTGCCCCCCCAACCACCGGGCTGCGCGTGAGCTGCCCCCCCAACCACGCGTGAGCTGCCCCCCCAACCACGCGTGAGCTGCCCCCCCAACCACGCGTGAGCTGCCCCCCCAACCACGCGTGAGCTGCCCCCCCAACCACGCGTGAGCTGCCCCCCCAACCACGCGTGAGCTGCCCCCCCAACCACGCGTGAGCTGCCCCCCCAACCACGCGTGAGCTGCCCCCCCAACCACGCGTGAGCTGCCCCCCAACCACGCGTGAGCTGCCCCCCCAACCACGCGTGAGCTGCCCCCCAACCACGCGTGAGCTGCCCCCCCAACCACGCGTGAGCTGCCCCCCAACCACGCGTGAGCTGCCCCCCCAACCACGCGTGAGCTGCCCCCCCAACCACGCGTGAGCTGCCCCCCAACCACGCGTGAGCTGCCCCCCCAACCACGCGTGAGCTGCCCCCCCAACCACGCGTGAGCTGCCCCCCAACCACGCGTGAGCTGCCCCCCCAACCACGCGTGAGCTGCCCCCCAACCACGCGTGAGCTGCCCCCCCAACCACGCGTGAGCTGCCCCCCCAACCACGCGTGAGCTGCCCCCCCAACCACGCGTGAGCTGCCCCCCCAACCACGCGTGAGCTGCCCCCCCAACCACGCGTGAGCTGCCCCCCAACCACGCGTGAGCTGCCCCCCCAACCACGCGTGAGCTGCCCCCCAACCACGCGTGAGCTGCCCCCCCAACCACGCGTGAGCTGCCCCCCCAACCACGCGTGAGCTGCCCCCCCAACCACGCGTGGAGCTGCCCCCCCAACCACGCGTGAGCTGCCCCCCAACCACGCGTGAGCTGCCCCCCAACCACGCGTGAGCTGCCCCCCAACCACGCGTGAGCTGCCCCCCAACCACGCGTGAGCTGCCCCCCCAACCACGCGTGAGCTGCCCCCCCAACCACGCGTGAGCTGCCCCCCCAACCACGCGTGAGCTGCCCCCCCAACCACGCGTGAGCTGCCCCCCCAACCACGCGTGAGCTGCCCCCCAACCACGCGTGAGCTGCCCCCCCAACCACGCGTGAGCTGCCCCCCCAACCACGCGTGAGCTGCCCCCCCAACCACGCGTGAGCTGCCCCCCAACCACGCGTGAGCTGCCCCCCAACCACGCGTGAGCTGCCCCCCCAACCACGCGTGAGCTGCCCCCCAACCACGCGTGAGCTGCCCCCCCAACCACGCGTGAGCTGCCCCCCCAACCACGCGTGAGCTGCCCCCCCAACCACGCGTGAGGCTGCCCCCCCAACCACGCGTGAGCTGCCCCCCCCAACCACGCGTGAGCTGCCCCCCCAACCACGCGTGAGCTGCCCCCCCAACCACGCGTGAGCTGCCCCCCCAACCACGCGTGAGCTGCCCCCCCCAACCACGCGTGAGCTGCCCCCCCAACCACGCGTGAGCTGCCCCCCCAACCACGCGTGGCGTGAGCTGCCCCCCCAACCACGCGTGAGCTGCCCCCCCAACCACGCGTGAGCTGCCCCCCCAACCACGCGTGAGCTGCCCCCCCAACCACGCGTGAGCTGCCCCCCCAACCACGCGTGAGCTGCCCCCCCAACCACGCGTGAGCTGCCCCCCCAACCACGCGTGAGCTGCCCCCCCAACCACGCGTGAGCTGCCCCCCCAACCACGCGTGAGCTGCCCCCCCAACCACGCGTGAGCTGCCCCCCCAACCACGCGTGAGCTGCCCCCCCAACCACGCGTGAGCTGCCCCCCCAACCACGCGTGAGCTGCCCCCCCAACCACGCGTGAGCTGCCCCCCCAACCACGCGTGAGCTGCCCGTGGGTGTGTGCCCCCCCCAACCCGGGCTGCGCGTGAGCCGTGGGGGTGGGCGTGTGCCCCCCCAAACCTGGGCCGCGGGCGTGTGCCCCCCCCCCGGGGCCGCGCGAGAGCTGTGGGGGGGGGGGGGGGTGGTCGTGTGCCCCCCCCCCCCCGGGGCCGCGCGAGAGCTGTGGGGGGGGGGGGTGGGCGTGTGCCCCCCCCCCGGGGCCGTGCGAGAGCTGTGGGGGGGGGGGGGGGCGTGTGCCCCCCCCCCCCCGGGGCCGCGCGAGAGCTGTGGGGGGGGGGGGGGGGGGGGGCGTGTGCCCCCCCCCCCGGGGCCGCGCGAGAGCTGTGGGGGGGGGGGGGGGGGTGGGCGTGTGCCCCCCCCGGGGCCGCGCGAGAGCTGTGGGGGGGGGGGGTGGGCGTGTGCCCCCCCCCCCCCGGGGCTGCGGGCGTGTGCCCCCCCCCCCCCCCCCCCGGGGCCGCGCGAGAGCTGTGGGGGGGGGGGGGTGGGGGTCCGGTCCCCCGGGGCCGCGCGAGAGCTGTGGGGGGGGGGGGGGGTCCCCCGGGGCCGCGCGAGAGCTGTGGGGGGTGGGCGTGTGCCACCCCACGTTCCCCCCCCCCCCGGCCGCGCGTCTCGTTTCACTGCAGAGCCACTGACAAGACTAATCAACTGGACTCTGTGATAGTGGGTGTCTTTTCCTGGTTCCTGTTTGCTTGATGCAGGTGCTTATGGTCAGTTCTTTCTCTGGGGCTCTTCATCAGCTCGCCGAGGTACTCTGTTCAGGCTCTGGCTGCCACACCCTACAGCTCAGTTTCTCACCTCTCCTAGTGGGGACCTCTGGGTGCGATGTCACGTCTGGCCTTCTGTCTGTCTAAGCATCTCTCCACCCAGTGTGTGCTGCGGCCTGGTTACGTTTCATGAGCTGTTTGTTTACTGCTGCCTGATTGGTTCCTTGCCTGATTTGACTCTAGGAGGCTGGTTCGAGGGGATTGGGTCCTCCGACGTATTCCATATCTATGTCAGGTAATGTCCACAGCTGTGCTGCTTCGGAAAATCTTTGGCTCCTGCGTCGATGCGGCGTCCCCGAGGACCTCCTCCGACGGCCGACGTCACCCGATGTGATAAGTAGGACGCACGACGCCCATAGCCTTAGTTGCGTTTTTTCCGCGAACGAGTTCGCTTCGTGAATCTCGGTACGCCTCGACTCGTTGGAGTTTGCTGTTTTCAATTCTCGGTTCGTTGAACCTGTTCGGTTTGTTGTGAAGCTCTGTTCGTGGCGATGTCTTTCTCATCTTCAACCCCGCGTCCTGGCTTCAAGAACTGCGGGAACTGTGGGTCCAAGATGTCGGTCACGGACTCGCACGACGCCTGCCTCTGGTGCCTCGGGGAGGCCCACGATACGGAAGACTGTGTCGACTGCCACGGCAAAGGCCTTGCAGGAACGCACGTTTCATGAGCTGTTTGTATACTGCTGCCTGATTGGTTCCTTGTCTGATTTGACTCTAGGAGGCTGGTTTGGCCTTATTCTGCCCACAGGATTGGAGAAATACAACTATTATCCCAACCCTGAGGCTCTACACTGGTTACCCACGCCAGAACCTTCGCACCACATACAAAGCTACAGCAAAAGTTCCATCCTATCTGGATGAAAAACTCTACATCACTTGAGGCCTCTACATTGTCAAATGCCACAACTTTGGCAACTAAGTTCAGGGGCAACGTGTTTGTCTTGGAAGCAAAACCACACAGCGCAACACAGGTTTGAATCCCAATCCCGCGCTTAGAAACCACTCTCTGGTATTAAGCGCGTTATAAAGAAACAATTATAACTATGTAAGAAGGAAAGAAACGTAATGCAGACCTTACCCTGCTACTCACCCTGACCCTGGAAGAACATTTAGAATCTCATTGAATGGCCCCATCTTGCTTGCCTGCTGGGAAGGACCTGAAGACCCTGTTCTTTAAGGAACGTCACGTAGTTTGACACTCCTCACCCTGAAGGCTGCTCCCTCACCCCCCACACCTCTCCCACCCACTTCCTGGTTTTTCCCACTGTTCCCCTTTTACTTTTTTCTTTTTTTACTTTGCGTCTAGCTAGGCTTGCACTATATAAATCCCATATGTACAAAAATGTTGTCACTTCCAGTACCTCTCAAAGCTTCTTTAAAGGCATGGAACATTATGGTGCCTAATTATGATTTTGTAGTATAGTTGTCGCTCCCCTCTTCATAATATACTGTATTTTCAATCTCACTTTATCTCCATTTCTTTTTTTACCACCATGAGAACCAAACTGAGGCTACTTAGCTTCCCTCTGGCTCTTCTGTGTGGGATTAGGTCAAAAGCCTTGTTGACCTCATAGTAGACCACATCATCTAAGGCCCTTTTGAGCTTTATTATTTTCTGTAACGCTCTTCAAGAAATCCTTCTTTATCTGTGATTACGCTATAATGAGAACTATCTGTATTTTAGTCTGTAGTTATAGAACTGTGTATCTATCTTCTAGAATAGTTGTTAAACCATTTTTCAGATGTTAATTGCCTTTATTATGTATACATTTGGGTTAAATTAATGCTTAGAAAAAATTAATTTGAACGGCCCATATTTTGAAATCAACTTCAATTCATTGCTTCTTATGACATTGTTGTGCAATTCGTTCCGAGATGAATCAGTTACCCAGCCAGAGTTCTACCAGCGACGTTGGTACTAGTGCCGTTGTATTTCAGCAACCTTTGTACTAGTGGTGTTGGAGTACCAACCGCATCATAACTGGTGATTTTTTGATATCAGGAGTCGGACCCACTTGACCTCAAAAAGAGCCATATGGGTAACTGGCAACTGGATGAATCATCACGTGTGCTATACTCCGTTAAGAGGCACGCTTTACTGCAGGCAAGGGCCAATAGAGTGGGCCGCAGTCCGAGGCTAGGCAGAATTATTTTACTGAATGCGTCTGAGTTCAAGGTGGTGTCTTAGATTTGTGTAGGGTTGACAGCGTTACAGTAAAGGAATGTATAGGGTGGTTTTGTAGTATATACTTGGCACACAAAGTGAGTGGTTCTCGATTTTAATGAAGATTTTGCCGGTTTAAAATCCAAGATAAATGTTGGTGCAATTATATTTATTCAAATGTCTTACCCCTTTTATTCAAAGCACTGATAATGAAACAGAAATGCAAATTCAAAAGCTAGCAAAAGTCTGAAAATGGCAACAGTGATGGGACAGAGAAGGTACATGGCTGCATTTACACACAGAAAGATGGAATTGAAGTTTCTGGCAAACATTGTGAAGTGTGGGAGATGGGTGTACCTGGGGCAAATGGAAGGTAGGTCATTCCATTGGAATAGGGCAGAAAGAATGAATGGTCCGGGATTGTAAAATGGCAAAAATGATTGAAATATTTTGGAGACGGAGCAAAATGTAGGGAGGCACTGACTTGAGAATAGATTTGAGATTTGAACACGATGCACAGAGGTTTGAAAAGCATACACTAAAGATGTTGCGAATGCAAGTAGCAAGGAAGCATGAGAGAAGCTAGAAGGTTGGTAATGAATTGAGCAGAAATGTAAGTGTTTTGAAGACGTTATAAAATACAATAAGCAGCAAGCCCATTTCGTGGGGCCGCCTTGCCCAGCAGTATGAAACCAATTGTCCTTAGTGGTGCAGCTGCTGTATGTGCTTTTATAGTATAGCAGTTAGAAACATCTATGAGCTACATAGTATAATTCGAAGCATGGATAAGTACAAATGGCCTACAAATGACCCCTAATTAATCTGCTGGCATATGTGTGATATGGTATTGCATCCAGAAGCATAGGGTAGTACAAAAACCCCACAATGACCTGTAAACGTTCTACTGATGTTTGTGTCACCGAGTGTGGCTCCCAGAAGCATGAGGCAGTAAAATAACTTAAAATGGCCACTACATATGCTTCTGTTGTATACCATATGACAGCTGTGTAGCTAGTGTATGTACCACACAATATAGCACCCAGACCAGACGCATGGGGGCGATGGAGATATTCCCTGCTCACCCTAAATGTGCAAAAGCTGTCGGGATTCAACCCTCTACAAAACTGTTTATAGATTTTCAGTGGGCATGTAATGTCAACTGTCTGTCTGAATCTGTGGTCAAACACCATACATGTCAACACATCACTTTTCGTTTGGGAGATTTACATACAGTCATGGTGTTCAATTTTCGTTGTGGGACCTCTAGTCTTAGGCTTGTAATGAGAAAGCAAGTTCACAGAATCCAATACTAACAGAAGTCTCCTTATTGACTATGTGCCGCCTCAGTTACTGTCATGTGATACATCATGCAATCTGCCTTGAAGCCTTGAGGAATCGGAGGTCTGCGCTGCTTTTGGTTTGGACGTACATAACAGTTGCAGCGGAATCATACAATTACTACGCCGGGTTTACTGCGCCGCGTGAAAATGCCGGCTTTATTATTATTATTTTTTACTCACATTTCTCAGAATATATATGTGGGGATGGGGTAAAGTAAATAATGTTGGGAGAGGTATGGGGGATTGCGGGGTTTCCCCCCCCCGCCCCCACCATAAAGTCTATGAAAAGGGAGTCTAAAAAATGAAAAAGTCTGCATTTTCGTCTGGCGCGGTAAACTGGGTTGCAATAATCGCCGAGATCCGTTGCAGCCAATCCTATCTGCAGATGGAGGAGCTGGACTGAAACACGAGACTTATGCACTGCAGCGGTGACTGTCATACATCACACTGTTTGTTTATTTTCTTGGATGTTCGGTCGTACTTATGCCGGGGCGTGTAGCAAAGGGTCGTAAGTCCAGGGCCACTTCCATTTACTTGCCTCTTATATCCCTGTTGTAGAAAATTGAGCTAAACTAATACATTTTTCAGAGACCCTTGGTGTCAGAACTACACATGATACAACTCTTTGTCCTATAATTTTTATCTTCAAAACTCTGACATCTGCCTCCTTAAAACGTTTTAAACATAATGGGCAATTGATTCTTTGGTGTAGCCTCCATGTCAGTCTATTGTATGGTGAAACGTTAATGCATTATGAAACCTGGGCCTCTCTCCCAGTGATGGGACTCTAATATCTAGGCGTAGCCTCCGTCTGTCTATCACATGTTGAAATTCACTGATTGTGGCTCCTAGGCGTTTCTCCCACTATACAGGACTCTCACCCACTATCCAGGACTCTCACATCTAGGTATAACCTCCATCTTTGCCTACTATATGGTGAAACACAATGTATTATGAAACCTAGGCCTCTCCACCACTTGCAGGACACTGAAATCTAGGTGTGGCCTACATCTTTGTCCATTGTATTGTGAAACGTAGTGTATTGTGAGACCTAGGCCTCTCCCCACCATACAGTATTATCAAATCTAGACATTTCGCATACTGCGAAGGTTAGCTGCAAGACACATCGCCCACTAACCAGAAAAGCTCAATTTCTGCATACTCAACTCACACAACCACCTCTCGTACAGCAAGCTGACGCTCTTAACCACACTGATACCACAAACACATAAGCCGCACCAACAGCACACAAGGACTGACATCGATCCGATATTCGCACCAAAGCTCAGTGCACGGTGTAAACCGAACTAAAGCTGCCAACAGGACACCACTTTTCTCACTATCCTACTCCCTCTTCACCTTACTAACCCACCCCGCCTACTTGTTTGCAGATCTGCCTGAGGACCAATTCCGTTGAATACCTTTGACATTTAACATATGTAAATACATTTCAATTATGCCCTCATTGCTGAACAGCAGATCTGCTATTGCACATTCTATTGAAATTCAAGATGCGATTCAGCAACATAATCTGGATGTACTGTTCTTAATTTCATAGTTACTCTTCCCCATGTATTGATGAGATTTTACCTCAAGATTATTTAATTCTACATATGGATAGAATTGGAAAGGGAGGAAGCGGCCTTGCTGTTATCTTTAGGAATACTTTGAAATGCAAAATTATACATGGCAATTGTCATTCCACAAACCCACGTCTGTCTTCCATTTGGGTCATGTACTACATTTGTAGATGAATTTACAAGCTTATTAAGTGATGCTGTGACTTTTCAAACTTGATCTATTAGTTAATCTTCCTTGGGATGTAACAACCAGAAGCAAATATTCAAGTGTCAAGCTAATAGCCAGCCATAAAGTTACTTGCCACCTCAATTCTATACATAAGTATAGCATGCAATTCTTTTTACTTGCCTAGAGTCAAATATTGGTATGCAGTGATAAAATCACAGCAAATATGTTGCCATTACAAAAAATTGCAGCAAAATGCTGTGTTTTGACCCATTAAAGGTGTACCCCATTACACCATTTAAGAGGAGCGGGTGCTGCGGGGGTGTACCCTGCTCCCCTTCAATCGTATAATGGGTCCAGGCGTTGCAGGGGTGTCCCCCGCATCCTTTACATGGATTGCGGCGGCAAAACCACAGCCTTTTTGCCGCAATATTTTGTGTCCACAGCCATTTTTGCCACGATTTTAACACATGTAACCCAAATATCACTAACCAATGACTTGAGGCGAGCCCAGATTTTGCACCCTGGATCCAGTCTCTTTTTGATTCTTGGATGCAAACTATCAAATTAAAACATGTTTTATCCTCTATGCATGCTGTAGGAAATGTGTTGGGTTTAGTTATCTTTACTCTTGAAATGTGGCACTCCAATATCGATATTGGTCAGACCATTTTTTAATTCCATTTACTCTACCAATATCTACGGTTTTGCTTCATGGCCAACAAAAATGACGAACCAGTAGCATTCATAATTTTCCTCATATTCTTTACCCACTGTTGAAGAAGCTATTGCTTCTAGCTTACAATCTCTTGAGCTTTGCCTTTCAACAAATTAATTGGTTGAAGGCTATCACAAAGCATTCCAAACATCCTTGGATAATGTAGTTCCCATGGGGTGGGGGAAAGATTAGACCGAAACCTTTAAATGCTTGGAATACTCCAGATTTAAATGCGTTCTCTGAAAATTTGAAAAGAAATACCATACTTGCAAATTGGAAAAGTATTTTCTATGCAAGTCATGAACCAACCCCAAATCTCCAAACCTAACCTGGCAACATTTGTTTCTTCTCCGTATGTGGTCAACTCTTAAGGCCGGATTTTTATGGTAATAATTTAGTGGTGGCAAAAATTATTAAAAAGCTATCTGTAAATGCTTGATAAAACATTTTTAATATTATAGTTTCTCCTCTTAAAGAGGACATTATTTCTGACCAAATAAAAACCAGGCATCTTTACTCCTCTATTGAAGAAAACAATCTTGATCTGAAGGATTTACAGAATTATCATTCTGTCTCTAATCTACCTGTTTTAGGGGAAATGCTTGACACATCAGTTGCACTTCAGCTAAATTACTACATTCAAAGCCAATTTTCTTTAACCCTTCCAATCAGGGTTTAGAACACACCACAGTACTGATTCTGCAAACATCGAGGTACTAAACGTTATCCTCTGCATTACTGATGGAGGCGGCGCCTGTATATTGGTATCAGATCTCGCAGCAACACTTAATACTGTGGACCATTCTGTTTTACTGAACATCTTGTTACATCGCATGCGAATAGGAGGAATGGTTCGACATTGATTCCATTCATTCTTGTCAGATATACATCAAAATATTAAGATAGGAACCAACATTTACTGCTGCTACCCCGGACGAATCTTCACCAAACTTTGCAAAAAAAGTATATGGGCGGCTCTGAATTTTTTCGCCAAGTTGGGCGAGGTTTCGTGCGGGGGCTGAGGGGTGGGAGTTATAGTGGAGTCCCACTTTTTTTTTGTCCCTGTCCCACATAGACTGAATGAGGAAAACCTTTGCCCATGGCTACAGGTCGAACGGCTGGATGGATTTTCACCAAATGTGCGCCAGGAGCCGGGGCCATAAAGCGTGCTTTTGTTTGTTATGTGGAAATCAGACCGGTAAGATTTTTTTGCGAAACACTGAAATGTACGTCCCAAAAAATGAGTGATATCTTGGTCCGCTCTGCGGACCCATTTCCCTGTTCGCTCCGCGGACAGAACTATCATTGGATCGCGGTATGGCGTGGTGTCGGAGAGGTTTGGATGCAGGAGGGACTGGAGGGAAGCGTGCTGTGCGTCAACATTTTTTACCTGAGGGAATGGCTGGGGAAGTGAAAAGTGCTTTATATGTGACATATGTAGGCTAGTATTTTCTGTGGTGATTGGAGACGGCTGTCGTAACAGTCCCTTAGCTTCTGCCACAACCTGTTTGCAGCAAACTCTTTTCGTGGTGAGTGGTGGCAGGTCATTTGCAGATGGGGAGTGAATTGCACATGACACAGGATGGATGGGAGCACGGATGGCGATGTGCTGCGGATGGAATATGCTAGTTGGGCACATGGAGGCATGCATGGGTGAATGAAGGTGCGGTGGGTCTGTGGCAGGATTACACTATTGGGTGCATGGCCAAAGACTGTAGGCTGTAGGGCATGCTGTGAGGAGCGTAGGGCTGCAACATACACACCGAGGGAAGGCATGTCTGAGTCTGCACCCGGAACAGGGTGGTGCTTGCATAGTGCAGTGTGTGCAGATTGGTTGCAGTAGCGTTAGTGCAGCAAACTGAATTTGGGTAGGTTGGCAGTGACACAGTACTTTGTGAATGGGAGTGGGTATGCCTATAGTATGTGAATGAAATTGTATTGTTATTGTTATTTTGCATTTATATAGCGCCTTATATACCATTGGTATGGTCTGAAGGCGCTGGTAGGTTGAACGCCCTTGGGAACCGAAGTTCATATCAGTAGAGAGAGTAGAGAGAGTCAAAAAGGTGCGTGTGAGCACCGGGTATGTGTACAGCTCGTGCAGTATCAATGTAATAGCTGCTTTCTAGCGGTAGGTGTGGTGGTTGAGAGGTCAGGAGTATGTGTTCGTTCTGGCAGGATTAATCCAGATCGGATGTGGCTGCGTTAGGCCTGAGGAGAACGCCTCGCTGGGGGGTGTGTAACCAGCAGTGATTATTTAGAATGATGTGGAGAGAGCGGCGAATGTTGATATGAGAACAGTTATACCGAATGGTGTCATAGTATCTCTGTGTTCTAGTTGAGTGGTGATGTAAGGAGAGAGTAAGCGTGTTGGTGAGATATGATGGGTTTCATGCCCTTTCAGAGACTTCTACTTCACAGGGAGGTTATTGGGGACACTTCTAAATTCAACTTCATAGAGAGGCTATTGGGCACATTTCTAAAATCAACTTTCAGGGAGAGGCTATTGGGCACATTTCTAAATTTTACTTTCACAGAGAGGCTATTGAGCACAATTCTAAATGCAACATTTCACAGCTATTGGGTGCACTTCTGAATTCAACTTTCTAAATGTACTTCTAAATTCAACTTTTTACAGAGAAGCTATTGGCTACACTTCTAAATGCAACTTTTTAAATGTACTTCTAAATTCTACTTTTCACAGAGAGGCTCTTGGGCACACTTCTAAATTCAACTTTCCACAGAGAGGCTATTGGGCACACTTCTAAATTCAACTTTTCACAGAGAGGCTATTGGGTACACTTCTAAATGCAACTTTCTAAATGTACTTCTAAATTCAACTTTTCACAGATATGCTATTGGGCACACTTCTATATTCTACTTTTCACAGAGAGGTTATTGGGCACACTTCTAAATTCAACTTTCCACAGAGAAGCTAATTGGGTACACTTCTAAATGCAACTTTCTAAATGTACTTCTAAATTCAACTTTTCACAGAGAAGCTATTGGCTACACTTCTAAATGCAACTTTCTAAATGTACTTCTAAATTCTACTTTTCACAGAGAGGCTCTTGGGCACACTTCTAAATTCAACTTTCCACAGAGAGGCTATTGGGCACACTTCTAAATTCAACTTTTCACAGAGAGGCTATTGGGTACACTTCTAAATGCAACTTTCTAAATGTACTTCTAAATTCAACTTTTCACAGAGATGCTATTGGGCACACTTCTATATTCTACTTTTCACAGAGAGGTTATTGGGCACACTTCTAAATTCAACTTTCCACAGAGAAGCTAATTGGGTACACTTCTAAATGCAATTTTCTAAATGTACTTCTAAATTCGACTTTTCACAGAGATGCTATTGGGCACACTTCTATATTCTACTTTTCACAGAGAGGCTATTGGGCACACTTCTATATTCTACTTTTCACAGAGAGGCTATTGGGCACACTTCTAAATTCAACTTTTCACAGAGAGGCTATTGGGCACACTTCAAATTCTACTTTTCACATAGAGGTTATTGGGCACACTTCTAAATTCGACTTTTCACAGAGAAGCTGTTGGGCACACTTCTATATTCTACTTTTCACAGAGAGGCTATTGGGCACACTTCTAAATTCAACTTTTCACAGAGAGGCTATTGGGCACCCTTCTAAATTCAACTTTCCACAGAGAAGCTATTGGGTACACTTCTATATTCTACTTTTCACAGAGAGGCTATTGGGCACACTTCTAAATTCAACTTTTCACAGAGAGGCTATTGGGCACACTTCTAAATTCAACTTTTCACAGAGATGCTATTGGGCACCCTTCTAAATTCATTGCAGGCAGCCGACGCGAGGTAAGTGGAGCAGGAGAGTGTTTTCTTTCCACATTGTGTTAACTGTTGCAATTCATTGCTGCATACCTACATGGTGGTGCGGAGGTTGGGTAGGACTGCTGGTGGCAGTGGTGTGTATGTCGATGGTCGTAGTGGGTGACGTGGTGAAATGCATGGTGGCATTATGTTGCTGTAGGTGTGTTCAAGGCCTATGCTGTGTGCAAAATTGTTGAAGTAGGCCAAATGTTGCTGACATAGAGACATGCATGGTGGCATTATGTTGCCGTGACTGTGTTCAAGGCCTAGACTATTGGATGCATGGCTGAAGGCCGTAGGCCATGCATTCAAGAGCCTAGGCCTTGAACACACTCGCGGTAGTAATGCATTTTTCAATGTGCATGAGTTCGAGGGTGGTGACATGTAAGTAATGGGTGTGGAGCACATTTAAGCCGTTACAGGCCACTGTTGCAAACAGATTGTGGATATGTTAGCAGTGGCACAATATTTTGTGAATGGGTGTGGGTACGCCCATAGTATGTGTTTGAAAGTTCACAGGGATGCAGGAGAGAGTCTTGTTTGTACATTATGGTAACTGTTGGAATTTGTTATTGCATAGCTCCATGGCAGTGCCCTGTGGTTGGAGATGCTGCAGTGAAAAGGCATGCTGTGTGGGCACTGGGTGCAATGCTTGTATACTGAAAGTATGTTACAGGGTATGGTTGAAGGGCAGCTTTGTCCTTGGATAGTATGCTGTGAGCACAATGCTTGCAGTAAGGGCAATGTTGTAAACATGTTGTGTGTACGTTGCCAGTGAAACAATCCTTTCTGAGTGGAAGTGGGTAAGACAATAGTATGCGAATGAAAGGGCGTAGGGGTGCCGGAGACAGTGTAATGTTTATACATTATGGTAACAGTTGTATGTAATGATGTGCATGTCCATTGCGGTGTCGAGGTTGGTTAGGAGTGCTGGTGCCAGTGGTGCATATGTGCATAGTGGTAATTGGTGATATGCTGACATGTATTGTTGAATTACGGTGGAGGGGAATGTGTGCAAGGAGCAGACCCACTGGAGCAATGCAGGTTTGGCAGTGTATGAGGCAACGGGTGGTGATCCTTGGAGAATGCGTGTGGACCACATTGTCGACGTGCTACAGCAGTACAAGTGAGTTGCAAAGCGTGTATTATGCATTCTATGGTTGTGGTGATAGTTGTAACATGCTACAGTATTTGGTGTGCGGCAGGAGATGGTACAGTGAGAAGTTGGGTAGTGTGGCCACAGGGTGCAGTGGGTATGGTTGAAGGGCAGCTTATATGTGGTTGGTTACTCTGCTGTGTGCAGATTTATTGAAGTAGGCCCAATGTTGTGAAGGTGGTGTGCATAGGTTGGCAGTGACACAATAGCGTGTGAATGGTAGTGCGTAGGGGTGGTGCAGGCTGCGCTATGTTTGTGGCTTCTGCGAAGTGTGACACGTTTTGGTGAATGGGTGTTTTATGTTTTGGGTAAGATGGGTAGCACTGCAGCTACATATGTAACGTTTGTGCATAATGTTAGATGCCCACATGGTCGCTTGCTTGGGTGTGTAGTGTTGTGGTGGGTGTGGAAAGGGTTGCAATGTTGTGTGCATACCTAAAGGTGGGCTGGGGGCGTGTTAGGATATTTGTGGATGCTGCAATAGTGCCTTCTTTAGCAGATTTCTGGTGGAGGAGCTTTGCAATCAAACAAAATGTGTACTGAGAGTGTTTAATGGTAGATAAGGAATGGTGTATAGAAATGACAGTGTGCAATGCAGAGGTTTTGTATGTGTTTGGTGCATGCATGTATCCAAACGTGACGGCAACCCATTTGGGGAGTGCTGCAAAAAGTGACTGTGCAAAGGGAAGAAGTATTGTCAGAGCTTTACTGGGCCGTGGCCCTCAGTGTAGATGGGAAAGCGCACATGCACACCCTCCCATTATGAGCAGGGCGAAAATGGAAATGGAATTGTGGGAAATAGGCCATTAGGAGTTAAGGGAGTGGTTCATAGGAAGGGGCGGTACCATTTCATCACAATACTGTCGTGAGGGTGGTCAACATGGAGAGACGCACAGTGCTTATCGTCGGTGATAATTTTGTGCGCCATCTGCACAGTTGTTGCATGCAAAGTGGCGTTGCTGGTAATTTCGGGTTGTAAGGAGTGGACGCTTTCTGGGCCTGTCAGAGTGACTGCAGTTTCGGCAGGATGGTTCGCCTTTTGAGATATGTGGCGTCCGTCACGAACGTGGACTGTGTCGTGGTGCACCATGGAAGTGCACATTTGGGTTGCATGTCATGTGGACGATTAATCAGTCTACTGATGAGGTTGCTGACAGCAGTGGTGCTTAATTTTCCTACTGCGAAGGTGGTTTTCTCATGCATAACACAAAGAGCAGTGTGGGTCCATGATGGTGTAATTTGTCCCCAGCCAGCAGTCGGAAGGTGTGTTATAAACAGAATTATGCGTCAGTTTATGCAGACTGCTGGGATGTTCTCCACCCACTGTGAGATCATGAGGTTTCAAAATATGTAGTGCTTCCGTAGAAATGGCATGTATTTGAGCGCCATTGGCAATGGCGTTTTTTCACACTGTGCAAGAAGCATTGACCAGAATGCTGTAAAAGTGTGAGGACAGGCAAACAAACGCATATAAAGGGAAAATAGAAAAAAAAATTGTTTGCACGTAAAAAAAAAAAAAAACACTTTATACATATATGCTGGAAGACTGAATTCCCTGTACAGTTTCATATTGTTTACCACCCACCATCCCCACACTTTCACAACCACGAAAAGGTAGTGGATTACACGGTACTTTTCAGGATGGCACGTGCCATATCCTGGGTGGCTATGTGGATGGAGAAATCGTGCATACTTTCATTGAACTTTGTAGTGGGCGTGCTTTGGAATGGCACATTTGTACTGTAAATGTGTAACGGTACATTTTAAGTGTTGTAGAGCAGTGATTCGATTATGGCAGCTTTAATGTGATTGGTGGATGCGTGTGTGCATCTTTACCATTAACCCAATGAAGTAGAGCTGCAGAGAAGATAAAGCAAAGGGAAGAACTGTTCCAGTTTTACAGGGGCGCGGCCCACATGCTACTTTGGGAGGCGCACGTGCCAAACTGTGCCCTTTACACCACCTTGCCCAATTGCCATGGCAGTGTGGGGATTAGCCAATCAGGTAGTGTGGGTGTGGTTAACAGGAAGGGGAGGTGAAACAGTTGCACATTATACTCTGCGTACTGAGGGTGGCTGACATGGCAAAACGTGTTGTGTTGACTGTAGTTGATCCCTTTGTAAAAGATCTGCACAACTATGCCCTGCAAAGAAACTTTGACAGCAATTTTGGTTTGGAAGGAGTGGACGCGTTGTCAAACGCTGTGTACGAGTGCCATTTCATCAATATGCATGCACTTTGCAGCGACCTCGCCACGTTTCCAGTAGTAGATGTTATTGTAACTCATTACGGCGGCTTGCATATGGGTTACCTGCCTTGCTTACATTTGTTCCGTAGACTGAGGAGGTTGCTGGATGTCGTGAGGAGGCTTTTTCTCACTGCCAATGTGCTTTTCTCATCTATAACACAGGAAATAGTATGGCCTACTGCTCATGGATGTTATACCGAGCCAGACGAAGTAAGGGGTCTCATCAACAGAAGCATGTTCACTTTTTTTGTACACTCGTGGAATGTTTTTCTGCAGCAATGACCTTATTACTTGTGGAAATGCAGAGTTTTCCCAAGAAATTGGCATTTGGTCATCCGTTGGCAATGCAGTTTTGTTTCCTTGTCTACAGGATGCGGTGAACAGTTTACTGAACTAATGTGCGTAGGAGAAAACACAAAAGCTTCTAAAAACAGATTAAAAAAAGGTGTTGTTTAGAGTCACCCCTTACTACGAACTCCCACTGCCCTGGTTGCAAGTTATTCCCGCACGCAGCACGAAAGTCACATGCAGGGAGTTTACAGGTGGCGGCCACGAAAATGGAACTGTGGGAATTGTCCAATGAGTTGCTTAGGATGTGTGGCAATAGGAAGAGGGACTCCTGTTGCACTGGGGACCGGCGCTCAACGTACTTGGGAACCCGCATGTGCCACATACGATGCTCCTCACCATGCTGGCCTATAGAGATGGCACTGTAGTGATTGTCCTATCATGGACTGCTCAGGGTGTGCGTCAGAGGAAAGCGTGCCAATAGAAAAGGCCTCCTGCAGCTTTACTGGGGCGCGGGCCTGGCGGTACTTGCAGAAAGGCACATGCCACATTCTGCGTTTGTGAGCATGCTGGCCAATAGACATGGGACTATGCCCTTTGGCCAATCAGGTGGTCAGGGTGTACTTTACAGAAAAGAGCACCAATAGGGAGAATGAGTCCTCCTGCTTCACTGGGCCGCCTCCCTCGCGGTGATTGGGGAAAGGCACATGCCACATTTTGCCCTTCCCACCATGTTGGCCAATGGAAATGGGACTATTGCCTTTGGCCAATCAGGTGCTCTGGGCATGCGTTACAGGAAAGGGAGGCATTCACTTTTGCATAACTTTGTGTAATGTGGCTGGCAAACATGGCAAGACGCACAGTTTTCGTCGTGGGTGATTACTTTGTGGGAGATCTGTGCGTGTATGCCCTCCAAGAAGACTTGTCTATCAATTTAGGTTTGGAGGGAGTGAACATTTTGTGGAGTGGTATGGAATTGTGCTGTTTCGGTGGACTGATTCTAGAATGTAAACGCGTGGTCTCTTCGGCAACTGTACATGTTGTGATGGTGCACTTTGGAGGCTTCTTTTCTGGGATCCTTGCCTTGTTCCCGTGTGTTCAGTCAACTGAAGATTTTGATGAAAGCAGTGCAGCGCATTTTTTCCTACTGCCAAGGTGCTTTTCTCATGTATACTGCCAAGAATCGCACGGCATTATTCCAATGCTTCCTGTCGCCAGCCAGAGGTTGGAAGGGGTCTCATCAACAGAAGCATGTGTGATTTCTTCAGTACTGCTGGGATGTTCTCCTGTGCGAATGAGATCATTGGTTCCCGATATACACCTTTTCATGGCATGTCTTTGTCGGCCAGTGGCAATGAAGTGTTCATTTTCCTATCTACAGACTGCACTGAAGACCCTACTGTAAGAATGTGAGCTGAAGTTGAAAACACACAATCGCGTATGAAAATCCCCAAAAAAGTGTTTGTAGGGAAGCAAACAACAATAAAAACAAAGGTTTTTTGTTAAAGCCACCACAACCAATGATGTGCTTTTCCCTGGTAGAAAGTTATTCCCCCACTCCTGCGCGGAAAGTCAGCAAATATCGCGATAGTTGCAGGGCGGCATGTGATACATACGGCCCTTTTGCATATGATGCCCATACAAATGGGTCTGCAGAGGCTATGGAATTGGGCAATAAAGTTTGTGGATGTGCTGTATACGGACCGACGGTGCTACATTGTCTATTTGTTCACAGAAATGCAGAGGTAGCCGTTATCGCTGTGTTTTACACGAGGCACAGCATGCAGATTTTAGGGTATGCCGACATACATTCAGTGAAAGCGAATGCAAAACACTGTGCACTTGCTACTCATTTACTAATCTATGATGTGCATGTGTAGTGCTATGGACTAGGTACAAATAAGTGCCTGGTTTTGGTTTGTGATAAGCAATCATGACGATATTATTATTGTTGTTCATTGTGCAAGGAACATTGCGCAGCATGTTACACGAGTTTCGATGCCATTTCCGATGGAGGCACTTGCCCAAGTCATGCGTTTCTATCCTATCTCTTGCATAACTTTCTATTGCAGTATGAAGCTACAGAGGTGGCAGGGCCATTTTCTATTTGGTCCGTCAATGGAGAAAGCGTGGTACATTGCAAGGAAGTGTATTTGTGCATTTCTTTATCATGTGCCAATGGCATACTTAGCAAATGGCATTATGAAGTTTCACAGCACGAATACTTTTCCCTAGTTACAACGTTCATCTTACTGTGCCAGCTATCTCGATTTCGGCACACCCTATCTAAATTGCCTTGCTGCCTTTCTTGCAAGTAATGATATTTTGTTCTTTTAAGTGTTGTGTTGTGACTCTCTTGAAAATGCTCTGCAACACGTAAAGAAATCTTTGTACAACGCACTCCTTTCTAACCGACTGAACTACAGTGTTCTCCACAGTGCCACGTCTCCCGCCCTGCATGCATGCATTGGCAATTGAGTTGTTCATCTGAGAAAGGTGCTATCTTTTTTGACCTTTTTTTTTTCGTTCCCCAGCGTATCTATTTATTATTGTGTTCTCACACACGCCACAGAAGGAAAGCCAGGAAAGGTCCGGTACAGAAGGCGCAGCACCTGCCTAGATACTATAGGGGACGTTTCCAGGAGACGGAATTATTGCGTGGCCCTCACCTATATGGGCTGCACTCATTGTAATGCTCCTGTAACGACCGTTGCAATACACTTCCAAGTACCTTCCCTGTGTACAGTAACGCATTGCACTACATGTGCAATACAATGCCCTTAGCCGGGTAAGGGTCTGTATTGCAGCATCTGCTTTGCAAAGGTTGTTTTATAGCTCTGCTGCCCTACAAGAGTGCCCCTCTTGTTGCCACAGCATATGTGGCAAATGCTGTACATGAAAGTACCCAACGTCATTCTTCGAAAGGTGGTCGCCGGCCCACTGCTCCTTTGTTCTTTCATTTGAGTTGTCATCTCATGCAGTACAAACACTTGATGCTACGCCATCACTATTAGCGGTACAATTCACGGATATACATACATTGTGGAATACAAGAATGTTTACAACAACACCAACCGCAGCTTCTTTACGTATACCACGAAGCCATTTATTCTGTGCAACGCATGCACATACTGTGCTTTTCTAACCACCAGTAAGATTGTTTGCGCTCTGCATATTCTGCTGTTTTCTTATTTGCCTTTACATGCACTAATATGTGTGTGAGGAAGGTGCACCAGCTTTGTAATTTTGCAGCCTTACTACAAACTGTCCCACTTGCAGTTACATGTTTTCTTCAACTGTATAACCGGCATGCGACTTATTCATACTTTCCGGCACACTGCTGAGTGCACACACAATGTTTCAGTTTCACGGGTCATGGAAAGGGAAGCAGCAGATAAATCAAAGTAATGCTGCATTTAACACGCCCACGTCACAGTGCAGGTTGCTGTTCTTTGTTTACCAGTGGCAGTTATGCAGTTAGGAGTACTTTCGCGACACATTGCTAAATTGGCAGAGCCACCCACCAAGTGGACAGCAATACTTTGAATGCAGTAGGCTACTGCATGAATACATAGGGCTGGCGATAGGGGCGGTGTTATCCACATACAGTGCATGACCTATGCATGGGTCTCGGTGTGGAACATAAACGTGTGCTTCCACAACTACTTAAAAGTGCATTTGAAGATGCAGACATGCGGTCACTAATGGAGTCCTACGGATACTTGCTGTGTGATTGCACATATGCCAACCAGGTTAAGTCTATATATGTTATTAAAAACCTTTGCCCTTTTCTGAAAAAACTACCATAAAGCAACATTATGCTTAAAGTGCCCTACTAAAAACCTATGAAATTCACTTACAAAATTTTTTTTTAAAGGGACGTTCTGGTTACAGGTAAAACCGACCCCCACCACCACCCCCGAAATTCGACAGTTATGGTAAGCTAAGCAACCATAACTCGTGCCACCAGTGTGCACTGCAAGGACTAACACACAACTCTCATTCATGACATCACTGATAACTGTCGAATTTCGGGGGGTGGGTTTTGAATATATATTTGTATATATATATTTGAGGCTTGTGGAATCTGCTTAGATCACATACTGTGTATAGGCCGACATCTAGTGGAAGCTGCGGAGTATGAGTTCGTTTTTCTAAACTCGAAAAGGGGTGTCGAACCAGGGCGTGCCAGTAATACTATCCCTAGTGTGACATCCCCTGTACCTATGATCCCTCACGCGTGTAGGACCCTCAATTGTTTTTTTCCGCCATACTAGTCGGACGCATGTTACAGAGTTCCCTTGGCTTTAGCCATTTATTCTTACAATTACCGATAAAAACCTTCCCCGTTTATTTCCACCTTACGCTGAAGATCGACGCCAGTGAAGATCGAGGAAACCAGCCGTCGAGGACTGCCACGACGGACGTTGAGCCTTGGAAGGCCTCGGCCCTGTACAGTAGGGAGAGTGGTCATAACCGGTGTCTTTCCACATTTTTTCCTACATATACCCGCCCACTGCCATTTTATAACATATGGAGAGTACTCCATTTAAGTTCTGCCCAAAGTATAACAGGAAGTTTCCCTGGGTAGACGAGCACAATACGTGCAATCTGTGTCTCCCACAAGACCATCCTGAGGCTACCTGTCGAGCTTGCAAGCTCTTCAAGCCGAAAACCCTTAAAGACCGCTCGACTAAACGCTGGGCCCACTACGCCAGGCAGCTGGAGGCCATGTAGGTGGAGGGAACGTTCAGCAATGGCAGCAACGCCCCCGAAACGGACATCGAAGGCAGAGGGGTGGCTACGGACACCCACACGCAGGCCCCCGACCCAGTAGGACTGGCCGGCGGCCACGTTGTGGGGACAACCCCCGGCGGCAAGAGCGTGACACATACTACCTCCACTAAACACACCAGCCCCGTCCGTGACTCGACACGCGTGTCGAGCGATCGGCAACAGAAGACACCAAGAGAGCTGTCTACCGAATCTGTGTCCTCTGGGCATTCCCGTACGCGCTCACCTCATGACAAAGACCAACCGTCCGCGGTTGATAAAGGTGTTGCACTTTCAATAGTCCCTGAGGCCCGGTCGTCAGAAGACGATTCCGACCTTTATCCTCAGTCAAGACGCGTAGCGTCTACACCCGAGATTCGATGTCCTTCCTCCAATACAACCTCTGAATCTCGTACCACCTCCGTATCTCGACGCCAGGCGTCAAATCCCTCGGAGGCCCCCGTAAAATACTGGAAAACATTCCTCTAGTCATGGGAAGGGGGATAAACAGCATAAAAAGTCTTCTGAACATCATATTCATAAAGATAAACAGAAGGCCCCTAAATCTATTGGAAAGTCCAAGGTCCCTGACCCTACCACTAAAAGTAAAGTCATTCCTCCCACTGCTCAGGATATGGGCATGGACGAGAAACCAGAACACGTTATTCCTAGCTCCAGAGAATGGAATTCAGCTGATATTGACAGGGTCATGAGAAGGATGTCATTTATGGCAGACTCTTATGAGAAAGACCCTAATTACTTTCATAGCTATGCCAACACCCCGGCTACCTCTGCTCCTTTGGGACCAAAGACTCTCAGCCCCCTACTAAAAAACCCTGCTCTGATGCCCCGGCGCAGAGCTTGGTCATTCACCCTTTGGTGATCGAATCTTACCACCCTGATGTATATTGTGAGGAAACTGAACCACAATTGGTGGAAGACCAGGCAGGGGTCTCTTACTATGGGGATGACGAGGACCAGGAGGAAGATGAGGCTGAGACCTACGATCTCGACTCCCCGATTCCCAAAGACGCCCCGATGCATGACTCACCGGTAGATAATCAACCTCTCCTCAATGAGGTACTAGCTAAAGCAGCAGCCCGTTTTCATATTGACACGCAGGGGGTCCAAGAAGATATGGATTTCGCTGAAGAGATCCTAGGAGACAGGAGAGCCATTACTCAGGCCGCATCCCTATATTAAAATCCATCCTTCGTAGGATTGATCCCTCGCTCGTAACCCCAAATCTCACTCATGTGGTTAATCCACGAGTAGAGAAACTATTCCGTTCTGCACCCTCTGACCCCCTGTACATTAGGGGGCAATTAAAACTGGATTCCCTGGTTGTAACAACCACCAGAAAGAGGGCAGGTACACAGCTTGCTTCTTCCGAAGCACCTCCTGATAAGGGGAGCAAAAAACTATATGCTCTGGGTAGAAAGGTTGCCTCCACCTCTGCCTATCCCGCAAGTATTGCCAATAGTGCCACTCTTTTGGCAAGCTACAATTTCCACCAGTGGGAACAAGTAGCTGCTTTAGTATCTTCCGCACCTGATCCCCTAAAGAGCCAGTTGGCTCAATTGGCAGCAGATGGAAGATCTGTATCAGGGTGCATACTAAAGACAAATTTTGATGCAGCAGACCATGCTGGACAGTTAATAGCCGAAGGCCCGGTTATAAAGGGTCACGCTTGGCTGAGGCAGTCAGGGTTCAAACCTGAGACCCAAGCCACTCTTATAGACATGCCGGTAGAGCCGAACGTACTATTCGGCAAGTCGGTGGAGGAAGCCTTAAAGACAGCTAAGGATGAGTATGAGACCCTAAAATCTCTCGGCCATCTCACAATTAAACCCTCAGGACAGAGGGGAAACAATAATTTTCATCACTTTCGGGGCCAAAGCTCCCAGAGGGGTTCTAACTATTATCAAAATCAGGGAACCTCATGGGGCAACAATGAATTCCAATTTTCACAGGGCTTCCCCAGAGGGCAGCACAGGGGCCACACTAGGGTTAGAGGCAGCCCCGTCAGAGGTGGTACGCCACCCAGTAAGCAGTGACGTTCCACTTTTGGTCCCCTCCCATGCAACCCCAGTAGGGGGGCACATTTCCACCTTCACCCAGGCATGGGAGGGGATCACTTCGGACAGATGGGTGCTGTCCACTGTGTCCGGAGGATATTGTATAGAGTTAATAGGGCGCCCCCACGACCATCCTCCGGGATAGAAGATACACTAGTTGGACCATCAGAAAATCCTCCTCGAGGAGATCGCCATTCTGCTTGCAAAGGACGCCATTAGTCGTCCCGGTCAGACAGGTAAACAAGGGTATTTATTCAACCTACTTCCTGTGCCAAAAAAAAGATCTGACAGATCACCCAGTATTAGATTTGTGACCTGCAAACAAGTATGTCAAGCCACAAAAATTCTGCATGACTACACTACAAGAGGTAATCCCCCTACTAAAAAAGGGGGATTACATGGCAACATTGGATATGAAAGATGCCTATTTCCATATTTCAATGTTCCAAGCTCACAGAAAATTCTTGCGTTTCAAGATAGACAACCAGCACTACCAGTTCAAGGTGCTGCCCTTCGGAATTGCCTCGGCTCCAAGGGTATTCACCAAGGTATTGACAGTGGTGGTGGCGCACCTACGCAGGGATGCAATCCCAGTGTACCCTTACATGGACGACTGTCTCTTTACAGGGAAGTCCCCCCTAATTTGCAGACTCAACATCCAAAGAACTATCAACCTCCTCTTCCAATTGGGCTTCTCAATCAACGAGAAAAAATCAAGTCAGGCGCCAAGAACCTCAAAACAGTTCCTAGGAGCTGTCCTAGACACCCAAGAGGGTTTGGCCTTTCCATCAGAGGAAAGAATTTCGAAATATGTTGCTGCAGATTTCTCAATACCGGGCCGGTCGCCATATAAGGGTGTGCAAAGCGATGTGTTTGCTAGGCATGATGGCATCTTGCATTTACGTGGTTCGCCACGTGCGCCTGCGACCCATGCAGGAATGGTTGGCGAAACAGTGGTCTCAAGCAAGTGGTCATTGGGACAATCAAGTGGTTGTTTCGCCAACACTAGTACAGAGTCTTCGCTGGTGGACAAGAGAGTATCTTACGAAGGGGAAACCCTTCTACGATCCAGAGATACAGGCCGTTGTCACAACAGACGCCTCCCTGGCAGGGTGGGGAGCCCACACCTTCACCATACAGCTCAGGGTCTCTGGTCTCACACAGTGGCTCAGAACCACATCAATCTGCTAGAACTTCTGGCAGTCTTCAGAGCGCTTCGGGCATTCAAACCCCTCCTATCCAACCAGTCCGCGCAGATCCTAACAGACAGCACAACTGCAATGTTTTACTTAAACAAACAAGGGGGCACTTGTTCACCCAATCTGTCCAAGCTTGCCAAGAAAATTTGGAAATGTGCACTCAAACGGAAAATTTACCTGTCATCCCACCATGGTCCAGGGGAACTCTAGCAGATACACTGAGTATAGATCCCTCCCAGAAGAACATGAGTGGCAACTACACAAAGAGGTCGTAGAAGACCTCTTCTCTCAGTGGGGTTTCCCCACTATAGACCTATTCGCCCCAAGCGAAAACAGGCAATGCCCAGACTTCGCATCCAGGTTCCCCCAACCAGGCTCCAAGGGGAATACCCTATGGATGAATTGGTCATGGATGTTTGCCTACGCTTTTCCACCAACCCCTCTAATGAGGAAGGTGGTGAACAAGTTCCACAGGGAACCGATGACGCTCATCCTGGTTGCTCCTATGTGGGCGAGACTACCATGGTATCCACACCTACACAAACTAGCGGCGTGCGACCCCATCAAGCTCCCGTGCCAGTACAACCTACTCTCCCACCACAAGGGGCTAACAGTGCATCCTCACCCCAACTCGATTAACTTGGCAGCATGGCTCCTGAAGTCATAGAGTTCGGACATCTCAATTTACCCCAGAGATGTATGGATATCTTGAAAAAGTCAAGAAAACCTAACACGAGGCACTGTTACTATGACAAATGGAAACAATTCGTAATTTGGTGCCAGAATAAGCAAATCAACCCAGTTGATTGTACTGCCTCTAATATTGTCACCTATATGCTCCACCTACTGGATGCAGGGTTAGTGTTTAACTCACTTAAAGTGCACCTGGCAGCTTTATCAGCCTACACCACTTCCCATAACAAGGTGTCATGGTGGGAAGTGCCAGTCAAAGCATTTATGGAAGGGGTAAAGAGACTCCACCCAACCATTTCTAACCCACCACCAGGTTGGGACCTTAATGTTGTACTTGCTATGCTCATGGGACCTCCCTGTGAACCAATGCACAAGTCTAGTCTCAAACATCTGACTTATAAAACGGCCTTCTTAGTAGCCATCACCTCCATAAGAAGGGTCAGTGAAATTCAAGCTCTGTCAGTGCAGGATCCTTTCTTTACTATTCATAAGGATAAACTGGTTTTACGCACTCACCCTAGGTTCTCACCTAAGTTCATTTCCAAATTCCATGTTAAACAGTCTATTGAGCTACTGGCCTTCATACAAGAACCCAAGAGCTCTGCTGAGGTGAAACTCCACACACTAGATGTGAGGAGGTCAGTCCTCTACTATGTAGACAAGACCAAACCGCTAAGAAAAACAGATCAGCTGTTCGTCTCCAAAGCTCCAGGCAGAGAAGGAGATTGTGTCTCTAAGAACGGCATCTCTAGGTGGATAGTCCGATGTATCCAACTGTGCTATTCCCTTTCAGACATGACACTGCCTTTCACTACAAGAGGTACTGGAGCCACTCTGGCTTTCATTGCAAATGTACCCTTTGACAGCATTTGCAAAGCAGCTACATGGAGCTCTATTCACACCTTTACTCAGCACTACTGCATTGACACTCATTCCAAGACAGATACACAAGTGGGACACTTGGTTCTAAGACATTTGTTCTCTCATGAACCTTCTCACATCCCACCTCCTTATTCTAACACTGCTCGCTAATCTATGCACAGCATGTGATCTAAGCAGATTCCACAAGCACCAGAAGGGATACATTACTCACCGTAATCGTATTTCTGATGCTTGTATCTGCTTAGATTCACATGTGCCTGCCCTTCCTCCCCTCTGAGAGAAGGTGCATGGATGCTTGTAGTCTTATCTATCTTATCTGCTTGGATACTCTGTACTCACGCAACTCTGCATGCTACCTCATGTCAGATAAAATACAATCTGAGGGTCCTACACGCGTGATGGCTCATGGGTACAGGGGACGTCACACTAGGGATAGTATTACTGGCATGCCCTTGTTCGCCGCCCCTTTTCGAGTTTCGAAAAACAAACTGTAATACTCTGCAGCTTCCACTAGATGTCGGCCTATGCACAGCATGTGAATCTAAGCAGATACAAGCATCAGAAATACGATTACGGTGAGTAATGTATCATATATATATATATCTCCAAAGCCGAGCCTCACAAGGGTTCTCGACCTCATGTGAAAGATTCCTTAGCAGACCAAGGTACTCCTCCTGAAAAGGACTCCTTAGTAGGCACTGTAACCCCTCAGGCTTCCACACTAGGCCCTATGTCCATCCCGAGCTCAGCCCAATGGACATGTGAAGACAGATCAGGTCATGAGGAGGATGACCTTTATTGGCAATTTCTGTTTTTGAAAAAACCGGAAGCTTTACAAAACACTCCTACTACAGCTGCCTCTGGCTCTCGAGCCATTGCAAATGTCCCTACTAGTCAACCCCCATCTAAAAAGTCTCAGGACACCCTGGATATTTCACCACCGGTTGATCCTCCCTACGTAGATCTTTATGACCCAGACTATCATGATGATGCTGTAGATACTTGTACAGCTCAAGAGGGAACAGAAGAAGGCTATGGTGACAAGAGACCGAGATGTACACTATAGCCTCTCACATCAACCAAGACACTCCTGTGGCTAATTCGCCTATTGAAAACCAGCTTCTTCTGAATGACATGCTCATTTAGGCTGCTGAGCACTTTCAGATCAGAACACAAGAGACTCAGCAGGACAAGGATTTTGTTTAGGATATCCTGGGGGAATAGGAAAACAGTTACACCGTTTATTCCAATCCTACAATCTGTCCAAAGAAGGATCCAATCTTCTCTGGAAACATCAAATCAAATGTGTGCGGTTAACCCACACATAGAGAGCCCTTCCGGCCAGCACCCACGGACCCCCTCTATATCAGCCGACAGCTTACCCTAAACCCCTTTGGGAATTGTTTATGGTCAAAACCAAGGGTCATCCTGGGGTAACAATCTGGGCCAATCTTCACAAAGGACAGTGCCGATCTTGCGGCCGGGGTTGGTCCTCTGCCTCTAGAGGTGAAGCAACACCTCCAAAACAGTGACATATCCGCTTCTGGTGCCCTCCCATGCGTCTCCAGTAGGGGGGTGCATTTCAAACTTCACCCACACATGGGAGGTGATCACCTCAGACAAATAGGTGATATCCACCGTGGTGGGCGAGTACTCTGTGGAACTAATCCTTAGGATCTGGAACCATCCTCCACGCTGGAAGAAAAACTCGGGGGGGGGGGGGTAACAATGCATCACAATGCATCCTTCTCGAGGAAATCGCAACGCTGCTCCTAAAGGACGCCATAGAAGTCGTCCCGGCGAACCAGGTAAACCAGGGTATTTATTCAACCCACTCTTTGCACTATTTTTTCTTCATGGTCCAAAAGGAGCGTTCGCCAGTTGAACGCGTTTAGACATTCACAGCCGTCTCTTCCCTCTCCCCTTATTTTTCAAGTCTTTGTTGAAATATTAAGGCAGGTTATCTATTCTTAATTACTTTATACAAGCTTCAGTAGCCACTGCAGAGAATATTAATAACCCTTATTCCATTACAGGTCCTTTGATCTAGTATTCTAAATGTAAACTTTTTTCATGCACAAGACCCTTTTAGTACATACGCGGTCTTTTCAAAGGTCCCTAGCACTTTGCACTTTATTTCTGTTGAAGGCTGTCTATGTTGGAAACGACACATTCTAGCCAATTGATGCTTTGCTTATTTGCACAAGTCGTAATGTTTACAGTAAAAAAGTTTACATGCACTATGCACTTTATTTACCCAAACAGAACAGGCTCTTTGACTATTTCTACGTGTTTGTTGTAATTTTATATTTTTGAAAATTACAACAGGCTATACTATTAGTAAAGAGGTTTACATGCACTATGCACCTTATCTATTTATTTAGAATAGGGTCTTTGACTATTCTGTGAGCATGGAGCAATTTGATAATTGTGTCCATCACAATGGGCTATATAACAAGCATACACGAACCACACACTGGGTCACTGTAGAGTCCAGCACCGTGCCCATAAAGCAGTAGAAGGCATATATTTTTATATGAGAAGCAACTTAGCAAGTGGCAAAGGCATCTTGTTAAAAGCATTACCAATAGCTTTAAACAAATAAAATTAAGTACGACCATTTGAAGCATTGTGATCTGCTACCACATCTCTGTCTTATCATGCACACAGTTAACTTTGATGGATAGCAGACATTGCTCATATAGAGACTGTCAATGGTGACGTATTATGTACAAACATCAACTGTATCTATAAACGCACTTAGGTATTGGACGATGTTTGTTGCTTATTCCCATTAATTTACATGTTATGCTGTGGTATTCTTCCATATTAGTGGAACATTGAAACTATGCTTACCTCCATAAATGTAAGTACGTTCTTCTTTCACTTTCCTTGCAATGTGACAAACTACAATAAAGGAATTTTCCTGGAATCCCTTCAGTGTTATTGCCTCTTTGCTGCAACTCATCACAGCATTTTTCAACTGCTTTTGGGAGTGCATCCCGACTTTTTCTTTTTGCATGTCTACAAAAGGAAATCTTTTTCCGAATATATATATCTATATATATATATATCTATATATATATATAATTTTGAGGCTTGTTGGTTGGCTTGGATCACATTCTCTGCATAGTCCGACATATATTGGTGGTCCTTCACGCGTCAAGGTCCGTCAGATTGTTTCTTTCAGCCATCGTGGTCAGTTGGAAGTTGCAGAGTTCCTTTCAGGCTGATGCCTTTGACTAACTAAAAGTTTATTCGTAGACTTTCTCTTCTATGCTTACTGTCCGCCCGTTGCTGCTGCATCATTACTGCTTGACGGACGGCTCCATCTTCGATGCCTGACTGCCTCAACGACCAGACACTGCAGCCTTTATGGCCTTTTCGGGACCTTGCCCCTTACAGTAGGGAGACCGGGGGGAGGTTTCATATAGTTGCATCCCTTTAGAGAATGCCTATTCTGCCACCCTCTTTTCCCTGTTGTCGCCAAATTGCCCTTTCCATTAATTATGGAGAATACCCCCTTGTTGTCCTACTTGTAATAGTGAGTATTGTTCCAAGGGAATTTCCTGAATGTGTAAATACTGCCTTCCTAGGGACCATCCTAAAAAGGTCTGCAAGTTTTGCAAACTTTTCCACACTAAAAGACCACCGCCGAACCAAGCGCTGGGCCGTCCCCAACATGCAGACTAAAGCCTCCATCGACATGACTGGGGAATCCAGTGAGGGCAGTATGGGCTAAAGGTGACCAAGGTTTGTTGGAACCCCACTTGTGGTCTCCTGACTCCACTAAGCAGGCCTGCAGCTCTGTGACAGAGACTACAACCGGCGGCCCAAGCACAAACACTTCGAACACACCACCCATGGCCGACCGTCGACGAAGTCGTCGACCGTCGAATCCAACGCGGTGTTCGTGGAGGAAGCCTCTAAACCTTCCTTGTCCTCTGGGCCATCGCTCAGGCTTTCGCTACACGACTGGCCTCCTGAACTGGCGTCGAAAGCCGTTTCGGTACCGTGCATAGAAAAGCCCTCCTTTTGCCTTCCGAAAAACGTGCAGTGAAACGCGCATCAGTGTCCCCACAGTCTACGCCGAGCACATCCCTGCTAGACTTCTAAAGACAGATGCCAAAATGGACTAAATGCTTAATGCCTTTGCCACACCAGCCCACGGTCTTGCGAGAAGCTGGCTCCTCCTCCCCTGTATATATACTCACCGGGGCAGCACAAGGATCAGACACCCTCTCAACACACATTTACCCCCTCAGGTTTACAAATTTCCACTGAGTGGACCCCTGAACAATTCAACAGAATAATGAATAGGATGTCCTGCTTTGTAGATGTCATGGACAGGCACCCTTAGGGACAACCCGCTGCTAAGAAGCCACATCTCACTTCCCAGCACCTCCCTTTATCAAGACCCCTCTCAGGATATGTACACTATCGACCACTCTGGGTCTCAAGATCCCGGCTCGTTAGGAGACCATGAAGACCAATACAGCCAAGATCAGTACAATGATGATGATGACGATGACATGACCACAAATACAAGCCAGTAGCAGACTCTCCAGTAGACTGCCCGCTACAGTATAACGAGCTGCTGCTAAAAGCTGCCCAACACTTAACTATTAACACCCTGGAAACACACATGGACAAGGACTTTGTGGAGGACGTTCTTGGTGACAAGAGGTCTGCCACTCAGTTAATTATCCTTTTTATAATCCAGCCAGAGGCGTATCCAGCCTTCCCTGCTTACGCCTAACCTCACAAGGGTGGTGAACCCTTGCATTGAAAAATTATTCAAGCCAGCGCCTACAGACCCGCTGTACATTAGGGGCCAGCTCAAACCTGACTCATTTGTCACAACTACTAGAAAGAGGGCTGGCACTCCTTTGGCATCGGCAGAATGTCCGCCAGATGAAGAACGTAAATAGGTATACACTGTGAGACACCTGAAGGTGTCTCACTCGCTAGTCCCTGGGGGATCTATCATCTAGGTGGCCAGGGCACAGCCATCGCTTTATGATCCAGTTCCTGGGGGTATACTAGTGCGGGAGGATCACCTGGATGAGGTGGTCTTCAGGGAGTGGAAGGGGGGCACTGGATGGTGAGACGTGGTATGCCCTTCCCTGTAAGACCTTTTTTCCTAGGAACTTAAGTCCCCCCAACCCCCTTGTTTCCCAACATTGAAATGTTCTCATGGAAAGTTCACTGTGAGCGACAACGGACTAACACAAGAGCCGTATACCTGACATGTCCCAATACCATGGTCAGGCAATTACTGATCATTACACACCCTTGACTTCCATCACGCTTCCCCACACAGATAAAAGGCAGAGCAAGAAAACACACATGTGGAAATGGCAGTTCCAAGATGGCAGTTTAATACAAGGAGTAAGACGGCGAGACCTGAGGGTTTGCAATGAGGGAAGTGCCCTTGACCTTTTTAAAGACGGTTACTTTCACGAAACCTGGAAAGTAAGTAGCCTAAGACCAGGAACTAAAGCTGAACAAACCTACACTGTGCATCAAAGGTATCCGTGGCTCTCCCGTGGCGATAACAAAGGCCGCGAGGAGCGATTGCCGCTGTGGTACTGTCCTTGGCTCTTACAACAAAGCAGCGCCAGTAAAGACATCACAGCCAGTGAGTCAGAGAGACTGGATACCAACCCAGCCTGTGTTTGAACCAAGGTTACAAGCGGCAACATTGTATGAAGAAATCTAAAGAGGACAGTGTGTGAAACGCATTTGATGAGCGACGCAAGTATAATTGGAAACCAAAGGAGTGAATGAACTTTGGGAGGCCAAGTGAGATACCGTATACAGAGTGGTCCGGCGCCACATGGGTGCTCATTCGAAGGTCTCTGTTAGGTATCCAACTGAATGGCAACTGTATTGTAAAATGGAAGTTTGTATTGAAGTGGTCCTGCAACAGGTCATGCTAAACCCTGTAGACCCTGAAGTCTTCGATAAACCTAGGTGAAATACAATTTGTCCGACCCCGGCTGAAGGAGACTAATTGGAAAAGCGGAAGGATCTGATCCTGGCTGAGGGGGATCCCGGGTGAAACGTGTGTCACCCAAGAAAACAAAATATTCTTTGAACTTTGTGTAAAAAGTGGAATCTGAGCCCAAAAGAGGGGGGATCCGAAAGTAACGATCGTAAAATAACAGGGATCTGAGCCCGCCTCAGGGGGATGCAGGGTGAAGCACCCGAGGTGAATACCTGTGTATCTTATTTTGTGTACATCGAGCTCTCTGAATCAAGATACTTTGGGAAAAGGGACTTGGGCACAGAAGGCCCTGTTGCTGGAATGTAAACTTGTGTCGAAGAAACCAGTGTGTGCTTTGCTCGAGTGAACCGCCTTGCCCCGTGCAGAAAACATGGGTAAGGGAGGCCAATGGCCTGAACATCCTGACGTCATTTTGTGAACATTTCTTTCTTTTTCATGACTATTATCCCACACTATTTGTAAATTAGCGGTAAGGATTGGCAACAGGTTTCTTTCTTTTTTGTTTAGGCCCACTAGGACTGCATGATTATTTGCTCGTAGCTTGCTCCCATCTATAGATTTAGATGGGCGTTTATCACACCCTTGGACTGTGGTCACTTGTCTGTCGTACTGCTGTTGCATGCCTTCTCTACAACACCTATGGCAGAAAGGTTGCGTCTTCAGCGGCCTATTGGGCAAGAATTGCTAATACCACCCTCCTAGCTTGTTGTGGCTGTCGTAAGTGGGACGAGTTGGAACACCAGTTTGAGGCGGTTCCCGGACCTAAAGTCCCAGCTACAGATGGCTGCCGTCTGAAAAACAACCTTGACACTGCTGATAATGCAGATTGCGTTATTGCAGAGGGCACCCATATCAAACGCCATGCCTGGCTTAGACAGTCTGGGTTTAAATTGGAAACACAGGCCACCTTGCGTAACATGCCAGTGGAACCTAATGCCCTCTTTGGCAAGGCAGTCGAAGATGCCCTCAAACGTTTGAAGGAAGAGTACGATACTAAGTCCTGGGGCATTTAACCAACAAACCCTTTGTCCCACGGGGTTCCTCTAACTCCAGGAGTTTTTGTGGACAGTGCACACAACGCTCCTCTGGGTTCAACCAAGGAGGACAGTCTTCGTCATGGGGCTACACACAGGGACAGGCCTCCTCTTCTAATTTTCAAAGAGGTCATAAAAGATCCAGAGGAAGAGGTAGAGGCTCCCCGGGCCAGAGACTCCACCCCTTCCAAGCAATGACACATTGCTCCAAGTCCCCTCCCATGCCACCCCGGCAGGGGGTTGCATCTCTCAGACAAGTGGGTAATGTCCACCGTAGTAAGCGGGTATTGCGTAGAACTCTTGCAAAAACCACTCGGCTAGACACAGAAGGATGACGCCCGAACAGCGGCGCATACTACTGGAAGAAGTAAAAACCCAGCTATAAGAAGACGCCATAGAGATTGCCCCAGCAAATCAGGTAAACGGGGGTATTTATTCAACGTACTTCCTTGTGCCAAAGAAAGATCTATTCATGCACCCAGTGCTAGATCTAGGCCCAGCGAACGCATATGTCAAACCTCAAAAGTTCTGAATGACTGCGCTCTGAGATAATCCCCCTCCTAAAACGGGGGGTGGTGGTTACATGGCAACATTTGATACGAAAGATGCATACTTTCATATTTCAATATTCCCAGCGTACAGGAAATATCTGAGATTCTAAATAGCATGAGTGCACTGTACACAAGGTGCTCCCCTTCGGAATCGTCCCAAGTGTTCATGAAGGTGCTCGCAGTAGTAGCAGCAGACCTCCGCAGAGAGTCCATCCCCTTGTACCCTTATCTAGACGACTGGCAAATAACCGGGGAGTTTCCTGAAATCTGCAGACAAAACACCCAAAGATCTATCAACCTTCTTTTCCAATTGTGATTCTCCATCAACAAGAAATTATCAAGTCGAGTTCTCAGCAAAATAAAACAATTTCTGGGAGCCATCTTAAACGTGCTGTTGTAAGTACTTCATTACAAAGCTGGTCACCAAATAACTATACGCAAAGCAATGCACATGCTCGGGATGATGGTCTCATGCATACACTTGGTTCCACATGCGCACCTGCGCATGCGCCCAATGCAGGAGTAGTTAACAAAACAATGGTCTCAGGCAACCGGTCAGTGGGACGATCTAGGGGTTGTTTCGCTACCCCTGGTACAAGCTCTTCGCTGGTGGTCCAAGGACAATCTGCTAAAAGGAAAGCTCTTTTGGATTCCACCAAAACAAGTGATCCTAACTACAGACGCCTAATTTGCCGGATGGGGAGCTCACTTCCTACACCACACGGCCAGTGGACACGCACCACAGCCAAAAATCACATCTATTTTCTAGAACTTGTGTCAGTTCTCAAAGCTCTACAAGCTTTTCAGCAACCTCTTACAGGCTATACAGTGTAAGTCCTCACAGACCGCACCACTTCTGTGTTCTACATAAACGAGCTTGGGAGGTACACACTCTCCAAGTCTGTCATACTATCCCCAAAAAATATGGAAGTGGGCACTGAAGCGGAACATGTTCCTAAGCTCTCAACACGTTCTAGGGGAACTCAATGCTCTGCCAGATACTCTAAGCAGATCCCCTCTACCAGAGGAACACAATTTGCAACTCAACAGAGATATTCTAGATGGAATCTTCTCTTAATGGGGTCATCCCCCATTAGATTTGTTCGCCACAGGCCTAAACGCGCAATGCCCATACTTTGCGGCCAGGTTTCCCCAACCAGGGTCCAAGGGGGAACGTCCTGTGGATGGACTGGTCAGGGAAATTTGCTTGCGCTTTCCCCCCCAACACCACTTCTGAGCAGGATAGTGCACAAGATGCACTAGGAACAAGATACTCTAATCCTGGTTGCTCCCATGTGGGCAAGACAACCCTGGTTTCCACATCTGCTCAAACTGGCGATGTGCAACCCAATGAAGCTCCTATGCCCCTGCAGCATGTTATCACTACAAAAGGGGGCATCTCTCTCTGTCTGAGGAGGATAGCTCAGCGGCAACATGCTCGCCTTGGAAGCAAGACGATACGGGGCACCACAGGTTCGATCCCCGGGTCCGCGCTTAGAAACCTCTTTATGTGAAGCGCGTTATAAATAACCTATCCTATCATATCATGCTCATCCTCAATCTATGAACTTAACAGCCTTATCCTGAAGTCCTAGAATTCAGTCATTTAAATCTTCCACAATGGTGTATTGATAGCCTAAAAGAAGCACTGAAACCCAACACCAGGCATTGTTACTTCAACAAGTGGAAAAGGTTGTAAGTAGAAATGGAGATGAGGCGCGCACTCTGATTCACAGTCAGATTTACCTGCTAAAGCAACAGTTATAGTCAAGAAAACGTTTGGAGGAGAAGACTATCAATCATCAGGGAGGCTGTTTTCCTTTTCTTTTTCAGGTGTCTGGTTAATTCTCATTAAAGTCTCTAAGGATTCTGGTACATGTAGTCGCACACCTTTTTCAATGCAGATGACTAGGAACTAACTCTCCTCCAAAGCACAAATCTTTCCCTTGACAGGGGGAGGGGAAACCCATGTTTATGGCTCTCCATAGTAAGGCATGATGACCCTAGTGCTGCTGCCTCTTGAGCCCGGGACTCTTGAAACACTAAGTAGAAATGGAGATGAGGCGCGCCATCTTGATTCCCAGTCAGATTTACCTGCTAAAGCAACAGTTGGTCTTCTCCTCAAATGTTTTCTTGACTCTATCAATCATAAGGGAGGTTTTTTTCCTTTTCCTTTTCAGGTGTGTCTGGTTAATTCTCATTAAAGTCTCTAAGGATTCTGGTACATGTAGAAACACAGCCTCCCTGATGATTGATGGAGTCAAGAAAACGTTTGGAGGAGAAAGAAAACAAATTGTTGCTACATCAGGAAAACTTGACTGGGAACCAGAGTGCGCGCCTTGCCATCATTCTTAACACTATGTTCCAGGCCATCCTGCCTTACTATGGAGAGCCATAAACATGGTTTTCCCCCTCCCCCTATCAAGGGTAAGATGTGTGCTTTGGAGGGAGTTGTTGCCCATTCACCTGCAATTGAAAAAAGTGTGAGAATACAAGTACCAGAATTCTTAGAGACATCAATGTGAATTAACCTGAAAAGGAAATGCAACTAGACACGCCTGAAAAAGAAAAGAAACACAGCCTCCCTGATGATTGATGGAGTCAAGAAAACATTTGGAGGAGAAGACAATTTGTTGCTACAACAGGAAAACTTGACTGGGAACCAGCGTGCACGCCTTGCCATCGTTCTTAACACAAGTGGAAAAGGTTTGTGATATGGTGCAGGTTCCAATCCAGAAACCCAATTGAATGTTCTCCGGCTAACATTCTGCATTACATGCTTTATCTACTGGACACCGGCGTAGCATTTAACTCCAAGGTACACATGGCTGCTCTGTCTGCCTACACCACGTCGCAGAGCAAGGTGTCCTGGTGGAAAGTTCCAGTCATTAAGGCCTTCATGTAAGGGGTAAAGAGGCTAATCTCCCATTTCTAACCCTCCACTAGGTTGGGATCTTAATGTTGTGCTTACCAAACTCATGGGTCGGCCCTTTGACCCTACGCACAAGGCCAGCCTGAAAGACCTGACCTACAAAACTGCATTCCTGGTAGCTATCCCCTCCAAGACAAGTCGGTGAGCTACAGGCTTTGTCCGTACAAGACCCTTTCTTCGTAATCCACGAGGACGAACACACCCTAGGGTTTCCCCTAAATTCATTTCAAAGTTCCATGTTAATCAGTCTATCGAGCTTCCTACCTTCTTTCAGAATCCATCCTTCTCAGCTGAAAGAAGCCTCCATACACCATATGTACGGAGGGCAGTCTTGTACTATGTGAAAAAAACGAATCCCCTAAGGGACGCAGACCAGCTCTTTGCTTCTATAGCACCTGGTAGAGAAGGCGATCATATCTCTCAAAAATGCCATCTCTAGATGGATAGTCCAATGCATAAAACTCTATTCCCTCTCCAAAAGAGCTTTACCTTTCACTCCCAGGGATCGCTGTACCGGAGGTACAGGAGCTACCTTAGCCTTCATTGCAAACGTCCCCCTAGATGCCATTTGCAAAGCAGCTACATGGAGTTCCATTGATACCTTCTCACAGCTTTATTGCATTGATACTCACCTTAAAGCAGATTCACTGGTGGGACAACCGGTGCTAAAACATCTTTTGCTACTGTACCTTCCCACATTCCACCTCGTTCTCCAGATACTGATCGCTAATTTATGAGCATGTAATCTAAGCAGATCCACAAGCCTCAGAAAGGATACATTACTATGTGATCTAAGCAGATCCACAAGCCTCAGAAAGGATACATTACTCACTATAATCGTATTTCTGATGCTTGTATCTGTTTAGCTTCACATGCACCCACCCTTCCTCCCCTCTTGGAGTAGAAGGTGCATCAATGCCTTTCTGGCTTTATGGTGGTCTGCTTTATCATATCTGTAGTCATGCTACACTTCATGCAACCTCATGTCAGAAATAATCTGAGCGACTGCAACGTGTAGCCCATGGGTACAGTAGATGTGACCCTAGGTATGGTATTATTAACACACCCAGGTGACGTCTTTTAAAAAAAAAAAAGTTTTAAAAACAAATCTTGAAATACTACTACTCTCTAGATGTCGGGACTATGCAGAGCATGTGAATCTAAGCAGATACAAGTATCAGAAATAAGATTACTAGTAATATATTCCATGTATCTCGATGTTAACGATATTGTCTCAACCTATATTGATTTTAAAAATATATCGATATACAAAACTAGATGAATCACCCAGCCCTAGATTGAGTCAATGCTTATTAGATATTAAAGCCTGGATGAAATCAGTACATTTACTGATTTCACGCAAAATCTGAATTTATTTGGTTTTGTGCAGTAAAAAAAATCTTGAAGGCCTCAGGATTTTTAACTTTTATTTCCAGGCAATAATCCACTGGAAGCTAATGGATTTGGCCTTTATTTTAATTGCAGTGTTCTTCAGGGTAATGGGGTATAAACTTCTTAAGACTATATTAAAAGATAAAATAAAGGGCCTCACTAGGTCTGCAACACTGCATGTTGCATTATGGTCGCATTCTACATTTGGTGATGGACTGGATATCAAGGGTAGCCTTAACATTCCTATAAATCATCAATACTATATTCACTGGTATATGATTTGTCATGTAGTAGCTACCTTGAGAAGAAAAGACTTTACTTTTCCCTTGACCATTGCCTACTTTTCCTTTTTTTCTCAGACATTTGGAGCAAGATTCTGAAGAGGCCATGACCATTTCCAGTTGGTGAGTAAAGTTTGATGTATCCAAATGAAACTGTTCATTACAGAATGCTTTGCATTAGGTATGTAATGCATTTTGAATGCGTAATATACTGGGGCAAAGTTTGTGGGAACATTGTGTATGCAGAACAGGCCCTGCTCACTATAAATGTACTTTTTTCCCAGTATCCTTTGAAAGGCTGCTTTTAGCTGCTCCACCAGTCTGAGTTGCTAGTAAGGTAGCTCAGGGAGACTAATGCATCCAGTGCAGGGATATTTGTCAATCGCAGTGTGTAGGTACGAAGCCTAGCATGTTAACCCGTCTCTTATCCTTTATAAGAATAGCTCCATTGGGTAATGACCTCTATTAAGCTTAATAGAGGTTTCAGTTTGTGGTTTGTGCTACATAAGTATAGGAGTCTTAAGTGTGACTGTGCGTGAGTAAGAATTCGTATTTTGTGTGTTAATAAAGCAACTTGTGGGAACAGTGATCGCTATTTGTTTATTAGCAATCAATCGGTTAACTTGTGTATGTTTTTAGAGGATGGCCATACAACATTATCTTAAGTGTATCTATGACCTATTACAGAGATCTGGTAATATTTTGTGGATATAGACGATAAGCCCACGTGTAGGATTTAGTCGCCTTTTTAAATGAATTTTTTTAAACGAAATTTAAAATTCCGAAGTTTGATCTTGAATGCTTTAACGTAAGAGAAGATTTGTCTGAGTCTACTGTGCTTTGCATTCTCTTGTACATTAAACTATTGTGCTCACTATATTAGGAATTCCAAAAGAAGTTACCATTTTCCTTTTCTTCTAACCTTATTCTTCACATGTGTATGTGTGCAGGTATGTATACAACACAAAATGAACTAGAAAGCAGTAGATAACTACATGTAGAGGATTGGCTACATAGGGGACAGGAAGGAGAGAGCAGAAAAGGGAGCCCATATGTCTACCCTCATCCCCTCCCTCCCCCTCATCCTTGAACACCATATAAATCATACGTGTGGGGGTGTGTGTGTGTATGTGTATATATATATATATATATATATATATATTTCTGAGGCTTGTGGAATCTGCTTAGATCACATGCTGTGCATAGGCCGACATCTAGTGGAAGCTGCGGAGTATTACAGTTTGTTTTTCGAAACTCGAAAATGGGCGTCGACACAGGCGTGCCAGTAATACTATCCCTAGTGTGACGTCCACTGTACCCAAGATCCCTCACGCGTCTGGGATCCTCAGATTGTTTTTTTCCGCCATACTGGTCGGAAGCATCTTGCGGAGTCCCCTGGCCTTAGCCATACTTTTGCTAATTATTGCAATTTAATATTATTTATTGACATCCTTCCCCACCCCAACGTCGACCATCGACACTCGACGACGGCTGGAGAAGACATTGACCGTCGGCTGCTGCACGACGGATCTGGGCCTCGGAAGGCCGCTGGCCTCGGCTCGGGCCTGGTTGGCCGCTGGCCTCGGCCCTGCAAGTAGGGAGAGTGGGGGGTGGTACATACTCTTCACTCTTGGTATATAGGTACACCTTATATATTTCCTACACTTACCAGCCCGCTGCCTCAAGGTGCGTATGGAGGGTACCCCTTTCCAATTCTGCCCCAAGTGCAACCGCAAATACCCTTGGGTCGACAGGCACGCCACGTGCAATCTCTGCTTGCCGAGGGACCACCCCGAAGCGAACTGCAGAGCGTGTAGTAGGTTTAAACCTAAAACACTTAAGGACCGTTCGACAAAGCGTTGGGCCCACCACGCCAGGCAGGCAGCCATGGCAGCGGAGGGCGCCTTCAGCGATGGCAGCGACGCCGTACTTTCGGACGGCGAGGGCATTACGGCGTCGAAAGACTGCCGAGCGCAGGTCCCCGACCTCGGAAGGTTGTCCGGCAGGGCGGCTATGGGGAAGACCCCCGGCGACGCAAGCGCTACACACCCTACACACACTAAACACACTAAGTCCAACCGAACCTCGACGACGTCGACTTCTCGGAAAGAGGCACGGATAGAACGGTCCGACTCGGTGTCCTCTGGGCGCTCTCGATCGAGATCGCCTCATGACGCAAGGCAATCATCCACTCTTGCCAAGAGTGCCTCACTCCCTAGATTAACGGAAGTTCGATCGTCGGAAGACGAAGACGACTTCCACCCCCAGGCCGCGCTCCAAGAGACCGAGAGCGCAGTTAACACCAGCGAGGCCCCACGCTCGAAGCAAGATACCTCTCCCGACCCTCGGCGCCAGGCGTCGAAAGTCTCTGGGGCCTCCAAGGGGCAGGGAAAACATTTTTCCACGCACGGGGAGGGAGGGAAACAGCGGAAAGCTCAGCCCTCCACTCCTGTAAGACCATCCTTCCACCCCAAGCAGACAGATAAACATAAATCTACTGGGACATCAACATCAAGCAAGCGTACCCTTGATAAGTCCTCTAAATTGCCTACTAAAGTCATACCCTGTTCCAAAGAATGGTCCAGTGAGGACATAGACAGGGTCATGTCAAGGATGTCTTCCTTAGCTGATTTTTATGACAAAAACCCTGAACATTTCCTTTCGTATGACCCTCAAGGGGCCACACCCTCAGGCTCCTCTGATCCTATCCCCCTAAGTAAAAAGGCCCGGGTCGAAAGACCTGACCCCTTCGAGGTGCAGCCTTACTCTACTCCATACTCTACTCCACACCCCAGATACCAAGGAGAACCTTTCCCTGAAGGGGACCAGGAGTTTACAATTATGGAGGAACGAACCGGGTCTGAATACTATGCGGAGGATGAGGACCTGGAGGAGGTAGAAGATGAGCAGGAAATTTACAGAGTAGATTCCCCGGTAGAGAGCGAAGCCCCAGTTACCGACTCGCCAGTTGATAACCAACCCCTTCTTAATGAAGTTCTTGCTCGCGCAGCAGAACATTTTCACATCGACACCCACGGTGTACAGGAGGAAAGGGACTTCGCAGAAGAGTTGGTGGGAGAGAGGAGGCCGGTCGCTCAGACCATCCCTATCCTTAAATCCATCCAACGTAGAATAGATCCATCCCTGGTGAATCCTAACCTCACCAGAGCCGTCAACCCCAGAGTCGAAAAACTTTTTCGGGCAGCCCAGTCTGACCCTCTTTATATAAGAGGTCATCTTAAACCAGACTCCCTAGTGGTTACCAACACTCGGAAGAGGGCTGGGACACCCTTATCGTCGTCAGAAGCTCCTCCCGACAAGGAGAGCAAAAGACTGTACGGGTTTGGCAGGAAGGTAGCCTCAACGTCCGCCTACCAAGCAAGGATTGCAAACTCCACCACCCTGTTGGCAAGTTACAACTGCCATCAATGGGAAGAGGTCGCGGCGCTCATAGCCTCTGCTCCTGAACCGTTAAAGGGCCAGTTGGCTCGGATCTTGGCAGAAGGGAGAGCCGTGTCTGGTTGCATCTTAAAAGCAACTTTCGACGCTGCAGACAACGCAGGAAGATTGATAGCAGAAGGTACTGTTATCAAGAGACATGCGTGGTTACGGCAGTCGGGGTTCAAAACAGAAACACAGGCTTTATTAATAGACAAGCCGGTGGAACCAGATCTATTGTTTGGGAAAGCGGTCGAAGACGCACTTAAGAATGCCAAGGACGAGTACGAGACTCTCAAATCCCTTGGCCAGCTTACCAACAAACCCCCGAACCAGAGGGGGAACAGTAATTTTCGTCGCCCACGCGGCCAAAATTCACAAAGAGGCAACTATGCCCAAGGACAGGGTACACAATGGAACAACAACCAGCAGTCTACCCAAAGTTACAGCAAGGGTAACAAGAGAGGTCGTGGAAGAGGCAGAGGCAGCCCCAACAAGGGAGGTGGCACGCCTCCGTCAAAGCAGTGACGCTCAGTTCAGGGTCCCTTCTCACGCAACCCCAGTAGGGGGACGCATTTCCAACTTCACCCAGGCTTGGGAAGGGATCACCTCAGACAGATGGGTGCTGTCAACAGTGTCCACAGGATATTGTATAGAATTACTGCAGCGTCCCCGGAACCACCCTCCACGACAAAGAATACACTACTTAGAACATCAGAAGATCCTTCTCGAGGAGATCGCCATTCTGCTAGAAAAGGACGCGATAGAACTCGTCCCAGGACACCAGGTAAACAAGGGTATCTATTCAACTTACTTCCTTGTGCCAAAGAAAGATTTGACAATGCGCCCAGTATTGGACCTACGGCCTGCCAACAAGTATGTCAAGCCCCAAAAATTCCGTATGACCACGCTACAAGAGGTAATCCCCCTCCTAAAAAAGGGGGACTACATGGCAACCTTGGATATGAAAGATGCTTATTTTCATATTTCCATGCTCCCAGCGCACAAAAAATACTTGCGCTTCAAAGTGGACAGTCGCCACTACCAATTCAAGGTACTGCCCTTCGGGATAGCTTCAGCACCAAGGGTATTCACCAAGGTACTGGCGGTGGCAGCTGCACACCTACGCAGGGAGGCAATCCCAGTGTACCCTTATCTGGACGACTGGCTCATAACGGGGGAAACCCCAAGAATTTGCAGGTCAAACATTCAGAGGACTATCGACCTCCTCCACGAATTAGGCTTCTCTATCAACGAGAAGAAGTCAAGTCTGGTGCCAAGCACCTCAAAACAGTTCCTAGGAGCAATCCTAGATACTCAGAAAGGGTTGACCTTCCCCTCGGAAGAAAGAATTCGGAATATACTACTGCAAATTCCACATTATCAGTCAGGTCAACAAATAACGGTACGCAAAGCAATGCGGTTACTGGGCATGATGGCGTCATGCATTTACCTGGTCCCCCACGCGCGTCTGCGCATGCGTCCCATGCAGGAATGGTTGGCGAAACAGTGGTCTCAGGCAAGTGGTCAGTGGGACGATCTAGTGATCGTTTCGCCAACACTCGTACAGAGCTTACACTGGTGGACAAAAGAGAATCTCGCAAGGGGAAAACCCTTTTACGATCCCGAAGTTCAAGCAGTGGTAACTACAGATGCTTGCCTGACTGGGTGGGGAGCTCACCATCTCCACCACACAGCTCAGGGTCTCTGGTCTCACTCAGTAGCCAAGAACCACATCAACCTGCTAGAGCTTCTGGCAGTATTCCGAGCGCTTCGGGCGTTCGAGCCCCATCTACTAAACTTGTCGGTGCAGATCCGGACGGACAGCACGACAGCCATGTTCTATCTGAACAAACAAGGAGGGACTCGTTCACCAAATCTGTCCAAGCTTGCCCAGAAAATCTGGATATGGGCACTCAGACGGAACATCTTCCTATCAGCACAACATGTTCCAGGGGAGCTCAATTCCCTAGCGGATGCCCTAAGCAGAGACTCCCTCCCAGAAGAACACGAATGGGTCCTTCACAGAGAGATCGTAGAAGATCTCTTCTCTCAGTGGGGTTTCCCCACTATAGACCTATTCGCCACAAGCGAAAACAAACAATGCTCAGGATTTGCATCCAGGTTCCCCCAGCCACACTCCCAAGGGAACGCCCTGTGGATGAACTGGTCAGGGATGTTTGCGTACGCTTTTCCACCAACTCCTCTCATCAGGAAGGTGGTGTACAAGATGAACAAGGAATCGATGACGCTCATCCTAGTTGCTCCCATGTGGGCGAGACAACCATGGTTTCCACACCTACGCAGGATGGCGCTGTGCGAACCCATCAAACTCACAGCCTGGTACAACCTACTGTCCCAGCAACAAGGTCAAACAGTGCACCAGGAACCCAACTCAATGAACCTGGCAGCATGGCTCCTGAGGTCATAGAGTTTGGGCATCTCAATTTACCACAGAGGTGTATGGACATCCTAAAAGAATCCAGGAAACCAAACACAAGGCACTGTTACTTTGACAAGTGGAAGAGATTCGTTATTTGGTGCCAGAATAAACAAATCAACCCAGTTGATTGCACTCCTTCCAACGTTGTAACATACATGCTCCACCTGCTGGACGCAGGTTTGGTTTTTAACTCTCTGAAAGTACACCTGGCAGCCCTCTCGGCTTACACCACATCCCATAACAAAGTATCGTGGTGGAAAGTACCAGTAGTTAAAGCCTTCATGGAAGGAGTAAAGAGACTTCACCCTCCTATTTCGAACCCACCGCCAGGATGGGACCTCAATGTGGTGCTAGCTAAGCTCATGGGCCCCCCTTTCGAACCCATGCATAAAAGTAGTCTCAAACACCTGACTTATAAAACGGCCTTCTTAGTAGCCATTACCTCCATAAGAAGGGTCAGTGAAATTCAGGCTCTGTCAGTGCAGGATCCTTTCTTTATTATCCACAAAGACAAACTGGTTTTACGCACACACCCTAGGTTTTCACCTAAATTCATATCTAAATTCCATGTAAACCAGTCCATCGAGCTTCCGGCTTTCTTCCAGAACCCGCAAAGCTAGGCTGAGGTGAAACTACACACCCTTGATGTGCGTAGGGCGGTCCTCTACTATGTAAATAAGACCGGACCGCTAAGAAAAACAGATCAACTGTTTGTCTCCGTAGCTACAGGCAGAGAGGGGGATCGTGTCTCTAAAGGCGCGATCTCGAAGTGGATTATCAACTGTATACAGCTGTGTTACTCTCTTTCTGGAAAAACTCTGCCTTTTACGCCAAGGGCCCATTCTACTAGAGGCATTGGTGCCACTCTGGCTTTCATTGCAAATGTTCCCCTCGACACCATTTGCAAAGCAGCTACTTGGAGCTCTATTCACACTTTTACTCAGCATTACTGCATTGACACTCATTCCAAGACAGATACACAAGTGGGACAAGCGGTTCTAAGACACCTGTTTGCTCATGACCCTTCTCACATCCCACCTCCTTCTTCGGGTACTGCTCGCTAATCTATGCACAGCATGTGATCTAAGCAGATTCCACAAGCCTCAGAAGGGATACATTACTCACCGTAATCGTATTTCTGATGCTTGTATCTGCTTAGATTCACATGCGACCCACCCTTCCTCCCCTCCGAGAGAAGGCGCATGATTACTTGTAGTCTTACCTTTCTGTCTATCTGCTTGGATTATCTGTACTCACGCTACTCCTCATGCTTCCTCATGTCAGAAAAAATACAATCTGAGGATCCCAGACGCGTGAGGGATCTTGGGTACAGTGGACGTCACACTAGGGATAGTATTACTGGCACGCCTGTGTCGACGCCCATTTTCGAGTTTCGAAAAACAAACTGTAATACTCTGCAGCTTCCACTAGATGTCGGCCTATGCACAGCATGTGAATCTAAGCAGATACAAGCATCAGAAATACGATTACGGTGAGTAATGTATCCCATATATATATATATTTCTAAGGCTTGTGGAATCTACTTAGATCACACGCTGTACATAGGCGCCAACATCTAGTGGAAGCTGCAGAGTATTAAAGTTTGTTTTTCAAAACTCGAAAATGGGCGTCGACACATGGCGTGCCAGTAATACTATCCCTAGTGTGACGTCCACTGTACCCATGATCCCTCACGCTTCTAGGACCCTCAGATTGTTTTTTTCCGCCATACTGGTCGGAAGCATCCCACGGAGTTCCCTGGCCTTAGGCATAATTTTGCAAAAATCTCTTAATATTTCCACATTTTCTCCACCCCAACGTCGAGTCACCGAACTTCGACACTCGACGCCGGACCGGAGAATAAATCAACCGTCGAGAGCTGCACGATGGACTTGGGCCTCGGAAGGCCTTTGGTCTCGGCCCGGGCCTTGGAAGGCCTCTGGCCTCGGCCCTGCAAGTAGGGAGAGTGAGGGGCAGTCATTATACAATGTATTTTTCCTCCCCTTCCCCTTATCACACAGCTACCTTCCCAAGACATGAATAAGACACCCTTTAAATTCTGCCCAAATTGTAATAAAAAATGTCTATGGATCGACAAACAGGGTCTGTAACCTCTGTTTGAACCGCGACCACGATGAAGGGCACAGTCGAGCTTGTCCGCTCTTTCCATCCAAGACCCTTAAGGATCGCAGAACAAAGCGCTGGGCCCATCACAACATGCAGGCCAAGGCCGCCATGAACGTGGAGGGAGCCTCCAGTGATGGCAGTGACCCCGCCTTTTTGGACGACAAGGGTGAACACGAAAGACAGGCTGGCGGCACTGTTGTGGGGACTACACCCGGCGGCAAGAGCACTACATTCCCACCACACTAAACACACAACCCACGGCGATGTCGGCTCTGCCAGACAAACGCAGAGATTCAGCGTCTAGGGTGCAGATCGGTGGATTCTCTGTCCTCTGGGCACTCCAAGTCACGGTCACCTCATGACAGGCCCCATAACACTAAAGACGCCGCCCACAAAACTTCCACCGCCGGATGACGCGGCAAAGGTCCCTCCCAGTGCCAAAACTCAATGTTTTTTGTCGAAACTGTCAGGGAAGCCTGAAGATTCAGGGTAATCTCACCTGATTCAAAAACATGTCCCAGAGATACTGATTAGAGGTTCTAATTCCAATAAATCTTCCTCTAAAAGCCCAAATCATATGGACCCAAAAGACCAAGATCCATAAGGAGAAGTCTCAGAGGGTGGAGGACACTGTAATTGCCCCACAAGGGGAGGAAGAGTGTGTCCCGCAAGATGAGGGAGAGGGCCCATTAAGTAAAGCCCTATAATAAAGATCCTACCCAAACTGATCAGGCCTCAAGCTCTCAGCCCAGGGCTTCCACTTTTCAACCCCCGTTTTCATCCCAACCTCCAACTAAAAGGTATCGCACTGCAGACCTTTCTGACATGTACGCAGATGTAGAGGAAGATCAGGAGGAGGATGAATACTATGACGGGGATGATAATGGTCACAATAATGACAATGAGTCAGAAGTTTACACTTTACACTCTCCTATGCCACAAGACTCCCCCTTACCTGATTCCCCGGTGGATAATCAACCAGTCCTTAATGATCTATTAATCAAAGCATCTGAGCACTTCGGAATTGAAACCCATGAAACTCAGCAGGACAAGGATTTTGCAGAGGATATCCTGGGGGACAAAAAAGCTGCCACCCAGTGTATCCCCATATTGAAGTCAGTTCAAAGGAGGATCCAACTCTCTCTTGAAACGCCCAATCAAACCAGGGAAGTCAATCCGCGGATAGAAAAACTATTCCGGACAACGCCCTTTGATCCATTATGCATCAGAGCACAGCTTAAACCAGATTCATCGATAGTCACAACTACCTGGAAGAGGGTGGGTACACCTCCTAGTCTCTTCAGGAGCCTCCCCAGACAAGGAGAGCAAGAATCTCTACACCTTGTGTAGGAAGGTGGCAACTTCGGCAGCGTACCAAGTTAAAATCGCCAACGATTCCACACTGTTGGCAAGCTATGACTGCAATAAATGGGACTACATTTCGGCCCTTGGTGATTCTGCTCCGGACCCTCTACGAAGTAAACTTGCCCATGCAGCTGAAGGAAAAGCTACTGCCAGCAGTCTGCTAAAGAATAACCTTGACACTGCAGACCACGCATAATTGCTGAAGGAACGATTCTCAAGCGCCATGCTTGGCTTCGCCAGTCCGGTTTTAAGGTGGAGACACAGGCAACGTTGTTCAATATGTCAGTGGAACCAAATGTGCTATTCGGTAAAGCAGTGGAGGATGCTCTAAAGTCGGCCAAAGAGGAGTATGAAACTCTCAAATCTCTTGGCCAACTTACCACCAAGCAAACTGGGCAGAGAGGCAGAAACAATTTTTACTCCCAAAGAGGCTCGGGCTATGGTCAAAACCAGAATTCTGCATGGAAAAGCATGGAACAGCAACCAAGGTCGAGCGTCCCAGGGCTATCCTAGAGGCCATTGCAGGGGCTGCGGCAGAGGGAGATACTTCACTTCCAGAGGTGGAGGAATACCTCCCAAACAATGACAACCTGCTACTGGTCCACTCGCATGCCTCCCCAGTAGGGGGACGAATTTCAAACTTCACCCACGCATGGGAGGGAATAACCACAGAGAAGTGGGTTTATTCTCAACAGTAGCTGTAGTTTATTGCGTGGAGCTCATAGGAACACCATCAAACCTCCCTCGGCGCCAAAGGAAAACATCAAAAGAAGAACTCGTCTCAATAGAAGAGGTCAACGCACTGCTCCTCAAGGACGCCATCAAGATTGTGCCCTACAAAGAGGTAAACAAGGGTATTTATTCAACGTACTTCCTTGTACCAAAGAAAGATCTGACAATGCGTACAGTGTTAGACTTGCGCCCTGCAAACACTTATGTAAAGCCACAAAAATTCTGCATGACAATGCTACAAGAAGTAATTCCTCTGCTAAAACGGGGGCAATATTGGATATGAAAGATGCCTTTTTTCATATTTCAATGTTCCCAGAGCACAGAAAACTCTTGCGGTTCAAAGTTGCAGACCAACACTACCAATTCAATGTGCTGGCCTTTGGAATCGCATCAGCTCCAAGGGTATTTACCAAGGTACTGGTGATGGTGGCAGCGCACTTGCGCAGGGAGGCAATCCCAGTGTACCCCTATCTGGACGACTGGCTGATCACAGAAGAGACTCCCCATCTTTGTAGACTAAAAATGCAAAGAATCATAGATCTTCTCTTCTAATTGGGCTTCTCGATAAAAAAAATCAAGTCTGGTACCAAACACTTTAAAACAGTTTCTAGGAGCTGTATTGGACACAAGTACAAGCTTGGCCTTCCATTCCATGGAAAGAGTGCAGAATATGCTTCAGCAAATACCCCAGTATCAAGCCAGTCTCCAGTTAAGCGTACGCAAAGCTATGCGTTTAATAGGCATGATGACATCATGCATATATCTAGTCCCACACGCACGCCTGCGATGAATGCATGAGCGGTTGGCGAAACAATGGTCTCAGGTAAGTGATCAGTGGGACGATCTAGTGGGCGTTTTGCCAATACTAGTGCAGAGCCTACACTGGTGGTCAAGAGACAATCTGTTAAAGGGAAACCCCTTCCATGGTCCCTAAGTGCAAGCGATTGTCGCAAGAGATGCGTCACTCTCCGCACGGGGGCGCGGGCCCTCACGATCTTGACCGCACAGCACATGGTCTGTGGACCGAGGTCACTGCACAGAACCATATCAACCTGCTAGACCTACTAGCAGTTGTTAGGCAAAGTTTGTATGCAGTACCCTCTGGGAACACTACACACAACTATTACCACAGGTGTAAGCAAACCAACCTTTGGTATAAGTCTGTACTAATACAGTTTTGGTAGCGGGGCTGAGCAGCCAGGCTTATCTCAAGAGGGGAATGTGAGCAGTAATGATGTTACACAGAGGTCTACAATCACAGGTGTTCAAATAAACTCTTAAACTCAAGGTTTCTTTGATTAATACTTATTAATTTATTTATCTGTCAGTTATAAAATATTCATTCGAAGGAGGCAATTATATAATACACAAATATACTTCGATACTATTTCAGAATACTTTTCAAGATGAGTAAAAGGCAAAGATTGTTAGAACATGAAAGGTTACACTTATTCTTAGACAGTGTAGATATTTTTGATTTCACCAGAAGAGTCAATTCAATAGGCTAGGCCAAAGTCAATGGGCTAAAGTCTTGGATATGATAAAGCGGTTCTGGTAAGTACAGTAAAGTCTATGCACAAGTTCTCAGAAGTAGTTTGTAAAAAGAATCATCATATGTTGGGTCACAATCTGATTAGGCCTGCGAGTTGCAAAAGCTTCAAGCACTTTCACAGCGAGAGGTAAGTACTCTCTTGTTTCACAGTACCTTACAATGAAGAAAAAGATGTAGCTGATGAATTCTGTTCCTGGCAGTTCCTGCACATCTCGCTGTTCCTGTGCCTCAGTCATGGGGACAAGAGGGAGGATGTCTGGGGACTCCTGTACTGCACTCAGACTGGTAAAAAAGCTTGCAACTGGCAAACTTCGATTCCGGTAGCTGTAAGTCACGCACACAAGCTGGTGTCCCTCTCCCTGGTCCTACAGTTTCCTGCAGCAACTCTGAGGGAATTCAACCAGCTCCGAGATGGGTATCCAGGTGGTTTACTTTGGAGTTGATTGGTCCCACCAACTCAAAGGGAGAAGTTGTCCTTTGCAGGGCTTCTCTGTCGATGCGAACTTGGCGATTCGGACCTGCAGCAGGGCTTCACCGGGCACACCAGTGGTCCAGGAGTTGCTGCAGCCGTCCTCTTCAAGCTCTTCTTCGGTTCCTTCGTCCAGTGGTTGACTCTGCCTTCCAAGCCAAGAGACTCGCCTTTTATTCAGTTCTCTCCCATTCATTCCAGCCTAGCTGTCACTCACCCAGCAGGGTGGCTGTGCTTGCGGGACAGTCAGCCAGCCAATCACGCCAGAGTGCATTTGGGTCTCCTAGGAGACTAAGCACAGGGAGTTTCGGGCACCTCCCTCACTTCCTGCCCACCCTAGACACACTGGCGCCAGAGGCAGGGTTTCACTCCTGAAGCCCGCCAAAGGCGAATGAACAAAGAGACCAAACCTGGTTTGGCGCGCAGAGAAAAACTCTAGAAGGACCTTTCCACAAACAAATGGCGGAAAAAGACTGGGACCTGTTTAAACCAAGGGGGCTCAGACGCCATCTTGAAAAACATGGCTCCCGCGATTTAACGTTATTGGAGCTACAAATAGTTTGCGGTCAGAAAAAATCATGGTAGTTCATTGCAAAACCACTGCCAAGAGCCATTCTGAGAGGAAAGGGTAGCATTTGACTGCTACATAAGTATCTAGACTCGGGGATACTAAGTAACTCCTCCAGCACTCTATTTTAAGATGGGGCGTGCTGGGTCTAGGAATTTAAAAGACTAGTAAAGTCAATTTCACTTTACTTACTCTGGGAAACAGTAGTTTATACTAGAGAAGGTAGTTAAACCTTGAGAAAGCCTGAAAGGCTTCCTTGTGTCACTGCACTGAAGGTGCTGTGTGACACAATTGAAAAAGATGATGCCTATGGAGTTGGTTAGGCTCCATAACCAAAGAAAACAGAGGTTAAACACATGAGAGAGTGGGGAAAAAGGGTCATGCTCTCTCCAGGTAAAAAAATCAAGTCCTCAAAATCCAGCAAAGTTGCTGGGAGTCTCTAAGGTGAAGGGAATTGGCACATTTTTGAGAATTCTCCCTAACAGCAGCACTCAAAGCACTCAAGGTGCAACTGATGAACCAGTCGGTTCAAATTCTGATGGACAGCACAACTGCGATGTTCCATATCAACAAACGGGGGGTGGGGGGTCACACACTCTCCAAGTCTGTCCAAGTTGGCACAGAAAATATGGAAATGGGCACTCAGACGAGGAATATCCCTATCCTCACAACACATTCCAGGGGTACTCAATACTCTAGCAGACTCTCTCAGCAGAGATCCCCTACCAGAGGAACACGAGTGGCAGCTAGACTCAGGCGTTGTAGACCACATCTTCTCTCAATCGGCTTACCCCACAATAGACTTGTTTGCTACAGGAGAAAACAAGCAATGCCCAGACTTCACGTCCAGGATCCCCCATCCAGACTACAAGTGGAACTCCCTATGGATGAACTGGTCAGGGAAATTTGCTTATGCTTCCCCTGACCCCCCCCCCCCCCAATAGCCGGCACCATTAATGAGCAGGATTTTGAACAAGATGCACAGAGAACAGATGACGCTCGTTCTAGTTGCTCCTATGTGGGCGAGACAGCCATGGTATCCACATCTGCGCAAACTGGTGATGTGCGAGTCCCACCAAGCCTCATAGCTAACCAACCTGTTGACCCAACACGGGGGAACAATAGTACACCCTCTACCACACTCAATGAACTTGGCAGCATGGCTCCTGAAGTCCTAGAGTTTGGTCATCTTAAACTACCACAGCGGTGAATGGATATCCTCAAGGAGGCAAAAAAAAAAATAACACTAGACACTCTTATTTCGACAAGTGGAGAAGATTTGTAGTTTGGTGCCAGGCCAAACAGATAAACTCCATAGAATGTACTCCTTCACACATTCTCAACTAAATGCTCAACTTGCTAGACTCAGGGTGAGTATTCAACTCTATAAAGGTCCACCTGGCTGCTTTATCAGCTTACACCACCTCTCAGAGCAAGGTATTGTGGTGGAAGATTCCAGTCATTAAGGCATTCATTGAGGGAGTCCAGAATCTCCACCCTCCTATTTTAAACCCACCACCAGGATGGGATCTCAATGTAGCAAAGCTCATAGGGCTCCCATTCGAGCCTATGCATAAGTGAAGCTTTAAACACCTGACATACAAGACTGCCTTCTTAGTGGCTCACTTCCATAAGAAGAGTTATTGAATTGCATGTCAGCGCAGGAACCTTTCTTTATCATACATAAAGATAAATTGGTGTTATGTAATCATCCTAGGTTCTCCCCTAAATTCATTTCTAAATTCCACGTGAACCAATCTATTCAGCTTCTGGCTTTCTTTCAGAGACCAACAAGCTCAGCTGAGGTAAAGCTCCACACACTGGATGTGAGGCGGGCGGTCCTTTACTACGTAAACATGGCCAGACTGCTTAGGAAAACAGATCAACTGTTTGTCTCCATTGCACCAGGCAGAGAAGGAGACCAGATTTCTAAAAATGCCATCTGCACATGGATTATAAGATGTATCCAATTGTGCTATTATCAAACAAAACTCTGCCTTTTACATCAAGAGCTCACTCCACAAGGAGCACTGGAGCTACTCTGGCCTTTATCGCAAATGTCCCCTTAGACAGCAGTTGCAAAGCAGCTACATGGAGCTCAGTACACACCTTTACTCAGCACTACTGCATTGACGTACATTCCAAGACAGATACACAGGTGGGAAAAGCGGTTCTGAAAGATCTATTTCTGATGCTTGTTAATCTGCTTAGAATCACATGCTGTGCATATGGTCCGACATCCATTGGGAACCGCAGAGTATTGCATCTTGTCTTTCGGGGACCGAAAGGGGACGTCGACATAGAAGTTACTTCGCCCAACAAGAATATCTACGACGAAGACTACGGGGGATTAGTCTACAGCTGTGGATTTTGGTGCCTAAGATCCGGTGGCTGGTTTTTCCACGTGGTCGGGCTCTCTGGCCGACCTATACAGTAGGGAGAGTGGGGTCGGGGTGGCCATATAGCCGGTATGTCTTTCCTCCTTTCCCCTTTTTTCCCTGTTGGTGTGGTCATCCTTCCCTCTAGCTATGGAAAGGTCAGATATCCTTGGAAGGATGAACACAGGACGTGTAAGGCCTGTCTCCCCCTAGAGCACGACGAGAAGTGATGTGCAGCGTGTAAACTCCTTTGGCCTAAGACCCTTAAAGAGGGCCATGTAAAGTGGTGGGCCGCGTATGGTATGTCACGCGTGGAACCCCCCGCCACCACACCCGCTGAAAGTGACGGGGGTACTTTGGATGACCAAACATCCGTTACAGATGTTATAGACCTTGAGGATGATGCTTCTAGGTCCGCCACGCCCGTCCCCGACCCTTTAAGGCTTCACTATGGTCTAACTACAGGGACAACACCCGGCGACAGAGGCATACAAGTGCATCGCACTAAGCACACAACCCCTACGCCGATTTCAACGTCTTAGTTGAAAAAGGCGAAAGCGCCAACAAGGCCGCCGAAAACTTCGCCGGTTCCCTCGGATCGTTCAGATCCAAAGCCTTCCCAGATCCAAAGCATTCCCCGCATCCGCAGGAGCGTTTTGCGACTGGGCAACCTAAACCAGCTAAGGGCGCTACTCCAAAATCTACACGCGTCGAAGTGCGGGATCCCGACGCTTCGACTGTCTCTAAGACCGCGGTAGGCCCGAAAACTACGGCTAGGCCTCTACACGGATAACCAACCGCTAGGCCCTCTAGCGCCGCGGAAGGTATTACACCTGCCCATAAATCATCGGAGCCACTGTCTCACGACGATTTGGCGACTATCGAAAGCACAATCGGAAGAATTACGGCGGCGGTGGGCCTTATCCCGGTTCTGCCTAATGTTATGGGACAAGCCGCAGAAAACATTTCGGCAGATTGGGTTCCAGATTCTGACGACGCTTACGCGGATAGTCGAGAGCCTCTTTCCGAAGCCATGGGAGACTCCTTTCGATGCCGCAGGGCGGAGAACGTTGTTTCTCCTCACGCAGGCCCGTTTGGGTCCTCTAAATGGACTACAAAAATATTTGAAGGGTGTATGGATCGGCTGGAGCAAATTATCAGTTTTTCTGATCATCCTCCCCTGAAGAGGGCTCGGCTAGACACTAACCTTCAAATTCGGGAAGATCAGTCTCATGTTTTCCAACAGGAAGACGTGGTCCAGATGGACACATATAGAGACATCTATAATGAAGAAGAAGCTTCTTTTCTGCAAAACTATGAGGAAGACCAACAGGATACTACGGACAACTGGGAGTAAACCCAGCAGGAATGTCAGGACTCATGGATACAGCAAGATCAGGACTCTGATGTTTTGTGCCTAGACTCTCCTCCGTCCACCCCGGCTCGCCAGGCCTCTCCTGTAGATGACCAAATGGCATTCAACTCCATAAAAGCAGCTGAATACTTTAAATTGCCACTCAAGAGGCGGTACCTGAGCAGGATTTCATGGAGGATATCATTAAGGAAAAACATCCGGCGAGTCAATCCATCCTCCTCCTTAACTCTGTTAAGAGAAGGGTAGCTCCCTCATTGGTGTCACCTGCTCAAACAAGGGCAGTGAACCCAAAAGTCGAAAAATTATTTCGCCCTTCTTCTTCCGACCCTCTATAAATCGAAGGACACGCCATCCCAGATTCACTGGTAGTTACTACCACTCGAAAGAGGGCAGGGGTACCCCTTGCCACGGGGGAAATCACCACCGGATAATGAATCTAAGCGGCTGTATGCCCTTGGCAAACGTGTCACGTCAGCAGCGGCATACACTATTCGGGTTGCTAATAATAGTACTCTATTAGCAAGTTATGATGATGCCCAATGGAACTTGGAAGGTCTCCAAGAGGTCCCCGAACCCGTCAAGTCAAAGCTTCTCTCCATTGTAACGGAGCGAAGACTAGTTAACCAGAACGTGGTGAAGAACACCCTGGACACTGCGGAAACTGCAGGCAGGTCTCTTGCTCAAGGGACCCTACTGAAAAGACACACTTGGCTGCGTGCATCACAATTTAAACCTGAGACTCAGGGCTTCCTCATTAATAAACCCATTGATGAGACTAACCTCTTCGTGAAGGCGGTGGATGAGGCTTTGGAAACAGCCAAGAAGGAGCATGAGACGCTAAAGTCTCTGCAACAAATTACACAGACACCCTCCTCCCAGAGGGGTAATAACTCTCGGCGATCCTTTCGAGGGCAAGCCCGTGCTGGTCAAAACAACTACGGCACGGGTAACTTCAACACAGATCAAACATCTGGAAGCCCCACTTACTACCCCTCAAGGGGGTCATAAACACGGCAAGGGTAGAGGCAGAGGCCCCAATCCCAGAGGAGCCACGGCCTCTGGTCAGAAATGACCACCAAGTCCAGGTCCCCTCCCATGTCACCCCGGTCGGGGGGCGATTAACATCTTTCCTCGTGGCATGGGAGGGGATAACTTCCGACCAGTGGGTCTTAAAGACGGTCGCCCACGGTTACTGCGTGTAATTCGCCCGACCTCCATAGTTGAGACCACCGCGCTCACTGCGCCTTTCACCGGACCATCTGGAGATCCTGATCCAAGAGGTGGAAGCACTGCTGGGAAAGGACGCCATAGAAGCTGTCCCTATTCTTCAGGTAAACAAGGGTATTTATTCATTGTACTTCCTTGTACCCAAAAAGGATCTCACCATGCGCACTGTTCTAGACCTGCGCCCAGCGAACAAGTTTATATAAAACCCCAGAAATTTTGCATGGTAACACTGCAGGAGGTGATCCCATTGCTGAAACAAGGGGACTTCATGGCAACAGTGGTCATGAAAGATGCATACTTTCATATTTCAATGTTGCCAGCGCACAGGAAATATCTAAGGTTCATGATCCAGGAGAGGCATTACCAATTCAAGGTACTCCCCTTCGGCATCGGCACGGTGCCAAGGGTGTTTAGCAAAGTCCTGGCAGAGGCAGCAGCATACCTGCGCAGACTATCATTCCCACTTTACCCTTACCTCGACGACTGGCTCATCACGGGGGACTCGTTCGACACTTGTTTTTGGAACACCCAAAAAACAGTAGATCTGCTCTTCAGCCTGGGTTTCTCAATCAACGAAAAGAAATCCAGTTTAGTCCCCAGCCAAGTAAAACAATTTCTGGGAGCTCTAATTCGGACGGAAGACGGCCTTGTCTTCCCCTCCGAGAGGGTTCAGAACATGCTTTCCTAGATCCCTCAATATGTAGCCAGTCGGGAGGTGACGGTACGCAAAGCCATGCATTTGCTAGGGATGATAGCGTCTATACTTGGTTCCCCACGCGCGGCTGCACATGCGTCCCATGCAAGTGTGGCTCAACAGCCAGTGGTGTCAGGCCAGCGGACAATGGGAAGATCTGGTAGTTGTCTCGGCAGCCCTCGTTCTCTCTCTGCACTGGTGGTCAAGAGAAAACCTCTTGAAGGAGAAGAGCTTCACCATCCCTGCAGTGGAAGCCACTCTCACGACAGACGCATCTCTCACAGGGTGGGGAGCTCATCTGCTTCAGCAGACAGAACACAGAGTTTGGTCTCCTCAAGTAGCAGCCAACCATATAAACTTACTGGAGCTGTTAGCGGTGTTCAAGGCTTTGAAAGCCTTTCAGGTGCAACTGCAAGGGAAGACAGTGCTGATTCTAACGGACAGCACTACAGCTATGTATTACCTGAACAAACGGGGGGGCACTCACTCTCCAGGGCTATCTAAGCTGTCCCAGAACATTTGGATATGGGCTCTCAGACACAATATTTCTGTTGTCCCAACATGTTCCAGGGGAACTCGATTTAGCAGACGTACTAAACAGAGATTTCCCTCTGCCTGAAGAATATGAATGACAACTGCACAAAGACATTTTGTCCAACGTCTTTGCAGAATGGCGTTTCCCAGAGATCGACCTGTTCGCTACTCAGGAGAACGCCCAGTGCCAAGACTACGCCTCCAGGTACCCCCAGAACCAGAACCGATCCAAGGGCAACGGTCTCTGGATAACATGGTCGGGGAAATTTGTCTACGCTTCCCCCGCCTCCCCGCCCCAACTCCCCTTCTCAACAAGGTACCAGTTACCATGATACTGGTGGCCCCCATGTGGGCCCGCCAACCCTGGTTCGCTCACCTGATGGAAATGTCCCTCTCCCCACCAGTCAAGCTTCCCTGCCCGTACAACATGTTCTCTCAGGACAGGGGGGAGACCCTACACCCATGCCCACAAACTCTGAACTTAGCAGCCTGGCTCCTGAGAACATAGACTTGGACACCTGCAATTCCCTCAGAGGTGCATGGACATACTCAGGGAAGCGAGAAAACCTAATACACGGTATTGCTATGCCAGCAAATGGAAACGTTTTGTTATCTGGTGCAATTCCAGGGGCGTCGATCCCATCGATTGCTCACCCTCACACATTGTACTGTATCTAACCCACCTGTTGGACACTGGGTTAGTCTTCAATTCCCTAAAGGTTCATCTGGCTGCTCTGTCAGCCTACACCACATCACAACAAAAGATATTGTGGTGGAAAATACCGGTGATTAAAGCCTTTATGGAAGGGGTTAAGAGGATTTATCCTCCCATCTCTCACCCAGCCCCTGGATGAGATCTGTATGTGGTTTTGACCAGGCTCATGGGAGCTCCCTTTGAGCCTATGCATAAAGCAAGTCTGAAAGACCTGACTTATAAGACAGCTTTCCTAGTGGCTATCACTTCTATCAGAAGGGTTAGCGAACTACAGGCTTTCTGTTCTAGACCCCTTTGTTACAGTCCACAAAGATAAGGTAGTTCAGCACACACATCCCAGGTTTGCGCCTAACTTCATCTCAAAGTTCTATGTGAACCAATCAATCGAACTTCCCACTTTCTTCCAGAACCCTACTAACATGGCCGAAAGAAGCCTTCACACACTAGACGTGCGCAGGGCAGTCATGTTTTAACTGGAAAGAACTAAACCACTAAGGAAGACTAAACAATTCTTTGTTTCAGTGGCAGCTGGTAGAGAAGGGGATCCTGTCTCTAAATCAGCTATCTCAAGGTGGATTGTCAAATGCATCACACTGTTAAACTGTTGCTAAGAGAGAACTGCCCTTCAAGCCTAGAGCACATTCTACTCAAAGCACTGGGGCATCCATAACATTCATTACAAATGTTCCTCTTGAGTCCATTTGCAAAGCGGCAACCTGGGGTTCTGTACACACCTTTACAAAACACTATTGCCTAGACACTCATTCTGGGTCTGATTCTCAGGTGGGACAAGCAGTACTAAGACATCTTTTCTCTACTGGTCCTTCTCACAACCTACCTCCAACTCCGGGTACTGCTCACTAGTCTGTGCACAGCATGTGATTCTAAGAAGATTAACAAGCATCAGAAGACATCCATTATTTACCGTAATGGCATTTCTGATGATTGTATCTGCTTAGATTCGCCTGCGCTCTCCGTACCTCCCCGCTCTGGGTGGAAGGAACATAGACGTCTTACTACTTTCTCTCTTTATGTACTCACTCACTCACAATAGCCTGGGGCTCCCTCATGGCAGAAAGAATACAATAAAAAATGCAATTGGAGGGACCTCAGCGCGTGAGGGATTTTGGGTACGCTACAGGTCACGATAGGGATAGTGTTACAGACACGCCTATGCCGACGTCCACTTTCGGTCCCCGAAAGACAAGATGCAATACTCTGCGGTTACCACTGGATGTCGGACCATATGCACAGCATGTGAATCTAAGCAGATACAATCGTCAGAAATGCTATTACGGTGAGTAATGCATGTCTTGCTGCTACTCCTTATGACCCACCGCCTTCTCCTAAAACTGCTCGCTAATCTATGCATAGCGTGTGATCTAAGCAGTATCCACAAGCCTCAGAAGGGATACATTACTCACCGTAATCGTATTTCTGATGCTTGTATATGCTAAGATTCACATGCACCCACCCATTCTCCCCTGAGACAGGGTGCATAAATGTTATATATATCATCCCACAAGGGCTTAACCCCATCTAACAGCCTCTTTCTAAATCTGCCTGCTTCCACTCTCCGTCCTCTGCAACTCATCCAAAACAGGACTGCAAGACTTGTCCTTGGCCTCAAACCCAGGGATCGTATCTCTCCAGGACTGAAATCTCTCCACTGGCTCCTAGTGGCGTTGAGGATTAAGTTCAAAATCCTCTGCATTGCACACAAGGCCTTCTGTGGCCTGGCAGCCCAATACCTCCAGCTCTCTCTCCCTAAATATCGGAATCGGCCGGAATGACGGAATCCAATTTACCTACCCCACCAAACGACCTAAAATACATACCACCAAAAGTTGGAACCTTTTGTGGTATGTATATTTTGGTGGGGTAGGTTAAAAAAAGAAGAGAAACAAAGGCTGTGGTTGTATCCCCCGCAACACCCCGCTCACTATACTATATAGTACAGTGAGCAGGGGTTACGGGGGACACCCCTGCCTGACAAAAACAAAAAAAGCCCCTGTGCCGCTGGTTTCCGATCAGAGTTGAAAGGGAACCAGCGTCACAGGGACACAGACCGTCGAAGTAAAAGGTAAGTAGGGGGGGCAGAGGTTAGGTTTTGGGGTTGTTTTACAAGGAATGTCTGCATGAGAATTTATGTATAATGTACATTTCTCATGCTGTCATTTCCGTCGCGGACCTTTCTGCCACCGTAAAACAACCCCAATTCTAAATATATACCTGCTTGAGCTCTTTGCACATCTGCCTCCAACTACCTCAGAGTTAGTCGCTTCTCCAGCAGTGAGTTGGTGGTAGATCTTTCTTCTGCTGGGGCTTCCCTCTGGAACAGCCTCCCTGCCTCTCTGAAACTTGAGGAGAACCATCTCAGGTTCCGGAAGCACCTCAAGACCTTCCTCTGCTTCTGCCCCCCCCCCACCCCTTTCCTGCTGATCTCCTGGCTGAATCTGCACTGGTACCTGGCTACCCTCTGATCTCGGGCCCAGACCCCCGCCAGTTGCACACCTGCACTGCCCCCCCTGGCAACCCTTGCACTTAGGGACTGTATGTTATCCTTACAACCCCTACAAGCACTTGACACCTGATGTCTGCACTTACCCTTGAACTGCCACCAGCGTGCCACACTTTTTGATTATTATTGTCTTTATTTATATATTGCCTTATTTATTTTACTGTACTAATGCACTGCCCCCTCCCCTGCACTTGCGCGATCTTAATATCACCTGGCCTAGTAGGATCATTGTCTCCCCTCTGTTTCCCCTCCCTTGCCTCATCGTGCCTTGAAACACTTGTGTATAGGTGCGTTATAAATGCCATGCCATATCATGGCACTTCTTATCAAATAGGATTCATAGCTTGCTGTTTCTAATGAGGTCTTTCTATTGCTTGTAAAGGCCACATTTGGTTAATTTTCAATGTCTCATAATTATACTTTTTGCATTAGCCAAAGCCAGTGAAATCCATTTTGTCTGCTGATTAGACCTCTTTTGTAATTACTGCTGAGCCCATTATTTCCAATATCACAGATTTCTCCAAGTTAAGCAATAGAAAGACCTCCAAGTTAATGCCTTAAGATTGTTTTTCGATGTGAAATATTTTTTCCTAGAATTAAATCATTTTTGTCCATTCCCACATTCTATGTAGAAAGGACACTCTCTGCACACATCCCTTCCAACAATCATCTTGCAGGGATTGATTAGTTTTCCTAGCTCAAGTTTGTTACTAGTATGCTCAATGCCAGGTGTCTCTCACCTTTGGCTCTCCAGATGTTTGTACTATTCCTTTGACCCTATCCAGCATAGCTAATGGTGAGAAATCATGGGAGTTGTAATCCAAAACTTCTGGCGAGCTACAGGTTGCGGACCCCTGTTCTATATAGAGGAACATACGAAAACCACTGTGTATCCAGGTATCCAGATATCTTGGACCAAACAAACCAGCTTTCCATTGTTTATTTCCAAGAATCATTGTCCCATGTGCGAGATCTTGGGGTATCTGTCATCCATCTGGCCAGGACACGGCCATTGATTTTGGATCAGTTCCTGGGGGTGTACCAGTGCGGGAGGATCACCTGGATGAGGGGTCTTCTGGAAGTGGGACACCGGAGAGTGATAACAGTTTCCCCTTCCTTGTAACACCTTTTCCCCATCCTACTAGGTAGGATACCTAGGAACACAACCTCTGTCCCCCCCCAACCCCCTTTCCCAACACAAACACTTTATAACAGACAGTTCACTGTGAGCAACAACAAATTTACACCAGAGCCATATACCGGACTTGTCACAACACTACGGTCCGGCAATTACGGATCATTACACTTCCCCACATGGATAAAAGGCGGAGCACGAAAGCACACTCTGAGCGAGGGAAAACCCACGAAGAAACAGCACTTCCAAGATGGCAAGACCGGAGAGGGTTGCGAGGAGGGAAGTACCCTTGACCTGTAAAGAATATTACTTTGGTGAGCCTTGGATAGGAAGAAACCGAAAACCAGGAACTAAGACTGATCAAACATGCATGTGTGTCTGAGGTACCCGGGTCTCTCTTGCGTCAATAACCAAGGCAGGGATGAACGATTGCCGCTGTGGTACTGTTTTTGGCTCCTACAACAAAGCAGCATCAGAAAAGACAGCACAGCCGGTGATTCGAAGAGACTGATACCAAACCAGCTTGTGTTTTGAAGTTTTGAACCAAGGTTGCAAGCAGCAACATTGTATAAAGAGAATAGTGTGTCAGGCGTTTGGGATGAGCAGCGCGAACACAATTGGAAGCCAAAGGCAGTTGTTGAACTATATAATTGAACTTTGGAAGGCCAAGAAAAGATGCCTTAAACGGAGTGGTCTGGCACCACGTGGGCACTCATCAGAACGTTTGTTGGGTAACAACTGATGCAGAGTGTGAGAGAGACATTTTGTGATCGAAGTGGTCATGCAACGTGTCCATCTAAACCCGTGCACATTTGAAAGTCTTTGATAGTTTATTGTACTTCACAATTGGTCCGAGCCCAGCTGATGGACACTAATTGAACGAAAGGGATCTGAGCTTGGCAGAGGGGTATCCGGGGTAAATTGAATACTGGAAAAAGGAAAATAACTTTTGTGTGGTGTCTTTGGTACAGCAGGCCCTCTGCGTCAAGAGATTTGCAAGAAGTCAAGAGACTTGGACATAAAAGATCCTGAACCGGGAAAATAGAACTGTATCCTCGTGCCGCAGAATCCAGGGTGTGTGCTTTACTCGAGGGACCCGCCTTACCCCGTGCTGAAAACGGGGGGGGGGGGGGGGGGTTTGGGGAGAGGGGGGAGTGAGGCCAACGGCCCGAGCATCCTGACATATTATTTTGTGAACACTTCTTTCTTTTTCATGAACATTATCCCACATTATTTGTAATGTAGTGGTAAGGATGGGCAATAGGTTTTTTAGTATAGGCCCTTTTATTTTGTCAAGACTCCACTAGGACTGCATTATTATTTGATGGTCGTAGCTTGCTCCCATCTGTAGATTTAGGTTTAGATGGACGTTTATCACACCCACCCTTGTGCAAGTTCAATAAACCCCCATGAACTGTGCTAACTTGTGTGTCTTACTGTTGATACCATGCCTGCCTTACACAGGTAACTTGAAGGAATGTATGCCGTTGGGCTTTAAGGTTCAGTAATACATCTGCAGGTTCATCTATGGGATTTCCTATAAAACAATGTGCTTTGCCTTTTCATGCCATGATCACGATAAAATGTTTTCTTTTCAAATCATAGGCTATTATTCCAAATGGGGCATTAGAAGCGAGACCTAGCCTAATTCCACATCTATTAAGAATTGCCCACCCTATTGCAACAGTGTGTTCCAGAATGCATTTGATTATTGTACAAGGACTCTTTGATTAATTTACTCGGTGTTAAACATATGTAAAGTCTTCATAGAAGGCCCAAAAAGGATGTTCTGTACCCATAATCACTGCTCTCACTAGTTGTGCAGGTCTAATAACCAGAAGCACAATACAATATTTCTGAGGTTTCAGCCACCTTTTGATCAATCTCTGAACCTCTTTTGTAGCTCACATTTTATCCCTCCCTTGCTATGTAAAAAGTCAAGCATCAAATGGTTCCATGTGTTAAAATGGCAGCAAAAATGTTGATTTTAACCATTGAGAGTGATTTACATAATCTCATTCTCAATTAAGCCATGTTGATGATTATTTGAATATCTGGTATAGATGGGGAAATGAAGCTGTGTACCTTGTACTGTAAACATGAGTCCTGCTGTGTTTCCCCAAGATGCATTTTATACCCAGACCATTTCCGCCACGTTCGCGCCTAACAACATTTGAGTGCTGCTCTCACCCAGACTTTGTACCATTAGCCGTCGCATGGCATTCATTTAACACTAAACACATAGGGAGAGTTTTGGAGAACTCCAGCTATGGGGAGAATGTATTGAAAGAACAGTTGGGCAGACTTTGGTCCCTGAAGACGGGTGAAATGCATTGGACTTAATTATCTGCATGTGACATGAAAATATGTATTTTTTGCATTCGAGACACCTTTGTAATTTTGTCACATACTGTGGGGATCTGTATGCTACAGAATATATTTTGACGAATGTCATATGTACTTGCATGTGAGGTCCATCCAATGTTCCTGGCCATCCAGTCAGGACACAGTTCATAGGATTCTACGGTTCCTAGTGCACAGGGAGCCTCTTTTAGCTACAGGACCATATAATCTATTTACTTTTACTACTACTTGTTTGACTTAAAGTGGTGCCCACTCAATTTTGGTCTTATACCCAGATAGGCAGCCATATTCTGAAGTGATATTCAAAATGAAGAAGTTGTTCGCAGTGTTTGTTAATGTGAACAAAATATGAAAACTATACATAGGTGAACTTTGGAAGGACAGCCTTCCCATCCTTAAACTAGAAATAGTTTTTTCTCCTCAAATCTTACAGGCCGTTGTGAAGAGGAGTGGGGGCTGGGCACAACCTTGTCTTGTTCCCCCCTCTTTAAATTGAAGGGTGGAGCGATGACATTCCAGGTGGCAACCAGAGTAGCCAGAGCCTTTTATATAAACCTGAATCCAATTCATAAAGCTTTCCTCAAAACAAAGGTTAGGTTTGAGTATGCATTGAAAGAGGCCACACCACCCCACCACAAGTCTTCTATGCATCAATTACAGCCATTGTGAACTCTTCAAACGTTTGTAAGGACTCTATTATGTGAGCTATTGTGTACATATGATACGAAAGGGGCCTCTTGGCTATAAAACCCACTTGGTCTGGATATATAATATCTGTTGTACTCTTATCAGACAAGATTGTGGTCAGTATTTGCAGGGCAGACTTGAATATGGAAATAAAGCAATATCCTCACACTACCTTGAGTCATTACCAGATTCGGGTGTTACTATTACAGTTGCTTGCATCATGAATTCTGGGAGACACTGTAAGGGTGCAGAAGTAAGATTCTGACATGGAGGGGTCACGTTGATTGGTAGAAACCTTTATTCAAATATAAGAAGGAAAGGAAAGCTCCTAAGTGGGGTTTCCCTGCCTCAACTGAAATAGCTAGTGTCCATGTCCAAAGCAAATGTCCGAAGTCGGAATCCTAACTCTTTACCCTCACACTCGAAGTTTAAACTAAACAAAAGAGGGGCCTTCCTATCCCAAATGCTGTGGCACCCTTCCCCTGGATTAAAGACAATTCTGCTATCCTCAGACCATGAAATATTGGGGAATATCTTCCTTCCATGGCCATGTTCAGGCTTGTTCAAAAGTTGAACAATTGTTTTTGGGAACCCTGTCCCTTTGTTGGCTCTTCTCCGGCTTCTTGAGTGTCCCCGACCCTGATTGCCATACCTGGTCCCTTTTCACCAGTCACCAGGCACAATTGCCAAAACAAGAGTTTGGATGTATTTCCAGACTGGAGTGGGTCCTCTACCCTGGTTGGTAGACCTTGTTTTCCTTCTACCAGGGACTGAGGTGATCAACAACTTGGATGTACTCCTCAAGCTGTGGTGGGTCCCTGACCCTTGTTGGTAGACCTTGGTTCCTCCTACCCAGCACTGCGACAAAGAAAAAACACTTGGGTGTACTCTCAAGCTATGGCGTCACATACAGACTTGGTTTACTTCCCTGCCAAGTACTGGCTCCCATGTTAATGCTTTTCCAGCAAAGTTTCCTTGTCAGACTTTCCCAATTTGTAGTCACCTTGTTTCCCCCAGTCCTTAGGGTATTGTGATTTATAATGATTGATTTGTGCTGGTCTCGTTATGGATGCAAGTCCCAGACTCGCACTTTGGCTTCCCACCATGCACTGATAGACTTGGTACACTGCCCTGCCAGGTTCTATCCCAGGGTTCGAAATTGAGGGGAGCTGGGAGCTATTTAGCTCCTGCTTATAGCCAAGAAGAGCCTGGTTAGCTTGACACCAACTGCTACCAGGAGCTACTTTTGGCTCCTCAGGCTAACTTATGCTGAACAAATGTACCAATGTGAATTTATCTCTGTGCATTTGGGACAGTCGATCAATACGCATTAGGCCACTTCTATACATCATTTAAAGCATAAGAGATCATAAAATGTGGACATAATGATAAATCTACATCGTATGTGGAAGTTAGATCTGGGGAACGATGAGCTAGTACACAGCGTTCTGCAGTGGTAGCTCCTGGTCATTGGTTAATGCTGGATACCCAGGAGCTTTTTTTTGCTCCTGCTTATTGTGAGGAACTTATGGTGACAACAAGCAAGACAGACAGAAATCATCAGTTCAAGGGTGTTTATTGAACAATGAAAGTTGTATGCAGGTTGGAAAAATGTCTAATCTAAACCTATATCCAAGATGGGAGCAAGCGTCCAGCAGCAAATGAAAAATAAGGCATCCCTAGTGGTGGTGTCTAAATGAAAAGGACCTATACTAAAACCTATTGCCAAACCTCACAACTAATAGACAAAGGGATTTGGGATAGTTCCCAAGAAAAGAAAGAAGTGTTCTCAAATATGTCAGGATGCGATATCCTGGGCCTCCCTTCCTCACGTTTGGACACAGGGTAATATGGGAGCTTGGTGCACAGTACAGTCTCGTGTTTCTTCAGCACGAGATGTCAGTTTTCAGGAACGTTGAAGGCCACGTATCGTTTCCTTTGAAAGTCTCTTGCCTTCGGGGCCTGACGTGTTCAAATGACCAAAAACAAAAGTTCCTTTAACCACATGAAAGTTCGTTCACAATGTTCGCTGGGTGATAGGTTCACCCCTGGGTCGCCCTCTTCTGGGCGCTGACCCTTTACGTATCATATTCAAAAATATCTCAGTTCCTTTATCAATCAACTTTGGGTGATGGCTCCACCCCTGGATCTCCCTCGGTCAGGCTCAGATCACTCTTCTCTTTATATTCTTGTGTGATGGGTTCATCCCTGAATCTCCCTCGGTCGGGCTCGGACACCTCTTGACATTAAGGGGATTCAATTCCCTTGGTTTCTCATTGTTCACATTCACTGTGGGATTCACTTCCCTTTCTCTCACACTGTGATGAACCGCTTGGCTGTTGGCCTCAAGGCCAGTACCACGGGTGCCAGAACTTCCCTCGCTTCTGCTTTTCGGCATAGGCTTTCCCTGTGTACCGTTGACATCTGCTGCAGGACACTTGTGCTCTTGTTCGTGGTCTTAAGCTCTCTTCCACAAAGGTTCTGTGAGTCTGGAACGAAAAAGGCAAGGTCACTTATCTCCTCGCGACCCTCTCGATTCCTGCTGCCTTTCTCCTTCTCTTGAACTGCCGCTTGGTAGCGTCTTGTCATGCTGTCTGCTGTGCTTGTCTTGCTCGTACTGTGCTCGCTATCTCCTCCTTTTATCCCTGTGGGTGAAGGAAAAGGGTAATCAGGTGTGTGTGATCCTGATCAATTGCCTGACCCTTGTATTGGGACATGTCAGGTAAACCGTCCTGGTGTTCTGTCGGGGGAAAAAATATTTGTGTTGGAAAAAGGTGATAGTTTCGGGGTATCCTACAGGGTCGGAAGGGAAAGAGGTGTTACATGGAGGAAAAGTCCTCGTATTGGGGTTTTTGGGAATCTCAAAAGGGTAGGTTTTGTAGGGTTTATGAGAATGGTAGCTGTTGGTTACATTTGACGGGGAGTTTGCAAAATGATAATCAGAGGGACAGGAGTGTTGGGATTCGTGAGGCATACATGGGTATAACTGGGATCGTGAAATTAATACATGGAATTTTGGGACTGGTAGTGTTTTGTCAGGGTAGACAGTGTTTGGAAAAGAATCGGAAGGACGTGAAAAAGAATGGTTGAAAGTTTTCGGGTAGAAAGCGTGAAAGCAGGGTTTCTTGGAGATGTGGTTTTCAACTCTAGTAGGGTTCATGTTTTTAGGGGATTTTGCAGATGGGTTTTGTTTGGTAGATTTTAATGTGGGAGATTTTATAGGAGAAGGGGGACCAACTGTGGCACAGCCCACAATGTCTTGGGGATCTCTCCATCCTCTCTTCTTCACCGGTAACATACCGCGTCTCATCTGGGGTATTCTCCCCGCGCACATCTCTAGATTCCCTTACCCAGGTGATTTTTCACCCCCCTCACCGGTCCACCCCGAGGAACTGGATCCAATTTCAATGGCTGTGTCCTGGCTAACGCTTCTCGAGGTTTTACTGGGAGAATACCCTCGGGTTTCTCACATTCTCCAATCTTAATTTCGATCCCTGCTTTCCTGTAGTGAGCTGTTCACCAATCTCCAATGATATATTTCCGTGTCCAAGATCCAGAACTCAGGATTCACTCTGCAAATTGCTTCCAGCGTTTTTCTTCAGTTTTTGTTTTAGGGCAGACCCAATTTCCATATGTTATGTTGTAGGTATTGCCACAAAGGAATCGTTCCCTTCTTGTTTGGTGTGGTTCCCAGTCCCAGCTTCGCCAGGATGGTCGTGGGCTCATCAGTCTCGGCTGCTGACTTTGGCTCTCGTTTGTCTATGATGTAGGAAGGTGGGCTAAGGTTAAGTGAGTTGCGGGGATGAGTTCTCTCAAACTATTTGTCACTGGTCCCATAGGGGGTTTCCACTCCCATGAGATCCACCCGCTGAGTACCACCCTCAGGTGGACTATCTGGTAGTGGCCTCACCACCTTGGCATCATGGGAAGGTGCTCTCCCTACAGAAGCAGCGACGACATCTTAGGTTTCACTACAACACCCTCTTGACTTCCTGAACTAAAAGCTTGTTAAGAAGACGTGTTAAATGAGGCACAACAGACTCACTTTGGCGCTTGTAAAATTTTGAGCCATAGCTGCCTGGGTCGGGGGCTTTGATATATGATATGGCATTTATAACCTGCCTATAAGTGTTTCAAGGCCCGGCAAGGGGCTGGGGGGAACAAAAAACAACAATCTTACTAGGCCTAGTGACATTCAGATTGCGTATGTGCAGGGGAACGGAGAGGCGAGAAGTGCCCGGGGCGGTGGGAGGTTGGACAAGTGCAGGACAAAGGAACAGGAAACAACAAGTAGTGCAGCCAACGGGTGGCAAGTGCGGGTGTTCAGAAGTGCAGACAAGTGTCTTAAGTGCAGGAGAGGGGACTGTAGAGTTACAGATACAGTCCACAAGTACAGGGTGTGCCCAGCAGCAGTGCGGGTTTGCAGCTCGACAGGCAGGGACCTGGGCCCCAATTCAGAGGGTGACCAGTGCATATTAGACAGGAGGTCAGCAGGGGAGAGGAAGAGAGAAGACTGGAGCAAAGAGGAAGGTCTTGAAGTGCTTCCAGAACCGGAGGTGGTTCTGCTCAAGCTTCAGAGAGGCAAGGAGACTGTTCCAGAGGTAGGCACCAGCCGGTGGAGGAGATCTTCCCCCAACTCGTTGGTTGGAGAAGCAACTAACTCTCAAGGAGTTGGAGGTGGTTTGTTGTTCTTATGGATTCTAATTGCTTTCTGCACTTCTTATTTAATAGGTTTAACCATTTCACTTGCCTCACTTAAGTTTCAGAAGAGTCATAGAAAACATGTAAAATAATCTTGTTCTGAGAGACCACTCTGTGACATATGGAGTCCCAAAGAAAGCTCAGAAGGCTCCGTTGGTACTATGCTATCTGAAGCGCTGTTTTATTTTTAATTTCTATTATAGAACTTGAAAGTGTTTTTTTGTTTTGTAATGGGTTTAGAGGCTCATACCAATCTACTCCCACCACCAGACAATGGTTAAGGTCGATGTTCAGCTCAACAGCCATTAGCACAGTATCCCGATCCTCCAATACTCCTAGGATCCAGTGACCACCTGGGCCTGCTCGCAACATTTTGGATTGAAATGACACCCTTTAGTAAAATGATCACCTTATTTCTTTCTAACTGATGAGCTAGTTTGTCCAATTCTATCAAACCGAAACACATCTGTTTGAGCAAAATAACCTCTACTAAGTTATGTGAGAATCTGTCATCTCAGTAGGTTAATTTGCTCCATTAATATTCAAAGTAATAATTTTAAGGCCACTGATCATAAAAGTTGTTGTTTGCTGAATCTCATTAATGGAGTAGACGAAAATACACACCATTACCTCAACGTTCACTGAAAATCCAAAGTAAAAGGCTCGTCTAAGGAGATGTCTGGATTTAGCTCATGAACATTCCTGGAATCTTATTTGAGGCCTTAGCTCGACTTGTTTTGCACTCCCTGGACTGTGATCTGGTACTAGATTTGGTCTCTCCTAGTATTGCAAAGACTGATCCCCTGAGTCCAGTCCTACAGAAAAAGGGTGTATTGCCCACTTTTCTCCCTATAAAATGGCCAATATACCCCAAAAATAAAAATGGGGAGTAAAAATGCTCCCAGCAAAAGACATGTAGAATCTTACGCCTCTGGCTTCACCCTCGCAGCTCCATGGATATGGTTGGACCAGTAGTGCACGTAGTACCATGCACCAACATCCAGAAAGCTCTCCTTGACAAAAAATCTCCACACTACAAACCAAAATCAACATGAAAAAATGTAGTTTAGTCCCAGATCCAGTACTTAACTCTCCTGCATATAACACCACAGCATCATCATGTCCTGCCAAACCATTTAGTTTCTCACCCCATCTCCACATGGGAAGTAGAAAACATTATTTAAAAGCTCAAACCCTCCAATTGCCAAGGCGACTCCTGCCCAGCACCTATCATCAAGGAGGCTGACCACGACCTTGCTCCCTTTAATCCCTACCTTCATAAGCGCTTCATTTAAATCTGGGATTGTCCCTGACAACCTCAAGGATGCTTGGGTTATCCCTTTAATCAAAAAACCTACCCTTGATCCTAGTAACCCTTATAACTATAGACCCATTACCACTGAGTACTTCCTACTAAAAATTATGGATAGGGCAGCCTATTTACAAATTCAGGCCTACATTGAATCTAACAAACTTCTAGGGCTCCATCAATCGGGCTTCCGTCCTAAACACGGAACAGAAACTGCCCTTATTGACCTAAAGGCACAAATTGAGGATTTAAAAGATGGAGGTAAGCTGGCCCTACTTCTATTGCTTGACCTATCGGCAGCTTTCGATTTGGTCAACCACCAAATTCTGTGCCTACATCTTAAAACAGCCACCCACTTCTCTGACAAAGCCACCTCGTGGATCAGATCTTTCTTGGCAAACGGAACCATGCGTGTCTTTTCACCGTCCACTTCTGCTGAACCGTCACCAGTCCTGTGCGGGGGGTCTGCAAGGGTCTTAAGCCTCTCTTCGATATTCTCGACTATCTGGGTGTCACCTATACCAATTATGCAGATGACACCCAGATACTCATCCCTATCACGGGCGACCATGCTATTGACTCTAAAGCACTTAACAATGTCTGCTCAGTCATCCAGGCCTGGATGGCGCATCATGGACTGTGTCTAAATGATACGATTTACTCATCTTAGGCTCTCATACTAGACTCAGTAAACTGGACCCTGCCTTCAAATCCTTCATTATTGACGGGAATACCATCAAGGTCTCCAATGATGCGAAAACGCTTGGTATTCCACCCTGTCGGTCACAAGACGACCCAATGCTGTGGTATCAGCCTCGGCCTACACTTGTAAGCTTTTAACAGTATGTTGACCTTTCCTAACTGCCCCCAACGGCATTATCCTTGCTAGAACCCTTGTTATGGCCAAAATTGACTATTGTAATGCCCTATATTTAGGGACCAGCCAAAGAAACATCAACAAGCTCCAGTTCACCCAGAACAATGCTTTAAGGGCGGCTCTTAACATCCCTAGGAAACTTCATATCGCTGACACTCGCCGAAGTCTACATTGGCTCCCTGTTGCCTCAAGAATATCACTCAAAACCCTTGCTCTGACTCACAAATCCCAAGCGAAAAAGGCACCTATCTATCTTGCTAACTGCTTAATTGCCCACACTCCTAACAGACCTTTAATATCTGCTCAAGTCCACTCACTCTCAATACCCAAATGGCTACAGTTCTGCCACTGGTGTTTGGCTAAGCAACTGGGCCCTAGGGAGGCTACTATCGACATGGTCCTTTCTTTTGTTTCACATTTGGCAGAGTCTTGCATCCATGCCTCGTCCTGCAGGACTTATTTATTGGCTGTTGCCGCTTATTTGTCCACTGACCAGTGCTCATTTTCACTGTCTAATCCAGTCATTAAAAGACCCTCTGCGCAGCTAATGCATGTTCAGCGTCCTATTCGCAACCTGCATCTAAGGTGGTTTCTGATTTTCATTTGAATCGGTCAATTTCATTGCCTGCCTTCTTCCCAGACCCGGCCTCAGAGGCCGAAAGGGTTCTGCACTGCCTGGACGTTAGAAGAGCCCTTAAGTTCTATCTGGACAGAACATCTGAGCTTAGGAACTCTTTGCAGCTTCTTGTGACCTTTGGAAATCCGCAAGGAAAGCCGGCCTCGAAAGCGACCATCTCCCGATGGATCACTGCCTTTATTTCTGAGGCGTATACCATTTAGGATCTTCTGGCCCCAAAGGGAATTCATGCTCATCTTGTGCGGGGCAAGGCGGCTGCCGTTGCCTTCCAAAAATATGTTCCCTAGGAGACCATTGCGGAAGCGGCAACGTGGGCCTCCCCATCGGCTTTCTGTAAGCTTTACTGTCTGGACCTGAGCTCCAGGGCTGATGCTCAGTTCGGTCAAGCTGTACTTAGGAATCTGTTTCAGTAAGGAGTTTCCATCCACCCGTAATTCCTGTGAGGAGTGCTTGGGAATCTCCCATAAGTATGGAGGAAAGGGGACGGGACGTAGGAGTATAATAGTTACTCACCATAGTGACTACCTTACTCCTAGTCCATAGTCCCCTGTCCCCCATACTCCCGCCGGCCGTCCCCTCTAAAAAGTTTCCTCTGTTATTGGTTAAAGGTCATAGACCTGGAGATAGAAAAGTACTGATGGGCGATGCGGTGGGCGGAACTAAGGAGGGCGGGGTTACGGCCCTGTGCTGTACCCCACGTAAAAAGAGAGGAAGGACACATTTTTGAAAAATGTTATGCTTTTTGCAAAGTGCTCCGATCCCGTCCCACAGGACGGAGGAAAGGGGACTATGGACTATGAGTAAGGTATTCACTACTGTGAGTAACTTTATTATTTCCCCACACTGACAGGGATCCTCCGTTGCAAGGATCAATTGCGCCGAAGGGGTCAGCTGGTGAGTGAAGTTGTAAGGATGTCCCTGAGGAATGATTTAAAATTGGTGTCCTACAACTCGGCAGTACCTGATAAATGCAATCCATTGACAAACCTTCGGTTATGGTCACTTTAGGCACAACATCCCCAACCTAACGTTCCCAAACGCTTTACCATCTTTCAGCCAACCACCACTTGCTAGCACTTCCATTTCCTATTGTGGCATTATACCATTTACTGACTTCAGTACTGAGAGAAAAGAAGAATACCTGGGAGGCAGGTACTGATGGAGGATGCTCGGATGCAATAAGAGCACTTCCGTGAACATAGAGGAGCGTTCTATACTTCCAGGAAGAAACATACCTGATCAAAGAGGGACTTGACAATAGGTCAAGCATCCCCTGGAGCAAACAGCGTTTGTGAAAGCTGTTTGGTGCGGACGATTCAAAGGGATGCAGACCGGGCCACTGGTGGAGAAGTCTCGTCGCTAGCAGATCTGACCCAAGACCCGGTATGAAGCTGGTAGGCAGTAGCACAGCCTCCAGTAGTAGATGGACCGCGCAATCTGTAACCGGTGCTGATACTGCAAGGAGCCAAAGGATATGAGCCACTGCAGTGACCCAGAAGCCGTTGGATGCCGCTGAAGACTAAGACGAGGCCAGTCAGACCCCAGGAGAGACCGGAGCCTGTCGGTAAGATCTAGAAGGTACAGGAGAGAGCGGGCTGACTGGGGCACGACCTGGTTCTGGCAACCAAGTAACGGTACATGGGCAAACCCAGGGCAGGCACCAGTCCCCTAATTTGAAAGAAAGTACCAGTGAACTGTGCATGAGTATATCTTCCTCGTGTCCGTGATACTACAAAAACCACTGACCACTAGAGTAGGATCAAATGTGAGAGTGTGACTTTTGCATCCAAGGATGTTTTCCTCTTGTTGGCAGTGCTCCAGATAAGATTTTGAGGTGGGAGTATTTTACTCCCTATTTTTAAACTTTGTGAGTAAATGTGATTTCAAGAGTAAAAATAAAATGTGACATCCAACCGACATGTGCAAAAGCTGTATGGGAATACCATGCGGCAGCTTTCTGCAATGTGACAGAATACACTTTGCATTATTTCTCTAAGGTCTGGCCATTTGATCTCTTCTGTATATATTTAAATGTTGAAAACACAAAAACCTAGCCAATTCCATAGTAAAGCAAATATGAATTGTATTGTGTGTTTTGAGGTTCGATAGCAGAATTGTCTTTTGATGTTTAACGAAAGTCCTCATTTTCTGGAGCTATACAACAGTGCAGAGAGGCAAGGACTCCATGCGAAATTCTATATCTAATCTCATGGTCGAATGGTTATTTATATAGCACTTTTGGCAAATCGCTGTACATACATATTTATCACAATTTTCACCAAACCGAAGTCGGCACTCCTTTATCGACCTTGAAAGGATGAAAGGCTGATTTGGACTTGCTGAGATTCGAACCTGCAACCTACAGATCAGGCACAGATTGAAGCAACGAGCACTCAACCAGCTGGCTAAAATCCTTCAGAGGTCAGTAAACTGAGTATCGACTGAGGTATAATAATCACAGTGCCTAGATGTTGGACGAACCATGTATGAAGCGCTGCATTAAATTATATTAAATACCTATCTGGGCTATCACAGGGACCGGTTTTGCTGAGTTTCTATTTCAATTACAAATGTAACTTTCATTTGTTGTTTTTGGAAAGCACTTGCTTGTCCTGGAGAGTCAGGTTTTGAATGTTTGAATTGTAGTCTTGAAAATGTAAAAGGCTATAACACAAGTGATTGGTGTAATGACAATCACTCACCCTTAATCAAGGACTCTGATGCCACTGACAATTTATAGTAATGTACCCCATTGACTGCAAGGTTCAATGGATGTAAACAAGACTGTGCGCAATCATCATTTTACACACCGATTTTATAATTATAGAGTGTAAATTAAATACAAATTATCTGCTGCTGCATGATTATGCACACATCACAGGAACTGGTTTGCTTTCACTAGAAAAAAAGCATCATTTGTTACAAAAGATAAATTATCAATCGCAACTTTTTCATCTTATTAATTATACACTCCTAAAATGCTAGGAAAATAAGTATGCACAATGCTTCTGTTTGCTCGATTAGCATCTATCTACACACAACACAGCAGAAGATGAATGGAAAGAAACCATTCCTTTTATCACAGTGTGCAGTTGCTTTTTTAAAAATGTTTAAAGGCTTCAGAGAAATACATTCTGTTTCAGAAGCTTTTCTCAATGGCTTGCAATTACAGCCATGTAGTAGAAGTGTTCTGGTTTCTGTCAAGTAACCTGACCTTTGCACTGCCCTCTGCTCTAAACTTGTGTGTAAACGTACACAGGAAAATAATAAAGCTGTCGTATTTACAAGATTTTCGTGCTTAAAAAGGCTTGGTATGAACCTTAGCTGGAGGCCTGCTTGTTGGTGGTAGCCCCAAGGCCACTAACCACCAGAAAAGGGATGAGGGCCCCAACGATAGAGCACAAGATAAAGATACTTTCTTGTGGAAGTACTTGGCAGGGAAGTGAACCAAGTGGGCCAAGTCAAAGAAGAGGTGATGCCTGAATTAGTTGTAGGTGTGAAGCCTTATGGAAAGAAGATCAGGGGAAGGGATTCATTCCCCTGGTTGTGATGAACTGAGAACAAGATATCAGTAGAAGGGAGTAATTCTCCCGGTAGCATGGACTGGCAGTAAAGTGCAAGAAAGCCTGGGGAAGCGAGTAATTCCCCCAGGCTATCTGAGTGCACGTCAGAAAAAGAGAGCCCTTTTCTTGACCCACCTAGAGGGAGTACCAGAGTGTTTGGGACTCTACTAATGGGGGAAGGGAACCATTCCCCCTTGGTAACAGGTGAGAAGTATTGGTTAGAACATTTTTAGCAGGGGATGGGAGCTATTCCCCCTGACAATGTGTGAGACACAACTGTTTTGAACTGAATAAAACTGTTACAACAAACCAGGAACGTGAACCCAGGAGAAGGGAGTAATTCTCCTGGGATCGGCCAGAATGATACTACTTTAAATATAGTTTTTAGTGTGAGGGTCAGAAGCAATGGTTTTATGACACAGGATGGTGGACCGTTTGAGTTGGCAGACATTCTGACAGTAACCTTAGATCTTTTAGGACCCCCCCCCCCTTTCCTCCTAGAGACGGGGAAAGGTAGGTTTTCTTTTCCCTTTTTCACTGAATAAAAGTCTTTGCCCACAAATATGGCACCTTTGTGGCTTCCTCCTTCTGCATCCTTACACTACCAACAATTGGAAATATCATTGGTGAGTATCAAATGTTGTCCAAAAGATGTTACTTTACATTTGTTTAGTGCCTCCTAATGGCATCTACGCGCTGTAGGAAGCATGGCCCTTCGGTAGTGGTCTGAAAAGACAAGACCGGATTATTACAAGGCACGCAGCAGAGGTTTTAGTATAGGCACTGCAAGAAAGCACAAATGCCTACTGTAGAGGGATTGAAAGCCAAAAGAGTGGATATCGAGAAGAGGCAAGAAGTGTGTTGAAGATGGTCGAGACTGTGACAGCTGGACCACATTTTTAATGGGTATCATGCTATAGTGCTACTCCCCAGAGCATACAGCGGAAACCCATAAAAAATGTGGTCCTGTGCCTCTTCTCTATCTCTAGCCACTCTTCAGTCACTGTACACTAGGCACTTGTGCTATAGTGCTGCGCCCCATGGCATACATCGACGTGCCCAGTGGTGAGAGATTGAAAGCCAAAGAGTGTTTGGAGAAGAGACAATAAGTGTATTGAAGATGGTAGAGACTATTTAACAGCTGGACCGAATTTGTGCGGTGATAGGATGCGTTATTTATAACGCACCTGTACACAAGTGTTTCTAGGCGCGACAAGACAAGATAGGGGGACATAGGGGATGAAACAACAATCTTACTAGGCCTATTGTCTGTCAGATCGTGCAAGTGCAGGGAGGAGAGCGAAAGGAGATGTGCCAGAGGGAAGTACAGCCATGTCAGTGAGTTCTCTGAGTAAGTGCAGCCAGGTGAGCCAGCTCTGGGTAGTGCAAGCGGTTGAGGGGTGACTGTAGGGTAACAGTCCCAGGGGCAGTGAAGGTGCTTGTAGGTCGTGAAGGAGCGTGGTGCCCATTGGGTTCAGAAGGTAGCCAGTCGACCAGTCAGTGCAGCAGACAGATGGGCCAGCAATGGAGAGAAGGAGAGAAAGCAGAAGCGAAAAGGAAGGTTTTGAGCTGCTTCTGGAACCGAAGGTGGTCCCATTCGAATTTGAGAGGGCCAGGGAGGCCATCCAGAAGGAGGCATCTGCAGAGAAGCGAGATCTACCTCCCACTCTCTGCTTGGAGGAGCACTTGACCATTAGAGCGTTAGAGGTAGCTGAGCGAAGGGCTCGAGAAGGAAGATGTGTAGGAAGAGCGAGTTGGATGTAGTGCGGGTCCTGGCCCCAGGTAGCCTTGTGGACAATGCAGAGGGTCGAGAAATTGATCCTTGCAGCCACCGGGAGCCAGTGGAGAGATTTCGGGCTGGAGGGATACGATCCCCAGGCTTGAGGCAAAGGACCAGTCTCGCAGTCCTGTTCTGGATTATTGCAGAGGGTGGAGAGGAGAGGCAGGCAGGTGAAGAAAGAGGCTGTTGCAGAAGTCCAGCCTAGAGGGAACTAGGGCACTGGAGACGTTGAGCTTCTGGGGGAAAGTGAGAAAAGGAAGAATCCCTCTGCGGAGGTGCAGCTAGTAGTGGGACTTCTTTGAGACATCTGTGATGTGAGGAGAGAAGGAGAGAATGGAGTCAATGAAGACTCCAAGGCTTTTTGCCTCACAGGAAGGAGCAGGTAGAGGGCCCAAGGACGATGACCAGAGTGAATGTGGGAAGGCGGTAGCAGGGGTTCTAATAAGGAGGATCTCTGTCTTGCTGGCATTGAGGCAGAGATCATTGCAGACGCACCATTCCAGAATCGCGGATAGACAGTCTGGAATGAGTGAGAGAGGAGAAGAGGCAGAGGGGAAGCCTGAAGGAGAGCAGAGCCATCTGCGTAACACAAAGTTAGAAGAGAAGGTAGAGATGAGATGGGCCAAAGGGGCCACATAGGTGTTGAAAAGCCAGGATGAGTGGTTTGAGCCCTGGGGAACACCACATGTGGAGAGAAAGGACTCCAGTTGGACCTCAGAGGGGTGGTCCAGGAGTTCAACCAGGCAAGGCCCTGATCTGTGATACCCAGGTTCCCACAGAGACGATTGATCAGGGTGGCATGGTTGACCATGTCAAAAGCAGAGGAAAGATCAAGGAGGATGAGGACAGACAGAAGGCTAGAATCAAGTTTAGTGAGCAGGTCTTCACGGGTGCAGTGCTACATACAGGCTGAAACTGGCTTGTACCAGCTACCCCTCTTCCGGAAGATCAAGCCCATCCTTTCACTCGAGGAATTTAAGACCATAGTCGAGGCCCTGATAATCTTCTACTTCAATAGGAGTATAACCCTCCTCAACAGCGTTCCGGCAACACACCTGCCCTCAACCAGGGCTGCCTAACAGGTTTCCCATTATGAGTCATGCCGCGGCATCACAGGAAGATATAAGACTGAACTAGCTCTCGTCCAGCTAGAATACTCTTCAGGATTGTCTGATAACTTCTAGGTAACCACCGCTTGCACACTTGGTGCTAAACCCTGTTGCTCAGGTGGGTTGCACTCCTTCAAGAGGCAGGCCATCGCAAGGCTTGAGAGGAAACTGGAGCACAATGAAAAAACAGGAAACAAGACCTCTTGTTACGCCCCATCTTACTGGAACATCATCCCGGTGGCAGTTCAGACCACGCCAATGCTCTTGCAGTTAAGAAGAAAACTCTAAAATGTATTATTCACTCAGTAATTGGGTGCTACCTAGGCTTCCTGTGTAACGTCTGCATCCCCCAGTGTACATTCCCTATGCCGTGTTTGACTGTAGCCTAAATATGCGTGTATAAATTGTTGGGGGTTGGGGGGTGCGAGGATGCGGATGGGGGGAGTGAGGTTGTAGATTTCACTTACAGGATATTTGAATGTCCGTATTTCCTCGTATAGATAACTGAACATAAATCACAAATCCATGTGTTTGTCTTAACAACATTACATTTACCAAATCTCTGTAGAATATAAAGGCTAAAAAGGTCAGATTCAGGATCCAGGCCTAGGGAATTTATAGCTAGTGTTACCGCATGCCCCACTTTGAGCACATTACCCTGCTTTTGCTTGACCAGAACTGGCCACACATTTCTTTTCTTCCATTTTGTCTTTTAGTGTCCAGGCAGAAATAGTGATGCTGGGCACCCAGATGCCATATCTGCTCAAATGTTGTATTGAAATCAATCACTGTCTACTGTGAGAAACCTGAGGCTATTCTGCCGAACAGACCTTGAGAATACCTTATTCAGGTGGCCAGGGTAGGGCTGGCACTCTCAGATCCAAACCTGGGGGCGGATGAGCGAGGGAGGATCACCTGGGTAGGGGAACCCAGGGATATGCTCGGGGAAATGCTCCAGATGAGACAGGTTATTACACCAGAGAGGACGATGAAGTCCTTGAGGCTTTTATAGGCTGTTCCAAATTAAATCCCTTTTTCCACAGTCATTCTCCCTTATCAAAATCCAACAACCTCCCTTGTCTGTGAAACCAATTAGACCTGAACAGCGCTACCGTGGGTAACTATGTCTCAGAGAGTCACTAGTTTCCGGTTACCTACCAGAATGCTCCCAGTCCTTCTCCCCGTCCCTCTGATTATCATTTTCCCATCTGAGCTCACCACAAATCCTAGGACTAGAGATGTGCTTTCTTTTGACACTTTTTCCCCATCCTGCTCAGCAGGATATTTAGAACCTCTTACCCTCCGCCCCCTTTTCCAGGACAAACACTTTTCCCATACCGTGAAAAACAGACTAACAACCGAGCCGTTTGCCTGACTCTTGTGTTGGGACATGTCAGGTAATCAATAATAACATACACCTGACGGCCCTTTCCTTTCCCCACAGGGATAAAAGGTGGAGCATGAGAGCACACTAAGAGCAAGGCAGACCGCACGACAGCACAGCTATCCCAGGACGGCAGTTCAAGAGGAGGAGAAAGGTGGGGAGAACCGAAGGGGCGACAAGGAGAGAAGCAACCTTGCCCTTTCCGACCCAGTCCCACGAAGCATTCCTGAAGGGAATACAAAGACCGCGAAAAATAGCCACCATGTGCTGCAGCAGATGTCAAGGTTACACAAAGCCCTCCTACACTGATGATCAGGACAGGGAGAGATGCTGGCTACTATGGTACCTGCCTTGAATCCAGAAACAAGAAAAGCCAACCGGTTCATCACAGCCGGTGAGTTGAGGGGAGAACCAATAAGAAACCTAACTGTGTTTGAACAAAAGTTACAAATGGCAAATTAAGGGAAAAAGCTAAGAACTGTTAACTCCTCAGGGGAAAACCAGCTGCAGAGGGGTCCAGCACCACGTGGGTGCTCACTCAAGAGACTCTGGTTGATTCCCCCATTTTTGAAACTGATACCAGGAGGCCTTGCGAGAGCCGAAAAGAAAAGGTGAAAGTGATCATACAGAGGTCTAGCAAAACTCGCTGTAAAGTCGTAAGTCTTTGAACATCATGTAAGTGGAAAGCTAAGGGAAGTGAATCCCGCATAATAGGAAAGTAAAAAGTAACTGTGCGGTTGGCAAACGTCAACCCGATGGAGGGATGCCTGCAGAACGGGGTGAAGCATGATGTCCCCATGAATACTGACACGAGTGAACCAGACGGAGGGAGGTCTACAGTGAATTGTTTAAAAAGACATTAAGATTTGTGAATGCAGCATTTGAAATGGTTTGGCATGAAAGCCGTAGTGAACCCGATGGCGGGAGGCTAACATATCGAGAAGGATCTGAGCCCAGAAGGGATTTGGGGAGGCGGATCAAGGTGTAAAAAGCTGTCACCCGATGGCACGTGAATACAGCAGATGTAATCTTTTAGAATACAAGCCATAGTGAACCTGACGGAGGGAGGCTGACATTCGGAAGGGGTCTGAGCCCAGAAGAGGGGGGCCTGGGTGAAGAATCATCACGAAAAAGTGCAATCGGGAAGGAAAATTTGGTATTTTGAATATATCAGGCCTTCAGAAGCAAGAGACTTAACCACCAAAGGTCCTGAAATCACTAGGAGCTTTTATGGATCTGACCACGAAAGAGGGGGATCCAGGGGTGAAAAATGATCGCCCAACGTTCCTACGGAAAGGAACATTAGTTTGGTTATTTTGAATACATCAGGTCCTCGAAGGCCAAATACTTTTTTTGGTATAAAAAATACTCAACCATCGAAGACCCTGATACCTGAGAAGGGAACTGTCGTCTCGTGCTGGGAAAGCTTGAGAGTGTGCTGTACTCGGGAGTCCCGTCTTGTCCTGTGCCCTAATCGTGGGGAAGGGAGACCCTGGGCTACCACATCCTGACTTATCATTTGTGAACACTTCTTTCTTTCTTGTGAACACTATCCTACACTCTTTTTGTATTAGTTGTAAGGATTGGCAATAGTTTTTATTTTTTATTTTTTTTAGCATAGGCCCTTTATTTGACAAGCCGCCACTAGGACTGCCTTATTATTTGGTCATAGCTTGCTCCCATCTTAGATTTAGGTTAGGCGTTTTTCCAACCTACCTATGCTTTTAATAAACACACTTGAACTGTGATCACTTGTCTCTCTTTACTGCTGCCACCATGAGTTTCGTGCACCACCCTTGGTTGAAAAGCTTTGCACCCCCTCCCCCTTGCCATCCGTCGGGACCTCCCCCTGGGTGCAACTCCAGAGTTTGAAGACGACTGGTCTCGACCGTCCTATTACCTAGTAACTGATTTGAGCACTGCATCCTACAGTACCATAGGTATAGGTAAACACATTTAACTTAAGACAAACATGACCAGTCGCTCACTTGTGGCTATTAATCCTTTCCTTCAAAGTGGGTTTGCATGATTTGAGGGCACGATGTTCGCCCAATTATCTATCAAAAGGTTGCAAAGCACAGTTGATGCACTCTTTTACATGCAAGTATCAAAGAACAGGCGTGAATGAACCTTCACTTTTGGTGGCTCATAACTATGTATCAAAGTGCCTATGAAGTAAGGTGCCTAATTGTGATGGTTTTAACCAACGTAGACACTATAGTTTAAAAGTGAGGGTAAAATATTGTTTCCATGCAGATCTACAGTTGCAAATGGGAAATGGAAGCTTAAAGTGGCTGCCATCTTTAGAAAGCTGGCATTGGGACAGTTTGATCACTGCCTTTGGCTTCTCAATAACTGCGCACAATACCGACTCGACATGGTTTTCACCGTTAATTCTGCAGGAGTTCATTTGGCCCATCCCTAAAATGAAAAGCTGCTCCGGGAAGGCAGCTGTGATGCATCTTTTTGATGCACCCTAAGCAGATTCTTGAGCAATCTGAACGTATGTGGCAATACTCATTTGCTTTACTTTCCAAGAAAGCGGAGCAAATTGCGGCTTTCCAAGAAAGCAGAACAAACATTTGCTTTGGCAAAGAAGCCATGACTCAAGCCAAGTAAGCCATGGCAGAGAAAGTACACTGGTGCGTTTGCCAGTGGCAGAGCCAGGGGAGTGGCAGGGGGGGCACGCCCCCTAGCCTTCTGCTGGTGCCCTATTATCCACCCTGCCCGCTGACCCCCAAAATCAACTACTGCCACCAAACCTGCCGTTTGCACATTAAAAATGGTGCACACTGTACACAAATATTCAGAGCAGACCCTTCTTCAGCAGCCTCTGTTACGTTGCTGGAAAGCCTTACATGCCAACTTAAACTTAATGTAACATTTCAAAAAACATTTAATATTCATATTCCCCAAATTAGTCGGGAATAATAACTGTTGCTTCTTGTGCAACAAGCACAAGAAAAAAAGTAGTTTTAGTTTGTAAAATGCTTTGTTTTACATACTTGCTGCATGGAAATTATTAGGTTTTCTATCCATGCCTTCACTGCCCATTGTGCTTTGCCTCAGCTATTCCTCGTCTATCAAATTAATAGGAGAAGAGTGGGCTCTAAGATGGAACACTCATGTGCTGAGCTCGGTTTGGTCTGATGGTCTCCTATTTATCTGTGCAAGGTCACAGGTGGGAAAAGGTGAAGCCAACACCTTTTGCAACGAAATAGCCAGAATTCCTGGTTACCTTGCAGCAAATAAGTTTGATTGGATCTTGTGGCTACAAAGATTTACACGCTGAATGCAGTGTGTGAAGGTGTGATTCTTTAATATTCATAAAGTTGACACATGGTCTAAAGAGTGGTCAGCGACACGTGTTTCGAACGCGAAGGTTCCTTCTCAAGGCTGATAGATATGAAAAAGTACATACAGCATAGATGAACAATCAGCACATAGTTAAAGTATGGCGACATTTGTTATTCATTGTGCATGCGTAGATGACAAAGTGACATAGTGAAAAGTTCAATTAAAAATAAAATAGATCAATGTGTTGTTGTTCGTCATTAGGTGTGTGTATAAACAGAGCGTCAACAGGGTTTACATGGTCATGGTTGAATTAGATAATTATATTCATGGAGAATCAAAAAAGAGGGTTGAACAGAAGGTGGTGGACGAGAAGAGAAAAAGACGAATTAGTATGGTAATGGGTAGGTATGCATAACTGAATTGGCTAGTAGGTTCTAAGTGCTTTAATATAGCCTTCTAGACCGAGGGAGGGGTCGTTATCGCGTCCTCGGGCCATACTTTGGGGAAGGGTCATTCTCCCAAGCGATAATGACATTTCCGAAGTCTATAAGCCTATTAGCACATGGTGGTAGCAGCAATACATGTAGTGAATTTATAAAATGGTGTTTTAACAGTGAGTAAACTACACTGACAATTAGTGGATTATTTTGCAGTATTTGAATACATTTTTTGTCTTCATAGGTTAAGCATTTTAATTGAAACTTGGTGGACCTGAGACAGGTTTAAGATAAGCATGCATTAGCTGCCATGTAAAAGTAAACGGTTTCTTTATTAGAAAAGGAAAGCATTTTCCAATGTTTTTAACTTTCTCTTCATGTGTTAAATAAGATGTTGTAGCAAAAACAGCTCCTGCCAGTAAGGAAGTGTCTTGTTGAAACAAAATCTTGCCTGAAAATTGCGTTGTTTCCCGGTCTACTTCTGAAGATAGAATGCAGTCAATACCAGTAGTTATTGCATTCGGATTGGCCGAGAGGAGGTCAATAACTATTTCCATCTGCAAATAGATGTTATTACTCAATTTACTGGTACTGCCATTATTGGCTTTGGAAGAATGTAGTTTTAAGTCGGCCTTTCCGGGATTTGAACCTGTTTTCCACAGGCTGAACATTGATGAGGAGAGTGTATAACCTCCTGAGCTATTTCTCTGGATTTGTGTCTTCCAACTATTAATGTTCATCTAAGTCAATTGTAAAAAGGTGATGGAGACGGTTTAAGAGGTATGGGATGTGCCTGTAGGCAGTCATGTAATTTTCATTCTACGTTCACCTGTTGGTGCTCTATCCCTTGCCTAACCTTCTTCCAAAATGATTTCTTTAGTACATCAAACTTCTTCAAAAATTGCTGTTTGCCCAAAAGTGGACTCTTCCCTCTACCTGAACCTCCCCCATCTACCCTGCTGGGATGTTGGTTTCCTTTTCTTCATTTTATAGAGAGTTTCTAGAATGACTGGTGTCGGTACATCCTCCCCACTGCCATTTGTGTCCCATATCGATGACCATCATTCTGAGCGGTGCCTGCTGAGATGAAGGGAGTCCTCATGAGGTCAGCAGCTAGGGTGCAGACTTCCTTCGATTACCAGTAGTGTACTTCCTCATCCAGTACCTCCTGCTTCTAATGCCATTCGTGAGTTCCCTTCATCTTACCAGGCGTTTCCCCAGAATATAATGGAGGATTATGCAAACATTGAATATGGATGCATAGCTGTTTCATAAAGTAAGAATCGAATCTGCAGACCCTTGGTAAAAATGAAATTAATTGGGCCTGGAGAATTTGCTTGAGGGAGACCTTATTCTTTTGGGGTACGGTTACATTTAAAATGATTAATTGCTATTCTCTTTGGGATCTTTTGCTCTGGCAAGCAGTTTTTCCTGCTTTCTCAGAACTAATGCTACTAAGTTCAAACTGCTGTGGCTGGATTCAGATGACAACGGTCTCAATCCGAAAGTATTCCCAAACACCAAACCCACACACTTGTGTTCTTTCTGGCCTCCAACTTATATTGTTATTTGCACCTCCGTGTTTGAGCATTTCTTAACTCTACTTTTTTAAATTGCTCCTTCATGCTGGGAGATCCTGCTTGCTCAGCAGCACCCAGTGTAGTCAGCTGGTTTGTAGAACAATTGGTAACCCCCATGTAGATACTGGATGTATCCTGCTGCCATGTTAAGGTTTTCAATCGGGTGGGTGTACCTACAATGAGGATCTCAGTTTTTACATCATTGAGGTTAGTAGCCATCCAATTTTGTATGATGGCATATATTTTGTTGATGGTAGCAGAATCCTGTTCATGGTCACCTGTGATGGGGATGAGGATGTATCAGCGAAATTGGTGTAAATAAAATCCCATTGTATCCAGTGCTGCAAAAAGGAGTTTGGTGTAAGCATTGTGTAAGGTGGGGGAAAGGCAAGATCCTTGCGGGATGGGGTCTGCAGCCTCATCGCCAATGGAAACTCTTGAAGTATGTTCCGATAGGAATTATTTTACCCATGCAGTGGCATCTGAAGAGAAGTTGAAATTTTTTGACGGCGCATTACAAAGTTTATCATGGTCCACTAAATCAAATGCAGAAGACAGGTCGAGTAAGAGGAGGATGCACAATTTCCCAGAGTCTCTTATGGTGTCCATCTGGATTTTGAGGTGTAGTGCTTGGGCCGGAATCCTGATTGTCTCCTAACCTAGATACTCTTGGTGTAAGCAATTTTGTCAACTGTTTTTAGCAGGAATGTAACTGTAGTTATGGGTCGGTAATTGGTAGGTATAGCAGGGTCCAACGAGGGTTTCTTCATGAGAAGGGGTTACCCAGGCTTCTTTGATACTGGCGGGTACCGAATTGGACGTGAAGGAGGCATTTATGAAGTTAGTAATGATGGGAACTAAGCCGGGGGAACAGAGTTTGACACTGACAGGCGACTATGACACTGACTGCGCTACTCTCATTAACATATACAGCACAATCCAAATGTGGATGGCTATTAACAGCCTTTGTCATAACTCAGACAAAACTGAGCTCCTTCTCGTAGGATCCCCTGACACCCTCAAGAAACTTGACTCGCAGTTCAGCCACTTTACCATTGACTCAATCAGAATCCCTGTACTTGACACGGTAAAAACACTAGGCGTCTACCTAGACTCTAACCTATCTATGACCAGACAAGTGAACGCGATCGCCTCCTCTGCTGCCTACCATGCAAAACTCCTCAACGCAATCAGGCCTTTTCTATCCAAAGACACCTGCACCAACATAGTCAGAGCCATAACTGGCTCCCGGCTAGACTACTGTAACGTTCTCTTCCTAGGGACCTCCAACAAAAACCTCGAGAAGCTGCAAGTAATTCAGAACAGCGCCCTGCGTGCTGCACAAGGCATTACCAAGAGAGAACACATCTCCACTGCCAGGAAAGCGTCCCATTGGCTCCCCATAAAGGAAAGGATTATATTCAAAGCGCTAAGCATCACCCACAAATGTGTCCATCTCTCAGCCCCAGCGTACCTATCCCAAAGAATCCACCCGGTCCCTTCCACAAGACCCACCAGGACACCCTATGCCAACTTGCTCTCAGTACCCAGGGTAAAAAGAGCTAGAGCAGGTGGCGCCAGCTTCCCTTACCTCGCTGCTCTACACTGGTACACCCTTCCCACCTCACTGCGAGCTGAACCTTCACTGACTGCTTTCCGCAAAGCCATGAAAACTACCTTGTTCACCTAACCAACTTCACATGCTCATACTTTAATGACTAACATGTATGATGTACCATGGTGTTTGATGTACCTTGCTTGATGATTCTCCCTATTGCTTAACTCAGGGACCGGCCTCACTGTAACCCGAGGCACAACATGTACCTGTAACTAAGTTCCCTTACAAGTAACAGCGCCACAATGCCCCTGGGCTGCCTGCGCGCTATATAAATGTAATAAATAAATAAATAAATAGGCAAGCAGGGAAGATGTTGCAATTAGAGGGTTTCAGCATGGATAAGATGTTCAGAACCTGGTCTCGGGAGACAGTGGTAAAATTGAATTGGGGTGCTGTTTTGCCAGTGCCGGCATTGGTTTCAAGGGAGGGCATGCTTTTATTGGCCAGTAGATTTCTTTTCGCTAGTATTTTCTCTTGTAATGTGATGATTTTGGAGGCTAGTACATTCTGGATAGTGGTGCACCAGGCTTTGCTTGAGTTGATGGAGGCAGGGATGCGGGCTTCCAGCTCTGAGTATAGCAAATAGTTCTTTGCTGTTAGAAGAGGCATTATTTATGTGCTTGTTCAGGGAATTCGCTTTGGGGGTTATAACTGCTGATTTGTAGTTTTTATTAGCTACCAAGAGTGCATTCGGAGTGGCCGTAGTCGGGATCTTTTTATGTAGATGCTCTAACACTCTTTTATTACGTAGAAGGACCATGAGCTCTTCATTGAACCAAAAGTTGCTTGGTTTGGTATTTTAGACGTGAGCGGGGCTACTGCATCAATGGTTGATATCAGACCGTTGGGGTAGATCAAATAAATACTCTCGGGGTTAGTGCTGGATATTGTGTGGATCTTGAGGGAGTTGAACAAAACAGGGATGAGACTTTCTGCTGAGAGTTTGAGGAATTTCTCACCGTAATGGGGCAATGTGAGGGTTGAGGTACACCCTGGGTATTCAGTGCCAAAATATTGAAGCTTAAGTAGTGATACGACCAAGAGATTTTGGAAATGCATTCTAGTGTTAGATTGGTATTTAATGTTAGAATCCAATCCAGGATTCTACCTTTGGAGTGGGTGGGGAAATTAACAATTTGGGTAAACTGCATTTCTTGTAGAGCCGTGTAGAATGCAGTGGCTTTGTGGTCCAATTGGTCATTGAATCCAAGGTTAATGTTGCCTAATATTATGAATTTGGTGTTAAGTTTAAGGAGGGGGTGATGAGTGGGGAATGTCTAAATCGGGGGTGGTTGGCATTATTTGGTGCTCTGTAGATAATAAGGAAGTTGATGGTGGTTTTAGGGCCGGTTGTGAGTTTGAGTAGGAGGAGTTCATAGCCAGCTATTGGGTCTAGTGTGCAGGTTTCGAATTGTATTGTGGCTTTGGCTATAATTGCTACTCCTCCTGTGGTATCTTGGCAGTCAGCCCTGAGGATGGTATGGTCGGGCAAGATAGTCAGGGCCAGAAGGGGACCGGAGCCTTGATGTAGCCAAGTTTCCCTAACGGCTACAAAGTCTAGCTGTTGGTCCAGGAGTATGTCATGTATGCCGAAAGCATGCGCTCCTCAGGATCGCGCATTCAATAGAGCGAGCGCCTTGAAGGTTGGCGTTAGGCTCTAGAGGGGTGAGGGCAGAGCTGTAGGCGTGGCGGCATGGAAGCTGTAGAAGGTCTGCACCATGGGTCGAGTGGGATCCTGGTCGCACTGTCGTGTGGTGGCGGCATCGATCTGTGGCTCGGGCTGGGGGGCGTTCTGGTCGCCATGAGGGGTGAGGAGCAAGGTGAGAGGTGGTAAGCCCTTGGTTGGCTGGTAGGGGAGATGCAGGTACGTTTGTGCGAACAGTCTCACTACCCTAGTGGTCCTCGGGATGGGGCAGGTGGTCGAGAGAGCGGGTCTTGGGATTCTTGAGCTAAGACGTTCACGGCATGCTGTTCCTAGGCATGGAGCGGTAGATCCTGGTGATCTAGTAGGACTGGTGGGGGTCTTTCTGACTGGGTTGATTGGATGTTTGGGTCCTATTGCTTCTGTAGGCCGGGAGATTATTGGTAAAGAATGGCAGGGCCAAGTTGCTAGGTGTGGGAAGGGGGATGTTTTCGGTAGGAAGGGTGTTGGGCAGAGGAGAGGGTGGTGACTGGGGCATCAAAGTCGAACTAGGCAATTTCCAAGCTGAAAGAAGGTCCCTGCTGTGCAGGGCAGAGGTCTAGCCAAGTTGTGGTCAGTGATGGGGCTATAGTCGGTCACCTGCATGGTAGTCCTGCTACTGGGCAAAGGTTGGGATCGAACAGTAAACCAAGAATGCAATGTGAAATTAGATTAGCAAGAGCTAGTTGCACATAGCACGGTTTGGGTTATAGCGGCAAACACTGTATAATATACGCTGTGAGGGCACCAATGATCAAAGCGACGGACCAGGGTTAGATAGCTAGCACTTGGCAAAATATGGTAAGCTCAGGATTGACACTAACTCCTAGGGTGCAGTATGCTTTAATGTCTATGCATCGTTCATCATTGACGGCACCACAATCCCAGTTCTTAAACAAGTTAAAACACTTGGGGTTTACCTTGATGCAACGCTTACCATGTCTAAGCAAATAAACACCCTAGTCTCATCCACCTCCTACACAGCCAAGCTCATATCTCTCCGTCGCAAATTCCTGACACCAGATAACTGCATCACACTAGCACGCACACTTATTCTCTCAAAGCTTGATTACTGCAACATCCTTTTCCTAGGAACGTCGAACACTAACCTAGCCAAACTCCAACTCATGCATAATAAAGCCCTTTGTGCTGCACTGGGCATGAAAACATCTGAGCCCATCTCCGACATCAGAACACAAAATCACTGGCTGCCCATTAAAGCTAGGATACTCTTCAAAACCCTTAGCATCACCCATAAATGCATTAACTACAAAGTCCCTCCTCAATACAATCACTAAGAAAACCCAGACCAGCCTCCTTAGATCCAACAACAGTGACAACCTCTAAATCCCACAATACAAGAGAGAAAAAGCAGGGGGCAGCAGTTTCAAAGTACTTGCCCCTAAGCACTGGAACACCCTACCAATCAACATCAAGAAGGAAACATCCTTCCCACACTTTAAACAATTGCTCAAAACTAGGTTATTCAACCAGTTTTAACACAGCTTAGTCGCCCGTCTCCCATACTATCTCTGTATCCTCATTCTATATAATTGTATATTACTGTACATATTGTAGAAATGTAACCAAAACTGTACTACCTATCTGTAAAAAGCATCACTAATACTGTACCTGATTTGACTGTAACTACGCCGTGATACCTCAGGGTCTGGGCGTATAACAAATGTAATAAATAAAAATAAATAAATCTAGCGCCAACAACAGAAGGGCAATATACTTTGTGTTAGAAGCAATGAGCAACATGCAGCATGGTAAGCATTCTAGCTGCACCCAAGGCCCTGAATGTAGTGGATTAACACTGGTGATTGAAGTTCAGCATGATTGACATTTACACAGCAACCTGATTGAGACAGTATGATCTGTGTTAAAGTGGTGATCAGGATGCGGCACTCTGGCATCAACTCAAGTACAGTAAATGGTGGATGTCTAATGATTAGTACTAAGCGACATGAGTAGCAGCTTCGCAGTAAATGCACAGTGCTCTGGGTTAAAGTTGGTGAGCAGGATACATAAAGGTTGAAAGTCTTGCTATAAACAGGATACGGTATGCAGTGGATTAATACTGGTGAATACAGTGCAGCAGGAGTAATATTCTATCAGCAATCAATATAGGTTAATACTGTGCATCGTGATTTGCATTGTAACGATGGGCATAATGCAATGTATACAGGATAGTACAATGGAGCAGTATATTAAAAAGTTTGTAAACTGGGCTGCAAAACGGGGATACACAAATGTCTGCATTTGTTGATGCGATAAGCAAGGGAAGAACAGGGGTGTGCTCACATGAGGGATGGCGGTTGGTGGCATCTTCGGTGGAGGCAGTAGAAAGGAGGCATTGTTGAAGTGTACAGAGCGGGGGATGGTCCAGGCGGGAGTGCAATCAACGTTTTCCAGTCTGTGCATAATTTAAATAGCTCTGTTTAGATAGGCAAGTGAAGGCTGAAAAGGATAGCGCTGGGGGACAAGTTATAGTTAGCGGGAAGCAGTACCAGCTAAGCTCGGAGGGGTGCTCCTCGGGCTCAGTCAATGAGTTTAACTGTAAGGCTTGGTGTATGCTGCGGTCTGGATACGATGGGCCAGACGGTCGCTGGATCCTGCTCCAGGCTGCTTGTGGTTCGAACAGGCTCTGACAGGAGCCTTTGAATTTGGGCCTTAGATGGGAGGGCCGGCTTTCGCCTGCAGGTCCTCCCGATAGGCTAAAGTAAGATCTGGCAGCCAATCATTTCAACAAGGCAATCTCACTCCAGGTAGTGGGAAACAACAGTGATTAGGCGGCGGCCATCTGGGAGGTCAGCAGCCATAATAAACTTCAGAATATCGGTCAAATCCGTTTCTCTAATCAAAGGTTATAAACAATAGAATTTTCTTGAGGTCCCTATGGGTGTCCGAATCACCTTAAGTACAGGGCGGCGGGCGCTGCCCTATTTTGTATTTATATTTCTCCATTGTTAACAATATTGTCTAATGCTATATCGCTTTTGAAAATCGATATATATCCCCAAAACTTGATGCATCACCCAGCCCTAGTTCATACCATGCCACCCTTTGTCCAACTCCTTCCTCCAGCACGCCACAGTACATACACTCAATCGTGCTGGGAAATGCCAACCAACATCATGCCTAATCGCCATGGGACTTGTGAGTTTGGCTGAAACACAATTATAAAATGTTACAACAGTTGCATAATAAACCAATGAGGTTTGACACCGATTCACCATGCCTAGAAGCAATGATGGTCTAGATGTTTGCAAACAGTGTGTGTGCCCCTCTAATTTAGAATGAACAGGGCCAGACTTACCTTTCTATGAGCTGGCGTCCACTCAGGAGGGGTTTACAATCACATTATAACTTGGTAGTGGAGAACTATCCATTTGCGTAGAAGTCTGGTCATGGCGGCAACAACTTTCTAGCACTGATATTCTAGGCAATTCTCCACTGACCAGTACACATTTCTACCATGTTGGGTGTCATAATTGAGATGCAACTGAGGTGCATTGTCTTTCTAAGCACAGAAATCAAGGGTTCACATATGGATATGCCCAAATATAATGTAAGGTGAAATCACAACCATTTAAACATTTGCCAACATGTGGGAGCCTCTCTAATGAGAATGGACAAGGCCAAATCACATGTTCTGTTGGATGGTGCTCACCCGGGAGGAGCTACAATTCTGTTAGTGTATTGTTCCCGCCAGGGGAGAAATAGCCATTTGCATGTTGGTTTGGTCTATAATTATTTACAACTTGCACTTGTTTTGTAGTTGCTTACACTCCTTGTTATGTCTCGAGTCCTAGGTCCGGATGGCTCGCAAACTGGCTTCCTGTATGGTGTCCAACTTCCATTCCACATCTCAAAGAAGCAGAAGAGAACATGCTCAAATGTAGGTCTTACTTCTGTTTGTACTATAGTATGTGAAACGCCTAGAACCAAGCCTACATTGGTGAACACATGTCTATTGTAACATTTTAAAAGCTGGTCATGTTTTTTATATTTTTGGTTGGTCTATAAACACAACATGCTATGTCATCTTATAAAAACTTGCATGAACTATTTTGCTGATCAACATATCAGGTTCCAGGAGGTCATTAGTCATTATTTGAATGTAATCCCTAAGCATTAGCTTGGTTGTACTAAAAATGTGCATCAGCAGTGTCTTTTTAAAATTGGCTTTTAATATGGGATTCCCCTTTAAGAAAATAATACTTGCTTTCCCTGGCCTCACCACCTTGCTAGCACAATGTTTGTCACCACTTGACATGTGGAAGCCTGTCTGAGAAAGGCAAGAAAGTCAGAAAAATACCATGCAGCTCCATAGTAAGGCTCAAAGTGAGGAGATCCTGTTAGGAAAATCTAGGAAAAGTAAACTCCACTTGCGTTTCTTCTGCAAGAAAGCCTTTGCATCCCTGATGAGACATACATGATTAAATGAACATCCATGGGGGGGATCTACTTTTTCAGGCTGTTGCTTCTGTCCTGTACTGTCTGCTATGGCACCATTGGAGAAAAACATATCTCAAGTGCCAGTTGGGCCGAGGAGGCCTAAGGTGGCCCCTCTGAAACTGTACAAGAACTTGAGCAACAACTATAAATAGCAGACCACCTTGCTCACACTGAGGAACTCCAAATTGGTCTATGCTGAGTCCTTCATAGAATCGATAAGAGAAAAGAGCGAGGGAAAATGAATGGAGGGTGTAATCCTCAAATATTTGGTTGACTTGATGCAAGACAGACAAGCGGATCTTCTTGGATGGGGTTTGGGAAGTTGCTTTGTGGTCCACAACCCAAAAGCAAGCTAAGGCCCTCTCAGCAAGTACATCCTGAAGAACCCCCAAAAGGGGCAGAAGCCAGCATCAAAGGTCCAAGACAGCCCTCCATCAGCTCTCACTCTTTGGCTGGAGAGATCTTAGGGGCGCCTCGACCAGTAGACTCAAGGGAAAGGGCCCAGGATCCCCCAGAAGAATCGATCTCATCCTCTGCAGTACCATCTTGTATACCTGTGATCTTAGGAGTTGCCACAGTGAGACAGACCCAGAGTGAACCCGTAAAAGCCCTAGTGGCTGAAGGGTTACCAGATCTGCTTGATCACCTGAAACGCATCCTGCCAGAAGAAAACCCTTCTCCATGTTCTATCAGCTAAAAAATAACAGAGAAGAGACGACCTTAGCAAAGAAATGAGAGTAAGCAAAGAAAACAAAAAACATGAAACCAAAGACATTGAAACCCTGTGGGTCGCAAAGTTTTTTGAGAAACCTCAAGAATGTGTCTCCAGGCGTCCCGAAAACAACAGGAAACATAAGGATAAAAAAGGTACCTTACAAACTACTGACATCCGAGTTCAGCGGCAGAAAACCTCTAAAATACCAACACCATCTGGAGATGCCCTGGAAGAAGAGGAGGTTGAGGACTCCTTGCTGGAACTGTCTGTGTACAAAGACGAGGATTTCAGTGAATCAGTGGAGGAGATTACTTCGGTTTTGGAATTAAACAATGAAAGACCCCCTGGACTGAGCAGCATCCAGATCACAGAAAACTGTTCTTCCCCCCCGTTTCTCACCCTGGCATACAGAAGAGCCAAAATAAGAAGAGAACGAACCGGAAATCCACTCCTCTAAATCAGACACAATTATGAACAAAGTCGAAAACTGATCCCCTCCCAGGGCAACAGATGAAGGATCTGCATGAAAGGAATCGGAGTGCGAAGGTGAGCCCTCTCACAGCGACAACAGGAGGGGCCCACTGTAACGCTCACCTGATTCTCGCAGAGGCGCCGGTCTTGACTGGGCGACTACCGTATCTTCAAAGGTGATGTGTAGCACCCGGTTGGCTCTTTGGGCTGGACCTCTGTGCACTGTATGCCTGACGTGTAGAGTAAGATGTCTGCAGATAGAAAATATGGGGTTAATGAACTGGGGTTATTGGGGTGTCCCTATCTCTTTCCTCTTCTCCTCTCCTGTAGACCCCCAAAGGTTAACGCTCTCACCTTAGGTAAGTGAATGCCGAGCTCTCCATCTGCCTCGGGGCAGGGTGCTGTAACCAATTTCTTCACTGGATAGGTAGCGCAGGCCTCTTGACTTCAGAGGACTGCTGTCCGTCGTTTACTGCACGAACGGTAAGTTTCGAGTCATTCAAATGTCTTTAAAGTCTTTAGTAATGATGTCTCTTGTTTTGCAGGGTTCCGGCGATGGCGGATGACGGGCTGAAGTGAGTTGAAGATGGAGCCCGTGTGATGAATAGAAGCGCCTGGAAGCACGTAAGTAAGCGCTTGTTGCCTGCTTCACTATGCGCTCTAACTGTCTTTTTATTTTGCAGGTACGAGTTCGGAGCGGCTGCAGGGTGCCGGAATACCCACTGGATTAGATGTGGAAAGGAGTAATGGCACGTGAGTATTAAAGTTCCCCAATGTCTTTAAACGCACCTTGTTTTGTCTTTCAGATGCCGGAATGCAGTGTGAAGACCTCCGGAGCGCACGAAGAGTAGGTAAGCCTTTGCCTTTCAGATGCCGGAATGCTAACCTGTTCTTTCTTGTCTTTATAGGTGTTGCTGAAGACTGGATTCAGGATGGTAAGCCTTTGCCTTTCAGATGCCGGAATGCTAACCTGTTCTTTCTTGTCTTTATAGGTGTTGCTGAAGACTGGATTCAGGATGGTAAGCCTTTTTCCTTAGGCCCAGGACCGGATGCAGAAGACACGATGAGCGTTCTGCTGCAGAGGTTGCAGAATAACGCAAAGCAAGATTCATCCACCGGGTGTGGTTTAAATAGCCTCCTGTAGTGCTTAGGTGTCTCCTTCCACAGCCACGCCTAAGTAAGAAAAGAGTTCCTGGTAAGAAAAGAGTTCCTGCCTTCCAGAAGAGTTCCAGTGTTCTGAATCTAGGGAGTGGCTCCAGCCCCACCCAACAGGAAAAGTAGTTCCAAACAGAAGGGGATCAGAGGCTCAACTGGCAGGCAAGTAAGCAGCATGGTCTGCTGAAGGTAAGTCCACCCAAGCATTATGAGCCCGGCGCTTCCAGCGCTGGGACTGGGCATATTTATGAGCCTGGTGCCACTGGCGCCAGGACTGGGTCCAAAAGGTCCCAATTGGGACTGGTTGGCACTCGGAACCTGGGTTATGGATCTGCTTCCAAGGGAGTTGGGAAAACCCTGACCTTTTGGAAGCAGAGATCATGACAGTACCCCCCCTCAAGGCCCCTCCCAAACCGGGCTTCTCCGGGGGTTTTGGCTTGTCAGGAAATGTTCGGTGAAATCTTTTGATTAGGCGAGGAGCGTGGACATATTCAGCAGGTTCCCAGGATCTCTCTTGGGGGCCGTAGCCTTTCCAGTCAATTAGGTAGAATAGTTTAGATTTGGAGATCTTGGAGTCCAGAATGCTTTTGACTTCAAACTCGAGTTCTCCATCCACTAGGATAGGTTTTGGAGATTTGGTTAGTCGGGTTTGAGGTTGCACGGGTTTTAATAGAGAGACGTGGAAGACCGGATGTATCTTCATGTGCGGGGGCAAGTCCAACTTGACCGCTACTGGGTTTACTATGGTAGTGATGGAATAGGGACCAAGGTATCTTGGGTTGAATGTGCGTGGCCCTTTTAGAGATAGATATTTGGTGGATAACCAGACTTGATCCCCTACTTGATAGTGAGGGGCTTCCTTCCGATGTTGATCTGCTCCTTTCTTGTATTGTTCTTTAGCCCTTTGAAGGTGAGAAACAGCTTCCTTAAAGGCTTGGGTGATTGTAGAATGCAGGTAGTCTACTGCTGGTGTTTCAAGATCTTGGAGGGGATCCAACTCCGAGGTTCGAGGGTGACTGCCGTACAAAAGAAAAAACGGGGTTTTCCCAGTTCCCGAATGGACAGAGTTATTGTAGGCATACTCGGCTATCCAAAGGATATCTTTCCAAGTTTTTTCAGTTTGTTGCAGCATGCACCGTAAATACTGTTCCAGAGTTTGATTGGTCCTCTCGGTTTGTCCGTCGGTCTGAGGGTGGTGACTGGTCGATAGTCTCACATCAATTTGAGCCGACCGACAGCAACTTCGCCAAAAATGAGAAATAAATTGACTACCTCGATCCGAAATTAGAACCGAAGGAAAACCGTGCAGTCGGACGATGTTTTCGAGAAATTCTCGGGCCAGAGTTGCTGCTGTTGGCAAGCCTTTGAGCGGAATGAAATGCGCCATCTTGGAGAATAAGTCCACGATTACTAGAATCGTATTGTATCCGGAGCATGGAGGTAGATCGGTGATGAAGTCCATAGAAAGCGTATGCCAAGGGCGAGGTGGGATGTCAATAGGGCGTAAGAGGCCTGCTGGTCTTTCCTTTTGACTCTTGTTTTGGGCGCATACTCCACAGGACATTATAAAGTCTCTGATATCTTTTTTCCAAGACGGCCACCAGAAGTAGCGCTTGATCTTTTCTGAGGTCTTGGCTATACCGCGATGACCTTCCATTAAAGAGTCGTGATAACAAGAGATTACTTTTTTCTGTAAATCTGTGCTGGGTAGGTATAATCGTTCTTGGAAATACAATAAGTTGTCCTTTACTGCAAAGTCCTTTCCCTGCAGATGCCAATTCTGTATGTCTGCTGGAGTTACAAGTTGCCTGGCTTTATCCTTAACTTCCTCTATGGATTCTGTGGCGATTACACCCAGAATTCTTTGTTCGGGAATGATTGGTACAGGTTTAGGGTTGACCAAGTGTTCTTCCACTCCCATCCGAGAAAGGGCATCGGCTTTACCGTTCTTTGTACCAGGTCGATAGGTAATTATGAAGTCAAACTCGGCAAAGAATAATGCCCAACGGAGTTGTCTAGAGGATTGGGCTTTTGCGGTCTTCAAATATTGCAGGTTTCGGTGATCCGTAATCACAGTAACGGTGTGTCGGGCCCCCAGCAGATAATGCCGCCAAGCCTTAAAGGCAGACTTGATAGCCAGAAGTTCCTTGTCAGTAATCGTGTAATTGATTTCAGGAGGCGAGAATTTGCGGGACCAAAATGCCACGGGATGCAACTGATTGGTTACCGGGTCCTTTTGTGATAGAACTGCCCCCATGGCAAGGCTTGAAGCATCAGTTTCCACGATGTAGGGGAGTTCGGGGCGAGGGTGTTTTAAGATTGGTGCAGAGATAAATTTAGTCTTCAAATCCTGGAAAGCTTGTTCCGCCTCGGTAGACCATTCAAAACGTTTGTTTTTCTTTAACAAGGCAGTGATGGGCTGGACTATTCGAGAGAATTCGGGGATAAACCTGCGGTAAAAGTTAGCGAAGCCTAACATGCTTTGCACACCTTTTACGGAGGATGGTGATGGCCATTTGAGAACTGCATCGACCTTCTTTGAATCCATACGCACTCCGCCAGGTGATAATATGAATCCCAAGAATTCAACTTCAGTCACGTTGAAAACACATTTTTCCAACTTAGCGAAAAGTTTGTGTTGACGCAATCTTTCGAGGACCATTTTCACGTGTTTCCGATGTTCAGATTCCGATGAAGAATAAACGAGGATGTCGTCAATGTAAACAACAACACATACATCTATGAGCTCTCTGAGGACATCGTTCATAAAATATTGAAAGGCGGCCGGGGCATTGCAAAGTCCGAAGGGCATGACCTGATATTCAAATAGCCCATACTTGGTGCGGAAGGCCGTCTTCCATTCATCGCCCTCTTTTACTCGTACCAAGTGGTAAGCTCCTCTAAGATCCAGCTTTGTATATATGCATGCTTTTCTGACTTGGTCCAGGAGTTCAGGGATCAAAGGTAACGGATATCTATTCTTAACGGTGATCTGGTTCAGGGAGCGATAATCGATACAAGTTCTAAGGTCTCCTTCCTTTTTTGGAACGAAGAACAAAGCTGAAGAAGCAGGGGACTTGGAAGGATGAATAAACCCATTTGCCAGGTATTGATCCAGGTATTGTCGAAGGTAAAGGTTCTCAGGCTTGGTGAGGGCATAAATTCTACTACAAGGAGGAGTAGATCCAGGTATCAGGTCTATCTGGCAGTCATAAGACCTATGAGGAGGTAGAGAGTTAGCCTGATCCTTCCGGAAAACATCTTGGTATTCTAGGTATTCGGGAGGTAACTGGGGAGTCTCTGAAGAAATTGCGGCCAGTGCAACACCAGGTGGAGGGTGACAAGTAGAGACACATTCTGGAAACTGGACCGTTCTTGCTCGCCAATCGATCAGAGGATTGTGTTTCTCTAACCAAGGTATTCCTAGAATAATCTAAAACTGAGGGGCCTTGATCACATCGAACACGATCTTCTCATGGTGTCCATCTTGACTTACTAGCGTCACCTCTTGAGTGGTATGCGTTACTGGCCCGGAGGCTATCTCCGTACCATCCACCGTAGTAATGACGTCCTTTACAGCCTTGGGACAAAGAGTTAGATTCATCCTCAAAACCATTTCATGATCCACATAATTGCCGATGGCACCGCTGTCGACGTAAGCTTCAATTGCATGTAATCGATCCGGATTATCAGGGCTAATGAGGACCATAGGTATCACGAAATGCGAGGTCACGGAACTGGTTTTCACGCTCGGCAAGAGGACCTCTATTCTTGTCGGGCGAGGTCGTTTCCCTGCTCAGAGTTTGTAACTTTGGTAACTGCAGCTCCTACTGCCTTCTTGGCAGGTTTCACCGGACAGTCTCGAAGAAAGTGCCCTGAGTTTCCGCAATATAGGCATAATTGCAACTGTTTCCTCCTTTCCCGCTCCCTTTGTGTTAGAGGACCTTTCAGACCCCCTATTTGCATGGGTTCCCCGGAGTCTACTCCTTTGGAAGGAGTTGGCGGTTTGGAAAATACTCGAGCATCAAACTTGGAACGATCGGCCTTCCTGTTCTGCAGCCTGTGATCTATTTGAACGACCAAGTCTATATAATCCGAACAGTCTTGTGGGGGATTCACTACTTGGGCTAAAACATCTTTGAGCTCTCCACGTAGACCTCTATAAAACAGCGTAATCCTTTTGTCCTCAGGCCATTGAGTTTCCACTATTAGTCTATTGAAAGATGCAATATAAGCCAAAAGGTCTTGATTACCCTGTCGCAACGAAAGAAGCTCATTGTCCAAGGCCTGCCCCTGTGAATGTCTTGCGAACAGTTTTTCCATACTAAGCTGAAAGGCTTGAAAATCATGGAGAACCGGATCATCTTGATTAACTAGAGGGATCGACCAGTCTGCCGCATTGCCACTAAGGTACGAAAGTACAAAAGCTACTTTTGCTTGATCAGTTGGAAAGGCTGCTGGCCGGCATAAGAAGTGCAACCGGCACTGATTGATAAATACTGCAAACCTCTTTGGGTCACCAGAAAATCGTTCGGGCGGAGCCAGAGGTACATTCCCAGGTAGGTTGATCTGCACTGGATTCATAGAGGATGTTGAAGGAAGATTTGCCCCTGATGCGGGTAACGGGGTCTGTCCGGCTTGTGACTGTAGCACTTGTCTAGCAAGATTGTCTGTTCTCTCCTTGGAAATAATTAGTTCCCTTCTTAGAGCATTCGTTTCCTGACGAGCTGCATGCACTTCTGCCCTTAGTTCCCCAAGTAACCGGGCTAGGGGGTCAGTATCCGAGGTTTCCATAGCGCCTGGGCGAGAGTTTTGCGGTAGGCTTTGCGTTCTGTAACGCTCACCTGATTCTCGCAGAGGCGCCGGTCTTGACTGGGCGACTACCGTATCTTCAAAGGTGATGTGTAGCACCCGGTTGGCTCTTTGGGCTGGACCTCTGTGCACTGTATGCCTGACGTGTAGAGTAAGATGTCTGCAGATAGAAAATATGGGGTTAATGAACTGGGGTTATTGGGGTGTCCCTATCTCTTTCCTCTTCTCCTCTCCTGTAGACCCCCAAAGGTTAACGCTCTCACCTTAGGTAAGTGAATGCCGAGCTCTCCATCTGCCTCGGGGCAGGGTGCTGTAACCAGTTTCTTCACTGGATAGGTAGCGCAGGCCTCTTGACTTCAGAGGACTGCTGTCCGTCGTTTACTGCACGAACGGTAAGTTTCGAGTCATTCAAATGTCTTTAAAGTCTTTAGTAATGATGTCTCTTGTTTTGCAGGGTTCCGGCGATGGCGGATGACGGGCTGAAGTGAGTTGAAGATGGAGCCCGTGTGATGAATAGAAGCGCCTGGAAGCACGTAAGTAAGCGCTTGTTGCCTGCTTCACTATGCGCTCTAACTGTCTTTTTATTTTGCAGGTACGAGTTCGGAGCGGCTGCAGGGTGCCGGAATACCCACTGGATTAGATGTGGAAAGGAGTAATGGCACGTGAGTATTAAAGTTCCCCAATGTCTTTAAACGCACCTTGTTTTGTCTTTCAGATGCCGGAATGCAGTGTGAAGACCTCCGGAGCGCACGAAGAGTAGGTAAGCCTTTGCCTTTCAGATGCCGGAATGCTAACCTGTTCTTTCTTGTCTTTATAGGTGTTGCTGAAGACTGGATTCAGGATGGTAAGCCTTTGCCTTTCAGATGCCGGAATGCTAACCTGTTCTTTCTTGTCTTTATAGGTGTTGCTGAAGACTGGATTCAGGATGGTAAGCCTTTTTCCTTAGGCCCAGGACCGGATGCAGAAGACACGATGAGCGTTCTGCTGCAGAGGTTGCAGAATAACGCAAAGCAAGATTCATCCACCGGGTGTGGTTTAAATAGCCTCCTGTAGTGCTTAGGTGTCTCCTTCCACAGCCACGCCTAAGTAAGAAAAGAGTTCCTGGTAAGAAAAGAGTTCCTGCCTTCCAGAAGAGTTCCAGTGTTCTGAATCTAGGGAGTGGCTCCAGCCCCACCCAACAGGAAAAGTAGTTCCAAACAGAAGAGGATCAGAGGCTTAACTGGCAGGCAAGTAAGCAGCATGGTCTGCTGAAGGTAAGTCCACCCAAGCATTATGAGCCCGGCGCTTCCAGCGCTGGGACTGGGCATATTTATGAGCCTGGTGCCACTGGCGCCAGGACTGGGTCCAAAAGGTCCCAATTGGGACTGGTTGGCACTCGGAACCTGGGTTATGGATCTGCTTCCAAGGGAGTTGGGAAAACCCTGACCTTTTGGAAGCAGAGATCATGACACCCACGGTCCCGACAACAGGTTTGATCCCAGACTTATAGTCACACTTGAATATTATGAGCAGATGACGGCCTGATCCTAAAACACTCAAACATCATGAGCTAGTTACATCACGTATCCAAATTAAGAGTGATCAACACTGATGACATTAAGATCGTGGATTTTATTGATGGAAGAGAAAACGATAGAATAAACCTGCATATGGGCTCAACCTCCCTGACTTCATTGCTCTTGGAGGCAAACTCTGGGATTTGATCTAAGGAGAAGCGAAAACACAGGAAAGAAGTCGATTGAGAAGGCGACAGATGGCCATTTAAAATCAGAATCAAAAACGGTTGGATCCTATGCTGAAAACTTTAAGGAATCCCATCTGAAATCGCAGCCAGGCCCATCACTTCCACAAACTCAAAGCGGGGGACTGACCAGCAAGAACCAGCTATAGATCACCATACATGGGACAAACGCTGAAGACGAGCTAAGATCGGTGGTGATTCAAGAGCAGAAGTGAACCTTCCCTGCCACGAGGACCAGTCCTGGAGCTGGTTAGCCAGGGGTCTGAGTGACAATGAATAGAGCCAGAAGATCAAAGGATCAAGAAACCTGGAAACCGGGTCTTGGAATACTCTGGGCCATGCTTATGTTGGGGAGGAGCTAGCGCTTCAGTTAGTGCCTTCCTGCACCCCTCAAGCACTTTACAAATGAGGCAAGACTTCTAAGCACTATAGCACTGAGAAAGCTTTTTTCATGCAAACATAATCTGAGGCGTGGCCAGTCGCTAAATAAAGATAGTTAGGATTGAAATATAAGTGCAAACAACTATGTAGATGGATATATTTGTAAATCTGTTCATTTGTAGCTAGCTTTGCTGAAAGCAACAGTAATTTGAGGCTGTGATTAATATAGACTACAAGCAGGCTGGTAGAGAGCACGAGGTAACTCAGCAGCTGTTCCTGTCAATCACAAGCCAATGGAGACTAAAAAAGATTCAGCATGACAAAGAGTACTAGGAAAACAAGGGTTTTTTTTTAGAAATACCGGACCAAATAATATATAATTTTATGGAGTTAAGTGTTGAGATAATGGTGGGAAGATGTGTTCATGTATGAATGTTTAGAACATAGTAAATTATGCAGCATAATGTTATGTAGCCTGTCCCAAACGGAACCTGGCCATGCAACACTGGAGACTCTGCAGCATCCCTTGTATGGGAAGAACAACAGTTTTGAAGGAGCTCTGCTGGTATCCAGGGACCAAGTCAAGAGTATTTAAGCCCAATTCCAGCACCAGTCTTCAGGACTTGGGAGCCAGTCACGGAGGACAGAATGCTGGTTGGAAATGGCAGAGTCCTCTGCCATTTCCCCCAATCCTAATGATCTGTAAAGACTACATTTTTGTTATCGCTTGAAAGATATACTCATGGCTTTTAATTCCCTAGAGGGGTACATTTACTCTGGTTTATGGTGCTTATGCGTCCCCTGTATTTACGGGGTGCCCCTGTAAGTTGGGGTTCGCTTTCAGTGGTGACCGCGACGTGACCTCAGTCTTCCCCCATACTTTGTGAAGCCCCAGGCCAAGTCAGCCAGGCCCAACTATAGTGACCGGTCCCCTAAATAAAAAAAACACGTGTTTCCTGAGCGGTTTTAGTAGAAGCCATTTTAAAAGAAATCTTCTCTGCTCCCTGAAGCAGGGCATGGCACCAGAAAGACGGGCGAGCATGGGACTTCGTAACGGAGGAAAGTCAGGTGAACAACGCCCATGTGAGTATATACTCTTGCAAGTGATAACAAAATGGGAACATGTGAATGGTATTATGGACACCATATGGATGTGGAATATCCATAGGCATATGGAAATGGACTGCCCGTGGTAAAGGTGCACCAATTTAATACAAAGTATCACTGCCACCAGCCATTGAAGGTAAGCTTGTCACTGTAACAGAATTGTTAGTTTTAATGTGAAAGGGGATACATTTTATCTCCCTAGCACTCTTCATAGGGTGGGGTGTGCTGGTTTCACAGAATAAAATGTAAAAGGGATCCAAAGATCTTTTCTACCCATGGGAACTGTATTTCACCCAAGGTTAGCAAAAGAAAGTTAAAAGGGGAGCCCCTAGGGCAACCCAGCAACAACAGGCACTTATTGCCATTAAGTTGTTAAAGAGGATAACTTTAAAAATACAATATGTATAGTCTTAAAAATGACACCCATAAAAAGAGTTAAAGATTATGTGAGTGGCAAAAAGATTCCCACTCACTGAGGTATTAAGGAAAAATATCCCACTAGTAAAGGAAAAAGTTCTGGTGTTAACCCAGTTTAGGAAGGTTTACCAGTTCTGTGCAAATCTTATCTAACAGCAGTGGTTTACTTTTAACTACTATGGCGTGCATTAACCACAGGCTGCGTTCGCAGCTGCAGTAAATCACCCAAGTGTGCCATTTTTGTCAAAATGGCCCGGTCTTCTTTTTTTGCCATTTCTTTGTGGAAGGGTCCTTCTTGAGATTTACTCTGCGCGCCAAACCAGGTTTGGCCCCTTTGTTCATTTTGCCTTTGGCGGGATTCACAAGTGAAGCCCGCCTCTGGCTTCAGGGTGTCTGACTGGGGCAGGAAATGAGGGAGGTGCCCAAAACTCCCTGTGTTTAGTCTCTTAGAAGACAGGCTTGCACTCTTAGGTGATTGGCCGGCTGGCTGTCCGGCAAGGAAGCCACCCTGCTAGGTGAGTGACAGCTAGGCTGGAATGAATGGGAGAAACCTGCATAAAAAGCAAGGCTTTTTGGCTTGGAAGGCAGAGTTGACCACTGGACAAAGGAATCCGAAGAAGATCTTGAAGAGGACACCTGCTGCAAATCCTGGACCGTTGGTTTGCCCGTTGAAGCTCTGCTGCTGTGATAAAACTCCAAATTCGTATCGACAGAGAAGCCCCTGCAAGTACGACTTCTCACTTTTCAATTGGTGGGACCAATCAACTGCAAAGTAAGCCACCTGGACATCCTCTCGGAACTGGTTGAAATTCCACTGCAGTTGCTGCTGGAACCGAATAGCCAGGGAGAGGGACACCAGATTGTGTGTGTTGCTTTTAAGCTGGCCAACTCCGGACTCACAGGAAGCAGGACTGACCAAGTCGGAGCCCCCTCAACAGAGTGCGGCACCCCAGATGCAAGGGAAGCCCACCTCGACAGCCAGGAACAGCGGTCTTGCTATTTGTGGTAGTCGCAAGGAGCTGCAACACCGAAGTGCCACTTGTTTGAAGATTGCCGGCTACGAGCAGTGACCGTCCCAGTGCAAGAGTCCCCAGAAGTCTGCGCTTTTGTCGCCACGACTGAGGCCCAGGAACAGTAGGATCTGCAGAGCTGCACAGGAACAGAAGCCATCTGCTGCACTTTTCTTCAACATAAAGGTACTGGTAAAGTCTGAGAGAACTTACCTCTTGTTGTGCCCCCCTTGCTTGTCCTCGTTGGAGACTTGTCTTGGATGCATCTGTAGAGTTGCCAACAGCTTCTTTACCTTACAAGCCTAATCAGCTTGTGGCTGTACTTTACTTTTCTTCTTATTCTACAAAGACTTCTAAAACATTGTGCAAGACGTTTACTTACCTGCAAGAAGTGCTCCAGTTCAGCTTGACTTTTGCTAACTTAACATTGGCTGGCCTGGCTCCCTGAATGACTCTTCTCTCCTCTGCTTAATTGCTGTGTCTTGCTTCCAGGAAGGGGTTAACTATCTTTGCATTGGGGGGGTTACCAAAAGTACTTACATGCTTCAGAGTATAATTGTGATCTCTTGTTTTGCTCTGACCTATTCCTAAGATATTCTAAATGCAACGGTGAGATATTAATGTCCCCAGCACCATAGCTGTTGAAGTTACCCGAGGGTGTAGGTTGTGTCTGTTGGCGACCCCAAAGGGAGTGTGTATTTTGAAGTATATTTGTGTTGTTTTATATTGCTCCCTTCTAAAGAAGGCTTACTCTAAATAAATTGTTTAATCAAGAAACCTTGTTTGTAAGAGTCTATTTGAATACTTGTCGCTGTGAATCTCTGTGTAACTCCCCTAAAGCTCACATTGACCCCTCTTGAGATAAGCCTGGCTGCTCAACATGCTACCAACTTGTGTAGTACAGACTTGTACCAAAGGTTGGGTTCCTATTGCCAGGAGGTCAGGGTTGTTGTAGTGCACCCAAGGGTACTGCATACATTCTTGTCTAACATGAGTGCAGACTTTGTTCCAACAGACTTAGATCATTTTCATCTAGAGGTGTAACCTCTTTAGGCAACACTTATTCCATGCAAGGTTTTTTGATGGAGCGAGTCAAATACTTCTGTAACGGCACTTGGATATTGCTTAGGAATGCTCTGGAGCCGTTCAATTTCTGCTTTCGAGCTTGTTTCAGATTTATTTATTCTTTTTTTGTTCTTGTAGAACAATGCTCTTTCTTTTACGACCGGGCACTTCCATCTACAACAGTAGATGGTGAAAAAAGACTCTGCTTGCACAGTCCCAGGGTCCAATACAGCGCAACACCCCTGCCTCACTCACAAAAAAAAATAGAAACCTCTTACCCAAGACTTTTCTGCTCTTCTGCAATGTTACACACCTCCGCCAGAAGACAGGCCGCCCGAAGACTCCTACTTTTATATACAAACTCAATGCAAAAGTGTGTTCTTATACCTTTCCTTTACCCTTTTCATCTCCCAGATTCTTTTTATAACTTTACCTGTGTCTTTCATACAGGAAAATCTTCTGTTTCTTTCTACACTGCCTTGTGGTCTACGAACACACTATACAAATGGTCAAAATGAAATAAGCTCAAAATAATTATACAGTGTAATGCACACACAGGCAGTCCAACTTGGATCATTTACTTTTCTGAAGGTTTCGTTTACAATATGTCGTTTACTTTTTCTGGGAAATCAGCACCTGATTTGTTTTTTCACCCCTTTTTTTCTGCAGGTATCAAAAGCCCATACAGCAAAGAACATATTGCTATTTCGAATGGAAATAAAATCTGGACCTTGTCATTTACTCAGGCAATTTCAGACAAAACTCCACTTGTCCTCTTGCATGGCTTTGGAGGTGGAGTTGGACTTTGGGCCCTCAATTACGAAGATCTAAGCCAAGATCGAAGTGTGTATGCATTTGACATCTTGGGATTTGGCCGAAGCAGCCGGCCAGGGTTCCCTGCCAGTGCAGAAAAAGCTGAAGATCAGTTTGTGGATTCAATAGAAGAGTGGAGGATCAAAATGGGATTGGACACACTTATATTGTTGGGACACAACCTTGGTGGATTCCTGGCCTCTGCTTATGTGTTAAAATACCCTTCACGGTAAGTACTGTGTTGCTGGTCATCGACCAGACATTTTTAATATTGACCGCAAATTAATAGAAATACTGTGAAGTAAAGGGCTGTTTATTTACTGTGCATTTGTAAGGCGCTTATACAAAAAGAAATTGTTTCAAAGCACCGCTGTTTGACGTCTGTGTTTCATGTGAAAAGTGAGACTGAATACATTTGTAATTGGCAGTGCAGCTTTTTAACATCTGTTCTCTGTCAACGTAGATTAAAGAGGGAGACTGTTTCCAAATGAAATACTGAACTGTGTTAAGCTGTAGAAAGTCAAACTGAAGAACTTCTAGTTGGAGAATGCATTGACTTGGAATGGTCCTCCGTGTTAAAGAAAAAAAGTAACAATTCTTTTCTCAACATGGTTTATAGAAGGGATCTATGGTGACCAGACAAAATATCATAGAGTGGGGGATGAAGTATTGCTACACATTGAGTGGTTCTTCATTTTACAACCCCTGTTTATTCTCATGTTTAATTCGAAAATAATCAAATGTTTGTTTTTTCAGACTGACTGTTGGGAATGTGTGAAGGTACTTAATCTCTTTTGTTAAAAGATTGGATGAGATTTCATTTATTTGGTCAATTTCAAAATATTTGCATATGTTTCAGAACAGCACTTAGCAGTAGGTGAGAAGGGTATTATATTAAGAGGTTTGTGAAAAGTGAGTACCTTTTACCAGAAGTCTGAAAGAGGTTGATGCCTCACCCTTGGCTTCAACTACTAAGGCAAACTTTGATTTTTTTTTTTTTTTTAAATATTTTTATAAACTTTCTCTATCGTTTAACCATTAACCATTACAAGGCAAAAACAGATAAACCATCCCTCCTCTCACTCCCCCCACCCCTGAACGACTCACTAAATATCACATCCAAATAAAGAGGAAAAAAAATGCGGGGGGGAATTAGCCAACGACAAATTAGTTATTGCACTTTGAGTTTGCAGATATCACGAGTTGATCGTGCAGGAGCCCAGACTACTACGCCGCCCCCACATGTGGAGACCACAAATTGTCCATCACCGATCTGAGGCTAATTCTGGAGACTGCGACCTCTGGTCAATGTCTAGCAAGTATTGCCTGAAGGGAGGCCAATAATTGAATGGGCGGCTTGAGGTTGGTAGCATTGCGGCATATCTGGTCTCTTTGCTCACATAGCCTCATAGCGCCCAGCCATCTCAAAAAAGTGAGGGGGTTGGGTCGCCCCCACGTTCTCGCCACCAGATACCTAGCCACTGCAGTGGCCATTCCCAGCAGTTCCTTCTGAGTACGAGTCCACCCTTCAATTAGGGCAAGCAGCCAAGTTTCAGGTTTACAATCTCTGGCAGGGGGTAACATTTCGGCCTCTCCTATAGCGGACCAGTAAGACATGATGTGAGGGCAGCTCCACGCCACGTGATAGAAATAGCTGCTTCAATGCCACATCTCTTGCAACTACTGACAGACCTGGGGTTCTCGTGAATTATGCAAAGTCCTGCTTGACTCCATCGCAGGACGCGCTGTTCCTGGGATACCAGCTCAACAGTGTCATACCTGGCGTCACCGTTGGAGGAGATGGTAGCGCCCATCCTGAGCAAGGTGCAATGGATGCTAGCTCTGAAGATCGCCACAGTGAGGGCCATCAAGTCTCTGCTTGGCATGATGTCGTCATGCATTTACTTCATCCGGCTCTGCAGGTTACGGATGCGCCCATTGCAGGAGTTCCTCGACGCCCCTTGGATTCTGGTGTCCTGAAGTTTCCAAGACAGGATCGCGCTCGACGAGGGGTTCCGTTGGGCAATAAGGTGTTGGATTCTACTTGGACTCCACATTGTCATTTGATAAACAGGTCAAATCCCTGACTTCCACCACAGCCTATACGTGCAAGCTACTCAGAGCTGTCAAGCCTTTCCTCTCTGACGACAGTTGCCTGATCCTGGCTAGAGCTCTAATACTCTCCAGAATTGACTACTGTAATGCTCTTTACAGTGGTGCTAATAAAACAACCATCCACAAACTCCAAACCTTACAAAATAACGCTTTAAGAGCAGCCTTGGGTATAAACAAAAGAACACACATTTCCCCTATCAGACACCATCATAAATGGTTATCCACAGGCAACAAAATACAATTGAAGACACTTTCATTGACCCACCAAGCCCTTAATAACTCTGCCCCTAACTACCTTACAGCTAACTTTCAGAGAAAAACCGTCCACAGACTAACCAGAGCCGGTAATGCTAATTGTCTGACCATACCTAAACATAAGCTTACCACTATTGGTGGCAACAGCTTCCCTGTAAAGTCCGCTAAATGCCGGAACGTTCTCACTCAAGATTTGAGAGCTGACCAACCCTTCCTACACTTCAGAAAAAAGGTGATAAAACACATTATCGCCACAGACCCTTAGCCTCCGACCTGATAGATCATGCCTGTTGTCCCTGTTCACCTACGTGCCTTAGCAATACCCAGAGGCTTTGACTAAGCCTGGCGCATTTCTGCATATTGCTCATGCTTATTCTTGCAACTACAAAGGCCACTTTATCGCTGTATATATCTGCACACTCTGTATACACTGTACTTATGTAATTTTTGTGTATATTTTTGTACAGGCTATGTATATTGTTAACTATGTAAGCTTCGCATTTTCATACTGCTGCGCCCTCTTACCTACGGGTTTGGTGCGCATAACAAATGAATAAACAAACAACCTTGCATCTGACCAGGAGCGAAGATTTCCAGGCCCCACCGCACCAGGAGACTGTAACGACGACGCTTCCCTGGAAGGATGAGGAGCCCACACCGGAAGTCTTTACGCCAGAGGCCTGTGGCTGCCGGAGGAGAAGACGTTGCACATCAACGTTCTGGAGCTGCGGGCGGTGTTTTTGTAACGCTCACCTGATTCCCGTAGAGGCGCCGGTCTTGACTGGGCGTATACCGTATCTGCAAAGGTGATGTGTAACACACGGCTGGCTCTTTGGGCTGGACCTCTGTGCACTGTATGTCTGACTTGAAGGGTAAGATGTCTGCAGATAGAAAATATGGGATTAAGGAACTGGGTTATTGAATGTCTCTCTCTTCTTCCCTTTCTCTTCTCCTGTAGATCCCCAAAGGTTAACGCTCTCACCTTAGGTAAGTGAACGCCGTGCTCTCCATCTGCCTCGGGGCAGGGTGCTGTAACCAGTTTCTTCACTGGATAAGGGGAGCAGGCCTCTTGACTTCAGAGGACTGCTGTCCGTCGTTTACTGCACGAACGGTAAGTTTCGAGTAATTCTAATGTCTTTAAAGTCTTTAGTAATGATGTTTCTTGTTTTGCAGGGTTCCGGCGATGGCGGATGACGGGCTGAAGTGAGTTGAAGATGGAGCCCGTGTGATGAATAGAAGCGCCTGGAAGAACGTAAGTAAGCGCTTGTTGCCTGCTTCACGATGCGCTCTAACTGTCTTTTTATTTTGCAGGTACAAGTTCGGAGCGGCTGCAGGGTGCCGGAATACCCACTGGGTTAGATGTGGAAAGGAGTAATGGCACGTGAGTATTAAAGTTCCCCAATGTCTTTAAACGCACCTTGTTTTGTCTTTCAGATGCGGGATGCAGCGCTGAAGGCCTCCGGAGCGTGCGAAGAGTTGGTAAGCTTTTGTCTTTCAGATGCCGGAATGCAGTGTGAAGACCTCCGGAGCGCACGAAGAGTAGGTAAGCCTTTGTCTTTCAGATGCCGGAATGCAGCGCGAGGCGTTGGTGACAGCCGATGGACCAGGTAAGTGAAGAGCTGTCACTGAAGACCGTAATGCTAACCTGTTCTTTCTTGTCTTTATAGGTGTTGCTGAAGACTGGATTCAGGATGGTAAGCCTTTTTCCTTAGGCCCAGGATCAGATGCAGAAGACACGATGAGCGTTCTGCTGCAGAGGATGCAGAATAACGCAAAGCAAGATTCATCCATCGGGTGTGGTTTAAATAGCCTCCTGTAGTGCTTAGGTGTCTCCTTCCACAGCCACGCCTAGGTAAGAAAAGAGTTCCTGCTTTCCAGAAGAGTTCCAGTGTTCTGAATCTAGGGAGTGGCTCCTGCCCCACCCAACAGGAAAAGTAGTTCCAAACAGAAGAGGATCAGAGGCTCAACTGGCAGGCAAGTAAGCAGCATGGTCTGCTGCAGGTAAGTCCACCCAAGCATTATGAGCCTGGCGCTTCCAGCGCTGGGACTGGGCATATTTATGAGCCTGGTGCCACTGGCGCCAGGACTGGGTCCAAAAGGTCCCAATTGGGACTGGTTGGCACTCGGAACCTGGGTTATGGATCTGCTTCCAAGGGAGTTGGGAAAACCCTGACCTTTTGGAAGCAGAGATCATGACAGTTTTGGGCCCTCAAATCATTCCTGCCGTGCCTCAAGTGCAAGGTGGTGCCAGTCTTCACGGACAATACCGCCACAATGTTTTACATCAGGAAGCAGGGGGGCACCAGATCCCCAGCACCCTACAAAGAGGCGCAGGACTTATGGCACTGGGCTGTCGCTCAGGGGATGGGGATATTCCATTCCTCATTCCGTTTAATCTGGCAGGAGTAAAGAACACGGTCGCTGACTCTCTGAGCAGAGAGCTTCACTCTTTCCACAAGTGGTAACTTCGGCAGGACCTAGTGGACAACCTTTTCCTCAGATGGGACAATCCCCAGATCGACTTGTTTGTGATGAACACCAAGTGCCGGAGGTTTGCCAGCAGCTTTCCCCAGCAGGGGAGCATGGGGGACGCATACTCTTTCCCTTGGGAAGGGCTCTTTCTGTATGCGTTTCCTCTGTTGCCGTTGTTGCTTCGAGTCATCAGTCCACTCAGACGGTACCGGTGCCAGATGATCCTCATCGCGCCGGTGTGGCCGAGGCAGATCTGGTACCCGGACCTTCTCAGCATGTCGGCGTCCCCACCAGTCAAGCTTCCAGTGGTCGCGGATCTTCTTGCCAGGGAAGGGAGGAGGCGCCATTATTCACCTCTGAACCTGAAGGCCTGGCTCCTGCAGTGCTAGAATCGGTGGCTACGATCTCTCGGGGACTGCAAGGAAGTTCTCACCAAGGCTAGAGCATCGTCTACTTTGAAATGCTACGGACTCAAGTGGAAGAGATTCGCTATTTGGTGCTGTTCTCAGAAGATTGATCCTCTGAGGGTCACAGCTCTTCAGGTACTTCCATATTTGCTGTTGTTGGCCAAATCGGGGCCGGCTCACGCCTCCATCAAGGTTCATCTGGAAGCTATCTCCTGCTACTCCTGCTACACCAGATCCCCAGGACGCCCCTCCGGTTTGTCAAGGAATTCGTCATGGGACTATTCTGCTTGTTCCTGCCGGTCAAGGCACCGACCCCAGCGTGGGACCTCAATGTGGTACTTACTAGGCTTCAGAGAGACCATTCTACCAGGGCAATCGCTGCTACAATGGCATTCCTGTCTGGTGTGCCCCTGCTGGACATCTGCGGGGCTGCTACGTGGAGGTCGGCGCACACTTAAACGAGATTCAACTGCGTCGACAGGGATTCCAGAGTGGAGTCCAGAGTTGGCCAAGCAGTGCTGCACAACCTGTTCGCTTGAAGGTGAGCCTGGTGAGGAGGTATGAGATGCTTACGTTCAGCCTTGCCACCTTCCGTGGTTGTGCATGTGTGTGTACTGCTATGTATTCTTTATTCATGTGAATCCATGCCAGACCCCATCCTGGAGAAGGAACAAGTTACTTAACTGTTGTTCTCCAGCATAGATTCACACGCGAACCCTCCCGCCTACCCCTCTGCGGCTCTACTCTTGGTCCTACTGCCACTTTACGTGCTACCAAATCTGAAGATGGCTGCCAGAGGAGGAGCTTAGGTAGAGGGCAGTCATTGGCTGGAGGGCAGTATGACCCAGATCTCAGTGATTGGTTGTTAGGAGAAAGATAGTTCAGAAATAAAACAGATTTTTTTCTTTTACCGAGGTTTCCAAGCCTGACGACTGGGAATATTCATGAGTATGTGAATCCATTCCAGACCCATGCTGGAGAACAACAGTTACAGGTAAGTAACTTGTTCCTCCTTTTGGCAATATGGGAAACCTGCTAGCCCATGGTTCAGGCTGTGCTGTGGAATCAAGCAATATTTTCGGTCCATGCAGGAGGCTTTACAGTATCTCCTGAGCTGCAAGGAAACTAAAGACTTTAAGGTTTCTGACATTTGTCTACTTTTAACGGGCTCACCACTGTTTTGGAGTGATGGAACCCTTGGTGTTTTTGGCCTATGCAGCCATCCTGGCTGCGGCTCATTAATCCCCTCCCTAAGAATTGTAGACCATTAAAACATGATAGAAAAAAACTCACAAATCCATACCTTTCAATTCATAACCAACTTGTAAGTGGTCTTGTATAGTGCTCTTCTGCCACTTTTGGAGACCTGGCTGCACGTGGCTCTGTGAATATATGGAGGCAAGTCATTCGTGGAATAGTAGGAGAGGCAGATACAAAACGTGTTGTGTTCATGGGTGTAGGTTGAAAATACCTGGGTCCCTTGTGCCAATCTGCTTTGTATGGATTTGTAGGAGAGCCTTGGGGTGTGGGCGTGGTGGGTTTTTTATGTTATTCATTAGGGAGAGGCCAAGATCTGATAGACTAGAGCGATTTGGGTCTGGTTAGTTGCTGATGTGGGTGAGTAATGGGGCTAAAGGAGGACTTAGTCATACCACGATTACTGTTGATGCGCTAACAACTAGGTCCGTGCCAGCTGTCTGTGGAGTATTTGTATATATTGTGTAGGTGTACCGAATTTGGCCTTCAAGTTAGTATTCAGACGAATTTTGCCCGACCAATTACTATTCTGCTTCCACCAAATGGATGCTTGTTGTTCAGCTGCTTCCGAATACTTAGTCTTCTCATTTGAATGTAATGCACCATCTGGGAGTGGCAAATAAAGACTGCAGAATAACATTGAATTAAACCTTGTCTCAGAGCATTCCAGATTAGATATCAAACTCTGGTGCATATGTTTGTGTATTGGAGAGAAGTGGTGGTGAGGATGAGTGAGAGAGGAGTATGGTCTGTGTCTATGGGAAATGCCTTTGGACAAACCTGAAGAATCCCCAAGTAGTGGAGCCAAGTATGACTGGGGTTGTCAATTACACGTAAGGAAGAGTGACATGCCACCGCTGAAGATGCTTTTCTGAGGAATTTCATTTAGGGAAATCTCAAGTTTCCCTGTGGGTCTGCTTGAGGTCATATAGAGGGGTAGGTTTGAGGGCTCCTCTTGTGTGGGACCTAGTCGAAGATGTATTCCCTGGTGGTGGAGTTGGTAGGAGGGGGAAGGAAGATTTTCGAACAGACAGTCTACCACTTCGAGGTCAATAGGCCTGGGAAAGAGTTGGATGCCATGCAGTGCAAGAGAAGGCTTTTGTTTTCCATTACATTGTGGCGTCTTGGGGGGGAAAACTTGCTTGTTGGATAATCTCTCTAATAACATTACAGGCCAGTGTGTCCCAACAGGAAAAGTGTGAGATGAGGGCACTTTACTGTGTGGACAGAAAGAAATACAGAGCCCAGTTATCTGCTGGTGTTGTGATGGTCAAGGAGAGTGAGGCATACAAAAGCTATAGCGCATCGTATACTCTAGTGAGGTGGGAAGGTGGTGTGATAAGTGGACTGCGAGTCGGTAGACTTGAGTTTCTCAATGGGCTAGTGCCTTGGCGCTTGTATGGTATGGGCAGTTTGTCACATTAGGCCTTCAAACATGTACATTCTTCTGCTCTGCCCCTTCGTTTGACCCTTAAAAGGTGGCGGATGGTAGAGAGATGGTGTCATCAATGACATTTGTCATGTCATCTTTGATATCCTGGGTGTTAGTCTTAGCAGTGCACGGTGGTGGCGCGAGTTATGGTTGCTTAGCTGACATAAAAGAAATGGGCTAAATATGTGTTGGCGTCAGTGATGGCATCAATGACATGTGTGGTGGCATCTTTTATGTTCGGGGTGGTAGTGGTAGCAGTGGAGAGTGCTGATGGGGAAAAATGGGTGATTAGCCTACCATTACTTCCGAATTTCAGGGGTTTTTAGATTTTACTTGTGATCATAACGTCCTTTTTTACAAAGTTTTTGTACAGAATGGCATAGGTTTTTAAAAGGGCAACTTAACCATAACGTCCCTTTAACAAAGTTTTTTTTGTAGTGAATTTTGGACATTTTTAGTAGGGCAACGTAACCATAATGTCGCTTTGAGAAACGTTTTTTGAATGATTTGCATAGGTTGGCAGTACTGGAAGTGATTCAGAAGATAAGTTGACCAAAATTTTTATTGAGTATTTGGAAGGATTCCAATAGTAACACATAAGCATACTGTAAAGCAACATTTCACTTCACTGCCCTTCTTTCTACGAATTGCACAGTAGCATATGCTGTAGCACAGCATGGCCACATGGTGCAGAACTCATACACACTTCACAATAATATGGGTGAGTCGTTGATAGTGCGGAAGGACATTGTATATTGTTGTACAAACTTGTAACTGAAACAATTCCCGGTGACAACTCAACAAGGCAAGTTTGCACCACAATAGAAGCAGGAGTGCATACCAAGGTCTTTGAAACAGTAAACCCCATTGCACCCTAAATAAATGGGGGCTGAATGCCATTACCAATACAGATTTTACGGCACTAACCCATTGCACCAAAAAAAAGGATTTTTTACCTGTAGCCGTGCGCAAAGTTTTTGCCCCATTCAGTCTATGGGAAAAAAAGATGTTTTGGGACCCCCCATATAACTTTGGGCCCCCTGGACGAATCCTTACCAAAGTTTGGAAAAATAATTCAGAGTGGCCCTGTAATGAATCCACTCTGAAGTGCACAGGAGAACTCCCGTCAGGCGCTGACTCTGGCAATACCAGGATACACAGGGCATCAAAGGGTTAGGGCATCAAAGGGTTAAATATTTCTGCCAGCTGGGGAGGATAATTGACAGTGCTTAAAGCCAATCACGTCAGGGATTCAAGCTGTTGACCTTTTCTTTTGTTTTGCTGGTTGCTAGGGAACGGGGGAGATGGAGGAGGAAAACGACGGTTATAGCTGGGCTTACTGCGGAGGTCCGGCAAGAAAACAAAGAAAACTGTTTTAACTTAAAGAAGTAAAAGTTGCGCCGTTGCGCTTTCCCAATATTTTATGTTGAGAGATTGTGAATGAGAGAAGAAGGTTCGTGTCTTACCGAGGACGCTGAAGGAGCCGAGCGAAGCACATAGGAAGAGTGCCGGCTGTTCGCTTGAGAAATTTTACAGAGACACGCCTCTGCCTATCGAAGCGAGGAAACGTAACACGGTGAGTCTCCGACGGTGAGGGGGCTTGGCGGCCTCAGCGAATGGACTACGCCGCTTCTAAGGGGAGGAGCGAGGAGACAGAGATTCAGCTGTGATCCCTCGCCATCAGCGACGCACAACGTATCAGAGCAGAGGAGCTGAGAAGACTGAGAACGCGAAAAGGTACATAGAGAAGATACGCTTGACATTGAGGCAGACTGAAGGGCTTTTTGGCGTTGCAGTGTCAATGCTAATTAGCCTCTTTTCCTTTGTGGAGTATAAGTAAATGTCACGAAAGAAGTGGAATGAGGATATGACTTTTCACACACTGATTCACACAAGTGAAAGGGAAAAAGCCATGATCGCTTTACCCTGAAAGAACTGTTCTAAGACTGGGACAATGGTTAAACCCTGTTAATATCACATGGACACTTAATCATAGGGGAACAAGAGTATACACGCAACAACAAGAAGAAACAAAGAAAGGTGAAAGGAGAAGAAAAGGGAACCATTACATATTGTGATTAAAAGTTAAAGGCTGAAGAGACTACTAAACAAGGTGTTAAAGGTTTAAGAAATTGCAGTCCAGAAAGAGAATAAAGCACCAGAGCTAGTTGAAAAACAGAGACTGTAAGATTCCCAGAGCTGGAAACATTTGTAGTGAATTAACGAGAAAAGGCAAAGGCATTTGAAACAAAATGTACAGACAGAAACTATAAGAGGCGCTTGAAGGAAATGAGAATAGAACATTTCTACCCTTAGAGATTTACCTGAAGGAACCAAGTCCGCTGCATGAAGCTATCATCGGTAGAAGTTCTAGACCAAGGTGAAAACGTATCCTTTTTCCTAAAATAGAAAAGAAAGTTAATTCAAAATAAAGGTTGTTTCACTAACAGGAAAACATCTACTTTCAGTCTCAGCGTACTTATTTCAAAATATATAGAGTTCACGTTACAGGCCCATATACTTTTTTTGCAAACTTTGGTAAGGATTCGTCCAGGGGGAGCCGAGTTATAAGCCGCCCAAAAAGTGCTCTTCCTATGGAAACAGCAACTTAACCATAACTACATATATCATTTTTTTTATTTTTTAAAGCAGGGGAGATAGACATGCCCCCCCTGCGGGACTCCACAAAGAATGCTTACTAGGTCTGATGAGTCACCCCAGTAAACCCTTGACTTGCAGCCTTCCAAGAAAGATTTTAGTCAGCTAATGGCATTTTCAGAAAGGCCAGCCACAAGGCGCAATCTGTCCAACAATATTTTATGGTCGAGCAGATTGAACGCTGCCGATAAATCCAATAATACCAACAGCCCTGATCTGCTCTTCTCAAACATGGTTAACATTTGCATCTGAAGATCCAGCAGTGCGCTCTCAGTCCCATGGTAGCGTCGAAAACTTACTTGTGTAAAATACTGGCCACTGCTAAATGGAGTTGGAGCTGCATAGTGGCAGCTTTATCTATAATTTTCAACTGGAATAAAGTGTTTGTGATGGGGTGCAAATTGGCCGTTTCTTTAGGGTCTGGGCCTTCCGTTTTTAAAAGAGGAGTCGCAGCCACATCTTTAAGAATTTGTGGAATCTTACCAGAATTAAAAGTGGCATTGACAAACCTACATAAAAACAGGGCAAAAAAGTCTTTATGTTCTAAAATCAATTTGGAAGGGAGAAGTTCTCCCGGACAACTAGTAGGATGCATGGTATTCAGTATGTTTAAAGTGTGTACTATAGTCATCCTAGAAAATCCGAAGCCCTCGTTTGACAGCCTCGGGCTTTGAACTTCTACGTTATTCTCCGTGTTGTCAATAGTTTTGTCCATATTACTATTTTTATCTACTTCGATGGATTCCTGCTTTTCCAGTTCTTAATCTTCATTTGAGCATGCAATAGTTTCTCTGCGAAAGCTTTTTGGACATGGGTACAGTCTTGTTTTGTAGGTTTAATGATTTGATTTACGGCTTTTGGCTTCTCCCAAGATCTAAACAATTTAAATAATTCTTTAGTTTGGTTCTCTGCTGAGCCAATACAGTCATTGAAATAGTTATTGCTTCAGTTTATTTTTTCTGTATAGTCTTTCCTTAGATTTCCATAGTTTTGTTTTCAGGAGTTCTGTCTTTCGTCCAGGCATGTTCTGCCTGCTTTTAAGTGCTTTTAAGTGAGCTAAGGCCAGGGGAGAAACACTTTGGTTGTTAGAGGTATCTCTAACTTTTTGTCATGTTTTCAACGGGGCCAAAGTATCAAGAATGATCCTCAGATCCTTGTTATATTGAATCACCAGCATATCTGGGTCATCTAGGTAATCTGTTTCCTCCATCACTTTATTTATGTTGGTTCGACAGCTGCAATGGTCGGGTAGTTCCGACATTGGATTGTACCAATGGGGTTCATGTTGTACTTTTATGGGTTTCGGGAGTTGTAGGTGACATGGTATGGACGAATGATCTGACCATATACATGGTTCGGTAACAACCTCTGTCAGAGTAACCCCACCCAGTCGAATATTTCCCTTAATATGTGTTGGTTTGGTATAAAAAATAGTGATATCATTTTTTAAGTGTTTTTCTAGCTCTAATCCTTTTTTCTCTTTCGGATTACCCTTCCAAAGGTTTAAATCTCCTAGCAATACAATAGCTGAGTTAGTCTTTTGCAAGGGGGATAACGCATTTATAAGGTTTTCATTAACATTTCCTGTATCTCCCGGTGGCCTATAGATTAATATGAAATTTATACTAAAATTGAGAATCAATTTCACATGCAGCATTTCAGTCTTCACAATCTGTCTTGACATCATAAATACCTAGTTCTTCCTGGTTTAGGACGATTTTCCCGAATCAAAAGGTTTGCATGAACCTTTTGATCTAAAAATGCTACCACCAAAGGTTAGAACACCAAAAGTTTGAACCTTTGGTGGTAGCATTATTTTTAAAAAAGGGGGCTGCGGGGGTGTCCCCCGCCTCGCCCCACTCACTATACTTCATGGTATAGGAAGCGGGGGCTGTGGGGGACCCCCTGCAGCCTTTGTTTCAACAACAAAAAAAGAGAGAAGAAAAGGACCCTGCAGCGCCGGTTCTCGATCACGGAAGTGAAAGGGAACTGGCGCTGCAGGAACCCAGCATGAATACAAGGTAAGTGTGGTTTGTTTATGTTGGGGGTGTTGGTGGGGGTGTGCTGAAGGTGTTGGTGGGGGAGTGTTATGGGTGTGTTGTGTGTGTGTGTGGGTGTCAGTTTGTATGTGTGTTCGCATGAGAAAGGTGCAAACTTTTGGCAGTTCTCACCTTTCTCATGCGAATGATTTGCCCGCGGTAATTTGAGCCACGGGCAAATCACTCTGATTCGTTCTTCCTTACATATAATAGCAATACGGCCTCCCGACCCACTCTCCCAATGTTTCCCAATAAAACAGTACCCAGGTAGGGTTACTTGTTCAATTGTGGGGCCATGTGCATCTGAGAGCCAAGTTTCCATTACACATATGATGTCCACCTTATGCTCTTGGATAAAATCATGGACATCTAGTGTGTGTTTAACGAGGGATCTTGTATTTAGTAGCGCTATGTTTAAGTGTGGAACAGAGAGTCGTCTAATTAAAGGGCTCTTAGTTTGTGGCGGTTGTTTTTTCGTAATGTAGATGTGCTGATTATCAGGTATATTTGGGCTGTTTAAATCTGGGATTTGAGAGTGAGGAGCAGCAATGCTGCATTCAAATTTAGGCATAAATGGGCCCTCCTGGATGGAGTTAGGAGGATCAGTTTGCATGTCAATTGGTTTTTCCTCTGGGTACAGAGGGACTGAGTTTTCAGCCGACGGTACACCTCTCTGACTGCTTTCTTCTCCTCTCATAAGCGAACTGTATCTCCTCCCTGTTATACTAGCATTCAAGAGGAGCTCGCAGTTATCCGGCATAATCTCTTGTGAGCTAGTGCTATCCGCGTTCTATATCATTAGGGGAGATTTTAGTGACTGTCATCACATTGGGGGTACAATTTAAAAGCCTTCCCCCATTTTGTTGAATTACATAATGACTTACTTCTGGCCTCCTCGATGGCCCGAAGTACCTCCTTGATACCCATGATCTGGTATTTAGGCTGACCACTCGCAGGTCGGGTACAGACCACTACAGACTGGCTTGTTGCGTTTGCGCGTTCGCACCTGGGGCCGGGTTAATAGTTGTGAAAAGAACTACAAGTCTCAAGGGAGTTGTAGTTTTTTCACCGACTTCTGTGTGTGCCGAGTGCTAAACTGGGATTCAAATCACACGTGAAGCGAACACAATGGGCTACATTGCAACAGAATACAATCTAGATGTCAAAACAGAGTGTATAAACAGGTTAAAAGTATTTAAAACACACTGGGCTCGAGGTTAAAATTTTATAAAAGTTACACTGTTGTAATGCACAATTTAAAATAACATGAAAAGTTATGTAAAATAATGTTCCTACTCAATAGCTTTCTCTAAGGAAATAAAGATCTGATGGATCTTATATAATCCACCACAGACCAGCTTGTTGCGTTTGCACCGGCACGTGAAAAGAACGACTTTGTAATCTGATTTACTAAATCAAATAATTAGGCACTGTTAGTCCAAATAAGGGCTTAGTAAACCATACAACTGAAACAGTAAAAAACATCACCCTTAGTGTAAGGCTGTACCACCTGAGTATTTGGTAATACAGACATAACAGGCAGGCTTATTTTAGGGGGTAGAGAGGGCTGTAGCTTGGTACAAATTAATTGTAGCATACAGATCATCCAAAGAAACGCAGAAACACTATGCATTGTAAAATAAATGGTTTATTAAAATACAAGTAGGCCAAGATGAATCTTGGGTAAATATGTACGATCACCTTATATATAAGCACAATTCTGAAAACCAACTCCATACTTAAGGGATACAACCCAAAGTATTGCAGTGTTAAGAATAGCAGTCAGCTGTTCCAGGTTACGTAAACCTAAAACACATTCAGAATGCAATCAGCTATTCTTGGAGAGTAAAACCACGTTACATATACTTTTTGCATACAGTCAGTAATTCAAGAATAGTAGACCCTGTCAGTCATGCAGTGACAATCTGTTAAGGAATCACTTAGTAAACCAACTGCGCTGCCAGGATACTTTTCTGAAAAGTGAAACACAAATTCATGGAACAATATGAACCTATAACTACATTCAGGATAATTCTCAGTTATACCACGCGAGTAAGACTTAATGGTGTAGTAAACTATTATAGTTGCTTTTCATATCAGTGGAATGCAGATTGAGCAGTAACTCTCTAACTTATTTAAAGATGTACAAGGCAGACCAAGATTAGGAAAACACGATTTCATTCAGGATAACATTCAGTTATACTAGGGGAGTAAGACCCAATGGTGAAGTAAACTATTACAGTGGCTTTTCAGGTCAGTAGAACACAGAGTAAGGTAAGCAAGAACTCTTTACACCATTTTGATTGCTCCAGGTAGAGCAATCTCAGATGAACACACAGTACACCTATTCAGAATGGCACACAGCTATTCAAGGTAGGTAAAACCCAAGGCAGACTTATTCTCAGCAGGGTAAATGTAAGGTCAGGGGAAGCAAACCGCAGTTGGTGAACTTATACATTTATATCCTAACAGAAATAGTAAAGTGAAGCCAACAGCATTGCTTTTGGGAGTGGTGGGAACCAATAGACAGGTGAGTAAGAACCTTATATATACTTTTCGGAATGGCAAAACTAATTCAAAGGATAGTAAGAACCTTTGTAACTGCTAATTTTTCAGAGGGACTGTTACCAACCTCTTTCACAAGTAAGCAACTTTTTAACACTTGTTATACTTTTCAAGACAGAATCCTTTTCTTATCCAATCCTCTCCTACTCTATTGCATGAGTTCTCTCCGAGGCAGAAGAGGGATCCTGGTGGTCTACGGGCCAGCTGTAGGCAGGTTGAGATGGGGTTCAGTTGCAGGAAAAGTCAGAGTTCCTGAGGAAGTCTCTTCAAAACAAGTAGTTCACTAAGAGTTAATTAGGGTTCAGGGACTTCAGAGAAGACACCAAAGAGGAATTCCAGCAATGGGCTTAAGTGGACTTCCAATCACATGAATCACCTCCAAAGCTTCACAGGAATCACACAAGGCTTAAGTTAAGTAATACCCCAGCCAACACAGTACTTCAGCACAGAAGAATAGTTTACAGCAGGACGTCTTCAGGATCTGTCGCCAAAAACATGGTAGATTAATTCCTTGTCGTAAAGACTGAAGACAAGACACTGAAAGGGAATTTGCAGCAGGGATCAACGGGGAAGACTCCAGGCAAGGGTATGCAGTGATTATAACGAATACCAAAATAACTAATACCATTATAACAAACCTTAAATAACGAATTTCAAAATAACGAATTTCAAAATAACGAATTCGGAAAAAAAAAAGGGGTTGGGATTGGGGAAAGTGGTTTTGGGGGTTAGGAGGAAAAGTAAAAAAATTAAAAAATAAAATTTGTTGTTATGGTATTCGTTGTTATGGTATTCGTTACTTTGGATTCGTTATAATCACATGTAACTCCCGGCAAGGGTTTCTTCGCGACTGGATGCAGCTCTGTGGTTTTTTTCAGGAGCCAGTAGAAGAATATCGCTGGTCTGATTCTTGTCACTAATCTGGTCCAGCACTCTGGTGAGGGGACTTCAAGGATTAAAACTAAGTCTCTGGAGGTCCAGAAGGATACCGCCAAAGTTTCAGCACGATTCGGAAGACTGCGCACCGCATAATGGCTCGAGGGTCCCTGGGAATTGGGGTATTGCAGCCCGGCAAGGTCGCAGCGCACAAAGGGATGGTTCAAAATGCAGGTGGTCTTGATTCTACTAGTCTCACCAGACTCTGGGCCAGGGTCGTTCTTTGCGAAGTCTCCAGGTCGCTTGGAAGGAAGGGTAACCGCATGCTCCGGTTAAACAGCAGGCTCTCCTGTTGCTGGAAATCGCTACGGCCGTTGTTTTTCTTCATCTTACTCTTCAGTTTCAGCTCCTGTGGTCGACTTGTCAGCAGCTTCTAGTTCAGAGAATTTGACAGGAACTACAGCACAACCTCTGCATCCTCTACCTGCATTTTACAGCAAGGAGCCATCTGGCTGTCCAATCAGGACAGCTAGCCTCCCACTGGGTGTTGGTTACTTTCCGGCAAGGTGAAAGACAAAGAACTGCAGAGTACTGGACTCCTCCCTGGCGTCCTGCCTTCGCAGACATTCTGGAGCGTGGGTGGGGAATTCAAAGGATTCCCACCGAAGATCAAACTTCCACTAAGGTTGTTCCCAGCTAGAATGGCAAGGCAAGATCTCAGAAACAGCAAGCACATAAGAAATGGCGTAAAAAGGAACCAACCATTTTAGCAAAATTGTGGCCCTTCTGTGAATTACAGAGGCTGAATTAACAGCCTGCGATTAATAAAGACTAAATGTCATAAAGGTAAAACCACGGCTGCCAGCCATTCATGTAAATCAGCAAATGTAACAGAATGTTTCCAGATAAGTAAAAAAAGAAACAGATACCGTGTATCCCCCACAACACTCCACGTAAGGTGGGGTGTGCTGGCTCACACAAAATGTAAAGGGAATACATTCCTCTTTCCTACTTGGGCACAGTAGTTCACCCAAGTACATGAAAGAGAAATTAAAAGGGGAGCCCAAAGGGGCAACCCAGCCTAAGCCCAAAAGTTATAGGAAACTATAACTCCAACCATACACTAGGGAGAGACATAAAAAGGTTGCACCATTAAAAAAAGTTTGACTGGGTGAGAGGGGAGAAAGATTACCCTTCACCTATGGACAAGGTAAAATAGTTACCTAGTCCAAGAAAAACCTTCTGGGGTTGATACAGGTCTGGAAGTGTTATCATTAATATGAAAATCTTACCTAACGGACACCATATTCAGCTTCGACCAAATACTTGATTAACTTTTCACTATGTGGCCAAATACTAAATGTGCCATTTGGTACAACCCTAGTATAGTGTAAGTTCATAGGATATATTCTAGGGGAATCTGTTAGTCTGGGAAAGACGAGAGTAGGCCTTAAAAGGAAAAACAGCCACCAACCCTGCCCTCCCACCACCACTGTCCTCTTGCACACAGACTAGCCCTTTTCACAATCTCACATTGCCTGTCTCTCCGATAGATATATTGCATCCTATGTGCAACAAAGCAAGCATCTGTGTGTTGACAGATGAGCGGAAGGTGGCATTCAAGAAACTCCATTATTCACCATAAGCTACATGCTAAGGGCGGAAGGAGGTGACAATGTTTGTTTCAGAGAAAGGGTTGCTTGAAGTTTGAGTAGAACAGGCACCCATCTCATCTTCCGTAGTTTTTTTGTTGGTAGGCTGAAAGAAGCCTCAAACCTCATAACATGCTCAGGTGCTGTGCTCTACTGAAACTTTTGCCCCTCAGGGCCTCACCCTTTGAGGGCAGCGCAAGGCAACTATCAGGCAGTTGGGTGAAGTGGCCAGAGCCCCCTACTAGTTTCTCCAAGAGGTTTATTCGGCTGTCACCCTCAAGCTCTGACTGCCTCTCACATAAAGCATGCAGCTACACGACAAAATGAAATCTCACTGCCTCCAATTACCAAGACTCACCAAGTGTTAAGACCAAACCAGAACTTCATTTAGAGTCATACTGCGAACCTGCAGCTGGTTCTTCACTATGAAACTGGAGTAGAAAATACAGAAGGTGGATTGTGGATTCCTTGGGGTGCCCCACAGAGTGGGGTGCACCATCACTTGGTGTAAAGGGGATCTGCAGCTGCAGGAATGTTATATTGTGTACGACTTTATGTATGTTGACATTCAAATTGGTACTCGCTAGCAGTCACTGAAATACCTAAACGGGTATACAAATGTATTAATTGAAACCTGTTTGTTCATTTTCAGACTGGGGCTCCTGCCCAGGCTGTTGTATTATGACATAGTAGAATGTCAGCCATGTATATAGGGAGGTCCCTTGGTGAAGCACAGGCAGTTAATGCAGCCTGATTGTGGATTGGTGAATTTGGATGAACTATTAGGGGAGTGTTTCAAAAGTCCTTATAGTAAGACTTTAGTAAGCTACAGATGACTACAGTGGTCTGTAGTCAGGGTCATCTTAAGAGGAAGATGTGAACTGTAGGTAAGTACACTGAACCCAGCAAGTAAAGCACATCAAAGAAACACTTATAATAAATCTATTTTAATATACATTTATGTGTATTTACACAATAGTCACTGTTAAATACTTAGCACAATAAACCATCACACACAGACCTACTTTTCAATACTTTCAAATAGTCACTTGTTAGTTGCTGAATGCATCCAATTGTTATAGGAGTTTGACAGTTCTATTGGTAATACCATGCACCCAAAAAATAATACGGTAATTGTATTAAGTCTGAATACACCGATAAAATAGTGATTTTTGGGAAGGAAATCTGTTGGTTAGTGTTATCCTAGTAGAGCTATAGGTTCTAGAGGCAGTTTCGCAGCACAGCAAGTCTTTTAAAAGTTAAAAACCCAGCCCTAGCTAAAAGGCAGTTCGTATCGGCTTAACGTCTTGCAAAACAGAAGAAATCAAAATTTCCTGTGGTTACTTTCTAGTCTCTAGGAAGGAAGATACAAAAAGGTGTTTGGCAAAGTTTGTATGCAGTACCCTTTGGGACCACTACACACAACTATGACTACAGGTGTAAGCAAAACCAACCTTTGGTATAAGTATGTACTGCATTTTTTGGTTAGCGGAACTGAGCAGCCAGGCTAATATCAAGAGGGAATGTGAGATGTAATGATGTTACACAGAGGTCTACAGTCACTGGTGATCAAATAAACTCTTACACTCAAGGTTTCTTTGTTAAATACTTATTCATTTATTTAACTGTCAGTTTTAAACATTCATAAGGAGGAAATGTAATCACACACAAACGTACTTCAGTACTGCATACTGTAAGTTTGAGGAATTCAGAATGCTTTGAAGGAGGAGCAAAAAGGCATAGGTTATCAGAACAGATCGAATACAGTTATTTCTTATGCAGTGCAGATATTTTGAGTTCACCAGAAGAGTCAATTCAATAGGCTAGGCCAAAGTCATTAGGATAAAGTTTTGGATAGGATAAAGCAGTTCGGGTAGATAAACAGAAAAGTCTCTGCAAAAGTTCTTAGGAATAGTTTGTAGCAAGAAGAATCCTATGTTGGGTCACAAGCTGATTAGGTCTGTGAGTTGGGAAAGTTTCAAGCACGTTCACCGCGAGAGGTAAGTACTGTGTCTGGTTTTACAGTACCTTTACAAATGAAGAAAAAGATGCAGCTGGAGACCTCTGTTCCTGGCAGTTCCTGGCAGTTCCGGCAGATCTCGCTGTTCCTGGGCCTCAATCATGGGGACAAGAGGGAGGATGTCTGGAGACTCCTGCACTGGGACTGGTCTAAACGCTGGCAACTGGCAAATCTTCAATTCCGGTAGCTATAGTCAAGCACACAAGCTTGTGTCCATCTCCCTGGTTATTCGGTTGCCTGCACCACGAGAATGCATCCAGCTCCGAGAATGGTATCTAGGTGGCTTAGTGTCGAGTTGATTGGTCCCACCAACTCAAAGGGAGAAGTCGTCCTTGCAGGGCTTCTCTGTCGAGATGAACTTGGCGATTCAGACCTGCGGCAGGGCTTCACCGGGCGAACCAACAGTCCAGGAGTTGCAGCAGCCGTCCTCTTCAAGCACGTCTTTGGTTCGTTCGTTCCACTTGTCGACTCTGCCTTCCAAGCCAGGAGACTTGCCTTTTATTCAGTTGTCTCCCATTCATTCCAGCCTAGCTGTCACTCACCCAGCAGGGTGGCTGTCCTTGCCAGACAGTCAGCCAGCTAATCACCACAGAGTGCATTTGGGTCTCCCCCTCACTTCCTGCCCACCCCAGACACGGGCGCCAGAGGCGGTCTTCACTCCTGAAGCCCGCCAAAGGCGAATGAACAAAGGAACCAAACCTGGTTTGGTGCGCAGAGCAAAACTCCAGAAGGACCTTTCCACAAAGAAATGAGGAATAAAGACCGGGACTCGTTTTTACAGAGGGGGCTCAGACGCCATCTTGAAAAACATGGCTCCCGCGATTTAACACTACTGGAATTTGCGGTCAGGAAAAATCATGTTAGTACGTTGTAAAACCACTGCCACCAGCCATTTCGAGAGGAAAGGGTAGCATTTGACTGCTACATGAGTGTCTAGACACAGAGGATACTAAGTAACCCCTCCAGCACTCTATTGTAAGATAGGGTGTGCTGGGTCTAGGAATTTAAAAAGACTAAAAGTCAATTTCACTTTACTTACTCTGGGAAACAGAGAAGGTATTTAAACCTTGGGAAAGCCTGAAAAGGGTTCCCTATTCCACTGCACTGAGGGTGCTGTGTGACACAAATGAAAAGGTGATGCCTATGGAGGTGTCTAAAACTCCATAACCATAGAGAAACAAACACAGAAAACAATTAGAATTAAAGTTCCAAAGTTCAGCAAAAGAGCTGGGGGGTCTCTAAGGTAGAGGAAGTGGCACATTTATGAGAATTCTCCCTAACAAAAGGCTTAACCAACGTTGGAGACCCTGCTAAAGGACTTGCTAAAGGGACAAAATCAGCGACTTGAATCTGAGGTAAGAGAGGGTTGCCCTGGACACCTATGTGCACTCCAATGCTCTGGAGAGACTTTCTGGAATCAGGTAAGCAATACCCTTTTCCCCACAGTACCTTTGGTTAGAGTAAAAGGTTTGTGCTGGATGCTCCATGATGTTGCAGCTCTGGACCTCGACCTCCGGATTCCTTGGTCTGATGATTGAAGGCAGGACAATGGACGGGATCTCTCAGCACCAGTCTCGAGTGAGGACCTGGGGCACGACTTTCAACAACTTCTTAGTTTACTCTGCGGTTTTGGTGCCTTTTTTTGCAGCACCAACAAAGGGCGTGATTTTCCCTGTCAGTATTCACTTTCTGCAGTCCTGCACTCTGAGTGGGTCTGGGCAAGTTGGATCAGGTCTCTGGAGTGTCCTTGAGGGCTCAGCAAAGATTTGGACTAATTAAGCCTTTTCATGATGATGCACTCGAAATGGGCAGCAGGTCTCCTGGAATTGGGGTTCCACAGCACTAGAAACTCACAGGACCTCGGGAGATGGCTCAAATCAATGTTACTGGTTGTTCCCGCCAGCCAAAGGGAATGAGTCGTTCTCTTCGGAGCTCCTCTGTCGCACAGAAAACGGGGTCAGGGCAGCAGTGGTCGCTTCAGTGTTGCAAAGTGTCTGCAGGCATCTCTGCTGGTCTGCTTCGGTTACTTCAGCTTCTAGTGGTCCAATTGCTTTTCACTCCAGGACCTCACTTTTTATACAGTTCCAGCAAACACTCCTTTACAATGTCTCTCAGCAATTTACAGAAAGTGGTGTTTGGCTGTCCACTCAGGACAGCCAGACCCCCGGTCGGAGCTGGTTCTATTCAGGCACTCTGGCAGACAAAGGGCAAGGGGGTAGAAAACTCCTCCCCGATTTCCGGCCTGCCCACACTATGGCGCCTAGGCAGGGACACCCAACGGTTCGTGCCAAAGGCAAAACACACAACCTCCAACTCCCAGAATCATAGAAGGCCTGACAAAGAACAACCACGCTAGTAATGGTAAAAAAAGAGGCCCAAAGTTGGTACTTGGGTGCCCCTATTGTGCTCTACCGAGGCTATGGACATATCCTGCCGAACACAAAATTACACAATAGTTGGTAGGACACATCCACTGCCTCCAGCCATAACTAGGTGATTGCCTGTGACTAAAGTCACAGGAGCAGAGAGAAGGGCGATACTAGGTATCCCTTTGACACTCCACCTAAGGTGGTGTGCCAACGCCTAAGACTATATGTTTTGAAAGAGATGCAAAGTATTTTTCTATCCTTAAGAACTGTATTTACTTGAGGATATGAAAAGAATCTGAAAGGAGGACCCCAAGGGTCCCCAGTAACATTGCCCAGAAGGAGCTGTGTGCTGCAATAGTAAAATGCAGATGCCTTTTAAGATCTATGGAGCAGACTGACTCCATAGTACAGGTAGAATACAAAGAATAGAGTTCCAAAAGACAGAGCCCACAATAATGAATGTGTGGAAATAGGCTCCACTCATTCAGGATTTAACGAAAAAGGTCCAGAAGTCCAGCAAAAAATGCTGGGAGTCTCACTATAAGAGGGAATCAACCATAAACCATAAAAATGATAAATCTCCCGGAGTCGTGCGCAGAGTCAGTCTGCGTCAGTCCATTTGGAATTTTGTCTTAAGAGGAGCTGCAGCGACGTGCTTTTTCCCCGTGCTTTAAACTGCTGAACTGTCGCTTTAAGGATTGTAGTGGGCTGGGCCTATGAATCCTTGATCTACGCGCGGAGCGCGAGTGGAGTCGTGCGTGGAGTCAGCCTTCGTCAGTCCGCGACTGACAGCGACTTGGTTGTAATGACCGTGCAAACAGGAAATGGGGGGCCGCATACACGACAAAAAACCATCCAACAACGTCGGATGCAAATTCCGTGGACCGCACTAAAGGCAGACTCAGTTCCTGAAGCTTCAAAGGTAAGCGTTGCTAAACGTGCTCGACTGTTAAGAGTCAATCATTTCTTCTGATCTTATGTCTGAATCATTGCCTGACTCACTGCCCGCTCGATTAGTGGGAACGAACTTTGAAACCTCGCCCGTACCTATGCCCGTATCTATGTCCACATCTACATCCACAGCCAGCTTATGCAAGCTACTAAACAAACGGGGAGAAAAAAACAAATCTCCCTCACCTGACCGAGGGGATACCTCGCTTGACCAGACATCAACAAATCCCAAAGCCCAGACTCCTCTCCCAGCGCGAAACGGAGTTGATTAAATCAGTCCGTTCAAGCAGAGGTTTCCAACATGTCTGAAGAGCTCGAAGTGATTACCTTGCCTGAGGATGCCAACTTGAACCCCGATATTTTGCTACCACGACGTTTATTAACGCTAACTGACTTACCTTGTGTAACTGTAAGCCCGCCAGATTCACATCCGCCGGACAGCTTCCGACAAACAGACGAGGGCTTGCTTGCTTCTGAAGTGGCAGATGAGTTCTTTTCCCCTTTTGAATGCACGGATGCAGAGCTGATGGAGGCTTCTCAGGGAGACGACGATAGTGGAAACTTGAACGCGCTTGCAGAAAAAACATCTGTAGTCAATTGTGCAAACAATGAAGTTGTGATCGGTGGCGCTCCAGTAACTGACAAAACAAATCAGAATGACCACCGACCTGGTGCGAAGAAAACAGCTAGTTCCCTGAATCCAAAGGGCTGTGCAAATGAAAGGCTATCTAAGAAGCTGACAAGCGCCTTAAACTTAGCCCAGTTGAATCCCATAGAGGTTTGCGAGCCGCTGGGCATTTCGAGGGGATTGGGTCCTCCGACGTATTCCATATCTATGACATGTAATCACCACAGCTTTGCTGCTTCGGAAACTTTTTTCTGCGTCCTGCGTCGATGACGTCGATGCGCCGTCGTCAAGGACCTCCTCCGACGTGATAAGTAGGACGCACGACGCCCGTAGCCTCAGTTCCGTTTTTTCCGCGAACGTGTTGCTTCGTGAATCTCGGTTAACGCCTCGACTCTTTGGAGTTCTGTTCTTCTCGGTTCTTCGAACCTGTTCGTTTTTGTGAAAATCCTTCGTGTGAAGATGTCTTCTACTTCGTCTTCGACCCCGCGTCCGGGCTTCAAGAAGTGCGGGGAGTGTTGGGTCCAAGATGTCGGTGACGGACTTGCACGATGCCTGCCTCTGAGCCCACCCAAACCTCATATTGAACTTAATCATCCTGAAAATTGCTGCCATGATGTTGGCTTGCAAAACTCGCCTGTTCGAGTAAGCGAAATTCCACGCAACCTGAATTTAAACCGTTTTCGAACTGATGTGGTCAACAGACGGAGATAACTCTCGAGGCCTATCGGCCCGAGTATGAACATAACTCACACAAATTCACGTGTGCAATTCAATCATAAAGATATTTTTAGTACACCGGGAAATGTGAGTTCACGGATAAAAGCTGCACAGTCATCGTGTGATACTCCAGTTCCCCCAGCTGTGAACACCTCGACACTTAGTGACCTCCACTCTGAGTCTGCAAACACTTCACAGTCAAGCCTGACTGAAAAATCTGGCCCCAAATCGAAACCCAGCCTTTCGTCTGCTGCAGCGATGCAAATCTACAATAACGTTTTGGCCGCTTCTTCAACTGCACTGCTACCATTCTGAATCGTTGCATGATGCTTTTAAAGATCAGACTTCCATAATAGCTACCTTAAAAGGAAAGATGGACAAATTTGAGTCCGTAACCAACTTCTTACAAACTCAGTTATCTCACGGGGCTGAACTGACAATGCGATGGCAAGAGCGTCTGAGTGATCTCGCCGCACACCATCACTGCCAAAACAATACTCTATCGGATGATCTGCTCGAAGCAGTAAAGTGGATGCGTCACTCAACTTTAATGATGGGACCAAACCTGGAGGCAGTGAAGGTCCTACCAAAGTCGGTAGCTGACGCCAACAGAATGCCTTCTTCTAAACCAACGAACTCTGGGATTGACCACAAGACACCACGCGATCGAACAAAAAAATGACAACCAACCTCAATTTCCTCTGTGATTGAGGTCCAAGATAAAGCCACCGTGGGTCTAGTCGACCAGGTTGGAATAATAACTTTGGACGCAGATCTTAGGACGCTACCATCAATTCCAAGCCGACGGAACCAACAAAAAGCCAAGTTCCAAGTGCCACCTCCTCGAAACCATTAATCTCCTTTGGCATATTCCAGGGTTCCGCAAAATCGATAGTGGTTGCTCCAAAGCTAGCACAAAAAACATCACCCAAAAAAGTGTCGCACAACGCACCTCTAGCAAGAACGAAAGATCTCAAGAATCGTCAACAGAAAACGAACCAAAGAAAGTTCATCAGAAATGTCATGCCTTCGACTAAGCCAGGCTTAATCTCCCGTCCGGATTTGCCAAATCTTCATGATCAAAAAAGTATCTCCTCTGAAGAAAACCTGACAACGAAGCACCCAAATATTGTGGTTCCCGCCAAAAAGACAACTTGAATCAGACCAGGAAAGCATTGCGAGTAAGTTGTCAAGTTCTGAGGTTGATCTTTGTGATCTTTCGATATACTCTGAAGAAATTCCTATTGATAAATCCCCTGTTCAGTCCCACGTGATTCCGAATGCTACTAGTGTCGGGCCCCAGTTAAAATCCAAACCAGAAGTTCAATGGAAGAAGAAACTGGACTGCAGGACGAAGGAGCCTGAACAAGGATCAAGAATGCCTGTACAATTGAACCCCAAGCATACGAGATTTCAGTCACACAATCAATCCTGTTACACCTCACAAGCGCAATCTTTGTTAAGTTCTGGTTTGGGCAACTTGAACTGTAAACTGAGACTACAAAACCTGCATCACGAAGATTGCGACCTAAATCTGAATCGCAATAATGTGATGACTCTTTACTTGCATTCCTTTGCTCCGTACAATCAGGTCTGAAGATATTCGCATCGTGGTGTACGCCACCGAGAAATGCTGCGACCAAGTTCTACTACACATAACCTCAGCATCAGTTAGGAACACCATACTGAACGCTGCAGAGGACTTCCTAGTCTTCGGGTTCAACATATCTGTTGAACCATTGGGTTCTGGGGCCAACACGTCTATAATAAATCCAAGGAGCAGCTCTCAAGGAAGTCACGAACAAAGATGTGCCGACGTACGTAAAGTATTATCAATCCAGAATAACACAAGACAATATTCTACTTATGCGCCAAAAAGTGCCAACCGTCAAGATACAATAAATCGGCGTTAGCCATCAGCAACTGTGTCTGAATGCAAACGCCAATTTTTATCTTGGAATACCGGGGGATTCACCAATCTATTTAACAACTGTGTCCTCCAACTGGAAAAAGTATTCATCATATGTCTCCAGGAGACATGGTTAACCGAACCACCAATAAGAGATGGCTATGTAACTTTACTAAATCATGCCATTAAAAGTGCCATTGGTCGCCCGTCATCTGGTCTATTGATGCTGATTAAAATAAATCTGTGGCGGAGCCTTGTGGAATCTTTTTATCCGAATCCATTTGTTCAAGAAGCATTGCTACAAACTGCTGATGGAACTCACTCCGCAAGGAAACACTTGCTTATTTTAAATGGATACTGGAATCCAAACAAAATAAGTGCAAGGTCTTTCATAAACACGATCACACTACTCATTGACAAGGCCCTTTTGAATTACAAGAACCTATCAATGATATGTGCTGGTGACCTAAATTGTACATGGTTGAAATATGACTTGTCTCCGAAAACTACAAACTGCTACCACATGATGAGTTATCTACACGAGGACACCAGTTGAGTCTCGCTCTTGGTAATGGCAATTGCAAAACGGTGAATGGTAATGTATCAGGTGATCAGCCACCTCATTCAACCTGGTCAAACCACAAAGCTCACTCAATAATTGATTATTTCTGGGTCTCTCAGAATCTATTTGAAAGCGAGATGACCCTGACAACAACTGACATGCCTTCCAGTGATCATAACCTTCTCTGTCTAACCTGTATAGTGGAATGGCCCACCGAATGCAAGTTATACAAAATTCCAATTTCAGTCAACGCGGGTGGAAATCGTCTCCGGATTGATGGCCCTAAGATCGAGAAGATAAGTTGAAAATTCCTTCACGACATAGCCTTGTCAGTGAATTACACTCCTTTATTAAATGATTTTGTCACAGTAAAAGCCTTAGATCGTAAAATGGGCACAAAGCATAATTATTTATCATCCACGATATTGCTACAAGCAAAACAGGCTATGAGACGTGACATTCGTGCCTTGAAAAAATCAGGACACGTGGCCAGTAGCAACTTGACTGTCCAAAACAAAATCTGCCTGCGCCGGCAAACATATCGAAACTGGCTAAAATCACAAAAATCAATAATCGAGCAAGACAAAGCAGATATCTTAATGAAGGAACTGGTAACAAAGAACTCCCGTGAAATATGGGCAATCCTGAATACAGGAAACAAACGTCACTCTTACACTCTGTCAAATGTAATCGATACGGGAAAATGGGAACAGCATTTTGCAAACATCTTTAGTTTTCCATTCCCGGATTCATCGTCCGTTCCGAAAGCCGAGCTGTCTTCATGGGATCTACATATCAACAAAGAAGACATCGAGGTAGCAATCCGGGCTCTAAAAAGATTGCATGCCGCTGGCCCAGACATAATAACAAACATGATGCTAAAAGAAAATGTGGTGCAATGGGCAACCTTTATTGAACTGTTGTTCTCGCGACTGTCTGCTTCAAGGTCGATTCCTGGCAAGAATCAATCATTGTGCCAATATATAAAAAGGGTAATCGGGCTGATCCAACCAACTATCGCCCGATTGCCATTTTGGACACTATAGGAAACATTTTCGCCTCTTTCCTGCGTCAAAGGTTAGCGGCATTGTCTGTGTCTGAACACATTTTTGACATCAGACAAACTGGATTTACCAGAGGTGCTGGTGTGGAAGTCAACTTATTAGTATTAAATATACTAAAACTCGAAACCCTCAATGCAAAGACACAACTTCACCCAGCCTTTATCGACCTGCGATGAGCCTTTGACAGTATCAATCGTGGCAAACTGTGGCAAAAATTGAACAACTGGAATTGTCCTCAGAATCTAGTTGAACCTATAATAGCCTTACATTCGCAAACCGTTGTTCGAATCAGACTGAACAACGAAGGCGTCTTATCCAGGCAAATACCCACGAGCAAAGGCAGCTGAACTTTTTAAATTGTTCATTTCCGATCTACCAGAGTTTTGAAGAAATGTTCGATGTTTTCCGCCAAAACTAAACCACATTGGATGCATTGTTTACGCCGATGACGTGGTCCTTTTGGATCGTACCCAAATAGGACTCCAACGGCAGTTAGCAAACTTGCAAGAGTATTTGAACATCAACGATTTGGCCTTGAACATCGAAATGACAAAGATCGTCATCATTGGTCATCAAGAATCCCGAAAGCAGAACGTTTTCACGTGGAGAGTTGACGGGAAACAACTTGGTGTTGTCAACTCAATTAGATACCTGGGGATTACTTTCAATAAGTCCCTACATGAACACCACTGGAAACAAGAAATGAAAAACCGAATGATTCAAAAATCGCTATCCAATCTCAACTGCTGAAAAAAATTACAGCAAATTTACTCTCGAACCGGTTCTAACTTTCTACGCTCTAAAGGTTGTTCCAGCAATCATCTTTGGGTCAGAATCTGGGTGGAACATCGACATCTTGTTCTGGCAGAAGCTAGAAGGGATTTTTTGGCGGCGTGTCCTGAGGCTGCCCTCATACATATCGATTATCCACATAAGATACGAATTGTCACTAAACTCATTACACACTTGTGTAATGTGGAAATCGCTAATGGCATTGCGCAAGATGAGTTTGACGCCTGCAGCTCCAGCATTTCAAATTTTTCGTCCGAGCACAGGAACATCGAAGCTCCTAGAAGAATGGAGGCAGAAAATTATCTCAACTCTCGCCGCCGCCGCCGAATTAAATTTAAATGACCTGATCATGCGCCCACAAGTCACAAAAAAGAAATTCGAACTTTGGTGCTGGATCCTGAACAACGACCATCGGCAACGAATGTCAACCACTCTCGATTCAGGAATTGGAGCTCACACGTTAAATGTGCCAAGCTTGTATTTAACAAACTGCCCTTCCCGTCACCATCGTGATCAATTTCTGAGATTTCACCTAAAAACAAGAGATGTTGTGGCGGCGACACATTAGCGAAGGAAACGATAATTTGTGTCGTTTCTGCAACAGCAAATTTGAAACATCAGAACATCTCCTCACTGAGTGTAAGCAGATTGTATTAAAACGGATGCAGCACTTAGGTGAGTTCATTCCTGCTGCTGCCACCAATTGAGACTGGTGGGCCTATGCTAGCGCTGGACACAGTATTAAACTGACCTGCGCTGTAGTAGACTTCATAGACTCATTAAGGCTAGACGAACAAGTGTTGATTGTCTAAAGACCGTGCGCACGTGGCTTAGTATTTTCTTTTATATAATCAACTGTATACGAAATTCTGAGATTAATTAATTAATGGAGATGCAACAAAACAAAACAAAAGCTTGAAGCCCCAGTTTTCACATTGGGTCTTATCAGGCTGAGGTTTCAATAAAAAAAAAAAAATCTCCCTAAACAACCCTTAATAAATGAAGACAGAAAACCATTTGGTGTGGACTTACCTTATTCGTGAATACAACAAATGTGGACTGAAGCATCCTGGCAGTAAAAGAAAGAAAGGGTGGGTGGGATGGGTACTGTACAGCTTCTCTCTGCTACTTAAGATTTAGTTTACAACCTCAAATCATCTTAACACAGTTTTGCTTTTTATTAACAGGGTAAAGAACCTCATATTGGTGGAACCGTGGGGATTCCCAGAGAGGCCTGAACACTCTGAGGTTGAAAGACCAATACCCATCTGGATTAAAGCTGTGGGAGCTGTGCTGGGTCCATTTAACCCCCTGGCAGGGTTACGCCTGGCTGGCCCTTTTGGTGAGTGGTTATTAATTTGTCTGAATTTCTACAGCGTGAAGTACTGTATGCAAAAACAAACGTTTCTTTTTATTTAATTTCTCATACAGTTTTATATTACTACTGACATGACTTGGTTGAAAATTGAAGGTTGCAGAATTGGGATTCATGTGATTCAAAGTCGTGATTGTCCCCAATTGTCCCAGATAGCAAGAGAGACTGAACATTTTCTGAAATAGCAAGTTGCTTTTCTAGTCGGCATATCTAAAATCATAGTTATTGATAAAGAAAATAACTCTTACAAATGTTAAAATTAAGATGAGCTTTATTCGGATAACTATGCAGAGCTTTACCCAAGCATAAAATGCATAATTAATACATTACATACATTAAATACACAGAATAAAAAATAAAAACTGCAGTTTATTATCATATAATTCACATAATCTGAGCACATATTTCATTAAATGTGTTGTCTGGGCTAAACTGCATGGAGGTAGTTAGAAAGTCCCTCAACCTGTATGAGATCTCTTGTATACTTTGTTTTATTCCTATAGAAAAATGAATCCCATGCCAGATTTTCTCTTTGCTTTACCATAAATACCTATTCTAAACTAAGGACAACTCCCTTTTCCTAACTAAGTCGAAATAGTGGACCACTGCCACACTTCTCAGGAGCTTTTTCTTTAACTACCTGATGGCCTTCAATGAACTAACTTAAGTTTTCAGTCAACATGACTGTCTAGCCACTAAGATTCATTCAATGGGACTTCTCTTATACCAGAGTGAGATCACACTTGTGTGCAGTGTAGTCAAGGTCTGGTGGGACTTGATGGAGTACCACTTCCTGCCTTCATGTAATTTGGAGTTTAGATGGCCAAGGGTGATGGTCACTCTGGCTTGATGACTTTTCCACTGCCCTGGGGTCTTCTGGTGAGTATGTTCATAGAGAGGCAATATTTGTGGGTGGTTGTCCCATTTAATGGGGGCTGCGCCTAGTCCTATGAAGTCATGCCTTGGTTATTAAAGATGAAAGCTGCTGTCTAAAGAGTGTAGGCCCACAACCACAGGACAAAATACATAATTTGAAGGAGTAAAGATCCCAAAAGGCATGTACTCCTATTATGAAAGTATTAGTGATACTAATAGGTTTAAGTGCTATTCACCTTTAATCCGACTCAAGTTTGCTCAAATGAATAATCCAAGCAAAAAAAGAGAAAATCCCATTTGGGTTCACATAGATTCTTTACAATCTAATAAGGCGATGTCTGATACAATGTATCACATGGATATAATTGTACATATGTTAGTAAAGTGACATCCTTAAGTTACAAATAGAAACAAACACAATAATAATGTATTCTTATGCATATGGTGTGCTAACGTACATTTTGCCTCCTGAAAATTACAAAAGGAACCCGACAGAAAAATAACTAATCCTAAACATATCATATGCTATTGTAATGTTTGCTTCATGTTTGCCAACTACATGAGCATCGGTTTCACCCCTCTAGGGGCTTTATCAAGGCATATTGCTCCAGTCTTTAAACTAGTCAGAATATGCACAAAAGTAGGGGTGGAAGAGTGTTAGGCAAGATTGTATGCAGTACTCTGTGGGAGACTGCACCATCCTTGTCCTCTTGACAATAGTTTAACCAACCTTTGGTATAAGTCCGTACTACACAAGTTGGTAGAGTGACTGAGTAGCCAGGCTTATCTCAAGAGGGGTCAATGTGAGCTGTAGGGTTGCACCATAGAGTTCCACAGTGACAAGTATTCAAATAAACACTTACAAGGTTTCTTGATTAAACAATTATTTATTAAGTTAACGGTTGGTTGAATAAACCTTCTTTAGAAGGGAGCAGATACGCAACACTTAAATAGACTTCAAAATACACACTGTTTCAACAAATTAGTAGATGTCCTCTGGGGGAGGGCACACAGACACTTCATACACCCTTATGTGACTTCAATAGTTAGGACACTGTGACCATTGATATATCACTGGTACATTTAAGACAATACTGAGTTTGGTGTTTAAAAGGAAGAGGTTAGGGGAGAAAACAATGATTAACAGGTTTCTCAAACAGGTTCCTGGGCCTCAGTTGTGGGGACAAAAGGGAGGACGTCTGGGGACTCCTGCACTACGATCGAAGGTCGGTGGCAGCAATGGACAAAGTTCAGATCAGCGGCATGTCACTGATTCAGCTTCTCGCGAATAGCACCACTGCGGTTCTTGCATACCTTGTGGATTTTCCTTGCTTCTGGGGTCCAGCACTCTGTTGAGGTGGCTCAGGCTTGGTTAGCCCTGCTTCTATGGAGTCCGGAGTATCTTTCTGGAGCTCGGGTCCTGCTTAAAAATGATGCACTCGATTCTGGTGTTCCTCTCCCTGGCAATCGGTTTCTGCAGCAGCAATGGAAGTACAGCCAACTGTTAGGGTCAATTGGTCCCACCAACCCAATGGGAGAAGTCATCCTTTTCAGGGCTTCTCTAGTTGAGGCGAATTCGGAGCTTCAGCACTGCAGCAGGGCTTCACCGGGCAAACCACCTGTCCAGGAGTTGCAGCAATCGTCTCTTCCAAGTTCTTCTTCAGATTCCTTCGTCCAGTGGTAGAGACTGCCTTCCAAGAAAAAGACCTCTCCTTTTATGCAGGTCTCTACCATTCATTCGCAGCCTAGCTTTCACTCTCACAGCATAGTGGCTGTCCATCAAGGACAGCCAGCCAGCCATTCACCTTTGTGTGTATTCCTGTAACCAAGGAGACTAAGCACAAGGAGTTTCGGGAACCTCCCTCGCTTCCTGCCCTGCCAGACACACTGGAGCCAGAGGTGGGCTTCACCCCGCCAAAGATAAAACGAGCAAAGGGACCAAACCTGGATTGGCGCACAGAGTAAATCTCATGCAGGTCCTTTCCAACAAGAAATGGTGAAAAAAGAACAACGGGACCATTTTGACAAAATGGGTACACATGGGTGCAATGCTGCAGCTGAGGATTCAGTCTGCGGTAAAAACACACAATGGTAGGAAAAAGTAAACCACTGCCACCAGCCATTCATTGTAGAAGGGGTAACATAAAAATGTTAAATGAGAAAGCAGACAAAGGGGATACTAAGTAACCCTTCCAGCACTCTATGTAAGATAGTGTGTGCTGGGTCTACAAAGTTATAAAAGGTAAGTAAAGTCAATGTCCACCTGACCTCTCCTCTGGTAAGGGTACTTATCCTCACACAAGGTGAAGCCCTATTTAACCTGGGATTCAAAATTCCATCAATGCATGGGGAGAAGGAGGGTTTACCTGCTAACAGAGATGTACAACCTATTGTGTCTCAATCAACTGTACCAGTGAAAATGGCCAGAGAGACCATAAAGGTGGGGGGAAAGATATGGATTGGGCCTCTATAATCTCCTCCCTGTGGCAGAAATTGGTTCCATGAAAATTAAGAGGTCACTTGTGACGCCCAGGAGGGTCCCCCGTTATGTCTAAAATCTTGGAACACCCAAGGCAAATCATCTTTTCTCAAATGTGCCCTGTATGAATATTTTAAGACTTGCAAACTGCATCTGCTTACAGGAGACTTGGCTGACCTCTGTACCTATTTTGGATGGCTATAGTGTTTTCACTCAGCCAGCCAAGGTTTGTCCTGGGGGTAGGCCTTCAGGGGGCCTCTTGATTGCAGTTGAAAGGGGGCCTTAGCGGGTCAACCTACCATTTGGTGCCCTGGGAGTGGGTTTTTACACCAGAGATGGATTGACTAATATCCGATTAGTGAACATCTATTGGCATAGGGGCATTGAACATGTGGACTTATTTGTGGATAGTGTTGGGAAGCGTGGGGGCGTTGGTGGGCCCCACGCTGTCATACACTCATGCGCTCCGCATTCACACAAGGAGACACGCCGGAGACGTGTTGCCAGTCAGGTCCCCGGCGCGAGCTGCCGGCGGGCCGTATTTATTTTCTACAGCGCATGCGTGAGCCTGTTTCCAGCTCTCGCATGCGCACATTGGCGTATTACTACGCAACATCCCTCCTTTTTCCCCAAACAGTGAACATGAACAAACATTAGAACTAACAGTGCTCTATTACAACTTTAACTGTCAATGCGGCACTGATTACGAGGCAGGGTCCATAATAAAGTCTTGGAACCTCTGCGGCGGCTTGCGCCCCGCCCGGCTCGGGTACCTGCGTGCTTCTGCCTGAGGCACCTCATGTGTCCCTTGAGTCTCTGGCGGTTCATCGTGTCTCAGTGGTGATCCTGCGAACTGCTCTGGGGCTTGGGAGACGGTCTCTTCCGAGCTCGCAGCTCCGATGCGCTTGAAGAAGGAGACATTCCTCGTGACTGTTCCTCGTGCATTGGCAGCGGTGACCATAGATCCTTTGACATGGGTCACTCCCAGTGGCTGCGTTTAGTATGGTACCAACAGCTTTCCTTCCGGTCTCCTGTTTCTCACCAGCACGGTGTCTCCCACGGCAATCTCCTTCTCTGGGAGTCCCCTCCGGGTGCTCTCTCTCTCATTCTGAGTGGCTCTCTCTCCTCGTACCTGTTCATCCTCGATTTCTCCTGGATGTCGACCTTCAATCTCCGGTAGCAACCCCCTTGGCACCCGTTTGAAGAGCGCCTCCACCGGAGCGACCCCGGTTGACCGATGCAGGGTCGAGCGGTATTCTCGCAGAAAGTCAAATAGGTTGCGTCGGAGATCTTCACCCCCATTCATTGAGATGCGGAACACTTTGTTGAGCGCTCGCATAAAATGTTCTACTTCGCCATTTGCTCGTGGCCAGAGGGGGTTGACTTTACGATGCTTTATCCCTCTTTCCTCACAATAGCGCGCAAATTGTTGCCCTTGGAACGGGGCACCGTTGTCTGAGCATATCTCCAGGGGAAACCCATGCATGACGAACATCTTCTCCAAGGCCATGATGGTGTGGTCACTGGCATTGGACTCCACCAGCTCCACTTCTGGATAGCATGACCACTGGGCTGTCACCACCAGAAAGTGTATTCCACGGCCTGTGGACCCGAAGTCGGCATGTACCGTCCCCCATGGCCGGTCACTTCTTACTATGGTCTGGATCGGCGGTCCTCTCTCCACCGGACTTGCGGCTTGGCAGGGAACACATTTTCTTACAAACTCCTCCACTCTGCTTTCCAACTCTGGGAACTAGACTTTCAATCTCAGACGTGCTTTCATCTTGGCCATGCCCTGGTGGCCATTGTGGGCGAGATGTAAGACCTTGTCAACCAATGTTCTTGGAATCACGATCTGGTGACCCCTCTGCAGGAGGCCGTCTTCAGCTACAGTCAACTCATGACGCGCTTTCCAGAGAGCTTTCAGGTCTTTTTGAGCCCGCATGTCCCTCTGGGAGTTGTCTTGAAGGACCTCACGTCACTCACCGCTAGCTATCGCCTGTCGGATCTTGATGAATGTCTCATCCATGTTGGATTCCTCCGCTATTTCCTGGCAGGCCAGGGCGACGGGCAGCGCTGATTCGACTGCCAGGTGTACGGCCTCCACGCAGTCTGCCACTTCTGAGGAGTCTCTGGACCTCCCAGCACCCGGGTGGCGGGACAGATAGTCCGCAGGGTTAAGTGTTCCTGGCCGATACAGTAGTTTGACACCGTACTCCATTAGTGAAAGCATCCATCGCTCTATGCGAGGTGGTGGTTTGGACGAGGTCCCTGATAGAATCGGGATGAGTGGTTTGTGGTCCGTCACTACGACGACTGGTTTCTACTACGACGAATGTAAATCCGGAAGTGCTTGCACCCCCATAGTATGGCCAAGGCTTCTCGCTCAATCTGGGGGTGAGGGCTTTACTTGCATAGGCAATGGGTCTCATGGTCCCTTGATTGTCCGCCTGCATGAGGACCGCTCCCAGGCCCACTGGGCTGCTTCAACCACAATTTCAGACTCGCGGTCAGGGCTAAAATATGCCATGGTCTCCTGTCCTGATAGGGCGTTCTTGATGTCGTCGAACGCCCTCTGTTCTTTGCCGCTCCAGTTCCACGCAACATCGTTCCTGCTGAGCGCTCTTAAGGGTTCCGATACCGAAGCTAGGTCGCGGATGAAGTGACCACAATAATTTACCATCCCCAGGAAACTTCTAATTTCCGCTGGAGACGTCGGTGGGGCGGCTTCTCGGATGTCTTTCACTTTCTCTGGATCGGGGGAGATACCCCCACCATGGAAAACAAAACCAAAAAATTCCAATCTGTCCTTCAGGAACTCACACTTTTCTTTGTGTAGTGTTAGACCGAGATCGCGCAGCCTTTCAAGGGTGTTCTCTAGGCGCTTTAAATGTTCCGCCTCGGATCTGGCAAAGACCAGGATGTCGTCCGACATGTTGATCACCCCCTTGAGTCCTGACAGGGCCCCTCTGATGGCATTTTGGAAGACCTCTGCCACGGATGAGACCCCAAAACTGAGCCTTTTGTATTGATATAACCCCTCATGGGACGTAAAGGTCGTAATGTATCTTGACTCGGGGTGGAGCTCTAACTGGTGATATCCAGATCTTAGGTCCAGTTTCGAGAACACTTTCGCTCCCTGGAGATCCCCAACAATATCATCCAAGGTGGCCGTGATGTGGCGTTCTCTCTTGATTGCCACATTGGGTAGCCGCATGTCCACGCAGATACGTACAGCACCTGGTTGTTTAGGCTTTGGGGCCACAACAATTGGGGAGACCCACGGGGTGGGGCCTTCCACCCTTTCAATGATGTCTCGGTCAATCAAGGACTGCAACTCTTTCTCCACCTGTGCTCTCAGATGGAACGGGATGCGGCAGTGTTTGAGCGTTGTCGATCTCACCGACCCGTCTATGTGAAGACATATCGGATCCGCTTTCAGTTTTCCTATGCCTCTAAAGATGGTGTCGAACCATTGTAGTAGACTCTCCAGGTCAGCGCAGTAGACCGCAAATGAGAAGTGCACGAGGCTTAGCGCTTCCGCATTCACACAAGGAGACACGCCGGAGACGTGTTGCCAGTCAGGTCCCCGGCGCGAACTGCCGGCGGGCCGTATTTATTTTCTACAGCGCATGCGTGAGCCTCGTTCCCGCTCACGCATGCGCACATTGGCGTATTACTACGCAACAGATAGGGTATGCCACGTTATTGATGAGTGGGCTGGGAGCCATCTGAATGGTAACATTATTGTCATGGGAGATCTGAATGCAGACTGTGATCTACATGTGGGGGATTTGGATGAGATTACGAATGGACAATCAGGGAGGAGATATTTGGCCAAATGTGGCATGCAGGCTTGGGGGGACGGGGACTACAACCTCTAGTGGGAAGGAAGGCTGACACGTGGCATAGAGGCAATAGTTCCTCCCTAATTGATTACATCTATGTTGACCCATTCCTGATGAACCTCTGCCGGTCATTTGATGTAGAGAGAAATGACTGGAGTGATCACTCCATCTTTACTGCGTTGTTTGTTTAGACGTTTTGTCCTAGAGAATTCCGGCCACAGCTCCAAGTGACTGCCAATGCGACGGGTAATGCAGTTAGATGGACCGATCTGAACTCGAACATAAAACTGGCACTCAATCGATCCACTTATGAGTGGAAGATTAACAACTTTAACGCGAATGAGTTCCAGTTACTTAACGGTTTATTGTTTCTGGGCTGGTAGCAGGGAGGAGAAGTGGGGGAGGGGGATCGGACCTGCTAGGCATACCCATTGTTACAATCCTGAACTAGCAGAAGCAAAAGAAACTCTGAGAAAAGTGAAACTAATCCAGCGCACCAATTCTGATAAGTCTATCTGTAAGGAGCTAATTAGGAAAGCCAACCACTCCTATAAAAACTAGTGTAAATCAATCAAATCCCATATCCTGCAACGAGATGTGCTGAAATGATGTTGGGGATCCTGATTAACTCTGAGGTCAGTGCCCTTTGGCACTTGGCAAATGGGCAAGATCCCAACTATGTAATATCTCAACTGTATTCGATTTCTGAACAGGAATGGTTAAAGTTTTATGAGGAAAGGTTTGGGCCTCCTAAGATTGATATTGCAGTGGCTGCTGATTTAACAGGAGGGGCAATTTGGAATCCTCATTTAGACATTGCTGTCATCCAACATCTGATTACTAAATGTAAGAGATCTCGTGCCCCGGGGCCCAATGGCCTCACGAATAACACCATCAAGGACAATCCAAATATTTGGGCTAACCTTATGTATCTGGAGTTTAGGGACATTCTCGCCACAGGTACTCATCTTCAAATGCAGTAGCAGGTCTGATCCAGCTAATTATCGTCCCATCTCTCTTTTTGATGCAGATTGTAAGATCTTTTTGGCGTACCTGCTCTCACACCTTGAAGACTGGGCCAGTATCTCTCATCCGCTGGATCAATATCAGACTGAGAGCAAGGCCGTTGATATTGGTATTGGTGGAATGGCCCGTCCTAAACCAAATGCGTGCAGGAAGAGGCCTGGATGACAACTCTGAGATGTACCTATATGGCTTTGATCGATCTAACTGCTGCTTTTGACTGTGTTGAATGGGGTAGACTATGGGCCAAACTTGCAAAATGAGGCATGTCCGATGGGCTCCTAAGACTTATTAGTGGGCTCTATGAAAATTGTGCTATCCAAGTCCGCCTTAGCCAAAACGAGGATCTCTCAAAGCGAACTCAATCATACAGGGGTTTGGGGGTGAGACAAGGTTGTACCATGGCCCCCTGGCTCTTCAACCAATATCTCTGGTGTCGCACTCTCGCTTATGAAGGAAGGGCTTGTTGCACCAAAGATAGGCAAGGAAAAAATTGTGTGGCTTGCCTATGCTGATTTTTGATCTTACTATTGATTGATTGATATTTTATTTCTATCGCGCTCGTACACAAGTGTTTCAGAGCGCGACAAGGCAAGGGAGGGGAACAGGGGAGAACAAAACAGCGATCTTACTAGGCCCAGTCACATTGAGAATGCGCAAGTGCATGGGAGAGGGGGGAGGGGAAAAGTGCATGTAAGGGGGGAGAAGTGGAAAATGCGAAGCAGAGGAGAAACAGATAAATAACAATACATACATGATAAAGGCAACAAACAGTGGTAATGCAGCCAGCAATTTGCAAGTGCTAGGTTTAAGGCAGCAGACAGGGTAGGTCTGATAAGTGCAGGAAGAAAAAGGGGGGGGCTGTATGGGTACAGATGCATACCCCAGTGCAAGCGGTGGCCCGGAGGCAGTGCGGGAGGGTGGCAGGGTGAGCAGGTACCTGGGCCTGAAGGACGGAGGGTGGCCATGTGCACGGTGCCCAGAGAGAACAGATCAGCGGGGGAGCGAAGACAGAAGAAAAGAGGAAGGTCTTGAGTTGCTTCCGGAACTGGAGATGGTTCTCCTCAAGTTTTAGAGTGGCAGGGAGGCTGTTCCAGAGGGAGGCCCCAGCCGAAGGCAGATCTACCCCCAGCTCGTTTCTTTGAAAAACGACTGACCCTAAGGTGGGGTTACAAAGGTCTCTTAATAACTTTGAGTTATATGCCAAAGATAATGGGTTAGTCATCAATCCTATTAAAAGTAAGATCCTTTCCTTCAGTAAAGTGAGGGTGAAGACCAATGTGCCTGTTGGCAAAGTTGGTGGTATCCCCCTGCAGCTCTCAGTGTCTGTTCGTAATCTGGGCTTCAATTTATCGGCTTACCAGGGCTCTATGGTAGTTATTGAGCCTCTGCTACAAAAGGCAAAATTGTTGGAAGCACAGATTGTTAGGATTGATAGAAAGTTTGGAAAATTTTCTCTCAAACCAGCAGTGATGTTTTTTGAAGGTACAATCGTCCCCAAACTGATCTACGGCCTAGAACTAAAGTCTGACAAAGTATGTAACACTCAACAGAATTGAGGGCCGTATTTGGAGGAGAATACTGGGTGTCCCGAAAGCAGTACCCATCTCGGCTATCTGCTTTGAATTGGGGATTCGGGTACAATGGGCTTGAAAATCAAGTCTCCAATTCCGAACACCCTGTACCATCTAATGGGAAGAAATTTGAACTTCTCTCGGGCACTTATCTCTATAAGGGACAGATCAGAACAGGTCCTGGATGAGATTGGTGTGACTCTGGAGACCTTGATTGAGAATCCTATGAAGGCCAAACAAGCCTTATTTGACTTTGATTGAGTGCATCAAGGATTTCCTTTCTTACCCATCCTTGAGCCATTTGAAGCATGAGCACAGATGTAGAGGCTCTTTAACAAAGATTCTGCTCTAATTCCCAAACAGATTTTATAGAGCCATTCTACTCCGGGCACGGTGGAACGTGCTCCCCACCAGGGAAATTCAGGCGAGGAGGTCCCTAATTACGGTTCAAGCAGCGTACTGTAGGTTTTGCACTAAAACTGGAGACCTTAAGGCACTTAGTGCTTGAGTGTGTGCCATTAGAGCCTAAGAGCAAAATGTATTGCGCCCTTGAATGTGAATTGCATGATTTATAATGAAGAGTGGGTATGGAAGCGTTGCCTCTGCATTCATAATATGTTTCATTGGCCATCTCGGGTTTCATTAAAAGTCTGAATTTGTAGAGCCGAAGCACCAAAATTTGTTTGCTAAAATGTGTCTGCTCATTGATTCTATTCATGATTCATGTGATGCTAATGTTTCTTACTCTAAAGATTGAGTTTTTGCTTGACATTTTTTGTCTGTGTTCTAATTTCTTTAATTCTTTTTCCCTCTTTCCTTACCACCAAATGTAAATAATTCTGATTTTACTAACTATGCTCATTTTGTATTTATGTATGTTTCGATTTATTTATGTTTTTATTAGCTCTTGTTGTTTTTTTGTAAAGGTTTAATCAAACCAATTGCAATAAAAAAAACTTCCTTGTGCCACTGCACTGAAGGTGCTGTCACAATGTAAAAAGATGATGCCTATGGTGGTTGTCAGACTCAAAAACCAAAAGAAACACAGAGTTTAAATCAAAGAAAAATGCATCTCTCTCCAGGATAAAATTAAGTCCTTAAGTCCAGCAAAAGGGCTGTGGGTCTCTAAGGTAAAAGGGAATTAGCACATTTCTGAGAATTCTCCCATGCAAAGAGAAAAGTCATCAAATGGAATTTATTAATTACCAAATTAATAATCCACCAGTAAAACATTAAAACGAAAATGGAGAAAGGGGAAGAAAAAACACATAAAGAAAAAACATTAGTTCAGCTGTTTTAATTCTATTCATGGCACTTGGCACACAACCGGGTGACACGTAACTTTGCGAAGGCATCCATTCTAATTATAGTTAACATCTTGTTAAATGTTACATTAATCCGCACAATATTTTCAAATGAGAAGGAATTCTTAAAAGTAAGAATTAAGATGTATAAAGGAAAATAAAGCGCTTGTTCTCATGTTACTACTGCCATAAAATGATACTGTTCATTCACTAACTTGATAAAAATTTAGCACCTACAAATGCATGCCTTCTAGGTTACCATGCTAGATTCCCCTTCAACAAACTTGGAAAATATCCAGTTGAAAATTAATTTAGAATTCATTCGAAGTATCAAGTTAGAGGAAACATTTCTGCTCACCTAATATGTCATCCTATAAATGTTCCCACTGCCTTGGAGTCTGCTGGTGAGTATGTTCTTAGAGCGGGCAGGCATATGGGTGGGTGTCTGTTTTAGGGTGTAGCATTTGCTTTTTAATGTTTTTCATTTCTAAATGCTTGATTTTCAAACCCATTGTACCCGAATCCCCAATTCAAAGCAGATAGCCGAGATGGGTACCGCTTTCGGGACATCAACAGTGCACATCAACAGGCTTTTTTTGTAGATGCGGGCCTTGTTTGCATTGGTTGCTTAAGTCATGTAGATTTTATGTAGATCAAAAGTTATTTTTTCAGAAAACTCCCACCTACTGCTCTCCAAATGTGTGGCAGTACTCTGATAAAGTAGGCTTCTTTGCTCTATAAATGTAAGCATTGGGCTGTCTAGTTCTGTGGTCGTGCCCTTGAATGATCCTTAACTTTTTCCCACTATGTAGTGTTTGCTGCACAATAGCAGCTCTAACTCTTGACATGTTCTGGCCTTAATAGGTTTTTAATCATCATGATTCCATGTTCTCAAAGTCACAAGTTGACTTGATACACCTCTTCATTAGTCAATCAAGAGAGAGACTTGCTTGATCAAATGAAGAAACTCATAAATCATGTTTGAACGGCATTGAACTCGAAATTCCACGGTTTGAAAGTCTTATGGGCATCCTACAGTAATGATTCGAAATACAGGTCAGATGTTTTTCAATGGTCACCTCCATAGCCACATAATAAACATTAAACGCACACACTGGTGGAGGAGGGACAGGAAAGGTACTTGCATGTAAGAATGGGTGTCCACGTGGGACCTTACGTTTGCAAAGAAACACAAAGCTGTACAAAATGTTTAGAAAAATCTCCAACCTCTTGTTAATTTCTTTTTATGTGTAGACAGTTTGATGCCTACAAATACCCTCCCTCCACATCATGTCAATTAAAACTGCAGCATTTTATTTTCGTAGAGCAGTAGAAACAAGTTAGGAAAAACAAATCATTCTTGTGTGGCACAATGAGAGGGCTACATGGAGTTCCATATCAAAGACCCCCGCAGTGTTCATATTCTTTTAAAGGAAATTATATTTTTCTTATTCGGCATGGCGTCCAGAAAACGTATTGTGTTTTAATGAACAGACTGCCTTATGGCTGTCTTCTAAACGTTATCAGAGTGTTAGCCTATAGTATGTTGGAATAAGGTCTGTAGTTACCTGAAAAGTACACCCATCTTGATGGCATACAATGACCACTAAACTTTATAGTTACACATTTCCATGGAATTTGAAACTGTTATTGCAATTTGTCTCCAAAAATATGGATCACTGTCCAAACTGCTTTACCTGTTGAGATCTCATTTAATTTGACTATGCTATTCTTTTTTTTTTTATTTTGACACACGCATCCCCTCCCCGTGGTATTGCAGTGTCATTCACTTTTGCAAAGTATGAAGATTTAGCTTCTTGCATGCCGCATTGTACGATACTTTCCTGTAAATCTTGCACTACCATGTTAGCGCTGTGTTTTACTAATGTGGCCTCGTTTTGGGAATGGGATCCAAGGCACTGGACACCATTCTGTAGGTGAGGCTTAACCAATAACACAATCTTTGTTTTCTGTTACTAAACTATCTTTGTGTGGACTCTTAACTTTTCCTAGAATACAGGTCCCCAATTCCAGACCGAAGAGCCAAACCCAGTTCATGTTTTCAGGCTATCCAGGCAAAATAAATGTGACTACATTGAATCTAAAAAGGGTTATTGGCAAAGGCAGTGGATAGCCTTAAAATATAGTGTGCTTGGGATCCTGGGGACTGGTCTTGGAGGCTCTGCCAGATGATTTCTGCCCTTCCGTAGCATGCTTTCTGGAATGTAGGAGAGATGTCAATCGCCCCAACAGCCCTTTCCTCTCTGCTGACCTTCTTTTACCTCTCCCCTGTGTTTTATAGCTTTCACAGGTCATTCATACGTATAGCATAATGTGGTGGGTTACACTTTACACCTTGAAAATAATTTGTTTCAAGGCTGTGTTTAAAATTTTTGGAACATTGGAAAAAGTAGGTCTAATCTAGGTAAGGTTCTAAGATCTCGATGTTCCTACAAAGGACAGGAAGACAATCTAATTTGCATAAGAACCAAGCTACAAATGCCAGATGAAATCCTAGAGTAACCATTTCCAGATACAAAATACTGATCGTGGGTCGTTGGTGTCCAAGTACAATGATCATTCCAGGATTTGAACAGCACAGGTTTTTATTGCAGTTGGTGATACTCCAAATTAAAAATATTTTGCTTCTAAATGTCAGCTTCTCAAAATAGCAGGGCGCTGTGCCACAAAGTTTTATTCCAACACTTAGAGTCAATTCCACTTGCTCTTCTACCAAAATTGATACCGCAGATGGATCTGTTGTATGATGGAACTGCAGGACAGGGTTGGAACCCTCCCTCGCCTCATGGGCAATAAACTCTGACATTTAGGATACCCGAGTGAATACTCTTAACATTTGAATTCAAGGAATCCAAATGGGAAATCATTAATCCATTCAATGACTATTCTGAACTCCTGATCAGCTTTTATTCTCAAGGGCAAGAGTTGTTCACCACTGCTCTCAACGATGTTCCCGGTAGACAATGTTTCAGTCCACTAATATGCAAAGGAGGCCCAGCTCTCCCCTTCAGACATCTTTGCATTAAAAGCTATTTTTGCTTCTTATGTAATTAAACTCCAAAAATACTTTTTCACCTCCCCTGTACTTCTCCACAGTCTTCTGATTCTCCAAGTTGTCTACATGCAGCTGAAATTAATTCTTTAACAGTTCATTCTGTGCAGTCCTTGACTCCTTTCCCATACCATATTGATTTATGTCCTTGGCACCTGGACTGAGGCACTGAAGTAAGGAAGTCAATGTGAATGTAAAAACTTGCATGTGCTTTTTGCTGCATGCCTTCTGAGATCATTGACTACTTCTTCGCAAGTCATTGTTAGGCAGAGTTTGTATGCAGTACCCTTTGGGACCACTACACACAACTATGAGTACAGGTGTAAGCAAAACCAACCTTTGTTATAAGTCTGTACTACACAGTTTTTGGTAGCGGAGCTGAGCAGCCAGTCTTATATCAAGAGGGAATGTGAGCTCTAAGGATTTTACACAAGTCTACAATCACAGGTATTCGAATAAACTTACAAGGTTTCTTGGTTAAACACTTATTCATTTATTCAACAGTCAGTTATAAAACATTCACTAGAAGGAGGCAGTTCAATATCATACATCAATACACTTCATTACTATACTTAAGTTTCTGAGGCATTCAAACTACTTTGAAGGAGTAGCAAAATGGCATTCAGAATACTTTGGAGGAGCAAAAAGGAATAGGTTCAGAACATAAAAGAATTACAATTTCTTAGACAGTGCAGATACTTTGAGTTTGCCAGAAAAGTCAATTCAATTCAATAGGAATAGGCTAGAGTCAATGGGCTAAAGTCTTGGATAGGTAAAAACGGTTCTGGCAAGTAAACGGTAAAGTCTCTGTAGAAATTCTTAGAAGTAGTTTGTAAGCAGAAGAATTATACGTTGGGTTACATGCTGATTAGGCATGCTAGTTGCGAAGGTTTCAAGCACTTTCACCGCGATAGGTAAGTACTCTGTCTCGTTTCACAGTACCTTTCAATGAAGAGAAAGATGCAGCTGAAGACTTCTGTTCCTGGCAGTTCCTGCAGATCTCGCTGTTCCTGAGCCTGGTCGTGGGGTCAAGAGGAAGGACGTCGGGGGGGACTCCTGCACTGCACAGGGACTGGTCAAAAAGCTGGTACTTGTTAAATCTTCAATTCCGGTAGCTGTAGAAAAGCACACAAACTGGCGTCCCTCTTCCCTGGTTATTCGGTTTCCTGCAGCACTCTGAGGAAAATACAGCCAGCTCCGAGAATGGTATCCAGGTGGTTTACGGGTCGCGTTGATTGGTCCCACCAACTCAAAGGGAGAAGTCGTCCTTGCAGGGCTTCTCTGTCGAGGTGAACTTAGCGATTCGGACCTGCAGCAGGGCTTCAACGGGCAAACCAACGGTCCAGGAGTTGCTGCAGACGTCCTCTTCAAGCTCGTCCTCGGTTCTTTCGTTCCAGTGGTGGACTCTGCCTTCCGAGCCAAGAGACTCTCGTTTTAACCAGTTTCCTACCATTCATTCCAGCCTAGCTGCCACTCACCCAGCAGGGTGGCTGTCCTTGCCGGTCAGTCAGCCAGCCAATCACGCCAGAGTGCATTTGGGTCTCATAGGAGACTAAGTACAGGGAGTTTCGGGGCACCTCCCTCACTTCCTGCCCACCCCAGACACTCTGGCACCAGAGGCGGTCTTCACTCCTGAAGCCCACCAAAGGCGATGGAACAAAGGGACCAAACTAGGTTTGGCATGCAGAGACAAACTCTAGAAGGACCTTTCCAAAAAGAAATGGCGAAAAAAGAAGACCTTGACCTGTTTTTACAGAGGGGGCTCAGACGCCATCTTGAAAAACATGGCTCCCGTGATTTAATTTTACCGGAGCTACAAATAGTTCATGGTCTGGAAAAATCATGGTAGTTCGTTATAAAACCACTGCCACCAGCCATTCTGAGAGGAAAGGGTAGCATTTGACTGCTACAGAAGTATCTAGACAAAGGGGATACTAAGTAACCCCTCCATCGCTCTATTGTAAGATAGGGTGTGCTGGGTCTAGGAATTAAAACGACTAGTAAAGTCAATTTCATTTTACTTACTCTGGGAAACAATAGTTTATACCAGAGAATGTATTTAAACCTTTGGAAAGCCTAAAAGGCTTTCCTGTGCCACTGCACTGAGGGCGTTGTGTCACACAAATGAAAAGATGATGTCTATGGAGTTGTTTAGACTCCATAACCAAAAAAAACAGAAGTAAAACACATATCAAAATACATGAGAGTGGGAAAAAGGCTCACACACTCTCCAGGTTAAAAAAAATCAAGTCCTCAAAATCCAGCAAAGTCGCTGGGGGTCTCTAAGATGAAGGGAAATTAGCACATTTTTGAGAATTCTCCCGAACAGTCATTTTCTGCTAGTTGGTATGGGACTAATTTTAGCTGAGCTATGCTTCAGGAAATGTGTTTAACAGGAAGTTCTTTTCTTCCGGTGGCTTTTGCTTATTTCATTGAAAGTTTACAGATTAGGGAATATGGAGGGGAAATGAAGAAGTTTGTTCTGCTATAACTTAAATTCTCATGCATGTGATCTGTGCCTTCCACGCCTGGATTCTGGGAACCCATAGCCTGATTGCACTTTACATGACAGTCTTTCTGACACTGCACAGATTTTTGGGTGGGTTGAAAAAACCTTGTTGTGTCTCAGATTTCTGATGAGGTGTGTATTGACTAGATCACGCTGGGAATTAAGTTGAAGGTGGTCTGTCTGGCATCCTAATGGGTAGCATCCCCAGCAATCTAAAATCAGGTCATTCTTGCCCCCGATTCCCACTGGAGAGCATGTCATCTAATTCTCCTGTATCTAAACTTTAGCAGGGATTTGGGTGAACAACATGTTACAATAGGAAAAGCCTTGGCACAGTTACTTGAAGACAGTATTTGCTTGTCATGGTTCGAGTCTTCTTTCCATCCTTGATTGCTGTTCTTCTCTCTTCCAGAATTTTGATAATTTATGTGAGGTAATTTGACTCTTGAAGAACAAAGATTGCTTATTCACTTGCTCTGTATCTAATCATTGTTTCAAATACTAACATGACGTGGGCAACTTTCACGTGCTGTATCCTAGGTCAATGATTTAGCAGTACACAGTCGGCTTGAGTCATTTATAAAGGTTAACATACCGCATAAGGTTGCAACGGTAGCTTACAATTGTCTTTCAGAAATCTAAGAAGGTGTTCTCCATTTTTGCATTTGTCTTTAGGATTAAGCCTTGTACAGCGCTTAAGACCAGATTTCAAGCAAAAGTACTCCTCAATGTTTGATGACGACACTGTGACAGAATACATATACCACTGCAACGTGCAAACACCCAGGTAACACTTTACATGCTGTTTATTTTCTTTAAGGCTGCGAGTGGAAAATGGGCACTTCTTTAATTTGTATGATCGCAGTAATCCTTTGTATTTAATATTTGTCTAGCTTATGTTACAAAATGTATGTCTGGCTTATATTACAAAATGTAAACTACAATGTGGCGGTAACCATGACCACAGAAGGATTATCAAGTGTGTCCAGCACACTAGCCGGTTGCAATCCTGAGTGAAATTGCAGGACGGGTAGGGCATTTTGCCCCTGCCTAGTTCTGCTTGGACAAGCAGCATTGTTGCTACTTCCCCATCTCTGAATCGGTCGAAAGCCTGACATTCTACCCAGCTAAAAGGGCAGGAATGTTCTAGCCAGTCGGTGCAATGGCACATTTACATGGTTTCCCCGATTTCCCAGCAATACAATGGACAGAACCTTAGTCATTCTGCCAAACAAGTATCCTTTCCCATGCATTGGCATTGTAGAAAAAAAAATACTACTCTACATTCCATTCCGAGGGACAGAACGCACGCAAGAAGCATTCTGCAAGCCTAGTTATTAGCAGAGTCTGTAGTACACTACCTTAAACACCCTTCACATCATGCTTAAAAGTTTAATTGCTGCAATATACAATTTTACATTGAAAGCATTTTGGTTTTTATCTTTTTTTTAAGATCTAACATGGTTAACCTTGTTGTAGAAGCAATAGAAAAGGCTGGATCGATCGAAGCATCCATTTGTCTGCCCTCGTAGCCCTTTTTTTTTTTTGGCAGCTGCATACATGTCCGTGACCATGGGGACTTGGGTGCCAAACTCACTTTTTGATGCCTGCCTTTCTCTCCCTACCAACTATCATTCTGGCACATAGTGTACTAACCTTAACCGGACACTTTGATGCTCCTGGATGCACTATTGTTGCGGTAATCAATCCAGGTGGATGCCAAACTATTGCACTAGCAGTACAGATAGAAGCAGTTCTGAAACGCCCTTCTTCCTTAACCCTCCAGTTGTATAGAGCTGCTAAACACCCATTTCTATTACAAATTACCTTTACTACCAAAAAGCAGTTATTCAGTGCATGAATTCAAGCAGCAGCAAATGTATTATATGCTCCCTTGCAGGTAGTAATGCAAACCAAAATATCCAGGCTTCTGCAACATTCTTCAAGATGTCCAAAACTGATTCACCATACAAATATTAATCCATGTTCTCCAGGGGCCTCCCAGGCCCATTCCAGCCATTCCTACTGCAATTGCCAAAGGCTCCCCTATGCATGCAATTCCTTGCCAACCCCGGCGTGTGAAGGGTTCTATTGCCACAGAGCACTTTCTCGCTGGCCACATCCTGTTCCACCCTGGCCAGACCCATTCATCCTCCCCAACACACCTTATTTTCAGGAAGTGGTGGGCCCCTGCTTAACCTGCCAACTCTAACCACATCCCCACACTTACATATTTCATTTGTTATACACGCCCAGGACCCGGAGGTATCACAGTGCTAGATTTACTTACTTGTGCCTGCGGTCACCAGCCCAGTGTGCCACGCTTCTGCATCTTCTTTGCCACCCATCTCCCTGTTATGGATCTAGAAGGCCAACTTTTCCTGTGTCATCTTTGCATCGCACTAACAGCCCTTGAGGCAAAGGTGGAACAAGTAAGACCCTCCGTCACAGATGCCTTGCTGAAATATATTCCACTCACCCACTCATCCTTTGTCCCAGTCCCACTTGCTTCCGACCTCCGGATATAAAGAACATCTTTCTCCATAGAAGAACCATGCCAATGGAACCTGAAGCCTTAAATCCAGCGTTGTCTGGCCTGGGTATTGCTATAGGGCACATACCAAATTATTAAATTACAGTGTAGTAATCTACGGGCGGCGTCTTAAAAATACCACCCTGTTTCTGTTCTCCCTTGCCATTTTCACAATCCTCACCCTCTGACTCCTGCTGATAAAACCTGTTTTCATGTGGCTCTTTTCACAGCTATGCATGTCTCTACTGCCCCCTTTTTTGTTTTGTCTTCAGTATTTATGTCAGGAATTAGTAGTCAAATTTAAAGGTACGAGTTTCACTAGGATATAATACAACACTGTTTGTGCGTGTGGCCTACAAATTGCACCTTGTATCCCGTCTGTGTCTAGGTTCAAATAACCAGACAAACTAGCTGAAGTTTAAACTGTTTTATTATGGGTCTCTTACATTGAATGGGCAAAATAATAAAAGGTGTAGGCAAGAGGATCAGAGGAAATGTCGGGGATAATCTAGTGTCTATGACTAATTAAAGGTTCTGGGAGAAAAGTTCTAAATGCCTTCTATTCATCCTCACAATATTCTGTGGTTTTCTTTCCAGAAATATCTTATGTAATAGTCTATGGTTTTGCCAGTGCCTGGTACATGCTATCTTCCGAGGTTCTCTGACAATCCTCAGCCAGCACGGGTTTCACAAGAATGTTTCCCCTTTTCTCTTCCTTCTATGTGAACTGGCCCTGTTGGTCTCTGGTCTGTCATTCTTATGTGAGATCACTACTATCTTCCACAAGATGGTCTAAAAAAAAAGTAACTGTACTTAATTAGGGAACACTCCCGTCCTCTGCACACCACATGTACTAACAATATAGTCAGTCAAATCTTGTTGAAGTAGATAAAAATTCTTAATAGTCGTGCCTGGGCAAACACATTTTTATGTACACCACTTGTAAGTTTTATTCATAATTTTCAAAACAGTAGTTTTAATACTCATTGTATTAATCAGAGAAACAATTACAGTGTCAATTAAGAGATCAATGAGAAACATAATCCCTTCATCAGGAGCAAAGTATTCATATACTTGTGTGCGGGTGAGTATAGTATCACTAGTGGTGAAATAATTCCATTAAACTCAATATGTATAATTGAATCACCTTGTTGGTCATCACAGGGTGTTCCTGTAATTCTTATTGTGGTCCGATTAGACTGTGCTTCCACACCGGAAACAGGAGGAGTGGTTCTGATATCTCTTTAACTCAAGCGAAAATCAATAGAAAGTCTGCTATTTCTTTAAGATATATCAAATAGGGTCAAACAATAATATTAAATATTGAGTGCCCTACCTCCAAATTATCTCCTGTAGCCTTAGTCACCCTCGTGATTGGGGACAAGACAGCAAAGCTTCCTGTCCTGGTTGAGGACAATGTCCCTTCTAACATTTTGTTACGCAACGATCTAGTAGAGTTGGGGTTGATCTCCCCATGACTGCTGCTGCAGTCACTAGGTCCCAGGTGACACTGGGTCTGACAGTCGGGTACCCAAGCCAAAGGCAAGGAGGAACAAGGCCACCTCTGTGAAGGGGACTCCTTCTCCTCCTGCAGCACCCATTGGGATTCATGCTCCGGATGGCTGGATCCAGTGGTAAACCCAAACTCAACTCCTGAGGGAGAAGACGCAGAAGACCCTCATGCGGGAGAGGTGCTCAAACCTGACCTTCAATACCTGTTGGCTGAAGGGGGCACTCCCGGGCGGACTTCTGTAAGGGTCAGAGAGTGCCACTCTCTCGAGGGTCTGAGGAAACAGACCCTCTCCCAGACACAGGGAGAAGTGCTTAGGACATTCCGGATATTCTGTAAGGGCGAGCTCCTTGTCAGTGAGCCCACTAAGCCTGAACCTGGTGTCCTCAAGAGGTTGGCGATACCCCAGGTTTACAGGCCCTTCCTACTGCAGTTGGCGCATGAGGTACCCTTGGCCGGTCATCTTGGGACCAAGAAGACAAAGCAAAGGCTCTCTGACCATTTCTACTGACCCCGGATGGGAGTAGAAGTGGAGTCCCACTGCAGGACATGCCCAACTTGTCAGTTGCCTGGCAAGACTGGAGGCAGTGGCCATCGACATTGTCGGTCCCCTTGACCCTCCCGGTGGACATCGGTTCATCCAGGTCTTGGTAGATCATGCCACCAGGTACCCTGAGGCTATACCCCTTCGGACTATTACCACCAAGGTGGTTGCCAGGGCTCCCCTGGGCATTTTCACACGTGTTAGATTCCCTAAGGAGGTAGTCTCTGACAGAGGATCCAACTTCATGTCGAGTTGCATGAAAACCATGTGGAAAGAGTGTGCGGTAACCTACAAGTTCTCCGCCTCTTACCATCCCCAGACCAATGGTCTGGTCGAAAGATTTAATAAAACTCTCAAGGGCATGCTAGGCGCTTTGGAAGAGCTCCTAAGGAGGAAATTGGATTTCCTCCTGCCATGCTTGCTGTTTGCTTACAGAGAGATACCTCAAGAGGGTGTTGGTTTCAGCCCCTTTGAGTTACCTTTTGGACATCCCGTGAGGGGGCCCCTTGCCTTGATCAGAGAAGGTTTGGAAGCCACCCCTCTAGGTCCCGTCAAGCAAGTGGGGGACTATGTCTTAGGCCTCAGACGGAGGATGACACAAATGATGGGTTAGGCGACCGCAAATCTCAAGGGCAGCCAGGAATTGAACAAGTACTGCTGTCATGACTTTAAAGAGCCTTGCAAGTGGATTGGACTCCTGGACAGGAGATCCTTGTGAGGGAGCCTACCAAGCCTCAAGCTTTGGCAGATAAGTGGACTGGACCCTTCAGGATAATCTCCAAGATGGGCAAAGTCAACTATCTGGTTGACATGGGAGTCCCTGGGGTAGCCCCTGAGGTATTCCATGTTAACAGGCTCAAGCCTTTCCATAGTTGAGCCGAAGTCCTCATGTCTCTTGCTGGCTTCAGAGCAAGAACAGGATTGGAGTGAGACCCTTCCTAATTTGCTGCATAGCAACCCTCAGTATGGCTCAGTGGAGGGAGTGCATCTCTCTCCAGATCTGACGATAGAGCAGCAGAGGGCCTGCAGAGCTTTGCTCCGGCAGTATGCCTCTCTGGTCTCACTGACACCATGCCTTACACTGTGGTGTAGGCACGAAGTCGACACTGGTGACAGTGTACCTGTCAAAAGCAGGTGCTACTGTATGTCAGATACAGTTAAGAACCACATCCAGGCTGAGGTTGCCAAGATGTTGGTTCTGGGTGTTATTGAACCCTCAACCAATCCCTGGTCCAGTCCAGTGGTCATTGTCCCCAAGGCAAGTTCCCAGGCCGGTACCATGGATTGGAGTTTCTGTGTGGACTACAGAAGAGTCAATGCCGTCACCAAAACTGACGCGCACCCATTGCCAGGGCTGATGAGCTTGTGGACACCATAGGTGCTGCCAAATTTGTGAGCACCTTTGACCTTAGCTCAGGCTATTGGCAAATAGCTCTGACGGACCATGCCAAGGAAAAGATGGCATTCTCAACACCTGAGGTGCTCTACAGTTTAGAGTGGTGCCTTTTTGGTTGAAGAATGCACCTGCCACTTTCCATTGTTTAGTTAATCATGCACTCAGTGGGCTGGAGGCCTTTTATGTGGCTTACTTAGATGACATCGCCATGTACAGTTCCACTTGGGAAGAGCATTTGACTCACTGGGATAAAGTGTTGCAGGCCTTGAAAAGGGCTAACCTCACTATCAAGGCCACCAAGTGCCAGATAGCTCAGGGGAAAGTTACATATCTTGGTCATGAGGCAGGAGGGGGGTCAAATCCAACCTCTCCCAAGTAAAGTACAGGATGTAAATGTCTGGGAGACTCCCACTACTCAAACCCAGGTGAGAGCCTTCTTGGGCCTCACTGGGTATTATCGCAATTTCATGGCAGACTATGGAACCATAGCTGCACCTCTGACAGCTCTGACTTCGCCCAAACAACCGAGGAAGGGTTAATTGGACAGAAGACTGTCAGGGGGCCTCTGTTGGCTTGAAAGAAAGTCTGTGTAGGGCACCTGTGTTTTGTGTGCACCTGATTACAGCAAGCCCTTTATCGTTCAGACTGCGACACCGGAATTGATTGGAGCTGTCTTGTCTCAGTTAGATGAGAAAAGGAGGGAACATCTGATCATATTAATCAGTAGACAACTCAAGGGTAGTGAACTTAGGTGGGCTACTGTAGGAATGCTTCAGTAACGTTTGTAGCCTTAGGCGTTTTAGGCCCTACCTTACAGGGTCTACCTTCAAGGTCAGTGGCTTATGCAGATGAAGGGTGAAAACCCGAAACTGCTCAGGTGGTCCATTAGCCTACAAGGGCTAGACTTCAACATTGAGCATAGACCAGGGAAGAGTTATGAAAATGCAGATGACCTTTCCAGAAGGTATGTTGACCGTCTGGATGAGGGTGTCAGTCTCGTGGGAGATTAGACGCCCTAACCTCAGTCTGGGCGGGGGGCGACGACTATGATGCTGGAAATGCATCAGAGGGACAGGGCCTCTGTATCCTTGTCCTTTATTGCCTTATGTATGTTCTGTCTTGTGTTCCGCGCAGGAGTTCATGTGGGACTCCTGGCAGTGCGGATCTTCCTGTATTTGGTTTGGTGAACAGACCTTTGGGATACCCTTTTGGTACCCATGGGTGAGAGTACAACCCTGTACTCCTAGTGTATGTTTTTGGGCACCTGTGTGTGGCCCACAGAGCAGGGTACGGGCTGGTGGAAGGTTCGTGCTGAATTGACAGATGCCCTGCGCATCCTCCATTTTGGGATGCCCATGCCCTGTTATTGGAATCAGTGGATTCCTGATGGAAACAAGAAGGCCCCCATGGACTCTTGCCTTCTATCGCCTGTTACTTTACTTTTCCCGAAGTCCTGGGAAACCCTGACTCCGTCCCTTCGCCCTGACTGGATGTTGGGTGGAAGTTCCATATATGGTGTTGTGGAGGAAGTCAAGTCCAGGCCAGACCGGCTGGAGCCTTCCCAATGACTATGTTGTGGGTACGCCCGTGGGGTGGGGCCTGGGTAAATGGAGTGTATGACGAATACACATTTCATGTTGTGGGTGTCTAGTATCTGGTGCTTGACACAATGACTGAAACAGCCCTGCCCGAAACTGGTATGAATGCAATGTGGAGTGTTGAATGGCTGGGTACTTGTCCCAAAACACATTCCTTGTTGTGAGTGTCTGAGAGGGAGAAGAATGACATGAATGCCAGTGAGCCTGATTGGCTGCCTGCCTGCTGAATGCCCTTCTGAGTGATTGGTTGCCTGAGTGTGACCCAGCAGAATGAATGAGAGGCCAAGCAGTATATCTGGGGGCCTCTCACTGCTAGAAATTGTTCAGAAGCTGAAGTTGAAACTGGTGCTTAACTGGAAGAAGAACTGCTACTGTTGTTCCTTCAAGGAACTGATGCAAGAGAGGACCTGGCTTGGAGACCTCTTCCTGAGCTACGAGCGACCATCTGGCACCAGCTGATCTTTGTCAAAGCTCCTCGTAGACAGACCTACGAAAGGCTGCCGACCAGAGAAGGGGACCGCTGAGAAGAACGAAGAGAAGCACCGGACAGACGTCCACCGTTGCCGTCCAGTGCCGCAGTCCTCCCTTTGCCTAAGAGCCTTTTGATCCAAGTAATCCCTTGTTCATCACGGTCGACCGTGTTCGTCCTGCCGGAGAAGGTCGAGGACGCCGAAGACCAAGGAGAATCCGCCAGTGGGTTTCCTGCCACCCGAAGACCACAGAGACGCTGACGACTCGACAACCTTGCTGGGCGAAAGTTCTTCATTCGCTCCTTGCAGGAACAAACACTTGTCGTCGAGGTGCACCGCACGCCTCAGCTTGCAGGATTTTTTTGACCGATCGTCAACGAGCACCGCAAGAACCGAAGCTGCTGCCGCAATGATTGTGTTCACCATTTTTCCTTGTGGATCTCGACGATCCGTGGCTCCTCCCTTAAAGGGAGCCGCTCAAGAAGGATCCGTCGATGACCCAACGTCGAAACCTACTATTCCAGGTACATTGGGGTTGTAGAACTATTTATAAGGAAATAAGACTTTTGAACAATATAAGGACTGGGCTTGTACGATATATCTTTATTTACAGGTTGCCCAGGTGGGGGTATCCTGATACAGAATTGTGCCTGGTGGTAGGGGCTCAGTATTCTGCCAATTGTTCTAAGCAACTGCTTTCCTCCTATGTCTATTGTTGGTTCCCTTTATTAATTGATTTGTGTGACATTTGACCAAAGTACAGTTGATGCACTTAAATGAAATCTGATAGTAATTGTTGTACCACATAGAACTGTGTATATATTTGCCATTGTAGATTAACTGAGCACAAAGCGAGTTATTGTTATTGTGTATATAACCTTGAACCTTAATTATATAAAGACTGTTTTCACTAATACAGTGTGTGGACATTCCTTTGTTGGTGCTTGGGCACTACACTGTACTTAAGAAAAAGCCTGCATCACCTCCTGAGAGTTTAAGCCTTGGTTGCTTGACCACAGCTATCAAATAGAGAACCTTGGCTGGGGTGCATCTGTGGTTTTACTCTGTCATATAGAGATCAGGAGTACAGACTCCCCCCCCCCCCCCAGTCTTTACACTCTGGCAACCCTTCTCTGCCTCAGTTTAGTGCAAAACATAACTCCAGAACTAACGTTTTCACAGACATGACCTTATGATGGGTTTTGTTGGTACTGGAGTGTCTTCCTCTTCAGTATATTGTTTGCTATTTTAGGCATCAACACAAGTTATTCATGAGTTTAAATAGTATGAATTTTGCTCTAGTATTTCTTAACCCATCAGTGTTTTCTTTCTCAAAGTTTTGCTCGATTTCTTTTTCATCCTAAAAAGAACAATGAATATTTTCCTCCCATTTGTGCCCAAGAGTATCTGAAACAGCCTCGTGAAATTACACCCCTAGAGTCATTCCCATCCGCGCAACAATTCTGCTGTAGGGGAGGGGATGCTACCTTGTTAAGTAAATTGACTTTTTTTCCTGGAAATACTTCAGTTTTAAAAACCTCTGTAGCTAATTGTGATCCAATGAAAGTCCATTCATAGGGTAATCGGGGTGCAAAATATGCACTAGCCATCGGCTAGTGATTTTTGATTCCTGGCAAGTAAGGGATTGTGTGTCGTGTGTCTGAATGGAACAGAGGTGTGGCAAGTGACTTATTTATGGCTGGCTAGTCGCTTGTTACTTGTATTTGGCCCACTGAGGTAATTATCCTTCCACACATCAGATATTACTTTCATGTCGTTGTCTGCCTGTATATGCCTAAACATTGTGTGCCACTCACTGATTATTCCAAGATGTTATTACCTAGCTAATATGTCTTGCTGGTCAGCTACTTACCAGTGTTAGTTATAGAGTGGTTTAGTGATTTATCCTTCCCGTCGTAATGTTAGTCTGGGCCTGCATAATGTTTGTCAATGTAAATGGTCATTTAGCAAGGCATAAAATAAGCAGTGTTGCATAGCAATTTGCTACTCAATTCAGTAGGTTTGCTAATCAAATGGACACTTGTGTAGCAAAGTTAGCTATTTAAGTTGCCCTCTTTAATAAAAACATAGCTCGTCCTGCATTCCTCTTACCCTCAGTGCTCTCTGCCCTCAATCACCCTCTTTTCTCTGTTCACTTCAAGTGCTAATGGAGAGAAACGTGCAGCAGAAATTGTCTCCTCCACTCTTGAGTGCCAAAGGAATGTGTGGGAGTGCTAGGCATGAAATTCATTTTCTTTTTCAAATAATTGCAATCCAGAAGTAATTAGGATGATACTTTTATTAAGCTTTCTATATCCTGTCTGGCAAAAAGATGTATGTCAACTTTATATTTTTTTAAAAGATAGTCATGCAATTCCATTCCAAAAATGTAGGTTGTTACATAATGCACAATTACATATTGATACTGTAAAACACTGCATCACCTCCATGCTTAAATTTCATTGTGTCAACTATATTTCATTTTGTTGGGAAAGATGCATCATATTCACGAGTGAACACTTTTGAAAGTGTACATGATCAAATGCTTTTGATGACAAACCTTGTTCTGTAACCTGCAGGATGCATACATCTTGCAACTGGTGCTCATCCCATGACCGATCCCATACTTCTTCACATTCTATATTATCACCTGGTTGTATACCAGGTACCCTGCAAGCAAGATGACCACAAACTACAATATTCCATCTAGTTAGCCCAGTTCTCTGCCTGCTACTCAATCCACTCTGCTTAGTCTCTTTCATGCCTCTTACATAATGAATACACAAAGCGAATTAAATGCTTACGCAAAGTAGTGATAAATAGTTCCATCCAGTCTGTACATCTACAGATCTACTGCAATACCAAAAGCTGAAGTTAGCCTCCAGAGCTCGCTTTACTTTATGCTTATGATTGTATTATATATTACCACCTGTGGGAGACTGGCCAAACTGTTTTCAGAACCTTCTTTTTTTATCATATCTATTTGTGTCCATCATGCAGCTAATCTTTTAAAGATTCTCATCTTTGGCTCGCATAGTCGAGTAGATTTTATGAAGGGCGAGTAGCATTTACAAGAGAAGTTTGAAACTTTTTTTTAACATTTACTTTGTTTGCAGTAAATATCAAATAAAAGTTTCACTGTGCATGGCTGGCCTCTGGGGGAGGGGGCGGTGCAGTGTGCCAAACATAAAGTGGGTTTGTAGTAAAATGCACCATTTTACAGACATCACATTTTAAATTAGTTGTCCGTTCTTATGGGTCGAGTGCATTTCTCTTAGGCTTAATAGGTAAACTAAGTGGGGTTTGATGAAAATCATGACACAACAATCCATAAAATCAAGTAATACAGCTCTACATTTAGCATTTAGAAATCTCCACCAGTAGCGGCCTGCATACAATCTTTCACCATCGTGGCGTCCCCATCTCTTCCCTAGCGCTGGAAACCCTAACACATTTTAGTTGTAGAGAAAAAACGTTGTAAAATAATGTTTTTCACAAAATGGTCAACCTTATGAAACTGACTTTCATTTTCCCCTGTTTATAGGGGTCGTCTGCAAAAGCAACTCACAAGAACTACAATCATAGAGGAACAATGGATAAATGGGCAGCCTCAAATCATGTACATCAGAACATGACATTGCGCATTTAAAGCTGAGGAGTTCCTGACTCCCATCATGCACCCTGAGGAAGTTAATGTTTTATTGTGTCCACCCTAGTGAGGAAAGATCTGGTTTGATATTTAAAACCATTTGCTTCCAGAATTTTCTATTTCACACAACATTTTTTTATTTTGTGCTACAAAGTAAGAATTATTTGGGGTGATGGCAGTTGGGAGGAAAACTGAGCATTGTAATTCCATACACAAACTAACAGCATGCCCTATTCTCAACTTTGCGCGCAACCAAACATACACCCTCCCAGTCACACTTTGTTATACAGTTTTTAGAACTGACAAATTAACTTTTCATCATGGTGAGCTAATTTGGCCTTCAAGGGGCTACGACTCCTACTAGCCAGCCTCTTGCCTGGCAAAGCAAATTCTTATTTTCCCAACCTCACTTTCCTTGCACCTGCTACTTTTTCCCATGTGATTCAAACCTTCACGAAATGTCCAGACTCATCAGTAACCTTGAGGGCTACCTGCCACCCTTCTCCAACACTTTGCATCCTTTAATGTTTTATTACATAGTCCCATTTTTATCCTGCATAATGTTACCATTGGTTTGCCCTGCAACGCCTCTCTGCGCCAATGCAAAGACAGCACTTTTCAGCATAGCAGCAGTCCTAATGGCCAAGGGTCCATAATATTGCCTGTAAGTCTGTTCTTCGATTAAATTGCCCATTTCAATGTTTTTCCCCCTGGTGCAAGATTTTTTGCAGGCTCCCACCCAGAACCACCTAGTGACAACCTGTTGTAGGTGCTCCTGTTGCGCCTGCAGAAGCCTGCCTCTGTTCCCTCAGTGGGCTGTGATTTCGCCAAAAACTAAGGTCCAGCTCCTTCAGATCCAGGGTTTTTGTCTACCGAGCCTACCGTTGAGAGCCTTCTGGTTCATGCCTTCACTGTGTAGTCAGCTACATTGCCTTTCTTGTTCCCAGACAGGGACAGCAAGAATTTGGTTGCATGGAGCTACAAGGTCTTTGCTACGGGCAGCCTAGCTTTCGGACCTGTGAATATTGCATGTGCTTTGGATTAGTAAACCCACACCATGGGAGCTGTGATTTCGAAGGCGGTCGACAATGTGTCTGCATGGGACGGATGGAAAAGAGACAGCACGTCACATGCTCCATCTAGTTTTCACAAGGCACAGACTGCTGCCCAAGCTATGGGCACTGGGTCCATTATCTGCGTGCATTCCTAGTTGAGGACCAGGCCATACTGATTGACATGTTATCAGACGGCAACAATCTAATTGTGATTAAGGCTGATGAGTCCTTGACGAAATGTAAGGCTTTGACTTAATTCCTGGGTTGAGCTGTCCAACAGACCTCCACCTCCTCGTCAAAGGGGCCTCCCTTTAGGACATTCCCCTCTTTCACCCACATCAGTCCAGCACTCTTTGTGGATAACTTATACTACACTCAGCTGCTGAGTGCTAAGAAAAAAGGCAGAACTGAGTACATTGGGTGTGGTTCAATACATACTTGCTCCGCGTTCTGTCCAGTGTTGGGGGAGGGGGTGTGCAACGGAGCTGATGCAGAGCTGTGCTGTGCCTCGGAGAAGTGTCTAAAGACAGCTGGCGCTGGAGAAGATCTATCTTGGAGGAGGAATCTGTGGGAAGAAGGACTAATCACAACAAAAAGATTATAGCTCGCTAGCTTTAATGCTGCAAGCTCACATGAGAATTCACTACAGGTGCCCTTCACTGAGTAATAGAGTAAAGTGAGAGGACAGAGACGTGCATATACGTTTTTTTAAACATACTTTTATTGGCATTTGTGAGTATATAAACTGTGACATCCCACCCCCCAGCTGCCCCTTACCATAACCTTGACAATAGCATCTTGTTAAAGTCCATGCACCCCCCCCACTTGCAACTATAAGAGCAATTAAACCATTACATGATGTTTAATATGCGCAAATAGTGCGGGCACCACTGTACTGTTTCATGTAGTCCCCTTGGAGATACTCCATGGCCATTCCCCAATCCTGCTGAAATTTCCCAGCATCTCCTTGTAATACTGTAAGTAACCCACTCCATTGCAAACGTCCCCCACAATTTCTGAAGCCACTCTAGACCCGTTGGTGGGAGTCTTCTTTCCATCGCTTTGCTATCACCAACCATGCCGCTATCAACATAAAGGCTTTATGGTCTGTCCAATCTGCCTCAAATTTTGCATAGTTACTTGTTACGACCCTCCGGCATTGACTGACTACATAACATTTGGACACCCCAACCCCTTTCCTGGATTTCAGCACCTTCACACAAGATGGTTTCCTAAAATCCGCGTAACATCAATGTGGTCGTAGAAGGACCGGTCTCGACACGAGGGACAAATCTCGAGGTCCACATTTCAAGGCCTTGGGATGCATGGTTTCTGAGAGATCTGCAATGCATTCTCCGTGCAGTTTACTTCCAGGTGCAAAGCACATCAAGCGATGAGCGAATCGGAACAGCGACTTCGAGGATCATTGATTTTCAACAATTGGTGAGTGTTATGTCTGTTTACCGAACCCATTCGGAGAACAGGTACTTTTTTGCTAGTAATCAATATAGATAATTCGGACACTTTATATTGAAGGTGTTCCATCTCCACCAGTTTGTCATTCTTCCATCCTAAAACATCATATCTTCCATAAAGCTCTATAATTCTGCATGAGTCTCCCTAGACCTGTGGTCTATCATTTTCTTGAGCCATTTTAATAGTATTGGTCCATCTGAGCATTCTCTGGGAAATCTCTGGATGTGAACTTGGTGCTATTGGAGTCTGGGTCAGTATAAGGTTAAAATCTCTTATGAGGAAGATGGGGCAATAGCCGGCGATAACGAGCAATAGAATTAATATGATCTCCAAAGGCAAATGGTTCAACTATATGGCCCGCAGATTTAAGGAACGTTTATATTATATATATGGCATGCATTTGCACACGCCCCACAATAGGTGAATGATATGCAGTTGGTTATTTTCTGTTGCTTTGTTTTTGGGGGGTATCGCAACAGGTAATGTGTTGACCAAAGAGTAGTGATGACTCACTCCCAATGATAACCCAGATCATACGAGGGGTTTTGAGACCAGGAAGTCAGTCTTTCATTAAGTGTATTCTTGCACTTCCTTCTTTCAATGCTCTGATCTACAAGAGTGAATGCCAAAATGCAGCCACCTCTGTTTCATCATTACCATTACTGATTTGTGATTTCCTTCAGTTCATGTAGCTTTCTGTGTCTTTTCTCACTGAAAGTATATTGTGACAGTGCAATAATTTGATCTAATACATCAGAATATGCATGCATTCATAACCCGTTCCCATTGTTTTCCATCAGCGCTGCTAAGGTATTTGTTAATCTTACCTCAGAAATTGAATAGTGCCAAAGGCCAGTCTTCTCCAAGATGGCCACTGTAGTCGTGTAAGCGTCTCACTCCCACCTGAAGGAGCTAAAAGTGCAGTATCAATATTGCTGCCACCTCTTCTGGAGAATGGCCCATCCTCTGTGTTCATGCTTTTGCCATAGAGATGCTAGATTTCTCTATTGTTTGCTTTTATGTCCCTGTATGTCCCGTTCCAGGCCATCAACTTCATATACGTCCTCACGACACAAGCATCCCACATGAGCACAGAGTTCTGATCTAGCAAACTGCTCCATTTTCGATTGTTTCTTCTGGTTGCCCATACCAAGCAGACTGTCGGGGAGAGAAGCAACCTTTGAAGTGTCTGGGACTTCCAAAGGGGTCCGGAGTCTGCCCGGCCCCCGCCGGCAGGTATGTAGCACTGTATGTCCCCAACCCCTTAGGACCTAGAGAGAGAGAGAGAGAGAGTGAATCCACGGGGCGGGTATCAACCAGGCCACACCAGTGTTCAGGGCCGTGAGGAAGGAGTCCTGGGGGTTAAGGAGGCGAATAACTTGTGGGGGTAGGGCCGGTGCGACAGGCATGTGTGGAAGGTGCAACCTTGCACCTCCGCTAGGGCTATGCTGCCTCCAGTTGCCCCCGAGGTGGATGCACGGGCTAGCCACAAGTAGGGGTCACCGCAAGCAGAGCTGGGCCTCTAGGGGGAGGCAGGGGGTCTGCCTCAATTGTAGCTGGTCAGGTGCCCCCTATGCAGTCGGGGCGTGCAGAAACTGGATCAGCACACCCCGCCCTGGATATACCCACTATGTGGAGCACCCCCGTGGGCCCCCCCGCAGGAGGGGCAACAGGACCTGGATGGTCAGGAGCCCAACTCACAACTGTTACAGGGGTATGGCGCCCGGGGGGCTTGCGGTGTATTGCTCCAGCCAACAATCCCGTAGGACACCCCGTCTGTAGGAGCCAGGACTCACTGCAAATTCCGGGGGGCGGGGGGACAAGCGTCCACCACTCCCCTCAGGGCCAGGACTCGCTGTGTTGCTGCTGCAGGGATCGAAGTCCGGAGCCTCCCAGTGGCAGAGGAGGAGAAGCGGGCCACATTGATTTGTTCTCAGGGACAGAGTTTGCCGTCGGCTTCACCTGAGCGCCATTGCTGCACTATGAATGATGGATGAAAGCAACCCTCAGAACCTGCAATTGAGGGCTGGAAGTAGTCCCAAGATCCCGGCTAGTGGGAAGAGCCCCCCGCAGTGGAGCCTCCCGGCTGGGTGTGCCGTGGGGTACTATCTTAGTGCACGGGAGGAAGCACTCCCCCCCTACCCCCGTGACGCACAGATAGGCGGGAGCAGGCGAGGTGCAGAACCCACCAAGAGACGAAGCTCCGGGTGCCCGCACACAGCCGACACCCCCCAGCTGGCCCCCGGCAGAGCTGGGTCTGGAAGAGAAGGTGGTGGGGGCCGGTACCTTCCGGCGGTGAGTGCACTGAAGTCTGGCGTCGGAGTGTAGGCCCGTGGCGCGGCAACCGCCATTGGGGGATGGGCTTCCCGACAGAGCTCAAGAGGTTCAGACCACACTCAAAGAACCTGGGAGCTTAAGCCAGAGTCTCGGGCACCGCAGCGTCTCCCACGGATGCAGACCATGTTCAGGTTCAGCGTAGTGAAGAAATTGCGGCTGAACGCTGCAGAAAAGGGCAGGATAACGTTCCATATAACCAAGCCTCCCGCAGAGCGCTTTCAGGCTGCAGCCATCTTGCGAGCCGCGCAACAGCGCCCCCATGGGCTTGCCATTTTAAAGAACACAGTTTGCATTTTGAACACTAACCATCAATTTTTAAGCACTTGTTCACTTCTATGAACTGCTTTCCCACATAGAAAGTCTCTCATTTATCTGATGCATTATTTACTGGTAAAAAATGTGTGCCACTGATTTTACCTTTTTGATTCTGTCTCTTTTAGACAATTGACTGATTTTCCTGTCCTGTATCTCTAGTCTTAAAGTATGTTTTTGGGGGGTTGTAGCTGTCAGCAACAATACTGGCAGCTTAATGGGTTATCTGCTGGCAGCCCCAATGTGGCTCTTACCCCTATCCAGAGGCTTGAAGGGTGCGCTCACATCTCACTGATTAGAGGTGAAGACTTGAAGGAATGATTGGGACCAAATGCACAACAGAAGATCCTGGTATGTACTTGATATTAGGTTCAGTATCCAAGCTGTGTGTGCGACTGCCCCAGTGTCAAGATGTCGGGCTGGTGCTTTACCATTTGAAAAGCATGAAGGCAACACCGGCTGTGCCCAGTGATTGAGAGGTAAGGTGCCCCCAGAGGGAAGCGAGTAAAAATGCAAACGTTACGAGGCGGCGTGACGTGTGAGCCATTCCGCATTAGGCAATTTAGTAGGCTTACTGCAGTGCACCAGTCAGATTCCGGAATGTTGGGCTTTGAAGTAGCAGCTCCTGGGACCTCTCCCTGAAGACATTTATTTGAGATTATGAACTCAAAAAAGATTGAAGAGGCTGAAAATCCAGTTTCCAAAAAGCCCAAGCAGATCTTGGAGATACCCTAACATTCAGGATGCCTATACAGTTCTGTTGCAGGTTGCACTGGATGTGAAGGAAGTCGAGCTGTCTATGGCAGACCTTAAATTGAAGGTATCCCAGTTAGATGTCAGAGTCCTTGATCTGGAGAAAACTTCGTTCTATATGGGCACAGAAATTGCTGGCAGCTTTCGGGCATATAACAACCTGAAGTCAGAGATGCTAAATGAGAAGGAAAAACACCTAGAATTGGAATTAAAACTAAGTAGTGAAAACTTGAGGCTGGTTGGTGTTGAAGACCTGGATGGCAGTGAGGACCTGATCCCTTTAGTAATTCAGGTATTTAAGGAGAGCTTCAACTTTGGCTCCATCTCCATGAGTGATATTGATCATGCGTTTAGGATTAGAAAAAAATCAAGAATCCAGGGCAAGACCCGTCCTGGTTACTTTTATGAGCCTTAAAACAAGAGAGGGTCTGATAAATGCTGCTGGAATCAAAGGATATGCCAACTATAAAAGGTAACCCTGTTTTCTTATATCCTGATTACCCCAAAGAGATTCTGCTATTGAGAAGATCTTTTAAGGGTGCTAAAGATTTGGCTAAACAGCTAAACCTGAAAACATTTTTTTAACAGGAATAATGTGTTGACTCTGGTGATGCCGAATGTTGAAAACACTACTTTAGACCCCGCTCAAGCCTTGCAATGATTGGAAAAATATAAAGAGGATGCTGCCACCTCTTCATGAGTTAACTTGAAGTTTCCGGTTTCCTGGCTGGTTCTATTATTATTTTTTATCATTTTATTTATTTTTGGATGTGGTTCAAGACTATTTTTCATTGAATAAAATGGCGCCTGTGTTTCGGATCAGCTTAATGCCTTTTTCCCGAATGTAAATAAGCTGGATTCCATTGTTTTCTTCATTTTACTTCACCCCGCACATTCGGAGTAAAGGGACCGTATTTTTTAGTTCCAGTACGGATCAGCTGATCCTAGAGTTTCGTTGGTGACGTGGTTTTTAACCTTAGAGTCAGACCTTCAAGAACGCTGAGTGTTCGGGTCTGAATGTGTGCAGTGCACCGCGGACGACAGTAACCCGTGTGCTTTGTGTGGACTGAAGAATGAAAATGTATCGGCACTGTACGTCACCCATTCAATGTTTAACAATCAGGGCCAAAGAGTTATACGGCACCCGACAGCACATCCAGGGGCAGTGACTTCAGTTTTGACCCTTCCCCATCTCTCACCAGCCTACGCATGCCTGGTAAGTGACTGCTTTGTGTGTGCCCCCCGAAGATGCTGTCGTTTCTGATGTGTGACGGGCAGAATGGTTTTGTTTGCTTTGTGGCATCACAGTGGCGAAACCTATGCCAAACCTTTAAGATGGACATCAACTGTTGACGGAGTAAGTGGTGCATCGAGGGGGCAGACTGTTTTACTCAATCATAAACAGGCAGCTACAACGAAAGTTCAGTGTCGGGGGGTATAGGGGTAATGGAAGAAGGCAGTCCTGATCATATCAGTAACCCGGTCCGGGGAAGGGAAAGAATTGTGCTAGAATGAATACCTTCATTTGAGTATGTATGGTTGTATGGGACCATCATTAATCCTAAATGCGGCCGAATGTCTTCCAATACGAGTCTATCTGCTTACTCCTCAAGCCGTAAATTGGAAAACATTTGTCTGAAATTCCGATCCCGTGTTATTAACTGAAGCTCCAAATGATTACGGATGGATGTGCAGAACATTCTATGTTCTTGAGTACCATGAACTGTGACCTTCAGCCTAGGAACTTTTTTTTCCGTTCATGTCAAGTATGCTTCACTACGTCCATGCTGTTTTTTCCTTCTCTGTTCTTGCGTCCCCGAATTGCAAGACTGAAAACTGATTGGATTTCATGCTAATCATCTAACGTGCCATCCAAACTGGTTTTATGCAATGTTATGTTAGATACATGGGTCCTTCTGTGCGAATCCCTGTGTATGTCATGGAACAGAGTTTTCCGTTCCTTGCAGGGTTGGTGGATGGGAATATTTTTGAGACTCTGAGTTTTGGGCTCTTTTTGTTGTTGTTCTGCTGTTTATTTTGGACTCTGATGCTGTTTCCTGAGCTTTCTGACTATCTTCTTTCCTTTCATTTTTCATTTTGTGATTTTAGGCATGTTATTCTTCATAGCTAGTTTATTCCAAATGCAGTCATATATATTCCAGGGGATTGGGTCCTCCGACGTATTATGACATGTAATCACCACAGCTGTGCTGCTTCGGAAACTTTTTTCGTGTCGAGGACCTCGTCCGACGTCATCCGATGTGATAAGTAGGACGCACGACGCCCGTAGCCTCAGTTCTGTTTTTTCCGCGAACGTGTTGCTTCGTGAATCTCGGTTACGCCTCGACTCTTTGGAGTTCTGTTCTTCTCGGTTCTTCGAACCTGTTCGTTTTTGTGAGAAAATCCTTCGTAAGAAGATGTCTTCTACTTCGTCTTCGACCCCGCGTCCGGGCTTCAAGAACTGCGGGGAGTGTGGGTCCAAGATGTCGGTGACGGACTCGCACAACGCCTGCCTCTGGTACTTCGGAGAGGCCCACGACACGGATGACTGTATCGACTGCCAGTCTCTCACGTCCAAAGCCTTACGGGAACGTAAGAAGAAGTTGTTGGTAGGTCGGGTGTCCAAGCCCCGGAAGTCGAAGTCTGCGGGGCTTTCGACAGATGATTCGAGAGGTGACTCTCCGCGTCGTCGTCGGAAGTCTCGTGGGTCTCCTTCTAGGAGTCGGTCTCTCCACTCCTCGGCCTCTTCGAGGCATTCTCGGAAGCGCCGACAGCAGTCGTCTTCCAGGTCCTCTTCTGAGGACTCTGCCCGGCACGTCGCTTACCCCACCAGCCGTGCGACGCCGGAGGAATGGGCTTCCTTCTGGAAGAAAATGCTGGTGATTCTCGAGTCGCAGGGTACTAAGCCGTCCGCGCCCCCGAGTGGGGTCGGCCGTGAGAGGTCGAGAGACACCGCTCGCAAGAGTGGTCGGCACGAGTCACGGGAGAGGTCCCGTTCGGACAAGGGGACTCGTTCTTGACGTACCCGTTTCAGGTCCCGGTCCTCGACGCGTTCGAGACCGTGTGCACCTGTGGTGTCTTCGAAGAAGACATCGACGCCTGTGGCGTTAAGGGCGTCGACAGGCTTTCTCGAGGCTCCGGCTCCGAGGAAGTCGTCGAAGCCGTCGACGCTCAGGTCGTCGAAGGACACGCTCGGAGCTCCGGCTTCGAGGACTGTGTCGACGCCGTCGATGCTGGCGGCGCTGCATCTGACGTTGATGCCGATTTACTCGACGTCGATCCTCTCGGCGCCGATGCCTGTTCTCTCGGCGCCGGCGCCGATTCACTCGACGCCTTTCGAGGCCGGGGTGTCGGAGGTACCCCGTGGCAGGGGGGAACCACCTAGAAAGGCTCTGGTTAAGAGCAAGCACACTCGGGTGCCTTCTTTTCACCACCTGGAATATATTTCGGAGGTGGATGAGGATTCTGATGGCCTGGTTCCTAGTCAGGTTCCAGATGAAATTGTCTCGGGCCATAGCGAATTTGACGATTTGAGGCAGTCATTGCATGATGCCAGTGGACTGGACACCTCTCCGGAGGTGGAGTTTTGTAGACCTGAGCCTAGCTCTCATGCCGATTCCTCGTACCGGCGCCTTATGGCTAGGGTTTCCGAGTACTTGGGATGGTCTGCTCCCCCAGGGGAGTTTGTGCAGGATGATCTCACGGACATCCTTGATGTTGGTCCCCCAACTGACCCGGTATTGCCGTTTCATATGGCTCTACAGAGAAGGGTGGCGGCGGCTTGGACTGCTCCGGAGAGTCTCCCGGCGGTGGGCAGGTCCTTGTCGCGGAAATACCGTCCAGCCAGTAGCGACCCCTGCTACTTGACCAGGCACCCCACTCCGGAGAGTTTGGTGGTGCAGGCGGCCACGGCCCCGGCAAAGCAGGCGTCGTACCCTACCATCCCTCCTGATAGGGACGACAAACGTTTTGATGGCTGGGCGAAGAAAGTGTTTTCTTCTGGTGGTATGGCGCTTCAGGCGGCCAACTCCATTTGTGCCTTGTCTCGTTTCACACACACTCTGAAGGGGACGAACGGGATGGTTTCCTTGCTATGGTCCAGGATGGTAAGGATGCCATGTGTGAGTCCGTTCAGTCGGGTTTGGACATGGCTGAATGCTTCAGCAGGTCCATGGCGGCGAGCACCGTGATATGCAGGTTTGCGTGGTTGCGGAAGTCGGGGTTTGCTCCTGATGTGCAGTCCCGGCTCCTCAACATGCCCTTTGACGGGTAGCACCTTTTTGGCAGCAAGGCTGACGAGAGCCTTGAGAGGTTGCAGACCTCCAAAGCTGCAGCAAAGTCGTTGGGCGCTGCAGTTCGCCAACCTCTGCCTTTTCGTCCTAGGGGACAGCAATGGAAGGGTGGTTCCTTTCGCGATTACTCGTCCTTCAGTAAAGCGAGAGGAGCTGGCAGTCAAAGAGTCCAACGCAGGGGTGCCAGAGGTGGACGACAGGGTACCCGTGGTGCCAAGGCCGCTCGGGCAGTTGCCTCTTTGCCCTCAGGTAACGCCGCAGCCGCTACCACTCAGTCATGAGGCCATGTCCCATGGTTCGCCGGTTGGGGGAAGTCTGGCGCAGCATCTTGTAGAGTGGCGTGCCATTACTTCAGATGTGTGGGTTCTGGAGATCATAACCCACGGCTACTGTCTTCCCTTTCGGCAGAGGCCTCACGACAATCCACCGGGGAACCTCTATTTGCAGAGTCCGGATCCGCTCCTTGCGCAGGAAATTCAAGCCCTGCTGGAGAAAGGCGCCATAGAACTGGTGCCTGTAGCGGAGAGGAACAAGGGATGGTATTCCCCTTATTTTTTTATTTCAAAGAAAGACGGGGGATTGAGACCCATCATGGACTTGCGCGGTTTGAACTAACTCCTCAGGAAGGACAAGTTAAAGATGGTTACTCTCTCTCAAGTCCTCCAGGCCCCTCAGCTTCAGGACTGGTTGGTGTCTCTCGACCTCAAGGATGCTTACTTCCATGTGCCGATCCATCCCAAGCACAAGAAGTACCTGAGGTTCGCGGTTGGTGACTCGCACTTTCAGTTTCGGGTCCTGCCGTTCGGATTGACCTCTGCCCCGAGGGTTTTCACCAAACTCATGGTGGTGGTGGCAGCGCATCTCAGGCAAGGGGGGATTCACGTCTACCCCTACCTGGACGATTGGTTGATCAGGGGGAGCTCTCCGGAGCAAGTCCTGGATCATCTGTCCGTCACCTGCCACTCCCTTCACAGGCTGGGCTTCTCCCTCAATTTAAAGAAGTCCCATTTGACGCCAACACAGCGGCTCCAGTACATCGGAGCAGTGCTCGACACTTCCCTGGGGCAGTGTTTTCCTCCCCAGGTGAGGGCTCTTCACAATCAGCAGATGGTGCACAAGTTTCAGCATGCCCAGACGCTCCCAGCGTTCGAGTTCTTGAGGTTGCTCAGCCTCATGGCATCCTGCATTCTTCTGGTGCCAGAGGCTCGCCTGCGGATGAGATCTTTGCAGTGGGCACTCAAGATGCAATGGTCGCAGTCCTCCGGCAGGATGTCAGACCCGGTTCAGGTGCCGCCCTCGGTCGCCCGGGACCTTCTGTGGTGGGCCGTCGAAAGGCAACTTGATGAAGGGGGCTCCATTTTGGCTTCCCTGGCCGGAGGTGACGATCGTGACGGATGCATCCCTCACGGGATGGGGAGCTCATGCCAACGAGCTGACAGTCAGCGGTCGTTGGTCTCCGTCGGAGTCCAGACTCCATATCAATCTGTTGGAGCTGAGGGCCGTCAGGCTAGCCCTGAAGGCTTTTCTGCCGACTGTGCGAGGAAAGAATGTCCTGATCCTGACGGACAACACAGTGGCCATGCACTACCTCAACAAAAAGGGGGGGGCAGGGTCACTTCCTCTGTGCAGGGAGGAGATGCAGCTCGAGTTCTGGGCCATCCAGCAGGAAGTTTCAATCTCGGTAGTTCATCTGGCCGGAGACGAAAACGTGACGGCGGACGCTCTGAGCAGGCAGAGCACGATCTCTCACGAGTGGGAGTTGGCTCAGGAGATTCTCCTGGAGATCTTCGCCCTTTGGGGGACCCCTCAAGTGGATCTCTTCGCCTCCAGTGTCAACCGGAAGTGCGAGAGGTTCTGCTCGCTGGAATTTCCTCCAAAAGGAGCCTTAGGAGACACGTTTGTGGTGGAGTGGTCATTCCCGCTGCTGTACGCGTTTCCTCCAGTCCCCGTCATGCCGCAAGTGCTGCGGAGGTTACGGAAGTTCGGTTCCCGGATGATCCTCATTGCTCCGGCGTGGGCTCGGAGGACGTGGTACCCGGACCTTCTCGACTTGTCCATCTGCCCTCACGGGAGGGGGGTCAGGTTCTCCATCCAGAGGTCAGATCCCTCAACCTTCATGCTTGGCTTCTGAAAGGTTGAGGTATAAGGATTGGGACCTCCCTGAAGACGTGATGGAGGTGTTGCTCTCGGCCCGACAGCCAGCAACAAAGTCTCTGTACCGTTGGCGTAAGTTCTGCGACTGGTGCAGAGTTCAGAATGTGGATCCTTTTGCATGTGACATCCCCATGGTTCTGTCCTTTTTTACTTTCTTTGGCCCACAGGGGCTTGCCAGTGGGTATCATTAAAGGTTACCTGGCGGCGCTGTCCATCTTTAAGCGCTCGTCTGAAGAGTGTTCCTACTTTAAAATCTCTTTAATTTCACAGTTTCTGAAAGGCTCACTAATGTGTTCCCTCCGTCACCTTTCCTGGTGCCCGTTGGGATTTAAACCTTGTTCTCAAGTTTCTTATGGGTGCTCCGTTTGAGCCTTTGCATTCTTGCCCTTTGCGGCTGTTGACTCTGAAAACTGTGTTTTTAGTTGCGGTTACTTCCACTCGCAGAGTGGGTGAGTTACAGGCACTTTCAGTTAAGCCACCCTTCACTGTATTTCACAAGGACAGGGTTGTCCTTAGAGTTCGTCCTTCTTTTCTTCCGAAGGTGGTTTAGGAATTTCATTTGGCCCAGAAGGTTGTTCTTCCGGCATTCTGTCCTCCTCCACATCCTGGTAAGGAAGAGGAGAGGCTCCATAGGCTTGATCCTAGGAGAGCTTTAAGCTTTTATGTTTCACGCATGTCCCGGGTCAGAGTGGACGATCAACTCTTTATTGGTTACGCTGGAAAGCGTTTGGGACAGGCTGTGACGAAACAGACTTTGTCTCGCTGGATTATTTTGGCCATCTCGGAGTGTTACCGCTTGGCGGGTAAAGACCCACCGGCTGGCTTGCGGGCCCATTCTACCAGGGGTATGGCGGCATCTACTGCCCTGCAGAGGGGTGTTCCTATTCGCAACATCTGTGATGCAGCCACCTGGGCTTCAGTACATACATTTGTACGTCACTATTCCCTCGATTCCATCCGAGGACAGGATCTGGCCTTTGGCAAGGCGGTCCTTTGCTCTGCTATTTGATTGGCAATTCTAAATTTGATTCTAAATTCTTTCCCTCCTCCTAGCTCTAGTACTGCTTTAGGAGTCTGTCATAGATATGGAATACGTCGGAGGACCCAATCCCCTCTAAGAACAATTTACTTTCTTACCTGGTAACGTTCTTTCGATGGGATGGTCCGACGACGTATTCCATATCGCTACCTCCCTGCCTTCCCCGCTGCAGAATTTCTTTTGCGATTGCAGCTTACGTTCCGCAAGGCTTTGTTTCTGACTGGCAGTTGACTAATGTCACACGTTCTGGGGGAAAAAACTACAACAGAGGCTACGGGCGTCGTCCGTCCTACTTATCACATCGCATGACGTCGGAGGAGGTCCTCGACACGGCTCATCGACGCAGGACGCAGACGCCGAAAAATGTTTCCGAAGCAGTACAGCTGTGGTGATTACATGTCATAGATATGGAATACGTCGTCGGACCATCCCATCGAAAGAACGTTACCAGGTAAGAAAGTAACTTGTTCGTCTAAATTTAATGATTACATGTATGAGGTGGTGTCATCGTCCCAAATGGGTTTGTTGTAATTACCCTATGCATGTTTTGACGAAGGCTTACTGTTTACATTTACTCATTTGGTGTTTGCATATTTATTATTGTGTTGGGGGTTACTTGAAATGGTACTCATTGCTGCTCTTGATGCTCATTACATTTACAAGAACATGGCATAATTCTAAGAATGCAGACCTTTTTAAACCTCTATTCTTGTTTTTATTTTTTTATGGATAGTCGGGAGATTTATTCTCCCATTTCTTGGTCCTGATTCATAAGGTTTGCTTGAGGCATCAAAATTGAATGAAAGATGCTGCTGGTGAATGTGTGTGTGGGACCACCTGTTTTTGACCTATAGTTTCATCCTCTGATACTCACTATTAGGCTTGCCAGGCTATGTGTTGGATGTAGATCTGAATTGTGTGTATGATGTATGTCTGGTTATGTCTGTCTTAATTTGATTTACTTATGTAAGTTTTTTCTGCCACTAATCTATCATTGAATCGAGAGGCTTTTTGGTGGTACTTTGATTTTGGGATTGGGGTGCCTACCATTTTCCTTCCAATCCCCGGACTGTGTGGTGTGTGGGCTTATTTGAGTTCTTATCGGGTGTTCATTTGGCAAGCCAATTAAGGTGTGGAATGGAAATGGGATTATTTGTTTGCTGTAAAATTTGCGGGTGTTGAACTGATCTGTTTAGGATGTCATTCGAAGATGGTCTTGTGTGTGGCATGGGAGCTTGTCCAAATTATGGTGAATGTTGATTTTGATACGTTTTGTCCAGGATGGACATTTTGTCTTGCTTTGGTACTGGCTGGAAACTATCAGGAATACTTTAAGTTAGTTTTTATCTATGTTGTGTTCATTTTCTTTGAGTTCTATGGGGATTGGAAGGGGTTCCTGGGACGTGGGTCCTGTTGGATGTTTGTTCTCTTTTTTTCTTGGTGGAGTAGACTTCACAACTTCAGTTTAAGAGGGTGGATTTTTTGTATATTCTGTTTGTTTATTTTTGAGATTAGTATTTTGTAGCGACAGTGAAAGAATAGCGGGTAAAATGATTGGGAGGCCTAATGGGGATCTGTGTGTGATATCTTGGAATGTTAATGGAATAATCAAATAAAAAAAAGAAAATGTTTAATTGCTTGGATGACATGAAGGCCGATGTTTTCTTTTTACAAGAGACTCGCATAATGGGTGATGAGATTTAAGGATTAGAAAAGGAATGGATCGGGTATGCTTTTGGGTCTTCTTACACACCTAGGTCTAGGGGAGTTGATATCCTTATTCGTAAAAAGGCCCCTTGAAAGTTCTGAAGGAATGTTCGGATAATGAAGGGAGGTTGGCTGCCTGTTGGTGGAGATTCAAGGGGAGCTCATGGTTCTATGTAATATATATGCTCCTTCTGTGGACAAGTTTCTCAAATGATTCAGGATTTGAATTCTCAGAATATTTTACTTTGGGGTGATTTTAATACAATTTTAGACCCCAATATGCATAGGAGTAAATATAGACTGGGTGGAACACTGGATTGTCATCACTGTGCTCTAAAGGCCCTCTTGTAAGAAGACAATCTAAAGGATAACTGGAAGTTTGAACACCCCCGATGTGCGAGAGTATAGTTTCTTTTCCGGGGCACATGGAACTTATTCCAGGCGAGTGGGGCATTGACAGAGTTCTCTTTCGAGTAAAATTGCACATATTTTGTTGACTGATAAGGCTCCAATCACAATCCATCGGAAGCCCAAATTTGATTTGTGCAAGTCATTTTCATGGAAAATGAATACTTCCATTTTGTACTATGAGGATATACTTGACAAAATTGTCTCGGAGTCGAATCATTTTGTCGAAGAGAATCGTTCTGATGAAATAGGTTTACAGAATGTGTGGGAGGCGTTTAAGTGCACCATGCAGGGGTTTTTTCTGGGCTTGTCAAGCGGAAGGTGGAAAAAGGATGTGAGGGCTCGATTGGAGCTTGACCTGAGAATAAGATATCTCTCAAGATTTGATGCTTAATCAGACGGACATTGAAAAATTAAGAGCTACGGAAACTGAAAAGGGAGATGGATGATATTCTGTTGGTAAAGGCAGAACGGAACCTATATTATTCGCAGTGTACCTATTTTAAAAGGGATGAGAAGTGTGATAGATGGCTAGCGTATAGATTGAGAAAGAAAAATTCGGATGCAGCGATTACTTCAATTTTGGATGCCGATTGCAATACTAAATGGATTTGTATCGTAATCGGGCATTTCAGGTATAGGGAGGGACTTCTTTCGTAACCTTAAGATCTCAAGGATTCCTGATACAGATACTTTGCTTCTTGGAGTGGGACTGTCGGTTGGTGATCTGAAGGCCGCAATTCGAAATGTAATATTGGTAGGTCCCCGGGGCTGGATGGGCTTCCAGTTCAATTTTACAGAATATTACCAGACTCGGCTCTTGAGTTATTGAAGGATATGTTTTTGGCGTCTCGGAAGGATGCTGTGTTGCCTAAGAGTACTAGTCCTGCTTCAAGTTTGGTATTTCTTAAAAAAGGGAAGTATGGCAATTTATCGTCTAGCTACCGCCTAATAGTCTTACCTAATAGTCTTATTAATACTGATCATAAAGTCTTGTCTAAGGTGTTGGCCTTAATAATTGAAAAATGTCTTCCGACATTGATTCATGATGACCAACATTGATTCATGATGACCAATTGGGTTTTCTAAAGAACAGGCGTGCATCCAGCAATATCCGCAAATTGATTCTTACTATGGGTCAGGCCTTGAACTCTGTTAGTGATATTGCAGTTCTCGCTCTCTCGATGCCGAAAAGGCGTTAGACCGAGTAAATTGGGAATATTTATATTCTGTTCTGCGCGAAATGAATATAAATAACAAATTTGTCTCATGGATTGAGTTATTATATGCAAATCCAACAGCGAATGTGAAAACTAACGGTTTGAAATCTGAATCCTTCCAACTAGAACGGGGTATCAAGCAAGGGTGTCTGCTTTTGCCTCTTTTATTCATTCTTGCAAATGAGCCATTGGTTATTTCACTCAGGTGTGAACCTGATTTGTGTAAAGTTGGTTGTTGGGGAGTTATGCAGAAAGTGTGGTTCTGTGCGGACAATCTTTTGCTTGTATCACAAGATTTGAGTAGTTCATACCCAGTTTAATGCGACTTTTGACCAGTTTTCACGAGGCTTCTGGCTTCAAAATTAACTGGATGAAATCTGAGGTCATGCCTCTTATGTGTGATAAGTCTTTGGTCACGTCAGGTGGCGTGAAACAAGATTGCGTTACTTGGGTATCTGGTTCACACCGTTGGTAAGTGATATGGTTGATGAGAATTTGAGAGGTTTGTAAAGGCTTCAAGATGGATTTGGACAGATGGGTCATTATTGAATTTGTCACTGTCGGGTAAGGTTAATCCCCTCAAGATAACTTCGACTCCCAAGGGGAATTACATTTTTAGCATGTTGCCTCTGAGGATTCGTTCGTACTGTTGGAAGGAACTTGAGCGATTAATGCAGGAGTTTATTTAGGATGGCAAGCCTCCTAGGATCACTTGGGAAACTTCAGTTACCTGTGGATCGTGGTGGGCTGGGGTCCCAAACTTTCGAGCCCATCACTTGGCTTTTTCGGCTCAGTCGTTTGTTCCATTTCTGGATAATGAGTTGATGGTTGGTCTGTTGCGGAAGTGTGTTTTTCTGGCCCGTTAAGTCAAAAGGCACTTTTAATTACTCAATCGAGCTTGGGTGATGGGAAGTTACCTACCACTGAATTTTTACGGGAAGCATGGAGAAATTTACTGGAGCTGTTGGGAGTCGATGCTTTGAAGTCGCAGCAAGCGTCTGTTGGTTAAACCCGAAGATTAGAGATAATGGAAGAATGCTGTTCCGGCCCGAATGGTTCTTAGGTGGTGTGAAATGGATTGGTGATTTGGAGCAGGATGGAAGGTGGCTATCTGCTGATGACGTGAAAGAAAAATGGGACATTTTGGGCGTTTGAAGAAATCTATTGGTGAAATTGACTGGTCAAATAGCCTTGAATCTCATTTTGGCTGAACCGAAGCAAGGGGAAGGGGGATTGGCTAGCAGATTGTACAAATTGATTGTTGCAAATTACAGGCGTAATGACGGTCACCGGGAGGAATGGAGTAGGAGGACTGGCTTCAATGTAACCCCAGATGTTTGGCATAATATATGCAGGAATGTAATGCTTTGCTCTCTCAATCTTGGTGAGAGATCCAGACAGATTAAGATTTTGAATAGAGTTTATTGGTGCCCAGAACGTTTGAAACGTGGTCTTTCAGATTCAGATGAATGTTGGGGTGTGTTCATGGGGTCGTCACCCTTGAACATTTTATGGAGCTGTGTTAGAGTTTGTGGTTTTTGGACGGAGGTTTACGAGGCATGTATGGCTGTGTTTGGTGAGAATCTTGACCTTGATTTCAAAACGATTGATTTTGGGTGTGTTGTTGAATGCCTTGAATGCTTCACAGAAAAAATTGTTTAGAGGTACTATTGTTGGCAAACTGCTGATCCTACGGGGGTGGAAGTCCAAGATTGCTCCGCTATTGGATGAGTGGGTTGAGGAAATGCACAAACTTTCATAGTTTGAAATGGTGATCTACAGGAATAAAAACAGATTGGTCTCTTATGATAAGATCTGGGGGAAATTCACTGATGTATACTAGTCTCATCTCTTGCTTTCTGTCTTTTTAGTTAGGGGGTGGTGGGTATTTTTGATGATTGTATAGATGTTTCATGTGCATGCTTTTTTTAGTTATAGTGATGGAATTGTTTCTTTTTCATGTTTTCTGATTGATTATTGGATTGTATCTTATTGAAAATATAAATAAAGGTTTAATAATTACACATTCCTTACACAAAGCCCCAGATTTCAATGAAATGAAATGGTGATTCTGTGAGAACATAATAAGTGAATGATGTGTGTATCATGTACATGGGTCTGTGCACTGTGAAGAGCTCCCTACCTTTACAGTTTGACCAGGAAGTGTAAACAAAAACACCTGCTGCTGTATTAGCATTGCAGCTTTACCCAGGAGATCCACTAGAAATTGTCATGATTCCTGCCCCTCATGTCCCCAGCCCTCCAAGATGTCAGGCTGGAGCCAGGCCACGATCACCTACATGGCCCTCGAGGGCCTCTCCATCCCTCCAGAGACCCACTTGGAGTCAGACTTGGAGCTTGTGGCACCAGACTCACTCACTCCCATAGGATAACATTGGGGATTGGACTTGTAGTGCATTGATGGGGACAAGATGGATGCCCCCACATATTTCGGTTCCCAGAACTGCATGTGCGGTCTAGTCTTTTGGGTGTGGTTCAGCCCAGACACAACTGGGATACCCAGAGACTATTTAAGCCACACCCAGGCTGAGAAACATGCTTTGCGTTTTCTGCACCTGCAGCGTGACACTCACCGTGTTCGGATCGGTCTCCAGTAGGGCCTGCATCTTTCTTCTGCGCTCAGCTCCTGCAAGAACAAGAACACTGTTAGGAACAGCCTTACCTTGCGGCGCTTCTGCCCATCATTCATCGCTCCTTCTGTTCTGCGGGCATCTTCGGCGGTATCATTCCCATCCCGGCACGCCGCTTCCTATGGAAGAGGGAAAGAACATAAAAAACGCATTATTAAGCATTCTGCAAATCTTCGCTTTTTTTTGTAAACTTCTTTTTTTTATTATTCCAATAACAGGGAAACACAAGTACACATCAACAATAACAGAAACAAACTTAAATCATAACTCCCACCCCCGGGGTACAGCACCAGCGGTCCTCCCTTCGCGCCCGCCCCCGCCAACCATTTTCTTATCTATAGATGTCCAGTAGTTTAAGTCTTTGAGGGCACCATTGTTCTCTAAAGTCCCCCTTCAAGTAATCCAAGGTTTCCCCCCAGTCTGCGTAGAAGGACTCCAGTTTGTTATCCGCGGCATATGTGGCCTACTCCAGAGAGACAATGTCCCACATATTCCTCAGCCAATCCTGCTCCGTAGGGATCGAGGGCCCCTTCCACCTTTGCGCGATGAGGGACAAAGCCGCCAACGTGAATATCAGACGCCTTGGTGTGGCCACGCTCTTCCACTCCCTCCCCCTGTCCACTCCTCCCCATCAAAATTTCATGAGGGTCCCGCGGAGCCCCCTCCCCCAAAGCCTTAGCTATTGCCCGCTTAAATCCGACCCAGAAGGGTTGCAGAACGGGACAATCACACCAGATATGTGAGGCCGTGCCCTATCCCCCACACCCACTCCAGCACTCCCCCGGGATAGCAGGGTTCATTGCATGAATTCCGGCGGGAGTATAGTGCCATCCCACCATGCACTTGTACCAAACCTCCCAGACCTGGATCGCCTTCGCGATTTTGGGGATCCGTGCCCACAGCCTCTCCCAGTCTTTCTGCTCCATTCAGACCCCGGAGCGCCGCCCTCAGTCGGCCATATAGGTCCAGCTCACACACGGGCTGCCTCTCTCCAACTGCTTATATAAGTCTGAGATAAGCCCCCTAGAGCCGTCATGGGTTGTTAAAAACCTTTCAAAGTGGGTTAGGTCCCTAGTCGCGGCCTGCCTTATGCTCGGAGACATAACCCAATGCCTGATTTGGAAATACCGAAGCCTCTCCTTTTCTCCCAATGCGAACTCCTTTTTGCATTCCTCAAATGTTTTCACCCTATCCCCAATGAACATGTCCCTCAGGGTTCTGCATCCCCCCACCTCCCACTCCTGGAACGCCCCTCTCTCCATTCCTGGAGTGAAGTCCCCATTACGGAAAATAGGGGTAAACGGCGAAGGAAAGGTCGTAGTCCCCCACCTCTCTACAGCCCGATCCCAACTATCAACTACACTTTTCGTAATATCGCTCAAGTAAATATGTGAAGGGGGCAGCCGTCGTGGGAGCCAAAGAACCTCCCCCAGATGATGCCGTGCCACCGCTCTGTCCATCTTCACCCAGTGCTTCAGATAATCCTTTGAGAACCATTCTCTGATTATCCTGAGCTGTGCCACGTCATGGTAGCGACGAAAGTCGGGGAAGGCTAGGCCCCCTCTCTCCCTGGAAGCCTTTAGTAACTGCCTGGATAGTCGCGATCTCCTCCCCCCCCAGACAAAGCTCCTGATCAACCCGTCCAGCCTCTTGAAGAAGCTTTCCGGGACCCTCAACGGAATGGCCTGGAAGAGGTAGAGCACCCAGGGGAGTATCACCATCCTGAGAACAGCCCCCCTACCCAGCCAGGAAATAGGTAGGGAACCCCACCTCCATAGATCTTTTTTAATAGCTAAAAGAAGCGGCTCGTAATTTGCTCAATACCAGCCGGCTAGTGAGGGGGTGATCCTAACTCCCAAATACTGCAACCCAGAGGGGCTCCACTTGAACCGGGACACCTCCCTCACCTCACCCACCCCCAAAGAGATATTCATCAGATCCGATTTCTGGAGGTTAACCCGCAAACCCGAGACTTCACCAAAAGTGGTCAATAACGCTATGCATGCTGGGAGGGACTCCTCCGGATTAGTTAATGTAAGCAACATGTCATCGGCAAAAGCCGCTACTTTATGTTGCCCCCCTCCGAATGGGATCCCCCTCATTTCTACGGTTTGACGTATCGCCAGCAAGAGAGGCTCTAGGTAGATGGCATAGAGTAAAGGGGAGAGTGGGCACCCCTGTTTCGTCCCCCTCTGAAGCCTAAACGGCCGGGATATCTCCCCATTGACCAGGATGCGTGACATGGGGTTTTTATAGTTAGCTGCAACCAGGTTAATGAAACCCTCCCCGAGCCCCATTTTCTCCATCACCTGGAATAGGAACGACCACTCCACCCGGTCGAAAGCCTTCTCGGCGTCCAGCGCCAAGAGGATCGCCGGAGTGGCAGTCTTATGGGACTTCTCCACTAGATGAACCACCCTCCTAATGTTGTCAGCGGTTTGCCGTCCCACTACGAATCCCGACTGATCTCCGGGTCCTTCCCCGCCTTATGAATAAGGGTGATCTTAGCCTCTTCCATCGACTGGGTAATTCCGCCTTCAGCGCCAAACGATTTAAACAGCTGTGTCAGATGCGGGACCAAAAGGTGGGAGAATGCTTTGTAAAAGGAGGCGGGGAAGCCATCAGGTCCGGGAGCCCTATTCCGGGGGAGAGAGACAATAGTTGCTCTCACCTCATCCTCCGTAATAGGACGGCCCAGCTCCTCACCTACTTCCCTGGATACCTGCGGGAGGGGTAAGCTCCCCAAGAACTCTCTGCTGGGGTAGCGCCGGTCCCTGGGAGGAATAGAGGGCCTCGTAGAACTCCACTAATCTCTCCTTTATCTCTTCAACACGGGTTAGTCGTCTACCCCCTAGATCCTTAAGGGCCGTAATGACCTTCCGTTCCCTTTGTCCCCTCAGGAGACGGGCTAGTAGAGAACCTGCCTTATTAGCCTTAGCGTAGAAGGTGTGCCTCACCCTAAGCATGGCCTCTTCCGCCTTCTTATTTCTCTAGATCCCCAGCTGGCCCTCAGCCAGCCTTTACGCCCTAAAAACCTTACTCGTGGGGGTTTCTCGCAATTGGACCCTAGCGGTCTCAACCTCCCACTCAAGCTGGGTTTCCAAACCTCTCAACGCTTTATTCCTTTCTGCCTTCAGGGCGATAAGATCCCCTCTCAAAGTAGCCTTGACGGCATCCCACCTAGTACTCAGACTCGTGTCCGTGGCCGAGTTCCGCACAAAAAATTTGCAAATCCTGTCGTCCAGTTCCCTACTTATCACGGGGTCCCTCAGAAGCTCCCCTGGGAATTTCCAACCCCACACCCTGGCCCACGTCTCCCCAGCCTCAGGTTCATTTGTACCACCTTGTGATCAGCAATTCCTAGAGGATCCACCTCCACAGCTTCTACCTCTCCTATTAGACTGGCGGATGCCCAAAAATAATCAATCCGGGATTGTGTCCTATGAACATCAGAAAGGAATGTGAAGCCCTCCTCACTTCCCCGTAGTGATCACCAGACATCGCGGAGGCCGGCCCCTGCCCATCACTCCCTCAGCTGGGGAGAGACCACCACGCCCCCCCTCCCCTCCTCCAGTCTGGAACGGTCCCTACCCCTATCCCACTCCAGGTTAAAATCCCCCATCAGAACCACCTGGCCCCTGGCGAAATTCTCGATGGTACTCAGGGTATCCCATAAAAACTGGTCTTGGCCCACATTCGGCACGTATATGGACGCAATAGTATAGCATGAGCCCATTATAGTCCCCCTTACTACGATGTACCTTCCGTTGCTATCTCTGAGAACCTCCTGAAGTTTAAAGTCAACCCTCCTTCCCAGAGCAAGGGCCACACCCCCCCTCTTGGAGGGGCCCGACGCGAACCATATCATGGGAAAGCCCTTAAGACGCAGTCGACCCTGATCCTGCCTCCTCAGGTGGGTCTCCTGCAGTGCAAGCACGTCCGGCTTGTGGGACCTAACAAATTGCTCCAGTTTCGTGCGCTTGAGGTGGGAGTTGAGCCCCCTCATATTATGTGTTTGCCACCTCAAGTTAGCAATTGGGTCTGTTGTGCCATTGCCTGCCAGCCTTCTGGAGAACCAGGAAGGCTCCCGGTCACTGACCCCCCCCCCTTTCTGTCTGATAAGGGCCTCAAGTTCCTCCCCCACTCTTCCACACTCGCCAGCCTCCCGATCGCTAGCCTCTCAGGGCAGTGCCCCCACGCTGAGTGCTGTAACTACCCCCCAAATCTTCCCCCCCTTCACACCCCTCCTCCCCTTTCCCAAACTGGTCATCCCTCTCCAGCCCCTCCCTTCGCCCTCCCAACCCCAACTCGGAGGGCGATCTGAGTCCCTCCCTACCCTTCCCCGGACCTTCTTGTCCTTGCGTGATCCAAGAAATGCGCCTCCGCCCCCTCCCCATTTCCCCTAATAGCCAGTGTCCCACCACCCCCGTCTAATGCTCCATCCCAATTCGTATCTCCAGGGTCACCCCAGGCCTGGCACCCCACCCTCATCCCCGTCCCGGGCGATCTCCTCTCTCCCCTCCTGCGGGCGCTTCGGGCCGCTTTCTTCCTTGTTTTATCCCCCACAGTCGACCAAGCCCATGGTTTAATCCTGTTCCCTTGAACCGCCTGTGCTCCCCCAGTGTCCTCCCCCCCCTCGCTCTCGAGGTCTAGGTGAATGATGTTTGCTGCCTCCTGCAAGGTTGTGGCCCTTCTTTGGACGCCCTCCCACTCGAACACCAGCCAAAATGGAAATGTGCATCTATACTTAACACTTTTTCTAGCGAGCTCACTGAGAACGGGTCGCATGGACCTCCTTTTCACAAGGGTACTGCTTGCCAGATCCTGAAATAGGGTAATTTCCTGGCCCTTATATTGCACTGGTTCACGGTGCCTCGTAGCCCGCAGCACTGCCTCCTTTTGAGCGTACCATGCAAACGCAGCCAGAACATCTCGAGGTCTAGCATCAGAGCCGCGGGTGAGGCGGCCCACTCTGTGCACCCTGTCCAGTTCGATAGCCTCGGGGTCCCCTTCGCCCAGGAGATCCATGAAAATTCTCTGAACTTCACCCTTCAAGTCTCTGTCCGCTACCGACTCTGGAAGAAGTTTCACTCTAACATTGACCCGTCTTGACCTATTTTCAAGGTCCTCCAACTGAGTTTCTAGATTGCGAGTCGCTAGGTCCAAGCGATCAATAGCTTCCCCATTGGCCATGCTATCGTTTTCCACTTCCTGCAGACCCCTTTCCAGTAGGTCCGTTCTTTCCCCTAACTGGGCCACTTCCTGCTTCAGCTCCCCCAGCGCTGTGCTCAAATCCGATCTCAACATCTGAATCTGTTCCTGGAAGGTTTTGGCTAAAGTCTCTCCTAGGGCTTGCATCTCGCCCTTGAGGTCCGACCTCGTTAGCGGCTCCCGGATTCATCGCAAGCCGTATGCTTGTTGTGGTGCCCGTTGTCAACTCCATCGTTGCCCCCTGCATCCATAGCCGACCACATGGAGGGGAGTGTGCCCAGGGTGTCCCCCACTCGCTGGCCAGAGCCCCTTGCCCTGCTCCTGGGTCTAGAGGGCATTAGCTCCTTTGCACTTCTTAGGGCCCGATGGTTCAGGACAAGGGGGGGGTCTGCCCACTTCTAAGTGCCTCTCGGCGCGCCCCCAAGATCTCCAAGGCTCACTGTCAGGGACCACCCTCCACTTACAGACCCCTCGGCTGGGGCAACAATTCACACAACCACCGTCGAGAGGGACTCTCCCCTCTTACATCAGTCTCCGCCAGGGGATCACTGCCGTGGCGCGCTCCACCAGAATCTTCCATCCCTCTCGGGTCTCCACACCAACCAGGACGGGGCAGGGTCCCGGTAAACAGCTCCCCCAGGCCCCCTCTTTCCGCCCCGGGTGGGGCCTCCACTACTCCACCGGCTCGGCTTGCCCTTCTCCGCCACTCTCCCGAGGGCTACCTCTCTACTTCGCCTGCTCCGGAGACTTGCCCGCTCCCCACTTGCTCGGGCGCCCACAACCTCACTGGCCTGGCAGCTCCTGCTGGTTCCTCTTCCCGCTGCCGTCACTCGCGGGAAGGAGTCGCACTGCCCCGCTCGCCCGGCGACGCCTCCTACACGCCGACACCGTCTTCCGTGTCTGACCGCTCCTCGATTGACCGACGCCAACGGGGGTCCCGCCGGTCCTCTTGTGTCGCTAGTCCTCCTGCCCACCAAGGGAAAGTCGCCGGCGCTCGCCGCCGCGGGCGGGAACGCACACTCGCGGCAGCCAAACACACCGCCGCCGCCGCGTGCAAACTGGGTCCGCAGCACCCACAGTTCTGTGCCGCCTGGCCCCCCCCCCCCAACGTAGCACACCTCCTCCACAGCTGCCAAGTACCCCCGGGGGTGGGGGGTCCCAAACGAAGGCCTCGGGCACGGGAGCTGCCGTCGGCACGTCTAGTCACTGCCGGCAGCCATCTTGAATCCTTCGTTTATTTTTAAATACTGTACAAGCTTCAAACGCTTACCTGAATCCCAGTCGCTCTGGGGTAACTCTGTCTCCGGAACTTTTCATCCATCTGCAAGAGGGAAAAGACACTCCAGGTTAGCGTGGAAACATCTAGAGGCGCCGCATACAGCGCTTACCCACCACATTTGTTCTTCATAACCGGCATCCACGCTGAAAACGTCGCGGCACCTAAAAGACACAGAAAAAGAACTCAGTTCAATGCAAATACGAAAGGGGTGCATCGCGCATCGCGCTCTCACTCACCTTCTGCGCTATTCATCTCAGCAGCACATCGCCATCCCCGGACGCCGGCCATCATCTAAGGAAGGAAAGGAACGAAGTTAGAGAACTGTTCAAAAGACTCATTATACTTACCTGTCGGACTCTTGCCAGTGAAGTAACTAGGCAGCAACAAGCCTGCATCAATCAACGCGCCCCTGCGCTGAAAGCAGGACTGAGAGCACACTATCCAAGAAAACAAGGTAAGCTGTGTATCAAAGGGAAGGGTTGGACCCCGGGGAAGAAAGGGTTCAAGCACACAGAGACAATAGGGAGTTAAACTCTACCAATCCTGTGTTTCAGGCCCAGTCTCCAGTCGTATAACTTCCAAGAAAAGGGTTCACGGTCGTAAGAGGTCAGAACAGGCTGATTGACGTCCCCGTGGATACCAGGTGAGCGTTACAGAAATGCAGTCATGCTACAAGCAACAAATACATGTGCTAAGGACGTATCCCTGTGGTGGTCATCTCAAATAGTGGGGCAAGAACTATTGATTGCCCCTAGAGTTATGTATTCAAACGGTGAGAGAAATGAGTTCTTGCACAATCACCTTTTTGCCTTTTTTTATTGAGCATTATAGTTCTCTGCTTGGAAAGCGTTGTACCTATTTATAGAATTATAGAATTACACCAAGGCAGAAAGGATCAGAAAATAAGTCCTTACTTTGGTTGTGGCTTATCGTAGGAGAGTTGTTTTTTGTTTTCAGTAACTACAAACCTGACTTGTGAATTATATTTCTTGAGCGTCTTGGATAAAACCATGGAAGCATGGAGTAATACTGAAAATCTGGATCTGCAATTATATCTGTTTCCAACTAATCACCATCCTGAAACTGCTGAATACAGTTTGGTCTATTGGGGGTCCTCTCATGCTATGATTGCACAGTAAAACAGTAGATGTCCTCAAGCAAATCTTTACACAAAGAGAAATCAATGGCCTCCTTTGGTCTCAATCACAAAAAAAACAGGTGGAGGCCCCTGACCCTGATGGTTCTACATTTATTTCTGAAATGGCATTCACTGTCAAGACAAAAATACAAATGGGGACTGCAGACCTACACAACACTGTCAAAGATGAAATTGGCTGTACAGCAACGCTTGACTGGGGGATGCCGTCATTGGTTCATATACAACAGGGTGACTTGACTCATTATCAGGCTGAGGTAGTTGGTGCTAAGCAATGAATGGCGACCACTATAGAAGATCTGGGAAACTGATACAGAAGAGAGAACATATGGGTTTGAGGGCTAAGTGAAGGAACAGAGTGATCAAACATGTGAGTGGTTCTAGCAGATGCTTAAGACAACCTTCCCAGAGATCACCAAAGAATGGCTTCTCCTGACTGCATGCTTGATAAGATGCTGAAAGCTTCCTTAAATGTTAAGACCATTCAGGATTTAGGTACTTAGTAGATAGCAAAACAAATAAAGAGTGCAATACTTATTTTTGTTATTATTAAATGAGAACCCGATTTACAGTAGCTACCTAACACAAATCAAATGAGGGACAATGTTTATTCTGTGATTACACAGAGAAAATTAACATCTGCTAGAGGTATTTGATCCTAACCAGCGACTTCAGTTTATAAAAGGAATGTTGTGTTCTACATAGGTGCCTACAGTGGACATAATCAAGCATCTGATGAAACCAATAATCTTTAACAAGATATGGGCCTACAGGTCATTAAGGGATCTACATCCGTGGGAAAAGGATTTCGCTGTTCCCATACTGAATCTACTCTAATATATTATATCCATCTAGATTCCAGGCTGCATCCCACTCTACACAATGCAACCGTAGAGGACATAATTCTCTCGGGTCAGGCTCCACTCATTAATCGGTGTGACGAGTCAGGAATGAGAGGTGGACACAAGTTTGTTACTCTCAAAATGGGTTGGAAAAACGCCTTTAGCCCTATTCTGCAGAGTAATCCACCTCCCTAGAAACTAAAATTAATGTTTGTCTGTGTGAAATAGTCACTAACTTAAAAGCTGTCCCTGTGTCCAAACATTCTAATCTGACCCTCACACTAGAAACAAAACAACAAAGGGTGCAAGGAAATGTCTTTTGGCTTGGTATTGGAAAAAAGTGTTCACAATCAAATTAAATGATGACTCCCATTAAAAATAGTTTCCAATGAAAAACTCTTGTATCCAGAGGATGGTACCCTGCCCCTGGATCTTAAGGTAGGTCGGCAAATGTTTTTATCCAACAGTTCCTTTTGTGCCTTTGTACTGGACTCAAAAGGTTCTTGTTCAAATACATTTCACGACCATCTTTCTTTGGCCTGAACAAACAACACATTTCATGATAGTTTTTCTTTAGGTGTTCTTGTAACTTTTGTGGATTTCCTGGTATACTTCCCTGCCAGGAATCCTTCTATGGGCTTCTCGGGCCCACCAGTATACTCCTGTACCAGGTATCTTCCGACAATGTCAGAAACTGCCTGGTATTCTTGTCGGCCAGGACTTCATTTGTTTCACTGTTCTTTTGAGAATATGATGGTAGCATAGATATTGAGGTGCTCGATATATTTGCCTACATTAACACTTGTTTTAGTTTTCCACCAAATTGGCATCTCATGCACCTTTACCTGGTTGTGGTTTGTTTCCCTTTAACTCGTCGGCATTCACATATTCTGCGTATTGGAAAATTGAAACAGTATTAGGTTTTATCTGCATTCAACCACTTTTGAGTATTGTCCGTATTCGCAATCTCATTCTATTGTCATTTGGTTACACTCACGTTGGTACAACCCAGGGTCCCCAATGGCGCATCAGACTCTTGGTGTGCCTTTGCGACAAAGCTTCCTTGCTGTCTCGACTTACATTGTGCAGATGCTTCCCCAGCGTTTCTTGCAGCTCTGCGATCCCTCGCCAGCTCCGCTCTGTGACCTGGACTGGAGAACGCTGCTTCTCAGCATGACAGTACCTCCAGGAGCTCTGCTGCGGCTCCCGGTGCTTCCACAGTCTTTCAGGTGTGCCTGCTGCGCCGCTTCTCCTTTCTGGCCACGCCAGTATGTGTGCTTCGCGACCCGCTCAAGGATTTGGCTGTCCTCTATCTCACTGCTTTCTCTTGCACGATCCTCTCTCACTGCCTCTGCCATTTTGTAAATGTCCTGCGTACCTCGGTTTTAGTAAAACTAGCCTGCAAGTTAGGCTTCAGGCTTCCTTTAATCTGCATAGACTCCTTCCTCCTCCTCCTTCTCAGTACTCGAGGCTTTAGGGGAGTTACAGTCCATAGTTGGTGTTGGATTTCTTGGATGTTGTGCCAATGTCTCACATAAAGATGCATCAAAACCAGAAGCTATTATTTATGTATGAGTTGTGACTGATTGAGTCATGACTGGTGGCTTGACTAGCATGATTCAGAGGAAAGGTTTTCTGGTTTGTACCATAGGGTGGAACTGTTAAGTGACGAGCCATTTAGGACTTAATTATCATAGGGCCTTCCTCAGAGGAAAGTGGGGAAATCTGTGTCTCATCTTCCCCCCGGTAGTGGTCTTCTCCCATGTGTCCCTTTCTCCTATAGCCTCCCCAATGGTCAGAATCGGGTAGCGACTGCTGTCCCCTAGCCACATGGGAGGAGGTCACTGCAGGGAACTCAGTTGTGAGTCCATTGGATTCATCACATCAGCTAGACATTTTACCAACTGAGCTAAGACTGAGATTCTGAAAATTAAATCTGGCCTGGTTTTGTCTAGATTTCCCTCCTGGTATTTCCTAGTTTTTGTATTATGAATCCCAGACCACAAATAAAACTGTTTGGTGCTATGCGTTTAAAGATACTATTCGAAGTGGTTTAGTAGAACAATCAACTAAACCGAATAAGGTAAGCCGCAAAGATCAAGTGATCTTCACACAGTGAGCTAAAATTTAGAATTCAGCTCCCATAAGGCCTTCTGCAAATTAGACAATGTGCTCCCAACGCAATACCATCTTAACTAACAACGCAGAGCATGGACTACTCAACACTAAACTAATGTTTTTCGAGTTTGATAATAAAGGTTGGTAAACACCGCCATGCAAACTGAAAGCAAAAATCAAATTTAATAATATTGTGGATATTAAACAGGCAAATTGAATTACAGTGCATAAAGGCTAAACTGGCTGCATTCTGATACTATGGAGAGCTGTACTCTGCAGAGGGGAGAGAAGGCCATGTGTAAGTTCTTTGAAAGGTGCTCCTTATTATCTGAGAATGATAGGCTATATTGAATAGCCAAATCGTTGAGGAATACTTGCTCCGTAGGCAACTAAAATCAACAAAGACTGAGGCTCTGATAGCTTCTCCGCCTCTTTCCACAAGCTCTTCCTAAGCACAAACTATTCATTAGATAGCTGGATAGATACTTGATACAGACACCAAACTGTATGTGCAGATATTGGCGAGTCAATTGGATGCCAGCCATCGAGGGGTTAAAGGAGTGAAGCAATCAAGTTTCCTGAAAGGGAGACAAACGTCTGAAAATATTCAGAAGATTGGTGATTTAATTACCATTACTTGCAAAACAAACTCTGCCAGCCCTTCATGCCCTCAATGCAGTGAGTTTACATTTAATCGAGGGGCCCTTTTTAAGGGCAGAGATTAAAATGTTTCGATTACTGAAACAATTTACATACAGTGTTTATGCAATGTATCTTTCGCCAACTACAACTGTTTCATTGAATGGCTTCCAGGCGGAAACAGTTTGACTTGCAATGGGGACTGGTCAGTGGTGCCCACTGTTGCCGCTTTTGTGATTGCAGTGGAGTACCTTGCAGTTGGGATCGGAGACTGGGAATCTATTGAGGGCATTCATTATGCCTATTCCATGCATAATGTAGCATTGTTGGCTAACAATGTCATTCTTACCTTGGGTAACGCTACTGCATCCATCCTATATTTGGATTTAGAAGTTGCTAGGTCAGATCGTGCACCTTGGCTTATAAAATGATTAAAGAAGTTTTAGTTAGTTTTATTGATGTCGCATTTTTAGTTTGTACATGGTGCAAACATTTCTCCTTTTAGGAGGCACGTGCTACTGTTTTGCCCTTACCTGGACTTTCTCAAGGCAAATAGACAGTTTTATTAAATATGTATACAAGACAGTTCCCCAATTGTGGATTTTAAATTCACAACTTGTTAGTTGAGTCTGTATGAAGGATAGTCTCTAGCTTTGAAAAATGCCAGTTATACCAGCGTTCAGTACACTTAGTTCTGTCTAATCTGGACTTTTTTATTTTTATCCTGGAGAGCGACCTTTTTCTCTACTCATGTATTTTTCTTTAATCTGAACTGTTTCTTTTGGTTTTGGAGTCTGACAAACTGAAGTGAAATGGACTTTACATACATTTGTAACTTTCTAGACCCAGCACACACTATCTTACAATAGGGTGCTGGAGAGGTTACTTTGTATCCCTGTTGTCTAGTTTCTCGTGTAACATTTTTGTTACCCTTTCTACAATGAATGACTGGGTGAGTGATTTACTTTTTCCTACCATTGTATGTTTTTACTGCAGGCTACAATTGCAGCCCCAGTAAATCACCCATGGGTGCCCATTTTATCAAAATGGCCCTGGTCTTCTTTTTTTGCCATTTTTTGTTGGAAAGGTCCTTCTTGAGATTTACTCTGCAAGCCAAACAAGTTTTGGTCCCTTTGTTCGTTTTGTCTTTGGCGGGTTTCACTGCTGAAGCCCACCTCTGGCTCAAGCGTGCCTGTGCTTAATCTCCTAGCTGACATGAATGCACCCAAAGGTGATTGGTTGACCCTGCTGTGAGAGTGACAGCTAGGCTGCGAATAAATGGGAGAAACATGCATAAAAGGCAAGGTCTTTTGCTTGGAAAGCAGAGTAGACCACTGGACGAAGCAATCCAAAGAACTTGGAAGAGACACTTGATGCAATTCCTGGACCATTGGTTTGGCCTGTGAAGCCCTGCTGCAGTGCTGAATCTCAGAATTCGCCTCAACTGGAGAAGCCCTGCAAAATGGACTACTTCTCTCCTTGAGTTGATGGGACCAATCAACCCCTAGACAAACTCATCTGGAAATCCTCTTAGAGCTGGCTGTACTTCCATTGCTGCTGCAGGAACAGATTGCCATGGAGAGGAACACCAAAATAGAGCATCGTTTTTAAGCCAGACCCGAGCTCCAGGAAGATGCTCTGGACTCCCTAGAAGCAGGGCTGCCGAAGCCTGAGCCACATCAACTGAGTGCTAGACCCCCGAAGCAAGGAAAGACCAAAAAATGTCCAAGAACCACAGTGGTGCTATTCGTGAGAAGCTGAAACCGTGAAGTGCCGCTGATCTAAACTTGTTTGCTTGCTCTCAGTTGAGACTTGCATTTACTGCCTTTTGTAGAGTTGCTTGTAGCTCTGCCTTTCACAAGCCTCCCAGCTTGTGGCCCAACAGTGATTTCCTTTGCAACACAAACTCTCTATAACATTGTGCAAGACATTTTACTTAACTTCAAGAAGAATTCCAGCTCCCCTAGACTTTGCTGAAGTGTGACATTGGTTGTCCTGGCTCTCTGATACTCTTCTCACACAGCAGAAGCTCTACACTAAGAGTAGCAATTGTAGTTAAAAAGATGGAGATCAATAAAGACAGGATGCGAATATCTAAGACGAACTGCACAGTCTCTTATGATTAGAATAAGAAGCAGATGTTACTAATCAGCTGGCGGTAATTGCAAAGGTTTGGTATAGCACGCCGGCTAAAAGTATAACTGTAAAAGCTACTTTGCTATATGAAGGCAGCAACACTACCTTTCCCATAAATCATTGAGCCTAACTACTCCATATGACGAAATGACCCTGCATTAAAGAGGCGGTGTAAAAATCCTGTTTATTCAGGTAACCGAATGCTAACCACAAACGCAACGCTGAGTGAGTGGAAAGAGTAAACTGGCGAAACAAACGCCACGGATCACAGGTAAGAAGAACCTGACACAAAGAGGGCGATACGAACTACACGCTAGATTTCTAGAAGTGACCGCTATAAGCTATTCTGTATGCACTTCCGTTACAGTGCGGTCCCCTGCAGAACACATGTCTAATACAGCGGCGGATAGTAGATGGCTTTGTAAAACCTCCACGTAGGCAACACTGAGTGAACGTTAAGGAACCAGTGGTATTTTTTTCAGCTACCGTCAAGAGGACGTAAGCGAGCAAAGCATTCTCACGTTAGGTTTGTAATTTCTGCCTGATGTATTAGTAAGATTCAGGAACTCGGCATATGTTGAAAGGCTGAGGTACATACAGAAACTTTAATTCGCCTCAGTAGACATATCTCAAGCGAGTAGACTTTAATTACAAAATCCACGTCAAATGAGTGAGAGAAGGTCATATTATAGAAGGGTAAAATTATAGTTCTCCAGCATGGGGTCTGGCATGGATTCACATGCTCATGAATATTCCCCGTCGTCAGGCTGGGAATCCTCGGTAAAGAAAAAACCAGTATCAGTTTCGTTTCTGATCTGTCTTTCGTAGTAATAACCAATCACTGGTCTCTGCGTCATACTGACCACAGCCAATGACTGCCCTCCACCTAAGCACCGCCTCTGGCAGCCATCTTCAGATTTTTACCGCACGTTCATGTGTTGGGATCCTCGTGCTATTGCTCTCGAGCGTTAGTGCTATTTTTTCACGTTTTTTCTCAAAAACTTCGTTTTTTCGGTCAAAAGAGCCTCAAGCTCCACCGACTCTCCATCCGATCAACAGGGACCCGTGTCGGATTCTTCTGCGCCCCTCAAGGGTGAAGATTTCGTCGAGCTACGCTTTTGGAGGATTCCAGAAGCTTCTCAGGCCCGGACATGGCCCAGGAGAAGGGAAGCTCTACGCCCGGAAAGCTGTTCAGGGTCTGCCCTGGATGCCAGCTGCAGAACGTCTTTAAGGAGGACGAACACTCCTTTTGTCTCTACTGCTTACATGAGGACAAGAAGCACGTGGAGAAGGACTGTGCGTTTTGCGGCAATATGTCGGAGCGGACCATGAAGGACCGCCATCAACGTCTCGCCAACTGGCTGGAAGAGAAGAGCCCGTCAGGCGAGAAGAAGAGGAAGAAATCCGAGCGGTCTTCTAAGTCCTTTGAGGACGCCCCGGCGACGGGGGTCCAACACAAGGCCAAGCACCGCGAGTCCGCTGGCACCGGGAGCGCCGAACGGTCGGGCTCTATGGGCGCCAGGCAGGGCGCACCCTCCCCGGCACCTTCAGCCACGAGCCAACGCCCTGGGCCGGGTAAGAGGAAGGGCGAGCACCCGGCGAAGCTCCTGGAGAGGCCCCGGTCGAGCTCGAAGGCCCCATCGGAGGGGGAGCGAGGCAGTGTCCCCCCCCTCAAGGATAAGGCGGTGAGCGCACCTAAGGTGGTGAAGGCCTTAATCCATCCGGCCAAGCCCTCTATCGATACTGTCGCGGCGGCCCTGGCTCAGCCTGTGGAGGCTACACCAGTGGTGGCGACCTCGGGGCTCAGAGTCTCCCTGCCACCGCGGAGGGAGTCCTCTTTTGTGCCCATCGATAGGACCCCCGTGAAATCCCCGGCGGGGAAGAAAAAGGGGGGGCAGGGCGTCGTCGTAGATTCGGCTTCAACCTCGGAGGAAGAGCTGATCGAGGTCTTAAGCCACGGCCTTGGCGTGGAAGAAGACCGGCCCGTCGGGATGGATCCCGACGCAGGTGACGACGACATCGTCGAGGGTGCCGACGGGGCCCCTGATCGCCCGTCGGATTCCCCTCTGCCAGCGCCGCAAGACAACTCGGCGGCCATTTTGTTGGCTATACAGTCCTTATGCTCAGAGATAAGGACGAGACTACCGTTGCCGACGGAGGAACCTCTCCCGTCGGGGGATCCTGAACCGGGACCTTCTGGTGTTCCCCCGCCCAAGAGAAGAAGGATTCACCCTCCACCTCCTTTTCAGCCGTCGCGCCCCGTCCAGCCCTCCTCCCCGTCCACCCGAGGGGATGATACGGGGACTGACACGGCAGCGACGGGTACGGACGACGAGGTATACGACGAGGATCTACCGTCGTCACCTCCCACCAGGGCTTCTCCGCCCGACGAGATTGGATCGTTCCACTCCATGATCGCCAGGGCATCCGAGCTTTTCCAACTCTGCCCTGAGGAGAAGAAAAAGGAAGGATTCCTTTATCAACGGCGCGAGGCCAAGAGGAAGACGGTCCTCGCGGTGCCTCTACTGGACGACATTTGGGATGAGGGCCTCGCCCTCCTCAAGAACCCTTCCACGACGCCAGCTAGAAGAGACCGGTACGAGAAGAAGTACCGGGTCCCGGACGCGGCCCCCCTGTGCCTCCGGGCGCAGCCTACCCCGGACTCCGTCGTCTCCGCGGCGGCCAGGAAGAAAGCGGGGGGGGGGGTGCGGCCTCCACATCGACTTCCCCACCGGACGGCGAGGGAAAGAAATTGGACGCTATGGGACGCAGGGTCATCTCGTCTACAGTGACGACGATTAAAGCGGCCAACGCCTTGGCTATCGTGGCCCGCTACGACAGGGAGCTATGGTACAAACTGGCTCCCCTGCTGGACTTCCTACCGGACGACAAGAGGGCGGATGCCCTGGAGATCCTACAGGAAGGTGAGGTGGCGTCGGACCACGCCATCACTATTGCGACGGACATCGCCTACACTGGGTTTCGCCAGTTGGGCAACGGCGTGTGCCTTAGGCGGCGTGGATGGCTCAAGGCTACGGACTTCCGTCAAGACGTACAGACCAGAGTCCTGGACATGCCGTTCGATGGGAACAACCTGTTTGGGAAAACAGTGGACGATTCCCTTCAGGCCATTAAAGCGGACACTGAGACGGCCCGGGCCCTTGGGGTTCTGCAGCAACGACGGACGCCCTTTCGGAGCAGCGGAGGCAAGGGCGCCTCCAAAGGTTCCGGCGGCGGTTTCTCCACCTACCGTCAAGCGGCCCGCTCGTCTCAGGAGGCCTACAGAGGACGAGGCAAGTCGGGCGGACCCCGCCGTCGTCGCCAAGGAGGTCAAGGCGGCAAAGCCTCGTCGAAACAGGATTGAACCGGCCGTGGGGTCGGGCCCCCACCGAAGCACCCCGGTGGGAGGCCGGCTGGCGAGCTTCGTCAGCGTGTGGGAGTCCATCTCCACCGACCGTTGGGTGCTGGACGCCTTAGCCCGGGGACACGCGCTCGAGTTTCAAAGAAGGTGCCCGCGCGTCCCCCCCGTGGCCAGGAAAGAGCTTCACGTCCCTCAGCTTCTCCTGGAGGTAAAGGCGATGCTCAGGAAGGGCGCCATCGAACTCGTCCCAAAGAGGCTTCGGGGCTCCGGAGTTTACTCGAGATACTTCCTCGTGAAGAAGAAGACGGGAGGATGGCGCCCCATCCTAGACCTGCGACGTCTGAACAAGTTCATCAAGGCGCAGAAGTTCCGGATGGTCACCCTCCAGCACGTCCTGGGTCAGCTGGAGGAAGGAGACTTCCTGTCGTCGTTGGATTTGGAGGATGCCTACTTCCATATTCCCATCCTAAAGGGGCACCGAAAATTCCTCAGGTTTGTGGTCCAAGGGCGTCACTACCAGTTCAAAGCCCTCCCCTTCGGACTACGGTCGGCACCCAGGGTATTCACCAAGTGCCTTGCACCGGTGGCGGCGCAGCTGCGCCGCGAGGGGATCCACGTCTACCCCTACCTGGACGACTGGCTCATCCGAGCCAAGACGAGGGAGCTCGCCGTGGAGCACACGGCAAGGACCGTCCAACTTCCCACGGACCTGGGATTCTCCGTGAACTACGCCAAATCCCACCTGGTACCCGCGCAAAACGCACTGTTTCTGGGAGCGAAGCTCGACACAGTGTCCCTTCTGGCCTCCCCGTCGGAGGAAAGGACCAGGTCCATCCTGGGCAAGGTACAGCGGATGTTGGTTTCCGACGCGGCCAAGGTGAGGTCCATCAAGTCCCTCCTCGGAATGATGTCTTCTTGCATCTACCTCATTCCCATGTGCTGGCTCCGGATGCGCCCGTTGCAGGAGTTCCTGGACGCGCGCTGGATCCAAACAACGGGCGGCTTCGAGGAGAGGATCACACTCGACGAGAGTTTCCGCCGAGCGGTCCGGTGGTGGGGCACAAGCGCATCTGACGGCGGGCATGGACTTCCAGACCCCAGACCACCAGGAGACAGTGACCACGGATGCCTCCCTGGAAGGGTGGGGAGCGCACACCGAAAATCTGCACGCGAGAGGCCTTTGGCTCCCGACGGAGAAGTCCCTCCATATCAACGTCCTGGAGCTCCGTGCAGTGTTCTGGGCCCTCAGGTCCTTCCTTCCGTCCCTCAAGGGCAAGGTGGTGAGGATCTTCACCGACAACACCTGTCATGATCTCTGCTTCCAAAAGGTCAGGGTTTTCCCAACTCCCTTGGAAGCAGATCCATAACCCAGGTTCCGAGTGCCAACCAGTCCCAATTGGGACCTTTTGGACCCAGTCCTGGCGCCAGTGGCACCAGGCTCATAAATATGCCCAGTCCCAGCGCTGGAAGCGCCGGGCTCATAATGCTTGGGTGGACTTACCTGCAGCAGACCATGCTGCTTACTTGCCTGCCAGTTGAGCCTCTGATCCTCTTCTGTTTGGAACTACTTTTCCTGTTGGGTGGGGCAGGAGCCACTCCCTAGATTCAGAACACTGGAACTCTTCTGGAAAGCAGGAACTCTTTTCTTACCTAGGCGTGGCTGTGGAAGGAGAGACCTAAGCACTACAGGAGGCTATTTAAACCACACCCGATGGATGAATCTTGCTTTGCGTTATTCTGCATCCTCTGCAGCAGAACGCTCATCGTGTCTTCTGCATCTGATCCTGGGCCTAAGGAAAAAGGCTTACCATCCTGAATCCAGTCTTCAGCAACACCTATAAAGACAAGAAAGAACAGGTTAGCATTATGGTCTTCAGTGACAGCTCTTCACTTACCTGGTCCATCGGCTGTCACCAACGCCTCGCGCTGCATTCCGGCATCTGAAAGACAAAGGCTTACCTACTCTTCGTGCGCTCCGGAGGTCTTCACACTGCATTCCGGCATCTGAAAGACAAAAGCTTACCAACTCTTCGCACGCTCCGGAGGCCTTCGGCGCTGCATCCCGCATCTGAAAGACAAAACAAGGTGCGTTTAAAGACATTGGGGAACTTTAATACTCACGTGCCATTACTCCTTTCCACATCTAACCCAGTGGGTATTCCGGCACCCTGCAGCCGCTCCGAACTTGTACCTGCAAAATAAAAAGACAGTTAGAGCGCATCGTGAAGCAGGCAACAAGCGCTTACTTACGTGCTTCCAGGCGCTTCTATTCATCACACGGGCTCCATCTTCAACTCACTTCAGCCCGTCATCCGCCATCGCCGGAACCCTGCAAAACAAGAAACATCATTACTAAAGACTTTAAAGACATTAGAATTACTCGAAACTTACCGTTCGTGCAGTAAACAACGGACAGCAGTCCTCTGAAGTCAAGAGGCCTGCTCCCCTTATCCAGTGAAGAAACTGGTTACAGCACCCTGCCCCGAGGCAGATGGAGAGCACGGCGTTCACTTACCTAAGGTGAGAGCGTTAACCTTTGGGGTTCTACAGGAGAAGAGAAAGGGAAGAAGAGAGAGACATTCAATAACCCAGTTCCTTAATCCCATATTTTCTATCTGCAGACATCTTACCCTTCAAGTCAGACATACAGTGCACAGAGGTCCAGCCCAAAGAGCCAGCCGTGTGTTACACATCACCTTTGCAGATACGGTATACGCCCAGTCAAGACCGGCGCCTCTACGGGAATCAGGTGAGCGTTACAGAACGCAAAGCCTACCACAAAACTCCCGTCCAGGCGCTATGGAAACCTCGGATACCGACCAGCTAGCCCAGTTACTTGGGGACCTAAGGGCAGAAGTGCATGCAGCCCGTCAGGAAACGAACGCTCTAAGAAGGGAACTGATTATTTCCAAGGAGCGAACAGATGATCTCGCTAGACAATTGCTACAGTCACAAGCCGGACAGACCCCGTTACCCGCATCTGGGGGAAATCTTCCTTCTACATCCTCTATGAATCCAGTGCAGATCAACCTACCTGGGAATGTACCTCTGGCTCCGCCCGAACGATTTTCTGGTGACCCAAAGAGGTTTGCAGTATTTATCAATCAGTGCCGGTTGCATTTCTTATGCCGGCCAGCAGCCTTTCCAACTGATCAAGCTAAAGTAGCTTTCGTGCTTTCGTACCTTAGTGGCAATGCGGCAGACTGGTCGATCCCTCTAGTAAATCAAGATGATCCGGTCCTCCATGATTTTCAAGCTTTTCAGCTCAGTATGGAAAAACTGTTCGCAAGACATTCACAGGGGCAGGCCTTGGACAATGAGCTTCTTTCGTTGCGACAAGGTAATCAAGACCTTTTGGCTTATATTGCATCTTTCAACAGACTGATAGTGGAAACTCAATGGCCTGAGGACAAAAGGATTACGCTGTTTTATAGAGGTCTACGTGGAGAGCTCAAAGATGTGTTAGCCCAAGTAGTGAATCCCCCACAAGATTGTTCGGACTATATAGACTTAGTCGTTCAAATAGATCACAGACTGCAGAACAGGAAGGCCGATCGTTCCAAGTTTGATGCTCGAGTATTTTCCAAACCGCCAACTCCTTCCAAAGGAGTAGACCCCGGGGAACCCATGTAAATAGGGGGTCTGAAAGGTCCTCTAACACAAAAGGAGCGTGAAAGGAGAAAACAGTTGCAATTATGCCTCTATTGCGGAAACTCAGAGCACTTTCTTCGAGACTGTCCGGTGAAACCTGCCAAGAAGGCAGTAGGAGCTGCAGTTACCAAAGTTACAAACTCTGAGCAGGGAAACGACCTCGCCCGACAAGAATAGAGGTCCTCTTGCCGAGCGTGAAAACCAGTTCCGTGACCTCGCATTTCGTGATACCTATGGTCCTCATTAGCCCTGATGATCGATTACATGCAATTGAAGCTTACGTCGACAGCGGTGCCATCGGCAATTATGTGGATCATGAAATGGTTTTGAGGATGAATCTAACTCTTTGTCCCAAGGCTGTAAAGGACGTCATTACTACGGTGGATGGTACGGAGATAGCCTCCGGGCCAGTAACGCATACCACTCAAGAGGTGACGCTAGTAAGTCAAGATGGACACCATGAGAAGATCGTGTTCGATGTGATCAAGGCCCCTCAGTTTCAGATTATTCTAGGAATACCTTGGTTAGAGAAACACAATCCTCTGATCGATTGGCGAGCAAGAACGGGCCAGTTTCCAGAATGTGTCTCTACTTGTCACCCTCCACCTGGTGTTGCACTGGCAGCAATTTCTTCAGAGACTCCCCAGTTACCTCCCCAATACCTAGAATACCAAGATGTTTTCCGGAAGGATCAGGCTAACTCTCTACCTCCTCATAGGTCTTATGACTGCCAGATAGACCTGATACCTGGATCTACTCCTCCTTGTAGTAGAATTTATGCCCTCACCGAGCCTGAGAACCTTCACCTTCGACAATACCTGGATCAATACCTGGCAAATGGGTTTATTCGTCCTTCCAAGTCCCCTGCTTCTTCAGCTTTGTTCTTCGTTCCAAAAAAGGAAGGAGACCTTAGAACTTGTATAGATTATCGCTCCCTGAACCAGATCACCGTTAAGAATAGATATCCGTTACCTTTGATCCCTGAACTCCTGGACCAAGTCAGAAAAGCATGCATATATACAAAGCTGGATCTTAGAGGAGCTTACCACTTGGTACGAGTAAAAGAGGGCGATGAATGGAAGACGGCCTTCCGCACCAAGTATGGACTATTTGAATATCAGGTCATGCCCTTCGGACTTTGCAATGCCCCGGCCGCCTTTCAATATTTTATGAACGATGTCCTCAGAGAGCTCATAGATGTGTGTGTTGTTGTTTACATTGATGACATCCTCGTTTATTCTTCATCGGAATCTGAACATCGGAAACACGTGAAAATGGTCCTCGAAAGATTGCGTCAACACAAACTTTTCGCTAAGTTGGAAAAATGTGTTTTCAATGTGACTGAAGTTGAATTCTTGGGATTCATATTATCACCTGGCGGAGTGCGTATGGATTCAAAGAAGGTCGATGCAGTTCTCAAATGGCCATCACCATCCTCCGTAAAAGGTGTGCAAAGCATGTTAGGCTTCGCTAACTTTTACCGCAGGTTTATCCCCGAATTCTCTCGAATAGTCCAGCCCATCACTGCCTTGTTAAAGAAAAACAAACCTTTTGAATGGTCTACCGAGGCGGAACAAGCTTTTCAGGATTTGAAGACTAAATTTATCTCTGCACCAATCTTAAAACACCCTCGCCCCGAACTCCCCTACATCGTGGAAACTGATGCTTCAAGCCTTGCCATGGGGGCAGTTCTATCACAAAAGGACCCGGTAACCAATCAGTTGCATCCCGTGGCATTTTGGTCCCGCAAATTCTCGCCTCCTGAAATCAATTACACTATTACTGATAAGGAACTTCTAGCTATCAAGTCCGCCTTTAAGGCTTGGCGGCATTATCTGCTGGGGGCCCGACACACAGTTACTGTGATTACGGATCACCGAAACCTGCAATATTTGAAAACCGCAAAAGCCCAATCCTCTAGAAAACTCCGTTGGGCATTATTCTTTGCCGAGTTTGACTTCATAATTACCTATCGACCTGGTACAAAGAACGGTAAAGCTGATGCCCTTTCTCGGATGGGAGTGGAAGAACACTTGATCAACCCTAAACCTGTACCAATCATTCCCGAACAAAGAATTCTGGGTGTAATCGCCACAGAATCCATAGAGGAAGTTAAGGATAAGACCAGGCAACTTGTAACTCCAGCAGACATACAGAATTGGCATCTGCAGTGAAAGGACTTTGCAGTAAAGGACAACTTATTGTATTTCCAAGAACGATTATACCTACCCAGCACAGATTTACAGAAAAAAGTAATCTCTTGTTATCACGATTCTTTAATGGAAGGACATCCCGGTATGGCCAAGACCTCAGAAAAGATCAAGCGCTACTTCTGGTGGCCGTCTTGGAAAAAAGATATCAGAGACTTTATAATGTCCTGTGGAGTATGCGCCCAAAACAAGAGTCAAAAGGAAAGACCAGCAGGCCTCTTACGCCCTATTGACATCCCACCTCGCCCCTGGCATACGCTTTCTATGAACTTCATCACCGATCTACCTCCATGCTCCGGATACAATACGATTCTAGTAATCGTGGACTTATTCTCCAAGATGGCGCATTTCATTCCGCTCAAAGGCTTGCCAACAGCAGCAACTCTGGCCCGAGAATTTCTCGAAAACATCGTCCGACTGCACGGTTTTCCTTCGGTTCTAATTTCGGATCGAGGTAGTCAATTTATTTCTCATTTTTGGCGAAGTTGCTGTCGGTCGGCTCAAATTGATGTGAGACTATCGACCAGTCACCACCCTCAGACCGACGGACAAACAGAGAGGACCAATCAAACTCTGGAACAGTATTTATGCTGCATGCTGCAACAAACTGAAAAAACTTGGAAAGACATCCTTTGGATAGCCGTATATGCCTACAATAACTCTGTCCATTCGGGAACTGGAAAAACCCCGTTTTTTCTTTTGTACGGCAGTCACCCTCGAACCTCGGAGTTGGATCCCCTCCAAGATCTTGAAACACCAGCAGTAGACTACCTGCATTCTACAATCACCCAAGCCTTTAAGGAAGCTGTTTCTCACCTTCAAAGGGCTAAAGAACAATACAAGAAAGGAGCAGATCAACATCGGAAGGAAGCCCCTCAATATCAAGTAGGGGATCAAGTCTGGTTATCCACCAAATATCTACCTCTAAAAGGGCCACGCACATTCAACCCAAGATACCTTGGTCCCTATTCCATCACTACCATAGTAAACCCAGTAGCGGTCAAGTTGGACTTGCCCCCGCACATGAAGATACATCCGGTCTTCCACGTCTCTCTATTAAAACCCGTGCAACCTCAAACCCGACTAACTAAATCTCTGAAACCTATCCTAGTTGATGGAGAACTCGAGTTTGAAGTCAAAAGCATTCTGGACTCCAAGATCTCCAAATCTAAACTATTTTACCTAATTGACTGGAAAGGCTACGGCCCCCAAGAGAGATCATGGGAACCTGCTGAATATGTCCACGCTCCTCGCCTAATCAAAAGATTTCACCGAACATTTCCTGACAAGCCAAAACCCCCGGAGAAGCCCGGTTTGGGAGGGGCCTTGAGGGGGGGTACTGTCATGATCTCTGCTTCCAAAAGGTCAGGGTTTTCCCAACTCCCTTGGAAGCAGATCCATAACCCAGGTTCCGAGTGCCAACCAGTCCCAATTGGGACCTTTTGGACCCAGTCCTGGCGCCAGTGGCACCAGGCTCATAAATATGCCCAGTCCCAGCGCTGGAAGCGCCGGGCTCATAATGCTTGGGTGGACTTGCCTGCAGCAGACCATGCTGCTTACTTGCCTGCCAGTTGAGCCTCTGATCCTCTTCTGTTTGGAACTACTTTTCCTGTTGGGTGGGGCAGGAGCCACTCCCTAGATTCAGAACACTGGAACTCTTCTGGAAAGCAGGAACTCTTTTCTTACCTAGGCGTGGCTGTGGAAGGAGAGACCTAAGCACTACAGGAGGCTATTTAAACCACACCCGATGGATGAATCTTGCTTTGCGTTATTCTGCATCCTCTGCAGCAGAACGCTCATCGTGTCTTCTGCATCTGATCCTGGGCCTAAGGAAAAAGGCTTACCATCCTGAATCCAGTCTTCAGCAACACCTATAAAGACAAGAAAGAACAGGTTAGCATTACGGTCTTCAGTGACAGCTCTTCACTTACCTGGTCCATCGGCTGTCACCAACGCCTCGCGCTGCATTCCGGCATCTGAAAGACAAAGGCTTACCTACTCTTCGTGCGCTCCGGAGGTCTTCACACTGCATTCCGGCATCTGAAAGACAAAAGCTTACCAACTCTTCGCACGCTCCGGAGGCCTTCGGCGCTGCATCCCGCATCTGAAAGACAAAACAAGGTGCGTTTAAAGACATTGGGGAACTTTAATACTCACGTGCCATTACTCCTTTCCACATCTAACCCAGTGGGTATTCCGGCACCCTGCAGCCGCTCCGAACTTGTACCTGCAAAATAAAAAGACAGTTAGAGCGCATCGTGAAGCAGGCAACAAGCGCTTACTTACGTGCTTCCAGGCGCTTCTATTCATCACACGGGCTCCATCTTCAACTCACTTCAGCCCGTCATCCGCCATCGCCAGAACCCTGCAAAACAAGAAACATCATTACTAAAGACTTTAAAGACATTAGAATTACTCGAAACTTACCGTTCGTGCAGTAAACAACGGACAGCAGTCCTCTGAAGTCAAGAGGCCTGCTCCCCTTATCCAGTGAAGAAACTGGTTACAGCACCCTGCCCCGAGGCAGATGGAGAGCACGGCGTTCACTTACCTAAGGTGAGAGCGTTAACCTTTGGGGTTCTACAGGAGAAGAGAAAGGGAAGAAGAGAGAGACATTCAATAACCCAGTTCCTTAATCCCATATTTTCTATCTGCAGACATCTTACCCTTCAAGTCAGACATACAGTGCACAGAGGTCCAGCCCAAAGAGCCAGCTGTGTGTTACACATCACCTTTGCAGAAACGGTATACGCCCAGTCAAGACCGGCGCCTCTACGGGAATCAGGTGAGCGTTACAACACCACCACCATGTTTTACATCAGGAAACAGGGCGGAACCAGGTCCCCAGCACTGTCCAAGGAGGCGCAGGACCTGTGGCATTGGGCCGTCGCCCAAAAGATGTTTCTGGTGCCGTTTCATCTGGCAGGGCTAAAAAACACCATCGCCGACTCACTCAGCAGGGAACTGCGCTCGTGCCACGAGTGGGAACTACGGTAGGATCTAGTGGATCGCCTCTTCCGACGGTGGGGCACACCCCAGATCGACCTGTTCGCGACGGCGACGAACTCCAAGTGCCGGAGGTTCGCCAGCAGGTTTCCCCAGGCGAGGAGCATGGGCGATGCTTTCTCGTTCCCCTGGGAGGGCCTGTTCCTCTATGCGTTCCCTCCTTTGCCACTGCTAATCCGGCTCGTCAACCAGCTCAGGAGGTCACGGTGCAGGATGATCCTCGTCGCACCTGCGTGGCCGAGGCAGATATGGTTCCCGGACCTTCTGGACTTGTCAGCGTCCCCGCCAATCAAGCTGCCGGTGGACGCGGATCTACTCTCCAGGGAAGGAGGCGCCATCCTCCACCACGACCCGAAATCGCTGAACTTGCAGGCCTGGCTCCTGCAGCGCTAGAGTTTGGAGGATACGACATACCGGCCGACTGCAGAGAGGTTCTTGCAAAGGCCAGGACGTCCTCGACTCTTAAATGCTACGGACAGAAATGGAAGAAGTTCTCTGTCTGGTGCCACGCACAGAAGATTAACCCTCTACGGATTACGGCTCCCCAGGTACTGCCGTACCTGCTGACGCTGGCCAAAGCTGGACTGGCACACGCGTCCATCAAGATTCATCTTGCTGCGATCTCCCGATACACCAGAGCCACGGGCCGGATGTCCTTGTGGTCTCATCGTCTGGTGAAAGAGTTCATGAAGGGACTGTTCAGATCGTTCCCGCCGGTGAAGGCTCCGGCCCCGGCGTGGGAGCTCAACGTGGTGCTGACCAAGCTCATGGGACCTCCGTTCGAGCCTCTGCACTCGGCCCCGTTGAAGTTTCTGTCGTGGAAAACAGCGTTTCTTGTGGCCATCACCTCCGCACGACGGGTGGGAGAGATCCAGGCCCTTTCCTGCAAGGCCCCGTACTTGACATTTCACGACACGAGGGTAGTGCTCAGGACGCACCCCTCCTTCAAGCCCAAGGTACCGTCGGACTTCCATCTCAACGAACCCTTGGTGTTGCCTGTGTTCTTCCCGTCGCCTTCGTCGCCGGCTGAGAGGACTTTGCACTCGCTGGATGTGGCTAGAGCGCTGAAGTTCTACGTGGACCGCACAAAGTGTTTTCGGAAGACGTCACAACTCTTTGTGAACTTTGGACCTGTCAATCAGGGGAAGGCTCTCTCGAAGGCTTCCATTTCCAGATGGCTCTCCGGCTGTATCATGTACTGTCATCGGTTGGCAAACTGACCGCTGCCTGGCCGTCCGAGAGCCCATTCCACCAGAGCGATCGCAGCTACCACGGCGTTCCTTTCTGGTGTGCCCCTGCTGGACATATGCAGGGCTGCTACGTGGAGGTCGACGCACACCTTCACGAAATTCTACTGCGTCGATCGGGATTCCAGGGAGGAGTCCAGGGTCGGCCAAGCAGTGCTGCGCAACCTGTTCGCCTGAGGTGAGCCTGGTGAGGAGGTAAGATGCTTAATGTTGAGTTTGATGTAATGCTTAATGTTGAGCCTTTGCCACCTCCCGTGGTTGTGCATGTGTGTACTGCTATGTATTCTTTATTCATGAGCATGTAAATCCATGCCAGACCCCATGCTGGAGAAGGAACAAGTTACTTACCTGTAACTGTTGTTCTCCAGCATGGGTCTGGCATGGATTCACATGCGAACCCTCCCGCCTACCCCTCTGCGGCTCTTCACTTGGTCATACTGCCACTTCACGTGCTTCCAAAAATCTGAAGATGGCTGCCAGAGGCGGTGCTCCACGTGCTTCCAAAAATCTGAAGATGGCTGCCAGAGGCGGTGCTTAGGTAGAGGGCAGTCATTGGCTGTGGTCAGTATGACGCAGAGACCAGTGATTGGTTATTACTACGAAAGACAGATCAGAAACTAAACTGATACTGGTTTTTTCTTTACCGAGGATTCCCAGCCTGACGACAGGGAATATTCATGAGCATGTGAATCCATGCCAGACCCATGCTGGAGAACAACAGTTACAGGTAAGTAACTTGTTCCAAGGCTAACATCTGATGGAGAATCAACTGAGTTTATATGTTCGCCCCTTTTTTCATAAATAGAGTGAGTGTCATCGAAACTGTAGACAACGTACAGTTGAAGTGAACGTGTCTAATAGAAGCTGATAAAGAAAAATCGAAGAAGTGGATTGCAATCAAACACTTTTATAAAGAATTTGGGTGAGTAGGCTGGCACGGCGAGAGCAATGATGTTTTCTAAAGACTGAGATGTGTACTTGCTGAGTATCATTTGTGTACTCAACCATAGTGTAGTTACTTACAAACTATAGAAATGGGAAACAAAAATCCCGGTTTATTTTTGTATTGTATACCTGAAGGTACAAAGTGAAGTGGGGCATGAAAGCCAGTAACAGAGCTACATGGATGACGACATACTGAAGTCCTTAAGATGGAACAGAAAGAAAGAGCATTTCATAGTAAAAGCTATGACTATATGTGCTATGCCTAAAACGAGTGGTAACAAACAACAATGTACCCCTGAAGAAACTCCAGGATTAAAGTTCTTAATTAGTGAGAATGCAGGAGTGAATAGATCCTCTTAATTAAGGTGTTGCTTATGAAGAAGAAATACCAGGTTTTGAAAAGTGATTGGTCTTCTGATAAAGGAATCTTTTTCCATTGACTTTCCAATTTGATGTATGAAGTAACAGACTTTTTGGGTTACCAAGTAGAAGTGTGAACACTGTAACTGTTGTCCTAAGAGTGAGAAAACTTTTTTATTTGGAACTAAGAAAGTCACGTTGCCAAGTGAAGGACATTGGATGCTAAGAACGGTGTATTCCCCCTTCAATAGAACTTGGCGAATGAAAATAACTTTTTCTGAAATAGAACTTGATTTGAAATATCCTGAACTGATTCAGGGGAAGTGATCCAACCCGGGTCACTAGGATTATTATTTTCTTTATATTTGAAAATGTTATTTTGCAAAGTTGAAACTCCAAACAATTCTGGTTTGATTTTGTTGTATGTATTAGTGTGAGGGACAGATGCCTTTGGACATTAGATAATTTTCCCTTCGCCTCAGTTTAAGTCGGGACATCCTGGTTAGGTTAGGGAAAGATAGGTGTTTGTCTCACCCTATATTATTTAATAAATGGCGACTTGTAAGAAAACTTCACCTATGTGTTTGTCTCCCTCGTGTGACTCCTCACAAAGACCTCAACCTCTGTCCAAAGCACTTACTGAGCCAGACTGACCCAGACAATCTTCCATCAGTGTGCAGAACAATGTTTTAAAATTATCTGAAGATGGTACCCGATTCCGAATCGCACTAAAATCAATGATAGATGATAATGGGCTGTATTGGCAGGCACATGGGTGCTGGCATGTACCTCCATGATAGAGTTGTGCAAAGTTATTGGCGAGACAATCTTTCATTTAGGGATATTACAGGAGTAGCATTGCCTTTAAACCCAAGGAATGCCTTCTAGGTGGCATGGTTTACCATATGTGGCACTCATCAAGGATGTGGGGGACACGCAATACATACTGTTTGCCATCCTTTTTCCCCCCCTCTTCTCCTCCCCATATCCCTCTCCCCCTGTAAAGACTTCTGTGTCTCTACCATACCATATAGAGGGCAGAACACCCCAGCCAAGGCTCTCAATTTGGTAGAAATGGACGAGCAGCCAGAATTAAGCTTTCAGGAGGTGATGCAGGCTGGTTCTTAAGTGTAGTGTTTTCCTCAAGCCCCACACTGTAAAATTATAACACAGCTTCTTTATATAAAATAAGGTTTCTACCAAAAATATGTACATATAAGTAATAACACTTTGTACTTGGAAATACTTATTCAAAGAATGGCAACTATACACTCCATTTGGTACCCCACAATACTTACATTCAGTAATAGATGCACTAACTGCAGACAGTTTTAAATAGGCATGTGAATTCTTCGGTGAGTTGCATCGGCATAGAATAGGGAAGAAAGGCAGGTTAGTTGTTAACAGTGGCAGAATGCTTTCTTTAGACTCCAAATACAATTCTGTGTGAAGACCCCTCCGCCGCCCCCAACCTGTAAGGGAAAAGTTAGGGAGTAACTTACTTTGTCTTTTCTAGTCCAATAATGTTCAATAAACGTCTGCTTTCTTTCAAAAGGTTCTACTACCCAAAAGTACCTGAGGCCACAGGAGAACAGGATCAAAAACTAATCTGGGACTCCTGGACGACTCCTGAGGCTATAAGATGCTCTTCCTCTTCACATGACCTTTGGTGCCTTGGCAGGCGAAGTGGCAGAGTTCCTTGGTTTCACTCGGCGATTCCCTCCGAGGATGGACCCTCTTTAAAGAAGGAGCCACTAGGATGCGGACTCCATCCAAAAAATGGAACCAAAGTCTTTCTAAAGTGCAGCAGTTTTACTCTTTGCGGTGCTCTCCTTTTGGTCGACGATATCTCTGACTGTACATGTACTGTGAAGATGAAACTTGCTGCGGGCTCCTTACAGGCTTGGCAGATAAGAGGAAGCCCTATGGGACCCTTTGACTTCTGGCGGCGACGGTTGCATAAGTCACTTTTGGTGTCTGGTTTCGGAATATTGCGGTTTTCCGACTTTCGTTGTTGCAGCTGCAGCACAGACCTCTGGATGGCTCCTGGTGACTTGGACCCGGCAAATTGTAAGTAAGAAGTTTCCAACTTTGCACTTCAACAAAAAGCTTCCTTTTTACATGATTAATGAAGAACATCTTTTTTCCTTTTTTCTTTTGGGGTTCTAGCTGCTTTCAACTACAGCTGTGCACCAGTGTGTGTACCTTTTCCCCCAATCACACATCGAAGTTGCTGTTGCCACTTACTCCAACTGACTCTTTCATAGTTGGCCAATTCATTTTTGACTTACCACTTATTATCCAGAGCCTGATACCCTATCTAGTTAAGTAGTTCTGAACTTTTTCTCTCTCTCTTTTTTGCCTTCTGTGCAGAATTTGATTATCTTAGGGTGGGTGACGTTTCTGCACCTTTACTCGCGTGGTTTTGACTCATGACACTTTGGCATCTGCCAGGTTCTCTTATGCACGGCATACTCTTTCTTGCTAGATCTTTTCACTGCCCACACTGTATGATGGGTCTATACATTCTTTGGGACTACCCTCTGGTTACCCTCTCTGGCCTTGATAACCTAGCTTGACTGAATTTAAATAATTCATAGTGCTACATGAAACTATGATACCTGTATACCCTTCAAAATGTCCATTTGTTATATTCCCTCTAGGGGCTGAACAGAGAAATCCTTTACCTGATGAAGGTGGTACACCATTCTAATTCCACCGTAACGCCCACTGTGCCAAACTCCCGCTTGGGTACCTTTTTGTACTATTAGAACAATAGCGTTGCCCCACCACTCTTCAACTAACTCAGGGAAGCGGAGGGCATAATTATAAGTTGTACTTACAAGTTTAAACATTTCTTTAGACACAGGAACACCCTTTTTGTGTTGGACTCGAGTGGGCCTCGTACCTTCACCAAGTTTGGACCCCGGGTTTCCCACCACCAGAAGCTAACAGATATCCCACCAATGGACCTTCATCTGCACTCGTCGTGACTGGACTCTCTCAGGCGGGAAAAAGTGGTCAGTGATGATGGCAAGGATGTCCCTTTAAATGTTCCTAGGCAGTTTGGAACTTTCACAGTTCCGGGTCTCCAGCAGCACTATGCCACGGTACCCCCTCTTCTGGGCTGCAAACAGCAACGGCTTCCAGCGGTCACGAACCGCTCCTCCAGACCCTGGGTGACACCATTGGACTTCAACACAATGTCTGGGCACATCTTCAGGACTCGCAACGACCCCTTCTCTGGACGGCAGGCAGATGGTCCCTTGTAGCTCGGGGAAGAGGTCTCCTTTGCAGGTCCCCTCTGGATCAGTCCTGCGAAGAACATGGCAGCTTTTGGATTACACAAAGAAATCCAGCAGCAGACTTCTCCATCTGGGCTTCAAGGAACAGCTTCTTCTTGCTTCAGCTTAGACTTCAGCTACTGAACAAATAGGTAAGTGAGAGGTCCCCAGATATACACATCTGGTCCCCATTCACTCTGGCTGAGCCAGGCTCAGTCAACTAATCACGCAGAAGGGCGTTCATGCACGCAGCCCATCGAGCTCACAGGCTTTCAGGCCATTTATTTCTCCCAGACACCCATAACAAAGTATGCACTCTACACTGCATTCATTTTAGTTTGTCAGGGCTGTCTCATTCATTGTGTCGCACACAGAAACCAGATACCCATAACACAGAATGTGAGTTCACTTCAGACTCCATTCATACAGGTCCCCCATCTAGGGTGTACCCACAACACACAGTTCCTGAGACGACTCCGGTCAGTCTGACAGGAGGCATCCCCAAAGCCATATATGGTATTTCCACCCAACAGCCACTCAGGAGGAAGCAAACAGAGAGCGGGCTTCCCAGGACTTTGTGAAACAAGGTAAAAGGCTATAAAAACAGAGTCCAGAGGGGCAATCTCGTCTTCTATCTGGAATCCATTGATTCCTATAGCAGGGCCTAGGTGTTGCAAAATGGAAGACACTGAGCCAGCATGTAGCTGCTACCAGCCCATGCTCTGTGGGCAACACATAGGTGCCCTAAAACACACATAAAGGGTACAACGGTATCCCATGGGTGGTGTTCACCAAAAGGAAAACATGAAGAGCTGCACTGCCAGATTGTCCAGGCTGGAGTTCAGTGGCAGAAAACATAGAGAACCTACACAGAGAAGTGGTAGGACAAGGACTAGGATGCCCTGCCTCTCCATAAGGCATTTCCAGCATCACCCTCTCCCCTACACCCTTATCCCCACACAAGGTCTGCTTTTCACAAAGGGCAGGCATACTGAGTGGGAAAATGAGGCACACCAGAAAGCTGATAAAAAATGAGATTAAAAGCTTTACCCCCACACACAATCTTCATTAGAAAAAGGAAGAAAACCTCACAATATGAGTAAACTTGAAAACACAATATTTAATTCAGTGTACATTTGAAATATAGCTTAAGCTATAACAGGCTAGAGCAGTGTCCAACGATCCTTGTTTATAGAACTGAATAATCAACTGAGGACTTAACCACATTGCATCATGGGATACCATTGGTTGCTCGCAGCTTTTAAAGTGGTAGCTACCTGTTTTATCTTTACATTGTCTATCTGCAGCATAGACGGAGCGGTTCATGTTGCAAAAGCAGCCACACTATCTTGCAGTAGAATACAAAAAAAAATGTAAGACCATATAATCCGGTTTGTTTTTAAAGTAAGTATACACATCTTGTATGTTACAAAATACAACCAAAGGTGCGGCTATTTAAGATTTGTGTGACTATTAAAGGAATACTGACCAGGATGGACAACTAAGTATACAAGTAGGTACCTTTTCTACTTTTCGCACTTTAGAACCACATGTTGTTGGTTTATTTTGTGTTGATAACCATAGGCATATGGATTGGTTTTTGTACTTAAATTCACATTTGCATATTGCTGTTTGTTTGGCTTCATTTACCATTGCACTGAGTAGTCTGACTTTGCTATTTGCTTAAATGTGGATACAAGTTTGCCAATTCTCTGTGCAGGTTTTTTGCAAGGACAAAACGGCACATGCTAGAAAAGCAAACTGGTAGTTGAGACAGTCAATCCTCTACTAATAGATTGCTCTGGGAATGCAATGCTTAACGCTGATCCTGGTGAACAAGTCCTTGCTATAGAATCCAATCATCCAAAAATGTTTTGAATCATTGTGAGACTATGTTGAACATTACTTGGCTTCTGTGAACCTTTCATGAAATCTGATTTCAATGCTTTTCATAATGCAGTGGAGAGACAGCCTTTCGGAACATGACTGTCCCGCATGGCTGGGCGCAGAGACCAATGCAGCAACGAATCCACAAAATGGATGCCAACATACCCATCACTGTGATCTATGGGGCACGATCGTGTATAGATGGAAATTCTGGAAGCTCCATTCAGTCCTTCCGGCCAAATTGTTCTGTGGAAACTATAGTAAGTTCATCATTCTACTTCACTCATTGCCGTTTACTCATTTTCCATTGGTAGCCTGAGGACTTCTGCAATATTTGCTCTGTATTGGTTGAGATGCATTACAGGAACAAAAATGGTTTCCTAAAGAAATGGTGACAGTGAAACAACACTTCCTGACTGCATCCTCTGCCTAAACTATGTATTTTATTCTGTCACTACTTATAACAGCCAACAGAATAATGTTTTCCAATTGTTGTGAGCTAATAATTGGGGGTGGACGGGGTGGTATTTGTATTTTCTTTATAAGAGGTTGTTTGGGCAGTTTTCGAAGGACGGAACAGTGATATCATGGGCAAGGGGCAGTTCAATCCGTTGGTGCTGGTTGGGGCAGAGGTGCTTTTCGGAAATCAGAGGTGCACCCAACGTAGCTCCTTTACTTTGTTGGCAAGGGGAGTGGTGTAAATGACCCGAAATGGACCATTATACCTGGGCTGATTCCATCGGTGAACAAACTGTCTAACATAAATTAAATCACCAGGGAAGAGCTGCAGAGTGGGTGATGCTACAGTTGTCTCCTTCAGCGCCAGTTGCTTCTTCTGTCCAGGGAGATTTATAGGGCTGTGTGCGTAATCTGAATACTCCAAGTGGCAGACAGTGTACCCAATTCTTTTTTTAACCTAGTGCACATTTTCAACAGCTTACTTTTAAGCAGACAGTTTATCCTCTCTACCAGCACATTGACCTTTGGCTGGTAAATTGTGCACATCCGATGCCTAATGCCCCGTAATGTCAAAATCTCTTTGAAGAGGTCATTGAAAAAGTGTTGCCGTTATCTGACCTCAATACATTGCAGACAACCCATCGAGGGAAAACTTCCTGCACCAAATATTTAGCAGCGCATCAGGATGTGCACAAGGCCCTGCCAACACCCTTCGCGAATATGACAGAAAGCCACAATAAGTTAACAAGATCCTTTACACCTCTTGCACATGTCCGCATAATCAATGTGGAGTTTGCGGAACGGCCGAGTAGGGCAGGGTTTCTCTGATAGTCCTGAGTGTGAAACATATGTTGTATGTTTGGCAGGTAGTGCAATGTGTGGTCATGTTAGTCAATTTGTCCTGTAGATTTGGGGGATGAACCAATCTTCCTGAATGTCTGCTGCTATGGAGTGTTTGGAAACGTGAGATGGATGATGTAACTGGTCGAATGCTAATAATGACTCCTGGAGCATCACCGCTTTCACCGATACCTCCTATCTCCAAATGAGATCCGTTGGAAACTGTTTACACTCCTTCTTCACCCAAAGCTCTTTCTCTTCCTGCGGGCCCTCTCCTGTAACTCGATCAGTTGGGCAATTGTTAGGGCATTATATGAGGCAGGTAGCTGTTCTGCTTTGTGTGTCAGTACGGGATACTCAGCCACTTGTTATACTGGGAGGTATGCTGAAGTTTTCGCTGCTGCACCATTACTGAGCGAGACCTCGTCTGTGCTATTTGTATGGGCGGTGCATTTCACGACCGCCACTATAGATGTCTGGGGAAGTGCATGGATGAGCTTGTCCAGTAATGCAACGTGCTGCATGGGGGATCCGTCCGCCCTTCTAAATCCCCTTCTCTTCCACTGTGTAAGTGTAAGACCTGCATGTAGTGGTAGAGATGTATGCTGAGTCGGAGTAAATGGTCACGTGACACCCTTGGGACGCTTGTAGCAATTGAAAAAGCGCCATGAGCTTGGCTGCTTGAGCCAAAAAATGTGTTGGCAATCTCTTCTGCACTAGGGTCTCGTATTCCCCATCAGCGAAGCGGACCACTGCCGCACCAGTGTGCCGTAATCCTGTGTCCTGGTCAATTGTCGCTGACCCGGCAACGAAGAGGACCTCCCCACCCATCAAGTGGTCTGTCATATGCTTTTGGGAGATCATCTTCCTCACCCTCAAAAGTCAGTCATGGTTGGCCAAGTCTTTGTCAGAGTACAGTATGGTCAGGAAAGTGGCAGGGTACACCGGTCATACACGGGTATGGGGACTGGATAAAATGATCTTGTATGCAGATGCTCGCTGTGTTGTCATTGGGGATTTGGAGAGCTCTAAAATGGCAAAAACTGTGTGTTCAACATACAAAATCACAGAGCTCCCCATAACAATGGTCAAGCTTTTTTCAACGGCAAGTGCTTGCTCACAGGCGAAATGCCCCTCCAATACTGAATCTAGTATACCACTGTAATAGGCCAATGGCTTGTGGCCCATGGAGCTTCTCTGCGCCAGTACTGCAGTACTGCATTAGAATAGGCAATTAGGTAGAATTCTTGTGTGTGGTTTGGGGTTGCTAACACAAGTGCAGTCGAAACTTCTACCTTGAGGGCATTGAAATGTGCACACATCTCTTCTGTCCATATTAGTTTGCTGTCGCCTTTCAGAGCTTCCTTAAGACCCTGCAACAGCCGTCTGTAAGCTGCGTGATCAAGTGTCCATGCCCTACAGTAATTATAGTGTCCCAAGTATTTTTGCATGTCCTTTACTGTGTTAGGCTGTGAGGTGGTGCGCACAGACGCTGTGCGGTCTGGAATTATTCTTTAGCCATTGACAGAAATGAATGGACCCAAGTAGAGCGTAGAGCACTTCTTGGAGGCAATACTGTAGCTTAGCTTTGTCCACCTTGTATCCCTTATGGCCAAAAGCTTCAGAAGTGCTATGGAGTCCTGCCTGCACTGGTGCTCGCTGACACTACACAGTAGTAAGTCGGCAACATATTGAATGATGGTACTAGACACATGAATATTATCTAAATCAGTGTGCAGTGTTCTGTTGAAAATGCTGGGGGATTCACAGTACCCTTGAGGCAATATCATGTGTGCAAAGCGCGTTCCTCCCCCTTTCAGCCCCCCCATGTGCAAACGCAGTGAGGTACTGTGAGTCGCGGTGCAGAGGGACAATCAAGAAGGCATTTTTAAGATCTCTACAGTAAAGTGGGTCGCCTCTTTGGGGATGTTGCAAAGTATTGTTGCGGGGTTCGGGACCACTGGACATTTTGTCTGTACTATGTTATTAAGGGGCGCAAATCCTGAATCCATTCTCCAACTCCTCCCCTCCCCCATCCCCCTTGCTTTCCTTATTGGATAGATTGCTGTTACATGGGTAAGTAGATGGTGTGATTATCCCCTGATTGAGTAGGGCAATAATAAATGTCCCTTATCCCTTTTTCCACTTCTCTCGACTGTCGACCTGTGGTAACACCGCTCCTGGCTTAAGTGTTATATGAACCGGCGCCACCCCTTGCAAGAGCCCAACATTGTGCGCATTTGTCTCCCACAGTCTGAGGGACCTGTTCTAGATCGGTGTCAGTGAAGGGGAGTGGAGCTACAAGAGCCATCAATGGACACTGCACTTTCCGATACTGCGCCATAATGTCACAGGGGATAGAAATTGCTAGTACAATCTTGCCATTGTCTTGTTTGTCTTCAAACAAGTCTGCATCTGTCACTTCCTTCAGGAGCATTGTAGGGTCAATACACAACACTGTGTGCCACTCGCATCCATCCGAGTTTGTTCCAATGACAACAGTCCATTTTGGTGAAACCACCAGACACTGCAAATCTATGGACAATATTGTTCCCGCCACCAGTTCAGGGTACACCACAGGTTGAAAAATTAAGTCCAACGGCACTTGCCAACAAGCTTTACCAATTTGGGGCAATGCTTCGAGAAGCACAGTTATGCCATACTTTAACAAATCAGGGTCCACGTGGACACCTCAAATTAAAGCCTCAGCTCCCCTTGCATGTATTATGACCATCGCTTTTATGACGCACTGGCCCGCAATGGTGCACACTAACCCTCCATCTGTGAAAGAAACTGTCATATTCAATTTGTTCAACAGGTCTTGCCCCGACATATTTATCGGGGAACTCTCTGAATGTAATCGTGGTGCATGCACCACTTTGCCTCCAATTTTGATGTAAAGTTCTTTTGTATAGGGAACCATGGTGACGGCCCCAGAGAAGTCCTGTGTGTCAGTTACACTTGATAGCGGGAAGTTGCCCTCACTGATCCATGATTTACTGGCACCTGCGTCGACCATGAAGATGAATGGCTTGTTACCTATCTCGCGCCCACCAAGGGTTCTGCGTCAGGGTGGACTGTCATGGATAGGACTGGGCACGCAAGAGTTATATCGGCTGTCCTAGTCAGGGTATGTGTTGGTACCGGGGAACGTGAAGTGGTTGTTTCTCACCACGCTCAACCCTTAGTAGGCTACGACAGTCCCGTTTGGCACTGCGCCGATTGTTGGCATGCCATTCCCATACATGGCATTCTTTTGGGGGGTCAGTGGTTGTCATTTTTGGGTGTTGTACGTGCGCTTCTGGGCTTCATGGTGGTGGTAGTTGGCTGTAGCCCTGCAAGGAGGACTTCTCCCTTTGAGTTGGTGGGACCAATAAACTCCCAAGTAAAGCACCTGGACACCCATCTCGGAGCTGGTTGAATTTCCTCAGCGTTGCTGCAGGAAACCTTAGAGCCAGGGAGATGGACACCAGATTATGTGCGTTACTTGTAAGCTGTCCTAAAGCTTTTGAAAGATCCTCTGGACTCCCATGAAGCAAGCCTGACCAAGCCTTAACCCAGCTCAGTTGAGTGCAGGACCTCAGATGTGAGGAAAGTCCACCTTGACAGCCAGGAACCGTGCTTATTGCTATTTGCTGTACCGCAAGGAGCTGAAACGCGAAACAGCCACTGAAAGTAAAGTTTGCCAGTTGCCAGCTTTTACGGTGCAAATACAGTGCAGGAGTCCCCCGACGTCCTCCCTCTTGTCCCCACGACTGAGGCCCATCAACAGTGAGATCTGCACAGGAACAGAATGTAACTTCTGCAACTCGCAACTCTAATCAGCTAGTGGCCCTACATTTGATTCTTCTTTTTATCAAAGACTCCTAAGAACTTGTGCGTAGACTTTTCCATTTGCTTACCTGAAGTGCTGCATCCTATACAAAGACTTTTGCACATTGACTTTGGCTTAGCCAATTCAATTGAATGACTCTTCTCTTGCTATCTGAAAGTATTTTCCCTGCTTAAGAATATTTGTATTTTCTTGTGTTCTAATAAGCTTTACCTTTTACAAACTATTCAGAGTATTCTGTATGCCAACAGTAAGGTATTATTGTATGCCAACAGTAAGGTATTATTGTCCCCAGCACCCTTGTTACTGATGTTACCTGTGGGTGTAGGTTGCGTCTGTGGGGCATCCCAAAAGGGCCTTGTCTGATCCAAAAACTCAGTCTACAGTATTGAAGTATATTTGTGTGTTACTATTCTATTGCTCCCTTCTGAAGAAGGCTTTATAACAGACTGATAAATACATTGTTTATGCAAGACACCTTAAGTGTAAGAGTTTGTTTGAATAACTGTAACTGTGAATCTTTGTGTAACTCCACTACAGCTCACATTTCCCCTTTTGAGATCAGCCTGGCTGCTCAACATGCTATGAAAACTGTAGTACAATCTTATACCAAAGTTTGGGTTGCCTATACCCGTGGTCATAGTTGTTTGTAGTGTTCCCAGAGGGTACTGCATTCAAACTTTGCCTAACACTATTACGGTAAGTAATGCAGGACTTCCGATGCTTGTGAATCAGCTTAGAATGGCAGGCTGTGCATAGAACAGCGAGCAGTACCCAGAGTTGGTGGTGGGATATGAGAAGGAACAGTAGTACAGAGATGTCTTAGTACCACTTATCCCACCTGAGAATCGGCCAGAGTGTGTGTCTAGGCAGTAGTGTTTTGTAAAGGTGTGTACAGAACACCAGGTTGCTGCTTTGTAAATGGACTCGAGAGGAACATTTGCAATGAATGCTATGGAAGCCCCAGTGCCCCAAGTAGTGTGTGCTCTAGGCTTGAAGGGCAGAGCTCTCTTGGCAAGAGGGTAGCAGAGTGTGATGCAGTTTACAATCCACTTTGAGGTGGCTGATTTAGAGACAGGGTCCCCTTCTCTACCAGCCGCCACAGAAACTAAAAACTGGTTTGTTTTCCTTAGTGGTTTAGTCTTTTCCAAATAATATGACTGCCCTGCGCGCATCCAGTGTATGTAGGCTTCTTTCTGCCACGTTAGAGGGGTTCTGGAAGAATGTGGGTAGTTCCATTGGTTGGTTCACATGGAACTTTGAAATGAATTTGGGCGCAAACCATGGGTGAGTGCGCAGAACCACTGGGTCTTTGTGAATTGTGACAAATGGGTCTTGAACTGAAAGGGCCTGTAGTTCACTAACTTCTTATTGAAGTGGATGTCACTAGGAAGGCGGTCTTGGATGTGAGCGCTTTAAGGCTAGCCTTATGCATAGGTTCAAAGGGAGATCCCACTAGTCTAGTCTAGTTAATACCACATTTAGATCCCATCCGGGAGCTGGGTTTGAAAAAGGGGATGTTGTATTTTAACCCCTTCCATGAAAGCCTTGATTACTGGGATCTTCCACCACGACACCTTCTTATGGGACGTGGTATATGCAGAAAGTGCATCTAGGAGGACCTTCAGGGAATTCAAAACCAGATGCGAATCCAGTAGGTGAGTCAGGTATAATACAATGTGTTGGTGAGCAGTCTATGGGATTGATGCTCTTGGAATTGCACCAGATAATGAAGCATTTCCATGTATTGGAGTAGCAATCTCTGATGTTAGGCTTTCTTGCTTCTCTCAGTATGTCCATGCATCTCTGAGGAAGTTGGAGGTGCCCGAACTCTGACTTCAGGAGCCAAGAGAGCTTGCAGGCATGGATGGAGTGTTTCTCCTCTGTCCTGTGATAGCATGTTGTATGGGCAAGGTAGTTTTTTTCGGAGGGGAGATTGACATCGCCATCAGATGCGAGAACCAGGGTTGGCGGGCCCACACCGGGGCCATCAGAATCATTGTGACTGGTTCCTGGTGCCTCTTGTGCACTAACTTGTTGAGTAGGAGAGTCAGGGTGGGGGCGTTGAGGGAAAGCGTAAACAAATTTCCCTGACCATGTTGTCCAGGGACCGTTCTCCTTGGAGCGGGTGCGAGGGTACCTGGAGGCGTAATCTGGGCATTGAGTTCTACAGAGTTGCAAACACTACCCCCATTCTACAAAAACATTGTAGACGATGTCTTCGTGTAGTCGCTGTCCATACTCTGTGGGGAGTGGGAAGTCTGTGCTGAGTAAGTCAGCCAGAAGATAGGTTGGTTGAACGCCTATTGAAACCTAAATCTAAGGATGGGAGCAAGCTACGACCATCAAAAAATAATGCAGTCTTAGTTGGAGTCTGTAAAAATTAAAGGGCCTATATTAATAAACGTATTGCCAATCCTTCTAAATACAAAATGGTGTGGGACAATAGTGCATGCAAAAGGAAAATTGTTGAAGAAATAATAGGTCAGGATAGTTGAGCAGTTTGCTTCCCTTCGCCACGTTTTCAGCCCTGGGGAAGGCGGCACGTTTGAGCTTCGCACACACTCTGGCTTCTCTGCCATGAGGATACAGTTCAAAGCATAGGTATCGAGGCCTTTTGCCAAAGCCTCCTTTCCATGAACAGTCTCTTATTGCAAAGAGCCTTTCGTAACAAATAGGCACCAAAGTTCCTTTCTTATCAGGATTTTCACATGTACAAGTTCTCCCTTCCAGTATTCATCATGGATCTCTCTCCTTCAGGCTTGGACCCCTTTTTACCACAATGTTCACAACTGGTCTCCCTCATTCGGGCTCGGACCATGTAATCTCACGTTCTACGTTTTCCTCTTGACATCAAAATCGAAGACTTTCAAATGTACAATGGGTTTTGCTTAAACCGTTGCAGAACCACTGCAATTCACTTCACCAAATTTTCTTATCAATCTTCTACTTTCGGTTCTGCCATTTCTTGGCGGGATACATTAGAGACCTTTGATTGAGGACATTCACGGTGCCGGCCCACTCTGTCAACGATATCTTATCTTTCCTTCTCAAGTTCAAACATTCATCAGCAGTTTAGCTTTACTCGCGTCTTTCATCACATGCGTTTAAGAATGTTCATTCCTGCGCTCAGTATACAATGTTGCCGCTTGCAACCTTGACTTCAACACAGACCGGTCTTGTATCGGTCTCCCTAACTCACCGGCTGTGTTGATCTCTTTGGCGCCACTTTGTTCTTGGAGCCAACGATGATACCACAGTGGCTGCTCCTCCTCCCCCCCTTGGTCAGTTACGTGGGAGGGCCTCCGGTATCTCCGACACAAAATGCAGGATTCTTCAGTCTGGTTTCCCGGCCTTATGCTTTGACTCAGTTTCTCAAAAATAGGTTTCCTGCCTGAAAATGTCAAGGGTATTTTCCTCCTTACGGAACCCTTCTTGGTTTGCTGTCTTTCTCCCCTCGTTCAGCTGCCAACTCAAAACGTCTGTTCCTTTGTGTGCTTTGACTCGCTCAGTGCTTTTGTGCTCCGCCTTTTATCCATGTGGGGAAGCCTATTGGAAGTCAGGTGTGGGTGATAGTCGGTAATTGCCTGACCTCGGATGCATGTCTGTTTTTTCCCAGAGCTGGTTGTCCGTGTGAAATTGTTTGAGAAACGAAAGGGGTGGGGGCTAAGGTTTGCAAGTACCCTACTGGGTAGGATGGTGTAAAGTTGTTCCGGGGGGGGGGCGTCTTGCCATCTGGTGTCCCACTCAACTCCCCAAGACACCTCACCAAGGTGGATCCTACCACACTGGTTAACCCCCAGGGTCTGGATCCAAAGCGGATGGCCGTGCCCTGGTCAGCTGAGAGAGAGATCAGTGGCGACTAGCGGGTGAGACACTGTCTGGTTTCTCACACCACCCCTAGCTTGTACCCACAACACACAGCCCCTGGGAAGGCTCCAGTCAGTCTGACAGGAGGCAGCCCCAGACCCATATGGTATTTCCACCCAACAGCCAGTCAGGAGGAAGGGACAGTCAGGGCTTCCCAGGACCTTGGTAAACAAGGTAAAAGGCAATAGAAACCAAGAGCCATCTTGCCTTCTATCTGGAATCCATTGATTTATATGGCAGGGCCTGGCTGTCCCAAAAAATGGAAAACACTCAGAGCCACTGCCAAGTCAGCATGTAGCTGCCACCAGCCCATAACCTGCTCTGTGGGCAACACACAGGTGCCCGAAGCCACACAAAAGTGTACCCCCACCCATGGTTGCGATAAGAGTATCCGATGGGGTGGTGTTCACCAAAAAGAAAACCATGAAAAGCTGCACTGCCAGAGGTTCAGGCTGGTCCTCTGTGGCAGAAAACACAGACAAAACACACACACGTGGTAAGAGACCGTGTCCCTCCATAAGGCATTTCCAGCATCACACCAACCCACCCATACCGCACCTCATCGAAAAATCCACCACCTCCAACTCTTTCTTCAACAAGACAGCATGATCCACCAACACATAGTCACCAATGCTACAACTGATGGTATACTACACATCCGCCTCACATCCGACCTCGGAAAAACACCACCACTACCGGGACAACTTGCAAGACATTCACTATGTAAGATATTACTGCCGCCCTAGCATCCCTCAAGGCCACATTGCACACTGATGACATCCTCCCTGCCTCCATACTAGAGACCCTTCCAACTCAAGCACTCCTCCCATTCCCGACAATCAAAAAAGCTTCCGAAGTCAAGACCCCTTCCCCTCGACCCTCAAGACTGGACAAATCCTCCCACTTCTCAAGAAACCAACACTGAGCGCTGAGTACCTCTGCAACTACCGCCCCACCAAACATCTTCCCTTCCTATGTAAGATCCTTGAGAAAGCACAAGCTACTCAACTCTTCCACACATAAAAACCACCACCCTTCTTCAGTCCTACTAATCTGGCTGAAGACCCAGATGTAGCACAGACACTGCTACCATGAAGTTGACTAACAATGCTCTTAAAATCCTCGATGATGGCCATCTGCACCTCCTGGTTCTCCTTGAACCTTGAGCAGCATTCCACATAGTAAACCACCAGATGCTCACCGACAAGCTATATTCTGCGCTGGGGATCAGCGAGAACCTCCACAGCTGGTTCAAATCCTACCTTGCTAATCGCCAACAGTTTGTACAAATGGTTTCCTTCAAATAACCAACTCTACCCATAACCTCTGCAGTCCCGCAAGGATCCATCCTCTCCCCTGTGATCTTCAATCTTTACATGCAACTGCTTGGTACCCTCCTCGCTCCACACAACATCCACATCCACCAATACGCAGATGATACGCAGCTTTACTTAAAGATATCCTCCATTGAAGACATCCACAGGCTCATGGCCTGCCTCGATTTGATCCAGTCGTGGATGTCTAGTGACTTCCTGAAGCTCGACCCCTAAGACTGAATTCCTACTGCTGACCAACATCATCGAACCCTCTGACATCTATACCTGGCTCTCTGCTTTGCACCTCAAGGACTTCACACCCCAGCTGTCCACCTGCGCAATGTCACTTGGGTTCAACAATGACAGACACCTCTCCTTCAAACAGCAGATGGCAAGTAAGGCACAAACTGCTTGCTACCAACTTTCTCCCCTGTATACAATCAAGCCCTGGATCCCTGAAAACAACTTCAGATCGGCTGTCCAAGCCTTGGTCCTCTCCCACCTGGATGGTTGTTAGGCAATGTTTGTATGCAGTACCCTCTGTGACCACTACACACAACTATGACTACAGGTGTAAGCAAAACCAACCTTTGGTATAAGTCTGTAACACACAGTTTTTGGTAGCGAGCTGAAAAGCCAGGCTTATCTCAAGAGGGAATGTGAGCTTGTAATGAGGTTACACAGAGGTCTATAATCACAAGTATTCAAATAGACTCTTCTACTCAAGGTTGCTTGGTAAAACGCCTATTAATTTATTACACAGTCAGAAAAAATTCACTAAAAGGAGGCAATCAATATCGCACAATAATATACTATAGTTCTAGACACTATCAGGTTCTGAGGCATTTAAACTACTTTGAAGGAGAAGCAAAATGGCATTCAGAGCATTTGAAGTGGGAGCAAAAAGTCATAAGTTAATAAAATGAATAATAGTTACTCTTAAACAGTGCAACTAGTTTGAGTTCACCAGAGGAGTATTTCCAATGCAATAGATAGGCCAAAGTCAACGGGCTAGAGTATTGTATACGTAAAATGGTTCTGGTAGTTAAACGGAAAAGCCACGGTTCTCAGAAGTAGTTCATAGAAGAAAGGTTTGTATGTCGGGTCACAAGCTGACTAGGCCTGCAAATTGCCACCGTTTCACGCACGTTCGCAGTGAGAGAGTTCTCTCAGTCGGGTTTTGACAGTACCTTAGTTTGAAGAAAAAGATGCAGCTGAAGACTTCTGTTCTTGGCAGTTCCTGCAGATTTTGCTGTTCCTGAGCCTAGGTCGTGGGGACAAGAGGAGGACGTCGGGACGCCTGCACTGCATGGGGACTGGGCACAAAGCTGGCAAACTGGCAAATCTTCAATTCCGGTAGCTGTCGTCAAGCATACAAACTGGAGTCCTTCTCCCTGGCTATTCGGTTTCCTGCAGCACTCTGAGGAAAATACAACCAGCTCCGAGAATGGTATCCAGGCGGCTTACGAGCTGATTGGTCCCGCCAATTCAAATGAAGATTTCGTCGTTGAAGGGCTTCTCTGTCGAGATGAACTTGGCGATTCGGACCTGCAGCAGGGCTTCACCGGGCAAACCAACGGTCCAGGAGTTGCAGCAGCCGTCCTCGTCCAACTTGTCTTCGGTTCTTTCGTTCCAGTGGTCGTCTCTGCTTTCCATTCCAAGAGACTCTCCTTTTAAACAGTTTTCTCCCGTTCATTCCAGCCTAGCTGCCATTCACCCAACAGGGTGGCTGTCCTTGCCGGACAGTCAGCTAGCCAATCACGCCAGAGTGCATTTGGGTCTCCTAGGAGACTAAGCACAGGGAGTTTCGGGCACCTCCCTCAGTTCCTGCCCACCCCAGACAATCAGGCGTCAGAGGCGGTCTTCAGTCCTGAAACCCGCCAAAAGCATACAAACAAAGGGACCAAATCTGGTTTGGCGCGCAGAGACAAACTCTAGAAGGACCTTTCCAAAACAAAATGGTGAAAAAAGAAGACCAGGACCTATTTAAGCAAAGGGGCTTAAGGCGATTTTTAGCTACCAGTGTTCACGTTTCGGGAAAAATCATGGTAGTTCATTGTAAAACCACTGCCACCAGCCATTTTGATAGGAAAGGGTAGCATTTAACTGCTACATGAGTTTCTAGGCACAGGGGATACTAGGTAACCCCTCCAGCACTCCATAGGAAGATGGTATGTGCTGGGTCTAGGAATTTAAAAAGACTCGTAAAGTCAATTTAACCTTACATTCACTGGGAAAGTTTATCCCAGAGAAGGTATTTAAACCTTTGGGAAGTTTAAAAAGATATCCCTGTGTTACTGCACTGAGGGTGCTGTGTTACACACATGAAAAGATGCCCATGGAGTGATCTTAAAACTCCATAATCAAAGAACACAAGAGTAAAACACAGATCAAAATACATGTGTGAAAAAAGGCACACACTCTTTCCAGGTAAACAAAATGAAGTCTTCAAAATCTAGCAAAGTTGCTGGGGGTCTCTAAGGTGAAGGGAATTGGCACATGTATGAGAATTCTCCCTAACAGGGACCAAATCGCGTAGGCAGATCTGTCCAGATGGAACGTCTGAAAGCGGGGTGGCCCTGAGTGCTGGACCAATATTTCTCTGGGAGAAAAAATTAATACACATTATAACAGGACATACCTTCTGTGTATGGCGAGCAGCATGATTGTTGTGCCAGCGTTTGTCCGTGGATCTAGGTTATGCTTGGTGCCAAATTTTTTGGACGGTGTCCTGGCAACCAGTACATTAGGCGCCGACTGCATCCTAGTACGTCACTTTGAGTCCTTGCCATGGTGATTTAGACGCTCAGTTCAATACGGACAATGCTGCTGCCTGCTGAGTGCTTTGCCATGGTATTGAAACTAATAAGGGATGTTTTGTAGGCCGACAGGGGACTGGATTTCATAGTTGAGGAGGTACGAGCCCCCTTTGGTTAAACTCTTTGTCCTAAATAGGCCGCTTGACAGGTGAGAACATGCGGTGTGCTGGTAGCTTGCTGTCTGTGGCCAGCATAAGGCTGGATGTCGAGCCATGAAGGACAGGCTATATGTCGGAGACAAAGTTGAGTGTCTACTGGAGCCTCCAGAGGGGTTGGGGGGCGACCTGTATATTACGGGTCTGGCCACTGTCCTGTAGTTGTGGGCATGTAGTCTGGGGCACTCGACATCTGCCTACCTCGTCTCTGTTCCACGGTTTAAATCTGCTTGGATTAGTGGTCGATCTTTCTCTGTAGCTGCGGGCCAGTTGTGGAATACTCTTCCCTGTGCACTTCGGCCATAGGAAATTATCTTTTTTAGGCGGTAAACTAAAACATCTTTTATAGCCCTCTCCTTTCCTGCTAAGTTAGCTCCAAGATATCCATTGGGTGAACATTGCGCCCAATAAATGTCGGTAGCATAACATTGCAGTTTGATTTAGAAAGACTGCTTAGAGCTGTCACAGCGCAAGCTTTAAAAATCAATTATTTTGTTTGTTTAATTCTTTACAAACAAAATTCACTCTGTGCTTGTCCACACACCCTCCCCTCCCCAGCCTACCGGAGAATGGGTAATCTGCTCTGCACCGCTTCCTTCCCTGGTTGCTTTTAAATCCCTCGCTGACAATTGCCTGCTCTCCCACTCCCCTGTTGTGAGCTCCTCACACCCTTGTTTCTCTGCTTCTCTCACCATGTTCCTTCCCCCCCTTGAATGTAAGCGAGGTCCATGCTCAACAAATATCCTAATAAAATCTTTTACACACAGATGAAGGAACAACCAGAGGGGTCATACATTCCCACCCACTATCTCACATTTCTCAACCGATATGGTAATGGTATCTATAAAGAAAGATAACTATTAGTACAAAATGTTCCAGAAATTAACAGTTGTCTGGCGGGTGATTTTCTTTGACAAGCCCGTAGCCAATTCCTGAATGGGAACTGAACTCCAACACTCAAAACTGGAATTTTCATTGCTTAGGGCACACCAAACCTAGACCTCTTTGCAAAAAGGAAGAAGGCATAATTCCCTTTCTTCGTTTGTGTTAGGGAGAATTCTCAGAAATGTGCTAATTCCCTTCTACCTTAGAGACCCACAGCTCTTTTTGCTGGACTTTGCAATTTCTAACCTGAGGGGAGAGAAACCTTTTTCAAACTCTCTCATAGATTTTCATGTGATTTGGACTCTGTTTCTTTTGACTTTGGAGTCTGACAAACTCCATAGGCTTCATCTTTACATTGTGACACACATCACCTTCAGTGCAGTGACACAGGAAAGACTCTCAGATTTCCCAAAGGTTCAAATACCTTCTCTTGGTGAAACTACTGTTTCCAAGAGCAGTGAAGTGAAATTGAATTTACTTACATTGTTGTAACTTTCTATACCAAGCACACACTATCTTACAATAGGGTGCTGGAGAGGTTACTTAGTATCCCCTTTGTCTAGTTTCTAGTTTGTCTAGTTTCTCATGTAACATTTTATGTTACCCTTTCTACAATTAATGGCTGGTGGCAGTAGTTTACTTTTTCCTACCATTGTGTGTTTTTACCGCGGGCTGCAGTAAAGCATCCATAGATGTCAAAATGGCCCTGGTCTTTTTTTTTTTTTTTTTGCTATTTCTTGTTGGAAAGGTCCTTCTGGAGATTTACTTTGCGTTCCAAACCAGGTTTGGTCCCTTTGTTCGTTTTCTTTGGTGGGATTCACTGGTGAAACCTGCCTCTGGCTCCAGCGTGTCTGGCAGGGGCAGGAAGTGAGGGAGGTGCCCGAAACTCCCTGTGCTTAGTCCCCTTGATTGCAGGAATGCACCCAGAGGTGATTGGCCGGCTGGCTGTCCTTGGAGGTGGCCACCCTGATGTGTGAGTGAAAGCTAGTCTGCGAATGAATGGGAGAAATCGGCATAAAAGGCAAGGCTTTTTGCTTGGAAGGCAGAGTCGACCACTGGACGAACGAATCCGAAGAAGAACTTGGAAGAGACGCCTGCTGCAACTCCTGGACCGTTGGTTTGCCCGGTGAAGCTCTGCTGCTGTGCTGAAGCTCCAAATTCGCTACCGACTAGAGAAGCCCTGCAACAGATGACTTCTCCCCTTGGGTTGGTGGGAACCAATCAACCCCAAATTGAACTCATCTGGACATCCTCCCGAAGCTGGCTGTACTTCCATTGCTGCTGCAGGAACCGATTGCCAGGGAGAGGAACACACCAGATCGAGTGCATTGCTTTTAAGTCAGACCCAAGCTCCAGGAAGATCCTCTGTACTCCCATGAAGCAGGACTGACCAAGCCTGAGCCACCTCAACAGAGTGCTGGACCTCAGATGCGAGGAAAGTCCATTAAGGTATCCAACAACCGAGTTTGCGAGAGCCGCGAGGAGCTGAAACCGCGAAGTGCAGCTGATCTGAAGTTTGCCCATTGCCCATTGCTGCCACTGACTTTCCATTCGTAGTGCATGAGCCTTCCCCTTGTCTCCATGACTGAGGCCCAGGAACACAGGATCTGCAGACCTACACAGGAACAGAAGCCAGCTGGATCCAGTTTTCTTCTAACCAAAGGTACTGTAAAACTAAGGAGACTTACCTCTTGTTGAATAACGTTGCTAGCTCTCAGTTGAGATTTGCCTTGGTTGCTTTTGCAGAGTTGCTAGCAGCTTTGACCTTCACAAGCCTCCCAGCTGGTGGCCCTTCAGTGATTCCATTTCTACAAACTTTTCTAAAAACATTGTGCAAGACTTTTACTTACCTGCAAGAAGATCTTCAGCTCCCCTAGACTTTGATCAACTAACATTGGCTGTCCTGGCTCCCTAAGAGAATGTTCTTACCACTACTTTCCTCCAGGAGAGGGTTCATTTACTTTGCATTGGTGGGTTCAAAAAGTACCTACCAGTTTATGCATTATTTGTTAACCTTTGTTTTATTCCCATATCTAACCTTTTGGACCAAACTCAGTATTGCTGTAAATGTACCAGTGATGCATCAATGTCCACAGTGTCCTAGCTATTTAAGTCACCTGAGGGTGTAGGAAGTGTCTGTGTGCCATCCCCAGTGGGTATCATCTGATTAGAGCAACTAAAGTGTTACATGTTTTTCTCCCTTCTAAAGAAGGCTTATTCAACTGACTGCTAAATAAATTAATAATTGTTTTATCACAAAACGTATTAAAAAGAAAAATCGTGCAAACAAATATTAAGCTTATCCCTGGCGACAGTACTTAAATTAAATGTCTAATTATTTGTTTAAATGTTGTCTGCATGAGTAATCCTCAGATCCATGTGTGGCTGCTACACAGAAACAATTTAAGACTGAAATGATGTGAGATATATATTTTTACTCCAATGCGACAACCTTATGCGTTAAATTAAGTTTGGTGAGTATTCAAATATAGTAAAATATAGTAAAGAACTAGTTAAAAAAATAATAATTTTCACAATCCAATGCTACTGTTCTGTTATGTTGTTTATTGCAATTTCCACATGTTATAATCACATGTGTGAATCCTTTATCCAGAGGTTCATTTCATACTTGTTCACTTTGTAAACCAAAATAACTTTTCAATTTCCATTATCTATTTTTCACTTTCAATTTCCAATGTCTATTTCACACTCTCATTTCCAATGTCTATTTTGCACTCTCTACACGTGTTTCCCCATAGCTCTTTGCAATGGTTCTTCAGAAGAGTAGATTCTAGTCAGGTTAGCTTTTGAATGGAAAGAATAAAAAAAGGAAAAAAAAAACAATATCACCTCTGTGTTTTACAAATTAGTTTGCTTCATATCATAATGAATATACAGTGCTTATATTACTCACCTAAATAAATGAAAACATTGTGTATAAGTGTTTATTTGAATAACTGTCATTGTGAAACTCTGTGTTACAACCTTACAGCTCACATTGACCCCTCTTGAGATGAGCCTGGCTGCTCAGTCACTCTACCAACATGTGTAGTACATGCTTATAATCAAAGGTTCGGTTAACTATTGCCAAGAGGACAAGGCTGGTGCAGTCTCCCACAGGATACTGCATACCATCTTGCCTAACATTTTGCAAGTATTCACAACAGGGGTCACTAGGCAATGCTCAGTGGAGCATCTGGTCAGGGATATTTGCGTATGTTTTCCCACCTTCACCCCTAACTCTTTGGTTGATTCAGAAGATGTAGGAGATGCACATGACATGATGCAATCGATTGTGTGAGACAAACCTGGTACCCGCATCTGCTGTACATTTCAACAGCAGCGCTTTTCAAATTGTGTCCACGTCTGCATCCACTGGCAAGGAAACGCAAAAGAGAATGCATCCAAATCCACACTTGCTCAACAAGCAGGCAGCTTCCTTGGTCATTTAGGACCAATTGATAGCTGAACCTGTCTAAGGAGGCACATAAGCAGAGCAAGATCTCATGCTACTTCGATATGTAGAAAAAGTACATCATGTGTTTCACACAACAGCAAATCAATCTGCTGCATCGGGCACATACATATATAGTCAAATAGATGTTGTGCCTTTGGGTTTATGGTTTAGCATAAAACCCATTAAATTTTCACCTTTTAGCATTAGCTGCATACATGTCCCAGCACAAGGTCACATGGTGGAAGATAGTGTTCAAAGCTTTCATGCAGTGGGTTAAACACATAATTACCAAGGTGCAATCTCGCACTATTGTGGGACCCAACTACAGTCCTATATAGGCTCACGTTACCTCCATTTGAGCCAGTAAACTCATTTTCTATAAAATATCTCACTCTAAATGTTGCCTTCTTAATGTCATTCACCTTGATCGGAATGTGTGAGCTACAGGCCTTGTCAGTGGACTGCCTTTTCTTAGAATACATTGGGATAAGGTGGTGTTTCAAACACTTCAAAGATTCTCACTAAAGTTTGGTTGCCAATTCGATTGTCTGATTAATATGGAACTTTTGTTTCAAACAACTCACTACACACAGAAAAAAAACCTCCACAGCCTTGATGTATCTTTAATTCCATCAATGCAGATTTAGATCTAGTACTTAAAATATTGAAAAGGCAAACCAATTCTTTGGCGCTTTTGCTATTGTTCAAGAGGTCAATCCTGTGAGCGAGGGAGCTGTGTGCTTGTTTTTTTTTTTATCATGTGAATCCCTTTTTAACGGCCTAATCCGCCATTGGCGGCAGGGTTTAAAGCCTTTCCGGTGCACACATGATAGACTGGGAGCTAGGTTTTGAACCTGTTGTGAGGCTCAACTGGGCAAATGCCTTATCTATTGCATGACCTCATATCAACTGGCTCCCAGGAATTGACGCCACATCACTGTGGCATTTATTCTGTTTATTTTATTTCTGAATGTGTTTTATTAATATTCGGGTTTTATAATGGAGTTTTTATGTACTCTAATTGTTTGGGTGCAGGAAATGAGCACTGGTGAGTGTGTGCAGTGGTAATTGTTTCAGCACATTCAGTGCCTGGGGCATCATTGGGTGTCGTATTTTTTTTGGGGGTTTTCGTTTAGGGAAAAAAAGGGGAGGTTGGGGGGAGACACCCCCCCCCCCAAAAAGTGAAAAAAAAAACCCAAAAGATATTCGACCATTTGACCTGTCGACCTTTTGGTGTCGACCATTTGTCCTGTCGACAATTTTTTTTCGACCAAATGACCTAGAACCGCATCATTGTATTTACTACATATGACAATATGCTGTACAGTACACTTCTTCATGAAATCCGCCCTCCCCACTCTGCCATCAACTTACTCAAATACAGTGTTCAGTTGAAGCTGCCTTCCTCTCACTCACCTCCCATTCCCAGCCATTGACATTTGAGAGCAATAAGATCCAATGTGAAAAGGTGTGAATACCTTGCAAATGGCCCGAGACGGTATAAACCTCTCTGCAATTGGTTAAGATCTCTATATGACTGATGCACCCTCGCTCCACAGCCTCCAAAATCAGCTACCTAATTGAAACCCAAAATGTAGGTACTGCAAGAAAGGCTGCCCAAACCGTAGCACATATTTCGATGAATATGTGACACCATAGATAAAATATTGTGATTTTAAATGTTGGTATTCTGATTATTTTATTCTTTTTGTATTTGAATTGCTTGAGTACATTGAAAGAACCCCCATTATTTTGAATACAGGCCAATTCCAGAAGAGGTTACAAGCGAAAGGCTACTGCTAGTACTTTCATACAGAGGATACAATAAAATACTCTTCCGTCCCGTCCCCTTTCCTCCATACTGCATGGGCGTCCCTCCTAGGGATGGGAGATAGAACTTTTTCACCTGGAAAAAAAATCTTTCTCTTTAAATTTAGAGGTGTGCAGGGTTGCGGCCCTGGGAGCATGCGCTCCCCTGACTCCGTCCACCGGTGTCACTCCCCAGTCCTCCCATGTCAAGGGGAACGGACCGCTTTTGTCAGCTCTCCTGGGTTTGGCTTCGGCGTAGTAATGCCACGCTTTCTTACCCGGATTCTGTCTTTTTTTCTTTTTCTTCTAATCTTTAAACAGTACTTGGTCCTCTGGTGCCACACTCCAAACCGACACATATCGACGTCCTTGGGCTTCAGCAGGTGTCCAGCGTGCGAGGGGCTTGTTAGGTAGGATTTTCATAGAAATGGTAAATGTTCATGACCTGGGTCAACCCCAGAACTTTTTGCTTTACTAGTGAGATATTTTACCTCAGTGAGTGGGAACCTTATTCTACACTCACAGGATCTTTTACTCTTTTTATGGGTGTCATGTTTGTGACTCTCCATAGTGTCTTTTTAAAGTTTTTTTCATTAACAACTTTTTGGCAATAAGTGCCTATTGTTGCTAGGTTGCCCTAGGGGCTCCCCTTTTAACTTTCTCTGGCTAACCTTGCGAGAACTACAGTTCCCAAGGGTAGAATGGATATTTGGATCCCCTTTACATTTAATTCTGTAAAGCCAGCACACCTCACCTTATGTGGAGTGCTGGGGTGATGCAATGTGTATCCCCTTTCACATTAAAACGGTAACAATTCTGTTACAGGGACACGTTTACCTTCAATGGCTGGTGGCAGTGGTACCTTGTATTAATTTAGTACACCTGTACCACAGGATGTGTGCACAGCTGCAGTAATGCATCTAAGGGTGCTCATATCACCAACATAACCACTGTCTTCTTTTTTTGTCATTTTAGTGTTTCTTGTCCCTTCCCATGACATCCAGGGCGGGAAATTCCATTGTGTGATGTTTATCTTCAGCGGGAGCCCCCTGGACTCCCCGCCCATGCTCCAGTCTAGTCTGTCTGTGAAGGCAGGATGTGAGGAAGGAGTCTAAAACTCCACAGCCCTTTGTCTTCCTCTTTACCTGAATGGGGACAAATCCCAGTTGGGGGGGTGGCTTTCCTGATTGGACAAGCAGACCGTCCCTTGTTGTAAAATGCAGAGAGAAAATGCAGAAGTTCCTTTTAAATACTGCAAACCTGGAAACTGAAAACATGTCGACCACTGGAACCGAAACTGAAGAGGATGATGAAGGAAAAGCAGCTGGGATGATTTCCAGCGACCGGAGAGCCTGCTGTGTAACTGGAGCCTGCTGTAGCCCTTACTTCCAATCGACCTGGGGAATCCGAAACCAACGACCCAGAGCCTGGTGAGACCCACTAGACTCAAGAAGACCTGCTTTTTGAGCCATTCCATGCATTGCTACGCCTTTGCAATTACCTAATACCCTGGGACCTCAAGCCATTGTGTGGTGCAGTCTTCCGAATCTTGCTGAAACTTCGTGGGCATCCTGATGTATCTCCAAAGACACGAATCAAGTCCAAAATGTCCCCTCAGCAGAGTGCGGGACCTTTGTAACGATGAGAATTCAACCGCAATTTTCTGTGTTCTGTGCTCCTTGAAAAGGCGCCAAATCCGCAGAACCAGATTCAGCCACGAGGAAAACCTTGCCTAGAGCCTTCTCCATTGATCCCTGCTGCAAAGTTCCTTCTGAGGTCTTGTTTTCAGTTGCCACGCCAAGGAATCCAGTGATCAGGTATTTGGCTGCAGATCCTGAAGTCCTCCTGCTGCAAAATCTTCAATGCGGAGGTACTGTGTTGACTTGGGTAAGTACTTACCTCAAGTCTCTTAGGATGTCTGTGTAGCTGTGGGGTGTTTACTGTGATTGGGAGGTCTCTCGTCCAGTTCACCTAGTTCCACTACTGGGATCCTGTTAGGGTGTCTTATGTGAAGCCCATGGACCCTATTCTAACTCAGAAGTAAAGTACTCATCTGTTTGCCCAGTCTTCCTAAGGAACTCTGACTTTTGCTAACTTAAGAACCTATTTTGACACTGTCTGTTGGTCATTAGATCCTAGTGGCCACTTTTCTGCCACTGAGAATACTTGTGCTCCAAGAACCAGGGAAAGACTTTGAAGGGGTTGAGCCTCTTGTGTAGAAAAGAAAATAAGTGTTTAAAAGTTTCTTACTTGAAAAAGAGTGAGTTGGTAACTGTAAATAAGAGGGAACAGTTACAAAAGTTATTACTTACCTTGAATGTGTGTTTCATTATTCTGAAAAGTATATGTAACCTCTTTCTTTCCTTAGAAACCGTTTTGCCATTCTAATAGAAAGTAGATTTGAAGGTATATTACTCACCTGTGATTTGGTTCTGCCTCTTCCCAAAAGTAATGTTGGTTTCACCAGATTAGTCCTGTTAGGATAATTGTATGAGTGTCCCCCAACTGGGTCTTGCTTCCCCAGACTTGCTGCTACCCTGTCGAGAATAAGTCTGTATTAGGTTGTTGCCTACCTAGAACAACTGAGTCGTTTAGTAAAGTGTAACATTGTGTTTTGCTTTCCCTGTGCTGTTTAGACAGACACAAGAAGAAGTGGTTCTAACTGTCCCTCATAGGGCATACATCAGTTACTTGTACAGCTGTGAAAGATCTAACTTGGACTCCATTGTGAGATTAAAAATGTATATGGGTTTTACTTGCCCCTTGAGCTGTGTGCCATCCCAAAAATAAGGTAGTTACTGCTTATCTCAATCTGTGTTTCAGTGATCTCCAAATCACCTGTAATTGAAATGTACACCCTTAGGTTTTATTCACCTAGTATAACCGTGTGTTATCACAAAAGTAGTTGTAGGGTTTTTTCTGTACCTAGAATAAGTGTTCCACTATTCACTAAAAGTATATTGTCTAGTTGACTGATTATGTGATTTGTACCGAGTTACTATACAACTGGTAGGGTCTACTGCCCTGGCATTACTGAATGTAATTGTGAAAGTAACCATTGGTTTTCACTCCCCAAGAATAGGGGACCTATACTTAATGTGTATGAATAGCTTTTGACTTCCATAGAACTACTGTGAAGTGTACCAAATAAAGTTTATACTTTGGTATGTGTACATTCAAGTATAGGGCTGTGTTCTTCTAATTGTGATTACAAATAATGTGTGATAGTACATATTTACCCCTAGATTTATCTGGGCCTAAAATCATTTATTTTTACATACATAGTGTTTCAGTGTTTCTTTGGACTATTTGTATTACAATTTCATTTGTACTGATTCTACAGCGGTCTCACTCCTAAAATAAGCCTGGCTGCTCTGTCTATGCTACCCTGAACTCAGGTGGTACAGCCTTATACTAAGAGTGGAGTCTTTTACTGCCTCAGTTGAATGGTTTTTACTAAGCCTTTAGTTGGACTTCAGAAAAACTATCTTAACAGGGCTCTTCCCCACGTCCGACCCTCATGCTCTGTGCAGCCTCTGCCTTGGCCCCGACCACGGCTGGGAGGACTGTACTGCGTGTGACACGCTTACACCGCAAGCTCTGAAGAACAGGTTAGCAAGGTGGAGGGAGCTCTTCTAGAAGTAGCCTCCAGCGGACTTGAAGTACCTCATCAAGCACAAGTCGAGGCCCAAGGCAGGGCCACTCTTTTTTCCAATCACACCCCACAAGGGCGATTCCTTTCCTAGGAAATGTCGGAGTGGGAGGGACCGTTCAGGTTCTCATACCAGTGCAGGTACTGAGGCTCATTCAGCTACCGGCCACCAGGCTGAGGGGTCGCTAGATCCTCCCACAGACAGCGCTAAGGGACAGCAAGTTTCTTGCACCGGGTTGCCACCCAAGGGGCTATGCCCTAATACCGGACAAATGTCTGAGGGGGCGCCTCTACGCAGCATTCCCGGTGCTTCGGCAGGGGGCTCTACGCCTACCAGTTCTGGCCCTGAGTTGCAGGGTAGACCTCCAAATCCACCTCCCAAGAGTCCAAGAGGAGGCCGGTCCCAGCGAGCTAGACACGACACAGGTACGTGGCATGCAGCTTAACAAGATGGCCACCGCAATTCTCACTGCCCATCTGGGTATGAGCTCCCAGCTAGGGTTTTAGGTTATGAATTTTGTATTTATGGTTTTTCCACACCCTGATGCCCGCAGGCTATCGGCGCGTTACAAGTACATACATAACATAACCACGCCAGACACCGAATTCTTTTGGGGAGCAGGCAGGAGATAGTGCACAGGTGGGACTGGTCTCAACCAGGTAAGTGGCCTACAGCTTATCCTTTGACATTGCAAGGCAGGTACCCCCTACAACCAGCTAGGCAGAGTACACACAGGCCTCAGCAGCCAGCTGCGACTCCGTCAATATCACCTGCCACCCACCCCACCAGCCTGAAGACTGGTTTTTGAGAAGTTGCTCATGTTGATGAGGTCCCCTCAGATGAGCCGCATTCTTCAGGATATTAGAGACATGCTTTCACCAGTCCCACTGCCAGCACCCATAGTCATGCCGGCTATGGCATCTATGGCTCCTGTGCAGCACCAGCTGCCCACGCCAGCTCCTTCGATGCCTAGCTCCCCTACCTCCTACAGCTCAAGTCGTTCCACTGCAGCCTCCGGTCTCCACACCTCAGTCAACGGCTCCCGGCACTCCTCCACCGGCGCCAGACCAGTCGGATACCCTGGTGGACATCAGTGAGGAGGATGACCCTGACACACCTTCCACAATTGCCCCATTCAGCGCAACCCACTAAGAGGCGCCTCAACACCAAGTATTGGCAGTTGGAGGGGGTACACTCTTGTTGTCGGCACACCCTCTACCACACTCAGTAATGGCCGTGGCTTCCATATACTCGAAGCCGCAATCTTCATCGGCCACCTCGTCCTCGACACTGCTAGGCAAGGAGGAGAAGATCTTGAAAGGTCTACTCCAAAGCCTTGCTTCACCTACGTCAAGCTAATGCAGAACTTCCAGTTCAGTCAGGCACGCTTCAAGGCGGGGCTGGCTGAAAAGAAGATGATGTCTCAGGACATCATGGAGTCCACAGTCTTGCATGTTGACACCTCAGGCAGTGCAATCTGCATTGCCATGGACATGAGGACGGCCTGGGTCCGGGCTACCAAGTTCAACCCTGACGTCTGGGAAATGCATATTGGACCTTCCATTTGAGCGTAGCTACTTCTTTCATTCCTCCACAGATGAGGAACACGGACTGTTTAGACTGAGAAGTCGTTATCCATCCTTACAAAGTTCACGCCCAAAACTGTCACACGCACCAGCATTCCGACAAGGGTCGGGCCTTCCGGGGCTTCCAACAACAACGGTCCAGGCAGCCTGACCGCTTTCCGAGCCAACACCGCCGCAAACAGCACAAAGCTGGGAACAAGGGCTTCTTTCAGTCACCCCCTGCCTCCTCCCGGTCAGCCTCAGAGGGAAAGAAGTCCATACCACTCCCTTCCGGTTCCACGTGTCTCCAGTGGGGGGCAGGCTTGCTTTCCACGCACACAATTGGTGCACAATGTTCGCGTATCCCTGGATCCGATCAGTGGTTTCCACGGTATACCGCCTACTGGTCCCACCCTCTCCTCCACTCCCACAGATTGGGACAACAACTCGGTTGGCAGAAATTCGATCGCTCGTAGAGAGCCAGGCAGTGGAAGAAGTCCCCAGTGGGATATGGGCTTCTACTCCAGGATTTTTGCCATACACAAGAAGAACCAGGCTGGCTTGAGAGTTGTGTTGGACCTTTCCACCCTGAACCTTTCCCTCCCGCTTGAAATGCTTGAGATGGTTACCCCAGCGCTTATTACAGAGACCCTGTGCAAGGGAGACTGCATGTGCTCCCTGGATCTGAAGGACGCTTACCTGCACGTCTGAATTTGGCAGCCCCATCGGTCCTTCCTGAGGTTCAGGATCATGGGCTTCCATTTCCAGTATAAAAATTCTACCCTTTGGCCTCAATTCAGCCCAAAGGGTAGCTGGCTTATGAATGCAGTGGCAGCCCCTCTCGGGGCCCAAGGTCACCATGTCTATCCGTACCTGGACGACTGGCTCGTTGGGGCGAGATCCCCGGAGGAAATCCATCATACCTCCCCCGTCCTCATGAACACACTACATGACTTGAGATTCTCAAGCAATCTCAGATGGAACCGCCGCTGAGTCTAACATTCCTGGGCCTCATCTGGGATACGAAGTCAGAGAGAGTCTTTCCATCGGAGAACAAGATTGCAGCCATCAAGAGGGCCACAAGTCACTTTCTCAGCAGAGGGGTGTCCTCAGCTTGGTGGTACCAACAAATCCTGGGTATTATGGCATTGCTCTACACAGGATTAAAAATTAAGAGATTCCACTGCACGTCACAGCCTCATGGAATCTGGAGCGAGGATCTCGGGCAGAACTAGTCAGCATTCATCCCTTCCTACACCAGGACCCAGTCTTGTGGAGCATGGATTGCAACCTGACGATAGGCAGGCCCTTCCGACAACCAGCAGCGCAGGTTACCATCACTACAGATTCGTCTCTGGAGGGCTGAGCAGCGACCCTGGACAACCACAGCATCCACAGTCTGATCCCTTTGGCAACAGGAGGCCCATATCAATTGGCTGGCCCTTAAGCCTTTCCTGGCGCTCCTCAGTGGCAAAATGGTCCTCATTCTGACAGACCACTCCACCAGCATGTACTATCTCAAGCAGGGTGGTACCAGGTCCCCTCTGCTATGTACCTTGGCGATCAGCATCTTGGAATGGGCCCTGGCGAACAGCATTCACCTGACAGAGATTCTCCCCCGAGTCGAGCCTGGAGGCCGACCAGCTCAGCAGGCTGGGGGCGGACAATTACGAATGGCAACTGAACAATCAGGTCCTTCAGGAGATTAACAGATGGGGTCATCCACAGGTGGACCTCTGCCACCTGATTCAACAGGAAGTGCCCTCAGTTTGCATCCTTTGCAGGAACAGGGTCTAAGCTCTCTGGGCAATGCATTGCAGATACAGTGGAACAGCATGAACGCCTATGCCTTCCCGCCCACGCCACTGGTACACAAGGTGATCTACAAGATAAAGTTCCAGCACCTCAGCATCATTCTGGTAGTTCCATAGTGGCCCGCGGGGCAATGGTTCTCGGAGCTACTCATCCTGTCCGACCAGCCTCCGATATACCTTCCACTGGGCCCAGCTCATCTCCTATCGCAGCAGGGGGGCACGGTCATTCACCCCATCCCGCAGAAGTTTGCCCTCACAGCATAGTTGTCATGATCCCTGCTTCCAAAAGGTCAGGGTTTTCCCAACTCCCTTGGAAGCAGATTCATAACACAGGTTCCGAGTGCCAACCAGTCCCAATTGGGACCTTTTGGACCCAGTCCTGGCGCCAGTGGCACCAGGCTCATAAATATGCCCATTCCCAACGCTGGAAGCGCCGGGCTCATAATGCTTGGGTGGACTTACCTGCAGCAGACCATGCTGCTTACTTGCCTGCCAGTTGAGCCTCTGATCCTCTTCTGTTTGGAACTACTTTTCCTGTTGGGAGGGGCAGGAGCCACTCCCTAGGATCAGAACACTGGAACTCTTCTGGAAAGCAGGAACTCTTTTCTTACCTAGGCGTGGCTGTGGAAGGAGACACCCAAGCACTACAGGAGGCTATTTAAACCACACCCGATGGATGAATCTTGCTTTGCGTTATTCTGCATCCTCTGCAGCAGAACGCTCATCGTGTCTTCTGCATCTGATCCTGGGCCTAAGGAAAAAGGCTTACCATCCTGAATTCAGTCTTCAGCAACACCTATAAAGACAAGAAAGAACAGGTTAGCATTACGGTCTTCAGTGACAGCTCTTCACTTACCTGGGCCATCGGCTGTCACCAACGCCTCGCGCTGCATTCTGAAAGACAAAGGCTTACCTACTCTTCGTGCGCTCCGGAGGTCTTCACACTGCATTCCGGCATCTGAAAGACAAAAGCTTACCAACTCTTCGCACGCTCCGGAGGCCTTCGGCGCTGCATCCCGCATCTGAAAGACAAAACAAGGTGCGTTTAAAGACATTGGGGAACTTTAATACTCACGTGCCATTACTCCTTTCCACATCTAACCCAGTGGGTATTCCGGCACCCTGCAGCCGCTCCGAACTTGTACCTGCAAAATAAAAAGACAGTTAGAGCGCATCGTGAAGCAGGCAACAAGCGCTTACTTACGTGCTTCCAGGCGCTTCTATTCATCACACGGGCTCCATCTTCAACTCACTTCAGCCCGTCATCCACCATCGCCGGAACCCTGCAAAACAAGAGACATCATTACTAAAGACTTTAAAGACATTAGAATTACTCGAAACGTACAGTTCGTGCAGTAAACGACGGACAGCAGTCCTCTGAAGTCAAGAGGCCTGCTCCCCTTATCCAGTGAAGAAACTGGTTACAGCACCCTGCCCCGAGGCAGATGGAGAGCACGGCGTTCACTTACCTAAGGTGAGAGCGTTAACCTTCGGGGTCCTACAGGAGAAGAGAAAGGGAAGAAGAGAGAGACATTCAATAACCCAGTTCATTAATCCCATATTTTCTATCTGCAGACATCTTACCCTTCGAGTCAAACATACAGTGCACAGAGGTCCAGCCCAAAGAGCCAGCCGTGTGTTACACATCACCTTTGAAGATACGGTATACGCCCAGTCAAGACCGGCACCTCTACGGGAATCAGGTGAGCGTTACAGAACGCAAAGCCTACCACAAAACTCCCGTCCAGGCGCTATGGAAACCTCGGATACCGACCAACTAGCCCAGTTACTTGGGGAACTAAGGGCAGAAGTGCATGCAGCCCGTCAGGAAACGAACGCTCTAAGAAGGGAACTGATTATTTCCAAGGAGCGAACAGATGATCTCGCTAGACAATTGCTACAGTCACAAGCCGGACAGACCCCGTTACCCGCATCTGGGGGAAATCTTCCTTCTACATCCTCTATGAATCCAGTGCAGATCAACCTACCTGGGAATGTACCTCTGGCTCCGCCCGAACGATTTTCTGGTGACCCAAAGAGGTTTGCAGTATTTATCAATCAGTGCCGGTTGCATTTCTTATGCCGGCCAGCAGCCTTTCCAACTGATCAAGCTAAAGTAGCTTTCGTGCTTTCGTACCTTAGTGGCAATGCGGCAGACTGGTCGATCCCTCTAGTAAATCAAGATGATCCGGTCCTCCATGATTTTCAAGCTTTTCAGCTCAGTATGGAAAAACTGTTCGCAAGACATTCACAGGGGCAGGCCTTGGACAATGAGCTTCTTTCGTTGCGACAAGGTAATCAAGACCTTTTGGCTTATATTGCGTCTTTCAACAGACTGATAGTGGAAACTCAATGGCCTGAGGACAAAAGGATTACGCTGTTTTATAGAGGTCTACGTGGAGAGCTCAAAGATGTGTTAGCCCAAGTAGTGAATCCCCCACAAGATTGTTCGGACTATATAGACTTAGTCGTTCAAATAGATCACAGACTGCAGAACAGGAAGGCCGATCGTTCCAAGTTTGATGCTCGAGTATTTTCCAAACCGCCAACTCCTTCCAAAGGAGTAGACCCCGGGGAACCCATGCAAATAGGGGGTCTGAAAGGTCCTCTAACACAAAAGGAGCGGGAAAGGAGAAAACAGTTGCAATTATGCCTCTATTGCGGAAACTCAGGGCACTTTCTTCGAGACTGTCCAGTGAAACCTGCTAAGAAGGCAGTAGGAGCTGCAGTTACCAAAGTTACAAACTCTGAGCAGGGAAACGACCTCGCCCGACAAGAATAGAGGTCCTCTTGCCGAGCGTGAAAACCAGTTCCGTGACCTCGCATTTCATGATACCTATGGTCCTCATTAGCCCTGATAATCCGGATCGATTACATGCAATTGAAGCTTACGTCGACAGCGGTGCCATCGGCAATTATGTGGATCATGAAATGGTTTTGAGGATGAATCTAACTCTTTGTCCCAAGGCTGTAAAGGACATCATTACTACGGTGGATGGTACGGAGATAGCCTCCGGGCCAGTAACGCATACCACTCAAGAAGTGACGCTAATAAGTCAAGATGGACACCATGAGAAGATCGTGTTCGATGTGATCAAGGCCCCTCAGTTTCAGATTATTCTAGGAATACCTTGGTTAGAGAAACACAATCCTCTGATCGATTGGCGAGCAAGAACGGTCCAGTTTCCAGAATGTGTCTCTACTTGTCACCCTCCACCTGGTGTTGCACTGGCAGCAATTTCTTCAGAGACTCCCCAGTTACCTCCCGAATACCTAGAATACCAAGATGTTTTCCGGAAGGATCAGGCTAACTCTCTACCTCCTCATAGGTCTTATGACTGCCAGATAGACCTGATACCTGGATCTACTCCTCCTTGTAGTAGAATTTATGCCCTCACCGAGCCTGAGAACCTTCACCTTCGACAATACCTGGATCAATACCTGGCAAATGGGTTTATTCGTCCTTCCAAGTCCCCTGCTTCTTCAGCTTTGTTCTTCGTTCCAAAAAAGGAAGGAGACCTTAGAACTTGTATAGATTATCGCTCCCTGAACCAGATCACCGTTAAGAATAGATATCCGTTACCTTTGATCCCTGAACTCCTGGACCAAGTCAGAAAAGCATGCATATATACAAAGCTGGATCTTAGAGGAGCTTACCACTTGGTACGAGTAAAAGAGGGCGATGAATGGAAGACGGCCTTCCGCACCAAGTATGGGCTATTTGAATATCAGGTCATGCCCTTCGGACTTTGCAATGCCCCGGCCGCCTTTCAATATTTTATGAACGATGTCCTCAGAGAGCTCATAGATGTGTGTGTTGTTGTTTACATTGACGACATCCTCGTTTATTCTTCATCGGAATCTGAACATCGGAAACACGTGAAAATGGTCCTCGAAAGATTGCGTCAACACAAACTTTTCGCTAAGTTGGAAAAATGTGTTTTCAACATGACTGAAGTTGAATTCTTGGGATTCATATTATCACCAGGCGGAGTGCGTATGGATTCAAAGAAGGTCGATGCAGTTCTCAAATGGCCATCACCATCCTCCGTAAAAGGTGTGCAAAGCATGTTAGGCTTCGCTAACTTTTACCGCAGGTTTATCCCCGAATTCTCTCGAATAGTCCAGCCCATCACTGCCTTGTTAAAGAAAAACAAACGTTTTGAATGGTCTACCGAGGCGGAACAAGCTTTCCAGGATTTGAAGACTAAATTTATCTCTGCACCAATCTTAAAACACCCTCGCCCCGAACTCCCCTACATCGTGGAAACTGATGCTTCAAGCCTTGCCATGGGGGCAGTTCTATCACAAAAGGACCCGGTAACCAATCAGTTGCATCCCGTGGCATTTTGGTCCCGCAAATTCTCACCTCCTGAAATCAATTACACGATTACTGACAAGGAACTTCTGGCTATCAAGTCTGCCTTTAAGGCTTGGCGGCATTATCTGCTGGGGGCCCGACACACCGTTACTGTGATTACGGATCACCGAAACCTGCAATATTTGAAAACCGCAAAAGCCCAATCCTCTAGACAACTCCGTTGGGCATTATTCTTTGCCGAGTTTGACTTCATAATTACCTATCGACCTGGTACAAAAAACGGTAAAGCTGATGCCCTTTCTCGGATGGGAGTGGAAGAACACTTGATCAACCCTAAACCTGTACCAATCATTCCCGAACAAAGAATTCTGGGTGTAATCGCCACACAATCCATAGAGGAAGTTAAGGATAAAGCCAGGCAACTTGTAACTCCAGCAGACATACAGAATTGGCATCTGCAAGGAAAGGACTTTGCAGTAAAGGACAACTTATTGTATTTCCAAGAACGATTATACCTACCCAGCACAGATTTACAGAAAGAAGTAATCTCTTGTTATCACGATTCTTTAATGGAAGGACATCCCGGTATAGCCAAGACCTCAGAAAAGATCAAGCGCTACTTCTGGTGGCCGTCTTGGAAAAAAGATATCAGAGACTTCATAATGTCCTGTGGAGTATGCGCCCAAAACAAGAGTCAAAAGGAAAGACCAGCAGGCCTCTTACGCCCTATTGACATCCCACCTCGCCCTTGGCATACGCTTTCTATGGACTTCATCACCGATCTACCTCCATGCTCCAGATACAATACGATTCTAGTAATCGTGGACTTATTCTCCAAGATGGCGCATTTCATTCCGCTCTGGCCCGAGAATTTCTCGAAAACATCGTCCGACTGCACGGTTTTCCTTCGGTTCTAATTTCGGATCGAGGTAGTCAATTTATTTCTCATTTTTGGCGAAGTTGCTGTCGGTCGGCTCAAATTGATGTGAGACTATCGACCAGTCACCACCCTCAGACCGACGGACAAACCGAGAGGACCAATCAAACTCTGGAACAGTATTTACGCTGCATGCTGCAACAAACTGAAAAAACTTGGAAAGACATCCTTTGGATAGCCGAATATGCCTACAATAACTCTGTCCATTCGGGAACTGGGAAAACCCCGTTTTTTCTTTTGTACGGCAGTCACCCTCGAACCTCGGAGTTGGATCCCCTCCAAGATCTTGAAACACCAGCAGTAGACTACCTGCATTCTACAATCACCCAAGCCTTTAAGGAAGCTGTTTCTCACCTTCAAAGCGCTAAAGAACAATACAAGAAAGGAGCAGATCAACATCGGAAGGAAGCCCCTCAATATCGAATAGGGGATCAAGTCTGGTTATCCACCAAATATCTACCTCTAAAAGGGCCACGCACATTCAACCCAAGATACCTTGGTCCCTATTCCATCACTACCATAGTAAACCCAGTAGCGGTCAAGTTGGACTTGCCCCCGCACATGAAGATACATCCGGTCTTCCACGTCTCTCTATTAAAACCCGTGCAACCTCAAACCCGACTAACTAAATCTCCAAAACCTATCCTAGTTGATGGGGAACTCGAGTTTGAAGTCAAAAGCATTCTGGACTCCAAGATCTCCAAATCTAAACTATTTTACCTAATTGACTGGAAAGGCTACGGCCCCCAAGAGAGATCCTGGGAACCTGCTGAATATGTCCACGCTTCTCGCCTAATCAAAAGATTTCACCGAACATTTCCTGACAAGCCAAAACCCCCGGAGAAGCCCGGTTTGGGAGGGGCCTTGAGGGGGGGTACTGTCATGATCCCTGCTTCCAAAAGGTCAGGGTTTTCCCAACTCCCTTGGAAGCAGATTCATAACACAGGTTCCGAGTGCCAACCAGTCCCAATTGGGACCTTTTGGACCCAGTCCTGGCGCCAGTGGCACCAGGCTCATAAATATGCCCAGTCCCAGCGCTGGAAGCGCCGGGCTCATAATGCTTGGGTGGACTTACCTGCAGCAGACCATGCTGCTTACTTGCCTGCCAGTTGAGCCTCTGATCCTCTTCTGTTTGGAACTACTTTTCCTGTTGGGTGGGGCAGGAGCCACTCCCTAGGTTCAGAACACTGGAACTCTTCTGGAAAGCAGGAACTCTTTTCTTACCTAGGTGTGGCTGTGGAAGGAGATACCTAAGCACTACAGGAGGCTATTTAAACCACACCCGATGGATGAATCTTGCTTTGCGTTATTCTGCATCCTCTACAGCAGAACGCTCATCGTGTCTTCTGCATCTGATCCTGGGCCTAAGGAAAAAGGCTTACCATCCTGAATCCAGTCTTCAGCAACACCTATAAAGACAAGAAAGAACAGGTTAGCATTACGGTCTTCAGTGACAGCTCTTCACTTACCTGGGCCATCGGCTGTCACCAACGCCTCGCGCTGCATTCTTAGTTCCTGACCAAGTCACGCTGAAGCATCTGCGCCTCTCGCAGGCTAATCTAGACATCATTTAGGGGGCTTGGGGTGATGCTACTAGGAGCCAGTACAAAAGCAAGTGGACTAGGTTTTGCCACTGAGCGTAAGCTAAGAAGGTCAAATCTCACTTGTGCACTGGTCTATGTGCTTTCTTTCTCAGCACACCTTGCACACTCGGGGGTGCAGATAGATACGTGCCGCACTTATCTAGCGGCCTTCAGAGTCTACCGTAACTCGGAAGAGGAAGTCTTCTTGTCTGCCAATTCGGTGGTTAAACGACATCCGACGGGCCTCACTAGGCTCTACCCGCCCATTAAGAGGCCCCACTCTGTGTGGGACCTCAATATAGTCCTGGGCGCTTTGGCGCATAAACCATTTGAGTCAATGGTGTCCGCGGACATCAGGCGGGTCACCATCAAGACAGCCCTTTTGGTGGGTCTGACATCGGTGAGGCGTGTCAGCGAGATCCAAGCTTTAGTGGCTTCTGAGCCATACACTACCTTACATAGGGACAAGGTGGTCCTCCAAGTGCACCCCGTGTTCTCACCTAAAGTAGTCTCGGTATTCTACCTGAACGAGGGGATAGTACTTCCGACTTTCTTCGCAGACACCAAGGACGATGCTCAGAAGGTTCTGCATTGTTTAGATATCAGGCGAGCGCTAAAGTTCTATTTTGACAGAACCAAGAGCTTCTGCAAGTCGGACGCTCTAGCACTTTCGGCGAGTCATGGCCAGGTAACAAGGTGGATGGTCGCAACCACTAAGGCGGCCTATGAGGGGCAGCACAAGCCACTTCTGGCTAACATGCATGCCAACGCTATCAGGGCCAAGGCAGTCACATTCCAGAGACCCGTCATGTGGCAGGTCATCAGCAGGGCAGCTACGTGGCCCACTCACTCAGCTTTCTGCAAAAAAAGCACTACTGTTTGGATGCCGGCTCAAAATCGGACGCGGTTTTGGGGCAGGCAATACTAAGGAACTTGTTTTCTTAAGGAGAGTCACCTCTCCACCCTGGGGCTACATTCAATTGTAATCGCCCATGCAGTATGGAGGAAAAGGGACGGGACATAAGAATAATTGAGTAGAAAGAGTAGTGACTAATGTTCTTAGTCCATAGTCCCCTTTCCTCCATACGTCCCACCATTCTCCCCAACCCCCGCAATAAAATTAGTTTCATTAGGCAATTGTAAATATTGTTGATGCTTCAATGGGGACTGAGGAGTGGCGCCGGTGGGCGGAGTCAGGGGAGCGCATGCTCCCAGAGCCGCAACCCGGCGTGCCTCTAAATTTAAAGGGGAAGATTATTCCTGGTGAAAAGGTTTCTGTCGTCCCTTGCTAGGGGGGATGCCCATGCAGTATAGCGGAAAGGGGACTATGGACTAAGACTACGTTAGTCACTATGGTGAGTGACTTCTAATTTACTATGCAGGAAGATGCAAAGTAAAGAGTATACATAATGGTTAAAAACTACAATTTTATAGGTGGTGCATCAAAACAATATAAGTAGATGGACAGCAATGTGCCAATTCTATGCATAGAAGGGAAGCATGTGAGGATATGCTATGATCTACAAACCTATGTGATGATGCTTATAGAAATATTGATTTACCATTTCGAGCATTGTGATTACAGCTTTTCATTAAATATTATCTGATATTTCTATACATGAGTTGTAAGTAAATCTTTGAAGAATTTAATTGCACCAGTCTGTAAACACCAGTCTTTTTTCTAAGTCAGTCTGAGCAGACAGATGGCATCAATTCATTTCAGGGTTCAACAAATAGTAAGCCAGTATATAAGAGGTGTACTAAGTCATATTTTCTGCACATAGTGTAATTTGCAATTATTAAAAATGGTTTCAAACCCAGGTCCTTTACAGCGGAGGCGAACGCTTTCACCACTTTACAACCAGCATTGTGACACTAAAGCCTGGCCAATGGCAATGCGCTTCATCCCACCCCTATGTGTTGAGACACTTTGCTACGGTGTTACTTGGCTACAAAATGGCAGTCACTTTGCATCCTAGCACAGTATGCCAATTGTTCCAAGTGTCTGTTTCCATTTATACACCTACAGAGCTACAAAAAAAATCTGCTTTTGGCAAAACCTTGTTCTTGAGCAGCAGGATTTCCACCTGAACTCACTGGCCCTGACCACAAACCAGAAGTCTATCTCGGAGACAAAGGGTCTTGTATTGGAGCAAAGGTTGCATCATGTGCCAGCGGATATTTCGAATAACGATAACTCTTAACACAACTTTATCCAGCACTCCATGTTACAACACAGTACAGTGTACACTCCACAAAGCCCCCTACTTGCGGCACATTAAGTGTTGTTCTTGTGCGTTATTACTTAATTACAACATGGCTGAGGAAACCATGTGCATTTCTTTCTCTTTTCTCTTTTCAGCCCACCCCTAGAACCTTCCCTTCATCTACTGTACACTTGAATTCTCTTTACACCTCTGACTGCTCTAAGAGCAGAAGGGCACATTCACAACTGAATTTAAACTGCTCCCCTACCGCAGAATTTTATGATAACCCTTGAACAGGACCCTAGTTAGTGGATGATTGTGTACCAGTCACCATAGGCTTTTGATTGATTTGATTTATTGATTTATAGAGCGCTTTACACCAAGGCGCTGTACAGTAGAACAACATTATACATAATAACGTCAACAATGTAACAGATGAAGCAAAATTATATCATGAATCATTCAATAAAACAGTGACACGAGCAATTGACTGAAGGGGAGAGGGAATAAGGAGTGGGATTAGGCAGGTGGGGGAGGGTGTGGTGGAGAGTTAGAAGAGGGATATTGAAGAGAGAGAGAGGAGAGTAGGAGAGGGGAGAGGAAAATCAAGGGGAAGAAAGAGGGGGGGAGGGGGAAGCAGAGAGGGTATTGGGGGAGGTTTCAGGGAGGAGAATGGAGAAGGAGGGATTTAAGGGAAGTGCGGAAAGAGGGGAAGGACATAGAGGAGCGGATAGTGAGAGGGAGTGAGTTCCAGTGCAGGTGTGCAAGGAGTTGGAAGGAGCGGAAACTGGAGGAAGCACAGGGGGATGGATGTACAGTGAGAAGGAAGTGGTCAGCAGAGCGAAGGGATCGGGAGGGGAGTAGAAGGAGAGAAGGGAAGAGCAAGACCATGGAGGGATTTAAAGACAAGGCAGAGAAAGTAAAATTTTAGCTGTGCGTGAAATGGTAGCCATCCAAGGTAAGAGAGCGAGGTAGAGATGGAGTCACGGGAGGTGAGGAGACAAAGGGTGCGAACAGCAGAGTGGTAGATGGATTTAAGGGGGGCAAGATGAGATGATGGTAGTCCAAAGAGAAGAGAGGAGCAATAGAAGAGGCGAGAAAAGATGAGAGGAGATTAGGAGTTTGGTAGCGTGGAAAGTGAGCGAGGGACGGATTTTGCGAATATTGTAGAGGTGGTATCGACAAGTGCGAGAGGTGAGTGAAATGTGCTGGGAGAAAGAAAGAGAGGAGTCAAAGAGAACGCCTTTTCCCCACTACCCTCTGTTGCTAGATGCAACACCTTCACTTTGTCCTAGGAAAATGATCATAACATTGCCATAGTTTCTCCAACTCTGCTGAAAAGGCTGCAGTTGCTGTAATTGCCATTCAACTCCCAAATGTGTGTTTGCCGACTGCTCAGAGCCAACGTCGTGGTCATGGATATATTTCCTTTCCATGTGTGTTATAGGAGTTGAAAATCGCTAGGTTTCGCTTTGTGAGTGTAAGCAGCTGTTGCGTGGTAAACAAGATGAGCATAGTGGCTCAGATTGACAGATGCATAATTGCTGCATAGCTAAGTATCGCTTTATTCAGTGTCAGCAGGCTGCAACAACTGGAACAGCATACCAGAAATCATCAAAAACATACCCTAGCATTAGGAAGTGGCATTCTCCTCCCATCACCTCTTCTGGATCTAAACATTTAGCTCTTTGGATGTTTGACCCAATCCCCCATAAGCCCTAGCCAGCATGGTCATTGTATCTGGGGCAGAGGGGTTCACAGGAGTTATTGGGGCAGATGTCCATTGTTGCAGTGCTGCAGATACCAGTTCATGGGAACCCCTAAACATTCAGCATTTCCTGCTCTTTGACTTTATTGTTGTGACAAGAGCGACTTTTTTATGCAGCTTTAATGTAGTTTTGGATTCACCATGGCTGCACAATTGTACTACATTATGTACCAGTATGATAGCAATTGTGGGTACACATTTATTTTTAGGCCCTATTCCCAGCCAATTCATTTTGGGGGCATCCCTTTATCTTTGGGGACCACATGCCTAAACCAGCTTGTGATTCAATTAAGGACATTTTCTGCAAACTTTTGAAGTACTCCAAAGTGACTAAAAAGGGTACTTACCTGACTGGCATTTTTCGTGCTTCAGGTTTCTCACCAAAACATTGGAGTCTTAGCATTTACTGCGATATATTAGGAAACTAAATCTAATATTATTTTGTTTCCAGCTATTGCTATGAGTGCACTGAGACTCTTGGGTCTGTTATAAAAAGTTCTTGTATACTCTGGCTTTTAATGTCCTCCTGGGCATGTTTTAAACTATTCAACCCGTTCGCTCCCTCTAGGTGTTATACTGAAGTATGTGGTTTACCTGCATACAAGAGGTTGTGAGCAATAGTGGCGCTGTCTACGTGTTGGGTCCTTAACATGACAGTTATACACTATACTGCTGTCTCGGGGATCCCCTGTTATAACCACACTTTACCACAGGTATCTATAACCTGTGGCTCTCCAGATGTTTGTGTTAGGAGGTGCTTACCAGCATCCCAGTACTTCTTGTTCATGTGCATCATATTTACTTTGTATTGTATATCCTAGTTACAATGGAACCTTCACTGTAGTTATTCAGTAAGGGTTCCAGATTCCAGAGTGAGGAGAGGCTTGAGAGGACCAAGGGAGAAGAGACACCATGGTCCATTGCTGTTGACCGTTCTCCTCGTGTGTATCTTGAATAAACCTCTCTACTTAAATGATGACTCTTCAGTGCTGTTATTGACCTTATTAACATTGGCAAACAGGATTGCGCCCAGGAAGATACGGCCCCTGGCAGCAGCAAGAACTGTCACTTGCTTGGACCCTAACCGGCGAAGAGAGGCACAAGGAAAGTGCCCTGGGTGACTTGGAGCTACGCTTCAGCGGGTGCCAGCTGGAAGTCAGGCACCTAATCTGCATAGCTGAGCGAGGTGCATGTGCCTGGTGTGTTTCCCGGAGTAGAACACGTCTCAGAGGGAGTTTCGGCATGTTTGGATTCAGGAACTGATCTACGGAGGATTGCATAAACAACAGCGACAACACTAATTTTGGGCAGGATTGTGCCTTTCTTTTCGTCTATCAACCATTTAATTGGCTTGGAGCCAATACCTCATTGCTGAAGGAGCGATCTGTTGGAGGCGACTGCCGCCAGTGTTTACTTTTGAAGATGTGCGTGCCGCGTGTCACCTGCTTGCAGAGAGTGGGTGTTTATATTTGAAGTTGTGACAGAGCCCCGCGCGTCACCTGTTTGTCCACCGACGTCGCCGCAGCCCTGAGGAGTGGATTTCTCAAGCTGACAGCCTTCCGGGTCGGCTTCCTGGTACGGCCGCACGTCACCACGCTACAGAGTAAAGGACCCTAAGGCGTGGTGGCAATTTTTGAGCCGTGTTTATCACATCCTGTTTGGTACCAGCGGCGATCATGTTCATTGCAGTGCATGTTTACTGGCTTTGCATTTTGTGGTGACGCTCCTGCTGTAGATTTATAGACACAATGAAACTGGTTGGTACATGCACATTTATTAGTGGATGACTGTGTGTTTGTGAGAAATCTGGCCTTTTGTCATTCTGGGAACAGTGCTTCTTGGGAGTTGCTTAGGTCCTGGTAGTGGCCCAGCACAGGTGGAGACATGGCAAACATTACAGCCCCAATATTTTCCCTTGCAACGCCAGGTGAACCAAGATTGCGTTGAATGGACTGGAAGGAGGGATTTTACAAATATGTGTTGGCGGCATTCGGACCAAATCTTTCGAATGAGCGCAAAGAAGCACTCCTTTTTCATTGTTTGGGTGCTGCAGGGCAAGAGGTGTTAAAAAAGCTTCCAGAACCTCCAGATATTCCTGAATGGGGGCCATATGAGAAGACTTTAGCCAAGTTGGACAAACACTATAGTGTTGATGAGAACATAATACTAGAGAGGTACAAATTTGCCACGAGAGCCCAGAAGAGTGGAGAAAGTATTGAAGAGTTTATAACTGCCCTTAGAGGTTTGACCATTAAATGTAGATTTGATCATTGCCAAGACGAGCATGTAAGGGATCAGTTAATGATTAAATGCTCAAATGACAATATCAGGAAGGAATTGTGGAAGGAAAGGAATCCCTCTCTTGACAGGGCAATTGAGATTGCGAAGATGGTAGAACATACAGATAAATGTATAAAAGTTCTTCAGTTAGACAATCCAACTCTTGATAGGCCCAAGACAGATGACAATGAGGCTGCGATACAGAAAGTGTCGAAAGTGGTGCAGAGAAATGTCGCAGGGTCTTCACGTTGTCCTTTACAAAGTGGCAAGAGACCTGAGGGTCGTCAAGGTCCCACCACCAGAGCATGGGGCCAACAATGGTCATCCATGAAGATGGCCTGAGGACCATTCAGTGAAACTAATGTACTTAAAGGTGGTAGGGACTCTAGTTACTCGAGAGTTGCCCTCACGAGGAGGTGTTTCAGATGTGGAAGTTTCTCACATCTAGCATCCGACAAATAGTGTTATGCTATCCATATTATATGTAATGATTGTGGGGTCAGAGGACACATGGCCAGGTGTTGTAGAAATTTTAATGCCAACTCAGGTCAAGTACATGAGGTTAATCCGAAGCATGATTATGACTTAAATGATGATTCTGGTAGAGAAGTGGTGTTCTCAGTCAATGCCATTGATGGGGAAAGTAAAGAAAAAGAAGCTATATGCAACAGTGCTAATTGGAGGTGTACCTGTATCGATCCTCATGGACAGTGGAGCGGATTACACGTTGATAAGTGTGCAAGTGTGGAGAGAGAAATTTGGATGTTGCACATTGTGGGAGAACGTTGAGAGCGAATGCTTATGGGGATTTGCCTATAGAAATAATAGGATGTTTTGAAGCCGAATTGCATTTCAAGGACAGGAAGTCTACAGGGACTGTTCATGTGGCCAATAGGGGTGGAGAACTTTTGTCCTGGAGTGATCAGACAGAACTGAAAATACAGCTTGAAGCAAGTCACCCAGATCAGGTGTTAATTGTTGCGAGTGAAAGTTTTGTTTCCAGTACTGTAAAGAGCAATGTGAAAGCACAAACCGATGCCACAACCCACAAGTTAGGGTGTTTGAAAGGGTTTGTGCATAAGATTCGATTGAAGATAGATGCCATTCCCAGAATTGCCAAGTTGCGCACCATTCCACTAGCTCTTAGGGGAGATGTGGAAGGTGAATTGAGAAGAATGGAATGTGAAGGAGTGATAGAGAACATTGATTCTTCAGAGTGGGTCAGCCCCATAGTAATAGTGAAAAAGAGTAATGGGTCCTTGCGGATATGTATTGATCTCAGACATCTGAATAAAATGGTGGTAGCTGATAAATTCCCATTACCCAGGATAGATGATCTATTGGCAGGTGTGTCTGGTTCCAAGGTATTTTCCCTTATTGATCTGAAATCTGCATACCATCAAGTGGAGCTACATCCTGACTCCAGAGACCTTACGGCTTTCATTACCCCAATTGGTCTTTTCAGGTGTGTACAAATGCCATTTGGATTGGTTTCAGCAGCGAGTGTGTTTCAGAGCATAATGTATAGGTTATTAGGAGATGAGAAAGGAGTCATGTGCTACCAGGATGATGTGCTTGTGTGTGGAAAGGATGACGCAGAACATAAGAGGTTAAAGAGAGTGTTGAACATATTTAAAGAGGTGGGTCTCACGGTGTCTTTAGACAAATGTATATTCAAGGCTGACAAAGTTGAATATCTGGGTCACGAAATCATCGGGGAAGGTGTTAAACCCAAAGAAAAGGCCATAGAAGCCATTTGTAGGATGGAAGCGCCCAAATCTAAAGCAGATGTGCTGTCTTTCCTTGGCCTAGTTGAATTGTATGGCAAGTTTGTTAGAGGTCTGTCAAACATGTCTAGGAATATGAGGATGCTAACTCGGAAAGGTGTTACCTTTCAGTGGAATTATGCATGTAAAGAGGAGTTTTTGAGGATTAAAGATGCCATTGCTAATGCACCTATTATGAGCACGCTTGACGAAGGTAAACACTCGTTACTATTTGTGGATGCCAGTGATTATGGTATAGGAGCAGTTCTAATGCAGGAAGATCAGGAAGGTCTGCATACCATTGCATTTGCATCTAGAGCTCTCAAAGGGCCTTAGAACAGATACTCAGTTGTAGAAAAGGAAGCGTTGGCTTGTTTCTGGGGAGTGGAAAATTCAAAAGGTATCTGTGGGGCAGAGAATTCACGCTGTGCACGGACCATAAGCCTTTGGTAGGGATATTCACCAAAGGTGGTCTGGAGGGCGTGTCCAGGCGCATCATGAAGTGGATGACGTCTTTACAAGGATTACAATTTAACATGCTTCACATCAGTGGTGGAATTAATGTAGTCGCTGATGCCTTATCAAGATCGGTACTGAAAGAAATTGGAACTGAGGAAGGTTTTCTGAGTTGTGAGAGGGGTATTGAAATATTTCAAGTTCATGAATCAGTGAAGAAGGTTGAGTGGGACAAGGCATGTTCTGAGGATGAGCTACTGTATTAGAGAGTGTTGACCTTGGTAATGGAAGGCAAAATGACAAGTTATCTTGGTGATTTAGGTGGTTTTGCTAAGGTTAGAGAAGAACTCTGGATTGGGGGGGGGGCGCTGTTGCGCCGAAGCATGATGGCTGCCTAGCCGCAGAGCTCCGCGCTGGGAGAGCGATATAATCCTCAAATAAGACTCCGTAGCTGCAGCTATCCTCCTGTGCACCGGCGGTCCTTCCTCCAGAACACATCAGCTGCAGCCCCACGGATTCCTGGCACCCGCCGCCCCCTGGGGACCGCGCTACGGCCCTCCGACTTCGCCGGGGGCTGTGTGAGCCTGGCCGCACCGCCCCACGGCTCCACCGGCTGCAACTCTTCCTCCTACTTGAGCGCGCGGCTCTGCAGGCCGTGGTGGGGGAGGGGCGCCAGAGCCCTCCTCAGCGGCCCGGGCCTGCTGGCTCCCATGGTCGCCCCACGCTCCATCGATCATCTCATCACCCTCCTGTAGGACCCCACGGATCCCGCCCGAGCCCGCGACCATCTACATCTGCGGGCTCCCGCGGCGCTTGAGACGCCGTTCTACTCGTCTCCTCTGTCTTGTGCCGTGGGGGCCCTCGCTTCTCCGCAACTCCTGCCTTCCTCCCTATTCATGTCAAGGTAGGAGGGTGCGGGGGCAGGGGGAGCCGCTTGGATCACCCGCCTCCTGCGACCCTGGGCTCTGCTCGCAGCCGAGTCCGTGAGCCGATTTGCCTTAGCCGCCAGGCTACCTCCCCTTGGCTGCTGCCGCTCTTTGAGGTCCCACGGCCGCCGCGCTACATCCCATCATCAGCCTCCATTGTCAGTGACTGTGGGTCCGGAGCCCCCGGCGGACACTTGCCCGTGGGCCACTACTGTTCTCTCCGGCCTCCACCTCGCCTGCCCTCCCCCCTCCTGCCGATCCACCCCACGGCTGCGGCACTGTGCTTCATCGAGGCGGGGGGCGTGTGGGGGGCGGCTGTGCCTCGGCGGTCCTTGCGGCTTCCCATCCTCCTGCTGTGGGCCTGGCGGACCACCACTCATCTTCCCGCTATTCAGGCGGCGACTCGCCTCCGCTGCTGTGCACGGGCTGACATGGCTGGGGACCCTTGCTCCAGCACTACTTCTTCGCCCCCCTGGACCGTCGTCCTTTCTGCCCCCACGCCCCTGGCTGCTGGCTGTGGTCCCCAACCACAATTCCGGATCTGGACCCTCCACTGAGCTATCTAAGGTGAAGTGCCCCTCCTCAGCTCCACTTCTACTCCTTGGACAATAGGCTGCCCTCACTTTCATGGTGCTGTCGCGCACCTGACTACTTACCTCCTGTGTGGCTTTCCAGTGCACTCAGGCCTTTGCGGCAGCCCACCAATACCCTGCTGTATGCCCTAACCCTCCTGCTCCGGGTGCACTCCAGGGGGGCTGATCCCCGGCCTCAACAACTACGTGCCATCACGGCTGGCCTACCCCTCTGGTCCTCGTGTCCGACGGTCTCCCTCTGTGTTCTCTGGTGTCTCCCCCGGCCTCGCTGACTGCTCTCCACACCTCGCCTCCTCCCCCCCTGTGTGGCCTGTGTGGCGGCGCTCGGAGGGTCTCCCGCCGTTTCTGTACCGAATCCTGGACGCTAGACGTGTCCTATCACCATGACCAAGGGAGCAGGGTCTAACAAGAAGCAGAGTTCGCTAAATATGTTTTCTAAAACTCCCTCCAAGCCGCTCACTGACCCTCCGGAGGAGTCACCGGCCACTGCAACTCCCTCAGCCTCCGATGACGCGCACAAAATGATGGAGTACATGCGAGAGGGTTTCACTACGCTCCACACGAAGTTAGATGATATGAATGGGACCATCTCATCCATAAAGGCCCATATCGAAAGAACGGACAGTAGGGTTGCTGAGATTGAGACAAGGGTTGGCATCGCAGAGGACAGCCTGGTCTCCCTACGCGCAGCTGTGACCACCCTGACCAGCCGAGTCTCTATTGTGGAAAAGAAAAATGACGACCTCAAAACCCGCTCCAGGCGGAATAACCTTCGCATTGTTGGCATACCGGAGGACAACATCGGGGAGCCAATGGAGGACTATGTAGAGCGTATCCTTTTGACTCTTTTGGATAACCCCAAGCTTTCGACACAATTCTCTGTGGAGCGAGCTCACCGCTCCTTGACCGCGAGGCCCAGGCCAGGTGCCCCATCCCGTCCCATCATAGCCAGAATCCTCAATTTCTGGGACCGCGATGCCTTGCTCCGGGCGGCTAGGGCCAAGGGTGAGCTTCATCTCGGGGCGGCTAGGATACACTTGTACCCGGATTACTCCGTGGCTGTGCAGCAGGAGCGTAAGACTTTACTGGCGGTGAAAAAGAGACTTCGGGACCTGGGAGTTAAGTACTCCATGCTTTTCCCCGCCAAACTGAGGATCGAACACTCTAACCCAGGCTTGTCCAACCTTTTTGAATGTGGGGCCGAAGCATTCACTTTTTGTCACCCGGAGGGCCGGCGAGCCAAAAGTGAACACCCTCACCCAAAGCGATGGTGTGTGACCTTTCACACAATAGCATCAACGGCATAGCCATGCAGTCCCAAAGATAGCTTTTGGTGTCGGGGGCAGTGATGAAAGGTTAGTTTCTTGTGATTTCTTCCAGTGTGTATGTTTTGATATTTCTCGGAAATAGTGGGGGCAACCGAGCGTAGCGAGGGAGCTATAACAATATAGGGAGGGTTTGGGGGGGGGGGTCTCCCCCTACCCCCAAGATTTTTTTTCCAAATATGGGGCTGAAATTGTGCATTTTACAGCAGGAAAAGTGACCAAAAAGCCATACGTTTACAATCAGTTCTAAAGGGGAACATGTACATTCCATGTCACTAACAGCAGACAAGAACATTGTAGAACACAACACATTTTAATGATCAATGTGTCCACAGGGTAAGACAGCACTGTCACTGATGTAACACATTGACATGCTGGTTGTGCCCAAAATATGCCTCTGTAGCAACATGTCTGTGCTGGCTGTTACCAATTTAGGCCAGCATTGTCCTCTACAAGGCATGATTGCTGCTGCCTAGGCATGTGCAGTGTGCCCAATACATATGCCAGCTTATCTCTGTAATACACATTCATTACTTCTGTGGTAATGAAAGAAGCATAATCCAATTCCAGGGGGTACCTGAGGCAGTAAAAGTCCTCCGCCACGGCCCGGTTTATGGGTCGGACCCAACATTGCAGAAATCAATTAATTAATCGTGTCCACGGACCCGACAAACATTGAATAAATAAATCGGGCAGGGGAGCCGACTTATGAATTTCCCGGGTGGTGCCCAAATATAGGAAGTGACATAACCAGCACTTATATGACCACATTTGCACGTATTCGCCAACTTGGTGCTAGGGGGACGGGGGGGGTTGCAGAACAGTGGAAACATTGGCTAGCATGTATTGCATATACTAAAGGCAAGTAAGAAGGAGGTTTAATCCTTCCATTTGCATCCCAGTAGGCCAATACTGCCCCTACTCCACCCCTCTATAATCATCCAGGTTGTAGTAGCCCTCAAAAGGCAGAGCAACACAACTAGGATAGAACGAAATGCCATCCCATCCTGTGAGTGTGTCAAACCTCAGAGCAAAGACTGTGCGTGTGCCTTGGAGCACAATCTCACTAATTTGGTGCAATTCGCGCAAGTGGGTGCATGGGAATGCCATGCGTGTGCGTGGGCTGCATACCCCGGATCACTTGCTCACTTCTTCACTGTGAAACTCTGTCCAAGGCAGTACTGTCCCAATGGTGAGAAGTGTCATATTTTCACATTAACTATGCTTAAGCAATTTGGGTTATTGAATAGTGCTACTACATTCGGAGTAATTCCATCCCTTGGTATATATATATATTTCTGAGGCTTGTGGAATCTGCTTAGATCACATGCTGTGCATAGGCCGACATCTAGTGGAAGCTGCGGAGTATTACAGTTTGTTTTTCGAAAGTCGAAAATGGGCGTCGACACAGGCGTGCCAGTAATACTATCCCTAGTGTGACGTCCACTGTACCCAAGATCCCTCACGCGTGTAGGATCCTCAGATTGTTTTTTTCCGCCATACTGGTCGGAAGCATCTTGCGGAGTTCCCTGGCCTTAGCCATACTTTTGCTGTTATTATAACTATAATTCTTATTCATTCCCTTCCCCACCCCAACGTCGACCCTCAACCTCGACGACGGCTGGAGAAGTCATCGACCGTCGACTGCTGCACGACGGATCTGGGCCTCGGAAGGCCGCTGGCCTCGGCCCGGGCCTAGTAGGCCGCTGGCCTCGGCCCTTACAAGTAGGGAGAGTGGGGGGTGGTACATACTCTTCACTCTTGATATATAGTTACATTTATATATATTCCTACACTTAGCAGCCCGCTGCCTTAAGGTGCGTATGGAGGGTACCCCTTTTCAATTCTGCCCCAAGTGCAATCGCAAATACCCTTGGGTCGACAGGCACGCCACGTGCAATCTCTGCTTGCCGAGGGATCACCCCGAAGCGAACTGCAGAGCGTGTAGTAGGTTTAAACCTAAAACACTGAAGGACCGTTCGACAAAGCGTTGGGCCCACCACGCCAGGCAGGAGGCCATGGCAGCGGAGGGCGCCTTCAGCGATGGCAGCGACGCCGTACTTTCGGACGGCGAGGGCATTACGGCGTCGAAAGACAGCCGACGAGCGCAGGTCCCCGACCTCGGAAGGTCGTCCGGCAGGGCGGCTATGGGGAAGACCCCCGGCGACGCAAGCGCTACACACCTTACACACACTAAACACACTAAGACCAACCGGACCTCGACGACGTCGACTTCCCGGAAAGAGGCACAAAAAGAACGGTCCGACTCGGTGTCCTCTGGGCGCTCTCGATCGAGATCGCCTCACGACGCAAGGCAATCATCCACTCTTGCCAAGAGTGCCTCGCTACACACATTAACGGAAGTTCGATCGTCGGGAGACGAAGACGACTTCCACCCCCAGGCCGCGCTCCAAGATACCGAGACCGCGGTTAACACCAGTGAGGCCCCACGCCCGAAGCACACAGATATCTCTCCAGACCCTCGACGCCAGGCGTCGAAAGTCTCTGGGGCCCCCAAGGGACAGGGAAAACATTTTTCCACGCACGGGGAAGGGGGGAAACAGCGGAAAGCACAGCCTTCCACCCCTGTAAAGCCATCCTCCCACCCTAGGCAGACAAGCAAACACAAGTCTACCCTTGAAAAGTCCCATAAATCATCTCCTACTAAAGTAATACCCTGTTCCAGGGAATGGTCCAGTGAAGACATAGACAGGGTTATGTCTAGGATGTCTTCCTTGGCTGATTTTTATGATAAGAACCCAGAACATTTTCTTTCATATAACCCTCAAGGGGCCACACCCTCAGGCTCCTCCGATCCTATCCCGCTAAGTAAAAAGCCCCGGGTCGAAAGACCTGAACCATTCGAGGTTCAACCTTACTCCACTCCATATTCTACTCCACTCCCCAGTTACCAGGGACAAGTTTTCCCTGAAGAGGACCAGGAGTTTGAAATTATGGAAGAACAGACCGGGACAGATTACTATGCAGAGGATGAGGACCTGGAGGAGGGAGAAGATGAACAGGAAATTTACAGAGTAGATTCCCCAGTACAAAGCGAAGCCCCAGTTACCGACTCTCCAGTTGATAACCAGCCCCTCCTTAACGAGGTTCTCGCTCGAGCAGCGGAACATTTCCACATCGACACCCACGGTGTACAGGAGGAAAGGGACTTCGCGGAGGAGTTTGTAGGAGAGAGGAGACCGGTCGCTCAGACCATCCCTATCCTCAAATCCATCCAACGCAGAATAGATCCTTCCCTGGTGAATCCTCACCTCACCAGAGCTGTCAACCCCAGAATTGAAAAGATTTTCCGGGCAGCCCAGTCTGACCCTCTGTATATAAGGGGACATCTTAAACCAGATTCCCTAGTGGTTACCAACACTAGAAAAAGGGCTGGCACGCCCTTATCTGCATCAGAAGCTCCTCCCGACAAGGAGAGCAAAAAACTTTACGGGTTTGGCAGGAAGGTAGCCTCAACGTCCGCCTACCAAGCAAGGATTGCAAATTCCACCACCCTGTTGGCTAGTTACAACTGCCATCAATGGGAAGAAGTCGCGGCGCTCATTGCCTCTGCGCCAGAACCGTTAAAGGGCCAGCTGGCTCGGATCTCGGCAGAGGGGAGAGCCGTGTCTGGTTGCATTTTAAAAGCAACTTTCGACGCCGCTGATAACGCAGGGAGATTGATAGCAGAAGGTACTGTTATCAAGAGACATGCGTGGTTACGGCAGTCGGGATTCAAGACAGAAACCCAGGCTTCTTTAATAGACAAGCCAGTGGAACCCGACCTATTGTTTGGGAAAGCGGTCGAAGACGCACTTAAAAATGCCAAAGATGAATATGAAACTCTCAAATCCCTTGGCCAGCTTACCAACAAACCCCCTAACCAGAGGGGGAACAGTAATTTTCGTCGCCCACGCGGCCAAAATTCACAAAGAGGCAATTACGCCCAGGGACAGGGTACACAATGGAATAACAACCAGCAGTCTACCCAGAGTTACGGCAGGGGTAACAAGAGAGGTCGTGGAAGAGGCAGAGGCAGCCCCAACAAGGGAGGTGGCACGCCTCCACCAAAACAGTGACGCTCAGTTCAGGGTCCCTTGTCACACAACCCCAGTAGGGGGACGCATTTCCACCTTCACCCAGGCGTGGGAAGGGATCACCTCAGACAGATGGGTGCTGTCAACAGTATCCGCAGGATATTGTATAGAACTACTGCAGCGTCCCCGGAACCATCCTCCACGACAAAGGGTGCACTCCCTAGAGCATCAAAGGATCCTTCTCGAGGAGATCGCCATTCTGCTAGAAAAGGACGCGATAGAACTCGTCCCAGAACACCAGGTAAACAAGGGTATCTATTCAACTTACTTCCTTGTGCCAAAGAAAGATTTGACAATGCGCCCAGTATTGGATTTACGGCCTGCCAACAAGTATGTCAAGCCCCAAAAATTCCGTATGACCACGCTACAAGAGGTAATACCCCTCCTAAAAAAGGGGGATTACATGGCAACCTTGGATATGAAAGATGCCTATTTTCATATTTCCATGCTCCCAGCGCACAGAAAGTACTTGCGCTTCAAGGTGGACAGTCGCCACTACCAATTCAAGGTACTGCCCTTCGGGATAGCTTCAGCACCAAGGGTATTCACCAAGGTACTGTCGGTGGCGGCGGCACACCTACGCAGGGAGGCAATCCCGGTGTACCCTTATCTGGACGACTGGCTCATAACGGGGGAAACCCCAGGAATTTGCAGATCAAACATTCAGAGGACTATCGACCTCCTCCACGAATTAGGCTTCTCTATCAACGAGAAAAAGTCAAGTCTGGTGCCAAGCACCTCAAAACAGTTTCTAGGGGCTATCCTAGATACTCAGAAAGGATTGACCTTCCCTTCGGAAGAGAGAATTCGAAATATACTTCTGCAAATTCCGCATTATCAGTCAGGTCAACAGATAACAGTACGCAAAGCTATGCGGTTACTGGGCATGATGGCGTCATGCATTTACCTGGTCCCCCACGCGCGTCTGCGCATGCGTCCCATGCAGGAATGGTTGGCGAAACAGTGGTCTCAGGCAAGTGGTCAGTGGGACGATCTAGTGGTCGTTTCGCCAACACTCGTACAAAGCCTACACTGGTGGACAAGAGAGAATCTCGCAAAGGGGAAACCCTTTTACGATCCCGAAATACAAGCCGTGGTGACTACAGATGCATGCCTGACTGGGTGGGGAGCTCACCATCTCCACCACACAGCTCAGGGTCTCTGGTCTCACTCAATAGCCAAGAACCACATCAATCTGCTAGAGCTTCTGGCAGTATTCCGAGCGCTGAAGGCGTTCGAACCCCATCTACTGAACTTGTCGGTGCAAATCAGAACTGACAGCACGACAGCCATGTTCTATCTGAACAAGCAAGGGGGGACTCGTTCGCCAAATCTGTCCAAGCTTGCCCAGAAAATATGGATATGGGCACTCAGACGGAACATCTTCCTGTCATCGCAACATGTTCCAGGGGAGCTCAATTCCCTAGCGGATGCTCTAAGCAGGGACTCCCTCCCAAAAGAACACGAATGGGTCCTTCACAGAGACGTAGTAAAAGATCTCTTCTCTCAGTGGGGTTTCCCCACTATAGACCTATTCGCCACAAGCGAAAACAAACAATGCCCAGGATTTGCATCCAGGTTCCCCCAGCCGGACTCCCAGGGGAATGCCCTGTGGATGAACTGGTCAGGGATGACGCTCATCCTAGTTGCTCCCATGTGGGCGAGACAACCATGGTTTCCACACCTACGCAAGATGGCGGTGTGCGAGCCCATCAGACTCCCAGCCTGGTACAATCTACTGTCCCAGCAACAGGGTCAAACAGTGCATCAGGAACCCAACTCTATGAACCTAGCAGCATGGCTCCTGAAGTCATAGAGTTTGGACATCTCAAATTACCTCAGAGATGTATGGACATTCTAAAGGAGTCCAGGAAACCAAATACAAGGCACTGTTACTTTGATAAGTGGAAAAGATTCGTTATCTGGTGCCAGAATAAACAAATCAACCCGGTTGATTGCACTCCTTCCAATGTTGTGACATACATGCTCCACCTGCTGGATGCAGGGTTGGTTTTTAACTCGCTGAAAGTACACCTGGCAGCCCTCTCGGCTTACACCACATCCCATAACAAGGTCTCGTGGTGGAAAGTACCAGTGGTTAAAGCCTTCATGGAAGGAGTAAAGAGACTTCACCCTCCTATTTCGAACCCACCGCCAAGATGGGACCTCAACGTGGTGCTAGCTAAGCTCATGGGACCCCCATTCGAACCCATGCATAAAAGTAGTCTCAAACACCTGACTTATAAAACGGCCTTCTTAGTAGCCAATACCTCCATAAGAAGGGTCAGTGAAATTCAGGCTCAGTCAGTGCAGGATCCTTTCTTTATTATCCACAAGGACAAACTGGTTTTACGCACACACCCTAGGTTCTCACCTAAATTCATATCCAAGTTCCATGTAAACCAGTCCATCGAGCTTCCGGCTTTCTTCCAAAACCCGCAAAGCTCGGCTGAGGTGAAACTACACACCCTAGATGTGCGTAGGGCGGTCCTATACTATGTTAATAAAACCAGACCGCTAAGGAAAACAGATCAACTGTTTGTCTCCGTAGCTACAGGCAGAGAGGGGGATCGCGTCTCTAAGGGCGCTATCTCGAAGTGGATTATCAACTGTATACAGCTGTGTTACTCTCTTTCTGAGAAGACTCTGCCTTTTACGCCAAGGGCCCACTCTACAAGAGGCATTGGTGCCACTCTGGCTTTCATTGCAAATGTTCCCCTCGACACCATTTGCAAAGCAGCTACTTGGAGCTCTACTCACACTTTTACTCAGCATTACTGCATTGACACTCATTCCAAGACAGATACACAAGTGGGACAAGCGGTTCTAAGACACCTGTTTGCTCATGACCCTTCTCACATCCCACCTCCTTCTTCTGGTACTGCTCGCTAATCTATGCACAGCATGTGATCTAAGCAGATTCCACAAGCCTCAGAAGGGATACATTACTCACCGTAATCGTATTTCTGATGCTTGTATCTGCTTAGATTCACATGCGACCCACCCTTCCTCCCCTCCGAGAGAAGGCGCATGATTACTGTAGTCTTACCTTTCTGTCTATCTGCTTGGATTATCTGTACTCACGCTACTCCTCATGCTTCCTCATGTCAGAAAAAATACAATCTGAGGATCCTACACGCGTGAGGGATCTTGGGTACAGTGGACGTCACACTAGGGATAGTATTACTGGCACGCCTGTGTCGACGCCCATTTTCGACTTTCGAAAAACAAACTGTAATACTCCGCAGCTTCCACTAGATGTCGGCCTATGCACAGCATGTGAATCTAAGCAGATACAAGCATCAGAAATACGATTACGGTGAGTAATGTATCCCATATAATATATTAGCTCTTGTATAACCACAACAGTGTTGATTTATTCTGATGATGATGAAGATGATGTTAGACTTGCTCAATAGTTCTGTATCATTAAATGTACTTCAGATCTTCGGAGTCTCGGGAGGATAGCTCAGGAGCAACACAGGTTCGATCCCGCTGGGTACATTATACCTCTACATCTGTGCACCCCTCTTACCAAGAGGGGTGCACAGAGGGGGTGCACAGATGTACAAATACACCCAACCCAAAACGATTTTTTAGAAATTGGGGGACAGACTTGCTTTGCATCTGTACCTCCATTTCTAAAAATCGTTTTGGGTTGGGTCACTTCTACCGTGCACCCCTCTTGCCAAGCGGGGTGCACAGATGTACAAATACATCGAACCCAAAACGATTTTTAGAAATTGAGGAACAGACTTGCTTTGCATCTGTGCCTCCATTTCTAAAAATCGTTTTGGGTTGGGTGTACCTCTACATCCGTGCACCCCTCTTGCCAAGAGGGGTGCACAGATGTACAAATACACCCAACCCAAAACGATTTTTTAGAAATTGGGGGACAGACTTGCTTTGCATCTGTGCCTCCATTTCTAAAAATCGTTTTGGGTTGGGTGTACTTCTACATCCGTGCACACAGATGTAGAAGTATACCCGAACCAAAACGATTTTTAGAAATTGAGGGACAGATGCAAAACAAGAGCATCTTGCTTTGCATCCGTCCCACAATTTTTAAACATTGTTTTTTACCCGGCTTTTACCCGGGCCGCCAGAGAGAGACACAGTATGGATGGAACAAAGGACCATCCATACTGCGTCTCTTCTCTGCGGCCTGGGGGGCCCGAGCACCCGCATACTCTGCGCCCCTGAAACTGGGCCGTGGCCTGTAACTGCCTCTGGTGCTGGGGGCACCAGAGGCAGTTATAGACCACGGCCCGGTTTATTTATTTATTTGTTCAATGTTTGTCGGGTCAGTGGACCCGATTAATTTATTTATGCAGAGATAAATAAATTAATCGGGTCCACGGACCCGACAAACATTGAACAAATAAATAAATAAACCGGGCCGTGGCAGAGGCAGTAACAGTCCTCCGCCACGGCCTGGTTTATTTATTTATTTGTTCAATGTTTGCTGGGTCCGTGGACCCGATTAATTTATTTATTTCTGCAATGTTGGGTCAATGTTGTCTGTACAGCCTCGCGGGCCACATGAAATGGCTTGGAGGGACACATTGTGGCCCGCGGGCCGTATGTTGGACAATCTTGCTCTAACCAAACACACTTTTTCACCATCCCCGAAGAGGCCTCGAAGTTTATTGATGAACACTTTCCTGGTTGATGTAAACAATGTTCACATGAGCTTTATGAGTTTGCTATAATTGCTATTATACCTAGGCCGCGGGCCGGGGCCGCCTCCGCGCTCCCCCACCTGCGATGACCACTATTCATCGCACTTCATTGTTGTTTATGTTGTTGATGTTGCTCCATTACCTATCTGTGTAGGTGTATTTTCCCGCCCTGCTGTGCCATCGTAGACTGTATTGACCATCTCCTGTGGGGTTCCTCTCTCAGAGTTACCCCACCGTTCATCCCACTTACTTTTGTCAATCATGCCCGATACCCAGACCCTCCCAGACTAAGACCACACCCGACTATGCTGCTGCCGTGTCCTGGCACACGGCCGCACCCCAAACTTCGATGAACCCTCTGCTTATAGATCCGGTCCCGATGTTGCTTGCATCCACCCTTAACGCCCTGCTGGTCCTACTACTCAGCATAACTCTCCTTACGCTCTCCCGGTCCGGCGCACCATAGCCCGGCCGCAAACAGCCCCCCAGGCGTTGATGCCTAAGAATTTATGTGTTTTTTGGTTTTGTTTGGGTTTCATCCCTCTGATTGGGGGAGGGATGTGGGTGGGTGGTAGGTTGGGAATGTTATGGTTTGAAAAAGTCTTGACAGCCTCCAGAGGCGCCGCGCCCAATCAATTCATACATATGGTCGGGAGTCCGCATACACCTAAGGTCCACCCCGTTCACTTCACTGGAATCCTCTTTTGCTTATCCCACTATCACCCCTCAAAATATGGCTGATATGACTCTGACCTTTTTGAGCTGGAATGTCAGGGGGTTAGGAAACTATAAAAAGATGAGACAGATTCAGCTCCACGCTGAACGCCACGGAGTGAAGATCTTATGTCTCCAGGAAACCCACGCCCGCTCGGAGCACTGCGAGCGATTCGCCAAGCAATGGGGCCCCCAGAGGTATTACACTAATTATTCCACTCAGAGCCGAGGCACCCTCACCCTAATACATAAAAGCCTGAAGTTTACGTGTCAGCACTCCCACATAGACCCACTTGGAAGGTTTGTGCTCATCGCCGGTATATTACAACATCAGGAGATTGTCATCCTAAACATATATGGTCCCAACGTTGATGACCCTGACTTCTACCTTCACCTGGCCACTCTACTCGAGAGCTACCCCCTAATCCCTATCCTATGGGGTGGCGACTTCAACACGATACTTGATGTCACCCTGGATAGATCGGGTTCTCGTCCCTGCCAGCTCTCCAGGGCGGCATACTCTGTCCTGACCTTGCTTCCCCGCCTGGCACTGGTGGACGCCTGGCGCCTGATGTATCCTGACGACCATACATACACCTTTTACTCCTCAGTGCACGATTCACACTCCAGAATAGATAGATGGCTCGTCACGGACATACTGATCAGATGCATCACCCGCTTAGCCATCCTTCCCAGGACACTATCAGACCACTCACCTGTACTCATCTCTTTAAACTGGGGTCTAGACGCCAACAAGACAAGACAGTAGAGGATGTGCCCCCATGCGCTCCTTGACCAGGCGTTTGTCTCTGAGCTTGAGCCCTCTATCGAAGAATACTTTGAGATCAATATGAATTCTGTTTCAACACAAGCGGTGCTCTGGGAGGCCTTTAAAGGACACACTAGAGGGGTTGCCATCTCCAAGTGCAGTGGCATACTGAAAGACATCCGTGCCGATATTGCTGCCAGCGAATCAGCCCTGTCCGTCTATGAAGCCAAATACGCGGTTGACCACTCCCCGGCCACTCTGGCGATGCTGGGTTCTGAGCTGGACAGGTTCTGGGGCCTTGCCGAGCGCGAGGTTAAATTCCTGGACTCCCCTCAATCGGCGAGGAAATATGGCGAGGGTGAACAGCCCGGCAGAATGCTATCTAGACTACTGCGCCACGAATTTGGTGCCCCCAATATCCCAGCCATCTCTAGACCGGATGGCACACTCGCCACCTCCCCTCAGGACATTAACTCCGAGTTCCTCGCGTTCTACACGTCCCTATACTCCGAGGTAGACAGATCCCAGATTTCTGACATCAATTCCTTTTTAGAGAGCCTTCCTCTATCAGTCTTGTCAGACGACGCTAGCGCCTCCCTCGAGAGGCCTTTTGCCCTAGAGAAAATTGTTGAGGCCATTGAGTCATTGGCATCGAGTAAAGCCCCTTGCCCCGATGGGCTTCCGATAGACTTTAATAAACGATTCAAGACCCAACTAGCGACGCACCTACTGACGCTCTGGGAAGAATCATGTGACAGGGGCATACTTCCACCGTCCCTCCGGGAGGCGTTGATTACAGTGCTCCTTAAATCAGGTAAAAACCCTATGCAGTGCAGTTCATACCGCCCCCTCTCTCTGATTAATAGTGACATCAAAATATTTGCCAAACTTCTTGCTAACCGCTTAGCCCCGTTCATATGTCCCACATTATCCATCCGGACCAAGCCGGCTTCGTTCCCAGTAGGTCCACGTCCCTCAATCTGAGGAGACTCTTCAATGTAATCAGCAGAATCGACCCTTCCACTCAGGCAGTAGCGGCTACATTGGACATGCAAAAGGCATTTGATTCAGTCTCATGGAGATACCTGTGGTGTGTTCTTGAGAAATGTAAATTCGGCCCCAACATCCGCACCTGGATAAAGCTCCTTTACACCTCCCCATCTGCTAAGGTCCGCACAGAAGATAGGTGCTCTTCCCCTTTTCAGATATTTAGAGATACTCGCCAGGGATGCCCCTTTTCCCCACTCATCTTTGCTATTGCCATGGAGCCCTTCGCTGACATGATTAGACAATCGCATTCACACAGGGGGGTTACGCACGACCGGCCAGACAGACATAGTCTCCCTCTACGCTGACGATACCCTCCTGTATGTTTGATCCCCGGCAGTCAACCTTTTGCCTATACTGACAGATGTAGCTCGATTTGGTGACATATCCGGTTTGAGGGTTAACTGTTCTAAGTCTACATTGTTTCCGCTTACAGACTCCACACTGGCGCCCCCCGACCTACATGGGTTTAACTGGTCTCCTAACAGTTTTACCTACTTAGGGGTGGTGGTCTCCCACCACACGCCTCAGTTGCGCGATGATAACTTCCATACTTATTTAACTAACCTGGAGGCTAAAACCTCCAGCTGGACTAAACTTCCCCTTTCGCTTGCGGGCAGGATTGGAATACTCAAAATGATTGTATTGCCTCAACTGCTGTACCGATTTACCAATCTGCCTCTATGGCCAGGGGACACTTTCTTTCGAACACTGCGCTGCATATGTAATACCTTCCTCTGTCACTCCGGGGCCGTCCGCCTCAAACTTTCCACACTATCCGCCCCTAAGGCGTTGGGCGGTTTTAGCGCACCCGATTTTGTCAGATACTGGGTGGTGGCCCAATCACAGTTTGCTGCATTCTGGTTCAATACCACTGATCCCCCCCCCACATGTTCGTCTCGAGAAGCTCACTGTCTGTGATTGTGTGATCGGTTCCCTGGTTCTCCAACCGATTCCCCCTGACTCAAACTCTGCAAATCCTGTAGCCAGTACATCTCTGGCCTTGTCCAAATTCTGGTCCATGGTCGACATCCCCTACCCTTTCCACGGGGATCTCCCACTGTGGAACTTCCTGCCCGATGTTCCGCACGTTCCACTTTCAGTGGTCACTTGCTGGGCCGCTGCTGGCTTCTTGTCTCTGCGCGATGTCTTTGAACAGGGAAACTTTATAGAATGGTCTGACCTTCCTCCCTCACTTAGGCGCCGACCATCGGTGTGGCTGCAGTACTCGTCACTCCATGGACATCTTAAGGCCAGATACCCGCATTTCCCCGCCTTACCCCCTGATGAACCTATAGTGGAGGAGCTCTGCTCCTATCTCTCCTTCAAGGGCAAGGTGTCTAGACTTTACTCCTTATTGCAAACTAGAGCGCCCCCCCACTTCACCGAGCTGCGGCGCAAATGGGAGGAGGACCTTGGCTCTGAGATCACTGATGAGGTGGGCTCGGATGTGCGCCCGTACCCATGAGGTCTCCTACAGCACCAAATTTAAACTTATCCAGTTTAAAATCTTGCACAGGTATCATCATACACCCATGAGACTCCATCGCATGTTTGATGCTCACCCCCCCTCCTGTCCTAGGTGTGGCGCAGATCAGGCTACCTACATACACATGTTGTTGCTCTGTCCCCGGCTATCCCAATTTTGGCTAGACATTTGCTCTACATTGTCCGACATTCTGGAACACCCGATAACCCCTACCCCACTGCACTGCTTCTTCCACGACTTCCCCCGGTTGCCTCGTGACTCTAAGAAACTGGCAGGCCTCTGCATGCTGCTGGCAGTCCGCTGTATATTACTATGTTGACTCCGCCCTAGAGCCCCTACCTATACACAATGGCTTAGATCGGTTACATGGGCTCACGACACCGAGCAGTCCTGGGGCGCGATACAGTGTTTGCGTTCCAGGCCGACGGATATCTGGCCGAGATTCCGAGACTTTATCTCTGCCTTGGCCTCACCATCAACTTCCCCCTCTGTTTCCCCAGGTGGTTCCTCTTAGTCAATGACCTGTTAAGGTGTATGTGGCAATAACTTGTAATCTGCCTTTTACCTATATGTCATATTTTATTCATTTGTACCGTCTAATATTCGCACTGCTTGTTCTCAGCGCTGGTGTCATGTGGCTCCCTCTGTTGTTCTTTGTTGTGCTGTCAAGTTAATAAAAAAGAATTTTAAAAAAAAAAGAGAAGAACTCTGGATTGATAAGGGGTACTTACATAGGGGTCATCAGATGGTGGTACCTCTCAAGATGAGGAAGCTCATTATAGATCTAGCTCATGTTGGGCATTTGGATCTGGCCAGGACCAAAGGTCTGGTTAGGTCAGAGTTTTGGTGGCCTAGTGTGGACAGAGACACAGAGGAAATGGTCAATGATTGTAGTGATTGCATTGAAGTGAACAAAGGACTCAGAGTACAGAAAGCACACATGACTATTAGGAGGTTGCCTACTGTTCCGTGGGATGAGGTTGCATTGGATTTGTTGGGCCCCTTTTAATATCAGAGGGGGGAGAGATACTTATGTGTTGGTTGTCATGGATTTACTGTCTAAATGGCCTGAGGTATTTATACTCAAGGATATTTCCAGCGGTGGCATTAAATATATGACGCAATTGTTTTGGAGGGAAGGTTTTCCCAGGAAGTGTTTGTCAGATAATGGTTCTCAATTGGTTTCCAGGGAGTTTAAGGAGTTTTTGAGTAGCCATGGCATAGAACAGGTAAATTACCTCATTGTATCATCCCCAAACCAATGGGTGCGTACAACGCTTCAATCGCACTCTAATGGACGCCATCAGAATTGCTGTGGCGACTGGGGGTGATTGGATAAGATCCATAATGGAGAGGACATTTCAGTACAGATTGACACCGCACAGTGTAACGTGGGTGTCCCCGTTTGAGGTGCTAAGAAGAAGGAAACCCAACTCACACTTGTGTCCTGGTTGGATGGGTAAATCCAAATTGGTGGGAGTAGATCTGGAAAGTGTGAGAGGGAGAATATTTGAATCCGGTGTCAAATCCAAAGAGTGGTATGACCAAAATATGCCTGTAGATAGTTCATACTGGAAGAAGGTGACTGGATTAAGATTAAATTACCCACCAAAGTGTGCAAAGATGCTTCATTGTTTAGCAGGTTGGTTTAGCAACCTAAGCAGGTTGTGAAGGATTTAGGATATTCTGTTCTTGTCAAAGGGGGTGGTGTTTGGAACAAAGAGAGGATAGCTCTTTGCAAGAAAATTAATGGTTCCAATGCAATCCAAAATTGACACTCTTTGGAAATTGATTCTTTCTAACATTGTGTCACTCCTACCATATACATTACATTCTTATGGTCTGCTAAAGTTTTCAGCATCTCAGTACTTCTTGTTCATGTGCATCATATTTACTTTGTATTGTATATCCTAGTTACAATGGAACCTTTACTGTAGTTATTCAGTAAGGGTTCCAGATTCCAGAGTGAGGAGAGGCTTGAGAGGCCCAAGGGAGAAGAGACACCATGGTCCATTGCTGGGGGGCGTTCTCCTGGTGTGTATCTTGAATAAATCTCTCTACTTAAATGATTACTCTTCAGTGCTGTTATTGAGCTTATTAACAGTTTGTAACTATGACTCCCATGATTCTTCACCAATCACTATGCTGTCTAGAGCTGATGGGAGCTGTAGCCACAAGCCTCTGCAGAGTCAAAGGTGGCAGACCTCTGTCTGATCATTATAATATAATGGGCTGCATACTAAGTATAGCACTTACATTTAGCTTTAGAAGTGGGAAGGGTCCATACAAGGCCCTGTTGTGCTGTGAGTTGTGGCCTAAACTGATATTGTGCATTTGAATGTCTAGTCTTTTTGCGTAACTATGTATTAAAGTGCATATTTTCAGTATACTGTGTAGTGTATTCTGATTGGTTATCTTTTTTGAATTAACTGTATCTGCACACATGCCTTCTCTCCCTTGAGTGAAGCCTCGCTGCTATGCTACATCTGCTTTTACGAGTTAGATCTCACTTTTGGTTGGAACCCTGTCTTTCTATTAGGATAGATATGTTCACAACCCTAACCAAAGGGTTGTGGAAAAATCTCCCTAACATGAGTTGTCAAAAACATCCAGAGAGCCAGAGGTTGCTGACCTCAATGTTTAGTACTACTTTATATGATTATTGTACCGTCCATATGTCGGGTACAGGGCATGCATCACAGTACTTAAGCCAGGGAAATATCCCTTTTGTGATCCCTAAAATGAGATCTGCAAAATTAAGTTATTTACATAGCTTGTCTGTGCTGATTGGTGGAAAGGACCGTAGCGTAGTAGCTTATCTTATCACATTCACTGGGACTTACCTGCGGAAACAGCGAGTGGCTCTCCCGAAGTGAAACCTTGTGTTGGATCTTTACATTTTTTTTTAAAAAAACACAATTCTTGTCGCTATATAAGCCGAACGAAATCGCCCAAGTGAAAAAGTGCCACAACCTTGCAGTAAACTAATACCACACCGGCCACTCTGTAGTAGGTTAACTACTCCATATTGGAGGGACTCCCTCGCCCCATTGCTGTGGAAACAGACCTGTTTGGAGCAGGAATGAGCTTTGTGTACTGTAGTACAGTGCAGTTTTGCTGCCACCGAGTACTAGAGCCACGTACACCAGCACATGTTGAAGTTGGTCTTTATTTGGTGTTTTTTAAAATGTATTTTAGTACTTTTGTTTAGGTGTCTTCAAGCAGATAAATTAAAATAATTGAAGAGTAGTCACAGACTAGTGTGTGTGTGTGTATATATAATATATATATATATAATATATACACACACTTATGTACACTTTCAGCAGAATGTACTGTTGCAGTTTGGTTGTGTGCACTGGTGTCTTCTTATTGCAACATCTTTACTAAATCTCAATAACCTAAAAGGTCACACAAAGTGTAAATATGGACTGGGAACTAAGTAGCAATGGGCTCGGAACCTGTGCCTCTCCAAGAATGTTACACGGGGCTCACCACCCTTGACTCTACCAGACAAAAAGGTACTTTGTAGCTCCAGCATAGGGAAGAAATATACATCCACATTCATCACCATGCACTGGTCTCTGGCACAATCCTGCACATGCAAAGCAGTTTGTCTAGTACCCCACTGAGAAAAAGGAGTCACCATTATCCTTTAGGAATATTAATGGTGGGAAAAAAGAAATGCATCTAGCAGAGGCCACAAATCTTGCATTAGGGGAAAAGGGTGCATTGTGTGTCGGACAATATTACAGCTGTCGATGACTGTACTGTAGTGCTAAATGGATTATTGACTCCATACAATAATGTTACAAAATAGCAAACTATTGCTAGACACACCAGGGCACATTCTACAAGGTCAACTGGAGCAACGCTTGGATTTCGTCTGAATGTGCCTCTGTTTGCAATTGGTGTTCATATTTCCCAATAAATGTTTAGATGTGAGACAATCTTTTTTAATTATTTTCTCAATGCCTACCTCGCTCTCATCCAGGATGATTGGACACTACTGTGGTATCTTGTCCTTTCTGGTTGACTGAGATGTGATATCACTGTAAGAATGTGTGAGTGCAGAGAATGTTTGGATGTTCCGCACCCGGGTAGTTGGAGCTGAGAGCCTGGGTGGTAGGAGCCAGTGGGCTCCTTTTCTTTACCCCTTGTTCTGTTATGTACACTTGTTTTGTTCCTGTCCTCTTATAACCTGCACCTAATAAAGGAATGTCTTAAGGACTTACCTGCTGACTCCAGAGTATCTATTCATAACAGATGCAACAAGCTGGTCCTCTGATGCGGACCTAGGTGTGCAGGAACTGCAAAATGAAGAAAGGTACAAGGGTTACCTGCTGCGGGGGGTGCATGTAGGGTTGGACTGGAGCCCCGGCCCCCCAAAGGACCTTTACGGACCACCCATGGCTAAAGGCTGGAGAGTTAGACTGCCTTCCCCTCTCAAGAGGCTGAAGATGGGCCTATAACAGTTTTGACTAGGACCACCTAGGGCAGAGAGGGACTCTTCCCCCACCCATAGAAGGTCTTCTGAGACCTTGGGGTGCCCTTCCTCTCTCAACATACTTAAGCTGTGCCTTTGGCTGTTTTCTACAGACCACCCAGGGCTAGGGACTGGCAAAGTGGTGGGGTGGTTTTCTCCTCCGAGAGATTTCTGGGCAAGTGTCTGGCCTGTTTGTTCAAGCGCTGTTAACAAGCGCTATTTCCATTGCCCGGTACTGCTTCTGGATTGCCCTTTTGAACTTACTGATGTATGCTGCTGTGGGGACTAGAGCATACTGAAGCCCTCTGCTCGTCTATTCGGTTGGCCGTCAGAGCTTTGCTCTCCCTCATGCCTGTCACCTTATGGTGATGTCAGTGGGCATGCTCGGTGGTGAGGGGGGGTGAATGTTGGAATGTTCAGTTTTCGCCACACTCAGATTATTCTGTTCTGTGGTGTTCGGAGCTCGGAAAGAATAAAGTAAAAAACTTGCTCACATACAGGCCCTGTGACATATGGCATGTCCTTATGTTGTGCAATTGGAACTTCTTTCCCATTTTGATGTTGGACACTCTGGAAAAAAGGTAATGAGGGCTAAAGAAACATGATACGATATGATAGTTTATTTATACATACTGCCTATAAACAATGGACTGTTCCGGTGACTTAAGTTCTAGGGTACATTTCAGACTCACATTGTCAGACGCATTTTGGTGGAAAAATCATAGTCCAAACTCGCTCTTGTTTCCGGTTTAAGGGAACACTGTGCTCTCCCTATTTTTGTGTGTTTGTGGTTTCATGAAATAAACCTAGTTGTACGCTGGGATTTTTACCTTTCAGAGCGGCAGGCTGGGGGATGCTGGTACTCTTTGACGGAATCCATTGCATTTATAATAGGTTTTGATGTTACAGAAGCATACCAGACAAAGCCCACTGTGAAATGTGAGCTTTGTAGGAATCTGTTTTTAATGCATTTGTGTTTTTTTTATAGCTGCTGAGCTGAAGAGACCTAGTGAACTTATTTGTACAAATGTTAAGCATTGCACTAGGTGATTTTGCTGAAGAATTAGCCAACAAAATTGTTTGTCGCTCTTGTGAATGGGTGTTTGTTGAGAATGAATGTCAAAATGTGTGGGTTTAAGTGCCTATTATAGAAGTAACCACTTTGAGGATTTTTAGTAATTAGACATTGTGCTCCACAAGTTGGACTTTTAACAGTGCTCTTCAATGATACATGATATGGGTTACTTATTTATGACCAATATATATGAATCTTGTGTGCATTGCGTGCAAAGTACTGGTTTAAGTGTGTGCACTTAAGTTGGTGCTAAGCTCTTAGGGAATTTCAGGATTGCCCAGAATGTACCAGCACTTTAGACCTTTGAAGAACACTTTTAATTACATATATGCTTATACATATGCGCAAGAATTGCCATTCTTGTTTAGGATGAATGTGAAAGTATATGATGTGAAGTTTACTTTAACTTGTTCCATATGCATATTTCGGAGGCTTGTGGAATCGGCTTAGTTCACAGGCTGTGCATAGGCCGACATCTACTGGAAGATGCAGAGTATTACAGTTGTTTTCGAAATACATCCGACAGCGGTGAAGAAACTGTCGAAGACTCCAGTTGACGGATCCATCCGGCCTTGGAAGGCCGCTTCGGGCCACGGCCAACACAGTAGGGGGTGGGACATTTCAAAATGTATTTACCCCTTGTCATACATTATTCTCGCCTAGCTGCCGTGTCATTTCGTAATGGATAGAACCCCTTTCAAATTGTGCCATGACGTTAAAGGACCGTTTAACCAAGTGCTGGGCCCACCACACCATGCAGGTCGAGGCCACCGTAGACGTTGAGGGGACTTTCAGCGACGGCAGCAACGCTGCGTTATACGATGGCGAAGGTGATGAGCATACTTCAGTTTCCCAAGTGCATGCCCCCAAGCCCATCAGACAGGCCGCTATCCTTTTTAAGGGGACACCACCCGGCGGCATTGGCGCTCTCACAGCCCCTTCCACTAATCACACAACTCACGGCCGAGACTCGACATGTTCCTCGAACAAAGGCCCACACACGACATCTAGAGAGAGGTCTGTAGAATCACTGTCCCCTGGGCACTCGAGGTCCCGATTGCCACATGACAGGCCCCGACTGTAGAGCGACAGAACAGACGTCGTGACTAAATCCATTCCCGAACGTCGCACGTCAGTAGACAAGACTTCGGATCATTCTGTAGCTGATGTTCGACGTACAATGGATTGTGTCCTCCAACGTATTCCTCATCTTTGACATGTAATGTCCACAGCTGTGCACTTTGGAAACTTTTTCGGCAGAGGGTGTCCTGCGTCGATGGGGTTGGGTCGATGTCCCTTGAAGGCCTCTGGCGAGGGCGACGTCACTGGATGTTATAAATAGGACGCACAGCGCCCGTATCCTCAGTTCCGTTTTTTCCGCAAATGTATTTTCTTCGAGAACTCGGCACGCCTCGTGTGTTTCATCGCAGAGATGTCTTTTTCTTCGACCCCTCCGAAAGTCACAGTCTGGCTTCAAGACTTGCCGGGACTGCAAGTCGAAAATGTCAATCACCGACCTGCATCGCATTTGTTTGTGGTGCTTGGCCGAGAGTCACGACACTGACGACTGCTCAAAATGCCAGTCGCTGACTGCCAAGGCCTTGCGGGAGCGTAAGGGAAAGCTCCAGGTAGGCAGGGGTTCTAAGCCAAGTAAGTCCCGTTCTTCGAAAACGAAAACCAAAGGGGTGTCCACCGACGACTTGAGGGGCGACACTCCGCGTCGGGAGGTTGCCCGGGGTAATATGTTCCGGAGTGGTTCCCACCATTCTTCTTCCTCGTCGCAGCTTTCTCAGAAGCACCGTCACTGGTTGCCTTCCCCGTCATCCTTGGAGGATGGAACCGTGAGGAAAGTGGCATGCCCGACAAAGTCCTCGACTCCTTTAAGGAGCAGATGTTGGCGATATTTCAATCACAGGGCACGGTCCTGGTTGTGCCTTCTAACGAAGCCGGCAAGGAACGGTCTTGTACTGTGGCTTGTATGTTTTCAGACTCTGGTCCAGGGCTCGGGTCCACGACTCGCCCCAGGAACCTTTGAGGTCCCGTTCGGACAAGGCTTCGCAAGAGACGTGCTTCCAGGTCTCGGTCCTCATCTCCAGCAAGACTTCTGCAACCTTCTAAGGGCTCGAAGCCGGCGTCGACTTGGTCGGCGCTGTGTCTGTCTGACTCGGACGTCAACGATTTGCTGTTTTATCAGCCCACGGTGCTGTCAGCACCAGTGTCGACATCAAAGCCTTCAGCACTCATGATGCCAAGGTTGTCGACACTTTCGGCGCCCGCAGGTATTTTTGCCCGCAATTTACCATCGGAGTACCCTGATCTGGCTGGTTGATCCTCCAAAGAAGGCTACTGTGAAGTCTGAGGCCAGTATTGGACTTCAGGCCCTCTTCTGTTCCCCAGGCCAGGTTTTCACCTCACTCTGGACGACATATATGAAGAGGAAGAAAGGTCTGAATTTGAGGACCCTGTTGTGCATGATGTGGCTCCAGTCTTTTCTGGAGACAGTCAGTTGGAGGAGTTGAGGCCAACCCTTCATGATGCCAGTGGGTTGGACACTTATCCGGAAGTGGAATTTGGCAAGCCTGAGCCTGGGGCTCATGCTGAGTCTTCGTACAGGCGGCTCATTGCTAGGGTCTCAGAGTATCTAGGCTGGTCTAGTCCTCCTGAAGACTGTGCAGGATGATCTAACGGACATTTTAGATCAAGGTCCGTCCTCTGACCCGGTGTTACCTTTTCATCTCACTTTACAGAAAAGGGTGGCAGCTGCTTGGCAGTCACCGGAATCTCTTAACAAGAAGTACCACCCTTCTGTTGGCGACCCCAGATACTTATCCACTCAACCCACTCCCAAGAGTTTGGTGGTTCAGGTTGAGGCAGGCGGTGAACCCTAACATCCCTCCGGATAGGGACGACAAACGCTTCGACGGTTGGGCTCGCAAGGTATTTTCTGTGGGGAGTATGGAGTTGAAATCAGCCAACTCCACTTTGCCTTAGCAAGGTTTTCACACACTCTGTGGAACTGTTTCTCTAGCGGCTGAGCATATTCCCGAGGGGGAAGAAAGGGATGGGTTCCTTGCTCTCGTGCAGGATGGCAAGGATGCCATGTGCGAATCCCTTCAATCTGGTCTGGATACGACCGACAGTGTTAGCCGGTCCATGGCTGCGAGCACCGTTATTCGCAGGTTTGCGTGGTTGCAGACGTCAGGTTTTGCCCCGGATGTGCAAGCCTGTCTTTTGAACATGCCCTTTGATGGTGCACATTTGTTTGGCAACAAGGCTGACGGGAGCCTTGAGAGGTTGTAGACCTCGAAAGCTGCGGCAAAATCATTAAGCGCTATTGTATTTCAACCTCCGATTTTTCGTCCTAGTGGACCGCAGTGGAGAGTAGGTTCTTTTCGTTACTACTTCTCCTTTGGTTGCACGAGAGGGGCCGCCAGTCAAAGGTGTCAACGTAAAAGTACCTGTGGTGGTCGGGGAAATAGAGGTGCCAAAGCCACTCAGGCAGCTGCCTATTTGCCTTCGGCCACTGCCGCAGCTGCTCCAAAACAGTCATGAGGCCATGTCCCATGGTTAGCCGGTTGGGGGCAGACTGTCTCAGCATATCGAAGAGTGGCGAGCCATTACTTCGGATGCATGGGTTCTGGATACGATAGCCCATGGCTACTGCCTTCCCTTTCTAAAGCGGCCTCGCGACAATCCACCAGGGAAACTCTTTGAAGGTTCCACATCTGCCCCTTGTGCAGGAAATCTTAACCCCGCTGGAGAAAGGCGCTATAGAACTGGTACCTGCAGCGGAGAGGAACAAGGGATGGTATTCCCCTTATTATTTTTAACCCAAAGAAAGACAGGGGATTGAGGCCCATCCTGGACTTGCGTTGGTTGAACAAACTTCTCAGGAAGGACAAGTTCAAGATGGATACTCTTTCTCAAGTCCTCCAGGCCCTTCAACTTCAGGATTGGTTGGTGTCTCTGGACCTACAGGATACTTACTTTCATGTGCCGATCATCCCAAGCACAGAAAGTACCAGAGGTTTGCGGCTGGAGACTCGCACTTTCGGGTCCTGCTGTTCGGATTGACTTCCGCCCCGAGGGTCTTCACCAAGCTAATGGTGGTGGTAGCAGCGTATCTGAGGCAGGTGGGGGGTGATTCATGTCCACCCCTACCTGGACGACTGGCTGACCCTGGCGCGCTCCCCTGAGCAAGCATTGAACCACCTCGGTCTCACCTGCTGCTTCCTTCACAGGCTGGGCTTCTCCCTCAATTTCAAGAAGTTGACACCTTCCCAACAGCTCCAAGTACATCGTGTTAGACACATCCTTGGCGAAGTGCTCGCCTCCCAAGTGCTCACATTGTGCAGATGGTGGACAAGTTTCAACATGCCCAGAGTCTCCCGGCTTTCGAATTCTTAAGGTTGCTTGGCCTAACGCCTTCCTGCATTTTTCTGGTGACACAGGCCAGGCTGAGGATGAGATTCCTGCAATGGGTCCTCAAGATGCAGTGGTTGCAGTTCTCAGGCAAGATGTTGAATCCCGTTCAGATTCCACTCTGTCTCCCAGGATCTTCTGTGGTGGGCCAACGAAGGGAAGCTGATTAAGGGGGAGCTGTTTTGGCAACCATGGCCAGAGGTGACTGTGGTAATGGATGCTTCCCTCACGGGATGGGGTTCTCCTGCCGATGACTTGACCGCCAGCGGTCGTTGGTCTCCGTCAGAGTCCAAATTCCACATCAACTTGTTAGAGCTGAGGGCCATCAGGTTAGCCCTGAAGGCCTTTCTGCCATCTGTGCGGGGGAAGAATGTCCTGATCATGACGGACAACACAGTGGCCATGCATTACCTCAACAAAAAAGGGTGTGGGGGTTAGGGTCACTCCCGTTGTGCAGGGAGGCAATGCAGCTCTGGTTCTGGGAAATCCAGCAGGGAATTTCTATATCAGCAGTTCATCTGGCCGAAGAAGAAAATGAGGCGGCGGACGCTCTGAGCAGGCAGAGCACGGTCTCTCACGAGTGAGAGTTGGCTCAGGAAGTCCTTCAGGAGATCTTCACCCTTTGGGGAACCCCACAAGTGGATCTCTTCGACCACCAGTGCCAACCGGAAGTGCGAGAGATTCTGCTCAAGGGAATTTCCTCCAAGAGGAGCCTTAGGAGACGCTTTCGTAGTGGAGAGGTCATTCCCACTGCTGTACGCGTTTCCTCCAGTCCCCGTCATTCCTCAAGTATTACGCCGGTTACGGTTCCCACATGATCCTCATTGCTCTGGATTGGGCCAGGAGAGTGTGGTACCCGGACCTTCTAGAAATGTGTCCATCTGCCCTCCACATCGTCTTCCCTATCGAGAGCACCTGCTCTCGCGAGAGGTGGGGGGAGGTCTTGTTCTCCATCCAGAGGTCAGGACTCTCAACCATCACGCTTGGTATCTGAAAGGTTGAGGTATAAGGATTGGGACCTCCCAGATGACGTGATGGAGGTGTTGCTTTTGGCCTGGCGGCCAGCAACAAAACCCTTGTACCATTGGTGTAAGTTCTGTGACTGGTGTAGAGGACAACATTTTGATCGTTTTTCAGTGCTCCATTCCTATGGTTTTGTCTTTCTTTAGCCCACAGGGGCCTTCAAGTGGGTACCATTAAGGGTTACCTGGTGGCTCTGTCTATCTTTAAGCGCTCGTCTGAAGAATGTTCTTACTTCAAGATTCCTTTGATTTCTCAATATCTTAAAGGACTGACTAATGTATTCCCACCGTCCCCTTTCCAGGTGCAGATTTGGGATTTAAATTTGGTTTTGAAATTTCTCATGGGTGCTCCGTTTGAACCTTTGCACTCTTGTCCTTTTGAGATTATTGTCCTTCAAGACTGTGTTCTTAGTTGCGGTTACTTCCGCTCAGAGTGAGTGAATTGCAGGCACTTTCCTCTAAGCTGCCCTTTACTGTGGTGTTGTACTGCGGGTATGTCCTTCCTTTCTACCTAAGGTAGTATCTGAATTTCATTTGAGTCAGAAGGTGGTTCTCCCTTCTTTCTAGCCTCCTCCTCTAGGATGCAGGGTCAGATTGTAGGATATGCTGGACACAGATTGGGCCAGGCTGTTACCAACCAGACCTTGTCCAGGTGGATTATCCTCACCATTACGGAGTGTTAACGATTGGTGGTAAGGACCTTCCTGAAGGTTTGTGAGCTCATTCCACTAGGGGCGTGGCTATTTCCACTGCCCTCCAGCGGGGTGTTCCTATTAGGAATATTTGTGATGCCGCAAAATGGGCTTCGCTCCACACCTTTGTTAAACATTACTCCATGGTCAGGATAAGGCGGTTCTTTATTCCGCCATCTGGTTGGGTACTCTAAATTCTGTTCCCTCCTCCATTTCCTGGTACTGCTTTGGGAGTCTTGTCAAAGATGTGGAATAAGTTGGAGGGCACAATCCATTCAAAGAACAAGTTACTTACCAACTTAACGTTACTTAACGTTCTTTCATCTGGATGTTCCTCCAACGTATTCCACATCGCCGTCCCAGCCTGCCCCTCTGGAGAATTTCCTATGCGATTGCAGCTTACGTTTCCGCAAGGCTATGTGCAGTCAAGCAGGCATGAGACTGGTGACACACGTTCTGGGGGAAAAAAAACAAACTGAGGCTATGCGTGCTGTGCGTCCTATTTATAACATCCGGTGACGTCACCCTCGACGGAGGCCTCCGAGGGACATCAACCCGACGTCATCGACGCAGGACGCCCTCTGCCGAAAACGTTTCCGAAGTGCACAGCTGTGGACATTACATGTCAAAGATGTGGCATATGTTGGAGGATCATCCAGTCGAAAGAACGTCACCAGTTAGTAAGTAACTTGTTGTTCGTCAAACAGTAAAAAAGAAATGTCCCAGAAGGCTTAATGTAGGGGAGGGAGTCCAAGATTTAAGTCTTCTAAGACCCCTCACAGGGAAAGATCCCATAAGGGTAGGTCCCCACACAAGGGTAAAGACTTGCAGGAACAGGATTCCTTGTCTGCAGCCATAAAGAAAAAGGGCCAGCCTTCACCACAAGTCCGATTCACTCCTCAGGATCAGGTGTTTCGATTGGACCTTATGTCCATTCCTAGCTCTGCCCAATGGACATGTGAGGATATTGATGGGGTCATGAGAAGGATGACCTTCATGGCAAACTTTTTTTTAAAAGACCCCTAATTACTTGGGTTTTCAGTCCACCCCACCCACAACAGCGGCCTCAAGTTCTCAGGTCCCTGAGGCCCTGGCCACTGCTTCTGAACCCCCTTCAAATAGGGGCAAATCCATCGCAGCAAGACCCCCAGTCATTGACCTGTATGACCGGGACACTGAGGACCTCTATCAAACTCAAGAGGCCACAGACCCTTACTATGGTGATGATGATGAAGAGCCAGACATGTATAACATGGACTCTCCCGTCAACCAGGATCCTACTGTGGCTGATTCACCTATAGATAACCAGCCACCACTACAGAACGACATGCTCATCAAGGCAGCTGAGCACTGCTAGATAAAAATGCAGGAAACTCAACCAGATAGACTTTGTTGACAGCATTTTGAAGGATAAAAAGTATGTCACTCAGTTGATTCCCCTCCTGCAGTCTATTCTACGAAAGAAACAATCCTCGCTGGAAACACCTAACCAGACACGGGCAGTTAATCCCTGAATCGAGAAGCTCTCCCGACCTGCTCCATCAGACCCTCTCTTTCAGGGGACAGGTCAAACCTGACTCTTGTAGTTACAACAACAAGGAAGGGAGCAGGGAACACCCCTAGCCTCTTCTGAGGCACCTGCGGATAAGAAGAGTAAGAAGCTGTACACGATCGGGAGGAAAGTGGCCTCTTTGGCTGCCTTTCAGGCGAGGATAGCTAATAACACCACTCTTCTGGCGAGTTATAATTGCCATGAATGGGATGAGGTATCAGCTTTTTATCATCAGCCCCTGAACCCCTTAAGACACAATTGGCCCTTGTGGCTGCAGAAGGCAGGGCAGTTTCAAATATGCATGTTAAAGAGTAATCTGGACGCCACTGACCATGCGTTCAGGATTATTGCAGAGGGAACAATTATTAAACCTCATGCTTGGCTATGCCAGCTACACTTCTTAATATGCCCATTGAGCCCAACATACTCTTTGGAAACACAAACTTCTAAAGAGGAACTACGATAAACTAAAGTCATTGGGCCAGCTTACTAAAACCAACTGGCCAAAGAGGCAATAGTAATTTTCATCGCTCACGTGGACTAAATTCAGAGGGGTTCAGGCTACAATCAGAATCAGGGAACATCTTGGGGTAACAATCAAGGCCAAGCCTCACAAGGTTACCAGAGGGGGCAGCGCAGATCCCGCATCCGGGGGAGTCGTCCTTGTCTAGAGATGGTACCACACACACAAAACAGTGACTACTGGCTTCAGGTGCTCTCACATGGCTCTCCAGTAGGAGGGCATATTTCACCTAAGCATGGGAGGAAATCACCTCAGACAAATGGGTGGCAGTTATTTTGTGGAGGTAATGGAGCGACCCCGGAACCATCCTCCGCACCAGAAGACTCACTCGAAGGAAGACCACTGTACACTTCGAGGAAATCGCAACGCTGTTCCAAAGAAACGCCATAGAAATCGTCCCTGCCAACCAGGTAAACAATGGTATTTATTCAACCTACTTCCTTGTGCCAAAGAAAGATCTAACAATGCGCTCAGTATTAGATTTTGGCCCTGCAAACAAATGTCAAGCCACAAAAGTTCTGCATGATTACGCTACAAGAAGTAATCCCTATGCTAAAGCGGGGGGAATTACATGGCAACATTGGATATGAAAGATGCTTATTTTCATATTTCAATGTTCCCAGTACACAGAAGATTCTCGCGGTTCAAGATAGCAAACCAGCCCCACCAATTCAATGTGCTACCTTCGAAATAGCATCCTCACCAAGGGTATTCACAAAGGTACTGGGGGTGGTGGCAGCGCACCTGCACACGGAAGCAATCCTAGTGTAGCCTTACCTGGACGACTGGCTGATTACAGGGGAGACTCCCCAAATTTGCAGGCAAAACATTCAAAGAATTAACAACCTTCTTTCAGTTGGGCTTCTCCATAAACGAGAAAGAAATCAAGCCTATTGCTGAGCACAACCAAACAGTTCCTCTGAGCTGTAATAAACTCAGAAGAGGGGTTGGTCCTTCCTTCAGAGGAAAGAATCCAAAACATGTTACAGCAAATATCTCATTATCAAGCCGGCCGTCAGATAAGTGCACGCAATGCTATGCGTTTGCTAGGCATGATGGCATCTTGCATTTACCTGGTACCACACGCGCGCCTGAGACTCAGGCGTGGTTGGCGAAACAGTGGTCTCAGGCAAGCGGTCAGTGGGACGATCATCTAGTGGTCGTTTCGCCAACACTAATACAAAACCTTCGCTGGTGGAAAAGAGAAAATCTGTTGAAGGGAAAACCCTTCCACAGTCCATAAGTGCAAGCGATTGTCACAACAGATGCCTCACTCGCCGGGGCTGGAACTACTGGCGGTGTTCCAGGTCCTTCAGGCATTTGAGATACACTGAGCAAGCCAGTCTGTGCAAGTCCTCACCGACAGCACTACAGCGATGTTCTACATCAACAAACAGGGGGGGGCATAAGATCTCCAAATCTGTCCATGCTAGCGCAACAAATTTGGAAATGGGCACTCAAAAGGGAAATGGCATGTTCCAGTTGAATTCAAATCTCTGGCAGACTCATTGAGCAGAGATCCCCTAACAAAGGCACATGAATGGCAACTAGAGACAAGGGTCGTAGAGCACCTCTTCTCTCAGTGGGGTTTCCCCACAATAGACTTGTTCGCTACAAGAGAAAACAGTCAATGCCCAGCCTTCACGTCCAGGTTCCCCCAGCCAGGCTCCAAGGGGAACGCCCTATGGATGAGCTGGTCAGGGAAATTAAGTTATGCATTCCCCCCACTCCGCCCGATTCCTTTCATGAACAAGGTGGTGAGCAAAATCCACAAGGAACAAGTGATGCTCATCCTAGTTTCTCCTATGTGGGCAAGACAACCTTGATATCCACATCTACGCAAACTGGTGATGTGCAATCCCTTCAAGCTCCCGTGCGTGACCAATCTACTCACTCAGCACGGAGGATTAACAGTGCATGCTCAACCTCACTCAATGAACTTGGCAGCATGGCTCCTGAAGTCAGAGTTCGAACATCTTAACCTACCACAGAGGTGTATGGCTATCCTGAAGGAAGCACGAAAGGCTTATACTAGACACTGTCATTTTGACAAGTGGAGGAGATTTGTAATTTGGTGCCCGTCTAAACAAATGAGCCCCATAACATGTACCCCATCCCACATTCTAAATTATATGCTCCACTTGGTAGACTAGGGTTAGTATTCAACCCTTTAAAGGTCCACCTGGCGGCCTTGTCAGCCTACACCACCTCCCACAGTAAAGTATCATGGTAGAAGGTGCCGGTCATCAAGCCTTTCATGGAGGTGGTGAAGAGACTTCACCCTCCAGTTTCAATCCCTGCCGCCAGGACGGGATCTCGTTAAGCTCATGGGACCACCTTTCGAGCCGATGCACAAGTCAAGTCTTAAACACCTGACTTAGAAGACTGCCTTCTTAGTGGCTATTACTTCCATAAGAATAGTTAGTGAATTACAAGCATTGTCAGTGCAGGATCCTTTCTTTGTCATACACAAGGACAAACTGGTTTTACATACTCATCCTAGGTTCTCGCCTAAGTTCATCTCAAAATTTCATGTGAACCAGTCCATTGAGCTTCTGGCTTTCTTCCAGAACCCAAAAAGCTCAGCTGAGGTAAAACTCTATACACTAGATGTAAGGAGGCAGTCCTTTACTATGTAAACAAGACCAGACCGCTAAGGAAAACAGACCAACTGTTTGTCTCCGTAGCCCCAGGCAGAAAATGAGGTCGCATTTCCAAGAATGCCATCTCCAGATGGATAGTCAGGTGCATACAACTGTGCTATTCCCTGTCGGACAAGACACTTTCACGCCAAGAGCTCACTCCACAAAGAGCACAGGAGCTACTCTGGCATTCATTTCAAATGCCCCTCTAGACCGCATTTGCAAAGCAGCTCCAAAGACCTCAGTACACACTTTCACTCAGCACTACTGCATTGGCATGCATTCCAAGACAGTTACACAGGTGGGACAAGCGGTTCTAAGACATCTGCTTGCCCATGAACCTTCTCACAACCCGCCATCTTCTCCTAAAACTGCTCGCTAATCTATGCACAGCATGTGATCTAAGCAGATTCCACAAGCCTCAGAAGAGATACATTACTCACAATAATCGTATTTCTGATTATTGTATCTGCTTAGATTTACATGCGCCCACCCTTCCTCCCCTCGATGAGAAGCACATGGATGCTTTTGAGCTTGTCTGGTGCATATCTGCTTGTATACATCTGTACTCAAGCTGCACTTCATGCTTCCTCATGTCAGAAAAATAACAATCTGAGGGACCTCGAAGCATGAAGGACCATGGGTACAGTGCACGTCACACTATGGATAGTATTACTAGCATGCCCTGTCGACGTCCCTTTTTGAATTAAAAAAAAAACTGTAATACTCTGCAGCTTCCACTAGATGTCGACCTACGCACAGCATGTGAATCTAAGCAGATGCAAGCATCAAAAATACGATTACGGTGAGTAATGTATCCAAATGTCAGTTTTTAAAATGCTTTTAACTTCGAGGATTTTGCACAATTAGCATTTATTATGCTTTATACTATGCTTTACATCTAACCGATTTGTGAGTGTGATTGACTTTTGGGGTGTTAGTTGGTAATGCTTGATATGGTATTTCTCCAAAGTGATATGGTATTTCATCTGTGTTTTACACTTGTTGGTTATATGTGTTTAGATCTACCTAGCATTTTGCCAAATGTGGTTATGAAAGTTACTGGTGTGTGCATTTTTATGTAAGTTGTTAAATGGCTGTTAGATTTTGGAAGGGATTATGTCATGAGTTTGACTTTCTCCTTGGGGCTAAATCTTAGGGCAGCACTTGTATTGTGGGAAATTGTAGGGTTAGCTCATTCATGGCTTCGGCAGATGTTGACCACGTCCTCCTACTTGAAAGGACACATTGAAGGTTTACGCTGTATTCAGATCTGAGGTATTTGGTCTAGGCATGTACGTAGATTGAGCCCTTGCTCTGCATATTTGTTGGGTTGTTTGTGTTGATTCTAAAGTTCGTGGCCTGTTTAGGATGGGGGAGCTGGTTCAGTTCTTTTCAGTGGTTTGACACTGCTCTGATGTTACATCTCACCTTCTACTTGTATGTCTTTCCTTGGTTGCTCCCTCAATGTTTCAGGAGGAATGGTGAGGAGATGTGTGTAGTTGGAGTCTGGCTTGAGTGTGATGTCTGGTGTTTTGTGGAAGGTCCTTTCCTGTAAGTTATTCATCCCTGCTGTTTGCTAGATTGTCTGAGGGGGTAGTATGTATTTTGAGTTTGTGCGGTATGACCCGTTGTTGGAGTTATGTCTCTGACGTTTGCAGTTAGTGCTCGAGAGTAGCAGGCTTGAGACCTGGTGTGGCAGTCTAGGTGGAAGGAGTGTGGTTTCCTGTGTTGGTTTATGGTTAGCTAAGTTTGGTTGCCTACGGTCTGGCAGATGGTGCTCGGGTGTGGCAGACCTGTGACGCCAGGGTGGCAGCGTTGAGTTTAAGGAGCTATGTTTGTTAATGTTGGTTGCAGAAGTTGTTAAAGAAATTCGGGTGTGCTGTGGATGATGCGATTAGAAATCTGGTGTGCCGATCTCAACCTGCAGTGTACAGGGGCAGTGGGAGTCTTTTGTTTTACCTTTGTTGTCGTTGTTGAAGGTTTGGAGGTGTGTGGCTTTTGCTTTCTGGCTGACTCAGCTGTGATATCAGTTTAATAATGTTGTGCGAGTGAAAAGAATGTTTGAATGCAAAAGAGGTTCCACACACAGGCAGTTGGAACTGAGAGGCTGGGTCGTGGGAGCCTGTAGCCCTTTACTCTAATGTATACCTGTACTGTTCCTGCCCTCTTGTAGCCTGCACCTAAAAAAGGAACTTCTTAAGGACTTAACTGCTGACTCCAGAGTATCTCTTCATAACTACTAGCTAACCAACAATCAAACTCTGATTTTGCCTGTAGAAGGTAAACGTTACTTACCAGTGATCGTATTCCTGCAGATTAATCTGTTTTACAGTCTTTTGCACTCATTTCAACTTCTCCGTTCTGAACAGGGAAAATAAAAATCAAATCTATCAGATGGTGCAATACATATAGGTGAAATACTTGTACATTTATTTGGGAAATGTTTACAGACGAAGTGACAAAATACAATGGTTGCAAATAATGTCAATTCACTTCATAAGCATGGGATCACAAAGGCAAAAACAATGATGAGGATGTCCGCTGTCGAAGCATTGTGGGTAGCACATTCTACAGAGTGCCTATTAAGGGAAAACCTGTAACTCCTAAGCTAACTCAAAAACAAATTACAATTAAGGCTCTCTGTTTTTACCTTTACTGGTACACATAAATGCAGACCGAAATTACTTTGGTCCGTGTCAGTATTTCTTTACAAAAATTGGAAAAGTAGGTTTCCTTATCTTTTTTTTTTTTCTGTCGATCATTCAGTGCAGGCCAATGGCTGAGCATAACGAAAACCTGCAAAATATACATGAGGTTATTTTCCTTTACAGCAATTGAAATGGCTGTGATATCTGCAGTAAAAATGTGTGTTTTAAGAGTTCAGTTTGGAGTTCCAGTATGGGTTTTGTTGTTGTTGCATGTTTATGTTCTGCTGAACGAGACAAAAATTGAGATTATTTTGTTATTTTTCAGTCCAGCTGCAATCCTAGTTTACATGAAAACAATTAAATGCTGTCTGTTGAAAGTGTTGCTGTTTGTTATAAGGGTGTAAATGAAACTGGCTTTGATTTGAGATGTACAATTCTTTGTGTATGTACCATTGCTGTTAAACTGGGAACCCAGTTGTATTAAAGGGGTAAATTGCCTTGGTCCTCAGTAGTACCGTGTCACCTAACTGGCATTCAAACTGTCAATTTTTCATTGCATAAATGTGGAGATATGCTAGTTTCAATGTTTTTCTTTTACAGATAATTTGTTTTAATTGGATTTTGATTTGTAACACGCACCAAGCAAAATAAAATGCATTTAGGCGCAGATCTTAATAATGTACTTTGCATTTTAATCCATGGGTCCCAAGGGTAGAAGTCATTGGAACACATATGTTTTAAGAGCGTTCGTGAACTGTATTAGTGAAGGTTTATTTCTCACAACCAGGGGAAGTGAATTCCAAAGTCGTTTGCCGTACACAGAGAATCGTAGACACAGCAAGACAAGTGAACCACAAGTAGTTTTCTATCCTCAGATCGAAATGATCCAATGGGATAATAGCAGGAAATCCTATTTACTAAGTAAAGGGTGCAAACCTATATAAGCATTTGTAAACTAATCATGAAATTGATCCACTGCTAGCCAATGTAGGGAGCGACAGAGTAGTCAATGCTCCCGACAGCTGCATTTTGAGCTACTTGCAGTCACTGTAGCTGGTATTTTGGAATACCTGCAAGATCAGCATTGGCATAATCCAACTTTGAGTTTACCAATCCGCCTACTACGACTGGCACATCAGACAGAGCAAGGTAGGAAAGGGCTGTTCGCAGTAATTAATGAGTGTAATGTACTGATCGAAATGTAGCTCCAACCTGGTAGTCACACCCCAAGTTGGACTGCCAGTAACATCTAAGACTTTTTACTTTGGGGCGACGGTAGTAAGTTGGCCGAATAGAGAAGGAGAGGGGTAGTGGTAGCACCATATTTGGACAAACATTTAGGACCCAGCAGCATGATTTCCGTTTTCATGGGATTGAGTTGTAATTTATTTAAGGTCATCCATCTTGCAATCTCTTCTGCGCATTCCAAGATGTTTGCAAAAGAAGCGTTTTTAATGCGCAGATAGATCTGCATACGAGTGATATGACAACTTAAATTTAACCAGAATACTCATCAGAGGCTGCATGCAGTTGTTAAATAGAATGGGAGCTAGAGAGAATCCCCGTGGAACTCCACACAGCACTGGGACATCCTCAGACACGTTATTGCCAAATTTAACACATTGGTTTCATTAATTCCTGGTGAAGCATTACCAGTCAAGTGCTTGGTCTGATACGCCCACCACTGAAATAAGTCTGGATAACATATCAAAATACACTATCAAATGCAGCAGAAAGTTCTAGCATAATCAACACTCATTGTCCCCTCATCAGCATTTCTTAGCACATCATCATCATACTGCAACTAGGGCTGTCTCGGTTCTGTGCAGAGGGTGGAAACCGATTGATAGATATCCAGAATATGTTTCTCTGTGAGACTGTAGTTGCGGCGTTGCCACTTTATCCCATAATCTTAGCTGCTTGGCAGCCCAGCCAACGGTCGATAATTCTGACATGTCTCTGGGTCTAGTGTTTTCTTTAGCATTGGTGTCAAAGTAGTAATTTCTAAATTGGGTGGTACATAACCCTTGCCTAAAGAGTGATTGACGAAAGCCGTCAAACTCTCAGGTGTAATGCCTTATTCCTGCCCACATAAGCGGGAACCGGATCAAAGGATTGTACAGCAAGTTTGAGCCTCAGGAGTAGTTCATATATAATAATTGATGATACTTTGGAAAACTCTATTTTGGCGTAATCCTCCCACACACCAAGGACATTGACAAAGGGCTTTTTGATTAATTTTCTGTTCAATATTTTCTATCTTTCGTAGGAAGAAAGTATTAAACTTGTCTGCCAGTGCCTTGGAGGGCGCCAAGATGGTAGTAATACTTGAGGTAACAAAATGTCTGTCTGAGAACAGTTCTGTTTAGTGCTAGTGGGATATTTTTTTGAATTGAATAGGATTTGGCTGAGAAAATTGCCTTTTTGTAGGTTTTCAATGTGTCTTTAGCATCCATTTTGTCCTCATCTCCATATTTCTCCAGCATGGGGTCTGGCATGGATTCACATGCTCATGAATATTCCCTGTCAGGCCGGGAATCCTTGTTAAAAGAAAAAACAGTTTCACTTACAAACGGTCTTTCTCCTATAAACCAATCACTGAGCTCTTGGTCTTACTGCCCCCAGTCAATAACTGCCCTCTCCCTAAGCCCCTCCTCTGGCAGCCATCTTCAGATTTTTACCGCACGTTCAAGTTTTGGGCGTCCTAGTCCTAGTTTTTCTCCGTAGAATTTGTGTTTGTATTTTCGAGTTTATTCATAAAAAAATTCCAATTTCTGTCTGTGTGCTCTTTTGGGCTTTGACCCGCAAGCAGGGATCCATTTGGCGCCTATCGTCACCCCCAAATAGTCGAGTTTTCATCGAAGATTCCGGTAGGCCATCAGGCCTACGCCGGACCATGTCTGAAAAGGACAGAGGTTCTCTCTTCAAACTCTGCTCCAGCTGTGGCCTTAGGAACGTGTTTGTGGAGGACAAACACTCCCAGAGCCTCTATTGTCTCCATCCAGAACACAGGGAGGCGGATTGCGAGATTTGCTTGGGATTCACCAAACGCACAATGAAGGATCAGCATAGCAGATTGGCCGCGTGGCTCAACGCCAAGACCTGTGCTCCGGGCAGCAAGCAGGGGCATGAGTCACCTAGGACCAGCGAGTCGGTTTCCGTCTGGGTCACTGCGCAAGCGGGTCCCACAACAAGCAGGGCACTATCTACATCTACATCAGCATCTGCTTCCATCTCAAGCCATTGCTCCAGCTCCTCCTCAAAGAGGAAGTTGGATAATCCCGGAAAACTGCAGGAGAAGCCGGAGAAGGCCAAGGCGCAGAGTAAGGTGACTGACCTGCCCTTGAAGGCCCAGGGGGCCCAGGAGAAATCATCCTAGTCAATCAAGCTGGTGGCAGCCGCCCTCTTGAAGCCGAAAGGGGCTGACCTGGTCCAGGAGACCCCGGCTATGCCCATAGTGGCACTTGCTCCCAGGCGGGAGGCTTCAGCCTAGCCGGTGGAGAAGACACAGTGGAAGATGCCAGCCCTGAGCCCGGCTATGCCCCCTCTGGATGCAAAGAAGCAGGGGGCAGTGGAGGCCTCTACGATGCTCCAAGGTACGGATACGTGGTCGTGGGGGAATGACGTCGTAATGATGACTGAGAGCCGACGACTTCGACAAAGACTTGGGTGCTGGGCCCAGCAGCCCTTCTCCCCCCACACCCCCTCCACCTCCTAGAGATGTGTCGCTGGACATCCTGTCCATTCTCCCGACACTAGTGTCGGAGATACAGAAGAGGAAGAAGATACCGACAGCATCCCCGGCACCGGGCCCACCGCTGGCGAAGAAGAGGAAGCGGCAAGCCACACCACCTCATCAACTGCCTCACATACCCTCCTCTCCCCCTCTCCACGGATAAGGGGACAGATACAGCGACAACGGATACGGATGACAGCGTGTGCACACCACAGAGTCTCCACCTGACAAAGTGGGTTCATTCCACTCCATGGTCTCACCCGCGTCGGAGCTCTTCCAGCTGACACCAGAAGAGACCAAAAAGGAATGATTCCTGTGCCAGCGCCGAGAGGCAAAAAGAAAGACCATTCTGGCAGTGCCTCTCCTCGAGGACGTTTGGTATGAAGGCCTGGTGCTGAAGAATCCTGCCTCATCCCCAGCGAAAAGAGACCGGCTGGAGAAGTACAGGTGCCAGAGTCTGCACCCAAGTGCCTGCAATCGCAGCCTTCCCCAGACTCGGTTGTCTCGGCGGCTCTGAGGAAGAAATCCTCAAATCCATCGCCAGCCTCTGTTCCTCCAGACAGCGAGGGGAAGAAGTTGGACGCCATGGGCTGAAAGGTGATTTACTCGGTGGCAACAACGGTCTAGGTGGCAAACCCGTTGCGATCCTGGCCAGGTATGACAGGGAACTGTGGTACAACATGGCCCATTGCTGGAATTCCTCCCCGACAAGTGGATTAGGCTCTGTAGATCTTCCAGGAGGGTGATGTGGCATCGGACCATGCCATCTCCGTGACCCTGGACATCGCGAACACAGGGTTCCGCCAGATGGGGAAAGGGATGTGCCTCTGTTGTTGTGGCTGGCTAAAACCACCAACTTTCGGCAGGCAGTTCAGACAAGGGCCCTGGACATGCCGTTCGGGGACAAGCAAGCCATCAAGACCGACATTGAGATGGCCCGGGCCATAGGCACGCTTCAGCACCATCGCTCTTCTTTTCGTGCCTCAAGAGACAAATCCGGAAGATCATCAAAGGGTTCATCGTCCTCTTACGGTTAAACCCCCCCATTACAAAACCCAGGAGGCCTATAGAGGTCGTTCCAAGGCTTTTGGGGGTGGCAGCCGTTGCGCCCAAGGCGGCATGCTGGCCCCGAAGCAGGACTGAACCGCCTTGGTCATCTGACACCCACCTATGAACCCCAGTGGGAGGCCAGCTTGCGGGCTTAGTCAGCGAGTGGAACATCTCCACCAACCGCTGGTTGCTGGACGCTCTCGCCCACGATCCCACTCTAGAATTCCAGCAGAAGTGTCTGTGGATACCACCGGTGGCCCAGCAGGAGAAGCACATCCCTCAGCTCCTGCAGGAGGTACGGGCCATACTAAGAAAAGGGGCGATGGAGCGCGTTCCAAAGCGACTCCGGGGTATCAGAGTTTACTCCAGATACTAATTAGTAAGAAAGAAGACCGGGGGCTGGAGGCCCATTCTCAGCCTGCAGCGACTTACACGTTCCTCAAGTCCCAGAAATTCAGTGTGGTAACTTTGCAACATGTGCTCAGCTAACTCGAGCAAGGGCACTTCCTAACGGCACTGGATCTGGAGGAAGCTTTCTTCCATGTCCCCATTCATGAGAAGCATCAGCAGTTCCTGCGCTTCGTTTACGGGGAAAACACTACCAATTCAAGGCCCTTCCCTTTGGACTGAAGTTTGGGGCCCAGTGACTGCCCATCTACTTCTGCGAGGGATTCATGTGTATCCGTACCTCGACATCGGGCTCATCAGGGCCAAGGCAAGGGAAATCGCTGTCGACCACACGGACAGGACCATCCTGCTGCTGACCGGTCTGGGATTCTCTGTGACTTATCCGAAGTCCTGCTGGATTCCATCGCAGGACGCTCTGTTCCTGGGGGCCAGGCTCAACGCGGTCTCCTGCCTAGCGGCCCCCTTGGTACAAAAGATCGTGGCCATTTTGGGCAAGGTACAATGGCTATTGGCACTAAAGATCTCCACGGTGTGAGCCATCAAGTCATTGCTCTGCATGATGATGTTGTGTATCTACCTGATCAGGCTCTGCAGATAGTGGATGTGTGTAATATTTTTATCCACACCACTGCGCCACACTGCACCCCTTTGCCAATGGGGAAAGAAAACTGTCAAAAATGGAGGCAATAACCCCTGTGCGCACTGAATCTGCTAAATTGCGCATTGTCCATAACCACCAAAGAACTGCACACCCCGCCACATACACAGACAAAGTGGTGTAAAAGCAGGAATCACTGCTGTCATCTGTCACTTGGAACAACCTAAAGAAGGGCTAAATTCCGAAAATCCCCTTAAACACAGCTCTCTAATAAATGGCACCTTTCAAAGTGCTGTTCTGGTGCTAAATTCTGTCATCTTTCCAGTGAATTATTGAAATGAAAAGGGTGCTGAAACCAGGGATTCTCCAGGCAGTCGGAGGAATCCAGGCATCACTGCCTGACAGCTGCCTAAAGAAATTGGCTGTTAAACCCAGCTTAAATTGAATTTCTTTGTCCTGAAAAATTACAAAATCCACTATTTCAAGCATGTTTGAGAAGGCCTAGTTATTTTAAAATGTTTAAATCCTTATATAAACTATGCTTATATTTTATATGGGAAATGAAGACTTTAATGTCAAGGAGCCCAGTCAATCCACAATGTAATTATGATCTGACAGCTTGGCCTGGGAAAACTGACATCTCTGCTTAACACTTCCTTGAGAACAAGAAGGCTAATGGCTGTTAAGGGTACCCGCATAATCCCAACAAGCCACACAATGGGGCCACATTAGACATTTGTCTGCTTGCTAACCAAAGAACAAAGGACATGCATTGTCCTCTGTAAGGAGGACAGGATGTGGAGGAGGTTTCTCAGTGAGCTTCAAAAGACTGGACAGCTGCTGCCTGAAAGGGGGAGGTTACCCAGGAGGACCTTGCTGTGAAATTCTTATTTTGATTAAAAAATGAACATGAGGGAGAAATCTGAAACTTGGTCGACCTTAAACTAATTTCAGCCTTGTGATTTGAAGACATTGAGGAAACTCGCACCATGTAAGGAACCAAAGTTATGAAAAATGTTTAATTGTGGCAAAACTATTAATGTTACAAACTTACAATTGTAGGTACACAATCCACTGATAAGCGCCCAGAGATGTATCAAATTAGAAATGATTAATCCAAAGTGGTATGGGTAAAATTGATAAAAATGTGTACAATTTTATGAGGGTACATAATGATAGAAATGTACATTTGCGCAAAAGTATGTTTTGGGTAAAAATCCAGGTGGGAGTCCCTAAATCCTGTCATAAGGCGACAGCTCTGTTTAGACCGCCAACCAGGACAAAGCACACGCCAGTAGCCACTCACAGACATAGGGGGTGTGTTTTGAAGTTCTGCCCACACCATAAACTGGGGGTCGGCATTTTTAATGTATAAATATAGAAGTTTCACTACACAAAACGCTCTGCTTCCAGAACCCATCCAGATGTCCGCGCAGCACCTAATTCCAGAACGCTTCAATTTATAGCTGACTCCAGAATTCTTTGAAAGATTCAGATTTCTTTGCAGAATCCAGACTCTAGCATTGCAAAATTATTGCTAGCCTGACCCAATTGCAAACATCCCAAACTTGAAGGGATTTGATTCTGATTCAGCTTGGCTTGCTACCACTAAGGCTTGCCCGCTGGAAACTTGCATCCAGGCTATCTACCGTGTCCAGAAACCAGAAGGGGCCCTTCCAAATCCAGGCTGAGGTGCAATCCAGTTGACCAGAACCGCCTTGCTGATCCAATTCCGATAGGAGCCCTGCTGCCGGTAGACCAGATCCAATTCATTGAGCAGAGCTGACAGTCCAATTTAATAACTTCTTCTGTAAGTATTAACAGGAAGAACAGTGGCCCATAGTATATCTGCATTGTATCACCCCTATCTCAACCCATCCCATCTTTAATTCAGAACTCCAGTATTGTTAGAATCCTTCTTGCGCTGATTGTCTCACTTGTGTTCCAAAACCATACCTCCCTAGTGATTTTGAATAACTAAAGTAAATTCCAGGAAGAAGTAGAGTATGCACAACAGGACGGGGTATGCTGATCACGTGACTGTAAGATCCATCTATGGCATTCTCTTTTTCGTAGTCATAATATAGTGTAATCAAACCCATCTGTCATTTTCAAAAGCCCATTTCTGTTTTCATTTTCGTGCCTATTTTGAGAAGGGTGTGATATGAGTGGTATATCATTCAGAATATTGAACTTACAGACAAAAATAAATAAGGGTTTCATTTGCGCACTACGTGCTAGACGAGACTTAGGTGTGGGCCTGATTGAAATCCCTTACAGCTGTGACCCCTCCATGAATTCCTGGACGCCCGGTGGATCAAGGGGTCCGGAAGCTTCAAGGACAGGATTGTTCTCGATAAGGAGTTCCGTCGAGCAATAAGGTGGTGGGGCGTGGGCTCCAACATCACCGGTGGCACAGACTTCCAGAGCGCCCTGTACCAGGGTACCAGGAGACTGTCACCACGGACGCTTCCCTGGAGGGCTGAGGATCCCACTCCGGACGTCTCCACACCAATGTCCTGGAATTGGGGGCAGTGTTCTGGGCCCTCAAGCCATTTCTTCTGTCCCTCAAGGGAAAAATGGCGAGGGTCTTTATGAACAATACCACCACAATGTTCTACATCAGGAAGCGGGCGGGCTCCAGATCCCCAGCGCTCTCCAGAGAGCTGCAGGGCTTGTGGCACTGGGTCGTCGCCCAGGGGATGTTTCTCATTCCTTTTAACCTGGTGGGAGTAAAGAACACTGTCGCTGACTCTCTCAGCCAGGAGCTATGCTCTATCCACGAGTGGGCGCTTCGGCAGTATCAAGTGGACAACCTCTTCCTCAGCTGGGGCAGGCCACAGATCGACCTGTTTGCGACGGCGGCGAACTCGAAGTGCCAGAGGTCTGCCAGCAGGTTCCGTCAGCCGGGGAGCATGGGGGACGTGTTCGCCTGTTCCTGTATGCATTCCCCTAAACATAGGAATGTACCCTTACTAATAGTTCTTCTTTTAAAAAAGTGAACACAGACAAATTGGGATGAACAGATATCTGATTCTATAAATCTGTCAACTAACTTTAACAAAGTAAAGTTTCCATAATACGGAAATGCTAAGACTAAATCAACCGCAATTCAGGAATTTCCACTCATAGAGTGTACTTGCTGTATGTTTCAAAGGCTAGCATTTAAATGGTAATAACAGTGGTTAACAAGTAAATAAACACTATGAATAGGAAGAAGAGAATCAACTCTAAATTCAAAAATGATTTAAATCATATTTTTTTAGCAAACCGTATAACAAAAAGTCAATGTGCTTACAATCTCAACCAAGGGCATGGAAGAAAATAAATACATCCACATGGTACATGCAGTGAAGAATTCAAAAGGTACAAAGGAATACTGTGAGACAAACATATGGCAAAAGCAGAAACAGTGAGCAAGAGAACAATGTAATTTAGTTAATTCACTAAAAAAACATACGTATCAAATGATGGGATGCAAAAAGAAACAGATGCCTGATAGTAGTTCAATAGATATTTAGCATCATGGCTCCCAAAAGTGGGGGCTTTTTTTTAGTAGTCCCTCATGTAATTGTTTCTGTGCAAAGCAATTAATGCTGCAGGGTCTTTAGGTATAAGATATCATTTATTCTTCCCAACGTGAAGGTTGATTGTTGGAACAAAAGAATGGGTTCCACGGGGCAGGGATGTGTGTGTTCAGTTTGGTTCCCCGTCTTCTACACGTTTCGGCGGTAGTCGATTGAAATAGGTCCGCCTTCATCAGGGCTCCTATTGGGGGACCCTGTGGAGAATATATGATAACAAGTGAGTGGGGTAAGGATGTGGGTGCCCGTGGTAGTAGGGCATTGGTATACTCATTAAAAACTCTCAGCACCGGTCGGGAGGCTTACCTGCCGGTGCTTCTAACCCCAAGTGCTCAGGGACAGGCCACAAGGAGATAGATGCCAGGCAACAGAAGCAGTCGCGTAAATGGCCACTAGGGTGTTTTAGTCAAAATCACCATCTGGGTATTTTCTATAAAGAAAAATTAGCGAAAAAGGAGGCTTATTTAGATAGAGTTCTAAGGCCTTATATTATGCTGTTCATATATTGATACTGTGTATCAAGTGGTATACAGTTCAATGGGAAACATTGCAACGAGGTCTATTTGTACCTGGTTTGGATACAATATCACTGCTTCGGTGTAGTCCAATTCTTTTGATGACAGGTAAACATAGTGAAACGATGCTGACTGGTAAATGGTTTCTGAGAAGACGAGAACAAAGGCAAAAATGCCTAAACCTCGTTTTGCAGTGAGGTTGAAAGTGTAGTGCAGCAAAGAAAATGAAATTTCTTTGCACGCCATTGCCGTGACTACTACGAGTCAGTCAACTCAAATTGTGTAGGATGATCTGTCACCCCTGCATTGCTGTGTCAGATTTGGTACCCAGACATTCACAGCCTGGTCGACATCCAATCCAGTCAAACTACCAAGGATCGTAGACCTGCTTGCCAGAGAAGGAGGCGCAATCCTGCACCATGACCCAGGATCGCTAAACCCGATGGCTTAGCTCCTGCAGCCTTAGACTTTGGTGGGTATGAGCTACCGGCAGACTGCAGGAAAGTCCTTGCCAGAGCCAGAGCATAGTCGACTCTTAAGTGCTACGGGCACAAGTGGAAGTGTTGAGCCAATGACCACACCAGCAAGGCTTATAGGTTGGTTTATTGGCATAGATCAAGACCGGTATTTAAGACCCCCAACCCATACAGCAGCTCCAACCAACTGATCAGCTTTGAACAACAACATCAAAGTTCTAATATAGGAATGCTCTGACCTCATAGGCTCAGGAGCCTAGACCATAACATTCTACAATGAATAGCAAATACACTATACATACATTAGGCATTCACATAACACACCCCCTCCCTTAATTAAAAAAAAACTACATACTACATAAATTTTTACAAAAACATTCCTAGAAAATCTGCAACATAACGAAACAGTACATATATACTTTTTACTTCTTCAGTTTTGCTACTCTGGACATGTTCCACACTTGCCCACTCTCCAATCTCACAGCGTTTTCAAAGACCTGAGTGACTCTTACCGGATCTGAGTATAACGGATCCCCCTTTTTGGGTATCACAGCTCTCCTTATCCTAATGAGATCTCCCACCTCAACCAATGTTCTTTTTCTTGGAAATCTTTCGTTCACTCTTCTCACCCACTTATCCTTTCGGTCATTCATCCTCTTTCTTACATCATCTGCAACAATATCAGATTCTCTCGCCCTCCCTAACCAGGCGGGTGACAACAACGTATTACCCTTGCGACCTCTCATAAGTTCGAAAGGGCTAGCGCCAGTTTCAACACATGGCGCCATTCGCAAAGCGTATAATCGTTCCTTCACAGCCACTTTCTTATCGAGGCCACAGGCATTTGACCCTCTGATAGCCTCCATTATGGATCGGTTTACCCTTTCAATCATACCGTTTCCCTGTGGATAATATAGAGCAGACCTTTTGTGCTTTATACCACACTTTGCCAAATATTCTTCAAACAATTTCCCAGCAAATTGTGGGCCATTATCCGTGAGTACACTCCTGCGCAATCCTTCTCTCTCAATTATCCCAGACAGAAACTCCACAACATGCTGACACGTTACATCTCTCAGTATTATAAATTCTGTCCATCTAGAGAATGTGTCTACTAAAGCCAGGATAAATCTTCCTCGCCCCATTCCCATAGCGACTGGTCCTAATATATCAATGGCAACATCTTGCCACACTCCCATGGGTGCTCGGACCTTTCTCATCGGCTGTGATACCGCCATCAGATTCTTCCCCGACTTGATACAATCAGCACATCCTCCCACCATTCTCTCAATATCGCGCTCCAAACCAGGCCACCAGTAATCAGCTTTGATTATTTCTTTAGTTTTGTACATACCTATATGTCCTTGATGTGCAGTCTTTACTAGTCTTTCCCTCAGACAATGCGGAACAATTAATTCATCCCACCGATAGACCAGACCCTCCTTCACCGACAGCTCATACCTTACTTCCCATAAGCCTCTTTCCTCCCCAGACAACAGTCTTTTTTCCGGCCACCCCAGACAACAGTCTTTTTTCCGGCCACTCCTCCCTGACAAAACTCACAATCCTTTTCCACATCTCGTCCGACTCCAATATCTGTGTCCATTCATCCTTTTGTATGATTCCCTCTGCAGTCGCAAAAACCATATCATCCATTTCAACACATTTCACTCTCTCTTCTTCATTACTCTCTTCAGTTCTCACTCTGGACACATGATCAGCCTGTACATTGCTTTTACCTGAAAAAACTTCTATTACAAATTTGTGACATTGTAGCCTAGTCACCCAACAGGCAACTCTCCTTGACACCTTATCAAGGCCCTTTGTTTCAAATATGGCTTTCAATGGTTTATGATCAGTTCTTAGAGTAAATTCGTGTCCCCACACACAGTTTCTGAGTTTTTCTATGCCCCAATGACATGCCAGGGCTTCTTTCTCCAAGACAGAGTAATTAAGTTCCGCATCCTTCAACATGCGGGAAGCATGTAATACAATTTCTTCACTTCCATCTGCCACCACTTGTGACATCACCACCCCTATGCCAGTATCACTGGCATCTACAGCTAAAATTGTTCTCCTTCTAGTGTCATACATCCCCAATGGCTTTGCCATGTCAATCTTTTGTTTAATGACATTGAATTCGCGCTCACATTCCTCACTCCACAAAAACTCTGCTCCCTTCTTCAAAATAGCCCTCAAGGCCGTTATACTATCAGCATAATTTTCCACAAACCTATGGTAAAATTCAATTGTTCCCAGGAACAATCTCAATTCCGCTTTATTCTTGGGTGATTGCATTCTCACAGTACCATCCACCAGATCTCTTTTCGGCCTCAGACCTTCCTCTGAAATCTCATGGCATAGGTACTCTACCACACGGGTAGAGAAAACACATTTTTCTCCTCTCAATGTTACTCCTCTCGCTCTAAAGATCTCCAAAACAATTTCCACTCTCTTTTTCAATTCCTCCTCGTTTGTCCACAAATCAGGACATTATCCTGAAAACACCACACTCCATTTACGTCCTTTAACAACTTATCCATTACCTTTTGGAACACCGAGGACGCAGAGATTAATCCAAAGGGCATGCGGCAAAACTGGTACACTCCCTCATAAGTAATAAAGACAGTGAGCTTTCTAGACTCTGCATCCAAATTTATCTGGTGGTACGCACTTGCCATATCTAGTTTGTCGAAGAATTTTGCATTCCCCATGCGACTCAAGAGCTCTCCCATATTGGGAAGCGGGTGTCGGACAGCAACTACACAACGATTAAGTTCTCTTAAATCCACACACACTCTCAGATCCCCATTGGCTTTTTTCACTACCACCACTGGAGATATCCATTCAACAACTTTGGCAGGTTCGATTATTCCCTCTTTTTCTAATTTGTTCAGTTCTTCACGCACAGCAGCGCGCATAGATAATGGCAAAGGCCTAAGCTTAGCGGCAACCGGTACGCTACCCTCTTACCACTATTTTATGTATCATGCCTTTGAGACAACCCACTCCCTTGCCAAATACTTCAGGGTATCTGGCAATGATATCCTGCCCCTTGTTGGCAATTATGTTAATGTTGGACACATTAAGAACTTGTTCCTTGCTGTTGGGATCGAGTTTGATACCCAACCCCCTCTGCTCCCTCCACCCAAGCAGAGTCTCAACCTTTTCAGTAACATAAACCTTTCCATAGGTCATTCTACCCTTGAATTTAAATTTTGCTTTGCAACAACCTAATATCTCAATCCTACTTCCATTATATCCCCCAGGACATTTATCTGACGGACTCAAATCCCTTATAGATCCTCCAACTGTATTTTCATAAACAATCCTGGACATCAGGGTGATTTTAGAGCAAGAGTCAGCCAACATCTTTACCATATGACCATTTACTTCCACCCATGCTGAGGGATGCTCACAATCATCATGATCTGAGCAATGAACCATATTCACTGTAACAATCTAATTCTCTGAGGTATCACCTTCTTCCGAAGAATTTGCATCATTTTCATCAATCAACATTATGCCTTTTCCACCACCTGTTCGATAATTTTTGCAACAGTTTTCAAAATGCCCCCACCGTTTGCAAATGCTACAATTGTTCCTTCTCCCAGTGCATATGGGGGAAGTGGACAAATGGCGCGCACTACCACACCGGTAGCACAATCTTTCATCCTTCTTGGTTCCTTCTTGCATGCCACCTTGCACATTCTCTTTGAGACCTTTTATTTCCCAGATCACTCACACCCCCTTTGTTTTGACCATACTGCTTAGATGATCTGACTTTATTTTTCTTTTTCTCCCTCATGCCATCCTTTTTCTTATCACTCACTCTCAGAACTTCTGCGCCTTGAGCAACCTTAGGTACATTTACAGATAACTTAGCAACACACTGCAAAGTATGTTCAATTCTTTTGGCCATTCCAATTACTTCCTCTAAACTGGGATCGTCTTTGAGCCACACCTCTTCACGAATTCTGTCATTTGAACAATGTAGCATAAACTGGTCTCTTATGTGTTCGTCCAATGTCACACCAAATTTACAGTTCATAGACAAGTGTCTCAAGGCAGTAACATAATCCTCCACTGACTCCTTCTTGTTGGTATCTCATACCAAAATGATATCTCTCAAGCACAGTGCTTATTTTGGCTTCAAAGTGTTTATCTAATTTAGTCAACGCCACATCAAAATCAGTCGCTCCATCTTCAAATTCTAACTCTGAAGCATCAGGAAGGGTATCATAAATCCTTTGCCCTTCATATCCAAGGAAATGCATCAGCATGGCAACCTTGCGTTCCACAGACATACCATTGCCACGCGTAGCCTTAACATAATGTAAAAACCCCTTTTTCCAGGGAGCCCACTTGATCTTAGGTGCTCCCGGTGTAGGCATGAACACTTGTGGGCCAGGTACCCCTGACAAAGCCATCTTCCTAGTTTCCGGTATTTGTTAACATATGCTTGTCCCCTGACCGCCTGGGTGCAATGTTCAGGGATGGAAACAATGTCAGATCACACCAAATCTCCCTTCACACCAAATGGGAAAGGCACTTCTCTCACCTGCGTTTTATCCAACGTTTCACAGTACACCGGTGTCCAAGTTATTTCAAAACTTAGCTGTGGTCCAAACTGCCTTCCCATTAGGGCCCTGGGCAGCTATGTGATTCCGTTGCCTAACAGGGCTTGAAATGGACAAATTGCGAGCCCGCAGCATTGCGCAATATCTGCAGGGACCCTGTTCTCAGTGCGTCGGCAATCATGTGACCCCTCACATGACGTTTGCGATGAGGGGGCGGGGAGAGGTGCGGCCTTTCACTATCGGGACTCTCCCCTCCCTTCTCCTCTTCTGGCCGCCTCCGCTCCTGGATACACAGCGGCTTGAGTCCGCGTCCTCTCCTGGACACAGGCGGCCTCCGCCTCGTCGCGACCACTGGCGAAGACTGATAACACACCCCACCTCTCTCAGGTGGTTCCCGAGGAGTTCGGCAGTCTCCCCGGTCTCCTGGCGTCGGCTCCAAAAAGATCCTCTGTCTCTCAGGGGCGCTCCCTTCCTGCCAAAAAGGCTCTCCGCCTCCCAGCTGCGCGGTCTGCCAGCCTCCCAAAGTGTCTGGGAATCGCGGGTCGGTCCGCAGGACACTTGGCAGCCCACGGCAGCTTCTTCAGGAGCACGGCAGCTCCAATCCTCACTCCAGCGACGTGTCACCACGGGAAGGATCCGCTGGGAAGGTAGGCGCCTCCCTGCTGTAGCTTGCTGGTCGGGGGTCTTGGGATGGGGACTGGGACTAAAGGGACAGTGTTGGCATCCCACATCCCATCCTCGTCGCCAACGTTGAGCCAATGACCACACCAGCAAGGCTTATAGGTTGGTTTATTGGCACAGATCAAGACAGGTATTTAAGACCCCCAACCCATACAGCAGCTCCAACCAACTGATCAGCTTTGAACAACAACAACATCAAAGTTCTAATATAGGAATGCTCTGACCTCATAGGCTGAGGAGCCTAGACCATAACATTCTACAATGAATAGCAAATACACTATACATACATTAGGCATTCACATAACAGACTTGGGGCCGGTCGCAGAAGATCAACCCTCTGAGGGCGAGGGCCACGGCCCCCAAGATCCTTCTGTGCTTGTTGTCGTTGGCTAAGGCGGGGCTGGCGCATGCCTCCATCAAAGTGCATCTGGTGGCTATCTCCCCCTACACCAGGTCTTGGGGACAGTCTTCTCTTTGGTCACATTGTCTATTCCAGGAGTTTCTCAAAGGAATGTTTCATTTGATCCTGCCGTTGAAGGCGCCTGCCCCGTTGTGGGAACTGAACGTGGTGCTGACAAGGCTCATGGGGGCCCCTTCAGGCCTATGCATCAAGCTCCTCTCAAGTTATTTTCGTGGTAGACCGCTTTTTTCTTGGCCATCACTTTTGCCAGGAGGGTAGGTGAGATCCAGGCCCTGTCCTGCAAGCAGCCTTATGACTTTCCACAAAACTAGGTTGTTGCTGCGGACGCATCCCTGCTTCATGCCAAAGGTCCCGTCGGAATTCCATCTCAACAAACCATTGGTGTCGCCTGATCCTTTTCCGAATCCTTCGTAGCTGGCTGAGAGGACTTTGCACTTGCTGGATGTGGCGGGTGCTCTGAAGTTCTATGTGGCACGCACAAAGAGTATCCAGAAGACGTCCCAACTTTTTGTGAACTTTGGTCCTGTGAACCATGGAAAGGCTTTGTCCAAAGCTTCCATCTCCAGAACGCTTGTCGGCTGTATCACCCACTATCACCAGTTGGCAAACTGACTGCTGTCCGGCCGTCTGAGAGCCCATTCCACCAGAGCAACAGCTGTGACAATGGCATTCCTGTCTGGTGTGCCCCTGCTGGACATCTGCAGGGCTGCTACGTGGAAGCCTATGCACACCTTCACAAGCTTCTAATGCGTTTACAGGGATTCCAGAGAGGAGTCCAGGGTCGGCCAAGCAGTGCTATGCGACTTGTTCATTTGAAGGTAAGCCTGGTCCGGAGGTAAGAGTAATTGCTTCTGTTGAGCCTTGCCACCTCGTTAGTTGTGTATGTATTGCTATGCATTCTTTACTCATGAGCATGTGAATCCATGCCAGACCCCATGCTGGAGAAGGAACAAGTTACTTACCTGTTCTCCAGCATGGGTCTGGCATGGATTCACATGCTAACGCTGCCTCCTGCCCCTCTGCGACTCTTCTTGGTCATACTGCCACTTTACGTGCTACCAAATCTAAAGAAGGCTGCCAGAGGAGGGGCTTATGGAGAGGCCAGTGATTGGCTGAGGGTAGTATGACCCAGAGCTCAGTGATTGGTTTATAAGAGAAAGACAGTTTGTAAGTGAAGTGAAACGGTTTTTTTCTTTTTCTGAGGATTCCCGGCCTCACGAGGAATATTCATGAGTATGTGAATCCATGCCAGACCCATACTGGAGAACAATAGTTATAGGTAAGTAACTTGTTCCTGCCTCCACTTGTTTCTTTTAGTCTATAATCTTTTTGTTGCTAGTCCTTAAGATCGGATGTAAACCACATTATTGGTTTTTTGATTTATAATGTATACAGATAAAATGATAAGAAAATAAATATTGATATATTCAGACTTAAAGGTAGAAAAAAATAAATACTATAAAACCAGGAGCTTTAAATGTAGTACTCTAGTACAACCATTAGATTGACTTAGCACTGTATACAACGCAAAAAACAGATAATTTTGCAGAAATATCATGACCGGTAAGTAACTTTGATCATTCCTATATGCACAAGTAATGTGTGACTCCATGTAGGTGAAAGGATTACCAGTTCAAGGTTTAACCATTTGAAATAAAATCCATACCCAAAGTGTTTGTAAAAAATGCTTGTGACTTGCGATCGACACATAGAGGGAGTTGCATGTGTATACTGAAATTTCACACAGCCACTCAGTAGTCTAACCTCTTTCAGGATTACAAGTAGATACTCACAAAAAGTGCTTATTCTAATAACTAACAGTAGACTTTTTCAGCTCCTAATCGCCAGACCTGGGGATGGAACCAGTTTTTCACAGTATCCTCTTGTTCCCAAGCCGAGTGATTCCCCCCGATCACCGAGATATCCAACTGGACAATCTGGATAGGACTATTTGGAATTATTACTTCATTTGCCTAGTCCTGAATTAAAGTCTACATATAAGCGTATGAGACCACTGCAATGGTGAGCCTGATGAATGGATTTAGAACTGTATATGACAAGCAAGATGTTTTGATATCTGAGGAACTCCTCCTGGAGACCTGTTAATCGTGGTAATCAATTCAAAATTTCAGATTTTGGTCTTAGGACATGTAGACCCAGAGGGTAAATCTGTTTGAACTGCTTGCACTTTTGTATGGATGCCTTTTTGTGCTTTTGCCGGTCCTTGGCTCGACTGGACACATACTTTTGCAACTGTGAGATGCAACTTGTTGGCCCACAAAGCATGAGACAGATGGGAATCCTAGGCTTTCTCGAAATGTTCATCAAATCGCACCATACATCTTATCTGTTTGCACTAGTGAATCCAAAGCTGGGACACTCCTCTGTTTAAGTCAACATGCAGAATTACCAAAGGAAATGCAGATCGATCATCCCTTATTTACAGTCCCTCTGATTAAGGAGATATTGAGATGAATATTAGAGATTTCTCAACCTGTGAGGTTAGCAACACCTTAATGGTAGGTGAATACTGTGTTTAAGAAGCTACGTAAGTCAGTGGTCCAACTGTGAGCTAAAGCACCTCACAAGGAAGTTAGCATTTTTAGTTTCTGTGAAGTTGTTCGGGAACGTGAGTATGAGATGCTCTCATCCACTCAATACTTTCTTACTTGGCTCCTTAATGAATTGCTAACATTGTTTCTGATTTCCAAATAATTCAGCCTTTCTTTGCTAGGCAGTTTAATTCTTTTAGAAAACTGAAATCTTGGCATGCCTAAAATGTCATGTGGGCTTTGTAGTACTACATTGATTGGACTGACGTTTTCACAATCCTGGACGATCTTTTCAGTCGATAACGGGGCATTGCTAAAAGGTTTGTAAAGCAACCTACAACAAGTGCAGTTACCTTAGTCTAAAACATCTAGAGAGCTGCAGGATGCAGACCCCTGCACTAAGACCCTTATGATTTCTCAGCATTACCTACGGCTGGCTAGGGTAATGGGAGGTGTAGACCAAAACATCTGGAGACCGAAAGGTTGCAGCTGCCTGCCTTAGCGCATCAGGTACTGTTCTCTCAAAGCAAATTGACCACACCCTGGCAAAGTGACCATTCAACAAGGGTAAAGACAATTGCATCTGTATTTTTGACTAACATGCCTCTACAAGATATCAGTGAAACGCAACATGAAAGTGAAAACCTACCACCACAAGCAGTTTGATTCTTTGAAAGCTATCCAATGTTGTAAAATACACACTTAAATGTTCTGGTCATTCTCCGGTGTTACCTTGCGTAGATTGCCACATGGTCTTTTGGCGACCCCAATGCCCCAAAGTTTGCTAGAGCAGAATAGTGCAAAAGTCTTTGAATTTTCTGCAAAGGATAGGGCGTAGGCTCACTCAAAAAAAGAAAATGGACATTAAAAAGGCAAAAAAGTGGACTGGCTTTTATGTGAAATAAAACAATGTTAAAATCCTTGGCTATGGCGGGCATGGTGATGGGCAATATGATTCTGATTTTGTGAATTCTCGGAAACAGGTTTATGTCAGCAATTTATTTTTAACGTAGTGTTCTTGATTTGTTTGTGGTAATTCTTTGAATTTTTTTCTCTTTACCTTTAGGCAATTCGTGGTGCAGGCCATTATGTGTATGCCGACCAACCAGAAGATTTTAATCAGAAAGTGAAGGAGATCTGTGATTCCGTGGACTGACTGGTGTTTTTATACAAATAAAACCTCTTGCGATTCTCTTTCTGCAGCTGTGCTGGCACTCTGCAGCTCAAAAGGGAACCTCATGCAAACGAACATTGAAGAAGGGGCTTCAAAAAATCTTCTCCAATTTGCACACTCGTTGCTTCCTCCAAGAAGTATCTTGCACAATTGTACCGGAAAGTGCCTTTTGTTTGGAACGATTTTAGCCGTAGCATTGCACCATTTTTACACTTCTTGCTTACAGATTTCATCTTTATATTTATATTCTTTGCTCAAAAAGAACTCCTCATTTAATAAATATGTAAATAGATATTGCTAATATTTTTAAACTGGAAGATTTTCTTAAATTATAAGTAACTCTGCAACATTCATCCGTTGCACTTTATGCTGTGTTTACTCTAGACATTCACTGAAAAAGTCTATTCTCAACTTCTATATTAATATATATTTTTCTTGCAGATATATATGCTAGTATATTGTTTTTGCTGCATGTGCATACAATCAGCATGCATTCTAAAGATAGCGAAGTCCTATTTTATGAAAGAAAGGGTTCAAAAATCTTTTATGTTGCCATTAACCCATGTACATCATAGTACTAATGTGAAAGAGAGTTTTGAGCAGGCTAGCTTTAGCTCTAATTTATTTGCATTTGTAAATACGTTAATCAGCACAATATACAATCTTACTAAAAAATGCTGCTTTTAGGCTTCCAGGAAAGATGGAAAGTTAATATAAGAAGGTGGATGGTAAACCCATAACAGTTTCAAGTACCATGGCCATGCTATCAATGTTCTATTTTTGTTTTATCGTGTGGATTACTTAGAATTCACAGGAACATTTTTCTCATCTTACCAGTCCATTGTTTTGTTTCACAATGCATTGATGAGAAGGTATTTAACCTGAACTACCATTGTTGAGCTGCAGTATGTTTAATAATTTCCCCAGTCAAGTGAATTCTAGCGCTTGTAATGTGTGTCCATTTCAGGGAGTTGAGACGACATTTTGGAAGAGTACTTGACAATGAGAACAACGTGCAGTTAAAAAACATAACTCAGTCCATGCACATATGCAAATCGGCAAGAGTCGGGTTAGGGCTTGATAAATGCCAAACCTGTTTGCACTGATCAATAGCTTTAAAAGTTGGGGTAGTTCAACGTATACTTTGTCTCATGCTTATTACGTGAATCATGCAAATTTGCCCATTTGAGACCAAGCTTTGCTTCAGTTTTCCCCTTGTAACTGCACTCCTACTTAACTAATATTGCATGTTTGTTGACAGCGCGGAGTGTCTAACCCCACAGTCCTATTTTAACACTTTGTATAAAAGTGTGTTTTTATGTTTATTCTTCCTCTAAAGCAGTATGATGTGATTCCATATGTGAAACAGGTTATTCCTGATGATGGAAAATGTTCTACCTGAATGCGAAGTGGGCTAGCATAGTCTAGTAATACTATGTTAAGGCATCACACAAAAACCATGTGCATCGTAACAGACAAAGCTGCCCAATCTGTTTTTGCATTAATAGAATAATGCCATAGTAAATATTTGAACAGGAAAGCTTCATCTTCTCAGAAATGGATGTTCAAGCCGAGTTGTGTGGTTTTCAACTCTACAGCCATACATGGCCTGTAATTGCTTATTATTGAAAGACCATCTACTCTAAAGCACTGGAAACTCCTTGCATCTGGCCTGAAAATCACAAATGTAGGTCCTGGCCAGCTGGCTATGAAAACTGACTGCAGAGGGCATCATCACACAAGGGCTGTCTTAAAAGGGCAATACATTTCACTCAAGTACCCACTTTCTTCAGCTCCTTAGACCAAAGGTGTATTTCACAGTTTTCCAAGCACAACTGTTCCAGCAGTTTATTTCCAGTCAGCATAATTCCAGCTTTTCCAGCAAATGTTGAAGTCTTCCTCCAAGGAACGTTAAGAATCTGATGACTTGAGTTCATTTAAGGGAGTTTTAAACTGGTGGCTTGAGTGCGTTATCTCCAAACCTAACACTGTAAAGCCATGCAGACCACTTTATTTCCTGATGAACAGTTTCCATGAGACTGGTATCTAGTAACTATTTGTGGCTAAATTGTTTGCCCCATTTTATATTCCCATATAAAGTACCCCATATGACTAAGGATCCCCGTAAGTGCAAGAAAGTGTAGTTCTTTGCACATATAGTCGTGGAAGCTAGTGCCATTATTGCATAAAGCTCGGTAGGAGCATGCGTAATTTGTGGATAATATCAGAGATCTGGAGAAAAAAAAAAGATGTTCTGTAGAATATATCCTAAAATCATACTCTTTTACTCAGTATTAACTTTGCATTTCTTAAGGGGCTTTCTTAAATATGCAAAGTATTTTGTCACGTTCAAGGAAATGCTTTGACAAAAATGTAAGCTATATGCCTATTTGATTTTTTATTTTTAACCTAGGTAGATTGTTTAAGGTTTGTCCATAACATGTAATTGTTGCATTTGAGTTATTGTCTTACCCTTTTCTTAAATGGACAAAGATATATTTTTCTTATTTCATTCCTGATCATTAAATTATGTAATTTGAATGGTACACTAGTTTGTGATCTCTGCCTTAATGCCAGTAAGACGGAGATTCTCCTCCTCTGCACAGCTACACCCTCCTTCCCTGTCACTCTCCGGCTGGCTTCCCTTGGCCCTCTTCCTGCTCCTACTGTGAGGCTAAGAACCTCGGGGTCATCTTCGACTCCACACACTCTCCTTTTCCCCTCAAATCTCGGACCTCTCTAAGAACTCAAAATACCAACTGCACTTCCTCAGAGGTATTCTTCCTTTCCTCTCCTTCTCCCAGAAGCTCACTGTCTCCAGAGCTCTGGTTTCGCTAGGCTGGACTACTGCAACAGCCTCTTTCTAAATCTGCCTGCTTCTACTGTCTGCCCTCTGCAACTCATCCAGAACAGGACTGTGAGACTTGCCTTTGGCCTCAAGCTCAGGGATCATATCTCTCCAGCACTGAAATATCTGCATTGGCTCCTAGTGGCTTTGAGGATTAAGTTCAATACCCTCTGCATTGTCCACAAGGCCTTCTGGGGCCTTAATACCTCCAACTCTCTCTTTGTGAATACCTTCCTAATCAAGCTCTTTGCTCCTCCAACTCCCTCAGGGTCAGTCGCTTCTCCAAGCAACGAGTTGGTGGTAGATCTTTCTTTGGCTGGGGCCTCCCTCTTGAACAGCCTCTTTGCCTCTCTGAAACTTGAGGAGAACAATCTCAGGTTCCGGAAGCACCTCAAGGCCTTCCTCTTTGCTTCTGCCTTCTCTTTTCCTCTGCCCTCTGATTTTCTGTCTGATACTGCACCAGTCACCTGGCTGCCCTGCTGATTTTGAGCCCAGGTCCTTGCTCGCCCAGTTGCACACCCGCACTGCCTCCTGGCAACCCTTGCACTTGGGTCTGTATCTGTAACCCCTACAGTCCCCCTACCTGCACTTTGGCCACCTGCTGTCTGTACTTACCCTTGCACCTGCCACTTGCTGACCACATTTCTAGTTATTGTTTTCTCTGTCCTACCTCTGCCCTCACTTGCTTCGTCGTGCCTTGAAACACTTGTGTATAGGCGTGTTATAAATGCCATATCATAGCTATTTATTGTGTATAGAAATTATGTATACATTCGAAAGTTTTAGGGATCAAAAAATGATAAATCTTCTTTCGCCCTCACTAATAGTGTATTTGTATTTATTGAGTTTTATATAGTGCTTTCAACCCAAGTTTTTTACAGAGAACAATATGCAATACATAAAATAAGCAATGTAAAACGATGTTCAGAATCAGTCCTTAACAAAGAACAAGTTACAAAGAACAGTTAGTCATAAAATAAGCTGTGTATGTCGATGCTCTGAATCGGCCATTAACGATCAAACAGACGACTGAAGTAGGTGCATTTTTAAAGAAGAGCGGAAGGAGGAATAGGAAGTCATGGAACGAAGTAAGAGAGGGAGAAGGCTCCAGTGAAGAGGAGCAAGAAGTTGGAAGGATTGAAAACGGGATTGTGCAGAAAGGGTGCGTGGGACAGTAAAGTGATCAGCAGAGCCAAGAGAGTGAGCGGGAGAGTAGAAGGAGAGGAGAGATGTAAGATAGGTAGGGGTGACACTGTAGAGAGATTTGAAGACAAGACAAAGGAAGTTGTACTTGAGTTGAGAGTGAAAAGAGGTAAGGGATGAAGAGATTGAGTCCCAATGGGAAAGAAGACAGAGAATGGATGGAAGAAAGATTGATTTAAAAGGAGCTAGACGTGAGGAAGGAAGACCAAAGAAGAGAACAGAGTAATAGAAAAGTCGAGAGAAGATTAAGGAGGGAAGCAAACATTGTCTTGATGAAAATCATAGATTATCTAGAATCAGCCAACGCTCCTCTCCAACATTCAGGATGTTATGAAAAACTATTAGCCAACCCACTAAAAACGTTAGTCAAAGAATGGAAATCAATGACAGATTACTGGTTGGAAAAAGGCCTTCTATCGGAGGATGAACATGACTATCTTTATAACCCATATCCAATTCTAGGGACCATATACTTTATACCAAAAATTCATAAACCTTTATTTTCCCTCCGGCAGACAGATTATCAATAGTATAGGCTCACTTATGGAATGCATTTCACAATTCATTGATACCCACTTACAACCACTCGTCACTGGTCTGGCATCCTATATCAAAGATACGACTCATGTCATCAAACAACTTGAAACAGTCACTTGGGAAGATGAATTTAGATTAGTGACACTTGATGTTACATCTTTATATACCAGCATTCTACACCACACAGGTCTGGAGACCACCCAAAACTTTCTGAAAACAAGGTCTGTATCCTTTTTACAACACCATGATATGCTATTGGAAATGCTGCATTTCACGCTTCAAAACAATATCTTTACCTTTGGCAAACAGATCTATGGACAAAATCAACAATGGGGGCCAAATATACCCCACCCTATGCCAATCTATACGTAGTACATCTAGAACTCGAATATGCATGAAGACACAAAACTTTCACAACAGAAAACAGGATTATATATTGGGGGAGGTACATCGACGATATACTTATCTTCTGGAGATGCCATAAACAACAAATCGAAGAATACTTCATCTACCTTAACCAAAATGACTACAACCTTAAATTCACAATTACTGAGAGTACATTGTCTATCAATTTTTTGGATATGCAACTTTATATCAAAAACAATACTATTCATACCACTTTACTTGACAAACCTACTGCAGTAAATTCAATCTTACATGCTACTAGCAACCATCTGGTTCATGTTGTCCAGAACATCCCATTTGGAGAACTACTGCGCATTAAAAGAAATTGTACTGAATCAGAAGAATTTGACAAACATGCCAAAATTTCAATTGAAAAATGTAAGAGGATACTCCAAACATCATTTAATCAGGACGTATCACAAAACACAATTGAGACCTAGGACAGAACTACTTACAACTAAATCCACACACAATGCGACACAAGATCAATTTACAATACAATTCATCACAGATTACAGCTCCAACATCAAAACTGTGAAAAACATTCTAACAAAAAGTTGGCACATTCTTCTATCTGGTGATGACCTCATTCCCCACCTAGACAATTCAGTAAACCTTACTTTTTGCAAAGCAAGAAATCGCAAAGACCCACTCAGTCATTCACACTTTCAATGTGATAATAAGGAACCAGGCCTTTCACAACTTTGGAACCTTCCTAAATTAAAGGGAAACTACAGATATGGAACATGCTCCATCTGTCATTTTATCAACGGCAACAAATTATTTTTACTACCAAATGGCACTACCAGACCCATTTTGGACTTTATCAATTGCAATTCAAGAAACGTGTACGCAATCCAATGCATCTGTCAAAAACTATACATAAGAAGTACCACAAGACCACTGAAACTTCGCATCCAAGAACATATACAAAATATTAAACAGGAAGATATCAAATTTCCATTAGGGTTCCATGCCCAGAAAAATCACCAAGGAATATCAAAGGAAAATATAAAAATGTTTGGCATTGAGAAACTCTCGCTACCACCACGAGGCGGCAACATTGCAAAAATGTTAAGAATACGAGAGGCAAAATTGATTTGTCTTCTAGACTGCTGCAATACTGGCCTGAACGTAGACACAGAGTTGACAAATCTACTGTAGGCTAATTAAGAACCACAAACAGTTGCATAATACTGATGTTTTAAGGATATCTGCAAATTTATCTAAGATCCCCCTCTTTTTTTTCCATTCATAAAAGTATGAAAGTTAAATTTCTGGCAACCCAAATGCTAACCGATTTTGAATGCGTACGCTTTACTTGTTCTCATATCTTTCTGCCTCCCATAGCACTGTAATAATTGTATATTTAATTGGCATCCTTCATTCATGGACGTTTATATATTTAGCCAATGACTATCCCAAATATCTCGCACTATGTGCAAATATTTATAACTTTGCAAAATACGCAGCATAAAACTCACTTTCTGGAAGCATTTTTTAATAATATGCGTAAACACCGCTTTACAACTAAATCTAGACAAAGATGCACTGATTGCAATTTGCCCAATCCAGTATGGCTGACACGCGATAATGTTAACACGTCAATATCACGTTACCGCGTCAGCACGCAATTATATACATGGCGGCCATCTTTAATCACTACTCGAGTTATCATGCCGAGCAGAGCAAGAAAACATACAGAGACACCGCAATAATTTAAGAAGCTAAATCAGAGCTGGTAAGCAATCCTTTTGTCATCACAAGTATTTAGCTTATCCTTAACCAAAACTGCTGACCTTACTAAATGTTCCAAATAGCTATAGACTATAAAACGGAACACTCATTTTTTTTGTCGGTTTACAACCAATCATTCCGTCCGGCAACTATTACGTTGGGACTGTATTTTCTAGAGCCCAAACTATTATACAGACGAAAATGCCGCACACAGACCTTTTTCATTTTTACAACTATTGTCCATGAGTAAAGGCTGTCAATCAATTTTAATCTACTAGCACAAAAGCATTAATAGTAGTTTACTTTTGCTTTGCTTTTTATAGAACTCAACAACAAACTTTGTTATTCCTCCTGAAGAACCGCTGTATAATTCAGCAGGGAAACACGTGTTGAGGACTTTGAACTAGAGAATTGAACTAACCCCAATTGAAGGGGAATTTCATTTGATTAAAAGAAAAGAAAAACCTGTCGAAATCAATAGAAGGATCAAGGACAGCTTATTTTATTTTGATGCATATTTTCCAACAAACCTTATTGGATAAAAGGCATTCATATCTTCTATCAAAGTAAATAGAAGCTTCAGCTTACAACTCTAATTGAGCAAAGGACAGCACTACTTTTATGAATAGAAATAGAAGGTTTCTAAGATTAACTCTTTCAAAGTAGCTATCTCAAAAATAAATCCAAACTTGGCGCAAATCCATTGATCTCTGTGTTTTCTATCTTTACATGAGAAGATTAAGGAAGAATCTAGAAGTTTTCTGGCGTGGAAAGTAAGAAAAGGGCGAATTTTGTGTATATTGTAAAGATGGAATCGACAGGCACAGGAAGTAAGATGTGGTGAGCAAGGGAAAGATTAGTGTCAAAGTAGAGACCAAGATTGCGGGCAGAAGGGGAGATGGGAGGGAGGAAGGAAAATGGAAGGAGGAGAAGATGAAGGTGAGAGGACATTAGCAGGGGAAAAAATAGAACTTATGTTTTCCCAGTGTTCAGGGTAAGAAAGTGGGTGGTCATCCAGGATTTGATGGCCGTAAGGCAGGATGAGAGTTTGAGACAGATGTCGGGGGTGAAGGATGAGAAATAAAGAAAAAGCGAAGTGTTGTCAGCGTAGAAGTGGTGTGAGACACCAAAGGATGAGATGATAGGAGCAAGTTGGGAGGTGTACAAAGAGAAAAGAAAAGGGCCAAGAACGGAGCCTTGGGGGACGTTGTGGGTGAGAGGAAATGAAGGGGTGGTGCTGCTGCCCTAAGAAATGGCTATGGTACGGTTAGACAGATAGGATGTGAACCAGTCAAGAACAGAACCACAGAAGCCAAAGGAGGAGTATAGTAGTAAAGAATGATCTACTTTGTCAAAGGCAGCAGATAGGTTGAGAAGAATAAGGACAGAAGTGTGTTTAGAGTAGCTTGCTGCGAGGAGGGAGTTAAGAATGGAGGTAAAAGCTGTTTCAGTGGAGTGGCGGGAACGGAACCAGATTGAGTAGGAGGGAGAAGAAATAGATTAGAGACTTGTGTTGAGAGTTGGGAGTAGACAAGGCGTTCAAGGAGCTTGAGGGCAAGAGAGATGGGGCGGAAGTTTGATACAAGAAGGGGGATTTGCAGTGGGTTTCTTCAGGATGGGAATGATGATTGGATGTTAGAAGGCAGAAGGAAAAGTAGAAGTATCAAGACTGATGTTGAAAAAGGTAAGGAAAGTACCAGGAGTGGGTAGAGTTTGGGATGTGGGAAGAGGATCGCCAGGCATTAACAATAAGGTCCAAACTGCTGGAGATTTGATTACAAATTGTTTTTAAACAGTAACGATATTGAGTATATCTTTTACGATATCACTTCACAAACAAATTTGTGGCTGTATCAGATTCTGAAAGCAATCGAGATTGTCTCATGATAAAAAGTCAAAATTTATTTCCATGAGTGTTGTGTTTCAAAGTGCAATGTTTTAAACAAGAAATATAATAAATAAATGAAAAAGAAACAAGAGAAATATCGTGAACACAAATCACGGTACTCAGGCAATCTTAATGTTCAGGCAATCTTGCAATTGTTGATCGGGTTTAGAGTTGGACAGTAGAACAATAAAACATCAGGACAATAAGTCAAACACTATCATTTGAAAGTGAAAACAAGGTAAAAAAAAAACACTTTATGCACCTAGCCAAAATGCAATAAAGGAACAACATAAATTGTGGAGGCACCTACTCAAGGTGCTAACTTGTGCTCAGCCAATACTCTGATTTTTTGAATTTTGAGAAAAGGAAAAAAGGGTGATTAATTCTAAACAGGTCTGCCTACGTGTGAGTGCCACTTGTGAAATTGTTTTCAAAGAATAATAAACAAATTTAGATGGACATCTGGGACACGTTTCGGCAATTGAGCCATCTGTCAGGCAAATAAATCAAAAAATTGCCTTCCTCAGGGCGAAAGACAACTGGAACCTGTGGGGAAGCAGACATACAAATTTTGTTTAGTTCTGTCAAGATTGCTTTCAGAGTAAGTTAGGCCATGTAGCAACTAGCAAATAATTTAGACTAACATAATTCAGGCTCCCAAATGAGGTGCTTACCGAGATAACCGGGCCAGAACATTGCGAAAATAGGCCGAGGTTAACCTCAATGGAGCTGCACCGGCATGGAGGGGTCAGACAGGAAAACAACCTCTGTAGACAGAAGGCAATTAAAACCTGTGTCATAGTGCAGTTGAAAACGGAGTCAGAGAAGCAAGGTTTACAAAAAACATATGAAGTTCTAGGCGCTGCATGTTAAGATTAGTGTCTGGCCGGAAAGTAAAAAATAAAGAAATACAAAAGTTGTATGACTGAATAGTGAATCATAGTCAAAATACCTGGTTGTGGTTTTCTAGAAAAATGCAGTCCGTGTTAATGGAGAGTGATGGATTAGTCACAGGTAAATGGAGGCTACACCGGATTGCACAGAAAAGTTTTCACAGGTAGCAGTGCCCTGTGGTGAGTCATGAAGCTGTTGAGTTCCTATTCTGAGTCAGCGTTCCCAAACCTTAAATTAATGTCATACATGTGTCAGTGGCAACTAGCGAGTCATAGTTTGTGGTGTGACTAGACAATGTTTTCCGATGTTGACAAAATGGATTATTTGTTGTTTCATGTGCTGTGCGCCTACCTGGGTTCATGCTGAAAGATCCAAGTAGTTATGGTGTTGTGCTTTCTGATAAGTAAAAAGCCTTCCACTTTCCCTTGAATTCAGGTGCAGGAAATGGTAAAAGACGGCGGGTGGATGGCCTCATGTCTCTGAAATTTCTTTCATGGAGCCGTCTGTCAAAGACAATAAAACACGGGCAAAGTGCACCTAGAGTTAAGAATTGTGAATAAATAAAAAATGTGCCTCAAAATTGCTATCTTACTGCGGTTTCGAAAAAGCACTTCATAGGTTGTTTATGTAACCGGGATCAGCGTGGGAACTTGGAGAGAAGGCTGCAGCGAGTTGCCTGCACACCGAAAGAAAGGAAGGGTGTGCCTCTGGGATGTTCACGTTAGGACTCGATGCTATTCGCACTGATTGGGTTAGAAAAGACGTGCCTCTGGACGTCCGCATCCCGATTGGGTAAGGGCAGCCAGACCCCTTCGTGCATACGTGCCGTTTCACTGCAGCAGTGACTGTTGCCTAGCAATTATGTAATGAAGTAGAGAAGTCCTCCGTGAGTGCAGAATCTGTTACGAGGCAGCTGCTTAATCACGCTTACTTAATCACCTGTTTCATTTCCATATCACATAATCGGGAGCTATGTCATGGTGGAATGTTCCAGGGGCAGAGCGAATATCAAAGGTGAAATGTATTTACATAAGTGCGAGCGGGAATGGGGCGTTTGCGGAGAAGTTTATTTGAAATATTAAATGCATAAACTTTTGCACAAGTCTGGTAGTGCGAGTTGCAAAATCTGAAAGCATTTTTAAGAATGTGAGTCGGAGGGCACAAATAAAAGGTAAGGGGTAGGGAAGCTTATGTGCTGTCTATTTGAAAGTGGAAAAAGACAAATCACACCCAATTCGGGTTGTATTTTTAGAGGATGTGAGTCGGAGGACACAAGTTAAACAGTGATGATTAGCATTGATCTCAGAGAGCGAATGTTAGAGAATCTTGTGTGCTGTCTATTTGAAAGTGAAAAAAAGACAACCCCACCCTAATTCGACTTGCGTGAACAGATTTTTGAGAATTGGGGGCAATAAGTGTGTTGGCAGACTGCAATAACCTAGACATGTAGCACCAACTGTGTAAAATGTTTAGTTGGAGTCAGCGATTAGAAAGAGGTGTCTGAGAGATCAAAACTGACTGGAGTCCAAGGAGCAAGAGATGGAAAGCTTTAGGATAATGGGAAAAATTCCTCTTGAGCCCGTTGGTATGAGTGGATAGTAGATAAATCCATCTCGCCTCCTTCTGTAAAAGGACAGCGGGAGACATTTATGGAACTTTTTACAACCTCGAGAATCCACCAGTGGATATCATTGGACATATGGTGTAATTTGGTGTAATTGTTCACAAGGGGTGCAGATTCCATTTTACACCTGATTCTGGAGCGGTGCTCTCAAATTCTATTATGAGCGGGACGAGTAGTTTGTCCAACGTAACAGAGCCCACAGGGGCACTCAATTTAGTACACCACTTGTTTAGTTTTACAGTTGGTGAGAGAAGAAAGTGTCCATGTTTTTGCACCAATTTTAAACTTTCAATTTTTTGATGAACTGGCAAACCGCTTAAGATCCGCACGGAAAATGGCCTACTGTAGTCCTTAGGTCCCATAGGCCCATTCTTGGTGAATCCTTCTTAAAGTTAGAGTGTACCAGTTTCTCTCTAATGCTTTTAGCCCTTTTTAAGGCAAACCTAGGCATTGGAGTGTCGGGAAGGCTTAATTTAACAATGGGCCAGTATTTCGAAATTAATTTCTTAATCTGAAAAGTTTGCGGTCCATGAGTGTGATAAGTCATTTTTTCTTTTTTGGTTTCTGAGGATGAATTCGGTACCGCATCAGGGGATTGTAATATATCCCTGTCAGTGAAGCGTGCTCTTTTCTTTGCCTTATTGATGAGTCTTTTGGGGTACCCTCTCTCAATAAGTCGAGCACCCAAATTGTCTGTTCATAAAAAAATCGCTTAGATTGGAGCAGTTTCTCCTAATGCAAAGAAACTGCCCGTATGGCAAATTGTCACAGAGGTGACGTGGGTGATTGCTCGAATAGTGCCGCAAGGTATTGCGTGCACTGGTCTTACGGTACAGAGAACATTTGAGTTTGCCTCATTCATCTTTGATTACAAGGTCTAAAAATGCAATCTCTTTCATGCTGAATTCTATTGTAAACTGGATATTCTTGTTAATGTTGTTTAGCCAAATTAAGAATAGTTCCAGGTCTGAATCTGATCCTTCCCAAATAAAAATGATATTGTCTATATAACGCTTCCAATTTGTTATACAGTTTTGATAGGGGTTAGTGATGGATAAGATATTCTGTGATTCAAAGTTAGACATAAAAGGATCGCTAAGCTCGGGGCGAACGCTGCCCCCATCGCTGTTCCTTTGGTCTGGAGGTAAAATTGACCATTAAATTCGAAGTCATTTTTGTTCAATGCCAGATCCTGACTGAGCCTCCAGCTGCAGGTCGTCATCACCAGAGCAGAAGCTCTGGGCCGGATCTCCTGCATCCAGGATCAACCCTCTTCACCCCACCCTGCCGACTTATGCAGGGAAGAGAGGGCCACTTACTCAACCAGCCCCCTGCCCAGCGCGAGCGATCACAAAAATTGCCGAAATCGGCATCATAGTTTATTTACGACCGCGACGCAGAAGCTGGCATGATTTCACCCAGCTACCAGCCCAAACAAAGGACCTGCCTTCCTTTGCAGCCACCAGATGCCATTTTCCACATTTGAAAAGCACAAGGCTTTTGGCCACTCCAAGATGGCCGCCCCTTGTGCCTCCATCTCCTCATCCCTCTGAGGCTGCCTCAACACGCCCTGATTGGCTCCCTGTCCTGCTAAGAGGCCAATCAGGACACCGTCAGGCGAGAGCCGGCCTCCAAGAGAAGACATTGAGAAAAGGCTCCGATCCTGATCGAGCTGCAGGCTGCAGCAGGGCACTAAGCTCTGCCACCATTCAATTTGTCTAATGCCCTACTTGCCTTCAAGTGAGCCACTGCCTACCTAGGACCTGAGCCTATCCAGAATGGCCAGGTCTAGAGCATTGGACCCTGCCCTCGCAGTACACCAGGCTTCATTGGAGCTCCATCCAGAATTTAGCAGATGCAGTACTTTACATCACACAGGTAACCCTAAATGTGAGTACTTCCTGCCTGTAACCGAACTACCACTTGTCCCCCATCTGTACTACCATTCGATAATTGCATTCAAGTTTATGTATTGCCACATGTTAGCTATACCCAGCCACTTGCTGCATCACCTTCTATCAGTTATACCTATTGTATTGCCTTAACAGTTGCACATGCATTATATTGCCATTTGATAGCTGCATTTAGCCTGTTAGTGCATTGCCATCTGATAGCTGCATTTAGCCTGTTACTACATTGCTATTTGATAGTTGTATTGCCATTTATAGCTGCGTTTAGCCTGTTAGTGCATGGCCATTTAATAGCGGCATTTAGCCTGTTAGTGCATTACCATTTGATAGCAGCATTTAGCCTGTTAGTGCATTGCCATCTGATAGCTGCATTGAGCCTGTTACTACATTGCTATTTGATAGTTGGATTGCCATTTATAGCGGCATTTAGCCTGTTAGTGCATTACCATTTATAGCAGCATTTAGCCTGTTAGTGCATTGCCATCTGATAGCTGCATTGAGCCTGTTAGTGCATTGCCATTTAATAGCGGCATTTAGCCTGTTAGTGCATTACCATTTGATAGCAGCATTTAGCCTGTTAGTGCATTGCCATCTGATAGCTGCATTGAGCCTGTTACTACATTGCTATTTGATAGTTGGATTGCCATTTATAGCGGCATTTAGCCTGTTAGGGCATTACCATTTATAGCAGCATTTAGCCTGTTAGTGCATTGCCATCTGATAGCTGCATTGAGCCTGTTAGTGCATTGCCATCTGATAGCTGCATTGAGCCTGTTACTACATTGCTATTTGATAGTTGGATTGCCATTTATAGCTACATTTAGCCTGTTAGTGCATTGCCATCTGAACCGCCTCACATGCCCTCAATGTTATGTGAACAGCTAACCTCGGCCAGGCTTTTACAGCCACTCTGCTGGTACCCTACTGCCTGCATCGAGTGCACCAGCCTGCCTGTCTGTCTGTCTGTCTGTCTGTCTGTCATGCCATCAGCATACCAAGCTGCTTGTCCTTGTACTTGCACCTTGACTGACCCCTCACAAAATGTATTTTAGTAGTAGCGATGCCCCAAAGCATTTGACACATTACACTGATACTATATATTCAGCCACCTCGCTTTAAATGAGTGCTTGGCATACTTACTGCCATACAATACTGCCCTCCACACTTTATGATTGAAATTGCCTGCAAGCCCTGGTGAATCTTGCCACCATGCACCAGTCCCCAACAGCCTTTCACTCCCTCAACTCTCCTTTCCAAAAATTATTTGCCCTAGCCTTTGTTAGTACACTCTACTTTACCATCCACCTAGTGCCCACATGCAAACGCATCACGACTCTGTTACCTCACTCACGTTACCTTAACGCTACAACCATACCTATGTCTACCCACAACACCAATCCATACCTCAACAACCCTGCCCTATGGATCCAACACTTTGCATCTAAACCTATTCCTATCCAACCATGTTCACTTGCCATGAGAAACGCCAGACTTGACACCAGACTCACTCACGCCTCCTACCACCAGCTGACTTCTCTCCACCAAAATAAACACCCACAACCTATCACCAGAACTGCTTCCTTTTTACACACACCGGCATCCCAACCCATTAACCCCGTTGCGAACACTTTCAAAGGGGCATTAATTAATGCTAGATCTCTCACAGACAACGCCACAGAGGTGGCGGACCTCATCCTTACCCATGACCTGGACTTTATGGCCATCACAGAAACCTGGCTTCACGCAGCCTCTGGACCTCTACTCTCGTTAGCCATTCCATCAAGCTATAATATCATCAGACATAACCGCAATACTAGCCAATCTAAAGGGGGTGGCATTGCCATCATCCACAAACTCCCTCAACTTCTGCCTTTCCACTGTTCATCAAATCTCAATTATGGAAGCCCTAACAGTCAAATTCGCCCTCACCCCCAATCACACCATCTCATTCCACCTACTCTACAGGCCCCCAGGGCCATTATCCTCCTTCGCTGAAGACCTCTCTAACATTCTGACAGACAAAACTAAAACCAACTCCCAAATTATTGTACTAGATGACTTTAACCTGCGACTTACTGACCCCAACGGCACGGCTGCCTTGACGATTGACAACCTGCTTATTAACGCAGGCTTTACCCAGCATATCAACACCCCCTCACACTCCAAAGGTAGAATCCTTGATTGGATAGCTGGCCTCAATTGCGGAATTAATGTGGTACCTAATGTAACGCTCACCTGATTCTCGCAGAGGCGCCGGTCTTGACTGGGCGACTACCGTATCTTCAAAGGTGATGTGTAGCACCCGGTTGGCTCTTTGGGCTGGACCTCTGTGCACTGTATGCCTGACTTCAAGAGTAAGATGTCTTAGGTAAGTGAATGCCGAGCTCTCCATCTGCCTTGGGGCAGGGTGCTGTAACCAGTTTCTTCACTGGATCGGTAGCGCAGGCCTCTTGACTTCAGAGGACTGCTGTCCGTCGTTTACTGCACGAACGGTAAGTTTCGAGTAATTCTATTGTCTTTAAAGTCTTTAGCAATGATGTCTCTTGTTTTGCAGGTTCCGGCGATGGCGGATGACGGGCTGAAGTGAGTTGAAGATGGAGTCCGTATGATGAATAGAAGCGCTTGGAAGCACGTAAGTAAGCGCTTGTTGCCTGCTTCACGATGCGCTCTAACTGTCTTTTATTTTGCAGGTACGAGTTCGGAGCGGCTGCAGGGTGCCGGAATACCCACTGGGGTTGATGTGGAAAGGAGTAATGGCACGTGAGTATCAAAGTTCCCCAATGTCTTTAAACGCACCTTGTTTTGTCTTTCAGATGCAGGATGCAGCGCCGAAGGCCTCCGGAGCGTGCGAAGAGTCGGTAAGCTTTTGTCTTTTAGATGCCGGAATGCAGTGTGAAGACCTCCGGAGCGCACGAAGAGTAGGTAAGCCTTTGTCTTTCAGATGCCGGAATGCTAACCTGTTCTTTCTTGTCTTTATAGGTGTTGCTGAAGACTGGATTCAGGATGGTAAGCCTTTTTCCTTAGGCCCAGGATCCGATGCAGAAGACACGATGAGCGTTCTGCTGCAGAGGATGCAGAATAACGCAAAGCAAGATTCATCCACCGGGTGTGGTTTAAATAGCCTCCTGTAGTGCTTAGGTGTCTCCTTCCACAGCCACGCCTAGGTAAGAAAAGAGTTCCTGCTTTCCAGAAGAGTTCCAGTGTTCTGAATCTAGGGAGTGGCTCCTGCCCCACCCAACAGGAAAAGTAGTTCCAAACAGAAGAGGATCAGAGGCTCAGCTGGCAGGCAAGTAAGCAGCATGGTCTGCTGCAGGTAAGTCCACCCAAGCATCATGAGCCCGGCGCTTCCAGCGCTGGGACTGGGCACATTTATGAGCCTGGTGCCACTGGCGCCAGGACTGGGTCCAAAAGGTCCCAATTGGGACTGGTTGGCCCTCGGAACCTGGGTTATGGATCTGCTTCCAAGGGAGTTGGGAAAACCCTGACCTTTTGGAAGCAGAGATCATGACAGTACCTCCCCTCAAGGCCCCTCCCAAACCGGGCTTCTCCGGGGGTTTTGGCTTGTCAGGAAATGTTCGGTGAAATCTTTTGATTAGGCGAGGAGCGTGGACATATTCAGCAGGTTCCCAGGATCTCTCTTGGGGGCCGTAGCCTTTCCAGTCAATTAGGTAAAATAGTTTAGATTTGGAGATCTTGGAGTCCAGAATGCTTTTGACTTCAAACTCGAGTTCTCCATCAACTAGGATGGGTTTTGGAGATTTAGTTAGTCGGGTTTGAGGTTGCACGGGTTTTAATAGAGAGACGTGGAAGACCGGATGTATCTTCATGTGAGGGGGCAAGTCCAACTTGACCGCTACTGGGTTTATTATGGTAGTGATGGAATAGGGACCAAGGTATCTTGGGTTGAATGTGCGTGGCCCTTTTAGAGGTAGATATTTGGTGGATAACCAGACTTGGTCCCCTACCTGATATTGAGGGGCTTCCTTCCGATGTTAATCTGCTCCTTTCTTGTATTGTTCTTTAGCCCTTTGAAGGTGAGAAACAGCTTCCTTAAAGGCTTGGGTGATTGTAGAATGCAGGTAGTCTACTGCTGGTGTTTCAAGATCTTGGAGGGGATCCAACTCCGAGGTTCGAGGGTGACTGCCGTACAAAAGAAAAAACGGTGTTTTCCCAGTTCCCGAATGGACAGAGTTATTGTAGGCATATTCGGCTATCCAAAGGATGTCTTTCCAAGTTTTTTCAGTTTGTTGCAGCATGCAGCGTAAATACTGTTCCAGAGTTTGATTGGTCCTCTCGGTTTGTCCGTCGGTCTGAGGGTGGTGACTAGTCGATAGTCTCACATCAATTTGAGCCGACCGACAGCAACTTCGCCAAAAATGAGAAATAAATTGACTACCTCGATCCGAAATTAGAACCGAAGGAAAACCGTGTAGTCGGACGATGTTTTCGAGAAATTCTCGGGCCAGAGTTGCTGCTGTTGGCAAGCCTTTGAGCGGAATGAAATGCGCCATCTTGGAGAATAAGTCCACGATTACTAGAATCGTATTGTATCCGGAGCATGGAGGTAGATCGGTGATGAAGTCCATAGAAAGCGTATGCCAAGGGCGAGGTGGGATGTCAATAGGGCGTAAGAGGCCTGCTGGTCTTTCCTTTTGACTCTTGTTTTGGGCGCATACTCCACAAGACATTATAAAGTCTCTAATATCTTTTTTCCAAGACGGCCACCAGAAGTAGCGCTTGATCTTTTCTGAGGTCTTGGCCATACCGGGATGACCTTCCATTAAAGAATCGTGATAACAGGAGATTACTTTTTTCTGTAAATCTGTGCTGGGTAGGTATAATCGTTCTTGGAAATACAATAAGTTGTCCTTTACTGCAAAGTCCTTTCCCTGCAGATGCCAATTCTGTATGTCTGCTGGAGTTACAAGTTGCCTGGCTTTATCCTTAACTTCCTCTATGGATTCTGTGGCGATTACACCCAGAATTCTTTGTTCGGGAATGATTGGTACAGGTTTAGGGTTGATCAAGTGTTCTTCCACTCCCATCCGAGAAAGGGCATCAGCTTTACCGTTCTTTGTACCAGGTCGATAGGTAATTATGAAGTCAAACTCGGCAAAGAATAATGCCCAACGGAGTTGTCTAGAGGATTGGGCTTTTGCGGTTTTCAAATATTGCAGGTTTCGGTGATCCGTAATCACAGTAACGGTGTGTCGGGCCCCCAGCAGATAATGCCGCCAAGCCTTAAAGGCAGACTTGATAGCCAGAAGTTCCTTGTCAGTAATCGTGTAATTGATTTCAGGAGGCGAGAATTTGCGGGACCAAAATGCCACGGGATGCAACTGATTGGTTACCGGGTCCTTTTGTGATAGAACTGCCCCCATGGCAAGGCTTGAAGCATCAGTTTCCACGATGTAGGGGAGTTCGGGGTGAGGGTGTTTTAAGATTGGTGCAGAGATAAATTTAGTCTTCAAATCCTGGAAAGCTTGTTCCACCTCGGTAGACCATTCAAAACGTTTGTTTTTCTTTAACAAGGCAGTGATGGGCTGGACTATTCGAGAGAATTCGGGGATAAACCTGCGGTAAAAGTTAGCGAAGCCTAACATGCTTTGCACACCTTTTACGGAGGATGGTGATGGCCATTTGAGAACTGCATCGACCTTCTTTGAATCCATACGTACTCCGCCAGGTGATAATATGAATCCCAAGAATTCAACTTCAGTCACGTTGAAAACACATTTTTTCCAACTTAGCGAAAAGTTTGTGTTGACGCAATCTTTCGAGGACCATTTTCACGTGTTTCCGATGTTCAGATTCTGATGAAGAATAAACGAGGATGTCGTCAATGTAAACAACAACACACACATCTATGAGCTCTCTGAGGACATCGTTCATAAAATATTGAAAGGCGGCCGGGGCATTGCAAAGTCCGAAGGGCATGACCTGATATTCAAATAGCCCATACTTGGTGCGGAAGGCAGTCTTCCATTCATCGCCCTCTTTTACTCGTACCAAGTGGTAAGCTCCTCTAAGATCCAGCTTTGTATATATGCATGCTTTTCTGACTTGGTCCAGGAGTTCAGGGATCAAAGGTAACGGATATCTATTCTTAAAGGTGATCTGGTTCAGGGAGCGATAATCGATACAAGTTCTAAGGTCTCCTTCCTTTTTTGGAACAAAGAACAAAGCTGAAGAAGCAGGGGACTTGGAAGGACGAATAAACCCATTCGCCAGGTATTGATCCAGGTATTGTCGAAGGTGAAGGTTCTCAGGCTCGGTGAGGGCATAAATTCTACTACAAGGAGGAGTAGATCCAGGTATCAGGTCTATCTGGCAGTCATAAGACCTATGAGGAGGTAGAGTGTTAGCCTGATCCTTCCGGAAAACATCTTGGTATTCAAGGTATTCGGGAGGTAACTGGGGAGTCTCTGAAGAAATTGCTGCCAGTGCAACACCAGGTGGAGGGTGACAAGTAGAGACACATTCTGGAAACTGGACCGTTCTTGCTCGCCAATCGATCAGAGGATTGTGTTTCTCTAACCAAGGTATTCCTAGAATAATCTGAAACTGAGGGGCCTTGATCACATCGAACACGATCTTCTCATGGTGTCCATCTTGACTTACTAGCGTCACCTCTTGAGTGGTATGCGTTACTGGCCCGGAGGCTATATCCGTACCATCCACTGTAGTAATGACGTCCTTTACAGCCTTGGGACAAAGAGTTAGATTCATCCTCAAAACCATTTCATGATCCACATAATTGCCGATGGCACCGCTGTCGACGTAAGCTTCAATTGCATGTAGTCGATCCGGATTATCAGGGCTAATGAGGACCATAGGTATCACGAAATGCGAGGTCACGGAACTGGTTTTCACGCTCGGCAAGAGGACCTCTATTCTTGTCGGGCGAGGTCGTTTCCCTGCTCAGAGTTTGTAACTTTGGTAACTGCAGCTCCTACTGCCTTCTTGGCAGGTTTCACCGGACAGTCTCGAAGAAAGTGCCCTGAGTTTCCGCAATATAGGCATAATTGCAACTGTTTTCTCCTTTCCCGCTCCTTTTGTGTTAGAGGACCTTTCAGACCCCCGATTTGCATGGGTTCCCCGGAGTCTACTCCTTTGGAAGGAGTTGGCGGTTTGGAAAATACTCGAGCATCAAACTTGGAACGGTCGGCCTTCCTGTTCTGCAGTCTATGATCTATTTGAACGACCAAGTCTATATAATCCGAACAGTCTTGTGGGGGATTCACTACTTAGGCTAAAACGTCTTTGAGCTCTCCACGTAGACCTCTGTAAAACAGCGTAATCCTTTTGTCCTCAGGCCATTGAGTTTCCACTATTAGTCTATTGAAAGATGCAATATAAGCCAAAAGGTCTTGATTACCCTGTCGCAACGAAAGAAGCTCATTGTCCAAGGCCTGCCCCTGTGAATGTCTTGAGAACAGTTTTTCCATACTAAGCTGAAAGGCTTGAAAATCATGGAGAACCGGATCATCATGATTAACTAGAGGGATCGACCAGTCTGCCGCATTGCCACTAAGGTACGAAAGTACAAAAGCTACTTTAGCTTGATCAGTTGGAAAGGCTGCTGGCCGGCATAAGAAGTGCAACCGGCACTGATTGATAAATACTGCAAACCTCTTTGGGTCACCAGAAAATCGTTCGGGCGGAGCCAGAGGTACATTCCCAGGTAGGTTGATCTGCACTGGATTCATAGAGGATGTTGAAGGAAGATTTGCCCCTGATGCGGGTAACGGGGTTTGTCCGGCTTGTGACTGTAGCAATTGTCTAGCAAGACCGTCTGTTCTCTCCTTGGAAATAATTAGTTCCCTTCTTAGAGCATTCGTTTCCTGACGAGCTGCATGCACTTCTGCCCTTAGTTCCCCAAGTAACCGGGCTAGATGGTCAGTATCCGAGGTTTCCATAGCGCCTGGGCGAGAGTTTTGCGGTAGGCTTTGCGTTCTGTAACGCTCACCTGATTCTCGCAGAGGCGCCGGTCTTGACTGGGCGACTACCGTATCTTCAAAGGTGATGTGTAGCACCCGGTTGGCTCTTTGGGCTGGACCTCTGTGCACTGTATGCCTGACTTCAAGAGCAAGATGTCTTAGGTACGTGAATGCCGAGCTCTCCATCTGCCTTGGGGCAGGGTGCTGTAACCAGTTTCTTCACTGGATCGGTAGCGCAGGCCTCTTGACTTCAGAGGACTGCTGTCCGTCGTTTACTGCACGAACGGTAAGTTTCGAGTAATTCTATTGTCTTTAAAGTCTTTAGCAATGATGTCTCTTGTTTTGCAGGTTCCGGCGATGGCGGATGACGGGCTGAAGTGAGTTGAAGATGGAGTCCGTATGATGAATAGAAGCGCTTGGAAGCACGTAAGTAAGCGCTTGTTGCCTGCTTCACGATGCGCTCTAACTGTCTTTTATTTTGCAGGTACGAGTTTGGAGCGGCTGCAGGGTGCCGGAATACCCACTGGGGTTGATGTGGAAAGGAGTAATGGCACGTGAGTTTCAAAGTTCCCCAATGTCTTTAAACACACCTTGTTTTGTCTTTCAGATGCAGGATGCAGCGCCGAAGGCCTCCGGAGCGTGCGAAGAGTCGGTAAGCTTTTGTCTTTTAGATGCCGGAATGCAGTGTGAAGACCTCCAGAGCGCACGAAGAGTAGGTAAGCCTTTGTCTTTCAGATGCCGGAATGCTAACCTGTTCTTTCTTGTCTTTATAGGTGTTGCTGAAGACTGGATTCAGGATGGTAAGCCTTTTTCCTTAGGCCCAGGATCCGATGCAGAAGACACGATGAGCGTTCTGCTGCAGAGGATGCAGAATAACGCAAAGCAAGATTCATCCACCGGGTGTGGTTTAAATAGCCTCCTGTAGTGCTTAGGTGTCTCCTTCCACAGCCACGCCTAGGTAAGAAAAGAGTTCCTGCTTTCCAGAAGAGTTCCAGTGTTCTGAATCTAGGGAGTGGCTCCTGCCCCACCCAACAGGAAAAGTAGTTCCAAACAGAAGAGGATCAGAGGCTCAGCTGGCAGGCAAGTAAGCAGCATGGTCTGCTGCAGGTAAGTCCACCCAAGCATCATGAGCCCGGCGCTTCCAGCGCTGGGACTGGGCACATTTATGAGCCTGGTGCCACTGGCGCCAGGACTGGGTCCAAAAGGTCCCAATTGGGACTGGTTGGCCCTCGGAACCTGCGTTATGGATCTGCTTCCAAGGGAGTTGGGAAAACCCTGACCTTTTGGAAGCAGAGATCATGACACCTAACCAACCTTGTGCCTGGACCGACCACCACTTAATTACCTTCAACATCCCTGCCAAAACCATCAGCTCCACTCCAAATGTTGCGCCTGCCATCCCCACACGAAATAAGCGCGATATAAACTGTGACAAACTCCTCCCTTTCATCCTCCCAGTTCTGAATGAACAAGTGCTATTATGCAATGACAGTACTGTCCTGGTTGACACCTTCAGCCATACTATGCTCAAAGCTCTTGACCTCATTGCCCCTTCAAAACTGAGAAATCCTAAACCACGAGCTCACCTCAACTCTTGGTTTACACTCCAACTAAGAATTTTTCGTAAAGAAAAACGAATCACTGAATCACACTGGAAGAGTAACTCTACAGAAGTTAATAAATCTAGTATCACTCTAGCCACATTAAATTATAAGGAGGCTATATTCCAGGCGAAAAAAGACACAACAAACGCATTGAGCAAGCTAAATCTAATACTAAAGAACTCTTCAGAATATTGAAAAAACTGGAAACCCCTGTCACTGTACTTGACACTTCCATCAAAGATAGCACCTGGTGCACTAATATCCAAAACGCTCTCCTTGGTAAGATAGCTACTCTCCAAGCCAAAATTAATGATAAACAGACTAATCTACAATCCAACTTGCAACCCAACTCTTTCCCAAATATAAACAACTCTATCCAAGATTCATTGACTCCGTTCAGCTTCTCACCCCTATCTATCACTGAAGTGGAAAATATCAATAGCCTTAAATCTTCTAATTGCCAAGGGGACCTCTGTTCAGCACCCATCGTGAAGGAAGCAGCCCACGAGATAGCTCCATTCATCACTACTCTCATCAATTCTTCCTTCAGCACGGGGACTGTACCGGACAATTTGAAGGATGCCTGGGTTTTCCTGCTCCTAAAAAAAAAAAAAAATCAACCTTGGATGCCAATATACCTACAAATTACAGGCCCATCACCACGGTGCCGTTCCTCCTTAAAATCCAGGACCGAGCTGCATACCTACAGATTCAAGACTATCTTGAATCCAATGAACTCTTCGGTCTAAGGCAATCTGGGTTTCGGCCCCGTCACGGAACTGAAACTGCCCTTATCGACCTCAAAACACAGATCGAAGATTTAAGAGACAAGGGTAAACTTGCTCTACTTCTCGATCTCTCTGCGGTTTTTGATCTCGTCGATCATCAAATTCTGTGTCGGCACCTTAAACTAGCCGCCCATTTTCCTGATAAAGCCACGGTCTGGATCAGTTCATTCCTGGACAATAGATTGATGCGTTTCTTCTCTCCACTAGCAGCAGCATCGCCAGCACCCTTCACCTGCAGGGTACCACAAGGTTCTCGTGTCTCTCCCACGTTGTACAACGTGTACACAAAACCTCTATTTGATATTTTGGACTCGGTGTCACATATACCAATTATGCTGACACCCAGATACTCATCCCAATCTCAGGAGACTATGTCGCCGACTCTCTCTCTGTAAATGCTAGCTACCTAGTCATCCAAGCCTGGATGGCACAACACAGACTTTATCTAAATGACGAGAAGACAGAGCTCCTCATTCTCGGCTCTCCTCAAAAACTATCCAAACTGGCCCTGAGTTCAACTCCATCATTGATGGTAACACCATCAAGGTCTCTAAGGACACTAAAACTTTAGGGATCTACCTCGACTCTACTTTATCCTTGGCCAGGCAAACAAATGCAGTTTCCTCTGCAGCGGCATACACCTGCAAGCTCATTACAGCTACCCGCCCTTTCCTTTCACCAGCCAACTGTGTCACACTTGCCAAGGATCTCGTGCTGTCAAAAATGGACTATTGTAATGCCCTCTATTTGGGCACCAACAGATGTAACTTAAACAAGTTACAAATCATCCAAAAAATGCTATTAGAGCCGCTCTCAACATCCCTAGGTACTAACACATTTCAGACACCAGATGTAACCTGCGCTGGCTCTCCGTCCCTCAACGAATTTCACTGAAAACACTTGCTCTCACTCATAAATGCCTATCCAACTAAGCACCCTTCTACTTAGCCAACAGATTCGCCCTCCACAACACTAACAGACCTCGCAGAACTGCTCAGACTAACTGCCTCTCTATACCACGCTTCAACCTTCAAAGATCTGGCATAGCCAGCTTCCCAGTAATGGCGGCGAAACTCTGGAACTCGCTTCCCAACTTGATAAAATCTGAACCGTCCTTCCACAGTTTCAAAAACATTGCTAAAGCTTGGCTAACTGCCGAAGACCCATCACCTACTTGCCAACCACCTCCCATGCGCTAGCCACCTGCCTTCACCTCTTGTACATAGGCTATGTCCTCCCGCTCACCCGTAACTGCATTATGTATATATGTTTATAAATGTTATTGTAATTTTTAAACTGTAATTGTACTGCCATGTCTGCTTTATCATGTTGTAACTAAAATACACGCCGGGATGCCCTCGGGCCTGGTGCGCTCTATAAATAAAATAAATACAAATAAGTTCTAAAATAAAGTTGTGTGGAACTCGTTCCTGTGTGTCAAATTCTGCGAGTAGATCTTGCATGCAATTTATTGCCTGGTCCTGGGGTATAAAAGAACTGAATGTCCATTGTTACTAGTCTTTGGGTGGTTTTGTCAAATGTATGATTCTCGAAGATCTTAATCATGTGGGTTGTATCCCTGAGATCTGTTTCTGTGCGGGTGCTTAAGGGTTTCAAAAATATGTCGATAAATTTGCACAGAGGCTCGAATATGGACCCGCAACCAGAAACTATGGGTCTGCCAGGCAGCCTTTCTGCATATTTATGTATCTTGGGGAGTGCATACATTGTCGGTATGAGTCCTTGACTTGTGGTGAGGAACTTCGATTCTTTGTAATCCATTCACGGTCATGGGCATACTGTACTGCACTGAACATTCTATTTCAAGTCTGATGTCACTTGTTAGGTCTTTCCTTAGTTTCCTTTATAACTTTCTTGGTCTTGGAATAGTTCATTCATCATGTCCAGATATTGGACCTTCGACATTACAACTATTCCACCACCCTTGTCAGCTGGTTGTATTATGATTGAGTCTTTAGATAATTCAATCAAGGCTTTGTGTTCCTGCATGGAGAGGTTGTGTTTAAGGGGTTTCTTTTTGGTTTTGAGCTTGGCAAGGTCTCTTAAAATAAATTTATCGAAAGTCAGAATTTCTTTAGGAACCTCATTGTCTTGTGGTTTAAAGGTAGAAGGGATGTGTAGACCAGTGTGTAGGTCTGGTTCCTTATCTGGGAAAATCATTGTAAAAGACTCTAAGACAGACAGTTCTAAGAAAACAACGGATCTCCAGTTCTATTTCGAACCAATCCGTGGCTTGTTGGGTACGAATAGCCCTTTAGAGAAGGCTGAAATTTGGGAAGGTGTCAGTTCTAAATTTGCCAAGTTGAAAATTGCCATCTGTTTTTTTTTAAACTTAATTTTTGCATTTTAGTAAACATGAGTACCAACAAGCCCAAACAGTTGGCTGATAACGAGCCGCCGAATGCCCCCCTCACGCCCACCCTCCGACAGTCCCATCACACAACAGGCAATTAACGCATTTACATTTACACCAGAGAAGTCTGTGGTGGCTGATCGGTTGTCCCGGCTGGTGCTGTGCTAGAGAGGAGGTACGAGATGTACGGGCCCCATATATCTGGGGGTCTTGCGTGGAGAGGGAGTGTCTTTATGAATTTTGTTTCCGTTTCTTGGCAGTATGTGATGTCCCTCTTCCAGTTCGCTAGGGTAGGGGGTGTGCCCCGTCCCCATGCCATAGCCACTCTTCTACGTGCCAAAACCAATAACAAGCTTGCCAGTTTCCGGATGTGCGAAGACGAAAATTGCCATCTGTTGTTGATGAGTGGTTGTAACGCTCACCTGGTATCCACGGGGACGTCACTCAGCCTGTTCTGACCTCTTATGATCTTGAACCCTTCCCTGGAGTCTACTCGACTGGAGACTGGGCCTTGTTTTCTTGGAAAGTGTGCTCTCCGTCCTGCTTTCAGCGCAGGGGCGCGTTGATTGATGCAGGCTCGTTGCTGCCTAGTTACTTCACTGGCAAGAGTCTGACAGGTAAGTATAATGAGTCTTTTGAACAATTCTCTAACTTCGTTCCTTTCCTTCCTTAGATGATGGCCGGCATCCGGGGATGGCGCCGTGCTGCTGAGATGAGTAGCACTGAAGGTGAGGTAGAGCGCGATGCGACCCTTTCGTATTTTTATTGAACTGAGTTCTTTTTCTGTGTCTTTTAGGTGCTGCAATGTTTTCAGCGTGGATGCCGGTTATGAAGAAGAAATGCGGTGAGTAAGCACGGTATGCAGCGCCTCTAGATGTTTCCACGCTAACCTGGAGTGTCTTTTCCCTCTTGCAGATGGATGAGAAGTTCCGGAGACAGAGTTCCCCCAGAGCGGCTGGGATTCAGGTAAGCGTGTGAAGCTCGTACAGTCTTTAAAAATAAGCGAAGATTTGCTGAATGCTTACTAATGCCTTTTTTCTGTTCTTTTCCCTTTTCCTTAGGAAGCGGTGTGCCGGGATGGGAATGACACCGCCGAAGAAGCGATGAATGATGGGCAGAAGCGCCGCAAGGTAAGGCTGTTCCTAACAGTGTTCTTGTTCTTGCAGGAGCTGAGCGCAGATGATAGATGCAGGCCTACTGGAGACCAATCCGAACACGGTGAGTCTCACGCTGCAGGTGCAGAAAAAACAAAGCATGTTTCACAGCCTGGGCGTGGCTTAAATAGTCTCTGGGTATCCCAGGTGTCTATGGGCTGAACCACACCCAAAAGACTAGACTGCACATGCAGTTCTGGGAACCGAAATATGTGGGGGCATCCATCTTGTCCGCATGAATGCACTACAAGTCCAATCCCCAATGTTCTTCTATGGGAGTGAGTGAGTCTGGTGCCACAAGCGCCAAGTCTGACTCCAAGTGGGTCTTTAGAGGGATGGAGAGGCCCTTGAGGGCCATGTAAGTGATCGTGGCCGGCTCCAGCCTGACATCTTGGAGGGCTGGGGACATGAGGGGCAGGAATCATGACAGTGGTTATCTGGTCGGACGTCTCCGGCCTCGGAATTGACATTGGGGCGGGGCATAGGGAAGAAACCATTGTTGTCCCCAAAATGGGCCCCCTGGCCCTCCTTTGCCTAAAAAAGGAGGGGGTGGCAAATAGTTTCCAAATGCTTGTTGTTGTTGCTGGTTATAGTGGGCTTGGTCTGAGCTACTGCTGCTGGAGTTCGAAAAGGATACCCAGTAGCGTGTCTCCTTATTTTTAGGTTGAAGTGTTGACTGTTTTTTTTGCTGCGTCTATGTACTCATCCGTTGTATAGGGGAAGATTTTATCTAACTTGAAATCCTGAATGTCTCGATGTAGTTTTTTTTAATAGTAGCTGTTTTAAAGTCCTCGAAAATCTTGTTGGTTGTTTGGACTTGGTCACGAGCGTTGCTGATGGCTGTATTCTCCAAAAACTTTTTTTCTTCTTGATCTAATTCTTTTTGAATCTTGGTACTCAATCTCTGGCCAGTTGTGATAGTTAGGACCATAAGGTCCCGACTGCATTTAATCGCTATGTGGCTGAACGTTGTGGTATACTCTTTATCAGTCAGGAAAAGGCAGGGCTCATTGCGGACAATTAGTCCTGCTGGAATGGTATCTGCCATAAGGTATTCGCGAAGCAAGTGCCCGTGTAGCTCTGTACTGAAATCTTTCTTTGAGTTTCAGCAGGTCATCACTGCATGTTAACTGGGCCGCACCAGAATTCGACCCAGTAGGGTCAAATATTGATGGACCTCTAATCACTTCCACGGTTTAAGTGAATAACTGCAAGTGTGCGTTTCAGCCATTCTGTTGTGCCACTAGAGTGTTAAACTTTCACACCCCAAGTCGCGGTGCCGCGTTGGAGAGGAAAAACCCCCTATATAGCCTATTACAGTCAGAAAAAGAAAAGAAAAAGCTAAATTAAAACATAGTAAATGTGTCTATTCGGAGATCCTGAGTTTAACGGGTTAATAACATGGCTCCCCAAGAAATTTAAACACGGGAACAGGGGAGAGTGTCCCAAATACAGCAGTGGAGTGGGACACTAAAACTAAACCTTAACAATAAGGTCCAAACTGCTTGATATTTGATTACAAATTGTTTTTAAAAGAGTAACTTCGATATTGAGTATCTTTTACGATATCACTTCAGAAACACATTTTTAGTTGTATCAGATTCTGAAAGCAATCGAGATTATCTCATGATAAAAAGTAAAAATTATTTTGTGTTTAGAGGATCACCAGGGGCAGCAGTGGGGTGGGTTTTAGACCGGAGAAGGGCGAGATCAGAGTCTGGGACAGGAGTGAAGTTAGGAATAGTGGTGTAGGGGGTGGGAAAAGAGGGAATATATGAGGGATGTAGAGTATGTACTTTGGGGGAGAAAAAGTTGGCAAGATCAGTAGCTGATAGAGGTGAAGCAATGGAAGGGTCAGGAGTGGAAGGAGAGAGAAGGCAAATCAGAGTTTGACAAATGCGACGAGGGTGAGTTGATTGCATGTGGAGAAGATCTGAAAAGTAAGTTTGATTGGCAGATTTGATGCAGTTGTCTTAGAGTGTGTGGTAGGAGAAGTAAGTTGGCTGAAGAACGGTGTTTGTGCCAGCGTCTTTCAAGGCAGCGGAGAAGGCGGTGCATAGATGAGAGATGATGAGAGAGCCAGCATTGGGTGGGTTTGTGAGTGGGGCGGATGGTGACGAGAGGGTAGAGTTGCTCAAGACTAGAAATGAGAGCTGAGGAAAGAGTGGATGTAGCCTCATTCGCAGAGAGACAAAATGAGTGAGGGGGAAGGAAGTTGGTGCAGGTGTCGTAGAAAAGTGAAGAATTGAAATTACGTAGGTTTTGTCGGGCGAAGGAAGTAGACGGAGGGGGGAATAAGAGAGGAAGTAGGGGGGGAGAGAGAAAGTAGGGAACGGTCTGACAAATAGTTGGAGAGGTCAGATACAGAGGATACAGTGAATGTAGAAACAAAAATTAGATCAACAGTGGAGCTGGAAGTATGAGTGGATGGGAGAGGGGTAAGATGGTAGGGGTCGTATTGAGAGGAAGGCGGTTGGTGAGTGGAGGAGAGATGAAGATTAAAGTCACTAAGCATGATGAGCAGTGTGGGACTGGGTGAGATGTGACTTAGGAGGTGGTCAATGTCCTCACAAAAAGACCCTAGCGGGCAAGGGGGACGGTAAATGATGAGAAAGGAAATAGCATGTGGTAAGGTGAAGATTTTGTACATGTATTCGAAAGAGGAATAGTCTGGCAGAGGTACAGGACAGGGAACAGATAGGTAATTTAGATGATATAGGAGTCCAATGGCGCCACCACGCCCGGTGGCTCTGGGAACGTGGGCGAATGAGGAAGTGAGTGAAGCAGGAACTGTAGAATTGTGTGGAGGAATCCATATTTCACTAATGCAGAGGAAGTGAAGATGTAGTCGTAGGAATAAGTCCAAAACAGCAGCGGTCTTATTGCATAAAGCCCTTGCGTTCCATATGGCAAGGTCAATGATATTGGAAGTGTCAACAAGCTGGGGATAGATGAGGTTGGTAAAACGATGTGAAGCGGTGGGTCGAAAGACTGCATGGGGGTTGGAGGGAGATGGGCTGTTAAGTATGGAGCATGGTGAGTAAGCACAGTATCTTGATGGAAGGCCAGGCGGTGGGACGAGTTGCTGGGGAGGATAATGGTAGGAGCAGGGTGATGGGATGCGGCATGTCTGTGAACCCTTTAGGCGCAGAAGCAGATCTTTCAAGCCGTGGCGAGCGAGATGAGGCAGATGCGCGAGACCTCGATCTGTCAGGCTTTGCCAGGCAATGAGATGCTGCTCCTAGTGGCGGGCTGGCAGAGGGTTTGCAGATGGTGTGGGGACCTTGATGGAGTGGCCCAGGGCAGTCGGGCAGTAGCTGGAATCACTCCCCAGCTGCAAGCAGTTTGCTCCACACTTGTTCCCACTTCACAGCGGCTTAGCCTGGAGGCGGATCTTTCAAGCTGCGGCGGGCGGGATGCCTTGTATACTCTGATCTTTACTGCCATGTCAAAAAGCATTGCTTTCACAGTTTTCTGTTTAACCTAGTCCCTTTCCTATTTGTGTGCATTGTGCCACCTATTGGAAGGTACAGGACAATACCTCAAGGTAAATAGAACCAGCAGGTTTGAGCAATAAGCCTTGCCCCATACTTGGGTTTGTTTTTGCAATATCTTCAACATACTGATATTGTGACCAATCCTTTTTGTCAGTGACTGTCATTGAGTGAATCTGTTTGTTTCTCTATGCACGCATCTTTGTTTTAACTACTAAAGTGGCCTATCAATATTATAAGTAATGGAGGACTTGCAGAGATTGCATCTTTGTCTGACCGCCACAGGTTTAGTGCACGGTCTTGCACACAAGGGCCCATTTGCCTTTTTCATTTTCTATTCGCGGAGTACCAGATATTTTGTTTGGATCTGTTACAAGTCAGGACTGGAACCTTAGGACACTGCTACAATGTCTTTTATCCAGCCTTCCCATAAAAGTAGACCTTTGTAGAACAACATCTGAAGAAATGGATCTATAATGTTGGGGCAGAACTGTGGGCCCTCTCGCCGAAATCATGCCTCTAATCTTGTGGATCAATGACTCCCTTTTCCCTTGTTTTAGGATAACACCAGGCCCTACTGGCTCCGAAGCCGACCCCTAAGCAATTACTCATTCAGCATTGTACCAAAGAAATCCTTGAATGTCACTCCTAAATCAGAGATCTTGGTACTGACCTATTCTAACAATACAAAAAGTATCAGATGTTTTAAACCAAAAGAGGAAGGACAAATAAAGATGGGGTTCAGAAAGCCCCAAGATTTGCACTCGCAATTAGCCACTGGCTCGTCATTGATTCTTAATGAGTAAGTAATGGTATGCTGTGTGCGGTATCAAGTGATAATATCGCTGGAAATAACATCAAGAGTGACTGGCACTATCCAACACTTTCCCCAATATTGTAAGACTGGAGTTTGTTTATATAGTTGCACCACTCCTAAAATATCTTGGAGGGTATTTAGAACGTTTAAAAAAAAGACACCCTCTATGTTTTCGTTAACTGCAATATTACATATAACCCTGTGTGCATGTGGAGAATTGAAGGCCTGGCAGCTCTTTGTCTGCCTAGCAGCTTGTATTTCTTTTATACCATGGGGTACACTCAAGACTGCTCTCCTGCTTGTTTCACACATTAAAGTAATGGAATGCTCCGACATGGCACAATCTGCAAAGCAAGCCTTTGTCTCCCCTGAATGTCCCATCTATGCCCCCAGTACTGCACTAGAAAAGCCTAAATAGCATAAATGTGAGAACCTTCGGGAACCTAGAACAGGAACGTTTGGGGGATGAGGACGATTAAGGTTTAGACTGCCTCCTTGCAAATCCCTCTCCCTTTTTAAAAAGTGATTGTTGTTAGTCCCAAATTTAGGTTGATCAACCGCGTTAGACTGAATGTTTGACCATAATCCGTAGAGTTCTAATCCCCATGGCCCCATCTATTCCAATGATGAATGTGACCCGCATCAGGGACATTGTGAATTAGTTTGTTGGCTACACTGCTCAAATGACCCGGATTGTGCATCTCTTGCTTCCACCATTTGAGGACAAGTACTGCAAGCATGGTGATAGGATACACTTTAATACTGAGTATTTATTTTATTATTATTATGCGCCACTTGCCGATAGGCATCATAGCCCACGTGAAGTACAGACCAGCCCGGGGAGTGCGTTCCAATGAAGAGGAGCCTGGACATCAAATGATGCCCCTCCTAATACGCACCAGCTTGTGTCTCAGCTGGGCAAAGGTGGGGAAGGCAGAAGAGCAGAGCTGTCTCCCTGATGTGGGTCTTCACTAGATCATTAAGGTATGTAGGACAGGCATTGGTACAGCATTTGAATGACCCTGTCAGGATCTTGTGCGTGATCCTATGTTATACAGGCAGCCAGTGTAACATACTATGCGCATCAGACACAGCACATTTAGACATGCCATGAGAAGCCTGGACTGCACTATTCTGTTGGTGTGCCGGCGCGCGTTGCTCTGAGCTCTGTATTGCTCCGGGCTTTCGCCTCCTGGAAGAGGACTGGAACTGCTCTCCCGCTGTGCCATTGTCGGACCTACAGACCCCACGGAAAGATTAATCTGGGGGCCCTGAGGCTACGGCCATCTTGCTCATGGCTCGCAGGTACGCCCTCATTAGCTGCCTACGATGCCTACGATGCCTTTAATTAACCCTGCAGCTTATTTTTCGGTTTCCCAGCCGGTCCCCAAAAAAGTCGGAATGGCCGAAGTTTTAGCTCATAGCTCTCATAGGAGACAGCGCCTTAGTATTAGGCATCTTGAGCTATTGCCCGACTCCTTGGGCTTTCCAGACGAGTCCTGCATAACTCTTGATGCTGGCCTGACCTGTGTCCCAAGGAGTCCGGTAACTATGGGCACAACAAACAAACTCTCTAGCCTTCAGGCCAGCTAGTACTCATTTGCAGGCAAATAATTCTGGTTTATCTACTTCCACAACATCATTAATGCTCAGCATTGAAAATTCTCCTAACAAGATCTCTCAAATGCCTGTCCCAATTATTGAAATAAATATGGATTGGCTATCCCCCACCATGCTGACACCCTCTTCACCTGGGGGGAGTAGTGACATCCTCACCCCTGCCTTGCCTCCACTCTCTCCAAGGAGTACTGATACGAATTGTATACCTGAACACTGGAGTCTTTGGAAAGAATCTCTCATGTCAGAGTTGAATAATTGCAACACCTCTGAGGATTTCGATGCATGGCTTGTGACTTTAGATATGTTGGCAGAAAAATATCATGTGTTTTTTTTTTCTCTAGAAATGTGTACATAGCCAATGATCCATTTAAGATGGTGTCGCCTAATAAGCTGTCACGCTCCTCTCAAACGGATTGCCCAGAAGCAGACAATCTTCCACCTGTGAGTTTGCAACCTACAGGAACCTGTTATACCCAGACAGAGTTTCTCTATAAAGAAGCTGCAATGTTATTTGCAAGCCAATTGACCCTATGTGCTGATGACTGGTGGCAAAAGATGTTTGATGGAATCAATAAGAAGTGAATCTATGCTTTAACTAACTTCCTAGGTGATATCAAGTCAAATTTGATCTCAAAGTCCCCAGATGTTGAAACGGAATAGTGAAAAGGATATATGGTCACGGTAAGAGGAAACTGACCATATGTGATCGGTCGTCTTTGCCTCTTGATATTCCCTCTTCATTTCTTTATTTTTTATTTTCCTGAGTTGGGGTTTGCCAGTTTTGATGTAATTTTAATTGTCGCCTATTATGTCTGGTTGGGAGTGTCTCGTTCTTTTGATGTTAAGGATGGATAAGACTTATGGATACATGGCTTTTTTTTTGTTTTCTTTTTAAAGGTTTGTATAAGCCAATAAAAATAATAATTAAAAAAAAAAAAAAGAAGCTGCAACTTCTGTTGACTTGATGATGGTGTCGCATATTGGCCAAAGGGCTGACCTCTTTTCCCCTCAAAATGTCATAGTATCCTCCCCTTTTCCCTTAGCAAACAAGTCACCACAAAATCCCAGTTCAGCTTTGGTAGAACCCGTTACTGTTCCTATGCTAGCATGGTCGGCTGGTCATCGGGAGGCTCAGAAGCCTAGGACAGACCTAAGGACTGTGCGCCTCAGGAAAACAAATATGCCACCCCTGGAGAAAGTCCAACACTAAGGCCTTAAAGTTCCGATTGAAGCCACTGTTATCTCTAATATCGCCAGACCAACGAAGAATGAACGTAGAGACGCACTCCATAATAGTCTTGGCCTGGCTACGTGCATGAACGGGGCCAGGCGTAGTGCGCTCCGCTGATTTGAAATTCCTGCACAGAATCAACTTGGCCAATTGGTGCTCCCAAGGGAATAGTGACTGTATTGTGGTAGGATGTGGAGTTGGCACATTGCCTATGTACTTGAAACTGTGCAAATACCTTCCTATGGGCTCTACAAATCTTGAGCTTATTATCTGACTGTTACTATCTGCAAACCTGAATTGTTTTCGTACCAATGGGACCCTACATTTTTGATGACTTCAGTTTGCTGCTTAACTACTTACAAATGTTATTCTTACCTATTAATTTTCTGATGTTATCCTGGATTGTTGCCTTGTATTTATTTTTGTTTATTATATTGATGTTTATAAGTTTTTGTGTAGCGCTCTGAGGCCCATGGGTTTGTAGCGCTTTATAAAAAAATAAATCAAATTCTGTGCAACCTGTAGTGTTGAATGTTCGAGCGCATTGTTCCAGCTAGAAGACTGTTGAAATAGTCTAGTCTGGAGTTTAGTAGCGCATAGGCCAGCAGTGCACAGTTCTTGATAGTGAAGAATGGGCGGATGTAATTAAGTAGCTTGGAGATGAGACCATAGGAGGATTAAATATAGGAAACATGCGAGCTCATGTTCCACTCATCAAGAACAACCCCTAGCGTTTTAACTTTCCTAGACACATTGATGTTACCTGCAATGCAGAAATTGGAGTAGGCTGGGCTATCTGTTTAGATGGATTCGGGAGGCCATAATCAAGAGCTCAGTCTTGTCACAGTTCAAGGAAAGGGAGTGGTTTGCCATCCTGTTCATAAATCCAGTCCTTGGAAGAACATGGCAGCTTTTGGATTATATGAAGAAAATGCAGCAGCAGACTTCTGACTTCTCATCCAGCTAGGCTTCAATGACTAGCTGCTTCTTGCTTCGACTTTGGCTTCTGAACGAATTGGTAAGTGAGAGGTCCCCAGAGATACTCATCTGTTACCCATTCACTCTGGCTGAACCAGGCTGTTAACCAATCGTGCAGAAGTGCATTTGTGCAGGCAGGCAGCCAATCGTGCTCACAGGATTTCAGGCCATTCACTCCACCAAGACACCCATAACAAAGAATGCACACTACACTGCATTCATGTCAGTTTCTGTCAGGGCAGTCTTAAGCATTGTCAAACACACCGCAACAAAGACACTCGTAACACAGAATGTGAGTTAACCTCAGAAACCATTCATCCAGGTCCTACCCCTAGGGTGTACCCACAACACTCAGTGCATGGGAAGGCTCCAGTCAATCTGACCGGAGGCAACCCAAGAGCCATATGGTATTTTCACCCAACAGTCAGGAAGAAGGGACAAAGTCTGCGCTTCCCAGGACTTTGCGAAACAAGGTAAAAGGCAATAGAAACCAAGAGGCCACAGTGGCCATCTTGCCTTCTGTCGGGAATCCATTGATTCCTATGGCAGGTCCTGATTGTCCCAAAAATGGCGGACACTCCGAGCCACTGCCAAGTCAGCATGTAGCTGCCACCAGCCCATATCCTTCTCTGTGGGAAACACACTAGTGCCCTAAAACACACACAAACGGTTTAAGGGTGTACTCCCACCCATGGGTGCCATAAGGTTCTCTCACAGGAAAACATGAAGAGCTGCACTGCCAGAGAATCAGGCTTGACCTCTGTGGCAGAAAACATACACAGGAAGTGGTAGGACAAGGACTAGGAGGTTCTGTCCCTCCATAACGTATTTTCAGCATCACATTCGTTCCCCCAGACTGAGGTTAGGGCATCTGATATCCCACAAGGTTGTTACCCTAATCCAGATGGTCAACATACCTTCTGGAAAGACCATCTGCATTGGCATGGCTATTCCCTGGCCTATGCTCAATGGTGAAGTCTAGCCCTGGCAGGCTAATAGACCACCTGAGCATTTTGGGGGTTTCACCCTTCATCTGCATAAGCCACTTTAAGGGTTTATGGTCAGCTTGGACCTTAAAGGCTGACCCTGTAAGGTAAAAGTTCCCTACCGATGAAAATTATGGGGTGTTCTTTCCCTTTGTCTTCTGAGACAAGACCACTCCGATACCAGTGTCGCAGTCGTCAGTTTGCACAAGAATTTACTGTAGTAAGGGGCACATAAGACCGGTGCCCTGCACAGACTTTCCTTCAAGCCATCAAAGGCCCTTTGACAGTGTACCTTCTTAGGCTGTTTGGGTGATGTCAGAGCTGTCGGAAGGGCAGCAATCGTGCCATAGTCTGCCATGCAGTTTTGGTAGTACCCAGTGAGGCCCTAAAAAGCTCTCATGTGCGTTTGAGTTGAGAGAGTCTCCCTATTCTGTACAGCTTGTACTCTGCCAGTAAGAGGTTGGATCTGTTGCCCTCCTACCTCATGACCACGGTAGGTAACCTTCCCCTGTGCTATCTGGCACGTTGTTGCCTTGATAGTGAGGTTGGCCCTTTTCATGGCCTCTCACACCTTATCCAAGTGTGTCAACTGCACTTCCCAGGTAGAATTGTAGACAGTAATGTCCAGGTAGCCACACAAAAGGCCTCCAGTCCACTGAGAACGCAATTCACCAACCTTTGGAAGGTGGCAGGGGCATCCTTCAGCCCAAATGGCATATCCCCAAACTGGCAAAGCCCTTCTGGTGTTCAGAATACTGTTTTCCCCTTGGCCTGGTCAGGCAGAGCATTTTTCCAATAGCCTGATGTAAGGTCAAAGAAGTTCACAAACCTGACAGCACCTAGCTTGTCCACAAGCACTAAAGCCCTGGCCAATAGGTGTGAATCAGTCTTGGTGACTGCATTGACTTACTCTGTAGTCCACAAAGAACCTCCAATCCTTGGTATCTGCCTTGGAACTTTCCTTGGGGACAAGGACCACTGGGCTGGACCATGGGCTGGTTGAGGGTTCAATGACACCCAAATTCAACATCTTGGAGCCCTCTGGTTGGATGTGGTTCTTAACAGTGTCCGACATCCTGTAGCATATGCTTTTGACAGATACCCTGTTACCAGTGTCCATATCATGTCTACACCATGGGGTGAGTCTTGGAGTCGGTGAGAACAGATGGGCATACTGCTGGAGCAAAGCCATGCAGGTCCTCTGCTGCTCTGGTGTCAGATCTGGAGAGAGTTGCACTCCTTCCACTGAGCCATCCTGAGGGTTGCTATGCAGCAAGTCAGGAAGGGGCTCATTCTCATCTTCTTTCTCTGAAGCTAGCAAGAAACATGAGACTTACCCTCTCCCATGGAAAGGCTCGAGTCTGTTGACATGTAAGATCTACCCCAGGAACACCCATGTCAACCAGATAGTTGGCTTCACCCATCTTGGAGATTATCCTGAAGGGTCCAGTCCACTTATCTACCAAAGCTCGAGGCTTGGTAGGCTCCATCACAAGGATCTCCTGCCCAGGAGTCCAATCCACTTGCGAGGCGTTAAGGTCATGTCAGTATGTTTTTTACAACTTCGCTCCAAAGCCTCCGGTAAAGGCCACGGGCGTTAAGACCCTCTTGCTGGCACCCTTGGCTCATTGTATCCGCCCCTGCCCGCTTCCCCGACAAGAACCTCCTGCGTGTCAAGTTCTCTCCATAGCCGCTGGTAAGGAGTATGGAAGTCGAGACCCTCTCGACTAACACCCACAGCTTGCTACATCCAACCCTGCCTCCCAAGCAAAGATCTCCAGCACGACTGCCATAATCACGCCCTTAAACCCCCAGTACGGACAACCGTGAACTGTGTTCCCTTAGCTGTGTTCCTTAGCTGAAAACCACAACTCATTGTGACCACCCCCCGCTACCCAGGCAAAGACCTCCTGCACAGTAATCACATCCAGAGTCCTCCGGAGCAGAGAAGATACATTGTTGGGGTATAACCTCCTGCACTACTGTCACGCTCTCACCCACTGAGAGCACTGAGCCGTTACCATCTTGGTTTCACCATCGGCTTGCAGCTTCCCCACTTCTCTGCCTCTCTATCACACTCCCCCACTCTCCCTGGAGCCCAACGCTGTCAACACTGCAACCTACCAGCTGGGGCCAAACTAACGACCCGAGCTGGATCCAGATCAACGAACTGATCTGCCCAGCCATTCCCACCTGAACACTAACTGGAAAGTGTAACCACCTGACAACGCTGCTGTTTCGCTCTTAACCCTCAGAGCACAGAGTTGCTACCATCTTACATCTCACTCCTTGCCCTCTCTGGGGCCCAATGTTAAGTGCACTGTGGCCAACCATTCGTGCCCTACCAGGCATAACCCACGGCTCCATCTACCCAGCCAACCTCACCTACACTAACTGGAAAAAGCAACCACCGGACAGCACTACTACTACGCCCGAAATCCCCCAGAGAGTACGATGCCATCACCATCTTCCATTACACTCCTTGCTCCTCTTAGACCCCAATGTTGTCCACACTACAACCAACTTTACCCACCACATCTCTTACCTTCCGTGCCTGTCTCTTCCATCTTTATAACATTCACAAAATCCAACCCTTCCTTACCTTCCACGCCACTAAACTCCTAATCTCTTCTTTAATCTTCTCTCGACTTTTCTACTGCTCAGCCCTCATCTTCGGCCTCCCTTCCTCACATCTAGCCCCTCTCAAATCCATCTACCATTCCACTATTCGCTCTCTGTCTTCTCTCTCTTTATGACTCCATCTCTTCTTCCCTCTCCTCTTTGGGCTGGCTCTCCTTTCATTCTCAACTCAAATACAACTTCCTCTGTCTTGTCTTCAAATCTCTCTGGACTTGCCCCACCCTACCTTACGTCTTTCCTCTCATTCTACTCTCCCTCTTGCCCACTCCGCTTGGCTGTACATTTCCTACTTACTGTTCCACCTGCACCTTGTGCACCGTCCTGTTTCCGTTCCTTCCAACTTCTTGCCCCACACCACTGGAACCTTCTTCCACTCTCTATCCGCTCCACCATTTCATACTCCTCCCTCCACACTTCCCTAAAATCCCACCTACTCCAACATCCATCCTGACAGTTCTCTACCACATTCTGATATCCGTCCTGCCCTGCACATGTTCATTCTGATTGTTTCATGGTAAATTGTTCAGTATATTGTTCTGTATTTTTTGCTTGTAATGCATTACCTGTGGTTTCATGTAAAGAGCTTTGGCTAAAAGCACTATATGAAATTCAATAAATACAAATACTTGTTCTATTCCTGGCTTGCCTTAAGGTGATCTGGTGCTTGGCCCATCATCTATGCCATCCTCCTTCTGAGGCCTAACACATAGTCCCTCACTTGCTTGGCAGGATCTGGAGAGGTGGTTTCCAAACCTTCTCGTACTAAGGCAAGGATTCCCCCCCCCCCCCTCACTGGATTTCCAAAGAGGAGCTCAAAGGGGCTGAAACCAACGCCCTCTTGAGGCACCTTTCTATAGGCAAATAGCAGGCATGGTGGAAGGAGATCCCAGTTTCTCCTCAGGGGCTCTTCCAAAGCACCCCATATGCCCTTGAGAGTTCGGTTAAATCTCTCAACCAGACCATTGGGCTGAGGATGGTAGGAGGCGCGGATCTTAGTTACACCACATTCCTTCCACATAACTTGCATGTAACTGGACATGAAGTTGGTTCCTCTGTCAGAGATCACCTCTTTAGGAAAACCAACTCTGATAAAGGCATTCACAGGAGGCAACCACCTTGGCCGTTATGGCATAGCCTCAGGGGTACCAGGTGGCATGATTTACCAGGACCAGGATGAAACTGTCCACTTGATGTTGGAGGGTCTAGGGGACCAACAATGTTGATACCCACCCTCTCAAGTGGTATGCCAACCACTGCCAAAGGTTGCAGTGGGGCAATGACACTGCCTCCAGTCCTGCCAGACAACTGACAAGTCAGACAGGTCTTGCAGTGAACTTCCACTCCCATTCTGGGCCAATAAAAGTGGGCAGAAAACCTTTCCTTGGTCTTAGTGCCAGGATGACCAGCTAAAGGTACCTCCTGTGCCAACTGCAAAAGGAAGGGCCTGTACACCTTTGGTACAACAAACCTCTTGATTGCACCAGGTTCAGGCAGAGTGGGCTCACTGTATAAATGATCACCCTCCCAACAAATCTTAGAAGGCCTAGGCACTTTACCTTGTGCCTGTTTTTTATTTAGATCCTCACGAAAGTGGCGCGCTCTGACGCTTACAGAAATCCACCCTGGTCGGCCCGCCTTCAGCTAACAAGCACTTGAGGTCTTGGTGATTCTTTAGGATGAGCAATTACGCCTCTGCAATCCTTTGCCGGGAGGCGAACGCTGGCCCACCCACGAAGGCACACACAACACGGATCATCCCCTGTCCCAAGTCGACAAACGCCAGGGCCAGGAACTCTGCCCGTTTGCCTCCACATGTGCCGCCCCTCTTCATCTTGACTACTAACATTATTATTGGTAATCATCACGCCCGCTCCCGAACACAAGGATATCTAATGCTCTTGACTTATGGTACTCCCTCCCTAGGGCGGCCACCGATTTGTTAAACTCTTGCTTCTGGCTACTCGCTGGTATTGTATCTCTGTGCATGCCCACTATTATTTGCCCCACTTGGGTCTCTGTCCTAACCTATATTTAGTACAAGTCTAGCCTATACATTGCACTATTTTACCTGCATTACTGTTCCACCCTGAGACCTGCTGCATTATCTGCTCCTTTGGTTACTGTTCCCAGCAACCAATGTATCCACTAACCTGTATAACAGCTGCATCTCCGTGCCTGGTCCGGTATGCTTAGCAACCTCATGATGTTATATACCTGCTGTTTGTGTGCTTCTCCATAATTACGGGCAAAACCATAAATACGCATATTTGGCGCACACTCCTTTGAGACCAATGTGATAACGCTAACAGTCCTAGCCGCCTTCTGCATTGCATCATGTTTTTGTACCACTGTGCTTAGTAACTTCACTACTATGTATGCTACATATCACCAATGCTCCTATGCATTTTTTCACCTAGTAATTTTACTCGTACCTGATAGCCCTGTACCAATTTGTACTGATTTGGCCTCTGTAGCTGTCTTGTAATGCGTTACCCTTGCACTACTTTGAATAGTAGCCTAACTTATAAATCTGCTGTCTGATGCATTTCTATCACTAGGATTATCCACGTTAGACTGCCCCCCATTTTTGTGATCTTTTGATTCTGTGATAATTTGAACACACAGCCACCCATTGCATCCACTGTGCTAATTACTGCTAACCCATAGCTCCCATTAATGCTTGCCACCACACACTACCTTACAACCACTATCACAACAAAGCTCTGCGTGCTGTAAGTACTCGTCTAGACATCGGAGCATTACTGCCCTCATGCACCCTCACGCATAGAGAGAATTATCTCTACCCACCTGCACTCTGTACAGTTCACTTTCTGGCCTTACTGCAGCTCACTATGTACAGATACCATCTAACACAATGCTCCTATCTTCTACTCTCCATATTAACATCCTTAGCCTGCACGTTCATCCATAGCAAAAGCTTCATTCCACCCTTACCCCAGGCCCCTTGATTCAGTGTTTCTCACCATGTCTTCTCCTACCAGCTGCTCCAACTACATTTGGTCACCATGCCAGCAAGCACCCACCCCTGCCTTATTCATGAGTCAACAAGACAGGTAGTGCAGCAGCGACATACCATTGACTTCCCTACCGTCACCCACTAACCCATACCTGAATTCCCCCGCATTATGGCTGGAACACTTTGCGACTAAACCTACACCCAATCAACCATGCGCCTTAGGAACCTCAGACTAGGCTCTAGATTTCATCGTACAGCCTGCCACTCACAGATGCTCACCATCTCAGTGAAATCACTGTTATCCACACAGTTACCTTCCAGCTCCACCAACATCTTACCCACAATAACACCTGACCTTACCCCTCACATCAACAAAGAATAGCTGATCAAATGTGCTCTGGTCAACGCCAGATCCCTCCCTGCTCATGCCTTGGATATCGCTGACTTTATCACTACTCATGATCTTGACTTCCTGGCTACATGCAGCCCCTGGACCACTACTAGCTCTCTCGCCATTCCCATGGGCTACACTATCATCAGATGCGGCCGCAACACCAATCAGTCGATTGGTAGTGGGGTCACCTTTATTAACAAAAACTCCATCGCCCTTAGAGCAATCCAGAATCAACAGATTCCCTCAGCAGAGCTACTATCTGTCAAACTGCCCATCAAATCTCACCCAATCAAACCTCCACCCTCCATCTCATTTACAGACCTCCCGGACCCACCACTACCTTCACTGATTACATTATGTCCATTCTAGCTGATAAAACCAACTCTCAAATGATCCTACTTGGTGATTTCAACCGTGGCTTCCAAGACCCCAACGACCCCATAGCGTTGGACATTACCAACACTCTGACTTGGGCTTCTCCCACCACATACAGGAACCTACCCACAAACAAGGGCAGAACTCTTGACAGGCTAGCTGACATAAATTGCAGTATCAATCTTCAGTTCATCACACTGTGCCCCTGGTCAGACCACCATCTGATCACCTTCAACATAAAAGCCAGTGCACAATGCCTCAAACAAGACATTGCACCCCCTATTCACACCAGAAACAAAAGGGACATAACAAGTGAAAGGTTACTCCCACTCATCCTACTTATCTTGAACAACGTGTCATCTGCATGCACGGACCCTACTGTTCTAGTCGACACCTTCAACCACGCTATGCCCCAAGCCATAAACACCATCACCCCAATTAAGCTTAGAAAACCTAAACCGCGCGCACCCCCCAACTCGTGGTTCCCACCATAGTTAAGAGTGTTGTGTAAAGAAAATCAAACCGCTGGAAAGTCTTCCTTCTGATGCCAACAAGGACAGCCTCTCTATAGCGTCCCTCAATTATAAAGAGGCTATCTTCCAAGCGAAAAAAGATACCTACAATAAGCGTATTTTGCTAGACGAACCTAACACTAGAGAGCTCTTCAAAATTCTGAAAGAACTTGAATCCCCAGTAACTCCTCCTGACACATGCACCAAAGATAGCACCTGGTGCTCAAACCTTCAAAAAGTGCTCCTCTGCAAAATCGCAACACTCCAAGCTACAATGAACGCCAAACAAAGCAGCCTTCAGACACACCACTTGCTCAACCCACCTGTAAGTACAGCCACGCCCACTTCCCACACTCCGAAACCTTTCTCCTTCTCACCTCTAACCATCACAAAAGTTGAAAACATCATTCACAAACTCAAACCATTAAACTGCCAAAGTGACACATGTCCAACCCTGATTATCAAGGAGGCCACACATGAACTAGTACCTTTTATCCCTGCCTTCCTAAACTCATCATTCCACTCAGGTATAGTTCCAGACAACCGTAAGGACGCTTCGGCCATTCCCCTTCTTAAAAAATCTAGCCCTCACCCGAGCATACCCACCAATTATAGGCCCATCACAACGGTACCATTCTTGCTCAAAATACTGGACCGTGCCGCCTATTTAAAGATCCAGGAGTACTTGGAATCTAACAAACTCCTCAGCCTTAGGCAATCTGGCTTCCACCCTAGGCACAGCACTGAAACCGCCCTCATTGATTTGAAAACCCAAATTGAAGACCTGAAAGATAAGTGGAAAATAGCCCTTTTACTATTCTAAGACTTATCAGCAGCCTTCGACTTCGCGATTCCACCAAATTCTCTGCCAGCATCTCAAATCAGCTGCCCGCTTTTTGGATTCTGCCACATCCTGGATCAGATCCTTCCTTGATAATAGATCGATGCAGGTCTTCTCCCCCTCAGCTTCCGCTGATCCTTCACCTGTTCTCTGTGGTGTCCCTCAAGGATCCTGTGTCTCACCAACACTATATAATGTGTTTACCCTTTTTCGATATTCTTGACTATCTGGGTGTCACCTACACCAACTATGCCGATGACAAATCATATACTCACCCCAATCCCTGGAGACCATACAGTAGACACTAAGTCCCAGAATGATGTTTATCTGGTCATTCAGGCGTGGATGGCACAACATGAGTTTTGCCTCAATGATGATAAGACCAAGCTCCTCATTCGGGCTCCCATCATCGTCTGAACAAACTAGAACCTACATTAAGTTGTTCACCAAAGATCCCTGTCTTTAGGTTCAAAATCTCTTTCTTGGAGTATAACTTGCTGTGCCAACTCCTTTCTTCAACTGAGCTTTTTGTATTCAAAGGCAATAACTCCAGGTCACTTCCCTGAAAAACAATGCTGGGTTTTGGTATAGAAGGGACAGGAGAGGTCTCAATCCCAATGGCAACAACTGACTTCACTAGGGGGTAAAGACCTCATCAGAGCCCCACCCATTTTCATCAGGAGTATCACTATCTGCCTGAAAATCCACAATGGCAGCTTTAAGCTTTGCCCTAGACTTCTCGTCAAAATCAATTTCGGCTGGATTGTGTCCTCCCACGTAGTCCTCATCTTTGATATTCAAGTCTGATTTGGAAATGTTTTCATAGGGTACAGCATTGTGCAAAGTCGAGAGTCTGTAGCATTCCTCGGGACATTGACGCTGGTATATGAAGCAAGCGCGCTGACAGTTAAATCAGTTCTGTTTTTTCTGCATTGCTGGATGCTTCAGAACCACTTGCCTCAGAAAATTTCGATTGCTTTTGTTCTTTTATCAAGATCGATTCGATACTTTCATCATGGCCTCGACACCGAAGACAGGCTTCGGATGGTGTGCAGACTGTGGGGCAAACATGTTTATCAAAGACCCTCAATGCATATTTTTTGTGGAAGACTGTGGCTCATGTCAGGAAAGTAAGGGGACACTATGCAGGTAAGCCTTCTCCCAAATCCCCATTCAAAATAAAGTTGTTCTCTGATTCGAGGGCTGTTTCCCCTGAGAAAAAACGTCCGAAACATTGGAGATGATGGAAGTCTGGTTCACAACACTCATCCTCTTCTCACAAGAAGAATAAACACTGCATTGTGATGCTGGAAATGCATCAGAGGGACAGGGCCTGCGTATCGTGTATTCTGTCGTGTTTTCCGTACAGGAGTTCATGTGGGACTCCTGGCGGTGCAGCTCTCTCTTTTGGTTTGGTGTACAGACCCATGGGATACCCTTATGGCACCCATGGGTGGGGGTACAACCCTGTGCCCCTAGTGTATGTTTTTGGGCATCTGTGTGTCCTACAGAGCAGGGTGTGCGCTTGTGGCAGCTCCATGCTGAATTTAACAGGTGCTCTGAGTAGCCTCCATTTTGGGATACCCAGGCCCTGCCATTGGAATAAGTTGATTCCTGATAGGAAACAAGATGGCCCCGTGGCCTCTTGCTTTCTATTGCCTGTTATCTTGTTTTCCCAAAGTCCTGGAAAGCCCTGACTTTGTCCCTTCCCCCTGACTGACTGTTGGGTGGAAGTTCCATATATGGTGTTGTTGTGAAGTCCAGGCCAGACTGGCTGGAGCCTTCCCAGTGACTGTATGTTGTGGGTACACCCTGTGGGTGGGACCTGGGTGAATGGAGTGTGTGACAAATACGCATTCTGTGTTGTGGATGTCTAGTATCTGGTGTTTGACACAATGACTGAGACAGCCCTGCACGAAACTGGTATGAATGCAGCGTGGAGTGTTGAATGGCTGGGTACTTGTCCCAATACACATACATTGTTGTGAGTGTCTGGAGAGAAGTGAATGGCCTGAATGCACTATGCACCTGATTGGATGCCTGCCTGCATGAATGCCCTTCTGACCGATTGGTTGCCTGAGTCTGACCCAGCAGAATGAATGGGAGATCAACTAGTTTATCTGGGGGGCCACTCACTGCTAGAATTGGTGTTCAGAAGCTGAAGAGAAACTGGAGTTGAAACTGAAGCTTAACCTTGAAGCCCTGCTGCAAGAGAATATTTGATGCTGCTCTACTTCATCAATCTGAAAGCTGCTGTGTCTCGAAGGACAGACCCAGGGAGGACCTTGTAAGGCGCCCTCTTCCCGAGCTACGAGGGACCATTGTGCACCAGCTGATCTTTGCCAAGGCTCTCTGGTAGACAGACCTACGACAGGCTGCCGACCGGAGACGGGGACCGCCGCGGAATCACAAGGAGAAGCACAGACACTTTTGTCCATCATCGTCGACTACCGCTGGTGCCGTGCTCCCTTTGCCTAACTAACATTTGATCCAAGGACGCTCTCGCCTGCACCATCGACCCCTTTGTCCCGCCGGAGAAAGTGGAGGCCACCGAGGAGCATCTGCCAGTGAGTTTCCCGCCACCTGATGACCGTAGAGACGCTGGACGACTCGACGCCCTTGCTGGGCCACAGTTCTTCACAACCTCTTTGTGGTCCTGAACTTTCATCATCGAGGTGCCCGCACGCCTATTCCTTGCAGGACGCCAACGCTCTGTCATTGCCGAGCACCGCTAGGAATGAAGCTACCGCCTTGCCGTCAGCGTTCAACCCATTTTCCTCGTGGGATCTCGACGATCCGTGGCTCCTGCCTTAAACGGAGCCGCTCAAGAAGGATCCGTTGACAAACTCTGCTATTCCAGGTACATTGGGGTTGTAGAACTATTTTAGAAGGAAATAAGACTCTTTTGAACAATATATGGACTGGGCTTGTACGATATATCTTTATTTACAGGTTGCCCAGGTGGGAGGATCTCCACACAGAATTATGCCTAGTTGGTAGGGGGTCAATATTCTGCCAATTGTTCTAACCAACTGCTTTCCTCCTATATCTATTGTTGGTTACTTTTATTCCTTGATCTGTGTGACATTCGACCACAGTATAGTTGATGCACTTTAATGAGATCTGATGATAATTGTGGTACCACTTTAGAACAGTATATATATGCCATTGTAGATTTTCTGAGCACAAAGTGAGTTATTGTGATAGTGTACATAACCTTGAACATTAATTATATAAAGACTGTTTTAACTCATACAGTGTGTGGACATTCCTTTGTGGGGGCTTGGGGACTACACTGTACTTAAGAACCAGCCTGCATCACCTCATGAGAAGCTAGGCCTTGATTGCTCGTCCATTACTACCTTATAGAGAATCTTGGCTGGGGCCCTCTGTTCCTCTCCTCTGCCATATAGAGAGCAGGAGTACAGACACCCCCCTCCAATCTTTACACTGGTGGGAGCGGTGGGATGCTTATGGTTTTAAGAATCAGTGTATAACCGTGCCACTTACAAAATATCTGCACTTTGTTAAATTGAGGTTTAGTTGTGTACAAGATAACTGCATTACAAGCAATGGAGTCTATTGCAAATGGCAAATTGTCTAGGATGAGCTTAGAGGCTCCCCAGAGTGCTTGTGAAGCCAGGGAGTTAGACTTTGTGGATAAGTCTAGGACTGAGCTTATAGCTGCCCTGGTGGACTACCAGACTGATGGTGAAACTCTTGAAAGGAGGGGGGGGTGCAACCAATGAGGGCTCTGCCCCTGGGGTTTTTGCTGAATCTGATTCTGGGAATGCCACCATTCCTGCTGCCTCTGTTTCAAACCCCAGCACTGCTCTTCAGGGGGAAGCCCTAAAATTGAACTTTTAAAATTGGAGCTACAACGGGAACAGTTAGCCTTTCAATACAAAAAGTTGGCAACAGAAGTTGAGTTGAAGAAAGAGGAGTTGGCACAGCAAGTGATACTCAAAGATAGGGACACTGAGCACCAAAGAATCCAGCTAGAGAAAGCTAGAGTGGAGACTTCAGCTAAACCAGTTGAGAGTGGCAAGTCCCCAGCCACCAAGTTTATGAAAGATTTGGTTGGTGTTTTTGTGGAGGGTTCTGATATCCTCCAGTGGATTGAAGCATTTGAGATGGCTTGTGCAATTCATGATGTTGATAAGCGAGATTAGGCTAAGTGTTTGTTAAGCAGAGTGCCTCTGACTGGATATGACTGTATTCTGAAACTGAGTGTGGAAGAAAGGGGTCAGTATGAGTGCATGAAGTCTGCTTTGATTGCCAAATTTGGCAAGACACCTACCCAATACCTTAAAAGGTTCAGGGATTTTAAGAAACGAGGGAATATGTCTTGGGTTGACTGGGTGAGTGCTGCGCACATGAACACGATGGTGTGGATTGATGATTACAAAGTGAAAACGTTTGTTGAATTGTCTCACCTTTTGTTTTTTGAGCATTTTTCTGAAGCCTGTTCACCAGAGCTGCGTCAGTATGTTGCTGACCAGAACATTTTAGATCCCTTTAAGCTGGCTAGGTTGGCTGACAAGTGGGTCTCCGACCGGATGTCCCCTAAGGACTCCATTGGGAAGTACAAAGAAAAGGGGACCTTTCAGAAAGCTGAGGAGTCCCAGAAGCAATCAGTCGAGTAAACCAAAACCTTCCTCTCAGAAGACCCAAAAGTCTAGTGGCAACAAGTCATCTGTGAGTGGGGATAAGAGTAGTGGTCCACCTGCTGCAAAGCAGGCTCCCAGTGGTTCCAGTACCGTACCCCGCATTCCTGGAACTTGTTGGGACTGTGGGGCTCTGGATCACAAGAGGGGTGACCCCAAGTGTAAAGGTAAGGCACTTGTAGTCCAGGCTGTCAGCCTGACCTACCCTTACCCCATGTCTGAGGTGGAGGCCAATGTCCCCTCCTCTAAAGGGATCACATTTGGTGCTCCTGTAGAGATTTCCTTAGCGTCCCTTGTGGCCTGGGACCAGTATGCAGAAGTACTGGCGACTATCCCACAGAACACCCGTAGGTTTTTTAGAAGTGTCCTCTTGAATGACCAGCCTTTTACTGGCTTGAGACACACTGGGGCAAGCATGACAGTGGTCAAGCCAGAGGACTATGTAGGTGCTCCTCTGAGAACCACCAGGTTAGCTGATGGGCCTCCCAAATTATCGCCTGTAGCCTTAGTCACAATCATGATTGGAGACAAGACAGCAAAGCTTCCTGTCCTGGTTCAGGACAATGTCCATGCTAACATTTTGTTAGGCAACAATCTAGTAGAATTGGGATTGATCTCTGATGGTCTCCCCATTACTGCTGCTGCAGTCACTAGGTCACAGGTGACACAGGGTCTGGCTGTGAGTCAGGTACCCGAGCCTAAGGCAAGAAGACGGAAAAAGAAGAAGGCTACCGCTGTGACAGGGGCTCCTTCTCTTCCTGCTGTTTCTACAGCACCCATTGGGATCCATGCTGAGGAGGGACTGGATCCAGTGGAAAACCCAAACTCAACTCCTGAGGGAGAAGGGACAGAAGACTCTCCTGTGGGAGAGGTTCTGAACCCGGACGACCACTCTGATCTTCAGTGCCTGCTGGCTGAAGGGGGATCCTCCCGGGCAGACTTCTGTAAGGGACAGAGAGAGTGACACTCTGTCGAGGGTCTGAGGAAACAGGCCCTGTCCCAGGCACAAGGAGAAGTGCCTAGGACATTCCGAATCTATTGGGAGGGTGTGCTCCTTGTTAGTGAGCCCACTAGGCCTGAACCTGGTGCCCTCAAGAGGTTGGTGGTACCCCAGGTTTACAGGCCCTTACTGTTGCAGTTGGCGCATGAGGTGCCCTTAGCTGGTTATCATGGTACCAAGAAGACTAAGCAGAGGCTCTCTGCCCATTTCTACTGGCCCTGGATGGGAGTGGAAGTGGAGTGCCACTGCAGGACCTGCCCAACTTGTCAGTTGTCTGGCAAGACTGGAGGCAGTGTCATTGCCCCACTGCAGCCATTGCCAGTGGTTGGCACACCGTTTGAGAGGGTGGGCATCGACATTGTTGGTCCCCTTGACCCTCCCACTTCAGGTGGACATCGGTTCATCCTGGTCTTGGTTGATCATGCCACCAGGTACCCTGAGGCTATACCCCTTTGGACTGTTACTGCCAAGGTGGTTGCCAGGGCTCTCCTGGGCATTTTTACCCATGTTGGATTCCCTAAGGAGGTTGTCTCTGACAGAGGATCCAACTTCATGTCTAGTTACATGAACACCAGGTGGAAAGAGTGTGGGGTAACCTAAAAGTTCTACCCCTCTTATCCCCAGACCAATGGTCTGGTTGAGAAATGTAATAAAACTCTCAAGGGCATGCTAGGCGCTTTGGAAGAGCCCCAAAGGAGGAAATGGAATCTCCTCCTGCCATGCCTGCTGTTCGCTTACAGAGAGATACCTCAAGAGGGTGTTAGTTTTAGCCCCTTTGAGTTACTCTTTGGACATCCAGTGAGGGTGCCCCTTGCCTTGATCAGAGAAGGTTTGGAGGCCACCCCTCCATGTCCCGCCAAGCAAGTGGGGGACTATGTCTTAGGCCTCAGACAGAGGATTACACAGATGATGGGTCAGGCAACAGCAAATCTCAAGGCCAGCCAGGAATTTAATAAGTACTGGCATGACCTTAAAGCCTCGCAAGTGAATTGGACTCCGGGACAGGAAATCCTTGTGATGGAATCTACCAAGCCTAGAGCTTTGGCAGATAGGTGGACTGGACCCTTCAGGATCATCTCCAAGATGGGTGAAGTCAATTACCTGGTTGACATGGGAGTCCCTGGGGTAGCACCTCAGGTATTCCATGTTAACAGGCTCAAACATTTCCACAGGCGAGCAGAAGTCTCATGTCTCTTGCTAGCTTCAGAGCAAGAAGAGGATGAGAGTGAGCCCCTTCCTGACTTTCTGCATAGCAACCCCCAGGATGGCTCAGTTGAGGGAGTACATCTCTCTCCAGATCTGACGACAGAGCAGCAGAAGGCCTGAATGGCTTTGCCCCGGCAGTATGCATCTCTGTTTTCACTGACACCAGGCCTTACACCGTGGTGTAGCACAAAATTGACACTGGTGACAGTGTGCGCCTGTCAAAAGCAGGTGCTACCGTATGTCAGATACCGTTAAGAACCACATCCAGGCTGAGGTTGCCAAGATGTTGAATCTGGGTGTTATTGAACCCTCAACCAGTCCCTGGTCCAGTCCCGTGGTCTTTGTCCCCAAGGCAAGTTCTCAGGCAGGTACCAAGGATTGGAGGTTCTGTGTGGACTACTGAGGAGTCAATGCCGTCACCAAAACGGACACACACCCATTGGCCAGGGCTGATGAGCTCGTGGACACCATAGGTGCTGCCCAATTTGTGAGCACCTTTGACCTTACCTCAGGCTATTGGTAAATAGCTCTGACGAACCATGCCAAGGAAAAGACGGCATTCTCAACACCTGAGGGAGTCTACCAGTTCAGGGTCATGCCTTTTGGGTTGAAGAATGCCCCTGCCACCTTTCAGAGATTGGTCAATTATGCGCTCAGTGGGCTCGAGGCCTTTTGTGTGGCCTACTTAGACAACATTGCCATCTACAGTTCCACCTGGGGAGAGCAATTGACACATCTGGATAAGGTGTTGCAGGCCTTGAAAAGGGCTAACCTCGCTATCAAGGCCACCAAGTGCCAGATAGCTCAGGGGAAAGTCATGTATCTTGGTCATGAGGTAGGAGGGGGTCAAATCCAACCTCTCCCCAGTAAAGTACAGGATGTACATGACTAGGAGACTCCCACAACACAAACTCAGGTGAGAGCCTTTTTGGGTCTCACTGGGTATTATCGCCCTTTCATGGCAGACTATGGAACCATAGCTGCACCCCTGACAGCACTGACTTCACCAAACAGCCGAGGAAGGTTAATTGGACTGAAGACTGTCAGAGGGCCTTTGATGGCTTGAAAGAAAGTCTGTGTAGGGCACCCGTGTTGTGTGCACCCGATTACAGCAAGCCCTTTATCGTTCAAACTGACGACTGCAACACCAGAATTGGAGCTGTCTTGTCCCAGTTAGATCACAACGGGAGGGAACATTGCATCATACTCATCAGTAGACAACTCAAGGGTAGAGAACTTAGGTGGGCTACTGTTGAAAAGGAATGTTTTAGCATAGTTTGGAGCCTTAGGCGTTTTAGGCCCTACCTTACAGGGTCTACCTTCAAGGTCCAAACAGATCATAAACCCCTGAAGTAGCTTATGCAGATGAAGGGTGAGAACCCGAAACTACTCAGGTGGTCCATTAGCATGCAAGGGCTAGACTTCACCACATAGCATAGACGAGGGAAGAGTCACAATAATGCAGATGGCTTTTCCAGAAGGTATGTTGACCGTCTGGATGAGGGTGTCTATCTCGTAGGAGATTAGGCACCCTAACCTCAGTCTGGGGGGGGGGGGGGTGACTGTGATGCTGGAAATGCATCGGAGGGACAGGGCCTCCGTATCCTTGTCCTTTACTGCCTTTTATCGTGTGTTCTGTCGTGTTTTCCATGCAGGAGTTCATGTGGGACTCCTGGCGGTGCAGCTTTCTTTTGGTTTGGTGTACAGACCCATGGGATACCCTTATGGCTCCCATGGGTGGGGGTACAACCCTGTGCCCCTAGTTATGTTTTTGGGCACCTGTGTGTGGCCCACAGAGCAGGGTATGGGCTGGTGGCAGCTCCATGCTGAATTTGACAGGTGCTCTGGGTATCCTCCATTTTGGGATACCAAGGCCCTGCCATTGGAATCAGTTGATTCCTGATAGGAAACAAGATGGCCCCTGTGGCCTCTTGCTTTCTATTGCCTGTTACCTTGTTTTCCCAAAGTCATGGGAAGCCCTGACTCTGTCCGTTCCCCCTGACTGGCTGTTTGGTGGAAGTTCTATATATGGTGTTGTTGTGAAGTCCAGGCCAGACTGGCTGGAGCCTTCCCAGTGACTGTATGTTGTGGGTACACTCTGTGGATGGGACCTAGGTGAATGGAGTGTGTGACAAATGCTCATTCTGTGTTGTGGATGTCAAGTATCTGGTGTTTGACACAATGACAGACATCCCTGCCCGAAACTGGTATGAATGCAGTGTGAGTGTTGAATGGCTGGGTACTTGTCCCAATAAACATACATTGTTGTGAGTGTCTGGAGAGAAGTGAATGGCCTGAATGCACTATGCACCCGATTGGATGAATGCCCTTCTGACCGATTGGTTGCCTGAGTGTGACCCAGCAGAATGAATGGGAGATCAACTAGTATATCTGGGGGCCTCTCACTGCTAGAATTGGTGTTCAGAAGCTGAAGAGAAACTGGAGTTGAAACTGAAGCTTAACCTTAAAGCCCTGCTGCAAGAGAAGTCTTGATGCTGCTCTACTTCATCAATTTGAAAGCTGCTGTGTCTCCAATGACTGACCCAGAGAGGACCTGGTAAGGCACCCTCTTCCCAAGCCAAAGCTCCCTGGTAGATAGACCTATGACAGACTACCAACCGGAGACGGGGACCTCCGCGGAATCACAAGGAGAAGCGCCCGGACACTGTTGTCCATCATCGTCTATGACCGGCTGTGAAAACAAAGAGAAAATATCGAGGCTGAGTACCCCCAAAAGGAAATACACCGAACACGGGTTACAAAGGAACATAGAAAGATCTTTATTTTATACTGAACAGTTTCAAAGGACAAAAGTAACGGATAGCTATCGGCCCTCAGTACAACACAGCGAACTCCAGCGTGGTTCGGTGTGCTCGGTGAGTGGGACTGTACATTAGAATAGTCGCACCTTTTATACCTTTGAAAACATGATGTCCACCCCTACTGTGGGTTAATATTCATTAATACATTACAGATCTAGGGTTTGTGCAGAGTTCACAAATCTATACGTTTAGGGTTTACTTTTAATGTATTCACCAATAAGCCTCAATGGCTAAAGTATACTTTAGGATTTATTATATAGACCGTCTCAAACATCTATACAATGTAGTTTAAACAAATGTCTCAGTTCAGTATTTGAATACATTGTTCGTAACATATGCTTGTGGATTAGCTTAATTGACACGAGTAATCCTTTACACACAGGTCAACGAAGGACAAGGTCTCAGTTCATGACCCTAACAAGTGGCCTGCAGGCAAGTTACACATTAGTTTATACATAGAGGTCAAGACGGCCATGTTACATGTTCGGAATGACACCGTCCACCATTTTAGCTCACAGGGTGACTTTGCAGAGGGAACCTAAAATGGCGGTTTGACCTAAAATGGCAGCTTACATTGATTCTAAGGTCGGACCTTGCAACAGGGGTTTCTTCGCAAGCGGCTTACAAGCAGCTTGGCGTAGGCCAATATACATATATTCATTATAACAGGAGGCACGATATAATTTCCCGTTTGACACGCCGGCTCCGACCGGAGCCGCCGTGCTCCCTTTGCCTAAGTAACATTTGATCCAAGGACGCTCTCGCCTGCACCGTTGACCGCTTTGTCCCGCCGGAGAAAGTCAAGGCTGCCGAGGAGCATCCGCCGGTGGGTTTCCCGTCACCTGATGACCGTAGAGATGCCGGATGACTCGACGCCCTTGCTGGGCCACAGTTCTTCACAATCTCTTTGTGGTCCTGAACTATCGTCATCGAGGTGCCCCGCATGCCTTTTCCTTGCAGGACGCCAACGCTCCATCGTCGCTGAGCACCGCTAGCAACGAAGCTGCTGCCTTGCCGTCGTCGTTCGCCCCTTTTTCCTCCTGGATCTTGACGATCCGTGGCTCCTGCCTTTAAAACGAGCTGCTCAAGAAGGATCCGTCGACGACCCGACGACAAACTCTGCTATTCCAGGTACATTGGGGTTGTAGAACTATTTTAGAAGGAAATAACTCTTTTGAACGATATATGGACTGGACTTGTACGATATGTCTTTATTTACAGGTTGCCCAGGTGGGAGGATCTCCACACAGAATTGCGCCTAGTTGGTATGGTTCAATATTCTGCCAATTTTTCTAACCAACTGCTTTCTTTCTATATCTATTGTTGGTTCCTTTTATTCCTTGATCTGTGTGACATTTGACCAGAGTATAGTTGATGCACTTTAATGAGATCTGATAATTGTGGTACCACTTCAGAACTGTATATATTTGCTATTGTAGATTTCCTGAGCACAAAGTGAATTATTGTGATAATGTACATAAACTTGAATATTAATCATATAAGACTGTTTTAACTAATACAGTGTGTGGACATTCCTTTGTGGGGGCTTGGGGACTACACTGTACTTAAGAACCAGCCTGCATCACCTCATGAGAAGCTAGGCCTTGATTGCCCGTCCATTGCTACCTTATAGAGAATCTTGGCTGGGGTCCTCTGTGCCTCTCCTCTGCCATATAGAGAGCAGGAGCACAGGCACCCCCCTCCAGTCTTTATATGCATCACAGGTCCTCGTCGTCATCTTTATCTTCCGAAAAGGTTTCGTCCCTATAGAAAACTTCGACGCCTGCAGAATGGGAAAACTTCTGCATATAAATGCTTGATGTTTTTCAGAAGCAGGCTCCTCCAGTGTCTCTCTCAAGGGGTCAGGGAAACAAAACCACCCCTCAGCTTCTGACAAGACCAGTAGGGAGTCTCATGTGTTTCCTTCTCATGCGCCTCAGAGCCTGGGAAGGGAGGAAGTCAAAGGAGACACATAAGAGCCTCTTACCTCCTCGAGACCTTCATCTCCGGTATCTGGGCCTTCTTTGAAGGTGTCAAACTGTCAAGTTTATCTTCTGAGCCCTTGAGGCATGTCATCCATTTGAAGTCATCGAAGCACGTTAAACCGTCAGCACAGTAACCGACTCCTTTGAAGAAGTCATCGAAGCCCTCAACGTCTTTGACATCATCGGAGCATTCTGTGCTTCTGAAGACTATAAAACCAATTCCTGTACCGACCAAGTCGTTCAAACCCATAACTTCACCAGATTTCTTCAGGCAAATGGGGTCCATCTTTGTGGAAGATGAAGAAGAGGATCAATTCCCATTGATTATCAGATTGGAACACCAAATGTCCTAAGTAGCTTATTTCTCCAGGTTCCAAGATGCAGAATCTGGTGCAAACTCTTAAAGAAACTAGCAGCTGGGAAACTTCTCCAGAGACTGATTTTGGTAACCCAGAGGTGGCTGGATATGCTGATCTTTCATACAGATCTGTTATTTGTAAAGTGGCTGAAAATCTGGGTTATTCTAGACCAGCAACTATGATGGAGACTGATGACTTTACGGATATCTTAGCACAGCCTCCTTGACTGGACCACTGTCTACCTTTCCATGCTACCTTAAGGTTAATGGAAAATTGCCTGCAGCCGGATTCTGTTTCCCCTGAACACAAACTCTCAACAAAGAAGAACAGAACAGCTTCCTTGGACCCTCCTTTTCTGAACAGGAATCCCACACCAGAGTATGGTTGTTGAAGCAGCAACTGTTTCATCTAAGTCTACAGCTTACCCTTCCACTCCTGTCGACAAAGAAGATAGAAGGGTCGACTCTTTGGGAAAGAGCATTTACTGCAGGAAGCATGCATTGAAATCGACAAATGCCACAAGTGCCTTAGCAAAATACAACGACACCATTTAGGGTGTAGCTGCCCTTGCCGCGGAACATATACTGGAGGGTGAGTAAAGGGACAGGTTCTTATGCTTAGTCCAACACGCGAAAGATGCCATGAGGCAATCCTTACAGTCCAGTCTGGATACAGTGGATTCCGTAAGTAGATCCATGGCTGCAGAAAGTCAGGATTTTCCGCGGATGTCCAAGCATGTCTGCTAGACATGCCCTTAGATGGTACTTTTCATTTTGGCAAAAAGGCTGACAACATCTTGAAGAAGCTGCAGGCTTCTAGGGCTGCAGCCAAATCATTAGGGGCAGCAATCAGGCAACCTCAATCTTCAGGTCAAGGATGGAGAGGGTGTCCTTTTTATTTCTATTGCTCAGTCTCTAGAGGAAGAGGACAGTTCTCACAAAGGAGTCAGAGGAGAGCGCCTTGTGGAGGCAGAGGAAGGAGGCAGCACTCCCCGTACAGCACCCACAGAGTTACGGAGCAGCAAAATGACTCCCTCACCCACAAGTCTGTGGTAGGAGGCAACTGTCATATCTCCATAGTTGGCGAAGTATACCTTCGGACACATGGGTGTTACAAACCATAGCAGACAGTCACTGTCTCCCATTCCTAAAGAAACCCCCAGATTGGCCCTCCCCGAAAGCCAGATCAACCTTGGTTCCAGATCTGCTCCTTCAACAGGAGATTCTCATCCGGTTGGAGAAAAGTGCAATAGTGCAGGCACCTGTGGTAGAGATAAATCAGGATTGGCACTCTCCTTGCTTTCTAATTCCCAAGAGTTCGGAGGAGTGCGACCCATCTTGGACTTGAGATGCTTGAACAAGGTCGTCAGGAAGAACGAGTTCAAGATGGGAACTCTTGCAGATCCTTCAGGCCCTTCGACTCCAGGATTGGTTGTGTCATTGGACCTGCAGGGTGCTTACTTTCATGGGCCCATCCATCAGAAGCACAGAAAGTACCTGAAGTTTGCAGTTGTCATTATCGGTTTTGGGTTCTGACAATCAGGTTCACCTCAGCCTGAGGGTCTTCACCAAGCTTATTGTTATGGTATAGCTTTTATGAGACATATATATATATATATATATTTATATATATATATATATGTCAATTAAGATGTAGGTTCAAGATATAGAAATATAAGCAAGTTAAATGTTGTGTTCAATAACAATGGAAAGCAAGTATTGCCATGGAAAGAATACAGTCCTGTCTATTCAATGTAGCCTGTAATGGAGGTATGTCATACTGTAAGAGAACATTCCATTTTGCTATGATGCTGCTGTTTACTTTTGTTGGCATTCCAAGTGAATCTGTTGCTGCTTTCTTATGTGCCTGGTTGTAGTGTTATGCAGCTGGAGGTCCTTACATTATAAATATAACTTGAAATAAACAGTTCCTTTAACTTGCGGTTGTCCGGATGTTCATACTTAACCTTGGCAACGAGGATGATGTGCATTAATGCTGTTGATGATGTGGATAATGAAGATGATGAATGTGAGCGTCCTTATGCGAGTGTTAAAGTGGATGGTAAAGAAATATGGATGATGGCAGATTCAGGATCAAAAATAACATTCATGTCCAAGGAAGTGTTTGAAAGAGTAGTGAAATGGGATGTACGAGGACTTTTTAAACCTGATATTAGGCCTGGTGGCTACAATCAGGATCCCATTGATCTCTTAGGGTATAGTAAGAGTCGCTTTCAATTTAAAGACAGGAAATGTGAAGGGAAAATGTATGTAACCAAAAGAGGTCTTACTCTACTGGAGTGGAGGGAACAAAAGAAATTGAAGATCAAGTTAGATCCCAATAGTCCTGAACAAGTGTTGCAAGTGAATGAATCAATCATTAGTAAACATCCCAAAGTATTTAGAGAGGGCATTGGAAAGATTAGAGGTATACAGCATCGAATCTTGTTAAGAAAAGGGAGTATCCCTGTGGTTGCAAAATTGAGGCCAGTACCTTTGCCAATTAGAGAAGGAGTTAAAGAGGAGCTGGCGAAATTGTTGAAACTAGGTGTTATTAAAAGAACAGGAGGGGTAGACTGGACTTCTCCACTAGTGGTAGTTAAGAAAAGCTCAGGTGAGCTCCGCTTGTGTGTAGACTTACGTCAACTCAATACGTGTGTGTTGGTAGATCACCATCCTCTACCTAATCTGTCAGAGATGCTTTCGAGAATTGGGCAAGGAAAGGTATTCTCGAAATTAGACATGGCTTCTGCTTACCATCAAGTAGAATTGGAAGAACGATGCAGAAAGCTCACAGCATTTGTCACCCATGAGGGAGTTTTCCAGTTCAAACGCATGCCTTTTGGACTTGTATCTGCTGCTGCAGTTTTTCAAAAGGTTATGGACAGATTAGTTGGAAAAATCAGAGGTGTATATTGTTTTCAGGATGATGTTTTGATTTGTGGGACGAGTGAAGAGGAACACAATAACACACTGCATGGCGTTTTGGAGATATTTGAAAAGAATGACATAGTGTTAAGGGAAGGAAAATGTAAGTTTGGCGTTTCTAAAGTTGAATATTTAGGCCATGAAATATCGGCAGATGGTTTAAAGCCAAAAGAGAGTTTGGTAAGTGCCATAAAAGATATCAAAAGCCCAGAGGACAAAGCACAATTGAGATCATTCCTAGGGATTACTGAATTTTATCAGAAGTTTGTACACAACTATGCTAGTAAGGTGACTGAATTGAGAAAACTGCTGAATAAAGGAAGTGAGTTTGTCTGGTCGTCCAAATGTGAGAGTGAATTTGTCAGATTGAAGAAGGAAATAGATTTAGCACAACCATTAGGACAGTTGGATACGTACCGACAGAGTAAAGTCACTGTTGATGCATCCGAAATGGGGATTGGTGCAGTATTGTCTCAAGTGGATGATCAGGGAAAGGAAGAGATTATAGCACATGCATCTCGAGGGTTAAGAGGAGCTGACTTTAGGTATTCTGTCCTTGAAAAAGAGGCTTTAGCCTGTTATTGGGCCATGGAGAAATTCAGAAATTTTATATGGGGAACATGCTTTATGTTGTGCACTGATCATAAACCATTTAAAGAAATTTTAGAGAATAAAGGCCTAGATAAGGTATCCAGGAGGGTTGCCGGATGGATTACCCGCATGCAATGTCACAGTTTCGTGGTTAAAAGTAATTCCGAGTAAAGAAAACATACCAGCAGATAGTTTGTCAAGGTTAAGGAAACAAGAGAATGAAAATGATTCATATGGTGAGAATATGGAAATGGAAATGGTTTTAATTAATACTGAGGGCATAGTGTCCAAGGAAGAATGGTTGGAGGAAATGGACAAGGACGAGGGTTTAAAGTTGGTTATTACATATGTGGATTCGGGTGAGTGGCCCAAGAAAACAGAATTGAAAGAAGATACGTCCCATTTTGGTCAGGAATGAACTAAGTGTGGTAGGTGGTATTTTATTCAGATGTGAGAGTGCTGTGGTTCCCAAAATGTTACGAAACAGAATTACTGATTTAGCTCATGTAGGACACATTGGCATTAGCAGAACAAAAAGTGTTTTACGTAACGATTATTGGTGGCCTGGATTTGATAGGGACATAGAAAGAAGACTGGCTGAGTGTCCTATGTGTACTAAGATTGGAAAAGGAGAAGTGGCTAGACAACAACCCCTTGTAGAGGTAGAAGTACCAGGTGTAGTTTGGAGGGATGTGGCAGTGGATATCCTGGGCCCAGTTGATTTAGGGTATGGAAGAGGAAAATTTATATTTGTTCTAGTTGATCTATTTTCGCGCTGGTGTGAGTTTAGTATAGTAAGGGAGACCACCGGACAGGCCTTAGTAAAGGAGTTGCAGCAGATATTTGCTAGGGAAGGTGTTCCTGAAAGCATTCTGACTGACAATGGTCCTCAATTTGTTGGTGGATATTTTGCAAAATATGTCAAAGAGGCTGGAATCAAACACAAGAGGACTGCGTTATATCACCCGGAGACGAATGGGTGTGTGGAAAGAATGAATAGATCTATCATGAAAAGTATTAGGATGGCAACTGAAACATGATGTGATAGAAAAGTTGCAATCCAGGACAGGATTTTTGGTCTGCGCATGTCACCTCATTCATTTACGGGAATAACCCCTTTCGAGTTAATGAGAGGATGTAAACCAAACACGGTGGTCAGTCCTCCATGGTTGGGAAGAAGCAGAGAAAGTGATTATGTGGTAGATGGTGTGAGCAAAGTTTTGAAAAAGAAAAAGAAGGAATGGGTAGCGCGTGAGAATGCAAGGAGAGGGAAGAAAACTGAGAATTTAATGTGACGACATGGTGAGGATAAAGAAAGGGGTGTTGAAGAAGAAAGGAGAAGCACTATATTCCGATCCTGTAAAGGTAATTGCTATGCTGCGTGGAGCGATTCGGGTAGTGGGAGGACAAGTGTGGAACTTGAATCGTGTTGCTTTTTCGAAAAGGGGTGGATGATGTTTTTGGAATAAAATAAAGGAGGGAGATGTGTTATGGTGTAGCTTTTATGAGACATATATATATGCCAATTAAGATGTAGGTTCACGATATAGAAATATAAGCAAGTTAAATGTTGTGTTCAATAACAATGGCAAGCAAGTATTGCCATGGAAAGAATACAGCCCTGTCTATTCAATGTAGCCTGGAATGGAGGTATGTCATACTGTAAGAGAACATTCCATTTTGCTACGATGCTGCTGTTTACTTTTGTTGGCATTCCAAGTGAATCTGTTGCTGCTTTCACATGTGCCTGGTTGTAGTGTTATGCAGCTGGAGGTCCTTTCATTATAAATATAACTTAAAATAAACAGTTCCTTTAACTTGCGGTTGTCCGGATGTTCATACTTAACACTTAGGGCGTATAAGGAGCGAGGGGATTCACATCTCCCCCTATCTGGATGACTGGTTGATAAGGGCTGTTTCCCAGTCTCCGTCATCGCAGTCACACCTGCCACTTCCTCCACGAGCTGGACAGCTCCCAGAACTTCAAGGAGTCCCACTTGACACCTTCACAGAAGCTTCAATGAATTGGAGCAGCCCTGGATTCAGCCTCGGGAAAAGATTTGCCACCCAAGTTGAGGGCTCATCATCTCTTGCAGATGGTCAAAAAATTCCAGAGTGCCCATTGTCTTCCGGCCTATGACTTCCTAAGGTTGCTCGGCCTCATGGCATTCTGCATTCTTTGGTGCCAGAAGCCCGTCTGAAAATGAGATCCCTTCAGTGGGCTCTCAGATCTCAGTGGTCTCAATTCTACGGCAGAATGTCGGACCTGCTCCAAGTCCCTACAAGGGTCGCCCAGGATCTCCTGTACTGGGCCAGCCGAATGTGATGAGAGGAGAACCCTTTTGGCAACCAAGACGGGAGATGACAGTTATGATAGACGCCTCCCTCAGAGGATGAGGAGTGCACGAGAGAACTTTCCATAAGCAGACACTGGTCTAAGTCTGAGTCAAGACTCCATATCAACCAGTTAGAGCTGAGGACAATCAGACTAGCACCTCAATACGGGGAAAGATTGTCCTGATCATGACGGGCAACAAAGTGGGCATGCACTACCTCAACAAGAGAGGGAGCAGGGGGCAGTCGAGAGCCAGCAACCAAGATGGCTGCCGACATCTGAGCCCCGTAGCCGAACCAGAGGAGGCTCATGCCGCTGTGGCCAGACTGAAGCTCCTAACTAGTTGTGGTGGCCCCTGGGGCCCTTGTGACCTTGCAGCCTTTTCACAGACCCGAATAACAGCAGAGCTGTGTGGCGTTGAACATCTGATTGCCCGCTCCCCCTCTGTGTGCCCCAGATTGAGGGACAGTGTGTGTGGTGCTGGTGGCCTGACTGGGCACTGGAAGGCTAGGTGATCCCTCCGAGCTAAGGAGGAGGACCTGGCGAGGGAGATTGTGGCGATGCTCTTCACAGTGCCGCATCAAGACAACGAGCTGGGCGGTTTATCCCGATTACTTCCCGCCGCACTGCATTGCTAAGTGTGAGGACCAAGCGTGGGTTCCTGGCAGAGTTGAGACAAACACCCTGAAGGGGCTAGGCTATGCTCTGTGTTGTAGCACGTGGATTAATACCTTTAAGCACAGGCATATGCAGGTAAAGCTTGCAGGAGAGAGGGGCCCAGTTGACCACTGGAGATTCCTGAACTGCTGGCAGGGGGCTAATGCAGAGCTACTATGAAGGTCATCAGGAGAGCGACATCAGCAAGGTTTAGCACATATCGGAACGTGCAGGGTGAGAGGTGATGGGATATGTGACAGATTGTACATGGACACTCCCTTGTGGGACTATGCGCGCACCTAAGAAGCTTTCTGCAACTGCTGCAGGGAATGTGGCCTTGTGTAACTGGCTTACTATTGACCCACACTGAGTGCTGTGACCAGTGGAAGAATACATTGGGGCCTTTCCCACTCCAGTCTTGTATTGTGTAAGGCACCTGGGATTGAGGATCACGACTTAAAACATCCCTAGGAGCCCCTCTTTTGGGGATACAACATGTTTTGTGGATGCAGGACACAGATTTATACACAGGTGGATAGCTAGGACCCTGCAAAAGTGAGCCCATTTCCTGTGGGATATCCCTGAGGAGGTCTGCTACTTCGGTCTGCAAGCTGAGGTGAGAGCCTAAGTAGATCCGAAAACAGAACTGCAAAGAGTACCCACGTGTGGTGCTACTGCCGAATGGCAATGGGAGGCAAAAAGCAGGGTCACCTGCAATTTACTCAAAAAGTGGGGCTGGCGTTGCACAGGGGCATGATGACCTTGCCCAGGATGTCTGAGATGAAGCTGAGCAGGCCCCCGACTCACAATGCCCTGGCTGAGCACGCGGCACACCGCCCCTCGGAGCCGAGTCTGGCGCTAGCTGAAATGAAGATTGGATTTGCTTCTGTCAACACCAAATTAGACGGTATAGAATACATTATGGACCGAATGCAGGCGAGAATAGACAAGTAAAGCATCCGCCTTAGGCTGAGCACAGGGCCTGCGTGCTTGAAGACACAAGTGGCGAGGTCACTACTGCGATTTGTTGCTTGGAGTAGGAGGCTAAGGAAATACGAGATAAGAATGAGGATTTGGAGGCACGATCCAGATGTAATCATGTTCGGGTTACAAGTATCCCCGAAGCAATACCATCACGCAACATGGAACAGTTTATGGAGACCTTCTTTAAAGAGGTGCTTCGAGATCCTGAGCTGTCTCCCCAGTTCATAGTGGAAAGAGGACACAGAATTTAGGGACAGATGACAAGACCAGGGCAAAACCCACACCGGTTATTGCGAGACTTAAATTATCATGACAGGGATACCATTTTGCGAAGAGCACTAGAATTGGGAGATGTGCAGTATGAGGTGGCGAGAGTGTCCTTTTATAAAGATTTCACGCCATCAGTACAAAGAGCTTGTTTGTCCTTCTTGGCAGTAAAGAGACTAGTACAGGCTAGACAAATACAGTAGTCGTACATGACAATAAGAACCTTTTCTTTACTGACCCAGTTGAGGTTGCAGTCTTTGTGGAGTCACTGCCCAAGCGTTAAGGGGCTCTGCTATTCGGCGGTGGTCGATTAATATGATATACCTGTATTTGTTTGCCCTACTAGATGGGTTGGACTTTTATTCAGGCGAATTGGGAATAGTGGACCCTGCAGAAAGACGTGGTACTATAATGTTACAAATAAGGCAATTTGCTGAATATTCTTTTATGAAAGGTATCATCCTCCCTGAAGAGGAGGGGGGGGGTGATCTGGGTGGAGTGGATGAGGTTGCTGTGTCCGGTGCCCTAGTTCAGAATGTTTAAGGGGGAAGGATGGAGGTTGTCACTGCCTGTTGGGGTTCGGTGCTGGGTGTGTGTGTCCGCTGTACGGAAGGAGCGGATAAAAGAATGGGTAGGAGTTATGAGGGATGTGGGGAGGGGGGATGTTAATAAGGTTCATGGAAAAAAGGTTCATATTTTTGGCGTTGTGTGAACCAGAGGTTTATGCCGATGTGGGATATTTGTGAAGGAGAGTGGACTTGTCAGCAAGACTAATGGCGTTGAACATAGGCTCTGATAGCTGTACCCTCCTTAGCTGCAACGTCGGGGGCCTCAGTAACTACGCAAAAAGGTGCAAAGGTGTGGCTTATAGCGAGCGACATGGTGCCAAAATAGTGTTCCTCCAGGAAACAAACTTGCTGGGTAGCCTAAATGCGGGACTTGCGAGAATATGCAGGAACACCAGATACTACACATTATTTTTTCTCACTCACGAGGAGTGTCAATAATTATCCAAAAATCCTTGGGATTTAAACCTTTAGAACAAACTGCAACCCTGAGGGGAGGTATGTTATCATTTCTGGGGAACTAATGGGGTGTCTGATCACACTGGTGAATGTGTACGGACCGAATGTGGAAGATCCTCAATTCTGCACAGCCATGTGGGTAAATGTATGAAGAGTGGCACTGAGCATCCCCAAAAGGGAACATCTCTCACAGGCCAGAAGAGATGCGCATTGGCTGCCAGTTAAAGACTGCATTCGATTTAAAACCATGGCCATCAGACACAAAGGCCTCTCTCACACTGCCCCCCCCACTTAGCTGAAAAAATAACAGCAGTCGCTTCCACCAGACCCATTCAAGCCCACCTCTCCAACCAGATCTATGTGCTCACCTTCAAAAGCGCCAAAGTGGGAGGTTCCAGCTTCCAACATATAGCACCAAAAAAACTGGAATGCTCTGCCCAAATCACTCAGAAACAAAGCATCATACACTGTCTTCCGTTAAGCCTTTAAAGCCATATTCTTCAACTAATACAGGAGAGCTAGCCCATAATCACTGTGCCGTCCTGCACTCCACATGAACTGTACTTCACTTATTCCTTAGAATTGCCTGTGCGCATGACCCGGCTCCTCTGTAACCATGGAACTGTCCATGCCAAACACTACCACTTTTACTGTATTTCTATTGTCTGTTTTTCTATATAAATCCCCCCAATCCCCTGCATTGTCGTCCTATTGTCTCTGTTTTTCTCCATTACTCTCCCTTGGCATTGTAGTCCTCCCCACTGAATGAAACATCACAAAGTGGGCCCATTGTAACCAAGGGACAGCTAGCGATCCCCACCATGTAAGAGTAACTCGACTGTAGTTTTAACTATGTTTTGTTTGTCACCATTATCCCACTCTGTAGTTCTCTCACAACTAAGTAAGCCTACTGTAACAGCGCCACAATGCCTAAGGGCCGATTTGTGCGCTTTATGAATGTGAAAGTCAGCAGTGTCTTTGGATCTGACCTGGATAATCGCTGGAAGTCGCTGGAGTTGGTGCCAGTGTGGAACGGAGTCTCTCTTTCCTGTCTACACTGCAAAAGCTCCAGGTGTCTGCGAAGTCTTTGAGGCTGACAGCTGAGCAGCTCGCTGCTGAGCCGCGAGCTCCACATTAAAGACTTTTTGTAAAGTAGAACTCCACACGATTACAACTATCTTTTAAGTTTATTAGTGGAGATGTACGCGACAGCAGGCACTACTAACAGTGGCAGGCTCCAACTGTCAATTAACACTCTAGAACTAGATACATGAATAAACATTCTAACAAGGAACCGTATGAGCTCATCATAATGCTTAGTTCTTATACAATGGAATAACAAATGCATTTAACTCTTGAGACTTATGAATACTTATGTCCGTGACTGTAAACTGATTTGTTACTGTTAAATGTTGAAACTTGCCAATCACAACACTTTTTTTTCCTATTAATCCTGCAAATCACTACAAACCCCTGCAGACTTTAACTAGGCGGGATAACCTCTGTCAAAGACTGTGCCACAAAATGGTGTGAATGCTCGACGTGGGCCCCCTAACCCAGCAAAGGCTTCAGCTACAACGCCGGCTTGACTCCGACGGCGGCACAACGTGTAATCAAGGTGTGTGCGAGCCGAACATATCTTGTGCTTTTACACCCGGGCCCACCCGGATGGGAGGCCTGGGGCCGTAAGCTAGGAGGTGGGGGGTTTGTGCTAAGTCCGGTGGGGCAGTGCCTTTTGGCGCTGCCCCACTTAGCATGCACATGGCGGGGGACGGGCTGCTGGGTCCCTTAACAATAGGAACCCAGACAGCGCGTCTCCCGCACAGGAGGGTGAGGCGAGAGGGGCAGATGACAACCGGTAGTCCCTGCCCTCCGTCACCTTGCCCTCCATACTTCGAAGGCCCCCCTTCCCATCCTGTCAGATGCTGAGCGGGGGCCTTTTGAGGTTCAAAGAAAGGCCGCTGAGGCTCTGTCCGAATTTTGCCTTTATCTGGCAGGGGCAAGGTGGCCCTTCTCATGCTTCCTCCCCGTCAGTCACGAACAGCAGCAGGACGGCTGCAGGTAAAGCAAAGCGCTGAACACATTGGAAAAACAGACGCTTCCCGGCTGCAGAGGAGTCTTCTAATTCTTGTGGTCACCTAACTCTGGCTTAAAAGGTTCTCTGCTGCGCGTTGCGCGTTACTCCACCTGCCCCGCAGGCCTCAACAGAGCTTGAAACAGCAACAAGAAGTCGGAGGCCAATGGGCGGCTACTGCCGGAGCAAAGAGTGGCAGGAGGGGGCACGAAACTGCTCCTACAACGCATTCACGAGTAGAGGCGGAGAAGAGGGCACATACCACCAGGGAGTTCTTCCATACACGGCAGGTTTTTTCACGTGCTGCAAGGTGTGATCGCAGGTCCGGAAAGTCCTAATACTGGCTAACTTTACCTCTGCGCAGTGTGAAGGATAAAAGGGCCAGCTGGGGGCACAAACGGCCCGAAGGAAGAAGCGGACCATAATAGTGGCAGCCAGCCGCGGACATAAAAATCCAGCGCACCCCCAGGGGCGCTTGGAAGGACAGACTCCCTCCCGGCCCCTCGGACACAGCTGGAAGCGTGACAGCAGCGCTCGGGCTACCGCGGCAACGCTGCCCAAACAGAAGGAATCAGCAGAAAGTGCAAAAAGCTCCAGTTTTGGAAGCAGGTCGACACAGAGCACCCTCGAAAGAGGGAAAACTTGAACAGCACGAGGAACCTTCCTTTACATAATACGGAACAATTCCACATTGGCACATTATCACGTTGTCGAAGGCAGCTCAGCAGAAAGTGAGCACTTTACACTCTGGGGGAGTTGAACGCGGCGAAAACAACAAGCCGAACTGTGGGAATAAAAAGGCTTTGCATTACTCCCTGTATCCAGACCAATCCACCACAGAGCAGGGGCACTGTGGTTTTAACAGGCCGTCTCTTTTCCAAAACACGGCACCGGCAAGCGTCTGAAGAGAACGCCTACAGTGCACAACTCTTCTGGAAGCGCAAAACATTTTTTGGAAGCAGGAAGACACGGAGCAATAATTTTAACTTAACACTGGTGCCTTAAAGAAGAAGAAAGGCGCCTTACATCACATTGTGGTGCTATACCCGTGGCAGCATTGATCAGAGCGAGCACTCAGGGGCACGGCAGACCAAGTGGGCAACACAAGGACGGTCCACTGCAAGCCGGCACAAAGAGACCCAAAGAGGCAAGAGATGGATGACGCCTTATCCCTGAAAGAAACTCTACTCCTTGAATGAGCCAAAGCAGCGGAAGCAGTCCATGGCATGGACGTGGTGCGGGAAAGAATGGCAGAGCTCGCATCCACCAGCCTCAACAAGGACAATGCAGACGTTCTGGAGGATGAGGACGACGGCGATGATGATCCAGCAGAAAAGGAGCAGCCGGCTAGGAAGAAGCAGCGCCTTGATGTCCGCAGCATGCCCGCCTCTTTAGACACCCACCCAGGCACCAAAAGAAAAGCAAAATCAGGTACTGTGAACAGCAATGATTTGGCGCCAATGCTAGAACAATTTTTAAAATGGCACAAGGGTGTGGGTGCTGGGAAAAAGAAGAGGCACAGGGATGACTCGAGCAACTCCAGCAGCGACAGTGACAGCACGGACACAGAGTCTGAATCTGGGGGCGAGGATGACCAGGACCACCTTAAAGCATGGGTTGGGCCTAGCAATGATGTCGTGTCTCCAAGCCCACAAATGACTAAATATGGGAGGCGCACAGCGGGCAAAGTGTGAATAGAAGCCTAAATAAGACTATTGCATGGCGCATAGAGCGCAACATTAAGAGAAAGATTTGGAAGAAGCAATTAATTGATATGTTTTGCATGTTGGAATATGAAGAATTAGGTTTTGGCATTTCCAAGAGGGATAAGAAAGAGGAAGAAAAAGAGAGCAAAGAGGCCTACCATCGAAAAGATTATTCAGAATCGGTAGGCCTCTTTTCAAATGCTGTCAACGATCATCTTAGAAACATTCCCAGAAGAGGGCACTGCACTGATTGCCTACCACCACAGAATTTTGGAGATTCACCATACCTGTGGGGGTGAGTCTTGGCTGAACTATGATAGAGAGTTCAGGAAGGAGACGCAGAGATTCCCTGACCTGGGCTGGGAGGAGGAAGACCCTAAATTGTATCTTTTTCATGTATTAAAAGAAAACTCAGCTAGGAGTGCCCAGAGCAGCAAAGACCATGAGCATCAGTATAATAGAAGGGGTAGAAACAGGCAACATAACCAGCGCAGGCCTCAACAAGACTTATAAATACCAACAAAAACAAACCCCCCCCTTCGAAGACCGCCCCCAGGGGGGCAACAAACAGGGCATAATCAGGGGCAGTCTGGCAACCGCAGCACCGGGGGGCCAAAGGAATTACACCGGGGACCTGCTGGTACTTCAACAGAGGGTCATGTAACAAGGGCACTGAGCACAGATACAAGCACCAATGCAGCACATGCAATGGTGGCCACAGCAGCAACAACTGCACAAAAGCCTCTCCTTCCAGGCCCAGCCCAAAAGTCACTGAGGGCAAAAACATACACTAGCTATAAAATAGGGGCCTCACCAATAAAAATTTGCCAACTGCTAAAAATGTTAGAGAACTACCCTGACCCAGCAGCTAGAGCATTCTTGGATCAGGGCTTCAAAGATGGCTTCCAGATCCCATTCAAGGGCCAGGGATCTCCCACCATACCCAAGAACCTACAATCTGCCTCATCCCTAGCTACCATAATAAGCAAAAAAATTGATAAAGAGCTACCACTAGGGAGGATTGAGGGCCCCTTCCAAAACCCCTCCCTTCACTGAGTTTTTATGCTCCCCCCCTGGGTATTGTGCCCAAAAAAGAGCCGGGGGAGTTCAGGATGATCCATCATTTATCTCACCCACCCGGTACCTCTTTCAATGACGGCATCCCTGCCACGGAGGCCGCTGTCTCTTACAGCTGCGTGCAAGATGCTGTCGACCTAGTAAAACTGTCAGGTAGACACGCTCTCATGGCAAAAGCGGACATTAAGTCAGCTTTCAGGCTGCTGCTCGTGCACAAGAGCACTTACCAGTGGCTGTGCTTCCATTTTGACAGTAAATTCTACTTTGACAAATGCCTTCCCATGGGCTGCGCCATCGCGTGTGCCTATTTTGAACAGTTAGTTCTTTCCTACAGTGGGCTGTCCAACAGGCCATGCCCAGAGCCAGAATGGTACACTATCTGGATGATTTCTTCTTCACTGGCCCAGCAGGGTCTCCCCTATGCAGCTCATCCACAAAAACATTCAGTGAAACCATGCAGGAATTAGGGGTTCCACTTGCACCCGAGAGGACAGTAGGACCCACCACCCTGTCATTCCTAGGAATAGAGATTGACTCTTCCATGGGGGAGTGCCGCCTGCCCAGGGACAAAATAGAGGACCTTCTAAAGACAATAAGGCGGATGACAGGCAGGGACAAGGCGACGCTGCGGGAAATACAGTCCCTTGCTGGGAAGCTCAACTTTGCTACCAGAATCATGCCCCAAGGCCGGGTCTTTCACAGGAGCCTGGAACTAAAAAAGAGGGGGGTTACAAAGCCTCACCACCACATCAGATTGGGCAAGGAGTTAACACAAGACCTGGCCATGTGGGAATCATTTCTTAACAATTTCAATGGCCAAGTGATATGGCGCAAACCCATGAATGGGGCAGACAAAAGGTCCCTGTTCACGGATGCGGCTGGCAGCAGAGGCTTTGGGGTATGTTTTGGTAACAAGTGGTGCGCCGGCCACTGGCCGCCCTGCTGGCAGCAGAGGGGCTGGACCAGGAACATCACATTGCTAGAGATATTCCCCATATGGCTGGCACTCTACCTATGGGGGGACTTGTTGGCCAACACAGAACTGGTCACATGGTCAGACAACATGGCGGTTGTACACATTTTAAACAATGGTGCTGCCTCCTGCCCTCTGGTGCTAAAAGTGTTGAGAGAAATGACAAAAGTCACCCTGGAAAATAACATTGTAATAATTGGGCGGCACATTGCAGGCAAAGATAATAAGGCCGCTGAGGCTCTGTCCAGTTTTTCAGTTCTCCACTTTCAAGGCACTAAACCCACAGGCAGAAGCCAGGAGGACAGCAGTTCCAGAAGAGGTTTGGGCCATCATGGACACATCCAAGGCAGCCCCCGCCAGCCAGCCGGTCACAGCTCTTCCCTGAGATGCCCGCTCCCAGCTCTACCCTCCCCTACGGGCCCGGGCAAAGGGGGTTGCCTTTCCCGGCATCACACTCCTACAGGTGAGCCTAAAGGTGTCCTAGGGGAACCGGCCAAAAAGGCGCTGGCACAGAAAACTGCCAAAATGTACAAAGTGCTTGACTGATTTTGAAAACATCACAAAAGTCACCAACATCAGGGATATACAGGAGAGTCATGTCAATGACTTTATGGAGTGGGCTTTCAAACAAAGCAAAAAGAAGGCAGGGGCTTCATCCCATCTGGCAGCAGTTTCATATTACACTAGATTAGCGGGGGCACCCGACCCCACCCACGGCGCACTAACCAGATATGCTCTCAAGGGTTGGTCCAAAATGGAAGGGGTCAAGACAGACACCAGGCGCCCCCTCAATTTTGCTAAATTAAAAATTCTGCTAGACATCCTCCCTGCAGTATGCAACAATGCCTACGAGACCTCACTATTTAGAGCTGCCTTCACACTCATCTACTTTGGGGCGTTCATGATCAGCGAGATAGCCTCCTAAAACACAGGATCAGAGGAAGGGCTGGATATAGGCAACATCCACCTGGGGAAGCACTCCATGGCTGTGAAACTATGTAGGTCCAAAACTGACCAATTAGGAAAAGGGAGGATCATCAACCTGTACTGCATTGAGGAAACAGAATATGGCCCCATCTGCACCACCAGGGCCTTCATGAACAAGCGCCCCAGCCGGGGGGGGGGGGAATTATTCACACACAAAAATGGGCCTGCCCTCAGTAGATTCTAGGTGAGGTATGTCCTCAAGAAGACCATAATAGCTATAGGATGGAATCCTACTGAGTTTGGATCCCACTCCTTCAGGATAGGAGCAGCCACTTCAACCTGGATGGGGGGGGTTGCAAGAGAAAGCCATAAAGGGGATTGGGGGTTGGAAATCGGGGGCTTACAAAAGATACATCAGGAAAGACTTGATCTAATAGTATCCTCCCCCCCCCCCCCCGATTATCTCATCATCCATCCATCTCGGGGGCAATGACTTGCCTCAGCTGGGCAGGAAGCTTCTTCTGGCTGAAATCTGCACCTCCCTCAGATCCCTGGCCCACATGCCAAGACTTCGAACAGAAGTGATGATGTCAGAAATCATCCCGCGCCAACATTGGCATGGGGCAGAGTGCAACAAAGCCATGGTGATTTCTAGGCGCAAACTGAACAAAGCTGTGGCCAATTTCTGCCTTTTCTTAGGCCTCAAATTTATTAAACATGGGATCTCGGTACACAACCAGGCCATGTTCTGCAGTGACGGGGTTCACCTGTCCATCAAAGGCATGGACATCTTCACCAGGAAGATTTTCTGGAGGCTGTACTTAATTCATAATCTCCTATTTTGGGGGGACCTGGGAGACGCCGGTCAGCATCCCCTCAGGGTGGCGGCGGGGATCAGCCTCGAGCGGCCCCTAATTGGGATTAGGGCCCCCCGCTCACCTGTTCCCTCTGTCCCCAAAATATAGTATTCTTATCCTTATGTGATGTTATGGCTGGTTTTTCTTTTGCACCATGGCTGGTACTAAAATAAAGCTTGTGGCCAAAAGTTTTCCACCTCACATCCTGGTTTTCAGTCTCCTCATTCCTGCAACTGTCATTACTGTATTGCCTGTCATGTCACACTTGTCATCCATGACACCCGTCACCCGCATGCCACTCCCCAGCACAAAAACACTTCCAGGCTTATGAACATCCTGAACCCAGTGGTCGAAGTGGTCGGGAGCGGTGCTCCTCTACTTCTTTTAATTACGTTTTACCGTTCCTATACTTTTATTTTAAAAAGAAACCGTGTAGGAAGAAGTTGAAAGTTGCACTTTCAGTGCACTGCACAGGACGTTTCCTTAAAGAGCAGCCACATGGGTTTTGGGTTTTTTATTGTGCATCGGAGGGGGTGCGGCGATGAGGTTTGTGGGAAGCGGTGCGGGCCAGTAGGGAACATAGTTCCACTACTTCTTTTCGTACACTTTGACCACTGCCTGAACCCCTTGAATACCATTGTCTTCAATCACATCAAACCATAACTTGTTCCACACACGTCACATTGCATCCGCGTACTTGTTTAAACTTGGAGGCGACTAATGCTGAGACAGTATTCATGATTACAGACCAAGCTTGACTCAACTGTGACGGACGAAATGGAACTTACAATTGCACAACCTCTTGTGATTGTCGACGAAGTAATCCACGTGGGAACAGGTACAACCCGGATCAACGTCTCCGATCTTGAACTTTTGGAAATAAGCAAAAGCAGCTCGATGTTGGATTGAAAAATCCAAGCAAACATGACATTAACACTCAGCCAGGCTATTTGAATGTGGCATGCCAGGAGATAAAAGCGGACACAACCGGCAGGGCTGGCGATTTGAACATTATGAGTGAGCAAGATGTGGCTTGCAGTCTCCGGGAATGGAATGACGTCATTTGCGGCATGTGGGTCACATACTACAAGATCCCTGATGTGTCAGCTCTTAACTATAAGACATCAAAGGCTATTCCAACAACTGCGGTGAGCTAAATGATGAATTGAGACACAAACAAACAATTACACACGGAAATGCGCCAAACAAGTGACTCACTGAATTCCAACGAGTGCATCAAGGCAACTTACACAACTACCGTCCCGTCGAGCAGTCATGGCCCCCTTGCAGAGTTCTACATTGAAAAAAAAAGAAAAACCACGAAGCCGTCACTTTTGCCCTATGCAGATGCAGCCACCAGAGAGGCGCGGCTTTCGGAACGTTTACAAGCTGATTTCTTGTCCTTAAAAAAAAAAAAAAAAAAAAAAAAAAAGGTTAAAGGGCTCATGCGATCAATTCAACACAAGAACTGGAGACTACTGTGAGGACGTCACGTGATCGCGGGAGCGCTATCTCGCAAGATCTCGATACAACGAGATCTCGCGAGGCCGCGCTCCATGAGAGAAAGCAGCGAGAACGTTGCCACCAGAATTGGCGGAGCGCCAGACAAACAGGTCTGGAGACAGCGCTGCTCCTGATAAAGGGCCACCATACCAAGGCCAAGGGAAGTCCATACATTCCAGCTTCCAGGGTATAAGTCCAATGCCACAGGAGGCCATGGGAGCCCTGCAAGCTTACAGCGTGCCATCCATGTGCACACCCTGCCTCCAGTGAAGTAACTGGAAGGCACAGACTAGAACTGTGAGTAACTTCTCTCCCCTGTTCAAAGACAAGTTATGCCCACCAGTTTGTCTTGTTAATAAAGACAGTTAGAACCCATCTAAGTGTCCTGTCGTCCTTAGAGGCCACCATATAATTGGCGACGAGGATACCAAAAGACCCACGGGCCCACCATGCAAGGCGCCACACCACCCCCTGCGTTTCTCCCCTCACCTGGGACCCCGGCAATTCCGTGGATGCAGTGGGAGCCCCTTTTCTCCATATATCTGGAGGCTGTGGGCGGCACGGGATATGCCCCCGGCAGGAATAAGGCGATGCTGTTGAATGCAATGGGGGCTTAAGGTCAGCGCATTTTTGCCAGCTTAACAGCCATACCAGTGGTCGATGGCGAAGACGACGTCTACAAGGAAGCGACCCGTTGCATTGTGAAGAGGTTCACCAATAAGGAGAACGTGGTGCTACACAGGCTGAGGTTCTACACCTGTAAACAAGAAGGGAGCAAACCCGTGGGCGACTATATCACCAGGATGAGGGAGCTGGCTTCTCTTTGCGCATTTGGCAAAAACACAGAACAAGTTATCTGCGACATGCTGGTCGTTCACACTAACTCCAGGAAAGTGCAGGACAAGTTCATCCAAGAAAAAGAAGTGACCCTCTACAAGGCCATGCAAATAGCCAGGGCAGAGGAAGAAACCTCCAGTAGGTGCAAAGAGGCGGGAAGCCACCTGCCCATACCCGAACTTGCAGCGCTACAATGGAGAGGGCGCAGAGACAAGCATCCCCGCGACAGCCCCAGAGACAAAGGCGCCAAGCAAAAGGATGTGCCGAAATGCTATACACGCGCCAGTACCAAGCACATGGCGAATGATCGTGGCTGCCCTGCCAGGAATAAAGAGTGCTCCAAGTGCGGACCCATTGGTCACGTAGCCCCGGCATGCACGTGGTGGGAGAAAACCGTTTCCCGCGTCGATGGTGACCGCGCCTCAAGCGATGATGACGAGCTACAGGACAGACCCATGGTCATCATGGTCAATGCCCTCCACGCCAGGAGAGAAAAGCCCCACTATACCATTAAAGTGGATGGAATGGAAACACACGTCATGGCAGATTCGGGATCAGACCTCACAATCCTTCCCATCGACACGTATAAGGAGATGATGGGGCAAGCACTAGTGGAAATCAGAACGACCAGGCAAAAACCGACGGTCTTCGAAGGTGCAACTGTCAACCTGCTGGGCTACATCAGAGCCCAGATTGAATTCAAAGGGAGGTCTACCACCACCAAAGTGTACTTCTCACCCAAAGGCCCAGCCGTGCTTGGATGGGACGATGAGCAGCGACTCAGTATTAAACTGGATCCCAGCACTGCGGAACAAGTACTCATGGTCTCCTCAGGAGCAGCGCAAAATTTCAAGATTTTCCCTAGCCTGTTTTCCGAGAACCCGGGAAAAGTAAGAAACTTTGTCCACAAGATTTGTTTGAAACCCATGCGGTGCCGGTGAAACACAAAGTTAGAGCAGTACCTGCCACGGCGAGACCTGCATTAGATGCCCACCTGTGGAAAATGGTCGAAGAAGGAACCATTGAGACCGTGGAATCCTCCGAGTGGTTGAGTCCAGTGGTTCTAGTTAAAAAGAAATCCAGTAATGACCTCAGAATATGCATCGACAAGAGAAGCCTGAATCTAGAGGTTGTTACTGATAGCTTTCCGCTCCCCAGCATCAGCGAAATTGCCCTCACGATGAAAGAGGCGTCGATCTTCTCAAAGCTGGATATGCATGACGCCTATTAACAGATTCCTCTACACAAATCTTCAGGCCCCCTGACAGCGTTCATCACTCCTTTCAGCACTTTTCAATAAACCTGCATGCCATTTGGGCTGTCTTCGGCAGCGTCTGCATTCCAGAGGATGATGAATTCCCTACTTAAAGGACTCACAAATGTTTCATTCTTTCAGGACAACATCCTTGTGTACGCCAAGGACAACGAGACCCATGACAAAGCACTCAGGGCAGTCCTGAGTAAGCTTCAAGAGGCAGGCGTCCATCTACGCCACGAGAAATGCGTTTTTGGAGTGAGCAAGGTAGAATACCTTGGGTACTGCATCTCAAGCGAAGGGGTGAGCCCCAAGAAGAATCTTATGGAGGCCATAACAGACGCCCCGTCCCCGATGTCCAGAGAAGAACTACGCTCATTCCTGGGCCTAGCCGAGTACTATGCAAAAGTCATCCCAAAGTTCTCCAAAACCACGTCCCCCATGAGGGAGCTTCTGAAGAAGGGGGCAGCCTACTCATGGGGGCCAGAACAAAATGAAGACTTCACTGAACTCAAATGGAGAATCCTACATGCACCATGCCTGAAACCGTTCAACCCTGAATGGGAGACCTGTATCACAATGGACGACAGCGCGTACGGGCTAGGGGCCACTCTGACCCAGAAGAAGGGCGACACTGAAAATATCTTGGCGTTTGCATCAAAAGCCCCATCATCAGCAGAGAAGAATTACTCCACCGTTGAGAAAGAAATGTTGGCATGTGTCTGGGCCGTCAACTACTTCAGATCTTATGTTTGGGGCACGAAATTTAGACTGGTCACCGACCACAAACCCCTCATTCACATGAGGAGCCCGGGCAGCACCAAGACTGCCACCCCGAGACTGGCCAGGATCGCTGCAAAACTTAAAGAGTACACATACGAGATAGCCCACATTGCCGGCTGGAAGAACGCGCAAGCAGACTGCATGTCCAGACTCCTGAACCAAAACGCCCCTGGGACCGCATTCTTGGAAGATGAATGTGTCATAGCCTCTATAAGTGACTTGAGGAACGGCGAGTACATGGACCTAAGTGAGTGCTACTGGTAAGAGGAGTTCAAGCAGGACGACGCTCTACGGCACGTAGCAGCCTGGGTCCACGAAGGGTGGCCTGGCGAAAGAACAATCCCTGAAGGCCTACGTCCCTACTGAAAGTTGAACGACGAAATCACCACCATGAACGGTCTCATTCTGAGAGGCGACCAAGTGATCCCGCCCAGCGGAATTCGCAAAGTGATACTGTGCAGAGCACACTCAGGTCATCTGGGATTCAACATGACCAGACGCAGGATACACAATGCCTACTGGTGGCCAGGCATGGATCAGGACATACGACAAATGGTCGAAAGGTGCCATGAGTGCACAAACAGTGACAAGCGCCTGGCTGTGAGACAAACCCCCATGCTGCCCACCGAAGTCCCCAAAGGGGTGTGGCGCAAGCTAGGCTTGGACTTCATCGGGCCTCTGGACAGCAAACCCCCAGAACATAAATATGGGATAGTCACGGTCGACTATTTCTCCAAGTGGGTCGAAGTTGACTTCACCTCGGACATCACCACAAGCACAGTCATCGAAACACTCACTACCATATTCCAGCGCGAAGTCCTGCCCGAGGAAATTGTGACGGACAATGGAGTCCAGTTGGTCTCTCGAGAGATGGAGAAATTCCTCAAACTCAAGAACATTCGACAGCGGAGAGCAAGTCTCTACCACCCACAGGCCAATGGCCTGGTCAAGCGGGCGAACCGCTTCATCAAAGGGACGCTGCAACTAGCGCAAGCCTCAGGCCTAAACCCGTACAAAACGGTCAAGGAGGCTGCCGCAGCCCACCGCATCACGACCAATGCTGTCACTGGCGTTTCACCATTCCATCTGCTAAGGGGGAGAAGGGCAGCATCCACACTGGTACCACCTTGGCTCCATCAAGTGAGGGCTGACGAAGACATGGACATGGAAGATGTGGTTTTTCGTATGCAGCGTAACAAAGAAGCCATGAAGGCTCAAGGGGACATGCGTCGAGCCGCTCGCCAGACAGCAGTTAACAAAGGCAACCTGGTAAAGATACGTCTCCCTCACAAAGACACTTCGACCGGCTCCAGATACAGCAGTCCCATAGAAGTCATTGAGAAAGGGTCAAACCACATTTGCACCAGCGACGGAAGGAAATAGAATCTAGAAAGGGTGGCCATGTACTGCAGAAAAGAATCCATTGAGCAGCCACACTGGCAAACCGGAGAAGACCCAGACCAACAAGAGCCATCCGAAAGCCCTGGCCAGTCAGGAAGAGACGCCTCGGAGTCACCCTATGGCACCGAGTTCTCAAGCGCCAACTACCCAACCCCACTCAGGGAGTCACAGCGAAGGGCAAGACAAGGAGAACCTAAATCACCCGCACCTCCCCAAGAGTGCTCCCACACTCCTGCCCCATTTCCAGATCAAGGCAGATCTCAGAGAGAGAAAAGGAAACCCAGCAAGTTTGCAGACTTTGTCATGGAATGACGATCTATCCTTTTCCCAGCAAAGGTGGTGTGTGGGGACGTCACGTTTGTTTGTTTGTTTATTTATTTAGTATGGCGCGCAAAACTAAGAGGTAACAGGGCGCAACAGAGAGCAGGAAGGTAGGATTACATAAAAACTTAGTTGCAGGATAAGCCACACATGAAAAAGAGGCTTAGTATTACATTGCGAGGAATGTGCATATATACATATTGTTAATTAATTGCTTACATATTTACATATTTAGCGCTGTGCATAGAGACAGTACGGTTGAACTTACATATTTACATATTTAATGCTGTGCATAGCAGTCAGGTTTGAGCAAAGGCATGGGCAGGTGAGATGGCAGGGTAAGTCATGGGGATCTTTGGACCGCAGCCAGGTGAGGATGTTTCGCCTGAAGCTATAGTAGGATTGGTCTGTCCTAACGTTGAGTGGGAGGGCGTTTTAATGTTGGGCTGCCAAGACAGGGAAGCTACTGCCGCCGGTTTTCTTTTGTCTGAAATTGGGTACCTGCAGGCAGTAGGAGTTAATCGATCTGGTGGGGCGGGTGGAGGTTTTTTCTTTATTCTGGATGCGAGATAGGGGGGGGCTGCGTTGTTTAAGCATTTGAAAGTGATTGATGCCGTTTTGAGAGAGATGCGGTCAAAGATTTAGAGCCATTTGTGTTCTCTCCTTTTGTTGGAAATGTGTTCCTTGGAGGGTAGGTTAAGGGCTGTTCTGAGAGCGTTATTTTATAGTGTCTGTAGTTTGTTTGTTATGTATTTGTTGGCTCCTATGTACATGGCATTACAATAGTCAAGTCTGGATAGTATTAGGGCATTGGCAATGATGATGCAGCTAGCCTGGGTGAGGAAGGCTCTACTTGCCCTGATAGCTTGCATGTGTAGGCGGTAGAGGATGCTAGTGAGTTGACTTGTTTTTTTAGTGACATGGTTGCATCAAGGTGAAAGCCTAGCGTTTTCACTGTTTTGGCCACCGGGATTGGTGTTGCCATCAATGTTGAAGGCCTTATAATTGGAGCTGAGTTTTTTTAGATTAGTGTTGGATCCGAGGAGCAGGATTTCGGTTTTCTCATCATTCAGGCATAAGCCGTGTGTGGCCATCCATGCCTGAATGATGATATATTTTGTTTACCAAGGCCGTATCTGAGTCGAAGTTGCCCGAAAGGGGTATGAGGATCTGGGTGTCATCTGCATAATTAGTATATGAGACACCCAGTCTGTCCAACCTGTCAAATAGGGGCTTGGTAAAAATGTTATAGAGGGTGGGAGAGACGCAGGAACCCTGGGGTACCCCGCAAGTTATTTTGATGGGGTCTGGTGAGGTTAGGGTAGAGAAGACCCTCATGTTTCGATTGTCCAAAAATGATTGGATCCAGGCTATGGCCTCTTTCGAGAAGTGGGCAGCTGAGGCCAGGTGTTCGCACAGGACTGCATGATCCACTAGATCGAACGCTGCCGACAGGTCGAGGAGGAGTAGCATGGCGGTGTTCCCTTTGTGGTTGATCTCATTGATCTGGGTTTTAAGATCAATTAGGGCTGTCTCAGTACCGTACTGTGGTCTGAAGCCCGATTGGCGGGTGCCTAATAGTTTGTGAGTTTCAAGATATTGCTGAATTTGTAGGTATGCTACTCTGTCTATTATGTTTAACAGGAACAGCACCGTGGTGATGGGCCTGTAATTGGTGGGAACAGCAGGGTCTAGGGTTTGCTTCTTGAGGAGAGGCAAGACCCAAGATTCTTTGAGGTTGCTTGGTATGGTGTTGGAAGAGAAGGATGCGTTGATCAGCTTGGTTATAAAGGGGGCTAGGTCCCTGGCAGCATCCTTGATTATCTGGGGAGGGCAGTTGTCGCCTTTGCAGTTAGATGGTTTAAGTGAGGCGATAACTCTTTCTGTTTCTGGGATAGATATTTTGGTGAACCTGAAGAGATTCTGGGCTGGAGGGTTGGTTGTTTTGGCGTGGTTGCTGGGAGATGCTTCATTGGTGGTGAGGGAGTCTTTTTTTAGTGTGATTTTAGTTTGGAGAGTTTTGATTTTATTAGGGCATTTTGGACGCTGGTGCACCATACTTTGTCCTTAATGATATTGTCTGGTGGGGGTATGGGAGATTCTAGTTCCCTTAGTATGGCAAATAGTTCTCTGGTGTTGGAGCTAGATTTTTCAATTCTTTCATTGAAGAGATTCTTTTTTGTGAGTAGAATTTCTTTTTTATAGTTGTTTGCAAAAAGTTTAAGTTGTGATTTGTTCTCTTCAGTGGGGGAATTGCGCCATTGGGTTTCAAGTTTCCTTTTGTGCAATCTAAGTTCTTTCAGATGTGGGGTGAACCAGGTGTTCAGATGGACTTGTTGTTTACTCTTTTGCAGTTTAAGAGGGGCAATGATGTCTAGTCCTTTCTTTATGGCATTGTTGTAATTTTCTACTAGACATTCTGGATTTAGGTTGTCGGGAAGATCATTGAGGGTTGGCAGTAGTAGTAGTAGGAGGTTGTCTGGGGTTATATATTTTTTTTGCTCTAGTGGGCAGTGGTGGTGCCATGATTTTTTCTTTGTTGACTTCTTTATTGAGAGATAAAGTGAAGTCAATGAGGTGATGGTCTGTCCAGTGTTGGGGAGCGGTTTTGGTGATGACGGTATCGCAGTTCAGGGTAGCGATCCAGTCCAGGGTCCTACCTTTATTATGGGTGGGGGTGAGCACTCTTTGGATTAGGCCGTGTTCATCTAGCACGTTGGCTATGGCTTGTGCTGGTTTGTCATCAGGGTCATTTAACCCAAAGTTCAGGTCGTCTTGCAATAATATTTGGGAGGTGTCTTTTATATTGTTAGCTAGGAGGCTGGATAGGTCTGCTTCGAATGAGCCAATGGGGCCAGGTGGCCTATATATTAGATAAATGGTTAAGGTGCGACAGTTGGAGATAGGCAGTTTGGCTACTAGGAGCTCGCAGGATTTGAGAGGTGCTTGAGGCAGTGGTCTTAGCTCGAGGTTTGTTTTAGCTATGATGGATAGGCCACCTCCTCTATTATTGGGCCTGTCCATTCTGATTATTTGGTAATTTTCTGGAATGGCTATTGAAAGTGCTGGGCCTGCTGCTTCGTGCAGCCATGATTCGGTGATTGCTAGGAGGTCGAGATTGTTTGAGGATAAGGTGTCTGCTATTTCTGTGGCGTGGGCCACTAGCGATCTCGCGTTGATCAAGGCTCCGGATATAGTGGTAGAGTTGGGTGTGTCCTGGATTGTTATAGGGATGAGTTTGGGTGGAGTTGTAGCAGGGTGTGGTTTGGTTCGAGCGGGTTTGAGTGTGTTGCGAGGTGGGTCTCTTGTTATGGTAGATAGGCTCGTAGAGGCAGGGTAGTCTGGCTCGTAGTCTGGTGTTTCTTTCTAAGGTTGGACAAGGTCCATTTTCTGCAGTGTACATAGTTATGGCAGCAGTAAAGATGGCAAGGTGTAGTAAGGGTATGAGGAGGTATGGTAGGGTGGCTGTTTGGCTCTTACTAAGGTACATTGTACAATTTGGATCTGGGATCAGCGACAGTAGTGTGGATCGAATATTGTATAGCGGGGCTATTCTGGCTGTAGCGGCAGTAGAAGGGAGCGGCAACTAACGTCAGGTAAGGTAAGGTCTAGTGGTGATTGTGGCAGCAACAGTAGTAGTTAGGTGCAAACTAGTATAAGGCAATATCACGTAAGGCACAACAATTGGTATAATGCCGGCAGTGTTTTAGATTCAGAGGCCTAAGACCTTGGAGAATTCTCAGTGGAAGGGGTTCACCTAAATTAGAAATCACGCTCAGGCTAAAAGTGGCATGTGCAAACAGATGCAGTTAGACAAAGGGTTCACCTAAAATCAGAGATCACACTTAGGCTACAATTGTGAACAGATGCAATTAGACAGAGGGTTCACCTAAATTAGAGGTCACACTCAGGCTAAAAGATGGCATGTGCAAACTTCACAGTAAAGGTGAGCGAGTGACAACACAATCAAATGTGGTCTAAGAGCGACCATAGGGCACAACACAAATCAAATGTGGTCTATTAGCGACCATAGGGCACAACACAAATCAAATGTGGTCTATTAGCGACCATAGAGCACAACACAATCAAGGTAGTCATATAGTGGGGTAGCGCTCAAGGGTTCTGAGTCGTGCTTAAAGCTATAGAGCTAGGGTGGTATGTGTGAGGCAAGTAGTAGTGTGTCAGAGAGCGAGTCTATAAGGCACGAGCTGGCAAGTTGGGGTGTTGTTACAATTACAATTGTACAATTACAACCGGTACAATTACTGTTTCTACTACATGTGGCAGTAAAAAACAGGCTAGATGCTGTTTGCTAGTGAGGGCCCATGTGGGTGCCCAAGCACTATAGGAATGAGAAGAAACAGGCATGCTGCTGAAATTTGGAGTACAACTAGGGGAGGCATATGGCCTACCTTGCATCTGGCAGGGCCCGCGGCCATCGATCCTAGAGCCTGCTACTGCTGCAGTGGATGGCGGGATCTCCTACTCCTCTAGACTTCAGTTAAGACGTTGGCACAGAGAACATACTTCGAGTATGAGGACGGGCAGAGTAGGGCGCTCCAGCGCGCGAACAGGGGGCAAACAGGGGCCTTTGTATGGGCCTTAGTTGTGAGGCCGGCGTTTCCGCCTGCCGGCGGAAGTGGAGCGGTAAAAAGAAGCTTCTGTTGCTCAGCAGCGAAGCCACGCGGCCAGAGCCTCGCTCTGGTGCCGCGATGCGCCCGCCATTACGGAGTCAGGCGGAAGAATCTGCCAAAGTCAGGCGACCTTGTGCGATCTCGATACGACGAGATCTCGTGAGCCCACGCTCCGTGAGAGAACGCGGGGAGAACGTTGCCGCCAGAATTGGCAGAGCGCCAGACAAACCGGTCTGGAGATAACGTTGCTCCTGATAAGGAGCCACCATACCAAGGCACAGAGAAGTCTATACATTCCAGCTTCCAGGGCATAAGTCCAATGCCACAGGAGGCCTCATGGGAGCCCTGCAAGCTTACAGCATGCCATCCATGTGCACCCCCTGCCTCCAGTGAAGTAACTGGAAGGCACAGACTAGAACTGTGAGTAACTCCTCTGCTCTGCTCAAAGACAAGTTATGCCCACCAGTTTGTCTTGTTAATAAAGACAGTTAGAACCCATCTAAACGCCCTGTCGTCCACCACAATTACGCTCCTAGCACTGATCGCAATCGTTCATTATTGACAATTCCGGCATCCTGTTGTCCGGACTCAAGACCTGGTTTTACCAGCAGCCTCTTTTGTGAGCGAGTGGATCTATTCACCGCCCGGTTGAGCAGAATCCCGGTGTGTTTTGGCCAGGCAATCAAAAAGGCACCGCCACCGCATTCAAATGTAATCACTTTTGAGAACGGCGACCGCCAGGAATGTGACAAGAGCCTGCATACTGACAACTTATCCAGAAATACTAGCATGTCACGTCAGAATGATGCAGACAGAGAACAAGCCACCAAACATCATTTGTCAGTGGCTGCGGGCCTACAGATATACAATTACGTGATGGCTGCAACTTCAACTTCCCCGATACATTTTATGAAATGATATGAGTCTCTGCATGAGTCGCTAAAGGATCAAAACACCTTTCTGGCGTTGATAAACACAAAAGTCAGTGCACTCGAAGCATTGTCAGAGCATACACATAAAAGATTAGACTTTGAAGCAGAAAATTCATCCAAATGGCAACTCAGACTAAGTGATCTAGCTAGTAATGAGACAATGCAAAAAGCTGAGATCATGAAAGCGGTTATGGAATGCACAAAATGGATGAGACATAATGAACCATGCAGGTGTCATTGCAATGAAATATCCCATGCAGACGGTATCATTTCATCTAACATGCAGCGAGGGTCGATATCAGCAAGGCTGATGAGTAATGAAGCAAATCACAAATGTCATGCGCCACCAAAAGAGAAACCAAGAGTCGGAAAAAGTGGTCCACTAGACCCTACACTCCCGATAGCTGGTTCCTTGCGTGATGAGTCAAAAGAAGCCCACAACTGCGAAAACATCAGACAATAATATCGACTGTCCATACAGCAACCCTTTTTCAATCAAACACGGCTCAGCACCACAACAAAACTCTAATAGCTTGATGTTTGCACCAAAAGGCCGGTTGTCTGGCACAATGCCAGTAGTTGCTTCATTAGCTATTTCGATCACATCTTCATTCAACATCTTTACCGACCCTAAGAAAATTCAAAAAGACACAATTGGTGCAAAATCTAAACCGAAGGATTTGGCCAAAATTATAACGAAAAAAAGTGGCGTTGGAGGGGCCAATCAGTCAAGCAGTTCCAAGAGGTTCATCAGGAACCTAACAACTCCCTCTCCGATCTCAATATTTGAACAATCAAAACAAAAAAGTAAAATTGAAAACGCTAACTTACCTCACTGTAGCGGTCTGGCGATGGAAAGATTTTCAGAATTGAACAGCAATGCAAACAAACTACTGAGAATGGATGAAGACACGTTAGTCGAGATTGAGTCATTCACTCAGAAGATCTTGCCAATCTATCTACTTATTCAATCGATGATGCTGATGATGGTAACTCAATACAGACATAATCTAATAAGGTGTCGATCATCAGTCCTGTCCAAGATGTCTCAGGCAAAATTACAGTGACGATTGGGAGTGATTCGCCTTTACAAAGAAGGTTTTAAGTTACCAAAAGAAATTTCAAAGTGAGATTTTTTAGTGGCAAGTCTAATGTTCCACTTAAAATTGGATCCTTAAATAATTTGGAGTCAAAACGACCAATCTGAGCAGGTCAGAAATTAAACCCTAAATATACTAAATCACAGGTGAAAGAAAATAGAGCGGCCCATATAGGATGAGAAAATCACTCCACGAGAGAAACAAAGATGCATAAAAAAACTCCAACTAGAATATGTTCTACGTGACAAAAATGAATTCAATTTGAACAGAAGGAACATAATGCAACTTTTGAACTGTTTACCATCCTTGAGTCAGAAGACATCGACATAGTGGAATATCTTTCCATGAAACGCTCGGACTGGGTCCTAGTACATGTGCACTCTCACTTAGTCTCAAATATTCCAGAGCAGCCAAGATTGACCGCCTAACGGAGGGAATTTCCACGAAGAGGAGCTCTAGGGAATGTCTTTGTAGTGAACTGGGAGTTTCCGCTTCTGTGCGCATTTCCACCAGTCCCTGTCATTCCTTAGGTCATCAGGAGGTTGAGGAAATTCAGGAAAAACATGATCCTCTTTGCTCCGGATTGGGCCAGGAGAACTTGGGACCCAGACCTTCTGGAAATGGCCATCTGCCCTCTATTTCATCTTCCCCAAAGAGAGGACATTCTCTCGCAAGAAGGAGGTCGAGGTCTTCACCCAGAGATCAGGACTCTCAATCTTCATGCCTGGTGTCTGAAAGGATAAAATATAAGGATTGGGACCTCCCTGAAGACGTAATGAAGATGTTGCTTTCGGCCAGGAGACCAGCAACTAAATGCCTGTACCGCTGCCGTTTGAATACGTTTTACAGCTGGTGCAGAGAAAAGAAACTTGATCCTTTCACATGTAAACTTCCCCATGTTTCATCTTTCTTGCTACACCTGACCCATTCTGAGTTACAAGTGGCCACAGTGAAGGGCTAATTAGCGGCACTATCACTCTTCAAGAGATTTCCAAATGAGGGATCATACTTCAAGGTGCTGATTGTGATACAATTTCTTAAGGCTGTAACAAATTTGTTCTCGCCTACACCCTTCATCGTGCCATCATGGGATTTAAATCTAGTACTAAGATGTCTTATGGGAGCTCCATTTGCATTTGTGTCCTTTAAGAATGCTCACCATGAAAACTGCCTTTTTAGTGGCTATCACATGTGCCTGTAGGGTAAGTGAGCTATAGGCCCCGTCTTCCAAATCACCTTTCACACCCTTTTCCAACACAACGTAGTTCGAAGACTTCCGTCCTCGTTCATTCCGAAAGTTGTGTCAGAGTTTCACCTCGCACAACGTATCGTGTTACCAACTTTTTATCCATCTCCTCATACATCAAAGGAGGAGGAGAGACTACACCGTCTGGACCCTAAAAGGGTGCTAAGCTACTACTTTACAAGAATGACTTACTCGTGGTACATCATCCCACATATTCCTCATCGCCCTCCCATCCATCCCCTCTTGCTTGCCTAGAATTTCTGTGTCTTACACCTTTCTTTCTTGCAAAGTCAAGATTATCTCCTCCTATGACGCAGCATGCAAATTAAAGGAGAAAAAAACTAGAACTACATATACCACCGTTGACGTCCCGAGGAATGCTACAGAGGCCTTCCAAGACCAAGACTCAACTCTGCACAGTGCTTGATCCTATGAAAAAATTTCCAAAGCAAGCTGCAAGCAGACTTGAATAGCAAAGATGTGGAATACGTGGTAGGAACATCCAGTCGAAAGAAGGTTACCACGGGTAATTAACTTGTTCTCTCACTTCACAAGCACTCTGGAGAGCCTCTAAGCTCATCCTGGTCAATATACCGGAGTGAGCAGAGTGTTTGCTGCTCGTCACCTTGAATTTTGAACTTTCCTTTGTTGCTGCTGTGCGCTCACAGACCGGAGTCTGTCTTTTGTGGCAACAGAATTCTGCGCTGAGAACAAGGCGGAGCTACATAAACTCACCCCCTCGGCAGAGCCGAGGCGGAGTGAGCAGAGTGTTTGCTGTGTTCGCTGGAGTCGCAGATGGCTGCACGCGATCTTCAATCCATTGCAGCGTGGCGTGTACCCACCCCGACCACTCTACCATCCCCCGCTCCACGGCGTTGTAAATCTGAGACTGCTATTCCGCGCCCAAATTCTCGTGAGAACAGCTGCTTGCTGCAAGTAAGTGAAATGGTGGGCGGGGGACTGGTGGCTAAACCGGTACCTTCAGTGATGACTTCAAGCCAGGATATTACTAACAATCAGGAGGGCTGCACTCCCGACGTTAATGTCAAAATGGGGGAGACACTAAATGATTCTGGTTGCAGCGGAGCTCCTCAACCTAAAAATAGTCTTTCTGAACGCATGAGTGGGAAAGCTTTGAAAGGTAACATTATTTGTGACACATTACGTGATCAGAACGACATTGGGAGGGAAATAAGCTTGCTATCAACACTTGCGCAACGAGCCCTCCCGCCCAATTCGAGCAAAGAACTTGTGAACAGTAATAGCAATGACGACTTTGATAATAGCATGGAGCAAGCTCAAAGTTCATTGAATTTAAAGACCCTGCTGCCCAATGTTGAGCGGCGCGATAGATCATCCTGTGATGACGTATTTGAAAAAGTGACAAAATACATTTGAAGAAATCATGAGCTTGAAAGAGCTAACAAATGATGCTGCACACACTTTTGACCATGAGAAGTGTAAAACTGCTGGCTTCCCTTCAAAACGACGCAACTCCTTGGTAGTAGCTGACAAATTTATAGACTATTTGAGAACTGTCAATCAGACAATTTCCTCTCCACGGCCCAAAAAAAAACAATATGTCCCAGGTGCTTCCGGAATCTGAATTACATGTATCAGCTGGACCCTATCTTCCTGCAACTAGTGATATGACTAAAGCAGTGAATGATGACCGTTGCAACCAAAGAAACACGTTTCAACAACTTAAGCGTAGAAGAATGGACTATAGCTTTAACGGGAAAATTCCGTTATCGCAAAAACGCTTATGCACCGAGGAAAATTCGATTAGAAACAAAGTGATGCCCAAAATTTCAAAAAACGATGCTGATCACAGATTATATTACAGTTCGGACACAAGTACTTCAGACTCTGAATCCTCAAGTGATCAGAATAATACCAGAAGTAGAATCACAAACTCGCAAAGTAATCATACACATGATACTAATGGTAGTTTCCATGGAAATAGACAACAGTGTTTCAACTTAGTTGAGCAAATCATTAATGAACTACGCCCAAGCTTAACTTCAGCCCTGACAATTACAGTGGCTCCCTTGATTAAACTCTATGAACAGCTTAATGAGACGTGCCGAGATCAGACCACTCTGCTGGCGTTACTTAACACCAAAATGATAAATTGGAGGACGAAATCAAAGGGCTAAAATCTTACATTAAAAATGATACCAAGTCCCACGTAATCTTTATGGAAATAATAAAAGAGCAACTAAAAACTAATGCCGAGGACAAGCGATTATTAGCAGAGGTGGCTCGGGAAACAGTTTTAATGATGAATAATCATCACACAATGACCACCAAACACTTGTACAGAGAAGGAGCCCCAAAAGAAAAAGTAACCAAAGACCCAACACAAAAAAGTGATGAGCCTGTAAGTTACGCAATTAATCAACAATGCTCTTTACCCAAGGCTAAAAACCTTAATGCTGACGAAGATATAGTGACCGATGTAGAACATAAGGATGTCCTTATAGCAGAGTCACGGGAAGTTCTGCCTCAAGATAAAAACTGTGGGCCTCTTAAGATGAGCATAGCAAATGATATTCCATCAGAACATTGCATTTCATTGGAATCTGACCATGAAAGTCTTCCCTCCACCTCCGCTCAAGCTGACGGTCTTCCTTTTTCACCGCAAGAAGCTAGGCCTTCTGCAGTGGATAGTGCAATTAAAACATCAGAGAAAAGTCAAAATAATTTCCCTATTTTTGAGAAAGCAATTCAAGGAGTAAACGCTGGTGAAGAAATCACGGCAAAGAAAATCTGTATGAAACAACAAAAGAAATCAAAAAACATTCAAAGATGAAAAAATCTTCAGGTACGAGGTTCATGTAAATTCTTAAGAAACGTGAAAACATTAAGTGCATTGTTGCAGACTAGAGTGGACAATGAACCTGCGGATATCTTTAAAACGAAAGTACTGGCTAAAGTGGATAATATAAACCGTAAAGGAGATTCTGTAGACTCAAACGCTGAGGAAACAATTGAAATCGTGGATGAAGAAGCAGCGGAAGCAGCCATGATTGAACTACTCGTAAATCTTTCCACACATGAGGATGATCATGAAGATATCATGAATATTTCACCACTGCCAGACCAAACGAAAAAGTCTGGTGAAAGTCGGGTCGAAATCCCGGTAGCTGTGCCCAAAAAGGTCTGTTTTTTGGAAAACATAGGAGTAAGGCCCATGCGAACATGCAAAATAATGAAGATGATCCCTGAGGATAGTGGTTCCTCAGCTAACCCTGCTGAAGAAGTGCCTGCTGAGCCTATCTACCTAACCTTAAGTGCGCGATTAATCAGTATTGAAATGAAAAAAAGGTTAACCCCTCAATCTCTAAGAGATGTCGAAACTTGGAGACGTGAAGAGGACCAAAAAAGTGCACAATTAGACTTCCAAAACAATGAGAAAGTCAGTTCGACAGGCGAGACGCTGGGTGACATGTGCCCAAGTTATGGAGAAAGTGAAACTGCTTTTTTGAGACATAAATGGACACAGAAAATGCAAAGGACCCAACAACCAAAACAACAAGTTCCTCGAGTTATTGTTGAATCTTGGAAAGGGTGTTGAGAGGAAAGGATGAAATAATCCTAAATCGTCGAACCATTCTACAATTGTTTAAACATATACCACAACTGAGATTCATCACTTCTGAAGACAAAGACAGTGGAATTTATCACATAATTATGAACATAATGGATCTGGTCAAACTCCACATTCACTCAAGAATTGTGCGAGATTTGTTGTTGAATAACAGCTCGAATTTAAATTCCCTGGGATTTGATCTTTCAGAAAGGCCTGGCGAGTGTATAGAGCAACCCAAAACATCTCGTTGGAATAGGGGGATTGATTTCCCTAAAAGGAATGATGATCTCTCTGAGACCTTTAGAAAAAAGGTCACCCAAGGAAGCCAAGTGACATTCAAAATGACTGACCGTATATTGGGGACAAACGGTAAACAAACTTTCAATGAGGGGCCAGTAAGAACAGCAAAACGCGAAGCAATGAGAGTTACTTTTGCGGCTAATGTGACCTCTTTGAGAAATAGTACAAAAATTGCCAGTACAGATACTTCCAAGGAAAAAGAACACTGGTCCTGGCTTGCTGGAGCCCTAAATGATAACTCTGAAGTGTAACGCCAGAACCAGCCGACAGACCAGAGTATAAGGAGGGGATCATGGAATACTCGAGGGTTTCTTAACACAGCACCAACTGAACTCGAACAATTTGACATCATTTGTTTACAAGAAACTTGGGTTTCTGTATGGCCAGATGCATCTAATTACGAAATAGCCTTCAATCCAGCAGTAAAACAAAAAAAAAAGGACGACCAAAAGCTGGTCTGATAACGTTAGTCAGAAGCGGAATGCAGATGTTCTTGAGATCCTCAAAAAATATATCCCCATATATTCAAGTTTCGGTAATCGAAATAGGGAATGATGAAACCTGCCAAGGACAAAACATTGTCATTATAAACTTATACTGGCAAAACAGTGCGTCAGATGAATTAGACTTTTTAGATCAAATATGTAATCTGATTGACTTAATAGAAAGCAAAGAAAAGAGCCCAGATAATATTATGTGGATATCTAAATATGACTTCTCTTCATTTGGCAGATTCTAAAAAAATAAATCCGCGTGTTGACAACCGAAAAGACGAATATCTTATAAAATCAGCCTGGGTTGAAGAAATGGATGCAAGGAAAATGTTGCTCTTGAATGGAAACATACGCGGAGATATTTCGCTGCAAAACACGTGGAGTGATGGAAAGCACCAATCGATTCTAGACTATTTTTATCTATCCGACTCAATCCTTGGCCAAATTATAACTCAATGTAATTGAGATGAAACAAAGTGATCATAACTTAGTAATGGCCACAATAAATGGATTTCACAGAAATGATAGAGATCATTGGCTAACTTCGATTATTGTCGAACCAGGTAGAAACAGAATTCGAATGAACGAAAGGAAAATCTCAAAAATGATCGATATACTGGAAAAAAAATTGTATGGATGACCTTGACATTGTTGACGAATATACCACATTACTTGATCAATATTCTGAGAAGGAGTAGGCCTAACAAAGCCCACTTTTAATCACAAACACAAGTACGACCAAAAAACAAGAGCTGCAAAAAATTAAAAGGCAATTAAAGAGAGAAGGGAAATCGGAATGGTGGATTGAATTCAATAATAGCAACAAACTATACAATAATTGGTTAAAATCATATAAACAGAACATGCTGCAGGAAGATGCTGAAGCAATGTTAAAACTAATGTCAAATGGAAATCTGAGCAAATACTGGGCAGTCATAAATAAAGTTGAGGCCCCTCAAGGAGCGCTTTTGTCAAGTATGGTGTCAGAAACACAGTGGATAACACACTACACCAAGCTGTTTTCCAAACAAACTAAAAGTGACTACGAACTACCTGAACTAAAAAAAGACTGGAACCTGTACATTTCTTGAAAAACAATAAAGACCTTAGTTCTAAAAGAGCTCCAGGTCCTGACGGGCTCACAAATTATCTCCTTAAAGAACATCCTGAAGCATGGACAACATTTTGCTTCAATCTCTTCCTGTATATACAAAAGAGTAAAAGAGTTCCCATTTCATGGAAGAAGAGCATTATTGTGCCAATATTAAAAAAAGGAGACCAAGCCCAGCCAGGAAACTTTCGACCGATAGCATTGCTTGATGTAGTGGGAAAAATGTTCTACACCCAGATCCTTAATCAACTAGTCAAATGGATAAAAGAAACAAAGACTTATGACATCAGACAAACAGGGTTTGTGAGGGGAGTGGGATGCTCTCTAAAACTGTTGATGCTAAACATTTTAAAGATGGAAGCAATTAAGACCAATAGTAAGGTATATGTAGCTTTCGTGTAGCTTTCGTCGATTTAGCGTATGCATTTGACAGTGTGGACCGACAAATTCTATGGCAAAAGCTTGAGCAGTTTAACTGCCCAAGAAACCTTATGACAGCAATCTACGATCTACACTCTGAGACATCAATCAGGATAAGACTAAACCAGGCCAGTCTGCTTTCCACCCCAATTTTGACATCTAGGGGTGTAAAGCAGGGATGTCCGCTCGGAGCTACACTGTTCAATCTCCTAATTTCTGACGTGGACAAGGCTCTCTCCGAAGTGCAATCCTTTACTCCCAAGATAAATGAAAGAGAATTGGGACACATGGTCTACGCAGACGATATGGTTATATTAGATCAAACCCCTATCGTTCTGCATCAGAAATTAACTGCTCTTAAAGCCTATATTGAAAAAAATGGTTTAACAATCATCCAGAGTAAAACGGAGATCCTGAAAAAACAGTAAATCAGGTTCAATACTTGGGTGTAACAATCAACTCGAATATAACTGATGAACCAATGATGCAATGGATAAGGCGAAAGTACAGAATGTTGACGGCCCAAGAGGCAGTAATAAACAGAAAATATGGCAAATTCAGCTTAAAACCAGTCATGGAATTCTACCGAGCCAAAGTGATACCATCACTTATTTGGAGCTGAAACTATGCGGGGCTGCACATAAAATTTTGGCCATGGTGCGAAAAAACATTTTGGACTAGGATTTTGCAATTACCGAAGGGAGCCCCGATCGTGTGTCTTCGGTATGAACTTGGCATGATTTCGATAAATGCACAAATTAAATGGAACACCTTAATCTTACACCGGAAAATCATGGGGGCTGACAATCTGCCGCAGTTCCAAATACTAGATCCTAGAAGATCCAAGCAGCGAAATTCCATTTTTGAACTGTGCAAAGAAGCCTGTGAAAAAATGCTAATTCAACTGGCATCCGACACGGACACGCTAATCCAGAATCCCAATAACATCAAACGGAGATTATGGGACCAAGATTGGTATGAAACAGCAGAACAACGAAGAGCATACTGGTGTATGAAGAATGCTCCCCCGAAAGCTCGTAAATGCAAACTGCCAAACTATTTAGAGAAATTTCCTTCCAAGTGTAAGAGAAGATCATTTATGATGTTTCGTTTTTCGTCTATCGAACCAAAGAAAAAAAAGAATATCTGGAACAAAGGATTATTATACGATGAACATTGCCGTTTCTGTGAAAATGCAAATGAATTGTTAAAACATTTGGTTTTGTTCTGTCCCAAATTTGATGACATCAGACAAACTATCCTCAAGAGAGTGAACGTAATAAAAAACTTGCCAAAATACGGAAGAAGCGTGGAATCTATTCCATGAAGGCGAAAACAAACAAGTGACATTTGTGCTAATATTTTTCTTAGAAGCAATGGAAAAAACTAAGTAGTTTCGAAAATGACTCTTGATATGAGATGGATTTGTAAGAGAAAAACAGAGAAAAAGTGTGATGTTCTCGTTTCTTTCTATTAGCCTTTTTTCTTAGTCTATATTTTAAAACAATATACCATTTGGAATAGTTTCCATTGTTTGTAGTGTAGTTACCAGTATAGACTGCTAATACTCAAGAAGGGTGGATATTTTATAGTAGCTAGGTTAAACACTGTCTTAAAGCCAGTGATCCCACCATTGTAACACTAGTGTAAAGACTGGATGGGGTAGCTGTACTTCTGCCCTCTATATGGTAGGGTAAAGGTACAACACCCCAGCCAAGGCTCTCAATTGGTAGCAATGGGCGAGCAATCAAGCCTTAAGCTTTCAGGAGGTGAGGCAGGCTGGTTCGTAAGTACCGCGAGTCCCCCAAACCTCACAAAGGAATGTCCATACACTACTGTGTGATTAAACAGCTTCTTTATATAAAATAAGGTTCAGCAATATAAATGACACTTTGTATATATTTGCCATTCTTTGAATAAGTATTACCAATCTATGTGGTATTCCACATTATATACATTCAGTAATAAATGCACCAACTTCTATGAAGAAAGATAACTATTAGTACAAAATGTTCCCGAAATTGACAGTTGTCTGGCGGGTGATCTTCTTTGACAAGCCCGTAGCCAATTCCTGAATGGGAACTGAACTCCAACACTCAAAACAACATTCACTGGAATGTTCACTGCTTAGGGCACACCAAACCTAATTCCCTCTCTTCGTTTGCAAGTATTCACAACAGGGGTCACTAGGCAATGCTCAGTGGAGCATCTGGTCAGGGATATTTGCGTATGTTTTCCCACCTTTACCCCTAACTCTTTGGTTGATTCAGAAGATGTAGGAGATGCACATGACATGATGCAATCGATTGTGTGAGACAAACCTGGTACCCGCATCTGCTGTACATTTCAACAGCAGCGCTTTTCTTCTTCTTAATTATCAGATGCGTGGGCGGACCCACGCAGACACTTCCCCATCCTAAAGAATGCACCAGACCCACCAATCAGAACTTAGCTCACATAAACTCACAACTCCTCCCACCTCCCAGTCTGCCTCACAAAATCCAACATCACACTGTTCCTTCTCCTGCCTCAAATTGTGTCCACGTCTGCATCCACTGGCAAGGAAACGCAAAAGAGAGTGCATCCAAATCCACACTTGCTCAACAAGCAGGCAGCTTCCTTGGTCATTTAGGACCAATTGATAGCTGAACCTGTCTAAGGAGGCACATAAGCAGAGCAAGATCTCATGCTACTTCGATATGTAGAAAAAGTACATCATGTGTTTCACACAACAGCAAATCAATCTGCTGCACCGGGCACATACAGATATAGTCAAATAGATGTTGTACCGCTGAGTTTATGGTTTAGCATAAAACCCAATAAAATGTCACCTTTTAGCATTAGCTGCATATATCATGTCCCAGCACAAGGTCACAGGGTGGAAGATAGTGTTCAAAGCATTCATGCAGGGGGTTAAACACATAATTACCAAGGTGCAATCTCACACTATTGGGGGGCCCAACTACGGTCCTATATAGGTTCATGTTACCTCCATTTGAGCCAGTACACTCATTTTCTATAAAATATCTCACTCTAAATATAGCCTTCTTAATTTCATTCACCTTGATCGGAAAGTGTGAGCTGCAGGCTTTGTCAGTTGACTGGCTTGGATGTTTGACGAAATCCCCCATAAACCCTAGCCAGTGAGTGGTCATTGTATCTGGGGCAGAGGGGTTTCACATGAGTTGTTGGGGCAGATTTCCATTGTGGCAGTTCTGCTCATACCAGTTCATGGGAACCCCTAAACATTCAGCGTTTCCTGCTCTTTGACTTTGTTGTGACAAGAGCGACTTTTTTTTTGCAGCTTTAATTTAGTTTTGGATTCACCAGGGCTGCAGACTATTTTACTGCATTATGTACCAGTATGATAGCAATTGTGGGTACACGTTTATTTTTAGGCCCTACTCCCAGCTAATTGATTTTGGGGGCATCCCTTTATCTTTGGGGACCACAGGCCTAAACCGGCTTGTGATTCCATTAGGGACATTTTCGGGAAACTTTTGAACTACTCCAAACTGACTTAAAAGGGTACTTACCTGACTGTTGGCATTTTTCACGCTTCAGGTTTCTCACCAAAACTTGGAATTTTAGAATTTACAGAGATGTATTCGGAAACTAAATCTAATATTGGTTATTTTGTTTCCAGCTATTGCTACGAGTGCACTGAGACTGTTAGGCCCGTTATAACAAGTCCTTGTATACTCTGGCTTTTAATGTCCCCCTGGGCATGTTTTAAACTATTTAACCCGTTCGCTCCCTCTAGGTGTTATACTGAAGTATGCGTTTTACCTGCATCCAAGAGGTTGTGAGGAATAGTGGCACTGTCTACGTATTGGGTCCTTAACATGAAAGTTATGCACTATTCTGCTGTCTCGGGAATCCCCTGTTCTAACCACACTTTACCACAGGTATCTATAACCTGTGGCTCTCCAGATGTTTTTAATTATTACTAATCTCCAGAAAATCCGTGAAGACCTGCTCTCCAGCCTTGATTCTAATATCCCATCAGTCCTCATCCTACTCGATCTTTGTTCTTCCTCTGACACGGTTAACCATGTGATCGTGCTCATTCGCCTCTGTAATAACCTGGGTATCACTGATCAGGCCCTTGCCTGGCTGACTTTCCTCTCCAACTGACCCTCCCAAGTCTACCTTGGGTCCTTCCTTTCCTCTATCTCCCTTTCTACCTGTGGCGCTCCCTGGCTTTTCAACTAATACCTGGCACAGCTTTCCCCCTGCATTGCTGCTCTCTGCTCAAACTTTCAGTGCTATGCTGATGCCACCCAACTTGTTTTCAGGCTCCCCTCTGCCGCCTCTTCTCCCTTATCTCCGACTGTCTGCAATCTAGAAGTGGTGCGCCGCCAACGACTTCTGCCTTAATGCCAGTAAGACAGATATCCTTCTCGTCGGCAAAACTGCACCTTCCTTTCCTGTCACACTCTGGCCGGCATCCCTTGTCCCTCTCCCTGCTCCCACTTGTGAGGCTAAGAACCTCGGGGTCATCTTCGACTCCACGCTTTCCTTTTCTCCACACATCTCTGATGTCTCAAAAAAGTCTAATTACCAACTGCACCTCCTCTGAGGTATTCTTCCTCCCCTTCCCCCAGAAGCTCACTGTCTCCAGAGCTCTGGTTCTCTCTAGGCTGGACTATTCCAACAGCCTCTTTCTAAATCTATCTGCAACCACTCTCCGCCATCTGCAGCTCATCCAGAAGAGGACTACAAGACTTGTCCTTGGCCTCAAGCCCTGGGATCGTATCTCTCCAGCCCTCAAATCTCTTTATTGGCTCCGAGTGGCTCCAAGGATTAAATTCAAGACACTTTGGATTGTCCACAAGGCTTTCTGAGACCACAATACCTTCAACAGTCCCTCCGTAAATACCTTCCTACTCGAGTACTTCACTCCTTCACCTCCAATGCCCTCAGAGTCAGTCGTTTCTCCAAGCAACAAGTTGGGGGTAGATCCATTTCCTCGCCTAGGGCCTTCTTCTGGAACAGCCTCCCTGCCTCTCTGAAACTTGAAGAGAAACATCTTCGGTTCCGGAAGCACCTCAAGAACTTTCTCTTTGCTTCTGCCTTCACTGTTCCTCGCCGCTGCTATTCTGTCTGCTTTGGCCCCGGGCACCTGGTTACCCTCTGATTTCAGGCTCAGATCCCTGCCATACAGCTGCACTGCCTCCTGGCAACCCTTGCACTTGGGTCTGTATCTGCTACCCTGCAGTCCCCCTTCCAGCACTTATCAGACACCCATTGTCTATACCTTATCCTCACACTTACCACCTGCTTTACCTGTTCTATCACGTGTTCACCACGTTCCACTCCTGCCCTCCACCTTGCACTTTCCCCTTTCCCTCTCCCATGCACTTGCACATTCTCAATGTCACTGGGCCTAGTAAGATCGTTGTTTTGTCCTCCCTTGTTTCCTCTCCCTTGCCTTGTCATGCTCTGAAACACTTGTGTATTGACTCAATACAAATAAAATATATCATATGACTCCCATGATTCATCACCAATCACTATGCTGTCTAGAGCGGATGGGAGCTGTAGCCACAAGCCTCTGCAGAGCCAAAGGTGGCAGACCTCTGTCTGATCATTATAATATAATGGGCTGCATACCAAGTATAGCACTTACATTTAGCTTTAGAAGTGGGAAGGTTCCATACAAGGCCCATTTACCATTGTTACCTAAACTGTTGTGCTGTGAGCTGTGGCCTAAACTGATATTGTGCATTTGAATGTCTAGATTCTTTTTGTGTAACTATGTATTAAAGTGCATATTTTCATTATACTGTGTAGTGTATTCTCATTGATTATCTTTTTGGATTAACTGTATCTGCGCACATGCCTTCGCTCCCTTGAGTGAAGCCTTGTTCTCACTTTTGGTTGGAACCCTGTCTTTCTATTAGGATAGATATGTTCACAACCCAAACCAAAGGGCTGTGGAAAAATCTCCCTAACATGAGTTGTCAAAAACCTCCAGAGAGCCAGAGGTTGCTGACCTCAACTTTTAGTACTACTTTATATGCTTATTGTGCAGTCCATATGTCGGGTACAGGGCCTGCATCACAGTACTTAAGCCAGGGAAATATCCCTTTTGGGATTCCTAAAATGGGATCTGCAAAATTCAAAGTTATTTACATAGTGTTTCTGTGCTGATTGGTGGAAAGGGCCGTAGCGTAGTAGCTTATCGTGTCACATTCACTTTAAGCGTAGCTACAGTAATGTCCCAAGACCAACCTGCGGAAACTGCGAGTGGCTCCCCCGAAGTCAAACATTGTGTTGGATCTTAAAAAAAAAAACGAAAAAACCCAAAACACAATTCTTGTAGCTATATAAGCAGATCGAAATCGACCCAAGTGAAAAAGTGCCAGCACCTTGCTGTAAACTAATACCACAACGGCCACTCTGTAGTAGGTTAACCCCTCCATATCAGAGCGACACCATCACCCCATTGCTGTGGAAACAAACAGACATGCTTGGAGCAGCAATGAGCTTTGTGTACTGCAGTACAGTGCAGTTTTGTTGCCACTTTGTAGGAGAGCCACGTACACCAGCACATGTTGAAGTTGATCTTTATTTGGTGTGTCTTAAAATGTGTTTCAGTGCTTTTGTTTAGGTGTCTTCAAGCAGGTAAATTAAAATACTTGAAGAGTAGTCACAGACTAGTGTATATACACTTTCAGCAGAATGTACTGTTGCAGTTTGATTGTGTGCACTGGTGTCTCTTTATTGTAACATCTTTACTAAATCTCAATAACCTAAAAGGTCACACCGAGTGTAAATATGGACTGGGAACTAAGTAGCAATGGGCTCCAAACCCGTGCCTCTCCAGGATTGTTACACAGGGGTCACCACCCTTGACTCTACCAGACAGCTAAGGTACTTTGTAGCACCAGCATTGAGAAGCAATATACATCCACATTCATCACCATGCACTTGTCTCTGGCACAATCCAGCACATGCAAAGCAGTTTGTCTAGTACCCCACTGAGAAAAAGGAGTCACCATTATCCTTTAGGAATATTGATGGTGGGCAAAAACAATTGAGTCTAGCAGATGCCACTCAATGTGACCACAAATCTTGGGGGGAAAGGGCACATTGTGTGTCAGACAATATTACAGTTGTCGATGATGGTACTGTAGTGTTAAATGGATTGCCTCCATACAAGAATGTTACAAAATAGCAAACAAACAATTGCTAGACACACCAGGGCACATTCTACAAGGTCAACTGGAGCAACTCTTGTATTTCGTCTGATTGTGCCTCCGTTTGCAAAGCTGCAATATGGTGTTCATATTTCCCAATAGATGTTTAGATGTGATACAATCAGTTTTAATTATTTTCCCAATACCTACCTCACACTCTCATCCAGGATGATTAAACTCTGTGTTGTCTTGTCCTTTCTGGTTGACTGAGCTGTGATGTCACTGTAAGACTGTAAGAATGTCGTGTGAATGCAGAGAATGTTTGGATGTAAAAGAGGTTCTGCACCCAGGTAGTTGGAGCCACTGGGCTCCTGTTCTGTACCCCTTGTTCTGTTCCTGTCCTATTATAACCTGCACCTAATAAAGGAACGTCTTAAGGATTTACCTGCTGACTCCAGAGTATCTCTTCATAACAGATGCGACGAGCTGGTTCTCTGATGCAGCCCCAGGTGCGCAGGAACTGCGAAAGGAACAAAAGGTACAAGGTCTACCTGCTGCAGGGGGTGCAAGTAGGGTTGGACTGGAGCCCCAGCCCTCTATGGATGTTTACGCACCACCCAGGGCTGAAGGTTGGAGAGTTGGACTGCCTTCCCCCTCTCAATAGGCTGAAGCTGGGCCTGTAACAGTTTTGACCAGGACCACCTAGGGCAGAGCGGGACTCTTCCCCACCCATAGAAGGTCTTCTGAGACCTTGGGGTGCCCTTCATACTCTCTCAGACTTAGCTGTGCCTTTGGCTGTTTTCTACAGACCACCCAGGGCTAAGGACTGGCACAGTGGTGGGGTGCTCTTCTCCTCTGAGAGACTTCTGGGCAAGCGCCTGGCCTGTTTGTTCAAACACTATTTCCATTGCCCAGTACTGCTTCTGGTTTGCCTGGATTGCCGCTTTGAACGGACCGATTTATGCTGCTGTTTGGACTGCTGAATACCGGAGCCCTCTGCTCGCCTATCTGGTTGGCCATCATAGCTCTGCTCTCCCTCATGCCCATAACCTTATGGTGACGTCAGTGGGCATGCTGGGGGGGGATGGTGAACGCTGGAATGTTCAGCATTTGCCGCACACAGATTATTCTGTTCTGTTTGGAGCTTGCAGCTCAGAAAGAATAAAGTAAAGGACTTGCTCACATACAGGCCCTGTGACGTATGGCATCATGTCCTTATGTTGTGCAATTTGAACATTGATAAAGAAAGCTCCACCAACCTTATTTCCCGTATTGATGTTGGACACTACGGAAACACGGTAATGGAGAGATACTGTGCAGTGGCTAAACGAACATGGACCGTTCCGATGACTGAAGTACTTTAGGTACATTTTATGCTCGCATTGCCCGATGGATTTGGTGGATAAATCTTAGTCCATACTAGCTCTTGTTTCCGGTTTAAGGGAACACTCTGCTTTGCCTATTTTTGTGTTTGTTTTTGTGGTTTCATGAAATAAACCTAGTGCTACGCTGGGATTTTCAATTTTCACCAGTTTGGACGAACTCTTTAAAATCTGCAAAGAGCTGGCCAATCCTGCTGCAGTCTGTACCTCTCCTGTCCCTTCGCAGGCCCTCTGCATGGACCTGGCTTCTTATTTCAACTCTAAAACTCAGGACATCCTGTCCTCTCTCATCCTCTCCACCTCCTCCGTCTACCTCTGGCCCCTCTACGGCCACCTCTCCTCCCTCCTTCTCCGTCTTTCTCCTGTTCTCCCCAGACGACGTTTCTAGACAAGTCCGATCTCTGAAAGTCTTGTCAAAACCATCAAGGACCACATTGACACCCTGGCTGCTGCCCTGGCTGACGTCTGCAACCACTCCTTCGCCACTGGAGTCTTTCTTTCCCCCCTGAAGCTCTCTGTTGTGCACCCTCTTCTTAAGAAACCCTCTGCCGACCCTTCCTGCCTGGCTAACTATCGCCCAATCTCCATCACTCCTTTCCTGGGCAAACACCTTGAAAAGCTGGCCATCCATGAGGCTGCACACAGTGAGTTTGCCCCCAGATGCCCCATGTACCATTTAAACACTATAAAAGTGTTGAAAATAGCAATCCAGCGCGCTCGGCGCTCCAGTCTCCTTCCTCCTTCGCCTCCTCCTTCCCCAGCCCAATCCCGCCTCCCAGGCACCCTGATTGGTCTCCTGGCCAAAGGAAAAAAAAATATATATATAAAAATAAAAAAAAAGAAACAAACTTGGGAGCGTGGCATCCGCGCCACCACCATCACTCTCCATGAGGCTGCACACAGTGGGTTTGCCCCCAGATGCCCCAAGTACCATTTAAACACTGTAAAAGTGTTGAAAATAGCAATCCATCGCGCTCAGCGCTCCAGTCCCCTTCCTCCTTCATCCCTCTTTCCCCAGCCCAATCCCACCTCCCAACCCTCCCCCAGGCACCCTGATTGGTCTCCTGGCCACATATCATGAACCCCTCCAGGGCAGCCCTCTGCCCGGCAGCCCCTGTGGCTAAGGGCCCCAAGGCCAAGGGCGGCTCCAACATTGGCGGCTCCAAGATGTGTCTGCAGGTGTCCGCATGGGACGCCAAGGAAGCCAGCTGCTAACAGACACCAACAATAACTGAGTGTGGCATGGGTGGGGAGTAGAGCAATTACTCTACTCCAGAAAACCACTGCCACTCTATCTTACCTCCCAATGACATAGAGTGCCATAATATTAGCATGTCCACACTTAGTTAGAATTGTGAATGTTAGCATGTCCACACTTAAATAGAATTGTGAACATTAGCCTGCGTTGCATCTAGATGGAATTGTGAATGTTAGCATGTCCACACTTAAATAGAATTGTGAACATTAGCCTGCGTCGCATCTAGATGGAATTGTGAATGTTAGCATGTCCACACTTAAATAGAATTGTGAACATTAGCCTGCGTCGCATCTAGATGGAATTGTGAATGTTAGCATGTCCACACTTAGAATGTGAACATTAGCCTGCGTCACATCTAGATGGAATTGTGAATGTTAGCATGTCCACACTTAGAATGTGAACATTAGCCTGCGTCACATCTAGATGGAATTGTGAATGTTAGCATGTCCACACTTAGATAGAATTGTAAATATTAGCCTGCGTCGCATCTAGATGGAATTGTGAACGTTAGCATGTCCACACTTAAATAGAATTGTGAACATTAGCCTGTGTCGCATCTAGATGGAATTGTGAATGTTAGCATGTCCACACTTAGATAGATTTGTGAACATTAGCCTGCGTCGCATCTGGATAGAATGGGAACTTTAGTCTGCGTCGCATCTAGATAGGCCTTTGATTGATGGATAGCATGCCCCGTGCCCAGATGAAACTTGAAGGTTAACATGTGCCACACTTAGAACTGTGAACACCAGCCTGCGCCGCTTCTAGATAAGATTGTGAAGGCCAACAAGTGCCACACTTAGAGAAAACTTTGAATGTTAGCATGCTAAAGGTCAGGTAACCCACTAACCAATATAACCTTAAACTCTGCATACTTATCTCACTCAAAAACTCACACAACCATCTCTCGCACCACAAGCCGCACGCACTTCACAACACTACAACAACACATAAGCCGGAGCAACAGCACACGCGGACTGATACCGATCCAAGACCTGCACCAAAGCTCAGCATCTGGTGTATACCGAGCTGAAGCTGCCAACAGAACACCACTCCTCTCACTATCCTACTCCCTCCTCACCTTACTAACCCATCCCACCTTATCGTTTACAGATCCGTCAGAGCGCCTGAGGACCAATTATGTTAGTGACGGTGCACGGTACAAATACCTTTAACATTTAACATTTAACATCTCCAAGTTTAATCCTCACACTGAATCTGTTGGTTGTCTCCATGACTATTAGTCTGGCTTCAGAGCTTGCCAGAGCACGGAAACTGCTCTCCTGAACATCCGTAAAGACCTGCTCTCCAACCTTGATTCCAATAACCCCTGTGGCCTCATCTTACTTGATCTCTCTTCTGCCTTTGACATGGTCACATGCCATCCTGCTCAACCGTCTCCGTGATAACCTGGGTATCACTGATCAGGCCCTGGCTTGGCTGACTTCTTTCCTCTCCGATCGACCCACCCAGGTCCAACTTGGGTCCTTCCTCTCCTCTATCTCTTCCTGTGGTGTTCCCCAGGGGTCTAACCTCTCTCCCCGGCTGTTCAACCAATACCTGGCACTCCTTGCCCACTGCAGTGCTGCTCTTTGCCGCAACATTCAGTGCTATGGGGATGACAACTCATTTTCAGGCTCCCTTCCACCACCTCTTCTCTCATCTCTGACTGTCTGCTATCCAGGAGTCATGTGCCGCCAATGATCTCTACCTTAGTGCCAGTAAGACTGAGATTCTCTTCATCGGTACACCTGCTCCCTCCTTTCCTGTCACTCACTAGCCATCCTCTCTTGGCCCTCTTCCTGCTCCCACCTGCGAGGCTAAAAACCTTGGTCATCTTCAACTCCACAATCTCCTTCTCTCCTCACATATCTGACGTCTCTAAGAAGTCACACTTCCAGCTGCACCTCCTGAGAGGTATTCTTCCTTTCCTCTCCTTCCCTCAGAAGCTCACTGTCTCCAGAACTCTGGTTCTCTCTAGGCTAGACTACTGCAACAGCCTCTTTCTAAATGTGCCTGCTTCTACTCTATGCCCCCTGCAACTCTTCCAAAACAGGACTGCACGACTTGTCCTTGGCCTCAAGCCCAGGGATCGTAGCTCTCCAGGACTGAAATTGCTGCGCTGGCTCCAGTGGTGGTAAGGATGAAGTTCAAAATGCTCTGCATTGTCTATAAGGCCTTCTGGGGCTGCAATACCTTCAATTCTCTCTTCCTAAATATCTTCCTTCTCGAGCTCTTCACTCCTCAACTTCCAACTCCCTCAGGGTCAGCCGCTTCTCCAAGCAACAAGTTGGGGGAAGATCTCTTCCCTCTGCTGGGGCCGCCCTCTGGAACAGCCTCCCTGCCTCTCTGAAACTTGAGGAAAACCATCTCCCGTTACAGAAGCACCTCACGACCTTCCTCTTTGCTTCTGCTTTCTCTCCTCTTCTCCCTTGCTGATCTTCTGTTTAAAACTGAAACTGCACTGTTTTAACTGGCTATCCTCTGATCTCGGGCCTAGGTGCCCTCCCCGCCAGTTGCACACCTGCACTGCCCCCCTGGCAACCCTGCACGCAGGTTTCTGTATCCCTACAGCCACCTACCAGCACTTGGCACCTGATGTCTGCCCTTGCTACCAGCTGGCCGCACACATGCCACCAGCTGGCCGCACTTTTTATTTATTTTCTTATTTAGTTTATTTATTTTGTATGGTTATGTACTGCACTGCCCCCCGTTTTCCTCTGCACCCCCCTCCCCTTGCGTAATCTCAAGGTCACCTACCCTAGTAAGATCGCTGTCTGTCTTCCCTCTGTTCCTCCTCCCTTGCCTCATCGCGCCTTAAAACATTTGTGTATAGGCGCGTTATAAATGCCATATCATATCAGAGCAGCAGGCTTGTTTATGCTGGTACTCTTGACAGAAACCATTGCATTTATAATGGGTTTGATGTTAAAGAAGCATACCAGACAAAGCCCAATGTGAAATGTGAGCTTTGTAGAAATGTCAACTGTTTTTAATGCATTTGTGTTTTCGTTATAGCTGCTGAGCTGCAAAGACCTAGTGAACTTACTTGTACAAATGTTAAGTACTGCACTAGGAGATTCTGCTAAAGAATTAGCTAACAAAATTGTGTTTGTTGCTTTTGTGAATGGCAGTTTATTGAGAATGAACATCATAATGTGCCTTTTATAGAAGTACCCACTTTGAGGATTTTTAGCAAGTAGACATTGTGCTCCGCAAGTTGGACCTTTAACGGTGCTCTTTAGTGATTCATGATATAGGTTACTTATTTATGAACAATATATATCTTGTGTGCCTTGCATGCAAAGTGCTGGTCTAAGTATGTGCACTTAAGCTGGTGCTAATCTCTTGAGGAATTTCAGAATTGCCCAGAATGTACCAGCACTTTAGACTTCGAGAAAACTTTTAATTACATATATACTTATACATATTATGCACAAGAATTGCCATTATTGCTTAGGATGAATGTGAAAGTATATGGTGTGAAGTTTACTTTAACTTGTTCCATATGCATATATTTATGTCAGTTGTAACATGTGTTTTAACTTCTTTGAGGATTTTGCAGCATTAGCATTTATTATGCTTTATATCTAAGTGATTTCTGAGGGTGATTGACTTTTGGGTTTGGAAGTTTTACGTTGTAAGGTTTGGGGCGTTTGTTGGTAATGCTTGAAATAGTACACTTGGTGGTTATATGTGGAGATATACCTAGAATTTTGCCAAGTGTGGTTCTGAAAGTTACCGGTGTGTACTTTTATGCAAGTTGTTTAATGGTTGTAAGATTTTGGGAGAGTTTGTGTCATACGTTTGACTTTTACGTTAGGGCTAAATCTTAGGACACCACTTGTACTGCGGGAAATTGTAGGGATAGCTCATTGATGGCTTCGGCAGATGTTGTCCACGTCCTCCTCTTGTTGAGAGGACACATTGAAGGTTTATGCTGTATTCAGATCTGAGGTATTTGTTCTAGGCATGCACGTAGTGAGCCCTTGCTCTGCAATTTTGTTGGGTTGTTTGTGTGAATTCTAAACTTCATGGTCTATTTAGGATGGAGAAGCTGGTTTGGTTCTTTTCGTTGGTTTGACACTGCTCATATGTTACATCTCACCTTTTGCCTGTATGTCTTTCCTTGGTTGCTCCCTCATTGTTTCATCTTTGTTTAGGAGGGATGGTGAGGAGATGGTGCGTGTAGTGAGTCTGGCTTGAGTGGGATGTCTGGTGTTTTGTGGAAGGTCCTTTCCTGCAAGTTGTCCATCCCCGCTGGTTGCTGGATTCTTTAAGGTGGTAGTATGTATTTTGAGTTTGTGCGGTATGACCTGTTGGAGTTATGAAGTTTGCAGTTAGTGCTCGAGAGTGGCAGGCTTGAGACCTGGTGTGTCAATCCAGGTGGAAGGAGTGTGGTTTCCTGTGTTGGTTTATGGTTGGCTAAGTTTGGTTGGCCACAGTCTGGCAGATGGTGCTTGGGTGTGCCAGACAGGAGATGCCAGGGTGGCAGGCTTGAGTATAAGGAGCTATGTTTGTTACTGTTGGTTGCAGAAGATGTTCAATAAATTTGGGTGTGCTGTGGATGATGTGATTAGAAAGCTGGTTTGCTTATCTCAACCTGTGGTGTGCAGGGGTAGTGGGCGTCTTGGGTGTTCCCTTTGTTGAAGGATGGGAAGTGTGTGTGGTGTCTTGTCCTTTCTGGTTGACTGAGCTGTGATGTCACTAAGAATGTTGTGAGAGTGAAAAGAATGTTTGAATGCAAAAGAGGTTCCGCACACAGGCAGTTGGAACTGAGAGGCTGGGCCGTCGGAGCCTGTAGCTCTTTACTCTAATGTATACCTGTACTGGTCCTGCCCTCTTGTACCCTGCACCTAATAAAGGGACTTCTTAAGGAATTACCTACTGACTCCAGAGTATCTCTTCATAACTAGTCACTAACCAATGCCTCACATATAAATCAGACACAGATTTTGGCTGTAGAAGGTAAACGTTACTTACCAGTGATAGTATTCCTTCAGATTCATCTGTTTTACAGTCTGTTGCACTCATTTCAACTTCCCTGTTCTGAACAGGGAAAATAAAAATTAAATCTTTCAGATGGTGTAGTACATAAAGGTGAAATACTTCCACATTTATTTGGGAAATGTTTACAGACAAAGTGGCAAAATACAATGGTTGAAAATAGATATCAATTTACTTCATTATAATGTGATCACGAAGGCAAAAACAATGATGTGAAGATGTCCACTGTCGAAGCATTGTGGGTAGCACATTGTACACAGTGCCTATTAAGGGAAAACCTGTGACTTCTAAGCTAACTCTCCAAAACAAATTACAATTAAGGCTCTCTGTTTTTACGTTTACTGATTTGTACACATAAATGAAGACCGAAATTACTATGGTCCCCATCAGTATTTCTTTTCAAAAATTGGAAAATTAGGCTTTCTTTTTTTTCCTGTCGATTATTCAGTGCATGGCTGAGCATTCTGAAAACCTGCAAAATATATGTGGTTATTTTTCTTTACAGCTATTGAAATGGCTGATGTGATGTCTGCGGTCTGCAGCAAGTGCACAATCTTGTGTTTTAAAGAGCATCATTTAGTTTTTGATTTGAAAAGTGAGTTTAGTTTGATGTGCAAGTTCCAATTGAGTGCCAGTATGTGTTTTCTTGTTGTTGCATGTTTATGTTCTGCTGAACGAAACAAAAATGGAGATTTTCAGTCCAACTCCAAAGGGGTCCTAGTTTACAATAAACCAATTAAATGCTGTCTGTTGAAAGTGTTGCTGTTTGTAATAAGGGGGTAAATGAAACTGGTTTTGATTTGAGATATTAAATTCTTTGTGTATGTTCCATTGGTGTTAAACAAATGGGAACCCAGTTGTATTAAAGAGGTAATTTGCCTTTGTCCTCAGTAGTGCTGCTCTCTGAGTGTCACATAACGGGCATTCAAACGCTGTCAATTTTTCATTTGCATAAATGTGGAGATGTGCTAGTTTCAATGCCTTTCTTTTACAGATAAATCATTTATTTGAATTGGATTTTGATTTATTTATAACATTCACCAAGCAAAATAAAATGCATTGAGGCACAGATCTTATTAATGTACTTGGCATTTTAATTGGTGGGTCGCAAGGGTAGGAGTCATTGGAACAAATACGTTTTAAGAGCCTTCCTGAAACATATTAATGGAGGTTGATTTCTCATAACCAGGGGCAGTGAATTCCAAAGTCCTTTGCCGTACACAGAGAATCGGTTTGCTAGGGCACTACCTAGGCACCTACAAACATCACTAGGCTGTGTTCACCATTGTTACTGTGTTACCATACCTTAGAATTTTAACTGGTAGGCTTTTGAAGTTACGAGCATTTCTACCTGATATATTGGTATCACGCTGACACGCTGTGAATTTTTAAAGCAGTCGTGTTTAATATACTGGCGTGTGGACAAACAGTGCTGTAATAGCATTGCACTGTAAATTGAGAACCTTGGAAACAGCATTGAGTCGTGTTCGCTGTGTGCTTATGTCTTGTACCAGCAATACTGCATTTACATAAGCTGAGATATACTTTTGTTGCACGGGACGACTCCTAGGTACTACAACTCCCAGGAGCCCTGGCTGGCATTTATTGAAACGTCAGTCGCTTCAAAGCCAAGCCGGTCCTTGCCTGCCGCGGTGGCCAAGGCCACGAAGAGCTGCTTACTCAGATCTCTAAGTAGGGGACCTCCTCGCTCTCTCTCCGAAAGGTAAGGATGGGTGTCTCACAGGAGGGGAAACTGCTATCTGACCTGCAATGTCTACTCCGCATGGTGTTGGTGCAACAATATGCACAGAACGCTACGAGGGAAAAAAAGACTACGGGTGCAGGACTCGCAACACACAGATTAGCTTGTTCCGGTTAACATCATTAAAACATGGAGTAAATTCCAAAAACAATGTAAGAATAGGAAGGAGATGAATACATCACAGAAGGAGAATACACAAGCAAAGGGGGAGGAACTCAAAGTATTAAAAGCCTGTCTGCTCAACAGTAGATCTCTGAACAAACATGCACAATGCATACATGACTTCATCTTGGAAGAGAACGTAGACTTATTATGTCTGACTGAAACATGGTGTCCTGACTGCAGGTGTCTGCCAACTCCCGTTCCTCCCCACTCTCCTCACCTGATTCCAAGTCCTCCAGGTGCAGTTGTCTGTGTGAGAGGTAGTCCTTCTCCTTCTTGTGTGAAGCGTGTCTGTCTCGAGAGGAAGCCACAGTGAGCGTTAATAAATAGCAAACCTGGGACTTCCTTCCTGCGAACAGACAATTGTGAAGGGAAAAAGCCTGAACAGGCAGAAAAAACCCTCCGATGAGAAAAGCAGCTGAAGATGGTCCGGAGCAAGCAGCTGGTAGCGGAGTCCTTGAGGTAGGTAGCAGATGAAAGCAGGCGAAGCCGGAATCCAATGTAGAGGAGGAACCGGAGAAAAGGCAGCGCCACTGGAAGGGAAACCAGCTAACGCCTCCTCCAGAAATCAGAAGAGAAACGAAGTGGCTGGGGAGAGAAACACAGCCGGAAAAAGGAGCAGCAAGAGGCGGGCGCGGGAAGAGAGCCGCAGCCGGCAAGGAGGCGGAAGTCAAAAGAAGGGAGCGAGCGGAGAAAGAAAGCGGAGCAGAGAGAGGAGAGAATAGAAAGGGTAAGGTGGTCCGGAGAGGAAGTGGACCGAAGATCAGAGAGGTGGCCTGAAAGGCCAAAGCAGGAAAACTAGCGTCAAGACCCAAAGATGCGAGGAAACGCATTAAGGAGGGTTGCAACGCGGCGATCGCTGGGAGAGGGAGAAAGAAGTACTACCCAGCGGCGCCATGTTGGAAAACCTCTAGACCGTCAAGTGCGCTGTGAAAACAACGTAGTGGAACATCCGCTCGACCTCCCACCACGTAGCCGCCAACGCGGATACAAACGCCAAACAGGGCGGTGGATGACACATGGCCCCAAGACCCCATTAGCCCGACAAGTGCCATTGCGGTTCCAGAGGGATACACCATCTTTCACAAACACAAGAGTCTGATTGGGGTGGGGGGGTCGGTTGCTCTCATAGTTAGAGACTCACTCCACATGTTCCCTGCCACAATCGCATGTTTTGGCTGTGAGGTACTACATCTTAAGCACACCCCCAAAAAACAGTCGCATTAACATAATTGTGGTTTACAGACGCCCATCATAAACTTTTGGCTTTCACTGAAGAAATCATACAACAACTCAACAACCTTTAAATTGCCAATACTGCTACTTTGTTGTTGGGAGACTTTAATGGATGGCGAGGAAACCCCAAGGACAAAGATGCTCTCTACTCTGAGAAGGCACTAAATATTGATTTTTGAGGTTATGATATGATATGGCATTTATAACGCACCTATACACAAGTGTTTCAAGGCGTGAGGCGGTTTTCAACAAGGAACCAACCACAGCCAAAGGGAATCATTTAGACTGGATTATTACCCACAACCTTGACATCCGGGGGAAAGAGACCTCTCCGTGCATCTGCTTGGATCATTTTAAAGTGGTCTTTGCAGTGCACATACAAAATCCCCATTTGAAAAGTAACAATGAGCAAAAGAAAAGACATAACAGAAATTTCAAGGAAATAGGGACAGCACAATTAGAACAGTGCATAAACATGGTCCTGGGGGAGTACAAAGAAAGTGATACATGCAAGGACATTATCCATAAATACCTCCAAGGCGCACATGAGCTAGTGGAGAAACCGGCACCCATTAAGGCCAGACTCGTCAGAGTTAATATAAACCATCAAAAATGGTTCAATTCCAAGCTCATTGAGCTGAAGATAAGGGAGGGCAGATGGTTGAAGCAACCCTTGCAGGCCAATAAGGAGAGTTGGAAGAGGACAGAAACTCTGCAAGAAGGGCATCTGTGACGCAAAGAAAGATTACTTTAATGACCAGATCAGGTTAGCCACCAACTCTACCAGCAAGCTTTTTGAAATACTAAAATCTGTTGAAAAACCAAAGACCTTATCCCCACCTTTTATTCCATCGCCGGAGGACTGTCAAAAGGTTCAAGAGGCTTTTGCCAACAAAATCAAGAAAGCAAGGGAGACAATAACAGCAGAAGAAATAGTATCTAATATCCAGCCAGGTCTGCCAGCTCCGAAATAATCACAGAACCTGCAAGAAAGCTTCAAATTCCACTGCATTACCACAGAGGACATAGTTAAAGTATTGTCCCCTATGAAGCCCACGTCATGCGCAGAAAACATCACCGACCCCCAATGGAAAATCAAGCTCACTAAGATTGAAAATGCTTCCTTTGGAGATGGAACAATACCTAAAAGCATTACAACTGTTACTATCCCGCCACTTATTAAAAAAACAGGCCTTGATCAAAAGGATCCGGGAAATATGAGACCGAACACCAACTGCTACTTCTTGCTTAAGGTGATGGATAGGGTGGCCACTGCACAACTGCAAAAACATGTTGAGTCTAGTAATATCCTGCACAGTCAGTCAGGTTTCCGGACAGCCACAGCACGGAAACAGCGATGTTGGACTTGCAAACTCATATGCTAAGCATTTTAGATAAAGGCAAGACTGGTTTACTCGTACTCCTGGATCTTAGTGCAGCCTTCGATCTCTTGGACTATCAAGAGAAGGTGGCTAACTGCTCCAAAGAGGCCACCAGATGGCTGGCCTCGTTTCTAGCAGATAGAAAATCCAAAATTCACTGGGGAGAAGAATTCTCTAAAGAGGCACCCATCCTATGTGGCGACCCGCAGGGCGCAAGTCTGTCACAACTCTTGTCCAACCTCTACCTGAGGTGTCTCTGCATAGTGCTCGATAACATCGGAGCCTACTTTACAAACTACGCAGATGACACCCAGTTGGTGGTGGAACTGAGTGGCAATTCCCCCAGAGACAGCACTAAAGTGGCGACACTATATAACATCATTTAGACATGGATTGAAAATAACTGGATGTGCCTCAATGGCAATAAAACTGAGATGATGATTTTTGGATCCCAGCAGGCTCAAGCCAAACTTTGACCAGAATATGAAACATTTAACATCAAAGACGGTTGCCAGTCATTTGGTCGAAAAAAATTGGTCGACCAGACAAATGGTCGAACCAATTTGATCGAAAACCAAATGGTCGAATTTTTTTTTTTTTTTTGTTTTTTGGGGGGGTCCCCCCCAACCCCCTTTTTTTCTCTAAAAACCCCTTTTTTAACTAAACGAAAACCCAAAAAATAAATATATAAATAAAAAAAAAAATTCGACCATTTGGTTTTCGACCAAATTGCGTCGACCAAATTGCAGTCGACAAGTTTTTTTTCGACGAGTTGACTGGACACCATCAAAGACCCCTCCATCCAGGACTCAGGGAAAGTGAAAACCCTAGGGCGTTTCCTCACGGCTTCAATGGGTGCAGATGCACAGGTCCAGTTTCTAAATAAGAACTGCCTATACCATCTACGTCTCCTTTAGAGCTATTCAACCTTATCTGAGCGAAGAAAATGGTGCACCCATCGCCAGGGCAAATATTTTGTCCCGACTAGACTACGGCAACGCCTTACTGCTGGGCGCTAACAAGAGCTGCATACCAAATGCTGAGTCATCAAATACTGCAGTCTGAATAATAAAAAGTAAAGCACAAATTGACCACATTACCACCGATAAAATAGCTCTACACTGGCTCACTGTCGAAGACAGGATTCAATTTAAATCTAGGACTCTGGTCTACAGATGCCTGCATGGGAAAGAGCCGGCGTACTTCAAGGAAAGGATCACTCAACATGCTCCCAGGTGTTCTCTAAGATCTCAGGCCCTGGGTCAGATCTATGTCCGAGCCCACAAACGATCCAATGGTCTGGGGGAGAGCATTTCCAGTGATAGCAGCACAAAAATGGAACAACCTCCCTTTATGACTCAGATTGGAGTTCAATTAAACCAGTTTCACGAAAACTCTGAAACCATCACTTTAAGTGAAGGTGGACTCTGTCAGTCTAAGTAGGTGTCCTTAAGTAGGCCCTCTCTTGTCCCGTGGTGTTCATGTTTGTATTTCTGTGTCTGTCTACGCCCAAATGCCTGCATGCTCTTGGAGCAATATAAATAAAATCTCTGTATACACAGCGAGACAAGTGAACCACAAGTAGTTTTCTATTCTCAGATCGAAATGATCGGATAGGATGATAGCAGGAAATCCTATTTACTAAGTAATTGGGTGCAAACCCATATATGTATTTGTAAACTAAACATAGTATTTTGAAATTGATTCTTTGATCCACTGCTAACCAATGTAGGGAGCAACAAAGAGTAGTCAATGGTCCTGACAGCTGCATTTTGGGCTACTTGCAGTCGCTGTAGCTGGTATTTTGGAATACCTGCAAGAACAGCATTGGCATAATCCAACTTTGTTTACCAATCCGCCTATCACGACTGGCACATCAGAGTGCAAGGTAGGGAAGGGCTGTTCGCAGTAATTGAAGAGTGTAATGTACTGATCGAAATGTAGCTCCAACTTAGTAGTCGCATCCCAAGTTGGACTGCCAGTAACATTCAATACTTTTTACTTTAGGGGTGACAGTAGAAAATAGGCTGAATAGAGAAGGAGAGGGGTAGTGCTAGCACCATATTTGGACAGAAATTTAGGACCCTGCAGCACAATTTCTGTTTTCATGGGAATGAGTTGTAATTTATTTAAGGTCATCTATCTTGCAATCTCTTCTGAGCACTGCAAGATGTTTGCAAAGGAAGCTTCTTAAATGGGCAGATATAGCTGCTTGTCGTCTGCATAAGAGTTATATGACAACCTAAGTTTAGCCAGAATACTCATCAGAGGCTGCATGCAGATGTGAAACAGAATGGGAGCTAGAGAGGATTCCTGTGGAATTCCACATGTTACTGGGACATCTTCAGACACGTTATTGCCAAATTTAACACATTGATAATGCTTCGCCAGGAATGAATGAAACCAGTCAAGTGCTTGGTCTGATACGGCCATCACTGCAATAAATCTGGATAACATATCAAAATGCACCATCAAATGCAGCAGAAAGTTCTAGCATAATCAACAGAGTCCTTGTCCCCTCATCAGCATTTCTTAGCACATCATCATCGTACTGCAAGTAGGGCTGTCGCCGTTCTGTGCAGAGGGTGGAAACCGATAGATATCCAGAATAAGATGTTTTTCTGTGAGACTGTAGTTTTGGTGTTGACAATTTCTTCCATATCTTAGCTGGCCTTGGCAGCCCTGCCAACAGTCGATAATTATGACATGTTTCTGGGTCTAATATTTTCTTTAGCAGTGGTGTCAAAATAGTAATTTCAAATTTGGGTGGTTCATATCCCTTGCCTAAAGAGAGATTGACAAAAGCCATCCTAAAATCTCTCAGATGTAATGCCTTATTCCTGCCCACATAAGCGGGAACCCCATCAAAGGATTGTACAGCGAGTTTGGAAAACTCTATTTTGTCGGAATCCGGCCACGCCCCCATGGACATTGACAAGAGTACTTTTTGATGAATTTTCTATTCAATATTTTCTATCTTTTATAGGAAGAAAGTATTAAAGCTATCCGCCAGTGTCTTTGAGGGCGGCAAGATGGTAGTAATACTTGCGAGATTAAAAAATATCTTTGTTTGATAACAATTCTCTTGGTTTCTTTAGTGCTAGCGGGATCCTTTTTTTTATTAAAGAGTATTTGGCTGAGAAAATTGCCTTTTTGTAGGTTTTCAATGTTTCCTTAGCATCCATTTTGTCCTCATGATCTCCATATTTCCTCCACTTTTTTTCTTTTAGTCTACAATCTTTTTGTAAGTCCTTAAGGTCAGATGTAAACCACATGTTATTGTTTTTTGATTTATAATGAATACAGATAAAATAAGAAAATAAATATTGATATATATGCAGACTTAAATATAGAAGAAAATAAATACTATAAAACACTGAGCTTTAAATGTGGTACTCCAGATCAACCTTTAGATGGACTATGCACTGTATGCAATGCAAAAACAGATAATTCTGTAGGAATACCATTAACAGTAAGTAACATTTTTAATTTCTATATGCACAAGAAATGTGGGACTCCATGTAGGTGCAAAGCATTATCAGTTCAAAGTTTAACCACTTAGAATAATATTCATACCCAGAGTGTTTGTAAAATGCTTGTGACTTGAGAGATCGACACACAGAGGGCGTTACATGTGCATACTGAGATTTCACACAGCCGCTCAGTAGTCTTTATTTCAGGATGCCAAGTGGATACTCACAAAAAGTGCTTATTCCTCAGGGGGAGGGGGAAGAGGGGATGAAATCTTTCCTATATCAAAATCTTTGTGTTCCTTCATAGTGGACCTAACACTGGACTGCTTCATCTCCGAAATGCCACACCTGGGGATGGAACCAGTTTTTCAAACAGCATCTTGTTCCCAAGCCAAGTTTTTTTCACCTGAGATATCCACCTGGCCAGGCTGGATAGTGATGTGACTATTTGGAATTATGAATTCATCAATTTGCCTAGTCCCGAATAAAAGGCTACATATAAGCGTGTGAGACCACTGCAATGGTGAGTGTGATTAATGGATGTAGAACTGAATGTGGCAAATGAGATTTCCTTGATATCTGAGGAACTCCAATCATGTGAAGCAATACAGAAATGTCAGATTTTGGTCCTAGGACATGTAGACCCACAGGGTAAATCTCTTTGAACTGCTTGCACATTGGTATGTATGCCTTTTTGTGTTTCTGCCAGTCTTTGTCTCGACTGGAAACAGATATTTGAGATTTCTCAACCTAAATGGTAGGTGAATACTGTGTTTAGGAAGCTACGTATGTCAGTCTTAGTCCACCTGTGAGCTAAAGCATCTCACAGGGAAGTTAGCATTTTTAGTTGCTGTGAAGTTGTTCAGGAGCGTAAGTATTAGATGCTCTAACCCACTCAATCCTTTCTTAATCTATGTTTTGGGATAAAGTTGTATTGACTTTGGCTCCTTAATGAATTGTTAACATTGTTTCTGATTTCCAATTAATTCAGACTTTCTTTGCTAGGCTGTTTAATTCTTCTGAAACCTAGCCTCCTTTCTCATAACAGGCCCTGTGCGAGTGTAAGTATACTTTACTGTTTTCTGGAAGGAGCACAAACTCCTAGGTATAAATGGGGACATAGGCAAACAAAACGTTCCCAAAATGAGGACTATCTGAAAGAAAAAGTCAAAGCCTGCAAGCCTGCAAACATGGCAAACAGGCTTCTAGCAGGCACTTGCTAAGGCACTCACGGGGGCGTGTGCCCAGCGCCTTTGTAGTAACGCCGGCCTTCAAGGGAGCAGAGTTACACTCAAATCTGGCAGAAAAATAGAAACAACAAAAATTAAAAGCTAGATAGTTGTGATGGAGCACAGCCGCCCACACAAGTCCGCACAAGTACTAAGTTCCAAAAAAACAACAAACTAAGTTCAGTAAATCCAGTAAATCTGCAGGTGTTCACACATGTCTAGAACCAGAATGCACCGTTTTCCAATGATGTTAGTAGTCGTGGCGAAAACGGTTGCTGAAATCCCATGAAACAAACATCCAAATTCAAAAAATGTCAGAGAAATCGTTTGGCATGGCTTCTGGCATGCACTTACTGAGGTACACGCAAGGGTGTGTGCCCAGTCCCTTTGTAGTAACGCCGGCCTCCAAGGGGGCGGAGTTACACTCTAATCATTTTTCCAATGATGTTAGTAGTCGCCGCGAAAACCGTTGCTGAAATCCGATGAAACAAACGCCCAAATTAAAAAAATTTCAGAGAAAACATCTGGCGGGGCTTCTGGCAGGCACCTGCTAAGGCACTTACTTACATAACCTATGTGAGACTTGCCAGACAGGTGTAGACAAGATGACCATCCACAACTGCCCTGCAAACCAAGAACCCTGTGTTAGGCCTGCTGTACAATGTCACCGAATGAGGACATATGGTATTTAGGTTATATCAAATGCTCTTGGAAGAAGTGCCCAAAGACCTATCCAACGGGAAGAAGGCATGGGAAGCAGACATAGGAAGAGAAATCACAGACAAGGAATGGACTAAAACAAAACTATACCCCAAAAGGATATCCAGAAACGCTAGACTGAAACAGTTACAATTTTATATACTCCATAGAGTATATCTGACACCGAAGAGGACATCATACTTCCCAGGAGCAGGCACACAGGGCTGCCCAAAATCTGGGGAGGTGAATGCAGACTTGGGACATATGTTCCTGCTCTGTCCAGTAATACAAACGTACTGGCGAGAAATAGAACAGCCTCTGCATAAGAATGGGATAAAGGGCCAAGACTGGACAGCCAAAGCTTGCCTCCTAGGTCCAGACAAATATATAAGAACAGAGCAATGAAAAGGATGATAGACCTGGCCTGGGCATTGATGTGGAAAGCCAAAGAAGGAGGAAACGTGGAAACATGGTGGAAGGATCAGAAAAGGTGGACGAAAGAGAGGGAGTTAAAGCTCTGCAGACATTACATCGTGGAATGACGTAGAACAAACATTCACCTCACCAGACAAACCCCCCTGAACCTATCACCAGACAAGACGACGCACATGAAGGATCCGAGAGATACAAACAGTCCCACGATTGATAAATATGTCATAACTATGCATAACTATGTAACCTGTATGCCACAAAATGTACATGTATATATCTGTATTTTATATCCTTGTCATGCGTAACTATGCAACCTGTAACACGCCCACATGCTTACGGGCCCGGTGCGCTCTATAAATGAATAAACAATTACAAAAGTCATCCTCAAAGACAATTCGACCTGGAGAATTTGCAACTCCAACAAATATGACCTTGTCTGGTCAAAGTTGGGGTTAGGGAGGGCACTGAAGAGTAACTAACAGATGCGAAACACATGTACAAAGATCAAATATGTTTAATTGTATTTTTAAAACTTTAATAAAAACAAATGTAAAAAAAAGTTTCAAAACAAAACTAGGGCTAATGGGAGGTGTAGTCCAAAACATCTGGAGACCAAAAGGTTGCAGGCGTCTGCCGTAGTGCATCAGCTACTGTTCTCTCAAAGCAAATTGACCACACCCTAGTAAGGTGACCATTCAACAAGGAGAAAGAAATTACACCTGTATTTTTGACTTACATGCCTCTACAAAATATCTGTGAAATGAAACATGGAAGTGAACACCTTTCATCACAAGCAGTTAGTCTTTTCAGATACTGCATCAGCAGTAACTTTGAAACCAAAGGATGGGTGACCCCTTCATCGTGGACCTGGGGAACATTTGTAATCAAAGAACCAAGAAAAGTAGTCACACGGATAAAAAAAAGATATGTAAGAAACAAAATGTTTTCAAATAGATTGGACTTCAATAAGTGAACAGAAGGGGGATAGGCTTGGTCTGATAGAAATTACATAGTCATATTGTATTAATCAAATGCACACAATAGTATAATAATACTAAACATATTAGTCATAAAACAAATGACATTATAAAAGACAGATTAGATACTACCTAAAATTGGTATTATTGGTCTGTATGCAGAGAGAATATCAAACTAGCATTGATTGTTGGCTAAGCCTAATTACATGTGACCCTGCTGCAGTCAGGGTTAAACGATATATTTCCCCTCAACTTGTAGACTTCTTACTATCTAAATAGGCGTAAATGGTAGCAAAAAATGTGTGCAAATCATCATAAAGTGCTATGTTGGTGTTAAAGGGCACACCACATAAAAGTGCTAAATGTCGCCTACTAGTACCTTGTTTAATTTTATTTTATACATATCTCAAGGTATTCGGTTATTCTGTAGTTTCGACAAAATACTTATATCTAGTTCAAAATGATCCAACAAGAAAGGAATGAACTGATATTCGTCTTCATCAGGACACACACTCAGTAAACTGAATTTAAGACAATTAATGTACATGAACGTATGCAAGAATTTGTTCATATCTAAACTTGTTCATTGCTGATTGATGATGAGGTCATCATCTCAGAGCATTATTCAGTCCACTTGTTCATTGTAACATTAAAAAAAAAACACAAGACATACAATTATTTAAAACCCTGACCAAGCCTAGCAACCCAATGTCACAGAATAAAGTCGAAAGATTATTATTATTCATATAGACGAAAACATCTCATAGAAGGTAACAAATAAGAGACTAAATCACCATGTTACATCCAGTGGAGGTTTGAAGAAAAAATTCACAATTCAATTGCCACGACAATAGAGCAGATATTAAGAAGATCAATCTTCAGAGACATAACGAAGGGACTAGTATTAATGACATCTCTAATTCCCCCAAGGTGGCTAAAGGCCTAAAAGGCAATGACACAAAGTGAAAGACCAGTGGCAGACACTACATATCTCCATTGCTCTGTTTGACAACGCATTCAATATCAATGCAAATCCCCATCAAGTTGTGTTGACGATGAGGTGAGATGCAGCAATCAAGCACCCATTTGTAAAGGAACCATGATGTATGGCCTAATCAAGAAGACAAATAGTAAATGAATTTGAATATAAGTGATTGTATAAAAAAGTCTGTAAAAGGCCGACCATTATAAACCAGATATGTGGGCTACACCACTTAAAAAGACACATTAAGCCGAAACGGGCCATACGTCCTCTATGGTGTCTGCCAAATACCCAAGCGTAAAGCATATTTCGGCAATCATAATACAGGTTTGCCGAAATTAATGATTGATAATGCATAATGTCTAACATGTGAAGTCAAAAGTATTTCAATAGATTCGTCATCTAGTTTGAGCGAAATTCGGAATGTGATAAAGGTAGTTGTAACTAAGGTAATATCAATCAAGAATCATATACCTAGTCAGATAATTGCACCGACAGCCGAAAGTCGGAAAAGCTCAACGGTAATAAAGGCTGCAAATTCCTCCCTATGTCAAGACAATAGTGCGTACTGGTGGTAACTCTGCCAAAATGCTTAGGCAGCATGTTGGAACGCACAATTGCACAAATTAGCCTTGTATGGACATGCTTACTTACCTAGGACACAAGAAATGCCAAATCCGCGCAGCAGCGGTCGAGTCAAACGGACCTGGTGGCTAAAGGCAAGCTGCGCGCGACTCATCCAATGGAGATCTAGGTACCATAGAGACATCCGGGCTCAAGCTGAATAGGTGGGCCGGGAAGAACAACTAATAGACATAAAAACAGGACTGAAAGAAAATAATCCGATCTCATTGATAGCATTAATGCAAACGGCGGGCTTTTCACATAAGGCTAATTGTTGCATCAACTGTCATGTCTCAGATTGAGAACTAAGCTGTGAAGTTCCCTGAACGTGAGAATATGTCAACTAGTGAATGACAATGCAAAACTACCAGTAGCTTGTCTATATTCAGATGGCAATGCGCTATATACTGGATTCATAGATCTAAAAAGAGGACTAAAAAGTGATGATTGCCAAATCATAGATTTGTCCCCATTAATTAAACAGTACAAGAGGAAAGTTATTGCTAGAAACCAAGACATATAGCGAGCAAGTTATAAGGTTGTTGGAATGGTGTTGCACACTTAAGACAAATAAGGAACCGGAGAAATATTACCGGGCAGAAATAAGTGAATTCATAATGAAAGGAAAGTATCAACAGAAGAATAGATATACAGCAGGAAGAGTGTGTGAAGCTATTCTATGGTACACAATGAAGCCATTCCTCTTGATGGTTAAAGCCAGTCTGGTAGCTAAGGGTATTGTACATCGACCATTGTTCACGCCGAGACAATCTTGCTGCTGTGCTCAATGAATCCATGCCAAAAACCCATTCAAGGGCCCACCATTTAATGTCATTGCAACTATGATTTTTTTCCAGAAAATGTGCGACGAGAGGAGATGATAATGTCTGCGTCTGAATTTTGGACTTGTGTTCCGTTATTCTAGTTTTAACTGCTCTCGATGTTTTGCCAATATATGTTTTAAGGCATGGGCAAATAATGGCATGGATCACATTGGAAGAGTTGCACGTCGTGTGATGTTTCAAATACCATCATTTTTCATTTCTCATTACAGAAGTGCAGGCAGTCGTGGATCTGCATTAGCTGCAGAAACCACAGGGGAAATTACCAATTATGGGCTTAAAATCCCAAAGAGCCTGAAGAGTGGGTTGTTTTTTTTTTTTTTTAATCTCACTTAACCCGTTTGCTCGTGAAGCCAGTTCTTTAAATGTTTCCCTTTCTTAAAATCAAAAATGGGGCGTTCCATATCTGGATTGTGCAATTGCAACAGATGCCAATGTTTATGAATGATCTTTTTGATCTCGTTGTGGTGCGTATTTTAAGTAGTTGCACATACTATACGTTTGTTAATGTCACATTATTGGGGGGGCCCAACTACGGTCCTATATAGGTTCATGTTACCTCCATTTGAGCCAGTACACTCATTTTCTATAAAATATCTCACTCTAAATATCGCCTTCTTAATTTCATTCACCTTGATCGGAAAGTGTGAGCTGCAGGCCTTGTCAGTTGACTGGCTTGGATGTTTGACGAAATCCCCCATAAACCCTAGCCAGTGAGTGGTCATTGTATCTGGGGCAGAGGGGTTTCACATGAGTTGTTGGGGCAGATTTCCATTGTGGCAGTTCTGCTCATACCAGTTCATGGGAACCCCTAAACATTCAGCGTTTCCTGCTCTTTGACTTTGTTGTGACAAGAGCGACTTTTTTTTTGCAGCTTTAATGTAGTTTTGGATTCACCAGGGCTGCAGACTATTTTACTGCATTATGTACCAGTATGATAGCAATTGTGGGTACACGTTTATTTTTAGGCCCTACTCCCAGCTAATTGATTTTGGGGGCATCCCTTTATCTTTGGGGACCACAGGCCTAAACCGGCTTGTGATTCCATTAGGGACATTTTCGGGAAACTTTTGAACTACTCCAAACTGACTTAAAAGGGTACTTACCTGACTGTTGGCATTTTTCACGCTTCAGGTTTCTCACCAAAACTTGGAATTTTAGAATTTACAGAGATGTATTCGGAAACTAAATCTAATATTGGTTATTTTGTTTCCAGCTATAGCTACGAGTGCACTGAGACTGTTAGGTCCGTTATAACAAGTCCTTGTATACTCTGGCTTTTAATGTCCCCCTGGGCATGTTTTAAACTATTTAACCCGTTCGCTCCCTCTAGGTGTTATACTGAAGTATGCGTTTTACCTGCATCCAAGTGGTTGTGAGGAATAGTGGCACTGTCTACGTATTGGGTCCTTAACATGAAAGTTATGCACTATTCTGCTGTCTCGGGAATCCCCTGTTCTAACCACACTTTACCACAGGTATCTATAACCTGTGGCTCTCCAGATGTTTTTAATTATTACTAATCTCCAGAAAATCCGTGAAGACCTGCTCTCCAGCCTTGATTCTAATATCCCATCAGTCCTCATCCTACTCGATCTTTGTTCTTCCTCTGACACGGTTAACCATGTGATCGTGCTCATTCGCCTCTGTAATAACCTGGGTATCACTGATCAGGCCCTTGCCTGGCTGACTTTCCTCTCCAACTGACCCTCCCAAGTCTACCTTGGGTCCTTCCTTTCCTCTATCTCCCTTTCTACCTGTGGCGCTCCCTGGCTTTTCAACTAATACCTGGCACAGCTTTCCCCCTGCATTGCTGCTCTCTGCTCAAACTTTCAGTGCTATGCTGATGCCACCCAACTTGTTTTCAGGCTCCCCTCTGCCGCCTCTTCTCCCTTATCTCCGACTGTCTGCAATCTAGAAGTGGTGCGCCGCCAACGACTTCTGCCTTAATGCCAGTAAGACAGATATCCTTCTCGTCGGCAAAACTGCACCTTCCTTTCCTGTCACACTCTGGCCGGCATCCCTTGTCCCTCTCCCTGCTCCCACTTGTGAGGCTAAGAACCTTGGGGTCATCTTCGACTCCACGCTTTCCTTTTCTCCACACATCTCTGATGTCTCAAAAAAGTCTAATTACCAACTGCACCTCCTCTGAGGTATTCTTCCTCTCCTTCCCCCAGAAGCTCACTGTCTCCAGAGCTCTGGTTCTCTCTAGGCTGGACTATTCCAACAGCCTCTTTCTAAATCTATCTGCAACCACTCTCCGCCATCTGCAGCTCATCCAGAAGAGGACTACAAGACTTGTCCTTGGCCTCAAGCCCTGGGATCTTATCTCTCCAGCCCTCAAATCTCTTTATTGGCTCCGAGTGGCTCCAAGGATTAAATTCAAGACACTTTGGATTGTCCACAAGGCTTTCTGAGACCACAATACCTTCAACAGTCCCTCCGTAAATACCTTCCTACTCGAGTACTTCACTCCTTCACCTCCAATGCCCTCAGAGTCAGTCGTTTCTCCAAGCAACAAGTTGGGGGTAGATCCATTTCCTCGCCTAGGGCCTTCTTCTGGAACAGCCTCCCTGCCTCTCTGAAACTTGAAGAGAAACACCTTCGGTTCCGGAAGCAGCTCAAGAACTTTCTCTTTGCTTCTGCCTTCACTGTTCCTCGCCGCTGCTATTCTGTCTGCTTTGGCCCCGGGCACCTGGTTACCCTCTGATTTCAGGCTCAGATCCCTGCCCACCCTGCCATACAGCTGCACTGCCTCCTGGCAACCCTTGCACTTGGGTCTGTATCTGCTACCCTGCAGTCCCCCTTCCAGCACTTATCAGACACCCATTGTCTATACCTTATCCTCACACTTACCACCTGCTTTACCTGTTCTATCACGTGTTCACCACGTTCCACTCCTGCCCTCCACCTTGCACTTTCCCCTTTCCCTCTCCCATGCACTTGCACATTCTCAATGTCACTGGGCCTAGTAAGATCGTTGTTTTGTCCTCCCTTGTTTCCTCTCCCTTGCCTTGTCGTGCTCTGAAACACTTGTGTATTGACTCAATACAAATAAAATATATCATATGACTCCCATGATTCATGACCAATCACTATGCTGTCTAGAGCGGATGGGAGCTGTAGCCACAAGCCTCTGCAGAGTCAAAGGTGGCAGACCTCTGTCTGATCATTATAATATAATGGGCTGCATACTAAGTATAGCACTTACATTTAGCTTTAGAAGTGGGAAGGGTCCATACAAGGCCCATTTACCATTGTTACCTAAACTGTTGTGCTGTGAGCTGTGGCCTAAACTGATATTATGTATTTCAATGTCTAGAGTCTTTTTGTGTAACTATGTATTAAAGTGCATATTTTCAGTATACTTTGTAGTGTATTCTCATTGATTATCTTTTTGGATTAACTGTATCTGCGCACATGCCTTCGCTCTCTTGAGTGAAGCCTTGTTCTCACTTTTGGTTGGAACCCTGTCTTTCTATTGGGACAGGTATGTTCACAACCCAAACCAAAGGGCTGTGGAAATATCTCCCTAACATGAGTTGTCAAAAACATCCAGAGAGCCAGAGGTTGCTGACCTCAACTTTTAGTACTACTTTATATGCTTATTGTACAGTCCATATGCTACAGGGTATGCATCCGAGTACTTAAGCCAGGGAAATATCCCTTTTGGGATTCCTAAAATGGGATCTGCAAAATTCAAAGTTATTTACATAGTGTTTCTGTGCTGATTGGTGGAAAGGGCCGTAGCGTAGTAGCTTATCGTGTCACATTCACTTTAAGCGTAGCTACAGTAATGTCCCAAAACCTACCTGCGGAAACTGCGAGTGGCTCCCCCGAAGTCAAACATTGTGTTGGATCTTAAAAAAAAAAAACGAAAAAACCCAAAACACAATTCTTGTAGCTATATAAGCAGATCGAAATCGACCCAAGTGAAAAAGTGCCAGCACCTTGCTGTAAACTAATACCACAACGGCCACTCTGTAGTAGGTTAACCCCTCCATATCAGAGCGACACCATCACCCCATTGCTGTGGAAACAAACAGACATGCTTGGAGCAGCAATGAGCTTTGTGTACTGCAGTACAGTGCAGTTTTGTTGCCACTTTGTAGTAGAGCCACGTACACCAGCACATGTTGAAGTTGATCTTTATTTGGTGTGTCTTAAAATGTGTTTCAGTGCTTTTGTTTAGGTGTCTTCAAGCAGGTAAATTAAAATACTTGAAGAGTAGTCACAGACTAGTGTATATACACTTTCAGCAGAATGTACTGTTGCAGTTTGATTGTGTGCACTGGTGTCTCTTTATTGTAACATCTTTACTAAATCTCAATAACCTAAAAGGTCACACAAAGTGTAAATATGGACTGGGAACTAAGTAGCAATGGGCTCCAAACCTGTGCCTCTCCAGGATTGTTACACAGGGGTCACCACCCTTGACTCTACCAGACAGCTAAGGTACTTTGTAGCACCAGCATTGAGAAGCAATATACATCCACATTCATCACCATGCACTTGTCTCTGGCACAATCCAGCACATGCAAAGCAGTTTGTCTAGTACCCCACTGAGAAAAAGGAGTCACCATTATCCTTTAGGAATATTGATGGTGGGCAAAAACAATTGAGTCTAGCAGATGCCACTCAATGTGACCACAAATCCTGGGGGGAAAGGGCACATTGTGTGTCAGACAATATTACAGTTGTCGATGATGGTACTGTAGTGTTAAATGGATTGCCTCCATACAAGAATGTTACAAAATAGCAAACACACAATTGCTAGACACACCAGGGCACATTCTACAAGGTCAACTGGAGCAACTCTTGTATTTCGTCTGAATGTGCCTCCGTTTGCAAAGCTGCAATATGGTGTTCATATTTCCCAATAGATGTTTAGATGTGATACAATCAGTTTTAATTATTTTCCCAATACCTACCTCACACTCTCATCCAGGATGATTAAACTCTGTGTTGTCTTGTCCTTTCTGGTTGACTGAGCTGTGATGTCTGTAACGCTCACCTGATTCCCGTAGAGGCGCCGGTCTTGACTGGGCGTATACCGTATCTTCAAAGGTGATGTGTAACACACGGCTGGCTCTTTGGGCTGGACCTCTGTGCACTGTATGTCTGACTTGAAGGGTAAGATGTCTGCAGATAGAAAATATGGGATTAAGGAACTGGGTTATTGAATGTCTCTCTCTTCTTCCCTTTCTCTTCTCCTGTAGAACCCCAAAGGTTAACGCTCTCACCTTAGGTAAGTGAACGCTGTGCTCTCCATCTGCCTCGGGGCAGGGTGCTGTAACCAGTTTCTTCACTGGATAAGGGTAGCAGGCCTCTTGACTTCAGAGGACTGCTGTCCGTCGTTTACTGCACGAACGGTAAGTTTTGAGTAATTCTAATGTCTTTAAAGTCTTTAGTTATGATGTCTCTTGTTTTGCAGGGTTCCAGCGATGGCGGATGACGGGCTGAAGTGAGTTGAAGATGGAGCCTGTGTGATGAATAGAAGCGCCTGGAAGCACGTAAGTAAGCGCTTGTTGCCTGCTTCACGATGCGCTCTAACTGTCTTTTTATTTTGCAGGTAAAAGTTCGGAGCGGCTGCAGGGTGCCGGAATACCCACTGGGTTAGATGTGGAAAGGAGTAATGGCACGTGAGTATTAAAGTTCCCCAATGTCTTTAAACGCACCTTGTTTTGTCTTTCAGATGCGGGATGCAGCGCCGAAGGCCTCCGGAGCGTGCGAAGAGTTGGTAACCTTTTGTCTTTCAGATGCCGGAATGCAGTGTGAAGACCTCCGGAGCGCACGAAGAGTAGGTAAGCCTTTGTCTTTCAGATGCCGGAATGCAGCGCGAGGCGTTGGTGACAGCCGATGGACCAGGTAAGTGAAGAGCTGTCACTGAAGACCGTAATGCTAACCTGTTCTTTCTTGTCTTTATAGGTGTTGCTAAAGACTGGATTCAGGATGGTAAGCCTTTTTCCTTAGGCCCAGGATCAGATGCAGAAGACACAATGAGCGTTCTGCTGCAGAGGATGCAGAATAACGCAAAGCAAGATTCATCCATCGGGTGTGGTTTAAATAGCCTCCTGTAGTGCTTAGGTGTCTCCTTCCACAGCCACGCCTAGGTAAGAAAAGAGTTCCTGCTTTCCAGAAGAGTTCCAGTGTTCTGAATCTAGGGAGTGGCTCCTGCCCCACCCAACAGGAAAAGTAGTTCCAAACAGAAGAGGATCAGAGGCTCAACTGGCAGGCAAGTAAGCAGCATGGTCTGCTGCAGGTAAGTCCACCCAAGCATTATGAGCCCGGCGCTTCCAGCGCTGGGACTGGGCATATTTATGAGCCTGGTGCCACTGGCGCCAGGACTGGGTCCAAAAGGTCCCAATTGGGACTGGTTGGCACTCGGAACCTGGGTTATGGATCTGCTTCCAAGGGAGTTGGGAAAACCCTGACCTTTTGGAAGCAGAGATCATGACAGTACCCCCCCTCAAGGCCCCTCCCAAACCGGGCTTCTCCGGGGGTTTTGGCTTGTCAGGAAATGTTCGGTGAAATCTTTTGATTAGGCGAGGAGCGTGGACATATTCAGCAGGTTCCCAGGATCTCTCTTGGGGGCCGTAGCCTTTCCAGTCAATTAGGTAAAATAGTTTAGATTTGGAGATCTTGGAGTCCAGAATGCTTTTGACTTCAAACTCGAGTTCTCCATCAACTAGGATAGGTTTTGGAGATTTAGTTAGTCGGGTTTGAGGTTGCACGGGTTTTAATAGAGAGACGTGGAAGACCGGATGTATCTTCATGTGCGGGGGCAAGTCCAACTTGACCGCTACTGGGTTTACTATGGTAGTGATGGAATAGGGACCAAGGTATCTTGGGTTGAATGTGCGTGGCCCTTTTAGAGGTAGATATTTGGTGGATAACCAGACTTGATCTCCTACTTGATATTGAGGGGCTTCCTTCCGATGTTGATCTGCTCCTTTCTTGTATTGTTCTTTAGCCCTTTGAAGGTGAGAAACAGCTTCCTTAAAGGCTTGGGTGATTGTAGAATGCAGGTAGTCTACTGCTGGTGTTTCAAGATCTTGGAGGGGATCCAACTCCGAGGTTCGAGGGTGACTGCCGTACAAAAGAAAAAATGGGGTTTTCCCAGTTCCCGAATGGACAGAGTTATTGTAGGCATATTCGGCTATCCAAAGGATGTCTTTCCAAGTTTTTTCAGTTTGTTGCAGCATGCAGCGTAAATACTGTTCCAGAGTTTGATTGGTCCTCTCGGTTTGTCCGTCGGTCTGAGGGTGGTGACTGGTCGATAGTCTCACATCAATTTGAGCCGACCGACAGCAACTTCGCCAAAAATGAGAAATAAATTGACTACCTCGATCCGAAATTAGAACCGAAGGAAAACCGTGCAGTCGGACGATGTTTTCGAGAAATTCTCGGGCCAGAGTTGCTGCTGTTGGCAAGCCTTTGAGCGGAATGAAATGCGCCATCTTGGAGAATAAGTCCACGATTACTAGAATCGTATTGTATCCGGAGCATGGAGGTAGATCGGTGATGAAGTCCATAGAAAGCGTATGCCAAGGGCGAGGTGGGATGTCAATAGGGCGTAAAAGGCCTGCTGGTCTTTCCTTTCGACTCTTGTTTTGGGCGCATACTCCACAGGACATTATAAAGTCTCTGATATCTTTTTTCCAAGACGGCCACCAGAAGTAGCGCTTGATCTTTTCTGAGGTCTTGGCCATACCGGGATGTTCTTCCATTAAAGAATCGTGATAACAAGAGATTACTTTTTTCTGTAAATCTGTGCTGGGTAGGTATAATCGTTCTTGGAAATACAATAAGTTGTCCTTTACTGCAAAGTCCTTTCCCTGCAGATGCCAATTCTGTATGTCTGCTGGAGTTACAAGTTGCCTGGCTTTATCCTTAACTTCCTCTATGGATTCTGTGGCGATTACACCCAGAATTCTTTGTTCGGGAATGATTGGTACAGGTTTAGGGTTGATCAAGTGTTCTTCCACTCCCATCCGAGAAAGGGCATCAGCTTTACCGTTCTTTGTACCAGGTCGATAGGTAATTATGAAGTCAAACTCGGCAAAGAATAATGCCCAACAGAGTTGTCTAGAGGATTGGGCTTTTGCGGTTTTCAAATATTGCAGGTTTCGGTGATCCGTAATCACAGTAACGGTGTGTCGGGCCCCCAGCAGATAATGCCGCCAAGCCTTAAAGGCAGACTTGATAGCCAGAAGTTCCTTGTCAGTAATCGTGTAATTGATTTCAGGAGGCGAGAATTTGCGGGACCAAAATGCCACGGGATGCAACTGATTAGTTAGCGGGTCCTTTTGTGATAGAACTGCCCCCATGGCAAGGCTTGAAGCATCAGTTTCCATGATGTAGGGGAGTTCGGGGCGAGGGTGTTTTAAGATTGGTGCAGAGATAAATTTAGTCTTCAAATCCTGGAAAGCTTGTTCCGCCTCGGTAGACCATTCAAAACGTTTGTTTTTCTTTAACAAGGCAGTGATGGGCTGGACTATTCGAGAGAATTCGGGGATAAACCTGCGGTAAAAGTTAGCGAAGCCTAACATGCTTTGCACACCTTTTACGGAGGATGGTGATGGCCATTTGAGAACTGCATCGACCTTCTTTGAATCCATACGCACTCCGCCAGGTGATAATATGAATCCCAAGAATTCAACTTCAGTCACGTTGAAAACACATTTTTCCAACTTAGCGAAAAGTTTGTGTTGACGCAATCTTTCGAGGACCATTTTCACGTGTTTCCGATGTTCAGATTCCGATGAAGAATAAACGAGGATGTCGTCAATGTAAACAACAACACACACATCTATGAGCTCTCTGAGGACATCGTTCATAAAATATTGAAAGGCGGCCGGGGCATTGCAAAGTCCGAAGGGCATGACCTGATATTCAAATAGCCCATACTTGGTGCGGAAGGCCGTCTTCCATTCATCGCCCTCTTTTACTCGTACCAAGTGGTGAACTCCTCTAAGATCCAGCTTTGTATATATGCATGCTTTTCTGACTTGGTCCAGGAGTTCAGGGATCAAAGGTAACGGATATCTATTCTTAACGGTGATCTGGTTCAGGGAGCGATAATCTATACAAGTTCTAAGGTCTCCTTCCTTTTTTGGAACGAAGAACAAAGCTGAAGAAGCAGGGGACTTGGAAGGACGAATAAACCCATTTGCCAGGTATTGATCCAGGTATTGTCGAAGGTGAAGGTTCTCAGGCTCGGTGAGGGCATAAATTCTACTACAAGGAGGAGTAGATCCAGGTATCAGGTCTATCTGGCAGTCATAAGACCTATGAGGAGGTAGAGAGTTAGCCTGATCCTTCCGGAAAACATCTTGGTATTCTAGGTATTCGGGAGGTAACTGGGGAGTCTCTGAAGAAATTGCTGCCAGTGCAACACCAGGTGGAGGGTGACAAGTAGAGACACATTCTGGAAACTGGACCGTTCTTGCTCGCCAATCGATCAGAGGATTGTGTTTCTCTAACCAAGGTATTCCTAGAATAATCTGAAACTGAGGGGCCTTGATCACATCGAACACAATCTTCTCATGGTGTCCATCTTGACTTACTAGCGTCACCTCTTGAGTGGTATGCGTTACTGGCCCGGAGGCTATCTCCGTACCATCCACCGTAGTAATGACGTCCTTTACAGCCTTGGGACAAAGAGTTAGATTCATCCTCAAAACCATTTCATGATCCACATAATTGCCGATGGCACCGCTGTCGACGTAAGCTTCAATTGCATGTAATCGATCCGGATTATCAGGGCTAATGAGGACCATAGGTATCACGAAATGCGAGGTCACGGAACTGGTTTTCACGCTCGGCAAGAGGACCTCTATTCTTGTCGGGCGAGGTCGTTTCCCTGCTCAGAGTTTGTAACTTTGGTAACTGCAGCTCCTACTGCCTTCTTGGCAGGTTTCACCGGACAGTCTCGAAGAAAGTGCCCTGAGTTTCCGCAATAGAGGCATAATTGCAACTGTTTTCTCCTTTCCCGCTCCTTTTGTGTTAGAGGACCTTTCAGACCCCCTATTTGCATGGGTTCCCCGGAGTCTACTCCTTTGGAAGGAGTTGGCGGTTTGGAAAATACTCGAGCATCAAACTTGGAACGATCGGCCTTCCTGTTCTGCAGTCTGTGATCTATTTGAACGACTAAGTCTATATAGTCCGAACAATCTTGTGGGGGATTCACTACTTGGGCTAACACATCCTTGAGCTCTCCACGTAGACCTCTATAAAACAGCGTAATCCTTTTGTCCTCAGGCCATTGAGTTTCCACTATCAGTCTGTTGAAAGACGCAATATAAGCCAAAAGGTCTTGATTACCTTGTCGCAACGAAAGAAGCTCATTGTCCAAGGCCTGCCCCTGTGAATGTCTTGCGAACAGTTTTTCCATACTGAGCTGAAAAGCTTGAAAATCATGGAGGACCGGATCATCTTGATTTACTAGAGGGATCGACCAGTCTGCCGCATTGCCACTAAGGTACGAAAGCACGAAAGCTACTTTAGCTTGATCAGTTGGAAAGGCTGCTGGCTGGCATAAGAAATGCAACCGGCACTGATTGATAAATACTGCAAACCTCTTTGGGTCACCAGAAAATCGTTCGGGCGGAGCCAGAGGTACATTCCCAGGTAGGTTGATCTGCACTGGATTCATAGAGGATGTAGAAGGAAGATTTCCCCCAGATGCGGGTAACGGGGTCTGTCCGGCTTGTGACTGTAGCAATTGTCTAGCGAGATCATCTGTTCGCTCCTTGGAAATAATCAGTTCCCTTCTTAGAGCGTTCGTTTCCTGACGGGCTGCATGCACTTCTGCCCTTAGTTCCCCAAGTAACTGGGCTAGCTGGTCGGTATCCGAGGTTTCCATAGCGCCTGGACGGGAGTTTTGTGGTAGGCTTTGCGTTCTGTAACGCTCACCTGATTCCCGTAGAGGCGCCGGTCTTGACTGGGCGTATACCGTATCTTCAAAGGTGATGTGTAACACACGGCTGGCTCTTTGGGCTGGACCTCTGTGCACTGTATGTCTGACTTGAAGGGTAAGATGTCTGCAGATAGAAAATATGGGATTAAGGAACTGGGTTATTGAATGTCTCTCTCTTCTTCCCTTTCTCTTCTCCTGTAGAACCCCAAAGGTTAACGCTCTCACCTTAGGTAAGTGAACGCTGTGCTCTCCATCTGCCTCGGGGCAGGGTGCTGTAACCAGTTTCTTCACTGGATAAGGGGAGCAGGCCTCTTGACTTCAGAGGACTGCTGTCCGTCGTTTACTGCACGAACGGTAAGTTTCGAGTAATTCTAATGTCTTTAAAGTCTTTAGTTATGATGTCTCTTGTTTTGCAGGGTTCCGGCGATGGCGGATGACGGGCTGAAGTGAGTTGAAGATGGAGCCCGTGTGATGAATAGAAGCGCCTGGAAGCACGTAAGTAAGCGCTTGTTGCCTGCTTCACGATGCGCTCCAACTGTCTTTTTATTTTGCAGGTAAAAGTTCGGAGCGGCTGCAGGGTGCCGGAATACCCACTGGGTTAGATGTGGAAAGGAGTAATGGCACGTGAGTATTAAAGTTCCCCAATGTCTTTAAACGCACCTTGTTTTGTCTTTCAGATGCGGGATGCAGCGCCGAAGGCCTCCGGAGCGTGCGAAGAGTTGGTAAGCTTTTGTCTTTCAGATGCCGGAATGCAGTGTGAAGACCTCCGGAGCGCACGAAGAGTAGGTAAGCCTTTGTCTTTCAGATGCCGGAATGCAGCGCGAGGCGTTGGTGACAGCCGATGGACCAGGTAAGTGAAGAGCTGTCACTGAAGACCGTAATGCTAACCTGTTCTTTCTTGTCTTTATAGGTGTTGCTAAAGACTGGATTCAGGATGGTAAGCCTTTTTCCTTAGGCCCAGGATCAGATGCAGAAGACACGATGAGCGTTCTGCTGCAGAGGATGCAGAATAACGCAAAGCAAGATTCATCCATCGGGTGTGGTTTAAATAGCCTCCTGTAGTGCTTAGGTGTCTCCTTCCACAGCCACGCCTAAGAAAAGAGTTCCTGCTTTCCAGAAGAGTTCCAGTGTTCTGAATCTAGGGAGTGGCTCCTGCCCCACCCAACAGGAAAAGTAGTTCCAAACAGAAGAGGATCAGAGGCTCAACTGGCAGGCAAGTAAGCAGCATGGTCTGCTGCAGGTAAGTCCACCCAAGCATTATGAGCCCGGCGCTTCCAGCGCTGGGACTGGGCATATTTATGAGCCTGGTGCCACTGGCGCCAGGACTGGGTCCAAAAGGTCCCAATTGGGACTGGTTGGCACTCGGAACCTGGGTTATGGATCTGCTTCCAAGGGAGTTGGGAAAACCCTGACCTTTTGGAAGCAGAGATCATGACAATGTCACTGTAAGACTGTAAGAATGTCGTGTGAATGCAGAGAATGTTTGGATGTAAAAGAGGTTCTGCACCCAGGTAGTTGGAGCCACTGGGCTCCTGTTCTGTACCCCTTGTTCTGTTCCTGTCCTATTATAACCTGCACCTAATAAAGGAACATCTTAAGGATTTACCTGCTGACTCCAGAGTATCTCTTCATAACAGATGCGACAAGCTGGTTCTCTGATGCAGGCCCAGGTGCGCAGGAACTGCGAAAGGAACACAAGGTACAAGGTCTACCTGCTGCAGGGGGTGCAAGTAGGGTTGGACTGGAGCCCCAGCCCTCTATGGATGATTACGCACCACCCAGGGCTGAAGGTTGGAGAGTTGGACTGCCTTCCCCCTCTCAATAGGCTGAAGCTGGGCCTGTAACAGTTTTGACCAGGACCACCTAGGGCAGAGCGGGACTCTTCCCCACCCATAGAAGGTCTTCTGAGACCTTGGGGTGCCCTTCATACTCTCTCAGACTTAGCTGTGCCTTTGGCTGTTTTCTACAGACCACCCAGGGCTCAGGACTGGCACAGTGGTGGGGTGCTCTTCTCCTCTGAGAGACTTCTGGGCAAGCGCCTGGCCTGTTTGTTCAAACACTATTTCCATTGCCCAGCACTGCTTCTGGTTTGCCTGGATTGCCGCTTTGAACGGACCGATTTATGCTGCTGTTTGGACTGCTGAATACCGGAGCCCTCTGCTCGCCTATCTGGTTGGCCATCATAGCTCTGCTCTCCCTCATGCCCATAACCTTATGGTGACGTCAGTGGGCATGCTGGGGGGGGATGGTGAACGCTGGAATGTTCAGCATTTGCTGCACACAGATTATTCTGTTCTGTTTGGAGCTTGCAGCTCAGAAAGAATAAAGTAAAGGACTTGCTCACATACAGGCCCTGTGACGTATGGCATCATGTCCTTATGTTGTGCAATTTGAACATTGATAAAGAAAGCTCCACCAACCTTATTTCCCGTATTGATGTTGGACTCTACGGAAACACGGTAATGGAGAGATACTGTGCAGTGGCTAAACGAACATGGACCGTTCCGATGACTGAAGTACTTTAGGTACATTTTATGCTCGCATTGCCCGATGGATTTGGTGGATAAATCTTAGTCCATACTAGCTCTTGTTTCCGGTTTAAGGGAACACTCTGCTTTGCCTATTTTTGTGTGTTTGTTTTTGTGGTTTCATGAAATAAACCTAGTGCTACGCTGGGATTTTCAATTTTCACCAGTTTGGTCGAACTCTTTAAAATCTGCAAAGAGCTGGCCAATCCTGCTGCAGTCTCTACCTCTCCTGTCCCTTCGCAGGCCCTCTGCATGGACCTGGCTTCTTATTTCAACTCTAAAACTCAGGACATCCTGTCCTCTCTCATCCTCTCCACCTCCTCCGTCTACCTCTGGCCCCTCTACGGCCACCTCTCCTCCCTCCTTCTCCGTCTTTCTCCTGTTCTCCATCAAGGACCACATTGACACCCTGGCTGCTGCCCTGGCTGACGTCTGCAACCACTCCTTCGCCACTGGAGTCTTTCTTTCCCCCCTGAAGCTCTCTGTTGTGCACCCTCTTCTTAAGAAACCCTTTGCCGACCCTTCCTGCCTGGCTAACTATCGCCCAATCTCCATCACTCCTTTCCTGGGCAAACACCTTGAAAAGCTGGCCGTCCATGAGGCTGCACACAGTGAGTTTGCCCCCAGATGCCCCATGTACCATTTAAACACTATAAAAGTGTTGAAAATAGCAATCCAGCACGCTCGGCACTGCAGTCCCCTTCCTCCTTCGCCTCCTCCTTCCCCAGCCCAATCCCGCCTCCCAGGCACCCTGATTGGTCTCCTGGCCAAAGGAAAGAAAAAAAAATATATAAAAATAAAAAAAAAAGAAACAAACTTGGGAGCGTGGCGTCCGCACCACCACCATCACTCTCCATGAGGCTGCACACAGTGAGTTTGCCCCCAGATGCCCCATGTACCATTTAAACACTATAAAAGTGTTGAAAATAGCAATCCAGCACGCTCGGCACTGCAGTCCCCTTCCTCCTTCGCCTCCTCCTTCCCCAGCCCAATCCCGCCTCCCAGGCACCCTGATTGGTCTCCTGGCCAAAGGAAAGAAAAAAAAATATATAAAAATAAAAAAAAAAGAAACAAACTTGGGAGCGTGGCGTCCGCACCACCACCATCACTCTCCATGAGGCTGCACACAGTGGGTTTGCCCCCAGATGCCCCAAGTACCATTTAAACACTGTAAAAGTGTTGAAAATAGCAATCCATCGCGCTCAGCGCTCCAGTCCCCTTCCTCCTTCATCCCTCTTTCCCCAGCCCAATCCCACCTCCCAACCCTCCCCCAGGCACCCTGATTGGTCTCCTGGCCACATATCATGAACCCATCCAGGGCAGCCCTCTGCCCGGCAGCCCCTGTGGCTAAGGGCCCCAAGGCCAAGGGCGGCTCCAACATTGGCGGCTCCAAGATGTGTCTGCAGGTGTCCGCATGGGACGCCAAGGAAGCCAGCCGCTAACAGACACCAACAATAACTGAGTGTGGCATGGGTGGGGAGTAGAGCAATTACTCTACTCCAGAAAACCACTGCCACTCTATCTTACCTCCCAATAACATAGAGTGCCATAATATTAGCATGTCCACACTTAGTTAGAATTGTGAATGTTAGCATGTCCACACTTAAATAGAATTGTGAACATTAGCCTGCATTGCATCTAGATGGAATTGTGAATGTTAGCATGTCCACACTTAAATAGAATTGTGAACATTAGCCTGCGTTGCATCTAGTTGGAATTGTGAATGTTAGCATGTCCACACTTAAATAGAATTGTGAACATTAGCCTGCATTGCATCTAGATGGAATTGTGAATGTTAGCATGTCCACACTTAAATAGAATTGTGAACATTAGCCTGCGTCGCATCTAGATGGAATTGTGAATGTTAGCATGTCCACACTTAGAATGTGAACATTAGCCTGCGTCACATCTAGATGGAATTGTGAATGTTAGCATGTCCATACTTAGATAGAATTGTAAATATTAGCATGTCCACACTTCAATAGAATTGTGAACATTAGCCTGCATCGCATCTAGATGCAATTGTGAATGTTAGCATGTCCACACTTAGATAGATTTGTGAACATTAGCCTGCGTCGCATCTGGATAGAATGGGAACTTTAGTCTGCGTCGCATCTAGATAGGCCTTTGATTGATGGATAGCATGCCCCGTGCCCAGATGAAACTTGAAGGTTAACATGTGCCACACTTAGAACTGTGAACACCAGCCTGCGCCGCTCCTAGATAACATTGTGAATGTTAGCATGCCCACACCTAGATAGAACTCTAAACATTGGCCTGCGCCGCTTCTAGATAAGATTGTGAAGGCCAACAAGTGCCACACTTAGGGAAAACTTTGAATGTTAGCATGCTAAAGGTCAGGTAACCCACTAACCAATATAACCTCAAACTCTGCATACTTATCTCACTCAAAAACTCACACAACCATCTCTCGCACCACAAGCCGCACGCACTTCACAACACTACAACAACACATAAGCCGGAGCAACAGCACACGCGGACTGATACCGATCCAAGACCTGCACCAAAGCTCAGTATCTGGTGTATACCGAGCTGAAGCTGCCAACAGAACACCACTCCTCTCACTATCCTACTCCCTCCTCACCTTACTAACCCATCCCACCTTATCGTTTACAGATCCGCCAGAGCGCCTGGGGACCAATTCTGTTAGTGACGGTGCACGGTACAAATACCTTTAACATTTAACATCTCCAAGTTTAATCCTCACACTGAATCTGTTGGTTGTCTCCATGACTATTAGTATGGCTTCAGAGCTTGCCAGAGCACGGAAACTGCTCTCCTGAACATCCGTGAAGACCTGCTCTCCAACCTTGATTCCAATAACCCCTGTGGCCTCATCTTACTTGATCTCTCTTCTGCCTTTGACATGGTCACATGCCATCCTGCTCAACCGTCTCCGTGATAACCTGGGTATCACTGATCAGGCCCTGGCTTGGCTGACTTCTTTCCTCTCCGATCGACCCTCCCAGGTCCAACTTGGGTCCTTCCTCTCCTCTATCTCTACCTGTGGTGTTCCCCAGGGGTCTAACCTCTCTCCCCGGCTGTTCAACCAATACCTGGCACTCCTTGCCCACTGCGGTGCTGCTCTTTGCCGCAACATTCAGTGCTATGGGGATGACAACTCATTTTCAGGCTCCCTTCCACCACCTCTTCTTCTCTCATCTCTGACTGTCTGCTATCCAGGAGTCATGTGCCGCCAATGATCTCTACCTTAGTGCCAGTAAGACTGAGATTCTCTTCATCGGTACACCTGCTCCCTCCTTTCCTGTCACTCTCTGGCCGTCCTCTCTTGGCCCTCTTCCTGCTCCCACCTGCGAGGCTAAAAACCTTGGTCATCTTCAACTCCACAATCTCCTTCTCTCCTCACATATCTGACGTCTCTAAGAAGTCACACTTCCAGCTGCACCTCCTGAGAGGTATTCTTCCTTTCCTCTCCTTCCCTCAGAAGCTCACTGTCTCCAGAACTCTGGTTCTCTCTAGGCTAGACTACTGCAACAGCCTCTTTCTAAATCTGCCTGCTTCTACTCTATGCCCCCTGCAACTCTTCCAAAACAGGACTGCACGACTTGTCCTTGGCCTCAAGCCCAGGGATCGTAGCTCTCCAGGACTGAAATTGCTGCGCTGGCTCCAGTGGTGGTAAGGATTAAGTTCAAAATGCTCTGCATTGTCTATAAGGCCTTCTGGGGCTGCAATACCTTCAATTCTCTCTTCCTAAATATCTTCCTTCTCGAGCTCTTCACTCCTCAACTTCCAACTCCCGCAGGGTCAGCCGCTTCTCCAAGCAACAAGTTGGGGGAAGATCTCTTCCCTCTGCTGGGGCCGCCCTCTGGAACAGCCTCCCTGCCTCTCTGAAACTTGAGGAAAACCATCTCCCGTTACGGAAGCACCTCAAGACCTTCCTCTTTGCTTCTGCTTTCTCTCCTCTTCTCCCTTGCTGATCTTCTGTTTAAAACTGAAACTGCACTGTTTTAACTGGCTATCCTCTGATCTCGGGCCTAGGTGCCCTCCCCGCCAGTTGCACATCTGCACTGCCCCCCTGGCAACCCTGCACGCAGGTTTCTGTATCCCTACAGCCACCTACCAGCACTTGGCACCTGATGTCTGCCCTTGCTACCAGCTGGCCGCACATGCCACCAGCTGGCCGCACTTTTTATTTATTGTCTTATTTAGTTTATTTATTTTGTATGGTTATGTACTGCACTGCCCCCCGTTTTCCTCTGCACCCCCCTCCCCTTGCGTAATCTCAAGGTCACCTAGCTTAGTAAGATCGCTGTCTGTCTTCCCTCTGTTCCCCCTCCCTTGCCTCATCGCGCCTTGAAACATTTGTGTATAGGCGCGTTATAAATGCCATATCATATCAGAGCGGCAGGCTGGTTTATGCTGGTACTCTTGACAGAAACCATTGCATTTATAATGGGTTTGATGTTAAAGAAGAATACCAGACAAAGCCCAATGTGAAATGTGAGCTTTGTAGAAATGTCAACTGTTTTTAATGCATTTGTGTTTTCGTTATAGCTGCTGAGCTGCAAAGACCTAGTGAACTTACTTGTACAAATGTTAAGTACTGCACTAGGAGATTCTGCTAAAGAATTTGCTAACAAAATTGTGTTTGTTGCTTTTGTGAATGGCAGTTTATTGAGAATGAACATCATAATGTGCCTTTTATAGAAGTACCCACTTTGAGGATTTTTAGCAAGTAGACATTGTGCTCCGCAAGTTGGACCTTTAACGGTGCTCTTTAGTGATTCATGATATAGGTTACTTATTTATGAACAATATATATCTTGTGTGCCTTGCATGCAAAGTGCTGGTCTAAGTATGTGCACTTAAGCTGGTGCTAATCTCTTGAGGAATTTCAGAATTGCCCAGAATGTACCAGCACTTTAGACTTCGAGAAAACTTTTAATTACATATATACTTATACATATTATGCACAAGAATTGCCATTATTGCTTAGGATGAATGTGAAAGTATATGGTGTGAAGTTTACTTTAACTTGTTCTATATGCATATATTTATGTCAGTTGTAACATGTGTTTTAACTTCTTTGAGGATTTTGCAGCATTAGCATTTATTATGCTTTATATCTAAGTGATTTCTGAGGGTGATTGACTTGGTTCTGAAAGTTACCGGTGTGTACTTTTATGCAAGTTGTTTAATGGTTGTAAGATTTTGGGAGAGTTTGTGTCATACGTTTGACTTTTTCCTTAGGGCTAAATCTTAGGACACCACTTGTATTGCGGGAAATTGTAGGGTTAGCTCATTGATGGCTTCGGCAGATGTTGTCCACGTCCTCCTCTTGTTGAGAGGACACATTGAAGGTTTATGCTGTATTCAGATCTGAGGTATTTGTTCTAGGCATGCACGTAGTGAGCCCTTGCTCTGCAATTTTGTTGGGTTGTTTGTGTGAATTCTAAACTTCATGGTCCGTTTAGGATGGAGAAGCTGGTTTGGTTCTTTTCGTTGGTTTGACACTGCTCATATGTTACATCTCACCTTTTGCCTGTATGTCTTTCCTTGGTTGCTCCCTCATTGTTTCATCTTTGTTTAGGAGGGATGGTGAGGAGATGGTGCGTGTAGTGAGTCTGGCTTGAGTGGGATGTCTGGTTTTTTGTGGAAGGTCCTTTCCTGCAAGTTGTCCATCCCCGCTGGTTGCTGGATTCTTTAAGGTGGTAGTATGTATTTTGAGTTTGTGCGGTATGACCTGTTGGAGTTATGAAGTTTGCAGTTAGTGCTCGAGAGTGGCATGCTTGAGACCTGGTGTGTCAATCCAGGTGGAAGGAGTGTGGTTTCCTGTGTTGGTTTATGGTTGGCTAAGTTTGGTTGGCCACAGTCTGGCAGATGGTGTTTGGGTGTGCCAGACATGAGATGCCAGGGTGGCAGGCTTGAGTATAAGGAACTATGTTTGTTACTGTTGGTTGCAGAAGTTGTTCAATAAATTTGGGTGTGCTGTGGATGATGTGATTAGAAAGCTGGTTTGCTTATCTCAACCTGTGGTGTGCAGGGGTAGTGGGCGTCTTGGGTGTTCCCTTTGTTGAAGGATGGGAAGTGTGTGTGGTGTCTTGTCCTTTCTGGTTGACTGAGCTGTGATGTCACTAAGAATGTTGTGAGAGTGAAAAGAATGTTTGAATGCAAAAGAGGTTCCGCACACAGGCAGTTGGAACTGAGAGGCTGGGCCGTCGGAGCCTGTAGCTCTTTACTCTAATGTATACCTGTACTGGTCCTGCCCTCTTGTACCCTGCACCTAATAAAGGGACTTCTTAAGGAATTACCTACTGACTCCAGAGTATCTCTTCATAACTAGTCACTAACCAATGCCTCACATATAAATCAGACACAGATTTTGGCTGTAGAAGGTAAACGTTACTTACCAGTGATAGTATTCCTTCAGATTCATCTGTTTTACAGTCTGTTGCACTCATTTCAACTTCCCCGTTCTGAACAGGGAAAATAAAAATTAAATCTTTCAGATGGTGTAGTACATAAAGGTGAAATACTTCCACATTTATTTGGGAAATGTTTACAGACAAAGTGGCAAAATACAATGGTTGAAAATAGATATCAATTTACTTCATTATAATGTGATCACGAAGGCAAAAACAATGATGTGAAGATGTCCACTGTCGAAGCATTGTGGGTAGCACATTGTACACAGTGCCTATTAAGGGAAAACCTGTGACTTCTAAGCTAACTCTCCAAAACAAATTACAATTAAGGCTCTCTGTTTTTACGTTTACTGATTTGTACACATAAATGAAGACCGAAATTACTATGGTCCCCATCAGTATTTCTTTTCAAAAATTGGAAAATTAGGCTTTCTTTTTTTTCCTGTCGATTATTCAGTGCATGGCTGAGCATTCTGAAAACCTGCAAAATATATGTGGTTATTTTTCTTTACAGCTATTGAAATGGCTGATGTGATGTCTGCGGTCTGCAGCAAGTGCACAATCTTGTGTTTTAAAGAGCATCATTTAGTTTTTGATTTGAAAAGTGAGTTTAGTTTGATGTGCAAGTTCCAATTGAGTGCCAGTATGTGTTTTGTTGTTGTTGCATGTTTATGTTCTGCTGAACGAGACAAAAATGGAGATTTTCAGTTAAACTCCAAAGGGGTCCTAGTTTACAATAAACCAATTAAATGCTGTATGTTGAAAGTGTTGCTGTTTGTAATAAGGGGGTAAATGAAACTGGTTTTGATTTGAGATATTAAATTCTTTGTGTATGTTCCATTGGTGTTAAACAAATGGGAACCCAGTTGTATTAAAGAGGTAATTTGCCTTTGTCCTCAGTAGTGCTGCTCTCTGAGTGTCACATAACGGGCATTCAAACGCTGTCAATTTTTCATTTGCATAAATGTGGAGATGTGCTAGTTTCAATGCCTTTCTTTTACAGATAAATCATTTATTTGAATCGGATTTTGATTTATTTATAACATTCACCAAGCGAAATAAAATGCATTGAGGCACAGATCTTATTAATGTACTTGGCATTTTAATTGGTGGGTCGCAAGGGTAGGAGTCATTGGAACAAATACGTTTTAAGAGCCTTCCTGAAACGTATTAATGGAGGTTGATTTCTCATAACCAGGGGCAGTGAATTCCAAAGTCCTTTGCCGTACACAGAGAATCGGTTTGCTAGGGCACTACCTAGGCACCTACAAACATCACTAGGCTGTGTTCACCATTGTTACTGTGTTACCATACCTTAGAATTTTAACTGGTAGGCTTTTGAAGTTACGAGCATTTCTACCTGATATATTGGTATCACGCTGACACGCTGTGAATTTTTAAAGCAGTCGTGTTTAATATACTGGCGTGTGGACAAACAGTGCTGTAATAGCATTGCACTGTAAATTGAGAACCTTGGAAACAGCATTGAGTCGTGTTCGCTGTGTGCTTATGTCTTGTACCAGCAATACTGCATTTACATAAGCTGAGATATACTTTTGTTGCACGGGACGACTCCTAGGTACTACAACTCCCAGGAGCCCTGGCTGGCATTTATTGAAACGTCAGTCGCTTCAAAGCCAAGCCGGTCCTTGCCTGCCGCGGTGGCCAAGGCCACGAAGAGCTGCTTACTCAGATCTCTAAGTAGGGGACCTCCTCGCTCTCTCTCCGAAAGGTAAGGATGGGTGTCTCACAGGAGGGGAAACTGCTATCTGACCTGCAATGTCTACTCCGCATGGTGTTGGTGCAACAATATGCACAGAACGCTACGGGGGAAAAAAAGACTACGGGTGCAGGACTCGCAACACACAGATTAGCTTGTTCCGGTTAACATCATTAAAACATGGAGTAAATTCCAAAAACAATGTAAGAATAGGAAGGAGATGAATACATCACAGAAGGAGAATACACAAGCAAAGGGGGAGGAACTCAAAGTATTAAAAGCCTGTCTGCTCAACAGTAGATCTCTGAACAAACATGCACAATGCATACATGACTTCATCTTGGAAGAGAACGTAGACTTATTATGTCTGACTGAAACATGGTGTCCTGACTGCAGGTGTCTGCCAACTCCCGTTCCTCCCCACTCTCCTCACCTGATTCCAAGTCCTCCAGGTGCAGTTGTCTGTGTGAGAGGTAGTCCTTCTCCTTCTTGTGTGAAGCGTGTCTGTCTCGAGAGGAAGCCACAGTGAGCGTTAATAAATAGCAAACCTGGGACTTCCTTCCTGCGAACAGACAATTGTGAAGGGAAAAAGCCTGAACAGGCAGAAAAAACCCTCCGATGAGAAAAGCAGCTGAAGATGGTCCGGAGCAAGCAGCTGGTAGCGGAGTCCTTGAGGTAGGTAGCAGATGAAAGCAGGCGAAGCCGGAATCCAATGTAGAGGAGGAACCGGAGAAAAGGCAGCGCCACTGGAAGGGAAACCAGCTAACGCCTCCTCCAGAAATCAGAAGAGAAACGAAGTGGCTGGGGAGAGAAACACAGCCGGAAAAAGGAGCAGCAAGAGGCGGGCGCGGGAAGAGAGCCGCAGCCGGCAAGGAGGCGGAAATCAAAAGAAGGGAGCGAGCGGAGAAAGAAAGCGGAGCAGAGAGAGGAGAGAATAGAAAGGGTAAGGCGGTCCGGAGAGGAAGTGGACCGAAGATCAGAGAGGTGGCCTGAAAGGCCAAAGCAGGAAAACTAGCGTCAAGACCCAAAGATGCGAGGAAACGCAGTAAGGAGGGTTGCAACGCGGCGATCGCTGGGAGAGGGAGAAAGAAGTACTACCCAGCGGCGCCATGTTGGAAAACCTCTAGACCGTCAAGTGCGCTGTGAAAACAACGTAGTGGAACATCCGCTCGACCTCCCACCACGTAGCCGCCAACGCGGATACAAACGCCAAACAGGGCGGTGGATGACACATGGCCCCAAGACCCCATTAGCCCGACAAGTGCCATTGCGGTTCCAGAGGTATACACCATCTTTCACAAACACAAGAGTCTGATTGGGGTGGGGGGGTCGGTTGCTCTCATAGTTAGAGACTCACTCCACATGTTCCCTGCCACAATCGCATGTTTTGGCTGTGAGGTACTACATCTTAAGCACACCCCCACAAAAAACAGTCGCATTAACATAATTGTGGTTTACAGACGCCCATCATAAACTTTTGGCTTTCACTGAAGAAATCATACAACAACTCAACAACCTTTAAATTGCCAATACTGCTACTTTGTTCTTGGGAGACTTTAATGGATGGCGAGGAAACCCCAAGGACAAAGATGCTCTCTACTCTGAGAAGGCACTAAATATTGATTTTTGAGGTTATGATATGATATGGCATTTATAACGCACCTATACACAAGTGTTTCAAGGCGTGAGGCGGTTTTCAACAAGGAAACAACCACAGCCAAAGGGAATCATTTAGACTGGATTATTACCCACAACCTTGACATCCGGGGGAAAGAGACCTCTCCGTGCATCTGCTTTGATCATTTTAAAGTGGTCTTTGCAGTGCACATACAAAATCCCCATTTGAAAAGTAACAATGAGCAAAAGAAAAGACATAGAAATTTCAAGGAAATAGGGACAGCACAATTAGAACAGTGCATAAACATGGTCCTGGGGGAGTACAAAGAAAGTGATACATGCAAGGACATTATCCATAAATACCTCCAAGGCGCACATGAGCTAGTGGAGAAACCGGCACCCATTAAGGCCAGACTCGTCAGAGTTAATATAAACCATCAAAAATGGTTCAATTCCAAGCTCATTGAGCTGAAGATAAGGGAGGGCAGATGGTTGAAGCAACCCTTGCAGGCCAATAAGGAGAGTTGGAAGAGGACAGAAACTCTGCAAGAAGGGCATCTGTGACGCAAAGAAAGATTACTTTAATGACCAGATCAGGTTAGCCACCAACTCTACCAGCAAGCTTTTTGAAATACTAAAATCTGTTGAAAAACCAAAGACCTTATCCCCACCTTTTATTCCATCGCCGGAGGACTGTCAAAAGGTTCAAGAGGCTTTTGCCAACAAAATCAAGAAAGCAAGGGAGACAATAACAGCAGAACAAATAGTATCTAATATCCAGCCAGGTCTGCCAGCTCCGAAATAATCACAGAACCTGCAAGAAAGCTTCAAATTCCACTGCATTACCACAGAGGACATAGTTAAAGTATTGTCCCCTATGAAGCCCACGTCATGCGCAGAAAACATCGCCGACCCCCAATGGAAAATCAAGCTCACTAAGATTGAAAATGCTTCCTTTGGAGATAGAACAATACCTAAAAGCATTACAACTGTTACTATCCCGCCACTTATTAAAAAAACAGGCCTTGATCAAAAGGATCCGGGAAATATGAGACCGAACACCAACTGCTACTTCTTGCTTAAGGTGATGGATAGGGTGGCCACTGCACAACTGCAAAAACATGTTGAGTCTAGTAATATCCTGCACAGTCAGTCAGGTTTCCGGACAGCCACAGCACGGAAACAGTGATGTTGGACTTGCAAACTCATATGCTAAGCATTTTAGATAAAGGCAAGACTGGTTTACTCGTACTCCTGGATCTTAGTGCAGCCTTCGATCTCTTGGACTATCAAGAGAAGGTGGCTAACTGCTCCAAAGAGGCCACCAGATGGCTGGCCTCGTTTCTAGCAGATAGAAAATCCAAAATTCACTGGGGAGAAGAATTCTCTAAAGAGGCACCCATCCTATGTGGCGACCCGCAGGGCGCAAGTCTGTCACAACTCTTGTCCAACCTCTACCTGAGGTGTCTCTGCATAGTGCTCGATAACATCGGAGCCTACTTTACAAACTACGCAGATGACACCCAGTTGGTGGTGGAACTGAGTGGCAATTCCCCCAGAGACAGCACTAAAGTGGCGACACTATATAACATCATTTAGACATGGATTGAAAATAACTGGATGTGCCTCAATGGCAATAAAACTGAGATGATGATTTTTGGATCCCAGCAGGCTCAAGCCAAACTTTGACCAGAATATGAAACATTTAACATCAAAGACGGTTGCCAGTCATTTGGTCGAAAAAAATTGGTCGACCAGACAAATGGTCGAACCAATTTGATCGAAAACCAAATGGTCGAATTTTTTTTTTTTTTTTTTTTTGGGGGGGGTCCCCCCCAACCCCCTTTTTTTCTCTAAAAACCCCTTTTTTAACTAAACGAAAACCCAAAAAATAAATATATAAATAAAAAAAAAAATTCGACCATTTGGTTTTCGACCAAATTGCGTCGACCAAATTGCAGTCGACCAAATTGCAGTCGACCAAATTGCAGTCGACCAAATTGCAGTCGACCAAATTGCAGTCGACAAGTTTTTTTTCGACGAGTTGACTGGACACCATCAAAGACCCCTCCATCCAGGACTCAGGGAAAGTGAAAACCCTAGGGCGTTTCCTCACGGCTTCAATGGGTGCAGATGCACAGGTCCAGTTTCTAAATAAGAACTGCCTATACCATCTACGTCTCCTTTAGAGCTATCCAACCTTATCTGAGCGAAGAAAATGGTGCACCCATCGCCAGGGCAAATATTTTGTCCCGACTAGACTACGGCAACGCCTTACTGCTGGGCGCTAACAAGAGCTGCATACCAAATGCTGAGTCATCAAATACTGCAGTCTGAATAATAAAAAGTAAAGCACAAATTGACCACATTACCACCGATAAAATAGCTCTACACTGGCTCACTGTCGAAGACAGGATTCAATTTAAATCTAGGACTCTGGTCTACAGATGCCTGCATGGGAAAGAGCCTGCGTACTTCAAGGAAAGGATCACTCAACATGCTCCCAGGTGTTCTCTAAGATCTCAGGCCCTGGGTCAGATCTATGTCCGAGCCCACAAACGATCCAATGGTCTGGGGGAGAGCATTTCCAGTGATAGCAGCACAAAAATGGAACAACCTCCCTTTATGACTCAGATTGGAGTTCAATTAAACCAGTTTCACGAAAACTCTGAAACCATCACTTTAAGTGAAGGTGGACTCTGTCAGTCTAAGTAGGTGTCCTTAAGTAGGCCCTCTCTTGTCCCGTGGTGTTCATGTTTGTATTTCTGTGTCTGTCTACGCCCAAATGCCTGCATGCTCTTGGAGCAATATAAATAAAATCTCTGTATACACAGCGAGACAAGTGAACCACAAGTAATTTTCTATTCTCAGATCGAAATGATCGGATAGGATGATAGCAGGAAATCCTATTTACTAAGTAATTGGGTGCAAACCCATATATGTATTTGTAAACTAAACATAGTATTTTGAAATTGATTCTTTGATCCACTGCTAACCAATGTAGGGAGCAACAAAGAGTAGTCAATGGTCCTGACAGCTGCATTTTGGGCTACTTGCAGTCGCTGTAGCTGGTATTTTGGAATACCTGCAAGAACAGCATTGGCATAATCCAACTTTGTTTACCAATCCGCCTATCACGACTGGCACATCAGAGTGCAAGGTAGGGAAGGGCTGTTCGCAGTAATTGAAGAGTGTAATGTACTGATCGAAATGTAGCTCCAACTTAGTAGTCGCATCCCAAGTTGGACTGCCAGTAACATTCAATACTTTTTACTTTAGGGGTGACAGTAGAAAATAGGCTGAATAGAGAAGGAGAGGGGTAGTGCTAGCACCATATTTGGACAGAAATTTAGGACCCTGCAGCACAATTTCTGTTTTCATGGGAATGAGTTGTAATTTATTTAAGGTCATCTATCTTGCAATCTCTTCTGAGCACTGCAAGATGTTTGCAAAGGAAGCTTCTTAAATGGGCAGATATAGCTGCTTGTCGTCTGCATAAGAGTTATATGACAACCTAAGTTTAGCCAGAATACTCATCAGAGGCTGCATGCAGATGTTAAACAGAATGGGAGCTAGAGAGGATTCCTGTGGAATTCCACATGTTACTGAGACATCTTCAGACACGTTATTGCCAAATTTAACACATTGATAATGCTTCGCCAGGAATGAATGAAACCAGTCAAGTGCTTGGTCTGATACGGCCATCACTGCAATAAATCTGGATAACATATCAAAATGCACCATCAAATGCAGCAGAAAGTTCTAGCATAATCAACAGAGTCCTTGTCCCCTCATCAGCATTTCTTAGCACATCATCATCGTACTGCAAGTAGGGCTGTCGCCGTTCTGTGCAGAGGGTGGAAACCGATAGATATCCAGAATAAGATGTTTTTCTGTGAGACTGTAGTTTTGGTGTTGACAATTTCTTCCATATCTTAGCTGGCCTTGGCAGCCCTGCCAACAGTCGATAATTATGACATGTTTCTGGGTCTAATATTTTCTTTAGCAGTGGTGTCAAAATAGTAATTTCAAATTTGGGTGGTTCATATCCCTTGCCTAAAGAGAGATTGACAAAAGCCATCCTAAAATCTCTCAGGTGTAATGCCTTATTCCTGCCCACATAAGCGGGAACCCCATCAAAGGATTGTACAGCGAGTTTGGAAAACTCTATTTTGTCGGAATCCGGCCACGCCCCCATGGACATTGACAAGAGTGCTTTTTGATGAATTTTCTATTCAATATTTTCTATCTTTTATAGGAAGAAAGTATTAAAGCTATCCGCCAGTGTCTTTGAGGGCGGCAAGATGGTAGTAATACTTGCGAGATTAAAAAATATCTTTGTTTGATAACAATTCTCTTGGTTTCTTTAGTGCTAGCGGGATCCTTTTTTTTATTAAAGAGTATTTGGCTGAGAAAATTGCCTTTTTGTAGGTTTTCAATGTTTCTTTAGCATCCATTTTGTCCTCATGATCTCCATATTTCCTCCACTTTTTTTCTTTTAGTCTACAATCTTTTTGTAAGTCCTTAAGGTCAGATGTAAACCACATGTTATTGTTTTTTGATTTATAATGAATACAGATAAAATAAGAAAATAAATATTGATATATATGCAGACTTAAATATAGAAGAAAATAAATACTATAAAACACTGAGCTTTAAATGTGGTACTCCAGATCAACCTTTAGATGGACTATGCACTGTATGCAATGCAAAAACAGATAATTCTGTAGGAATACCATTAACAGTAAGTAACATTTTTAATTTCTATATGCACAAGAAATGTGGGACTCCATGTAGGTGCAAAGCATTATCAGTTCAAAGTTTAACCACTTAGAATAATATTCATACCCAGAGTGTTTGTAAAATGCTTGTGACTTGAGAGATCGACACACAGAGGGCGTTACATGTGCATACTGAGATTTCACACAGCCGCTCAGTAGTCTTTATTTCAGGATGCCAAGTGGATACTCACAAAAAGTGCTTATTCCTCAGGGGGAGGGGGAGAGGGGATGAAATCTTTCCTATATCAAAATCTTTGTGTTCCTTCATAGTGGACCTAACACTGGACTGCTTCATCTCCGAAATGCCACACCTGGGGATGGAACCAGTTTTTCAAACAGCATCTTGTTCCCAAGCCACGTTTTTTTCACCTGAGATATCCACCTGGCCAGGCTGGATAGTGATGTGACTATTTGGAATTATGAATTCATCAATTTGCCTAGTCCCGAATAAAAGGCTACATATAAGCGTGTGAGACCACTGCAATGGTGAGTGTGATTAATGGATGTAGAACTGAATGTGGCAAATGAGATTTCCTTGATATCTGAGGAACTCCAATCATGTGAAGCAATACAGAAATGTCAGATTTTGGTCCTAGGACATGTAGACCCACAGGGTAAATCTCTTTGAACTGCTTGCACATTGGTATGTATGCCTTTTTGTGTTTCTGCCAGTCTTTGTCTCGACTGGAAACAGATATTTGAGATTTCTCAACCTAAATGGTAGGTGAATACTGTGTTTAGGAAGCTACGTATGTCAGTCTTAGTCCACCTGTGAGCTAAAGCATCTCACAGGGAAGTTAGCATTTTTAGTTGCTGTGAAGTTGTTCAGGAGCGTAAGTATTAGATGCTCTAACCCACTCAATCCTTTCTTAATCTATGTTTTGGGATAAAGTTGTATTGACTTTGGCTCCTTAATGAATTGTTAACATTGTTTCTGATTTCCAATTAATTCAGACTTTCTTTGCTAGGCTGTTTAATTCTTCTGAAACCTAGCCTCCTTTCTCATAACAGGCCCTGTGCGAGTGTAAGTATACTTTACTGTTTTCTGGAAGGAGCACAAACTCCTAGGTATAAATGGGGACATAGGCAAACAAAACGTTCCCAAAATGAGGACTATCTGAAAGAAAAAGTCAAAGCCTGCAAGCCTGCAAACATGGCAAACAGGCTTCTAGCAGGCACTTGCTAAGGCACTCACGGGGGCGTGTGCCCAGCGCCTTTGTAGTAACGCCGGCCTTCAAGGGAGCAGAGTTACACTCAAATCTGGCAGAAAAATAGAAACAACAAAAATTAAAAGCTAGATAGTTGTGATGGAGCACAGCCGCCCACACAAGTCCGCACAAGTACTAAGTTCCAAAAAAACAACAAACTAAGTTCAGTAAATCCAGTAAATCTGCAGGTGTTCACACATGTCTAGAACCAGAATGCACCGTTTTCCAATGATGTTAGTAGTCGTGGCGAAAACGGTTGCTGAAATCCCATGAAACAAACATCCAAATTCAAAAAATGTCAGAGAAATCGTTTGGCATGGCTTCTGGCATGCACTTACTGAGGTACACGCAAGGGTGTGTGCCCAGTCCCTTTGTAGTAACGCCGGCCTCCAAGGGGGCGGAGTTACACTCTAATCATTTTTCCAATGATGTTAGTAGTCGCCGCGAAAACCGTTGCTGAAATCCGATGAAACAAACGCCCAAATTAAAAAAATTTCAGAGAAAACATCTGGCGGGGCTTCTGGCAGGCACCTGCTAAGGCACTTACTTACATAACCTATGTGAGACTTGCCAGACAGGTGTAGACAAGATGACCATCCACAACTGCCCTGCAAACCAAGAACCCTGTGTTAGGCCTGCTGTACAATGTCACCGAATGAGGACATATGGTATCTAGGTTATATCAAATGCTCTTGGAAGAAGTGCCCAAAGACCTATCCAACGGGAAGAAGGCATGGGAAGCAGACATAGGAAGAGAAATCACAGACAAGGAATGGACTAAAACAAAACTATACCCCAAAAGGATATCCAGAAACGCTAGACTGAAACAGTTACAATTTTATATACTCCATAGAGTATATCTGACACCGAAGAGGACATCATACTTCCCAGGAGCAGGCACACAGGGCTGCCCAAAATCTGGGGAGGTGAATGCAGACTTGGGACATATGTTCCTGCTCTGTCCAGTAATACAAACGTACTGGCGAGAAATAGAACAGCGTCTGCATAAGAATGGGATAAAGGGCCAAGACTGGACAGCCAAAGCTTGCCTCCTAGGTCCATACAAATATATAAGAACAGAGCAATGAAAAGGATGATAGACCTGGCCTGGGCATTGATGTGGAAAGCCAAAGAAGGAGGAAACGTGGAAACATGGTGGAAGGATCAGAAAAGGTGGACGAAAGAGAGGGAGTTAAAGCTCTGCAGACATTACATCGTGGAATGACGTAGAACAAACATTCACCTCACCAGACAAACCCCCCTGAACCTATCACCAGACAAGAAGACGCACATGAAGGATCCGAGAGATACAAACAGTCCCACGATTGATAAATATGTCATAACTATGCATAACTATGTAACCTGTATGCCACAAAATGTACATGTATATATCTGTATTTTATATCCTTGTCATGCGTAACTATGCAACCTGTAACACGCCCACATGCTTACGGGCCCGGTGCGCTCTATAAATGAATAAACAATTACAAAAGTCATCCTCAAAGACAATTCGACCTGGAGAATTTGCAACTCCAACAAATATGACCTTGTCTGGTCAAAGTTGGGGTTAGGGAGGGCACTGAAGAGTAACTAACAGATGCGAAACACATGTACAAAGATCAAATATGTTTAATTGTATTTTTAAAACTTTAATAAAAACAAATGTAAAAAAAGTTTCAAAACAAAACTAGGGCTAATGGGAGGTGTAGTCCAAAACATCTGGAGACCAAAAGGTTGCAGGCGTCTGCCGTAGTGCATCAGCTACTGTTCTCTCAAAGCAAATTGACCACACCCTAGTAAGGTGACCATTCAACAAGGAGAAAGAAATTACACCTGTATTTTTGACTTACATGCCTCTACAAAATATCTGTGAAATGAAACATGGAAGTGAACACCTTTCATCACAAGCAGTTAGTCTTTTCAGATACTGCATCAGCAGTAACTTTGAAACCAAAGGATGGGTGACCCCTTCATCGTGGACCTGGGGAACATTTGTAATCAAAGAACCAAGAAAAGTAGTCACACGGATAAAAAAAAGATATGTAAGAAACAAAATGTTTTCAAATAGATTGGACTTCAATAAGTGAACAGAAGGGGGATAGGCTTGGTCTGATAGAAATTACATAGTCATATTGTATTAATCAAATGCACACAATAGTATAATAATACTAAACATATTAGTCATAAAACAAATGACATTATAAAAGACAGATTAGATACTACCTAAAATTGGTATTATTGGTCTGTATGCAGAGAGAATATCAAACTAGCATTGATTGTTGGCTAAGCCTAATTACATGTGACCCTGCTGCAGTCAGGGTTAAACGATATATTTCCCCTCAACTTATAGACTTCTTACTATCTAAATAGGCGTAAATGGTAGCAAAAAATGTGTGCAAATCATCATAAAGTGCTATGTTGGTGTTAAAGGGCACACCACATAAAAGTGCTAAATGTCGCCTACTAGTACCTTGTTTAATTTTATTTTATACATATCTCAAGGTATTCGGTTATTCTGTAGTTTCGACAAAATACTTATATCTAGTTCAAAATGATCCAACAAGAAAGGAATGAACTGATATTCGTCTTCATCAGGACACACACTCAGTAAACTGAATTTAAGACAATTAATGTACATGAACGTATGCAAGAATTTGTTCATATCTAAACTTGTTCATTGCTGATTGATGATGAGGTCATCATCTCAGAGCATTATTCAGTCCACTTGTTCATTGTAACATTAAAAAAAAAACACAAGACATACAATTATTTAAAACCCTGACCAAGCCTAGCAACCCAATGTCACAGAATAAAGTCGAAAGATTATTATTATTCATATAGACGAAAACATCTCATAGAAGGTAACAAATAAGAGACTAAATCACCATGTTACATCCAGTGGAGGTTTGAAGAAAAAATTCACAATTCAATTGCCACGACAATAGAGCAGATATTAAGAAGATCAATCTTCAGAGACATAACGAAGGGACTAGTATTAATGACATCTCTAATTCCCCCAAGGTGGCTAAAGGCCTAAAAGGCAATGACACAAAGTGAAAGACCAGTGGCAGACACTACATATCTCCATTGCTCTGTTTGACAACGCATTCAATATCAATGCAAATCCCCATCAAGTTGTGTTGACGATGAGGTGAGATGCAGCAATCAAGCACCCATTTGTAAAGGAACCATGATGTATGGCCTAATCAAGAAGACAAATAGTAAATTAATTTGAATATAAGTGATTGTATAAAAAAGTCTGTAAAAGGCCGACCATTATAAACCAGATATGTGGGCTACACCACTTAAAAAGACACATTAAGCCGAAACGGGCCATACGTCCTCTATGGTGTCTGCCAAATACCCAAGCGTAAAGCATATTTCGGCAATCATAATACAGGTTTGCCGAAATTAATGATTGATAATGCATAATGTCTAACATGTGAAGTCAAAAGTATTTCAATAGATTCGTCATCTAGTTTGAGCGAAATTCGGAATGTGATAAAGGTAGTTGTAACTAAGGTAATATCAATCAAGAATCATATACCTAGTCAGATAATTGCACCGACAGCCGAAAGTCAGAAAAGCTCAACGGTAATAAAGGCTGCAAATTCCTCCCTATGTCAAGACAATAGTGCGTACTGGTGGTAACTCTGCCAAAATGCTTAGGCAGCATGTTGGAACGCACAATTGCACAAATTAGCCTTGTATGGACATGCTTACTTACCTAGGACACAAGAAATGCCGAATCCGCGCAGCAGCGGTCGAGTCAAACGGACCTGGTGGCTAAAGGCAAGCTGCGCGCGACTCGTCCAATGGAGATCTAGGTACCATAGAGACATCCGGGCTCAAGCTGAATAGGTGGGCCGGGAAGAACAACTAATAGACATAAAAACAGGACTGAAAGAAAATAATCCGATCTCATTGATAGCATTAATGCAAACGGCGGGCTTTTCACATAAGGCTAATTGTTGCATCAACTGTCATGTCTCAGATTGAGAACTAAGCTGTGAAGTTCCCTGAACGTGAGAATATGTCAACTAGTGAATGACAATGCAAAACTACCAGTAGCTTGTCTATATTCAGATGGCAATGCGCTATATACTGGATTCATAGATCTAAAAAGAGGACTAAAAAGTGATGATTGCCAAATCATAGATTTGTCCCCATTAATTAAACAGTACAAGAGGAAAGTTATTGCTAGAAACCAAGACATATAGCGAGCAAGTTGTAATGGTGTTGGAATGGTGTTGCACACTTAAGACAAATAAGGAACCGGAGAAATATTACCGGGCAGAAATAAGTGAATTCATAATGAAAGGAAAGTATCAACAGAAGAATAGATATACAGCAGGAAGAGAGTGTGAAGCTATTCTATGGTACACAATGAAGCCATTCCTCTTGATGGTTAAAGCCAGTCTGGTAGCTAAGGGTATTGTACATCGACCATTGTTCACGCCGAGACAATCTTGCTGCTGTGCTCAATGAATCCATGCCAAAAACCCATTCAAGGGCCCACCATTTAATGTCATTGCAACTATGATTTTTTTCCAGAAAATGTGCGACGAGAGGAGATGATAATGTCTGCGTCTGAATTTTGGACTTGTGTTCCGTTATTCTAGTTTTAACTGCTCTCGATGTTTTGCCAATATATGTTTTAAGGCATGGGCAAATAATGGCATGGATCACATTGGAAGAGTTGCACGTCGTGTGATGTTTCAAATACCATCATTTTTCATTTCTCATTACAGAAGTGCAGGCAGTCGTGGATCTGCATTAGCTGCAGAAACCACAGGGGAAATGACCAATTATGGGCTTAAAATCCCAAAGAGCCTGAAGAGTGGGTTGTTTTTTTTTTTTTAATCTCACTTAACCCGTTTGCTCGTGAAGCCAGTTCTTTAAATGTTTCCCTTTCTTAAAATCAAAAATGGGGCGTTCCATATCTGGATTGTGCAATTGCAACAGATGCCAATGTTTATGAATGATCTTTTTGATCTCATTGTGGTGCGTATTTTAAGTAGTTGCACATACTATACGTTTGTTAATGGTATCAACCTTTCTATTCTTGAATGCTGATTTTTAGCCCTTTTGCGTGACTGTCTCAATAAATGAGAAGGGTAGCCTCGTGCCTGTAGTCTATCAGAAATTATGTCTGCTTGAGATGAATAGTCCTCTAACTTAGTACAGTTTCGTCCTGCTCTTAGAAATTACCTATAAAGGATACTTTCGCGTAATGCCTATGAGTGAAAGCTGTCAAAGTGAAGAATAGTGTTCCTATCCGCCTCTTTCCGAAAACAAATCTACAATGATCTGGCCCTCATTGGTATTGATAAGGAGATCCAGAAAAGGAAATGATAAATTGCTTCTAGCCATTGTAAATTTGAGATTAATATTAAGTGTATTAATCCAAGTGAAAAATAGTGTATAATCACCCTGGGTTTTGCCGAATACAATGTCATCAATGTAGAGTTTGTAAAGCCTGATGGCCGAACGGAAAGGGTTGGAATCGTTCAAAATGAAGGTTTTTCGCAAACTGCCACATGTACAAGGTGACGTAATCCAGGACAAAAGCTGCCCCCACCGCCGTCCCATTCACTTGCCGTCCCCTTAACTTATCCCCTTCTGTTCACTTATTGAAGTCGAATCTCTTTGAAAAAAAATGTTTCTTACATTTCTTTTTATCCGTGTAACTACTTTTCTTGGTTCTTTGTATCAGCAGTAACTACCATCTTGCTTGGTACTGTATGCTTGTGATTCTTTACAATGTTGGAAACTACACACTTAAATGTTCTTGTCATTCTCCAGTGTTACTGTGTGTATATTCCCATGTGGCCTTCCGGCGACCCAAACGCCCCAAGGGTTGCTAGAGCATAATTGCTGCTTAACAGTCTTTGAATTGGCTGCAAGGGAGAGGGTGTAGGCTCATTCGAAGAAGAAAATTGACATTAAGAGGGAACAAAAGTGAACTCTTTTATGTGAAATAAAACACAATGTTAAAATCCTTGGCTATGGCGAGCATGGTGATGGGTAATATGCTTCCGATTTTGTGAATTCTCTGAAACATAGATGTGGGTCAGTAATTTGTTTTTAAGACATCATTCTTGTTTTGTGTGTGGTAATTCTTTGAATTTGTTTATCTTTACCTTTAGGCAATCCATGGTGCAGTCCATTATGTGTATGCTGACCAACCAGAATATATTAACCAGAAAGTGAAGGAGATCTGTGATTCTGTGGACCGACTGGTGTTATTCTGCAAATAAAGCCTCTTGTAATTCTCTTTCTGCAGCTCTGGTGGCACTCTGCAGCTCAGAAGGGAAACTCATGCAAACAAACATTGAAAAAGGGGCTTCGAGGAGTATCTTGCACAATTGTATTGGAATGTGCTGTAGCATTGCACCATTTCTACACTTCTTGCTTCCAGATCTCATCTTTATATTTATATACTTTTCTTAAAAATAACTCATTCAATAAATATGTAAATAGATATTGCTCATGTTTTCAACTGGAAGATTTTCTTGAATTATGAGTGACTGCAACATTCAACAGTTGAACTTCATGCTGCATTTACTGTACACATTCACTGAAGAAAAGTCTATTCTCAACTCTTATATATTAATATATATATATATTCATAATTTATCTTGCAGATATATATGCTAGTATATTGTTGTCTTTGCTGCATACAATCACCATGCATTATAAAGGTAACTAAGTCCTATTTTATGAAAGAAAAGATTCAAAGAAATCTTTTATGTTGCCATTAACCCATATACGTCATAGTACTAATGTGAAACATAGTTTTGAGCAGGCTAGCTTTAGCTCTGATTTCTTTGCATTTGTAAAGAAGTTAATTGATCGGAGCAATAGATAAAATCTTACTTAGCAGTGTTGCTTTTAGCGTTCTAGGAAAGATGAAAAGTTAATCTAAGCAGGTGGAGAGCAAACCCATAACAAATATGTACCAGGGCCATGCTATCAATGTTCTATTTTTTTTTTATCTTGTAAAGAACTCAAGTTTGTGTGGCTATATGAGAATTCACCGGAAAATGTTTCTCATCTTACCAGTCCATCATTTTGTTTCACAATGCATTGAAGCAAAGGTATTTAACCCTAACTCCCATTGTTGAGCTGCAGTATGTTTAATAAGTTCACCAGTCAAGTGAAGTCTAGCGTTTGCAATGTGTGTCCATTTTAGGGAGCTGCGAAAAAAGACATTTTGAAAGATTACTTGACAATGAGAACAACGTGCAGTTAAATAACATACCTCAATCCACGCACATATGCAAATCTGCAAGAGTCCGTTTCGTGAGAGTGCATCCAGCGAGTGCTGTTTCTTATCCTGCTACACTCCCTTGACCGACTTCTCCTCGTGTGCTGCATATCCACATTGCTATTACACAATGGCTTTCTTCCTAACTACTGTGGATTTTGGACTGCGCAGTTAGGTTGAAGGAATCTAATCAATGCAAAGTGTATGTTGGGCCCAAACAATCTAAATGCAAAAGCATAGACATTTTTTTATAATTCAAGAAAAGATTGTCCTGCCTTTTTAACAGCCAAAAGAAGCATCAACTATAGCTCTCCCGGCCTCGCAAATCGTGTGTCCTGTACACTTGCAATGGCTCTGGCCCATGTTTATCTACCAACTTGGCAGCAAATTGTCAGTTGTCCGATACTGATCTCCTAGCGTGTTGCACTGCTATAACATCTGATATCACTCAAGACATTTATCCAACGCCGGAGGCTGGCTTTCAACCTGACTTTATTGATCATTGTAGACCGCTCATTCATACAGCTGTTCGCAGATCCCAATGGTATATTCTCAGACTGTACAAATTGCTTCACTAATTCATGTTCCTTCTGTTAAAACTGTTTTCAACACTTTACCGCCAGGTATTGCCAAAATTGATACGAATTTTGATTATGGTTCCCAATCGCCAATCTTATTGTTGAACGTTATATCTGAAACCCAATTGGGTCCCATTATTAGTAATACTTCTTTGAATTAAACCAATTCTCACAACTTATATCCTGATACAGCAAACCAAAAATTAGTTTATTATTTTCATCTGCGTCATCAGCACCATCTTTTGCTAAACCTACTCCAAGACTGTCTTTCGGTATTACTTAACCATCAAATCTGTTGCATGAATCGGTTTCCTCTGCTATCAATACAGGTATTTACAACCTAATAAAAGTGCAGGAAGTCATGGAGAAGAAAATCGAACAACATAATTCCCTCCTTACCTGGTTATCAACTAAAATTGATTGGACAGCTGCTGAAATTACTAGCCATCCACTCCAGCCAAGAATGTATGAGCATACTCAATCTAGATCAAACCCCCTAATTCCAACGGTTTGTCTATTAACACCACTGATTCACGTCGAGGAGGATGTACCAGAGGGGGTATCTGATGAAGTAATCCAAATTTCTTCCCAACAGTCATGAGTGCCAATCAAACATAGCTGAGCAAGACGCCATACAAGATGTAAATTGTCCCCCCATTTTTGATTTATTTCATCCAATCCCATGTAAGAAGCAGGCCAAGAAATGTAATATTATGCAATCTAAAACTGCCAATAAACTTTTTTTTAAATCAAATGACGACAAAAAAGGTCACTCGTAGAGCAAAAAGTGTTAATAATTTGACAACCCCACCAAGATCTCCTCCTTCTACAGTGCATAATAAATCTATTATGTTTAGTAATTGGTAAATGATCAACCTCTGTCACAACCCCCTGAGGAGCCTCCTCCGCGGTCAAAATCATTGCCTCATCATGAGCAAGATGATCAATCGAGCAAACTCTCATTGAATGCTGATGACCTGTTTGATACTACAATGAATGATGTTGCTCAAGCTGAGGAAGAGATCATGAATCTTTCAACTTACTCCATCTCATTGCTTCCGCAATGAGATTCCATTCTTGGGAGTTTACACTATCCGCAACAATTAATTAGTTTCAATAGAACAGTAACTCAACAAAATGTCTCTAATTTTTTAACACTTGATCAAAAGAGAGCACGCTCTCAGCATGAATTTAAGTTAAGTAAAGTAAAGGCCCTCCAAGGGCCCTCAAATCCTACCGACCAAACCTGGGCTCCTAAAGTAACATCTCTGCTTGAAAAGCAAACAAAGCCCACTAACCTGAATCCCAATCGGGATTCCGGTATTGGTTAAATAGCTTTATATTAACTATGCTAGACAGGCATTTAAATGACCCTTATCCAAATAGTTCGACCTTACTCATTGTCTTCCAAGCCATTCCGAAGCTCAAGCACATTGGTTTGAGTGATATCAAAGCAATAGGAAATATAAATACCCCTATGCATGACATGGTGCAGCTTGTGATACCGTCCCAAATTGCAGCCAATTTATTATGGCATACGAAAGATGGTCTATTACAGATGGGTTTTCTACTTGAAAAACAGGCTAATGAGCCCCACAAAACAGTTAGCGGGGTCCTTTAAGAGAATTATAACAAAAACCATCATAAACGTCAAAGTTTTCTTCCTCTGACCATGAGAAAAAGAATCGTGAATCTGTTGCACGAGTCACACATGACATACCAGCCACTTGCCATTAGAAGTGCCTCCAATCTTAAGTCCTTTAGGGCGGGAAGTTCATTTTAAAGATAATCCTACACATCATACTCAGACAAAATGGTAATGGCTCGCTAAACCAATTAACCAGACCAATCGTATTTCTCAACATTAATGGTTAACATCTGTCCATATGAAATCTTTATCACTAGCCATATGGAATAGAAGAGGATTTTCACATCTACTCCTCTCAAAGAAAAACAAGCAAGCCACATATGACATCATAGCGTTGCAGGAGACTTGGAAAACTGGCCAACCAATATGGCCAGACTACTAAATAGCCTGTATCCCAGCCCTGAAACAAGCGAAAGGTCGCCCTGTCGCGTGTCTGTTGATGGCTGTAAAGTTGGATACAGAAATTTCTCTTGAACCCTGGGCCTCACCCTACCCGGGTATCCAATTAACAATTTTTAAAACAGAAAAAAAGGCATGGCAATGGGCATGAAGTATGCCTCGGCAATGGCCAACCTGTTCATGTTCGAAGAAATTTTCATATATAAGGCAGATGTATACAAAGAGCATGCTATCCAATGGATACGCTACATTGACGATGTTCTCTTAATATGGAAAGGTTTGCTAGAAGATCTAGAAGACTTCAAAAAGTTTGTGAATAATAACCAAGTGGGAATAGAATTCACTGGAACCAGTAGTTGCACAAAGATTAACTTTTTAGATTTAACCATCTATGTATCAGGAAATCACCTAATGACTACGACTTACCGGAAAGAAACAGAGGTCAATTCGACACTATTTGCCACAAGTTGCCATTATGAACCTGTAATAAGGAACCTCCCGAAAGGAGAATTTATATGGGCATGCAGAAACTGTGGGGCCACAGTTCAGTTCAATGCAGAATGTGACATATTATCCAGGAGGTTTTCAACCAGAGGATACTCTAATAAATGTATACACACTGCAAGAAAGAAAGCACAACAGACAGCAAGATCTTCTACTTTGGAACCTAAAACCAGGGAGCACTAAAAGCAAGACGACACAGTCAAATTCATCGCCACATATTGTGCAAACAACCAACCGATTAGGAAAATCCTGAGAAAAAGTTGGTACCTTCTTAAATTGGACCCCCATATTGGCAGGTTCATCAAAAACCATCCCTCTGTGATTTACACCAGAGCAAGAAAACTTAAAAACAACTTGTGCCCATCTCTACTACCAGAGACTCAAGAAAATCCCACTACAACGTGGCTCCAATCCCCTAATAGGGGCTTCAGGAAATGCGGAACATGTTCTATGTGTCAGTATGCCATGGAAAGCACAGTCATTTTCAAAGACTCTAATGGAATACACACCGAAATCATGGAACAAATTAACTGCTGCTCAAAATATGTGATATATGCCATCTTATGCACATGAAAACTCATCTATATTGGGAGCACAATTCGTGAATTACGAACAAGAATTTGGGAACACATCAGGAGTAGGCAGTCAGGACAAAAGCTTACCTTTGGCCGACCATTGGCAACATAAACATCAAATGAATGCTAAAAAAGATTTGAGGTTTATTGGATTAAAGAAAGTCACTAAGTCAATGAGGAGGCAATCAAGAACTAAAACTCCAACAAGAAGAGGAAAAACTCATCTGCCATTTTCGATCAAACTAATTAGAGATAATCATTAACAAAGAATACTAGATTTTAGTTACAAGCCCGAAATGCTAACAAAATCATTACGTTTTAATTAGAGAATACTCTGCAGGTTTCCCAAAACATGGCCGCCAAGTTCTCTAGCAGTATGGAAACCGAGGTAGGACAAGCCTGTTTCCTTGGAGACAATTAAAAACAGGAACTAAACAGTCAGTGCCTGCCATAGCAACCGATACAAGACGCGGAATGAGAAATCTCTTACAGGTAAGCCCCTAGAAAAGCATGGGGAATAGATGCTGCGATCTCTATAAATATTGCTTGATATGCTGAGTCACTCGTCATTTCATTACATCTGAATGATATCCCGTCCTAGGACTCTCGCGTCAGAAAGGACGCTAGCGTTATAACTGATTAGTACCATTTAAACAACAGACAATCACGTACATAACGACGCTTATGGAAAAGCAGAATATAGATTCAGCGCCATTGTCGTGCACTTGCCATTTAAACATACTAGATACATAATATGCTTAAATTCTTTATTAAAACAGCGGCTATGTATGGGCTAACCAAATATATTACAGCACATCTAAACATAAACAAAAACTGTGCATAGCAATTTTGTTCTATCAATCAACAATATACACTGTCTATTTAACCACAGGCGGGATTTAACCCATGAATTAACAACAAAGCAATGAGAACGTAATTGGACACAGACAACAGTAAGAATCCTTACTATTGTAGTAATACATATACTTATTCATACTTCACAGGATTTACTCATGCTTCATAGCTAATGCTTCGGCATGAACTGGAACATGTCATGCACGTTTGCATTTCTCTTTGACACTTATTGTCAGTACTTATCGCAGTTAACAAGACCGTAGAAACATAAACATGGTAATCAACTGCAAGATGCTCTAACTAGCGACGTTTGTGAATAACGTAATGTAGAATGACAACAGTTCTCTCAACAAGATTTTTTATTTTTATTTTTCCTCTCTTATCATGTGTGTCTCAACCCTACTGATCCTCCCCGACTCCCCACCCCAATCTCTGTGATTTTTTGGTATATTACAATTGGGTGTTTAACTTATGGTTTCACCAATTCGAATGTACTCATTTGTAATTTTACATGTGACATCATACCCTATTGTGTTTTTCTTTTGAATGTGGTTCTCCATTATACTTTAATGGCATTTTATTTGCATCTTATTTTTGCTTTTCTTTGATGAGTAACTTTACAGATATGCCCTGATTTGAAAAAGACATGGTAATGTCGAAACACGTGTAATCAGAAAGGGCCACTATTAAACTCATGTTGAACCACTCTGTGTGTACTCAAATCTATGGTTTATGGCGCAGTAAATTGTGTGTAAGAAACTTCAACCAATTGTTTTAGATCAGATCTGCTCTTTCCCCCCAAAAAATTGGCAACAAGCATGTACAATGGCTTTTATATGCAGATGATTTAGTGTTAATTGATCAAACATCAGTGGGGCTGCAAAGAAAATTGGATGCTCTTAATACCTATGCTCAAATCAATTGTTTAATTATTAACATCCGAAAATTAAATACTCTCATATTGCATCCCAGTGCGAATAAAGCTAAATACAAATTCCAATGGACACTTGCTAATACCACTCTCTGTTGTCAATGAATACAAGTTCTCTCATGTCCCTGTCATTCATTTTGTATAAACAGAAGGTGGTCCCAGTTATCATATAAGGAGCTCAATGAAAGGAACCAGAAAAATCACCCAGAATGGGACCTTATTGATGGAATTTATTGGAAAAGAAATCTGGTCTGTTCCACAGAGTATACCAATTTCAATAATACAGTTTGAACTAGACCTCGTTTTCTCATCAACCATGGTGGCTTGGCAAACCCTATCCTTGTATAGGAAGTGACTAAACAGTCCTACTAAGGTCCTGCCCCTACTCCCGCTATTAGCCGCAACTCTCAATGGTCAGCAAACTAGTCTACTTCATTCTTGGGAGTCTCATTGTAAATGAACATTGGTAAATGCTGACATTTCTGTGCAGACTTTAGTTGAATTACCAAATAAAGCTACATTTAGTCTGGTCCTGGGAGTGGAGTATGATGTATGAGAAGTGTACCTCCTACTCGATTTTCAAAGCTGGGAACTTCTCTTTGAAACCTTTACACAATCCCTCCATAGTTCTTAATTTTATTGACGTTCCGGTTGAATTTGTGGCCGACCAAAGTACAAATCACCTTGCGCTCCAAGAAGAAAAATGCAGATCTAAATTGTCGATTTTGTAAACGTTGAAACATTTAATAATTTACTGACCCGCTTAGTGTATATAGGATTTTTACTGAAGATATTCTGTGGTCAAATATTTTTAATGCGGATTCTGTTTCAGTTAACATTGCAACAGTAAAATTCTTACTGGCCCTTGGGATTCATGATACTGCATTTTTGCACAAATAATGGGAAGTAGCACATCTTCATTGAGCACAGGCACTTTAATTGTATTGTTTTTATGTAATGTTTCATTATCTTTTAGATTGGAAAGACTTAACTGCATCTCATGTAAATGTTGCCGGTTTGCTTTGTTGTCTATCTTTTGTTCTTAATGTATGTCTTGATTGCTGTAAAGTCTAAACACAAAGATTATTTGTAAATATTTGAAACAGTTGTAATTTACAACTAAAACAAATAAAGAGTTGTGTGGTTTTCAACTCTACAGCCATACCTGGTCTGTAATTGCTTATTATTTAAAGACCATCTGCTCTAAAGCACTGGAAACTCCTTGCCTCTGGCCTGAAAATCATAAATGTAGGAGCTGGCTATGAAAACCGACTGCAGAGGGCATCATCACACAAGGGCTGTCTTAAAAGGGCAATACATTTCACTCAAGTACCCACTTTCTTCAGCTCCTTAGACCAAAGGTGTATTTCACAGTTTTCCAAGCACAACTGTTCCTGCAGTTTATTTCCAGTCGGCATCATTCCAGCTTTTCTAGCAAATATTCAAGTCTTCCTCCAAAGTACGTTAAGAATCTGATGGTTTGAGTTCATTTAAGGGAGTTTCAAACTGGTGGCTTGAGTGTGTTGTCTCCAAACCTAACACTGTAAAGCCATACAGACCACTTTATTTCCTGATGAACAGTTTCCATGAGACTGGTATCTGGTAACTATTTGTGGATAAATTGTTTGCCGCATTTTATATTCCCATATAAAGTACCCCATATGACTAAGAAGCACAGTAAGTGCAAGAAAGTGTAGTTCCTTGTACATATAGTTGCTGAAACTAGTGCCATAATTGCAATATTGTAAAAAGCTCGTTAGAAGCATGCATCATTTGTGGATAATATCACAGAGATCTAGAAAAATAAGATTTCTGTAGAACACATCCTAAAATCACATACTTTTGATCAGTACTATCTTTGCATTTCTTAAAGTGCTTTCTAAAGTATGCAAACTATTTTGTCACTTTCAAGGAAGTGCTTTGACAAAAATGTAAGCTACATGCATATTTGATTTGTTTTTATTTTGAACCTAGGTAGATCGTTTAAAGTTTGTCCATAGCATGAAATTGTTGCATTTTAGTAATTGTCGTACCCTTTTCTTAATGGATAAAGATATATATTTCTTGTTACTTTGCTGATTATTACATTTTGTAATTTGAATGGTATAGTAGTTTGTGATCGATTTATTATGTATAGAAATTATGTACACATTCGAAAGTTTTAGGGATCAAAAAGGATCAATCTTCTTTGGCCCTCACTAATAGTGTAATGCCTTGCATACTTATCTTCACTGTCATGGCAAAAAGCATTGTCTTCACAGTTTTAAAAAAGAAAATGTTGTTGCATTCATAGTTTGCAAGAAACCTTACACAACATTAAACAAAATAGTAAATACAATCATTAAAAGGAAAATGCATAAAACAACCACATTGAGAAAAGGGTGGAGACAGCCAAACTTGACAGATTCTCGCCATAATTCATAAAATCATAATTTTGTTTAAAAGAATATTCAAAAAGATATTGAAGGCTAGAATTAAAAAATCATTGGTCCCCCACATTAGTCTACACCAAAGTAAGTTCATTGACACTTCGGAGCTATCGCCACTTATGTCCTTAAAACAGGAAAACCGGGCTTTGGCAAAATGTGGACATATAATAACAAAATGTTTCAGTGTTTCTGCTGTGTCCATAGTATAACAGAATCTGCAGTTTGGGGAGGGATGTACATTTTGTGAGAATTTCTTCCAATACTTGATTCTTTCATTAATATAAAACTTATTTAGCCTAAAACAAATGTAGGTCATATGTATTTTTTCACAGGTAAAACGTTGAAGACAAAGTGGAATACATTCTCTTGAGTGAATGAAGTAGGAATAATCAACATAGGTGACATAAGTACCAATGCTATTGCATGTGTCTGCCCAATCAGCCTCAAAAAAGGCTAGTTTTAACCACTCCGGGACGTTGTATAAGATCAATCGCTGACATCCTGATAACATCAAGTATGGCCTGCATCCACAGTCTGAAGGAATTAAGGGAGGAGACAGACTCAGCATACATAGCTGTGTTCAAAGCCTCATGGAAAGAGTTCACAGGTGGATCAGACATTTTTCTATATGTAGTGAGTTGCTTCCACACATATCGGCCTTCAGAGAGATGAGGCAAAGTTCATGTCGGATAACGGCATTGGGAATTGCCAGAGAAAGACAAAGAACCTCCTTCCACATATTGTCCTGTATAGTGTTGAGAACATTACCCAAATCATGGAGAGACATGTCAAGGCTATACAAGACAACTGGTTCAATCTTGACTAAATAGAAGCGACGTATCTGCAAGATGGAAAATATACACATCAGACTCAAGAGAAATTTCAGTTGAGATGTTAATTTTCAAACTTTATCGTGGAGGCTGATTTTCCATGTTTCCGCAGTTTCCTTGTTGGTGAGATTGTAACCCAGGTCGGTTACTGCAAAGACTTGTTGAACCCTTTCGAGTACCATTGCCCAAAGTCTGATTTAAATGTTTCTACTCCTGGAGAACACAAACACCTTAGATTTGGTGTCATTCGGTAGAAGATTATTGGCCAGAGCGTAGTCGGAAAATAGGTTCATCTTACATTGTAGACCTCTATAACTTCTATTAAACAAAACAAAATCATCGGCAAAGGCCAGCCAATCGATCTTGATATTGCCCAGCCTGGCCAGCGAAATCGAGAGCCCATCCCACAACCCCTCCATATCGCTCACATACAAGTTGAGTAGAAAGGGTGCTACTCTGTTTCATTCCTACTTAAGTGTGTTATCAAGATCCTACCTAAACCCTACCTGGAATCGACTGGGGAGATTGAATGTATCTAGTTTAGGTCCCTCAGGAGGAGTATAGAAAAAACATTCTGATGGCATCGATTAGGGCGACTGGTCTATAATTAATGGGGTCTTGGGCCTCTCCCTTCTTAAAAGTCGGAATGATGATAGATTGAACCCAAGAGACGGGAATAACGTGGGTCTAAAAGATTTGGTTGAAGCCGTGGCTCTTCCTTAAGGACAAACAGAGGGATGCCATCGGGACCCGGAGCATGAGACGGCTTCAGTTTTCCGATGGCCCAGATATTGTCGTCTTTGTCCCAGGTGCAATGGTCATCAACAACAGGTCCCAAATCATCGGAAACTTGAGTCCTGGAAGGAAGAGGGCAGGGAATTTCTACTCATGTTTGACCCAAACAGATTCCTGGATCGGATAGTCCATTCTCTTATCCTTCAGGCCCAAGGTCGGATTAATAATAGACTACAAATGTTGGTCCCTGCCGTTGCACAGGTTTTTCAGTGTATATTGGTGTATACTCAGATAAGAATCCATCCTAAGTGATTTCACCAGATTTTTATGTGCTTGGTAGATTTTGCTTTCCGCAGTATAGTAGTCCATCTTTCCCAAGAGCTGCTTTTTTAGGGCAGCCAACAGCTTTCGTTTGAGCCTTTTGGACTGAGAAATTCTACTATAAAAAGAATATCGAATAGGCACCACAGGAGCAGCAGAGCAGTTTTCTTGGCCAACTCTTTTGACACAAGCCATGATGGTTGAATAGGGTAACTTAGAATGAGCTACGCTCGTTCCCAGGTTGTAAGGATTCGAGCTCAAAGCATACAAAGAATCAGTCAAGAACTGGCTCAATTTATCAACTGCCTTTCTATTCGAATTAAGCCTCGCCCCCCATCACACTGATTCCCACAAAGTCGGGAATAAGTTCGAAGATGGGGAAAGGTAGAGGCAGAAAAAGGACAAAAGTAGATGATCGCCCAGATCAATATTAGAGTGCTTCAAGTGGGCACATTTGGGCCTTAAAAAAAAGTAGTCGATCCTGGACATAGTAGCACCTTTTTTACCATGTATACGTAGTACAATTAGAATTCCGAAACAAAGAGATCCAAACACATACCTGATGCCCATTAGAATTTAAGTTAGTAGGTATAGCCTCAATGCCATTCCAAAATGCGCCCTTCACACAACAGGAGTTGAAATCACAGCGTATGATTATTCGATTTTCATGTCTCTTCCCAAACCATGCTTCAAAGATCTCAAGCAAACAGTCCTGTATAAACTTCTGCTCTACTCTAGAGGGATTCCAGTACAAATGAACCAGTAGTAATGGCTGCTGCCCCTATCCCGGATGTAGTTTGATCGCCAGCACCCATTCATTACAAAAGATCAATTTTCAGAGAGTCCTGAGATTGCAATCTATGGCTAATCTGAGGCCCCCTCCCCCCTCGGTCATCCCAAGGACCCTCTGGTCGCTGGGCTTCAAATAATGTGGAAGCCCTCCAGTTATGGGGGAGTCAGAAGCATTGTTTCATGAAATATGTATACACAAACAGATACCCCACACCCATTTTGGCCATAAATTGCGATAAATTCGCCCTACCACACGAATTCCAAGAGATTACCTCGATCTTAGTGCTGTCATGGAAGCCCTGTGCCTTGTCTAATTATTTCAAAGGGTTTCAGGGCTGATTGTATCCAAGACCAATCTTTTCCAGTACCCAAAAGGTTTACAATTGTTGACAGTGCATCCCCCACTACCAATGCGGAAGAATCAATATGCACCCTGGAGACCTATTTTGAAGGGGGCTCTGGAACTTTAAAAGACAGCAAAGTTTTTGCATCAGTGGTAGTTTTCAGTCCAATCAGGTCAAACCCCAGAAATGATAGATTTGCTCTCTGGCCCCACACCATATTAGCCACAATTTCAGAATGGAAGTAGCTGACCATGCATTGGTTGTCTAATATGGGCAGTGAGATGGCATCAATGTCATTTGTAGTGATAGACCTCAACAGAGGGATCTGTTTGAAAATTGCTAATAGGCTTGATCGATTGAGCCTTGTTAGTTTGTCTAGAGCATTGTTGTTGACCCAGCCAATTATTTTAGAAGAACACTGAATGGAGTCCCCCTGAGGTGTTAGTTAACAGTAAGTATGGGGACTGCGGTTTCGATCACAGGAGCCAATGTTGGTATCTGCGGCTCCCGGATTAACAGTAGTTCCTCGGGATTAAGAGGGCTATTGTCAATGGCTGATATAGACGCCCGTGGAGCTGATGGCATATCCGTCTGAACAGGGAGATGCCCACAGCCAACACCATTAGCCGTCTGACTGTTGTCTAAGGGCCTGTAGATGTAGGAGTATGGGTTGTACTTGTTGTTTTACCAAACTAGGTAATTTTAGTTTGCTTGGTCTGTGTACTGTCGGACAGAATTATCAAACTATCGTTAACTACCCGACCTGTTCTCACATTTGGTATAACTTCACTCCCACAGACGTTGTTGTATGTTTGCGTTGGAGTTCAGAGAGCACACTTAGACTAGCTGCTACACACGTAAATTTAGCAGGAGGGAATAGGGATATAATCTCTATACCATCCTCCTGATGGTCCAACTCAGTCCTTTTTCCCCTCCCTGTTATGTGGCGAATGGCTTTAAAAGATTTTAATTACGCCCTTTCAGTTTAGCAGAAGTCATATTTTTATTTTTTTTAATGCGTTTCTGCTTGCTCTGGTATTTGTTACCCTTAGGTGGCAATCTCCTATCTTGATCTTTTAGATTTTCGTAGTTAGAGGTTGAAGGCAAAGCAACAAATTGGGAGGACCCAGTGCAATTATTCGTCTGCACCCTTTCCAGGTGTTCCACAGCCTCCACTAAGGCCAAGGGACTATCTGGCATATCAGCCGGTTGCAGATCATGTGCAATGTAATCACTGGCCACCTCCAGTCGCTGCTTAGAGGCAGCTATATCGCTGACAGCCGCAGCCACAGTCAACTCCTCCAAAGTGACCCGCTGGGCAGTCGGCCGCGTGGACAACGGTTGGAGGATTAACGTGACCTTGGCATCAAGGTTTGCTAATTTCACATCATTGCCATCCAGGATTTCAGTATCTTCTCTTATTTGCACACATTGGGGTGCCAATCCCCTGACAAAACCCTCCAAAAATGCCATGCCATTAGTTCATTGAAGGCCGTCTGTTGGCCTTTGAGCACCTCACCCAGGCTGTCCTGAGTAAATGTCAGGGGGTGTTCCAGCACTAACATAGGACGGAAAGAAAGGAAGCTGTTTTGTGGGTATCTGTGCACATTGTATTTACTTGTCCTCACCCACACAACCCCTAAAAAGTGGACACCAGAGCTCTAGTTAGCTGATGTCCTGAGTATCTGCCAGTGTTTTTAATGCAAGATTAAGGCTGATGAGCAGGTCCGATAGCAATGGAGATACAATGTCATGGGATAAGGTCCCCAATGGATGGCTGAGTGGGGCGCAATCATGATTTAACTGGGAATCTATCTTCTCGCTAGAGGTTCGAACCACAATCCTGGCAGATGCATTGCAGACCCCAAGGTCATTGGTTAGCTCACACTGGGCTAAATTCAAGTTCAAACAGCTCCCTCTTGACTCCATTGTGCACTGTGTCATTTGCTAGTCCTCCCAAAGGATTGTTGGTGTTGGACCCAACTGGGGCCCTGGCATCAGACAACCTGTGTCAAATCATCCAGAATTGAGGGCATGTCCAAATCAATGATGTTCCTCAATAGCTTTAGATGAAGAGTCCTCCATATTAAGGCACTCATGTTCGGTCTCCTGGGGCACTCTCATCCCCTCCTCTCCCTGCCCCTCAAAACCAGAGGGGGAAGGGACTGTGTTGCCCCCAATCTCTGGCTGTTGAGGCAAACCTGACTGTCATTGAAACATCACAAGATTTGCCAAAAATAAAAAACCTTGGGGAAGCAGGATGGGGGAACACCCGGGGGGAACAAGAAGAATAGTTAGACACACTACTTGATTCCTTGCCCAAAAACGAAGTCAAACAATGGTTGGAACCTGGGGATCTAATATATTTGTTGGCCTGACCCGAATGCTGGGGAGTCAAAGCATGGAATCTTACCACCTGCCTAATGACAATGTTAGGTAGCGCAGATAAACATTCCTGTTAAACATTCAGCATCAGTCAATTCCAGATCAACCTCGTTAGTCACCATATTCCGCAATGCAGAATGGTTATCTTTGTGGGAGGGCAAAAAGCCCCCCCCCCCCCCCCCCCCCCCCCGAGTACCTCCTCATGATCATTTGGTAATGAGCATGTAAATTGGAGTGGACACAACATTCCCTTCAAGGGAAGCTTTGCCCAGTTCAAACCCACTCCTTAGAGTTGCCATTTCTTAGCTTTAAAGTTAGAAAAATAAATGAATAAGGGGGAGCAATTCCGTCTCAACCAGCTCCTTTAACTAGGGGGCCAGAGGTGTTGCTCCCAAATTGTAGACTTATACACTTGTAGAGCTCCCGACTATTCCTGTGGTCACAAGTCAAGGTAAAATAGCGTAAAATGTCCTTATAGTTATCCTTAACCTCGGTCCCTACAGCTCAAAGGAGTGGAAGCCCGTAGTCTCTGCCCACAGTGGAACCAAATGAGGCAAGGAAAAGAAGTAACAATGACCAAATAGTTATCAAGCAGTGAACAAGGCTGTAAAGAAAACTGAAACTTGGAGTGTCACTGAGGCCGACACGAGAACATGTCCCATGTTAACTCCTGTAACATATAGTAGTGATTAAACATAGTAAGAGGGACACAGGAAGAATCCAATAGGGCAGATCAAACTTCCTCCGTCTGCCACACAAGCCAAACCACGGAAGGGCTCAAAGGCGTAAAGACTGCAGTCACCGCCCGTTTGGAGGGAAGTGTGCGTGGAGTAAGCAAGGAAGAACCAGCACGACGAGCAGTCCAAGCGTTTGGCACAGAGATCCAAACCGGCAGGCAAAAGTCAGCTTTGTCTACCTGTGTGTTGAGGAGGTAGCTACTTAGAGCTTGGATACAAAGAAATTCGTCAGTAGCGCAGGTGTAGAAAAGAATGTCTCAATTAAGCAAGGCCACAGGGAAAACCCCAGAAAGCAACGCTTGCATTGGAGCGCAGAAAATAGCAAAAAATAAGGCAATCAAGCAGGGGGGAGAGGAGAAGAAAGCGCACTTGCAGCACTTGGCGTCCGTGTAGTCCGGTAATAACCGTGGATGGTCAAACTAGAAGCTGGAGGTGCCCGACGTGAACAGACTGTTTCCGACCTCCAACTCGCCCAACTCTGCTACAAAGTCCTGGGCTGTTTTGAAGATGCAGCTCCTCGCAAAAATGATGGCCACAGAAAACATACACAGCAGACTGCACATACTGCTTCCGACCTCCAACACGCCCAACTCTGCTCTAAACATTTTTTAGTTTAACTTTTAATATTACTCAGTCCATTGTGGTGCTGCCCCTTTAAGGGCTTCTGCATGCGGCAGCAGAGTGACGTTGCACTCCGCCGCGTGCCTTTAAATAAAAGGGGCATGCCAGAGTCTCGCAGTGCGACCGGGGAGCCCGAGCCTACAACACATCTCTGTGTGAGTGTGTGCCACTGGGGACTAGGGGCTCATGGAAGATCGCTGGGGGTATGGGACACCCCCACAACAGTGGCGACGAGGCCAGTGACAAACCCGGACCCGGCAGTGAAAAATTCTGCAATTTTTTCATATGAATGAGGGACGGAATCCACTCGTTCCACGCTTGGGGGACGGTGAGGCCCACGCGGTGGTGGCCATTTTGTCCTTCATGATATGGATGTTTTGCAGCGCTCTGGACGGGCCCGTGACTGCCATCCATGCATAATTGAAGAAAAGAAGTTCGGAAGATCAAGGCGGCCTTGAGAGGCCAATCTGGCTGGGTGAGTTGCGGCCCCTGTACAATCTAAGAGGGGTGCTCGTGCGCTTGACCCATGAGTAATCCAGCGAACCAGGCCGGAGGGCAGCCAGCAGTACCTCCAGCAATGGCCCAGATGAGGGCCCCGGCAGCCCTTCCACCCATTCCCGGGTTTGATGTGTCTGGCCCCCCATCCAGCCTGGGGCCTAGGTGGAGGAGATAGGTTGATCGCCTAGACATGTATTTTTGGGCAACAATGGATACCAGCGATGACAGCAAGCTGGCCACGTTCCTGTATGCCGCGGGCCTCCGGTGCACAAGAGTTTTCATTCCCTCCAGCCTGCAGATGGGACCTATGGCGCAGCAAAGACCGCCTTAAGCAATTACTTCCTCCCCCTGGCCAATGCAGACTACGAGCATTTTGTCATGCTATCCACCCGCCAGAAGGAAGATGAGACTCTGGACACTTTCTATGGCTGCCTCAGGAGGCAGTCAGTGGCATGCGCATGGGACAACCAGGACGACATGGTCAGTAACCAGCTCATCCAAGGGTGTTCCTCAGAAAAACTATGGAGACAAGTGATGAGAGAACCGGGAATCACCCTACCTCGCATCCTAGAGCTGGGTCGCTGCCAGGAGATATCTGAGGTACGCGTGTCAAGGATGGAAGCAGGCACTCGCACTATCAAGTCAGAGGAGGTCTGCGCTGTGGGACATGGTGGCAGGGGCGCCAGGAGGCCAGCTGGAAACTTCCGCGACAGGGGCGGAAAGCCGGGAGAGGAATGCCAGAAGTGTGGGTCCGACCTGCCCCACCCTGCAGAATGCCCAGCAGCAGGAAGAACATGTGGGCGGTAAGGCCTGACAGATCACTATGCAGAGCCGTCCTGCCGGTGATGGTGCCCAGGGGCCCAGTGTGGTCTGGGTTCTTCAGACAATCTCGTCCTCCCAATGTCGCCCAGGTGGACCAAGGGGAGGAAAGCACACAACCCGATGAGATGGAGGAGGAGGAAGAGGAAAACATTTTCTTTGTGTCAAGCATTGACTCCCTCAAGTCCAAGGGCCGAAGACAGCCGAGGTGTGCTGTTGCAGTTAATGACTCTCCCATTCTGGTGCTGGTGGACATGGGGTCATCGGTCAATGTGATGGCCCGAGACCATTCTGATGCCATGGACTGCCCCCGAAACGCTCTACCCCGAAGGCTCGAATATTCACATTCCGGGGTTCACATCCTATCCCCCTGGACGGTGCATTTGTGGCTCAAGTGGGGCACGGAGGCTCAAAAATAAAAGCATGATTATACGTGACGCCCGTCAGTACCAACACCTTACTAAGCTGCGCGGCAGCTGAAGCCCTCGGGCTCGTACATTTTGTGTACTCTTTGTATGTGGAGGACATACAAACCCTACTGGAGAAGTATGCAAGACTATTCCAAGGGATTATACGAATGACTGGCGACCCAGTGAGGCTGCACATCGATGAATCTGTGCAGCTCATTGTCCTCAAACACTGCATGGTGCTTTTCCACCTGAGGGAGTTGGTAGACAAGGAATTGGACAACCTGGTAAACCTCGACATCATCGAGAAGGTGGAGGGTCCGACACACTGGGTGTCCCAGATTGTGGTTGCCAAGAAACCCAAGCAACCCGATTCAGTGAGAATGTGTGTGGACATGAAGCTCCCCAACAAGGCGATCCGGAGGGAGCGACATCTCACACCAAGGTAGGATGACATTATTGCAGAGCTGCAAGGGGCTCGCTTCTTCTCGAAGCTTGATCTCAGGGCTGGATATCACCAAGTCCTCTTGCATCCAGAGTCGAGATATATAACAACGTTCACGACTCACCGGGGCCTGTACCGGTTCAAGCGACTCTGCTTCAGAGTGTCCTCCGCGGCTGAGGTTTTTCAGAACATCAGGGGTGCACTGGCAGACCTGGAGGGCGTGCTGAACATCAGCAACAACATTCTTGTGTTCGCCAGGTCAGAGGTGGATCACTAGCACAAATTGGCCAAGACATTTGAAAGGCTACAATCTTTGGGTCTGACGCTCCATCACGAAAAATGTGAATTTCTGAGGACAAACATCGAGTTCTTCGTCTTCATGTTCAAAGAGGGTGGAGTGTCTCCAGATCTCAGAAAGGTAAAAGACATCAAGGATGCGCGCCCACCTGACACAGTGTCCAAAGTGAGAAGCTTCCTAGGCATGGTTACATACTGTGGCCGCTTCATCAAAAACTTGGTGTCCAGGTCTGAGCCTTTACAGGTCCTTACCAAGAAGGAGACTGCGTGGCAGTGGGGACCACTAGAGCAAGCAGCATTCGAGGACATTAAGAGCACCCTCACCGAGGAACACACAATGGCTTTCTTTGACCCTGCTCTCCAGTCCGTTATAATCGTGGACGCTAGCACATTTGGCCTGGGAGCCGTACTGACACAAGTTGGGCCTGATTCCAGCATCCGCCCCAGTGGCCTATGCCAGCAAGGCTCTGTCAGAGACTGAACAGACCTACTCTCAGATAGAGCGGGAGGCGTTGGCTGTTATTTGGAGGTGCAGGCACTTCCGACTGTACATTCTCGGGAGACCGGTGACAGTGGTGACTGACCACAGGCCCCTGCTGCCTATTTTGGCTGGATCCTTGTCAAAACCACCAGCGAGGATTGAGAGGTGGATGCTTGCACTTCTTGAGTATGGGGTCTCGTTGGTATATCGGCCTGGCTCCAACAACGCAGCCGACTATCTCTCTCGCCAGCCGGGTGGTCACCACGATGGCGAGGTGGATGCCTGTGCAGAATGACAGATGATCACGTAAAACTGGTGGTCGAGGCGGCTGCCCCAAATGCCCTGCCACTAAGGGAACTGGAGGTGGCAGCCGCCCAGGACGAGTGCTTCCGCATCCTCAGAGGGGCACTGCAACAAGGGTCCTGGAGGAGTGTGCTGGAGTCGCTGGCAGGGCACACGCAGGAGGCAAAGGTGGTGCTTGAGCAGCTGTGGAGGGTGCGGGAAGAACTGACATTCTCAGCAAACGGATTGCTATTGAGAGGAGATTGGATTGTGGTCCCACAGGCCAAAGTCCAAGAAGTGATTGGCCTAGCCCATCAAGGCCACGAGGGGGCCACAAAGACCAAGGCCCGCCTTCCCCTCAAGGTATGGTTCCCCGAGCTTGAGCGGAGGGTGGATGAGTACGATGAGTGTGTGTGGTGCCAGGCAGCCTCTCCTTCTCAGAGGGAACCCACCATCGAAGCCATGCCCCGCAGCACACATCCTTGGGAGGTTGTCCATGCAGACTTTGGTTCCACTTCGCAAAGGATTCACTTCCTGGTAGTGGTTGATGAGTATTCCAGATACCCGGAGGTGGAATTCATCCAGTCGGTGGCTTTCGAACACGTGGTGGTGGCGATGGAGAAGGTGCTTGCTGCTCATGGTCTTCCCGCAACCCTGTGATCCGACAATGGGGCCCCTTTCCAAGGTAAGCAATTTGCTGACCTAATGGACGACTATGGAGTACAGCATTAGAAAGTCACCCCGCTCTGGCCAAGGGCCAATGGGGTGGCGGAGAGGCTAATGTTGACGTTGAACAAAGTGCTTCGAATTGCACAAGTGCAAGGGCAGTGCTTGGAGAGGACCCTGTATCAGTACCTACGGGTCTATCGGACAACCCTGCACACCTCGACGGGTGTGGCCCCGGCGGAAGTCCTATTCAAGCGGTGCCCGAGGGGGCTGCTGCCGGAGGTTGGTGAGAATGAACCCGGTGTCATCAATGACCAGCAGGTGGAGCAGGACCGACAGCTGAGGATAGAGCAGAACCCCTTATCATTGCACCTGCAGAGCACTCCAACTCCCTCTCAAATTCGTCCTTCAGCAGACAATACAATAACTATTCTCCCCAGTGAGTTCACTCAGCAACAATATTTATGTAGTTATGTGACCTTGCTCTGCTTTTGCTAATGAAATGCTTGTTTTACTTTACAAAGTCCACGGAGACGCAGGCTTTCATTAACGTGATGGGATAGAAGTGTGGCCAAAATGGCTGCGCACTGAGGCCATGTTATTTTAGCTTGCATTTCACATAAGCATTACACTCCACCCCCTTGGACAATCAACTACCATAACCTAACGGGCATGAAGAAGGTACCCAAAACCGCTGTATAATTCTCCATAAATTGGGAATACATGAAGCACAACAACAAATACGAATTACTACAGCAGAAATACCAAAAATTCAAATCAGAGCAGAACGCAGAGCTTCAGGAATCCATGCAAACAATTCCTCCCGCCAATTCCCGTTTGGTCTTGTGTAACTCGGGCAACTAGATCGTTTATGCCCTTGATATGCTTTTCAATGGATCGGGAATGGTCTCCCAGGTCGAAGCAACACATTACTTCCATAGTTTCACCTCCTAAATTAGGTTTTAAAAACAGATAATCTATAGCTAATATATTTGGTAAAATAGTTTTTCTAATATTTCTATTATCCAGCAACAATTCAGTTAAAGCTTGAGAGGTCTCATTAAAACCTTCAACTACTAGACAAGCTAATTTAATCATGGTTTTATATCCCCCCGCTGCTAAACTCCAAACCCCAAAATTGAAATTGCTAATGCTAATACTTCTGCTTCAGAGAGCAAGTGAACCTCAAAATTGCAGTCAGGTGATAAGGCAGGCTATGAAGCACCACGTGTTGATCTCCTAACTGCAGGTTTCAAAGGGAACATCATTAAACCAAAATGTGTCAAGGCACAGGGGCCACCTGAAATATTGGCAGGAATGTACAAATAAGCGAAGTTCCTACAGGAAAATAACCAACCTGGGGGAAGTTTCACATGGTTCAGGTGGCTAGCAGTTGAAACAGTAAAGTTGCATATCATCTGAGCCATCAATACAAACACTTGTAGATCTAGTGCATGAGCGTTGCTCAAAATAGGTTATATTTCCATCCTTATTTAACTGTAATTGTTGGCACTTTTCAATGTAGGATGGATCACAAGTCATTTGATAACAGAAATCCGCGGGAGCAATGTCATGGGTCATGATACGGGCATGTTCCTCCATTTGTGGTATCAGTACAGAACTTACAATATTTGTACATAGAAAAAGAATTCCTGACATCCGAAGACTCAAAGAATCATTATGCAATACTCTGAATAACTCTTTCAAAATCGGGATAGGCGTTGAAATAGGCACAAGCCATGTTGAGATTAGATTTGCGTAACTATGCACATCTGTCAAACAGAATTGTGAGATGTTCATGACATGTCGGGCCAAATGGACCCATACATTTTCGGTTGCCTGACCGGGGCTGAGTAGCCATGATGTGAAAAGGATGTTGAACTTCCAGAGGGGGTAAAAGCAGGGCACTATGTTTCTGTCCCCATTGTTTCCTCAGTGTGACACAATAAGTTGCAACAGACGCATACTCCAGTGCAAAACTGGTAGCAGGTGTATCAGTTTTCATCCATATTCCTGCTTCCAGTTGGAGAATAGAGACATCTGCCACATCCCGACATGTTCCCGGACCCTCCTGAAGACACTCCACTGTTCCTCACACAGGCACTCATCATACTCAGGATCTAAAATGTCAGAATTCAAATACAAGATATTAGTGAAGTACATCACTAGCGCAAATAACATTTGTCAGCAGGCACATGAGTCCATTTTCTCTTCCCTCGTTCCATCATAGAACCTCTTGGTCTTCCCCAGCTGAAATTACATCTGCTGGAACCTATACTTTGGCACCTGGGATCATTGCATCTGATGAGCCAAGACCTTGTGCCCACGAAGAGTGAATAATGTGGGTGGCTCGCCTTTCTTCACCATAGATAATTTTACAGGTACTAATATCAATTGGGCCACCTGATCCCCTGTATGTATTGGCAGCATATTCTCAGCACTGTTGTTGAGGATTACCTTAATCATCCATTGGTAATCTGCAACCACAATCCCTGCCAACACTTGAATGCCTTTTAGGGCTAATCCAGATCTCGGGGCAATTAATCCCATATGTGCAGACGGAATTTGTACTCCAATCCCTGTATCAATAACAAAATTCCCCTTGGTTGAAGCCCAATTTCTTCCCTTGCATGCAAGCCCACCCTAGCAGACTCAGGAGTGGCATGATCAGGAGCTAATGCTTCCATAGCTTTATTTGGTTTGATTTGTAAGGTTGGCATTAAAGGAATAGTGCGCTCACATATATTATTGTCCCAAAAGATGGGCAATAATGAAAACCATGCATTAAACATAATTTTAATGAAAGTTCCTATGTAAACTTTTGAGCAAACGAGGCTCAAAGCGTTTAAATGGGAGCATCCATTTTGCCGTTTCAGGCAGCCTCCTCAGCTCATGTTAACCTCTGCCCTGGTGGCACTAAACAAGCAGCAAAAGCCCCCTACTGAGAGATGTTGCTTACTACAGCCAGAGCAGCCAGAGCAGAGCTGTAGATGAGCTTGGGCGGCTGCCTTCACTTTCATTTTATGTTTTCGGTGCTCCCAAGCACAGGGAAGCACAGAAAACGGAAAATGAAAGGCAAAAAGCAAAGGCACAGCAATTATAAAACAATGTTGTATTTATAATTGCTGCGCCCTTGCTTTTTGTCTTTCATTTTGCCTTCATTTAAAAAACCGCCCTAGCGAGGACAACCAGAATTTACAGATCGGAAATCAGAAAAAGCAAGAAATCATTATATGGGAAGCGAATCCAAAATGCTTGCAACCCAAGTAAGGAACTACATAAAATCATAGCAGAATTCAAATACCCCTCATGCTCTCGCCGGTCCATTCCAAGCTCCCAATCTTTAACACCCTCTCGATCCACTTTTACAATGCGGCCAACGAAAGACACAAAGCCATCATCGCCAAACTAAAAATCCTACCGCCACCGCCCACTGGCCGGCAGCCCCTCACCCAAACCCCCCCACAATCATCACAATCTTCTTTTGACTCTCTCTCCCATCGCACATCAAGAATTCCTCTCACTGGTAGCAGTCATCCGCCCATCAGGCTCCCCGGAAGACCTGTGCCCACTCTCAATGCAAAAAAAAAAAAAAATACTAACCTCCACCTGTGCAGGTAACGTCGCACGCACAATCCTTCATCACTCACTCACATCAGGATCCTTCCTGAAAGCCCTAAAAACGATCCTACATCAAACCCATTCTCAAAAAACTACTCTTGACCCACTTCTTCCCCAAAACTACCGACCTATCACCAATACGTGTTTCATCACAAAACTGATTGACCACGTGGCCTACAAACAGCTTGGCCATTTTGCCAAAGCCAACAACCTCCTAGATCCAGCGCAATTAGGTTTCAGAACACTAAGGGGAACAGAATCCTCCCTAGTCTCCATCTGGGACGACATAAAAGCAATAGCCGACGCAAACGGTTGCGCGGTTCTCATCCTGTTAGATCTTCCGCTGCCTTCGATACCATTGATCACTCGATTCTATCAGTCAGACTACAAACACTAGGAATCAAAAGTACAGCCCTTTCGTGGATCTCCTCCTTTATCTCTTACCGGTCTCAAATCATGCACCTCGACCAGTTCCCATCCATATTACGTCCAGTTTGTAAAGGTGTCCCCCAAGGAGTGTCCATGTCACTGCTAATCTTCAACTTCTACATACAACCCATTCCCGCAATCATCCGCTCATACAACCTTACCTGCTACAACTACCCAGATCATCCTCAAAGTCCCAAACTCTGAAGGCTCTGGCAGCCTGAATCTGTCATCGTGCCTCTCTGACATTGATCACTGGATGACGACCAACCACCTCATCCTCAACCCTGTGAAAACTGAAATCCTAGTCTGCGGGAAAACTTCACTCAACCCCCAACCAATCATGCGGCCCAAATCACTAGGACAAGCACCGGCATCCTCTAACATGGTTAAAAACCTTGGATGCGAATTTGACTCAGATTTATCCCTCACCCAACACACCACCAGTGTATCCAAAACCGGTTTCTTCCACCTACCTATACTCAGGCGGATTTACCCCTACCTCACCTATCCCCATTGTTTCTCGGCCATCAACTTCATCATTCTTTCCCACCTAGACTATGCAAACTACCTCTACCTAGGAGCCTTAGCATCCCAACTAAGGAAACTCTAAAGAATCCAAAATGCAGCAGCACACCTGCTCATTAACCTGCCTGCCAGAGAACACATAAGCCCTACCCGGAGAGTCCTCCACTGGCTCCCTATTGCTCGACGCATCACCTTTAAAGCCATATATATCACCCATCGCGCAGTCCACAACAAGCCCTGAATTCCTCAGAGACAATATTGTCCCCTACCAACCTTCCAGGAACCTCAGATCTCGCACTGCATTCCGCCTAGTGATCCCACCCCAAAGCTCCATAAGACTTGGCGGTTCCTCCTTCTCCGTCCAAACGCAATCATCTGGATTTCCCTTCCCTTACACATTTGCAACATGGAAAACCACCTGAAATTCAGGAAGGCCCCTAAAACCTGGCTCTTCCCAATACTCTCCTAATCCACTGCTCCCCGTGAATACACCACTAATAAACTCCCCTGCATCAATCACAACTCAGGGTCGGCAACTCTCGCAGTGGTTTCACCTGACACACCACCACATATTGCTCAGCAAGACTCCCAGCCTACTTGTACTCCAGGTAAGCCAGCAGCTTTCATTGTGGCACACCTGAACCACCATCAACCCACCCATAACAACACTCCCACCCAACAAGCACTCCAGGTAAGCCAGCAGCTTCCTCTATGGCACACTCGCAACACTCACAACATTCTCACTGTGCCTCCGCCCGCCAACCCACATGAGAGACGACTAACAATGAGATAAGTAGGCCAGGGTAGCACACGCCCATCACTAAGTAATTCACTGCCACCGTTAACCTGCATCGCTCATTCAGGGAAGCTCTCAACACTAACAATCTCCCACTACAAAGGTATTCCCAAATCTAGGTACAACAAACCATCATTGTCTGTTACACTACGGAAACCTACTGTACTATTGGCTGAAACCTACGGCACTGTGAAGCCTAGCCCTCCACCCACCATGCAGGGTTCTGAAATGTAGGTGTAGCCTACTCCTGTGTCTATTATAGGAGACCTACTGCATTTTGAGACCTAGGCCTCTTGCACATTAGGTGTAGCCTCCATCGTTGTTTACTGTATGATTAAACATACTGCATTGTGATACCCAGGCCTTTCTCACAGTATACAGGATTCTCAAATTTAGGTGTAGCCTCCATCTTGGTTTAATATATGCGAATACATGCTACAGTATGAAAGCTAGTCCCATTGGTATAGGACTCTTAATTCTAGACCTGGACAAATATTGCCCCAGCCGAGCAATCTCACTGCCTACGGTATGTATATCTCACACCACTAGTGTGAACACAGGCCGCAGGCATGGCTAAGCATCCATGCACAATAGAATACGGCTATAGCCAAGCACATCCGGTCTAGTTTCACACATATCCTTCCATACTGAAACACCCGACGTACCTCAACACCTCTGCCACTAGCATACAGCGAACAACACCCGAAAGGAATCTGGTATAGCTGACCTCACATAGACTCTCTCACCAATAACAATCTATCTCTAACCCTCAACAGCACCCCTCCATGTGTCTGATCTCTCTTGGGCTGCTTAGTTGAGCCTTGCCAGCCACCAAAGTCTTAGAATGGCAACATGCACACATGCATCTCCTAAACTAAACTCCCTAGAATTTCCAACTGCATCGACTACGGTCACTAAGGGTGTTCCAACCAAGGAAAAAGCACATTGAGGGCACACACGTGGGGAAAGAGCGCTATATAAATAACCAAATACAATACAATTTCCATTTAATGATGCTAGCTTCTTGTGCATGTCCAATTCGATGCGTCTTGGGGGTGCTTCGTACCCATTGCATAATTGATATCTCGGGCTGGTTCAGAACATCATGACCCACCGTTATTTGTTTGGTATCTATCAGTGCCCAGTAACATGCTAGTAGCTGTTTTTCAAAGGGAGTATATCTGTCATCAACATCGGGCAACTTTCTACTCCAGAATCCTAAGGGTACCCGTTTTCTGTCTTGTTTTTGCCATAAGCTCCAATTGGCATAGGCATTTAGATACACAGATACATTTAACTCCACCTCTCCATCCCTCAATGGCCATAAATCAAGCACTTTCTGAATGGTGTCTTTGGTCAATTGGAATGTCTTTTCCTGCTCCACACCCCATTCAAAGTTGAACATTTTTTGTGTCACCTTGTAAAGGGGCACCAAAATCTGTCCATAATGTGGTATGTGCTGTCTCCAAAACCCAAAAAGCCCAATAATCTGCTGCACTTGTTTCTTAGCCCTCAAAGTTAAAAACTCAAGGATCTTTTGTTTGGCTTTCGGCACCATCTCACAGTGCCCATTATGCCATTGTATTCCTAGAAAAATCACTGTCTCTGCTGGACCCTGGGTTGTCCCATCATTAATCTCCCATCCCTCCTTATGCAATCCTTCCCTTATGAGATCTAAATGCACTTGCAAACTCTTCTCATCTTTACCTTGAATCAATATGTCATCAATGTAGTGCACATTTTGCACATACAGTTTGCATGGAATTTTATGTAAGTGTTCTGCCACCAGCCGGTGACATATTGTTGGACTATCCACGTAGCCCATTGGTAAACGGAACATATACCGCCTCCCATTCCAAGAAAATGCAAACTGCTCTTGACATTCATCAGCAATCGGTACGGTGAAAAAGGCGTTAGCCAAACCCAACACCGCATACCAAATCCTCTCGAATTTTTTTACATTTTCTATCAAAGTTACAGCATCTGGCACTGCCACGATTAGCGGAGGAGTATGTTTATTCAAATCGCAATAATCAACTGTCATTCTGTAGCTACCTTCTGTTATTTTGACGGGCCAGGTCAGATAGTTCAAAGCCGTGGTAACCGAACACAACACACCGGCTTCAAGATGCCCTTTGATGGTTTCTGAAATCTCCTTCTGCTCCACGGGAATTCAATATTGTTTGATGGACACTCTTTTAGTGGCAATTGGAACCTGCACTGAGGGCATCTTCAATTGTCTGACAATCATGGGTGTACATGTGAAAGCACTCACCCCAAACTGGTAAAGTTTACTCTCTAATCTGAGGGTTAACCCTTCTAAACTATCAAATCCCCTTCCAGAATATATTATTGGAACAATTCCCGATATGCGTCTTTTTAAGTTACGAATTTTCATGTCAATTTTAGTTTGTACTGCAGAGGTCTCTATGCCTCCTAATCCAGTAATCATAAAATGTCTTCCCTTAAATATGCAAGGATTTCGATGTATCAATGAGGCCTCTGCCCCAATATCAATTAAGGCTCAAACCTCCTGTGTATTTCCTAAATATCAAAATAATTTCACTTTTACATGAGGCCGTCTGTCTACCTTAACATGGGCTGTTACTGGAGCATGACCCTCATTCTATTTGTATTTAGAGTGCGTGTATTTAGATTCCCTTTCCACCATTGAACTCACCATCTTCCTTAAATCTACATAGGTTGGTTGGGAAGGCACAGACCCGTCAGAAGACTAATCGTCTCCCCCCTCTGGAGATGGTCCAAAAGGGATCCTCCTCACTTTTCGGCTTATGTACTTCTTGCTGTTTCACTTGTTTATATCGCTCCTTCCCATCCAGTCCCCATTTTTCATACAGTTATTACATTTCCCGCATTTCAATCCCATCAATATCTTCCTGTGGCACATCCTCCTTCAGTAAAGCCAGAAACCTATCTTTTCTGGATACACGAGAATCTCGGCTGTCAAACCTCTTCCCCGGAGTGCGTCTCTCACTGCACCCCTCCCTTTCCCTCTCTCTAGGTCATTCCTCTGGTCGTTCCCATTCTCCTAGATCAGCCAATTGTGTAATGGCATCCACCACTTCATTGGTTATTTTAGCAGTCATTCCCACCAATAGGGTCATCATGATGTTTTTATATGACGGAGGGGCAATTCGAATAAGGGTATTTCTAGCAGAAGCATATGCTCGAGTGTCAACATTAATGGTTTCTTTTGTAGCATGTTCCCTAATTCTTTGAATAGCCTCAATGTTTGTCCTCTGTTGGCCAATCTGACGTAATCAGGTACTTGTGGTTACACCCCTGGGCTGCTAACTGTAAGAGAGACATTTTCCCATCGACCCCGTTAGCATCACGAGGAGGGCCTGCACGTAGGGCCTCCTGTATTTGGACCTCCTGCGTCAAGGGAAAAAATCTAGTAGAATCTGTTGCATCTACCAGGAGACCTGCCACCCCTCCATCCAATAATCTAACCATCCAGGCCAGTAAAGATTTGCCAGCCCTCTGTTTCAATCGGTTAAATATTTCCCCAATCTCTGGTTGTGAATAATCCTCAAGGGCGGTCATATCTACTACACCACCTCCCGGATTCATTGGATGCAGCCCATCCTTCTGTGAACCAAAGGTTTAACAGTCACCTCTTTACGAGCAGGTTCCTGCTTGGGTACAACCTCTGGTTCGGAACCACTGTCAATAGCAGTGCTATCGAATACATCTCCAGCCCATTCATCGGTGTCTCAATCCATACCTGCGGAAGCAATCACAGTTGCCACCTTACAAGAATGTACCCTTCCTTGCCTTTTCCGATATTTATAGCGAGCAACCCTCACCCAGCTCATTCAGCTACTTCCTGATATTTGTCTGACTTGTCATGATACAGTTTTATTTGAAGCTGCTGCATTTATGCAATTTGTTTTTCAGCAGCCAGTTCCTTCTCCAATTTTACAACACTTACCTGTAATTCTACATTCCGTTGATGCATTTTTCAAAAAGCATGCAATAGAATCCAAACCCTTGTTCCTAGAGCCAAACACTCTTTCCCCTTCTCCACAGACTCCAGATTCAGGCATTTCGCCATTTGTCCGGACATGCTTCTCCTATACTTGTGTCCCAGGTCTCACTCAACCCCACACCACATGCCCAAGTTTGTGCAATTTTATCATATGGGTTCTTAGTCCACCCTGGGATAGTTACCTCAGGACAGTGTCCGCCAGCGGAGCTTCCTTTTTTCCTAAATAGGCAATTCATTTAATCAAATGGGTGTTTCACCTCCCTATCGTAAATTCCTCAACATATACACACCTATATACTTGTTTTTTCTTTCTTTCTACACCAAGGGAAGAAAGGAAGAAAAAAAGAAAAATAAATCATCTTTTATTGTAATTATTTCTTGCCGTCCAGAGTCCAAAACTTTAAATTCAATTTATTAGCAGGATTCATTGTCAACAATATCAGCACAAAGTCCCTGCACACAACACCAACATGTTTTGCTTTTGCTTGATCACCTTAGGAGAATCTTAGACTTACGTTTCCCCGACCCTAACAAAACAAGTTATTGGCCTCAGACAGGAAAGAAATCACACTTAGACTAATAGTTATAGTAAAGATGAAAATGGCTCGTTATAGGCCCTTTATTCACTTATGTATATATAAACTCAGCATACATAAACATATTATCAGTTATACAAAAACATATAAAAAACAAAAGGTCATCACCGTTAGCAAGGTAGCCGAAGACACCTACATCTTGGCCACTACGACACTGCTTAGTCCCAGAGCAGGTAGGCAAAGACATCACTCGTACTAATGGGGTCTGGAGCCCTGGACGTAGGACATGGGGAGGACGGACAAATCCCCCCCACGAATTTGAGTGGGGGGATACAATGGCATTTATCCCCCCCAGTTTGTGTGTCGGAGTCTCTGGTCCTGGAGTCTGCTGCTCTGCAGCATTGTGCACCGATGCGTGCAAACTTCAGACTCTGAAGTGACCCTGAAGTTTGCACGCAGCAGGCGCAGGCGGGCCAGGTGGATTCTATCCTTCCATTCTTGTTACAACAACAGGTGGTGGAGGGAGAGGGGAACACAGGTCAGGACCACGAGCAAGAGTTGTTGACAACAACTCTTGCTCGAGCGTGCCCCTCCTTTTCCTCCTCCCCTACCCCGCGCATTTAGTGTCACGTGCCGCAGCAGGCCAGCCGGGCCCGCCGGGAATACGGCATGTGCTGCCAGCCCTGAGTGCACAGTGCACTGCTGCGCAGCCTCCTCTCACCTTCCCAGAAGAAGCCACTAGCAGGCAGCGACATGTGCTGCTAGGCTTCTCAGAGTGTGTGTGAGCAGAGTGAGAGACTACTACTAGACTGCTCCAGTCCTACCTCCTGCTGCCTGCAATGCCCTCACTCATCACGCACACCGCGGCAGACTCACTGGACAACCAGCACCTCCTGCGAATCCTGAGACTCGACGTCGACAACAAGACCTCAGTTGCTCTAAGTCAGCTGCTAACTATAAGGTAAGTGAAAAGTAAGTGGCCCCTGGCTGGCCCTGAGTGCAGGCCGGGCCACAGCGCATCAGGGTGGAATGGGGGAGGTGGGTGGGAGCCAAGTAATGCGGTGTGCCTAGGAAAGAGTGGAGCTGGGCCTGGAGCCAGCGAGACCGGGCGAGTGTGCGTAGTTTAAGCAGGCCAGGGTGTGTCTGTGACTGGGTGCTGTATAATTAAAAAGAGGTGAGTGATGGGCTAGTGTTTGCTGTAGACGGACCTTAATTAGGGCAAGGGTGCCAGACAGCGGCTGCTCTGTAGCACCAACAGCATGTATTCAAGTCATTCAGCTGCCAACTAACAAGTATTGTGGGGCGCAGTGGTATATATGCTGTGAAAAGTAAAACTAAAGCTGCTGGTCTAAGCAGTCTGCTGATCTAATGGTGGCATTGAGGGCACTTGATCTGTATTACGGAGGCTGAAGTGGACCCGCAGTTCTGAATTCTTGTCACTGAGGGCGCATAATCTTTCAAAGATGATTAATGCTGCATGATGGTGGAGCAAGTTTGCAAGTTGTGAAGGGAACATTCACTAGGAGTCTTTGTCCGATGTCGTGAGTTTTTAGATTACCTTTCTTCCGTGGAAGAGAATGCTATGTACTATTTGTTCAGACGAAATTATGCAAGATGTAATTAATGACTGTTCATGCCAGTTATGATGCAAACGGAAAATATTTTGACGGGCTTTCCTCACTATCAATTAGCAGGTTCTGAGTAGTCTTCTAGCATGGCCAGGGTTCTTAAAGTGGTTGTCTTGTTCATAGACCATTTAATAAGTAGGTGTGATCTGCTTCTTAAAACTAGCCAGGTTTTATTGCGTTGGTTTTCACCTTTAGATGAAAAGCTCAATTGGTAATGCCACAGCTATGTTTGAAATATACAGAGACTTTCATACATGTGAAGATGCAAACGATCCCGCATCTACTTCCACATAACAAGCAATGCATGCTGGGACATCTCTAAGCGCAGTTCGAGGAAACCGTTTCAGTTCACATAGTATCCAAGCTTGATGTTGGTGACATTCCAGGAGGAGCAATGTGCATGCCTGACCCTAAATAACTGTTGGATTGGAGATACGTGTGCTACTGTCTGTCTTCTTCTTGCTGAAAGATTTTATCCATCAGCAGTGATTTTTGGATACCGTGGCTTGAGCCTCATTACTCCAACATCTCTGGTTGAGTATGTAGTCATGGGTTAGGATTCTTCGCGGTCTGTGTGGACTTGTCACAGTAGGGCTGGTTTCACAGGGTCTTCGATGTGAGACGCGTGACTATCAGAGTGTGCCATATACGAGAGTCAAGTTGGAGTGCTTGTTCTATCAGAGAAGTCCTACATTTTGGTAAAATGCCTGATCAGGGTGTAGAAGCCCTTTAATGTTATGGTGTGCCATACATGGTTGTGGATGGTACGTTTTCACATGTACCTTTTTGGGTGATGTGTTCTCCTTTTTCCTCCCTGCCCTCTCTTGTGTGATTGTTTTCTACATTTCTGTAAAGAGGTGTGATGTTCTCCTTGGTTGCTGTCTGGCATTTCTGTTGTCCTTTTGGCATTGATGCGTTTTTGTGAAGTGAGAGGTTGCATCGCACTTGCATACGCCATGCCTCTACGAAGAAGGAATGCATGCGATAAAGGCGCTCGTAGTGCAACATAGCGTGTTGATTGAAGCCATGTGTCAGTTGGTGCCTGCGTATGGTGGTGGGTTTTCACAGATGTGTCAGTTGGTGCCTGCCACAGATATCCTGTGACCAAAAAGTAACCGAGCAACTTTACATCTGCACGATGCTCTTTTACACTACAAACGCCCGCATGATGGTGTGCTTTAGAAATGAAAATGGGATAGTATCTGCATTCTGCATGCTTTCCAAAAGAGACATATCTGACCTGTCCTCTTTTCAGCATGTTACATGCTGCAGCTGTCTCTGTGGAAAATAGCAGAGCGCTTCAGAAATGGAGACTGTCTCTCCCTCTGCACAGGGTTCTGATGTTGAAAATCAAGGTTTCCAGAATGGCATTGGTAAACTGCACCTTTTCTTCTTAGACTGTCCCTTACACTGCTAAGAGGAATGCTTTTTAAATGGTGAGTGATATGGCATTTTTGCTCCACATGCTTTGTTTACCCTTTGCAATTGGCTGCAAACCCTGGTACCAAATGTAGTTGAGGGCAAAAGAAAGATATCTTTTTTTTCCCAGCCATAATGATGCGCTTTATGCTTCACTAGAGCAAGGTTGGTGGACTTATGCTGTGTTTTACGTGGAAGTAGTGTCGTGTTCAGATAGTGTGTAACGGGAAGGTAGAGCAAGCTGGTACTCAATTTCCATGTGTGATCGGTTTGGTGAGTCAATGTAATTTGTTATTCAGGTATATAATACAGCAGTTGCCTCTGTAGTATATAACTGAATACTGTGCTTCCACGTGTCTGAAGTGTGTAGTATGTTTTCTGTGGCCTGGTTCTCCAGTCTGCAGATTAGTGGAATAGAGAATGGGAGGAGAGTATGGATGGAGAGGCAACTGATTTTTGATAAGCCTGAGATGTGCAGTGTTAGGCAAGTGTCCGGTGTTGGAAAGTAGCAATGTCCATGTTCCAAGTCCATGCTCCAAAACATCATAAATAAATATGTTGTGCTGTGCGCATCTAACATTGTGCTTCATATGTCCTTGGTTCAAAAAGGAACTTTGAAGACCTGAAGCAGTGAAGTGCATGTGCCAGAGCTGATTCTCTATTACTTGCAGCAGCCGAACCTCACACAGGAAAGCAGACAACGTACACAGCATAATAAATGAGTCAAGTTGATTAACAGAATGGCATATATGTTGCAATCCTCTTTTGTCCGATCCTGTGTGTACTGATGTTTTTGGTTGGAAGTATTAGTGTTTTTATTTCCCCCGCTGCCCACACCACCTTCTCATGGGAACTGTTTGTGCTTGCTTTATTCAAACCTTACCATCAAACTTTGCACTCAAGTGCCTGTCAGTGTTTTTTAAAGCAGCTGGAAATCCGCTACTGGTGTAATAAAAATGATATACCCGGGTCTACCCTCAGCCACTCGATTTATAAGCACTATGCATGTCCTTCACTGCATTCACCAAGCCGTGCTATTAAATGTCCATAATGCCCAGGTACTCTCACCACCTTGCAGTTGCTAGAATCCAGTTAAAACCACCATGACAGTGCCTGGCAAATGCCTTTCCTATACCTACACAAAAGCCCTAACTGTTGGCATTGCCAATGCCCAATTAAGAATTCCTTTAATCTGTGTGCCCTGTTGCCCTTCCCTCCCAACATGGGAATAAGATGAAATGGGTTGGGGATGAAAGTTGCCCGGGCACCTTGCTTTGTTCGAGAAACTATGTTTATAGAGGCAAGTAATTTATTTTTCTAGTGATGTAATTCCCCATGATTTAATTTCCTGTGGTCACCCTACACACATTACATTGGTCCCACTCCCACACATGATTTGCTGAACTTAGCTCCACAAGTCCTTAGAATGGTCCTGCGTGGAGAGCGAGACAGACAGACAGAGACAGACGGACAGACGGACGGACACACACACACACACACACTTACTTTATGGCCCTAAAAGAAATCGATCAACCCCTCACTGTTTATTGGCGAGTGGATGTTTTTATTGCATTTCTATATCAACTTTCACTGTGAGAAAGTCACATGAATGGGAATCTTAAATTGGTACACTACTGTACACAACAAATACTTTTTTATAAATGGTAACATTGCATTGCCAATTCCATGTCTGGCCGAATTGCTATAGCTGTATAGTCTCCTTTTTTTCTCTTTCCGAATGTAGTCTTTTTCTTTTTCAGAATTGACATTCGTAAATTCTTTGTTACAAAACAGTCCAGTGAAGCAGAGAACATGCCCGTTTTGCAGTCAACAGACCAACAGGTAGGATCAGAAGTTGAATGTACTGATGAGGTTCCAATTGAATGCACTGCAATGACTTCACATGACGGTATCCCAGCCACGCCCACAAAATGAATATAACGAAAGGATCTGTGGAGCAGAACATATCCATGGGGCAACAACTGGCAATGCGGAAGATGACCAGGACAACTGTGAAATCTTTGTTGAACACAAATCAACCAGGCTTTCAGATAGCGATGATGAGGGAGCTCTTCTAAGTGCAATGGTTCCAAATCACCCATCTGTGAAATGTACACCAGTTCAAACCATTGTAGTGCAGTCCCAAAATCAGAAGAAGCGCATATTGCATTTTCAGGAAAGCTGGTTCAAAGACTTTCCATTGTTGCACTACAGTACCAAACTGGAAGGAGTCATTTGCTTCCCCTGTGCAAAGTCTGCTGCATAGAAACTGGTTGATCTCTCAAAGAACGCTGAGCCAGCGTTTGTTACTATTGGTTTAAACAATAGGAAAAAGGCTATAGAAAACAACAAGCATCAAAATAGTTCTGCTCATGCATACTTGGCAAAGCAATTGGCACACCATAAATGAAGTAAACCAATTGATTCACAACTTTGGCAACAAGTAAAAAAACAACAAGATTCTTGGTTGTGCCTTAACAAGATAATTTGCACGATTGCTCTTCTGGCAAAACAAGGTCTTGCCCTGCGAGGGCATAATGACAAAGATGGGAATTTTAGCCAAGTTCTCGATGCACGAGCAAATGAGGTGCCTTGTCTGAAACAATGGATCACATCAAGCAAAGCTGAATACTTGAATCCAGACATCCAAAACGAAGTTCTGCAGTTATTGTCTCATGCAAATTTGCATATTATCCGTAATAGTATTGGAGACAATCCCTTTGCTGTTATAGTTGATTGCAAACAAGATATATCTGGTCAAGAATAAGAATGTTTTTGTATAGGATATGTTGGCCAAGATCTTTGGCCACAAAGATTTTATTGGACTGTACCAAGCAGATGATACCAGTGGAGCATCAATTGCTAACATTGTAAAGGATGTTTTATGTTGTCAGGGTCGGTCTTTGTCAATGCTTAGAGCACAAACTTATGATGGTGCAGCAAATATGGCAGGGAAGTACCATGGTGCACAAGTAATAATACGGCAACAACAACCACTTGAATTGTATGTCCACTGTCATTCAGGCTGCAGCACAATAGTGTCCCGTAATGGAAGATGCAATGCTCTATGTTCAACAGCTTGGTAATCTGTATGGGCAATCTATGACATGGTGCACAAAATTTGCAGATATTGTCCAGCAATCAACAAAAGGTCCAGCCAAGGTTGCCAAAATCAAGCCAGTTTGTCCCACGCACTGGACAGTTCGAGTAAAAGCTGTACAAAAAGTAATGGATAATTATGAGGCTATTCTGGAAACATTAAAAGAAATGGCAGCTTCCAAGAATAGTGGTGATGTGCGCGCTCGTGCCTGTGGCCTATTAAAACAATTTCAAGAGGGAATAACTTTCTTAGGCCTGCAGATTGTTGTCCAAGTCATGCAGTTCCTTGAGTGCTTGAATATTGCCATGAAAGGAAACCAACAAACAGTATCCGGATTACTTGCAGCTGTGAATAACACACACAGTGTCATCCTAAAGCTTTGCAACAAACAATCTTTTGACAGTCTACTGATGTACAATAACTATATGGTGACAAAATATGAACTGAAGGAGATAAAACTGCCCAGGCGACGCCACATTCCAAAACGTATTGATGAAGGATTAGCTGAAAATGTTCATCCAAGAACCATAAAGGACTACTACAGACCACAGTATTTTGAATTTTTAGATACCGTTTCTGTTCAAGCAGCGTTTTGACCAGGAAGGCATCCAAATATATGAACACATTGAACAGCTGCTTCTAACTGGCAAAAGCGATGAAAATATTGTTAAGAAATCCAGAAATTGAATATCTCTCTGCACAATTAACATTATCAAGCGTCTACAAATATTCTTCCATCTCAGAATTGGTAGAGATCTTTCGACGGATGCCTCCTACAGAAAGAGCTTTTTTTGCACAGGTTGAGAAGCTACTGCGGATCCTTCTTACTGTTCCAGTATCTTCCTTTTGAGCCTGAGAGGAGCATTAGTGCTTTGCAACGACTGAAAACATGGGTGCGCACAACTATGACTCAGAAATGACTCAATCATGTTTGTGTGTGCAATATACACAAAGATATAATGGATCTGGTGGACATACAAACAATATCAAAACAATTTATCATGCGTACCCAACACCGGAAAAAAATATTTGGTATTTTGGACAAATGCTCATGTTCATCACTCACTACAAAATAATTGACAGATCATTTTACTCTGTGGTTTGTGTCTGCAGCAAAGTCCCCATTAAGAGGGTTGCACAGTTTGTGAGATTTGTGGACAAGCCAGGAATGGTTGGTGGACACCCAATCTTTTTGGGACGAGCTATGCGCAGGCCATGAAAGCCTTTTGACCTAGGAAGTAGTAACAGTTTTACGTGAACTGAGCCTTCTGAAGTGAGACGCCAAATAAAAGGATTTTGTACTCTGAACTGCTTTTTCTTAATTTTCTTCCGTTTTCTTTTCTTCTTTTCTCTTGTTTTATACAGTTTCTCTCTCGGGCGCAGGAGTCCCCCCGGCCCCCTGCTAGAGGCAAGGTCAGCCCTGGGTCCCTATTCTAGATGACCCCAGGCCCTTGCTTGGTTGCACGGCATTCCACCGCTTATTGCAGATTTATAATCACCATTGAAGAGATCAGCATCTGCACCCTCCGTTTTTCCTCATATCAGAATTGATTGCCCGCTTTGAATTCACAAGAGTGCTTTTTGCCACTGGTACAACACATGGCATACCCCCTTCAAAGATGGCCGACATGTTTGTTTCCTTTGTCCTCTCGGACCATCAGGCCTCCCTGTAACGTGATTGGCTGTGCCTTCAAAGCCAAACCCATCTCGCCGGCAGGCGAGCGTCGGCCCTCGGAAGAAGGCCGAGGAAAAAGGCTGCTGACCGAGCATGCCGTGCTGCGGGCTGCTCTAGGTCCTCAAGCTCTGCCTACCTGCGCTGTATCCGCACCCATCCATCATCTGTAGAATCACTCACCTCCATCAACCTTTTTCACGGTGAAACTCTTGAACTGATCATTGCCCATTTCCATATCATATGTGCCCACATTGCGACCGACAGTACGTTTTAACACTTAAGTCTACTATTCACTGTCCTACTCAAATTTAACCTGGTGCTCGTTCCACTCGTTGGTCTCTGCTCTACTTGTATAATACTCATTGTCTACCAATACACATATGTTGAAGGAGCTGATTGAGCGCAGCTAGCGCTCTGCATGGTCAGTCTGTCCCCACTAACGTCGCCGCAGTAAAAATGTCTAACTCTCCCTTGATCAATGAACGCTCCCTAATGCATGTAACCTCACGTGCTTGCGCGCCCTAGCCACTGTAACGCATGTCTGTACCAGCACTGTAAGGGCAAAAGTTAAACGTACTGTATAACAAAACTGTGTCCCATTGCTAATAATTTCTCAGATCTAGCCTAAGCATACTTAGCATCTGATTTGCTTATACCCTTGTTTGATGCACTCTGGTATACTAAACCCGCTAGTCATACGTGCATATGCACGTAATAGCCACCCTATTGCCATAGCGAAGTAGAATGTCTGGCTCAACATACTGTACTGTTACTGATACCACTGCAATGCCCTGATTACTACCAAGGATTGTTTAACCCTCTACCTTGACCACTTTAACTCCCACACTGCATATCGCTGTTAGTGTTGTGAACACCTCTACTATAGAGGGAACCTAATCCCAATGCACGTGGTGAATGAATGACTATCCTATTGCATTGTACCAGGCTACTGTTATTACTACAATGCTGCGCTAGAAACCCTGCGCTCCATAAGCTATCAGTGATGACCTAGACATTACTGCTACCAAATCACTTCTTGCATTGCGCTAGGCGACTGTTACTACCATAATGCTAGAAACTTCGAATTTTATAACCTATTAGTGACTACCTAGACATTACTGGCCCCCACCTGACAGACAGTTATCCCTAGGATAGAATGATCTCCACCCACCTCTTCCTGTTGACTCGCTGGTCCACAATGATAACAGCAAACTACCTACCGCCATCTATGCCCACCATAACATTGAACCCTGATGAGCGCCGACCGACTATGACCCTGACACTAACGTACAGTCTATAAAGTTACCTATCTCCCACCACGCACTAACAAAAATCCTATGCGACACCCTAAGCAGAAATGCTAGATTACCTAAAATCTATGATCCCCCAGCCAGACTAGCCACCAAACCTAGTAATAGAAGAAACTTCCAACTTAATGCCCCTAAACTAAACACCTCCCCATCAAAAGAGATTCCCACGTTATCAGTCCCATTAACAATCACTGCAAAGCAAGCAGTAGGCCAACCAAAAAGAGAAATTGTGTCACCCATGCAACACCTAAACCTAACACCCCTCTGAAGGGTGCCCTTATTAATGCTTGGTCATTTATGCTACCGAAATTGCCGCCCGCATCCAATTAGGTGACTATGATCTCCTAGCCATAACAGAAACCTGGCTTCACCAAGCAGCAGGACCCGCTCTGATGCTTGCCTTACCCCCTAATTACAACATTCTCAGAGAAGATACAACCAATTCTCGAGGAGGTGGCCTAGCCATCTTCGCTAAAAATAATCCTGCCATAAAAATAGAAACGCCTTCAATCACAAAATCTTGTGAATCATTAACCGCTAAACGTTTAACTTCATCCTCTCAATCTATCAATATACACCTCATCTATAGGCCACCAGACCCCATTGGAACTTTTGAGGAGGACATCTCTATGATCCTCTCAAATAACCTAAAAATCTCCTCGCAAGCCATCCTTCTGGGAGACCTGAACTTAGGCTTCAATGACCACAAAGATTTGCAAGCAAATAAAATTGCCAATGCCATATCAGAACTTGGATTTATCCAAAGAGTTTCACAACCCACCCATGAAAAAGGTCGAACACTGGACTGGGTAGCCAACCACAACGGCAATGTAATGATTACTGATGTCTGCCCACAAATCTGGACTGATCATGCGCTAATATCCTTCCTCCTAAATGAAAACACTACCCAACCTAAGGAAAACATATTGCCTCCCCCCTTACCAACCAGAAAGAAAAAAAAACATAACCACAGAAACTGCTGCCACTTATCCTCCCAACTTTAAACTCCTTACCCGAATCACTAAACCCATCGGCTCTAGTGAACGAATTCAACTCAACCATGGCCATAGCCTTGGACACTATCGCCCCGTTGAAACTGAGAAAAAGTAAGCCTAGAGCTCACTTAAACACCTGGTTCACCCCTCACCTCAAATCCCTAAGGATTGAAAAACGCAAATGTGAATCCGCCTGGCGACTAACTCCATCTGAGACTAATAAAGCAGCTCTCATCAACACCTCTAAGACTTACAAAAATGAAATAAGGAGAGCAAAAAAAGAGAACTTTAATAACAGAATACTACAGGCCAAATCTGGAACCAAAGAGCTATTCATTATACTAAAGGAACTGGAAAGCCCTATCCCCGCTCCAGACAACTGTGACAAAAATAAAACATGGTGCTCTAACATCCAAAAAGCTCTAAACGACAAAACTGCCACACTCCAAACCAAAATTGAGAAAAAGAAACAAAATATTCCTCCTTCAACTAATCAAAGTGATAAACCACCTACCTCTACCAAACCAGAACATAAATTCAGCTTCACCAAAGTAACCATTCTAGAGATTGAAAAAATAATACTTTCACTCAAACCATCCAACTGCAGAGGAGACATATGCCCAGCCCAACTGATAAAATGCGGCCAGAGACCTATCCCCATTTATTTCCAAACTCATTAATGTTTCCTTTGCATCAGGCATGATACCAGACAACCTTAAACAATCAGGGGTTCTCCCCCTCCTTAAAAAGCAAAATATGGACCCCTCCATCCCGACTAACTACAGGCCAATTACTACGGTACCATTTCTGTTAAAAATACTAGACAGAGTGGCTTACATACAGATCCAAAAATACTTGGAGCCCCAACATGGCACCGAAACTGCGCTCATCGATCTCAAAACCTAGGTCGATGAGCTGAGACACCTTGGAAAAACTGCCCTACTCCTCCTACTGGATCTCTCAGCAGCATTTGACCTGGTGGATCATGATGTGCTCTGTACCCATCTGGAATCTGCAGCCCATTTATCCAAACATGCCATTGCATGGATCAAGTCGTTCTTAAGTGGCAGAACCATGAGGGTCTTCTCTACCTCGGCAGCGGCTGACCCTGTACCCATCACATGTGGCGTTCCCCAGGGATCCTGTGTCTCCCCGACTATGTATAACATTTTCACAAAGTCCCCGTTTGATGATCTGGACCTTCTGTGTGTCACCTACACAAACTATCCAGATGACACTCAGATTCTCATCCCACTTTCGGGAGATTATGAACAGGATTTGGCCTTGGTGAATAAAATATACCTCATCCAGTCATGGATGGCCCGTCATGGTCTATGCCTGAATTATGACAAACCAGAACGCATACTGGGGAATACACAAAATATCAAAAGACTGAATGATGTCCATTCTTTATTTGTCAAAGATGGCAACACTATTAAAGTAGCAAAAGAGGTAAAAACATTAGGTTTTTACCTCGACTCTTGCCTTTCTCTAGCAAAGCAGGTGAGTGCGATGGCCTCTAGCACCGCATACACCTGTAAGCTGATTAGAGCAGCTAAGCTATACTTGTCCACAACCAGCTGCCTCACCCTGTCAAGAGCACTAGTATTATCCAAATTGAACTATTGTAATGCACTATACATAGAGACTAATAAAAACACACTCCAAAAAATCCAAACCTTGCAGAATAATGTCCTCAGAGCCGCCTTAGGAATCCCAAGAAGAGAGCATATCTCAGACGTCAGAAGAAAATCTAACTGGCTCTCTACAGTTGACAAAATTAAACTTATAACAGTATCACTAACATTCAAAAGTATTAAAGATTCAGCCCCCAAATACCTAATAGAATGGCTCAAAAGAAGAACTTCTATTAGACCTACCAGAGAAGGATATACCAACCAGCTAGTTGTGCCCCCATTTAAATTGAGATCAGCCGGAGGCAACAGCTTCCCTGTCAAAGCGGCCCAGTTGTGGAACTCCCTCATCTTCTCTAAGGTCTGACCAATCCTATCCACACTTCAGACTTAACTGCATTAATTGGCTCAAAGAAAATGACCTATAATTGGCCGACATTAGGACTATTCACATCTGACCAGTCTGTTAATCTGTAACTGAACGTTCACCTAAATGTTCATCTCCTCCGCTTACTCTACCCTGCTTTCTAACTATCAATGTATACTATGTGTACACCTCTGTGTACAAATACCTGTGTATATAATCCTGTATATTAGCAGCCTCTTGCTCTTCTTGTTATCTATGTATCCTGTAACCATTTGGAGTGTGTAACTGTAATTTGTAAGCTTAAAGTATTCTTGAACTCGCGCCCGGATACCCTCGGGTCTGGCACACACTATAAATAAACACACAAACAGTGATAATATATGTGATTTAATACGTACTGCTATTTTAATTTTGTGAAAAGTCGAGTTCTTTGACTAAAACAAAATAAATAAAAAAAGCAAAGTCCCAAGGTGTCCCCTGTCCCCCCCAGATTGTATGGGTCTCCTACACCCCTGTCTGGAGCGGAGCGTCCTCCCTCACAGCGAGACTGCATCACCTTGGTGTTCCGAATTCTAACTGTTTGCCACAGAGGAATACCCTCTTCTCTTTATGGGTGGCATGTCCCCGCCCTTCACAGTTATGACTGCCCTCAGCCGAAGAGCAGATCACAAGTAGAAGGGGCAGAGAGTGGAAAAATCCAGCTAGAAGTGGAAAAACTCAGCATCCCTCTCCTCGCATTCATTCCCAGAACCCCTTATTGCACCTGCAGAGCGCTCCGACTCCCTCTCAAATTTGCCCTTCAGCGGACAATACAATAACTATTCTCCCCAGTAAGTCCACTCCGCAACAATATTTATGTAGTTATGTGGCCTTGCTCTGCTTTCGTTAATGAAATGCTTGTTTTACTTTACGAAACCCACGGAGACGCAGGCTTTTATTATGGTGATGGGAGACGAGTGTCCAAAATGGCTACGCGCCGATGCAATGTTTTAGCTCTCATTTTGCATGAGCATTACAAGTTAGGACTGGAACCTTGGGACACCGCTATGTAGAGGAGGAACCACAAGCCTCTACATGAAGTCCTGCCCCGTTCCTACCTACATGTTGAGAACCAGAAATAGTGACAAGTGCGACACCTGTAATGATGCCAATAACGCAAGCAGCCTTTGAAGCAAAGTATCCATTAAGTAAACAATTTTTCACGTATCCACGAAGAGTTGAACCTCCTGGGAAAGATCCCGGAAGAACAAGAGAAAATGAATGAAAGAGCGGACTGGTGACGAGAAGAGATGACAGTGGAGAACGTAAAGAAAACCTATGAAACCTGATGACGAAGTAAAGGAATCGAGTAACATGTTCTGTGCAAAATGAAGATTACACGTGTGAAGAGCAGGGAAGAAAAGCATGCCATTTTACAATTGTACAGAGCCAGTAATGCAAGTAGATTAAGAGATCATAAGAAGCTAGCTGTATGTAGTACATAGATTGTAGGCGGCATAAGAAACGCCAAGGTATATATAGGCATAAGAAGTCTGGATGTTCCATGTCGTGTTTTAGCAAACTGGGATTCCATGGACAGAAGCCTGAACATGTATCACAGTTGATAAAAGATAGCTGAGAAGCGAGAATCAATGAGTCTTGGCTTGCCCAGTGACAAGAAAGGCCAGGGCAGCCCAGAACCAGTTGTCTATTCAAAGGATACAATTAATGAAAGAGAGGAGCCAAGTTTCTGCAAAGCTGCAGTCGAAGGACAATGGGTGCCATGTTTTATTCGTTTTAATACCATCTAACATTGAACTGAAGCTCGAAACATGGCCTCTAGACATGTGACCAAGATGAGAATAGACTCAAGCAGATGACGTTGAGGCAAACAGATGCGAGTATACCCATACTGCCTAATATTCTCAGGAGTTGTGAAGAACTACAAGGCCATGTTCAAAGGTTAATTGACTGACAGAAAGTAGGAGTGATGATGGATGTCAGGCTGATTGGGTGGGAAGCTATGGTCAAGACCAGCCCACCAGCACCTGGAATGCCAGCTTGTGTGCTGCTAGCAAGTGTAATATACCAGAATGGTGCAGGCGTGCCAAGCAATTTTAGGGGACCATGTAGTAAAGAGCCTTATAGTTTGAGAGCCAATGGATCGGCGTGTAATTCTTGACTATGTAGATGACTTGCACTAGAGGAGGGCTGAGATGCCCACCTGACAGAGACTCAATCACAACTTCCATCCACATAGAAAGTATATGTTGATGTTCTGTGTTACCCTATCATAACCCCCCATAAATGTGTACACTTTGCCACGTAGTGTGACGTCAATGACGGGTTTATAGTATATAAATGTGTTTTTTTATGAAATTACTTCAAGATCTTGCTGTGTAACATCGGATGATCATTTGATTGTACTCCCTGTTTTAGATAATTGTTAAAAAAAAGTGGACACCTTGCCTACTTCTCGAGACGACCTTATTATTGACGTTTGAGTAATTTCGGCATCCCCATCCTTCCCATAAGAGCGCCACCTCGTCTTGAAGAGCCCCGCCTCCGGGTTCAGCTACAATGTCTTTTATCCCACCTTCCCATAAAAGTAGACCTTTGTAGACCAATATCTGAAGAAATAGGTCTATAATGTTGGGCCGTAACTATAGGCCCTCTCGCTGAAATCATGCCTCTAATCTTATCGCTCAATGACTCCTTTTTCCCTCACTTTAGGATAACACCAGGCCCTACTGACTCCAAAGGCGACCCATAAGCAATTACTCAGTCAGTATTGTACCAAAGAAATCCTTGAATGCCACTCATAAATCAGAGAGCTGGGTACTGACCTATTCTAACAATAAAAAAAAGTATCAGATGTTAAGGTGCAGTCCCCTTCTCCAGAACTATCAAACCAAAAGAGGAAGGACAAATAAAGATGGGCTGCAGAAGGCCCCAAGATTTGCACTCGCAACTAGCTACTGGCTCGTCATCGATTCTTGAGTAAGTAATGGTGTGCTGTGTGCGGTATCCAGTGATAATATCGCTGGAAATAACATCAAGGGTGACTCTGGCACTATCCAACACTTTCCCCAAATATTCTAAGACTGGGGTTTGTTTATATAATTGCACCAGTGCTAAAATATCTTGGGGAGGGCGTTTACTGCTTTTTAAAAAAATATTGAGACACCCTCTATGTTTTCGCTAACGGCAATATTACATATAACACTGTGTGCATGTGGAGAATTGAAGGCCTGGTGGCTCTTTATGACTGCCTAGCAGCTTGTATTTCTTTTAACCCATGGGGGGTACAATAAAGACAGCTCTCCTGCTAGTTTCACAAATTATAGTAATGGAATGCTCCGACATAATAATCTGTAAAGCAAGCCTTTGTCGCCCCTGAATGTCCCATCTATGCCCCTAGAACTGCACTAGAATAGCATAAATGTGATGCCCTTCCGGGACCTAGAACAGGAAGGTGTGAGGGAGGATGATGATTAAGGTTTAGATAGCCCCCTTGCAAATCCCTCATCCTTTTAAAAAGTGATTCTGTGAGAAAGGGGTTTTGTAACAGAACTGATCACATGTTGGTCCCAAATTTAAGTTTATCAACCGAGTTAGACAGAATGTTTGACCATAATCTGTAGAGTTCTAATCCTCATTGCCCCATCTATTTCAATGATGAATGTGACCTGCATCAGGGACATTGATTGTTTGGGAATTCTTTTGTTGGTTACACTTCTCAAATGACCAGATCCATGCATCTCTTGCTGCCACCTTTTGAGGACAAGTACTGTAAGCATGGCGATAGGATACACTTTAATATTGAGTATTTATTTATTTAAATAATTACGTGCCTCATCCCCATAGGCCTCAGAGAGCCCATGAAGAACAGACAGAAATGAGACAACAAAAGTCATTTGTCAGGCAGAGGAATCAGGCAGGAAGACGGGGAGTACCGGTTTTCACCTGGGTTGAGGTTGAACACATGTTTTAATCTGCTTCTTAAATAATGCCAGATTCCCACTCAGGCGTATTAGCCCGGGAGTGAGTTCCAATGAAGAGGAGCCTGGATGTGAAATGATGTCCCCCCAAAACCCACCAGCTTGTATCTCGGCTGGGAAAAGGTGGGGAAGGTAGGAGAGCTGAGTTGTCTCCCTTATGTTTGCATCTTCACTCGATCCTTTAGGTATGTGGGATAGGCATTGGTATGGCATTTGAATGACAATGTCAGGATCTTGTGCGTGATCCTATGTTGTACAGGCAGCCAGTGTAACGTCCTATTCACATCGGACACATGAGCGCTTTAGACATGCCATGAATAGCCCAGACTGCGCTATTCTGTACAACCTGGAGTGCTTGAATGGGATTACCCAAATTGACCTTTTACAATTGACCTTTTGCACAATTGACCTAATTATAGTGGTCCTAATTGACCTTCTACACAATTGAACTTTATATTATTTTATATATATATTGGGTTGGTTTTGGATTATAAATAATATAAGGGGATTGGGTGGAGGTTTGCTACGGGTTTTGAATTGGGTGGGGGGGGTGCAGGGGGTTTCCCCCTGCATATATGTCCTAATTGACCTTCTAAATTAGGGCAATTCTCCGAGGTCAATTGTGAAAAGGTCAATTAGTATACAACCCTTGAATGTTCGAGCGCATTCTTCCAGCTAGAAGACTGTTGCAATAGTCCACTCTGGAGTTTATTAGCGGAGAGGCCAGCAGGGCGCAGTTCTCGATAGTGAGAATGGGCGGATGTAATTAAGTAGCTTGGAGATGAGACCATAGGAGGATCGAATATAGGAAACATGTGGTCTCATGTTGAACTCGTCAACTCATCAAGAACAACCCCTAGTGTTTTAACTTTCTTACACACATTGATGATGTTACCCGCAATGCAGAAAATGGTGTTGGCTGGGGCCAGTATGTTTAGATGGATACGGAAGGCCACAATCAAGAGCTCAGTCTTGTCACAGTTAAAGGCAAGGGAGTGAGTGGTTTGCCATCCATACTTGGACTGCGCATAGATTTTATTTATGACGGCCAAATCCTGTTCATATTTCCCGCTTAGCTCAAGGATAACCAGGGTGTTGTCGGCATAATTTGTATATTGTATACCAAGATGGGCAAGGATGTAACTACGCCTTCATCAAAAGATAGGTTTATGAGTATAGTTTTCCAAGGGGCTAGTAGCTCCAGGGAGTATTTAAAAACAGCCATGAGGTAGGTTTCAGGTCGCATATGATCTTGGAGACTTGCTCCTCTGAATAATGAGAGAAATTAAAGCTAGGGATGTTGTTGGATCCAGGGGGCAGGTCCTGGGGGAACATTTGTTTGGATATTATATACCTGTGATGTTGACTGGATGTTACCGATGGTCTGTCTATGCCCTGAAATCTTAGCAAGGAATCCATTGTGGATTTCCTGACACCATGTGGAGTCTTATTAAATCATGGTTGGCGGGTGGAGTGTTTTGAAAAGGTTGCTAAGATTTTTAAAAAAGTTTGCTGGTATTAAAACATGCATTATTGATTTTATTATTGTTACGCTCACCTGACTCCCATGGAGGCGCTGGCCTGGTTCGCGCTGCTGTGACCTCTTCTAAGGTGATGAGCAGGGTTCGGAAGACGGACTGGACCGGGCCCCCAAATCTGGCTTGTCTGGCTCGCAGAAGTATCCTTCTTAGGGTCTGGAAGGACGAGCTCTCCATCCTGCTTCTGATGCAGGGGCGCATTGGTATCCAGTTACTTCACTGGATTTTCGGATTGGTGAGAACCAAACTTGCTTGGCTTCCAGGTAAGTTTTTTGATAAGAGGTTCCCCTTGTGTCCATGCATTAATGTACTAATGCTAGTGTCTTTTTCCCCATAGGGGCCGGGGTACGAAATGCCAGGGAACAGGCACCGACCCGAGATGAGAGGTGAAATCCTTGTAGAAATCAGGTAAGTCTTTAATGAGCGTTTTTTTGGTAATGTCTTTTCATTCGCTCATTAACGCTGATGTCTCTTTTTCCCCTTAAGGGCCGGGGTCCGGAAATGCCAGAATGCGGCACGGACCCGAAATGAAGAGGGAATGAATCAACAGGTAAGTCTTAACATGGAGATTTAGCTTTCCTTATTCCCCTCTCTCTCTCACCTTTTGTTCTGGTCTTTTTCTCCCTAGGCGCTGGGGCGTGACTGACTGCGAATCCGGATGATCGCTGCTGAACATGGAGGCGCCCTGTAAAGGTGAGCGATGAGCTTTTAAATTAAAGTCTTCCTTTTCAGGATTGTCGGCGAGATGTCTCCGGGATACGGATTTAGCAGGTAAGGACTTTTCCTTCTTCTGTTCTCTTCTTCTCTTCCTTTGCAGGTGATCCAGGATGCTGGCAGGCGTGGCAGAAGTCAGGATGCAGGAGCAGACACGGTGAGCGTCCAGCTGCTAGATGCAGAACAACGCGAAGCACGTGTGGCTGTTCGGGTGGGGTTTAAATAGCCTTGGAAGAAGTTCCAGGTATGTATCCTTCCTCCAATCAGGTATGTATCCTTCCCCGACCACGCCCGGATGGTAAATTAGTCCCACAGGTAAAGTAGTTCCTTTCAGGCCTCAAGGAGGCCGGGATCCTGCAGCATGGTCTGCATCAGGTAAGTGCACCCAAGCATTCCCATAATGAGCCTGGCGCCCGGGCTTGAACCGGCTCCCCGGGAGCGGCCATCATGACAGCACCCCCCCCCCCCCCCCAAGGCCCCTCCCAAGGTTGTTCCCTCCGGGGATTTTGGTTTGTCTGGGAAGAGTCGGTGGAATTTCCTGACTAATCGAGGTGCATGCACATGGTCGCTGGGTTCCTACGCCCTCTCCTGAGGTCCGTACCCCTTCCAATCAATTAGGTAGAACAGTTTTGACCTAAACATTTTTGAGTCTAAAATGTTCTTCACTTCGAATTTGGGCTCCCCATCTATTAGAATAGGTTCTGGAGGTTTGAGTAGTCGGGTTCCGGGTACCACTGGTTTCAGAAGTGACACATGAAAAACAGGGGGAATTTGCATACTAGCTGGTAAATCAAGTTTAACAGCCACTGGGTTAATCATTGCCGTAATAGAATAAGGTCCCAGATATTTTGGGTTAACAGTTTGAGGCCCTTTGAGTGGTAAATGTCTGGTAGCTAACCACACTTGATCCCCAATCTGATACGGAGGTGCTTCACTCCGAAGTAGATCAGCATTCTCCTTGTATTTTCTCTTGGCTTGTTGTAAATGCGTAGTTGCCTCTTTGAAGGCTTGGATAATTGTAGAATGCAGATGTTCCACTGCAGGCATTCCGAGGTTCTGAGGTGAGTCAAGGTTTGAGCTTCGAGGGTGATGCCCAAACAAAGTATAAAAAGGACTGTGGCCAGTTCCAGAGTGTACCGAATTATTATATGCATATTTGGCTATGCAAAGAATGTCTTTCCAGTTGCTTTCAGATTGCTGTAACATACACCGTAAGTACTGTTCAAGGGTCTGATTTGTCCTCTCGGTCTGACCATCGGTCTGAGGGTGGTGACTGGTCGATAATCTTACGTCGATCTGCGCCATTTGACAACATTTGCTCCAGAAGTGGGAAATTAATTGGCTTCCCCGGTCAGAGATTAGTATAGATGGGAATCCATGTAGCCGAACAATATTTTCGAGGAATTCTTTGGCTAGGACAGAAGCTGAAGGTAAACCTTTCAAAGGAATAAAGTGGGCCATTTTGGAAAACAAATCCACAATTACCAGAATAGTATTGTACCCCGAACAAGGAGGCAGGTCCGTAATAAAATCCATTGATAGGGTGTGCCAGGGTGCTGGTGGTATGTCTAGAGGTTGAAGGAGACCGGCTGGTCTTTTCTTTTGACTTTTATTTTGGGCGCAAACACCACAGGACATCACAAAAGATTTAACATCTTTTCGCCAAGAGGGCCACCAAAATAGTTGTTTCACCTTTTCCTCTGTCTTGGCAATACCTGGGTGTCCCTCTATTAATGTATCATGATAACCGGAAATAACTAGTTCGTGTAATTCCTTATGTGGCAGGAATAAACGTCCTTGGAAATAAGGTAAACCATTATCTATGGTAAAGTCTGATCCCTTTTGTATCCATTCCTGTAAGGTTGTAGGGTCCAGGGGTTGTTTTACTCTGGCTTGAATGTCTTCAAGCGTCTGTAACAAAGTCATGCCTAGAATCCTCTGTTCGGGAATTATTGGTACTGGTTCTGAGTTTGTATCAGATTCTCCCATTCCAATTCGGCATAAGGCGTCTGCTTTGCCATTCTTGCAGCCAGGTCGATAGGTAATCACAAAATCAAATTCAGCGAAAAACAAAGCCCATCGGAGCTGCCGTGATGACTGAGCCTTGGCGGTTTTCAAATACTGTAAATTCCGGTGATCAGTGATCACTGTGATGGTATGTCAAGCGCCAAGCAGATAATGCCGCCAGGCTTTAAAAGCGGACTTAATGGCTAACAGTTCTTTCTCCGTGATTGCATAATTAACCTCGGGTGCCAAGAATTTTCTGGACCAAAATGCTACGGGATGCAGTTGGTTGGTTTCGGGATCTCTTTGGGACAGGACAGCTCCCATGGCTAGGCTGGATGCGTCAGTCTCGACAACATAAGGGAGATCTGGACGCGGGTGTTTCAATATAGGTGAGGAGGTAAACTTAGCTTTTAAATCCTGAAAGGCCTGCTCGGCTTCTTCAGACCATTCAAAACGTTTATTTTTCCTCAAGAGTAAAGTAATGGGTTGTACCACGCGTGAAAATTCCGGGATAAACCTGCGATAGAAATTGGCAAAGCCGAGCAGGCTTTGAACCCCTTTTACAGAGCTAGGTGATGGCCATTTGAGGATGGCATCCACTTTTCTTGAGTCCATTCGGACTCCTTTGGGTGTCAGGATGAAACCTAGAAACTCGACTTCTGTGGTATGGAAAACACATTTCTCCAATTTAGCAAATAGTTTGTGTTGGCACAGTTTTTCAAGTACTGCCCTGACGTGTTTTCTGTGATCAGATTCCGAAGAGGAGTACACCAGAATGTCATCGATATATACGACAACACAAACATCGATGAGTTCCCGAAGGACATCATTCATGAAGTATTGGAAGGCAGCCGGCGCGTTACACAATCCGATAGGCATCACCTGGTACTCGAATAATCCGTATTTAGTACGGAAGGCAGTTTTCCATTCGTCGCCTTCTTTAACTCGTACCAGATGATAAGCCCCCCGGAGATCTAACTTGGTGTTTATGCAAGCGTCCTTCACCTGGTCAAGGAGTTCAGGGATCAGAGGCAGAGGATAACGGTTTTTAACCGTTATCTGGTTCAATGCGCGGTAATCGATACAAGTTCTAAGGTTGCCATCTTTTTTGGGCACGAAGAACAAAGCCGAGGATGCCGGGGACTTTGACGGGCGAATAAAACCATTAGCTAGGTATTGATCCAAATGTTGTCTCAAATGCAGATTCTCAGGTTCGGTAAGGGCATAAATCCTGCTACAAGGGGGTTGTGCACCGGGCACCAGATCGATTTGGCAATCGTACGATCTGTGAGGAGGTAATGTGTTGGCCTGTTCCTTTTGGAAGACGTCCTGAAAGTCTTGGTATTCCGGAGGTAGTTGCATGGAGGCAGAGGTTACAGATGTTAGATTAATCTTCAGATTTTCTGTGTAGCAGGTTTGTGAACAATCCGGGAAGGTTATTCTCTTAGCTCGCCAATCGATTCGAGGATTATGTGTCTCTAACCAAGGGATTCCAAGAATAACCTGAAACTGTGGAGCCTTGATTACAAACACAACACCCTCCCAATGGCCATCGGGACCAATAAGACCACCTCAGTAGTGGAATGTGTTACCGGGCCAGAGGCAATTTCAGTTCCATCGACTGTGGTGATGACATCTTTGCTGGTTTTAGGACGGAGAGGGAGGTTAATCCTAGAGACCAATTCACGATCCGCATAGTTTCCAATAGCCCCACTATCGATGTATGCCTTTATTGCATGCAACCGCTTAGGCTGTTCTGGATCTACGAGAACCATTGGCACAATGAAATGCGAGGTCTGAGAGTTAGTTTTCAAGCTCGGCAAGCGGACCCCTACACTTGTCGGGCGAAGTCGTTTCCCGAAACAGAGTCTTCATGGTGTTTATCAGCGGCTCCTACCGCCTTTCGGGGTGGTTTTGCCGGGCAATCTCATAGAAAGTGTCCAGAATTCCCACAATAAAGACATAATTTTAACTGCCGCCTCCTTTCACGTTCCTTTTGAGTTAAGGGTCCTTTAACCCCTCCAATCTGCATAGGCTCAGAGACATCAAATCCCTTGGTATTAGCATGGGTCTTGACCAACACCCGGGTCTCAAACCTGGACCGATCTGCTTTTCTGTTTTGAAGTCTGTGATCCAATTGGACCACTAAGTCTATATACTCTGTGCATTCTTTAGGCGGATTTACAACTTGGGCCAAGACATCTTTAAGTTCTCTGCGAAGGCCTCGATAAAACAACGTGACTCTTTTATCCTCTGGCCATCCCGTTTCCACAATTAGTCTATTAAAGGTTGCAATATAGGATAGGAGGTCCTGATTGCCCTGTCGCAGGGATAGAAGTTCGTCATCCAGAGCCTGCCCCTTAGAGTGTCGAGCAAATAACCTTTCCATGCTTGCTTGAAACCTTTGGAAATCACGGAGAATCGGGTCATCTTGAGTAACCAGTGGAACTGACCAATTGGCAGCGCAGCCGCTGAGATATGACAATACAAAGGCTACCTTGGTCTGATTATTAGGGAAGGCCCCAGGTCTGCATAGGAAGTGCAAACGACACTGATTCATGAATACGGCAAATCGTTCGGGGTCCCCAGCAAAGCGTTCGGGTGGGGCCAGCGGCATGTTTCCAGGTAGATTAATCTGCACAGGGTTACTGGAAACCACAGGAGCGGGGTTCCCTCCGGAACCGGGTAGAGGAGTTTGCCCAGTTTGACCTTGCAAAAGCTGTCTGGCCAGGTCATCAGTTCTTTCCTTTGATATTATTAATTCCCTCCTGAGGGCATTAGTCTCTTGACGAGCGGCATGTACTTCGGCCCGTAATTCCCCCAGTAATTGGGCCAACTGATCAGTCTCAGAACTTTCCATAGCGCCTGGGTGGGAATTTGTAGGAAGGCGTCGCGTTCTGTTACGCTCACCTGACTCCCACGGAGGCGCTGGCCTGGTTCGCGCTGCTGTGACCTCTTCTAAGGTGATGCACAGGGTTCGGAAGACGGACTGGACCGGGCCCCCAAATCTGGCTTGTCTGGCTCACAGAAGTATCCTTCTTAGGGTCTGGAAGGACGAGCTCTCCATCCTGCTTCTGATGCAGGGGCGCGTTGGTATCCAGTTACTTCAGTGGATTTTCGGATTGGTGAGAACCACACTTGCTTGGCTTCCAGGTACGTTTTTTGATAAGAGGTTCCCCTTGTGTCCATGCATTAATGTACTAATGCTAGTGTCTTTTTCCCCATAGGGGCCGGGGTACGAAATGCCTGGGAACAGGCACCGACCCGAGATGAGAGGTGAAATCCTTGTAGAAATCAGGTAAGTCTTTAATGAGCGTTTTTTTGGTAATGTCTTTTCATTCGCTCATTAACGCTGATGTCTCTTTTTCCCCTTAGGGGCCGGGGTCCGGAAATGCGAGGATGCGGCGCGGACCCCAAATGAAGAGGGAATGAATCAACAGGTAAGCCTTAACATGGAGATTTAGCTTTCCTTATTCCCTTCTCTCTCTCACCTTTTGTTCTGGTCTTTTTCTCCCTAGGCGCTGGGGCGTGACTGAGAATCCAGATGATCGCTGCTGAACATGGAGGCGCCCTGTAAAGGTGAGTGGAATGAAGCGCTGCAGCGATCGACGCGATGAGCTTTTAAATTAAAGTCTTCCTTTTCAGGATTGTCGGCGAGATGTGTTCCGGGATACGGATTTAGCAGGTAAGGACTTTTCCTTCTTCTGTTCTCTTCTCTTCCTTTGCAGGTGATCCAGGATGCTGGCAGGCGTGGCAGAAGTCAGGATGCAGGAGCAGACACGGTGAGCGTCCAGCTGCTAGATGCAGAACAACGCGAAGCACGTGTGGCTGTTCGGGTGGGGTTTAAATAGCCTTGGAAGAAGTTCCAGGTATGTATCCTTCCTCCAATCGGGTATGTATCCTTCCCCGACCACGCCCGGATGGTAAATTAGTCCCACAGGTAAAGTAGTTCCTTTCAGGCCTCAAGGAGGCCGAGATCCTGCAGCATGGTCTGCATCAGGTAAGTGCACCCAAGCATTCCCATAATGAGCCTGGCGCCCATGGCGCCAGGACTGATGTCTTTTATGAGCCTGGCGCCATAGGCGCCCAGACACTGTCCAAAGGGCCCCTATCTGGGGTTGCTGGGTCCTTCCTTGGGGACTGGATGTCCGCTTTCGGGGACGCCGGGCTTGAACCGGCTCCCCGGGAGCGGCCATCATGATAATTATTGAAATAGGTGGATTTAGAGTTAATGATGGCAGTTTTTAATTTCTTGACGGCTTACTAACACTCGGCCAGTGTGTCCGGGCTGGGGGTCTTGCGCCAGTCTCTTTCCCACACTCGGTCTAATAGAAATGATGTCATCAGAGAACCACATATTTTTGTGTACCTCTGGTTTGATTGTCTTACTTTTCAGTAGAGCTAGCTTGTAATTACCTATTAAGATGATCCAATAGTTGGTAGGAAGCAGAGGGCTAGATGCTAAGAGGGCAGTACATTTGTCAGGGGTAACATTCTTGAGGTTCTGTACAGGTTTCCTAGTTCTAGGTAATGTGTTCATTCTTTTAGGTGGTGCAGAGAGGTGAATGGTAGCCTGGATCAAATAGTGATCAGACGATGCACTAGGCAGGACCTTAAGATTGGACACAGTCAAGTCTGATTGAAATCCCCATGATAATAAGTGGGTGTCTGGATTTGATGATATGAGTAAGGAGTTCCAAGAACTGCTCTTCAAAAAGTGACATGTCTTTAGGAGGCCTGTAGAGGGTTATGATTCTTAGGGACGAGTTGGATGATGTTTTAATCTTTACCCATAGGGATTCACAGTCCTCTGGGCTGGTTTGGGTGACATGGCAATCTAGGTGACTTTTGCACATTAGGGCTACTTCTCTCCCTTTGCTGTGTAATCGATCTGAGCAAAAGATCAAATAGTTAGGTGGGAAGGAGGCTTGACAAAGAGGCATCACCGGGTATGGAGGGGTTAAGCCAAGTTTCGGTTAGGGCTAACAGGTCATGTCCGAATTCAGAGACGTCGACTGCCACTTCAGCTCCATGCTTAAACAGCGATCTTGTATTAAGGAGAGAGATGGCCAAAGTACAATCAAATCCATTCATGTTCCTAGTGGCAGTGTGGTGTATGATGTTGGAGCTATTTGGTACTTCAATTTCATGTAGGTGGGTAGATTCTGCTGTATGTGACAGAGGGCTATGAGACACATTCTAATGGTAATGTTGAGCAAGATAAAGCGGCATATATAGTGCCTTGCGATCTAGATGAGCCGTGCTATGGATACAGTTCAAACAAGAGGCACAAAGCTGCAATAGAAATACCTACAAAGCACAGAATACCTGAAGGGCAGGGTTTACAGGAGGAAGATTCCGGCGATAACTGTGGAAGACTGGGCTTGTCTCAGGTGTGCCAGCGCATGTGCCCCAGATCAACTGATTTGTGGAGCCTGGGGCTGCTGGGAAATGTAGTTTCCCTGGCCAAGTATCTCAGGCCGAGTGCACAAAGCCAAATGCTGCTTTTAAAGTGAGTAGGCTAACCTCACATGCAGCCAGGCACACAATCCACAGAACGTGAAGTATATTTTCAGTATGCTGCATAGTGTATGCTCATTGATTATCTTTTTGAATTAACTGCATCTGCACACATGCCTTCTCTCTCTTGAGTGAAGCCTGGCTGCTGTGTTACATCTCCTTTTAAGAGTTTGGTCTAACGTTTGGTTGGAACCCTGGCTTTCTATTAGGATAGATATGTTCAGAACCCTAACCAATGGGCTCTGGAAAAATGACCCCAATATGAGTTGTCAAAAACATCCAGAGAGCCAGAGGTTCCACACCTCAACTGAGTACTACTATACATGCTTATTGTACAGTACATATATCAGGTACAGAGCATGCATTCCAGTACTTAAGCTGGGGAAATATCCCTTTTGGGATTCCTAAAATGGGATCTGCAAAATTCAAAGTTATTTACATACATAGTGTTTCTGTGCTGATTGGTGGAAAGGGCTGCAGTGTAGTAGCTTATCTTGTCACATTCACTTTAAGCATAGCTACAGAAACTGCAAGTGGCTCTCCCGAAGTGAAATCTTGTGTTGGATCTTTTAAAAAAATGTTTTTAAAAAAACAATTCTTGTAGCTATATAAGCAGATAAGAATTGCCAAGGTGAAAAAGTGCCAATAACTTGCAGGAAGCGAATACCACACAGGCCACCATGCAGTAGGTTAACCACTCCATAACAGAGGGACACCCTCGCCCCATTGCTGTGAAAACAGACATGCTTGGAGCAGCAATGAGCTTTGTGTACTGTAGTGCAGTGCAGTTTTGTTGCCACGTTGTAGTAGAGCCACTTACACCAGCACATTTTGAAGTTGGTCTTTAATTGGTGTTTCTTAAAATGTATTGTAGTGCTATTGATCAGGTGTCTTCAAGCAGGTAAATTAAAATACGTGGAGTAGTCACAGACTAGCGTATCTACACTTATGTACACTTTCAGCAGAGCGTACTGTTGTAGTTTGGTTGTGTGCACTGGTGTCTCCTGTTGGGAAGGAACCAGGGACCTCCCGAACCCCCCTGCCCCTAAGTGCTTTACAGTTAGGCAAGACCTCTTCTAGGGGCTATAATGGACTTGGTGGGAGGAGGGGCACTGGTAAGGCCCCCTCATGCAAACAATCACATACACAGACATAAACACTGAAGTAGGTAGTTATTGTTTAAATTTAAGGCACTATTAGCGGGAAAGATTTGTAATGTCAGATCCTAGGCATTGTACAATCTTAAGTACTATAGAGAATTTAAGCTCCTTCCCAGTAGGAATGCGGCCTGTGGGATCTAAATATAATCACAGGCGCTTATGCGGTGTTCGTCACTATGGCTAGCACTGGCAGCACACAAACGGATTCACCAGCTGTTTACTCTCCGTCAAGGGTCCCTATAGGCTAAAAATGTTCTGTGTGACAAAATGCAGAGTGGGACAAATTATAAGAGTAAAGTTTGAAGGAGACTACAGGGCCCAGATAACATTAGCAGGAGGAGTGAAATATAGATAGAATGAATGAAAATGGTTTAGAAAAATGTTTAGTTTTTCCTGGGGCCAGGCCTCCAGGCTTGTAAATGTCTGCAGTGCTGCACTGTGTTTTTGCATAAGGTAACAAAATGTAGAGTAGCAAGCTCTGCCAAAACCATGGACAGTGAAGAAAAAAGGCTTCGGAGCATCCCTATTATGGAAGAAGGATGGATTGGGATGGAGCCATGGTCCATATCCAGCGACACCACCATAGCAAGACAGGACTATATAAACCCCTGCCTGAAACCACCAGGCAGGAACGGAAGAGGGACAGTAGAAGACCGTTCAGGCAGCAGTGTCCTTCGCTACCATCTGCATTTTGTATGATTCAACTTGTTATACTTACAAGATTGCTCTCTGGCCTTATTTCCCTTGAGCAGTGTATTTATTTTGGTGCAAGTGTAATTAGGGACATGTGGTCACTATCCCGACGTGATCCCAGTTCTCCCCCTGTACTTTGCAGAAAGGTTCCAGGCGACTTCTCCAGGGAAAAAAGAGCCACGCCTACTTACAGCAGTCAGTCCCCCAAATAAAAAAAAATGTGTTTCCTGAGTGGTTTTAGAAGGAGCTATTTTAAAAGAAATCCTCTCTGCTCACTGAAGTGGGGTGTGGCTCCAAAGAGGAGGACATGCCAGTATTTGGATCCTGTAATGGAGGGAAACACGGGTGAACACGCACATGTAAGTAGACTCTTGTAAGAGATATCAAGAAGGGGACATGTACGTATGACAGTATGTGAAGTGAATGGATGAAATACAAGTCAATGACGGATTGAATAGGACTTTTGGTGATGTGTTATGGTATAGACTGGGTAGGATTTCTGGTGATGTGTTAAGGTATAGTTTGGATAGGAGGTGGGTTATGTATTGAAATTGTCGGTATTTCTGTTTTTCTACTTTTTATTATGGAGGAAGGGAGCTACAAAATATAAAGACTGGGAAGAAAGGAAGCCACAGCGTATAAAGACTGGGAAGAAAGGACGCCTCAGCGTGTAAACACTGGGAAGAAAGGATGCCTCAGCATATAGGGACTGGGAAGAAAGGGAGCCTCAGCGTATAAAGACTGGGAGGAAAGGGAGCCTCAGCGTATAAAGACTGGGAGGAAAGGGAGCCTCAGCCATAAAAGGTTGAGAAGGTAGTGCCACGCAGAATTCTTTTATGATGATAAAAGCAGTTGCATCCTCAGCATGTAAAGAAAAATGAGAAGGCTGTACCCCGTTCCAAGGAGTTACAATGGTAGGGGCAGCCCTTTTTCATTCCCTGGGACAAATACATATTCTGTTTAGGACAGCCCACAGAGCACTTGTGACCCCAATTCTATTGACAAACACACACCCTGAAGAGGGGCCCTTGGTGGGGGTGGAAATGGGAAACAGGCCATTTATATTTATAGTAGATTCAGGAGCGACTAAATCATGCATTATGGAGGGGAACTTTCTATTATCAGGTATATCTCTTGACATGCAGGGATTCTCTGGGGCGATTTCTATGGTTCCATACACTGAGGAGCTGGATATAAAAGTAGGAGGGAAGGTAGTACTAGCCCGCTTGTTGTATTCAGAGAGTTTCCCTGTTAACTTGTTGGGTAGGGATCTGCTCAGTAAACTAAATGTAACTATATAATTCACAGATCAAGGGATAGTGTGTTCCACTCCAGGGATGTGTGTAGCTCGAGCAATGGTAATAATCACTGCAATGGCAAGGGAGTCAATAGTCCGTGGGGTTCCTGTGGTCCCGGACATATTTGTCTATGGCATCAAGGTACTGTAAATGCAGTGCCTCAAATTGCGACAAAATGTTGGCGAGTGCCCACAGATTTTATTTTGCGACCCAGGATGCCACCTGAGGTGGTGGCAGGGACAATATAGTCATTAGATTTTCAAGGACTGGTAGTATCAGACAAAACAGTAGTCCTGATTGTAACAGACCAGGATGGGTGCAAGTGGTTATTTGAGGACAGTGAGTTAATTTTGGAACTCTGCATCCCCTGTGATATAATGGTGCAGTATAGGAAGGTACAGTGCCCCCCTGATGGCAGTGGTGACCCCGTCTTTATTCTTTTTTAGGAGGATATGCGCCAGCACAATTATGGACTGTTAATCCGCATTCAGGAGTGATTTTATTGCATTATTGCAATTGCATGGATCACTGAGGGTACGAGGCAGATAAAAAAGAAGCTACAATACTGCCAACAGGAGGTACTATATTAGGGGGCAACTTATCTCAGCAAACGGGAAAAGATAATACTACCAGATAGGGCAGCAACAGTATGCGCCACCCCTAGGCCCAGTACTGTCAAAGAAATGTAGAAATGTAGCAGTTGTTGGGCTTATGTAATTATTGTAGGGCATGGATCCTAGACTACGCAGCCTACACAAGGCTGCTGTTGAAACGTCTCAGAGAAAGGTCAAAGACAGAAAACGGCAAAGAGGAATTAACTGAAAAAATTAATAGACAATTTGAGGACTTGAAAGAAGCTATTTGCACAGCCCTTGTTTTAGCAACTCTGGATTCTACACAGGAGTTTTATTTACCCACTCTGATGGATGGCTCATGACTGCAGCATTAACTCAAAGGAGCACAATGGGCCACAAGCCATTGGCTTATTATAGTGGGATGCTGGACTCAGTCAAGCAGGGACAGTTTGCATGCGAACAAGCACTCGCAGTGGCTACATTTGCGATAGAGAAAAGTTCCAAGATTGTCATGGGGTGCTCTGTTACCTTGTTTGTGGAACTTTCACTATTCAGAATTTTGGAAAGGTCTAATTTGACCTTGACGACTCAGAGATCATCTGCATATGAGATTATAATATCCAACCTCCTGTGAATCCTGCCACATTTTTGACAGAAGCATCCACTGATGATGACCTTAAAACGCATGACTGTTACATACGAGGATGAAGAGGAGGGTAAGTGTGAAGCTACAGACAGTGCATTGACAGAGATTTACTACATGTGGGTGGGTCATCAACAATTGACAAGGAGACGGGACGGAGGCACACATGGGCGTCCGTGGTGCACAGTAAAAGGGGGGGGGGGAGCATGAAGTTCTGATCATGAAAAGATTACCTATGCACTATTCAGCTCAGGCAGTGGAACTTGTCGCTCTCATCGAGGCATTGAGAGCCTGCAAAGCTCAATTTGCAGATTACGGACATAACTGATGAAGAAGCCGTTTAGTAAAGGATGCATGCCAGGGTGCTGTGCAGTGGCACACCCCTGATTTTTCCTTCTCTTTTCATTTTTCATGTTCTTTTATTTTTTTATATTTTAAAATTTTTGAAGGTCTAGAACCCGGTCAGCCCTGGTGGGAAAAGGGTCTCTCCTGGTAACATTTTGTATCCTTTCCAGGGATAAACAAGGATGCCTGACCGACGTGTTCAAACGTCTGTTATGTAGGGATAATAAAATGCTTTTGAAGTTGCTATAGTCCAGCTTTGCACCCATTTTAGTATGCTTTTGACAATTTTATTATACATGGTCCCAGGATCAACTGTCTAAATATTTTGTCTGCCCTTGACCCAATTGTGTTGAGATTAGAATTGGGTTTAAAAGAGCGTATTGTGGCTTTGTGAGCAGCAAATCTGTTTGTACACTGCACAGCATTTTTAAGAGCAAATGCAGACTGAAATGTATTAATTAAAAAGTAGGATGCCACTATAAACCAGTCCCAACAAATGGATAGCACACCACGGAGGCGAGCTACCGCCTGTACGCAAGGCAGTTTGAATAAAACACCACACTCGTTCTCCCGGGCAGGAACTATTACCCTATTTCTTTTTAAAGATCTTAAATCACCTAGTTGTTTATTTGCAGGCCCTATGCCGACGGCATGTTTTAACTTTGTAAAGGGTGATCACGTACTTGTATGTATAACTCCGCATGGGGTTTCTGATAGTACCCTTATTAAGAGTTGTGAGCTCCCCGTTCCATCAAATAAACTACAGCTTGTTGACGAGAGGAACGAAGACTCGCTCAATCTGCCTATTGATAATCCTTCTGATGTGAATACGGCTCAATTTTTTTCTATTCCTAAACCAAGTAAAACAACTACTGATCTAACTGGTTCTAATGAAGGCCGGTTGGACCAGTCATTGTATGACTCGTTGATAAAAGACATGAAGGAAATATCAAAATCAGCAATTGTCTTACCGACATATGGATTAGAACATGCAGTCATTGATCTTGACTAACTCTTCCCTAACTGAAAACGACGAGAGAGAAAACTCATTGCATTTGCCTGACGTTTCCTTCATATATTCTGAAAATGCTTTCCTATTGGCTGCCTCATATGCGGCTCCTACTCCACGTAGGAACCCACCAGTAACACCCTATCCCCCTTCCACTTCGCTCCTACCTGTGGAGATTTCTTCATCTATTCTGATCGAGACCATGCTCCACGCAATGAATCTGGCCATCTCTTCACTCTTTGAGCTATTCCAAAGTTTGAACTACAAATTACAGTTACAGGATATACAGATTGCTAAATTAAATAAATGGCAATCAACAATCATTAAACATAATGAAAACATAGGTCCATAAAAAATTCATGAAATGTCTGCCAATAAAAGTAGCGAAAGAGAACACTTTGCCTTTAATCACACAGACTATTTATGCTGATACTAATGTTATGTGTAAAGAAAAAGAAAGCACAGAATGCGAGCTGGATGTTAAGAATTCAAAGATGGACGGTATAGCTGCCGTAATAGATTAAAAAAAGGCTTACATGATTTTACCAAAGGGAGTGCTAAAAAAAACTGCTAATAAGAATAAAAAACAAACTAGAATGTCTTTGAAAAAACTGAAAAACTGCAATTCTCATAATAACGTCCAGCAGGCCACAAAGGTGTTCCTTAAAGCACTCTCATTGCCCAGAAAAAAAACCACTATGGTGGCTGAAGCCGTTCAAAAAAAATACCAGCAAATAAGCGAATCCAAAAAAGAACAAAAATTGATAAATGACATAGTTCCATACTTGCCATTAAATGCGCTGGTGAATGCCGTCCAGAAAGCGCAAACTGCTGCATTGCAGTCTTGCGAGGACCTTAAAGTCTGCCTGTCACCTGTTACAAGTAAAGAGGAGATCAGTTTAGAGGTGAGACCCTCTGAGATTTGTAAAGGAATTGATTGATATACGTGAAACCATACTGCTCTGCCCCCACATGTTGAATTAAACTTAGCGGTCATTCGCTTGACATATCCAAAGCGCCCAAGGATATAGAATGTAGTCTGGTGGTTACTGCGGAAATAGCTCAGCAAGACGTGGTTACTCAGAAAAATAAAAGTGTGTTGGATTTGGTTTGTATAAAAGAGCCCAATCTTACAAATTGTAAGAATCGCTGTAATAGGTCATATCCAGTATGCTTGCCGTTTGATCGAGCCATAAAAATCGCTGTGGAGCAATACATGGCAAAGCAGCAGTTGAGTTCGCAGGAGCATAAAAGTCTTGAGAACGAGTGCTCGGGTGAGCCTTCATGTAGGGGTGACCAACTGTTGCCCACACACCTACTTTCAATAACGGCAAACGCAAAGGTTAGTAATTTGAAATCAGCTAACCTATTGAGCTCTCACCTTTTACCACAGTATATTGCTCCACAACAGCGCTCAAAAGGGGATCCCAGAATACCCAATCTGTGGTAGCATCATAGCAATTTTAGCTGATGTCCCCTCAATAGAAGATATTCAATCCTCGGATATAGAGCAAGTTGAGTTTATTCAGGATGGCAATCTATCCATTGCAAGGTTGTGGGTTTCCTCTAGAGTTGTTTTAAAAATACTATATGGCTGGCAAAAAGTGAAGTATTTATTTTGGGGTTTGAAATATTGATTGACGAGACGAAATCTTTTATACCCGAGATTCCACATTCTCATATTAATTATATGTAAGTGCGCTTGTTCTCGGACATAACTAATCCCCCCAAATACTCACCTTCCCCATGTCCTTGATAAGTTGGAATACAAGACGCCATGTTCATTTGTTGAGAAATGCAACAAATGGGTTAGAACTACATGACATAATCCTATTTCAGGAAACTTGGTTGCTTGAGAGACTGTCTTGGGATAACTTTGATATTATTTTCAACCCAGCCATACGTTCATCCAAAGGCCGTCCTATGTCTGGTCTCTTGGTGGCTTTAAAATAAAAGCTCTGGAATTGTTCTGGAACATCAGTCTATCCCAAATCAGCATATACTCCTTATCATAACGAAGATAAGAGATACAGTATGCTATTATCAATATATATTGGAATCCGGTAGCACTATCATCTGATGCATTTTTCAGAGATTTAGAACTAATTTGGCTGGCTATTATTAAGCTTCTAAACTATCCTCAAATCATCTTGGCCGGAGATTTAAATCTGCATTGCTTAGGCTTGCCTACTAAGCACAAAGTTAATAGACTGATGCGCTGGAATAGTTTCATTGAAGCAAAAAACCCGATTATGGTCAATGGCTCATGTCTTGAGGACACGCCACCGCAGAATACATAGAGAAGAGGGCTATCAGGAGCCATCATAGAATATATATTTGTCAGCCGAGACATGTTTGTGTCTGTGAATTGCTTTCAAGTCATTTGTTCCCAGGATAGTGATCATGAGATACTGAATTTAAAATGGTCTGTGAATGGCCATCCCAGGAGCAATTTGCACGCCAAAATTCAAAGATCAGTGGTGGTATCCAATAGTCATAATAGACTACATTGGTCAGAAGGAAATTTGTTCAATTTGGTATTAAAAAAAAAGCAATTAAGAAAGACCAGTACATGGGCACTCAAAGTTTGTTTGAATACAGAGATTTGCTACAGATATTTGGGGCCACCCATAAACAGAATAAAAAAATATGCTGTTCCTCATGGCTTCGATCTGTCTGTGCAGAAACAAAAAGCTTTTTTCAGACGTGAAAAAATAAATTGCCCTCTCATTGCCGATATCGGTTAGATGGTCAGATCTAACTTTGATTAAAACAAGACACAAAAATTTGATGAGCGCATTGTGCCACCCTGTATCAAAAAGATGGTGTATGTTGAAGAAAATTCGATCTAAAAATTCTGCTCAAATATGGGCCTTAATTAATAACACTAACGCTGATCCTCAAAGCTCCTTACAAATCAATGATGTGTCAGAAAAACACTGGATTGCACATGTCTTACAATTGTATGGTAGTCCAGAACCTTCAAGACCTTTTCTTTATCAATTTACTGAAACCCCTTTTCCATAAAGTTTTCGGAAGAAGATATATTATACTTTATCCATAAATCCAGCCGATCTCGAGTCAGACGGGCCCTCTAACTTAATGTTAAAACAATTCCCTGAACTATCGGCAGAGATTCTTATTCTTTTGTTTTCTCGGATAGTAAATACTCAAAATATCCCAGCATCTTGGCACCATTCCATTATTATACCAGTGTTCAAGAAAGGCGATAGACAACATCCGTCTAATTACAGACCTATCGCCCTTCTTGACACTCCACGAAAATCAAAAGCTTGGATCCATTCCTCCAAAAACCTGGATATATTCCAAACTGTTTTTTTTGCAGGGAAGGGTACGGCGATAAATACCTCTTTGTGAACATTGATGTCAACCATTATTTTTAGGTTTTGTTCGATTTAAGAGAGGCTTTTGACTCCATTGATAGATCACTCCTTTTAAGTAAATTGGTGAAACTGGGATGTCCGAGCTCATTAATTAAGATGATCGCCCTTCTACATTCAAACACTTCAATGCAAGTTAGACTCACCTTAGATGGCCAAATGACCTCTAGTATTCCAACAAATCGTGGGCTGAAACAGGGATGCATTTTGGCTGCCACGATTTTTAACCTGTTTATACTTGACATGGGTGTGACATGGGTGAACAATTTATTAACATCAACTCCTAAATTAGGATCGCAGCAAATTGCATGGATTCTTTATGATGATGATCTTATTTTAATATCTAAAACACCAAGTGGCCTTCAGAGGCTGATTAAGGCCTCGCTAAGTATGCACACGACAACCATGTCAATACATTTAGGGAAAACCCAGATTATGGAATGTGTCAAAGCGAAGTGTCATGTACGTAAATCAAATGGCTGGTCATTTCAACATGCCCCTATTTCAATCACTTCGCACTATAAATATTTGGGCATCATCATTCATGATCAGGTAAATTATGCTCTTTATGTCAGTGATATAAAGAACCAAGTACAGACAGTGATCTCGCAAGCCAAAGTCTTACTATATAGATTTGGTAAATTCACATGCTCTCCAGCAGTGCTGACATTTTACTCTCAGAAAGTACTGGTCATTGGTGCGGAAACAAAATGGCCAAGAGAATGGTTATTTTGGGACCAGTTAGAGGGTAGATTTTGGCAAGCGATATTTAATCTCCCTAGCGCAACACCAATAGCTTTGATTCGATATGAGTTGGGAGCTCTTTCATTGTCTGTTGCTTATGCGTGGAAGTTGTGCTCATTATTGAGAAAATGTCTAATCTCAGTAAATTATTTTGATATTTCACACATTAGCAATGTACCTGCTTCAATCCACACATCCATTTCCTAATAAATGGAGGAATTGTACTCTTAACATCTTCGTAGAGGCGGATATTACAATTGATATATTAATAATTAATCCTAAGCGAACACAACTGAAATTGTACCAACATGATTGGTCTTGCACTATTGAGCAATGCATCACCTACAAGGATTTTAGGATTGAGTTGTTCGGTTATAAAAGATTTAGATCTATGGCCTCTTATCTTGTCAAATTTCTATCGGCACAATTTAGGAATCTTTTTCTTAGATTTAGGCTTAATCTATGGCATACAAGAGACATCTTATGCAGACGTGGCCTTTTAAAGAAATGTGAGAATATCTGGCGATTTTGTAAATCGCCAGATCACAAGAAACTATAAAACATTTAATTGCTATTTGCCCTTGCTTGAAAACAATTTGATTCAAATATTTTAAATCATTGTTTGATAACCAAAGAATTTTAACTGTCGAATGTTATGTTATAACATTTATATAGCGCCAAAGCCCTAAGGCATCCAGGCGCTCATTCACAAGCAGAAAGAGGACAGTGAGGATGGCTGATGATTAAGTAAACAATATCGTTTTCAAGGATTTTCTAAAAACCAGATGATTGGTTTCTTCTCTGAGCATTTAGAGGTAGATTGTTCCATGTCTTTGCCATAAGCATCGAGAAGTAGCTTCCATTTCCACGTGCTCTCTTGGTCCTCGCCACATTTAGGAGCTGGGCAGAGATTAATCGAAGATTTCTAGTGGGCTGGTATATGGAGACTCTTTCCTTTAAATAGCTGGCAGCCAGTGCAACTCCTTTCTGGCAAGAGTGGTTGGTTCATACCGTTTCATACTGTAAACAATACGATCAGACTCATTTTGGATTTTCTGTAATCTGAAAATCTCTTCCCTGCTGGTACCCCCCAACAGGGCATTGCAATAATCCAAACGTGGGAGGATAACAGCCCTCACCAATTTGGCTCAGTTATTTTTGGAGATTAGCGGAGGCACCTGTCTCAATACCCTCAAATAATATTGAGTGTTCTTTTCCGATGGCATCTACTTGGGCCCCTGCATCCAAAGAGGCTTCCAAGTATGCACCCGGGGTCTTTACCTTATTTACCACTACTATATGACTGTCCTCCACCAGGAAACTAGAGAAGGTGGGAGCTAAGGTCTCTCTAGACTTCTTGGACCCATATATCATGAGTTCTGTTTTACCTGTGTTTAGGCACAACCAGTTTGTGGTCATCCAACTTTTTATAACTTGGTAAACCTCATTTAGTTTGTTCTGATCTTCCTGGAGGTCTCCTGACAACTCCATTTACAACTAGAAGTCGTCAGCATAAGTTGTGAAGAAAAAGCTCAGTCTTTCCAGTTCTCTACATAGGGGGTCGAAGATTTCTGGATTAGGATTTTTTAGTGCTTCCCAACAAGCAATTAGAATTGCTACCATACAATTCCTTTTAGAGCTGAATCTGGAAGACATGGAATATGTGTTTTAAAGTTTTATCATTATGTGGAACATATTAATATGAAATGCTTTAAAGATACTAAATGTAAGGATTTAGATTAATAGTTTTATGTTACTGATGTTCTTAGTTTTAATAGTGGTTGTGAAAACTTGTTAGTAATTGTAACATTTGTATATTTTTAATGAATAATGTTGACCTAATTTGTAATATAAATTGAAAGGTTGATTTATCATCCCAAAATAAAATAATAATATATATATAAAAAATTAATGTAATTGTTCTAGGAATTCTGCATTATGCTTTCTTGGTATTGTATTGTTTTGTGTGACACTGGTCTTGGTTGTCGAAATGTATGACGGTATTTCGGTTATATGGGGGGGCCATAAAAAGGGGGAATGGACAGGTACATATAAGGAAAATAACGCTAGTATGAATAGGTCCATGATAAATAAGAATCAAACAATGTCTCACTTTTGACGGCCACCCCTACAGGTTTTCTTAGACGAATAAAATGGGAAGTACGAATGACGTATGATTTAAATAAGGGGTTGGGCTTGGACACCATTTCTGACATTCAGCAATCAGTCGTCTAATAGCTGGTACTCCGATATGCATCCTGCAGGAAGGAATGTGATGAATGAAACCTGTTACCTGTGTGAACTCATCCTGCATGCGTCAAGGGCTCCTAAGGTTTTAATTCCACATACATCCCAATTATAGAGCCACAATGCCTGGTACATCTTGCACTATGTAGGATAAAAGACACATTCGAGGCACACAGCGTGTAGTTGAGGAGCATCGATCTAGACCCAGTGCTATGCAATGGCAGTACGAAATACAGCAAGTGTCTACAAGCGCCATATTTTTCCTTGGGAGGTCACTAACATGTCAACGACAAATAGCAGGGAACCACAGTGACGTGCCCGGCAGATGGACTGATCCAGTACAGCAAAGGAACAGTAGCCCAAGTAGACACTATGGCCCTCATTACGACCCTGGCGTTGGACCATGGTGCTAATAGCACCATGGTCCATGCCGGTAACTTACCGACTCCGCCATGGCGGGATGGGGAATTACCGCCCCATTCCGAGGTTGGCGGGGCGGTAATTCCCCATGCCGCCATGGCCCTTCCCCATTCCCATTTTTGCCCCATAGGGCTCAATTGGAATGGGGAAGGCGCTAAGTACGGTGCCGCAAATTGCGGCACCGTACTTAGCACCAAGGTCCCTTTGCGGGTTGGTTTTTAACGCCTGCAAAAAGCAGGTGTTAAATTCTCCAAACCGCAAAGGGACCTCGTAACCAGGCGTTAAGGGTTTAACGGCGCCGCCACCTTTTACGGCACCGTTAACCCCTTAACGCCTGGGTTGTAAATGTGTGTGCAAATATGGTCCCAATACATGACAAGGCCGACATGGATTGCAACAATGGAGAAGCTAGTGTGAATACATAGAGCCATGGACTACAAACTTTGTTTTAGCAATGAAGGAACAGTTCCTGTTGGCGCAAACACACAGTGTAACCACACTCTGGTGTTCCCTGATATGACGAAAGGTACAGCAGTGTGATGGATTACTACTGGGTTTGTGACCGACAAGCCTACTTGCACCTCCCATCATCGTGGAGGGGCAAGTGTTCACTGGCCACCCTGCACTCAATACTATTAGTAATCCCGGAACACCGCCGGAAGGGAAAAGAAATGCCTGTAAAGGTTCCAACAGCCACTCCAGCACCGAAAGAAACATAGACTTGCAGATCACACAAGAATTTCATATGCTGCCAGAAAAAGAACCATTTCAACAGCTGAAAAGAAAGAAGAGATTAAACTAGATCACAAAAGACTCTTCCACACTGCTCAGAGGAATACCGGACGAGTGCTGAGATTTTCCCTTAATCTTTTTTGGCTCCTGGTGTACAAGCAGCTGCTAAACGCCAAGTGGGTGCAGATCATCCGATGGGTGCTAGCCCAGCTACAGTCATAGATGGAGGAGTGTGTAAATAAGGTTGGGAACCAGCTCCTGCACTTTTGTACTCCTGTAGGATGCTGAGAATGGGTCACTATCCCATTTCGAAGTGGTGCACAATCTAGGTGTTCAAATGAAGAAAGAACGTGGAGTAAAGAACACAGATCGACTATCGCCTGCCTTTGATTGGGTCACGTCTTGGCTGGGGGCAGCAGTAAAAATACTGGCGTTTGTTATCCTGTTCTTCATGGTCCTCTTCTGCACAAGCCAATTGGGTCTTCGATGTTGTATCAATATAGTACCTAGTAGTACAAAGATGATGGTATCAATTGGGGGGTTCTAAAACACCTTACCATACAATAAACAGCGAAACTCAAACTGATATTTTTTGGGGTTGTAGATATGTCGGGTGGGGATGAGTGTTACTGTAGAAGTAACGAAAGGGGGGAATGTTGGAGTTAGAGTTTAGAGTTAGGCAAGGAATATCCTAGGCTCTATAATGGGCTAGGGAGGAGGAGGGGCACTGGGAAGGCTCTCTCATGCAAACATAATCACATACATAGACAAACACTGAAGAAGGTAGTTATTTTTTTAACTGGATAGATTTGTAATGTTATATCCTAGGCATTGTAAAATCTTAAGTGCTATAAAGGATTCGAGCTCCTTCCCAGAAAGAATGAGGCCTGTAGGACCTAAATATAACCACAGGCGCTCATGCGGTGTTCATCACTATGGCTAGCACTGGCAGCACACAAACTGACTCACCAGCTGTCAACTGTCCGTCAAGGGTCCATGCAGGCTAAAAATACTAATTACATGCTCTGTGCGACAAAATGCAGAGTGGCACAAATTATAACAGTAAAGAGTGAAGGAGACTACAGGGCCCAGATAACATAGCAGGAGGAGTGAAATATGGATAGAATTAATTAAAATTGTTTATACAAATGTTTAGTTTTTCTTGGGGCTAGGCCTCAAGGTTTGTAAAAGTCTGCAGAGCTGCAGTGTGTTTTTGCATAAGGTAACAAAATGAAGACTAGCAAGCTCTGACAAAACCGCGGACAATGAAGAAAAGAAGCCTTTGGAGCATCCCTTTTATAGAAGGACGATGGATTGGGATGAAGCCATGGTCCATCTCCAGTGACACCACCATGGCAAGACAGGACTATATAAACTCCTGCCTGAAACCACTTTGGCAGGAAGGAACGGAAGAGGGACAGGAGAAGACCGTTCAGGCAGCAGAGTCCTTTGCTTCCATCCACATTTTGTAAGATTAAACTGGTTATCCCTGCAAGATCGCTCTCTCGCCTTAGTTCCCTAGAGGGGTGTATTTATTCTGGTGTGAGCGTAATTAGGGAGACCCTTACACTCTTATTGCAATATCTTTACAAAATCTCAAAAACCGAAAAGGAAACACAAAGTGTAAATATGGACTGGGAACTAAGAAGTAGCATTGGGCTCTGAATCTGTGCCTCTCCAGGATTGTTACACAGCGGTCACCACCCTTGACTCTACCAGACAGCAAAGGTACTTTTTAGCTCAAGCATAGAGAAGCAATATACATCCACATACATCACCATGCGCTTGTCTCTGGCACAATCCAGCACCATTATCCTTTAGGAATATTGTTGGTGGGTAAAAAGAAATGAATCTAGCAGAGGCCACTCAATGAGACCCCAAATCTTGCATTAAGGGAAAAGGGTGCATTATGTGTCAGAAAATATTACAGTTGTACTACGTCTCATGCTTATTACGTGAATCATGCAAATTCGCCCATTTGAGACCAAGCTTTGCTTTAGTTTTTCCCTTGTAACTGCACTCCTACTTAACAAATATTGCATGTTTGTTGGCAGCATAGAGTGTCTAGCCCCACATAGTCCTATTTTAACACTTTGTATAAACGTGTGTTTTTATGGTTATAATGCCTCTTTAAAGCAGTATGCTGTGGTTCCATAGGTGAAAAAGGTTATTCCTGAAGAAGAAACGGGCTAGCGTAGTGTACTAATACTATGTTAAGGCATTACACAAAAACCATGTACATCGTAGCAGACAAAGCTGCCCAATCTGTTTTTGCATTAATAGAATAATGCCATAGTAAATATTTGAACAAGAATGCATCATCTTCTCAGAAATGGACGAGTTGTGTGGTTTTCAACTCTACAGCCATACCTGGTCTGTCATTGCTTATTATTTTTTAGACCATCTGCTCTAAAGCACTGGAAACTCCTTGCATCTGACCTGAAAATCACAAATGTAAGTCCTGGACAGATGTCTATGAAAACCAACTGACTGCACTCAAGTACCCACTTTCTTCAGCTCCTCAGACCAAAGGTGTATTTCACAGTTTTTCAAGCACAAATGTTCCTGCAGTTTATTTCCAGTCAGCATAATTCCAGCAAATGTTGAAGACTTCCTCCAAGGAACGTTAAGAATCTGATGACTTGAGTTAATTTAAGGGTGTTTCAAACTGGTGGCTTGAGTGCGTCGTCTCCAAACCCAACACTGTAAAGCCATGCAGACCATGTTATTTCCTGATGAACAGTTTCCATGAGACTTATCTGGTAACTATTTGTGGCTAGATTGTTTGCTGCATTTTATATTCCCATATAAAGTACCCCATATGACAAAGAGCCCAGTAAGTGGAAGAAAGTGTAGCTCCTTGCACATATAGTCGCTGAACATAGTGCCATAATTGAAATATTGCAAAATGCTCAATAGGAGCATGCGTAATTTGTGGATAATATCGCAGAGATCTAGAAAAAAAATATGTTCTGTAGCATATATCCTAAAAAATCATACTCTTTTACTCATTAACTTTGCATACTTTAGAAGCACCTTAAGAAATGGCAACTATTTTGTCATTTTCAACGAAATTATTTGATAAAAATGTAAGCTACATGCGTATTTTATTTTTAACCTAGGTAGATTTTTTAAGGTTTGTCCATAGCATGTAATTGTTGCATTTTAGTAATTGTATCTTTTTATTAATGGACAAAGATATACATTTCTTGTTCCTTTCCTGATTATTAAATGTCATTTGAGTGGTATACTAGTTTGTGAGCTATTTATTGTGTATAGAAATTATGTATACATTCGAATGTTTTAGGTATCAAAAATTATAAATCTTCTTTGGCCCTCATGAATAGTGCAATGCCTTATATACTCTGTCATCTTCACTGCCATGGCAAAAACCAAAGCAGGTTTGAGTAATAAAGCCTTGCCCCATACCTGGGTTTGTTCTTGCACCATCTTCAACATACTGATATTGTGACCAATCCTTTTTTTTCAGTGACTGTTTTTGAGTGAATCAGTTTGTTGTTTCTCTATGCACGCATCTTTGTTTTAACTATCAAAGTGGCCTATCAATATTCTAAGTAATGGAGGATATGCAGAGATTGCATCTTTGTCTGACCCCCACAGGCTTAGTGCACGGTCTTGCACACGAGAGCCCATTTGCTTTTTTTGTTTTCTATTCGCTGAGCACCAGATGTTTTGTTTCGATCCATCCCAAGTCAGGACTAGATCCTTGGGACACCACTACAATGTCTTTTATCCCGCCTTCCCATAAAAGTAGAGTGCAAATCTCGGGGCCTTCTGCACCCCCAACTAGCCACTGCGTTGTCATTGATTCGTGATGACTAAGTAATGGTTTGCTGTGTGCGGTATCCAGTGAAATAGCTAGAAATAACATCAAGGGTGACTCGGGCACTATCCAACACTTTCCCCAAATATTCTAAGACTGGAGTTTGTTTACATAATTGAACCAGTACCAAAATATCTTGGGGAGGGTGTTTAGTGCCTTTAAAAAAATATCGAGACACCCTCTATGCTTTCTCCAACTGCAATATTACATATAACCCTGTGTGCATGTGGAGAATTTTTAGGCCTGGCAGCTCTTTATGCCTGCTTGGCAACTTGAATTTCTTTTAACCCATGCTGAGTACATATAAATGTGATGCCCTTCGGGAACTTAGAACAGGAAGGTGTGAGGGAGGAGGATGATTAAGGTTTAGACTGCCCCCCTTGCAAATCCCTCTTCCTTTCAAAAAGTGATTCTGTCTGAAAGGGTTTTTATAACAGAACTGATCACATGTTGGTCCCAAATTAAAATGTATCAACCAAGTCGTTTGCCTGGATACGCTGGCCATGCTGCATTGTATCACTGGTGGAAATCGCCTGTGAATCTATCATATTATGGACATAAATATGTGAATGGATATATTATTCAAAGTGCAGCTTTATTTCTGTAATTATTGATTGGCCCTCTTGTTTATATTTCACTAAGATATCTGTATTAATTAATAGGGCGCGAAGCCACGCCCACTCTGCTGCTCCCCCTTCCATAAAGGCACAGGACTGCGCGCTACCCGCTGTGCCCCAAGAGTGCCTGTTCACTGGCTCGCAAGCGGGCGGAGGGGGTGAAGTAACTCTTCTCACCTTCTAGTTTATCAGTTAGAGGGGCGGCCGCTTGTGCTACCTCCGACTAATGGTAAATAGTCAAGAGTAAATCTCTGTGTGACCCAGTTACGCCCCTGTTTTGTTCCCTTATAATGAAGCCCTGCCTTAGAACCCGGAAAGGAAAGTCTATGGGGATGCGAATGTATGATGACATACTATCTGCACCCCTCGTCTTCACACCACTGAGGAATACCATGCGACTGGCTCTCGCTCTCCCTCTCCCCCGTTCCCCGCCCGTTCCAAGTGACTCCATGTTGCTGGAGCTGGGTGATGGAGAGCAGTCACTGCTTCTCATAGGTTCTGGGAGCTTGCCACAGGGGCCTATGGGGGAGGTTGGTGTGGGTATGGAGGATGGGCGCTCAGAGTGGAGACTGAGCAGGACCGCTCTTTCTTGGACACCCCACCGGCCTTCTTGGCGAGGGGAGGTCTCGTTCCTGGCCCTGTCCCAGTATCCGCTGACGGAGGAGCGGAATGACTCCTTTCCATTGGCGCAGTTGCTTGGGGCTATTCAGGTTGAGGACGAGGTGGTAAAGGAGGACCCGGGCCCCCAGAGCCTTTTATCAAATGAACTGCAAGACGATACTAAATGCCTGAGAGCCATTACTGTACGTAATAACTATTGTGGTAACAAAAGTAAGTGCTGGTCAAGCCAATTTGGCAATTAATACTGAAGACTTGCCCGTGGACCATGTTCGGTGGGCGGGCCCAACTAAATACATGCAGACATTAACCTTAACTCCGGTATGCCAGAAAGTGGGTCTTGACGGAGGAACCTGGAAAGTGCAAAGTTGCCACCATGTAGTCCCAGGGTAGAGAGGAAGTCTCCCCCACAAATTGGTTTCAGGCAAGGGGGTGAATAAACCCACTCGCAACTCTTGGCAAAATTTGATAAGAGAGGACTTGGTTGAATGTGGTGATTCTGGTTATGGATTAGAGGTGGTAATGGAGGAGGAGGAAGACCCTGCAGGCCAGGTGGTAAGGGGCAAGGGTAATAACACTCTTATGGAAGAAATGAAAGAAGTGGGAAAAAAGCTGCTAACCCAAACATTTAGAGTGTGGGGAAATAGTCAGGAAACTAAGGGCCGTGGTGGGATTATCAACTCTTCTCCAAGAGGGCAGAGAGGAGGGATAGTATTAGAGTGTCGCCCACTACTCTTATTGAGGATCACAGTAAAATACATTGATGAAAGGGGTGGGATCATTATAATAATGGAAACGTTCAGCTGGGACCTGTGAAATCTGTAGTGAAGGGAAATCTGTAGTGAAGGAAAATCCACAATATCCTCTACATTGCAGATAACAAAATATTCTGCGCACCTAGACATGAAAGGTCATTAGGCAACCTGCAGGCCTTCGATTCCCGGGCAGAAGTACATCCCCTCAAAAATCAATAGCTAGAAGCAATGGTAAGAAATTCCTTGACCAACATGATGGGTCATCAGTGGCCGAGTTCACTGGCCACCAGTGGCCGAGTTCACTGGCCACTGGTTCGTAGGGACTGATGGGGCCAGCGCAGACACACCAAGTGGATGTGGGGCCCCACAGGGACTCATCTCGCACACAAAGAAGTCATAGCAATGTGAGTTTGGAGCAGGATTGGGGGCTAAGAAAGCAGCAGGGACGGCACTCTCGACAGCTCAGTTATTCAGGGATTAAAGACCCCCCCGCAGGAGATAATTTTAGGGTGCTGGTACCAAATGGAGGAGAATATCACCGTAAATCTGGGGATGCTAACAATGAGAACTCAATGGCAGAGGCCATGTTGGGCAGGGAAGCGAGGGCTCCCAAATCAGTTTTTCCAGGTGAACTAAATACTGTACCCTGGAGACAACCATGCTACCAAGATGACCCAAGTGTTATTCTGCATTATATGTTTGGAATTGGTGGCCCGACTCATTGAACAGATGGAGGGTGTTGGCTCTGTTAAATGAAATACCATTGCTGAGATTACTTTCTACTGCAGATATAAAATTGGTCGACTATCCATCCGGACTGTTCCAATCACGTCCGCCTGTTCCTGCATTCCCGCTCAGTATATGAATCATTGCTCTCGGAGGTAAATCAATTCAACAAGCTGGCCTATGATATTATGCCTTTCAGCCCAGGATTGTCTAATCTACAGTATGGTAGTCAAGGTACAGGACCGGCAAGGGGTATTTAGGATGGGGCAATAAATCAGAGGAGTGGTGTGGTACAATGTAATTAAGAACAAGATTCTAGTTGGAGATGGTTGGCTTTAACTTTATGTGACTCAATTTCTTAACTCAAAGCTTTAAAGACAAATCTTCAACCAGAACAGACAACAGTGTTTGCTGTCCTGGAATTCGAGGGCACGGCATCTATGCACTTCACTTGAACTACGCGACAGACTAACCCAGTTTTCGATTATCTGTATTCAATAAATATGGATGACAAGTTCATTTTGTCTGGATGGTTTCAATGTTCAGTTTGAACTTGCTTCTAAGGGAACGAGAGGGCATCCTTCAGGGGGTCTCTTAATTGCCATTAAAAATGGGCAGTACAACGAAATAATAGAATGCATACACGTATCCCAATGCGTTTTGGCCATCGTGCTGGAGGTAAAAGTTAGCCTGCCTGCCCTATTCATTCTCATTATTAACATCTACAGGAATCCTGTCTTTAACCTAGAGGAAACAATAGCGAAAATCAACTCACTTGTTATAGATGCGTTGGTGACATTTCCGGGGTTGCAGATCGTCATTGCTGAATGCTGAAATTACAATGGACTCCTCACACAGAAGGATTTGGGGCTCTTAAGATTACTGCACGAAAGAAACAAGAGTTTCATAAATAGGGGTCCTCGGGGTGCAGTAGAAAGATACTGCAGGGACAGCTATTGTCCAATTTCTTTGCAAATTGGGGTCTGTTCCCAGCAAATGCACTCTTGGGTAAAATTAACGATCCAACTACATGGACGGATGATGTAAGGACTTCTGCGATTGACTATATATTCATGTCTCAAACCATGCTTGATGCTTCTAAAGTGTTTAATATCTTAATACTTTGCTGAGCAATCATCGGCTGCTGGAAGTAATACTGTCTTTTAGGTTAGAAACTAAGCCCAGGAACTAGAAACTAAGCCCAGGAACGAATATTCTGCTAATCTGGAGGTGAACAACTCCAAATCTAGAATAGTGTTGCACAATGGAAATGTGAAAAAATGTAATGCATTTTTCATAACTGACTTTTCAGGAACGACTATTGAAACCATGCGGTCTATTCACTTACGCTAATTTGGACTCCTATGTTGATGCACTAATTTGCAAATCTGTTGAGAGTTCCGATACCAAAAAGAAAATATGAAGACATAGTCATGACTTTGATAGCATAGTTCAGTACCCTAAAATCTTCTGTAATAAAAGAAGTGCGGCGCTTACTAAAAAGTAGCTACACTTGGGAGAGGAAATTGGAGAGGGTGAGAAGAGAAAAATAAAAATAAAAAAACAGGCTCAAAGGTCATCGAGCAGCTATGTATCAAGTTGATAGCGAATCCATGTCCATGTTCGTAGCTCTAAAAGATGGCTCCTCCAGGCAATTTTGGCACTTGATGAATGCAATTTAGTCTACCCAAACTACGACCCACACCAGTCCCATCCCGGAGGTAGTCTGGGCAGGACACTTCAGTTTCTCTTTATGCTTCTAATGAACGATTCGCTGTAGGACTGGACCCTATTAAACATTGTTGGGATTTTGAGTTACCAATACCGGACATCACTCCGCAAATACAGAAAGACAGGTCTTCCATGACAAGTACTTCTTTACTGATTCTGTTCCGCCGAAACGCTTCCTTCAACCAGAGGGGAACCAAGGTCTCTCATAGAAGCATCTGTGAACTGCCAAGACCGTATTTGCTACGACATTATCTATTTATGGGACCATGTCACTGATGTGAAGCATTCCCATTTCACGTTGTTTATTCATTCCCCCTGTAGCGTTGGCAGACCCTATCCCGACACACAATGCCTTTAGCTTCGGGAATTGATCCTATTCACTAATGAACATTGCTCATTTGCTCTATTTCTTATTAGGTTGAATAGATTTGCAGTTGTATTTATTACTCTTTTTTGTCTCTGTTTTTTTGCTTACGATTTAATTAAGCATCCCAGTGACAAGCAACTGGTTTTCTGTCAATATTTAAAATTGCTTTATGTCTTTTTACAATGTACTAATTCTCATTTTTTTTGTTTTTTTTGTTTGAAAGTTTTCACACTCAATCTACAAATGGGAGATTTATGTTTATGCTTATGTTCTTGATTGTATATGTTCTTGCAAGTTGGATTTCATTTTATTATATGTACCAATTTTCTGATATAAAGTTTTAACATCAATCTTTCCTACAATCTGTTTATTTTCAAGGAGTGTTCTAGTACACACATTTGCATGCAACATCTATAACCATTATGGTTACATGGGTTGAGACCGGGTGAACATCTCAAATTTATTCTGGCCAACCCTTAACATACCAGTAACTTTGTTTTGTTGAGATTTTAGCTCTTCCAGAGCAACAGGGCCTAATCTGCTCTCAAATGCTATCTTTAAGGGGAACCCTGAGTTATGGGCCAAGGCCCTTTCAATAATGTTTGCGGATATCATTCAAACCATATGTATCCCAGCCTCTTGGCACTTCTCATATGTGGTGCCGATACATAAAAAGGGTGACAGGACCTGCGGACAAACTATCGCCCTATCTCGTCATTGGATGCAGATTCAAAAATCTTTGCAGGGCTTATATAAAAATGGCTAAAGGAATGGTCCGATTGTAATGCCATTCTAGCAGCTCACCAATTTGGGTTTAGAAAGGAAGTGGGGACATAAGTGGGTGGTTTACTGGTGTCTCTACTGCAAGTGAAGGCATGGAAGGGAGATGCCATGCCTATTTATGCACCTATTTATGCAACCATGGATCTTTCATTGGCCTTTGACCTAGTGGATAGGGCCCAGCTATGGTCCAAACTGTTCAAATTGGGGATGCCGGGGCGGGGGGGCTACTTTCAACTCTTATCCGTCTTCATCAGGGCTTGCTCATACAAGTTCGCCTGAATAAAGAAGGTTTACTATCAATGATATTAATTTTATTATTATTTATGTTTTTTTTCCTCCTGGCTCCGCACTTTTCTTTTGTTCCCCCTTCCATGCACTTCTCCCTCTAACCCTATACCATGCACTTGCGTGTTCTCAATGTCACTGGGCCTAGTAAGATTGTTGTTTTTGTTTCTCCTCGGTTCCCCTTCCCTTGCCTTGTCACACTCTGAAACACTTGTGTATGACCGCAATAGAAATAAAATATCAATATCAATATCTCATCCAATAAGAACCTCAAATGAATTGCGACAAGGTTGCATTTTTGCACCTGTGCTGTTGAACCTTCATGTGTCTGAAGCGGGTGAAATTCTGGATGGTGCCTCTTGAGTGTCTCCAAACATTGAAGGGTTTAAATTTTGTTGGGCCGCCTATGCGGACGATTTCTTACTCATAGATCACACTCCAAAAGGTCTTCAACATTTAATTACTGCATTCTCCGATTATATCTCTATGAATGTATTAAAAATAAATCCTAAAAAACGTTAATGAGGCTGAGCAAGCGTACAACAGCAATTGGGTACGCATGGTTTTTAAACCATGAAAAATTAGCTATTAGGACCTCAATGCGATATTTAGGCTTCTCAATATTTGATAACCCAAAGAAATGTAAATATCACCAATATAATACGGCAAATATTCACAGTGCCCACTATTACGCTTCTATAGCTCCAAAGTTATTCCAAAACTTTGTTACGGTCGGGAATTATATCCAGTCTGGATGATGGCGGAGCTATATAAGTATGAATCACGAATCTGGAGAACCATTTATTGTTTGCCCTAATCAGTACTCATAGCAGCGTTGAGGAATGAGCTGGGCCTCAAGTCAGTTGTAAGTATTGTTCAATGGAGAAGATTATCCGTGTATAGGAAAATTATCACGAGTTCAACGAATAATCTCTATAACCAATTAGGAAATTGGGTAAGACAAGGGACGCCGGATGTGCCACTCCTATTAAATCTAAAAGAAGCATGTATTAGGACCCTAGATACATTGTGTCTGACAAGGGAAACCCTCATTTTTAATCCTTTAAGAGTAAAAAAGCTTTCACAACATGCCAATTGGGCAGAAACCATGGAGGTATTTCCAAACACAAAACTATACCAACAATTGGTATCACACCATAAAAAAATGGGCTTTCCTGAATCTTACTTGCTATGTTTTCCTGACAAAAATTGGCATAATGGCTATATGAGATTCAGGTTTAATGTCTTGAAATAATGGAAATTAGGGATGAAACTACCACACGCTTGACATGTAGATTTTGCAAAGGTGATCACGTAAAAGAAACTCTATGACATTTGCTGCTAGAATGCCCTGCTTTAAGGTCAGAATGCTTCTGTGATTTTAGAAAATGTGTAAATAATCTAGAAAGAGTGGATCTTGATAGCCTATCGTGGGATATGCTACATGGTACATCAGTCTCATTAAAAATGGCTGCTGTTTGTTTTCTGTCTGATATATGTGGGTTGGTTAAGCACGGATCACCTAATGTTGCAAAGTTAATGCTATGCCAATCTAGGAGGTTGGAATGATGGTGTATAGCACATTCCACGTGAAGCTCAATTACTGTGCTAAATAACACGTTTTTTGGAAAGGGCAGACAACAGAATTTAATAGACAGGTGTGAAATACCCTATACTCATCTTGGTAACATCCTGAGGGTATTACTCTATCAGGTGGTCATTCTTGGGTTCACTTGCGCTGGGCATTGGTCTTCTAAATCATGTGACTTATTATGAATTATGTATTATTTTTAAATGATATTATATGTGAAGTCAACAGTACTTTATGAAATATGAAAATGTTTTATATTCTTAGATATAAAGTGATTAGTTTTCTTTTATGATAAATTTGATATGTTAAGAATTTTGCCTCTGCTGTTTTAAATTGATGTGTTTTCTAGAAACGGTTGTGTGTTAATCTTGTTCTTGTGACATTATATTTCCCTGTTTGCATGGTTTTGTAAAGGTGTGTATGAAAACCAAATAAATAAATGAATTAAATGTTTAAAAACCATGTTAGATCGAATGTTTGACCATAATCTGAATGTGACCAGCATCAGGAACATTGTTTGTGAATTTGTTAGTTGGTTACACTGCTCAAATGACCAGAACCGTGCATCCCTTTCTGCCACCTTTTGAGGACAAGTACTGCAGACATGGCGATAGGATACACTTTAATATTGAATATTTATTTTAATATTTATTAAGCGCCACATGCCCATAGGCCACAGAGCACACATGAACAACAGACAGAAATGAGACAAAAGTCATTTCTCAGGCAGGAAGACAGAACATATGGGATTTAACCTGGGTTGAGGTTGAACAGATACGTTTTAATCTACTCCTCTTCCTCACCCATAGAAGGTCTTCTAAGACCTTGGGGTGCCCTTCCTCTCTCAGACTTAAGCTGTGCCTTTGGCTGTTTTCTATAGACCACCCAGGGCTCAGGACTGGCACAGTGGTGGGGTGCTTTTCTCCTCCGAGAAACTTCTGGGCAAGCACCTGGCCTGTTTGTTCAAACTCTCTTTCCATTGCCCAGCACTGCTTCTGGATTGCCGTTTTGAACTGACCGATGTATGCTGCTGTGGGGACTGGAGAATACCATAGCCCTCTGCTAGTCTATTTGGTTGGCCGTCAGAGCTCTGCTCAACACCTTATGGTGACTTCAGAGGGCCTGCTGGTGGGGATGGTGAACGCTGGAATGTTCAGCATTCATCGCACACAGATGATTCTGTTCTGTGGTGTTTGGAGCTTGCAGCTCGGAAAGAATAAAGTAAAGGACTTGCTCACATACAGGCCCTGTGACCTATAGCATCATGTCCTTATGTTGTGCAATCGGATCATCAGTGAAGAAAGCTCCACTGGCCTTCTTTCCCGTATTGACGTAGGACACTTTGGATACACGGTAATGGAGAGCTACTGTGCAGTTGCTAAATGAACATTGACTGTTCCGATGACTGAACTTCTTAGGACGTTTCATGCTTGCATTGTGGGTGGATTTTGGAGGGAAAAAAAATCTTACAGTCCATACTTGCTCTTGTTTCCAGGTTTAAGGGAACACTCTGCTCTGCCTATTTCTGTTTGTTTTTGTGGTTTCATGAAATTAACCTAGTGCTACACTGCGATTTTCACCTTTCAGAGCGGCAGGCTTGGGGATGCTGGTACTCTTGACGGAACCCATTGCATTTATAATGGGTTTTGAGGTTACAGAAGCGTATCAGACAAAGCCCAATGTCAAATGTGAGCTTTGTAGGAATGTCAACTGTTTTTAATGCATTTGTGTTTTTGTTATAGCTGCTGAGCTGCAGAGACCCAGTGAACTTATTTGTACACATGTTAAGCATTGCACTAGGAGATTTTGCTAAATTAGCTAACAAAATTTTGTTTGTTGCTTTTGTGAATGGGTGTTGGTTGAGAATTAATGTCATAATGTGCGGGTTTAAGTACCTTTTATAGAAGTAACCACTTTGAGGATATTTAGCAAGTAGACATTGTGCTCCACAAGTTGGACTTTTAACGGTGTCCTTTAATGTTACATGATATAGGTTACTTATTTATGACCAATATATATGAATTTAGTGTGCATTGCGTGAAAAGTGCTGGTCTAAGTGTGTGCACTTAAGTTGGTGCTAATCCCTTGAGGAATTTCAGGATTGCCCAGAATGCACCAGCACTTTAGACTTGGAGAAAACGTTTAATTACATATATGGTTATACATAATAATTTCCATTATTGTTTAGGATGAATGTGAAAGTATATGGTGTGAAGTTTACTTTAACTTGTTGCATATATATAGTGTGGCTGCGAGTGTGCAGTCTCTGGCAGTCACTCTACTGTTTCTACTGATCCTGTGGGAGGTGCTACTACCTGCTTGCACCTACAAGAACCCTTCATTCCGCGGAGCGGACTGTGGAGTGTGGCTGTGAGTGTGCAGTCTCTGGCAGTCTGTGCATGGCTGTCATGGCGTCCGCCTCCGAAACTTAAATTCTTTTGGACCTTGCCTCTGTACCCGTGCCAGATTCTACAGACTTTGAGGAGGGCCGCTTACTTAGAAGTGCACGTCCTCGACTCGCACAAAAACAACCCCTACTTCCCCGTGGTGTTTCGAGTCTTTCAAACCCGGATGCAATTTACTGTCAATCACAATTACAACCCCAAGCCCTTCGGCGGCGGGCCGAGAACAAAGAAAATAAAGACCCAGCCGCAAGAAAATCCCCCGCCATAACGGTGCGAGGGAGTCAGGCGGACTTAGAAATCCACCGTGATGATTCACAGTGTGCCGAAGTTACTCACTCACCCCTGGGTCCTGTGCCTCAGCGACTCCCGTTGTCACTTTTGCAATCGCGGTTTCCCCCCTCACAGCTCCGAGCCTGGGACGCCTCCGGAGGGAGGACCGAGGCCCGTGAGCGGGGGGGGGGGGAGTCTGCAAAGTGCCCCAAATTCGACCGCATATCGGGACCCACTCAGGGGGCGGAGCTTGAAGCCGCTAGGGAGGCAGCTTCTGTTGAAGCTCCGAGCAGTGAGATCAGTGAGAACAGTGGGGAGAGGGTTTCCCCTCCCCCTCCCACGGCAAAGCAACCGCCGTCTGTGCACTTCCCCGCCCATTTGGTTACATCTCCTTCGGGGCAGAGGAAAATCAACGACTTGACAACTGACTCATGTCCTCACATCCTCACCGCAAACGCCCCGATACAAATCGAGGCGCAAGTTCACTTGGGCTCTGATACATCTGCCCCTGACCTCCGGGAGGAATCCTGTCTGCGCTCTCCGGGACCGGAGGGGCGCAGACCCTCAAATTGAGAAACCACTTAAAGAGAACCCCAGTCTGCCCTCGGAGACGCACCCCTCTTCATGTGTAGAAACCTCAAATCCCAAAAAACGCCGTTGGAAGGAGGTGGAGGCATCTGAGTCCAGAAAACCTCGCTCTCTCACAAGAAAAAGGCCCACAGAAGCAAAAAACGCAAAAAAAAATCTTCACAAGTATAGCGTCGGGTAAAACTAAACTAACTGGCCAACCCGCAAAAAAACCATGGAATCCTGAGTCCATAAAGCCCTCAGTGGCAAGTCTAGTAACAGACTTTTTTCATGCTTTTGCCCCGGTCACACGGAACAGTCAAGAGGACCTTACCGACGAGGAAATTCTAGAAGCAGTCAAATTGTGCCATCCTCCAGAAAAAACTAGAAAAAGGTCTCCGGCGGTAGATCAACAGCTAAAGGCGTAAGAGACCTCTGAGCCACAAATGGCTCTAAATTCTCCAATTCAGATGCCGCAGGCGCAACTTCTGAAGGATCCCTCTCTCGCCCTGCCCTGCCGAGCCTCAACCCCAGAACAAAGCGAAAAGGGCTTGGCCGCCCAAACTTCTTTGACTAACCATAATAATAAGTCTCCTTCGACTCCCATGGGGAGACCAGTCCAGGACAACCAAATAAACTTACTTGGCCAGATTCACAGTCCTTCTCATCCATCAAAGCAGACAATCAAGGATCTGCCGGGCTGCCCAACCCCAGCTATGCCACAACCTATACATCTTACCACTTCCTCTGTCCAAAAGGTGGTGGCATCAACAAAGGCTCGGTTGCTCGAAACTACACCTCAAGCCCTATGTAAAGCCTCAGCAGACATAAGGCAGCAATCCCGTCTGGCCCAGGTCGGCCTACCACCCGTTCCTCAAAACAACCTGACTCATCCGGATCAGACCAGACGTGAATCCTTAGAGATAACATACTCTTCTGTAGTAAGAAGACTATTAAACGAGAGTCAAACAACCACCCCTAATCCGAAAAATCATATGCAGCAAGTAGCGCACCAAACTGATTCTCCTTCGCAAAACAAGAGGGATTTCCTTTCAATTATGTCAGCGGTCACCATAGCTTTAAATCCGTTCACCAAACTGTACGAGGGGATAAATGAGTCATTAAAAGATCACACCTCGATTCAAGCGAGGATGCTCACAAAACTGACTTTCCTAGAAGGCTATATTACCGCCCTCGATGGCAAACTGTCAAACTTACAACTGGATGCAGCCAAAAGAACTAAAACCTTTGTGGAAGCCCCCACAGAAAACCAGATGGAAGTCGGGGCGGGCGCACAAAAAAGGTGGGCTCCCTCTCCCTCGACACCCACCACCGCTGCTACCCAAAGGTCCCACCCTGCGGCTGAAAATAGACTAACATCCCAGGAAGTTATTGACATCACTGATGAACCGCCGTCACTGCCCACATTTCAAACTTCTGTGAGGGGAGCAGAGGAACGTGCATTTTCGATATTCTCTTCAATAATACCAGTACCTCATCCACAAAGTGGCGTGGCCCAAAAACAAAACCAAAAAGAAAAACAAGTTCCCTCTGGGATCGCAGGTCCAACTATACAAACCAAGATTGCGGAAAATAAGGTTCAAATTCTGGTGCTCCCGCCTGCCTCACAAAATCAGAACAAATCCTCACCCCGCTCGACGGAGGAATTTCTTGCAGATGCGGACATGATGAACATCTCCCAGCATTTTGATGACCCCCAAGTTCACCAATTCGTGGAGGAAGGAAAGCAAGCTCGGGTGCACCATGCCGCTGCTTCGCCCCCTGCCCCCGGCGCCTTGGCCGCCCTGAAACTAACTGAAGATCTATCCGAAGTCGAACTATCGCCAAAGTTCAGTACCCTGCAAGATCGCAGGAGGAAATTACACCAAAAGCCATCTAGTCCCTCAAGCTCTCGAGTCGTGTCGTTCGCGACCCCTGGGGCCAAAGAGCGCTCAAAGCGAAACTCCGGGACACATCAAGCGAGAGAGAAGCCTGGCGCCTCAGCATCCGACAGATATCCCAGGTCCCAAAGTAGCCTACACTCGGGGGAAAAAACTAAGGACAGAGGGAAATACCCTAAACCTCATTTTTCTTCACAAACCGAAAAATACCGAAAAGTCAATGCACACGTAAGAGTGTCTCCTATAAAGCTAGAACAGCACGCCAAAAACAAAGACGACATAATCCTAAATAGAAGAGGACTACTTTCACTGTTCAGCCTCATTCCAGCTCTTCGGGGTATAAAATCGTCTGACCTACAGCTAGTGGACCCTTATCACTCAAACCACAGAGCAAAAGCTTTCATTCACTTGGCCTCCGCGAGCGTAAAAAAGGAAATTTTTCGTGCTGAAGAGGATTTGGCATTTCTTGGGTTCACCTTGAATAACCAAATTCAGAAATCCCACTCTCTCCAGCCAGGAAACCCAGGGAGCAACATGGGTGGCCATGCAAAAGGCAGAGAAAACGAAAATAGGAGCGAAAGGAAAAGACATTCTGATCCAAAGCAAGTTTCGGAAAACCACAATTCGAAGTCCTTAGTTCCTGCCATAGTGTCTACAAACCGAAATCCAGCCTTGTCTGGCTTGAAAAAAACCTTCGATTGTCGGGGGTCTTGTTCGGCTTCAACGAATTTTGTAAAGGTGACAACTATACCCGACGCTCCCATCGTTCTTAGTAACAATGCCCATTGTTCAACAAACAGAATCTCCTCGGACAAAAACGAATATCCAAAAGACAAACTTCAGAGTCTGTGGGCCTGGCTCCCAAAGGCCCTTACACTCACGAAAAAATAGCAATGCGCAGGTCGGCCAAAAGGGCCTTCGGACTCTCCAACCGCCGACCCAACCTCTTCTACCCTTCGCCTCTGTTCGTGGAACACCCGTGGCCATTTGCATTTAACAATGCCGAGTGACGCCAATCTGGCTTTATTTGATTTCCTCTGCTTGCAAGAGACATGGCTCTGGAAATCCCCTGCTATGGATGGCTATGACATCATATTGGCTCCAGCAAATAAAGGATTAGCGGGCCGCCCGACATCGGGCCTTCTTATTGCCTACCGACAGGGGATGGGCCTGAAGAGCAAGGCCATTCTCGTATCCAACCTCTCAATCTCTGCAGTATTATTTGATTGGGAAGATCAACCAAACTGCAGGCCCTTTCAAATCGCTATCATCAACACCTACTGGAACCCAGCAGCCATAAACCAGCAGACATACCTAGCAATGATGGAAAATCTAGTAGATGAAATTCAAGCCTTCCATCAGGTTCCTTCTAGTATTATCTGCGGCGATCTGAATGCCCACTGCTTCGACAACCATTCCAAGTTGGGCAAACCTTCTTCCTCGAATCCTGCCTCAAACAGAGGGAGCCTGTGGTCCACTCTAATGGCCTCAAGGAAAATGGAAAACCTGGACTCAGTTTTTCCCAACGCTGACCGCCCTCCTACCTGGGAGCAAGGTGCTCACCATGCCACCATTGATTACATTTTTGCTTCTCGTCACATTCTTCCTAAGGTAAAAGACTTCCAGGTTCGTAAGACAAAAGCGAGTGATCATAATCAGCTCACCATGTCTCTGCAATCCCACTTCAAACCTCCGGCCCCCTATGTTGCGGGAGTGGAACCAAACTCACGAGGAAATCGCCTGAATATGACAACGAAGTGCTAGACTTGTCTGCAAAATATGCGCTGGGGTTACACTCCAATGGACAAGATTCCTTGGACTACGTCCCTCTTCTAATCCAATATAGGTCAAAACCAAAACTGTCGGCTCCATCTTTTACTGCTCCGAGACATTCTTTCAATGCAACATTGGTGGCAAAAAGACGCGAACTGCGCAGGTTGAAACGGACGCTTGGATCACTTCCTCAAAATCAGGCCCAACTGATATCAGCAATAAAGGCCTACAAAAACTGGGCAAAGAATCATCGCCACAATCTGTACCAGCAGGATGCAGAATTTATGCTAAAAGCGATTTGTGGAAATAAAGCGAAAGACTTCTGGTCCCTATTAAAAACATCAGCACCTTCTTTAAATAACACGACCATCAACGCCATGGCGGAAACAAAATGGGTCAGTCACTTTTCGTCCCTTTTCCAAGCTCCACAAGCCACAGGCCTGCCTGAACCGAAAGTGAAAAACGAAAACTGGCTGAAACTAGACGACGTGGCGGAAATTAGAGATCACATCAAAAAGCTGAAGTCCTCCAGAGCGACGGGCCCGGATGGAATCTCAAATATCGACTTGAAAAAAAACGTAGAGGAATGGGGACCTCTTATTCTGTCCATTTTTGCACAGTGTGCCGCCCAGAAATCACTCCCACCATCGTGGACGAAGGCGGTCATCGTTCCAATCTATAAGAAAGGCGACATCACCGACCCACTAAACTACCGCCCTATAGCCCTTTTGGACTGCATTGGGAAGGTCTATGGGAGCCTGCTTTTGAAAAGATTTGATGCCTGGTCAAAGTCAACTCCCTGCAATGATAGGTTCCAAATGGACTTCAAAAGAAATATGGGAACAACGGCAAACATATTTACCATCAGTACATTGAAAAGCAAGGTCTTGGAGGGCAAACCGAGGATTTTTGTGGCCTTTATTGATCTTTCCCAAGCTTTCGACTTGGTCGATAGGCACCGCCTTTGGAATAAACTTGAAGCTTGGGGGTGCCCGCATGAGTTGCTACAGCCTATCAAGGCTCTCCACTCAGAAACCAGCCTAAGAGTCTGCCTGTCACAAATGGGAAACTTGTCATCTGAAATCCAGACGGGCCGAGGGGTGAAACAGGGCTGTCCTTTAGCTCCAGCACTCTTCCTAGCCTACATCGGCGATTATGGAAATTCAGTAGATCGCCAAAGTACTTTTCGACCATCCTTGGCCACAGCAAAAATAAGCCACCTATTGTATGCTGACGATCTCATATTACTCGATCAGACCCAGATCGGCCTGCAGAGACAATTATCAAATCTCCTGCGCTACACGTCTGAGAATAACCTTAAAATAAACAAAGAAAAAACAAAAATCATGATCCTGGAGTCCGGACAGAAAAAAAAAAGTAGAAAACTTCACATGGCGGCTGGAAGATCATGTGATTGAGACAGTCACAGAATGATGGACAATACCAAACACGAGAGTTCAATGCAGGCCAATCTCCAATCAAGAATAAAGAAGCTGACATCTCAAGGAAAGGCGATTGACATAAAATTCGGCAAATTTTCTTGCATCCCTGTGATCGAATTTTACAGAAAGAAAGTCATCCCTTCCATTACTTACGGAGCAGAAGCCATGCCCCTGATTCCCAGCAAAATCTGGCAAAAACTCGAAAGCGTGTTTTGGAAAGGGGTCCTGTCCCTTCCTAAATCAACATCCATAGCCGCAATCAGGAGAGAACTGAGCATAGTGTCTCTAAAGACAACAGTTGACATCAGCTCCCTGAGACTATCGAAAATGCATCATGGATGAGTCCGAGGAAATCCATGGCCTCCTGAACAAGGAGTTAAATTCTGGCAAGGTGCAAATGCTGGCAGCATGGAAAGAATCAAACTTGACCTTACTCCATTCAGTCGCCTGCTCGGAAGTCGATCTCACTTCAAATCCAACCAGAGTGTTCAAAAAATTGAAAGAGCTTGACTGGATCCAAACCCAGGAGTCTGCCTCAAACAACAAACTACTCGTGCACTTGCCTCCAACATTCCGCAAGCTCAATGAGCCAATGAGGTACCTGCAAAAATTCCCCAATAGGGGGGCACGGAATGCGCTTCTAAGAATAAGGCTGAACTTGGTGGCCACAAATGAAATTCGAAAGATCCGAGGTTTATCCGACACGAGTGCCTGTCGCTTATGCAAGAACAATACCGAATCCATCAGACACTTGCTTCTGTCATGCCCGAAAAATCAGATCCTCAGAGGGGCCTACTTGAATCATCTAATCGGGGACGATAGAGGGTGGGACGAGGTCACCTGGTGGAACAGACTGATCAGCGGAGACCGAATTACCTGGCTCTTGGCAACTGTAAAAATATTGGAGCATACGATGAAAATGATAACCGTCACAGGGTCCCTCTCTGGTTAGTTATCGCGAAACTTATTTCTACAGCTCTTCTTTTGTAAAATTCTTTCGAATATACACAAATAAAAAAATATATATATATATGTCAGTTTTAACATGTGTTTTAACTTCTAAGATTTTGCAGCATAAGTGCTTTGTGAGTGAGATTGACTTTCGGGTTTGTGAGTTTTATGTTGCAAGTTTTGGGGTGTTTGTTAGTAATGCTTGAAATAGTATGTCTCCTGTGTTTTACACTTGGTGGATATATGTGTTCAGATATACCTAGCATTTTTCCAATTGTGGCGTTTAGGATGGGGAAGCTGGTTCAATTTCTTTCAGTGGTTTGACACTGCTTGGATGTTACATCTCACTTTTTGCCTGTATGTTTCCTTGGTTGCTCCCTCATTGTTTTATCTTTGTTTAGGAGGAATGGTGAGGAGATGGTGCGTGTGGTACGAGTCTGGTGTGAATGTAATGTTTTGTGGAAGGTCCTTTCCTGCAAGTTGTGTATCCCCGCTGGTTGCTGGATTCTTTAAGGTGGTAGTATGTATTTTGAGTTTGTGCGATATGACCATTGTTGGAGTTATGCCTCTGATGTTTCCATTTAGTGCTCGAGAGTGTCAGGCTTGAGACCTTTTGTGGCAGTGCAGTTTCCTGTGTTGGTTTATGGTTAGCTAAGTTTGGTTGCCAACTGTCTGGCAGATTGTGCTCGAGTGTGGCAGACCTCAGACGCCAGGGTGGCAGCCTTGAGTATCGGAGATATGCATGTTAATGTTGGTTGCAGAAGTTGTTTAAGAAATTTGGGTGTGCTCTAGATGATGTGATTAGGAATCTGGTGTGCCGATCTCAACCTGCGGTGTGCAGGTGCAGTGGGGATCTTGTGTGTTGTCATTGTTGAAGGACGGGAGGTGTGTGGTGTCTTGTCCTTTCTGGTTGACTGAGCTGTGATGTCACTGTAAGAATGTTGTGCGACTGCAAAGAATGTTTGAATGCAAATGAGGTTCTGCACACAGGCAGTTGGAGCTGAGAGGCTGGGTCGTGGGAGCCTGTACCTACCCCTTTACTCTAATTTAAACCTGCAATGTTCCTGCCCTCTTGTAGCCTGCACCCAATAAAGGAACTTCTTAAGGACTTACCTGCTGACTCCAGAGTATCTCTTCATAACTACTCACTAAACAATGCCTCACATATAAATCAAACACAGATGGTGGCTGTAGAAGGTAAACGTTACCTACCAGTGATAGTATTTCTGCAGATTAATCTTTTTTCCAGTCTGTTGCACTCATTTCAACTTCCCCGTTCTGGACAGGGAAATTAAAAATCAAATCTATCAGATGGTGCAGTACATAAAGATGAAATACTTGTGCATTTATTTGGGAACTGTTTACAGACAAAGTGACAAAATACAATGGTTGCCAATAGCCAATAGAAATCAATTTACATCATTATAATGAGACCACAAAGGCAAAAACAATGATGTGCGGATGTTGCCGCTGTCGAAGCATTGTCGGTAGCACATTTTACACAGTGCCTATTAAGAGACAACATGTGACTCCTAAGCTAACTCTCAAAAACGAAATGAAAATTAAGGCTCTCTGTTTTTATGTTTACCGATTTGTACACATAAATGCAGACTGAAATTATTTTGGTCCCCGTCAGTATTTCTTTACAAAATTTGGCAACGTAGGCTTTCTTATCTTTTTTTCTGTCGGTCATTCAGTGCCGGCCAATAGCTGAGCATACTGAAAACCTCCAAAATATACAAGGTTATTTTCCTTTAGAGCAATTGAAATGGCTGATGTGATGTCTGGTCTGCAGTAAGTGCATGATCGTGTGCTTTTATAGAGCAGAGTCGGTGCAGAGTCTTGGGAGTCTTGAAGGTGCTGAGGCACTGGGCACTCACGACACATTACAGTGATCCTGTATCCTCCCCTCCGTGCCAAATGGAGTCAGATTGCAAAACAAACCCCAACAGCCGCTAATGCGCTTGCAGCTGCGACATGGCGGGATTGATGTCGGTGGGGCTGGAATCGGGGCTGGAGTCCTGTTAATCCTGTCAAGCTGTCCCCCTAAACAGAGATCAGACGCAGTGCTGACACAACCAATACAAGTAAGAAAATCACCATGTAATGCAAAAGACATTAATTGTGCAAAAAGTAATACTGGATCTGATCAATGCAACGTACAAGTCTCTTGTGAGGCAACTAAAGCCTTGCGTGTCCCATCGGTGATTGCAGTCCATCCTCACGTGCAACACACACAATCTAAATTCTTAAAACATTACACACAGCCTCCGCCAGCGCAATATATCGTGGTACCTGGCACGGCGGTTAATCCAAGGGCACATGGTGGTGGTGGTCAGCCGAGACATTGCCACTCAATGAATGGCGAGTGTGGTTGCTGTTGAGAGCACAAAGGCGGGGTGGTGCCACCGCTCCGTGTACTAGCTTAGTGAGCTAGTCAGTCCGGCTGTGTGAGTTCTCCATGGGTCTGGTGTGATATTGCGAGTAAGTGCTGCTTAACATCAGTAAGCGCAAGTAGATGGATTGCAACGGCAGACCGAAGGGGCTTAGAGGAGGAGTTGACCCCTTTGTCGCGACCTACTAGAGCTTCATGAGCTGGTGCTGGAGTGGATGAGATATGAGAAGGTAGTTTGCCGTGCAAACTTTGGAGAATTGTATATACCTAAACAATTAAAAATCACATGCGGCAATGTGCCCTCAAGCAAAAGTTATGGACGCATATTGTACCTTTGCCGTCAAGTCTAAAGAAGTTTCTGCTTTGGGGGCCCCTAGCAATCCTCCAGGTGATTCTGGAAGTGAGGGATGGCATGTCCTAAGAGATCCACTCTTGGTATCTGCCGCCCCCGCTGAAATTCCTGGTGCCTTTGCCAACCACTTTGGTGAAAGGGAAGGCGACCCATTGTGGGGCAATAGAAAACCAGATGAAAGGAGGAATTCATTAGCCGTGGTTAACAAAATCTTACAAGACTTAACCCAAATGAACAGTAGCATGAATACCAATGCCGAAGGTCAGAAAAGTAGAAAGGATTCAATTGAAGTCGAAAGTAGAGATATGCAAAAAACGCGTGAAGAAATAAATACATTTCCCTCCTCCAGGTATAAAAGTGAGAAGTGGTCTACTGGGGCGCAAAAAAGAAGGCACATCGACACCAGTACATCATCGCCTTTCAATTGCTCCCAACAGAGAAATAACCATTAGCAAAAAAATTTAATGATTGGGGGCGAAACTGCAACTATGAGAAAAAAAGAGAGATAAACAAAGGCGGGTCCTTAAGAACCCAGGTTGAACCGAGATGCGGTGAAGACTCCTCCGATGAGTCATCATCTGACTCATCTTTCATCGAATGAGAATTCCCAAAAATGAGGTGCACTGGCTGAAAGGCGAAATCAAGTTAATAATCAAATAAATTTCTCTGAAGTCGTGAAAGCGGTAATACAAGAACTACAGCCCTGCATGATGTCGATACTAACAATCTCAATTGCGCCTTTCATAAAAATGTACGAGCAGAATAATACAGCCCTAATGAACTCTAAACTAGTACATATTTAAAATTAATTTCATTCCATCAAGATGAAAACGTGGCAAGAAAATAAAAGAATAGAACAAAGTCTTAAAGATCTAGCGGATCAAAGAAGAACAATAGCGATGATAAAAAATGACTCGCTGAAGTTGCAAGAGAGGCTCTAGGCCTACTGAAACAACAATCTGTGCAATCAGAGAAAGCAATTAATGTGCCTAATCCCCTAAAGCAATGCCTTAAGCCACACAACATGCCAGGGATGAATTTCAGATCCAATGAAAGAGTGCCCACTGATAAACAGAAACATAAAGAGTGTTGTATAAACAAAATCTCTGCTCAACAGTCTGGGAAAGTGGTAATTGACCTGGACCCAGCACAAACACCTCATGAAGTCCAAATGCTGGAAAAGACGCAGTTATCTAATCAGCCAACAATTGTTAATTTAGTGCGGGCAGAGGAGCCCTATACTGTACCAAACTCTCCAAAACCTTCTACATCTGCCAATGGGGAGGGCATAATTGGCAATCCTGATATGCCAAAAAATGACGAGATCTCAGGTAATAATGAAAGCTTCCCCATATTTCAGTTGAAAAAGAAAACGAAGAGTAAACTAGCTCAAGAAAAAAAAAAAAAAATCAAGTAAAAAGAAAAAAACGGAAAACCCAACAATTCCAGAAAATTACTAAGAAATAATAAGGCAGTGAACGTTTTCGTGAATGCAGAACGAACGATGTGTACTAAAGATAAAGACTCCAAAAATGCGATCCGGCTAATCTGTGTCGGTGAAAGCTGTGGAGATAGCAGATGGTAATGTTGACGAAATAAATGAGTTATTCAATTTAAGAGATTAAAGATTGTGGATTTAATATATAAGTGCTGTGCGCTCGTGACCACTCGTGTTAAATGTCAAAGTAGGGGATACAATATTAGTGTGACCTGGCAGCGATCACTCTTAACCCTCCAACTCATCCACCAAAGCTGGAAAGTAGGATAGTAGGGGTAGGAATGTGAATCGCGCACAAGTTAATTTAGACAATAGAATTGTTCCACATCCGAATTACAGTATATATGCGTGCACTTGTTTTACAAAATGTGGGCCTTACCAAAAAAAATTATATACATTGGCGGGTGAAATTAGGAACCTTACCCGTATATTGATAGACCAACAAATCAAGAGGCCAAATCCCCGCGTCCCGTACTATTTGGAAAGGGATCCCCCCATTCCGGAGCACAAAATATAAACATAAACGTCACAGAAGTGATGTTACACCGTGATGACATCACACGTCGGAGGCATGTGACGTCGTATATAAACAATACGGCTTGGCAACCAGATTAATGGCCACCAGAGTGGTATTGTGTATATGAAAATGATTTTAGAGATTAATGTATTAAATGACTAAGGCACGTGTCATACGTAAGGATCCCAATTTTATTGAGATTAGCGCAAGGAACAAAAATATGGCTCTGAAACACATCAGTGGAGTGATGTGGTGACAAAATAGGAGCAAGTGTGAAAAGTAAAAGTTGCAACACTAGCTAAGGTTTGATTCTTAAACTCACATTTGACTGGGTGATCACGGTGGCAAGCCTAGTCTGGCACGGTTTCTCAGATTGAGGTATTTTACCATTTATACTGGTGAATCTAACTTTGAAATTTGAATAGGACGCATCTAAGATGAGTAGATAACCTCATTTTCCTTTTTGTCCTCTTTTTTTCTTCCTAATTTTGCTTTGTCAACATTGTGCATCATTTGCTTGACCTCATTAGCAATCCGAAAAGTGGTATGTTTTGTTTTTGATTATTCTTGATTTCAATCTTTCAACACAATTGGTATCATTTGATTTTATTATTATTTCTGATTTTCATTTTTTCTTGTTTGAAACTGTTGATGTGGATGTATTAAAATTGTGTAAATTGGATGGTGTACATCATTTTTGTAAACGTTGCATATTACTGACTTGTTATATGGGATTAACACAGCTTCTAAAATGACCTCTTGGTCGAAACATGTGTCGGCTGTATAATATTCAGAATAAACATCTTACTCCTTTGGAAGCATTTCTTTTGGAATACTATAATTCGGAATGTGGAACAATTCTATTGACTAAATTAACTTGAGCGCGATTCACCTTTCCATCCCTACTATCCAGAGTTATTAAACATTTCAACATATGATGAAGAACTCCTTGATGTACTTGAACCCCAGACCAAAGAACAGAATCAAAATGACGAACAAGAATCGCCTAATGATAACTTAACCCTCACGAGGGAAGTTGAGAAGGCAAGAGATGAATGGCCATCTAGATTGTGCCAACTAATTCTTCCGATCTCAGTTCCAAAGGTAGCCGCGGAACTAACAAAACATTTCCTCTCTATGGATGAGAAATGGCAAAGGCTAGCGATCGCGTGACCCACGGCATATGAAACAAAAGGACAGCTGATAGACCAGAAAGGCGCCAAGATTGGTGAAACGGTTGATGTTGATAAAAGAGGCCCTAAAACCACTAAAAAGATGGGGGGGCGGCTCAAGTGAGAAACACGGAAAGTAACATAATTAGTGACGATCCTGACAACTAGCCAAACGCTCTAAGCTTCAGCCCGCACAGTGGAAACCAGCGAAATACGTTTTAACTTTGTAACGCATATTATCCATCAAAGATGGTCTAACAAATGTGCTATGGCTCCTTCACCACGTTCCGTCATTGAGAACAATCAAATCTAATGACATTAAAACTGTAGAATTCATAAACGAATCACAAAATGATCGAGTGAGACTTCATATTGACTCTGTGATCTCCTCTTGAACGCTGTACCTGTTCTACTGTCCCTAGGCTTTGACATATTTGAAAGTTGGGAAAATCAGAACAGCAGCAATCCATCACAGCAAAGTGTAACAACAACACATAGCCTCCTCAAAACCATATGTCTAACCACCCGGAACCTAACTCTACATCTGGGATTCAACAGTTGAGTTCCCCCAGGAGAGACAGAGTAGTCTGTAATATAAGTGATGACTCAAAGAAGTACAAGTGGGAGAACGCATTAAGGTCACCATCAAACATAATAATGAGTCCATGAAAGAAGGAACGAGCCAGAACAGTTATCAATTTGAGATGACCAAAGTGGATAATTGGAATTGGCTAGCTGAAACGTTAGGTGGATACAACTACAGCTAACGCCATAAAGTAAGAAATGAAGCCACACAACATTGGTTTGTGGAACACCAGTGGCTTCAGCCACCTATTTAGAGAACCTTTGCAATGGCTCGACTCCCCAAATTTGTTGTGTCTACAGGAAACATGGTTGGATGTCTGCCCAATCTCAGACGAGTTTGAAGTAACAATTAATCCAGCAATTAGGAGACGGTTAGGGCGTCCATCGGCTGGCCTGTTAACACTTGTAAGAAAGTCTTCGGGACTTCCGAGTTGTGAATTCAAAAAACCATGGTCCATTTACACAAACTACAGCAGTTGACTTAAAAGAAATAAAGGGGGAAAACTGTAGAATCCACATAATCAATTTACATTGGCAGCATAAAGTGGCAGGAAACACAAGTTTCATAGACAAAGTAACTGAACTCATTGACAAAATAAACACGAACGAGTTCCAACCAAATATCGGGTGTGGAGACGTAAATGTAAGTTGTGTTAATTGGAAAGAAAATGACAATAGCACAGCAAAGAAAAGCAAACAACTGGCAGTCAGATGGTGTGAAGAAATGGCGTGCAGGAACCTAGTGATGCTAAATAGAAACACTGAAGGTGACATCTCAGCACAACCCATGTGGAGGCGAGATTTATAGAAGTCAACATTAGACTTTTTTTGTTTCTGGCAGGATGGGACAACGTGTGAAAATATTGCAAGTGATTGACAACACACAAAGTGACCATAGCTTACTAAAACTGTTTTTTCTGATAACAGAAAAAGGTCACAACGGTGGGCCCTTGCGATACAGGTTCAATCCTGTATAACTCGCTTACGATTGAAAGAGCAGGAGGCATCATCTATCAAAGATGCTTAGTGCAGAGAATTGGTGTGCAATACTGAAAAGAACGTTGAATACATTCATCTGCTGAGCGAATACACGGAAAAAGAATATGACCTTAAACATTGTGCGTTTTAACAAAAACATGCATATGACTTGGAAATTGTAAAAAAAAAAACGACTATTACGTAAAGAACTTATACAACTAACAAGACAAAATAAAAGTGACCAAGTGGCCGCAAAAATAACATGCAAGCCAAAGTATAAAAATTGGTTAATCTCCCACAGAGCCATCTTGGAACAGCATGATGCAGAAATCATGATAAGTATGAGAAATAAGACCTCGCAAGAGTTCTGGAAGATAATCAATGATGAGAGCTGCCAACAACGAGCCATCCAGGAAAACATGGTGACTGAAACTCAGTGGGTTCTCCACTTCCAACAGCTATATGAAAAAAAGGTCAAGCAAAGGACAACTATAACAAAATGGGAGTTGCAATTTGAAAAAGATGATATACTGGACGATATTAAATGGATCCGTACATCACGGGCCCCAGGTCCGGATGGCTCACCAACTTTATTCTGAAACAAAATCCAGAACAACGGGCAGAATTCTGCACGATACTATTCTCACAGATAGTGCATGGTTGTACAAAACCTGTAAGATGGAAAAGCGCGATAGTTGTGCCCATTTTAAAAAGGGTAATAGAGCTGACCCTAAAGATTACAGGCCCATCACACTCCTAGACATCTTGGGAAAATTATATGCCACACAGCTTCAAAAACAACTGTGTGGATTACACCTAACAACAATTTTGACCCAAGACAAGCAGGGTTTGTCAGAGGAGTGGGGTGTGGTCTGAACCTTTTGTTACTGAATTTGTTAAAGATGGAAGCAATACAATCAGGAAGGAAAGTATACATGGCTTTTGTAGACCTATCGCAAGCGTTCGATAGCATTGACCGGGAAATTTTATGGTAAAAAAATGAAAACATGGAACTGCCCCACAAGTCTACTCTTGGCTGTAAAAGATCTTCACACAGACACTGAAATCAAAGTAAGACTGGATCGAAAAGGAAGTTTATCCATCCCAATAAAAACTTTTTGTGGGTCAAACACGGTTGTCCCTTAGCCTCGATCATCTTTAACCTATTTCTATTGGACATCGTTGAGCACCTAGAAATCATCCCCACGTTTCCACCTAAAATCAATGGAAACCAATGAAATTGGATTCTGTATGCAAATGACCTGGTCCTTTTAGACATGACACAGACAGGACTGTAACAAACTATATGCTCTAGAAAAATGTGGAAATAAACTGTCTCTGCATTAACTCAAACAAACTGAAATCCTCACATTTCAAGATCTAACCTGTCTGGAAGAGCACCTTTGCAAGTTACAGCTTTCTGAAGCTGCTCCTTTTCCGCCGGCATTGCGAGCTGCCTGAGGCTCTTGCCGTTAATCGAGAACAACGCGCTTCCTGGAGGAGGCGTGGTCACAGCGGCACGTGATCTCATCACGTGATTTCGGCACCCTTGAAAGGACAGAGGCTGCCGCCCGCCTAGTGTGTCCTTACCTGTCTGGAAGAGCACTTTTGCAAGTTACAGCTTTCTGAAGCTGCTCCTTTTCCACCGGCATTGCGAGCTGCCTGAGGCTCTTGCCGTTAATCGAAGAACAACGCGCTTCCTGGAGGAGGCGTGGTCACAGCGGCACGTGATCTCATCACGTGATTTCGGCACCCTTGAAAGGACAGAGGCTACCACCCTTGCGGCGTTAAGCCCAACAGGGGTAAAGGCCAACGGCTGTTGTGCGGCTGTATGGCGCTGACGGCGTGACTACCGGACGGGAGACTGCGAGGTGATCCCTCTTTGATCCGGACCCTAACATAAAGTTGACCACTGTCCTGTACTCATCCTAAACCCGCAGCAGGAGAACAAACTGCGAGCTGTGTGCTGTCAGTTGACAGAATCATCACAATGAAGATACCCACGCTTGCTTGCCCCCAGGCTACGGAACAATTTGACGCCGGGCCACAAACAAGAGGCAAGACCTTACAACAAAGGCGCCTCTTGAACCCTTGGACGCTTGCCAAACCAGCAGGAAGAAGCGCACAAGCAAATCAACAACGCATGAGTGGAAACATCAATAATCCAGCGAACGAAACGCTCACTACCCAGCATGAAACGGAAGAGCCGTCAGTGATTAGCACTAACACACATTCGATCACACAGATCCCCTCCCTCTACACCCTAGCTGCGAAAGCAGCCGGAATACGCGAAGAAAAAGTGAAACGCCCAGGTCGAATAAACTTGAAACAAGTATGCAAATTACTCACGTTACCCTCACAGATTGGGAACTCAGTATCAGACTTCGGTAAATCAGATTTTTCCCCACTCAACATCGATGCAGTTGAAATAAACTCGGCCCTGTTCTTATCTCCATTTGAAGTTACTGACCTTGAACTGCTAAACGCAACCAGTCAAACTAGTAAACTATCTGGAGCCAATACTACTATTGATAATGATCAAGCGATCACTGAGGTACAGCGCATTGAAGACACGAGCAGTCCCATGATCTCGGACTCGACACCCCCCAAAAAACAACCGCTCACAAAAATCAAAGCAGAGATGGACATTCCGCACATAAATGACCCAACAAAAAGAGCGACTCAACTGAAGCACAGTGCAGTCCAACCTAGAATAGAACCGACAAAGCAAAGTTCTTCCCCTGATTTTGCCAAGAAAAGAGAAATCCCACACAAAGCAGAATCGCAGCGACGGACTGTCCATGAAGCGCGAGATAAACGCCTGATGGAAACACTAAAAGCGGATTATCTTGCAGTCGAAGCTAAATTGACAGAAAGCTTTCAAAATGAAGCAAATAAAAAGAACGAAGACAAAAGGCTGTCCGACTTGAAAAAATCACGCTACAATTCGTAAGCTCGACACCAAGCCTCCACTAGCACCCCACTACCCAAATCTCACGATCTGAAAAACCTGGAACCAAAAACAATACAACAGGGCGATACAACATTAAACTTGTCAACTGTAGCCACCAAACCGTACTACGTAAAAGAGGAAAATGAAACTAAACATGGCCAAAACAGACACAAAACGCATGAAGATGAAAGCCAAAACAATCGCGAATCAGGAACCAAACCTAACCTTTCAACAGCAGCAGCGATCCAAATACACAACAACGTTCTGGCAGCGACAACTTTAGCGTTATGCCCATTCATCAACCTTTATCAGACTTTACACGAGACCATGAATAAACAAACGATCATGATGACAAACTTGATCTCGAAAATAACGGCAATCGACGAATTCACAAAATTTCTGGACTGCAAAATTGCAAACGAGGCAGAACATTCAACACAGTGGCAAGCAATTCAAAAAGAGCAGATGCTAAAAGACCAAGCCTCTAAAGACGACCTAATGGCAGCATTACTTGAATCCATAAAGTGGATGCACCAAAACGAAATTAGAAAAGATTCCCGGGCTACATTCTATTGCTCCAGTAGAGCTTGTAAAGACCAACTCCCAACACCCAAACCTGGTGCTGAGCCGACTAAAAATGACGAACCACCCCAGAGACCGTCAGCCGGCCTATATCCGACTGTCACGATGGCATTGAAACCCTCAAATATCACCGACCAGAACAAATCCAATGGCTGCTCTCAGGACAAAACAGTGAACAGCCGAGATATAATCGTTTTGGTGGACAATCAAAAATTCCAAAACCCAACAAGTAGTCCCCCTCAAATATCTCTCTCAAAAACACACACGGAAAAGAGTGACGGAATAACACAAGATGGCACCTCCAACTCATCGAAAACAAAAACCAATGAAATTGCTGTCCAAACGGATACTTCTGAAAAAAAGACCTCAGCCTCATTTGGAATCTTTTCAGGCTCTGCGAAAACAGGATACTGGAACGTGAAAGGTCTAACAAATGAGACAGCACTACCAAACAAAAAACCATCAATGCCCACGCACAAAAACAACCCAAGGAAGCCCACGCGTCAAGCCGCCAAATCCTTTATCCGCAACCTCACCACACCTAAGAAGTCAGCGCTGTTTGAACGTACAAACCCTCAAGAAAAAGCCTTCGACTCCCAAAAAATATCTGCAGTAACAGAACAGATCACTGCTGGCGAAACCGCAACCAAAAACTCCAATAATAAAAAACGCAGACGATTGGCTTCTGAAAACCAAGCAAGCCTTTGGCTCCTCAGTATTGTCAATCGACCTATGCGATCTCTCAACATACTCAGACGACCAGACTACTGAAGTATTAAGCACGCGTGAAACTGGAAACAACACATGTCAAAAAGACACCAGAACTAAGGTAGACACTATGGATAAAATTAAACTTGAAAAAAAAACATTCTTCAAAGATCAACCCCACCGCCAGATGCAAAAAAAACTAAGCAATCTCCACAGCCACACAAAGGGAAACCCAATTCGAGCTATAACCTAAATCCCAAATTTACACGACAACAACAGAAAGTTTCCACTCTACATCTAAATTCATCTCAAAAGCTAGAGCCTCCAAAAAACTGTACCCAAATAAAACTACGACTACAGAACAACCACCCAGATGACGGTGAAGTGAACCTAAATCGAAGCAACTTCATGAAATTATTCAAATGCATTCCTGCACTACGCACAGTAACTTCCGAAGACATATTGATCGTCGAATATGTAACAGAAAGATCTTCGGACCAAGTTCTGTTACATATTAACTCACTGGCTGTCAGAACGCTTTTAAACGCCCAAGACGACCTCCTACAATACGGATTCGACCTCTCTGTTGAACCACAAGACTACACCAAGGCTGACCAAACGCCCAAAAGAAACCCAGTCCAAGAGACCCGAATGGAACAAAGAAGAGCACAACTAAGACACCATCTATCTAAGTCAAACTAACAAAAATCGAACATGCATTTAGAATATCGGGACTCAAAGCGGAAATACCACACAATTACCCGAAATTAGCTAGAGACAGAAAGCCAAACCCAGGACCAGACCCTAATTTCATGGAATACAAGAGGATTCGTACACCTGCTAAACACCTTCCCAGTAAATCTCGAGGGAAATTTTGCCATATGCCTACAAGAAACATGGCTACGTGAACCCCCGACTAAAGACGGATATACGATCTTATTAAACCCCGCTGGAAAAAACAGGAAAGGAAGACCTTTCTCAGGTCTATTAACGATGATAAAACACTCAGCACACTGGCACCTGATAGAAACATTCAATCCTAATCTATTTGTGCAAGGAGCACTACTTGAACAGCAAACAAATTCATCTGCCAAAAAAAAATCAGATGCTGCTCATAAACACTTACTGGAACTCTGCTATGATCACCCCAGACAAATTTGTCAATTCAGTAACAACAATAATAGACACCCACCTAACTCTTGGAAACAACCTCGAAATCATAATATGTGGGGACCGAAACAACACTTGGTTTGAGAAAGACGACCTGACGTCGAATCAAAAGCTTAAAACGTTCGAAAAACTGTCAGCAGACGCCAAATTATGGCACACGGCCATGAAGATCCAAAACTGTATACTGCTTAACGGACAGGTGCAAGGAGATGTACCTGCCAATACAACCTGGCACCAAAATCAAACAAAGAAAACGTTAGATTACATTTGGACCTCTCATAATCTATTAAAAAAAGTCACACAACTAAAGGTGACCCAAGCCTTTAACAGCGACCACAATCCAGTGAAGCTGACTTGGCAAACGAGCAAGCCGTCACACTTGGCAAAATATGACAACGAGATTTGGTCCAATGCAACTGGAACACGTCTTCGGATCAACGGACAGCAGATTTTTCAACTCACTGCTATGTTCGACCAAATCACAGTTGGAAAAGACACAAACTACGTGCCACTGTTAAGCAAATTCATGGTGAAAACAACCCCAAAAGGGATTGCCAGCCATTGTCACCAACACAAATTCAGTAAACAGCTAGTAAAGGAAAAAAAAAACATTGCTACAAGACATCAGAAAAATCAAGAAATCGAACCATCCTAACCAAGACGAGCAGTTGCGCCTTCGACGACAACATTATCGAAATTGGGTCAAAGCGTTCTCCATCCAAAGAGATCAAGAACGAGCAGAAACTATGCTAGATCTATTCCAAAAACATAACTTGAAGGAAATCTGGGCTATTTTGAACGCAGAAAACACCAAAAGCAACCAAATGCTGATTAATGAAGTAACCCCCCAGCGTTGGGAATCACACTTCTCTGGATTATTTAACGACGATGCCAATAAAAAGGAAATTAAGCTAGAAACACCAGCTGTCCGATGGAACGTAACTGAATCTCGGACTGACATCACGAATGCAATCATGCAATTAAAGAATTCAAGAGCCCCAGGACCCGATAACATCTCAAATATGATGTCTAAAAAAGAACCAAAGCGGTGGGCACAGTTTATCGAAAAACTATTTGAGAAAATAGAAACTACCCAAGAATTACCTTCCTCGTGGCGAACAGCAGTGGTAGTGCCAATTCACAAAAAGGGACCCAGAGCAGACCCGGCAAACTATCGCCCGATAGCGTTGCTAGATACAATTGGGAAATTATTCGCTTCATTCCTACAAAAAAAACTGTCAGCTTGGGCCAAACAAGAAAAGATCGGTGACTGTCGGCAAACAGGTTTCACTAAAGGCGTGGGCACTGAAGTAAACGTACTACTATTAAACCTTCTAAAACTAGCCTCACTAAAAGAACAGAAACCTCTTTTCATAGCATTTGTGGACATGCGGCAAGCCTTCGATAAAATAAATCGAAACCTCCTAAGGCAAAAACTCACAAATTGGGAATGCCCTCCACAAATATTGAACCCGATCAGAGCATTACACGAAGAAACATCGGTTCGTATTCGAACAAATCAGAATGGAGATCTGACACACGCAATCCCGACGTCCAAAGGGGTTAAACAAGGATGCCCGCTAGCTGCACTGCTTTTCAAACTATTCATCTCGACTTACCTAATGAGCTAAAAGAAGTAAGATGCTTTCCACCGAGAATAAACGAGTAAGAACTAAATTGTATCCTATACGCAGACGATATCGTCTTGGCTGACCAGACAGCCATAGGACTACAACGGCTGCTGACTAAACTAAACAGCTACCTCGCAAAGAATATGCTCGAGATCAACACAGCCAAAACCAAAATCATAAAAATGAAGAACTCGATAGGTCAGAAATCAAACCACTTTAAATGGCATGTGGCAAACGAGGAAATCGAAACAACAACGTCGATACGGTACCTCGGAATCATTTACAGTACTTCTATCAGAGAATGGCCATGGTGCCAGGACCTGCGAAACAGAATGTTAACATACGCCCTACAAGGACTGAAAATTCACAATGAATACGGAAAATTTTCTGTTCAACCGGTACTCACATTCTATCTAAATAAAGTATTACCTGCAATTACATTTGGAGCCGAATGTGCATGGAATCTTGACTTTAAAGTATGGGATGCCCTGGAAGGGTTGTTTTGGCGCAAAGTCCTACGCATACCCAAATACGTTTCGATGACGAGCCTGCAATACGAACTGGGAATAAATTCCCTGTACGATTCAACGATCTGGAAAGCTTGTACACTGCTACGCAAAATAAGAGAACATCCTGGAGAACCAGCGTACAAAATACTCAAACAAGATATAGCCAGCTCAAACTCTCAGATTCTAAATGAGTGGACTTACAAAGTAGACCAAATAATGATGACCGCTGACATCGAAATAGAGTCCTTGCAACTCCGCTCGCAGATCGTCAAAAAACGTCTTCAATGGTGGGGATGGATTCAGAATACTGAAAAAAGAGCACTCCTTAAAAGTACACTCCCGTCAGGACCCGCATCAAATAGACTAAACGTACAGCCGAAATACTTACTCAAATGTCCATCGCGTCACCACCGAGATCAATTCTTGCGAATGCGATTAAATGCACTGCAAACAAATGAAATGAGATGGATGAGAAAAAACCTGGACCAAAAAGATGACTTATGCAGACATTGCAATAAAGAGACGGAATCACTTTACCATCTGATCATAAACTGCGATGCAACCTCGAATCAAAGGATCCTACATCTAGACTTTTGTTTTCCAACAGATGGAAATAGAGAAGAATGGTGGTCGCGCGTAACAGCTGGTCACAACATGAAAATAACCTGCGCGATAATTAATTTCTTAGACACAATTTTGAAAGAACAATAGAAATTCCAAATGCTAAACCCTTGAACCAAAATCACACGTGCTTAGGAAGACTTTAACACTCAGTGATGAATACTAACCAAATAGAGATTCAGTGATAAAAGTTTGAATAAACTAAAAGATCACCCAAAAAAAAAAAAAAAAAAAATAATGAGGCACTGAAGAAAGGGTCACAATGGCACTTGCGTAAAGAGATTCTTCGACTGGTAACACACACACGTTACCTTGGAATGTGGATAAGTTCCAGTCTGAATGATGCACCATGGTCTGAAAAAAATCAAGGCCAAATGCAAACAATTAGCCATACAAGCTTCTGAGTTAAACAAAAAATGTGGAAAATGTTCACTAAAGCCAGTTTTAGTCTTCTATAAACAAAAGGCGGTTCCAGCATCGATTCATGGAGCCGAGAGTGCGCTAGGATGTAGTGCAGAACTCTGGTCCACGCTGGAACACATCTTTTGAACAAAAGTTCTTTGGCTACACAAGGGGTGTGCCCACAGTGTGCATTAGATATGAATTGAGCCTAGTATCCGAGAATACCATGGAACACACTAATACTGTATCGAAAATTGATCATGGAACCATTGAGTCCGCAACTGCAAAATCCAAGCGCCTCTATTCTTTGCCTATGGACTGAGTGATGTGAACAAATTCTTGCAGACCTTAGCATTAATAAGCACAACCTGCAAATTAATCCAGATAGTGCTAAGAAGAAGTTATGGATGCAGGATTGGATTAACACCGGTAATCAACAAATCCAACATAAAGTCATGCAACTCGTTCCAAGTGAAACAAAACTAAATAAAACCGCAAAATATTTGGAAAAGTTTCCTGATAAATATCGGAGGCTGATCTTCCTGAAATTTCGATTGAATCAGTTCAAAACCAAAGAAGTCCCAAATCGCTGGAAAAACTGAAAAACCAGAAATGAGCTGCAGACTCTTTAAGGAACAGGATGAAACGATGAAACATTTAATATTGTTTTGTTCGTCATTGAGAGATGAAAGAACAAGGCACTTGGGATGCGTCATAAGGGAAAAACAGACATTGAATGCAGAAGAATGGTGGCAAGCTTGCTTTGATGAAAGTGACCAAAAACTGACTATTGCACTGACATTTTTCATAGAAGAAATTATGAAAAAGGTAACAATGTTCGAGATGGACAGAGAAGCTAAAAATGGGAAGTAAAAACTGCATAAAATCTGTGAAAGAGGAAAAATTGTAACATGCATCTAAAAAGTATGTAACATATTTTAAAGGTTTGTAATAAACCAATAAAATACTACATTTTAAAGAGCATCATTTAGTTTTTGATGTGAAAAGTGAGTTTAGTTTGATGTGCAAGTTCCGTTTGGCGTGCAAGTATGTGTTTTGCTGTTGTTGCATGTTCAGTTTCTGCTGAACTAGACAAAATTGAGATTATTTTATTCTTTTTCAGTCCAGCTCTAAATGGGCCCTAGTTTACAATAAAACAATTAAATGCTGACTGTTGAAAGTGTTGCTGTTTGTAATAAGAGTGTAATTGAAACTGGCTTTGATTTGAAATTTCGAATTCTTTGTGTATGTACCATTAGTGTTAAACAAATGGGAACCCAGTTGTATTAAAAGGGGTAGTTTGCCTTGGTCCTCAGTAGTGCTGCTCTCTGCGTGTCACATAACGGGCATTCAAACGCTGTCCATTTTACGTTTTCATAAATGGGGAGATATGCTAGTTTTAATGTGCATTTAGGCGCAGATCTTATGAATGTACTTCGCATTTTAATCCATGGGTCGCAAGGGTAGGAGTCATTGGAACAAATCGTTTTAAGAGCCTTCCTGAACTGTATTAGTGAAGATTTATTTTACAGCTAGGGGCATTGAATACCAAAGTAGGTTGCCGTACACAGAGAATCATCGGTCATCTCTGTAGACACAGCGAGACAAGTGACCCTCAAGTAGTTTTATATCCTCAGATCGAAATAATTGCATGGGATGATAGCAGGAAATCTTATTTACCAAGTAAATGGCTTCAAACCTATATATGCATTTGTAAACTAAACATAATATCTTGAAATTGATTCTTGGATCCACTGCTAACCAATGTATGCAATGACAAAGAGTAGTCAATGCTCCTAACAGCTGCATTTTGGGCTACTTGCAGTCGCTGTAGCTGGTATTTTGGAATACATGCAAGAACAGCATTGGCATAATCCAACTTTCAGTTTACCAATCCAACTACTACGGCTGGCACATCAGACAGAGCAAGGTAGGGAAGGGATGTTCGCAGTAATTGAAGAGTGCAATGTATTGATCGAAATGTAGCTCCAACTTGGTAGTCGCATCTCAAGTTGGAAGTAGGCTGGATAGAGAAGGAGAGGGGCAGTGCTAGCACCATATCTGGACACACATTTAGGACCCCGCAGCACCACGATTTCCATTTTCATGATATTGAGTTGTAATTTATTTAAGGTTATCCATCTTGCAATCTCTTCCGTGCATTGCAAAATGTTTGCAAATGAAGCGTCTTTAATGCGCAGCTATAGCTGCATGTCATCTGCATAAGAGTGATATGACATCTTAAATGTATCCAGAATACTCATCAGAGGCTGCATGCAGATGTTAAACAGAATGGGAGCCAGAGAGGGTCCCTGTGGAACTCCACACAGTACTGGGACATCTTCAGACATGTTATTGCCAAATTTAACACATTGGTAATGCTTCGCCAGGAATTAATAAAACCAGTCAAGTGCTTGGTCTACTACGCCCACCACTGCAATAAGTCTGGATAACATTATATCAAAATACACTGTCAAATGCAACATAAAGTTCTAGCATAATCAACAGAGTCCTTGTCTCCTCGTCAGCATTTCTTAGCACTTCATCTCATACTGCAACTAGGGCCGTTTTGGTTCTGTGCAGAGGGTGGAAACTGATTGATAGATAAGCAGAATATGATGTTTCTCTGAGACTGTAGTTGCGGCGTTGCCACTTTATCCCATATCTTAACTGGCCTTGGCAGCCTGGCCAGCGGTTGATAATCCTGACATGTTTCTGAGTCTAGTGTTTTCTTTAGCAGTGGTGTCAAAGTAGTAATTTCTAATTTGGGTGGTACATATCCCTTGCCTAAAGTGTGATTGACAAAAGCTGTCCTAAAATCTCTCGAGTGTAATGCCTTATTCCTGCCCACATAAGGGGGAGCCCCATCAAAGGTTTGTACAGTGAGTTTGAGTCTCAGGAGTAGCTCATATATAATATCTGAGGACACTTTGGAAAACTCAATTTTGTCGTCCACGCCCACTTGGATATTGACAAGAGTGCTTTTTGATTATTTTTCTGTTCAATATTTTCTATTTTTTGAAGGAAGAAAGTTTTAAATATGTCTGCTAGTGTGTTGAATGGCGCCAAGATGGTAGTAATACTTGAAGGATTAAAACATGTCTTTTGTTTGAGAACAGTTCTCTTGGCCAATTTATACTAGTGGGATCTTTTTTTGAATCAAAGAGGATTGAGAAAATTACCTTTATGTAGATTTTCAATGTGTCTTTAGCATCCATTTTGTCCTCATGATCTCCATATTGCCACCTCAATCTTCCGTTTAGTCTATAATCTTTTTGTAAGTCCTTAAGGTCAGATGTAAGCCACATGTTATTGGTTTTTGATTTATAGTGAATACAGATAAAATGATAAGAAAATAAATATTGAGATAGATATATATATGTTGAAAAAAAGAGGAGAGGGGCGCACTCCAGTTCCCTGCACAGTAAACCTTCCCAGCCACAGGTGTTCTCCTCCGACCGGTTTCTGTGCCAATACACGTCATCAGGGAGGCTGTCTTAACTTGCAGCTCACAGCAAGTGCAGGTGTTACCACTTAGTGAGGATTCTGCTGCAAGGACTTCTGGTAGCTGTAGTCATCAGGTTAGCAAGGAACAGACTCACACCCAATCCCACAGTGGGGAAAGGGGGGGAGTAGCCTACAGTGAGGCACTCCAAAGTTGGGCATAAATTACCCCGGTGCAGCACCCTATTAGATTTCTGAAGATTCCACCCTTCAGAAAACTTACAAATGTGTTGAAAAAAAGAGGAGAGGGGCGCACTCCAGTTCCCTGCACAGTAAACCTTCCCAGCCACAGGTGTTCTCCTCCGACCGGTTTCTGTGCCAATACACGTCATCAGGGAGGCTGTCTTAACTTGCAGCTCACAGCAAGTGCAGGTGTTACCACTTAGTGAGGATTCTGCTGCAAGGACTTCTGGTAGCTGTAGTCATCAGGTTAGCAAGGAACAGACTCACACCCAATCCCACAGTGGGGAAAGGGGGGGAGTAGCCTACAGTGAGGCACTCCAAAGTTGGGCATAAATTACCCCGGTGCAGCACCCTATTAGATTTCTGAAGATTCCACCCTTCAGAAAACTTACAAATGTGTTGAAAAAAAGAGGAGAGGGGCGCACTCCAGTTCCCTGCACAGTAAACCTTCCCAGCCACAGGTGTTCTCCTCCGACCGGTTTCTGTGCCAATACACGTCATCAGGGAGGCTGTCTTAACTTGCAGCTCACAGCAAGTGCAGGTGTTACCACTTAGTGAGGATTCTGCTGCAAGGACTTCTGGTAGCTGTAGTCATCAGGTTAGCAAGGAACAGACTCACACCCAATCCCACAGTGGGGAAAGGGGGGGAGTAGCCTACAATGAGGCACTCCAAAGTTGGGCATAAATTACCCCGGTGCAGCACCCTATTAGATTTCTGAAGATTCCACCCTTCAGAAAACTTACAAATGTGTTGAAAAAAAGAGGAGAGGGGCGCACTCCAGTTCCCTGCACAGTAAACCTTCCCAGCCACAGGTGTTCTCCTCCGACCGGTTTCTGTGCCAATACACGTCATCAGGGAGGCTGTCTTAACTTGCAGCTCACAGCAAGTGCAGGTGTTACCACTTAGTGAGGATTCTGCTGCAAGGACTTCTGGTAGCTGTAGTCATCAGGTTAGCAAGGAACAGACTCACACCCAATCCCACAGTGGGGAAAGGGGGGGAGTAGCCTACAGTGAGGCACTCCAAAGTTGGGCATAAATTACCCCGGCTACCAGAAGTCCTTGCAGCAGAATCCTCACTAAGTGGTAACACCTGCACTTGCTGTGAGCTGCAAGTTAAGACAGCCTCCCTGATGACGTGTATTGGCACAGAAACCGGTCGGAGGAGAACACCTGTGGCTGGGAAGGTTTACTGTGCAGGGAACTGGAGTGCGCCCCTCTCCTCTTTTTTTCAACACATTTGTAAGTTTTCTGAAGGGTGGAATCTTCAGAAATCTAATAGGGTGCTGCACCGGGGTAATTTATGCCCAACTTTGGAGTGCCTCACTGTAGGCTACTCCCCCCCTTTCCCCACTGTGGGATTGGGTGTGAGTCTGTTCCTTGCTAACCTGATGACTACAGCTACCAGAAGTCCTTGCAGCAGAATCCTCACTAAGTGGTAACACCTGCACTTGCTGTGAGCTGCAAGTTAAGACAGCCTCCCTGATGACGTGTATTGGCACAGAAACCGGTCGGAGGAGAACACCTGTGGCTGGGAAGGTTTACTGTGCAGGGAACTGGAGTGCGCCCCTCTCCTCTTTTTTTCAACACATTTGTAAGTTTTCTGAAGGGTGGAATCTTCAGAAATCTAATAGGGTGCTGCACCGGGGTAATTTATGCCCAACTTTGGAGTGCCTCACTGTAGGCTACTCCCCCCCTTTCCCCACTGTGGGATTGGGTGTGAGTCTGTTCCTTGCTAACCTGATGACTACAGCTACCAGAAGTCCTTGCAGCAGAATCCTCACTAAGTGGTAACACCTGCACTTGCTGTGAGCTGCAAGTTAAGACAGCCTCCCTGATGACGTGTATTGGCACAGAAACCGGTCGGAGGAGAACACCTGTGGCTGGGAAGGTTTACTGTGCAGGGAACTGGAGTGCGCCCCTCTCCTCTTTTTTTCAACACATTTGTAAGTTTTCTGAAGGGTGGAATCTTCAGAAATCTAATAGGGTGCTGCACCGGGGTAATTTATGCCCAACTTTGGAGTGCCTCACTGTAGGCTACTCCCCCCCTTTCCCCACTGTGGGATTGGGTGTGAGTCTGTTCCTTGCTAACCTGATGACTACAGCTACCAGAAGTCCTTGCAGCAGAATCCTCACTAAGTGGTAACACCTGCACTTGCTGTGAGCTGCAAGTTAAGACAGCCTCCCTGATGACGTGTATTGGCACAGAAACCGGTCGGAGGAGAACACCTGTGGCTGGGAAGGTTTACTGTGCAGGGAACTGGAGTGCGCCCCTCTCCTCTTTTTTTCAACACATTTGTAAGTTTTCTGAAGGGTGGAATCTTCAGAAATCTAATAGGGTGCTGCACCGGGGTAATTTATGCCCAACTTTGGAGTGCCTCACTGTAGGCTACTCCCCCCCTTTCCCCACTGTGGGATTGGGTGTGAGTCTGTTCCTTGCTAACCTGATGACTACAGCTACCAGAAGTCCTTGCAGCAGAATCCTCACTAAGTGGTAACACCTGCACTTGCTGTGAGCTGCAAGTTAAGACAGCCTCCCTGATGACGTGTATTGGCACAGAAACCGGTCGGAGGAGAACACCTGTGGCTGGGAAGGTTTACTGTGCAGGGAACTGGAGTGCGCCCCTCTCCTCTTTTTTTCAACACATTTGTAAGTTTTCTGAAGGGTGGAATCTTCAGAAATCTAATAGGGTGCTGCACCGGGGTAATTTATGCCCAACTTTGGAGTGCCTCACTGTAGGCTACTCCCCCCCCTTTCCCCACTGTGGGATTGGGTGTGAGTCTGTTCCTTGCTAACCTGATGACTACAGCTACCAGAAGTCCTTGCAGCAGAATCCTCACTAAGTGGTAACACCTGCACTTGCTGTGAGCTGCAAGTTAAGACAGCCTCCCTGATGACGTGTATTGGCACAGAAACCGGTCGGAGGAGAACACCTGTGGCTGGGAAGGTTTACTGTGCAGGGAACTGGAGTGCGCCCCTCTCCTCTTTTTTTCAACACATTTGTAAGTTTTCTGAAGGGTGGAATCTTCAGAAATCTAATAGGGTGCTGCACCGGGGTAATTTATGCCCAACTTTGGAGTGCCTCACTGTAGGCTACTCCCCCCCCTTTCCCCACTGTGGGATTGGGTGTGAGTCTGTTCCTTGCTAACCTGATGACTACAGCTACCAGAAGTCCTTGCAGCAGAATCCTCACTAAGTGGTAACACCTGCACTTGCTGTGAGCTGCAAGTTAAGACAGCCTCCCTGATGACGTGTATTGGCACAGAAACCGGTCGGAGGAGAACACCTGTGGCTGGGAAGGTTTACTGTGCAGGGAACTGGAGTGCGCCCCTCTCCTCTTTTTTTCAACACATTTGTAAGTTTTCTGAAGGGTGGAATCTTCAGAAATCTAATAGGGTGCTGCACCGGGGTAATTTATGCCCAACTTTGGAGTGCCTCACTGTAGGCTACTCCCCCCCTTTCCCCACTGTGGGATTGGGTGTGAGTCTGTTCCTTGCTAACCTGATGACTACAGCTACCAGAAGTCCTTGCAGCAGAATCCTCACTAAGTGGTAACACCTGCACTTGCTGTGAGCTGCAAGTTAAGACAGCCTCCCTGATGACGTGTATTGGCACAGAAACCGGTCGGAGGAGAACACCTGTGGCTGGGAAGGTTTACTGTGCAGGGAACTGGAGTGCGCCCCTCTCCTCTTTTTTTCAACACATTTGTAAGTTTTCTGAAGGGTGGAATCTTCAGAAATCTAATAGGGTGCTGCACCGGGGTAATTTATGCCCAACTTTGGAGTGCCTCACTGTAGGCTACTCCCCCCCTTTCCCCACTGTGGGATTGGGTGTGAGTCTGTTCCTTGCTAACCTGATGACTACAGCTACCAGAAGTCCTTGCAGCAGAATCCTCACTAAGTGGTAACACCTGCACTTGCTGTGAGCTGCAAGTTAAGACAGCCTCCCTGATGACGTGTATTGGCACAGAAACCGGTCGGAGGAGAACACCTGTGGCTGGGAAGGTTTACTGTGCAGGGAACTGGAGTGCGCCCCTCTCCTCTTTTTTTCAACACATTTGTAAGTTTTCTGAAGGGTGGAATCTTCAGAAATCTAATAGGGTGCTGCACCGGGGTAATTTATGCCCAACTTTGGAGTGCCTCACTGTAGGCTACTCCCCCCCCTTTCCCCACTGTGGGATTGGGTGTGAGTCTGTTCCTTGCTAACCTGATGACTACAGCTACCAGAAGTCCTTGCAGCAGAATCCTCACTAAGTGGTAACACCTGCACTTGCTGTGAGCTGCAAGTTAAGACAGCCTCCCTGATGACGTGTATTGGCACAGAAACCGGTCGGAGGAGAACACCTGTGGCTGGGAAGGTTTACTGTGCAGGGAACTGGAGTGCGCCCCTCTCCTCTTTTTTTCAACATAGATATATATATATATACATAAATACATACATATACTACCAAAAAAAACGTTGAGGGGACATTATGGTTAAGTTGCCCTACCAAAAACCTGTGCACTTCACTAAAAAAATGTTTTCAACCTCCCCATTATGGTTCAAACTAAAACCGAAAAACCCTTCCAAAAACCTGTAAAATTCACTGCAAAAAAAACTTTGTTGAGGGGACGTTATGGTTAAGTTCCCTACCAAAAACCTGTGCACTTCACTAAAAAAAAAAAAGTTCAACCTCCACATTATGGTTCAAATTAAAACCGAAAACCCTTGAAATTCGCCAGTTATGGTAAAATAAGCCCCCATACATGCCACCACTACTGTGCACTGCTAACACTAACACCCACAACATGAAAGATGGCATCACAAATGTCATTGAGGACATCACTGACATCACATGTTTAACCCATTTGTTTCTGTTCCCTGCCATATATATATATATTGTCAATTCTACCTTCAGGTAGCCAAGTCGAGCTGCACTCTCCACAAAACCATGCTTGCCCAGTTTCCACCAAACAGCAAACAAAGGTCGGGGGGGGGGGGGGGGAATGAAACTGAAACTCCACACCACCCGTTTTTCGTTTTGCTGATTTTCTTCTTTTATTGATCCACACGGGAAAAAAAGGCATTTAAAAACCATGTTTAACCCATTTGTTTCTGTTCCCTGCCATATATATATATATATATATATATATATATATATATATATATATATATATTGTACATTCAGTAAAAAAAACTTTGTTAAAAGGTGTGTTATACTTCACAGTGAAACCAAACACTGCACATTCCCCAATTATGGTAGGCTAAGCAACCATAACTCACACCATCTACGTGCATTGCTAAGACTAACACCCAGGACATCCAAGATGACATCACAAATGTCATTCATGACATCACTGATGAGATCACATGTCTAGCTCCCTCATTTTTTATTCACTGACATATCTAAGGCAGGTGCCTTTCTTCACTATCAGTCAGGAAGTAAAAAGGTAAAAAGTACAATATTTGTAGTTGTAACCCTTCTCATATGTTCCTAAAATACTTTCCTTAGGGTACAATGACATCATATCATACATATACATAGGCTAAGAAGAAATCCTGAAACAGCAATTTTTTCTGTGCATGAAGGTAATGAGGATGGTTATGAATAGGTTCTGGTAATACAGCAGGTTTTTTTGCTTACATTACAATCCCTATATATGCTTGTATTGGTATAAATTGTGGTCTATTTGTGTTTTGTAGTAATAGTACAATTATGGAGTAAGGGAAGCATTCGTAGTTGTTTATGTAGCACAGTATGCATAAATATGTAATGGAAGCATATATCAATGTAGTAGCGGACATGGGAAGATGTAGAATATTACATCTTTGTAGGACATGTTGCAGACACAGACAATGACTACGTTTGTGAGAGCGTTCATGTATTAAAAGAAAGGTATATTTCAATGGAATTTTTTTGCATTGCATTGTTTAATGAACTAGTTGGCATATGATAGTTCTGCAATGATCTGTTACATTTTTCGGCCAATATTCTAATGACAATCACTAGTGGAGGTGCAGCGTGAAAATTAAATGCACATGTGATGTCATCAGTGATGTCATGAATGACATTTGTGATGTCATCTTGGATGTCTTGGGTGTTAGTCTTAGCAATGCACATAGATGGTGTGAGTTATGGTTGCTTAGCTTACCATAATTGGGGAATGTGCAGTGTTTGGTTTCACTGTGAAGTGTAACATCCCTTTAACAAAGTTTTTTTACTGAATGTACAAATATATATATATATATATATGGCAGGGAACGGAAACAAAGGGGTTAAACATGTGATGTCATCAATGATTTTTGTGATGCCATCTTTCATGTTGTGGGTGTTAGTGTTAGCAGTGCACAGTGGTGGTGACAGGTATGGGGGCTTAGTTTACCATAACTGGCGAATTTCAGGGGTTTTCGGTTTTAATTTGAACCATAATGTGGAGGTTGAACTTTTTTTTTTTTAGTGAAGTGCACAGGTTTTTGGTAGGGAACTTAACCATAACGTCCCCTCAACAAAGTTTTTTTTGCAGTGAATTTTACAGGTTTTTGGAAGGGGAACTTAATCATAACATTGTGTCAATGAAGTTGTTGTGCTGAATATACACTGTCATCATGTGATTGTGGGAGATATGTAGTATAATGTACATACTTAATATACATTTAACATAGAACATACAGAACCTCCTCCCTATTGATATTAGAAAGGGACGGACTGAGCGCCTGTTTGCGGACGGGATCAACATTACCCAAAGATGCAGGGGGTATCTGAAAATGTACTATTGTCTTACACAAAAAATCTGCAACGTAGAAGGACATAAAGACATTATAATCAGTAATAAGTAAATCTGGAAACCTAAAGGTGTGAAATGAAAACGACACATTTAATAACCATGTAGAATGAAATGAATGGTACCACGAATAAAAAAGGATGCCTCCCTCATAATCACGTCACAGAAACTCTGCAGCCTGGACCGACAGTGGACGGACGCAGTAGGACGAAGGGAAATTACATCAAAATAGTGAGAGAAGGTCATTTTTTTATGTGTGTGTAATTCTTTTAGTATGTGGTGCAGAAATAATAATTTCTTTCTGTTTTGACACAGAAATGGCTAGTACTTTGGAGTGGCTGGAGGAGAATTTTCCGCATGGGGAAATGTCTGAAGACAGTGACAATGGCACACAATGCTCTGCGTAGGCAAAATACTGATCAGTGTTTTGCAGGCATTTAACATATGTATATTTTGTTTTTGTACAGACCAGGAAAGAAAAGAAGAATGGCCAAAAAATGAGACAGAAGAAGACAGGATGAAAAGGATTGAGCAGAAATTGTATGTACTGAATGACAATTTTAAAAGTTTAAGGGAGTTTGTGGAGGACTGTGTGAGAGGAAAAGTACATTACCAGTGTCCCACCTGTACCTGCCCTGCTTCTCCGTTCCCTAGTGAACCATCTCCAAACCTTCAAGAAGAAAATAGACGTTTTGACGAAATATCCATCCCTTCTTCCCCTCAGAAATGTTCTCCTCATAACCAGACCGTGTTGAATCCTAATTCTCCTAGATTTGTGTCAGTATCTGCTTCCCCCGCTATTTCTTTGGATTGAAGTGTGTGTGTGTTTGGAATGTTTTTGTATAGTAGTTGTAGTCAAGTAAGATAGAATTGATGTTTGACCGCAACATCTGTTCAAGGTGTGCGCACATAAACAGAAAGGGGCATCCTTAGGACATTATGCCGTGCCGCTTACAAACGAGATGAAACATGTTCGTAGAACACACCAGGTGTCCGGGATGGTTGTAAATGAGCAAAATGCGAGTGTGTTAAGGACAGTATACCTGTCCGTATAGTCCGCAGCCAAAATGGTGGCATCCGTAGAACAGGCACGGTGGCCGGCAAGTTCTATGTCAAACAAAATGGAGTTGTCTTAAGGAAACTGGACCAGTCCGTACAGTGAGCATATCATGTATGCACAGTACAACGTTAAGTATAGCGAACATCGCTCCTGTCCCTAACTGTCCGTCTCACTTGTGTCGCACTTTGAATTAGTTTGAGAACCTGAACACTGTCTGTAGGACATTTGTGCGCATGTGCACGTTTGTTACTCTGCATTTGCTGTCCAGCGGACTCCCATTTCTGTTGCGGATGTGTTCAGGACATCATCATATGACCGCACCCACGCTGAGCGTGTGGACTAATTTGCGCAGTTTGTTTGCAGCAGTACAAAAGAACGTGTAGACACAAGGCAACATGTTGTAGAGTGTAGAAATATCATTTCACATATCTCAGACAATAGCTTACCTGAGGACTTGTTGTGTCAAAATTTCATACCGCTTTGCAGGGATGAAGACGGTCACGAGGCACACCCCTCCACCCCTATAAATGGCCACACCCCCTGAGCGCATCTTCATTGTCCTTCTAGCTATAGCAGATTGAGGTGTATTGCCTTTACTGCTGTAGTTACCAAAAGCAAAGTAATCAGCATGGCTTCCATGGCTGCTGTTGGTTCATTAGCCTCTGCACCACCCCCAAACCTGGCACCACCACCACCTCCCCAAGGGCCTGCAGAAAGATATATGAGTGAGGATGTAGAGAGCGAGGAAGAAGAGGAGGAGGAGAATGAAGTGGAGGAACTCCGCACTAGGAGCACTCGCCGGGAGTCGTGGGTGTGGCGGTTGTTTTCCGTTTATGGGAACATACCAAAAGCATGTGCGAACCTAGTGAGGTATAACCAGTGCGAGGTGGTGCTGAGTCGCAGGAGACCTGGTGCGAACAGCTTTGGTACGACAACCATGAAGCGACACCTCGCTTCGTTCCACACTGCGGACATTCGCAAGGTGGTGCCATGTGAAGAGCGTAGTCGATTGAGTTCCTCCACAGTATCCTCCGGGTCCGATCCTCCCACCACAAGATACACTCCTGTGAGGTAGCGCCTCCCTCCAGCTGCCTCACAAGCCATTCGCAATACTGTGGACCCTTACCTTCTTACCTTTCAAAGGTGAGAATAGTGTGTATATATCGTGACGTAGTACTCTGCAGGGGGAGAGTTTTCGAAGTGCTTTTGAGGCCACGGTCACAGAGCTCCAGAAGATCTGCCTCTTACCTAAGTGAAGCTCACCCGATATCTTTCTCTGTCCACTTGCCCTTTCTTATCCCCGTGGCTGCTGTCCCTTCCTTACCCTCCTTCGGCCTCTTCTCCTAGTGTGTCGTGTGCTGAGAACCAATAAACGAAAAAGCAACAAAAATTACACAAAAGGCTCTTTTCAGAGCCGCCTTTCTCAGTTTAACAATAGAACTATGAAGTGACCGTTGTAGACCCCTGCGAAGTTGCGGACAAGTTCATGGACAGTCGTAGGAAAAAAAAAAAAAGGAAAAAGGAGGGTGCAAGGGGAACACAATGAAGTGTACGCTGGGAGTAAGCGATGGCTCTGAAAAGAGCCGTTCAGTGGTGTATTGTGTGGGTCAAAAACTGTGGATTGGAGAAAACGGATTGTCACACAGGTTATTGTGAATCCAAAAGAAGTCGCAATGCATTTTGTACATTGCGAAGAAAAATCTGATTGCCAGCATATGTGAGATGGACTCCATCTCTGTGGAAAATGAAAGAGCTGCGAAACAAAATATTTTCATTGTGGAATGAGGACATGCCAACATCTCTTAAAAAGGCACAAACAGCCTTATTCGCATTGCGTTGTGCTTTCTCCATTTGTGGACCAAAAGCAGAAGAATGCAGCCATATTTGTCTTGTGCAATAAGGGAAAATTGTATTTGACAATTTGGAAACATGTCCATGAGCTTCGCAAGTCCTTCCTTAATTTCAAATTGCAAAGAAATTCCAGAGACATGGCCTAAACTGTTTCCTCCGCAATGAATGATAAGTATATGTGGAGGATGCTCTGTCAGTAAAGTAACACAGAGAGGTACCAAGTCCAGCCACCTCATGCCACGCACACCATGCCAGTGCACTTCCACATGAGGAAATCCGATATCTGCAGATAAACTGCAGCTTTCTGCATGCACCTTCAACCAATGTATCCATGAGTCTCCCAAAATCCAGATAATCTGTTTGCGAGCACGCAAAGCCATGGCTGTGTGGTCTCCTGTCAGAGAGAAGACTGTCTTACTAAATCTCGCCGTTCAGAACACACCCAGTGAACTTTATTGACCAATCCTTAGCTCCGCTCATTTTAATTTGCATGCGTCACCACCCCAGAATCCCCATTGGCGATATGCGCTGGCTGCAAACTACCGCCATGTCCGCGGACATGCATAGGATCAGAGCGTGACGACGGTACATTAAAGTATTATTCCCCCTTTTCCCCTTTAAGGTGGGCTCTGAAAAGAGCCGTTTTTTTATTTTTGGGCAGATACCTTACAGACATCTGTTATTTTGTTTATTTTCTTGTATTTATTGTCCTTACTTTACTCCTACAACCATTACAGAACATTCTCTAAAGCAAGCCTTACGTTCCAAAAGAACATCGCATTTCCCAAGGAAGATAGCGCAACACCATCGGCTTCAAAGTAATCTGCATTACTTGGAACAATGTTTTCGTGGCTGCAGAAAAGATACAAGCACGTAACAAACGCACGCATGCCGCGATTAATGATACTCCTCCCAATACTTTGATCTGGACAGAAAAAATAATTGTTGTCCCATTGTACTCTAGGGAGTGAACCAGAAAAAATTACTTTCGCAGTTGGAAAGATGGTCATGAGTGCGTCAACCAACTGTCCCAAATCTGCCAACAAAGTACATGCAGTCACGTAGCCCAAATGGCAAGCACCGTAGTGCAAAATTACCACATGAGGAGAGGTCATCATACGTATGTGTCTGCAAACTTGCAGAATTGCTGCAACATTGGCATCAGTCTCAGCGTTCCACACCACCTCCACTCCTCTCACATCAACATGGTGTGCCACATGCCTACTCTCTGCATAATGTTGTAAGCCATGGACAAAAATGTCTCCAGGCACCAAAACCGTGATCCTTTCCACCTCTGCCATCTTCAGTGTACGCACCGTCTTTGGACACAAAAGGGTAATGTGAACATCTGATTGGCTGATGCCTACAGTCCCCTTTCCATGCAGGATTTGCTGTAGAAACCCATATGTGACACGCCCTACCCGCGGACAAGCGTTGCCTACGTGTGGCACACAACTCGTATCCAGTACTTTCACCCTTTCCACAGCGGTAGCAAATTGAGTCCCTCATTGGACACAACTAAGCAGTCACACAACCATCCACCAATCACATTGAAAATCACTAAATGTAACTCTGTCATCAACATTGTGCACTTCAAAAGTACTGTTGATAATTCTGAATGGAAGTCGCATATCATTTCAAAGCACCTACTTCAGAAGCTACTGTGCAAGTGTTGCAAATTTCTACTTACAGCTCCATGCATGCGCACATGCATGAGTATAGAGTACAGGTATTTATATTTCAATCGGAGAACATGTGCACCTTTTATGATTTAATGTAAAACAAATTAATGCTGCTAAATGTGCATATGCAATAAATACCAACGCTCCCCCTTTTAAGTGCAAGATGTCCGATTTATCATTGACAAACCGCACAACTTCTTACTGTCTTCCACATAACCTATACAAACGTTGCAAGGATGCCTATTTAGAGCAAAACTCGATTTTGTATTAGAAAATGTCAGAGTTGTATACTGTCTACGGCCTACATTAATGCTACTTACAATGTAAGCGTATGACAAAAGTAAGCGCTCCCGATTGCTGTGGAGACATCTTCCTCTGTGGGTCTCCCAATTTTTCGGCATCATGCTTTTAAATTCCAAGTAGAATTTTTTTTCCATCTACTACTGTGCCCTATCGCTTACAAACCTCTCTCCTATTGATAGTACACCTTGTAAAAAACAAGGCATTTTCATAACCTTAAAAATGTTAGCAAATACCATGCAAAGCCTGCACAGAGTGAAGTGAAATGTGCACATACACTGGGTTCAAATGTGAAAGAGAATGCTCTGAAGAACGATGCACAATTAATGTGTGCAGTATCAGCAGTGCTGTAAACACACAAAGTAATCAATTTTGTTTTTTTGAATCACAGTGAAGACTACTCTCCTGAGAATCAACAGCATCTACACTGCAGACGACATTCGAAGAACATGGTCATTTTGCAAAAAAAAAGTAAGTACAGTACTACCTTTATATTGTAACTACTCCTCAAAGAGCCTGCATGGGTTATTTGTTTAATTTGGGCACCAAAGCAAACATTGATTTCTGAACCATTCTACCTACAAATATCCATTTATTGAACAAAGAATAACAGGCAGAATGGATCACAAATCCCTGTGTGTTTGGAACTCAAATAACGTATGTAAACCTTAGAAGGTTAGATTTAGAAAAGTAGTTGCTGTTGCAAGTTTATGGCATTTTGTTTATTAATAATGCTTCTCGTCACCACTAGCCCACTTTGTAGTCTCATCTGAAGCACATTGTACTAGTATACAAACAGTAAAATAGCCTTACCAAATCATTGCAAGAGTCCAATACACATTCACACACCATACCAAAGAGCTTCCCCATCAGACTCATGCATGCATGTACACAGCACACATACATTATACAACAGACCAAAGTATGCCTTCTTTTTTTCAACAGACACCAAAGAATGCTTACCAAAAAGCAACTCCGTAGAAAGGAACGCAGAAGTAGAGCAAATAAAAATAAAAGTGCCCAATCTAATCAACCATCTGTTGTAGAGTTTGTAGAGAATGTTGGAAGAAACCAGCTAATGCAGTCGGTTAGCAAAACAAAAGAAGCTTCAACTACCGAAACGTTACGTCCTCCATCAAAATGTGTCACAAAACACAAAAATGTTGGCAAAAATAATCGGCTACCAATACAGCTAACAATGCTCCTACTAATTATGATAGTGTAACAAGAATCTATAGCAAAAAAAATATTTTATCAAAAATGTTTAGTCACAGAGTCCTTCAGAATCTACTAAGAAGAGGCCCGAAATCCTCACCCCTTAAAACCTACCGTAGAAAGTTAATCTTACAAGCTCTCGTGGACAGTACAATCCTTCTGAAAAGGAAGTTGTTTATATTAGTGTTAAATAGGATGAAAGCACTAACAAATCTAAGTACCAAACTACAAAAGAAACTGGAATGTGAACAAAAATATTTTTTTAAATTTTTGTGGTGGTGAATGGAGTCACACAACAACCACAGAACCATATTTTAATGAAGAAGCATACAAACAAAATCAAAAACACAATTGCCATCCATAGCAGTGGACGAGGGTATGAGAAAATCAATACTACCATCATGGAACAAGAAACACTGCTTACAAAAGTATCCTCTATAAACTCAGAATTACTTCTCGATTCAGCACACCGTCCAGTATACAAATGGCCATGCACATCAATGTGTGCCATTCCAAAAAAGCTAGTGAGGTGAGTGAGCGCGATGCGTGATGCGACCCTTTCGTATTTGTATTGAACTGAGTTCTTTTTCTGTGACTTTTAGGTGCCATGACGTTTTCAGCGTGGATGCCGGTTATGAAGAAGAAATGCGGTGAGTAAGCGCGCTTTGCGGAGCTTCTAGATGTTTCCACGCTAACCTGGAGTGTCTCTTCCCTCTTGCAGATGGATGAGAAGTTCCGGAGACAGAGTTCCCCCAGAGCGGCTGGGATTCAGGTAAGCTTTTGAAGCTCGTACAGTCTTTAAAATTAATAGAAGATTTGCTGAATGCTTACTAATGCCTTTTTTCTGTTCTTTTCCCTTTTCCTTAGGAAGCGGCGATGGGAATGACACTGCCGAAGAGGCCCGCAGAACAGAAGAAACGAATGATAGGCAGAAGCGCTGCAAGGTAAGGTCGTTCCTAACGGTGTTCTTGTTCTTGCAGGAGCTGAGCGCAGAAGAAAGATGCAGGCCTACTGGAGACCGATCCGAACACAGTGTGACACTGCAGGTTCAGAAAACACAAAGCATGTTTCTCAGCCTGGGCATGGCTTAAATAGTCTCTGGGTATCCCAGGTGTCTCTGGGCTGAACCACACTCAAAAGACTAGACTACACATGCAGTTCTGGGAACCGAAATATGTGGGGGCATCCATCTTGTCCTCATCAATGCACTACAAGTCCAACCCCCAATGTTATCCTATGGGAGTGAGTGAGTCTGGAGCCACAAGCGCCAAGTCTGACTGCAAGTGGGTCTTTGGAGGGATGGAGAGGCCCTTGAGGGCCATGTGGGGGATCATGGCCTGGCTCCAGCCTGACATCTTGGAGGGCTGGGGACATGAGGGGCAGGAATCATGACATCAGACAATTGAACTGCTGTTGCACGATATGTTACAGCCTACTTAACAAAAGCAGAAAAACAGAGCTTCAAGACCTGTGGGATGACCTAGCATTAGACAAAACATTATCACAGAAATTGTACAGCCTAGGCATAAAAATGCTCTCATAGAGAATATGGTGCCTATGAAGCAGCAGATCGTTTAATCGGTACTGCTTTGTATGGTAAATCAGACAACATAGTATGGCTAAATCTTGGTCCTGCAAAATCTAGAAAAAGAGTGCTGAAATCATATGAGGACATAGAAACAATTGCCAGAAATGATCCCAACAGTCAAGACATTCTAAAAAACAATTTACTGGACACATACTATCCTAACAGGAGGAGCACTTTGGAAAGCATGCGTCTATACCACATAGCTCAAAACTTTGCATACAAAAATAATGTAAAACCCGATGAAAGCAAACGTAGATATAGAGTGACCAATTGTGAAGGGAGCTTAGTGAAACTTACCAAATGAAGCCTAATCAATCATGTAAAATTTACATTAAAAACTCCTCAACAGAAAGAACTATATTACATGTCTGTTACAACTTTTCAAACCATGGAGAAAAGAGGGAGACATACTAGAAAACTATGACTGCTATGAAGATGCTTTCAAAGCAAATGAAAGCGCTCTCACCGATGTGAACTTTACGCAGTACAAAACAATGTTACACAATGAGCAGCAACAGGAAGAAGAACTTCAGGCCCAACTAAATAAGGACTCTTCCGACAGTAGTCAACCTTCTGTAACAGGAAGTCAAGAACCACTAGGACAACCACTAATAGCAAATGAGGCTGAAGTAGCTATGGCAGAAGTAGAAAACACCATGTATCAGTATCAAGAAGATACAGAAGACTTAAATGTACAACAAGCAAAATTTAAAGATCAGCGCACCATTTTTGAAGACGCAACAAAACAAATTGTACATGGTGTACAACAAGAAAATAAAGAATGTACCTGCCAAAATTACAAACCTATACTGCTGTACGTGAGTGGTGAAGCTGGATCAGGGAAAACATTCTTAATCAAAATCATCAACATGTTCCTTCAACAATTGACAAACAACAAACTGTCAGCTGTTGTAACGGCCCCCACAGGTTTAGCTGCCTACAACATAGGCGGTGTCACTTTACACAGATTACTACTGCTTCCAGTAGAGTATCACAATAAATTAGACTATTACAAACTTTCTGCAGAAGCTGCAATGGAATTATGCAGAATATTAAAACAAATGAAAATGCTACTAATAGATGAAGTGAGCATGGTCTCCAACCTAATGTTGGCTTTGATTCACCTCAGATTACAAGAAGTACTTAAAAAGTAACAACGAAGAAGTCTTTGCAGGGAAACACATTATAGTTTTCAGAGATTTTCTACAATTGACACCAGTGAAAGGTGAACCTATTTTTAAAACCTTAGGCCGCAAACTCTGCCGGAGAACTGTTGGTAGCATAGGTAATGTCAACCTTTGGCAACATTTCCAATACAGAGAATTAACGGAGAACATGCGGTAAACTGCAGATCTCACTTATGCCATCATCTTAAAAAGTATTAGAGTTGCTGTACTATCGCAAGAAGCACAAGTTGTATTGAAAAACCGGCACATTCATGCACTTTATGTCGATAATGCATGTGCAACTGATGTTATGGAACAAATAGGGCACAAAAATGTCAATTGTATGGCCTTAATGCCAACTCTTGCAAGCTGTTTCAAATTCAATGAAACAATGTTAAGTAAAGAAATGCAACCAATAATGGAAATTAGCGCCACAGACAAACTACACGTACATGGTATGACAGTACCCATGTGTGAGCAAGCCAAAACAAGACTAAATAGTTTAGAAAATTCACAACTGGGTTGGAAAAAATATTAAGATTATGCTTCAATTGTAGAGTAATGCTTAAACGTAACCTTGACGTCAAGCAAGGGCTAGTTAATGGAGGACTAGGTACAGTTGTTGGCTTTCAATCATACCCATGTGACAGCAACATTCAGTTTGTCAATATTCGCTTTGATAAAGTTTCAGAATTGAAAAGGATAGGGCGCTCAATTGCTCGATTCCTTCTCTTCAAAGACATGTATGTACGTAGAGAGCAATTTTCTCTAACTCTTGCATATGCAGTTACCATTCATAAATCCCAAGGTCTTACCCTAGACAAAGCATTGATAAATATAGGAAACACAGTCTTTAAAGAAGGCATGAGCTACGTAGCATTATCACGCTTATGTACACTTAATGGTCTATTGCTAATGAACTTTGATGCAAGTAAAGTGAAAGCTGATATTCCTTGCATTCTAGAATACAATTGGCTGCGTTCACTGTACATCCCTCATCTGAAACAATATCCTGTTCCAGATAAAGTAAAACGTGGTAAAAGAAAACTAAATGAAACAGAAATGCAACAGAATCCAACAGCAAATTCCTCAAAGAAAAGAAGCTAAAGTTTCAGCAATTACCACAAACAAAGAAGAATTTATTAGGGACTGTAAAGCAGGGCCGTCGGCAAAGAAGGAACAGAAATTCCGAAAAATGCGCTCACAGAACTAGCTGGTCCATTCAAATTTACAAATGAAAGTGGGTTAAATTGCTATGCAAATGTAGCAATGAATATTCTATATCAATAGCCACCAATTGTTAGCAATATTTACTTGCACAGTACAGACCAATTGTGTTTGCAAATGTTAGTGCTTCATAGAAATGCAACAAGCAATCCTGACAACACATACAGTGTTCATAGAATATGGCAAGATTTGGACGACTGTGCTGGAATGGTGAGATTCACTCTGGATTTACAAGAATATCCACAAGAATTTCTAATGTACTTACTATTAGTATTGGAAAACAAAAGCATACCTGTAAATGGAATCTTCCAGATTTTGTACATGTGGAAACATAGATGCACTCTCTGTAGCAATGTGATACAGGAAGAAATCCCAAATGAGCGATTTGTGTATGTTTCCATACCAAATTGTGAAAGCCTTCCATTTCAGCAACTTTTACAGAATGCAAACCATGGCAGATTATGTACTATTTGCAATTCAGACAATCGCTCCACCTTACTGATACAATCGCATAGTGCCTACATAATACTTATGCTTCTACGTTATAATGCAGATGGTACCAAAAACAACTGCAAACTGACTGGATTTACACACGGTCAAGTGTCACTTGGAAAGAAAATCTTTACAACAATAGGTATAATCTACCATTCAGGAACTACAACCAATGCAGGTCACTACGCTGCATACATAAAAAAGAAAAAATGTGGATGGTTCGAATGTAATGATAGCACCATTACTCTAAAGCAAAGATTGCCAGCTAATCTCACAAATGCGTATTAAATCTTCTTAAAGCCAAAATTTAATAAATAATGTGCATTTCAAGATTGCCAAAAAATGATGTGAAAGACTACAAACAGTTAGAATACACCAATAGATATCTAACTGCCCAAGAGGATATAACAATGACACAAATAAATGGATATCACAGATTTGTAGGAACAAATGCAGTTAGAATAGGCCTACAGGTATCTAACTGTTAAAAATCATCAGGAAGGCAACATACATAAGATGAAGGAAACCGTATATGACAACGACACAAATAAATTAATATCACAGATCTGTAGGAACAAACGCACAGTTACAATATGCCTACAGGTATGTAACTGTTAAAAATCGTCAGGAAGGCAACAAACATAACATTAATCAGAAAGATGAAGGAAACACTCAAAGAAAACAAGGAAGTAGTTAGTACCATAGCAAAAGAAGGTTTTTTTTAATCCGACAAGGATTTGTTTCCCCAGACCCAAGGATTAGAAAAGCAAACACAGAAATTTAGCACAATGCACAGTACACTGGTTTGTAAACTAAATATTAGGGTAAAAAAAAAAAAAAAAGGTAAACTGTCTATTATGCAATGTGGTAGGTTTTCATAAAATGCAAAGACTAACATACCTTTTTCTTTTATCACAGAGATTAAAAAAGTGATACTTCCGCGAAGTACAAAAAGCATTTCAAAGATATATGTGGATTAAGGCGTAAGCATATTGGCAGTCATTTTCTACACATGCGAATATACACGTCTAATCTATGGTAGTAATATGCTGCAGTGGCTGGCCCTTGCATCTTCAGTGTTTAATCTACGACCTACGCCTTACGACGAAAGTACAAAGAGTATACTTCCTAGCCACAACCATTGCTGCATATCAAAACCATGATCCTTGTAAATTCGCTACTTATAAATTTACTGTTGGGACCATTGTCTGCAGCCATGCAGCCAAGACATTAGGGCGTGCACACAACTAGCGCATTACACCACTCCCATATCCACTTATAACTCCACTGCTTATGACTTCAGTCTTGGGTGCATAGCCTTTGGGCATGCAGTAAAGACTCTGGGTCCTGGCCAGACACACCACAGCACATCAGAACCACTGTGGCTTCTCATTTCACTATATACAAAGTTGGTTTTGGGAGCACAACCATCTTAATGATGTTGCATAGTGCAAGTGTACCAATAGCTGTGATATGTTGCAGTAGTTTGTAGCCACAGGCTACAGAAGTGAGTTTGAGGCCATAGAATTATCAATGTATGGCTGTACAGTATGTCAAATGCACAGTTGCTTACAACTGCAGTTGTTATTACTTTGTTCAAATACTGTGCATCCTGGCCACTACTACCACACCATATGACATCCATTGCGGCATATAAGTACACTACATACAAATGTGCTTTTGGGGGAATGGCCTTTGGCCATATACCCATGATTGCAGCCCCTCCCAACAGCCACCTGAGTGATGCACTACCACACCATATCACACCCATTGTGCCTTGTAAGTACACTACATACAACTGTTCTGTTTGGTGCATAGCCTGCGGCCATGCACTCATGACTGCAGACCCTCCCCACAGCCACCGGACTGATGTTGAATACTAGGGGTGTCTCTGTAGCTCTGAAATGCTTCACTGTTTGTGGGTAGGGCCTAAAATCTTAGGTGTATATTTATACATTTCAATATATGGTTGTGAAGTGGCTTATAACTGCAGTGCTTACAAGTTTCCTTTTGGGTGCATGCTTGGGTGTATGGCATACAGCCTGCAACCATGCACCCAAAAGTACATATCTTGGCCAAAACCACTGCACTAGATAAAACCCATGTGGGCTTGTAAGTGAAGAGGTTATAGCTTTGTTGTTGGGTGCATGGCCTTTGGCCATGCACTCAAGACTGCACACACTCCCCACAACCAGGCAATCGATACACATTACTATGGGTGTATCCATGGGTGTGACATGCTGCAGTGTGTGTGGTCAGGGCCTAGAGTTTTGGAAGTAAGCCCTTCAGCCTTCAGCCAACAGCCATGAATCCAAGACTCTAGGCCCTGGCCACAACCACCGTAGCATGCGACACCCATGGCGGCATACTAATTTATACAATACCCATAGGAAAAAGTAATGCAATTACGGCATGTTGGAAATTTCAATGTTCCCTAAAACCACCCGTGTCCTTAGAACAGTTACAAGTTGCCTGTGCACTGCACGGACTGAAATACTGCCCTTATTGGACCCCTCATTTTCTCTGCGTACAAGGTGGCCATAGAAAATAGATCATGAAGAGGTTCTAACTTTGTTATTGGGTGCATGGCGTTCGGTCATGCACCCAAGAGTGCAGGGTCTCCCCACAACCACCTCAGTGATGTGTGGTAGTGGGTTTTTTTCTATAAGTGTGGTATCCTTCACTGCTTCTGTCCAGAGCCTTCACTCCTAGCTGTATTTCCATAGATATTACATGGGATGGGTGTGCAGTGGCTTGCACGTCCAGTACTTACAACTTTGTTGTTGGGTGCATGGCCTTTGGCCATATACCCAAGACTGCACACACTCCCCACAACTTAGCAATCGATCCGCAATACTACGGGTGTATCCATGGGTGTGACATGCTGCAGTGGTTGTGGCCAGGGTCTACAGTCTTGGAAGTAAGGCCTTCGGCCGACGCCATGCACCCAAGACTCTAGGCCCTGGCCACAACCACTGTAGCATGCCACGACATAGATATCACTAATTTTTTCAGACATACTTTTTGGTTGTTTTAAAGAAAAATACTGCACGGATTGTCACCAAATGTACAAAAGCACGCTTTCTTGACCAAGCCCCTATCCCTGCCGCAAATTTCGTGAAAATCCGTCCAGCGGTTTGACCTGTAGCCGTGCGCAAAATTGTTCCCCCATTCAGTCTATGGGAAAAAAATACATTTTGGAACCCCCTCATAACTTCCCCCCCCTGGACCAATCACCACCGAGCTTTGCAAAAAAATTCAGAGTGGCCAATATACTTTTTGTTGTAAAGTTTGATGAGGATTCGTCCAGCGAGAGCGGAGTTATAAGCCGCCCAAAAAGTGCTCTTCCTATCTAAACAGCAACTTAAATCATAACTACACGGCCACTGCAGTGGCCGTGTAATGCAGATTTAAATGTAGGAGAAAATAAAATACTATAAAGCCGGAGCTTTAAATGTAGTACTCCAGTACAACCATTAGATGCGATGCAAAAACATAATTTTGCAGAAATACCATTACTGGTAAGTAACATTTTTCATTCCTATATGCACAAGAAATGTGTGACTGTATGTAGGTGCAAAGCATTACCAGTTACCAGAAGGTTTAACCATTTGGAATAAAATCCATACCCAGAGTGTTCGGAAAATGCTTGTGACTTGCAATCGACACAGAGGGAGTTACATGTGTATACTGAGATTTCACACAGCCACTCATTACGCTAACCTATTTCATGAGGCCAAGTAGATACTCAACAAAAGTGCTTATTCCTTGTGGGGGGGGTGGGAGAATGATGATATTCTTTCATATATCAAAGTCTTTGTGTTTTTTTTATTTTATTGGTCCTGCATAGCGGACCCAACACTGGACTTCTTCAGCTCCTAAGTGCCAGACATGGGGATGGAACCAGTTCCACAGTATCATTTTGTTCCCAATCCAAGTGTTTTTCCCCTGAGATATCCACAGGGCCAGTCTGGGTAGTGATGTGACTATTTGGAATTATGACTTTCTCTATTTACCTAGTCCTGAATAAGTGTTTGAGACACTGCAATGGTGTGTGATGAATGGATTTAGAACTGTTTATGGCAAACGAGATTTCCAATATCTGAGGAACTCCTCCTGGAGACCTGTTAATCATGGGAAGAAATGCAGAAGTTTCAGATTTTGGTCTTTGGACATATGGACCCAGAAGGTAAATCTCTTTGAACTGCTTGCACATTTGTATGTATGCCTTTTTGTGCTTTTGCCAGCCCTTGGCTCGACTGGACACAGACATTTGCAACTGTGAGATGCGACTTGTGGCCCACAAAGTATGAGACGGACTGGAAACCTAGGCTTTCTCGAAATGTTCCATCAAATCGCACCATATATCTTACCGTATCTGTTCTCACTAGTGAATCCAAAGCTGGGACACTCCTCGGTTTAAGTCAACATGCAGAATTACCAAAGGAAATGCAGATCGAACATCCCTTATTTACAGTCTCTCTGATTAAGGAAATATTGAGATGAATATTAGAGATTCCTCAACCTGTGAGGCTAGCAGCACCTCAATGGTAGGTGAATACTGTGTTTAGGAAGCTCCTTAAGTCAGTCTTAGCCCAACTGTGAGCTAAAGCACATCAAAAGGAAGTTAGAATTTTTAGTTGCTGTGAAGTTGTTCAGGAACGGGAGTATGAGATGCTCTCATCCACTCAATCCTTTCTTACATGGATCGTTAATGAATTGCTAACATTGTTCTTTTAGAAAACTGAAACCTTGGCATACTTAAAATGTCAATTGCGCTTTATGGTACTACACTGATTGGACTGAAGTTTTCAAAATCCTGGATCATCTTTTCAGTCAATACAGAGGCATTGCTAAAGGGTTTGTAAATCGACCTACATCAAGTGCAGTTACCTTAGTGCAGGGGTCTGCATTCTGCGGCTCTCAAGAGGTCTTAGACTAAGACCCTTATGATCTCTCAGCATTACCTACAGCTGGCTAGGGGTAATGGGAGGTGTAGTCCAAAACATTTGGCGACCAAAAGGTTGCAGCTGCTTACCTTAGCACATCAGCTACTGTTCTCTCAAAGCAAATTGACCACACCCTTGTAGATTACCATTCAACCAGGGGAAAGACAATTGCATCTGTATTTTTTACTGCCATGCCTCTACAAGATATCTGTGAAACACAACATGGAAGTGAAAACCTACCACCACAAGCAGTTAGACTTTTCAGATGAAGTATCAGCTTTAACTACCATCTCGCTTGGTACTTTATGCTTGTGATTCTTTGAAAGCTATCCAATGTTGGAGAATACACACTTAAATGTTCTTTTCATTCTCCAGTGTTACCTTGCATAGATTCCCATGTGGCCTTTTGGCCACCCCAATGCCCCAAAGTTTGCTAGAGCATAATCTGTGCTTAAAAGTCTTTGACCTGGCTGCACGGTACAGGGCGTAGGCTCACATTAAACAGGCAATAAAGTGGTCTGGCTTTTGTGTGAAATAAAACAATGTTAAAATCCTTGGCTATGGCGGGCATGGTGATGGGCAATATGCTTCTGATTTTGTGAATTCTCTGAAACATAGATGTGTCAGTAACTTATTTTTAAGATATGGTTATTTTTTTGTGCGTCATAATTCTTTGAATTGTTTTCTCTTTACCTTTAGGCAATCCTTGGTGCAGGCCATTATGTGTATGCCGACCAACCAGAAGACTTTAACCAGAAAGTGAAGAAGATCTGGTGTTTTTATGCAAATACTGCCTCTTGCAATTCTCTTTCTGCAGCTCTGGTGGCACTCGGCAGCTCAGAAGGGAAACTCGTGCAAACGAACATTGAAGAAGGGGCTTCAAAAAATCTTCTGATTTGCACACTCGTTGCCTCCTCCAAGAAGTATCTTGCACAATTGTACCAGAAAATGCCTTTTGTTTGGAACGATTTCATCTGTAGCATTGCACCATTTCTACACTTCTTACTTCCAGATCTCATCTTTATATTTATATTCTTTGCTTGAAAAGAACTCCTCATTTAATAAATATGTAAATAGATCTTGCTAATGTTTTTTAACTGGAAGATTTTCTTAAATTATGAGTGACTCTGGAACATTCAACCGTTGCACTTTATGCTGCATTTACTCAACACATTCACTGAAGTAGTCCATTCTTAATTTATATATTAATATATATATATTTTTTTTTTTCTTGCAGATATATGCTCGTATATTGTTGTCTTTGCTACATACAATCAGAATGCATTCTAAAAGGTAGCGAAGTCCCATTTTACAAAAGAAAAGATTCAAAGAAATCTTTTATGCTGCTATTAACCCATGTACGTCATAGTACTAATGTGAAACAGTTTTGAGCAGGCTAGCTGTAGCTCTGATTTCTTTGCATTTGTAAAGAAGTTAATCGATTGGAGCAACAGATAAAATCTTACTCAACAGCGCTGCTTTTAGCCTTCTAGGAAAGATGGAAAGTTAATATAAGCAGGTGGATAGCAAACCCATAACAGTTTCAATATGTACCATGACCATGCTATCAATGTTCTATTTTTGTTTTATCTTGTAGAGAACTCAAGATTGTGTGGATTACTCATAATTCACAGGCACATTTTTCTCATTTTACCCATCCATCGATGTTTTGTTTCACAATGCATTGAGGAGAAGGTAGTTAACCCGAACTACCCTTGATGAGTTGCAGTATGTTTAATAAATTACTCAGTCAAGTTAATTCTTGCGCTTGCAACGTGTGCATTTTAGGGAGTCGAGAAAACAGTTTAGAAGAGTACTTGACAATGATAACAACATGCTGTTAAAAAAACATACCTCAATCCATGCACATATGCAAATCGTCAAGAGTCAGGTTAAGGCTTGGTAAATGCCAAACCTGTTTGCACTGATCAATAGCTTTAAAAGTTGGGGTAGTATACTTTGTCTCATGCTTATTACGTGAATCATGCAAATTCACCCATTTGAGACCAAGCTTTGCTTCGGTTTTGCCCTTGTAACTGCACTCCTACTCAACTAATATTGCATGTTCGTTGACACCATAAATGTCTAGCCCCACAGTCCTATTTTGACACTTTGTATAAAAGTGTGTTTTTATGTTTCTACTTCCTCTTTAAAGCACTATGCTGTGGTTCCATAGGGGAAACACGTTATTCCTGATGATGGAACGTTTTATACTTGAGGTGGGCTAGCATAGTCTAGTAATACTATGTTAAGGCATTACACAAAAACCATGTGCATCGTAGCAGACAAAGCTGCCCAATCTGTTTTTGCATTAATAGAATAATGCCATAGTAAATATTTGAACAAGAATGCTTCATCTTCTCAGAAATGGATGTTCAAGCCGAGTTGTGTGGTTTTCAACTCTACAGCCATAACTGGTCTGTAATTACTTATTATTTAAAGACCATCTACTCTAAAGCACTGCCTCCGACCTGAAAATCACAAATGTAGGTCCTGGCCAGCTGGCTATGAAAACTGACTGCAGAGGGCATCATCACACAAGGGCTGTCTTAAAAGGGTAATACATTTCACTCAAGTACCCACTTTCTTCAGCTCCTTAGACCAAAGGTGGATTTCACAGTTTTCCAAGCACAACTGTTCCTGCAGTTTATTTCCAGTCAGCATAATTCCAGCTTTTATAGCAAATGTTGAAGTCTTCCTCCAAGGAACGTTAAGAATCTGATGACTTCAGTTAATTTAAGGGAGTTTTAAACTGGTGGCTTGAGTGCGTCATCTCCAAACCCAACACTGTAAAGCCATGCAGACCACTTTATTTTCTGATGTACAGTTCCATGAGACTGATATCTGGTAACTATTTGTGGCTAAATTGTTTGCTGCATTTTATATTCCCATATAAAGTACCCCATATGACTAAGGAGCCCCGTAAGTGCAAGAAAGTGTAGTTCCTTGCAAATATAGTCGCTGAACCTAGTGCCATAATTGAAACATTGCAAAATGCTCGGTCGGAGCATGCGTAATTTGTGGATAATATCACAGAGATCTGAAAAAAAGATTTCTATAGAATATGTCCTAAAATCATACTCTTTTGCTCAGTATTAACTTTGCATACTTTAGAAAGCACCTTAAGAAATGCCAACTATTTTGTCACTTTCAAGGAAATGCTTTGACAAAAATGTAAGCTGCATGCATATTTGTTTTTATTTTTAACCTAGGTCGATTTTTTAAGGTTTACCCACAGCATGTAATTGTTGCATTTTAGTAATTGTCGTATCCTTTTATTAATGGGCAAAGATATATATTTCTTGTTCCTTTCCTGATAAAATAATTTCATTTAAGAGGTATACTAGTTTGTGACCTATTTATTGTGTATAGAAATGATGTATACATTCGAAAGATTTAGGTATCAACAATGATAAATCTTCTTTGGCCCTCACTAATAGTGTAATGCCTTTTATACTATGTCATCTTCACTGCCATGGCAAAAAGCATTGCTTTCACAGTTTTTAGCTTAACTTTTAATATTATTCAGTCCATGTTCGACCCTTTCCTATTTGTGTGAATCGTGCCATCTATTGGAAGGTACAGGAAAAGCTGTCAAGGTAAGAACATGCAGGTTTGAGTAATAAAGCCTTGCCCCATACTTGGGTGTGTTCTTGCACCATCTTCAACCTACTGATATTGTGACCAATCCTTTTTGTCAGTGACTGTTTTTGAGTGAATCAGTTTGTTGTTGCTCTACGCACGCATCTTTGTTTTAACTATCAAAGTGGCCTATCAATATTATAAGTAATGGAGGACTTGCAGAGATTGCATCTTCGGCTAACCGCCAGAGGCTTAGTGCACGGTCTTGCACACGAGGGCCCATTTGCTTTTTTTGTTTTCTAGTCGCTGAGCACAAGATGTTTTGTTTTGATCCATCACAAACCAGGACTGGAAACTTGGGACACCACTACAATGTCTTTTATCCCACCTTCCCATAAAAGTAGACCTTTGTAGAACAATATCTGAAGAAATTGGTCTATAATGTTGGGGCAGAACTGTGGGCCCTCTCGCCGAAATCCTGCCTCTAATCTTATGGCTCAATGACTCCCTTTTCCCTCGCTTTAGGATAACACCAGGCCCTACTGACTCCGAAGCCGACCCATAAGCAATTACTCATTCAGTATTGTACCAAAGAAATCCTTGAATGTCACTCCTAAATCTGATATCTTGGTACTGACCGATTCTAACAATACAAAATGTATCAGATGTTAAGGTGCAGTCCCTTTCTCCTTTCTCCGGGATTAACAAACCACTTGCATCTAGCCACTGGCTTGTCATTGATTCTTGATGAGTAAGTAATGGTGTGCTGTGTGCCGTAGCCAGTGATACTATCGCTGGAACTAACATCATGGGTGACTCTGGCACTATCCAACACTTTCTCAAAATATTCTAAGACTGGAATTTGTTTATATAATTGCACCACTCCTAAAATATCTTAGGGAGGGTGTTTAGTGCCTTAAAAAAAAAAAATTAAAAAAAAAAAATAGGGTCACAGGCTATATTTTCGCCAACGGCAATATTACATATAACCCTGTGTGCATGTGGAGAATTGAAGGCCTGTAACAGTTGTAACAGAACTGATCACATGTTGGTCCCAAACTTAAGTTTATCAACCGAGTTGTTTGCCTGGATTCGCTGGCCATGCTGCTTTCGAACACCGGTGGACTCTGTAAAAATTGCCTTTGAATCTATCATATGATGGACATAAGTACGTGAATGGATACATTATTCAAAGTGCAGCTTTATTTCGCCATTTCTAGTATTATTGATTTGCCTTTGTTTATATTTCACAAAGATATCTGTATTAATTAATAGGGCGAGAAACCACATCCACTCTTCTGCTCCTCCTTTGATAAAGTCACAGGGCCGCGTGTGCAACCCGGTGTGCCCCAAAAGAGCCTGTTCTCTGGCAGAAGGGGTGAGGTAGCTCTTCTCACCTTCTAGTTTATCAGTTAGAGGGGCTGCCGCTTGTGCTACCTCTGACTAACGGTAAATAGTCACGAGTAAATCTATGTGTGACCTAGTTATGCCCCTGTTTTGTTCCCTTTTAATGAAGCCCTGCCTTAGAACATGGAAAGAAAAGTCCATGGGGCGCGGATGTATGATGACAGACTGTCTGCCCCCCTCGTCTTCACACTATTGAGGAATACCATGCGATGGGCTCTCGCTCTCCCTCGTTCCCCGCCCGTCCCAAGTCACTCCATGTTGCTGGAGCTGGGTGATGGAGCACTCACCACTTCTCAGATTCTGTGAGCTCTCCACGGGGCCCTGTGGGGGGATGTTGGGGTGGGTATGGAGGATGGGCGCTCAGAGGGGAGACTGGGCGGGACCGATCTTTCTTGGACACCCCGCCGGCCTCCACGACAGGGGAGGTCTTGCTCCTGGCCTGTCCCAGTATCTGCTGGCAGAGAAGCGGGATGACTCCTTTCCATTGGCGCAGTTGCCAGAGGCTATCCAGGTGGAGGACAAGGCCCTGGGCCGCCATAGTCTTATATTAAATGAACTGTAAAACCATACTCAATGCATGAGAGCCATTACTATATGGCTGGTTAATTTTCAAAGTATTGTGGTAGATACATGCAGACATTAATCTTAACTCTGGTATCCTGGGTCTTGACGGAGGTGATAACCTGGAGAGTGCAAAGTTGCTGCCATGTAGTCCCAGGGTAGAGAGGAAGTCTCCCCTCTCCCCCAGAAACAGAGAAAGAAGTTGAAAATCATTCAATTGGTTTCAGACAAGGGGGTGAATAAACCCACTTGTGACTCCTGGCAAAATTGGATAAGGGAGGACATGGTTGAATGTGGCGATTCTGGTTATGGATTAGAGGTGGTAATGGAGGAGGAAGGCCCTGCAGGCCAGGTGGTCAGGGGCAAGGGTAATAATACTCTTACAGAAGAAATGAAACAAGGGGGAAAAAAAGCGGCTAAAAGCGGAAATTGTCAGGAAGCTCTAAGGGCGGTGGTGGGATGTATCAACTCTTCTCCAAGCGGGCGGAGAAGAGGGATAATATTAAGAGTCTCGCCCACTACTTTTATTGAGATCACAGTAAAATAAATTGATGAAAGGGGTGAGATCATTATAATAAATGATGGAAATGTTCAGCTGGAACTTGTGAAATCTGTAGTGAAGGCAAATCCACAATATTCTCTACCCCGGGACATAGCCCAATTTGCCGCCACTAACAATATAATTAACGATACATTTTGCCAGCTTCCGTTTCTCAGGAAGAGGAGCTGCTTGTCTCCACTGACATTGCAGATAATAAAATATTCTGTGCACCTAGACATGAAAGGTCATTAGGCAACCGGCAGGCCTTTTATTCTCGGGCAGAATTATCTCCCCTCAAAAATTAATGGCTAGAAGCAATGGTAAGAAATTCCTTGGCAGGGGGCGCTGTTGTGCGCCGAACAAGATGGCCGCTTGATCTTCGAGCTCCGTGGCTGTTAATTGTTAATCCTGCACTGGTGCACTATCTTAGTGAACCCAACAGAAGCGATTCTGCACCAACTGACCCAAGGACCACCCAATCCGAATTTGGAGCGCAATCGGTGCCGGGAACCCAGAGATCGAGAGTGCACGGAGCCGTGGCCACCCATTTACAGCCGTGAACCTACGCACCAAGAACCAACAGACCCTGCGCTGGGAGGAGAGAGTGGGCCGCCCAACCTTCATCCTAGAAATACAGCCCGCTGGCATCGGAGGGGCCCGGCGGGGGATGGGCGCCCAGTGCTGCGCGGCCTGTGAGCAGAACCCCGGAGGGAGGAGCACGAGTGTCGGGCGTGACGCAGCACTGCCTGCGAGGATGCGGGACCTGTGGCGGGTTGGGCTCCCGTGGCTCGGGCCGACACCCACCCGAGGTCGAGGGCCGAGCCCTGCCGCTGCATCGAGCTGCCTCTCGCCTAAACAAATATCCACAGTGCAGCACGGGGAGGCTGACCCGTCAGGGCTGCCCACCCCCCCCAGCGACACTTTAACACACAGGGTTGAGACGCGGTGCAAAAATGGAGTCCTGGTGCCGCGCTCCTCCAACAGCGAAAGATAACAGCATGCTGAACTCGGTGGCATAAGGTACGAGAGGAATAAATACCTCACACACTTCCATTAATGAACGCACGACTACATAGGCAATTGAGTGACCCACAGAGAAAACCACTGTAGCCTTGGAAAAGAGCCCATGGGACAGGGGCACGACGCAAAACTGCAATACCCGGGAGGGGGCACCTGCTAAATACCTATGCAGACGGATACCCTGGGGCTCGGCGACACGCACCGAGTGAGGAGCGGACTGCACCGCTACCCCTCCTGGGCGGCGTGCTGTAAGCTGGACCCGATTTGGCCTGGGCTCGTGTCTCACCCACGAGACATACCCCTCCCCCGGAGAGCACAGTGAGTCTGTGAGGCCCTTGTCCCCCCCATTGCTCCCCCTGCCGCGACATATTCTCTGTCTCTGAGAAAGAGAATTTGGGCAATAAAGCCAAATACTCCCAGCCCTTGTGCCTCAATTAACGGCGTCTGTGCGACTGCAGTCAATTGTTAATATGAGTGCCTTGCCCAGCACCCACAGTGTAAGAAATATAGAACAATTGCAACAATTGAACTGTGCTACACACGAAAAAAAATTTAAGCCAATAAGTACAAATGTACATTTGTTTCATTTATGTCATGAACAGCCTGACACGTGTTTCGAGCGAAGCTCTTCCTCTGAGGCTGTTAACAGTACATATAATCAACCATTGTGAGAAAATAAGCAGAATAACGCACACAAAACATTCAGATTGCATGGGCCAAGTGTTGGTGGACAACAGGTTGTCAGCATAGTGTATCAACATCCAATGCACAAATATCAGACAGGAATTGTCAAAATTTAAGAACCATGTTTTACAAAATTATTGCGATGTCAGTTTAGCACAAGGTATCCATATCACATTCACAAGAAAATGATTATTCATATTACTCAATCGTGGAAAGTATCGGAGAAGTCCAAAACGAAGGAACAATAAGAAAAAGAAAGGAAAAAATAAAACAAAGCCTATAGTTAGCCAGGTTCGTGGGTGGGCAGTCGTGATAAAGGTCTGTGCAAAAACCATAAGGTCATAATCACTAGTTGCTTGTGCCAAAAAAGAAAGGAAAATTAATATTTACCACGTAGTCTTGTACAATTTGGAACACTAGTAATTAAGAGAAAGGATAATTAATATTGGAAAACCAACCTACCCCACAAAGGGTGATGTGTAGCATTGCAAAATACCCCAATTGCCACTTACCAATTAAAGGAAATGAATAAGTCACGGAGCGAAATCAAAATGCGTAACTAAAAAAGAAAAAGAAAAAATAAAGGAAAAAATAACAATCCACACTGAAATACCGTCCTCTCTGCCATCCGTAGAATGAACTATACTCTCAAATAAGAAACATAAGAAGATTACCTGAGTTAACTTGTAACGGTCAAGTATAAATAGAACTGCGGTGTGCAGCGATCCCAGAATGCCAGCATAGTATGCCAAAATAATTGTCACCAAACCGTCCCAATCATGTTATGTCCGTAGACCCAGCAATCATCAATGCGAAGAAAAAATTATAAAGAAAGGCAAATGCCTAATTAGCTTTAAATGATAAAGTGTTAGTTAATACAAAAATAAAAGAAACCAGGGACCGTGTGCAAGTTCACACGTCCTGCTTACCTGCCGGTCGGCTAGGAAATGAGTTCAAGGGAGAGCGCGCTGCCGCGTCTCCTGTGCTCTATAGCTACGAACTGCCCCCCTACGTCGGGAGTGCGGCCAACTCCTCCTGCTCTTCCTGCGAACTGTCACTCACTGCCTCGGGCAGGCCTGGACACTTGAGACGTGCCTGGGGGGGCACGAGACCCCAGATTACTAATAATACATTGAGTGTGCTGCTGTGGGGGGCACGGGCACTTTAACACGGCCCCAGCTTAAGCGTTGCTCGACTCCACATCCTGACACCACCCCGGATCAGCCATGTTCCCCATAATTCATGTGGTATTTCCTGAGGCGGCCGCATGGGGATCACAGCTGCGGGGGTGCACATCTCGGCCCCCCCGCTCACAGTTAACATCCAAAGGCCAGACACCCACAGCTCAATGAAATAGCGGGGGCGGCGCCCTCCATCCGTTCCCAAACATCTGCTTTGCTGGTCCCTGGTGTTGCTGCCTACCGGGTGATGGACTTGGGGCGTTTTGCTTGAGCCGCAGTAACCTACAATATCTGCAACAGGATCCTCACGCACGTTGGGACTCTGAAATACCACTTCCCTCTCTCCCATTGCGGCCCAGGTTCCTATTGAGTGCGTTTTACATTCAGGACTGCTGAGACTGTGTGGGGGTGGGCACTTGGGTCCCGGCACCCTCTTGCTTGACCCTCTGAGCCCTCCCTCCCTGAGCACACCACGGCTCTTGTCGAGTCACGTCAGCTCAACCTCCTGCAATGCCCAGCTATCCCCTACCCTACAGAGAGGTCGACGCGACATTCTACTGGTGCCCTTGGTGGTCACCTCTCTGCCAACGCACAAAACACTGCCTTCCCTCTCCCTGCATCCTACCGGGTCACCTTCCTGCACTGCCGTTGGGCTCCATAAGTCTCCCGTTCACCTAATTTCAAGTCCCCTCTCGGAACAGGGAAAAAACAGTGCTCCATCAACATGTTCGCAAAAACTCAGTCGAGGAGGCGCCGGAGCAACTAACCCAATACCGCCTCACCCTCCTGATTCCCAGAGCATGATGGAATTCTTTTGCGAAGGCTCCACCACACTCCACTCCAAACTCGATAACATGAATGGCACCATATCCTCCATCAAGGCCGACATCGAGAGGACTGACGGCCGGGTGGCGGAGATCGAGACGAGGGTGAGCGCCACCGAGGATAATCTGGGCTCCCTTCATGTGGAGGTCTCCTCGCTTTCCAACCGAGTCCTTGAGGTCGAGAAGAAGAATGAGGACCTTGAGTCCCGATCGAGGTGAAATAACCTTCACATTATCTGTGTCCCTGAAGACGGCGTCAATGAGCCGATGGAGGACTATATTGAGCGTACACTGCTGACACCCCTTGATTCTTGAAAACTCACCCCTCAGTTCGCGATAGAGAGCGCCCACCAAGCCCCAACAGCTAAACCTAGGTCGGGCGCGCCTACACGTCCCATCATAGCCAGGGTCTTGAACTTCGGAGATCGCAATGCCATCCTAAGGGCTGCAAGAACTAAGGGCGAACTGCTATTAGGAGGTGCCAGAATACACCTGTTCTGATTTTTCAGTGGCTGTTCAGCGGGAGCGCAAGACCTTCTTAGCGGTAAAGAAGAGACTAAGAGACCACAGAGTTAAATACTCCATGCTGTACCCTGCCAAGCTACGGATTGAACACTCTAACCAGGTGTTTTTCTTTACAATTCCAGAAGAGGCCTCCAGGTTTATTGACAAACGCTTCCCTGGCTAAGCCTCTCACGACACCACATATTTACGACTGATACGTCATTCTGTTGAGAGGTTTCCTAAACCAGCTACCACTCTGTGTTAGTAACGAACGAGACTATTACCCTCAATCAAGAACAAATTGGTTTACCATTGTACGACCGTGCCATACCCACGCGTATGAAATCCTCTTCAAGTTACATATGACGTCACTGTTAGGCACCATGTTCATCCTTAAATCGCCCCATGGTTCAGAGCATTGCCGCCAGGCCCGTTCACAGGGCCCCCCAGCATTGATGCCACTGGTTTGGTTTTGGTTAATGGGGTATGGGGTTATCATTCCTCTGTTTGGGGGAGGGAAATGGGTGGGGATGGGTCACGTTGGGTGTTATGTTATGAAGGCTTGGCGACCGCAGCGTGGGTGGAGTACAAGGTAACATTGAACCGATGTTATCACAGGGCTGCTAGATCGATCCATCAGTCAGCGGGGCTGCTGCTCCGACCAACATTGATCCTAAAACAAACATTTCTACACTGGTAACCGAAGATAACAACTTTCATGAGCTGGAATGTGCGGGGTCTGGGTAATTATAAGAAAATGAGACAACTCCAGTTGCAGTCTGAACGTCATGGGGTCAAAATCCTCTTCTTGGAGGCGACACGCCTGTACTGAATACTGTGAAAAATTCGCCAAAATATGGGGCCCACAAAGATACTACACTAATTATTCTACCCAAAGTTGGGGGGGTCATGACCCTAATTCACAAGAGCCTCAAGTTCGAACTTATATCCTCACAGATCGACCCTCAGGTCAGATATGTGCTACTTCATGCCACCCTTCAGAACAGGGAGGTGGTCCTACTGAACATTTATGGCCCTAACATTGACGATCCAGAATTTTATTTACATCTCACATCCCTCCTTGATAGCTTTCCCTTAATACCAATTCTCTTGGGGGGGGGGGGGTGACTTTAATACAATCGTTGATGCGAACCTTGACAGATCCAGCTCCAGACCCCGCCAACTCACTAAAGCAGCCTATACTACATTGTCATCTCTCCCTCGACTTGCGCTGGTTGATGCATAGAGGCTCCTCTATCCCGACTCCTGCTCCTACTCCTTCTACTCCTCGGTACATGACTCCCTATTCCCGAATTGACAGATGGCTAGTCTCTGACATGCTGATAAAAAACGTGACACAGCTAATGATCCTTCCTAGAACACTCTCTGACCATTCACCGGTGTCTATTACCCTTTGCTGGGGCCCAGACCACGATCGGACTAGACACTGGAGAATGAAACTTCACTCTCTCCTTGACCCTGTATTTAGCTCTGAATTGGAGACGGCCATCGAAGAGTTCTTTGAAATAAATACTGATTCGGTATCTTCACAGGCCACTCTCTGGGAATCTTTTAAAGCTTACTTTAGAGGCATAGCACTGTCCAAGGAAAATGGTATCCTTAAAACAATCCGAAAGGATATCGCTGAAAGTTAATCCAAACTATCGTCCCTGGAAGCCCAATGCTCACTACACCAAACCCCCGAAGCCCTCGCATCTATAGGAGCGGAACTCGACACGTTTCGCTCTCTGGCGGACCACAAACTAAAATTCTTGGACAGCCCTGGCCTCGCTAGGAAATATGGTGAGGATGTAACGCTCACCTGGTATCCACCGGGACGTCACTCAGCCTGTTCTGACCTCTTACGACCTCAAACCCTTCCCTGGAGTCTACTCGAGTGGAGACTGGGCCTGAAACACAGGATTGGTAGAGTTTAACTCCCTATTGTCTCTGTGTGCTTGAACCCCTTCTTCCCCGGGGTCAAACCCTTCCCTTTGATCCACAGCTCACCTTGTTTTCTTGGAAAGTGTGCTCTCCGTCCTGCTTTCAGCACAGAGGCGCGTTGATTGATGCGGGCTCGTTGCTGCCTAGTTACTTCACTGGCAGGAGTCCGACAGGTAAGTATAATGAGTCTTTTGAACAGTTCTCTAAATTCGTTCCTTTCCTTCCTTAGATGATGGCCGTCGTCCGGGGATGGCAACGTGCTGCTGAGATGAGTAGCGCTGAAGGTGAGTGAGGGCGCAATGCGACCCTTTCGTATTTGTATTGAACAGAGTTCTTTTTCTGTGTCTTTTAGGTGCCACAACGTTTTCAGCGTGGATGCCAGTTATGAAGAAGAAATGCAGTGAGTAAGCGCGGTATGCAGCGCCTCTAGATGTTTCCACGCTAACCTGGAGTGTCTCTTCTCTCTTGCAGATGGATCAGAAGTTCCGGAGACAGAGTTCCCCCAGAGTGGTTGGAGACAGGTAAGCGTTTGAAGCTCGTACAGTCTTTAAAAATAAGGGAAGATATGCTGAATGCTTACTAATGCCTTTTTTCTGTTCTTTTCCCTTAGGAAGCGGCGTGCCGGGACGGGAATGACACTGCCGAAGATGCCCGCAGAACAGAAGGAGCGATGAATGATGGGCAGAAGCGCTGCAAGGTAAGGCTGTTCCTAACGGTGTTCTTGTTCTTGCAGGAGCTGAGCGCAGAAGAAAGATGCAGGCCTACTGGAGACCGATCCGAACACTGCGAGTGTCACGCTGCAGGTGCAGAAAACGCAAAGCATGTTTCTCAGCCTGGGCGTGGCTTAAATAGTCTCTGGGTATCCCAGGTATCTCTGGGCTGAACCACACCCAAAAGACTAGACTGCACATGCAATTCTGGGAACCGAACTATGTGGGGGCATCCATCTCGTCTCCATCAATGCACTACAAGACCAATCCCCAATGTTATCCTATGGGAGTGAGTGAGTCTGGTGCCACAAGCGCCAAGTCTGACTCCAAGTGGGTCTTTGGAGGGATGGAGAGGCCCTTGAGGGCCATGTAGGTGATTGTGGCCTGGCTCCAGCCTGACATCTTGGAGGGCTGGGGACATGAGGGGCAGGAATCATGACAGTGGGTGAATGTCCTGGCCGCTTTCTGGCTAGGCTTCTCCGACGCGAGCTCGGTGCCCCACACATCCCTGGGGTGGAAAGACCTGATGGCTGCCTAGCCACATCATCACAATATATCAATTCCTTACCTCTTATGAATCCCTATATGCCAATGCGGACAGTGCCCCGACATCAGAGATCGACTCCTACCTCGATACCCTCCCCCTCTCGGTACTCTCCCCCAAAACCATCGGATCCCTTGACTCCCCATTTACTGCTGAGGAGTTCTCATACGCCGTAGACTCACTTTCCTCAGGGAAATCCCCAGGCTCAGATAGCATCCCAATTGAATTTTATAAACGCTACCAAACGCTCCTACTTCCCCGCCTAATCGCCCTCTGGGAGGAATCAGTGGAGACAGGCAAATTTCTCCCCTCTCTTTGTGAAGCCACAATAACTGTCTTACTCAAACCTGGCAAACCCCCCACACAATGTGGCTCGTACCACCCACTTTCGCTCATTAACTGCAACGCTAAAATCTACACCTGGCCCCCTACATGCTGCACATTATTCATCCTGACCAAGCCGGCTTTATTCCAGGGTGCTCCACCTCCTTGAGCCCGAGGCGACTCTTTAACATAATAAGCAGAATAAACTCAAATGTTCACGCAGTAGCCGCTACGCTCGACATGCAAAAAGCGGTTGATTCTGTCTCATGGAAGTACCTCTGGCGGGTTCTTGAAAAATGCAAATTTGGCCCCTCCTTTCTCTCCTGGGTTAGACTACTATACTCCGATCCTGTAGCCAGGGTCCGCACTGAGGACCAATGCTCTCCCCTATTCCAGATCGCTAGGGGAATGAGGCAGGGCTGCCCATTCTCTCCCCTGATTTTCGCCATAGCGATGGAACCATTTGCTGATATGCTACAACAATTCCACGCACAGAGGTTTATGAACTGCGGGCCAGTCTGATATAGTGTCCCTGCATGCCGATGACGTGCTTCTCTTCATCCGTTCCCCCTCCACCAATTTGGCTCCAATATTGGAAGACGTCATCCGCTTCGGACACATCTCCGGACTTAAAGTGAATTGCGCTAAATCCACCCTCTTCCCTCTCACAGACTGCACTCCTCCCCCCCCCTGATACTCTGGTGTTCGCCTTGGGCTCAGTCAAAATTCACCTATCTCTGAATAGAAATAGCTCGCCACTTCAAATTCACCTTTGAAGAAAACTATCAAAAATACCTCACAAACCTCGCAACTAGGGCACTGGGCTGGAGTAAACTGCCGATCTCCCTTGCAGGCAGGATAGGGATACTGAAGATGATAGTACTGCCCCAACTTCTGTACAGGTTCACTAACATCCCTTTATGGCCAGGCGGCGAGTTCTTCCGAACATTGACTTGCACGATTAACACATTTTTGTGGCATTCAGGCGCGGTCCGTGTTAAACTTGGGACCTTGTCCGCCCCAATGGCGGGTGGTGGCTTTGGTGCTCCCGATTTCTTCAAATATTGGCTGGTAGCGCAAGTCCAATTCACGTCACACTGGTTCAACACATTAGACCCCCCCTCCACACGTCAGGCTAAAAAAAACTAGCAGTTAGCGACCGGGACATTCGTTCTCTAGTTGTTCAACCCATCCCATCAGCTTCGCACTCACTTGACCTGGTGGCCTGCCTGTCCCTGGCCTTAACAAAAGCATGGAAATTACTTGGTACCGCCCACACATTCCACTGGAACCTCCCACTATAGAACTTTCTCCCGGGGGTCCCACATGTACCACCGCTCGTAGTGCGCCATTGGGCAGAGGCAGGATATGAGTTGATCCGAGACATCTTCGAGCAGGGCAACTTCATTGAATGGCCAGACCTCCAAGTATCCCTGAGACGGAGACCGTCTATATGGGTTCAGTATTCATCTCTCCGGAAAACCCTTAAACACAAATACCCAATGTTCTCCGCGATACCACCAGAACAACCAGATGACCCTGCAATTGCGGAACTAACCTCCCCCATGCCCACGAGGGGTAAAGTATCCAGACTCTATAACATGGTTCAAACTAGATCCACCCCTGCATTCACCAAACTGAAACACGCATGGGAAGATGACCTTGGGTTGGAAATGACCGACGAACGCTGGGACCATATGTGCACACGCATACACAGGGTATCCTTCAACTCCCGCTTCAAACTAATCCAGTTAAGGGTACTCCATAGGTATCACTATACCCCGAACAGACTTCACCGCATGCTTAATGACCACTCCCCAAGATGCCCCAGATGGGGCTAGGATACCGCCGACTACATTCACATGATCTTGTCCTGTCCCCGCCTCACCCCATTCTGGAATTTGGTATGTTCTATGATGTCAACTATTCTTGAGCATCCTATCATCCCATCTCCAATGAGAGGTCTCTTCCACGACTTCCCCGAACTCCGCCGAGATTCCAAAAAACTGGCCGGCCTCTGCATGCTGCTCGCAATACGGTCCATTCTACTCTGTTGGCTTCGGCCCGCACCACCTACTCATGCACAGTGGCTCAGGGAGGTCACTTGTGCCTCAGACACTGAGGAATCCTGGTCCCTACTGCAGCCCACTTACTCAAGACCCAGAGATATTTGGCTCAAGTTTCGATCCTATATGTCCGCTATGGATACTGCATCAGATACTACATTCCCAGCTCCCACCTTCCCTCGCCTCAGTTCCCCCTTCTGAACTACTGCCTCCCCAGTCCCACACCCACTCTGCATGTACCTCCCAAATGAATAATCAAACTGTAAGATGACTCTGTATAACTGTATTACCTATATTGCCACTGTATTGTACCTACCTTGTATGTTGCTCACCTATGTCTGTGCTGCCAAGCTAAATAAATAAAAGTTTTTATTAAAAAAAGAATAAAGAAATTCATTGGCCAACATGATGGGTCATCAGTTGCCAAGTTCACTGCCCACCGCTTCGCTGGGATTGATGGGGCCATCGCAGACACACCAAATGAATGTGGGGCCCCACAGGGACTCATCTCGCACACAAGTCATAGCAATGTGAGTTTGCAACAGGATTGGGGGCTAAGAAAGCAGCAGGGACGGCACTCTTGACAGCCCAGTTATTCATGGATTAAAGGATCCCCCAGCAGTAGATCATTTTAGGGTCCTTGTACCAAAATTGAGGGGAAAATCCCAGTTAATCTGAGGATACTAACTGTAACAACGAGAACTCCATGGCAGAGGCCATGTTGGGGAGCCAAGCGAGGGCTCCCAAATCAGTTTTTAAATAGTGAACTAAATACTGTACCCTGGAGACAACCATGCTACCCATACAACCCAAATGTTATTCTGTATTATATGTTTAACTAAGGTGGCCCGACTCATTGAACAGAGCCACCATCTGTTCAATGAAATTCCATCGCTGAGATTACTTTCTACTGCAGATATAAAATTGGTGGACTTTATCCATCCGGACCATTAAGATCACGGCGCCTTATCCTGCATTCCCGCTCAGTATATGACTCACTGCTCACGGAAGTAAATCATTTCAACAAGCTGGGCTATGATATTCTGACTTTCAGTCTAATGTACAGTATGGTAGTCAAGGTGGAGGACCGGCAAGAGGTATTCAGATTAGTGGTAGGGTACAATGTAACCAAGAACAAGATCCTATTTGGAGATGGTTGGCTTTAACTCTATGTGATGCCATTTCATTAACCAGAACAAACAACGGTCTTTGCTGTCCTGGAATTCAAGGGCACGAGTCTCTTCGCACATCACCTGAACTATATTTTTGATTATCTGTATCCAGGAAACATGGATGATAAGTTCATTTTGTCTGGAAGGTTTCAATGTTCGGTTCTAAGGGAACGAGATGGCGTCCTTCAGAGGCTCTCTTAATTGCCATTCAAAATGGGCAGGGCAACGAAATAGAATGCATGCACACATCCCAATGCGTTTTGGTCATTGTGTTGGAGGTAAAAGTTAGCCTGCCTGCCCCATTCATTCTCATTATTAACATCTACTGGAATCCTGTCTTGAAGCTACCAAAAACAATAGCGAAAATCAACTCACTTATAGATTGATTAAATGTTTTGGGACGGTACATCGCGCACTGCTTACTGACAGTTTAAAACAAAGTTATGCATATATATCACTGTTACAAATCAGATGTTTATAAAAACAAAGTTTTAATTGTCTATGATGAACAGCTGACACGTGTTTCGACCATCCGGTCGGTTTCAAGGCTGTTGCAATGTTCATATAACTCTGAGGTAATTTAATTCCCTTTCTCCTCGCCCTGCTTTTTTGTTCGGTTGCATTATAATATGCTGCCTTTTTATCAAAAATAAAAAACACTTTCTCTTGCACTTTATGAACAAACTGACTCCATCATAATTCAAGATGATAGAGTGTTGGCTTGCATAATATATTTATGCACCCGCCGAGGTGTTTTTGAAATACAGTCATCTTTGCATGCGAGCTGCGCTACCCCTTTAAGAGGAGTAGCTGCAGCCCTCACGTGAGCAGGCAAGGCACGCATTTAAATTGAAACCACACACCGATGCGATCGGACTCCTGCTGATGTCTCGCGATCGCACCGTTGTGTGAAGAGTGGATCTCGCTCAGATGAGGTAAGCGTTCGGGCTGTTTCTCTTTTTAGCCGGGTAACGTGTGCCTTTTCAGTTATGTAAAATACTCGGGATTTGTTCCTATTTGTTTCCTATGGTGCTCCCGTGGCCGGACCCAACAAAATGCAGAATCTATATAAACACTTCCTCCGCGTATAAGATGCCGGAATTCTTTTCTTTTTCTGGTTAGAATGACGCTGTGATTCTGTTTTTTCGGTTGATCCCTCTGCAGACTTGATATATCAAACGTCCTGTCCACAAATCATATCGGGATGCCACAATTACGCGGCTTTGTGTGGAAGTTGTAAAGTGCCTGTGTGCTGGCACACATTTACGCTGCTCTACCCATGTTTTTTGGACATCGGACCTGGCGATATTGCTTAAGTGCAGCGCCGTATTTAGTAAAAGGTATTTATGTCAATGCAAGCGATTGGTGGATGCATTAGTGCAACATCTCACGGACCTATCATATAACAGATGGCATAATATTAGCCACCTTAATGAAGTAGGACCTTTCAATGTTCCGCAGATTCATATGTAGACATGCAATAAGGTTGACCAAAAATAAACAAAAAGTGTTTCGTGTATTATAATGAGGGAGCCTACATGAAATTGACTAACATAATGACTAAATACAGAATGTATCAAATATATGTCCGGGCTCTTCTATTACAAAGCCTGTTTTAAGCCTTGAATTGGTCAGGCTGAGTGGTGTTTGTGATAACACCTGGAAATAGTGATCTGTCTCTCTAAGGGGGACTCAACCAAAAGCTTGAGTGCTGCCAAGCTGTAAGTTAAGGCTTCGTAACCTACAGTAGTCAATGTAAACTATATACCTTTTGATTAACACAATGAATTATGAGTGCATGAAATTTATATGTCGTGCTATATTAAAAATCAAATATAAAAAATCAAAAAGTAGTAACAAGGAACCAGAGATGTTGTTTTGTGAACGGTACCATTCTTTTTTAATATGTAATAAATGACATTTGTTTGTTTTTTAGATTCGCACTTGTCTGGCAATGGGGATTTGGGAAAGATGTGCATCTTCCAAAAGAGAAATTTGTCTGTCCTGAAGAAGGCCCATATTTGACTGTTTGTAGGGACACTAGGGATAGTGTCCCATATATGTAGATGGCCGAAACATGTCGACACATGACAATAGACTAACCTAAATAGATAGTCTAATATCTGCAAAACCACTCTAATTTATTGAGTGGCCACGACTAACCTGTTGAATCCCATACGAAATAGACTGTGCTTGTTTTTTGCCTTTTTTTATAAGTGAGAAGGATATAGGATTGTGTAATAGAGATTGTAATATGTGTGGCGTACTTCTCGCTGTGTGTTTTTCTACCTGTTTTAATTATTGGTGAGTGATTTTGAGACTTTGAATACATTAATATAAAAGATGACATTGTGTGATTGTATTTTAACCTTGATATAAGATGGTTCCATTTTCCGTCACTCTGTTCCCTTGTGCAATTGTACTAATTGAGAAGTGATTCATCCTGCTCATTAATACGCTGTAGTTTACTCGGCCTTAGGTGGCAGCACTGAGAGAGGGGTAGCCAGTTCTCACTTTTCTATAGAATGTTCATATACATACATTAATTAAAAAAACAAATTTTTTGAAACATAAATGATACGGGCATATCAACCATGTTATGAGCAACATCAGAAATATGAAAAATGAGAAAACATACCAAAAAATGTCACAAATCAGGTCAGGGACAGAAGGTGAAGTCGGACAATATAGATATATGGAAAAAGCCATCAATAAGATTACATAAACATGATATTCATGAAAAAATCCAGAATTTTGAGCGATACAGAGTGTATATTAGCATATTGATGTACTGCGCACCATTATGTCCCATGTTTCAAAGCACAGACAGATAAAAATGTGATACCATCAGGTTATCCACCAGATAATACACGTGATATGATCATAAGTGTAAGAAGGGTGTAACCCATATAGGAAAATGAGTTTCCCCAAGATCTATCCGCAGGGTATAAGTTCCAGATATTTGATCATTAATATTCACATTTTTTTGTGTGATGATGTAATATGGCTGAAAAACCATGCTTACTGCACTGTGTTTTGTCTCTATGTCCTTCTCTATTTGAAAGGACAAATTAAAGATAGAAGAAATGATATGTAAAATATGTATGTATAAGTTTCAAGGAAACCTGTATATTGCAAGTACAGATGACGTCATTATAAATGCACGGATTTCATTTTAGAAGTCGGACGTACCTTATGGTAATGAAAAGTTTTTGATCTGATGATCTGAATTCAAGTCTTGTAGCTAGTGTATTGAAGGTCCGCTACATGGATTGACGATTTCCTCTATGTAATGGAATTCTGGTTCAATCCAGATGGGGTTTATATAATGCAGGATATTGGGATGAGAAACAATCTTCCAACGCTCAATAGCAAATACGTTCGAGTCAATGACCTAAAAAGAATTCGTTGAGAAAAACTGAATCTGAAACCCATCAGGAAGGCAGGAGCTCCTGCACCAGCTGCTGAGCCCGTTTGCTCGATCCGCCGCTGACCTTTTGCTGCATCCTGATCCCCGAGGGCATTGGCCCTCTCTTGCCTAGTTTTGTTACCCAAGTGCCACTTGCTGTAGCTACACTGCTACGTTTGCCACCATTCCCCACGAGGAGCAATCCAAAATGGTGACTGCCATGTTGTTGATAACGTTGCCTAGCAACAAGTATTGAGGCTGATTGGGCGTGTGGCAGCTCTTCCGTGACGCAGGGTCACCGGATGGCGTGACCCGGCCAATCCACTAAGGGCGTCCATCAAGGGCACTGCTTGTCGGTGCCTGTAGGTTGCCGGAGGGCCGAATGCCCATACACTATAGCCCTTCTACGCGCAACTACCAAGTAAGAAGTCACCTCAATTTCTTCACCGCCCCATATTCTATGCTTAGTGATACTATGTTCTGTTGTGCAAGCTCCCCTACATTACTAAGAGACCACTATTGACTCGACACTAGGTGACCCGTGCTGTCTAGTCATCGAACATTCTGCAATATTCCCATTATCCACTGCGCTACCTACTCGTGATCCATCCACAACCTGATGTCCTCTGACTAGCTTCCTGACGCAAAGTAGCCGGATATTGGATCAGTGCCCGCACACATTCACGATTAACTGCAATGTTGCTATGGGGCTTCTGTCTCTGTTAAACTACCGGTTCATGCCACTCATGTCCACCTCGAACACTTACTATGCGTACGTTCCTTTGCATATGTAACATCAACCCACTTGTTCTAATACTGCAGCACCTGTACTATGATACATAGATCGAACTAACTTACCTGCAAATGCCAGCCCACTTTTTGGTGCACCTATCCGCCCAGATCAGAGTACTCTATTTAACCACCCTGCTTATATGGGACCAGCTAATTTGCAACTGCCCCATATAAGTGGGACCTGCCTATTTGATTGCAACCACCTCACTAATGTAGGACTAGCCTATTTTGATTTGTAACTGCCCCCATTGATGTGGAACTAGACTATCTCGCCTGTACCTGCTCTGTTCATGTGGGACTAGCCTATTTTTGATTTTGTAACTACCCCTTATATGCGAGGCCTGCCTATTTTATTGCTACCGCCGCACTAATGCAGGACTAGCCAATTTGCTTAGCATCTGCCTTGCCCAGGTCGTCCTAGCCCTCTCTGATTTGCACTACACCCTACCCCGCTGAGTACCAAAGTATAGCAGACAGACAGAACTATGCACACCAGAAAGTCCCAGTTGACCAATACACGACTGTCACTTCTTTGCACCCTTACGATAATGGCCTGCATTAATCTCACGCCTTGCCCTCTACAGGACAGAAACCACAGACTACGAGCAAGACTACCCCTTCTTCACAAGCCTAAGATTATTAAAAAACAGGTTCCAAAACCCCCACCTCAATTATACCACCACCACCCTAGATCAGGAACCTTCCACACCAGATCTAGAAGCCTTGCAGAAAACACAGAACTGCGCCACCCCCCCCTCTCTACATACCCATATGAGAGCCAATCATCCCAAAAGCAGACTCTCCCCTCCCCAAGGCCAGAGTAATATGACAACAATCTCAGGAGCTCTTATTAACACAAGATCTCCTATAGCACATACTACTGAAATTGCAGACATATTATCCACTGATTAACATCATGGCAGTAACTGAATCCTGGCTTCATGATGCAGCATGCCCTGCCCTCATGCTAGCTATTCTAGATAACTACCAAATACTTACAGTAGACAGACCCAATGCCAGAGGAGGCGGCCTAACTATTATAGCTAAAACAAATCTGGCAGTAAGACTAACCACACCACCCTAACTTAAATCTTGTGAAATACTCTCAACCAAATTACCGATATCAAACAACCATATGCTATTTTCTTATTATATAGACCTCCAGGACCAATAGGCACCGACACTAAGGACTCTATACAGCTTCTACTCTTAGGAGACTTCAATTTGGGCTTCAATGACCCTGAGGACAAACACGCCCAATCAGTTGAACCTATCTTGGCTGAGCATGGCCTTCCCCAAAAAGTTCTTGCTCCCAAAGGGAGAACACTAGACTGGGTCGCCAACTTAAACTGCACGATCACTAAAATAACAGCACAACCATGGACTGACCACCACTCATTGGTTTGTCTTCCACAATAGAGCCCCAAAAGCTGAAAATGGCACCCCCGCCGACTAGAAGTAAAAAAGACATTCCAGCTGAAAAACTACTTCCTCAACGCCACCCTACCCTCATCTCTCTCACTAACAATTCTGACCCTACCTCACTAGAAGAGACTTCAACACCACCATGACCAAGGCCCTTGACATCATTGCACCAGTCAAACTACGTAAAAGTAAACAGAAGACACCTTAATACCCGTTTCACCCCCATCTTAAAGAATTACAACTTCAAAAAAGAAAACTCTAAGCTATATGGCGACACTCCCCTATGGACAAGAACAAAGCCCAATTAATCAACTTCACCAATATGTACAAAAAAGAAATAATCCTCACCTAAAGGAATATGTTCAATGACAGAATCTCCAAGGCCAACTCCAACACCAAAGAGCTATTCACCATCCTCTGTGAAATGGAAACCCCCATTCCACCCAGACAAATGTCCCTAAAGACAAGCAATGGTGCACTAGCATCCAGAATGCTCTATCCAACAAAACAGCAACTCTTCAGACTAAAATAGTCAACAGAAAAACATCCTTGCTCTCCACTGAGATGCAACCCACCCTACCTACTGTAATACCTAGCACCGACACCCTTCAGATTCACTAAAACCTCCATACTAGAAACTGAAAAAGTCATACTATCCCTGAAGCCCTCAAATTGTCAGGGTGACAGCTGCCCGGCACAAATAATTAAGGACGCAGCTAGAGATTTAGCGCCGTTTATCTCTAAACTAATTAACACCTCCTTCAAGACCAGTACTGTCCCAAACAACCTCAAAGAATCCTGGGTTCTACTGTTACTGAAGAAACAGACCCTAGACCCTTCTATCCCGACAAACTACAGACCGATTACAACGGTCCCTTTCCTAATTAAAATAATTGACAGAGTATCGTATCTCCAAATTCAGAACCATCTTGAAGCCAACCACTGATTAGGCTCCCGCCAATCCGGATTCAGACCACAACACGGTACGGAAATGGAAACGGCACTAATTGATTTAAAGACTCAAATCGACGAGCTTAAGGACAAAGGTAAAACAGCTATGCTACTCCTGCTTGACCCATCGTTGGAGTGTAGTGAGGGCGATTCTGGGTTGTTTTCCTCCCCAAAGCAGCGTACAGAGGTTCCTATCTATGAGTTCAAAGGTTTCGTGGGGGATGGGGAGCGGAGCATTTTGGAGACTGTATAGGATTCTTGGGAGTGTCATCATTTTAAACAGGGCTGCCCTTCCCATTAATGAAAGGGGGAGCGATTGCCAGTGGGAACATCCCTGTTAAACCTATCTAGTACGGGTTGTAGGTTGAGTTGGAGAAATCCGTCTAGGGTTGGGCCAATGCATATGCCCAGGTATTTAAACCCCCTAATACAGACGTGGTAGGGGCAAGTCTCGGGAATCGCTGTTTCATCGCCTTGGATCGGGAAGTAAATAGTTTTGGACTCATTTACCTTCAGGCCGGCGAAGGTTTGGTATTCCTTAAGGATGAGGGATACAATCAGGCATGAGGTGACCAGATTACTAAGATCTATAAGGAGGTCGTCTGCATATAACGAGAGCCGATCTTCTCCTCCCCCTGGCTAGGCGAATCCAGACCAGCTTTTATTCGATCCGAGTTCGATTGCTAGTGGCTCGATAGCGAGCAGGAAGAGGAATGGGGAAAGGGGGCATCCCCGTCTGGTACCTCGGCCCAGAGGAAACGATCTGGAGGACTTGCCACTCACCCTCACGGAGCCTCTTGGGATGCATACAGGAGTCTAACCCAGGAGATGAAGCTTCGCCCGAAGTTCATTCGGGCCATAATTTCCCATAGGGCCTACCACCCCACAGAGTCGAATGCCTTCTCAACGTCCACCGCCAGGAGGGCCAGTGGACACGGTATCTCAGGGGCTCTGCCTAGGGCGAGTTGGATCCTGCGCAAGTTCATGCGGGTAGATTTGTTGGGCATAAATCCACATTGATCTGGATGGACGATTGTTTCTATCACCTTGAGCAGTCTGTTAGCTAGTGCCCTGGCAAGGACTTTGGCTTCTGAATTGATCAGCGAGATCGGGCGGTAGGAAGCACATTCTTCCGGGGGCTTTCCGATTTTATGTATGACAACGATGCTCGCTCTTCTAAGGTCCGGAGGGAGTGCTCCTTGTTCTTTACTGCGGAGGAACATTCATTGCATATGTCCCGTTAGTGTGCTGCCCAGGCATTTCCAGGTCTCTGTTGGGAACTTATTGGGGCCCGGGGTTTTCCCAGGTTGGAGTTGTGCTAGCGCCTCTTGAATTTAGTGTTCGGTGATTTCAGTGTCTAAGAAATCTGTTTGTTGTGTTGACATGTTCGGGATCTCAATCCGGTCAAGGAAGCTAGAGGGCGCAGGTGTGGGGTTCCCGGTTGGTGGGGTGTAGAGTTTCTCATAGTAGGCGGCAAATGTTTCTATGTCAGAGTCTTCGGTCAGCAGCACTCCCTCCGGAGATCTGATGGCTCGCACGTGCCCTTTAGTTTGTTCACGTCTCTCCAACCAGGCAAGGGTTTTATTTGCCTTGTCTCCTTTCTCGTAAATTGGACTACGGACTAGCCAGTGGGCCGTCTGTGTATTATCCAGGGCTATGTTACTGAGGGCTTCTTGCGCTATTACCAGGGCTTCCTTTGTGCTTTGGGTGCCGTGTGCAAGAAGTTGGTCTTCACACTCCTGTACTTGCTTTTCGGCCTCCACAATCTTTTGAGCGTGTCGTTTCAGGTAGGCCGATACTGCTGAGATGGCCTATCCGCGGAGGACAGTTTTATATGCTTCCCATAACAAGATCGGGCATTCCACTGCGCCTTTGTTTATTTCAAAGTATTCCGTAGTCTTTTCCTCAAGCTCTTCAGCAATTTCGGGAAGACGCAGGTGGTATGTATTCAGTCACCAGGTGGTGCCTGGGCACTGGCAAGCGTTTTTCATAGTTATGTGGAGCGGAGAATGGTCCGAAATACCTCTTGCCAGGAACTCAGCGGATACAAGCCTGTGGAATCTGTTGCGGGGGATGAAGGCATAGTTGATCTTCGATAATGTTTTGTGTACACTGGAGAAAAATGAGATTCCAGCCTCGCTGTTGTGCAGTGATCGCCAAGTGTCCGACAGTCCCAGTGTCTCGGCAAACGTGTACAGAGCTGTCGGGGCAAGTCGAGTTCCAGCCCTTCTGCGAGACCTGACGGCCATGACAGCCATAACTTCGTTGAAGTCCCCCCCCATGGCCCATAAGTTGGCGTCCTCCTCCAGGAGTATGTTCTGCAGTTCACCAAGTAGTTTCTTCGTAAGTGTCAGGGGAGCATAGACCGCGACAAGACCCAATTTTTTGCTCCAGATGTCTGCGAACAATATCACGGATCGGTCCGTACTTTCCTGACCTGTAGGGGGACTCATTTGTGGATGAGTATCATTGTGCCCCTGGCGCCTTTTGTGAACCCAGCTTGGTAGGTATGCGGATAGTTGGATCTTCTAAAGAAGCCGTTACCGGTTCCGATCAGATGTGTTTCCGTAAGGAGAGCTATATATGGTGAGTATCGGTTGAGATATTGGAGCACCAGTCTTAGTTTCACGCTGGAGCCAAGGCCGTTGACATTCCAGGTCAATAAGGACAGCTTGTCTGTGTTTGTTCTAACTGCGTGGGTCTCGTTGGGAGGCGTCAAGAAGGATCTGATGTCTTGGTAGCCTCTTAGGTCGTATGTAGTGCTCTCTCGAGCTCTGTCCATTGTGTCCCATGTCTGGATCCATCGCCGCTAATGGAGGCATAGTGTAGACCTGGGGTACCCAGGAGTATCTCTTGGAAGGAGTCGTCCCGGGGTTGCCATGTGACTGTGTAACTTGTGCCTGGATAATGCGGGTATCTCGGGCCCAGCAGGTGGGCGGTTTATGTTTCATGTGCCAGTAGAAAGGAGTGTCTTGCCTTCTTGGTCTGTGATTCCAATTGCCTACACCTGTAGAACTCCCCCCACCCTGTACTACCCCCCGCCCTCAACTGGGAGCACCTGTCGCCCAAACATTGAACTTTTAACTGTAAAACATCTTTGGGATAACCCAGACTTTGGTAGTGATTGCACTGCCTAGAGGTCAGCGGCCGCTAAGGTAGAGTTCCCATAGTGTTGCGTTGCAGGTTGGTTTCTATGGTGCAGAGGCCTCATCCATTCTCCGTGGTGCTTTTGGCAGGACACAGTGGCGTTTCGACTTCCGGGTCTACCGGAGTTAAGGGGGGCGAGAGCTGTCTGGGCTTGGGTTTCCGTGCGGATGGTCTAGAAGGTGAGCGCCGGGCTCCGGGACCGTTGAGGATTTGCGTTTCGGGCCACTCCCATGCCTCTTTGCCTCTTTGGGGTTGTAGGAAATTCAGGAGAGACACTCCAGACTATAAGTTGGATATTGTATACACGTGGAAAGAATATTATCATCTGAAAGACACCAACAAAGGAACAAGACCAGTGTGGAACAAGAACAGACAACCACCGAATCAGACGCCCACATCATCGGACGCATCAAGTGGGGAAACGGAGAAACCAGAGAACGTGGGAATATGAGAACCAGAACCCAGGGGTAGCAGTCAGGTACCTACAACATCAAAAGATACCATTGGAGCATCGGGAACACCTTATTCTTTTTTAGACCGCATCAGATTAGAAGAGGGAAAAAGAAGAAATCCAACAAGGAAAACAAATCTACAACAAAAGAAAACCTAGTGGTCAATATCTCAAGTTATAATCTAACCAAATTTGAGAGAAAAACATTACAGAAAGGTATCTCCTTTGTTCCAATGTATTCAAGTACTCTTTTGAAAGAGAAGATTGAATTCTTTAAATTAACACGGAAATTGAAATTATGTTTATATACTATTGAAATGTCAGACAATACACAAACCACAGATTTTTTGGAAATAAAACCCAAAAGTACATTCTCTCCACCAGTGCAAAACATGGTACTTGACGCATTTCAGAAATTGGTATTCAATGATTTTAAAAAGATCAAGGTTCACAGAAGAAATAAATCTAATCTAACAAACCGAGAGAAGCAAGTATTGGATAGGCTTTGGCAGAATCCAGATCGAACCATCAAACCAGCCGACAAGGGCTGAGCGCTTGTCCTAATGGACACTACTAAATACAAAAATGAAGTAGAACGATAACTGAATGATCAAGATACATACTTAGAAATTTTCACAGATCCAACTGAGCGAATACGGGAAATAATCAAATTTACTCTGGATGAAGCAGAAAATGATGAGATCATAACTCATAAAACCAAAATGTTTCTCAACAATTCACATCCAATAACACCAGTAATTTATATCTTACCCAAAATTCATAAAAGTCTGGAAGATACACCAGGACAACCAATTATTGCAGCAAACAACAGCCTGCTGGAACCTCTTGCTCTATATATTTTGACAAAATAATTCAACCATTAACACAAAAAACTACAACATACATTAAGGCTACTAATCACTTTTTACAAAAACTCAAAACAGTAAAATTTGAAGGAATCAAAGACATTATGTTTACTATGGATGTCATGAGTCTCTATACCAATATAACCCATCATGCAGGATTAGAAGCGATGGAATGGTTACTACTAAATACAGAAGAAACAGTGAGGGGAGAGCCACTATTTATACTGAAACTCTTGGATATTGTATTGAAAAACAATTACTTCATGTTTGAAGATCGTTACTTTATACAAATAGCCGGAGCTTCCATGGGGCCGCCATGGCACCGAGTTATGCTAATACTTTTATGTCATACCTGGAGGAAACTCAAATTCTAACAAATAACAAATGGAGGAATAACTTAAAATTCCTAGTGCGTTTTATAGATGACCCTTTTTGGTATATGGAGAGGAACAGAAGAAGAGCTTGAAGAATTTTTCAACTTCATGAATTCCCTAGCACCAAGGATCAAATTCACACACAAAACAAGCAGAACAAGATTACAATTTCTAGATGTTTTGATATATTCAGAAGGAGACAAACTTGAGACGACAGTGTTTACCAAACCCTGTTTATTATGTGCTTCCAGCTTTCATCCAAAGAACACCATAGAAAGCATTCCATTAAGTCAATTCTTACGTTACAGGAGGATTATCTCCAATGAGGAAGAATATGATAAAAAAGCAATTGATTTAACGAAGAAATTCCCGCTGAGAGGTTACATGGAAGAAACAGGCAATAAACACGCGAGAAAGGTCAAGAATACACCCAGACCTGAAGCACTAAAACCCAAAATTAAAAATAAAGAGACTGAATTGGTTTATGTTACGACTTACTCCCAACAAAGCAATAGCATCAAAAGAATCATCAAGAAACATTGGAAATTATTAAATATGGATCCAACATTGTCAGCATTGTTTCCCAAACCACCACTATTTGCATATACTAAAAGCAGATCCATACGGGATCACTTGATCAAATCAGATTTCGGTTACGAAAAAATTACTCAAAAAACCTACAAGGGAACAGTTACATGTAATAATTGTAACTGATGTAACAATGTGATCAAAGGAAACTACATCAATCATCCACGTCAAGGACACAATATCGCTCTTACCCATACATCTACATGCGACACAATGAACGTAATATATGGGATAAAATGCCCATGCGGAATGTATTATGTTGGACTCACCAGCAGAAAAGCGAAAACGCGGTGGGTGGAACACAAATAAAATATCAGGCAACAATCAGTCAAGTCACCCGTATCACAACATTTTAAAGAACTGAAACATTCAATTGCTCAGATCCAATTCATCATCCTGGAACATGTGACTCTACCCAGAAGAGGTGGCAATATAACAAAGCGCCTGCAGCAGCAGGAAATTTATTGGATCGAGAAATTAGACAGCATGCATCCTCAAGGTATGAACCATGAGTGGGATTTAACTTGTTTTCTATAAATAAAAAACGTATCAACATCACTAGATAGCTAATGGAAAAGAAATATATTTCCTTTTTTAAAACAAACTCAAACATACTTCTCAATTTACTCAAGAACGCAAATGACTTATACAGTCATTCACAGTAGGTGAACACACACCCAAGATGGTGGCATCATTTTGACCTATCACAAACATTGGACAGTAAGAGAAGAAGGACTAGTTATTCGGTTGCAAAGCAACCCATAATATAATCACAGTGAGGAGGAAGCAAACGCAAGACAGAACCGAGTAGCAGAGGACGTCGCAGGACTCGCCGGTAAGAGTGCGAACAACAAGCAACAACCAGACATTGGAACCTATTAGATGCCCGACTAAAATCTAGCTTACATATATTTTTGCAGGATGACCACTGTAACCAAGTGTTATGAACAGATTAGAGGCTCACAAATCCACGACGCATCTAGTTCACACAACGAAACACCAAAGTGGCGAGTTTTTTTCCCCCTGTCTCTGAATAGGGCTAAAAGTACTTTTTAAACGCAAAACGATCCGTGACATAAGAGTGGGACCCAGTGCTTATTTAGCCACTGGTCCCACAATATGTCACGACAAGACATAGTATCAGGAAGCAGTGTAAACATAGACCTCTCACTAAAGTCAGGTGTCCTTCATTTTACAGAACGGACACCAACACCAGCAGCTAAAGAGCAAATTAACTGAACACACAAGACTGGATCTCACAAGAACTTGTGTCATTTGGCCGGACACGTATTTTAAAGGTTGGTTTAAAATAGGTGCCGACAGAACTCGAAGATTGGAAATAATCACAAGTAACGAAAATATTTTCTATTACTTTTAGATTAATTAATGAACAGATCTGTTATCCACATCTGAAGAAGGGTTAAAAGATAGCCCGAAACGCGTAATGTAAAGATAGGAGTTGTCTTTGTTAAGAAGAACCAACAACAATACAGGACATTGAACTCAAAATCCTATCAGGATATCAGACAATACTTGGAATTATCTAAAATGCATGTTTTTGTATACGACATAAATACTTATATATTTTGACAGAATTCAGTTTTTCTCTACATATTATGTGAAAAAGTGTAATGACTGTGAATTACAATGGCAATGTTTTATTGATTTTGTTTGAAGTTTGAAGGGAACAGATAGTTCTTAAATTAAATTTTGATAAATGTGCAAACATTTTTACTTTCTGTGAATACATACAGAAAATAAGCTTTAACTGTACTCTAGAATTGTTTCCGATTAAATCGGACAAAAGTGTGCCCGTTTTCACATCCCGTGGATCACGGGAAGCCATCATTTTACATTTTCAGTTCAGTCTGGTAGCACAGACCTTAACAAGGAGCACCTAAAATTCTGAACTATTTAAGTACTTGATCGAGGAGGAAATATTTAAACCAGTTAATTTGAATAAAAGCGAGTGCACCTTCACACTTTACCCTCGTATTTCTTTGGGGTTTTAGAACAGGTAGGTAGTGCCCTCGTGATGGACTTTGAGCATTGCCGGGAAGAAAAGAGCATACTTGATTGACAGAGATTGGAGTTTCTTCTTGACAGAGTCGAACGACTTGCGGGCCTTTTGGACCTCCTTAGTGTAGTCAGGGTAGAACCCCACTCTGTATCCATTGTATGTAATTGGGCCCGAGGCCCGTGCCATCTGGAGGGGAGGATAGCATCTCGGAAATTTAAGAGGCGTGCAATTATCGTTCTTGGCGGGGTTCCAGGGGTGGGTCGCCCGGTGGGCACTTTATGTGCTCTTTCGATGGAGAAGAACTTGGATAGTTTTTTGGGGGCGAAGACATGAGCCAGCCAATCTTCCAGAAAAAGTTCGGCACTGGGGCCCTCTTCTTTTTCCGGGATCCCGGGAATCCTGAGATTGGCGACGTGCCCTTCCTTCGCTGTCCTCAGTGCGGTATTCAAGTTGGTTAACTTTCTGGGCGATTACGGCTAGTTAATGTTCCAGTCGGCGGACAGTGTCCTGTGCGTCCGATACTCTTTGTTCCGCTTCGCCGACTCTAGACGATAAATTGTGTAGATCTTAGCAAAGGAGGGACACTTCTGTGGATACCACACCAATTTTGAGTTCCAGAGACGTTCTCGAATCCCCAATCGCTTTCATTAGGTCACTCAGTGAGACAGGAGGGTCATGAGCCTCTTCTGCGGTTTCTTCCTCCTCCAGGGTCTGTGTCTCAGGGCGGGGAGGGGCCCCTACTGTGAAGAGGTCAATTTTACTTTGTAAGGTTTGTCTTTTGGCCTTATCCTTGCCAGTTGGTGATCCCAGTGAGGTGTTGTGTCAAGGTAGGTCGTGTTAGCGTCCCAGAGAGCGTTGGTGTTGGAGTTGGGGGATTTGACGTTTCTAGCCTCTGCGCTTCCGACCTCTGTTCCGGAGTGCCATTGAGGTTACCTCAAGTCCCTTAAGGGTGTATCCCTTAATTTGGCTTGCCTATAGCGTCTAGTTAGACATTCTGGTATACCAATATAAATAAAAAACCACATGCACCAATAATTCTAAGACTGGACCTTGGCTTAAAACAAAAAGGCATAACTGCCAGAATTTGGGAAATCTTATCCAGCCAGCGCCAACACGCATTCAAAGGTTTGTCATCCCAAAAAGCATCCAATCATTTGGGAACCTTGGAGTTGGTCCCCAGACGAACCATGATCCAGGCTGCAGGCTGAACCAAAACCACCAATAGGAGGTGCGCAGTGGACAGAGAATCCCGATCCCCATAACTCCAACCAATTGAAACCTAATTGTGTATTATTTGTAAATGATATATGTGAAGTCATCAACTGTACCTTATGAAATTTGTTTTATATTCGATAGAAAGTGATTATTTTTCTTTTATTATGAATTTGATATGTTAAGAATTTAGCCTCTGCTGTTTTAAATTGATGTGTTTTCTAGAAACGGTTGTGTGTTAATATTGTTCTTGTGACATTATATTTCCCTGTTTACTTGATTTTGTAAAGGTGTGCATAAAAACCAAAACAAATAAATAAAATATTTGACAACCAAGTTAGACAGAATGTTTGACCATAATCTGAATGTGACCCCGCATGTTGGTTACACTGCTCAAATGACCAGAACCGTGCATCTCTTGCTGCCACCTTTTGAGGACAAGTACTGCAAGCATGGCGATGGGATACATTTTAATATTGAGTATTTATTTATATTTATTAAGTGTCACATACCCATTGGCCTCAGAGCGCACATGAAGAACAGACAGAAACGAGACAACAAAAGTCTTTTGGCAGGCAGGGGAATCAGGCAGGCAGACTGGGAGTACCAGTTTTTGACCTGGGTTGAGGTTGAACAGATATGTTTTAATATACTTCTTAAATAATGCCAGGTTCCCAGTCGGCATATAAACCTGGGGAGTGAGTTCCAACGAAGAGGAGCCGGGACGTCAAATGATGTCCCCCCAAAACACACCAGCTTGCATCTCGGCTGGGCAAAGGTGGGGACAGCAGAAGAGCGGAGCTGTCTCCCTGATGTGTGTGTCTTCACTCAATCCTTTAGGTATGTGGGACATGCATTGGTACGGCATTTCAATGACAATGTCAAGACCTTGTGCGTGGTAGTTTGTTGTACAGGCAGCCAGTGTAACGTCCTACATGAATCAGACACATGAGCGTATTTAGACATGCCATGAATAGCCCGGACTGTGCTATTCTGTGTAACCTGGAGTACTTGAATGTTTGAGCGCCTTGTTCCAGCTAGAAGACTGTTGCTATAATCCAGTCTTGAGTTCATTAGTGCAGAGGCCAGCAGTGGGCAGTTCTTGATAGTGAGGAATGGGCGGATGTAATTAAGTAGCTTGGAGATGAGACCACAGGAGGATCGAATATAGGAAACATGTGGTATCATGGTAAACTCATCAAGAAAAACCACTAGTGTTTTAATTTTCTTACACACTGTTGTGTACGTGGTACACGAAGCGCGCATGCGCGGCCCAGCGGGCCGGCGCATGCGCGCTAGTTAATAAAGGCGGTGCCCGGGCAGTTCGCGCCGGAGCACCGGAACGAGCAGACGTCTCCGGCGTGTGTTCTTGCGCACCACCACCGCGCGCTGGTGTCCCGACCCAGGGAGGCCCACACACCACCTCAGGGCTCTCCCAGGGCACAACACTGGCGACGAGGAGGTACGGACTGCTTCCGTGCCCCGACAACCTCGGAGAGACGGAAAGCCTTCCGTATTACGGACCCGCGGAGCGCCGGCGGCCATCTTGTTTTCACTCGCTTCCCCCTTCACACGAGGCGGCAGTGGTTGCGGCCCAAAAGGGTGCTCGTGCGCCACTCGCCAGCTGTGTTTGAAGGACACAGTCAATTTTTGGAAAAGCCCACAGTCCTGCAGGCGCAGGGCTGTGGCAATTAAGAAGAAAGAAGTGGGTTTTTACACCCCAACACTACCACGAGACCAGGACAAGCCGCCCTTCTCTCCAGACAGACAACTGTGAGTACTTGACGCAGAAATGGGTGAAGAGGCCGACGATGAGGGTGCCGCTGCCCCAATCCCCCGCAGATCTCGCAACTCCCTAGCCCCCATGCCGGAATTCGATACTACTGGCCCCCCTTCCAAGCTGGGCCCAAAGTGGCTATTGTGGGTCAAGAGACTAGATATGTTCTTCAGGGCATCTGGGGTGGACGATGATGACACCAAAATTGCGACTATGATCTACTCGGCAGGCGCAGAAGTCCACAAGATCTACGACTCCCTCGTCATCCCCGTGGTCACGTATGACGCAGTCAAGCAGGCGCTCAAAGACCATTTTCTCCCCATGGCTAACGTGGATTTTGATAGATTTGTCATGGGCGCTGAAAGACAACTGGACGACGAGCCCCTAGACAAATTTTGCGCCCGTCTGAGACACCTGGCGACCTCCTGCAGATGGGTCAATGAGGAAGAAATGGTCCGCAACCAATTACTGCAGGGGTGCAGCTCTGGAAAACTTCGAAGGCAGGTACTGAGAGAACCTGGCCTGACCATCCAGCAAATTTTGGACCTGGGTAGAGCACATGAGCTGGCGGAAGCCAGAGGTGCGAAAATGGACGCTGCCTCGCGACCGAAGAATGACGAGGATGCATTCGCTGTGGGACGGTCAGCAGCGGGAAGGTCAAGGTGGGCGCCGAGAAGGCCTGATACCACGCCCACGCCAGGCAACGCCCCATCGTGCTCCTACTGTGGGTATGACCTCCCCCACAGTGGTGACTGCCCGGCAAAGTCGAGAACATGCGCCCGGTGTGGCACACCGGGGCACTATGCCAGGATGTGCCGGGCTGCCTCCCCCGTTGCGGCAGGAAGAGGACCGGAGAGAGCTGGACGAGGAGGCGCTCGCAGAGTGAGAGGCATCACTTTGATCGATCAGGGCCTGCAGGACCTGGACATCGCGGAAGAAGAAGATGAGGAGGAAGAGGTTTTCTTCATCTCTGGCATCGCAAAAGGTCCTGGCACGAGGCGCCAACCCACATGCACTGTCAACATCGATGACGTTCCCACCCCCATTCTCATTGACACTGGGGCTTCGGTCTGCGTGCTAGCCACCAAACATTACGAGGCCCTGCCAGGCCCACCGGAACTATCAGCGTCCACGGCACGAATATATGCATTCGGGGGGGGAAACACCCCTACCCATACAAGGCGTGTTCGTTGCCCCGGTTTCTCATGGACAAAACACCATCAAAGCTAGGTTCTTTGTCACCAGCGTCAGCCCACATTCCCTGTTGAGCTGTGCGGCGTCAGAGGCACTCGACATTGTCCACTTCACGTTTGGGGTATACCACGCCGATCTGAAAAGCACGTTACACAGGTTTGAAACTCTCTTCAAGGGCATTGGTAAACTGAACGCAGAGCCCATTCGCCTACACATCGACAAGTCCGTTAGGCCGACAGCCCTCAAACACCGCCGGATTCCTTTTCACCTAAGAGCCCAAGTGGAGGAGGAGCTGCAACAGCTAGTCGACCGGGACATCATTGAAAGAGTGGAAGGCCCCACCCCTTGGGTTTCGCCCATCGTAGTAGCCCCAAAGCCGAAACAGCCGGGGGCTGTACGCATCTGCGTGGACATGAGGCTCCCAAACGCCGCCATCAAAAGGGAGCGTCACCTCACACCCACTCTAGACGACATCGTCGGAGAACACCAAGGCGCCAAAGTCTTCTCCAAACTAGACCTCAGGTCTGGGTACCACCAGTTGGAGCTACACCCCGAGTCGAGGTACATTACGACATTCACTACTCACGAGGGGTTGTACCAGTACAAGAGACTTAACTTTGGAATCTCGTCCGCGGCAGAGGTCTTCCAGAACGCCATCAGAGGAGCACTGTCCGGACTGAAAGGTGTCATTAACATGTCCGACGACATCTTGGTCTTCGCCAGGTCGGAAATTGAACATCTTAAACGGCTAGAGAACACTTTCGAGAGACTACAGGCGGTAGGCCTAACCCTGCACCAAGAAAAGTGCGAATTCCTCAAAGACCGACTGGAATTCTTTGGGTTCACCTTCCATCCGGGGGGCATATCCCCGGACCCTGGAAAAGTGAAAGACATTAGGGATGCGCCTCCACCCACATCACCGGCGGAGGTTCGGAGCTTCTTGGGGATGGTCAACTACTGCGGCCGATTCATCAAAGACCTAGCCTCTCTGTCGGAACCACTGAGGGCACTTACGAGGAATGACGTGGCTTGGCAGTGGACTGAGATTGAACAACGATCCTTCAATGCCATCAAGGAAGCCCTGTCAGAGCAGGAGACAATGGCCTATTTCAACCCCAGCCGGGAATCAGAGATTGTGGTCGATGCCAGCCCGGTGGGACTGGGGGCAGTCCTCATGCAGGCAGACGAACTAGGGGTCATGAGGCCCATAGCATATGCCAGCAAAGCCCTCACCGACACGGAAAGACGGTACTCCCAGATAGAAAGGGAAGCCCTTGCCATCTTGTGGGGATGCAAACACTTTAGAATTTACATCCTCGGCAAACCCGTCGTCGTGATTACGGACCACAAACCCCCAATTCCTATCCTGTCCGGAACGTCATCCAAGCCGCCTCCCCGCATCGAAAGATGGATGCTGTCCCTCATTGAATACGGCGTCAAGCTAGTATACCGCCCAGGCACTCATAACCCCGCCGACTACCTTTCTCGCCACCCAGGCTCGGGGAACGCCCAGAGTCCCGTAGAGACGACAGACGCTGGGGACGCCGTGCATCTCGTCATTGAATCAGCCCTGCCAGTAGCCTTGTCGAGAGAGGACATTGCGGACGACTCGAACTCCGACGAGGCGTTCCTAAGAGTGAAAAGGGCGGTGGCCACCGGAGGGTGGCGGGACATCCTTCTAAACAATGCCAGGAGGAACCCAGAGGTACAAAGGGACCTACAACTGCTGTGGAATGTTCGACACGAGCTCTCGGTGTCCACAGACGGCCTGTTGCTGCAAGGGAACCAAATCGTGATCCCCAGGTCGTTGATCATGAGAGTCCTCCAGTTGGCCCACAAAGGGCACCAAGGCATGGCCAGGATGATGGCGCGCCTCAGGCTGAAGGTCTGGTTCCCCGATCTGGAACACAGGGTAGCCGAATTTGTGAGGACCTGCATCACCTGCCAGGCCACAAGTCCTGTGGAGAGGGGTCCACCCATTCAGGCCATGGAACGGAGCGACGTGCCATGGGGAACAGTGCAGGCAGATTTCGGCTCGACCGGAAGAGGTCTATATTTCTTGGTGGTCACGGACCAGTGGTCGAGGTACCCGGAAGTGGAACTCGTGGAATCCACCGCCAGCGATCACACCATCCTGGCCATGGACAAAATCTTCGCCACCCATGGGTTCCCATTGGAGATCTGCTCAGATAATGGAGCGCCGTTCCAAGGGCAGTGGTTCGCTAGATACTGCGCGGAACGAGACATCAAGCACCGGAAGGTGACCCCGCTGTGGCCAAGGGCCAATGGAGAGGTTGAGCGATTCATGCGGACGCTTAACAAAATTTTTCGTATTTCTGTCAATGGAGGGGAGGACCTGCGACACAACCTAATCGACTTTCTCCGTGAGTACCGGTCCACCCCACATCGGTCCACCGGAATCGCACCCGCCGAGGCGCTGTTCAGGCGAATACCCAGAGGGCTGATACCCGAAGCGGGAGATCGACGCCCAGGAGTGATCGATAGCGCACGGGTGACAGCAGACAGAGCAGCGAAAAACGATAGCGAAACAACAAGGCGGAGGCTGCCGGAAAAGGAGATATCAGTAGGAGACACCGTCCTAGTCCGGAATAGGAAACCGGAAGGAAAACTCTCGATGACTTACGAAACCCAACCAATGGGAGTAACTCATGTCAAAGGTTCAATGGTCACAGCTGCGAACGCTCGAGGAACGGTAACCAGAAACGTGTCCTTCTTCAAGCGCATAGGACCCGTGGCAGCGGAGGGAGAAACCACTCCTGACCAAGGACAAGCAGCAGAGGCGCTGCAGGAAGGCGGTGAACCGCCCGAAGACCCCGGGGGACCAGAGAACCTCGAGAGAGGCTCGCCCAGGTACCCGCGCAGGGAAGGGCGCCGCCCACCGCAAAGGTTCCAAGACTTCATCATGGACTCGGCAGCCTGAGCAACGAAGTCTGTTAAGTACAGTTTGATTTGAGCCACGTTGGCTCCCCTGTTTGATGTGTTTGTTGTTTGAGGGGGAAAAGGAGGGATGTTGTGTACGTGATACACGAAGCGCGCATGCGCGGCCCAGCGGGCAGGCGCATGCGCGCTAGTTAATAAAGGCGGTGCCCGGGCAGTTCGCGCCGGAGCACCGGAACGAGCAGACGTCTCCGGCGTGTGTTCTTGCGCGCCGCCACCGCGCGCTGGTGTCCCGACCCAGGGAGGCCCACACACCACCTCAGGGCTCTCCCAGGGCACAACACACACAATGAGGTTACACTCAATGCAGAAATTGGGTTAGGCTGGGGCCATTAGATAGATTCGGGAGGCCACAATCAAGAGCTCAGTCTTGTCACAGTTCAAGGCAAGGGAGTTGTTTGCCATCCACGCTTTGACTGCATCGTGGATTTTATTTATGGCTGCAAAATCCTGTTCATATTTCCGCTTAGCTCAAAGACGACTTGGGTGTCGTCGGCATAATTTGTATACTGTACACACAGGGCGTCCGACAAGTCTAGCAGGGGTCTGATGTATATGTTGAACAAGGTGGGCGACAGGCAGGAGCTGTGAGGGACACCACATGTGTGGGGAATGGGTAGAGAGCTTTCTTCACCAACCACTGCACGGGCAGTCCAAGGCCAAGAAATGATGACAGCCATCGAGATGCCTGATGGGAACAATGTGCAATCTCCCCGAGCCTTGTCACTAGTAGAGAATAATCCACCAGGTCGAAGGCCACGGTGTGGGGGAGGGGGGGATCAAGAAGCATCAGTAAGGCAGGATGACCTCTGTCCACTATGCCCACCAAGGTAGATTTAAGTTAGAGCATGGCGGTTTCGGTCCCGTACTGAGCTCCAAAACCCGATTGGCGGGATATAATATGATGTTTTATTTATATAGCACCTATACACAATGTGTTTCAAAGCACTTCAAGGTGGGGGAGGGAGCAAAGGTAAAATACAATGACCTTCTTACAAGGCCTTGAGACATTAAGAATGGGCAAATAAACTATTGTACTAGGCCTGACGACATTTCAGATAGTGCAAGAGCATTGAACACAAAATGAGGGGAGCAAAGAGGGCTGGGGGGAACAAACAGTAGGCTATCATACTAGGCATGACAACATTTCTGATAGCGTAAGAGCATTGAACACAAAAGAAGGGAGTCGAGGGGTGGGAGCAGGAGAGGAACAAGCAGACTATCGTACTAGGCACAACAACATTTCTGATAGTGCAAAGAACACAAGAAGGGGACCAAGGGGGAGACGGGTCCTAAAATATGGTGGTCTTCGATGTGCTTCTGTAGCTGTAAGTATGCTAGTTTGGCCATAATCTTAAGGACAAATAGCACATTCGTAATAGGTCGGTAATTACCAGTAAGGCGGGAATCTGCATTAGCCTTTTTTAGTAGCAGTGTAATCCAGGACTCCTTTAGAGAGGACAGAACTATGCCTTCATCAAAAGATAGGTTTGTGAGTACAGTGAACCAAGGGTCTGCTAGCTCCAGGGAGTCTTTAAAGACACCTGCTGGACAGCCGTCACCAAGGCATGAGGTAGGTTTCAGGTTGCGTATGATCTTGGAGACTTGCTCCTCTGAATAATGAGAAATAAAATATAGGGATGTTGTTGGATCAAGGGGGCAGGTCATGGGGAACATTTGCTTGGATGTTACATCACTGTGATGTTGACTGGATGTTACTGATGGTCTGTCTATGCCCTGAAACCTTAGCAAGGAATCCAATGTGGATTTCCTGACACCATGTGGAGTCTTTTATTAAATCATGATTGGTGGGTGGAGTGTCCTGAAAGTCTGCTAAGATTTTAAAAAGTGTGCTGGTATTAGAACGCGCATTGTTGATTCTAGTATTGAACTAGGTGGATTTTGAGTTAATGATGCCAGTTTTGCTTGCTTATACTGGACCAGTGTGCCCGGGCTGGTTTTTTATTTGCGCCAGGCTCTTTTCTGTGCTCTCTTTATCGGTATAATAGAAATTATGACAGAGAACTACATATTTTTGTACCTCTGGTTTGATTGTCTTACTTTCCATTGGAGCTTGGATTGAAATTACCTGTTAAGATGATCCACTATGTGTGAGAACGCAGAATGGTAAGAGGGCGGTACATTTGGCAGGGTTAACATTCTTGAGGTTGCATACAGGTTTCTTAGTTCTAGTTAATGTGTTAATTCTTGCAGGTGGTGCAGGGAGGTAAATGGTAACCTGATAAAATAGTGTTCGGACCATGCACAAGGCAGCACCTTAAGACTGGACACGGAAGAATGGTGGGAGACGAACCAGTGAAGTGTGCGGCCACCTCCATGTGTGGCGTCTTTCACCCATTGTGTAAGCACTGTGGATATAAGGGAGTCAGTGAGTGAGGATGTCTAGGGGATCGTCCTGCCAGTGATTGAAATCCCCATGATAATCAGTGGGTGTTTGGGTTGATGATATGAGTGAGGAGTTCCAAGAATTGCTCTTCAAAGAGTGGCATGTCTTTAGGAGGCCTGTAGAGCGTTAGGATTCTTAGGGACGAGTTGGATGAGGTTTTAATATTTACCCATAGGGATTCACAGTCCTCTGGGCAGGTGTGGGTGACAACATGGCAATCTAGGTGACTTTTGCACATTAAGGCTACCCTACCCCCTTTACCATGTAAAGGATCTGAGTGACAGATCATATAGTTCGTGGCATTGACAAGATGGTATCACTGGGTATAGAGGGGTTAAGCCAAGTTTCGGTTAGGGCTAACAGGTTAGGTCTGAATTCAGAGATGTGGACTGCCACTTCAACTTCATGCTTAAACAGTGATCTTGTATTAAGGAGAGTGATAGCCAAAGTAGAATGAAATGCATTTATGTTCCTAGTGGCAGTGTGCTGTATGATGTTAGAGATATTTGGTACTTCAATTTCATGTATAAGGGTAGATTCTTCTGTATGTGACAGGGGGCTATGAGACTCATTCTAATGGTAATGTTGAGCATGATAAAGTGGCATATATATTGCCTTGTGATCTACATGGATACAGTTCAAAGAAGTCAGGCGCAAAGCTACAATAGAAATACCTACAAAGCACAGAATACCTGAAGGGCAAGGTTTACAGGAGGAAGATGCCGACGTGTCGATTCCGGCGATGACTGGGGAAGACTAGGCGTGTCTCAGGTGCACCCGATCAACTGATTTGAGGAGCCCGTGGCTGCTGGGAAATGTAGTTTCCTTGGCCAAGTGGCTCAAGCTGAGGGCACAAAGTCAAATGCTGCTTTTAAAGTGAGTAGACTAACCTCACATGTAGGCAGGCACACAATCCACAGAACCTGATGTATATCGGGGGAAGCGGTTGTGGGGTCACAGGAGTTGTTGGGGCAGATGTCCAAAGTTGCAGTTCTGCTGATCCCAACTTATGGGAACCCCTAAACATTCAGCTTTTTCCTGCTCTTTGACTTTACTGTTGTGACGAGAGGGACATGTCATGCAGCTTTAATGTAGTTTTGGATTCACCAGTGCAGCAGACAATTTTACTGCATCATGTACCAGTATGATAGCAATTGCGGGTACACATTCATTTTTAGGCCCTACTGCCAGCCAATTAATTTTGGGGGCATCCGTTTGCCTTAGGGGACCATGGGCCTAAACCGGCTTGTGATTCCATTAGGGACTTTCTGCAAACTTTTGAAATACTCCAAAGTGACTAAAAAGGGTACTTACCTGACTGGCATTTTTCGTGCTTCAAGTTTCTCACCAAAACATTGGAGTCTTAGCATTTACAGCGATGTATTAGGAACCTAAATCTAATATTGGTTATTTTGTTTCCAGCTATTGCTACGAGTGCACTGAAACCTTTCGGTTTGTTATAACAAGTCCTTGTATAGTCTGGCTTTTAATGTCCCCCTGGGCATGTTTTAAACTATTTAACCTGTTTGCTCCCTCTAGGTGTTATACTGAGGAATGTGTTTTCCCTGCATACAAGCGATTGTGAGGAAAAGTGGGACTGTCTACGTGCTGGGTCCTTAACATGACTTATGCACTATACTGCTGTCTCATGGGGATCCCCTTTTCTAACCACACTTTACCACAGGTACGCTGTCTAGAGCGGATGGGAGCTGTATCCCAAAGCCTCTGCAGAGCCTAAGGTGACAGGCCTCTGCCTGATCATTATAATATAAAGGGCTGCATACCAAGTATAGCACTTAAATTTAGCTTTAGAAGTTGGAAGGGTCCATACAAGGCCCCTTCACTGTTTTTACCTAAACTGTTGTGCTGTGAGTTGGGGCCTAAACTGAAATTATGCATTTGAATGTCTAGATTCTTTTTGTGCAACTATGCATTAAAGTGCATATTTTCATTATACTGTGTAGTGTATTCTCATTGATTATCTTTTTGGATTAACTATATCTGCGCACATGCCTTCCCTCCCTTGAGTGAAGCCTGGCTGCTGTGCTCCATCTCCTTTTAAGAGTTTGGTGTAACATTTGGTTGGAACCCTGTCTTTCTATTAGGATAGATATGTTCACAACCCACCCCAAAGGGCTGTGGAAATATCTCCCTAACCGCGTTGTCAAAAACCTCCAGAGAGCCAGAGGTGGCTGATCTCAACTTTTAGTACTACTTTATATGCTTATTGTACAGTCCATATGCCAGGTACAGGACCTGCATCCCAGTACTTAAGCCAGGGAAATATCCCTTTTGTGATTCCTAAGATGGGATCTGCAAAATTAAAAGTTATTTACAAAGTGTTTCTGTGCTGATTGGTGGAAAGGGCCGCAGCGTAGTAGCTTATATTTGGATGTAAAGTTCTGCACCCAAGTGGTTGGACTGAGGGCCTGTGTGGTGGGAGCCAGTGGGCTCCTGTTCTGTACCCCTTGTTCTGGTCTGCTTATAATCTGCACCCAATAAAGGAACGTCTTAAGGACTTGCCTGCTGACTCCAGGGTATCTCAGTATCTCTTCAAAACAGGTGCGACAAGCTGGTCCTCTGATGCAGACCCACGTGTGCAGGAACTGCAAAAAGAAGAAAGGTACAAGGTTTACCGTCTAGGGGTGTGGGGTGCTACAAGCAGGTTTGGACTGGAGCCCTAGCCCCCCCCCAAAGGACGTATACGCACCACACAGGGCTGAAAATTGGAGAGTTGGACTGTCATGCCCCCTCTCAATAGGCTGAAGCTGGGCCTGTAACAATTTTATAACTTTATTTCACAATTAGCTTGGCGTCACAACAAAGAACAACGTAACATTCCATAGCATAAAAACATTTGTAACATGTTCAACTCATCTCAAATCCATCAAGAAGACCCCATCCCCTCGAAGCTCGTAAGGGAGGGAAACATCTGGTCAAACATGGGGTCTGCACACATTGCCGCTAGCTGGCAGCAGGAGGGGAGAAAGGCGGCGTATTGTCGGAAGGGGCCCCAAATGTCTTTCAGTCTAGATCTGCTTGGCTGTGATAGAATCCAACACTCTTAGGTATCCGATGCCCACGTGAGGGCACAAAGCCACTGTTCATGTGTGGGGGGTCTGGGCTGAAGAAATACCAAAAGGATGCAACGAGTTGCCAGGAGGAGCCCCAGACTTACTAATTTCTTGAGGCACCGGCTTAGTGGTGGCAGCTCGCAAAAGAAACAGGTTAGCGTGGAAGGAGAAATAATGCATTCCACCAGGTCTGACAAAGCCATGCACACTGAGGCCCAAAACTGTGCTATTAGAGGACACAACCATATCATATGCATATAGTCAGCATTTGCAAAATTGCATCTAGGGCATGTATGCGGGTGTTCATGTGACATACGGTGAAGCTTTATTGGTGTGTAATGGAACCTATGTAACAGTTTACATTGAATTCATTTAAAACGGGAGTTGAATGAGATTGTACGTGAGCGGGTACACATGTATTCCTAGTGCTGGTTGGTCAGCTCCATATCGTAGTCTCTGGCCCCGGACTCTCTAAGTTTAGTGAACGAGAGGGATGCTTGTGCTTGGAATGCAGAGTATAATCTGGAGACCTTACCCCTCATGGACGTGGGGCCAATGATTTCAGCCAGGATTGGGTCATCCTTTGCAATGATGGGGAAGTCAGGTAGAGAAAAACGGGAGGGAAAAAGCCCAAAACAATAGCACAGGACAAAGGGCTATCAGTAGAAAGCAAACAAGAGGAGGAGTCCTGTCTATGGAGTCAAAGCTAATTGCAATTTAATTGTATGCAAAAGAAATTTGAGGTGTGAGGGGAAGTCAGGTAGCCTAGCCTTCAACACCCTCCTCAAGCCTGCATACTGCAACCAACCCGCCTGCCCACCCCGCAGTTGCCTAGGGAGCTCACTCCATTCTTTAAAGGCGCCCTGTTCGAACACATCTCGATTAGTTAAAAGACCCACCGCCGGCCATCAGTCCACCATCTTGGAGTCTACCCGGGAGGAGTCAGGAAAGAAGTTCCAAAGGGGGAAATCCCCATGAAAGGTGTGCATATTACCCGTTTGTTTCCACAACCTGTTAAACGCCTGGACCGTTGCTCCCACCGGGTCCAGTGGTTCAAACTGAGCCGTGCTGTTGGGCAACACCAGAGCCCGGATATCCCCCTCATCCATTGCTAGATGCTCTAATTTAACATGCGGGGGAGGGTGTAAGGGAACAAACCAGTACAATGCATATTGTGCTTGGACAGCTATCCAGTACCCCTCAAAGTTGGGAGCACCAAGGCCTCCCTTATTCGTCGGGGTTGTTAAGGTCGTGAGTTTCAGGCGGGCCGCTCTGGAATTCCAAAGAAAGGAGTTAATGATTCGGGTAAGTGCTGTGAAAAAACCCTGATTGGGATATTTAAAATCTGTAAAGTAATTGGGGTAAAACCACCATTTTCGGAACAGCGATCCTGCCCACTAGGGTTATTGGGAGGTTCGCCCACCCAGCACACTTCCGATCTAACTTGGCAAGATAGTTGCTCTCATATAAAGAGACCGGGTCACGTGTGACTACTACCCCCAGATATGTGAAGTCAGATTGGGCCAGGCAAAGCCTTGCAGGTCTAAAGGTGGGGCGGTGGCATCGGTCAGTGGAAACAGGATGGATTTATTACAGTTCACTCGGAGACCCAACAATTCGCCAAAACGAAGAACATCGGCTAGTATTGGGCGTAGGTTGGTTTCGGGTTGACGAATGAAAAGTAGGGCGTCATCGGCATATAGCAAAATTATCTCAGCCGTGCCAGCAAAGCGAAGACCAGGATGCGAATGTTGCTGACTTATGTTGTCAGCCAGTGGCTCTATGACCAAAGCAAATATCAGTGGCAAGAAGGGGCAACCCTGCCTCGTACCCCTCTCTATCTGAAAACTGTGTTGACCAAAGATTGTTAGTGCAGACCCTCGCCATTGGGGATGAGTATAATAGCTTAACCCAGGTTCTAAATTGGGGGCCGAACTTACACCTCGAGCACCTGCCACAGAAACCGCCAAGAGATGGAATCAAATGCCTTTTGCATATCTAGTAATGCTGCGACAGCCTGGATGCCCGGATCGATGCGGCTTATTATATTAAATACCCGGCGCAAGTTATGCAAGGTAGAGCGGCCCAGGATGAACCTGATTGGTCCGGGTGTATGATGTAGTGCATATATGGAGCTAGCCTAAGGGCCAGAACCTTGGCATAAATCTTAGCGTCACAGTTAATAAGTGACAGGGGTCGGTAGGAGCCGCATTTCGTAGTAGGTTTGCCCGGCTTATGCAGCACCGTTATTATTGCCTCGCAGAGGGAGGGCGGCGGGATACCCAAGAGACATGCCTCGTTGCAAAGGGCCAGTAACTGGGGAACCAAGCGAGACTTGTAATTTTTATAGAACTTGATGGGAAAGCCATCAGATCCCAGCGCCTTCCCAGAGGCCAGTGAGTCTATGGCATTGGATAGTTCGTCCACAGTGATCGGGACGTCGAGGGCCTCCTAGTTTCCGCTGAAAGAAGTGAAAGTGGAAGAAAAATTCACCAATTTTGTCATCTGTGGCTGTGTCAGCATTAGCTTACAGCCTCTCGTATAAGGAACCGAATTAGTTATTGGCCTCGCAAGAGGTCAAGGCTAGTGTACCATCCCCTCTTTCTATCACTGGAATATGTGACGCTCCCCTTTCAAGTTGAACCAGTCTAGCAACGGCCCGACCAGGGCGCTCGCCCTCACCATATCTACGTGCTGCCTTTGTTTTATCCATGAACTTGCGCTCTCTCTCAGCATGTGCCCAGCTCACTATTTATGTCAGCCAGCATATCTGGCAAGTGCGTAACCGCATATTGCGATTCTAATTTCGCACGCCTGTCCTCACTTTTCGCTATGGCACTCCAAATAACCCCAAACACCCCTGCCTCTCTAGAAATTGCCATTCCCCGAATGTACACGTTGAACGCCTCCCACAGGGAGGACTGGGACGATACAGAGCCAGTGTTTAGAGCAAAGAAATCGTCAATATCCGTCCCCAACTGCTTCATATGCGACATCTAATAAGGAATATGGCTTGAATCTCCATGTACGGGTCATGGGAGTATCCACAGCCCACCGCAGGGTAACCATGATGGGGGAGTGTCCTAGGAAGAATGGAGGTACTAACAGTTGCTAATAGGGTATCAGTAAGGAGCCACTTATCAATGCGGGAATGGGAATCATGCACCGATGAGTAGAAAGTAAATACGCGAGCATCAGGGTGAAACATACACCATGGGTCGACCAACTCGAAGTGGGCCTGTATATTCCAGATGACCTTGGCTGCTTTAGTTAATTGGCGGGGCTTGGAGCCAGATCTGTCGTACTGGACGTCAAGGATGGTATTGAGGTCTCCCTCCCCCATATTACCGGGACTAGAGGGAATCCAGACAGGAGTGTACACAGGCAGTCGTAAAAATCAGGATCATCCACATTTGGACCATATACATTTAACAATACCACTTCCTTGCCCTGCAAGGTGCCAAACTGTAGTACATACTGCCCCAAATGATCAATATGGACTGCCTTTTGATTGAATTGGAGACTCTTGTGAATAATAATCATAACCCACCGATTTTGGGAAGAGTAAGTAGTATAGTACCGCTGAGAACCCCATGCCTTGGCAAACCTAGCACACGCGGGTGCGAGACTGTGCGTCCCCTGCAAGAATAGTACATTAACATGCCTTTCAATGTAAAGCTGCAGTTTCTGCATTTTGCCGGGGTTACCCAATCCTCTAATATTCCAACTCATGCAGTTCACAGTGTCAACCATCATCCCCCAACATGACAATCAGCAGCAGAGAAGAGCTGAACCAACTTATTCCCCGCTCATTCCAGGTCATATGCGCCCAGCCATAAGTCCAAGGGTACCTTAGGCCCAACGTATAGCCTGTAGTTCTCCATTGTTCGCCAAGCAATTTTCTTATTATAACTCCCCACCTCCCCTACCCCACCCCACTCACATCCCTCCCCCAATCGGAGGTATGAATCCCATCCCAATACTAAACCAACACAAACATAACCATGGCTACTTCGCCTGGGGGCCTTAGCGTCGGTCAAGCCTAGGTGTGCTCGTGCTGGGGTTATGGCTAGATCGTATGGCATATAGGCACTGAATAATGCTTCATTACCGAGATTCGGGATAATCACAACACACAGGTGACCTCAAACCTGAACAAACAGAGGCGTGAAGACAAACCCTAACTAGGTCAGTGTGAAATACCAATGTAGCAAAGAGATGTAGCGACGGTCCGAAGCCCAGTGCGCATATAAACAGGCCCACAATGGAATATTCAAAATACCAAAGTCAGCCATGGAAATGTTCCTCATTGAATCTGGTGGCCTCATCCGGGATAGCGAAGAAGTAAGTCCGGTTTGCTATGTTCCACCCTAAGCTTGGCTGGGTAAAGCATGGAGTATTTTACCCCCAGCCCACGTAGCCGCTTTTTTGCCACCTGGAAGGGCTTGCGTTCCTGCTGAACCACGGTAGAGAAGTCTGGGTAGAGATGAATCCTCGAAGATCCCAAGAGCAGTTCGCCTTTGGCTCTGGCAGCCCGCAACAGAGCATCTCTATCCCAGTAATTCAGAACCCTCACAATAATTGGAGGAGGAGGAACTCCCGGCTTTATTCTAGCAATGAGAGCCCAGTGGGACTGCTCAATAGCAAACTGAGGAGAGTTTGGGAAAATTCAGTAGAGAAAGGAGAGTCCGCTCAACAAACTCTTCCATACAGCCTTCAATGTTGTCCTCAGGAACCCCAATTATACAGATGTTATTGCGCCTGGAACGGGATTCGAGGTTGTCATTTTTCTCACTGATCTCGAGGACCCTAGCGGCCAGAGTGTTAACCTCAGCCCTGGAGGGAAGTGACATCATCCTCAGTGGCACTGACTCCATTTTCGACCTCTGTAACGCGGCCGTCAGTCCTCTCAATATGTGCCTTGATGGAACCAATCATCCTGCTCATGTCATCTAGTTTGGAGTGGAGCACACGAAGGTGCCTCAGGTTCTGTCCCCAGCTCAGCCACCCTCTGGGAGGGTTTTGCAAACATATTGATGGAGCTTTGCCTCTTATTATTCTTCCAAGGCATGTTGAACAAGTGTGTCACCACCCGAAGCACCTCGCCCAGCCGCCAAAGGAGAGTCCACTAAGGGACATTGGTGGGTATGCAGTTTGGAGTCCCAGACAATGGGCTTGTGCAGGCAGAGGAAAGGAGCACCGAATCGCGAGGACCACGTACCCACATGCACTAATAAAGTCACAAAAGTGTACATTGACGTTCCATTGAATGTCCAGCCTTCTGGAGTGGATTGTAGCCTCCCATATCTGGACCACATGTAAAATATGCACCAGGAATGTCACTGACACCGGCCGGGCGACCTGTGCATTATGTGTAGCTCAATGATCCAGTCTTATGGGTTCTGAAATATAACCGGGGGTGGGTCTCCACTGCCCAGTGCACCATTCCCTGTACACCTGTGTGCAGATACCTGAGGCACCTGTAGTGAGCATGTAGATGTCCCACTGGCATAGCAAAGCGGGGAGCGGTGACCAAAAGTGTGGGTATAGATGAATAAGAGGTGCTGATCCACTCCCAACCAGTGAATTGCTGATCCTCAGATTATATATGGCGGGACGGTGACTCTCCCATGGGGCCCCAGGTGCCCGTTCTCCAGGAATCCTCCCCAGGGCCAAAGTCCCATGACCGGCAGAGTCATCCATCAACAGCGGTCCCCCAGAGAACGCGGAGCGGTGTGCGCCACTCCCGTGCCCACCCCCAGGTTCCAGGTGATCAGCGGGTTGGTGGGGGGGGGGGTGAGGACTACAGGTACGCCAGCAGGTATCTTCCAGCTCCCACCCGCGGCGTAGCCACTGCAGGACCCGCTTCCGCGCACTGACATCTCTAAGCGTAATGAGAGACTAACCAGCAGGCTACTGTCCAACAGGCACTCAGTAGTGGAATTTACACACAAGCTCATACGCTCAAATCGTCCTGGATGCACGGACAATGACCGCAGGCTAAATAAGAAAAGGTGTACAGCCCCACTGAACAGCCCCAGTCTACCCACAAACACAACCCACTAAGGGAGCACTACTGAAAGTCAGGTCATTGGTAGCAGATGCAACTGAGATTGCCGACACTATCGAGAACAATAACCTTGACTTCCTTGTATCGACAGAAATCTGGCTGCATGAAGCAGCAGGCCCCTCTATCGCCCTAACTGTCCCAGATAATTATTCCATTCTCCGTGTAGACAGACCAAATGCTCGTGGAGGAGGAATAGCCATTATCTTTAAAGACACTCTCAATATAAGACCAGTCACCCCTACGTCGCTGACATCATGCGAACTCCTCTCAATTAAATTCCAAACCTCACCGAACAGCACCATCACAATACACATAATTTACAGGCCTCCAGGACCCCCTGGGTCCTTTGAAGAAGATACCACGGCCCTAGCAGCTGACACCACCAAACCGTCGGCGCAAAATATCATCCTAGGAGATTTCAACCTTGGCTATAAGGACACGAGCGACCCTCACGCAATCTCTCTAGCCTCGGCATTACTAGAACAAGGTTATACTCAAGTTAGCACCAAAACCACACACGAAAAAGGAAGGATACTTGACTGGGTTGCGGTTACAAATTGCACCATCACCCTACCTGATCCGACTCCTCTAGTGTGGTCAGACCACCATCTTATCACCTTTGAATTGCATATCAACCTGGAAAAGAAAGAGCCCATTATGGCTCCCCCGTCTCACAAGGAATAAACGTAACATCACAGCAGACACTCTAGTTTCTTTGGTAGCCTCCCTACTCAATGCCCTACAGAACACCAATGATTCTAACAAGCTAATTAACATCTATAATGAGACCATGACTAAAGCTACGCAAAAGTAAACCCATAGCCCACCTTAACTCGTGGTTCACTCCAGAGCTAAAAATACTCCGCACTGAAAAAAGGAAATGGGAAACACGTTGGAAATCATCCCCAACACTGGAAAATAAAACTAACCTTGCCACCATTACTGCTACCTACAAAAATAAGATAATCCAGGCCAAGAAAAGAAACCTATCATGACAGAATAGCTCAAGCCAGCTCCAGTACTAGAGAATTATTCAACATCCTAAGAGAACTAGAGAACCCCAACCCACCGCCAGACACATGCACTAAGGACAAAGCCTGGTGCACCAGCATCCAAAATGCCCTCTCTAACAAAATTAAAGGTCTACAGACCGAAATAGCTGACAAAAGATCCCAACTAACAGTCACTACACCAGTACCCACTACCACCCCTCACACTAACTCAGGTTTCACGTTAAAAAAATTCACCATTCCTGAAGTCCACAAAATCATTGCTTCTCTTAAACCATCTGACTGTAAGGGCGATAGTTGCCCAGCTCAGATTATAAAAGATGCAGCTAGAGACCTTGCCCCATTTATTACCAACCTTGTAAATTCTTCCTTCTCGAATAATACCGTCCAAAGTAACCTCAAACAGTCCTGGGTTCTACCACTACTGACCCTAGACCCGGCTATACCCACCAACTACAGGCCAATTACGACAGTCCCCTTTCTACTGAAAATTCTGGACAGAATAGCCTATTTGCAAATACAAGACTATCTTGAAGCTCACAAATTACTTGGTTCCCGTCAATCTGGCTTCAGACCTCGGCATGGAACAGAAACTGCACTTGTCGACTTCAAAAGCCAGATTGATGAATTGAAAGACAAGGGAAAGATGGCCATCATACTTCTATTAGACCTCTCTGCGGCTTTTGATTTGGTGGATCACTCCATACTTTGTAACCACCTATCCTCTGCGGTTGCCTGGATCCAATCTTTCCTCGCTAACAGAACTATGCGCGTGTTCTCACCATCAGCAGCTGCTGACCCCATCCCCATCACCTGCGGAGTCCCCCAAGGATCCTGAGTCTCTCCCACTTTGTACAACATTTTTACAAAGCCACTATTCGATAAACTGGACCGCCTGGGTGTCACCTACACAAATTATGCAGACGACACCCAGCTACTCCTACCCCTCTCAGGAACCTATGTTACAGATTAACGAAGTCTACATCATCATTCAGGCAACAGACGTCGCACGGATTAACGAAGTCTACATCCTCATTCAGGCATGGATGGCCACACATGGCCTCTGCTTGAATGATAAGACAGAACTACTCCTAGTCGGATCATCTAATAACCTTCTCAAACTAAGTCCTCACTACACTAATATCGTTATCGATGGGAACAGTATACCCATAGCCAAACATGTAAAATCTTTAGGTTTATACCTCGATGACCAGGCTAACCTAACCAAGCAGATCAACATAACCTATTCGGCCACAGCCTACACTGGCAAGCTGATCAGAGCCTGTAGACCTGTACTATCCCCCACCAGTTGCCTTACTCTGGCGAGAGCGCTCATACAATCCAAACTGGATTATTGCAACAGCCTTTATCTAGGAGCAAACAAGTCCATTCTAAAGAAACTAGAGATTATGCAAAACGACGCGCTTAGAGCAACGTTGAATATTCCTAAAAGAGAGCACATCTCAGAAATTAGAAAGCAACACAGATGGCTCTCTATACATGACAAAATTGCCCTAAAAACTATCTGTCTCACACACAAAGCAATTAACTTCCAAGCCCCCCCCCCCCCCATCTCACAGACAAGTTCACTTGGAAGGTATCCAATAGATTCACCAGATCATCTAACACGCCATCCCTGGTGGTGCCTAGATACAATCTAAAATGAGCCGGAGGTTCTAGCTTCCCGGTATTAGCCCCCCAGCTTTGGAACTCTCTCCCACTGAACATCCAAGCCATTCAAACCTTCAACAATTTCAGAAGCCATGTTATCACTTGGATTCTTAACAAAATACAAAACAGTAGCTCGATACCATTAATAGCTAGATGATCTGCTCAACTAGTATACGTGTAATATAAAGTTTATGTATATCCTATACTACTGCTATGATCCAATGTATAATATGTATAATGTTTATGTATATATGCACAACTGTAATTTTACAAACTGTATTAATGCCTTCAACTTCTTATACTATACCATGTAACTACTTCACCTTCAAGCACCCAATTACCTCTGGGTCAGGTGCGCGTTATAAATAAAATAAACAAACAAAACAAAACAAACAAAGCACACCGCCAATGTCGGCCAGACGGAGCCGCACCACAGGTCGCCCACACCACCCCCCCAGGCCTCACCCACAGATCCCCAGCAGCGGATCCAGCAGAAAGCAGCAGCGCACCGTCTCAGCTCGGAACGGTGTCCGGCGGTCACTCCAGCAGGCCTCCAGCAACACCGAGGAAAAGTCAATTCCACATATCAGGCAGCAGAGGGGGCCACAGCAATGTCGGATGTCTCCACGAGCAGGATTGCAGCCAGCCGTGCCAGGATACGGCTGCAAACGTGAAGACCAGCACGCGCCCCTCCTACAGCCGACATGCAACACCCCGCCGTAGAGTAGACAGAGCGTGCAGTGCAGAGCCACCGCGCGACCAGCCCCCTGGCGTCCTGACAGAGGGCCGCACTCAGCAGTATCTGCGCAGCCTTAGGGCATCCAAGGACCACAATGGGCCAGCACCCGCAGACCGCTCCCATGCAATATTCATCCCAATATCGGATAATTTTGCAGCGCCGTAATGCAGTGAACAAAGATAAGGATGTCCCCAACAACGGAGCTCTCACACTATGCGGCCATCTTGATCCAGCGCAACAGCGCCCCCTTCGGCCTTTAACAGTTTTGACTAGGACCACCTAGGGCAGGGAGGGACTCTTCCCGACCCATAGAAGACCTTGGGGTGCCCTTCCTCTCTCAACAGACTTAAGCTGTGCCTTTGGCCGTTTTCTACCGACCACCCAGGGCTAAGGGGTGGGGTGCTTTTCTCCTCGGAGATACTTCTGGGCAAACGCCTGGCCTGTTTGTTCAGATGCCATTTCCATTGCCCAGTACTGCTTCTGGATTGCCATTTTGAACTGACAAATGTATGCCGCTGTGGGGACTGGAGAATACCAGAAGCCTCTGCTAATCTATTCGGTTGGCTGATGTCAGAGCTCTGCTCTCCCTCATTCCAATCACCTTATGGTGACGTCAGTGGGCAGGGGGTGGGTGAATGCTGGAATGTTCAGCATTCGCTGCACACAAAGGATTCTGTTCTGTGATGTTCGGAGCTTGCAGCTCATAAAGAAGTAAAGGACTTGCTCACATACAGGCTCTGTGAAGTATGGAATCATGTCCCTATGTTGTGCAATTGGAACATCAATAAAGAAAGCTCCACCAGTCTTCTTTCCAGTATTTTTGTTGGACACTTAGGAAACACGGTAATGGAGGGCTACTGTGCAGTAAACGAACATGGACCGTTCTGGTGACTGAACTTCTTAGATACATTTCATGCTGACATTGTCGAACGTATTTTGGTGGAAAAATCTTACAGTCCATACTTGTTCTGGTTTCGGGTTTAAGGGAACACTCTGCTCTGCCTATTTGTGCATTTTTGTGGTTTCATGAAATAAACCAAGTGCTACGCTGGGATTTTCACCTTCTAGAGCGGCAGGCTGGGAGATGCTGGTACTCTTGGCGGAACCCATTGCATTTATAATGTGTTTTGATGATACAGAAGCATACCAGACAAAGCCCAATGTGAAATGTGAGCTTTGTAGAAATGTCAACAGTTTTTAATGAATTTGTGTTTTTGTTATGTCTGCTGAGCTGTAGAGACCTAGTGAACTTATTTGTACAAACGTTAAACATTGCATTAGGAGATTTTGCTAAAGAATTAGCTAACAAAATTATGTTTGATGCTTTTGTGAATGGGCGTTTCTGGAGAATGAATGTCATAATGTGCGGGTCTAAGTGCTTTTTATAAAAGTAACCACTGAGGATTTTTAGCAATTAGACATTGTGCTCTGCAAGTTGGACTTACAATGCTCTTTAATGATACATGATATAGGTTACTAATTTAAGACCAATATATATGAATCTTGTGTGCATGCAAAGTGCTGGTCTAAGTGTGTGCTCTTAAATTGGTGCTGATCTCTTGAGGAATTTCAGGTTTGCACAGAATATACCAGCACTTTAGATCTTTGAAGAACACTTTTAATAACATATATTCTTAAACATATTATGCACACGAATTGCCATTATTGTTTAGGATGAATGTGAAGATTACTTAACTTGTTCCATATGCATATATATGGAAGTTTTTACTTCTTTGAGGATTTTGCAGAATTAGCATGTATTCCGATTTACACTGTGCTTTACATCTAAGTGATTTGTGAGTGTGATTGACTTTTGGGTTTTTGAGTTTTACGCTGCAATGTTTGGGGTGTTTGTTGGTAATGCTTGATATGGTATTGCTCCAGAGTGATATGGTATTTCTCCTGTGTTTTACACTTGTTGGTTATATGTGTTGAGATATACCTAGCATTTTGCCATTTGTGGTTATGAAAGTTACCGGTGTGTCTACTTTTATATAAGTTAATGGTTGTAAGATTTTGGGAGAGATTGTGTCATGCGTTTGACTTTCTCCTCAGGGCTAAATCTTAGGACAACTCTTGTATTGCGGGAAATTGTAGGGTTAGCTCATTGATGGCTTCGGCAGATGTTGTCCATGTCCTTCTCTTGTTGAGTGAACACATTGAAGGTTTATGCTGTATTCATATCTGAGGTATTTGGTCTAGGCATGTACGTACAGTGGGCACTTGCTCTGCAGTTTTGTTGGTTTGTGTGTCCAATTAACTTTGTGGCCTGTTTAGGATCAGGAAGCTGGTTCTTTTTGGTGGTTTCACACTGCTCTGATGTTACATCTCACCTTTTGCCTGTATGTCTTTCCTTGGTTGCTCCCTCAATGTTTTGTCTTGGTTTAGGAGGATTGGTGAGAAGATGGTGCGTGTAGTATGAATATGGCTTGAGTGTGAATTCTGGTGTTTTGTGGAAGGTCCTTTCCTGCAAGTTGTCCATCCCCACTGGTTGCTGGATTCTTTAAGGTGGTATTATTAAGGTGGTAGTATGTATTTGGAGTTTGTACGGTATGACTAGTTGGGAGTTATGTCTCTGATGTTGCAGTGTCCTCGAGAGTGGCAGGATTGAGACCTGGTGTGGCAGTCCAGATGGCAGGAGTGCGGATTCCTGTGTTGGTTTGGTTTATGGATAGCTAAGTTTTGTTGCCCATGGTATGGCAGATGGTGCTCGGGTTTGGAAGACTTGAGTGTAAGGAGCTATGTTTGTGAATGTTGGTTGCAGAAGGTGTTCAAGAAGTTTTGGGTGGCCTGTGTGTGCCGATCTCAACCTGCAGTGTGCAGGGGCAGTGGGCGCTGTGTGTGGTCTTTGTTGAAGGACGGGAGGTGTCTGGTGTCTTGTCCTTTCTGGTTGACTGAGCTGTGATGTCACTAAGAATGTTGTGTGAGTGCAAAGAATGTTTGAATGCAAAATAGGTTCCGCACTCGAGCCAAGAGGCTGATTCGTCAGAGCCTGTACCCCTTTACTCTAATGTATACCTGTACTGTTCTGCCCTCTTGTAGCCTGCACTTAATAAAAGGAACTTCTTAAGGGCTTACCTGCTGACTCCAGATTATCTCTCCATAGCTACTCACTAACCAATGCCTCATATATAAATCAAACACAGATGTTGGCTGTAGAAGGTAAACGTTACATACCAGTGATAGTATTCCTGCAGATTAATCTGTTTTACAGTCTGTTGCACTCATTTCAACTTCCCCGTTCTGAACAAGGAAACTAAAAATAAAATCTATCAGATGGTGCAGTACATAAAGGTGAAACACTTGTACATTTATTTGGGAAATGTTATCAGACAAAGTGACAAAATACAATGGTTGCAAATCGGTATCAATTTACTTCACAATAATGTGAACACAAAGACAAAAAAGGCCAAAAAAATGATGTGAGGATGTCCGCTGTTGAAGCATCGTGGGTAGCACATTCTTCACAGTGCCTATTAAGAGAAACCTGTGACTCCTAAGCGAACTCTCAAAAACTAATTACAATTAAGGCTCTCTGTTTTTACGTTTACTGATTTGTACGCCTAAATGCAGACCCAAATTACTTTGGTCCCCTTCAGTATTTCATTACAAAAATTGGAAAAGTAGGCTTCCTTATTTTTTTTCTCTGTCTGTCATTCAGTGCAGGCCAATGGCTGAACATACTGAAATCCTGCAAAATACACACGATTATTTTCCTTTACAGCTATTGAAATGGCTGATGTGATGCCGGTGGTCTGCAGTAAGTGCACAATCTTGTGTTTTAAAGAGCATCATTTAGTTTTTGATGTGAAAAGTGAGTTTAGTTTGATGTGAAAGCTCTGTTTTGAGTGCCAGTATGTGTTTGTTGTTCTTGCAGGTTTATGTTCTGCTGAACGAGACAAAAAGAGATTTTGCTCTTTTTCAGTCCAGCTTCAAAGGGGTCCTAGTTTACAAGAAAATAATGAAATGCTGTCTGTTGAAAGTGTTGCCGTTTGTAATAAGGGTGTAAATGAAACTGGCTTTGATTTGAGATATGGCTGTACCAACCGCTACCTGACACATGCTATACCCACTGCACTTCTACGTTAGCTCAACCTACCTATTTTGTCACTTACTGCTTTTATTTTTCCTTGCATTTCTGCTGTATAAATCCAATGCATATCTGTCTTTCTATGTAACCTAAGCCTAATGTATTCCTGTACTCGTTGAACCCAGTTACCTCTGGGTTCGGTGCACCCTACAAATTAACAAACAAACAATATGTACCATTAGTTAAACAAATGGAACCCAGTTGTATTAAAGGGGTCATTTGCCTTGGTCCTCAGTATTGCTGCTCTCTGCGTGTCACATAACGGGCATTTAAATTCTGTAAATGTTTTGTTTGCATAAATGTGGAGCTATGCTAGTTTCAATGTGTTTCTTTTAACAATAATTTATTTGAATTGGATTTTGATTTGTAACACGCACCAAGCAAAATAAAATGCATTTAGGCGCAGATCTTATGAAGGTACTTCGCATTTCATTCCGTGGGTCGCAAGAGTAGGAGTCATTGGAACAAATACATTTTAAGAGCCTTCCCCCTCTGTATCAGCAAAGGTTTATTTCTCACAGCCGGGGCAGTGAATTCCAAAGTGGTTTGCCGTACACAGAGAATCGTCTGTAGATACAGCGAGACAAGTGACCCACGAGTAATTTTCTATCCTCGGATCAAAAAGATTGGATAGGATTTTAGCAGGAAATCCTATTTACTAAGTAAATGGGTGCAAACCCATATATGCATTTATAAACTAAACATAATATCTTGAAATTGATTCTTTGATCCACTGCTAAACAATGTAGGGAACGACAAAGAGTAGTCAATGCTCTGCACAGCTACATTTTGGGCTACTTGTAGTCGCTGTAGTTGGTATTTTGGAATACCTGCAAGAACAGCATTTGCATAATCTAATTTTACCAATCTGCCTACTATGACTGGCTCAGACAGAGCAAGTTAGGGAAGGGCTGTTCGCAGTAATTGAAGAGCGTAATGTACTGATTGAAATGTAGCTTCAACTTAGTAGTTGCATCCCACGTTGGACTGCCAGTTACAGCCAAGACTTTTTCATTTAGGGGCGACGGTAGAAAGTAGGCCGAATAGAGAGGAGAGGGGTAGTGCTAGCATCATATTTTGACAAACATTTAGGACCCAGCAGCAAGATTTCCATGGGATTGAGTTGTTTTTATTTAAGGTAATCCATGTTGCATTCTCTACCGTGCATTGCAAGATGTTTGCGAAAGAAGCATCTTTAATGGGCAGATATATCTGCGTGTCATCTGCTTAAGAGTGATATGACAACTTACATTTAGCCAGAATACTCATCCAAGGCTGCATGCAGATGTTAAACAGAATGGGAGCTAGAGAAGATCCCTGTGGAACTACACACAGTACTGGGACATCTTCAGACAGGTTATTGCCAAATTTAACACATTGGTAATGCTTCTCCAGTCCTTGTCCCCTCATCAGCATTTCTTAGCACATCATCTCATACTGCAACTAGGGCTGTCTCGGTTTTGTACAGAGCGTGAAATCGATTGATATATATGCAGAATATGAGGTTTCCCTGATATATATGCAGAATATGATGTTCCCCTGTGAGACTGCAGTTGTGGCATTGCCACTTTCTCCCATATCCTAGCCGGTTGATAATTCTGCCATGTTTCTGGGTCTAGTGTTTTCTTTAGCAGTAGTGTCAAAGTAGTAATATCTAAGTTGGGTGGTACATATCCCTTGCCTAAAGAGTGATTGACAATAACTGACCTAAAATCTCTCGGGTGTATTGCCTTATTCCTGCCCACAGAAGCGGGAACCCCATCAAAGGATTGTACAGCGAGATTGAGTCTCTGGAGTAGCTCATATACAATATCTGTCAAAACTTGGAAAACATTTGTCGGAATCCGCACACGCCCCCATGGACATTCACAAGTGTTTTTTGATTAATATTCTGTTCAATATTTTCTATCTTTTGTAGGAAAAAAGTATTAAACTTGTCCACCAGTGTCCTGGAAGGTGCCAAGATGGGTGTAATACTTGAGGGATTAAAAAAAGGTCTGTTTGAGAACAGTTATCTCGGTTTGTTTAGTGCTAGTGGGATCTTTTTTTTAGTTAAAGAGGATTTGGCTGAGAAAATTGCCCTTGTAGGTTTTCAATGTGTCTTTAGCCTCCATTTTGTCCTCATGATCTCCATATTTCCTCCACTTTTTTATTTTAGTCTATAACCTTTTTATAAGTCCTTAAGATCAGATGTAAACCACATGTTATTGGTTTTTAGATTTATAATGAATACAGCTAAAATGATAAGAAAATAAATATTGATATATGCAGACTTAAATGTAGTACCCCAGTACAACCATTAGATGGACTATGCACTGTATGCAACTCAAAAAGTTAATTTTGCAGAGATACCATTATCGGTAAGTAACATTTTTCATTCCTATATGCACAAGAAATATATGACTCCATGTAGGTGCAAAGCATTACCAGTGCAAGGTTTAACCATTTGGAATAAAATACATACCCATAGTGTTAGTAAAATGCTTGTGATTTGCAATCGACACAGAGTTACATGTGTATACTGAGATTTCACACAGCCACTCAGTCTAACTTATTTCAGGATGCCAAGTAGATGCTTACAAAAAGTGCTTATTCCTCTGGGGGGTTGAGGGAGGGGGGATGAAATCTTTCATATATCAAAATATTGTGTTTTTATAGTTTATTGGTCCTTCATAGCGGACCCAACACTGGACTTCTTCATCTCAGAAGCGCAAGACCTGGGGATGGAACCAGTTACACAGTATCCTCTTGTTCATAAGCTAAGGGGTTTCCTCCTGAGATATCCACCTGGACAGTAATGACTTCATCTATTTTCCTAGTCCTGAATAAAAGGCTACATATAAGCGTATGAGACCACTGCAAGGGTGAGCGTGATGAATGGATTTAGAACTGTATATGGCAAACACGATTTTCGATATTTGAAGAACGCCTCCTGGAGACCTGTTGAATGTGAAATTGTGGTCTTAGGACTTGTGGACTTAGAAGGTAAATCTCTTTGAACTGCTTTCACATTTGTACGTATGCGTGTTTGGGTATGCAGTAATAAAATTGTGGCAAAAATGCTGTGGTTTGACCTGGTAAAGGTGTACCCCATTATACCATTTAAGGGGAGCAGGGGTGTCCCCCACATCCTTTACATGGATGGTGGCAGCAAAACCACAGCCCTTTTGCCGCAATTCTTTTGTGTAAACGAACATTTTTGCTGCGATTTTAACACATGGAAATCCTTTTTGTGCTTTGCAGGTCCTTGGTTGGACTGGAAACAGACCTTTGCAACTGTGAGATGCGACTTGTTGGTTTTCAAAGCACGAGACAGACTGAATCCTAGGCTTTCTCGAAATGTTCATCAAATCGCACATAAATCTTACCTTATCTGTTCGCACTAGTGAATCCAAAGCTCGGACACTCCTCTGTTTAAGTCAACATTCAGAATTACCAAAAGAAATGCAGACCGATCATCCCTTATTTACAGTCCCTCTGATTAAGGAGATATCGAGATTAATATTAGAGATTTCTCAAACTGCGAGGTTAGCAGCACCTTAATGGTAGGTTAATACTGTGTTTAGGAAGCTACGTAAGTCAGGCTTAGCCCAACTGTGAGCTAAAGCACCTCACAAGGGATTTAGCATTTTAGATGCTGTGAAGTTGTTCAGAAACGCGAGTATGAGATGTTCTCATCCACTCAATCCTTTCTTACTTGGCTGCTTAATGAATTGCTAACATTGTTTCTGATTTCCAATTAATTCAGACTCTCTTTGCTAGGCAGCTTAATTCTTGTAGAAAACCAAAAGTTTGGCATACTTAAAATGTCAAGTGGGCTCTGTAGTACTACAATGATTGGAATGAAGTTTTCACAATCCTGGATCATCATTTCAGTCAATATGGAGGCATTGCTAAAGGGTTTGTAAAGTGACCTACATCAAGTGCAGTTACATTAGCCCAGGGGTCTGCATCCTGTGGCTCTCTAGATGTTAGACCAAGACCCTTATGATCTCTCAGCATTACACATGGCTAGCTAGAGCTGATGGGAGGTGTAGTCCAATACATCTGGAGACCAAATGGTTGCAGCCACCTGCCTTAGCGCATCAGGTACTGTTCTCTCAAAGCAAATTGATCACACCCCGGTAAATTGACCATTCAACAAGGGGAAAGACAATTGCATCTGTATTTTTTACTAACATGCCTCAACAAGATATCTGTGAAATGCTTCATGGAAGTGAAAACCTATCACCACAAGCAGTTAATCTTTTCAGCAGTAACTACCATCTTGCTTGGTACTTTCTGCTTGTGATTCTTTGAAAGCTATCCAACGTTGGAAAATACTCACTTAAATGTTCACGTCATTCTCCAGTGTTACTTTGCGTAGATTCCCATGTGGCCCTTTGGCCACCCCAATGCCCCAAAGTTTGCTAGAGCCTAATCTGTGTTTAAACGTTTTTGTAATGGCTGCAAGGGAGAGGGCTTAGGCTCACTCGAAGAAGCACATGGACATTAAAAAGGCAAAAAAGTGGACTGGCATTTATGTGAAATAAATGTTAAAATCCTTGGCTATGGCGAGCATGGCGATGGCTAATATGCTTCTGATCTTGTGACTTCTCTAAACATAGATGTATGTCAGTAATTTATTTTTAAGATATTTGTGTTTATGGTAATTCTTTGAAATGTTTTCTCTTTACCTTTGCAATTCGTGGTGCAGGCCATTATGTGTATTTTGACCAACCAGAAGATTTTAACCAGAAAGTGAAGGCGATGTGATTCTGTGGACTGACCGGTGTTTTTATGCAAATACTGCCTCTTACAATTTTCTTTCTGCAGCACTGGTGGCACTCTGCAGCTCAGAAGGGAAACTCATGCAAACGACCATTGAAGGGGCTTCAAAAAAATCTTCTGATTTGCACACTCATTGCTTCCTCCAAGAAGTATCTTGCCCAACTGTACCGGAAAGTGCCTTTTGGTTGGAACGATTTTAGATGTAGCAGTGCACCATTTCTACACTTCTAGCTTCCAGATCTCATCTTTACATTTATATACTTCACTTGAAAAGAACTCCACTTTCAATAAACACGTAAATAGATATTGCTCATGTTTTTCAACTGGAAGATATTCTTAAATTATGACTCTGCAACATTCAACAGTTGCACTTTATGCTGCATTCACTGAAGAAAAGCCTGTTCTCAACTCTTATATATTTATATATATTTTTCTTGCAAATATATATGCTAGTATATTGTTTTTGTTGCATACAATCAGCATGCATTCAAAGGGTAGCTAAGTTCTATTTTGTAAAAGAAAAAAGATTGAAAGAAATCTTTTATGTTGCCATTAACCCATGTAGGTTGTAGTACTAATGTGAAACAGTTTTGAGCAGGCTAGCTGTAGCTCTGATTTCTTTGCATTTGTAAAGAAGTTAATCGTTCGGAGGAATAGATAAAAATCTTACTCAACAGCGCTGCTTTTAGTCTTCTAGGAAAGATGCAAAGTTAATATAAGTAGGTGGATAGCAAACCCATAACAGTTTCAATATGTAACATGGCCATGCTATCAATGTTCTCTTTGTTTCATCTTGTAGAGAACTCAAGGTTGTGTGGATTACTCAGAATTCACAGGCAAATGTTTCTCATCTTCCCAGTCCATTGTTTTGTTTCACAATGCATTGATGAGAAGGTATTTAACTCTAACTACCATTGTTATACTGCAGTATGTTTAAAAAGTTCACCAGTCAAGTGAATTCTAGCGCTTGCAATGTGTGTCAATTTTAGGGAGTCGAGAAAACACATTTTGGAAGAGTGCTTCACATTGAGAACGTGCAGTTAAAAAACATACCCCAATCCATGCCCATGTGCAAATCTGCAAGAGTCTGTTTAGGTTTTGGTGAATGCCAAACCTTTTTGCACTGAGCAAGAGCTTTAAAAGTTGGGGTAGTTCAACGTATACTTTGTCTCATGTTTATTTCATGAATCATGCAAATTCGCCTATTTGAGACCAAGCGACCAAGCTTTGCTTCAGTTGTGCCCTTGTAACTGCACTCCTACTTAAATATTGCATGGTAGGTAGTGTAGGGATATAAGGCAGTCATTTTAAAAGCAGCCAGCAAAAAGAGTGCAGATGACAGTGATTTCAATAAAAAACGCCAGTAAAATGCAGAAAAGAGATGGTAAATTATGTAAAGCAGGTGAAGTGACACATGGAGTCATAACAGTGAATTAGGCTTTCAATGCCCAAGCAGAATGTTTGCAAAAAGACAGTGGATTCAAAGTGCATTATACACATATGAAATTATGAGAATTCCTATCTGTGTAAAGTTGCATAGAAAAAAATAACCCATATTAACTAACTTGATCAGGAGCCTAGAAGTTGCTGAAACATGTCAGAAAAGAGGCAGGTCTGGTCTTGATTGACAGGCAGATTAAATAAATAGGGGGTGAACTGAAGGGCTGGGCTCTTTCCTGCTCGGTGCTGTTTGCGGCCGGTTGCCAAGAGGACTCAAAGGCTACATTCCTGGCATTGAAGTGAAAGGGGGGGGGCCCCAAGGTCAGCTTTTGCAAGTGCCAGTGACCGTGCAGGGCTTGGAACATTTAATCGCAGACAGGCAGGAGTGAAAAAGGAGCCGTGCAGTAAGACACAGACACTTCGAACTCTCATGTAAGTCAAGTAGAACTGAGGAGAGCGCGGAATGACTGAAAATTATCTGTGTTCAGTTAGACAGAAATTTATCAGTAATTTCAATTGAAATAGTGTGGTTTTCTTTAGCACATTGTAAACTAACTAAAAATAAGAAAGAGTTGTGCAATACATGTTTATCTATTTGTCTCTTACGAAACCACAAAGGTGCAATTTATTGCTAAGATGTAACAAATGGTTTGTTGTGAAATTAATTCTGATTTTATTGCAATAATAGCATGTCCTTAAAACACGCACATAAAAATGGGTGGAAATTGTTTTGGTGTAATGTTTCTTTAATCTCTCTGTTGACTTCTCTTGGGCTGAGGGGAGGAAATTAGAAGATTTTCTAGTGTCTACACCACGGTGGTAAAGAAAATAGGGCGTAAAATAATGATGTAGATAAGTCATTAGCACAATTTATACACATTCTATGACATAATTTATGATCTTACCGGGTTCCCTCTAAATGTGCCAAGCCTGGGTGGATGACTACAGTCAACTCTAGGATAGGGCATAGTTATAAAACGGGGAAGGGTTGTCTTATCATATAGGGCAGTGTTATGAATATGCTGACCACTGATTTACCACCAAAATAAGGCAGTGCCAATTTATCGCCAGTATACCACGATACTAAAATACCGCCAAGTTAGAATAGCCCAAAGACAAAAACTCTTACAGTAGATCCACTTGTTCGGGAGAGAAGACACATGCACACCTTGCTATTCTTTCTAAGATGTAAAGGACACGGTTCTTTGCGAATATCTCAGGCGAATTTGTGATCAACCAGTTTGAGTGCATGTGGGCTACATTTACAGGATTTTTTTTTGATTGTTTTTTTTGTTTAAGTTGCGTATTTATAACGCGCTTGAATACCCAATGGTTTCTAAGCGCGGACCCGGGGATCAAACCTGTGTTGCTTCGTGACATCTTGCTTCCAAGTTGAGCACATTGCAGCTGAGCTATCCTCCCGAAACGATAAGGTGTCGGTGGGCTACATTTACAGGCCTTCCCTGAGCCCCGAGAAGTGTAGAGGCCACGCCCCCTTTGAAACGCACCTACAAAAATGCATGCCCCCTTGCGGAAGGGCCCTCCCGAAGGGCCCTGTTACACCGCTATCTGCTGATTTGGACTCCTATTACGTGCCGTGGTCGACATCTGCTACGGCGTGTTGGGGACTTATTATAGACACTTCACCAATTGATTGACATATACAGCCTTCAAACTGTCATTTTTCAAGTATCTACTGAATACGTTCCGTTTCTTTATTTTATTAGAGGCCACGTTCCCTTGGATACATAACTCTACAAAAAAGTTGCGCGCCCACCCATGCGCGCTTGCCTTTCTGAAGTGCTGTGTTGCGCCTGTTCAGCCTGGGGCTTGAGCTTGCCGACTGTAGTGACACTTCTTTCTACTACACATTGTGTTCTCACAAAAGGTTCTGTGAATGTGGTTCCTTTTCGACTCCCGTGAGTAATTTAGAAAATGTTATGCGCGACATTGTTTTGCGCTGAACACGCTTCCCACCTAACTCATGATCAGCTTGTAAAACCTGTTGTAAAAATGAAGAGGAAAAACTTAGTTTTAAAGAAAAATGCTATTGCGGCTTGCGGTAGCTTCTCCACGGCAGACACGCTGCATGAGCATTACGTGTGCTGCAGCAACGCCCCTTCCTTTATCCTCGGACAATGACGAGGATTCGATTGAATGCGCGTAGCAGTGCCCTTGCCAATGTTGTTAATGCGCCTTTTGCGTTGAAAACAACTGAAAACCTTGAGATATCCCAATCTTTTTGTTGACGATTGCTGCACTGACCTACAAAATAATTATACGGGCGAGTTTGACAGTGCAGGCTCCTTTCAAGAGTCTGAATTTGATCTCTCCTGTGCTAACACTCCCCCGATTTTTATAACTGGTGAAATAACGTTAGTAGGCCTTTGTCAACACCTTGAATCCATGTCTGGCTATTTGAATGTAGCTCCTACTTTTTTCGTATTGAATAATGCAACGAACACGAATGGAAAAATCGGATCTCTTAGAGATGTCCGAAATACTGAATGGAAAGATACTTGGTGAATTAAAAAAACATACATTTGTTTTGAATGAAATCATGCTGGTTCTAACTTCAATGGCAGAGATGCTTGCTAGGTTTATATCCAATACTCTTTATCCTATATCTGAGGAGCCTCCACCTGCTCCGAGTGTTGCATGTATAGGTGAGAAAAAAAAATGATAGATATAAAACTGGAGCTTTACACGTGGAGCCTCCACATCTGCTAAGTTTGTCTCACTTACTAATGAGACAAATGATGATAGAACTGACATTAGATCTCTTGAATCTACTGCTGAAACGTCTTTTCGAAACCACGGTGCTGATTCTGCTGCCCAAGTGTCTAACACTGATCAGTTTGTTGCTAAACTGTCGAAGAAAAAAATAAATAAATTATAGGTGAAAAACGGCTTTTGCCCTGAAGATTTCTAATAACTCATCTCAAACATTTTTTAGGGACAACTGTTTGCGTGATGCCATTACTGAGACCCAGCTTGACAAGGAAGTAATTATTGTTACAGACTATTGATCACGGCCCTAAACAGAATTGTAGTGTGGCTCCTGGTGCAATTGAGACAGAAAAATCTCACGCAAACAGAGTAACTCAATGTGAATACTCAGAAAGCACTAAACAGCTTACGGAGGCTCTCAAGAAAAAAGAAACCTCATGAAAGATTGATAAACATCTTAAATCAATAGAGCTTGTAGTACTGAATATATTGGATATATTCAAGAATCTGGCTGTCTCATCTCATACAAATACTCCATCCTTTGTGGCCTAGCTACCCCACATGACACGTACAAAAATAAGACACACGTTGCCTCAGTTCCTATACCTGCAATAATTACTTTCCCTACTAACGAGATACATTCAAGTGGTTTAGATCACACACACACACACACACACACACACACACCTTAAGTACTCCTTCACGCCAAAGTCCAAAAAAGTCCTATTCAAAAGAGTATTGTTCCCGAATTGATAAAGATTTCAAAAGACTCCTCCTTAGAAGGTAATAGTATGACTTTTAATGATCCTGTAGTTGCTATTGATAAGATGCAAGTATTGACTAAGTGGAAATCGTGGTCGATTGTGATAAGATGGAAGCCACGATAGACTGTGGAAATCGGTCCGCCATCTAATTGAAAGTTGACTTCACCAAAAGACACTTGACTCTTATGTGGGAATAACTTGGAAGGACCGCGACCCTCTCGGTATATCTGATTCGGGAGCCTCTGCTTATCCTGTTGACTGTGGAAACATTGCACATAACGATATGAATCGGAATCCTAATGACGCAATGAAACCCCAAGCTAATGTTGCAGATGATACTAATATCTCAGGAAAAAAAAAATGTTTTTTAGAATTAGCGAATTGTCTTAGACCGCCAGTCCTTCCAAAAGATACGAGTTTAATACTGAATTATGTGTTTGAAGAAGGTGACCCTTTACTCATTGAATAGGTCTTATGTACTCAGCTTATTTTCTGACAGACCTGAGCTGAGTCTTATTGCTATAGCTGATATAAAACTGATAAGACTATATTCACTTGTATAGATATGATCATCTAATTATTCCATTGCCTCTTGTTCGATCTTTGATACTCAAGGAAGCTGGTTCACTGCAGAAGCTGGTTTTGGTGTAACCACCTACTCAGATAATAGTCAAAATAATAATGAATTTAAATCCCAAAGTCTATACAGGAACAATTGTGGGTCAGTCAAATTCGATTGTTGATGGTGTGGAAAGAAATGCTAGTGAAGCCCAGGATCTGAGGTGGCTTGCCTCATCTCCTACAGAATCTACTGCCCAGATGAAAACTTTAGGCAAACCTCTTTAGCTCGGTCGGTTCCTATCGTCTAGTATCATGGAACTCCCCTGGCCACTTGCACTTAGTCACAAACAATATAATATCTGAACCTGCTCAGTACGATTTTATTTTACTTTAAGAAACCCGGGCTCGAGGTAATCATACATAAAATGTCTTTGAAGTTAAATGTTTGTTTGCAAAGAGCGGTGAGAAAGGACGCCCTAACGGAGGACTTGCTCTTGCATACAGAAAAGGCATCTCCATTCAAATGATTTCGTCTATGCAAATATCAGGTTCTATTATTCTAGTTACTTTTTAAGTGGCCCTTCAAAGCAAGATAATTCATCTCATGATAATAAACATATATTGGAATCCTTTAGACCACACAGATGACCAGCTGTGCAAGGCGCTGGAAAGTGTGAATATATGAATTGAGGATTGGCTAGACACAAATTACGGGGGTCTTCTTATTCTGGCAGGTGACCTGAATGCGGATTGTAATCAGTCAGTTATCTGATATGGAATGGGCTTTGCCTTCCCTGGGTGATTCTGACTCCAAAAATGTTAAACTGTATAGGGAAGCATTGTGGCTTTCATTTGCTACCAGCTGGGGTGTAAAGTTAATGTTTAATACTAAACCGACATGGAAAGCCTGCAGTGAATCGTCCATTATATATTCATAAGTGAGCAACTTCATGAGAAAGTAGGCGGCTTGGAAGTATATATATAACTCCATACAGTGACCATTCTATGCTCTCTTAATATGGGGTGGAGTAAGGCAACCAAAGATCGTGAGGTTTACTGTGAGTCCTCAGAGGTTAATGTTAGGGGATCAAGAGTGAATTGGACTCTGCAGAAGAAAGCAAAATTTACGAGTCTAATGTTGCATGACTACAACTTTAACACTCTTGAAAAAAAAAGGAAGAAAGGAAAAGGAGAAAAGATTACTCTGCCACGAACTTTAATTACCACCTCAACTGCTTGCTACAAAAATGTACTAATCAAGTCCTAGCTCAGACACTTCCGTACTTCAAATATAATTACACATTTGATCTAAAGATTAAACAGCGTAAAGCCCAATTAAGGAAATAAATTATAGTTATATCTAAGTCAGGAAATGTGTCTTTACTTAAACCAAAATTTTTAAATGAGAGACAACGTTACAAAAAATTGATTATACACCATCGCTCTGTTTTACGACAAAAAGACTGGAAAAAATGCTAATGTCTAGGAAAGGATATAACTCTCGAAATTTCTGGTCCTTGATGAACAGCACTGAAGCTACCTAAACACAACTCACTATAAATCCAATTAATGAAAATATTTGGTCAAATTATTATGAAAACATTGTAAAAAGTATCTGATACTAGTCAAAACTTAATGTCAATTTCCACATGGAACCTTGATGTCCCTCTTCCGAATATAACAAGATATATCAATACTTCCAAGTCATCCGATACTCCAGGACCTAATAATCTGTGCTATGCCGTTCTAAAACAGGACTCTGCAATGTGGGCTCGTATATTAAATGTACTCTTTAGTGATTTAGTTTAGTGATTTAGTAATCAAACTCTGATTTCTTGGAAAATATCTTACATTTTTCCCATATTTAAGAAAGGAGACTGTCTAGATCCGATGAATTATAGACCAATTGCCTTGATGGATACAGAATCTAAAATATTTGCCTCCATTCTTTTGGAAAATATTGTTGCCTAGATTGAGGATAAAGGCCTACTTGATTTCAGACACATAGGTTTTAGAAAGAACATGGGGACTGATGCTGGGGCTCTTCTGCTAACTTCTCTACAGAGAAATGTTTGGGAGAAAGTTAACAACCCCGTCAATGGACCCATCGATGGCCTTTGATATGGTCGATAGGCCAATTCTTTGGAAAGAAATTGTTCCATCTTGGTACTGACAATGGTTTATTGGACCTGTTAATATATTTGTATTCCAACACCAAGATGAAAGTAATGCTGAATAATGATGGATTAATGTCAAAGGTTATAAATACCCACAACGGGCTTAAGCAAGGGTGTATTCTTGCTGCAACACTTTTTAACTTGTATGTTTCTGGTGCTGTTAAAGTATTTGAAAACGGTGGCTTACTTGCTCCTAAAATCAACTCGCTTGACTTCCATGGGTCGCTTATGCAGACGACTTTTTATTACTTGACTGTACGATTAATTAAGGCCTTTGAGGATTTTATTTCTGATTTAATACTTAAAATGAACCTGTCAAAAATGGTCATTATTCATCTTTGCCAAGGAAACAAAAAAATTGAGATGCAAAGGTATTGGATTAAAATCTCAACATGCCCTTCATTACCTTGGATACTCCTTTTCAAGTTCTTATTCCAGCAATTTTTTATTTTTTTTAAATTGCGTAAGGTTGAAGGCAAATGCGAGTTATTAAAAGGAACTATGGGCCATTTTTGATGTGGCCCTGTAGGGAGTTTATCGCTCTAAAGTAATGTCATTGGAATTATTTCCCTCTGAGTTATCGTCTTAATTGAAAATCATTGAGGCTCTTGTATGGAGAAATGTTTTGCTCTTCAATGTATTTCTTTCAAACTCATTTGTTACGAATTTGATTTACAATCCTTGGAGAGTTGGAAAAAAATGTCTCTTGAGAAAATGCATCATTAGCAAAAAAAGACTATGGCCCTCATTACGACCCTGGCGGAAAGTAACTGACCTGACCGCCATAGCGTAAATAGCGTTTCCGCCATTGCACGATGGAGTAAAGTGCGGCTAATTCTGACCCATCGGGCACGAGCATTACGCCATGGCGGAAGTGCAAAGTCCGCGATGCCGGAAATGTCCCCAAAACGCCCCTCACCGCCGTCGTACGGCGCCCTAGGTGCAATTCCGCCACCCATCATAGCGGTCACCGTAATGAGCGGTAATCGCAAAATACGGTGACCGTAAATATACGGAAACGGAAGTAAAAACATGGGGCCGGAACGGGAAACAGCACGCCGTACACCTACAAAATCAGAATCCCAACACAACCATTACAAATCCGACCCTGAGACACATCCCAACCCGTAAGCCACCCTAGTTAAAACAATCAAAATGGGAAAAGTTGCTAAAAAAGCGTGCGACCGCAAGCGGCAGGTCCACTTCTCCCATGAGGAACTCACCGTGCTCACAGAGACCCTCCAGGAGAATGCTGCCGTCGTCTTCTCGACGCAAATGACCAGGACGGCACTTGCGAACAAGGCGGCCATATGGGCCCTGGTGGCACAGCGGGTAAGTGCGGTGGGGACCGCACCCCGCAACCCACAGCAATGCAGAAAGCGATGGGGACGACTTGCGGATACGAGTACGGAGCATACTATCAGCCAACCGTAACATTGGCACAGCTACCGGGGGAGGATCGGAATCACCCATCAAGTTGACCCCCTGGGAAGAAATCTGTGCCTCCACCATTGGAATGGAGAATATAGAGGGAGTCGGAGGGATGGAGAAAGAAGTGCAGACATCCGAAGAATCAGGTAGGTGGGCCAAATAAAACAATGCTAAATCCACAATGTCCAATCATGTGAAGTACCATGTGTCCACATAGTGCAACAGAAACACATGTCCAGGAGAACGTCCACATACATTGGCCTGATAGCGCACTTTAAAAGTCACATTAAATACATAAATAATCAAAAATCCTAAAAACACCCTCTACACGTGCAGCATGCACACCCTAACTGCAGGCTGCAAAACAACTGCATCCTCAATCCACACAAAAATGAAACCACCTCCAAGGCCCTGACCCAAATCACCCTCAGGTACCACCCCAATGCATGTGATACATTGCCATTCCAATTTCCACAGACCCATAAATAACGCTCGCCCTCCTTTACTCCACCACAGGGTCCGATTCAAACGACGAGCTCCAGGACACCCCTACCAGCACACCTGCAAAGAGGGCCAAGACCAACGGCCAAAGACCCTCCACCTCAGCTGCACGGATCAAGACACGGCAGCAGCACAAATCAAGTGGCAGCACACAGGAGGGGACTTCACCAGGCACCCCAGCAGCCAGCATGCCCACAACAGCAGCACCACAGGTCCCCCCCAATGGATGCCACAGAAGGCACTGCTTCTGGTGGCAGCAGCACCATAGGTGACACTGCATTAATGGCAGCATGCTCCGACACAGAAAACGGTGCTGTCGATGTAGGACCCATCCATGACCTGCCTCAATCCCCCTGTTTGTTTCATCCCGTACACCATGAGGATACCACGCAGGGGCACCCACAAGACGACTACTGGCAATCCCCCACAAGCCCTGTGGCAAGGCAACATGAGGTGATCAGCCCCTCTGTGACACCACCGCAAATGGCCATGGCCCAGCAGAGGCAACAGTCCCTCGACCAGGTGATCGTGCAACAGCAGCAACTGGCCACGCTCCTCAAGGAGCATGCTGATGAATGTGGGGGTTCTAAGGCAGTCATAGAAACATCTACTGAGACACTTAGGGCACAAATGGAGAGAAGTACAGAGACACTAAGGGTACAAATGGAGAGAAGCACCGAGAGCCTGAGGGGGGAACTGCATGCGACGTCCAAAGACGTATGTGGTGAACTTGCCGCTGTGCGCCGTGTGCTCACTGAGCTCTCACAAACCCTTAGGGACATGCATGGACGTGAGCAGGCAGAGACATCATCCGTTGCAAGTTCCGTCCAGGGCAGCCCCCAACGTAGATCTGGGAGGAACCTGCGCTCCACAGGCAGGGGTGCCCCTGATACCCGGAGAGGGGGCTTGCAATAGCGTCTGCCCACTGACAATGAGCATCTTTGGACACTGGTGTTCGGGGGGGAGGTAGGAGGGTGGAGGGGGGGTGTTGGGCTTTCTTGGGTGGCGGGTCGATGGGGTGTGTAATATAATTTCACATATGCTATAAACATTACATAATCATCCAATGAGATGTGTGGACATTGATCTTTGTGTACGAGGCCTTCATTGGCGTACAGTCCACATTGTGCATGTTCCAGACACACACAGTGCCACAAGTCCCGTGTCCATGTATCAGCCACCAAGCGTGAGTGCTAGAAGCATGAATCTATGATATTCTGACGAATTTCACGGGCCTCCTGTGCCTCGCAGACTCCTTGAGGTGCTGCCACATCCCCACCCTCATCATGACCATCTTCAGGTGCTTGCAGTTCTGCGTCAGGGGGCATGGGCACATTTCTACGTACGCACATGTTGTGTAGCATGACACATGCCATGACCATCTTTGCAACCTTCTCATGGCGGTACAGGAGTGCCCCGCCAGACCTGCTGAGGCAGCGGAAACGAGCCTTCAGTAGGCCGAATGCCTGTTCAATGACTACATGGGTACGTGAGTGGGCATGGTTGTAGTCCTCCTCATGCTGGTTCTGTGGGTTCCGGAGTGGTGTAGGGAGCCATCTCTTCAGTGGATACCCGGCATCACCTGTATGTGGACAATAAAGGATGTTTGTGGAATGACATTGCTACGTACGCATCCCCCCCCCTTCCTGCCAGGTCATTGCCGCATCACATACCCCACATTATCATGCATGAAATGAGACTCACCGAGTAGCCAGGATCTGTTCCCTGCGTGTCGCTCCTTGTAGCGTGGTATTGTAGAGTTCCTCAAGACCATAGAATCATGGGTTGATCCAGGAAATTGGGCACAACAATGTGTAAAGATCCTGTTGGAGTCACACACCATCTGTACATTAAGAGAATGATATGGTTTCCGGTTGCGGTACTGGGCCTCCATGGCATGTGGGACAACCAATTCCACATGGGTGCAGTCGATGGCACCAATGCAACCCGGTATGCCGGCCAGTGCATGGAATCCCACTTTTGTGGTTGTAATCTCCTGCTCCGAGCGTGGTAAAGAGATGTAGTCGTCTGCGTGCTTCAGGAGGGCATCGAGCACTTGCGATAGTGTCTGTGACAACAGTGGCTGTGAAATGCCATGCAACTGTCCGACTGTGTGCTGGTAGGTGCCTGTGGCCAGGAAGTGGAGTACAGACACCACCTTCAGTAGGGGTGGGATGGCGGTTGGGCTATCTATCATGCTGACAAGGTCAGCGTGTGTCATGTTCACAATGGCGGTTATGGTGTCCCCGTCCAAACGGTAGAGGGTGTGGATCTGCTCAGCAGTGAGGTTGAACGGATGAGCTCGGAGGCGTGGGATTGCGGGTTGCCTGCGTGGTGGTAGTGGCTGTGCTGGTGGCCCTTGCTGGCCCTCCTCCTCCTCCTGCATCTCCTCTGTGCGGCCGGTTGTTGTAGTAGTTGGTGTTCGTCTTCTTCTTGAAGTTGGAGTACTTGCAGTGCTATCAGGTCCCCCAGGGCCAACATCGCTAGTCCTGCCGGTAGCATTTTGGTGTGGGTGTGGTTGTGGGAGGGGGTTGGGTGTGCAATTTATGTGTTTTCAGGCTGTATAGCCTCCACCTGTGGTGATTCATTCCACCTGTGCCAGCTGCAATCCCCTTTGGGCGGGCACGTCCCGCACACAACGCTGCAATGTGACGCATGGCATCTTGCTATTACAATCATGTATTTAATCCCGATGGCAGTGAAATATTGGTTTATATGTTCATTCTGCTATGGTCCCATTGTTTCACATACTATCTTTGCAGTCACGAACAAACTTGTGAAGGATCAGTGGAATGTAGTACTCGATTAACGGTGGACCCTCATGCAGCACTGTACCGAGGTTCACCGACGGGCGGGGCGTCCCATTTGTGAGTGAAGCCAGTTGCCATTTTCACACACTGCTGAAATGATGAATTTGTGATTTCAAGCGGTCACAGATGCCTTTTCAATGTGATGTTGCAAATGAGGAATTCGAAGGACAGCGCTTTCGGTTTTCAGCTAGCGGCGAGGAGACGCCCACAGGTCTGACTGCAAATATAACGTTCTATTGTTTAATGTCCTTGGGACAGGGGCCATGGCGAGAATGCAATGATTGATATGAATAGTATGGGATGCGCAATAGCGTAGTGGACGATAAGGCAGGACGTTCCCAAATACATGTTACTTCACAACACTAGAATTCCGGGCTGGAGCACAGTGGATTTTGCAGACTGCATTACGCACAGACTCAATGGAAATTTCAAATGTGATGTGAGTAAATAATCAGGCGTTTTCATACCGGGATGAGGGAATGATGTATGGATGCATGGACAGATGATTTAATTGAGAGTTTGCCATGTACATGGCTTTTCGGAATCTATCCCCTTCCCCTGCGCTATGTGATGCAGAGCTGCCATAGTGGGACCATCGTGTATCTGCCCTTGTTGAACCCTCCCTGTCTCGACGCGCCTTCAAACACTTGTGTCTATGCACGTTACTAATCCCATCTAATGGATTCTGTCTTAACAGACGCATGCACACAAACACTCGTTTGTAATAGTGTTTTCACCTCGATTTATATAGTTATGATTCGCAAGTGATTTTTGGGTGGAAATAATCCTTTTGAGTCGGCTAGCATGCATATGGCTGTAGATTTAGTGTGATCATTGAAGTGAGTAATACAAATGAAGTTCTGATGCCCATACTATTCTTTTTCATTTCATTTGGGTGACAGGTATCTCCTCCCCTTTTGCCGCTGCCATCTGTATGCCACTCCTGCAGATGGCTTTTACTCCCGACACCTGCTGCTTCGAGTTAATCAGTGGAGCACCATTACGATCTTATGGGACGATCGCCAATGGGCCACATGCCCTTACGCAGTACTAGTGGCTAGGAGCTACATATCAACCTTTCAGCTGGACTAGTGCCTACCTAATGGGACGGCCCTGCGGTTCTCGGCGCTTCCATGTTGCCTTTTTGAACGTGAATGTAGCCCCTGTGTACCATGAAGGAACAGGGCGTCACACAAGAAGAAGCTGGTCGTTTATTGCGGATGCAGCCCACAGTAATGAAAAATATTTTGGAGTGTATGACCTAATAGCTGTATGGGCTTGGTGAATTTGATGTGCATTAAAATTTGATTCTGATATCAACCGTGTAGCATTATTCTTTGCAAGTAATGTAGCATATTCCTATTTGTGGAGCGGTGTATTGTGAGAAGATCTGCATTGGGTTCCAGCTTCTGAGTATAGTTGCGTGGTACTGTACTGGCCGCGTTTGCCTACGAAGCCCAGTAAGGTCAGGGATGGGGGCTGCCATTATGACTGTTTTAATGATGTCATGCTCAGGGGCGGGGGATTAGCTTTTGTGTGACAGATGCCGGTCAGCCAGGTGGATTGGTGGAATGATGTGATTATCAGAAAATGGCTGGTCACAGGTGCCTGTGTTTGCGTGCGTTTCTTGGAGGGAGACTGAGGTCATGTCCATTGGAATAGCTTCTGTATTCGTGCCATCTGTGCCCTGCAGCTCCCATTGGCCCCTCTTGAGATGAGCCTGGCTGCTCAGTCACTCTGCCAACTTGTGTGGTACATGCTTATGCTGATGGTTGGTTTGTTTACTGGCAAGGGTACAGGGCTGGTGCAGTCTCCCTCAGGATACTGCTTTGAGGCCTGTTGTTGTTTTGTCTCATGTTTCAGTTCATATTGCTGTACTTGAACCTTCACATGCCTGTGCTGCATCAGTACGGCAATGGTGCCATGCCAAATATGGATGGCCACTCACAAGGCACTTGGAGCCCCTATATTCATTTGTTCGTTGGCATGCATGGGTGACTTGTACATTTCACTGGTTGCATTGTGTAACTTCATTGCACCTACGAGGTGTTGTGCAATGTGGGCAGGGAGTGGTGTACAGGCACTCAGTAGGGCCATTTACGGTTGGTTCACGATGCCGTAATTCTCACCATGGCGGAATGGTACTTTCCGCCATGCTTGATGGCGTTAAGTAAATGTCCGCTAGGGTCAGCATTCGCGTACCGTTGCGCCATGGTGGTAATTACGCTTTTGCATGGCGCGCGTGCGCCTACTTGGTGCAGTTAGCGTTGGCGTTCACTACGGTGTCGCTGATGGCATCGTACTTTACTGTGACGGGTCATAATCGCACCGAGCGGTATTCCATGGCGGTATTACATTTCCGCCATCGTTTTTCGATTTCCGCCAGGGTCGTAATGAGGGCCTATGTATTTTAAAATTGGTGACAAACATTCGGGTCCATTTATAATCTCTCTTTAAAAGGATGTTGAGATTTTGTTACAGAAATTGGGATCTTTTCTTCAAATCCTTATTAATAACCCAACCAAGATAAAAAAAAATGTATTATATCATTTGATTGGATGGAGAACAATGTTGTGATTTTGAATTCAAAATTGTATTACCATTTTGTATGTTTTTGGAAGTGGTATCCTGAAACATGCATTGTTAAATACCCTACTTGTACCTTTAGAAACAGTACTATGCGATTTTGTTTTAAGGTGTTAAATACGCAGGAGATACTAAATATTCGAGATCCCTCCTCTAGTACTTACACATACTGTAGATACTGTCAAGAAAATGGTGTGAAAGAAACTGTTGCATTTACTTCTTCTGTGTCCTAAATTGATCTTGCAAAGAATTTTATATTTCTCTCAGGTTGTGATTAATACGGACTATGTTGACAGGGATCACCTGTGGCATAAAATGCTACATGGTGATTCAGTATCATTGAAAATTAGAGCGAATGCCTTTAAAAAAAAATATATGCAATATTGTTTAAATGATGAAATCTGTGTTTATTCTAGGAAAATGCAAAGAAACCCTATGTTTTGCTTTGATACATGGTACAAAGTTATTTGTTCATCCTATTCAATTTACTTCATTGCGTTTTCTGAATTTAATATTTTGTAAAGGTTTAATTAAACCAAAAACAAATATATTTAAAAAATATTGCATGTTCAATGGCAGCATGGAGTGTCTAGTCGCACAGAGTCCTAGTATAACACTTTTTTATAAAAGTGTGTTTTTATGTTTGTGCTGCCTCTTTAAAGCAGTATGATGTGGTTCCATAGGTGAAATATGTTATTCCTGATGATGTCACTTTTTAAACTTGAACGCTAAGTGGGCTAGCATATTCTAGTAATACTATGTTACTATGTAAAGGCATTACATAAAAATCGTGTATCAAGACAACGATGACCGATCTGTTTTTTATTTATAGAATAATGCCATAGTAAATATTTGAACAAGAAAGCTTCATCTTCTCAGAAACGGACGTTCAAGCCGTGTTGTGTGGTTTTCAACTCTACAGCCATAACTGGTCTGTCATTGCTTATTATTTAAACACAAACTGCTCTAAATCACTGGAAACACCTTGCCTCTGACCTGAAAATCACAAATGTAGGTCCTGGACAGATATCTATGAAAACTGATGCAGAGGGCATCCTCACACAAGGGCTGTCTTAAAAGGGTAATACATTTCACTCAAGTACCCACTTTCTTCAGCTCCTTAAACCAAAGGTGTATTTCGCAGTTTTCCAAGCACAACTTGTCCTGCAGTTTATATCCAGTCAGCATAATTCCAGCAAACGTTCAAGTCTTCCTCCAAGGAACGTTAAAAATCTGATGACTTGGTTTATTTAAGGGAGTTTCAAACTGGTGACTTGTGTCCGTCGTCTCCAAACCCAACACTGTAAAGCCATGAAGACCACTTTATTTCATGGTGAACAGTTTCCATGAGACTGGTATCTATAACTATTTGTGGATAAATTGTTTGGCACATTTTATATTCCCATATAAAGTACCCCATATGACCAATGAGCCCAGTAAGTGCAAGAAAGTAGTTCCTTAACATATAAGTCACTGAACCTAGTGCCATAATTGCAATATTGCAAAAAGCTTGGTACAAGCATGCATAATTTGTGGATAATATCAGATCTGGGAAAAAAGAATCTGATTTCTGCAGAATGTATCCTAAAAAAAAAAATTAAAAAAAATCATACTTTTTACTCAGTATTAACTTGCCATTTCTCAATGTGCTTTATACAAGCATAGAAACTAGTTTGTCACTTTCAAGGAAATGCTTTGACAAAAATGTAAGCAACATGCATATTTGATTTGTTTTTATTTTTAACCTTGGTAGATTGTTGTTTAATGTTTGTCCAAAGCATGTAATTGTCCATTAATAAAAGGATACAACAATTACTAAAATGCAACAAAAGATATACATTTCTTGTTTTTTGCCCAATTTTAGTTTGTGAACTATTTATTGTGTATAAAAATTATGTATACATTTAAATGTTTTAGGGATCAAAAATTATCAATCTTCTTTGGCCCTCACTATTAGTGTAATGCCTTGTATAATCGGTTATCTTCACTGCCATGGCAAAAAGCATGGCTTTCACAGTTTTTAGTTGAACTTTAATATGATTTATTTCGTGTTCAGCCCTTTCCTATTTGTGTGCATAGTGCCATCTATTGTACCGACTAAACGTGTCTTTGGATTTACACATCGGTATTTACCCTGCACTAAAGAACTTTAAGACTTTATTGTATATACAATTCATTATATAATAAATGCTCTCTTTGTTTTACTCCTGCATAGTGTAAAACAGCTTTATTTCTCTACTAGGCCATAACCATGCCCACTCCACCTACAACGCTACAAGAGCTGTGGGCTTCTTAGCTCTCCATAATGTTTCCTACACTGAAGTCTGGCATGCCCAAAGGCTTGTTACAAAATGTTCCTCAAGTGGCGCCAAGAGCGGTTGCTGCAGTTTCAAGGAAATGCTTACAAGCCATACCTCTACACCGAAAGCCTCTTGGCTTCTAGGTAGAACGAAACCTGATTTCATAAACACCCCTCTCCAGGACATTAGTAAATTCTGTAAAGAAATGGCGGTAATATCAACACTGATCACAGAATCCTCCATTTCCATGGCAACCGGAAGTGGCTGCCCTTGCATGGCAGCCGCGCAAAAAAACTGTCCACAAAATTAAGACGGCTGCATATGAAACGGCGCCGAGCACAGACTTCGCATCAGCTGGCGCCAGAACTGGTGAGCAAAATGCTATAACGGACATTAGTCTCCTACAAAATGTTCCACCCACTGCGGATCTAATTGCTAGTGATGATCCTTCTGTCGTGCAGGTGTCTGATGTTGCAGTAATTGATCTGGATTTATCAAATTCATATTTTTCTCCTCATCTACTTTCAGAAGTCCCCCATCATGTTTTCAAGTAGTAGTTCTTCCATTTCCAATGTTTCCTTTTGCTTACCCCACCTCGTAGACCTATTCCTGTGCAAACATATGATATTAATGCCCTTCCATTAACAACTGAAGAGAAAGGTGCAGAATTATTTGAACTTGCTTTCAGTATCTTTCAACTATCGTTGGGTATGCTAATCAAGCTTCATGACTCGCTTGACGTAAAATGTAATGCCCAATATGCACAACTAGACAAATTACTATCATGGCAACATGACTTTGATAACAGAACACCAAACCCTTGTCCCTCATGCGTCAGAGGACAATTCAACTCTGCTCCTACGGGCGCTACATCCGTACCCATTGAAGCTCCCTCTTCCTCTCAAGCGGTTGCAACTCAAACCTCTGCAAATGAAGTAATGTTTAACATCTCTTCCGCAATTCGACAAAATCATATGTGCTTCTGATGCGAATGTTGAGTTTGTATGTCTCGAAACTGGACGCAACACTGAAACTTGTGAAATGACTAAAGTGACAATCCCACTTTTGCGAAAGCAATTCATTAATGAACCCCACCTTATTTTAGACGCATTCAGGCCCTCCTCCTCTCCCAAGATCATTACAAGCCCTCCATGAAAACGGCCTGTTTCTAACACAAACGTCGAATTTAAAACAAATGCAACAACTGGCCCATCGGTGAGCTCTGATGACTACCATCGACAAACCATCAGGAAGGCGGTTGACGCCTACATGGGTAATCTACCCCTAAAATCTATGACTATCTCAACTAAACAAAATAATAACCCACGGGTATCAACAGAGCAGGCAGAAACTGAAGATGCCAAAGCTATGCCACAACTGAAAAACACACCTGCAAGTAACATCATTGACCCTCATGCCTTATTGGCTCAGGTCGCTACTGATCTCATTCAACTGTTACAATCAGCATTTCAAACAAACACACAGCCAGGACCAGTGCTTCTGAAATCCATAAAGCACCCATGTTAGCGCAAAATCCACCATTGAGAAATTCTAACAAAAAACCTTTAGCCAATTTCTCATTGAAATTAGCCAGTAAACCAAAACCCTCCATACAATATGATCTGATTGGGAGATCCCTTCTTGCCGTCTTCTCCGACATTCCATTGCTCGAAGACATCCATTGCGCGGACATTGCTTTAAATTTCCGATTCCATTGAATTTCAACTCCATTAAGATTTGGATGAATTCCAGGGTCATCCAGAACACCATATGGATGGAAAAAAGTGAATTATTATCCCTAGGATTTGTCCTCTCCACTGAAGCTTCCGAAGCGCATGTCTCTGCACTGAAAACGCAACCTCAAAAAATAACCAGTTGTAATCCTCTGTCCATTTATCAAAACAAACATTCTTGCACACCAATTGAATGCTCCTGTCGCTCAGCTCTGCAATCGAATTAGCCAACACTTGCCAAAAAATCTCTCTAATCAGTTGGAATACCAAGGGATTCTCCCATTTCATTAACAATCTAAATCTCATACCATAACATTCTTATGCTCCAAGAAACATAGATGTCATCTGTCCCATTATGGGACAACTACGACATCTTTCTCATCCAGCTTTTCGTGTGAACTCAGGTAGACCCACCTCTGGATTGCTAACTGCTATTAAGTTAGAACAAGGCACCACAGCTCAGGAATGGAGATGTCCAAATCAATATATGCAAATGGTAAAATTGTTTATTGATGGCACTGGCTACGCTCTAATCAATGTTCATTGGAATCCTGCTGGAATATCTGATGGATGCTTCCTTAAAAGCTTGAGTGAACTGTTAAACCTAGTCGCCTCAGACATTTCTGTCTCTAATATCATTCTTGCAGGCGATCTAAATCTTGATTGTTTTTCTCAGACATTTAAATACAAATCCAGGCTTACAAAATGGTTAGCTTTCACCTCGTACTACAATCTTATCAAACTTAACGGAGCCTTTCCATCAGATATTCCTCCACATCCAACTTGGAAAAGAGGCACTTGTTTGTCTATTATCGATTTTGTATACGTCAACTCTCAATTCTTTCCATGTGTTGCTGATTTTTGCATAGTTGAAAATTGCAATAGTGACCATAATCAATTAGTGACACAATGGACGACATATAAGACAACTATAACAGACCATAAAGCGCATATACAAGAGTGCCTAATTTTGAATAATGGGGGCAATCGCCTATGATGGTTAGCTAACTCTTTGAGTGAGTTCAGCAAACTTATGGATATTCATCTGCTAGGACAGACATTAATTTCAGCCAATCCGGCAACCAAGTACTTAGATATGATGTAACTTTTTTAACCCCTCAAAAAAAGCTTGAGAACAGATGGTGTGCGGTCCTAAACTTCATGTCTTTAATTGGGAAGTTAAATCTCTGAAAGCCCACACTCGCCATCTAAAACGACAAGCACTAAACGAACCAGTAGCGACCAGAGCATCCTTATTAAGGTCCATCAAAACTAAACACAAGAATGCATTAAGGGCCTTGCAAGCCAAAATCTATCAGAATGACGGTGAAGCTATGCTCCTATCCCTGCAATCTAAGAACGCTGCAGGGTCTTGGTCTCTGCTGAACAAAGTCACCCATTATTCTAAAACAGTCACGCAGGCCAATAATGTGTCTGAGTTGAACTGGATCTCCCATATCTCTGATCTTTACACTTTGCCCCAAAACTCACTAATTGTAAATCGTAGAGATGAACATAAGTGTTTTCACCTCAATTTTGACCTGGACGACATTTGCTTATACATCCGAAAAAAATAAATAAATAAATAAATAATCAGCACATCGGGTGCTTGCGGTCCTGATGCCCTTTCGAACCGAATGTTCAAACATCCAGAACTATGGGCTTCTATCCTGCATAAAATATTCACATATGTCAATACAACTCAATGTTTGCCTAAATCTTGGACTCACTCTCTCATTGTTCCCATATATAAAAAAGGCGACCGCGCCTCAGCATCTAGCTACAGACCTAGACGCTAGACGCCCCTGGTAAAATCCATTTGAGAATCATTTTGAGGGATTTGAATAAGTGGACTCTTCAAAACAATCTGAGGGATCCTTTTCAAACCGGTTTTGTTGCTGGCGTTGGAATCAACCCCAACCTTATGGTTCTAAATATGTTAAAATCAAAATATGCGGCCAAAAATCAAGTTTTATATCTAGTCTTTATTGATTTCAAAGCCGCCTTTGATTCCATTGATCGTTCCATCATGTGCTATAAACTAGTACAATACAAATGTCCACCTTCGCTATTAGCCTTAATTATGTTACTGCACACCAACATGACCATACAAGTTAGATTGACACTGGCTGGCAACTTATCAGTTATTGAAACTTGTCGAGGTCTTAAACAAGGCTGTATTTTGGTGTCCTCCATATTCAACGTGTTCTTACTTGATCTAGGCATAGCTCTCCGTTCTATCCAATGTGACTCTCCAAAATTGGGAACTAATTCCATCTGTCATCTACTTTATGCAGATGATTTGATACTTATATATCGCAGACCCCCATGAGTTTAAAAAAACTACTTCACTGTTTAGCCTTGTATGTGTCTATTAATAATTTAAGTATTAACACTCAAAAAACACAAATTATGGTCTGCAAAGATCATGCAAAAACCAAGGTGAAAATGCTAAATTGGTATCTACAAAATGATCCTCTTTTGAAAGTTCAACAGTATAAGTATCTGGGCATGATCGTTCAGGCATCAACTTCAACTGATGCAATGGAGGATGTGATACACACTAAACTCCAAATGCTCATACCCCAAGCAAAGATACTTAGAACAAAGTACGGGAAATTCACACTGAAGCACATTCTACAGTGTTATCAGCAGAAAGTGATTCCCACTATAATTTATGGGGTGGAAACTATCGCCTAAAAATACCAAGTGGTGGAACATACTTGAAGCCTGTTTTTTGACACAATTATTGTATCTGCCTCATAGCACCCCGCTACCACTAATTTGATATGAATTGGGACTTCATTAGCCAATGCCTCAATCACCTTAAATGTGTTGTTACTTAACCCACAACGAGCGAAACAAAAATGACACCAACATGACTGGATTGAAAATCGTAGGCAGTGTCTATTTGATCCTTGAGTGTTTGCACATAAAGCATATCGCAAGCTGGCGGATTACCTAACAAGATGTCCGTGCTCACATATTCGCCAACAATACTTGAGGTTTCGACTAAACCTTTGGCCAACCAGAGAAATCACGTCCAGACAAAATCAAGAGCTTAATTATTGCTGCTTCTGTGCAAACAATGCAGAGAAGGAAACTCTAGAACATTGCATGCTGTATTGCCTAATGTTGTCCACCCAAAGGGAAAATCACTTTCAAAAATATCTTGCTAACATATATAACCATATGGAAATGAACAAATTCTGGCAAGCTATATCCAATAATCCCAAATTGGGCATGCGTGTGGCAATGGTGCACTTTCCGGAATCTATATTCCCAAATACAACAAACTGGTCTTAAAATAAATGCATTGCACATTTTAAATGTAATCACTTAAATTGGAACTTTTAATAATATGGAATATTTTATTAGAACAATGCATGTATGTATTTGAATTGACTAGTTATTTTTTTTAAGGTGTTGGAAAGGAAATGTTAATTTTGTTTATCTGCTTATTCTTTCTCCTTTATTTCCTCTTATACATATTGATGTAATTCGAAGCAATTGTCACTTGTTATAATTTTATTTTATAAATGTTTAATATTTAATAAGAGAATTATCCAAATCAAATTTAAAAAAAAGATGCACGTTTGAACAATAAGCCTTGCCCCGTGTACCTTGCCCCATATGTGGGTTCGTTTTTGCACCATCTTCGTACTGATATTTTTGAGCCCCCAGCGCCCCTTGTGCACGTTCCATTCCCCTTGCCACTTTACTTCCGCTTCCAACTTTCCTCCCGCCTCCCAGCCCGCCCTCCAACTCAGATTGTTTCTTCCAATAGCCTTAATCGGCCACTCCAGGGCAGCCCTCTGCCGGTGCATCCCCTGCAGCTAAGGGCCCCAAGGCAATGTGCGGCTCCTACTTGGGCGGCTCCAGAAAGTGTCAGCAGGGGAAGCCAGCAGCAAGCCGTCAACCAGCAGCAACAAAAAAAGTATGTGAGGCATGGGTGGGGATTAGAGCAATCACTCTACTCCAGAAAGCCCTGACATTCTATATTACCTTGCCTAAGAACATAGCTTGCCAAATGAACATCACCTACATCACTGAACACTAGCAATCACCCGTTGAAAATCTACTCTCAAATATAGGCATATCAACCCATCTGTGACAGCTATTAAACTAAAACTATTGCATTATACTCTGAAACCTGCCACATCATGGTACCTAGGCCTTTCCTCCTCTATACAGAACTCTCAATCGCACCCAGACAGAGCTAGTGCCACACTTATATAGATTTGTGAATATTAGCAAGTGCCACAGCAATTGCCATTGTACGGATTTACGAATTTTAGCTAGTGCCACACTTAGATAGAATTGTGAACATTGGCCTGCGCCGGACCCAGACATAACTGTGAACGATAACAATGGCCACACTCAGATTGAATTTTATAAACAAATACCTGCATTTCTTTTAGACAGGATTGTGAACGTTAGCAAGTGCCACATTTATTTAGAATTGTGAACATCAGCCTGTATCCCCACAGATTTGCGAATGTTAAAAAGTACCACATTTGGATAGATTTGTGATTGATAGCAACTGTCACACCTGGATAGGTTTGTGAATGCTAGCAAACTCCACATTTAGTTACAATTGTGAACATTGGCCTGTGTCGCATCCACAGAGAATAGTGAATGTTAACAATTGCCACACTTGGACAGATTTGTGAATGTTAGCTAATGCCACATCTACGTAGATTTGTGAACATTAGCCTGCACCGCACCCATTAGATAGGACTGTCAAATCTAGGTATAGCATCCATATCTGTCTATTGTATGATGAAAGGTAATGCATCATGCCACCTAGGCCTCTCTCCCACTTTACAGGACTCTCAAATTTAAGTCCAGCGTCCATCTCAGTCTATTGTATGGTGAAACATAATGCGTTATGAAACCTAGATCCTCTCCATGACTTTGCAGGACACCCAAATCTAGGTTTGGCCTACACCCTTGTATATTGTATGGTGAATGTAATGTATTAAGACCTGGCCCCCTCTGCCCCCCCCACTACACAGGATTCTGAAACCTAGGCATTTAGCCATACTCCAAAGGTTTGCTGCGAGACCTATAAACCACTAACCAAAAAGCTCAACATCTATGCATACTTAACTTACACAACTACCTCTCGCTCAGCAAGCCGCACGCACTTCACCACACCGTAAAAACAACACACATAAACAGCACCAACAGCACACGAGGACTGACATTGATCCGATACTCACACCAAAGCTCAGCGCACAGCGTATACCAAGCTGAAGCTGACAACAGGACACCACCCTCTTGCCCTATCCTACTCCCTCTTCTCCTTACTAACCCACCCCGCCTTCTCGTTTGCAGATCCGCCCGAGTGCCTGGGGACCAATTCCGTTGGTGACGGTGCAAATACTTTTAACATATTGTGACCAATCCTTTTTTGTCAGTGACTGTTATTGAGTGAATCAGTTGGTTGTTTCTCTATGCATGCATCTTTGTTTTAACTATCAAAGTGCCCTATCAATATTATAAGTAATGGAGGACATGCGGAGATTGCATCTTTGTCTGACCGCCACAGGCCTAGTGAGTTATAGTCTTAATTGAAAATCATTGAGGCTCCTGTATGGAAAAATGTTTTGTTATTCAATGTATTTCTTTCAAACTCATTTGTTACAAATTTGGTTTACAATCCTTGGAGAGTTGTAAAAAAATGTCTCTTGAGAAAATATATCATTAGCAAAAAAAATATGTATTTTAAAATTTCTGACAAACATTGGGGTCAATTTATAATCTCTTAAAAAGGATGTTGAGATTTTGTTACAGAAATTTTGAGCTTTTCTTCAAATCCTTATTAATAACCCAACCAAGATAAAAAAATATGTATTGGATCATTTGATTGCGATTTTGAATTCGAAATTGTATCACCATTCTGTATGTTTTTGGAAGTGGTATCCTGATCCTGAAACATGCATTGTTAAAAACCCTTCTTCTACCTTTAGAAACAGTACTATGCGATTTCGTTTTAAGGTGTTAAATACGCAGCAGATACTAAATATTCGACATCCCTCCTCTAGTACTTACAGATACTGTCAAGCAAATGGTGTGAAAGAAACTGTTGCATTTACTTCTTGTGTGTCCTAAATTGATCTTGCAAAGAATTTTATATTTCTCTCAGTTTGTGATTAATACGGACTATGTTGACAGGGATCACCTGTGGCATAAAATGCTACATGGTGATTCAGTATCATTGAAAATTGGAGCGAATACCTTTTAAAAAATATATGCAATATTGTTTAATGATGAAATCTATGTTTATTCTAGGAAAATGCAAAGAAACCCTATGTTTTGCTTTGATACTTGGTATAAAGTTATTTGTTAATACTATTCAATTTACTTCATTGCGTTTTCTGAATTTAATATTTTGTAAAGGTTTAAATAAACCAAAAACAATATATTTAAAAAATATTGCATGTTCAATAGCAGAATGGAGTGTCTAGTCGCACAGAGTCCTAGTATAACACTTTTTATAAAAGTGTGTTTTTATGTTTGTGCTGCCTCTTTAAAGCAGTATGATGTGGTTCCATAGGTGAAATATGTTATTCCTGATGATGTCACTTTTTAAACCTGAACGCGAAGTGGGCTAGCATATTCTAGTAATACTATGTTACTATGTTAAGGCATTACATAAAAATCGTGTATCAAGACGATGACCGATCTGTTTTTTATTTATAGAATAATGCCATAGTAAATATTTGAACAAGAAAGCTTCATCTTCTCAGAAACGGACGTTCAAGCCGTGTTGTGTGGTTTTCAACTCTACAGCCATAACTGGTCTGTCATTGCTTATTATTTAAACACAAACTGCTCTAAATCACTGGAAACACCTTGCCTCCGACCTGAAAATCACAAATGTAGGTCCTGGACAGCTGGCTAGGAAAACTGATGTAGAGGGCATCCTCACACAAGGGCTGTCTTAAAAGGGCAATACATTTCACTCAAGTACCCACTTTCTTCAGCTCCTTAGACCAAAAGGTGTATTTCGCAGTTTTCCAAGCACAACTTGTCCTGCAGTTTATTTCCAGTCAGCATAATTCCAGCAAATGTTCAAGTCTTCCTCCAAGGAACGTTAAAAATCTGACTGCTGTTGCACACATCAGAAATGGCTGCCTGAGAGGAGAGCTCCAGCTCGAGAAAAATCCTGAGCTAAATCGATCCTGCCAGAGCCGATTCAGACACACCAGCAATAGAAAATCCGGTGGCCAAGGGCTCATAGAACAAGCCCTGGGAAAATCGGACACGTGTGCTCCGGGACAGCAGAGAAATCCTGCCCGATGCTTGCGGCTGCTGGGAGGCTGTGACACGGCCACCCGATGGCTCCTGTAGGGGAGGACTGGTCCAAGAAGACCCCCCCTCGCCTACGCTTTCTCCCCAGGTGAGGACTATGGCTCCTTTGGGCGTCCCCTCATGCCACCCGGGCCCAGGTGGTGGAGGGTTCACCCACTGGAGACATTGCCCGCACGTATTAATTGCCCACATGTATTAAAATTTAGCTAGGCCTAGAAACCATTTTGTCTGGTAAAGATGGTGTGAGCTCAGCGCACTGTAGCGCGGCCCCCACCCTTGGAGGGTTTCAGTCATCCTTGTTGCCGCAGCACCCTGGTAGATCCGCTGCGAGCACGTTCCCACGAACAAGACGGACATGAGCTAGTGTAATACACTAACATTGTAACAGTTCACCTCCCGCAGTGTATCATCGCTCCCAGCATGACCCGGCCAGCAGGCCTAGGCAAATGAAAAGAACAGTAAAATGGTCGTCACATGCCAGACAATCTTTGTATATTAATGTTGAGACTACTTGCAAAGGATGCTTTTCTCTCATAAAATCCCTTATATTACAAAAGCCTGTAAGATGTATAATTACAAGAGATCATGCCCCCATGATATAAGCGATGGTGAGCATATACCATTGCAGTTGGGTACTAATAATAACGGCACGCACCAGGAATCTGTTTGTTACGTGTATGACTGGAAAACTTACACCCCATGGGCTCGTGCCATAACTGAACTAATGCTGCTAGAGGACACAAGAAAACAAATGTAACCATACAAAGGGCCCATGTGAAGAATGCATGGGAAGGCGCATGTCATGTGTGCATGTCTAGGCCCCACATGCGCCACCACCGTCACGAACAAGTGGCGGGTTACTTTCTATGTTCTCCACCAACCCTAACTCTACCTCACTTACTGCAAATATATATGCATATAACTAAATACTGCACTTGTTAAAACATAATGTATGAATAAGGTACTCAGACTGGGTATAATCAAGACACATCCAGCAAAGTTTAAATGCATGTTTTGTAATGTTTTGAATAAGTATTATAGAGTGTTCAAATGTTTGTGATGTCTTTACCTAAATCGGCAACACACGAGGAAGATACCTTTGTGAAATACGTGCAAGGCCATTCCCACTCCCACCCTGCGAAGGCTGCCAAGGCATGAGAGCAGAGACCGCGCCGCGCTGCGTTACCTCCCCCAGCCAGACTGGAGTCACTTCAAAGATTTGTAACCCCCTCTGTAGCACCCAAGGCCACCACGTGCCACATGCATTATTTACAGCACAGCAGTAAACCTCTGCCTGAACACACGCGCCCCCTCGTAAACCTCACAACCCACCGGACCATCTCAGACTTATGGCCCTGTGCAATCAAGACACCCAACACTTTGACAACACACAGCGGAACATCCATAACAACTTCTAACAAGACAGAAAGACATGTGCCGCCCGTCCCAGGCCCTGAAGCTTAGCCCCTCGACCTATGGCCCCGGTCAACAGGACACTGGTAACCATGCCCTGACGTATTACCTCCAGTCCCCTCACAAGGTGCATTCCTCCTGTGTTGCATTAACCTGTTGTATAACCTATCGAAAGATTTACTAAAGAAGATAATACCAGAATGTTTGAATGACTGCGGTGTGCACGGCTTAGGGCTAACAAGTCAAGAAAAGACATTCATCTCTGCCACTGGCCGCGATGGCCCCACAACACCGCCTGGATGAACTCTGCCACCCTGCCAGGCCCAGCCCAACCCACGAGGCTGCCCAGTGACGTCTTCCAGCCAAAGCCAACCACATCACAGCAGCACCTATAGTTAGTCATCACCACCCAATCCCCATGAACTTGTGCCCCCTATAGTGTGTAGGTTCTTATGACGTTTTTTGTAAATATATACGCCTGTTTTTGCTATTGTCAGACAGAGCGCTCTCGGAGTTTGCAGAGTCCTTTGCATGCCCTATTCTGATTGATAAACTCCCATTTACGCTCACCCGCACTCTGTCTTGGCCTTATTCCCATTTTGGGAGAGTGCTTCATTGTCTCTCATTGCGGGGAGGATCGTGCTGTGTGGGGACGCTTGCCTTCACTCCACGGGCCATCTACGGTGGGCCGGGGAGGCGGAGATCAGCAGCAGGCCGAGTTGGGGGAGGGCCGCCATAGCTGCAGCAGGGCGCTGCTGAACGAAGGAAGGACATCGAACGCTGACCCCCTACCCCCGGTGTGATACATCCAACAGCAACCGGCACCTCACAAAATAGAAGAGGTTTCCGGAGCCACGGCGGCAAGCTGCGCATCAAAGATCCGGAAGTGCAGCATCGGAGGGGGAGGCCCCGTGGAGCGGGCCGGTGGCTGCGCTCCGCTCCCGACGGGTGCGGGGCTGGAGGCGCTGTGGGCGCCTTGCAGGCCTGGCCTCCCCGGCCCCACACGGCTGTGCACAAGACTGCTCCGACAGCATGGCCGCCGTGCCGCCAGAGCCGACCTGGGGAAGTGGCACATGGGAGGAGCAGACATCATTCCCCCCGCCAAGTAAGTGGAACGCGATGGGGAGGCTCCTGCCAGTACACATACACCTGGAAGCACTACTCGGCACATGATTGCTGAGGGGGGGTTGTCTGGGGAACTCATGTGGCTGCAGTCTAAACTAAGACTGGGGACTCAGAGGCATGGTGACCTGAGCCCCCATAGACATTGGGAAGATATTCAATCAGTCTTTTGTGGCGGCATCGGCATAGACCTACAAGTTTGAGGCAGCTGTCTGCCAATACAGCATATCCAATACAGTAAAGAAGACCAGGCAGTCCCCACACCAGGCAATATTTCAACTGCAGTCTTCGCGGGCCCAACCACACACCTTAGAAACACGCAGAAGTTCCTCTATTAAAGCTTCAACAAGGTAATAACCCACACGGACCTGCGGGTATGCAGGAGGGAGATTTAGGTGTGAAGAAGAGGCGAGGCCAACATCAAATAAACATGCAATACATCCTGAGCCAGGTGGGGGTACAGGGACAACCACCCCCCTTGGTTTTGTTTATTTTTTCTGGACAATAGCACGTTCAGCACAAATACGTGGGAGAACACAGTCCACACTCAAACCGAAAGCTGCGACACATGGCCCGCAACGAGAAGAGGGGCTCAGGAGGGAAAAAAAATGGCCTAATGGACTCCTTTGCCAGCTCCCAGCCACATGGAGCAGCCGGGGTGGCACCACAAACACCCGATAGACAAGAGACAGATCCTTTAGACCGCCTGGCAACATCAGTACAAAACAGATTCTTGGCGGTTAATGTCAAGTTGGACGACATAATAGCGACAATTGGATCTCTGAAAGCACGGGTGGAGGAGGAGAGTACACGCATCGCGGAGGCAGAGAACAGGATAAGTACAAAAGAAGACACGATCTCACAACATGGCCGTGACATAGCCCACCTCAAAACAGCATCGTCAAGTTTGGGGAGATGATGCGGGTGGGGGGGGTCAGAACACCAGAGAATGTTTAGCTATGTTGAGCTACATGGGAAGAGGGGGCGGGGGGAATGTGGAAATGTTTTCGAGATGGATCTTTGGAGGGAGGGATGGGGAAACACAAGTTTAAGGTTTAAAAGTAATGTGTGCTCGCGGATGAGGTTGCTACTCTCGTCATGTAGGTACGGGAGTTACTTGAAACAGAGGATAGCCAAAATTCACGTATATGCAGTGCAGCAGATGGGCTAAGGATACCCTTGCTATCATGGAATGTGCAGGGGCTAAACAACCCGATGAAGGCCAGGAAGGTCGGGAACTATGTCACCAGGCAAAGCCCTCAGATTTTGATGCTACAAGAAACTTATGCATTGGGAACTGTAAACATGAACGTGCTGCCCAAATGGGGAAAGCTACGATACTACACAGACTAATCTTCCCAGTCCAGGGGAGTGATTACACTCATACACCCCTCACTGGGGTTCCAGACCGAGGGACATAAGATAGACCCACTTGGAAGATATATTTTGGTGTGGGGGGAAATAGCAGGTAAACAAATAACACTGGTCAATACGTATGGCCCCAATATTGATGATCCAGACTTTCTTAAATATATTTGAGTCCCTCAATAAGCTGAATGCATCAAACATAATATGGGGAGGAGATTTTAACATGGCGCTTGACCCCACATTAGAGAGATCCACCACTAGAATGAGGACACCCACCAGAATAGTGCTAACACTGGGTCACCTTCTTACACAAATGTCACTGATAGATACATGTTGTACACTACACCCTGATGCCAGGCGATATACCTACTATTCCTCCGTGCATGATAGTGAGTCACGTATAGACTATTGGTTCCTGTCCTTGAGCATGTCTGAGGCGCTGAAGAGCTGTGAAATCCTGCCCCGCACGCTGCCTGATCACTCCCCTGTGCTGCTGGAGATTAGGCTAAGAAACCCCAGACCGGCTAGAAGATGGAGAATGCCCGGTGGGATACTTAGTGACCCAAGTGTGGTTGAGTCTCTGCATGTCGAAATAGCTGACTTCTTTACTGACAATGTTGGGACGGTAGAACTGGTCTCCATGATCTGGGAGACCTTCAAGGTTTGGGTCACGGGAGTCCTGATTTCGAAATCCACTGGTCTCCTAGAAGAAGTAAGAAGGGAGCTCGAAGGGGTGGAAAATACATTAAACAACTTAGAGGAAACCTACAGCCGTACACATGACAGGGACACACTCCCTGAAATCCACAAACTCATAAGGGATTTTGATGACCTGGCCATTAGAGAAATACGATATATAGCGGCCCCTGCCAGGGCACGCAGATATGCCGAGGGAAACAAGGCGGGTAGAACATTGGCCAATCTGATTAAGCATGAGAGGCAATCACACCCAATTACCAGCATCCAAACGGCACAAAATGAAGTGGTGACGACGAGGAAGGCATAAATGGGGAATTTGTCAAATTTTATCAAACACTATATGCAAACAGGGATAGGAAGACATACGCCGAGATAAAGACCTTTTTGGCGACATTGGATCTCCCGAAGCTCCCGCTTGAAAATAAGCCAATCACTGCGGAAGAAATTGATGATGCAATTAAAGAACTGTTATCATCAGGTAAGGCACCGGGCTCTGATGGGCTAGGTGCCGAATTCTATAAGGAGTTCTGTGCGGAATTAGTTCCCATAATTCTGAAAACCTGGGATGAAGCCCTAGAGAAAAAACGTACTGCCCCCGACAATGAGAGAAGCCATAACAACTGTATTGCCCAAGCCCCGGCGCCCACCTTGTGATATGTCATCATACAGGCACCTCTCGCTCATTAATGCTGACGCCAAGATATTTGCAAAGGTGTTGGCGAATCGGATGTTACCCATTGTGTCCACTTTGATGCACCCGGACCAGAACGGATTAATCTCTCAAAGATCTACCGCCTTAAACCTTTGTAGATTGTTTGGTATAATGGCGCAGATAGATCTGGACAGAAGCGCAGTCGCAGTGGCCCTTGACACCGAAAAGGCGTTCGACTCCGTTTCATGGGTCTACCTCCTCACGGTACTAGAATCATTTGGGGTGGGACCTGGCTTCATCAGATTTGGTCGACTGCTGTACACTGCCCCTGGGGCCAGAGTGTGCACCAACAGGACCATCTCCAAGCTATTCCAACTGGGCAGGGGCATGAGGCAGGGCTGCTCGTTCTCACCCATACTATTTGCTTTAACCATAGAACCCATGGCAGCAGCCGTCAGATTGCGACACAGACATAAGGGAATAAAAATGAAAGGCTCCACCCAACTAATTTCCTATATGCTGACGACACACTACTATACATTCAAGAACCCGAGAAAAACATTGCACCCATAATGGCCGGCATACATGAGTTCGCTGAATACTCTGAATACACCATAAATAATGCTAAACCGGAAATATTCCCACTTACCCCCTCTACTAAATGCCCAGCTGTTACTTGTGGGCTCAAGTGGTCGGAACCATCATATCAGATACCTGGGGGTTCTGGTATCCAGTAACAGACACACCCTGGACACTGACAACAATGATCAAGCACAACAAACACTAAACACTAAGCTACAGATTTGGAGACACCTCCCCAAGTCTCTTCATGGCAGGATCGCACTCCTTAAAATGATAGCTCTCCCTAAGCTATTATATTTTTTTGTAAACGTGCCCATATGTCTTGGCAGGGATTTCTTCTCCAAACTGCAATCAATGGTGGTGACCTTCCTCTGGAATGGGAAAACAACCAGAATAGGGTGGGAAAAAATGACGGAGCCTTACTGCACCGGAGGCATTGCCGCCCCTGACTTTGAGCTCTACTATGTGGTCGCTCAGGCACAGTTTGCGAAATATTGTTATGATGAAGCTGACGGATCGCCACATAGGTGGATAAAAACGCACACCACATCCCCAACAGACATAAAAATCGGTTATCTTTAACTCACGACACAAGGACACTTGCAAATAAGATCCAGTGAGCTGCACGGTACGGGCCTGGAGCGCAATATTTAAAAAGCTGAAACTAGAGACACCTTATAACCCAGAGGTCCCCCTGTGGAACTTTCCAGGTATCCCCCCCCCCCCCCCCGACATTCGATACAGGTATACAGGAGACCTGGGATCCCAATATGGAGATGAGGGTGGGTGACATGTTCATAAATGGTAAATTTGCAACTCCGGAAGACTTCACAAGAGCGTTGGGCGGAGGGCCACTCAAAACACTGCAATACTATAGGATGAGAGCTGTGTTTCAGAAGCGGTGGCAGCTTTTCCCCGATGAACCCCCCCCCCACATCCCTGTGTACAACTCATTACCACAAGAGGGGAGCTGGGAATTTCTAAACTGTATATATCAGTACAGACTCGTAGTCCTACGACAAACCGGGTCAAAGATAAATGGGAAACAGACTTGCAGATGCCCATTCCAGAAGATAAATGGAATAGATATTGTGCACTTACGAAAACGCTGGTCTGCGCCTGATCCAATTCAAAATCCTAAATAGACTATACTATACACCGGCTAAGGTGGCCAAATTTGCAACAGACTTTACTGGTGATTGCCCCAAATGCGGCTCCCCACAGGCGGGTCACTTTCATATGTCGTGGGAGTGTCCAGCACTGGTGGGATTCTGGGGAAAGGTGGCTGAAATGCTGACAGAAATTACGCAGATACCCCCACAGTTGACTCCTCAAAAATATGTATTCGGGGACATTGGTAAGTGCTCCGAAAAAAATAGAAGACTATTCAATGTCTCATGTGCGGTGGCAAAGAAGTGTATCCTACAGGCTTGGCACAGTTCCACACCACCAAGCATGACTACTTTTCTTCACGAATTGACTTATGTTAATGAATATGAGGAGCAATATGTTTTGATCCAACCCAGCGCAAGTCGCCCAAAAGACATTTGGGGTCCCTTCCGCATATATATGTGTGAAATGCTCTCCGATGATGAAACCACAATGTAACCCATTTTTTATAACAGTGTGTTTATGAGATGTACCTGTGTGATGATTTGAATACGATATGGGAGTGGTGATGTACCTGTTGAGACCACTATTAATAAAAAGAAGTTTAAAAAAAAAGAAGACTTTTGGACTTGCCTAATGCAGGACACAACCCTCAATTACAACTCTAAGTTCCTTTTGTAACAAATTCACAGTTTTTACCCAATTTTTAATTAAGAGCCAATTGATGTGCATTTGATATTTTATAAATTGTGTATGAATGGTTTTATTGTAAACCAATGAAAAGTAATTCAACGGGGGGCGTGGCTTGGAGCGCCATCTATGTGGTCGCTCCTCTGAGGCCGCCCGTGGGATGTCCGCCGAATTCTGGTGGTTCTAGGCGGGGTTTCGTGTCGCTAATGCCATCTACAGCGACCGGAACCGACATGGCATAACCTGGCTAAACACCGTCTTCGACCGTGGCGGCGTTCTACTAGAAATTTGAAGCTGAACTTCTCTCCCGTACCCGAAGGACGAAACTAAGATGGCCGCCATACCGGGGCTCAGCAGCACGCTCTGCACCTGCCGGTAGCGGGACCTTGGGAGGCAGAAGAACCGGAGAGGGGGAGCGGTACCTAATATAGAATCCCCCGATTTCGGTTGGGCGGCCTGGATTCCTCCTGGGTTGCTACCGAGAGCAGGCCTCCACTCCCCTCCCTACTTTGCAGATCAAATCGGGACCACTGCGGCCATCTTGGATCAGCTCTGCCGAAGTCCTTCTCCCCGTTCCACCCTTCCTGGGGCGCCCCTGCCCACCCATCCACCTACACCTGACCCGGAGCGGAGGCCAGGGTGACGGAGTTCTCCAGCTGCCATCTCCCACCGTCCTGGGCCTTGCCGCTAGCCTCCCGACTAGAACTGTTTGGCGTGAGCAACATGTCGAGACAAATGAAAGCGAGCAAAGGCACGGATATCTCCGCCATGTTTACGGCTACAGAGAAACCCAAGAAACAGGAACCTCCCAAACTGACCCCACAGAAGCAGCAAGAGGACAGGGGCGAGCTTGCCACTAAAGGAGACCTGATAGCCTTCATGGCGGACATCAAATCTGAGTTCCGCGCTTGCCTTTCGGAACTCGCCACCAAATTTGACCAAACAGATCAGAGAGTCACAAAACTCGAGCAGAGGTTCGGAGAGATCGAAGATCATGCCCAGGAGCACACCACCGCTCTGGGGGAAATGCAAAAATCGATCGATTCCCTGCATCACAAATGCGAGATTATGGAATTTAAACAGGAAGATCTCGAAAATAGGGCCCGGCGCAATAATCTCCGCATCCGGGGCATCCCATCCTCCGTCCCCGATAACAAGCTAGCGGACTACGTGGCAAATTTCTTTGAGGCTCTACTTCCAGATCTGGACAAATCTCAGCTCATATTGGATCGCACCCACAGGCTTCGCCAGCGCCGGGGGACAGATTCGGACCCCCTTCCAGACGTGATCACCAGGGTCCACTTCTTTACAACGAAAGAAGCGATATCAGCGATCAGCCGCCAGGATGAAGAGATCACTTTCCAGGGCACCCCTCTTCAAATTTACCAGGACCTTTCGCCACTTACGCTCCAGAAAAGAAGAGCACTTCGGCCTCTGACATTATTCCTCCAGGAGCAACAGATCCGTTACAGATGGCTGTTCCCGACAGCTCTTCAATTCACATATAATGGCACCCTACGCCGAATTAGCCACCTGGAAGATGCGGAGAAAATCTTGCATTCGACCGCTCCCCGGGACCCCTCCACGCCACTCTTGGAGGGGACTGAGAACTCTGGTCCGCCTCCCTCCCCGAAAGCTAAACGCACGCCTTGGTCGTCGGTACAACGAAACAACAAGAAGTGATGAACGTGGACGCCTCCACGGTCCCAGGCTCCGTCAACGAGCTAGCCGGGACACAGATATGCTCGTCTGAATTAGAACCCGCCACCTACTTGCCAACCTCTTTTAAGCACACGATGACGGCGGGGCATTCCCATGGCTCATACCCACCCCAAGGATACTTTTCATCTTCTGTTCCTTGGGAACCCACAGTATGGGACAATTGGCCCTGTTGGCCTTAGGTACGACCGTACTGACAAAGTCGGTCTACCGCCCTGTTAAAGTTGCGATCCCCCGTTGGGATTTCGCGTTAAAACCTCAAGTGCAGAATGATTTTGTGAGTGCTTCCATCAGTTATGGCAGTTGAACCTCCACCCCAGGACCCCCCCCTCCTAACGCAGGGAACGGAGAGTGAGCCTTCAGAGGACCTTCAGTCGCTTCGGATCCTCTCCCTGAATGTTAACGGCTTGAATTCTCCCAACAAGCGAAAGGCAATTCTATTAAAACTCTGCGACGAGGAGGCCGCGATTGCTATGCTTCAAGAGACCCATCTGTTGCCCGCTGATGTATCCCGCCTTCGGTCTCGGCTATTTCCGCTTCAATTCTTTGCCTCCGGCACAAGCAAAAAAGGAGGCACGGCGATTCTCTTCAGGAAAGACTTGAACCCACAGATTCTGGAAACAAAGACATGCCCAGAAGGCCGACTTATAGCGATCAAATGTCTCCTGATGGGAGACTTGTACACCCTCGTTTCAGTATATGCCCCCAACTCTGGACAAACACATTTTTATGACGCCTTGGGCACATCGCTCGCCAACTTCGTGGAGGGCCAAACGATCGTCGGTGGGGACTTCAACGGGGTCCCTGACCCCACTAAAGACCGATCACACCCCCCGACCCCAGGCGACTTCGCCCAAGCACTCAGCCTCCTTCGTCTCTTTAGGACCCTGGAGATAATAGACTCATGGCGGGTGTTTCACCCTGATGAAAAGGACTTCTCCTTTTACTCGTATGTCCACCGCACCTTCTCAAGGATTGACCTATTCCTGATTTCACCTCACACGTTCCCCTCAGTTAAGAAGGTCACTATCGGCACAAGAGCGATCTCCGACCACGCCCCAGTGCTCCTGGAACTTCGGGTTCAGAACCCTGACCCTACCACCCCGCGCAAATGGATGCTATACGACCCGATCCTCAACGACATGGCCACCAGAGACAAGATCGCAACGGAAATAAAGAACTTTTTCATGGAAAACCCGGCCTCAGACACCTCATTAGCAAACAACTGGGACGCCATGAAGGCAGTAATCAGGGGCTCCCTGATAGCCCAGGGTGCGGCCTACCATCGAGATAGACGACGAACCCGAACGGCCCTGGAGCTTGAATTGAGAGAGGCCGAGGCACTCCACAAGGAGAAAGGCTGGTCCCCCAGAACACAACGGGCCATTCGCACGGCACGGAAAAGACTGGAAGCCCATTACGCGGAACAAACCGCCCAACTAATGGCGAAGGTCAAACAGTCGTATTATGCGAAGGGCAACAAAGCGAACAGGTTCCTGGTGGCCAAACTAGCCAAGCAGAGACGCAGCATCGCGATCATGGGCCTGCGAGACACCAAACGGGGTCATACTATACTCAGAACCCGAGAAGCAACGCCTCGCGATTGAGCACTTGGCCCAAATCATGAAGGCAACCCCACGAAACCCAGCACAACAGAAGGAATACCTTCGGCAGGCAGAGGTGCCCCAGCTCTCCGACGCAATGAGAGATGAACTGGAGGAGCCCATCACGGGGGAGGAAATCGAGGATGCCATCAAATCTCTCAAAACACGGGCCCCTGGCCCGGATGGCTTCTCAACCAGGTTCTACAAGCTATTCAGGTCGCAACTGACCCCCCATCTCACCACCCTATTCAACTCCTTCAGGGAAACGGGGGCGGTGACCCCATCGATGCAGGAATCGACCACCATCCTTCTGCCCAAACCTGGAAAAGACCCAAGAAGCATAACTTCTTATAGACCCATCGCACTCTTAAACATAGATGCGAACATTTACTCGAAAACCTTGGCGACCCGCTTGAATCGCATCCTGCCGAACATCATTCATCCAGACCAGGCTGGGTTTATCCGGCACCGGACCGCAGGCGATAATATCCGGAGAACCCTGAACCTGGTGGACCTCGCCTCCCGGAACTCCCAAAAACTAATCCTGGTGGCCCTCGATGCAGCTAAGGCGTTTGATAGGGTGGATTGGACGTTTATGGGACACACCTTAGGGGCCTTCGGCTTCGGACCGGCGTTCCGAACGATGGTGCTGGCCAACTATGACCGACCTACAACAAGCCTGAGGATCAACGGCCACTTCTCGGCCCCAATCCCCTTGACATGCGGGACTCGGCAGGGCTGTCCGCTGTCGCCCTTACTTTTTGCACTCACCATGGAGCCCTTCGCACAAAAAATTAGGCGGAATGACCAAATCAAGGGCATAACAAGCGGCCCTTCACATCATAAACTTGCCCTATATGCGGATGACATTTTACTTACGATCTCGGAGGCCCCCTCATCGCTTGAACATGCGATTCGCGAAATCACCAGCTATGGCGAAGTCTCGGGCCTCACCATAAACTTCGATAAATCTTCCGCCTTGGGCATTGGCCTCACCCCAGCAGAGCGAGAACCGCTGACTAGGATGTGCCCGATAGTATGGGAAAGGAGCGCCATCCCCTATTTGGGGGTTTACATTCCGGCTGATCCAAAAGAGACGTACAAATCCAATTTTCCCCGACTTCTCAAGGAACTGGAGGGCGACTTGAAGCGATGGGGGACCCAGGAGATTTCGCTGCTTGGACGCATTACGGCATGCAAGATGAACCTTCTCCCGAGATTTTTATACATATGCGCCTCACTGCCAGTGGCAATCCCCACGCCGATTCTCTGAGGGATCCAGAGGAAAATGCTGAACTTTATCTGGAGAGGTAAGAAAGCGAGAATCCCTCTCAGAACTATGTTGGGGAGTCCCAAACTGGGGGGACTGGGGGTTCCAGACCTTCAGGCCTACAGAGTGGCAGCCCAACTGGCCCGGGTCCAGGCCTGGCAAAATACGACAGACCGCCCGAGATTGGTGGAGCTGGAACAGTCGCGGACCCTCCTGCCTCTGCGATTTCTGCCACACATCCCGCCCCCCCCTCAGGTCTCATGGGGGAGAGCTCCTGCTTTCGACCAAACACACCCTTAGCACTTGGGACTGGGCGCTGAAACGAAAGGGAGTCCCAAGAGGACTGAGCCCACACTCCCCGGTCTTTCTCAACCCAATGTTCGCACCGGGCATGCATCCCCGCAATTTCCAAAATTGGACCAAAGGTGGGCTAGAAACCATAGACCAGCTGTATGCAGGGGAGAAACCGCTCACTTTCGCCCAATGTAAGGAGAAGTTCCAACTTCGGGAACGTGACAGATTTACTTACATCCAACTACGCCACTGGTGCTCACACCCCCAAACCGTGCAAGCAGCGACCCGTCCTCCCACTGCCCTGGAACTCACCCTAGGAGACCTTCCGACTCGCGGCAGCGTATCCACCCTCTACAGACGCTTCTTAAGCGACTTCCTAACCACAAGAACCCGATGTATGGCCCAATGGGAAGCGGACCTGGGACACCCGATAGAGGATCGAACCTGGGTGGACATATGGACCCGAACACATACCGCATCCACCTGCATCACCAACAGAGAATGCGCATACAAAATCATGCTGCGGTGGTACTATTCGCCCCTTAGACTCCACCATATGAACCCCCAGATAGACCACGCTTGCTGGAGAGGATGCGGCCTTCCTGGCTCTTTCTTCCATATGTGGTGGGACTGCCCGAAGATCCGACCATTCTGGAAAGCTTGTCTAGAGTCTATTTCGCCGATTACCGGAACAATGATTCCCTTGAAACCAGAACCGATCCTGTTAGGAGCTCCAATTCCCGGGATCTACCCGCGCTCCGGACCCAGAGCGAAACTATTGACTCATTGCCTACTGGCAGGGAAAACGGTGGTGGCCCGAACCTGGAAATCCCCGGAAGGCCCCCACATTGCCCAATGGTGGACCAAAGTATGGGACATTCTGATAGCGGAGAAGGTAACGGCAGCACGAGCGGGGATGCTACATCGCTTTCAGAACATCTGGGCCCCAGTCCTGGAATTCGACCAGCGCTTCCCCGCCCTGACCTATAAGCCCGCCAGAGCCCTCTGGATCTTGACGAACCAGGAGAGCCCGGAGGAAGACTCATGACCGCTGAGGCTCCAGCCGGACCGCCCGGGCGGGAGGAGCCCGCTCGCAGAGCCTGTGGGACTGATAACCCAGGGAGGAGGATAGAGAGAGAAGACACAGGGGGGGTCTAAAGACTGGGGGTCAACTTGCTGAGATAACCTTTGCATATAATGTCTGTATTTATCATTCTGCCTTGATTTAAAATAAACAAAGTTAAAAAAAAAAAAAAAAAAAGTAATTCAACAATAAATGATTGCCTTAAAAAAAGAAATCTGATGACTTAGTTTATTTAAGGGAGTTTCAAACTGGTGGCTTGCGTGCGTCGTCTCCAAACCCAACACTATAAAGCCATGCAGACCACTTTATTTCCTGATGAACAGTTTCCATGAGACTGGTATCTGTAACTACTTGTGGATAAATTGTTTGACGCATTTTATATTCCCATATAAAGTACCCCATATGACCAATGAGCCCAGTAAGTACAAGAAAGTAGTTCCCTGACATAGTCACTGAACCTAGTGCCATAATTGCAATATTGCAAAAAGCTTGGTACAAGCATGCATAATTTGTGGAAAATATCTCAGATCTGGGAAAAAAAGAATAATTTCTGCAGAATATATCCTAAAAAAAAAAACATCATACTTTTTACTCAGTATTAACTTGGCATTTCTTAATGTGCTTTATACAAGTATACAAACTATTTTGTCACTTTCAAGGAAATGCTTTGACAAAAATGTAAGCAACATGCATATTTGATTTGTTTTGTATTTTTAACCTAGGTAGATTGTTGTTTAAGGTTTGTCCATAGCATGTAATTGTCCATTGAGAAAAGGATGCAACAATTACTAAAATGCAGCAAAGATATACATTTCTTGTTTTTTTCCCAATTTTCTAGTTTGTGATCCATTTATTGTGTATAAAAATTATGTATACATTCAAATGTTTTAGGGATCAAAAATGATCAATCTTCTTTGGCCCTCACTAATAGTGTAATGCCTTGTATAATCTGTTAACTTCACTGCCATGGCAAAAAGCATGGCTTCCACGGTTTTTAGTTGAACTTTAATATTATTTGTTTCGTGTTCGTCCCCAGACAGAATTTTGAATGCCACATCAATTGCCACACTTGTACGGATTTGCGAATTTTAGCTAGTGCCACACATAGATAGAATTGTGAACATTGGCTTGCCCTGGACACAGACATAACTGTGAATGATAACAATGGCCTCTCAGATTGAATTTATAAACATATACCTGCGTCTCGTTTAGACAGGATTGTGAATGTTAGCAAGTGCCACATTTATTTAGAATTGTGAACATCAGCCTGCGTCGCATCCACACAGATTTGCGAATGTTAGCAAGTACCACATTTGGATAGATTTGTGAATGATAGCAACTGTCACACCTGGATAGGTTTGTGAATGTTAGCAAACGCCACATTTAGTTAGAATTGTGAACATTGGCCTGTGTTGCATCCACACAGAATAGTGAATGTTAACAATTGCCACACTTGGACAGATTTGTGAAGGTTAGCTAATGCCACATCTACATAGAATTGTGAACATTAGCCTGCATCGCACCCATTAGATAGGACTGTCAAATCTAGGTATAGCATCCATATCTGTCTATTGTATGATGAAAGGTAATGTATTTTGACATCTAGGCCTCTCTCCCACTTTACAGGACTCTCCAATTTAGGTCCAGCGTCCATCTCTGTCTATTGTATGGTGAAACATAATGTGTCATGAAACCTAGATCCCCTCCATGACTTTGCAGGACACCCAAATCTAGGTGTGGCCTACATCCTTGTATATTTTATGTTGAATGTAGTGTATTGAGACCAGGCTCCCTCTGCCCCCCACCACACAGGATTCTCAAACCTAGGCATTTAGCCATACCGCGAAGGTTTGCTGCGAGACCTATAAACCATGAACCAAAAAGCTCAATATCTATGCATACTTAAATTACACAACAACCTCTCGCTCAAGCCGCACGCACTTCACCAAACCGTAAAAACAACACACACATAAACCGCACCAACAGCACACGAGGACTGACATCGATCCGATACTCACACCAATGCTCAGCGCACAGCGTATACCAAACTGAAGCTGACAACAGTACACCACCCTCTCGCCCTATCCTACTCCCTCTTCTCCTTACTAACCCACCCCGCCATCTCGTTTGCAGATCCACCCGAGTGCCTGGGGATTAATTCCGTTGGTGACGGTGCACTGTACAAATACTTTAACGTATTGCGACCAATCCTTTTTGTCAGTGACTGTTATTGGGTGAATCAGTTGGTTGTTTCTCTATGCATGCAACTTTGTTTTAACTATCAAAAGGGCCTATCAATATTATAAGTAATGGAGGACATGCAGAGATTGCATCTTTGTCTGACCGCCACAGGCCTAGTGCACGGTCTCACACAGGATGGCCCATTTACTTGATTTCTATTCACTGAGATCAGATGTTTTGTTTGGATCCGTTACAACTCTGGACTGGAACCTTGGGACACTGCTACAATGTCTTTTATCCCACCTTCCCATAAAAGTAGACCTTTGAAAAAATAGGTCTATGATGTTGGGGTCGAACTATGGGCCCTCTCGCCGAAATAATGCCTCTACTCTTAGGACTTCATGACTCCCTTTTCCCTTGCTTTAGGATAACACAAGGCCTACTGGCTCCAAAGTTGACCCATAAGCAATTCCTCATTCAGTGTGGTACCAATGAAATCCTTGAATGCCACTCATAAATTAGAGGTCTGGGTACTGACAATTAAATTAAAAAAAAGGTATCTGATGCTAAGGTGCCGTCTCCTCTCCAGGATAAAAGAAAGGACACAAAGATGGGTGCAAAAGGCCCCAAGATTTGCACTTGCAACTAGCCACTGGCTTGTATTTGATTCGTAACGGTGTGCTGTGCGGGTATCCAGTGATATCGCTGGAAATAACATCAAGGGTGACTCGGGCACTATCCAACACTTTCCCCCAAATATTTTAAGACTAGAGTTTGTTTATATAATTGCACCAGTCCTAAAATATCTTTGTGAGGGTGTTTCTTGCCTTAAAAAAATAATATCAAGACACCCTCTATGTTTTCGCCAACAGCAATATTACATGTAACCCTGGGTGAATGTGGAGAATTGAAGGCCTGGAGGCTCTTTATGCCTGCCTAGCAGCTTGAATTTCTTTTATCCCATGGGGTACACTAAAGACTGCTCTCCTGATAGTTTCACACATTATAGTATTGGAATGCTCCGACATAGCACAATCTGCAAAGCAAGCCTTTGTCTCACCTGAAGGTCCCATTTATGCACCCAGAACTGCGCCAGAAAAGGTTAAATAGTATAAATACCATGCCCTTTGGGATCCCAGAACAGGAAGGTGTGAGGGAGGATGATGTTTAGGGTTTAGACTGCTCTCTTTCAAATCTCTCTTCCTTTTAAAAACCGATTCTTTGAGAAAGTGTTTTTGTACCAGAACTTATCACTTGTTAGTCCCAAATGTAAGTTTATCAACCAAGTTAGACAGAATGTTTGATCTGTAGAGTTCTAATCCCCCATGACACATCCATTCCACTGATAATGTGACGCGCATCAGGGACATTGATTGTTTGTTGGTCACACTTAAATGCCACAAACTGTTCATCTCTTGCTGCCACCTTTTGAGGACAAGAATGTATTTAAATATTTATTACACGCCACATGCCCACAGGCCACACATGAAGAACAGACAGAAACGAGACAACAAAAGTCATTTGTCGTCAGGCAGGGGAATATGGCAGGAAGACTGGGAGTACAGGATTTAACCTGGGTTGAGGATAACAGCTATGTTTTAATCTGCTTCTTAAAAAATGCCAGATTCCCAGTCAGGCGTATAAGCCTGGGGAGCGAGTTCCAATGAAGAGGAGCTTTGACATCAAATGATGTCCCCCCCCAAAATGCACCAGCTTGTTATCTTGGCTGGGCAAAGGTGGGGGAAGGCAGAAGAGCAGAGCTGTCTCCCTGATGTTTGTGTCTTCACTTGATCCTTTAGGTATGTGGGACAGGCATTAGTACGGCATTTCAATTATGTCAGGATCTTGTGCGTGATCCTATGTTGTACAAGCAGCCAGTTTAACATCCTACGCGCATCGGACACATGCATGCATTTAGCCATGCCATGAATAGCCCGGACTGCGCTATTTTGTGCAACCTGGAGTGCTTGAATGTTCAAGTGCGTTGTTCCAGCTGGAAGGCTTTTGCAATAGTGCAGTCTGGAGTTTATTAGCGCAGAGGCCAGCAGTGTGCAGTTCTTGATATTGAGGAACGGCCAATGCTACCATAGGAGGATCGAATATAGGAAACATGCAGTATGATGGTCAACTCATCATAAAGAACAACCCCTAGTGGTTTAAGGTTTAGACACATTAATGGTGTTACCCGCAATGCAGACGTTGGTGTAGGCTGGGGCCCAGTCTGTTTAGATGGATTTGGCAGGCCACAATCAAGAGCTCGGCCTGTCACAGTTCAAGGCAAGGGAGTCGTTTGCCATCTATGCTTGGACTGCATCATAGATTTTATTTATGGCGGCCAAATCCTGTTCATATTTCCCGCTTCGCTCAAGGACGACTTGGCTGTCGTTGGCATTATGCGTATACTGTACACCCAGGGCATCCATCAGGTCAAGCAGGGATCTGATGTTAAACAAGGTGGGCGACAGGCAGGAGCCCTGAGGGACGCCACAGGTTTGGGGAACAGGTATAGAACCTTCTTCACCAACTGCTACCCAGGCAGTCCGGAGACCAAGAAATTATGAGCCACTGAGATGCCTGGTGAGAACAATGTGCAATCTCCCCAAGCTTTGTCACTAGTAGAGAATGATCCACCAGGTCGAAGGCCGCATAGAGATCAAGAAGCATCAGTAAGGCAGGATGACCGCTTTATCCGCCAAGGTGGATTTAAGGTCAAGCATGGCAGTTTCAGTCCCATGCCGACCTCCAAAACCACATTGGCAGGAGCCTAAGATATGATGGTCTTTGAGGTGCTTCTGTAGCTGCAAGTATGCAGTTTATCCATAATCTTAAGGACAGGTGGCACATTAGTAATAGGTCGGTAATTACCAGTAATGCAGGGATCAGAGTTAGCCTTTTTTAGTAGGGGTTTATTCCAGGCCTCCTTGAGGGAGGACGGGACTATGCCTTCATCAAAAGATAGGTTTATGAGTTTAGTTATCCAAGGGGCTAGTAGCTCCAGGAAGTCTTTAATGACATCTGCTGGACAGCAGTCTACAAGGCAGGAGATAGGTTTCAGGTCATGTATGATCTTGAGACATGCTCCTCTGAATAATGAGAAAGATAGGGATGTTGTTGGATCCAGGGGGCAGGTCCTGGGAACATTTGCTTGGACGTTACATCCCTGGGATGTTGACTGGATGTTACCGATGGTCTGTCTATGCCCTGCAACCTTAGCAAGGAATCCATTGTGGATTTCTTGACACCATATGGATTCTTTTTTTAAATCATGGTTGGTGGGTGGAGTGTATTGAAAGCCTGCAGTTCACTGCTATTGGAACATGAATGGTCAATTTGATTATTGAAATACGTGGATTTAGAGTTGATGGCAGTTTTTAATTTGACCACTTGCTTCTTTTGAGCCATCATGTCCGGCTGGTGTTCTTGCACCAGGCTCTTTTCCACACTGTAGTATTTCTGTGTAACTCCAGTTTGAATGCCTTACTTTTCAGTGTATCTAGGATTGAAATTACCTGTTAAGATGATCCAGTATTTGTGAGAACTCGGAATGGTAAGAGGCACAAGGCTAGATGCTAAGAGGGTGGTACATTTGGCAGGGCTAACATTCTTGAGGTTACATACAGGTTTCTTAGTTCTAAGTAATGTGTTCAATCTTGCAGGTGGTGCAAGGAGGTAAATGGTAGCCTGATCAAATAGTGATCGGACCATGCACAATGCAGGACCTTAAGACTGGAGACGGGAGAATGGTGGGAGACGAACCAGTCAAGTGTGTGGCCACCTCTATGTGTGGCCTCTTTCGCCCATTGTGTAAGCACTGTGGATTTAAGGGAGTCCGTGAGTGAGGAGGTCTAGGGGATCATCCGACCAGTGATTGAAATCCCCATGATAACCAGTGGGTGTTTGGGTTTGATATGAGTGAGGAGTTACAAGAACTGTTCTTTAACAGAGGCATGTCTTTAGGAGGCATGTAGAGGGTTAGGATGTTTAGGTGGCATCATTGGGTATAGAGGGGTTAAGCTACATTTTGTTTAGGGCTAACAGATCTGATCCGAAATCGGAGACATGGTCTGGCACTTCAGCTTGTTGCTTAAACAGCAATCTTGTATTAAGGAGAGAGCTAGCCAAAGTAGAAATAAACGCATTGATGTTCCTAGTGGCTGTGTGATGCACGATATTGGAGCTACTTTTCAATTTCATGTAGGTGGTAGATTTTTCTGTATGTGACAGGGGGGCTATGGGACACATTATAATGATGAGCAAGATAAAGCTGTATACATAGTGCCTTGTGATCTAGATGATCCGTCCTATGGATACAGTTCAAACAAGTGAGATGCAAAGCTGCAATAGAAATACCTACAAAGTTCTTGAATACCTGAAGGGCAGGGTTTACATGAGGAAGACGCTAACATGTCGATTCCGGCGATGACTGGGGAAGACTGGGCTTGTCTAAGGTATGCCAGATCAATTTCATGAGCATTGGGCTGCTGGGAAATGTAGTTTCCCTGGCCAAGTGGCTCAAGCAAAGTGAACAAAGTTAAACTGCTTTTAAAGTGATTAGACTAACCTCACATGCAGCCAGTCACACTATTCACAGAACGTGATGGAATCTCACAAGTGATTACAAAAGTACTTCAATTCCAATTCAAGCGCACCAAACACACCCTCAGTTTTGGCACCAGCAGGGTAACACATGCATTAAAGAAAGAACCTCAAAGCGTGCCCCACAGGCAGAAGTAGCTTGGGAAGACTGGGCTTGTTTCAGATGCACCGGCACAGATGCGGCAGATCAATGAGAAGCCTGGGGCGGCTGGGAAATGTGGTTTCCCTGGCCAAGTAGGTCAAGCAGAGTGCACAAAGCCAAATGCTGCTTTTAAAGTGAGTAGACTAACCTCACATGCAGCTAGGCACACAATCCACAGAATGTGATGGAATCTCACAAGTGATTACAAAGTACTTCAATTCCAATTCAAGCGCACAAAACACATTCAGTTTTGGCAGTAGCAAGATGACGCACACAGATGCAATAAAGAAAGAACCTGAAAGTGTGCTCCACAGCAGATTAAGTAGCTAGGGAAGACTGGGCTTGTCTCAGGTGCACCAGATCAACTGATTTGAGGAGCCTGGGGCTGCTGGGAAATGTAGTTTCCCTGGGCAAGTAGCTCAAGCAGAGTACACAATGCCAAAGGCTGCTTTTAATGTGAGTAGACTAACCTCACATGCAGCCAGGCACACAATCCATAGAATGTAATGGAATCTCACAAGTGAGATTACAAAAGTACTTCAATTCAAGCGCACCAAACACAAACACACAGACAGATGCAAAGAACCTGAAAACATGTCGAACAGCAGATTTAAGTAGCTGGGGAGGACTGGGCTTGTGCAGATCAACTGATTTGAGGAGCCTAGGGCTGCTGGGAAATGTAGTTTTTCTGGCCAAGTAACTCAAGCAGAGTGCACAAGCGAAATATTGCTTTTTAAAGTGAGTAGACTAACCTCATATGCAGCCAGGCGCACAATCCACAGAATATGACGGAATCTCACAAAGTGATTACAAAAGTACTTCAATTTAATTTGAAGCGGTCAAAGCACACATTAATTTTTGGCAGCAGCAAGATAACACACAGATGCAATAAAGAAAGAACCTGAAAGTGCCCCCCACAGCAGATTAAGTAGCTGGGGAAGACTGGGCTTGTCTCAGGTGCGCTAGATCAACGGATTTCAAGAGTCTGGGGCTTTTGGGAAATGTAGTTTCCCTGGCAAGTAGCTCAAGCAGAGTGCACAAAGCCAAATGCTACTTTTTGACTCTAAAGTGAGTAGACTAACCCCACATGCAGGCAGGAACACAATCCACAGAGCGTGATGAAATACAAGTTATCTCACAAGTGATCACAAAAGTACTTCAATTTCAATTCAAGTGCACCAAACACACATTAAGTACAAAAGTATTTAAATTTCAATTCAAGCACAAACACACTTTCTGTTTTGGCAGCAGCAAGAGAACACATGCAGATGCAAAGAACCTGAAAGTGTGCCGCCGAGCTTATTAAGTAGCTGGGGAAGACTAGGTTGGGTGCAGGTGTGCCAGATCAACTGATTTGAGGAGCCTGGTACTGCTGGGAAATGTAGTTTTCCCTGACCAAAAAGCTCAAACAGAATGTGCAAAGCAAAATGCTGCTTTTAAAGTGAGTAGACTAACTTCACATGCAGCCAGGCACATAATCCACAGAGCATGATGGAATCTCACAAGAAGTACTTCAATTTCAAATCAAGTGCACCAAACACACATTCAGTTTTGGCAGCAGCAAGATAACACACACACACAGATACAAAAAAGAATTAACCTGAAAACATGCCCCACAGCAGATTAAGTAGCTGGGGAAACTGGGCTTGTCTCAGGTGCACCAGATCAACTGATTTGAGGAGCCTGGGGCTGCTGGGAAATGAAGTTTCCCTGGGCAAGTAGCTCAAGCAGAGTGCACCAAATGGTCTGATTACTTACCGGTAATCTTCATTACTCCTAGTCCTACTCTTCCTCGTCACAGTACTTACTTCATGAGGCCCCTGCCTCCGACACAGGACCTTCTTCTATTTCTTTAAATTCCTATAACTCCTCCCCCACATCCACGTCACTCAGTTTCATATTACCAAGCCAGAGCATGGGACCTTCCCCGCAGGGAGGGTGAGGAGGGTCGTCAGTACTGTGACGAGGAAGAGTAGGACTAGGAGTAATGAAGATTACCGGTAAGTAATCAGAGCATTACCTCCACGTCCACTCTTCCTCGTCCCAGTACTTACTTCATGAGGTATACCAAAGCAGCAACGGGGAAAAGGTCCGCATGAGAAACAGAGCTAAAAACAGTGCAGCAAACACACCCACAATAACTCTTAATTCACATCCCCACAGATAAAAATCCAACCACGAAGGATCCAACCCCCCCCCCGAGTGGGAGGAACTCAACCCATAGCGGTTGATGGAAATCCCTAGACCAGCCAAGGCGGCAGCCATACAAATCTCTTGCAGAGAAAAACCCTCCTTGCATCGGCCCAGGAAGCCGCCAAACCCCTGGCGGACCGCCCCTGATCGTGCGCAGGCACAGGCAGGCCAAAAGCCATATAGGCACTGGGATCACAACCCGGAACCATCGGAAAATGGAAAACCACAGATGCGTTTTGCCCAGCCCCAGCCGGACCACAAGCAATCAGAAGACCATCAGATTGGTGGGAAAAAGCAAACCTAGCCAAATACTCCAACACGTCCCGCCGGACATAATGTTAAGCCAAGCCACCTCCTCATGTATTCTCGGATCATGAAAGAAGTCAGGGAGAACCAGATCCTGAGAGGTATGAAAACCGAGATACAATTTAAGGGAGGAACTTCGGGCCACACCTCAGCAGCACCGAGTCTGGCAGCACCCTCAGGAAAGGAGGGTGACATAAGAGAGCCCCAATCTCCCCAAGCCTACGGGCAGAAGCGAAGGCAATAAGAAAAGCAGATTTCAGTGTAAGATGTTTGATATCAATCTCGGAAAAGGGCTCAAAAGGAGGCCCTTGAATGAACCGTAATACAAGAGGGAGATCCGAAGGGGGAAGCCCTTTATCAGAACACCTTCAGAGTGGAGGGTCTAAGAGCATCCATTATGTACTCAACTACAGGATCTGAGAACCCCCGAGATATCAACCTAGACTGAGCAATAGCCACACTGCCCATTGCATCCAGTGGAATTCCAACCGCAGATCCCCTTGAAGGGGACACGGCCACCTCAGAATCAGCCAAGGACCGAAGCTCCAACAGAGAGGGGAGCCGACTCCGGCGGGACCAGAACTGAGCTAACGACAACACAGTCACCCTGGACACTCTGATGCGCCAAACCATGCGGGGCAGAAGGGGAATAGGTGGAAAGGCATAAAGGAAAACCCCAAGGCCACTGTACAGAGAGGGCGTCCATTCCCCAATCCCCCCGGCCTGAAACCGAGAGCAGAAGAGGCGAACTTCTGCTGAGGCCGGGGATGCAAACAGGTCTAGAACCGGGGACCCTAATCTGACACAAGTCACTGCAAAGACATGGGCCAACAGGACCAGTTCCGCTGAGGAGTGAAAACCAGCATCTGAGAAGATCCGCTTGAACATTGTCCACCCTTCTGATACGTGAGGCCACCAGAGACACCAGATGAGATTTCTCCCAGGTGCCTATCAGCGCTGCCAGAGCATGCAAGGAACAGCTGGAACCCCTTTTGCAGTTGACATATGCCAAGGCCGTCGTATTGTCCGATCAGATCAAAACCGCCGACCGTCCAGCAACTCCTTGTAGTACACCAGAGCTTGGACAATGGCACAACTCTTGCCAATTGGATGATCGCCGGCTCTCCCCAGATCACACAACCCTTGAGCTGAGAGGACCCCCAATGTAGACCCTTTCTGCTGGCATTGGTAGTAAGAGAGGCCACAGGAGGATGGACCATGCACACCTCAGCCTGTAGACCTGAAACCCCCTGCTACCACAGCGGGGAGACTCGCAGCGCTGGGGACATCGAAAACACAACTACGAAAGCCGAGACGTCGGAAACCAGTGGGAGAGAGTATAAGACACCAGAGGACATAACCGAAGACAGGCTCAAGGAACCGAAAAACGCAAGACGCCACGTGCCCCGTAACTTCAGCAACAGGCGAGCTGAGACACACTGCCTTCTGAGAACCCAGCGCAGACCAGCCAGCAAGCGCCCCCCCTGCACAACATCCAGAGTACACTCTCCCCAGACGTCCGGACAAGCAGTGCAGGGTCTTGAGACCCATAAGCAGTTGACACATCCTAGAAGGCATTCAGTTTTGGCAGCAGCAAGACAACACACACACAGATACAAAAAAGAATGAACCTGTAAACATGCTCCACAGCAGATTAAGTAGCTGGGAAAGACTGGGCTTGTCTCAGGTGTGCCAGATCAACTGATATGAGGAGCCTGGGGCTGCTGGGAAATGTAGTTTCCCTGAGCAAGTAGCTCAAGCAGAGTGCACCAAATGCTGCTTTTAAAGTGAGTAGACTAACCTCACATGCAGTCAGGCACACAATCCACAGAACATGATGGAATCTCACAGGTGATTAATTACTTCAATTTCAATTCAAGCGCACCAAACACACATTCAGTTTTGGCAGCAGCAAAATAACACATACATAGATGCAAAAAAGAAAGAAACTGAAAGCGTGCCCCACAGCAGATTAAGTAGTGGCATGCTATCACAGATATACTCCCCTGCTTGAGAGTTGGCCACATGGTCATATACTAGGGACAAGACAAAACAAACACACATATATATATATATATATATATATATATATATATATATATATATATATATATATATATATATATATATATTATACACATATATTTCTGAGGCTTGTGGATCTGTTTAGGTCACATGCTATGCATAGGCCGACATCTAGTTGTAGTCGCAGAGTATTACATTATTTGTTTTCGAAACTCGAAAAGGGTTGCTGACTGGGCGTGTCAGTAATACTATCCCTAGTGTGACGTCCACTGTACCCATGGTCCTTCCTGCCTCGAGGTCCCTCAGATTGTTTTTTCCACTATCATAGTTGGATGTAAGTTGAGGAGTTCCTTCTTTATGGCCAATGCCTTTAATTATACAAGTTTAAATGTAGACTTGTTTCTTTCCTTTCGACGGCCGTGCCACCGCAAGATATTCGGCAACGGCTTTCAAGGATGGATTAATTATCGACAACGACTACTTGTACCGTCTCGACAAAATTTGACTGCTGCCTACCTAGGCCTCGACGGGCCTCGGCCCTTCACAGTAGGGAGATTGGGGGTGGGGGGGTCATCACTTTCTTTCCTTTTCCATCACCAGGCTGCCATCTTTCTGTATTATGGAAAACACACACTTTAAATGTTGCCCTTCGTGTAACAGGAAGGGACCTGGGAGGACACACACAAGGTGTGTAACCTCTGACTCCTCAGGGACCAACCCGAAAAAAAACAATGCAAGTTTTACAAACTATTTTGTCCCAAGACATTAAAGGAACCGTAAGACAAAGCGATGGGCCCATCATGCCATGCAGGCTGAAGCCACTATGGATGTGGAGGGAGCATCCAGCGATGGCAGTGTCAGCATCCTAAATTATGCTTGGGGCGATTGAGACCACACTGTTTCCTGCGTGTGGGCCCCCTACTCTATCAGGCAGGCCGGCGGTTCTGCTACGGAGACGACACCCAGCGGCTCAAGCAGCCACACTGCATGCCACACGAAGCACACCCACCACGGCTGACAGACAACCAATTCGCCGACCGTTGAGGGACACATGGTGTCGTGGGAAGGTCCTCAAAATCCCTGTCCCCTGGGCCATCATGCTCGCGTTTGCCGCAAAACATGCTCCCAAAACAGACTTCGAAGTATGTTCCCAACACCGCAAATAAACCTTCGGGTACCGGAGAATGTGCGTCGAAAGAAGCTTAGACACCCCTTTTCAATAGCTCCAAAATGAGAGAGCTTATTAAAAAACATGTCCCGGACACTCTCCTCAAGTCCAAGACTTCAATGCCCCTGGCCTCTGAATCCCCTATTTCAAAATCTAAGGACCCCTCTCTTTCCAGGGATACCCATTCAGAGTCATGCATCATAAACAACCCTTTACATCAGAGAGTATCTCTACCCCTGTCCCCTAAGGTTTTCCAAGCTCCACTCAATGGAGCCCTGAAAGATTTGACAAAATAATGCAAAGAATGTCATGCTTTGTAGTCTTATTTGATCGCCACCCTGATCAACTGTCTAACCTACAAGGCCCCTCAAAAGGGAAGGAGGATAAACACCAACCTGCTGCCAAAGAACCATGATTAGACACCACCCAGCACCGCGCAGGACAACTCCTCAAGATCCTGGTTCACAAGGGGACCAATATGATACAGACCAGTATTATGTCTACATCATGCAATCTACGGACCACCATGACCAACCTGTGGCTGACCCCCCCTGTAGATCATCAACTACAGTACAATGAGCTCCTCCTAAAAGCTGCCGAACATTTCATGATTGATACACAAGAGGCACAGGAGGACAAAGGCTTTGTAGAAGACATCCTTGGGGATGGAAAGTCTTCAGCACACTTTATAGCACTCCTGCAGTCCATCCAGGGGTGCATTCAGCCTTCTCTACTCACCCCCAACCTTAGGAGGACATTTAACTACTGTATTGAGAACATGTTCAGGCCAGCCCCCTCTGATCCCTTATACATCAAGGGTCAATTAAAGCCTGACTCTCTCATCATAACCACCTCAAGAAAGAGGGTGGGCACGCCCTTAGCTTCTGCTGAGGCCCCTCCTGATTAGGAGAGAAAAAGATATATACACTGGGCAGGAAAGTAGCTTTCTCTGCTGCATACCAAGTAAGAATTGCGAATAACACCACTGTCTTGGCGAGCTACAACTGCCATAAATGGGACGAAATGCTACAACAAATTGACTCCGTCCCAGAGCCTTTTAAATCACAGCTCCTGAACACAGTGGCTAAGGGTAAGCAGGTGGCCAACTGCATCCTGAAAAATAATCTGGACACAGCACATAATGCAGGCCGTATAGTAGCAGAGGGCACTCTTATTAAGCGCCATGCATGGTTAAGACATACCCTGCTTTTAACTGCAAACTCAAGCCACCCAATTGAACCAAATGCCTTATTTGGGAAAGCGGTTGAGGACAAGTGCTAAAGAAGAGTATGAGACCCTTATGTCCCTTGAACAGCTAACTAACAAACCCTTTGTTAAAAAAGGCGCGTTCAATACACATCGTTTTCGCAGACATAGTTCTCAACGCCCCTATAACTATAGTCAGGGGTAGTCCTCCCAGCAGAATTTTCCAAGGGACCACAGGAGGTCTAGGAGTAGAGGCAGAGCCTCCTCAAACAGAGGCTCCACCCCCCCCCCAAAGCAATGATGACTCGCTCCAGGTCCCCTCCCATGCCTCTCCAGTAGGTCGCATTTCTCAATTTACTCACGCATGGTAGGGGATCACCTCAAACAAGTGGGTAATATCGACCGTGGCCAGAGGCTATTGTATAGAGCTCATACAGAGACCACCCGCCAAGACAGACAATCAACACATGAAGAACAACACATTCTACTAGAAGAGGTCAAAACACTGCTGGAAAAGGACGCTACAGAAATCGTCCCTGCAAACCAGGTAAACAAGGATATCTATTGAACATACTTTCTTGTGCCAAAGAAAGACCTTACAATGCGCCCTGTCCTAGACCTGCGTCTTGCAAACACATTCCACATGACAACGCTACAAGAAGTAATCCCCCTGCCAAAACAGTGGACTACGTAGCAATATTGGATATAAAAGATGCATACCTGCACTTCAAAATAGCAAATAAACGCTACTAGTTCAAGGTGCTCCCCTTCAGCATAGCCTTATCTCCAAGGGTATTCACCAAAGTATTAGTGGTAATGGCGGTGCACTTACGCAGACAATCTATCCCAGTGCACGCTTATCTGGACAACTGGCTGATAACAGGAGAATCCTCTCAAATCTGCAAACAAAATACCCAAAGAACAATCAACCTTCTGTTCCAATTGGGGTTCTCAATCAACGAGAAGAAATCAAGCCTCGTTCCAAGCTAAACCAAGCAGTTCCTAGGAGCTATCATAAAGACAAGAGAGGGGCTAGTCTTCCCCTCAAACGAAAGAGTTCAGAACATGCTTTAACATGAACGTGGTTGCTTCACTAACCCTAGTACAATCGCTAAACTGGTGGTCCAAGGAAAATCGGTTAAAATGAAAACCCTTTCGCAATCCACCAGTTCAAGCAATTCTCACAACAGATGCCTCACTCTCCGGATGGGGAGCCCATTACCTTCACCTCACAGCGCATGGCCTGTGGACAAAGATCACAACCCAAACTCACACCTTTTGGGGCTACGAGCTGTTCTCGGAAGCCCTACAAGCCTTTCAGCTGCATCTAGCAGGTCGGGCAGTGCAAGTCCTCACAAACCACACCACTGCCATGTTTTTCATAAACAAGCAGGGAGGCACACGCTCTCCAAGTCTGTACAGGCTATCCCAAAAAATGTGTAAGTGGGCACTCAAGCAGAACATGTTCCTAGTTTCTCAACACATTCCAGGGGAATTCAATTCTCTAGCAGACACTATAAAAAGAAATCCTCTTCCCAAGGAGCATGAGTGGCAACTCCCCGGAGACATTCTAGATGAAGTCTACTCCCTGTGGGGTTATTCTCCTTTAGACTTGTTCACCATAAACCCAAACACATAATGCCCAGACTTTGCATCCAGGTTTCCCCAACCACAGTTCAAGGGGAACACCCTGTGGATGAGCTCAAGGAAATCTCCCGTAGAAAAAGCAATTAGAGCTGGAGGGTCCTCTTTTTTAGGGGGCTGTGTGGCTGAGGACCAGGTATAAACATGTATATAGAAAAATGCCACTGAGAACAGCTACCCGCCTACACACGTACTGGGTGTGTCTAGTTGCAACAAGTGCTATCAGTCGCACAGAAAAGCAAAAAACGAGCAACTTTCTAATGGAAATTGTTTAGTTGCGCCAAAAAGTAACAGTATAAGTAATTCTTTTGATATGAGCAACTAAGACTTATCTCATATTTCCCCTTCAGTTTTAAAAACTGTGAGAATCCACAGTTTCAACAATTGAATGTGGTTCAGATGCCGACCCAATTCGATGCCACACACGCCAAAGAAGCAATGAAAAGGTTAGTGTCAATAGTTGCATATGCACACCGATAGAGACATGACACTCTCATTTGGTTTTTAATTACCCCACCAACACATTTCTTCTGTCTTGGTTTTTTAGATTGCTATAATGGGAAACGGCAATCAATGAACTTCCTTCTGTCATCTAACCTTTGATGCCACTATCTAACGTGCTGAAGACGGGTCCAGCGCACATCCCATAGCAGTTTAAGTCAGCTATAGAGTGTTTTCAAAAACTGCTGCTAGAACCCAGAAAAACATTTCTCTGTGTCGACAGAGTCAAGGACAAATGAATGATTAATTGAGGATATATGTAATAGCAACATGTCTACCTCACTTTTTTACTAACCTCACAATATTGTTCCAATCCAATGATTTTGTTTGATTCAGTTGGTTGAAGATAGCGACTTTCACACATTGTCATTTTATGTGATGTTTCTGTGTTAACAAAATGCATTTTTGTCTCTTTTTTAGAAATATTTTGAGTGTTTTTATACTTATAAATTAAAATATGTTTATCTCTATTTTTCATGTTTTGATCTATTGACTTACATGACTGATAGCACTTGTTGCAACTAGACACACCCAGTACGTGTGTAGGCGGGTAGCTGTTCTCAGTGGCATTTTTCTATATACAGGGAAATCTCCCTACGCTTTTCCACCACTCCTCAGCAGGGTAGTGCACAAGATGCACCAGGAACAAGCCACACTAATCCTGACAACCCCTATGTTGGCAAGACAACCATGGTTTCCACATCTGCTCAAACTGGCGACGTACAACCTGATAAAACTCCTGTGCCCCTACAATATGGTGCCCATGCACGGGGGGACTACATTCCATCCACATCCTCAGTCTATGAACATTGAAGCCTGGCACTTGATATCCTCAAGGATGCACACAAACCAAACACCAGGCACTGCTATTTCACCAAATGTAAATAATTTGTGATATGGTGCTGATGAAAGGATCTAAATCCAATTGAATGTACCCCATCAAACATTCTTTACTACATGCTCTACTTACTAGACACGGGCCTAGTATTTAACTCCATCAAGGTTCATCTAGCGGCTCTATCAGCGTACACCACTTCACAGAACAAGGTGTCCTGATGGAAAGTTCCTTTCCTTAAGGCTTTCATTGAGAGAGTAAAGAGACTTTAACCTCCGATTTCCAACCTGCCTCCAGGTTGGGATCTAATGTTGTACTCTGAAAGCCCATGGGTCCTCCCTTTAATCCTATGCACAATTCCAGCCTCAAACACCTAACATACAAGACAGCTTTCTTAGTAGCCATCACCTCAATAAAACGGGTTAGTGAGCGACAAGCATTGGCAGTGCAAGACCCTTTCTTTGTTAGCCACAAGGACAAAGTGGTAGTTAGAGCACACCCTAGGTTTTCACCTAAATTCATATCTAAGTTCCATGTGAACCAGTCCATTGAACTACCATATTTTTTAAAAATCCATCCAACTCAGCTGAGAAAAACGCCCATACACTGGATGTAGGGCAATTGTCTACTACGTAAACAAAAGAAGACCACTAAGGAAGACAGATCATCTGTTTGTCTCCATAGCACCTGGCAGGGAGGGTGATCACATTTCAAAGAACGCCATCTCCAAATGGATAGTTAAGCGCATACAACTCTTCTATTCTTGATCTAAGAAACCCCTTCCTTTCACACCAAGAGCGCACTTTACCAGAGGTACAGGAGCTTCTTTAGCATTTATTGCAAACTTCCCTCTAGATGCCATTTGCAAAGCAGGTTCTTGGAGTTACATACATACCTTTACTCAGCCTTGACAAACATTCTAAAGCAGATTCACAGGTGGGACAAGTGGTGCTAAAACATCTATTTGCCGCCGTACCTTCTCACAACACACCTCCTTCTCCAGATGCTGTTGGCTAGTCTATGCATAGCATGTGATCTAAGCAGATCCACAAGCATCAGAAGGGATACATTACTCACTGTAATCATCTTTCTGGTGCTTGTATTTGCTTAGATTCACATGCCCCACCCTTCCTCCCCTTTTGGAGTAGAAGGTGCATAGATGTATTTCTGTCTTTATCGGTTCTCTGCTTTATTACATCCCTACTTACACTACACTTCATGCTACCTCATGTCAGAAACAAAACCATCTGAGGGACCGCGATGCGTGAAGGACCATGGGTACAGTGGACGTCGCACTAGGGATAGTATTACTGACACACCAGTTGATGTCCCTTTTCGAGTTTTGAAAACAATTAATGTAACACTTCACGACTAAGCAGATACAAGCAGCAGAAATATGATTACGTTGAGCAATGTATCCCATATATATCCCATATATATGTAGGAAAATCCATCTGAGCCAAGTCACACATCCCACAGCACCCCTAGTAGCCATTGCTGGAACTTCACCTCCAGTTCTGAGCCCCAACAGCAAGGCATTGTGGATATGCAAAGTATGATTACTTTGCATCCCACCAATGTCTTGCTGTTGTGGCTCAGAACTGGAGGTGAACTTCCAGCATTACCTACTAAGGATGCTGTGGGATGTGTGACTTGGTTGGCTCAAATGGATTTTCCTAAGTTTGCATTTCAGGTGAAGTGTAAGTGTTTTTTTTCAAACCTTATTAAACCCACCATAACCTTCTTGGTGGTGTGTGTGTATATGCATCTGATTTCACTGGTCCGTTGCTCTGGTCTGTGTTGTCCCCCCTTTTTGTGGCCTCCCACTCTGGTGTCACCGCACCTGCCTGCTTCACTGTGCTATCCCCCTTCCCCTGTTTGGGCTACCTCCCCCCCCCTTGTTATCCCTCTCCCTTTTTGAACCCTCTATGGGGCTCCCTGTCTCACCTATCTTCTCTAACTGCTTTTCTATTGACTATCCTATCCCTCTCACTAAGACTGGCAGGAAGAAGCTCAAAAAGGACAGCCTGGTCTCCAACCCAGGCTTCCCTATCACTGACGCCTACACCAGTGCTTCATCCAGACAGGCCCTTACCGACATCCTCTTTGTCATTCCTCTCCAGGCCTATGGACCCCCGATATGGTCTCTGTTCTCTCTCGTTTTTCCTCTTCTTCCATTAATGGTGGCACCCGGTGTGAGGCCTTTCTGGGCCACTTTCTACTCCCCCAAGACCTTCATTAATGTCTACTTAAATGGCACCGTCTTGGTCCAGGGCTCTTAGGGCTCTTATGGCAACTTTTTTTAAATTATTTTTTTAATTTAATTTGCACAGACAGTTACAGTACATTACTTAATATTGCTTAGCTCACCAATACACATTGTCATTTGTACATCTTCACATCATTACGCAGTTACATTTCACATGTCATCCTTCTGTCTTTTATCCGCAAGGTATCGCTGAACCCACTCCAAATATCTTTCGGGCGGCTTGACATTGCCAGAAGACCAGCATATACCTCCTCATTATCATTTGCCCAGGTCATATTTCTAACCCAATCCACCAACACTGGGGGTTCCCTGTTTTTCCAACGCATCAATATCACTTGCTTTGCCAATAAGAAACTTAAGTTAAGAAATCTGCATTGTACAGGATTCATTTTGCTCACAATGCCCAATACACATGATCCCGGATCCCTCTGCATTGGATGCTCCGACATCACGTCAAGCTAATCACAGACGTCGGTCCAGTAGCCTCACTCCCGCATCTGGAACATGTCTCTGATACAGTGTTATACATGCTTTTGAGTCGGGCGAGAGTGAAATGAACCCTGTTAAGTACTTTATAGTGAATCAATCGATATCTGGAGTTACACAATATGTTATTAGTTAATCCACAAAGCCGCGACCAGTGCATGTCTGTGAGTGTGGTCTGTAGATCGTGCTCCCTTTCCTCTTTAGTATTTGTGATATGAGATGGTCTGTGTGTCAGGGAGATTTTGTAAAGTTTGGAGGCAGATTTCTTCATAGCGCTCGAGGTGAGCACATATCCCAGGGCAGGGTGTATTGGAGGTTCTTCTGGGAAGCTGTCCTACGCATTGGTCATTGCAGAGAGCAGCCTGAGATAGTATAGTTTTTGAAGCAGACTGTCTCCAACTATTGGTTTGATTACGCCCCAGCTGATTAATTGATTGGCAACGAAAACATCCCCCCATGAGGTGTATGGCTCTTTTCCTCCAGTGTGTGGACATTGTCACATCTTGTGGTGGGGGGGGATAAGGAACATCCCATAGTGGCATATGGGGGGGTACGATACTGAGCCATCGGGGTCACCTGCCAGTCTATCCCACGCTCTACATGTCACCAGTGCCAGGTTCATGGAGTTATCAGTCTATGTAATAGCCTCGTGGGGCCCTCTTGATGTGTTTCAATAGTCGCGTGTGGTGCCCTCAGGTCTCCCCCTGCCCAGAATATGGTATAGTAAGCCTGTGCAGTGAGATAATAAAGCTCAAAGTCAGGGGCGGCCAATCCGCCATTCTCATATGAGTCAATAAGCCGTCTCCAGCTTATTCTTCATTGTCCATTGCATATAAAGGCCGAACATGCAAACTGAACTTTAGTCAGGAAGAATCTACCCGGCCACAGTGGTTTTGTGTTGAATAAGTAAAATAGCTTTGGGAGAATGATCATTTTTACCAATGCTAGATGACCCCTCAATGAGATCGGAAGGTGCCTCCAATGGGTAAGTTTAGTACAGAAAGCCTCCACAAGTTTTCCATAGTTAAGGGTTTGGGTTAGTTGTGCTATGTCTACTCCGAGATATCTCACATTTTGAGGCACCCATTTATGTCCTAGCAGGTCAGCGGGGCATGTAGTTGCACCTGTTAATGGGAAGACCTCAGATTTAGTCACATTCAGTTTTAAGCCTGAATAGTCCCCGAATTCCTGACTGCCTTCAAGTCTTTCGCCATATACCTCTCAGAGTTCCTGATGTATAGCATAATATCATAGACCTATAGGGTAATACGCTCTATTTTGCTAGCCAATGGTATCCCTGCTCTGCTGCACTTGGCTCTCAATAAATCTGCCAATGGTTCAATCACTAGTGCAAACAATAGCAGGGATAGCGTCCAACCCTGCCTCGTACCCCCGATAAGTTCTAGAATCGAAGACAACATCCCGTTCACGCATACCCTCACATACTGCTGCGTGTAGAGTTTACGGACCCATTTTTATAAAATTCGGGCCGAACCCCTAATTCACAAGGACCCTAAATAAAAAAGGGCAGTATACAGTGTCGAGGTATTTTTGCATCTCCAGGGCCAGTGCTATGCCCTCAATGTTTTTCGGGATTTCTGCCAAGATATTGTGGCAATGGCAGATGTTGGTTGCTGTGGACCTGCCCAGTATGAAACCCGCTTGGTCCTCATGGACCATATGCGGCATTAGGGGATTGAGTCGTGTGGCTAGAATTTTTGTGAAAATTTTCACATCCGTGTTTATTAGGGATAAAGGGCGGTAGGAGCTGCAGTCCTCTGGTTGTTTCCCAGGTTTAAGAAGGAAGGTTAGAATTGCCTCACATGTGGAATCTGGGAGTTTCCCCAGATCTAGTGCTTCAGTCCACACTGCATGAAGGCGAGGAGTATGATATGAATACATTCTTTATAAAATTCCGCCCCAAGACCATCATTGCCTGGTACTTTCCCATTTGGTAGGTCCATTATGGCCCCTACTAACGTCAGAGGGGAATCCATGGCATCTCTGGTATCCTCCAACAAGAGAGCAGTGGGTATTGTAGATAAGTAATTGTCTATTTCTTCGTCTGTTGCTGTGCTTTGGGGTGAGTACAATTTAGCATAGAAGTCGAAGAAGACCTTACCAATTATATTTGTGGTTCCCCTTTTGACTCGGACCAACCTCGCAAGGAGCTTGCCCGGTCTTTCCTGCTCTCCATACCTCTGTGCTGCCGCTGGTCTATCGAAATAGCGTATTTCACGGTCTGCTGCGGCCCGAAAATTATGTAGATGCGTTATAATTTCATTAGCTATTTGTGCCGACGGGGCTGTCGCATATAGCTCTTGGAGTTTGGATATCTCTCTCTCCTTTTTCTCAAGTTCTCTCCATATGTCCTTAAGTACCCCCAGTTCAGTAGACATGGCTACACCTCTTATATAAGCCTTAAATGCTTGCCATAGTACCGCTTGAGTATCGACAGACCCATCATTGTGTTAAAATAAATCGTGAACGTGTTGTGTCAAGCTCGTTGTGTATATTGGGCCGCCACCGCCGCAGCTTTATATTGCCAAGGAGGCCTTTGTGGGGCTACCTCTGGGATAGTCAGTGTTAGTAATATCGGGGAGTGATCAGAGAAGGCTCTGGGAAGTAGTGTAACCCTCGATTTCCAGCCTGATATCCTCTGTGGTACTAACCATTGGTCGATCCTAGAGTGCATGTTGTGGACCAACGAATAGTAGGTATATGCCCGTTATGTTCCATGCAGTGCCCACCATGCATCAGTTAGACCAAGATCGGTCAAGTCTGTGCATATTGCACGGGCAGCGTGGGATAGTTGTCTAGAGGTACTTGATGTCCTGTCCAGGTGCAGGTCCAGTATGGTGTTAAAATCCCCCCCACAGATAATTTGAGCAGATGGGTACTGAGCGCATTTCTGGAAGACCTCTGCGTAATATACTGGGTCGTCAACATTGGTAGCATAGATGTTAATCAGCAGAATTTCAGTTTCACCTAGCTTACCGTGTACTACTACATATCTGCCAGCGGGGTCGCTGTCGGTAGCCAGATGAATAAACGGTAATGTTCTGGGAACAAATATCATGACCCCCTGGCCCTGGACGAATAAGATGTGTAAAAGCGGTGGGCCCCCCATCCCGGTGCGAATGTACTCGCTTGCAATATTCGTGCACCCAACCTGTTGGTGTACGCCATCACTTTACGTGCTTTTATTAGCATCCCCAAGCCCGTGACATTCCAACTCATCAATGTTATCTCTTTAGGGTTCACATTAGCCATTCGGTCTGTTTTTCACCGTCCCTGCCCCCATGTTCCAATGTGATATTGTGCTATTTTGAATATGAAATGTTGTCAGTCTGTGCAATATTTTAACTTTAACACCCCAACTGTTCCCCCTAGCCCCCACCCTCATGGTTCCCCTAACTTCAACTATGCAATTTCCCCCATCTCCCTCCTCCCCCAACTTACCCCATAAGCTAACCTATGCACTCACATGCAGGGGCGGGGGGGTCACTTCAGTGGCAGCCGGGGCTAAGTGCAATGTATATAAGCCTTTGACCTTGGTTAGTCTGAATTACGTTGCCAGCTCTCATTGTGGATTGTGGCATACGACTTTCACACAAAAACATTATAGTATTGTACCAACGTGGGTAGCGTCATATGATTGTTATACAGTTGTCGATACTAGCTACTCAGAAGGACAGGTCCTTTACTCAGCTGTGTCACCAGGCCTGCTCACTCATTGACTTCATCTCCATCGGAAGCACGCTTGTCATGTAAGGTGATGTTTGTTTAAAAAAAATGAGACCGCTTTCTCGGGAAACGTGAAGAAGTAGGTCTTATTGTTATGCTGCAAGTGTTGTCTGGCAGGGTACAGCATTGCATATGCTATCTTTCGTTCTTGTAGCATTTTTTTCACTCCCAAGGAAGTTTGTCACTCTTGCTGCACCGCCAGGGTGTAATCTGGGAATACACAAAGTACAACGGACCAGAGTTTCAATCCGTGTTTGTCTCTTGCTGCACGCAGTACCAGGTCTCTGTCCCTGTAGTTCATGAGTTCAGTGATTATCAGCCTCGGGTAGGCACCAGGGTTAGTGCACGGAGCAAGAGATCTGTGTGCCCGTTCCACCACAAATATAGCAGATCATCCGGGGTCGCTGAGTAGTTCCTTAAGTAGTTCTTCGACTGCCTGCTCCATCGGACCCTTGAGATGTGTCCTCGGGAACACCCACGATGGGTATGTTATTGCGACGTGACCTCACTTCTAGGCCCTCGCATTTCAGCTTGACTGTGCCAAGATCTTTAGCCATATTGATAACTGTATTTTCAATGATGTCTTCAGTCTTACTGATTCTTGTCTCTGCCTCAATAATACGGGTCGTTGCCTTGCCAGGTGATTACGGACCAACGTCACATCAGTGTTTATGCTGTCGAGCTTATCATTGAGTGCAGCCAATCCTTGTTGCATGGAGTTCAAGGCTCCCTGCGGGTCCATAGGTGGTTGTGTCACCAGTGGCGTGGCCGCTTGGTCTATGGAGCTGCTGGCCATTGCTTTTTCCTTATTGACCGGTTTCATGAACCTCTCTATTAATCCCGCTTTCTTGGCGGCAGCACCTTTGGGCATCTACCTGCGTACAATATTCCTGTATTCCTGCCACCTCAGTCAGGGGCCACGGAGATCCGCTTTGAACAGCTAGAGGAGTTCTGTTGTTGCACTGTCCTTGCAGTTTGCAGAGAGTTCAGGCCGGACAATGGTTACTGGTATTGGCACACAATATCATTAAAAGTGGTTGCATCCATAACTGTTTGGTGTGTCTGATGGCGGGGTATCTGGTGTGCTCCACAGTGATCAGGAGAATGACCCCACTGCTCCTCCCGATTGCACTGAATTACTGTAGCCATGCCCTGCACCTAGAAATGTAACTAATCCACTGTTAAATGTCTTTGTCGCTTTTGGCCAATGGGGTGATTCCTCTTCTGCCTGTATGCTCTGTGCAGGGTATGTATACAAGGCTTTGCGACTTGATGCCTGTCTCCAGCAGGAGGGTGGGAACTAGGAGCTCCAACGTACAGAATCCACAGATGTCTCTGGTTCCACGTCTGAACGCTATTATATTGTTTTAGGTGACACAGCTAATACAATAGTGACAGGCTGTTGGCTATATTGGACTTGTGGGCTGGGCTTATTCCACGTGGAATGAGCGGAGTATAGTTATTTAGAGCAGTGTTTGTCATTTGCAGCTTCAAGCGGCACACTGGAGCACCGACTGTTCCCAAGTTCATTGCTTATATACACGTCTCCAATATCATGTATTATGCGGTGTCAATGGGATGGCTGATGTTGCTGCCCTCCCTGTAACCAGTGAATCTTCACACGTATCCCGTGATGCTGTTGCTGATCAGGAATATCCCGTGTGGTGGCGCAATAAATCCACACCCCGCCAACGTGTGCTGTACAGTTGTAACTGTGCCTCCTGTATGATTCTTTGGGTTGCTCACGGCCTACAACCCGGGTGTTGGTGTCCCTGTGTAACGCCACTCTGGGCAGCAAACCAGACCTTGATGCAATGTTCAGACCACACGCCCACACAGTCAGCAACAGGAGAGATGTGGATACTGTAGTAGTCCGTGATCCACATTTGTTTGATAGGAAGGCCTGGTAACGTTGAACTATAATTGTTGTGTAGGGAGCACCAGCAATGTCGCCCTCAGGACGTGATGCTCCAGGCCGTTTTTGTCACCCTCGCCAGCAGGGACAGCTTTATTTTTTTTAATTTATTTTTTATTCATACAGTTTGTTACAAACTTTTTAAAAGAAAACAAAAAAAAAAGCAAAAAAAAACCTTTTTTCCATTCTTAAATCCTCACGAGCGCTCATTATTTTTTTGTCTTTAAACTAAGTATCGACTTTTTACATACATCTTCCCTATTTTTATAATGAGCGCTCGGTGTGCTGAACGCGATCTTTTTATATTCTTCTCCTTGTTTCGTATCTTCTCTTTCATACAATTTTCCTTCTCTACAGATTCTTACAATCATTACAGTCAATGACTATCATTATCTTCTTTCAATAATTTCTGTAGTTTTTCTAGGTAGCGTGCAAGGGTTACGGTGTGTCTCTGTGAGTCATCGTTATGAAATTTAATCCACGATTCTTCGTAGCTATATGTCGTAAATTTTGCCAATTCCTCTCATAGATATTTTGTTCTTAAATCTTTCATCTCAGGACATTCTAGTACAAGATGTTTCAGTGTCTCCTCAGAGTCGGTGCAGAAACGACATCGATCGTCTTCTGTTCCGGGGGCATGTCTTAATTTCTGAATCTCATTGGTCTCTAATAGATTTAACCTGAATCTCATATATATATTTTTTGAGATGCTTACAAGGAAATACTTCGAGGTATTTGGAATGAGTGTTTAAACCTCTGGCTTCCATAGGTCTGTTTTTCATGCATTTATGTTGATTTCGTTTCTTGATCGTCTCAATCTTGTTGGAGTAGTTTCTTTTTGACTGCGTTTGGGTTATTCACTAACATTGTTTCATCAGTGTTCAATTGTCTTAGGATGCCTCGACATCCTGCCCTCCATTTTAGAAGGAGATCATCTTTTTTGGCATTTTCGTGTTCCCACAATATCTCAAATTGAGGTATATTCACTTCAGCAATGGTCTTTCTGTACAGTGCCAAAGTGTTCCATGCAATTCTCACATTCAGAGTGGATAGACTCAGTTCGTATAATACACAGGCCGTTGGAAAACCTTGTGGCAACTGTAAGATTTTCTTCCAGAAAATACCTTCACATCTTTTCCATAACTCGTTTGTACAACCGAACATACTTTCTGCACAATATACTAGGACCGGTGTTACTTTGCCTTTGTAGAAGTTCAGCACGGGTGTGTACGAAAACTTTCCATATTTTTTTATGAATTAGAACACCTTGCGCTGTCAATCTTCTACATTGGCTCATGATCTTCGTTGTTGATGGATCGTCATTTATGCTTGCACTGATGTTTGGTCCCAAGTATTTGCTGCATTGTACCAGTTTTAGATCTTCTTTTCCAAGGCTCCATTTGAATTTTTCATGTGTCTTTTGTGTGCCCTTTAAGCTTTTTAGTACTAGAATCTCGGTTTTTCCTCCATTGATTTGTAGCCCAATCTCATCAATGTGAGCTTTGAGGGCGTTCATCTTCCTCTGCAGGCCTATGGGGGTTCGGTCCAGTAGTACTATATCGTCAGCATATAGTGCCCATCCAATGTGTTTTCCATTAATCTTAGGTGGGAAGGACACGACCTCATCCATTGCTTTACCAATCTCAAATATATCAAAATGAAACAGTGTGGCACCCAAGGGACAGCCTTGCTTGACCCCTTTGGCAGTTTGAATCGGGTTTGACAGGTGGCCTTCTTGGTCTAATCTTACCCGTATCTCTGTACCAGAGTATAGTTCTTTTATTTATTTATTTATTTACTTACTTATTTATTTATTTATTCGTATTTGTTAAGCGCATAGAACAGCCCTGAAGCATCGTGGCACTGGTTACAGAAAAGCAAAGCTTAGTTCCTTAGTTACATCATAGAGGCACACACGCATGCAAGTTTTGACAATAAAAACATTAGCAGTGTGTTTATGTTTGACTGTGGGTAGAAGAAGTTTTAGTTGAAGAGAGAGGTTTTGAGTTTTTTTCTAAAAACTGTGCGGGGGCATTCTGCTCTTAGAGCGTGAGGGATATTGTTCCAGAGTCTAGGTGTTATGTAGGGGAAACCCCGAACTCCTGCTTTATTGCTGCTATTAAACTAGGGGGGCATCCGTGTTCGGTCAATTTTGTCCACAGTCGCTCCCCGTCTATCACATCAAAGGCGTGAGTCAAGTCTACGAATGCCAGGTATACCTTCTGGTGGTTTTTGATCGTCTCCATCTTCAGGAGGTTGATGAAAAAGAGATTTGGCCCGCATCCAACATTCTTGACGAATCGTGACTGTCTCACATCATACTTGTTGTTCTTCTTGATCCATTGGTTTAGCTGTGCTAGGATGATTGTGGCGAATATCTTCCCAATCACATCAAGGAGGGCTATGGGACGATAATTTGAAGGTTCAGTGCGACATCCTTTTTTAAAAATTGGCACTATAATAGCTGTTTTCCACGATGTTGGTATGCGTTTTTCCTGGATGATTTTTTTGAATAGCACGTCACAAAGGTCAGTCCATTCATCAGGATTGTTTTTAAGCATTTGGTTCAATAATCCGTCTGGACCAGCAGCTCTTGATGAGCTGCAGCTATTTATTGCTCTTCTAATGTCATCTTTTTCGATTATAATGTCCCATGCTTCAAGAAATGGAGTGTCAATCTGGATTGTGTCTCCTCGTTTAGCAAACAGCCTCCTATAATATTTTGACCATTGAGCATCTGAAACCATATTTATTATGGACGCTCTCTGAGGATTTTCAATCTCATTAATTAACGTCCAGAAACCTCTTGCATTTCTTTTGATGATCATCTTCAATATAGCTTCCGCATCTCTTTGATCTAGTATTTTTTTATGTGAGGTTATCCAGTTTCTGTAATTTGTTTTCAGTTTTCTCTTGTTCTCTTTGTAGTTCACATTTGGACTCCACTTCAACTTGCGGACCTCTTTTCTAAGTTCTTTCTTTCTTTTCGCGACCTCTGGGTCGTAATTATGTTTCCTGTATGTGAACTTTTTTGTTCCCACTGGATTGATCTTATAAATTTCCATGAACTGGGTATATTCAATGGCATCCCCTTTTCCGTTATTTTTTACGGTATTCATAATTCCTGTTATATCTCTAGTGTCATCTTGATGGAGTCTCAGGCACTTGCAATTTGGTTCCAGAGTCACATTACATTTCCAGTACTCACTCCGTCTTTTATTTTCTCTTTTCCACTTTAGAATTAGTAGATTATGGTCACTTTTTATAGTCCTGCTAACTTCTAAGGCTATGATCTCATCATCCATAGATTCCGATACAAAAAAATAATCGATTATGGACTTTTGAGACCCTCTCTCCCAAGTTTCTTGTGCTGGTATATCACCACTTGTGTTTCCATTCATCAAGTTCAAGGATCTAGAGTCCATTTCTTCCAGCCAGGACTTTAATTGTTTTTCAATTTTACTTAGTTTCACTGTGCTGCTTGTTTGTTTACTTTCTTCAATTAGCTTGATGTTTAAATCGCCACATAAGATGATGCCTGGATTCTTCTCTGATACCATTATGAGGACTATTAGAGACAATACGCTTTTGGATAAGCGTATCACTTAGAACTGCCTTGTGGTTTAAGTATACATTTAATAAATGAAACTCTTTCTTTCTTCCACTATGGCTGTTTGCTATCTCCACTTTTACACTCATTAAGTATGGCGAATAGTTGCATGTTGATTTAATCGATAGTCCGCTTTTCATGTTAATTAATACCATCAGTCCTGACATTGGTCTACCTTTGCTTTTTTGGATCGCTGGATTAAGAGCTATTTCAAATCCTTCAATACATGGGCATGTTACCAACCATGTCTCCTGCAGGCATATGACATCTAGATTTTTTAGCTTCTCAGTGACAGAGCCCAATAGGTGACTGTAACCTTGTGAATTCCAGGATCCTATACTAATCTGATCAGGATCCTCATTACGTTAGCTTACATGAGGCTCATTCAGTGAACGCACTACCCAACTCCAATAATTCGCATCTTCACAATTTTTGGTCAAGTCTTCAGTTGTAGATGCACCCGGTGCGATCTCTTCATCATTTTCTACCGTGATTTTTATTTTTTTTAGCAACAGGGATTCCAGCATCTAATTTTTTTTTTACTCACCATCATTTTCTCTTCATGTGTTGTTCTGAGTTGGTCCTTTCCCTGAGTTCTACAACCTGCATCCTTATTACCGCTTACGGATGTAAGCCGGATACTTTCTTGTTGTCTCAATGAAGCAACATTTGTATTTATCTTATGTACTTTTCCGATGGAGGTGCAACTTAGTAGGCTCAATTTCATAGATCTGGAATCCAGCCTCTAATAATTGCCTCTTGCACATCAGCACTGTTTGTGCTATTTGGAGTGATTCAATGTGCATGATTATTCTGTCGTGTTTCGAGTTGTCGAGAATTTCGACTCTTGTTATATCAGTACTTTTGGTGGCTCTCAGGGCTGGAATGAAATGAAAGATTTGCATTATCACACTTCGATTTAAAGTGGAATTCTTGGTTTTCTTCTCTATTCGTTTGACCAAAAATCTGTATCTATTTTCATTCTCGAAAGATACTGTGTTCCTGTCTCCTTGTTTTGCATTCCCGCGTCTATCATAAGGTGTAGGTTGTGAGATTTGTAGATCAGGCATTAAACCAGATTTACTCTTTCCACCATTGTACTCATTTTCCGTTTTCTTAGCTCCTCCCTCTCGTATAAATGATTCTGAGCGGGCATGTTCGTCACTCATCTGCTTCGCTAGCGTCTTTTTCAATTTTTCTTCCATTGTGTAGAAATCTTTTTTTTGGGATTTGTCCCACTTTATCATCATCTTCACACTCACTCTTTTTCGTCGGTGATGGCAACATTTCTACTCGTCTTACTCTCACTTTATAATCTTTCGCGATGTCTTTTATCTTGTCTGCTTCCGCCGTCTCACCTTTATTCCCTCTAGTTTCTGATTCTTTATGACTAAGCTTTGAGTTGTCCACTTTCTCTACACTTGATTTTATTGTTTCATCTTTTTTTTGTTGTTGAATTTAGCTTCAATTTCTCTCTCTGTTCCTCCACGTTTTCTTCTGATGTTGCTTTTATATCTTGTGAGTTATTTCTTTCTTGGAGATCACCATCCGGAGTGCTATAGATTGAGAGATTTGTTAATTCTATGTCACTTGCATCAGATTCCTCTATGCTTATGCGTGAGTTAGTTTTTGCCATTCGTGTATGTATGTCTTGTGATCCACTTGTTCCACTTGTCAGCTTTCTTTCTGCCATATTCTCAGCAGGATGTCCGTAATTTTATTATTGAACGTCACGTTCAATGATTTGAGGTTTCTGAAGAAATTTGACGTGGTTTTTGCGTTCCTCTTCAGAGCCACCATATTCTTAGACTTTTTTTTACATTTGCCTTGTTTCTTCAGTTCGTTCGCGGATTTTATCGGGCTCACTGCTGTTCGTGCCACCGGTTGCTTTTCACATATATCATACCATTCTGTATCTTTTATTACAGGATGGTCTTCACTTGCGATTTCTGTTATTTTTTTCGCTTTCTAGTTCATTTGCTGGGGGTTTTATTGGTTGTATGATCTCTTTTATTGGTGTTATTACTTCTCTCCCCTCCGATGCTTTGTTTTCGCTGTGTGCTCATGTGTGTTTTGGCACGTACTTAAGTCTCTTTCCAACATTCTTTTTTCGTTTTGCTGCTCGTGCGATGTAGAGCAAACCCTTACGTCGCTCTGGCAGTCTTCCTCTTGTAACACAGGGTTTAACTTCGTTTGAGAAGCATTGTTACTTGTTTCTGGGTTAGGTGTTCCTTCGCCTATTATGTTTTCCGATCTTGTGTTCACTTTAATCTTACTTTCATTTGCTTCTTTTTCACTTGGTTTTTTCAATACTCTGAATGCATTTCCTTTTATAGTCTCAAATTTCGCCCGGTGCAGATTATCTTTTTGATCTGCCCTTTGTCCATTTATGGAACAGCAACAATATTCTGGTTGATCACGATGGATCTTGGGTTCCAGCCCACTTAAAGGGTCTAAGTTCCTTTCCTCCATACTTACTCTTGAGTCACTCTCTTTTGCTAAGATAGCAACTGCTTCTCTGGCCAGTTTGGCTAATAGTGTTTTGTCCTCTCTGTTGTTTTTTAGGGCCTCTTTTAGGACTAGTAACACTAGTTCATTCTTATTCCATGCAGCTGTATTTTGTGTCATCATTTCACTCATGTTCCTCTCAAGCAACTCAATTTTTGCATTTAAGCCTGATAACAATGCCATTTGGTCTTTTAAGTTGTCATGTACATGTTCATATAGTTTCATTAGTGGACTTACTGCAATTGATGTTGCAGACATCAAGCTTGGACGGAGTTCGTTAATCACCTTTGTTATTATTCCATATGTCTGTGTATTTTCCTTCCATTCTTTTTCAGAACGTTTTCTGACAATTTTTGGTTTAACTTTCCTCTCTTCTTCACTTGTCGTCTCTATGTCTGATGAAGATGATTCCGAGGATGTCAGGCTTAGACCTATAATTCTGCCATTTTATCCCGTCTTCTTCATTTCAATTCCGGCAACTTTTTTTATTTCACTACAAGTTTTTGGCGTCGCTCTCCTCAATCTTTTTTGGGATAAGTGAAAATCACTCTCAGAGCTTCTTCCCGTTCTTCTACGCTTCCCCAATAGTCTTATATGTTCAGGTGTCTTCACTCCGGCCTCATCACGTTCCTCAATATCGATGCTCTGTTTATTTTCGCCATTATTTGATTTTTCTAACTCAAATGTATTGACCATCATATCATTTTTGATTTCTTATCCTTCTATTCCTTTTTCTCTGTCTTTTATAATGCAGCTGGATTTGCAAATTTTGCGTTTAATTTCATCAGATCTCTGATGAGCTGATCTGCTATCGCAATCGAATCTCTTCGTGGCTTTGTATGGAATGACTTGTTTTTATCGTCCTCAATTGGTGGTGTATTAATTGGAATCTCTACTTCCCAAACTTCATCTGCAATGATGTTAAGAGCATCATCATTAATCTCTTCTATCTCTTTTAGAGTCATATTGGATTCTAATTCCAATATTTCTTCCGTTGTCTTTGTTTCATTTACTATGCCTGCTGGTTGTGTTATTTGTTCTATGCTGTCACATCTTTGGTGTTTATCCTGATTTCCTTTTAATTCCTTTAGTGACTTGTTGTTTGGTCCAACCAGTTTCCACGCTAGATTTTTTAAGGATTGTACTTCCTTGTCTATAGGTTTGAGTGTTTTGGCTTTTTCACTCATCTTGTACAATTTCGAAGAGGAACATGGATCGGATACAGCAGTTGTTCCACTAATCTCCATAGCATCTGCGTTCTGCAGGTAAGAAGAAATGCCTTCTGTTTGTTTACTGATGTGTGGCAGCTGTTGTCGTATTTCAAAGCTCAATTCCTTATGAGCTTTTACGGTGCTGCACTCAATCGATCTTGGAACCCCCGGGTTATTCATGGATATCAGCCCCCACTACCATTTTTATATGCCTGTTTGTTACAGGCACCGTCGCAGCAGTGACTCGGCAGGTATCCCGGAGACGGGGACAGGAGCGGGACCGGTTTTCCCCCGACATGTGGAGTATCCATTCCAGCCTCATCGTGTATCGAAGGATAGGCGCATTCACATGCTTTTGTATTTATTTGTACGACATGTGTTGTGGGAGGGAGGGGTGTGGGTAACTCCGTGGCTATCGCTTTATTGATATCATTAATACTGTTCAAGTCAGTCAGAGTACTACTACGGCTCACTGACCCATTCCCACCCTCGTCTCCCGATTCACACAGTTCACTTACTTCGGGTTTTTGTTGTCTGGCTTCTTTTCGTAAGGTACACGAACCTGCTTTCCGACTTGCTCAATCTCGATCCGGGGGCGTTTCCTCTGAGCGGGTTCGGTTCCTCCTCTCTTTACTTGTGCCCCCGTCTGTGGGATTCCTGTTCCAGTTCTCTTCTCCATGAGAAATGGTTCTCCTCTCCACTCGACCCACACCGACCACGGGGAACACGGGAAACACTCCTGCACACTCCGCGACGCTCCGCGTCCGTCCGGGTGTTTTAGCAGGTAGACTCCTCCTGCAACAATGGAGCTTGAGAACAGACTCAAATCCGGCAGCACCTCCACACGGGAAACACTCCTGCACACTTTATCACATGTGGGCACTGCGCAATGCAGGACTTACTGATTTGGTGTTGTCCCAATGGCGGGTGACCACGACAGTGGGCCACCTTCCCACTGCTACGTTCCTGCTCTCGTTCAGTGCCGGGCCGCTGGGCATCCGGTAGTCAGACTTGTCGTCAGTTGTGGTGCAGGGCAAGGAGCGGTTGTCTTGGCTGGCTAGCTCCCATGGGCCCCTTCAGTGGAGCCGAGGGTCACACGCAACCTGCAGTGTATGCCGCAGTGGGAGCCCTCTTCGCTATCTTCATTCCACCTGCTCTCAGCTGTGACACAGATGGTAAGTGAGCTATAAACTCCGTTGTAGCTACTGGCGGAGGCTGGAAAACCGGGGTTAGTTGGTATTCGCCAGTCTCAGCTTCCAGAGTCAGGTGTCGGTGCCGCACTGGTGCGTGCCGGGCCTCAGCAAAACTCACGCTGGTCTTCTAGGGCGTGCCCCTTCAATCACGCAGCCCAAGTAGAGAAGTCACTCGGGACCTGTGCGAAAAAACGGTCACAACTTCAATTCCTCAGGTCGGTTTGCACACATGTGCAGATAAGATCTTTATAATCATTTTCGTAGAATTTCTCAGAAGGCCGGGCATTTTCTTAAAAGTTATTCGGCCCGGACCCCTGCTTGCATCTGGAGCTCGCGCTCACTGCTGCATGTAGCTCTCAGCACAACAGCGCCCCGCCCCTTAGGCCAACTTCCTTTCATCTCCTGCTATCCCTTCTTTTCCCTAGCTGGCTCCTCTGCCGCCTCCATCCTCTGCCACCTCTCCGGCACCCTCTGCTGCTTCTCTGGCTACACTGTTGTCTCCTTCCTCCGCTACCCTCTTCCTCCTCCCAAGCTACCTTGCCTACTCCTTCCTCCTCCGCCCATCTCCAAAACTTCCGCATGGCTTACCTCTGACCTGTACTCCTCCATGGAAGTCCTTCAAAGGGTGCAACCTGCTCCACAACGCTACTCTCAACTCTCACTCAGCTGTCAAACACTCCTCTGACATCTGCCGTCTCCTGGAAGAACTTGATTTGGATGTGCTCGGTCTCACTGAGACTTGGTTCACGGCCAGCTCTCTCACAAGCTTTGACACTCTTCTTCCTGATGGCTACAAACCCAGAACAACCCTTCCCGGTGGGTGTTTAGCCCTGACCTTCCCGGAGTGGATCCCTGCTTCTATTGTTCCTAACCAGGACTACTCCTCCTTTGAAAGCCTGGCCAGCAGGCTCTCTATTTCTCCTGGCCTCTCTCTCACTGTGGCCACTATCTACAGGCTGCCTGGCCAGGTCGCCCTCTTCCTCTCTGAGTGGGCTGACCTCTCCTCCTTCCTCCGTGCCTCTACTTCGCAACTCCTCCTGCTCGGATATTTAAACATCCACCTGACTGATATGAGCCCTTCATCGGGACTCTTTCGCAATCTCTGCAACTTTCTCTCTCTATTCTTCCCTCAGGCTCGACTCACTCGGCAGGTCACACCCTGGATGTTCTGATCTCCTCAGACATCCCCTACTCTAACCCTCTCACCACTCCTCTCCTGGAGTGGTCACTTTCTTCTTTCCTCCTACATCTCTCTCTACCCTTCAGGCCAAGCAGACTCCAGCACTGCCACCTACCTCCTCGGTCATCCAACCCAAAAAGCGTGTCAGTTTAGGCTTTTGCTGCTACTTTTGCTCCTCCTTCTGTTCCTTTGGCTGAGTCACACCCTGACACAGCCCTATCTAACCTTCATCTCTATATCTCTAACACTCTTGATGTCCTTGCCCCTGTCATGAGGATCCATTTAAAGCCCAAATCCAAGTGCAACTCTTGGTACGATTCTGACCTCATCACCCTTGGTGTCATCTTCGACTCCACCCTCTCCTTCTCTCCTCACATCTGACGTCTCTAACAAGTCAAACTATTAGCTGCACCTCCTTAGAGGTATTCTTCCTTTTATCACTTTCCCCCAGTAGCTCACTGTCTCCAGAGCTCTTGTTCTCTCGCCGACACTGTGGTAGAAACATATAAAAAAAACACAACATTGCGCTTGTCAAACTTATGAACACTTCAGATGTTCGGGGCATCTGTGCCTATTTCTGCATTATAGGGTTGGTGAAAAGCAGTTCTTGGATGGTTTATAACTTTAGCGCCACTCCATGAAACTGCATGAAATTTTGGAATTCTATTCTAGACCTATTTCTGAAATGTTTTGCAAAGCTTGGTGTGATTTTATAAAGAAGGGGCAAAATTAGAGGGGGGTCCCACAATATTGTAAGGCTTATAAATGTGGTGCCATTTGATGAATCTGCACAAAAGTTTGCAAAACGATTTTAAATCTAGATATACATGTTTTTGCAAAGTTTGGTGGGATTTTCTCAAGAGGGGGCTAAATTAGAGGGGCTCTCAACATTTTTAGATAGCTTATAACTTAGTTGCCGTTTGACAATTGTGGAGAAACGTTTTCAGAAAGATTATAGACACAACCTTGAATGTTGAAGTAAAGTCTGAATGGATTTTATCAAGCTGGGGGCTATGTTATATGACTGTATGTACATATATTTTGAGACTTTTGAAAAAATAAAACGTGGGCGGATTTCAAGCAAACTCATGTAAGGAGCATTGGCAAGAACCTGAAAGCATGGTTTTGCAAATGTGACTGTTTTTATTTTTTGCCAAGTGTCATAATGTAGGTACAAAAATAGTGCTATACCTTTGGTGACTGAGGTATAGCCTGTGGCCATGGGCAGTGGCCAGATTGTCCGGGTCATGATACAAGGTCATGAGCTGGACAATCTGGCTACTGGCCATGACAGCAAGGGACAAACAATGGGGTTAAAGTGGACATGTCCTCCTGGCACAGGCAATGTGGTGGAGTTATTCAAAAGTGGGATAGGTTTGAAAGGGAAAAAAATGTTCTTGTGGTAATATGGTCATAGGGTTCTGTCTTCGCCTTCTGCAGGCTGCCATGGAAAGGGAAGAGGGAAGAAAATGTGCTTGAGGTAATATGGTCATAGGGCTCTGTCTTCGCCTTCTGCAGGCTGCCATGGAAAGGGAAGATGGGATCTGTACGGAGCCCCGCCTTCCCTTTCCATGGTGGCCATCTTGGAAAAGGATTTTCCTACCCCGGGTTCCCGCCTTTATCCATGTAAATGTAACACTGATGGTAAATGTAAGATATATATGTAAATGCAAATCTAAACTAAGAAGTGTAAGATATCTATGTAACTGTAACCTAAGACTGCTCAAGCGCCCAGTTGCCTAACGGCCCGGTGCGCCATACAAATAAATAAACAATACAATACAATACAATCGCAGGGCCTGGAATGGAGTATAATGGTCCGAAGCCCTCGTTATTTATTTTTTTATTTATAACACGCCAAAGCCTGCAGTCATTAGAGCGCACACAGACACACTTTGCTTGGCCCGATAACTTGGGTTGCCGTGCAGTTATCCCCGGTTCCAGTCCCTGGAATGGGGGATGAATGCCACATTATTTCCATTAGCATAACACAAAATGCTAATGGAAATGTTGGAAAAATGTATTGAGGCTATGTACTTTACTGAGGAATGTAAAGTACATGGAGTCTATAAGATTTTTTTTTTAGTTCTATTTTTTAACTGTGAAAGGTGGTTCCTAAAGGAACCCTTCTTTTGTTGTTGTAAAACCTAAAAGCTGTGGGGGCGATATGGCAACAGCGCTCCATAAGTTAGAACAACGCTGGATTTATTCTTTGGACACAATGTGACATGGTTTGAACATCGCTGTAGAATGGAACACCTTACTCAGCAAGTAAAACAGCTACCAGTGGTATTCTATATCTGTAGCAACGACTATGTTAAGGACTATGCATATTGTAAGATGGAACAACCACAGTATTTTAGCCATTGGGCATAGATATACATTTAATATACCCCTATATACGGTAGTAAGCAGTAGCTACCTAACATGTTGACACCCTGACCAGTAACCACAATAAAGGGAAAAGGGACAAGATCTATGTTAGTATCCAGTCCAATACTATAAGTCCCAAGATGCTTTGCGCCATACAACATCTTACCAGATATCATAATTTGTCACCATTACATGATATAACTATTAATACGGCTTCTGTAACAAGAAGAGGATGTATCCAGACATCAGTGGTCACAAACAGTATCATTTTCGGTATGTTTAGGGACCTCGCTTATGCCACGGTGAGATACACTACCAGTCCTCTTTCTAGCGCCATAGTCTACTTAGGAAACAGGTGCCGTAATGAGGAGCATTTTTTCATTACACCCTGACATGCAGGCAGGAGGACTGACTGCCGCGGGCGAGCACAAATGCACATCTGAAGCGAATGTTTGCACTGCAAAGGAAAGCACTCAACTATAGTCAGGTTTGCCAAAACTTTGCACAAATTACTGGAAGAATTTATTCTCCTAAATGGGTTGCGCCCGCAGAGGGTTTTTGATATTTTTCCAAACTGCAGAGGCTCTTTTGAAAAATAGATACAAGTCGGTATACTCGCGCGTCAGTGCTAATATGTGCAATGAACAACATATGACTAAGCAATCATTAGACAGGAGCAAACCTGGAATGTATTTACATACAACAGAGTGGGGTTGGAATGGTAACTCCCCCTCTGTTAGATATATATAACATACAAGGGAAGGAAAAAGTGCTGTTGAACTTAGATGGCATGGAACATTGTGAGACCATATGGGATATAGAAGCCAGAATTTAAAGCTGTTTTTTTGTCCTTTATTTCAGTGACTACAACACGAGCGCTGTAAGAACACCAGCGTGTACCTACTTGGCCGGACTACAATACACATATCAACACCTGCGTACATCTACACCAACGCATGCTAAGACCATATTATGAATTATATAGCCTACATACCATGAATGAGAATCACAGTGAACTAAGATAGGCAATTTTTGCTGGGGATCCTCCACTAACCAGCACACACAAGGCCAAAGGGATTGTTGGCCAGGTATGAAGAACATAGTGAGTATTCAAATCCTTCTTCTGTTAGTTATATATGCCGTCAAGGTTAGGCTTACTACATAAGCCGTATCTATATTTACATATTAGGCTTTTTTGTTTGTTTGTCTTCCGCTCTGCAGGAGTTGTCATAGTTTGATGCATTCCCAGTCAGAGCGTAACTAAGGATTTGTCCCAATATATCGGTACTGCCTCCGAAACTTCAATAGAGTGAGTGCGATATTGTTAACAATATGAGATGTTACTGCATTCACATTGATTGTATTGTGTTAATTGTTCAAGATTACATTGATTTATGAGAAAGAGAGTAATTAGTTTATTATTGTTTTTTGATTACGGGGCTCACCCTATCCATCTGTGAGGCAACACACAGCCGGTAGTTGACCTCCGTCCTGATGAAGGTTGGCTAAACTGAATGGGCAAGTGATCAGCTGCCCCTATTGAATCACAACCGAAACACATGTCGACATATATCCCCTGTAAAAGATACAGAGGTACACATATGTAAAATATAATGATTCAGATTCAAAATTGTACTTGGATGTTTTGATATGGTGACAATAGACATCATTGTTAGGGCTATTTGAGTGAATTGATTTGTATGAATGAGTGTAGAATGAGTATGAGTGATGGGGATACATTTTGAGCCTCTCTTTTATGAATTGTATATGGATATGAAATGAAATAAATACTATGTATTGTTAAATGTTGAATCAAATATCAGAGTACTCTGTCATCTTTGATCAATTGATCCATTCTTTTACTTTATTTGTACCCTCACGTGGAGGACCATAGATATCTAACAGGTACCCTTTATTTTTTGAAAGTATATACAGAGGACTGTTGTCTTAGAAAGATATGGATCAACAGCCTCTTTTATTGCTTGCAAGGTAGCTGGTGGGATTTTGTGTCCCACAGAAGTAGGCTGTGTGGTTACAGTATTGTTTGAGGAAGATGATGTGGAGGAAGACAGCCTACTACTTGCTAAGGAAGGAACAATCTTTCTGAGAGCATTGCGGTAGTTGGATTTGGTGTGGCGGTGCATGGAGGTGGTCCCGTAGGAGTAATGTCCAGGTAGTGCGCGAGTGAGTGCACTCAGTGCATTTCACCTTTGTAGCTTTAGCCTTTGGTACATTCCCAACAGTGGTTAAGAACAGCCATCATTCTCTCTGGGTGCTAGAGGTAGGCACTTCCGCTACCTCATTTTCTTGGTTCTCTTCATTGTCTTTTGAAATACTGCGCTTTTTCTGTTGTCTGGGTCCTCCAGCTGGTGGTGGTGGTGGCTCTTGGGGAGGAGGGATGGCAATAGGAGAGGCCATTTTTAAGATAAATAGCAGTTTTGCTACTATTCTTCCAAGTATGTGCTTTGTACTAGATTGCTCATGGATAATGAGTAAGAATAGGTATAGGAGCTGTGCAAGTGTACATTTTGTGCTTGAAAGTTCCTAGATCAGTTGAAAATGCAGTTCCGAACTGTCCTCAAGGCAAGGACCTAAACGCAAAGTGCAAACCCGTTCATGGACACGTCATCATGCCGCGCATGAGCGCTAGGTCACGCGGTACTGATCGGAAGGTCCACAATGACGTCAGATGTTCACTGACGTCGACGGAATCAAAAACAGTGGAAAAAGAATATAAGCGTTCGTAATGATGCTAGAAGGTGGGAAATGGCAGAATTGTAAGGTGAAATTTTGTAAATTGGACTAAAATGTTGCTATATTAGGGTAAGTATGATATTAGTAAGTTGTAGGAAAAGAGCATCTCCTGGTAAAAACCCATGAAATTCTCTGAAAAAATCTTTCATAAGGGGACATTATGGTTAAGTTCCACTAATAAAAACCTATGAAATTCATTGAAAAAACTTTGTTAAAGGGACGTTATGGTTAAGTTGTACTGATAAAAACCTATGAAATTCAATGAAAAAACGTTAAAGGGATGCTATGGTTAAGTTTCATTACTAAAAACCTATGAAATTCAATGAAAAACATTATGGTTAAGTCGCACCAATAAAAACCTATCAAATTAACAGAAAAAACGTACTTAATCCTTTAAGTGCCACCTACGAGCCGGCTCATCGGTGGCAGGCGCTCCAGGTTGCCACAGACGAGCCGGCTCGTCGGTTTAGGCACTCTGTTTTGCTCGATCCCTGCAACGCAGGGATCGAGCAAAACTGTAATCCAACCCCCGGGCTATGTGAGGTCCCCCCTCACTGCCAGGGGGCTGAATTACCTTCAGTTTCACGTCGGCGTGCGTAAAGGCACGTCGGCGTGAAACTGAAAGTAAATTCCCCGCAGCAGCCATTTTCAGCTGCTGCGGGGAAGAAGGAAGGTAAGAGACCTTCTTGTTCCGCCTCGATCCCGGCTGTATTTCAAGCCGGATATCGAGGCGGGTATCGTTGGAAAGGGGAGATCCTCCCCTGGGGGGCGATCCTCCCCTTTCCAACGATACCCATTGTGTGACATTGCTGCCCGTGGATCGGGCGCAGGGCGCGCGATCCCCGGGCAGCAATGCCACCAGATCAGTACAGATCCGTTTGCGACACGGGGGGGCTGCTTACTAGGTAAGGGATGGGGGGGAGGCGGGAGGGGGTTTGGGACCCTGGGGCCCACTAGACCCCCAGGGATATGACAAAAACTGGTGTCCGTGGAAAGGGGAGGTTCTCCCCTTTCCAAGGACACCACTGATATGACGCATTGCTGGTCACGGATCAGCGCAGAGCGCTGATCCGTGACCAGCAACCCACTGGACCACCATTGATTTGTTTGTGAGTTGGGAGGCAGGGGGGCTGCTTCAAGTAAGCAGCCCTCTTCCTCCCCCCGGCCCCCAAAGCATGGGGGAACATGCACATGAAACCTGGGGGCAGATGGCTGACCATCTGCCCCCAGGGAATGTAAAAAATAAAAATGATGGGAAAGGGGTTGAGGGTAGGGGTAGGGATGGGGAGGGGGTGGGGGCCACTAGCCACCATGGATGTTTTACTGATTGAAAGGGGGGGGTGGCCCTCCCCCCCCAACCGAAGTAGAAAGGTGACACCCTTTGTAACCCTCCCTGGTGGCAGATATCTGCTCCCAGGAAGGCGCATCAGACCCCTGGGAGGGATGCATGAGGTGGGGCCTCCCCTATCTGACGCCAGGGAGGGATGCATGAGGTGGGGCCTCCCCTATCTGACGCCAGGGAGGGATGCATGAGATGGGGACCTCCATCTGGGGTGAAGGGGGGGAGAGTGCCCCCCCGTTGCAGTACAACATTCGCTACCAATTTAGGGCGCCCCTCAGCCCCCCCTAAAAAGCAGCCGGCGATTTTGTATTATTTTTTTTGTTTACCCAACTTCGCTTGGCGCAGATGGCCACATTAGTGTGCCAATCTGGCCCCAGGGTGCCCAAACCCTACTGCCCCATCTATTGGGGGTCCTGCCCCACCTTTTGTGGTGGCCCTCTCCCCCTCCCACCACAAATGGCTGGGGGGGACACCTCATGCAGCCCTCCCTGAGCCTCCTAGGAACGACTGCATGATGTGCCCCCCCTCCGTTCGGTGTGGGTGAGGAGAGGGCCACCACAAAAGGTGGGGCAGGACCCCCAATAGATGGGGCAGTAGGGTTTGGGCACCCTGGGGGCAGAATGGCATTCTAATGTGGCCATCTGCACCAAGCGAACTTGGGTAAAAAATCCAAAATTGTAGGCTGCATTTTAGGGGGGCTGAGGGGCACCCTAAATTGGCAGCGAATGTTGTACTGCAACGGGGGGTGGCACTCACCCCTCCACCCCAAATGGAGGGCCCCACCTCATGTAACCCTCCCTGGGGGCAGATATCTGCTCCTATGAAGGGGCATCTGACCCCAGGGAGGGATGCATGAGAAGCCCTCATCTTATCTGCCCCCAGGGAGGGCTGAATGGGATGCCCCCCCTGCATTTGGTGTGGGGGGGTAGAGGGTCACCCCCCATTATATATGAAAATTACCTGGTGGTTTAGGGTGCCCCTCAGCCCGCTCTAAAGTGTAGTGTACCATTTTCCATTTTTTTCTTTGTTAACGAAACTTGCCTTGGCGCAGAGGGTCACATTGGTGTGCCAATCTGGCGCCGGGGTGCCCAAACCTTACTGCCCCACCCACTGGGGGGGCCTGTCCCACCATTTTTGGGGGCCCTCTCCCCACCCCAAATGGAGGGGGGTTGTACCTCACGCAGCCGTTTGTAGGAGGCCCAGGGAGGCATGCATGAGGTGCCCCCGCCACCCATTTGGGGTGAGGGGGGAGAGGGCCCCCAGAAATGGTGGGACAGGCCCCCCAGTGGGTGGGGCAGTAAGGTTTGGGCACCCCAGGGCCAGATTGGCACATCAATGTGCCTCTCTGCACCAAGGGGAGTTGGGTTACCAAAGGAAAAATGGTGGAGCGCTTTTTAGGGGGGGGGCGGTGGGGCACACCAAAGGGTCGGGGAATTTTCTAATGGGATGGGGCATTGATCCCCCCGCCCCCCACCCGCAATGGAGTGGGTGCCATGTCATACAGCCCTCCCTGGGACCAGATATCTGCTCCTAGGAACGGATGCCTGAGCCCAGGGAGGAGTGCAGGACATTCCCCCCCCTTATATGCCCCTGGGGAGGACTACATGAGATGGGCCGCCCCTCTAATTGGGGTGGGGGTGGATTCCCATGGGTGTCCTCTTTTGGGAAATGCATGGGGTTCCCTGTTTTCCTTGCTGGCTTCAACACCCTACGCCCAAACCTTAGGTTGCCCACATGAACAAAATGGTCAGTGGCGAAAGGCTTGGGGTTCCCAGTGGGTTACCCCTTTCTTTATGCACCCCCGGTAGGGCACCCACACATGCGAGGTACCGTTTTCTTCGGGACCCGTGTGGGGACGCGGGAACGTAGGCCATGTGTTGTTGGGAGTGTGTTTCGGTGGGTGGCCAGAGCGAAATGTCTGAGAATTGTCTTCATTTCCAGCCAATTTCAAAGACCTTTCTCTGTGTCCACCCACTGAAACACGTCGCCAACAGATGTCATACCGTCTCGCATTCCCACAGGTGTCCCAACGAAAAAGGTACCTCGCATGTGTGGGTGCACCTACCGGGGGCGCAAAAGGAAAAGGGTAACCCGCTGGTAACCCCAAGCCTTTCAACACTGACCATTTTGTTCATGTGGGCAACATACAGATTTGGGCCTAGGGTGTCAAAGCCAGCAAGGAAAACAGGGAACCCCATGCATTTCCCAAAAGAGGACACCCGTGGGAATGCGCAGAGGTCTGACTTGCGCGAAGCAGCCCAGAATTTATTGCCCAGCACCCCAGACAAAGTGAACATTGTGTTTTTTCCCCACCAAATATCACACTTTGTCAGGGATTGTGGCTAATCAAAATTGAGGCAATTTGCGCAAGGCAGACCTCTGTGGATTCCCACGGGTGTCCTCTTGGGAAATGCATGGGGTTCCCTGTTTCTCTTGCTGGCTTCGACACCCTAGGCCCAAATCTGTAGGTTGCCCACATGAACAAAATGGGCAGTGGCGAAAGGCTTGGGGTTACCAGTGGGTTACCCTTTTCCTTTTGCGCCCCCGGTAGGTGCACCCACACGAGTGAGGTACCGTTTTCATCGGGACACCTATGGGAATGCGGGACAGTAGGCCATGTGGTGTTGGGGGCGTGTTTCGATGGGTGAGCTGAGCAAAATGTGCAGAAAATGCGTTTTTTTCCCCCCACATTTCGGACTTTGCGGGGGTGTCTGGCTAATAAGTTCTGGGGCGATGTGCGCAAATCATACCTCTGCGGATTCCCAGGGGTGTCCTCTTTTCAGAAATACATGGGGTTCCCTGTTTTCCCCGGTGGCTTGGACACCCGAGGCCCATATATGTATGTTGTGCCGGTCGGCAGAGCGTCTCAAATTCCGGTCAGAAAACAGACTTGAGGTTACTTGTGTTTTAGGCTTTCCCCTTGGCGGCCAGGTAGGTGCACCCACACATGTGAGGTACCGTTTTCATTGGGACACCTGTGGAAACGCAGGACGGTCGGCCATGTGTTGTTGGGGGCGTGTTTTGATGGGTGAACCGAGCGAAATGTGCAGAAAATGCATCTTTTTTCCCACCTTTCAGACTTTGCGTGGGCGTCTGGGTAATAAATTCTGGGGCGATTTGGGCATATCATACCTCTGCGGATTCCCACGGGTGTCCTCTTTTTGGAAATGCATGGGGTTCCCTGTTTTCCCCGGTGGCTTGGACACTTGAGGCCCATATCTGTATGTTGTGCCAGTCGGCAGAGCGTCTCAAATTCCGGTCAGAAAACAGACTTGGGGTTACTTGTGTTTTAGGCTTTCCCCTTGGCAGCCAGGTAGGTGCACCCAAACATGTGGGGAACCGTTTTCATTGGGACACCTGTGGGAACGCGGGACGGTAGGCCATGTGCTGTTGGGGGCGTGTTTCGATGGGTGAGCCGAGCGAAATATGCGGAAAATGCGTTTTTTTCTTCCCACATTTCGGACTTTGCGGGGGTGTCTGGGTAATAAATTCTGGGTTGATTTGGCCATATCATACCTCTGTGGATTCCCACGGGTGTCCTCTTTTCGGAAATGCATGGGGTTCCCTGTTTTCCCCGGTGGCTTGGACACCCGAGGCCCATATCTGTATGTTGTGCCGGTCGGCAGAGCGTCTGAAATTCCAGTCAGAAAACAGACTTGGGGTTACTTGTGTTTTAGGCTTTCCCATTGGCGGCCAGGTAGGTGCACCCACACATGTGAGGTACTGTTTTCATCGGGACACCTGTGGGAACGCGGGACGGTAGGCCATGTGCTGTTGGGGGCGTGTTTCGATGGGTGAGCCGAGCGAAATGTGCAGAAAATGCGTTTTTTCCCACATTTCGGACTTTGCGGGGTGTCTGGGTAATAAATTCTGGGGCGATTTGGGCATTTCATACCTCTGCGGATTCCCACGGGTGTCCTCTTTTTGGAAATGCACGGGGTTCCCTGTTTTCCCCGGTGGCTTGGATACCCGAGGCCCATATCTGTATGTTGTGCCGGTCGGCAGAGCATCTCAAATTCTGGTCAGACAACAGACTTGGGGTTACTTGGTTTTAGGCTTTCCCTTGGCGGCCAGGTAGGTGCACCCACACATGTGAGGTACCGTTTTCATCGGGACACCTGTGGGAACGCGGGACGGTAGGCCATGTGTTGTTGGGGGCGTGTTTTGATGGGTGAGCCGAGCGAAATGTGCGGAAAATGCGTTTTTTTTTTTCCTCCTTTTGGACTTTGCGGCGGTGTCTGGGTAATAAATTCTGGGGCAATTTGGGCATATCATACCTCTGCGGATTCCCACAGGTGTCCTCTTTTCGGAAATGCATGGGGTTCCCTGTTTTCCCCAGTGGCTTGGACACTCGAGGCCCATATCTGTATGTTGTGCCGGTCGGCAGAGCGTCTCAAATTCCGGTCAGAAAACAGACTTGGGGTTACTTGTGTTTTAGGCTTTCCCCTTGGCAGCCAGGTAGGTGCACCCACACATGTGAGGAACCGTTTTCATTGGGACACCTGTGGGAACGCGGGACGGTAGGCCATGTGCTGTTGGGGGCGTGTTTCGATGGGTGAGCCGAGCGAAATATGCAGAAAATGCGTTTTTTTCTTCCCACATTTCGGACTTTGCGGGGGTGTCTGGGTAATAAATACTAGGTTGATTTGGCCATATCATACCTCTGTGGATTCCCATGGGTGTCCTCTTTTCGGAAATGCATGGGGTTCCCTGTTTTCCCCGGTAGCTTGGACACCCGAGGCCCATATCTGTATGTTGTGCCGGTCGGCAGAGCGTCTCAAATTCCAGTCAGAAAACAGACTTGGGGTTACTTGTGTTTTAGGCTTTCCCATTGGCGGCCAGGTAGGTGCACCCACACATGTTAGGTACCGTTTTCATCGGGAAACCTGTGGGAACGCGGGACGGTAGGCCATGTGCTGTTGGGGCGTGTTTCGATGAGTGAGCCGAGCAAAATGTGCAGAAAATGCGTTTTTTTCCCACATTTCAGACTTTGCCGGGTGTCTGGGTAATACATTCTGGGGCGATTTGGGCATATCATACCTCTGCGGATTCCCACGGGTGTCCTCTTTTCGGAAATGCATGGGGATCCCTGTTTTCCCCGGTGGCTTGGACACCAGAGGACCATATCTGTATGTTGTGCCAGTCGGCAGAGCATCTCAAATTCTGGTCAGACAACAGACTTGGGGTTACTTGTGTTTTAGGCTTTCCCTTGGCGGCCAGGTAGGTGCACCCACACATGTGAGGTACCGTTTTCATCGGGACACCTGTGGGAACGCGGGACAGTATGCCATGTGTTGTTGGGGGCGTGTTTCGATGGGTGAGCCGAGCGAAATGTGCGGAAAATGAGTTTTTTTTTCTCCACCTTTCGGACTTTGCGGCGGTGTCTGGGTAATAAATTCTGGGGCAATTTGGGCATATCATACCTCTGCGGATTCCCACGGGTGTCCTCTTTTCGGAAATGCATGGGGTTCCCTGTTTTCCCCAGTGGCTTGGACACTCGAGGCCCATATCTGTATGTTGTGCCGGTCGGCAGAGCATCTCAAATTCCAGTCAGAAAACAGACTTGGGGTTACTTGTGTTTTAGGCTTTCCCCTTGGCGGCCAAGTAGGTGCACCCACACATGTGAGGTACCGTTTTCATCGGGACACCTGTGGAAACGCGGGACGGTAGGCCATGTGCTGTTGGGGCCGTGTTTCGATAGGTGAGCCGAGCAAAATGTGCGGAAAATGCGTTTATTTTCCCACATTTCGGACTTTGCGGGGGTGTATGGGGAATAAATTCTGGGGCGATTTGTGCAAATCATACCTCTGCGGATTCCCACGGGTGTCTTCTTTTCGGAAATGCATTGGGTTCCCTGTTTTCCCCGGTGGCTTGGACACCCGAGGCCCATATCTGTATGTTGTGCCGGTCGGCAGAGCGTCTCAAAATCCAGTCAGAAAACAGACTTGGGGTTACTTGTGTTTTAGGCTTTCCCCTTGGCGGCCAGGTAGGTGCACCCACACATGTGAGGTACCGTTTTCATCGGGACACCTGTGGGAACGCAGGACGGTAGGCCATGTGTTGTTGGGGCGTGTTTTGATGGGTGAACCGAGCGAAATGTGCAGAAAATGCGTTTTTTTCCCACATTTCGGACTTTGCAGGGGTATCTGGGCAATAAATTCTGGGGCGATTTGCGCAAATCATACCTTTGCGGATTCCCATGGGTGTCTTCTTTTCGGAAATGCATGGGGGTCCCTGTTTTTCTTGGTGGCTGCAACACCACAGGCCTAAATCTGTAGGTTGGCTCTCCAAACCCTTTGGGGGGGATAGCAGTGGTTTAGCCTTATTTCTTCGCGCCCAGGTAGGTGCACCCACACATATGAGGTACCGTTTTCATCGGGACACCTGCGGGAACACGGGACGGTAGGCCATGTGGTGTTGGGGGCGTGTTTTGATGGGTGAGCTGAGCGAAATGTGCAGAAATTGTGTTTTTTTCCCAGCCTTTCAGACTTTGCGTGGGCGTCTGGGTAATAAATTCTGGGGGGGTGTGATGCCGGAAATGCATCTGAGGGACAGGGCCTCTGAATCCTTGTCCTTTTTCTGTTTTTACCGTGTGTTCTGTCATGTTTTCTGCCCAGGAGTCCATGAGGGACTCCTGGCAGTGCAGCTCTCTTTTGGTTTGGTGAACAGACCCATGGGATACCCTTATGGCACCCATGGGTAGGGGTACAACCCTGTGCCCCTAGTGTATGTTTTTGGGCACCTGTGGGTGGCCCACAGAGCAGGGTATGGGCTGGTGGCAGCTCCATGCTGAATTTGACAGGTGCTCTGGGTGTCCTCCATTTTGGGATACCCAGGCCCTGCCATTGGAATCAGTTGATTCCTGATAGGAAACAAGATGGCCCCTGTGGCCTCTTGCTTTCTATTGCCCGTTATCTTGTTTTTCCCAAAGTCCTGGGAAGCCCTGACTCTGTCCCTTCCCCCTGACTGGCTGTTGGGTGGAAGTTCCATATATGGTGTTGTTGTAAAGGCCCAGCTAGACTGACTGGAGCCTTCCCAGTGACTGTATGTTATGGGTACCTCCTGTGGGTGGGACCTGGGTGAATGGAGTGTGTGACCAATATACACTCCTTGTTGTGGTTGTCTGGTTTCTGGCATGAGAGACAAAGACTGAGACAGCCCTGCCCGAAACTGGCCTGAATGCAGTGTGTAGTGTTGAATGGCTGGGTACTTGTCCCAATCCACATTCCTTGTTGTGAGTGTCTGAAAGGGAGGAGTGTGGCCTGAATGCACTGTGTGCCTGATTGGCTGACTGACTGCATGAATGCCCTTCTGTGTGATTGGCTGCTGTGTGTGTGCCAGCAGTGTGGATGAGAGACAGAATAGTATATCTGGGGACCTCTCACCACTGGAAATTGTTCAGAAGCATTCAGAAGCTGAGTCTCCACTCAAGAGTAACTGGATTTGCTGATCCTCGACGTCCAGCTGGAAGAAGAAGACTTGCTGTGGCATTTGCTTCGACGGAACTGAAGGTTGTCGAAATCGTCGAGGACTGACCCGAGAGAGGACCTGGTAAGGCGCCCTCTTCCCGTGCTCCGAGGGACCATCGAGCACCGCTGAATCTTCGCCGAAGCGCCCTGGAAGTCAGACCCTCGAAAGGCTGCCGACCCGAGACGGGACCGCCGAGGAGATCGAAGTGAAGCACCCGGACATCGACGCTGTCGAAGTCCATTGCCGTCGACCAGGGTTCGCAGGTCTGTGTAACCGCTGGAGGCCCGTCGAAGTTGTGTTGCCCAGCCGTGGGAACCACTTGACGCCGTGCCGCCGACGACCGGAGCCGTCCGCTCCTTGCCTAAGAACATTTGCCTTGAAGGACTCCCTCGTCCGCATCGTCGGCCGCTTTGTCCCGCCGGAGAAAGTCGAGGACGACCAACGCGCCGAGGAGAATCCGCCGGTGGGTTTCCCGCCACCTCACGATCCCAAAGACTCGAGCGACTCGACGCCCTTGCTGGGCTCCCGTCTCTACAATCTTTGCGGTCCAGAACTATTGTCATCGAGGTGCCCCGCACACCTCCGCCGTGCAGGACGCCGACGCCCCGACGCCGACGAGCACCGCTCGGACGAAGCTGCCGCCTCTTCGACATCGTTCTACCTCGTTCGTCGACGGACGTTCGACGCCCCGTGCCTCCCGCTTGAAAGGGAAGGCATTCAAGAAGGGCCGTCGATTCCCCGTCGCCGAACCCCGAGGTCTTCGACGTTTCTCTACGCCTCTCGACGATCCGTGACTCCTGCTTAAAAGGGGGTCATTCAAGAAGGATCTGTCGACGCCTCTTCGAAGAACTCGACTCCACCAGGTACATTGGGGGGGTAAAAACATTGTAGGAGAGAATAAGACTGTTGAACAATATATGGACTGGGCTTGTGTCATATCCCTTTATTTTACAGGTTGCCCAGGTGGGGGGATCTCCACACAGAACTGTGTCCAGTGGTAGGGGCCAGTATTCTGCCTATTGTTTCAACCCTCTGTTATCTCTCCTCTCTCTATTGCTGGTTTCCTTCTTATTGATCTGTGTGCCATTTTAGCAGTATTGTGAATGCACTTTAATGAGGTCTAATATTAGTGGTACCACTTTAGAATTGTAGATATTTACCATTGCTGATTTTCCTGAGCACAAAGTGCGTTATTGTGATAAGTGTACATAACCCTTGAATATTAATTATATAAAGACTGTGTTTTCAGTAATACAGTGTGTGGACATTCCTTTGTGGGGGCTTGGGGATACCCTGTACTTAAGAACCAGCCTGCATCACCTCCTGAGAAGCTAGGCCTTGATTGCTCGTCCATCGCTACCGTAATCGAGAATCTTGGCTGGGGTCTTCTGTGCCTCTCCTCTACCATATAGAGAGCGGAAGTACAGACCCCCCCACCGGTCTTGACAAGCTGGTGGCAGCGGTGGGATGCTTATGGTTTTAAGACTCAGTGTATAACCGTGCCACTTACAAAATATCCGCACTTTATTAGATTAAGGTTTGGGTGTGTACCAAATAACTGCATTACAGGCAATGGAGCCCATTGCAAATGGTAAATTGACTCGGATGAGCTTAGAGGCTCTCCAGAGTGCTTGTGAAGCCAGGGAGTTGGACTTTGTGGATAAGTCTAGGGCTGAGCTGATAGCTGCCCTGGTGGACTACCAGACTGATGGTGAAACCCTTGATGAAGGGGGGGATGCAACCAGTGAGGACTCTGCCCCTGGGGTTGTCGCTGAATCTGTTTCTGGGAATGCCACCATTCCTGCTGCCTCTGTTCCAAACCCCAGCAATTCCATGGAACTTGAGTTATTAAGGATGAAATTGGCCTTTGAATATCGCAAGTTGGAAATAGAAGCTGAGCTTAAGAAAGAGGAGCTGGCACAGCAAGTGGAACTCAAGAATAGGGATCTTGCGCTCAAAGACAAGGACACTGAATGTCAGAGAATCCAGCTAGAGAGAGCTAGAGTGGAGACTTCAGCTAGACCAATTGAGAGTGGCAGGTCCCCAGCCACCAAGTTTATGAAAGATTTGGTTGGTGTGTTTGTGGAGGGTTCAGATATCCTCCAATGGATTGAAGCGTTTGAAATGGCTTGTGCAATTCATGATGTAGATAAAAGAGATTGGGCTAAGTGTTTGTTAAGCAGAGTGCCTCAAACTGGATATGACTGTATTCTGAAGCTGAGTGTGGAAGAAAGGGGTCAGTATGAGTGTATGAAGTCTGCTTTGATTGCCAAGTTTGGCAAGACACCTGCCCAATACCTTAAAAGGTTCAGGGAATTTAAGAAAAGAGAGAATGTGTCTTGGGTTGACTGGGTGAGTACTGCGCACATGAACATGATGGGGTGGATTGATGGATACAAGGTGAAAACTTTTGTTGAGTTGTCCCACCTCTTGTTTTTTGAGCATTTTTCTGAAGCCTGTTCACCAGAGCTGCGTCAGTATGTGGCTGACCAGAACATTTTGGACCCCTTTAAGCTGGCTAGGTTGGCTGACAAGTGGGTCTCCCACCGGGTGTCCCCTAAGGACTCCAGTGGGAAGGACAAGGACAAAGAAAAGGGGGCCTCTCAGAAAGCTGAGGAGTCCCAAAAGCAGTCACAGTCGGGTAAACCAAAACCTTCCTCTCCTAAGACCCAAAAATCTAGTGGGGATAAGTCCTCTGTGGGTAGGAATAAGAGTAGTGGTCCACCTGCTGCAAAGCAGGCTCCCAGTGGTTCCAGTACCGTACCCCGCACTCCTGGCACTTGTTGGGATTGTGGGGCTCTGGATCACAAAAGGGGTGACCCCAAGTGTAAAGGTAAGGCACTTGGAGTACAGGCTGTCAGCCTGACCTACCCTTACCCCGTGTCTGAGGTGGAGGCCACTGTCCTCCCCTCCTCTACAGGAATCACATTTGGTGCTCCAGTAGAGATTTCCTTAGTGTCCCTTGGGGCCTGGGACCAGTACGCAGAAGTACTGGCGACTATCCCACAGAACACCCGTAGATTTTTGAGAAGTGTCCTCTTGAATGGCCAGCCTTCTACTGGTTTGAGAGACACTGGGGCAAGCATGACAGTGGTGGACAGGACCCTGCTCAAGCCAGAGGACTATGAAGGTGCTCCTCTGCAAACCACCAGGTTAGCTGGTGGGCCTCCCAAATTATCGCCTGTAGCCCTAGTCACACTCATGATTGGAGACAAGACAGCAAAGCTTCCTGTCCTGGTTCAGGACAATGTCCCTGCTAACATTCTGTTAGGAAATGATCTAGTAGAGTTGGGGTTGATCTCGGATGGTCTTCCCATGACTGCTGCTGCAGTCACTAGGTCACAGGTGACACCGGGTCTGGCTGTGAGTCAGGTATCCGAGCCAAAGGCGAGGCCTAAGGCAAGAAGAAGGAAGACCAAGAAGGCCACCTCTGTGGAGGGAACACCTTCTCTTCCTGCTGTTCCGACAGCACCCAATGGGATCCATGCTCCGGACGGGCTGGGTCCAGCGGAAAACCCAAACTCAACTCCTGTGGGAGAAGAGACAGAAGACTCTCCTGTGGGAGAGGTTCTCAACCCGGAGGATCATCCCGACCTTCAATGCTTGTTAGCTGAAGGGGGACCCTCCCGGGCAGACTTCTGTAAGGGACAGAGAGAGTGCCACTCTCTCGAGGGCCTGAGGAAACAGGCCCTGTCCCAGGCACAAGGTGAAGTGCCTAGGACATTCAAGATTTATTGGGAGGGTGAGCTCCTTGTTAGTGAGCCCACTAAGCCCGAACCTGGTGCCCGCAAGAGGTTGGTGGTACCCCAGGTTTACAGGCCCTTCCTACTGCAGTTGGCGCATGAGGTGCCCTTGGCTGGTCATCTTGGGACCAAGAAGACTAAGCAGAGGCTCTCTGCCCATTTCTACTGGCCACGGATGGGAGTAGAGGTGGAGTCCCACTGCAGGACCTGCCCAACTTGTCAGTTGTCTGGCAAGACTGGAGGCAGGGTCATTGCCCCACTGCAGCCATTACCAGTGGTTGGCACACCATTTGAGAGGGTGGGCATCGACATCGTCGGTCCCCTTGACCCTCCCACTTCAGGTGGACATCGGTTCATCCTGGTCTTGGTAGATCATGCCACCAGGTACCCTGAGGCAATACCCCTTCGGACTGTTACTGCCAAGGTGGTTGCCAGGGCTCTCCTGGGCATTTTCACCCGTGTTGGATTCCCCAAGGAGGTTGTCTCTGACCGAGGATCCAACTTCATGTCTAGTTACATGAAAACCATGTGGAAAGAGTGCGGGGTAACCTACAAGTTCTCCACCTCTTACCACCCCCAGACCAATGGTCTGGTTGAGAGATTTAACAAAACTCTCAAGGGCATGCTAGGTGCTTTGGAAGAGCCCCTAAGGAGGAAATGGGATCTCCTCCTGCCATGCCTGCTGTTTGCTTACAGAGAGGTACCTCAAGAGGGTGTTGGTTTCAGCCCCTTTGAGTTACTCTTTGGACATCCCGTGAGGGGGCCCCTCGCCTTGATCCGAGAAGGCTTGGAAGCCACCCCTCCAGGTCCCGCCAAGCAAGTGGGGGACTATGTGTTAGGCCTCAGGCGGAGGATGACACAAATGATGGGTCAGGCAACAGCAAATCTCAAGGCCAGCCAGGAATTGAATAAGTACTGGCATGACCTGAAAGCTTCGCAAGTGGATTGGACTCCGGGACAGGAAATCCTTGTGATGGAGCCTACCAAGCCTAGAGCTTTGGCAGACAAGTGGACTGGACCCTTCAGGATCATCTCCAAGATGGGCGAAGTCAATTATCTGGTGGACATGGGAGCCTCTGGGGTAGCCCCCCAGGTATTCCATGTCAACAGGCTCAAGCCTTTCCACAGGCGAGCAGAGGTCTCATGTCTCTTGCTAGCTTCAGGGCAAGAAGAGGATGAGAGTGAGCCCCTTCCTGATTTGCTGCATAGCAACCCTCAGGATGGCTCAGTGGAGGGAGTACAACTCTCTCCCGATTTGACAACAGAGCAGCAGAGGGCCTGCCGGGCTTTGCTCCAGCAGTATGCCCCTCTGTTTTCACTGACACCGGGCCTTACACCGTGGTGTAAGCACGAAATTGACACTGGTGACAGTGTGCCTGTCAAAAGCAGGAGCTATCGTATGTCAGATACCGTCAAAAACCACATCCAGGCTGAGGTCGCCAAGATGTTGGATCTGGGTGTTATTGAACCCTCCACCAGTCCCTGGTCCAGTCCAGTGGTCCTTGTCCCCAAGGCAAGTTCCCCGGCGGGTACCAAGGATTGGAGGTTCTGTGTGGACTACCGAGGAGTCAATGCCGTCACCAAAACTGACGCGCACCCATTGCCCAGGGCTGATGAGCTCGTGGACACTATAGGTGCTGCCAAATTTGTGAGCACCTTTGACCTTACCTCAGGCTATTGGCAAATAGCTCTGACGGACCATGCCAAGGAAAAGACGGCATTCTCCACACCTGAGGGACTCTACCAGTTTAGGGTCATGCCCTTTGGGTTGAAGAATGCCCCTGCCACCTTCCAGAGATTGGTCAACCATGCGCTCAGTGGGCTGGAAGCCTTTTGTGTGGCTTACTTAGACGACATTGCCGTCTACAGTTCCACCTGGGAAGAGCATTTGACACATCTGGATAAGGTGTTGCAGGCCTTGAAAAGGGCTAACCTCACTATCAAGGCCACCAAGTGCCAGATAGCTCAGGGGAAAGTTACCTATCTTGGTCATGAGGTAGGAGGGGGTCAAATCCAACCTCTCTCCAGTAAAGTACAGGACGTACAGAACTGGGAGACTCCCACTACTCAAACCCAGGTGAGAGCCTTTTTGGGCCTCACTGGGTACTATCGCAATTTCATGGCAGACTATGGAACCATAGCTGCACCCCTGACAGCTCTAACTTCACCCAAACAGCCTAGGAAGGTTAATTGGACTGAAGACTGTCAGAGGGCCTTTGATGGCTTGAAAGAAAGTCTGTGTAGGGCACCTGTGTTGAGTGCGCCTGACTACAGCCGACCCTTTATCGTCCAGACGGATGCCTGCGACACCGGAATTGGAGCTGTCTTGTCCCAGTTAGATGACAAAGGGAGAGAACATCCTATCATATTCATCAGTAGACAACTCAAGGGTAGAGAACTTAGGTGGGCTACTGTTGAAAAGGAATGTTTTAGTATAGTTTGGAGCCTTAGGCGTTTTAGGCCCTACCTTACGGGGTCCACCTTCAAGGTCCAAACAGATCATAAGCCCCTGAAGTGGCTTATGCAGATGAAGGGTGAGAATCCGAAATTGCTCAGGTGGTCGATTAGCCTACAAGGGCTAGACTTCACCATAGAGCACAGACCAGGGAAGAGTCACGATAATGCAGATGGCCTTTCCAGAAGGTATGTTGACCGTCTGGATGAGGGTGTCTATCCCGTGGGAGATTAGGCACCCTCCACCTCAGTCTGGGGGGGGCGACTGTGATGCCGGAAATGCATCTGAGGGACAGGGCCTCTGAATCCTTGTCCTTTTTCTGTTTTTACCGTGTGTTCTGTCATGTTTTCTGCCCAGGAGTCCATGAGGGACTCCTGGCAGTGCAGCTCTCTTTTGGTTTGGTGAACAGACCCATGGGATACCCTTATGGCACCCATGGGTAGGGGTACAACCCTGTGCCCCTAGTGTATGTTTTTGGGCACCTGTGGGTGGCCCACAGAGCAGGGTATGGGCTGGTGGCAGCTCCATGCTGAATTTGACAGGTGCTCTGGGTGTCCTCCATTTTGGGATACCCAGGCCCTGCCATTGGAATCAGTTGATTCCTGATAGGAAACAAGATGGCCCCTGTGGCCTCTTGCTTTCTATTGCCCGTTATCTTGTTTTTCCCAAAGTCCTGGGAAGCCCTGACTCTGTCCCTTCCCCCTGACTGGCTGTTGGGTGGAAGTTCCATATATGGTGTTGTTGTAAAGGCCCAGCTAGACTGACTGGAGCCTTCCCAGTGACTGTATGTTATGGGTACCTCCTGTGGGTGGGACCTGGGTGAATGGAGTGTGTGACCAATATACACTCCTTGTTGTGGTTGTCTGGTTTCTGGCATGAGAGACAAAGACTGAGACAGCCCTGCCCGAAACTGGCCTGAATGCAGTGTGTAGTGTTGAATGGCTGGGTACTTGTCCCAATCCACATTCCTTGTTGTGAGTGTCTGAAAGGGAGGAGTGTGGCCTGAATGCACTGTGTGCCTGATTGGCTGACTGACTGCATGAATGCCCTTCTGTGTGATTGGCTGCTGTGTGTGTGCCAGCAGTGTGGATGAGAGACAGAATAGTATATCTGGGGACCTCTCACCACTGGAAATTGTTCAGAAGCATTCAGAAGCTGAGTCTCCACTCAAGAGTAACTGGATTTGCTGATCCTCGACGTCCAGCTGGAAGAAGAAGACTTGCTGTGGCATTTGCTTCGACGGAACTGAAGGTTGTCGAAATCGTCGAGGACTGACCCGAGAGAGGACCTGGTAAGGCGCCCTCTTCCCGTGCTCCGAGGGACCATCGAGCACCGCTGAATCTTCGCCGAAGCGCCCTGGAAGTCAGACCCTCGAAAGGCTGCCGACCCGAGACGGGACCGCCGAGGAGATCGAAGTGAAGCACCCGGACATCGACGCTGTCGAAGTCCATTGCCGTCGACCAGGGTTCGCAGGTCTGTGTAACCGCTGGAGGCCCGTCGAAGTTGTGTTGCCCAGCCGTGGGAACCACTTGACGCCGTGCCGCCGACGACCGGAGCCGTCCGCTCCTTGCCTAAGAACATTTGCCTTGAAGGACTCCCTCGTCCGCATCGTCGGCCGCTTTGTCCCGCCGGAGAAAGTCGAGGACGACCAACGCGCCGAGGAGAATCCGCCGGTGGGTTTCCCGCCACCTCACGATCCCAAAGACTCGAGCGACTCGACGCCCTTGCTGGGCTCCCGTCTCTACAATCTTTGCGGTCCAGAACTATTGTCATCGAGGTGCCCCGCACACCTCCGCCGTGCAGGACGCCGACGCCCCGACGCCGACGAGCACCGCTCGGACGAAGCTGCCGCCTCTTCGACATCGTTCTACCTCGTTCGTCGACGGACGTTCGACGCCCCGTGCCTCCCGCTTGAAAGGGAAGGCATTCAAGAAGGGCCGTCGATTCCCCGTCGCCGAACCCCGAGGTCTTCGACGTTTCTCTACGCCTCTCGACGATCCGTGACTCCTGCTTAAAAGGGGGTCATTCAAGAAGGATCTGTCGACGCCTCTTCGAAGAACTCGACTCCACCAGGTACATTGGGGGGGTAAAAACATTGTAGGAGAGAATAAGACTGTTGAACAATATATGGACTGGGCTTGTGTCATATCCCTTTATTTTACAGGTTGCCCAGGTGGGGGGATCTCCACACAGAACTGTGTCCAGTGGTAGGGGCCAGTATTCTGCCTATTGTTTCAACCCTCTGTTATCTCTCCTCTCTCTATTGCTGGTTTCCTTCTTATTGATCTGTGTGCCATTTTAGCAGTATTGTGAATGCACTTTAATGAGGTCTAATATTAGTGGTACCACTTTAGAATTGTAGATATTTACCATTGCTGATTTTCCTGAGCACAAAGTGCGTTATTGTGATAAGTGTACATAACCCTTGAATATTAATTATATAAAGACTGTGTTTTCAGTAATACAGTGTGTGGACATTCCTTTGTGGGGGCTTGGGGATACCCTGTACTTAAGAACCAGCCTGCATCACCTCCTGAGAAGCTAGGCCTTGATTGCTCGTCCATCGCTACCGTAATCGAGAATCTTGGCTGGGGTCTTCTGTGCCTCTCCTCTACCATATAGAGAGCGGAAGTACAGACCCCCCCACCGGTCTTGACAGGGGGTTTGGACATATCATACCTCTGCGGATTCCCACCGGTGTCCTCTTTTGGAAATGCATGGGGATCCCTGTTTTCCCCGGTGGCTTGGACACCCGAGGCACATATCTGTATGTTGTGCCGGTCGGCAGAGCGTCTCAAATTCAGGTCAGAAAACAGACTTGGGGTTACTTGTGTTTTAGGCTTTCCCCTTGGCGGCCAGGTAGGTGCACACACACATGTGAGGTACCGCTTTCATCACGACAACTGTGGGAACGCGGGACGGTAGGCCATGTGTTGTTGGGGGCGTGTTTCGATGGGTGAGCCGAGCGAAATGTGCGGAAAATGCGTTTATTTTCCCACATTTCGGACTTTGCAGGGGTGTCTGGGTAATCAATTCTGGGGCGATTTAGGCATATCATACCTCTGCGGATTCCCACGGGTGTCCTCTTTTTGGAAATGCATGGGGTTTCCTGTTTTCCCCGGTGGCTTGGACACCCGAGGCCCATATCTGTATGTTGTGCCGGTCGGCAGAGCATCTCAAATTCCGGTCAGAAAACAGACTTGAGGTTACTTGTGTTTTAGGCTTTCCCCTTGGCGGCCAGGTAGGTGCACCCACACATGTGAGGTACCGTTTTCATCGGGGCACCTGTGGGAACGCGGAACGGTAGGCCATGTGCTGTTGGCGGCGTGTTTCGATGGGTGAGCCGAGCAAAATGTGTGGGAAATGCGTTTTTTTCTTCCCACATTTCGGACTTTGCGGGGGTGTCTGGGTAATAAATCCTGGGTTGATTTGGGCATATCATACCTCTGTGGATTCCCACGGGTGTCCTCTTTTCGGAAATGCATGGGGTTCCCTGTTTTCTCCGGTGGCTTGGACACCCGAGGCCCATATCTGTATGTTGTGCCGTTTGGCAGAGCGTCTCAAATTCCGGTCAGACAACAGACTTGGGGTTACTTGTGTTTTAGGCTTTCCCTTGGCGGCCAGGTAGGTGCACCCACACATGTGAGGTACCGTTTTCATCGGGACACCTGTGGGAACGCGGGACGGTAGGCCATATGGTGTTGGGGGCGTGTTTCGATGGGTGAGCCGAGCGAAATGTGCAGAAAATGCGTTTTTTTCCCACATTTCGGACTTTGCAGGGGTATCTGGGTAATACATTCTGGGGCAATTTAGGCATATCATTCCTCTGCGGATTCCCACGGGTGTCCTCTTTTTGGAAATGCATGGGGTTCCCTGTTTTCCCTGGTGGCTTGGACACCCGAGGCCCATATCTGTATGTTGTGCCGGTCGGCAGAGCGTCTCAAATTCCGGTCAGAAAACAGACTTGGGGTTACTTGTGTTTTAGGCTTTCCCCTTGGCGGCCAGGTAGGTGCACCCACACATGTGAGGTACCGTTTTCATCGGGACACCTGTGGAAACGCGGGACGGTAGGCCATGTGTTGTTGGGGGCGTGTTTCGATGGGTGAGTTGAGCGAAATGTGCGGAAAATGCATTTATTTTCCCACATTTCGGACTTTGCAGGGGTGTCTGGGCAATAAATTCTGGGGCGATTTGCGCAAATCATACCTTTGCGGATTCCCACGGGTGTCTTCTTTTTGGAAATGCATGGGGGTCCCTGTTTTTCTTGGTGGCTGCAACATCGCAGGCCTAAATCTGTAGGTTGGCTCCCCAAACCCTTTTGGGGGAATAGCAGTGGTTTAATCTTATTTCTTCGCGCCCAGGTAGGTGCACCCACACATGTGAGGTACCGTTTTCATCGGGACACCTGTGGGAACGCAGGACGGTAGGCCATGTGTTGTTGGGGCCGTATTTTGATGGGTGAGCTGAGCGAAATGTGCAGAAAATGTGTTTTTTTCCCCACCTTTCGGACTTTGCGTGGGCGTCTGGGTAATAAATTCTGGGGCGATTTGGGCATATCATACCTCTGCGGATTCCCACCGGTGTCCTCTTTTGGAAATGCATGGGGTTCACTGTTTTCCCCAGTGGCTTGGACACCCGAGGCCCATATCTGTATGTTGTGCCGGTCGGCAGAGCGTCTCAAATTCAGGTCAGAAAACAGACTTGGGGTTACTTGTGTTTTAGGCTTTCCCCTTGGCGGCCAGGTAGGTGCACACACACATGTGAGGTACCGCTTTCATCGGGACACCTGTGGGAACGCGGGACGGTAGGCCATGTGTTGTTGGGGGCTGTTTCGATGGGTGAGCCGAGCGAAATGTGCGGAAAATGCGTTTATTTTCCCACATTTCGGACTTTGCGGGGGTGTCTGGGTAATCAATTCTGGGGCGATTTAGGCATATCATACCTCTGCGGATTCCCACGGGTGTCCTCTTTTCGGAAATGCATAGGGTTCCCTGTTTTCCCCGGTGGCTTGGACACCCGAGGCCCATATCTGTATGTTGTGCCGTTTGGCAGAGCGTCTCAAATTCCGGTCAGACAACAGACTTGGGGTTACTTGTGTTTTAGGCTTTCCCTTGGCGGCCAGGTAGGTGCACCCACACATGTGAGGTACCGTTTTCATCGGGACACCTGTGGGAACGTGGGACGGTAGGCCATATGGTGTTGGGGGCGTGTTTCGATGGGTGAGCCGAGCGAAATGTGCGGAAAATGCATTTTTTTCCCACATTTCGTACTTTGCGGGGGTGTCTGGGTAATACATTCTGGGGCAATTTAGGCATATCATTCCTCTGCGGATTCCCACGGGTGTCCTCTTTTTGGAAATGCATGGGGTTCCCTGTTTTCCCTGGTGGCTTGGACACCCGAGGCCCATATCTGTATGTTGTGCCGGTCGGCAGAGCGTCTCAAATTCCGGTCAGAAAACAGACTTGGGGTTACTTGTGTTTTAGGCTTTCCCCTTGGCGGCCAGGTAGGTGCACCCACACATGTGAGGTACCGTTTTCATCGGGACACCTGTGGAAACGCGGGACGGTAGGCCATGTGTTGTTGGGGGCGTGTTTCGATGGGTGAGTTGAGCGAAATGTGCGGAAAATGCATTTATTTTCCCACATTTCGGACTTTGCAGGGGTGTCTGGGCAATAAATTCTGGGGCGATTTGCGCAAATCATACCTTTGCGGATTCCCACGGGTGTCTTCTTTTTGGAAATGCATGGGGGTCCCTGTTTTTCTTGGTGGCTGCAACATCGCAGGCCTAAATCTGTAGGTTGGCTCCCCAAACCCTTTTGGGGGAATAGCAGTGGTTTAATCTTATTTCTTCGCGCCCAGGTAGGTGCACCCACACATGTGAGGTACCGTTTTCATCGGGACACCTGTGGGAACGCAGGACGGTAGGCCATGTGTTGTTGGGGCCGTATTTTGATGGGTGAGCTGAGCGAAATGTGCAGAAAATGTGTTTTTTTCCCCACCTTTCGGACTTTGCGTGGGCGTCTGGGTAATAAATTCTGGGGCGATTTGGGCATATCATACCTCTGCGGATTCCCACCGGTGTCCTCTTTTGGAAATGCATGAGGTTCACTGTTTTCCCCAGTGGCTTGGACACCCGAGGCCCATATCTGTATGTTGTGCCGGTCGGCAGAGCATCTCAAATTCCGGTCAGAAAACAGACTTGGGGTTACTTGTGTTTTAGGCTTTCCCCTTGGCAGCCAGGTAGGTGCACCCACACATGTGAGGTACTGTTTTCATCGGGGCACCTGTGGGAACACGGAACGGTAGGCCATGTGCTGTTGGGGGCGTGTTTCGATGGGTGAGCCGAGCAAAATGTGCGGAAAATGCGTTTATTTTCCCACATTTCGGACATTGCGGGGGTGTCTGGGTAATCAATTCTGGGGCGATTTAGGCATATCATACCTCTGCGGATTCCCACGGGTGTCCTCTTTTCGGAAATGCATGGGGTTCCCTGTTTTCCCCGGTGGCTTGGACACCCGAGGCCCATATCTGTATGTTGTGCCGGTCGGCAGAGCATCTCAAATTCCGGTCAGAAAACAGACTTGGGGTTACTTGTGTTTTAGGCTTTCCCCTTGGCAGCCAGCTAGGTGCACCCACACATGTGAGGTACTGTTTTCATCGGGGCACCTGTGGGAACACGGAACGGTAGGCCATGTGCTGTTGGGGGCGTGTTTCGATGGGTGAGCCGAGCAAAATCTGCGGAAAATGCGTTTTTTTCTTCCCACATTTCGGACTTTGCGGGGGTGTCTGGGTAATAAATCCTGGGTTGATTTGGGCATATCATACCTCTGTGGATTCCCACGGGTGTCCTCTTTTCGGAAATGCATGGGGTTCCCTGTTTTCCCCAGTGGCTTGGACACCCGAGGCCCATATCTGTATGTTGTGCCGGTTGGCAGAGCGTCTCAAATTCCGGTCAGACAACAGACTTGGGGTTACTTGTGTTTTAGGCTTTCCCTTGGCGGCCAGGTAGGTGCACCCACACATGTGAGGTACCGTTTTCAACGGGACACCTGCGGGAACACGGGACGGTAGGCCATGTGGTGTTGGGGGCGTGTTTCGATGGGTGAGCTGAGCGAAATGTGCGGAAAATGCATTTTTTCCCACATTTCGTACTTTGCGGGGGTGTCTGGGTAATACATTCTGGGGCGATTTAGGCATATCATACCTCTGCGGATTCCCACGGGTGTCCTCTTTTTGGAAATGCATGGGGTTCCCTGTTTTCCCCGGTGGCTTGGACACCCGAGGCCCATATCTGTATGTTGTGCCGGTCGGCAGAGCGTCTCAAATTCCGGTCAGAAAACATACTTGGGGTTACTTGTGTTTTAGGCTTTCCCCTTGGCGGCCAGGTAGGTGCACCCACACATGTGAGGTACCGTTTTCATCGGGGCACCAGTGGGAACGCGGAACGGTAGGCCATATGCTGTTGGGGGCGTGTTTCGAAGGGTGAGCCGAGCAAAATCTGCGGAAAATGCGTTTTTTTCTTCCCACATTTCGGACTTTGCGGGGGTGTCTGGGTAATATATCCTGGGTTGATTTGGGCATATCATACCTCTGTGGATTCCCACGGGTGTCCTCTTTTTGGAAATGCATGGGGTTCCCTGTTTTCCCCGGTGGCTTGGACACCCGAGGCCCATATCTGTATGCTGTGCCGGTTGGCAGAGCGTCTCAAATTCCGGTCAGACAACAGACTTGGGGTTACTTGTGTTTTAAGCTTTCCCTTGGCGGGCAGGTAGGTGAACCCAAACTTGCGAGGTACCGTTTTCAACGGGACACCTGTGGGAACGCGGGACGATAGGCCATGTGGTGTTGGGGGCGTGTTTCGATGGGTGAGCCGAGCGAAATGTGCGGAAAATGCATTTTTTTCCCACATTTCGTACTTTGCGGGGGTGTCTGGGTAATACATTGTGGGGCGATTTAGGCATATCATACCTCTGCGGATTCCCACGGGTGTCCTCTTTTTGGAAATGCATGGGGTTCCCTGTTTTCCCCAGTGGCTTGGACACCCGAGGCCCATATCTGTATGTTGTGCCGGTCGGCAGAGCGTCTCAAATTCCGGTCAGAAAACAGACTTGGGGTTACTTGTGTTTTAGGCTTTCCCCTTGGCGGCCAGGTAGGTGCACCCACACATGTGAGGTAACGTTTTCATCGGGACACCTGTGGAAACGCGGGACGGTAGGCCATGTGCTGTTGGGGGTGTGTTTCGATGGGTGAGCCAAGCGAAATGTGCGGAAAATGTGTTTTTTTCCCCACATTTCGGAATTTGCGAGGGTGTCTAGGTAATAAATTCTGGGGCGATTTGAGCAAATCATACCTCTGTGGATTCCCACGGGTGTCTTCTTTTTGGAAATGCATGGGGGTCCCTGTTTTTCTTGGTGGCTGCAACACCGCAGGCCTAAATCTATAGGTTGGCTCCCCAAACCCTTTGGGGGGATAGCAGTTATTTAGCCTTATTCCTTCGCGCCCAGGTAGGTGCATCCACACATGTGAGGTACCGTTTTCATCGGGACACCTGTGGGAACGCAGTACGGTAGGCCATGTGCTGTTGGGGGCGTGTTTTGATGGGTGAACCGAGCGAAATGTGCAGAAAATGCGTTTTTTTCCCCACCTTTTGGACTTTGCGTGGGCGTCTGGGTAATAAATTCTGGGACGATTTGGGCATATCATACCTCTGCGGATTCCCACAGGTGTCCTCTTTTTGGAAATGCATGGGGTTCCCTGTTTTCCCCGGTGGCTTGGACACTGGAGGCCCATATCTGTATGTTGTGCCGGTCGGCAGAGCGTCTCAAATTCCGATCAGAAAACAGACCTGGGGTTACTTGTGTTTTAGGCTTTCCCCTTGGCGGCCAGGTAGGTGCACCCACACATGTGAGGTACCGTTTTCATCGGGACACCTGTGGGAACGCGGGATGGTAGGCCATGTGCTGTTGGGGGCGTGTTTCGATGGGTGAGCCGAGAGAAGTGTGCGGAAAATGCTTTTTTTCCCCCACATTTCGGACTTTGCGGGGGTGTCTGGGTAATAAATTCGGGGGCGATTTGGGCATATCATACCTCTGTGGATTCCCACGGGTGTCCTCTTTTCAGAAATGCATGGGGTTCCCTGTTTTCCCCGGTGGCTTAGACACCCGAGGCCCATATCTGTATGTTGTGCCGGTCGGCAGCACATCCCAAATTCCGGTCAGACAACAGACTTGGGGTTACTTGTGTTTTAGGCTTTCCCCTTGGCAGCCAGGTAGGTGCACCCACACATGTGAGGTACCATTTTCATCGGGACACCTGTGGAAACGCGGGACGGTAGGCCATGTGTTGTGTTTGTGTGGTTTTCATAACGTTTTGACCCATTTGCTGGTGGCCTTTGTCACACAACTTTCATTTCCCAAATGTGACATACATTTAGTCGCTGCTTTAGGCACCATACACTTTTGTAACCTGCACAAGTCACCTACCCTTGAAAAGGTCTGCCTGTGCTCTTTGAAAAAATGTATGCTTGCCATTCCTCACCACATTGGTTTTCCCGATTTACACATGCTAAGTGCGTCTGTTCAGGCCGTGAGCGTAAAACTCCTGTGTACCATGGCTCAGTGTTTGGCTAGTGGTATTGCTTGTTTTGTGAAACACTACAAAAAATGTGTGCTCTCCTAACTGCAAGAGTCAGGGGAATGTAGCGGAGCTTTGCTTTTCTCAAAATTCATAGAATCCATTGCTGTACCAAGCCAACCATGTCCAACACATACCTTTTTTTTCTGTCATTTTCCCGCTTTTCCCCCAATCTATGGCAGTTTCCCCAACCTAGTTGTTGCCTGACCTACGCAAATCACCCCTTCCGAAACTTGGAATTTTGTCTACTTTTCAGAAATACTTGCCTTTCTGTCCTCCAATTCGGCTTTCCTACCCTTTTCTTCCATTCCGTCCATGCATGTCCAATTGGCAAAAATGGCCAAAATCGCCTACCTCTCACAAAACGGTTGATAACCACATCAAAATCATTTATTTTCGTTTCCACTGAACCTGTTCTTAAAAGCCAGGAAATTGGGGAATTCAGCACAGCAAGCTATTCGTTCCTAGCTCTTTGTACAGGAAAAAAACCACAGGCTTCTTTGTACATCATTTTATTGGCATTTTTTGAAAAAACCCAACACTTTTGCCCTTTTTGCTTATTTTCTCTCACCCCCCTACAGCAACCAAGTACGACCGCCTATATGTGGGAAAAAAAGGAGCCAAATTTGGCCGGGATACCTCATGTAACAAAGAAGTTACAAGCCATTGAATGGCCACATACCGAAATCACCAAAAAAGGCCCTGGCACTGGGGAGAAATACCCATGGCACTTAAGGGTTAAAGGGTCATTATCGTTAAGTTGCACTAATAAAAATCTATGAAATTCAATGAAAAAACGTTGTTAAAGGGACGTTATGGTTACAAGTAAAACCAAAAAACCTCAGAAATTCGCCAGTTATGGTAAGCTAGGCAATCATAACTGGAGCCACCACCGTGCACTGCTAAGACTAACACATATGGGGTATGTTCTTAAGAGTTTGTCCACTGGCTGCAAGTAGTGACAACCACTGCAGCATAACAGCCATGCAAGCAAAGATTTGACAGTGGCATGTGGGTTGCATAGGGGGTATGTTCTCAAGAGTTTGTCCATTGGCTGCAAGTAGTGCAATAGTATTTGTAGGAAAGTGGCCATGGTGTGTGGCAGTTGGTTTGTTGGACTGTGTTCAGAATGTTGGGTGTATGATATTGTATGGCTGGCTACAACTATCGTAGTATAATACAGGTATGCACTGAATGCTGTGACTCCAATCATTGTATACTTACTGTTTGCATTGTTGAGGCTGTATGCAGTTCTTTGCATGGTTTGTTTGTTTGTTTATTTATTTGATAGTGCGCGTCAAACCCTGTGGTAGCTGGGTGCAGTAGTTACAAGAATATTCAAAGCTTAGTTACAACATATTAAGGTGAGTACAGAGTATAGTGCGATTACAATACATACAGTAGGATTACTATCTGCAGGTAGAATGGTGCGGGTATGGTGCACACATGATATCAAGACTGTCACATACATGAAGTCACATAACAGTATTAGAGGCCCGTTACCCAGTAACAGGTAGATACTGAGCATGAAGCTATTACAGAACATACAGTAAGTATACATAATGCAGGTGGAGTGGTACGGGTAGAGTCCAGAAATAGAGGGATTGGGGAACACATGGAGTCGGATGGAATGTCGAGGGGTCAAGAGTGCCAGGGAGAGGAGTGCAAGCAGATTACTGGTTAACCTGGGTGCAAGCAGATTACTGGTTAACCTGGATGCCGGGCGATTACTAGATGTCTTTAGCACAAAGCCAATTCAGTAAATTTCGTCTAAATCTGGCATATGGCTGTTCCACTATGAGCAGTGGGGAGTGCGTTCGCCAGCTTCGGCAAGTCTAAATCTAGGAATCTCGAGGCAGAGATGGTTAGATGATCTTGTTTGGTGAGAGGAAGTTCTTCTGGTCAGTCTGGCAGAGAGATAGGGAGGCGCAGCGTTGTTCAGGCATTTCAAGGCGAGGGATACCATTTTAAGGAGTATCCTATCAAAATGTTTAGCCAGTACTGTTCTCTTCTGAAGTCAGATATGTGCTCTCTGATATGTGCTCTCTGCGGGGTATATTCAAGGCTGCTCTCAGGGCGTTGTTTTGTAGTATTTGTATTTTGTTAAGGATTCTTTTGTTGTTACCTATGTAGAGGGTATTACAATAGTCTAGTTTAGACATTATTAATGCATTGGCAAGCGTGATGCAGCTGGCTTCAGATAGAAATGGTCTGCAGGCCCTAATCATTATGGGAAAATGTAGCAGAAATTGTTTTTTAATTCTCTGTGATAAAACAAAAAAAAAATCACATGTTAGGTTAGGGTAGGTACTTTATAATATGTTATTGCATTGCATAGCAGAAATGTGTGTATTTTGTCGACACTCATAGTTAGTACTTTACAAGTACTATGCTTCAAACTAGTGTACTGTGCAATGTGCTCAGTTCCTGTGTTTGAAAGCATAATCATTGGGTCTGTGGGGAAAAAAAATCCATGCAAGATTAAAAAAAAACATTCTACGTTAATTTGTTGTAATATGGTACCGTCTTTTTCGGTGGTCGAATGTAGTAAGAGAAATTGAAAAGGTGTATGGTTTTTGGTTTGAAAGTGGTGGTACTATTGTTGCAGTTAGATACCAGTTTGCCTATTCTAATTGTTTATTTCTTGTTGCATTTTAGCAGTATTCATTTATTTGTTTGGTTGTTGATCTTTTGTAAGAACTGTGTTATTGCACAGTAATGTTTCAGAATTTTGGGGCAGTTAGATACCTGTTGGCGTATTCTAACTGTTGATAGTTTTGAAGTTGTTGAGGATATGTTTCTACGTAATAAGTGTTGCATGGTTTCGTCAGAAAAACGTATATTGCAGTTAGATACCAGTTGGTGTATTCTAAATGTTTACAGTTTTTCTTCTGCAGGGTATGTTTTCAGCATGTTTTCTCTTGTTGGTGGATGTACATTTTCATTGTTAGATAGCCGTTGCCTTATTCTCTCAATTTGTGGATTTAAATGTTATTGAGGACATTTTGTAGAAGCTCTTACTCAGATTAGTGAATACATTTTGGTTTTAAGAATATTAGTAAGAGTTTGCAAGATTTGCTGGTAATCTCTGTTTTAGGGTAATGGAAATATCAATACATTCAAACCATCCACATTTCTTTTTAATGTATGCAGATAGTGACCTGCATTGGTTGTGGCTCCTGCATGGTAGATTATGCCTACTGTTGTGAAGGTATTCTTGCCAAGTGATACTTGTGCATGTGTGAATCAAGTCAGCTTGCAGTTGTTTTTGGTACATCTGCATTGTAACGCAAAAGCATTACTATTACGTATTCGCTATGTGACTGTATGTGTAAGGTGGAACGATTATCAGAATTGCAAGTAGTATATAATATGCCATGATTTGCATTTTGTACAAGCTGCTGAAATGGAATGGATTCACAGTTAGATATGGATACATACACAAAGCGTTCATTAGGGACTTGTTCGTGCATTACATGGCTGCAGAGAGTGCATGTATATTTCCACATGTATTAAATCTGCAAGATTGCGTTTATAGGCATGTTTTTGTTTTCCATTACTTGTAGTAAGTACAATAGAAATTCTTGTGGATCTTCTTGTTTGTTTATAGTGAATCTCACCATTCCTGCACAGTAGTCCAATTCCTGCCTTATTCCAGAAACATTGTAAGTGTTGTTAGGATTGTTTGTTGCATTTCTGTGAAGGAGTAACATTTGCAAACACAATTGGTCTGTGCCGTTTAAGTAAATGTTTTCAACAATTGGTGGCAATTGGAATAGAATATCGATTGCTACATTTGCAAAGCAATTTACACCACTTGTGTTGGAAAGTTTGAATGGACCAGACAGCTCTGTGTCTGATTCATTTGATGAAAGTGCACATAGTTTCTTTGAAGAGGTAGTTGGCTTTGTTTGTGCAGTTAGGTATGCATTTTTTTTCAGTAAATCTTTCTTTGGTTGTGATAATTGATGAAGTACCATCTGCTTTTAATTTCTTTGGAGGTACTGATGTGAGATCACGTATAAATTGAGTCTGCACTAGTTTTCTCTTTAAAAAGTTTTCCTTTTTGAGGAACAGGGTACATTTTGAGATGGGGTGCGTGGAGTGCACGTAATCTATTGTATTCTACAATGCAAGGGATATCAGCGTTGACTTTACTTGGATCAAAATTGACTAGAAATAGTCCTTCAAGTGTACGTAGGCGTGACAGTGATATGTAACTCATGCCTTCTTTAAACACTGTGCTGCCAATATAAATCAATGCTTGATCTAGGGTAAGGCCTTGTGATTTATGAATGGTGACTGTGTATGCTAGAGACAGAGAAAATTCTTCTCTGCGTGCATACATGTCTTTGAAAAGAAGGAATCGGGCTGTTGAGCGTCCTATCCTTTTAACTTCTGAAAGTCTGTCAAGGTGAATACTGACAAACTGAATGTTGTTGTGGGTATGTTTGGAAGCCAACAACTGTACCAAGTGCTCCATTAACTAATCCTTGCTCCACATCAAGGTTACGCTTTAGCATAACTCTACAGTTTAAAGACAATGTTAACATTTTATCTAAACCAGCTGTATTAGAGATAGAGTTTTCTAAGGTATTTAGTCATGCTGTGGCTTGTTGATACATGGGTAGTGTCATACCACGCAAGTCCAGTTTGTCTGTGGAGTAAATTTGAACTATTGGTTGCATTTCTCATTTCAGCATTGTTTCATTGAATTGTGCCCAGCTTGCAAGAGTTCTGGCCGTAGAGTGCATGGATGTGTCTGGTATTTAATATAGATTGTGGTTCTTTCGATAGTACACCAACTCTAATACTTTTTAAAATGTTGGCATAGGTGAGGTCTGCAAACTGACGCATGTTTTCAGTTAGTTCTTTGTATTGGAAATGATGCCAATTATTTACATTTCCTATGCTGCCAAGAGTTTTATGGCACAGTTTGTGTCCTAAGATTTTAACAATAGGTTCACCTTTCACTGGTGTTAATTGAAGAAGATCTACAAAAACAATTATGTGTTTTCCTCCAAAGAGTTCTTCATAGTCCGTGCTGAGGACCTCTTGTAATATGTGGTGAATCAAAGCCAACATTAGGTTGGAGACCATGCTTACCTCATTTATTAGGAGCATTTTCGTTTGTTTCAAAATTCTGCGTATTTCGATAGTAGTCTAATTTGTTTTGGTGTTCTACTGGAAGGATTAGCAATCAGTGTAAAGTGACACTGCCTATGTTGTAGGTAGCTAAACCTGTGGGGGCAGTTACATCAGCTGACAGTTTGTTGTTTGTCAATTGTAGGAGGAACTTGCTGATGATTTTTTATTAATAATGTTTTCCCTGAACCAGCTTGACTACTTACATACAGCAGTATAGGTTGGTAGTCTTGAAAGGTACAAGTTTTAGTTTCATGCTGCAACCCATGTTCAATTTGTTTGGTTACTTCTAGGAAAATGCTATGCTGTTCATTGTTTAATTGTGATTTGAGTATGGCAAAGTCTTCGGTAGATTCCTCATACTGGCCCATGGTGTTCCTACTTCAGTCATGGCTAATTCTGCTGACCATGTGGTTCTTGGCTTCCTGTTAGAGAAGGTTGACTGCTGACAGGAGTGTCTACATTAAGTTGTGCCTGGAGTTCTTCTTCTTGTTGGCGTTCATTGTCTAACATGGTTTTGTACTGTGTAAAATATATATCTGTTATAGTGCTTTCATTTGCTTTGAAAGCATCTTCGTAGGAGGCATGGGTATCTAATAAATCTTCTTCTTTTCTCCATGGTTTAAAAAGTTGCAGTAGGGCCATGTAATACAGTTCTTTATGTTGAGGAGTTTTTAATGATAGTTTTATATGGTTGATGAGGCTGTGTTTGGTAAGTTTAACCAGGCTGCCCTCACAACTTTTGACCATGTATTTATTTTTTTCTCATCTGGTTTAATATTATTTTTGTATGTGAAGTTTTGGGCTATGTGGCCTCATTCCAAGTACATCGGTCCGGAGTTAACGGCGCCGGTAAAACCATACCGGCACCGTTACTGCGAATGCCCAATCATGACCTGCGGCCCCGGAAATAGCACCACCCGCCACCGCAGAGTTAAGGGTCCCGTAAAGTCCACCTGCACGGAAACCTCTCAGTTTCCGGTTATACGAAACACCACGAACATCACAACTAGCGCGGACATGCAAACACCGCCTGAAAAATGGCATTAAAACCGTGATCACAGTGGTGGTACCGCCGCCAACGCGAACATGACGTTAAACAGTGCCTGCTGAACTGAATCAGGGCACAGGTACATCAAATCAGCCCAGCTGGACCCAGCAGCCCACTGGGAGCCTACAAAAGGGGCACACCCAGCCCAACACAACACAGAACCATGCAGGCAGCAGCTCTAGTAGCACTGGGACTGGGCCTACTCAACCAACAGGCAGCACTGCACATGATGGCAGTAATGGTGCGGAGGCGGAGGAGGCCCAGCCAACCCTGCACCTATGGCAAACCCCATTGTCCAGCCAGCACAACCCCGCAGGCAGCCTGCAATACCACGCATCAGGGCCTCACCCTGGAACCTTAACCCAGGACAGATCCATACACTATACCGGCTGGACCATCCAACAATCCTGTACATCACCACCATGATTGAGGACAACATCAGCAGCCACATAGACACCCCCACCGCCACCCCCCCCGAAGGTTGTGTCTGTACTGCATTTCCTTGGCACTGGCACCTATCAACACATGGTTGGTGAGCTGCATAGCATATCACAACCCTGTTTCTCAAAAATCCTGGTACAGGTACTGGATGCCCTGTTGCGCCATGTGTTGGAACAGATAGCCCTACCCCGTACCTCCCCGAGGTCATTGTCAACAAGTTGGCCTTCCATGGCATAGCAGGCATGCCAAATTGCATAGGTGCAGTTGACTGCACCCACATTGAGCTGACAGTACCACGTGCAATTGAGATGGTGTTCTGCAATAGGAAACAGTATCACTCGCTGAATGTACAGATGGTATGTGATGCCACGCAACTGATAACACACTGCTGCGCATGTTTCCCAGGCTCAACCCATGACTCAATGGTACTGCGGAATTCCACGTTGCCACAGTCCATGGATCGCTATGCCGGACAAAGAACATGGCTATTGGGTGAGTACAGCTGCCAATGCACCGACCCTGTTGAAGTGGTGTGTGTGTGACCAGGCCAATGAGCAATGTGAGTGTGCTGCTGTGACTGCACATGCATCACCCCCCTGCCATCAACTGAATAGACAGCGGATCCTAAACATCACAAAGCAACACATGACAGGTCACCACAGTGTTCCCGTACACACCCTGCCACATGACACACACAGCCAATACTATCACTGTCCCATACACCTTGTGCCACTGCAATCACCCACCCACAAATGGAACACTGCCCTCCAAATGCACATGATGCCTGTACATGAGACGTCCTGCATCGACTACTTCATCACAGTGGAGTTACTCTGCCATGTGTGCACATCACTGCACAATGCCATACTCCCAATCAAATTACACCCGCAGGGCAGAGTACACATACACGTCAATGCGTAGGTCAATGTCCAGTTGGCAACGTCCTCTGTGATGGCCAAAAAACACTACCAACCCCTGCATGGCACATATGCATGAATGAACAATGACACAAGATAGCACAGCATCAGATGAAGACATGATACCACTAACACTGATATGTCCCCCCATCTACATCCCATGTAGGTGATGCTGGATATGCACTCAAGCCATGGATGATGACACCTGTACAGAGGCTAAGGAACAGGCATGAAGAGGCGTATAACAGGGCACATGTCCGCACACGTGGCATGATTGAGAGGACATTCGGACTGCTGAAGGCCCGGTTCTGCTGTTTGAGCAGATCTGGCAGATCAGTGCTGTACAGCCCAGTGTAGACGGGTAAAATCACGCTCGTATGTGCCATGCTGCACAATCTCTGCCTGCGCAGGAACATCCCAATGCCCCCAGGCGCAGATGAAGAGATTGGGGATGAAGATGGGGATGGAGATGGGGATGGAGATGGGGATGGAGATGGGGATGGGATGGCACCACCTCCTCCTGGGGGTCCAATAGATGGCCAAAGAGCACGGGATGAACTGATTCGCATTTACTTTTGAGACACAGCACATTCATAGCAATGCATGGAATGGTGATGCCAATAAATTGTTGTACTGCAAATGAAATGATCGATGTCCACTCATGTATGTTTTGTTTTTAAATGATGATATATTGATGAATTAACAACAGGGAAGGAGGTGCAATGGTTAGGGAAGCTGTACACCCGTGCCCACCCACCACCCAAACGTACCCACCCCCAACCAGGCCCCAATGTTCTAACCCCCCAAACAACCTCCCCCACCACCCAAACGTACCCACCCCCAACCAGGCCCCAATGTTCTAACCCCCCAAACAACCTCCCCCCACCACCCAAACGTACCCACCCCTCACACCCTTCAAGTCCACATGTGTCCTGCAGTGCCCCACACACATGCCATCACTTCCGTGTGCGCTTCTGTGCCTGTGCATCCTTGCCCGAGAGCCCTGTTAGCTGACTTGAGCGCCACCTTGGACTGGAAGTAGTGGAGCTGGATGGGGTGGTGGTACTGGATGGCACAAAATCAGGAATAGATGGCATATGTGCAATATTTGCCTGTTGGCCAATCAACATGGACTTAATGAGCCTGGAGGTGTTGTCATTGCCCTCCCGCACATGGCGTGCCAGGGTGACTATAGTGCTGGCAAAGCGTCCAATGGACCTTGAGAGGCGACGTACTGATGTGCTGTAGCACTCCCTCTGCAGCCTAGAATCCTTGAGCTGCCTCTCCACCAGCTGGGTGAGGGTAGCCTGCTGCTCCTCCATCCGCTGCATGCGGAAATTTAGCTCTGCCATTGATGGGGTGGGTGACCTCATGGGACGGAGTGATGTGGAGCTGAACTCCAGCTGATGGAAGGATTCCAGGTCATCCAATGTGGGCATCTCCCCCTGTGGGCCAGTATCAGACTGCTCTGCCGGGGCACTGTTGTCACTACAGGCCGCCCCCTCTGCAGTGCAGTGCCTTCTGTGGTGGTTTGGGTGGGCATGATGGGTGCCCCTGGCACCTGTGTTGCGTCAGGCAGCGTAGAGACGGTGGGGATGTCGGTGATGGTGGCCAGCACATGTGTTGCAGTTGTTACTGGGGGCATGGATGGCGAACTGCTGGCAGCATCCTCCTGTGCAGGGGCGGTGGCTTGGACACGTGCCGGTGCTGATTGCCTGGGCTGTTGTGCAGTATCACTGTCACTTGATACGGCTGTGGGGACACCGAGGACATGTAATTAGTTATGTGGTGGTGCCTGATGGGTGCATCACATGCATCATACAGGTTGATCATTTAATAGTGGTAGTTACATGCATCTGCTTGTTGGGGGTATGCATTGTAGTGATATTGGTTGCCATATGGATCATGATGGGTCCTTTGGCCCAGTCATGCACTGCCTGGGGGGGGCGGGTTGTTAATGGGTCCTTTGGCCCAGTCATGCACTGCCTGGGGGGTAGAGGGGATTATTAATGGGTCCTTTGGCCCAGTCATGCACTGCCTGGGGGGGTTGTTAATGGGTCCTTTGGCCCAGTCATGCACTGCCTGGGGGGGGGGTTGTTAATGGGTCCTTTGGCCCAGTCATGCACTGCCAGGGGGAGGTTGTTAATGGGTCCTTTGGCCCAGTCATGCACTGCCTGGGGGGGAGGGGGGGTTGTTAATGGGTCCTTTGGCCCAGTCATGCACTGCCTGGGGGGGTTGTTAATGGGTCCTTTGGCCCAGTCATGCCATCAACATATACTCATATGGCATTCATGTTTTTCAGCTTACCAGCATCTGCAGGTGGGCTCACTCCTGCCTCAGCCTCCCCGATCCCATGGATGCCTCAAGGTGGATGACACTGCTGCAACGCTCCTCCCATGCTTGCAGCCTCAGTGGGGAAGAGGGTCCTCCACCTGTCCCACTGCTGCGTTAGCGGTGTGTGGAGATCAGGTTCCGAACCCTCAGCTTGAGGTCGTCCCACCGCTTGTGGCAGTCCGAGTGTAGTCACGCCCACAGCCGTGCACTTGCGTGCTGCTTCTGCCCACACTTCCTTCCTCCGCTGCTGTGCGGCACGCCGTTGATCGGCACTGAACAGCATCTCTGCATGCTCCACTATGTGCTCCGGTGTTCACACTTAAGAAACACACAGTTTTTTGTTGAAGTATACGTTTTGGAAGAGCATGTCTCCAAGTAACCTCATAAGCATGTGTGAATGCACTGTGCCGTGCTAAAAAACACTTATTTGATCATAGTGGATCAGGTGTTTGCCGCTTGCTAGATGAATAGAAGCATCATTTTAATTGGTTTTCTCTATTAAGCGGGTGCTAATGTTAAGAACAAGAAACGAGAAGGATGGTTGTCTATTCTTGAATCAATTTCTCAATTTTTTCAATTATTTATCTCAATATTTTCGTTAAAAACATAGGGGAACCACAGAGTTGTTCATATTGGGGATCCAAAAAACCAAATGCACTGACTCCAGGTAGTCTTGTTGTACTCTTGGGTCAGGTCATTTTATAGCCGACTGGTTTCTGTGGTGAAAGGTGGTTAGACCACATTCATCAGGGCTTTAGTTGTGGGCTGGTAAGTACAAGCCTTCTCCTTTACTGGTGCAGCATTAATCTGCATAGATAATACTCCTCTACCTGTGGGGATGACAGGAGGGGAGGGGGAAGAGAGACAGGGAGGTTACAACCTCTAATGTGGTAATTCTATCACATATAGCATATTGGGTAAATGAAGGAAGGGGGCTCTTACCCTGTCCATGTTGCTGGTTGTGCACGGCGGGTAAATGGCGGCCTGAGACCTAGGGGCCAAGGGACAATCTTTTAGTATTGTCATCTTGTGCGCATCAACACATTAGCTTAAATACATGTTGATATCTATATCATTTTCAAAAAGCCAGGGATCGCAATTAGATGGACTGCTGGCTGGGCCGCCAGTGGCATGCCCGCTCCCATTTTACAAATACACATACATTTCCTTTTCGCGGGCGGATCCGGCATCGCGGATCCGTCCGTGCACTCATCTTAGAAAAGGCGTCTCCCGCTGAATGGGGACAGCGCCCGCTGAGACTGCAGGGGCGTTAGTGAGTGCTTACCTGCTGCTTGAGTCTGGGTCTGGCGAGCCACGCGTGAGGGTTCTCGACGCTGCGGCTCGCTAGACTCTTCTGTATATTGTTGTCATGGCGCCCAGGTGCGTCACGTGGGTTTCTCAAAATGGCCGCCCCCAGATGGGACGGTGATCCTCCATTTTGGGGTCAGGCCAGGTACAGATAGCACAATGCCTCCCAATGAGCAACATTGTTCATGGGGGTGTGTGTGGACCGCTCCACATTTGCATGTAGACAGGATGACAGTTATTGGCGTCCTCAAATTACAGATTGTTATCAGAGGAATCATGACTCAGAACACTGTACAAAACAGAGAGAGAGAGAGAGAGTACATGGATAGCTCCGTGCACGGCACAAGACATATGGATGACTGATAGTATGGACAACATATCAATGGCATTTGCATGAGTTTGGAGAACATATCAATGACATAGTAATGAATTGGAAGATGTACATGAAAAATAAATAATGCATAATAAACACGTAGATCTGTTGGCACACCAAACAAAATAACACATCTCTGTTCAAAGTGTGGCCAGGGTTTGCCAGCTCGTTGACTCATTCAAACCAGTTTTGTCAGTTTTTACGCGAAAAATCCACAGTTCTCTTCTAAATAGGAGGTCATGTATATTGCCACACCTCGTGGGTACTTTTATCTTTTCAATGATGGACCATGTGAAGTCTGTGGGGTTATGCTTTGATTGGAGAAAGTGTGTCACCATTGGGGCAGTGGTTTTTGCAGTTCGTATACATGATCTGTGTTAAGCAAGACGTGTTCTGATGGGTCTCATTGTCATGCCCACGTATCTTTTGTTGCAAGGACAGGTGATGACATGAATTACATTGCCGCTATTGCAATTTGTCAGGTTCTTTTGTGTCCATGGGAAACGCCATCCAATGTCTATGCTTGTCGATCTGGTGGTACTAGAGCATGAACTACATGCCCTGCATGGTGTGTGGCCACTCGCTGGATTCTGGCCCCATAGGGTATTCAGTTTCGGTTCGATCTCTTTGTAAGAGTGCACCAAGGAGTCTCTCAGATTTTTTCATCTTTTTATGGCAAATCTGGGAGTGTCCAAGCATGAATCACCAACGTTCAGTATGGGCCAGAGTTTCAAAACTTCCTTCTTAATTTTGTTAGTCAAAGGTGAAAAGCTAAGCACAGCCGTGATATGATTGTCTGATTCGTTTTCTTTGACCTGATGTTCCAAAGTTTGTTCTCTGGGAATGTTCATAGCTCTTTTCCGAGCCTGTTTTACTAGACATTTTGGATAGCCCCTCAGTCTCAATTTTGTCGCCAAGGCTGATGATTGGCGGTTGTAATCAGTATGTTGTGAACAGTTTCTTCGATATCTAAGGAACTGTCTAAATGGTAGATTCTTCCTGAGACTGGCCGGATGGTAACTCTTGTATGTTAGTAATGAGTTTCTGTCTGTGGGTTTATTGAAGACAGTACTCATGATGGTCTCGTTCCTGATCTCCAATGTTAGGTCTAGAAAATGAACTGTATTTTTGCTGTGAGTTTCTGAAAATCTCAAAAAGGGATTTTGACTGTTGAGCCATGTCATGAAAGCAGAAAGGTCTGTTTCATTGCCAGTGAATATCAGAAGCACGTCATCAATGTACCTTGAACAGAGTTTTATTCTGATCAACCAAGGGTTGTTTGGGTCATAGATTTTCTCCTCCTCGAAATTGGCCACGTATAGGTTAGCGAGGCTTGGAGTGAAGGTGGCACCCATCGCTGTTCCGGATACCTATTCATAGTACATGTTGTTATAGATGAAGACGTTTTTCGTTAATGCGATCTCTGCCAGTTGCATCACAAAAGTGACCGGGATCTTCCTTGGTGGTTCTCTTTCTTGTAGGACCTTTTCTATGATTCTTAAAGTGGCCGTCTGAGGGATTCTGGTGTAGAGTGATTCAATGTCTAAGGTCACCAAAAGGTCACGAGATGAGTCAAAGGGCCGTTCTTGTGTCTTTAAGATACGATCTCATTTTGTTCACTTCAGGCTTGAGGAAGAAATCCACAAATTGAGACAAAGGTTCCAGAATTGAACCTATTCCAGACACAATGGATCTTCCTGGTGGAGGAGTAATTCCTTTGTGTGTTTTTGGTAGTGCATACAGGGCTGTCTTCCTAGGGGTCCTGGGGTTAAGAAAATCATATTCTTTGGTACTGATGTATTCTTCGGCACTGGCTTCTTCCAGAATGGGCAGCATAAGTTGTCTGATCGATTCCGTGGGGTCTGACCCAAGTTGTCTGTAGCTGGCAGTGTCCTGTAAGAGACTTTGGACCATCAAGTTATATGCTGAGGTGTCCATGATGACTGTGGCTCTACCTTTATCTGCCGGTTTTATGGTTATCAGTTCATTAGTTGTTAGTGATTGAAGTGCTAGTCTATTCTTCTTCGAGAAGTTTTTATAGCCTGGAACTAGATTTGCTTCTAGTGTCTCAAGTTGTTTTAGTAGAGCCTTTTCGAATGTGATGGATTCAGGAGAGATGCCATTGGGTGGAGGATAGAAGGTCGATTTACCACGTAGATTGGTAGCACCCTTTTCACCAGTGGTGGTTGTTATTGAGCCAAAAGTTTGCTTAAGTTGGATTTTTCTCACCAATTGAGCCACTTCTATTCGAGCCTGGAACAGGTCATGCTCTGCCGATGGTACAAAAGAGAGGCCTTTCTCAAGTACATCTATCTCGTCCGGGGATAATGTATATTTTGATAGATTCATGACGAGACTTTGCTGCTGTTGGTCACGTCTCCCTAGTTTGCCTTCAATTGTGGGATTTACTCGGATGGAGGTCCTGATGTCCCTGTTGTCCTTGTCCGTGGCCTCTGCTGCGGGTTACAATTGGTGACTTGTTGTGCCAGTGGACCTGTGGCTGCCAGTTGCCTCTGCCTTTGTTCTTGCCTCTTTTCCGCCCTGCTTGAAAAAATGGTTTAGATGGGTGGGCATTGTTGGCTGGGCCTGTGCTGTTCATGGAGCTGTTCGGGCCGGATGAATTTGAACCACTTCCTGAACTTCCGCTCGAAAAAGACCAGTGGTTAAATCTGGCTCTGTTGTTCTGTATCTGTTTTTTATTGTGTTGATTAAAGTATTGACCTGGTGGAGCCGAGTTATTGGCGCTCATGTCTTCGTAGTAGGTGTCTGTGGTGTATGGATAGATCTTTTCTTGTGTATAGATGGATAGATCTTTTTTGAGTTTAGTTATTTTCTTATTTAGATTGAAGTCTCTAAACTCCTTCATTGTTGCATCCAGGGCTTCCAGGCTTTTCTTGTATTGAGCTAATACATTAGAGGATTTCATGGTTTTTTGTTTGTCTGTTATCTCTCTCATCAGTTTTTCGGAAACAGCTTTTGCCGTGTTTATAATTAGTATCAGCCAATCCCTAGTGAATTTGTTTGATGTGTAACTCCAATCTTTTCGGAATTCTATATTTTCAAGAAAAATTCTCAGTTCAATTCTGACTGAAACCCATTGGTGCTGCATTCGCTCTGAGGTACTGGGTCATGATCGCTCCATGGAGCTTGGTCCGGATCAGTTGTTTCTTAAGGACTTCCAATTCGTTCCATTCGTCATTCATTGTTCCTGGTGCAGTATGGTTATATCTTCCCCTAGGATTGATGGTGTTGCTAGTTTTGTGTCGACAAGGTCTTCTGCAAATGCTAGGCATCTTGCTTCTGTCATGGTTGATTTTTGCGTTGTGGGCTCGATTCGAGCTGGGATGAGGTAAGGATGTACGTGTATTTGCAGTGCTGCAGGCGACCTGGTACAGGTTTGCTTGATATTACAAGCTATGTGCTCCACCAGAACAGTTAGCTCCGCCTCACTGAAGCGCTGTTTGCGCTGCCTCTGGGCTGGAATCCTGGCGGACATGCTGGTGGTCCCTTTTGCCTTCTCACAGTGTGGGTTCTGCTTGTGCTGACTCTGGATGGCAATGGGTTGTGCTTTATATGATGGCCGCCTCTCTGTTTCCTGTTTTGGTGATCACAGTATTCCCGGTTCCGTGTCCGCGGCGATGGTGGCGGACACGGGTTTTGCGCTACTTGTGGCAGCGCTATGTCCATTTCCGTGGCTTTTTCTATGATGGCGGTAACTAAGTTTCTGCATCCTTGTGGTGCGCGCGACCGACAGCACGTAATCGGACGGTCTTTCCGCAATGCAGAAACTTTGTTACCGCCGTCACAGAACCACCGCGGTCCAGACCTGACAGGTTGTGATGAGGCCCTTTGTTTCCAAAGCAGAACTCCTGTTTGGGCAGTATGTGTCCAGTAAGTGGTTTTTCAAAATGACCTGGCTGTTGGGATAATTTTTGGCTATTGTTTCTATGTCCTGGTATGATTTGAGAACTCTTTTTCTGGATTTAGCAGGGACAAGGCTTAGCCATACTATGTTTTCAGATTTCCCCAACAAGGTAGTGCCAGTTAAACGGTCTGTGGCTTTGTAGCAGCCACATTCTCTATGGGAGAGCATTTTAATGCCAAAGCTGTACAATTTCTGGGACAGTGTTTTGTCAGATGATATGTCGTCCCAGAAGTCTTTGAGCTCTGTTTTCTCTGCTTTGGTTAAGTAGGCTGTGACATATCATGCAAATGCAGTGGAATTGTCTGCAATGTACTGCACATCTGTATTTGCATTCCATAGAAAGGCAATGATTGTATTGTAATCATTGATGTACTTTGATCCTTCTGTTCTTTTCATGCAGCACGTGTTCTTAGGTGAATTGCTTTGACACTGTGTCTAACCGAAGATATGAAGCTGTTCACTTGCCCTGTTGCTGAAACTGGTCTAGGGAAACCAAAGCAGCATTTGGTGTAGTATTTCCCTTTGTTTTTATATTTGCGCTGACAATACTTTCGACACTTGCGTCTTTGAAATTGCAAAATGTGTGCATGTGGGTCGCTATGTGTAGTTTGTGAAGGGATTTTGCAAGTGACATATTCATGAATGAACTGCAAAACAGTGGAATCACTGTCCTGACCAAATTAGGAGCATCTATAATCCACAAAAGCATATAGCTGTGTGGTGCTCCTCTGGCTTAATATTCTTTTTTCCAAAAGAAGTGTTGCACTTCTCCAAGTGGAGGAACTGTTTTATTACAAGTGAAGTGCAGCATGGCAATAAAGCGATGATGGAAGTACCTTGATACGTTTACAGGATCAAGAGTTCTTATGGTGTTTTTATGTCTATATTTGCTTTGTTTTCATTTGCTATGTGCAGGAAATAGTTCAAGTCTTCCCATGAGCACTCTGCACAACTTACCGTTATAAACCATGTGGGCGGGCCAAGGTGGCGTATCAGACAGCAAACATCTGCATGACATTGGAACCAGTATTCTTTCGTCACACGCATGTTTGCTAAAAGATTTGTAATAGTTGACTGTAAAACTTCATCTTTTTCTTCCACCTTTTGAAGTAACTGCGTAGCAGACATATTTAGAACATTGGAACCTGTTTTCAATGTGTGGAATTCCGTACCATAGAGTTGCTAGTTCCCTTTCAAAGAGAAGGTGGAACATTAATTCCATGTTTTGTCTGAATCTGGGGTCTTCAGAATACATTCGTAAAGAGCAGTATTCTGATGCTTTCATCGTAACTTCCACCTTTTCTAGTAGGAAAAAGTAGAGGAAAGGCTTGTGCTTCTATACTTTTTTCCCTATGCTGATTGGAGATCCTTTGGCTTGCCACATTTGGTATGTTTCCAGTGCATCACCTATGGTGTCTTTGGAGTGCAGTGGGTGAATTGTATAGTGGTCTAAAATATTGGATGCTGAGGTAGGATCTAGAAGTTGAAATTGGCCAGTTCCTGATGAGTCTTGAATTATTGCGGTGGTTTCCCGCAGGTTTTCTTGAATGTTTATTTCTTTGTAGTGTTCATTTTTGTCTTTTAGATATTGCAGGGCTTCTCTAACTTTATGTAAGTCCACTAGTTGCTGCCAATTTTTTTTGTCTATTGCAGGTACGCCATTCACTAGCATAATCAAAGATTGATCTATTGGCCGTTGCGCTCCCAGCGTGTCTACATTTTCTTTGAGATCTAATGGCAAATAAACTACTTTGCCATGAATGCCTTTCAGTAATTTAGAGGGAGGCAGTTTTGCTGTTCTTGGTTGGAGGCGTATTATTGCTTGAAACGTGTGCACTGTTTGGATTTTAATGCTCTCATACAAGTTCCGTTGTTGGGTTGTTTTTGGTTGCGGGAATATTTCCAAGTTATTAGTTATAGCTTGTGAAGGTATTTGGTTGTTGTCAAGTGTTGCAGTGCAGTATCTGCAAAGTATTGAGGAATTAGTAATTTCATATTTGTTTTCTGACATAAGCTAGAGAGCTAATTGGAACCACTGGGATTCCTCATTGTCTTCTATTTTGTACATTATGGGCCTCATTCCGAGTTTGGAGGTAACCACGCCGCTATTTGCGGCATGGCATGCCTCCGAACTCGTCCAAGCTCCGGCCTGGTGAATGGCGTAATTACCGGTCCATCCTGAGGTCGGAGGGACCGTTAATTCCCCATTCACCAGGGCCATTCCCCATTCCCATTTGAGCCCCATAGGGCTCAATGGGAAGGGGAAGGCAGCAATAACGGTACCGTTATTGACCCCGGAGTCCCTTTGCGGGTCCCAAGCAAGCGTTAAGGAAGGACCCTCAAAGGGAACTCGTAGTAGGGCATTAAGGGTTTAACGACACCGGTCTCGTTACCGGTGACCGTTAACCCTTACCGCCCTACTCGGAATGAGGCCCTATGTCTATAGTTTGGGTGTTCTTTTCATATTACAGGTTCTTTGGCAACACACACACACATGGGGCCTCATTACAACCCAGGCGTTAATGGTTTAACGGCGCCGTCGGCGCCGTTAACCCTTAACGCATGATTACCATTTTAACGCCTGCTTTTAGCAGGCGTTAAAATGCAAGGCGCTAACCCGCCTTGGTGCTAATTACGGCATCGTAATTTACGGTGCCGTAATTAGCCCCTTCCCCACTCCCATTATGCCCTATGGGGCAAAAATGGGAATGGGTAAGGGTAAATGGGGAATGGGGATTTACCGCCCCACTCACCTTGGAATGGGGCGATAAATCCGCCATCCACCATGGTGTAAACGGAGTTTACACCATGGTGGTAAAGTAGGGAACTTACCGCCTGGGTTGTAATGAGGCCCATGGTCTGGTATTTCAGCAGATGTGTTTTTAAACTTTAGTATTTCTTTTTGTATGTGTGTAATAGTGGGTAGACAGCTGCAAGGTTGTTGATACTCTGTTCTAAAGATACTGGATGTTGTAAGTGGGTTTCAGTTCCAACATTTTTGTTTTGGATGCGCTCTATTTCTTGGAGTAGCTCTTAGTTTGTACCATGTAGAAGAATGTTATTTAAATGGTCCAGTGCTAAAGCAGGACGTTTTGCATAGTACAGTTTATGAACGAGATTTTGTATAGTTGAATGGTGTGTTGCTTATCATTTCATATGGTGGAAGGTGCTTTTGCAAGTAGTTCAGAAATGCAGGCTAATGAATGTCCTCGTAGTCCTGTGTATTTGCGCACTGGACAGGAGTCTATAGTTTGTAATATTTGAATTTTTTTAAAACTTGTTCTTGCCGTTCACATACTGATTGAGGAACTGGCGTAAAGATTTGAAAGATTTTTTGCGCATGTTACACATTGATGTACACGGCCATTTGTAGACAATACGTATTGGTTGGGTGGAATGGAGAGTTGATGGTAACTTTGCTGGGAATATCTTTGTGAGCAGCGTTTCTTATTCCATAATGGTATTTTAACCTTTTCATACCCTTGTCCACTGCTATGCATGGTAATTGGGTTTGTTTGCTTTTGTTTGTATGCGCCTTCATTGAAATATGGCTCTGTGCTGGTGGTGTGACTCAACTCACCTGTACAGATGTTGCAAAGCTATCTTTGTTGATATTCCATTTCTTGCGAAGTCCTTGTTGTAGTTTAGTAATTTGTTTTGTCAGTGGTTTCATTCTGTTTAAAACGAATATAAATAATTTCCTTTTGAGAAGGAATTGCACTGTTGAGAATAGTTTCCAGGATTAGTTTTCTGCGGTAGGTTTTAAGGATTAAGCGTGATTTGTCCCCTGTTTTTATAAGTTTCTGAAGGACTTTGTGGTGAAACATTTTTTGTAAAATAATTTTTTTGGTATGCTTACTTGTGGCTACTTCAAGATTTATAGGTGCGGTGTTAGCACTAGTGGTAGTTGCAATTTTCTTAATACATTTCTTTTTAGTTTTTCATTTTGAAAGAGGAGTCAAAGTTTCTTTCCTGCAAGCTGCTTTAGTTTGGCTTAGTGACTGTATTAGCTGTTTTGTTTGAACTTTTTGTACATATTCTGCTAGAAGCGGATGGCTATTTTGTACGCTTTTAGTTTGATCTGCTCTATTTCTGCCTTGCTTTCTATGGAGTTGCTTTTTGGTAGGCATTATTTGGTGTCTGTTGGAGAAAAAAAGAAAGTGTGGGTTGGGAGGTTGTGCAATGAATGTATGCACTCTGCATGAGTGTCTGAGTATGAGAGTATATACAACAGGTTGTACCCTTTGTTTTTATTTATCGAGGGGTTTGTGGTATATAAGGGTTTAAAAGCTAGAAAAAGAAAATGAACCACAAACTACCTCCTACTCCTGCATGTTTTCCGACTTTGAATAGTCAAAACCAAAGAATACCCCTTGAAGTCATAACATATCTCAACTTCTAATCAGACACTCCATATTCTTTTCAATTAAATCTTTATTGACTCATCTTGAGTCTCTCTTTTCTTTTTGTGTTAAAACAATATACATAACATAAAACATATCTCAATGTAATTTGGTTTTCGAACAAACAGCACACAATATTATCCTGTGCATTACATCAATAAACAACACAAGAACAGTGCATAAGAGTACAATGATGAAATAAGTTTCTTTGTTGGTTGTCAGGTGCTGGGTACCTATCACCTCTTTGATGTGTTGTATTAGCAAATGATGAATTTGCAGAGAGTGGTGTTGACGCTGTGCTTTTCGGCCCCCAAGGTGGAGGTAGACCACATCCAAGCTAGGTCTCTTCTTTAATAGAACCGGACCTTCATCAGGACAGAAACTTGATAGAAAGTGGAGGAGTAAACCTCCAAAAAACCCAAACATTTTTTGTCTAAAAACATAAAAGCAAAAGAAAAGCAATTATGTGTAAGGGGGAATATTTTTCCAGAAATTACAATTGGGCTAGATAGCCAGATATTCAAGATCCGATGTTTGCTGCTGATATGTTAGGACAGGGTCTACCTGGGGCTCCTGATGATCTAAGGCTAGTAATGTTAAATGCTTTCTTGTGTGCCCGCCAGTGTTGTTTTACAAAAACAAATTACATTCAATATTCGTATTTAGACCGCTACATACACTGTCCAACCTCTGGATCCATCTTTGCTCCAATCGCCTTAAGGCGAGATCTCTATTGCCTCCTCTATATAGACCATGTCCTAACATATCAGCGGCAAACATCGGATCTTGAATATCTGGCTATCTAGACCAATTGTAATTTCAGGAAATATCTTCCCCCTTACACCTAAAGAGGGTACTGAGGTAGCGACTAGTGTATAATAGAACACACACAAAGGGGTAGAGTGCAAACTACTAGCCTAACAAAACACCATAATGTAATTGAAAGGAGTAGAAAGTAGAAATGTGTCTATTCTGTTTGTTACGGCACATTTTACATTTTATAATTGTTTATATTCAGTAAAAACAGTACTAAGTCTTGTTTGTATGTCACTCTGAACAACTGTGGCACGTTCGGAAATAATATACTACCATGACACTGGTAGTTCGCACATGTAAATAGTGCTACTGTTAATGTTTCAACTATGTTTTTGAGCAATTGTTTTGAAATAATATGTGATGTAAGGTTGCCTCCAAGACTGTAAAAGTCAGTGATTGGTCTCCTCTGCCTTGGGGAAGGGTGTACCTCATGGAGCTAACACTAAACTAACCCTCCCCTCTTTTCTTTTGGAAAGGCCGCTAAATCAGGGCTTCATCTATCCATTTCTGAGCGGGTATACTTCATGCATTGAATACTCCGCCTCACTTTTTCCTGATACATTACATGGCGGTTTTTATAAACTAGTCCTCTTTCTATGCCACTCCACCAAATACATAGGATAAATACATGTGGTCTCCCTCATCAGAGTGGGCTGTGCTCCACGCGAGCGTAGATACACATTGTTCGTGGGCGTGCTCACAGCACGTCATGGCTTCAATGACCAATGAAACTGCTTTTTGTAGCGTCGCTCGATTCGTCCTGAGCTTTATCAGCTGACACCGCAGGCGACTCACTCACGTGACTTCAAGGAAGCAAGTGTATTGCCAGGACTCACAGAGTCCAGCCCGAGTCCACGCCACAGTGACTGAGATGGTTTTTTGCTTGTGAAGATTTGGCCCGTTTGTAATAATTAGGTAAGAGGTAGATTTATTACACAGAATATGACTGCAGAGACATTTTCGTCCCGATTTAGCTGCCACCGAGCGGTTTAAAAAAAATGAAAGTATTTACCGCATTTGAGCGGATCCATGGGATTTTCCCGGGGTTCTTTAAATGTTGTAAATAACATGCCATGAACACACGGGGTAACGGTAGCGTTTGCGGAGTGATACACACTCCACTGCAATTTGCTGTATTTGTTGAAGAACAACGTAGGCCATGTGCAGCATAGCTATAACTAGGGCTCCTTTTGGCTATTTATAGGTGAGGGACGCCTTCACCTGTGTGTACAAGGCGGGACTGAATTAACATCGACCCCCTTCGTTCCTAAGCTGTCTCACCTACACCTCCACAAGCCACAGGCAAGATATGTCGGGCTTGTGAGCTCAGTGCACACAATTTCTCAATGTTCTCTAACCTTATTATTGAGGATGCAAAATTGTTTTTACACTCAATTTATAGGTACTAGTAGGTTTCCCATGTGCTTTGTCGCCCTATAGGATACCGGTCATGAATTTGAAAATGACAGAAATAATTATTTAGCCTGTCCCTGTGTGTCCGTCACTTAAAGGTGAATGGACATTGATCAAGTTATACCCCGTCCTTGTGTACTCTAGTAATAAGTACCACACATATCCACAATTCCTTTTCTTTTGCTTTTATGTTTTTAGACTTTTTTTTTTTGGAGGTTTACTCCTCCACTTTCTATCAAGTTTCTGTCCTGGTGAAGGCCCGGTTCTATTAAAGAGGAGACCTAACTTGGATGTGGCCTACCTCCACCTTGGGGGCCGAAACGCACCGTGTCGACACTCTCTCTGCAAACTCATCCATTGCTAATATAACACCTCAAAGAGGTGATAGGTACCAAGCACCCGACAACCAACAAAGAAACTTATTTCATTATTGTTCTCTTATGCACTGTTCTTGTGTTTGTACATTGATGTAATGTACAGGATAATATTGTGTGCTGTTTGTTCGAAACCCAAATTACATTGAGATATGTTTTATGTTATGTATATTGTTTTAACACAAAAAGAAAAGAGAGACTCAAGATGAGTCAATAAAGATTTAATTGAAAAGAATATGGAGTGTCTGATCAGAAGTTGAGATATGTTATAACTTCAAGGGGTATTCTTTGTTTTTGACTACTGAAAGTCGGAAAACATGCAGGAGTAGGAGGTAGTTTGTGGTTCATTTTCTTTTTCTGAGTATGAGAGTAGGCCTACATATAGAGGTGTGTGATTGTGGATGGGCTGTTGCTTCAGGTTGGGAAGGCTGAACTTGTATCTTTGTGTTACTATACTGGTGTTCAGATGACAATACAAAGTGTTCACCCGCTGAGGTGCAATCAGTAATAGTGAATCAAATGTTGTTGGGTTGCTACAATTGTGTGTCCTACAATACAAGAACACTGCACTGTCTGAGTAACAGGCAGAACACTACAACAGTACTGTACTTACTTTGTTGGATGCAAAGAGTAGGTTTCTTCTGGGTTCTGTTTTGTACTTTAGACACCAATGGCTTGAGGAATTTGGTCTTCACTGCAAATGCGAAAAAAGGAAGTTAGTATATATGTGTGTTAATGGCATAGTAATTTCACTTGAAGAACATATTAGTTAAATTTACAGAAGGATTTCTTGCCAGGAAGAGTTACTGTATGTGTTAAATTGCACAGCTTTGTATATGAATGGGGACTTTGGAGCATCAGCATCATTGTTAAGGGGGTTAGTGGTGTATTTGTAAGTTTGTGTTATAAGGTGCACTTTTTAAAGTGTATGTGTTGCTGTTGCACTATTTAGTGTGGAAATGGATTAGTGGAAGTTGTAGTAGGACGAGAAAAAGGCTTGGAAGGATGTATAGATTGGAAAGGAGAATGTTTCTGTGTGTGGAATTCCAATACATTTTCTGCACATAGATGCCTGCTATATGAGTGGAGGAAACCTTTCAGATCTTTGATTAATTTGTCCACATTTCAAATGGTACTGTTCTGAATGCACACATGTATTTTTTTGGTTTTGCGTGAATGGCAAATTCTGTTAATTGTGCAAAGTGTGTACTTGCCATGGGTTGACAACATACATGTAATTTCCCTTCTTTGCGTGCATTCTGGGCATTTCACATAGGACCTGTCACTTCAACTGGCTTTAAACATGCAATATGGTTTTCTTTTTTTCATGTGTAAATACATCAGAGATAATGGTGATGAAATGGAAATATGAAGCTTGAAACAATTATGCAAGTGGGCATTAAAAGAAAAGTTTGTAAGCACACAGCTTTGTAAGTAAGTGATTGGACAAATGACTATGAGTATTTAATAGATTACGGAAGGTAAGTGGCAGGCACTCTGTTCAAATGCATGCAATGTATGTACTTGCAATGCTTTGGTAATATACAAGTTGGTTTCCGGCTCTGTGTGCATTCTAGGAATTTTAAAACAGGTGTGTTAAGGGGGAAGTGGTTGTGAAAATGACAGAAGGAAAGAAGAGAATAATAGTTTGCACATTACAATGAGTGATATGGGTAAATGAAAAATTGGAAAGCACACAGCTTTGAAAGTGACACTTGATGATAGGAGATAGGAGAAATGACAGTATGCTTTTATGCAGGTTATGCAGGGTAAGTGGCAGGTACCCTGTTGATATGCATTTATAAAAGATTTGCAAATGTACTGTACACACAATATTCATACCTGTAGTTTGTGTTGATGTATGTAGATGTTGATGAATCTGGAAGCAGAAATCTTGGAGAGTTTTACAGTAGTTTTAACTGTAGGTGCTTTGCAATCACAGGAGACTTGTACTCAGAGTGATGAACAGTACATCTAAAGTGCTGAACTGTGATAACAGAGTTAGATGTACAGTTCTTGGAAATGCTTGTGTGAGTGCTTAACAGTAGCCAATGAGGGAGTGGTACAGAGAGTGAAGTGGAAAGAGAAGAAGGGCTGCCCTGTAATACGAGGACCGCGGACTACCGCGGTAGTCCGCGGACAGGGTGTGCCACATCCAGGGCTTCTCAGCATGCCTGGCATGGAAATTGAACTGGGGGATTGGCCAATCAGGTGTTGAGGGTATGATTTATAGGGAGAGAGGGTAATCCTTTTTTCATTGATGTGTGTAGGTAAGATGGCTCTGGTTGCAGAGATGGAGAGAGTGAGTGTGTGGATGGTGGGAGATTGAATTATGAGAAATCTGTAGATGTATGCAGAGATATGTGGCATTTCTGCCAATCTTGGATTGGAGGGAGTGGAGGCTATGTGGTGTGATGTGCTAGGGAGGAATTTGCAAGGTGTACTTAGTATTCAACAGTCAAGATGTCCTGGTGGTTAATTGTGGAGGAATATGTTTGCGGTATGTAAGTGCAATAACTTTGCAGGGTGACCTGAAGCAGTTCCTGAAGTCATTAATGTACATCTTTCCATGTGCAAAGATCATCTTTTCCCAAATACCACCTAGGCCTGCATGGCTGTATCACAGTGTCTTCAATCCTGAACACGACAAAGGAAGGTGTCTTCTTAACCAAGGGATATCTTCTTTTATGTGTGCTGTTGGGATGTTATCATTCCAAAATGAGAACCTTTTGGAGGATGGTGCAAGTTCTTTTTTTGTGATGGCATTACTTTGACGGATTGTGGTAATAAAATCCTTCTTAGTAATATTCAAAAATCAATCAGAAGGTTGTTGTGAAGTCATGTTGATTGCATTCAGTAGGTGTAGGAGAAAACATCTGAAAAGGTGAAAAAGAAAAACAAAAAAAGAGCCACCACCAAAGAGGAAATGTGCTACTCTGGTTGTAATTTCTGTCCCCACCCTCAAAAATTGTGCAATATGTCTGCGGACACTGCGGTAGTCCGCAGATCGCACGTGCCACCTCAGGGGATTTGGAGGCTGGCAAGCATGGAAATGGAACTCTGCAGGCCAAGGGATTGGTCAATAAGATTTACTCGGTGTGATGTGTAAGGAGAGACTTTGGCAGAAGGTCTGCTTGCTGAGAGGAGAGCAGATGGCAATGGCTGTGTCTTTCAGGAGGCGGAGTGTCTGGATTTTGGGAGACTCATGGATAAATTGGTTGGAGGTGCATGCAGAGCACCGTGGAGTGGCTGCACATGTTGGATTCCATCCTGTGGATGTGCACTGGTATGGAGTGAGCGGAATGAAGTGGTTAGATTTGGTTCCTCTTTGTGCCACTTTGGTGACACACTGTCATCCAGACATTATTATTATTAATTGTGGAGGGTACAGTTTAGGACATGTTACTGCAATCTCCTTGCAGTTTGCAATGAAAGAGGGACTTGGGAAAGTCATGGACATGTTTACAAACTCCCGAGTAATTTTTTCTAGTATTGCGTAGAGGCAAATGTGAATGCGTTCTTCTTCATTTGGCCTGCAAATGGAGAAAGCGAGGCGCAATCTCAACTAGGCTGTTTGTGCCTTTTTGAGAGATGTTGGCATGTCCTCTTTCCACAATGAAAATATTATGTTTCGTAGCACAAACATTTTTTCCAGAGATGGAGTCCATCTTACTGATGCTGGCAATCAGATTTTTCTGTAAAATATCCAAAATGCATTGCAGCCCTTTCTGCAAGTATAACAACCATTTTTCCAGCAGGTGTTGGCCACTTGAACTTTTCCAAAAGCAAACACTACAAAAAGGCTCTTTTCAGAGCCACTTCTTCCTCCCAGAGAAGAGTGCAATGTTTTTGATAGCGCACCACCCCAAACATGTTAAGTCCGCAGACTGTTCAGGGGACTTCGCAGGTTGCACAGGGGGCCTGCACTAATTTACTGGAACTTCTATTTTTAAACTGTGAGAGGTGGCTCTGGAAAGAGCCCTTTTTTGTTTTTATTCCGTATTTATTTTGGTGTTTTAGACATGACACATAAGGAAAGTAAGGGAAGGAAAGGTAGGGGTGGGGCACCAACCACAGGGATAAGAAAGAGCAAGTGGAGAGAGAAAGATGTTGAGTGGGCCTCACTTGGGTAGGTGGCACTCTTTCTCATGCTCACGGACCAAAGCCTCGAAAGCAGTCCAAAACGGTTCCCCCCATGCAAAGTACCGTGTCGCAGTACATGGACAATACAGTGACCTTCGAAAGGTAAGGTTCTACTGTGTCGTGTATGGCCTGCGAGGCTGTTTCGAGGATGCGCTGCCCCACAGGAGTGCCTCTTGTGGTGGCAGGAGCAGATATGGAGGATGCTGTAGCGGAACTCAACCTACTACTTTGTTCAAAGGGGACGACCCTCCGAACTGCCACCTTGTGGTACGACCTCAGGTTTCGCCGCATGGAAGTGGTCCCGTAGCTGTACAGACCCAGTTTGCCATGACTGAGCACCATGTCGCACTCAGTGTAGCGCACCTTGTCTGTACGTGCCTTGGGTACCCTTCCAACGGTGGTAAAGAGCCTCTACACTCAAGACTCACGCTAGCCAGCAGTAGTGGGGACTTCCACTACCTCATCCACATCTTCCTCTTCATTCCTCATTACATCTCCATGCCTGTTCCCCTCTCCAGGCCCTTGGGAAGGTGGTGGTGCTGGAGGAGATGGGGGTGGTGCTGAGACAGAAGTAGCACCAGCAGCAGAAGCAGCCATGGATGCCATCTCCAAAGGTGTCAGGTTCCACCAGGTTGTCAGCAAACTGCAGACAGGAAAGAGCAATCCAGCAATGTGGAGCAGTGTCTGTCCTGGAAGTCCAAAAACAGAATGAGGAGCAACTCTGGGGTGTGGCCTTTTATAGGGGTGCTGGGGAGCGCTTCGCGGACAGCCGTGCTTTCTGCAGACACTTCAAACACCAAAAAGGGCTCAAAATGTTTCAAAAAGTATCCAGATCGGTAGGGGCATAGTCTGGGACCTCTACAAGGGTGACGATTCATAGAAAAACATCTTGGATTATTCAAACAAGTGCTTGTTGGGTGTCCGAAGGCCATGACACTGTCCACGTCAAGGGCCTATGCTGAGCGTGGGTGTGTTCACATGATGATGTTGCAGACATATTTGTGAATGGGACGGCTATCCGTAGGACACCTATTGCGTGGGATCGGTTGTACGCATGCGTATAGGTGTTCTACGGACAAGGTTTGGGACCCCAAACTAATTAAAAGTGTGACACACGTGGGGCGGACAATTCCGGACAGGCGCAATGTTCGTAGGACCCCGAGGGTGGGATGCACATGCGCACATGTGTCCGCCAGACAGGGCTAGGGTCCCCGAAAAAATTAAAGGCACGTCACAACTTTGCAGACATGCAGAAAGGATAGGCATTCTACCTCCATTTTGATTGCGGACAGTGCGAACAGATTAAGTGTCCGTAGGACAACAACCCCAATTTGATTAATTACGAACATTCCGGACAGACGCCTTGTTCGTAGGACCCCGAAGGTGGAATGCGCATAGGTGTCCGCTGGACAGGGCTAGGGTTCCCAAACTATTTAAATGTGCGTCACAACTTTACAGACATGCGGACAGGGGAGGTGTTCTATAGACACCCCCGTTTTGGTTAATTACAGACATTCCAGAGTGTCGCGCTGTCCGTGGACTCCTAAACAGGCTTTTGGTTTTTTAAACGCAGACACATACAGCATACATATAAGTTTATTTACATACAAAAAGATACAAATTATGAAAGAGAGGGAGAAGCAGAAATGGAGACATATACAGGGGAATGAGGGTTTTCTAGAGGTAGGGTGTTATGGGAGGAATGGATTGAGGTCTCATTATAACGTTGTTAGTGATGGGGAATTTCTGGGGATGGTTGATGGGATAGGGAAAAGGGGTGCAGGTTCAGGTGGGGAAGTAATATGTAATATTCCCCATGATATATCTTTGTACAAAGTCTTTCAAATCAAGAAAATTGTTAAATAATGTATCCTTTTTTCTTCCAAGTGCACTAGTTGATTTTCCACAGTGTCACTTTGTTGTACCATATGTTGTTGGAGTTCTACATGATATACTGTTTTTGTGGCATTGTTGTTATTTTCTATGTGTACTGTTAAAGAAAAGAAAATGGTGTCAGGTACATGTGCCATAATGTGCACTAATTGGTTTACTTTAGAAACTTCAGTGTGTACCAGTAGTATCAATGTCTTCACTCATTTCATCCCTGGGAACATTTTCTTGAAGCCATTCCAGGGTGCTAGCCATTTCTGTGTAAAAAAAGAGAAATTATTTTTTAGTGTACCATACTAAACAAAGGAATTCATGTAGTGTACTTACCAGTTTGTTTTTCAGTCTTGCTGTTACTGATTTGTAGGTGTGCTGTTGACATTTGGTGTGGAGTTTCTGTATAAAGCAGCCGTGAGGTAATTCTGCTGGAGGCATAGCTTATTTTTATTTTTGGTGTGTTCTGTTATGTAGTACATCCTGTGGAATTGCACTGTTGGTTTCTTAAGTATATAGGTTGTACTTCTATTTTTTTTGTTTGTAATTCAGTTATGTGCTGCTCATGGAACATGTTCAGTGTCTTTGTTGCATGCTACAAGAATGTAAAATACCCCCTGAGCTTTTGGACAGTGTGGATGTTGCCCAGGTCCGCGGACAGTCGCATAGTCCGCGGACCCTACGGCCATTAGCATGGGTTAGGGGGTTCAGTATGTTGTATGGTATATCTATATAAAGTAAGGGTATCCTGATAAAAACCTATGAAATTCATTGAAAAAACATTGTTAAAGGGAGTTTATGGTTCAGTTGCTGTAATAAAAAGCTATCAAATTCAGTCCAAAAACGTTGTTAAAGGGACATTATGATTACTTTGGACTAATAACAATCTATCCATGTACATGTACTACACATTCCCCTCCCTCTTACCCCCGCACTCTTCCTTTTCCCCCCTCCCTCTTCCACCGCACTCTTCCTTTTCCCCCTTCCCTTGCAGGTGTGATCTGAATGACACCTGGCCTAGTAAGATTGTTGTCTGTCTTCCCTCTGTTCTTCCTCGCTTGCCTCATCGCACCTTAAAACACTTGTGTATAGGCGCGTTATAAATGTCATATCATATCATATCATTATGTAGAAACAAAGGCATTTTGTGCAGCATACACCATGGAGGAGGAATAGTCATAATGTTGCCATGTTGGATAGTGAAAGGATAAATGTTTCGTATTAGAGTTTTGCGTACTGTGAAACATGTAATAAGTAGGTAATGAAGACCCAGTTACTATGTAATTGTACTACTACAGACATAAAATAAAGAGAGCAAAACCTATACAAATATGAGCACATACAGAGAAAGTAAGGTAAGCAAGACAGAAGCAGTACTAGTAGAAAGTGGTCATAACTTAACTGATTATTTTCATTAACAGAAATTATTTATGTGTTTCAAGCCTGCTTCTTCCCCTTTGTAAATGTATGATATGACATGACTGGACCCTAAGGAAAGTAGTGTAAGAATAACACATACAAATATGACCATATTGTCATGATCTCTGCTTCCAAAAGATCAGGACTTGCCCAACTCCCTTGGAAGCAGACCCATAACCCCGGTTCCGAGTGCCAGCCAGTCCCAATTGGGACTTTTTGGACCCTGTCCTGGCGCCAGTGGCACCAGGCTCATAAAGATGCCCAGTCCCAGCGCTGGAAGCGCCGGGCTCATAATGCTTGGGTGGACTTACCTGCAGCAGACCATGCTGCTTACTTACCTGCCAGTTGAGCCCCTGATCCTCTTCTGTTTGGGACTACTTTTCCTGTTGGTTAGGGCAGGAGCCATGCCCTAGGTTCAGAACACTGGAACTCTTCTGGAAAGCAGGAACTCTTTTCTTAGGCGAGGCTGTGGAAGGAGACATCTAAGCACTACAGGAGGCTATTTAAACCACACCCGATGGATGAATCTTGCTTTGCGTTATTCTGCATTCTCTGCAGCAGAACGCTCATCGTGTCTTCTGCTTCTGATCCTGGGCCTAAGGGAACAAAGGCTTACCATCCTGGAATCCAGTCTTCAGCAGCACCTGTAAAGACAAAGAAAGAACAGGTTAGCACTACGGTCTTCAGTGGCAGCGCATCTCTTACCTGGTCCATCGGCTGTCACCAACGCCTCGCGCTGCATTCCGGCATCTGAAAGACAAAGGCTTACCTACTCTTCGCATGCTCCGGAGGTCTTCACACTGCATTCCGGCATCTGAAAGACAAAAGCTTACCAGCTCTTCGCACGCTCCGGAGGCCTTCGGCGCTGCATCCCGCATCTGAAAGACAAAAGAAGGTGCGTTTAAAGACATTGGGCAACTTTATTACTCACGTGCCATTACTCCTTCCCACGCCGAATCCAGTGGGTATTCCAGCACCCTTCAGCTTCTCTAAAGCTCCGAACTAGTACCTGCAAGATAAAAGGGACAGTTAGTGCGCATCCTGAAGCAGGCTACAAGCGCTTACTTACGTGCTTCCAGGCGCTTCTATTCCTCACGCGGGTTCGATCCTCAACTCTCATCAGCCCGCCATCCGCCATCGCCGGAACCCTGCAAAACAAGATATATCATTACAAAAGAGTTTTAAGACATTTGAAGTGCCCATAACTTACCGTTCGTGCAGTTAACGACGGACAGCAGTCCTCTGAGGTCAAGAGGCCTGCACCCTTATCCAGTGAAGAAACTGGTTACGGCACCCTGCCCCGAGGCAGATGGAGAGCTCGGCGTTCACTTACCTAAGGTGAGGGCGTTAACCTTTGGGGTTCTACAGGAGAAGAGAAAGGGAAGAGGAGAGAGGCACCCAATAACCCCAGTTCATTAATCCCATATTTTCTATCTGCAGACATCTTACTCTTCGAGTCAGACATACAGTGCACAGAGGTCCAGCCCAAAGAGCCAACCATGTGTTACACATCACCTTTGAAGATACGGCATTCACCCAGTCAAGACCGGCGCCTCTGCGGGAATCAGGTGAGCGTTACAGAACGCAAAGCCTACCGCAAAACTCCCACCCAGGCGCTATGGAAACCTTGGATACCAACCAGCTAGCCCAGTTACTTGGGGAACTAAGAGCAGAAGTGCATGCAGCCCGTCAGGAAACGAATGCTCTAAGAAGGGAACTGATTATTTCCAAGGAGCGAACAGACGATCTCGCTAGACAATTGCTACAGTCACAAGCCGGACAAACTCCGTTACCCGCATCAGGGGCAAATCTTCCTTCAACATCCTCTACGAACCCAGTACAGATCAACCTACCTGGGAATGTACCTCTGGCTCCGCCCGAACGATTTTCTGGTGACCCAAAGAGGTTTGTGGTATTTATTAATCAGTGCCGGTTGCACTTCTTATGCCGGCCAGCAGCCTTTCCAACTGATCAAGCTAAGGTAGCTTTCGTGCTTTCGTACCTTAGTGGCAATGCGGCAGACTGGTCGATCCCTCTAGTTAATCAAGATGATCCGGTTCTCCATGATTTTCAAGCTTTTCAGTTCAGTATGGAAAAACTGTTTGCAAGACATTCACAGGGGCAGGCCTTGGACAATGAGCTCCTTTCATTGCGACAGGGTAATCAAGACCTTTTGGCTTATATTGCGTCTTTCAACAGACTGATAGTGGAAACTCGATGGCCTGAGGACAAAAGGATTACGCCGTTTTATAGAGGTCTACGTGGAGAGCTCAAAGATGTGTTAGCCCAAGTAGTGAATCCCCCGCAAGACTGTTCGGACTATATTGACTTAGTCGTTCAAATAGACCACAGACTGCAGAACAGGAAGGCCGATCGTTCCAAGTTTGATGCTCGAGTATTTTCCAAACCACCAACTCCTACCAAAGGATTAGACTCCGGGGAACCCATGCAAATAGGGGGCCTGAAAGGACCACTAACACAAAAGGAGCGGGAAAGGAGAAAACAGCTGCAATTATGCCTCTATTGCGGAAACACGGGGCACTTTCTCGAGACTGTCCGGTGAAACCAGCCAAGAAGGCAGTAGGAGCTGCAGTTACCAGGGTCACAAACTCTGAGCAGGGAAACGACCTCGCCCGACAAGAATAGAGGTCCTCTTGCCGAGCGTTAAAACCAGTTCTGTGACCTCGCATTTCGTGATACCTATGGTCCTCATTAGCCCTGAACATCTGGATCGATTACATGCGATTGAAGCTTACGTCGACAGCGGTGCCATCGGCAATTATGTGGATCATGAAATGGTTTTGAGGATGAATCTGACTCTTTGTCCAAAGGCTGTAAAGGACGTCATTACTACGGTGGATGGTACGGAGATAGCCTCCGGACCAGTAACGCATACCACCCAAGAAGTGACGCTAGTAAGTCAAGATGGACACCATGAGAAGATCGTGTTCGATGTGATCAAGGCTCCTCAGTTCCAGATTATTCTAGGAATTCCTTGGTTAGAGAAGCACAATCCTCAGATCGATTGGCGAGCAAGAACGGTTCAGTTTCCAGAATGTGTCTCTACTTGTCACCCCCGACCTGGTGTTGCACTGGCAGCAATTTCTTCGGAGGCTCCCCAGTTACCTCCCGAATACCTAGAATTCCAAGATGTTTTCTGGAAGGATCAGGCTAACTCTCTACCTCCTCATAGGTCTTATGACTGCCAGATAGACCTGATACCTGGATCTACTCCTCCTTGTAGTAGAATTTATGCCCTCACCGAGCCTGAGAATCTTCACCTCCGACAATACCTGGATCAATACCTAGCGAATGGGTTTATTCGTCCTTCCAAGTCCCCTGCGTCCTCAGCTTTGTTCTTCGTTCCAATAAAAGAAGGGGACCTTAGAACTTGTATAGATTATCGCGCCCTGAACCAGATCACCGTTAAGAATAGATACCCGTTACCTTTGATCCCTGAACTCCTGGACCAAGTCAGAAAAGCATGCATATATACAAAGCTGGATCTTAGAGGAGCCTACCACTTGGTACGAGTAAAAGAGGGCGATGAATGGAAGACGGCCTTCCGCACCAAGTATGGGCTATTTGAATATCAGGTCATGCCCTTCGGACTTTGCAATGCCCCGGCCGCCTTTCAATATTTTATGAACGATGTCCTCAGAGAGCTCATAGATGTGTGTGTTGTTGTTTACATTGACGACATCCTCGTTTATTCTTCATCGGAAACTGAACATCGGAAACACGTAAAAATGGTCCTCGAGAGATTGCGTCAACACAAACTTTTCGCTAAGTTGGAAAAATGTGTTTTCAACGTGACTGAAGTTGAATTCTTGGGATTCATATTATCACCTAGCGGAGTGCGTATGGATTCAAAGAAGGTCGATGCAATTCTCAAATGGCCATCGCCATCCTCCGTAAAAGGTGTTCAAAGCATGTTAGGCTTCGCTAACTTTTACCACAGGTTTATCCCCGAATTCTCTCGTATAGTCCAGCCCATCACCGCCTTGTTAAAGAAAAACAAACGTTTTGAATAGTCTACCGAGGCGGAACAAGCTTTCCAGAATTTGAAGACTAGATTTATCTCTGCACCGATCTTAAAACATCCTCGCCCAGAACTCCCCTACATCGTTGAAACTGATGCTTCGAGCCTTGCCATGGGGGCAGTTCTATCACAAAAGGACCCAGTAACCAATCAGTTGCATCCCGTGGCATTTTGGTCCCGCAAATTCTCGCCTCCTGAAATCAATTACACTATTACTGATAAGGAACTTATAGCTATCAAGTCCGCCTTTAAGGCTTGGCAGCATTATCTTCTGGGGGCCCGACACACCGTTACTGTGATTACAGATCACCGAAACCTACAATATTTGAAAACCGCAAAAGCTCAATCCTCTAGGCAACTCCGTTGAGCACTATTCTTTGCCGAGTTTGACTTCATAATTACCTATCGACCTGGTACAAAAAACGGTAAAGATGATGCCCTTTCTCGGATGGGAGTGGAAGAACATTTGATCAATCCTAAACCTGTACCTATCATTCCCGAAAAAAGAATTCTGGGTGTAATCGCCACACAATCCATAGAGGAAGTTAAGGATAAAGCCAGGCTACTGGTAACTCCAGCAGACATACAGAATTGGCATCTGCAGGGAAAGGACTTTACGGTGAAGGACAACCTATTATATTTCCAAGAACGGTTATACCTGCCCAGCACAGATTTACAGAAAAAGGTAATCTCTTGTTATCACGATTCTTTAATGGAAGGACATCCCGGTATGGCCAAAACCTCAGAAAAGATCAAGCGCTACTTCTGGTGGCCGTCTTGGAAAAAAGATATCAGAGACTTTATAATGTCCTGTGGAGTATGCGCCCAAAACAAGAGTCAAAAGGAAAAACCAGCCGGCCTCTTACGCCCTATTGACATCCCACCTCGCCCTTGGCATACGCTTTCTATGGACTTCATCACCGATCTACCTCCAAGCTCCGGATACAATACGATCCTAGTAATCGTGGACCTATTCTCCAAGATGGCGCATTTCATTCCACTCAAAGGCTTACCAACAGCAGCAACTCTGGCCCGAGAATTTCTCGAAAACATCGTCCGACTGCACGGTTTTCCTTCAGTTCTAATTTCAGATCGAGGTAGTCAATTTATTTCTCATTTTTGGCGAAGTTGCTGTCGGTCGGCTCAAATTGATGTGAGACTTTCGACCAGCCACCACCCTCAAACCTACGGACAAACCGAGAGGACCAATCAAACTCTGGAACAGTATTTGCGCTGCATGCTACAACAAACTGAAAAAACTTGGAAAGATATCCTTTGGATAGCCGAATATGCCTACAATAACTCTGTCCACTCGGGAACTGGGAAGACCCCGTTTTTTCTTTTATACGGTAGTCACCCTCGAACCTCGGAGTTGGATCCACTCCAAGATCTTGGAACACCAGCAGTAGACCACCTGCATTCTACAATCACCCAAGCCTTTAAGGAAGCCGTTTCTCACCTTCAAAGGGCTAAAGAACAATACAAGAAAGGAGCAGACCAACATCGGAAGGAAGCCCCCCAGTATCAAGTAGGAGATCAAGTCTGGTTATCCACCAAATATCTACCTCTAAAAGGACCACGCACATTCAACCCAAGATACCTTGGTCCCTATTCCATCACTACCATAGTAAATCCAGTAGCGGTCAAGTTGGACTTGCCCCCTCACATGAAGATACATCCGGTCTTCCACGTCTCTCTATTAAAACCCGTGCAACCTCAAACCCGACTAACTAAATCTCCAAAACCTATTCTAGTTGATGGAGAACTCGAGTTTGAAGTCAAAAGCATCCTGGATTCCAAGATCTCCAAATCTAAACTATTTTACCTGATTGACTGGAAAGGCTACGGTCCCCAAGAAAGATCCTGGGAACCTGCAGAACATGTCCACGCGCCTCGTCTAATCAAAAGATTTCATCGAACATTTCCTAACAAGCCAAAACCCCTGGAGAAGCCCGGTTTGGGAGGGGCCTTGAGGGGGGGGTGCTGTCATGATCTCTGCTTCCAAAAGATCAGGACTTGCCCAACTCCCTTGGAAGCAGACCCATAACCCCGGTTCCGAGTGCCAGCCAGTCCCAATTGGGACTTTTTGGACCCTGTCCTGGCGCCAGTGGCACCAGGCTCATAAAGATGCCCAGTCCCAGCGCTGGAAGCGCCAGGCTCATAATGCTTGGGTGGACTTACCTGCAGCAGACCATGCTGCTTACTTACCTGCCAGTTGAGCCCCTGATCCTCTTCTGTTTGGGACTACTTTTCCTGTTGGGTGGGGCAGGAGCCACGCCCTAGGTTCAGAACACTGGAACTCTTCTGGAAAGTAGGAACTCTTTTCTTAGGCGAGGCTGTGGAAGGAGACATCTAAGCACTACAGGAGGCTATTTAAACCACACCCGATGGATGAATCTTGCTTTGCGTTATTCTGCATTCTCTGCAGCAGAACGCTCATCGTGTCTTCTGCTTCTGATCCTGGGCCTAAGGGAACAAAGGCTTACCATCCTGGAATCCAGTCTTCAGCAGCACCTGTAAAGACAAAGAAAGAACAGGTTAGCACTACGGTCTTCAGTGGCAGCGCATCTCTTACCTGGTCCATCGGCTGTCACCAACGCCTCGCGCTGCATTCCGACATCTGAAAGACAAAGGCTTACCTACTCTTCGCATGCTCCGGAGGTCTTCGCACTGCATTCCGGCATCTGAAAGACAAAAGCTTACCAGCTCTTCGCACGCTCCGGAGGCCTTCGGCGCTGCATCCCGCATCTGAAAGACAAAAGAAGGTGCGTTTAAAGACATTGGGCAACTTTATTACTCACGTGCCATTACTCCTTCCCACGCCGAAACCAGTGGGTATTCCAGCACCCTTCAGCTGCTCTAAAGCTCCGAACTAGTACCTGCAAGATAAAAGGGACAGTTAGTGCGCATCCTGAAGCAGGCTACAAGCGCTTACTTACGTGCTTCCAGGCGCTTCTATTCCTCACGCGGGTTCGATCCTCAACTCTCATCAGCCCGCCATCCGCCATCGCCGGAACCCTGCAAAACAAGAGATATCATTACAAAAGACTTTTAAGACATTTGAAGTGCCCAGAACTTACCGTTCGTGCAGTTAACGACAGACAGCAGTCCTCTGAGGTCAAGAGGCCTGCACCCTTATCCAGTGAAGAAACTGGTTACGGCACCCTGCCCCGAGGCAGATGGAGAGCTCGGCGTTCACTTACCTAAGGTGAGGGCGTTAACCTTTGGGGTTCTACAGGAGAAGAGAAAGGGAAGAGGAGAGAGGCACCCAATAACCCCAGTTCATTAATCCCATATTTTCTATCTGCAGACATCTTACTCTTCGAGTCAGACATACAGTGCACAGAGGTCCAGCCCAAAGAGCCAACCCATGTGTTACACATCACCTTTGAAGATACGGCATTCACCCAGTCAAGACCGGCGCCTCTGCGGGAATCAGGTGAGCGTTACACATATACAGGGAAAGTAAAGCAAAAAAGCAGCAGAACTACCACAAAGTGTTCATAACCTAACTGAGTATCTTCATGTACAAAAATGATTGCTGAGTTTCAAGCCTGCTTTTTCCCCTATGTATATGTATCATTTATATAAATGGACCCTTACAAAAGTAGTGTAAGAACATATGAGAAGGGTAAGGTCTACAAAGATAGTATCTTTTCAATGTTTAGTTCCTGTCTGTCAGTGAAGAAAAGCACCTGGCCTAGATATGTCAGTAAAGAAAAAAAAGACAGAGCCAGACATGTGATGTCATCAGTGATGTCATCAATGACATTTGTGATGTCATCTCAGCTGTTATGAGTCTTATTAGTGCACAGTGGTTTCTTGCGTGTTATGGTTGCTTAGCTTTCCAGAATTTCTGGGGGGGGTTTATCAGTCCAAAGTAACTATAACGTCCCTTTAACAAAGTTTGTGGATGGAATTTGATAGCTTTTTATTACAGCAGCTGAACCATAACGTCCCTTTAACAACGTTTTTTCACTGAATATTACACTGCCCACAGTAGTGGCCGTGTAGTTATGGTTAAGTTGCTAATCCCATAGGAAGAGCACTTTTTGGATGGTTTATAACTTCGCTCCCCGTCGACGAATCCTCACCAGACTTTGCAAAAAAAGTATATTGCCCACTCTGAATTTTTCTTTGCAAGGTTTAGTGAGGTTTGGTGCAGGGGGGGCAAAGTTATAAGGGGGGTACCAAAATGTCTTTTTTTCCCATAGAATGAATGGGGAAAAAACTTTGCTCACGCCTACAGCTCAAACCGCTGGACGGATTTGCACCAAATTTGCAGCAGGAGAAGCAGCTTGGTCCCGAAGGCGTGCTTTTGTAAATTTGGTGGTAATCCGTCCAGTAGTTTTTTTTGAAATTGCCAAAAAGTAGGTCTAAAAGAATTAGTGATATCTATGTCTGCTCCGCTGACACATTTCCTTGTTCACTCCGCGGACAGGACACCGATTGGCTAATCGGCTTGTGTCATGTCCGCAGACATACGACGTGTTCGTTGATTGCGTGGGATGAAGCGTGAGTTGCGTCGTATTGTTTTGAGGCACCCGCCATCTTGGATCCGCGGACAGCGCGACAACGAATGAGGGGAAAATACAACTTTGGGGAGTGTGTTAGTGTGTAAGAGTGCTTGAGGATTGTGGGGGAGTAAGAGATGGGCGAAATGCTGTATTTGTTTAGGTGGCAGGTGCCCCTGATGTGTTTGTCATGTCTGCGGTCACCGCGGCTGTCCGCGGACATAAAAAATGCACTTGTGACTATTTTACTTTAGTATGATATTGGTTTTGGGTTGTTAGTAAGTGTTGATTGTATTTAATATCCTGTATAAGTAGCCAATATAGCACAGTTAAAATGTTTGATTCTATGGGTGTGTTATGCTGTGGTGGTTGTGGCCAGGGCCTAGATTCTTGGGTCTAGGTCTTGGCCACAGCCACCGCAGCATAACACACCCATAGAATCAAACATCCATCAAATATCCAGAAATCTACAGTTTGTGTACTGTTTGATTTGTATAGTTTGTATGTGAAGTTTTGGCTACGTCATGTAATTAAGATTGTAGAGTTTGGTAACAAGCACTGCAGTATAGCATATCCATGGAAGTAAACATTTTGGATTGTGGTGTATGGTTAGATGTTTGCTTCAATGGTTGTGTTATGGAGCAGTATTTGTATTATAATATACTTACTGTTTGATGTTTTTGTGATTGGATCTATTTTCTTCATGACTTGAGTAAGTGGAGCAGATATTCTTTTTCAATTAATGAGATAAAAGAAAAGATCATGTTAGTCTAGGTAGTTTATAAAGAGTTATTGCATTGCATAATAGACATTTCTGCATTATTTTGACCCTCATATTTAGTACTTTACAAAACACTGTACTGTGCAATTTGCTCAGTTTCTGTGTTTGTTTCTTAAATCATTGGGTCTGTGGGAAAAAAAATCCATGTTGGATTAAAAAAAACCTTTTTTTGTTATGGTACAATACATTTCTTTCTTTGTTTTCAGTGTTTATTTGTTGTTTCTGGCTAATGTTCTATCTGTTGGCTTGTTGCAGATTGTTAGATACCTGTTGGCGTATTCTAACTGGTTATAGTTTTTTATTTATGTTTTCAAGTTACTCCTCTATCTGTTGGGCTGTTGCAGATATTTGGGGCAGGTAGATACCTGTTGGTGTATTCTAACTGTTTATTTCTTCTTACATTTTAGTGGGTTTTATTTAACTGTTTGGTTGTTGCAAAATCTAGGGGCAGTTAGATACCTGTTGGTGTATTCTGTTTATTTCTTCTTATAATTTAGTGGTATTGATTTATCTGTTTGGTTGTTGCAGAATCTTGGGGCAGTTAGATACCTGTTGGCGTATTCTAACTGTTTATAGTTTTCTAATTGAAGTTTCATTAATGTTTGTGCACATATTAGTTATTACATTTTGGTTTTAAGAATATTAAATATGTATTGACCGCCATTGGTTGTGGCTCCTGTGTGGTAGATTATACCTATTGTTGTGAAGGTTTTCTTACCAAGTGATACTTGACCATGTGTGAATCCAGTCTGCTTGCAGTTGTTTTTTGGTACCATCTGCATTGTAACGTAGAAGCATTAGTATTACGTATTCACTATGTGTTTGTATTTGTAAGGTGGAGCAATTATCTGAATTGCATAATCTGCCATGGTTTGGATTTTGTACAAGTTGCTGAAATTGAACGGATTCACAGTTAGGTATGGATACATCCATGAAGCGTTCATTAGGGATTTGTTCCTGTGCCACATTGTTGCAGAGAGTGCATGTATGTTTCCACATGTATGAAATTGGGAAGATTTCATTTATAGGTATGTTTTTGTTTTCCAGTACTTGTAGTAAGTACATTAGAAATTCTTGTGGATCTTCTTGTGAGTTTATAGTGAATTTCACCATTCCAGCACAGTAGTCCAATTCTTGTCTTATTCCATGAACACTGTATGTGTTGTCAGGATTGTTGCTTGTATTTCTATGAAGGACTAACATTTGCAAACACAATTGGTCTGTATTGTGTTAGTAAATGTTGTCAAGAATTGGTGGCAATTGGAATAGAATATTTATTGCTACATTTGCGTAGCAGTTTACACCAGTTATATTTGAAAATTTGAATGGACCAGGTAGTTTTGTGTCCAAGTCATTTCTTCAGAGTGTGTGTTGCTTCTTTGAAGAAGAAGCAGAGTTACTTTGAGTAGTAGATTCTTCTTTGGTTGTAGTAATTGATGAAGTACTAGCTTCTTTTACTCTCTTTGGAGGATTTGCAGTGAGATCCTGTTGCATTTCTGTTTGAAGTAGTTTTCTTTTACAATGTTTTGCTTTTTGTGGAACAGGATAGGTTTTTTGATGGGGGTGTACAGTGAACGTAGTCTATTGTATTCTAAAATGCAAGGAATAACAGCGTTTATTTTTCTTGCATCAAAGTTGATTAGAAATAGACTGTCAAGTGTACGTAAGCATGATAGTGCTACGTAGCTCATGCCTGCTTTAAAGACTGTGTTCCCAATATCTATCAATGCTTTATCTAGGGTAAGACCTTGTGATTTGTCAATGGTGACTGCGTATACTAGAGTTAGAAAAAAATTGCTCTCTGCGTACATACATTTCTTTGAAAAGAAGGAATCGAGCTTTTGAGCGTCCTATCCTTTTTACTGCTGATAGTTTGTCAAAGAGAATATTGACAAACTGAATGTTGTTGTCACGTGGGTATTTTTGAAAGCCAACAACTGTACCAAGTGCTCCATTAACTAGTCCTTGCTTCACGCCAAGGTTACGTTTAAGCATTACTCTACAGTTTAAAGATAATTTTAATATTTTCTCCAAACCAGCTGTGTTGGAGATAGAGTTTTCTAAGGTATTTAGTCTTGTTGTGGCTTGTTGACACATGGCTAGTGTCATACCATGTACGTCCAGTTTGTCTGTGGAGCAAATTTCAATTATTGGTTGCATTTCTTTTTTCAACATTGTTTCATTGAATTTTGAACAGCTTGCAAGAGTTGGCATCAAGGATATACAATTGACATTTTTGTGTGCTAATTTTTTCATGACATCAGTAGCACATGAGTTATGGCCATTCAGTGCATGGATGTGCCGGGTTTTTAATATTGATTGTGCTTCTTGAGGTAGTAAACCAACTCTAATACTTTTTAAAATGTTGGCGTATGTGAGGTCTGCAGACTGGAGCATGTTTTCTGTTAATTCTCTGTATTGTAAATGTTGCCAAAGGTTGACATTTTCTATGCTGCCAACAGTTTTATGGCAGAGTTTGTGTCCTAAGGTTTTAAAAATAGGTTCACCTTTCACTGGTGTCCATTGATTAAGATTTCCGAAAACAATAATGTGTTTTCCTCCAAAGAGCTCTTCATAGTTTGTTTTGAGTACTTCTTGTAATCTGAGGTGAATCAAAGCCAACATTGGGTTGGAGACCATGCTCACGTCATCTGTTAGTAGCATTTTCATTTGTTTTAACACTCTGCGTAGTTCCATTACAGCTTCTGTAGAAAGTTTGTAATATTCTAATTTGTTTTGGTGTTCTACCTGAAGGAGTAGTAATCGGTGTAAAGTGACACAGCCTATGTTGCAGGCAGCTGAACCTGTGGGGGCGGGTACCACAGCTGACAGTTTGTTGTTTGTCAATTGTTGAAGGAACTTGCTAATGATTTTGATTAAGAATGTTTGGCCTGAACCAGCTTGACCACTGACATATAGTAGTATAGGTTTGTAATTTTGGCAGGTACATTCTTTATTTTCATGTTGTACACCATGTGCAATTTCTTTTGTTACTTCTTGAAAAATGCTATGCTGCTCATTGTTCAGTTTTGATTGCAGTACAGTTAAGCCTTCTGTATCTTCTTCATAGTGACACATGGTGTTTTCTACTTCTGTCATAGCTAATTCTGCCTCATTTGCTATTAGTAGCTGTCCAGTGGTTCTTGGCTTCCTATTAAGAAGGTTGACTACTGTCGGGAGTGTCCTTATCTAGTTGGGCCTGGAGTTCTTCTTCGTGTTGCTGTTCATTGTGCAACATTGTTTTGTACTGTGTAAAGTTTACATTGGTTATAGTGCTTTCATTTGCTTTGAAAGCGTCTTCATAGGAGTCATAGATATCTAGTAACTCTTCTTCTTTTCTCCATGGTTTAAAAAGTTGTAGCAGGTACATGTAATATTGTTCTTTATGTTGAGGAGTTTTTAATGACAATTTGATATGATTAATTAAGTTTCGTTTGGTAAGTTTCACTAAGCTGCCTTCACAATTTGTCACTCTGTATCTACGCTTGTTTTCATCTGGTTTTATATTATGTTTGTATGTGAGGTTTTGGGCTATGTGGTATAGACACATGGTTTCCAAAGTGGTACTCCTGTTTGGGTAGTATGTGTCTAGTAAATTGTTTTTCAAAATGTCTTGACTGTTTTGGCTATTGTTTCTATGTCGTCATATGATTTGAGAACTCTTTTTCTAGATTTAGCAGGATCAAGACTTAGCCATACTATATTTTCAGATTTTCCATATAAAGCACTACCGGTTAAATGGTCTGCAGCTTCATTGGAGCCACATTCTCTATGAGAAAGCATTTTTATGCCTAAGCTGTACAATTTCCGAGACAGTGTTTTGTCTGATGATAGGTCTTGAAGCTCTGTTTTTTCTGCTTTGGTTAAGTAGGCTGTAACATATTGTGCAACTGCAGTGGAATTGTCTGCATCTATGTTTGCATTCCATAAGAGGGCAATGATTGCATTGTAATCATTGATATATTTTGCTTCTTCTGTTCTTTTTATGTAATATGCGTTCTTAGGTGATTTACCTTTAACACTATGTCTAACTGAACACATGACGGTGTTTACTTCACCTGTTTCTGTAACTGGTCTAGGGAAACCAAAGCGGCATTTGGTGTAGTATTTCCCTTTGATTTGTATTTGCGATGACAATATTTCCCACATTTGTGTCTTTGAAATTGTAAGATTTGCGCATGAAGATCACTATTTGTTGCTTCTGAAGGAATTTCACAAGTGACATATTTTTCGATAAACTGTAAAACAGTGGCACCACTGTCTTGACCAAATTAAGGAGCATCTTTAATCCATAAAAGCATGTGGATATGTGGTGCTCCTCTGGCTTGGTTTCTTTTCTCCAAAAGAAGTGTTGCACGTCTCCAAGGGGAGGAACAGTTTTATTACAAATAAAGTGTAGCATAGCAATGAAGCAGTGATGGAAATATCTTAAAACATCAAAAGGATCTAGAGAGCAAAGTTCTCCAGGTGTTAGTATATCTATGTTTGATTTGTTTTTTTTTATATGTGTAGGAAATCATGTAAATCTTCCCATGCATATTCTGCACAACCTAATGTAACAAACCAAGTGGGTGGGTCAAGGTTTCTTATCATACAACGTACATCTCCGTGACATCGGAACCAGTACTCTTTAGTACCACGCATGTTTGCTAACAGATTTGTAATGCTTGATTGTAAAACCTCATCTTTTTCTTGCACTTTTTGTAGTAATTGCGTAGCCGACATATTTTGAAAATGGGTACCTGATTTCAATGTATGTGCAACTCCGTAGCATAGACTTGCTAGTTCACTTTCAAAGAGTAGGTGGAATATGTATTCCCATATTTAGACAAAATGTGGATCTTCAGAATACATTCGTAACGAGCGGTATTCTGATGCTGTTATCTGAGTGGGTCTATCATCGTACCTTCCTCCTTTCCCAGTAGGAAAGAGTAGAGGAAAAGCATGTGTTTCTTTACTTTTTTTCCCATATGCTGATTGGTGATCCTTTGGTTTGTCACATTTGGTATGTTTCTAGTGCATTATCTATGGTGTCTTTAGAGTGTAATGGATGAATTGTATAATGGTCTAAAATATTGGATGCTGTAGCAGGATCTAAAAGTTCAAATTGACCAGTTTCTGGTGACTCTTGAATTATTTCAGTGGGTTCCCTCAGGTTTTCTTCAATATTAATTTATTTGTAGTATTCATTATTGTCTTTTAGATATTGCAAGGCTTGTCTAACTTTATGCAAGTCTATGAGTTGTTGCCAATTTATTTTGTCTTTTGTAGGTACACCATTTACTAAGACAATTAAAGATTGTTCTAAGGAACTAGCTAAAGCTAGACTTTTAGCATAGTACAGTTTATGGTCTAGATTTCTTATAGTTTAATGATGTGTTGATATCATTTTGATATGATGGAAGGTGCTTTTGCAATTAGGTCCTGAAATGCAGGCTAATGAATATCCTTGTAGTCCTGTGTGTTTGCGCACTGGACAGATATCCATATTTTGTAGAAGTTTCATTTTGAATTTGTCTTTGCCTTTTACATATTGATTGAGGAACTTGCGTAAAGATTTGAAAGATTTTTTGTCAATGTTACACATTGACACGCACGGCCATTTGTACGCTGGACGTTTTGGTTCAGTCTGATGGAGAGGTGATATTTTTGTAAGCAGCATTTCTTTTTTCATTATGGTATTATAATGTTTTTCATACCCTCATCACTGCTATGTATGGCAATTGTGTTTGCTTTTGTGTGTATGCTTCTTCATTCAAATATGGTTCTGTGCTCGTGGTGTGACTCCATTCACCTCCACAGATATTTAAGTTTTTTTTGTTGACATTCCATTTATTGAGAAGTCTTTTTTGTAATTTAGTAGTTAGTTTTGTTAGTGGTTTCATTCTGTTTAACACTAAAATAGATAACTTCCTTTTGAGAAGGATTGCAATGTCTATGAGATCTTCTAAGATACATTTTCTACGGTAGGTTGTAAGGGTTGTGCATGGTTTCGCTTCTGTTTTTATAAGATTCTGAAGGACTCTGTGGTGGAACATTTTTTGTAAAATACTTTTTTTGGTTTGGCTACTTGCCACAACATCAAGATTTATAGGAGCAGTGTTAGCAGTAGTGGTAGCTGACTTCTTGTTAATCGCTTTCTATTTTGTTTTACATTTTGAAAGAGGAGGCAAAGTTTTTGTACTGGAAGCTTGTTTTGTTTCGCTTAATTCTATTAGACCTTTTGTTTGAGCTTTTTGTACAAATTCTGCTAGAGATGGATGCTTATTTTGGACACTTTAATTTTCATTTGCTCTACTTCTGCGCTGCTTTCTACGGACTTGCTTTTTGGTAGGCATTCTTTGGGGTCTGTTGAAAAAAATAAGGTATGGGTTGGGCTGTTCTGCAATGTATGTGTGCTGTGTGCATGAGTGTCTGAATATGATGGTAAGGATGTATGTGGTGGTGTGTGATTGTGCATTGGGCAGCTACAACTAATTGGGAAGACTATTCCTGTATTTGTGTGTTACTGGGGTTCAGATGACAGTAGAAAGTAAGCTAGTGGTGAGGAGAAGCACTAATACTAAATCTAATGGTATAGAATTAAAACAGTTCTTTGTTCTGCAATACTAACATTCTAGGGGCTGATTTATGGAATTTGTGCGCCGGAAAACGGGGATTGTGCGTCATTCTGCCTGCAAATCCCTGTTTAACAAATGGCGATTAGTGGGCAGAATGGTGCACAAATCCCTGTTTTTCTGCGCCCAAATTCCATGAATCAACCCCACAGTGTGTTTGAGTAACAGTAAGAATATTATGGTAGTATTGCACTTACTTTTTTTGTTTGGATTGAGCAGGTTTCCTCTGAGTTGTTCTTTGTACTTCAGATGCTGCTGCTTTTCAGGAGAGTGTTCTTCACTGCAATTGTAAAAGAAAGAAGTTAGTAATTTTGTGTGTTTAAAGCACTGATGTTAATTTAGACGTTGATTTTTATGTTTTTGTGGTAGTATTGTTGTTTGATAACCGATCATAGTATGTGCATGCAGTTTCCTTTGACTATGTGCAGCCTTTATATTTTACTTACAATATGTTAGTTCAACATGCTTTGCAAACGAGTAGAATACTAAGTGTATGAAACTCACTTGGTTTCTTAAGGCTGTGTTATTGGTATATATTAAGGTACATGGCAGATACTGTAGAGAAAAGCATAGAATGTATGCATTTGTGAAGGTGTGGGTAATAAAGCAGAAGGATGTGATGGTCAGGCAGTGGTGTTATTTCAGCTTGGAGCTTTTTAATGATAGTGGCTATCTGTGTGAGTGTATAAAGATGCATGAACTTATCCTGGCTGTGTGTAATTTTATAATACAGTACTAAGTGTTTTTCTACAATTATACTGTTATTTCTCCCACTTTTTAATATTATAATTTTTTAGATAGTTGTGTGTGTAAAAAAAAGACAGGTTTGAAAGTGACAGTTGATTATAGCAGATGGGAAAAATAATAGTAAGTTCATTTGAAAGGTTATACAGGTTAAGTGGCAGTTTCCCTGTTTATATGCAGTCATAAGAGTTGTACATGAACTCTGCATAAAGTATGCATACCTGTAGTTTGTATTCATGCATGTGGATATGCATGCAGCTGCAAGTAGAAATTTTGGAGACTTGTACAGTAGTTTTTGTAGTAGGTGCTTTCCAATGATATGAAACTTGTACTCAGCGTGATCAACAGTAAATTTGAAGTGCTGAACTCTGATGATGGAGTTAGATATAGAGGTCTTGGATGGAATTGGTGGATAGTTGTGTGACTGCCTAGCTGTATCCAATGAGGGAATAGCACAGAAAGTGAAGTGGAAAGGGTAGAAGGGCTGTCTAAGAGTTACGCGCTCCAGGGTGTGCCACATCCAAGGTTTTCCAGCAAATACAGCATGGAAAGGGGACTGTAGGGATTAGCCAATCAGGTGTGAAGGTTGTAGATTTTGTGGAAAGAGGCTGTGTGTGGTGAAGATGGCAGAGGTGGAGAATGTCTGGGTGTTGGTGCTTGGAGATATGTTTGTGCATGGTTTACAGCAGTATGCTCAATGCAGGCATGTGGAAAACAATTTTGATGTTAAAGGACTGGAGGTGGTGTGGAGCACTGTGCCTGATTGCAATGTACAGGGAACTTTACAAGTTTGTGAAGATATGGGCAGGATGAACAGTGCCCATGTGGTAGTTTTGCATTGTGGTGCTTTCCATTTGGGCTATGTCAGTGCCCCTACTGTGTTGGCAGATTTGGAACACTTGGTTCAAGCAGTAATGAACATCCTTCCAAATGCCAAAGTTACTTTTTCTGGATTAGTACCTAGGGTAATATGGGACAATAGTTCTGTTTTTTGTCCTCAGAAAAACATTGCTAGGTGTGCAATCAACTGAGGCATGTGTGCTTTCATGCTTAGAGCTGGTATATTCTTCTGTAATAATGAGAATATTGATTCTAGTAATGCTTTTTATTTTAAAGAAGATGGCATTTCTTTATCTTTTATGGGAAATGCCATACTGTTTTGGAATGTAAGGGTTGCTTTGGAGAAGGTTATGTGAAGATTTTAGGAGTGAAGAAAAAAAAGAAAAGAAATATAAAATAACAGGTGTCTGTCAAGCATCTGCAAAACCCCCCGAAAAAAAGGGCTCTTTTCAGAGCCAACCTCAAAGGGGAAATGGGGCACACTATATAAAATTTAAATTTACCAGGCTCAGATTTTCGATATGTCTGCGGACATGGTGGTAGTCCGCGGACACCGCGTATTACATAGAGGGTTTTTGGGGTGGAGAGGCATGCAAATGAGAATGAGTAGAGCAAGAGATTGGTCAATAAAGTTAACATGGTGTGTTGCGTAAGGAGAGAGTTTGTCAGAAAGTATTTTTCCTGAGAGAAGAACAGATAGCTATGGCTGTGTGTTTCAGAAAACAGATTATCTGGATTTTGGGAGACTAATGGATACATTGGTTGGAGGTGCATGCAGAACGCTGTGTAGGAGCTGCACATCGTGGATTCCCTCATGTGGAAGTGCACTGGCATGGAGTGCGTGGAATGAAGTGGCTGGACTTGGTACCTCTCTGTGCTACTTTGGAGACACAGCATCATCCAGACATAATTATAATTCATTGAGGAGGGAACGGTTTAGGACATGTGTCTGGAATTTCTTTGCAATTTGCAATGAAAGCAGGACTTGGGAAGGTCATGGACATGTTTCCAAATTCCCAAGTAATTTTTTCTCGTATTGCGCAGAGACAAATGTAGCTGCGTTCTTCTTCATTTGGTCCACAAATGGAGAAAACGAGGCAAAATGTCAATAAGGCTGTTTGTGTCTTTTTAAGAGATGTTGGCATGTCCTCTTTTCACAATGAAAATATTATGTTTGGTAGCACATTCATTTTTCGCAGAGATGGAGTCCATCTTACTTATGCTGGCAATCAGATTTTTCTGAGAAATGTACAAAATGTATTGCAACCTTTTTTGGAATTACAGTAATCCATTTTGCAGTAGGTGTTGACCATTTGAAGTTTTTGAAATACAAAAAGACACCACCAAAAGGCTATTTTCAGAGCTACCACTTCCTCCCATAGAAAAGTGCAATGGTTCTGATAGGGCAGCACTTCCAAAAAATAAATGTCCGCGGACTTCTAAAAAATGCACAGGGCCCTGCACTATTTATTTGTCACTTCTGTTTTTAAACTGTGAAAGGCGGCTCTGAAAAGAGCCTTTTTCTTTTAGGTTTTTGTTTTATATTTTTTTTGTTTTTTAAATACGACAGACAAAAAAAAGAGGGGAAAGGAGGGTAAGAAAGGGACACCAACCACGGGGATAAGAAAGGACAGGTGGAGAGAAGAAGATGTAGGGTGGGCCTTATTCAGGTAGTGGGCAGACATTCTCGTGCTCCTTGACTGCAGTCTCGAAAGCACTCTGGAGATTCTACCCCCTGCAGAGTACTGCGTCACAGTGCATACACAATATTGTGACCCTCGAAAAGTAAGGGTCAACAGCATCATGAATGGCCTGTGAGGCAGCTGGAGGGATGTCCTGTCCCACAGGAGTGTCTCTTTTGGTGACAGGCGCGGAAACAGAGGATGTTGTAGAGGAAGTCAACCTACTACGTTTATCACAAGGTACAACCTTGCGAATAGCTCCACTGTGGAACGACCTTAGGTATTGCTTCATTGATGTCATACCAAAGCTGTACGAACCAGGCCTCCCACAACTCAGCACCATTTTGCACTGGTTGCAGGTGGACTTATTCGCACATGCTTTTTGCACTCCACCAAGAGTGGTAAACAACCGCCACACCCAAGACTCACGGCGAGTGCTGGTAGTAGGGACATCCGTTACCTCATCCTCTTCATCCTCTTCACCCTCCTCCTCTACATCCTCACGCCTGTTCCCCTCTGCAAGTCCTTGGGGAGGTGGTGGTGGTGGAGGGGGTGGGGGTGTTGCTGAGGCAGAAGTAGCACCAGCTGGAACAGCAGCAGCCATGGATGCCATCAGGTTTGATGTAGCAATCGCAGCAAGAGCAACAAAGGTAGCAAAATCAGGTCAATCTTCAATAGTAGAAAGACAGAATGAAGATGAGCTCTAGGGTGTGGCCTTTTATAGGGGTACAGGTGCGTGCTCCGCGAACAGCCGCACTGTCCGCGGACAGGTCGAATACCCCAAAAAGGCTCAAAAAGTTCCAAAAAGTATGTAGAACGCCAGGGACATTGTCTGGGACATGTGCAATGGTGAATTTATACTGTAAAATACTTTGGATTGTCCAAAAAAGTACTTTTAAAATGTTCGGGGACCCGGACAGTGTCCGCAAATCAGGTCACACGCTCATCGTGGGTGCGGTCACATGATGATGTCGCGAACAAATCCGCGAATGGGACGGGTGTCCACAGGACACCAAATGCGGAGGAACGGTCGTGCACATGCGCGCGGGTGTTCTACAGACAGTGTTCCGGTCCTCAAACTAATTAAAAGTGTGACACATGTGAGACACAGTTACGGACAGGCGCGATGTTCGTAGGACCTATGGGTGTGTTGGTGTGATGCTGGAAATGCATCGGAGGGACAGGGCCTCCGTATCCTTGTCCTTTACTGCTTTTTATCGTGTGTTCTGTCGTGTTTTCCGCGCAGGAGTTCATGTGGGACTCCTGGCGGTGCAGCTCTCTTTCTTTTGGTTTGGTGAACGGACCCGTGGGATACCCTTATGGCACCCATGGGTGGGGGTACAACCCTGTGCCCCTAGTGTATGTTTTTGGGCACCTGTGGGTGGCCTACAGAGCAGGGTATGGGCTGGTGGCAGCTCCATGCTGAATTTGACAGGTGCGCGGAGTATCCTCCATTTTGGGGATGCCCCGGCCCTGCCATTGGGATCAGTTGATTCCTGATGGAAAACAAGATGGCCCCGGTGGCCTCTTGCTTTCTATTACCCATTACCTTGTTTTCCCAAAGTCATGGGAAGCCCTGACTCTGTCCCTTCACCCTGACTGGCGGTTGGATGCAAGTGCCATATATGGTGTTGTTGTGAAGGCCCAGTCAGACTAGCTGGTGATGTATGTTGTGGGTACCTCCTGTGGGTGGGACCCGGGTGAATAGAGTATGTGACGAATCGGCATTCTGTGTTGTGGGTGTCTCGTATCTGGTGGTTGACACAATGACTGAGACAACCCTGCCCGAAACCGGTATGAATGCAGCTTGTTGAATGGCTCGGTACTTGTCCCAATACACATAACTTGTTGTGAGTGTCTGGAGAGAAGTGAATGGCCTGAATACCTTGTGTGCCTGATTGGCTGCCTGCCTGCATGAATGCCCGTAGTCGTGATTGGATGCTTGAGTGTGACCCAGCGGAATGAATGGGAGATCAACAGTATATCTGGGGACCTCTCACTGCAAGGAATCGTGTTCAGAAGCTGAAGTCCACTACGACGAGTAACTGGATTAACTGACGCTTGACCTTGAAGCCCGGCTGGACGAGAAGAATTGCTGTTGCTCTCCTTCACAATCCAAAAGCTGCTGTGCCTCCAAGGACTGACCCAGAGAGGACCTGGTAAGGCGTCCTCTTCCCGAGCTACGAGGGACAATCGTGCACAGCTGATCTTTGCCAACGCTCCCTGGTAGACAGACCTTCGACAGGCTGCCGACGCGATATGGGGACTGCTGCGGAACTCCAAGGAGAAGCACCCGGACTGTTGTCCCCAACTGTCGACGACCGCCGTCGCCGACCGGAGCCGCTGTGCTCCCATTTGCCTAAGAACTTCAATTGATCATCAGACGCTCTCGTCTGCATCGTCACCCGCTTGTCTCCCGCTGGAGAAGGCCCGACCGTCGACGCGCCGAGGAGTATCCACCGGTGGGTTTCCCACGACCTACAGGCCGCAGAGACGCCGACGACTCGACGCCCTTGCTGGGCCACAGTTCTTCATCATCTCTTTGCGGTCCGGAACTATTGTCATCGAGGTGCCCCGCACGCCTCTTCCTTGCAGGACGCCAACTCTCTGTCGTCGACGAGCACCGCTAGGAACGAAGCGGCCACTTCCCTGCCATAGTTCACCCTGTTCGCCGTCGGACGTTTGACGACCCGTGACTCCTGCCTTAAAGGGAGGGCACTCAAGAAGGGCCGTCGATTCTCCGACACCGAACGCCAAGTTCCCCGACACCCCTCGACGATCCGTGGCTCCCGCCTGAAAGGGAGGCACTCAAGAAGGATCGGTCGGTGCATCGTCGGAGAACTCTACTCCACCAGGTACATTGGCTGGGTAAAGCCTTAATGGGAAGAAGTAAGACTATCTGACAATATATGGACTGGGCTTGTGCTATATATCTTTATTTATAGGTTGTCCAGGTGGGGGGATCTCCACACAGAACTGTGCCTAGTGGTAGGGGTCAGCATTCTGCCTACTGTTTCCACCATCTTACATTCCTGCCTATCTCTATTGCTGGTTTACTCGTTATTGATCCGTGTGACATTTTAACCGTACATTTGATGCACTTTAATGAGATTTGATAACATTAGTGGTACCACTCTAGACGTGTATATATTTATCATTATTGACTTCCAAGTACAAAGTGCGTTATTGTGATCGTGTACATACCTTTGAATATTAATTATATAAAGACTGTGTTTTCAGTAATACAGTGTGTGGACATTCCTTTGTGGGGGTTCGGGGACTACACTGTACTTAAGAACCAGCCTGCATCACCTCCTGAGAAGCTAGGCCTTGATTGCTCGTCCATTGCTACCGTAATAGAGAATCTTGGCTGGGGTCTGCTGTGCCTCTCCTCTACCATATAGAGAGCGGAAGTACAGACACCCCCTACTGGTCTTTACACTGGTGGCAGCGGTGGGATACTTATGGTTTTAAGACTCAGTGTATAACCGTGCCACTTACAAAATATCCGCACTTTATTCGATTAAGGTTTGGGGGTGTACAAAATAACTGCATTACAAGCAATGGAGTCTATTGCGAATGGTAAATTGACTCGGATGAGCTTAGAGGCTCTTCAGAGTGCTTGTGAAGCCAGGGAATTAGACTTTGTGGATAAGTCTAGGGCTGAGCTGATAGCTGCCCTGGTGGACTACCAGACTGATGGTGAAACTCTTGATGAGGGGGGGAGTGCAACCAATGAGGACTCTGCCCCTGGGGTTTCTACTGAATCTGTTTCTGGGAATGCCGCCATTCCTGCTGCCTCTGTTCCGAACCCCAGCAATACATTGGAACTTGAGTTAGCCTTTGAATATCGCAAGTTGGAAATAGATGCTGAGCTTAAGAAAGAGGAGCTGGCGCAACAAGTGGAACTCAAGAATAGGGATCTTGAACTCAAAGACAAGGACACTGAATGTCAGAGAATCCAGCTAGAGAAAGCTCGAGTGGAGACGTCAGCGAAACCCAGTGAGAGTGTCAGGTCCCCAGCCACTAAATTTATGAAGGATTTGGTTGGTGTGTTTTCGGAGGGTTCTGATATCCTCCAATGGATTGAAGCGTTTGAAATGCCTTGTGCAATTCATGATGTTGATAAAAGAGATTGGGCTAAGTGTTTGCTAAGCAGAGTGTCTCAAACTGGATATGACTGTATTCTGAAGCTGAGTGTGGAAGAACGGGGTCAGTATGAGTGTATGAAATCTGCTTTGATTGCCAGGTTTGGCAAGACACCTACCCAATACCTTAAAAGGTTCAGGGATTTTAAGAAAAGAGAGAATGTGTCTTGGGTTGACTGGGTGAGCGCTGCGCACATGAATATGATGGAGTGGATTGACGGTTACAAGGTGAAAACTTTGGTTGAATTGTCCCACCTATTGTTGTTTGATCATTTTTCTGAAGACTGTTTACCAGAGCTGCGTCAGTATGTTGCTGACCAGAACATTTTGGATCCCTTTAAGCTGGCTAGATTGGCTGACAAGTGGGTCTCCCACCGGGTGTCCCCTAATGACTCCAGTGGGAAGGACAAGGACAAGGAAAAGGGGGCCTCTCAGAAAGCTGAGGAGTCCCAAAAGCAGTCACAGTCGAATAAACCTAAACCCTCCTCTCCTAAAACCCAAAAATCTAGTGGGGATAAGTCATCTGTGGGTGGGAATAAGAGTAGTGGTCCACCTGCTGCAAAGCAGGCTCCCGGTGGTTCCAGTACCGTACCCCGCACTCCTGGCACTTGTTGGGACTGTGGGGCTCTGGATCACAAAAGGGGTGACTCCAAGTGTAAAGGTAAGGCACTCAGAGTACAGGCTGTCAGCCTGACCTACCCTTACCCCATGTCCGAGGTGGAGGCCACTGTCCTCCCTCCTCTACCAGGATCACTTTTGGTGCTCCCATAGAGATTTCCTTAGTTTCCCTTGGGGCCTGGGACCAGTACACAGAAGTACTGGCGACTATCCCACAGAACACCCGTAGATTTTTGAGAAGTGTCCTCCTGAATGGCCAGCCTTCTACTGGTTTGAGAGACACTGGGGCAAGCATGACAGTGGTGGACAGGACCCTGCTCAAGCCAGAGGACTATGTAGATGCTCCTCTGAGAACCACCAGGTTAGCTGGTGGGCCTCCCAAATTATCGCCTGTAGCCCGAGTCACACTCGTAATTGGAGACAAGACAGCAAAGCTTCCTGTCCTGGTTCAGGACAACGTCCTTGCTAACATTCTGTTAGGTAACGATCTAGTCGAGTTGGGATTGATCGCGGATGGTCTTCCCATGACTGCTGCTGCGGTCACTAGGTCACAGGTGACACCGGGTCTGGCTGTGAGTCAGTTACCCGAGCCAAAGGCGTGGCCTAAGGCACGACGAAGGAAGAGCAAGAAGGCCACCTCTGTGGAGGGAGCCCCTTCTCTTCCTGCTGTTCCTACAGCACCCATTGGGATCCATGCTCCGGATGGGCTGGGTCCAGTGGTAAACCCTGTCTCAACTCCTGTGGGAGAAGAGCCAGAAGACTCTCCTGTGGGAGAGGTTCTCAACCCTGAGGATCATCCCGATCTTCAATGCTTGTTAACTGAAGGGGGACCCTCCCGGGCAGACTTCTGTAAAGGACAGAGAGAGTGTCCCTCTCTCGAGGGTCTGAGGAAACAGGCCCTGTCCCAGGCACAAGGCAAAGTGCCTAGGACTTTCCGGATTTATTGGAAGGGTGAGCTCCTTGTTAGTGAGCCCACTAAGCCTGAACCTGGTGCCCTCAAGAGGTTGGTGGTACCCCAGGTTTACAGGCCCTTCCTACTGCAGTTGGCGCAGGAGGTGCCCTTGGCTGGTCATCTTGGTACCAAGAAGACTAAGCAGAGGCTCTCTGCCCATTTCTACTGGCCCCGGATGGGAGTAGAAGTGGAGTCCCACTGCAGGACCTGCCCAACTTGTCAGTTGTCTGGCAAGACTGGAGGCAGTGTCATTGCCCCACTGCAGCCATTGCCAGTGGTTGGCACACCGTTTGAGAGGGTGGGCATCGACATCGTCGGTCCCCTTGACCCTCCCACGTCAGGTGGACATCGGTTCATCCTGGTTTTGGTAGATCATGCCACCAGGTACCCTGAGGCTATACCCCTTTGGACTGTTACTGCCAAGGTGGTTGCCCGGGCCCTCCTGGGCATTTTCACCCGGGTTGGATTCCCCAAGGAGGTTGTCTCTGACCGAGGATCCAACTTCATGTCTAGTTACATGAAAACCATGTGGAAGGAGTGTGGGGTAACCTACAAGTTCTCCACTTTTTAACCACCCCCAGACCAATGGTCTGGTTGAGAGGTTTAATAAAACTCTCAAGGGCATGCTAGGTGCTTTGGAAGAGCCCCTAAGGAGGAAATGGGATCTCCTCCTGCCATGCCTGCTGTTTGCTTACAGGGAGGTACCTCAAGAGGGTGTTGGTTTCAGCCCCTTTGAGTTGCTCTTTGGACATCCCGTGAGGGGGCCCCTCACCTTGATCAGAGAAGGCTTGGAAGCCGCCCCTCCCGGTCCCGCCAAGCAAGTGGGGCACTATGTGTTAGTCCTCAGACGGAGGATGACACAGATGATGGGACAAGCAACGGCAAATCTCAAGGCCAGCCAGGAATTGAACAAATGCTGGCATGACCTTAAAGCATCGCAAGTGGAGTGGACTCCGGGACAGGAGGTCCTCGTGATGGAGCCTACCAAGCCTCGCGCATTGGCAGATAAATGGACTGGACCCTTCCGGATAGTCTCCAAGATGGGCGAGGTCAATTATCTGGTTGACATGGGAATCCCAGGGGTAGCCCCTCAAGTATTCCATGTTAATAGGCTCAAGCCGTTCCACAGGCGAGCAGAAGTCTCATGTCTCTTGCTGGCTTCAGAGCAAGAAGAGGATGAGAGTGAGCCCCTTCCTGATTTGCTGCATAACAACCCTCAGGATGGCTCAGTGGAGGGAGTACAGCTCTCTCCAGATTTGACAACCGAGCAGCAGAGGGCCTTCAGGACTTTGCTCCAGCAGTATGCCTCTCTGTTTTCGCTGACGCCAGGCCTTACACCATGGTGTAAGCACGAGATTGACACTGGTGACAGCGTGCCTGTCAAGAGCAGGAGCTACCGAATGTCAGATACGGTTAAGAACCACATCCAGGCTGAGGTCGCCAAGATGTTGGATCTGGGTGTTATTGAACCCTCAACCAGTCCCTGGTCCAGTCCAGTGGTCCTTGTCCCCAAGGCAAGTTCCCAGGCCGGTACCAAGGATTGGATGGTCTGTGTGGACCACCGAGGAGTCAATGCCGTCACCAAAACTGACGCGCACCCATTGCCCAGGGCTGATGAGCTCGTGGACACCATAGGTGCTGCCAAATTTGTGAGCACCTTTGACCTCACCTCAGGATATTGGCAAATAGCTCTGACGGACCATGCCAAGGAAAAGACGGCGTTCTCTACACCAGAGGGACTCTACCAGTTTAGGGTCATGCCTTTTGGGTTGAAGAATGCCCCTGCCACCTTCCAGAGATTGGTCAATCATGCTCCCAGTGGGCTGGAAGCCTTTTGTGTGGCTTATTTAGACGACATTGCCGTCTACAGTTCCACTTGGGAAGAGCACTTGACACATCTGGGTAGAGTGTTGCAGGCCTTAAAGAGGGCTAACCTCACTATCAAGGTCACCAAGTGCCAGATAGCTCAGGGGAAAGTCACGTATCTTGGTCATGAGGTAGGAGGGGGTCAAATCCAACCTCTCCCCAGTAAGGTACAGGATGTACAGGACTGGGAGACTCCCACTACTCAAACCCAGGTGAGAGCCTTTTTGGGTCTCACAGGGTACTATCGCAATTTCATGGCGGACTATGGAACCATAGCTGCACTACTGACAGCTCTGACTTCACCCAAACAGCCTAGGAAGGTTAATTGGACTGAAGACTGTCAGAAGGCCTTTGATGGCTTGGAAGAAAGTCTGTGTCGGGCACCCGTGTTGTGTGCGCCTGCCTACAGCCGACCCTTTATCGTCCAGACGGATGCCTGCGACGCCGGAATTGGAGCTGTCTTGTCCCAGTTAAATGACAAAGGGAGAGAACATCCTATCATATTCATCAGTAGACAACTCAAGGGTAGAGAACTTAGGTGGGCTACTGTTGAAAAGGAATGTTTTAGTGTAGTTTGGAGCCTTAGGCGTTTTAGGCCCTACCTTACGGGGTCTACCTTCAAGGTCCAAACGGATCATAAGCCCCTAAAGTGGCTTAAGCAGATGAAGGGTGAGAACCCGAAACTGCTCAGGTGGTCCATTAGCCTGCAATGGCTAGACTTCACCATAGAGCACAGACCAGGGAAGAGTCACGATAATGCAGATGGCCTTTCCAGAAGGTATGTTGACCGTCTGGATGAGGGTGTCTATCCCGTGGGAGATTAGGCACCCTCCACCTCAGTCTTGGGGGGGTGGCGACTGTGATGCTGGAAATGCATCAGAGGGACAGGGCCTCCGTATCCTTGTCCTTTACTGCTTTTTATCGTGTGTTCTGTCGTGTTTTCCGTGCAGGAGTTCATGTGGGACTCCTGGCGGTGCAGCTTTCTTTTGGTTTGGTGAACGGACCCATGGGATACCCTTATGGCACCCATGGGTGGGGGTACAACCCTGTGCCCCTAGTGTTTGTTTTTGGGCACCTGTGGGTGGCCCACAGAGCAGGGTATGGGCTGGTGGCAGCTCCATGCTGTATTTGACAGGTGCGCGGAGTATCCTCCATTTTGGGGATACCCCGGCCCTGCCATTGGGATCAGTTGATTCCTGATGGAAAACAAGATGGCCCCGGTGGCCTCTTGCTTTCTATTACCCATTACCTTGTTTTCCCAAAGTCCTGGGAAGCCCTGACTCTGTCCCTTCCCGCTGACTGGCGGTTGGATGGAAGTGCCATATATGGTGTTGTTGTGAAGGCCCAGTCAGACTAGCTGGAGCCTTCCCGGTGATGTATGTTGTGGGTAACTCCTGTAGGTGGGACCTGGGTGAATAGAGTGTGTGACGAATATGCATTCTGTGTTGTGGGTGTTTCGTATCTGGTGGTTGACACAATGACTGAGACAACCCTGCCCGAAACCGGTATGAATGCAGCTTGGAGTGTTGAATGGCTCGGTACTTGTCCCAATACACATAACTTGTTGTGAGTGTCTTGAGAGAAGTGAATGGCCTGAATACCTCGTGTGCCTGATTAGCTGCCTGCCTGCATGAATGCCCGTAGTCGTGATTGGATGCTTGAGTGTGACCCAGTGGAATGAATGGGAGATCAACAGTATATCTGGGGACCTCTCACTGCTAGGAATCGTGTTCAGAAGCTGAAGTCCACTACGACGAGTAACTGGATTAACTGACGCTTGACCTTGAAGCCCAGCTGGACGAGAAGAATTGCTGTTGCTCTCCTTCACAATCCGAAAGCTGCTGTGCCTCCAAGGACTGACCCAGAGAGGATCTGGTAAGGTGCCCTCTTCCCGAGCTACGAGGGACCATCGTGCACAGCTGATCTTTGCCAACGATCCCTGGTAGACAGACCTTCGACAGGCTGCCGACCCGATACGGGGACTGTTGCGGAACTCCAAGGAGAAGCACCCGGACTGTTGTCCGCCACTGTCGACGACCGCCGTCGCCGACCGGAGCCGCTGTGCTCCCGTTTGCCTAAGAACTTCAATTGATCATCGGGCGCTCTCGTCTGCATCGTCACCCGCTTGTCTCCCGCTGGAGAAGGCCTGACCGTCGACGCGCCGAGGAGTATCCACCGGTGGGTTTCCCGCCACCTACAGACCGCAGAGACGCCGACGACTCGACGCCCTTGCTGGGCCACAGTTCTTCGTCATCTCTTTACGGTCCAGAACTATTGTCATCGAGGTGCCCCGCACGCCTCTTCCTTGCAGGACGCCAACGCTCTGTCGTCGATGAGCACCGTTAGGAACGAAGCGGCCACTTCCCTGCCATAGTTCACCCTGTTCGCCGTCGGACGTTCGTCGACCCGTGACTCCTGCCTTAAAGGGAGGGCACTCAAGAAGGGCCGTCGATTCCCCGACACCGAACGCCAAGTTCCCCGACACCCCTCGACGATCCGTGGGTCCCGCCTGAAAGGGAGGCACTCAAGCCTTAATAGGAAGAAGTAAGACTATCGGACAATATATGGACTGGGCTTGTGCTATATATCTTTATTTACAGGTTTCCCAGGTGGGGGGGATCTCTACACAGAACTGTGCCTAGTGGTAGGGGTCAGCATTCTGCCCTTTGTTTCCACCATCTTACATTCCTGCCTATCTCTATTGCTGGTTTACTCGTTATTGATCTGTGTGACATTTTAACCGTACAGTTGATGCACTTTAATGAGATTTGATAACATTAGTGGTACCACTCTAGACGTGTATATATTTATCATTATTGACTTCCAAGTACAAAGTGTGTTATTGTGATCGTGTACATACCTTTGAATATTATATAAAGACTGTGTTTTCAGTAATACAGTGTGTGGACATTCCTTTGTGGGGGTTCGGGGACTACACTGTACTTAAGAACCAGCCTCCATCACCTCCTGAGAAGCTAGGCCTTGATTGCTCGTCGATTGCTACCGTAATAGAGAATCTTGGCTGGGGTCTGCTGTGCCTCTCCTCTACCATATAGAGAGCGGAAGTACAGACACCCCCTACCGGTCTTTACAGTTGGGCTTGTGCGTAGATGTTCTACAGACAGTACAGACAGGTATAGTGTCCTTAGGACACCTCCATTTTGGTTAATTGCGGACATTCCAGACACTGAGCGTGTTCTAAGAACAGTTACATCTTGCTTGAGGACAGTACAGACAGGTATAGTGTCCTTAGAAAACCTCCATTTTGGTTAATTGCGGACATTCCAGACACCGGGTGTGTTCTAAGAACAGTTCCATTTTGCTTGCGGACAGTACGGACAACACCTCAATTTTATTTAATTGCGGACATTCCGGACACCGAGTGTGTTCTAAGAACAGTTCTATTTTGATTGCGGACAGTACGGACGGGTATAGTGTCCTTAGGACACCCCTATTTTGGTTAATTGCGGACATCCCGGACTCCCGCGCTGTCTGCGTACACCCAAACTGCCTTTTTTTTCAAAAGAAGCCACAAAGGACTAAATTAAAACACACATACATTTTTCTTTAATTATATACAGATATAAAATTTATGAAAGAGAGGGGGAAGCAGAAACTGACACAAATACAGGGGAATCAGGGGTTTGGAGAGGATGGATGGGATGGGATGAAGGGATGGAAGTCTCATCATAACGTTTTTCTAGGTACTGAGGGTTTGGGGATAGTTGACTGGGACATGGATAGGGGGAACAGGTGCATGTGGGACAATGATATTTATTTTTTTCTTTTATGTGGTCCTCCACAAAATGTTTTAAAATATTGAAATTTTCCATAAGCATATCCATTTTTTGTTCCATGCCCTGCAGAGTATTTTCTAATGTCTCTTTTGCTATATTATTTTCAATGTTTGTATGGTCTGTTAAAAAAGAATATATATATATGTTAAGTACACATAACGTAATGATTATTAATTTGCTTATATACAGAAGTGTCTACCATTAGTATCACTGTCTTCAGTCATTTCCTCACGTGGGAAATTTTCTTCAAGCTTTTCCAAAGTATTGGACATTTCTGTGTAAAGAAATATATTACTTTTACTGTACCTAATACAGAAAGTTTAGAAATATATAAGAAAAATGAAGTTTACTTACTAGTTTCTAGTAAGTTTTGTTGTTACTGTTGTGTAGGTCTGCTGTTGCTTCTTGCTGTGCAGTTTCTGTGAGGTAATTATGTTGGAGCCATATCTTTTTTGTTTTGGTATATTCCATTTTAGTACATATCCTATTTATATGGACAGTTGATGTGTTACATATATAGGTTCCACTTCTTATTTATTATTACATGTAAGGAACAAGTTACTTACCTGTAACTGTTGTTCTCCAGCATGGGTCTGGCATGGATTCACATGCTCATGAATATTCCCCGTCGTCAGGCTGGGAATCCTCGGTAAAGGAAAAACCAGTATCAGTTTCGTTTCTGATCTGACTTTCGTAGTAATAACCAATCACTGGTCTCTGCGTCATACTGACCACAGCCAATGACTGCCCTCTACCTAAGCCCCGCCTCTGGCAGCCATCTTCAGATTTGGAAGCACGTGAAGTGGCAGTATGACCAAGTGAAGAGCCGCAGAGGGGTAGGCGGGAGGGTTCGCATGTGAATCCATGCCAGACCCATGCTGGAGAACAACAGTTACAGGTAAGTAACTTGTTCCTTCTCCAGCATGGGGTCTGGCATGGATTCACATGCTCATGAATAAAGAATACATAGCAGTACACACATGCACAACCACGGGAGGTGGCAAAGGCTCAACATTAAGCATTACATCAAACTCAACATTAAGCATCTTACCTCCTCACCAGGCTCACCTCAGGCGAACAGGTTGCGCAGCACTGCTTGGCCGACCCTGGACTCCTCCCTGGAATCCCGGTCGACGCAGTAGAACTTCGTGAAGGTGTGCGTCGACCTCCACGTAGCAGCCCTGCATATGTCCAGCAGGGGCACACCAGATAGGAACGCCGTGGTAGCTGCGATCGCTCTGGTGGAATGGGCTCTCGGACGGCCAGGCAGCGGTCGGTTTGCCAACCGGTGACAGTACATGATACAGCCGGAGAGCCATCTGGAAATGGAAGCCTTCGAGAGAGCCTTCCCCTGATTGACAGGTCCAAAGTTCACAAAGAGTTGTGACGTCTTCCGAAAGCACTTCGTGCGGTCCACGTAGAACTTCAGCGCTCTAGCCACATCCAGCGAGTGCAAAGTCCTCTCAGCCGGCGACGAAGGCGACGGGAAGAACACAGGCAACACCAAGGGTTCGTTGAGATGGAAGTCCGACGGTACCTTGGGCATGAAGGAGGGGTGCGTCCTGAGCACTAGCCTCGTGCCGTGAAAAGTCAAGTACGGGGCCTTACAGGAAAGGGCCTGGATTTCTCCCACTCGTCGTGCGGAGGTGATGGCCACAAGGAACGCTGTTTTCCACGACAGAAATTTCAACGGAGCCGAGTGCAGAGGCTCGAACGGAGGTCCCATGAGCTTGGTCAGCACCACGTTGAGCTCCCACGCCGGGGCCGGAGCCTTCACCGGCGGGAACGATCTGAACAGTCCCTTCATGAACTCCTTCACCAGACGATGAGACCACAAGGACGTCCGCCCCGTGGTTCTGGTGTATCGGGAGATCGCAGCAAGATGAATCTTGATGGACGCGTGTGCCAGTCCAGCTTTGGCCAGCGTCAGCAGGTACGGCAGTACTTGGGGAGCCGTAATCCGTAGAGGGTTAACCTTCTGTGCGTGGCACCAGACAGAGAACCTCTTCCATTTGTGTCCGTAGCATTTAAGAGTCGAGGACGCCCTGGCCTTTGCAAGAACCTCTCTGCAGTCGGCCGGTATGTCGTATCCTCCAAACTCTAGCGCTGCAGGAGCCAGGCCTGCAAGTTCAGCGATTTCGGGTCGTGGTGGAGGATGGCGCCTCCTTCCCTGGAGAGTAGATCCGCGTCCACCGGCAGCTTGATTGGCGGGGACGCTGACAAGTCCAGAAGGTCCGGGAACCGTATCTGCCTCGGCCACGCAGGTGCGACGAGGATCATCCTGCACCATGACCTCTTAAGCTGGTTGACGAGCCGGATTAGCAGTGGCAAAGGAGGGAACGCGTAGAGGAACAGGCCCTCCCAAGGGAACGAGAAAGCATCGCCCATGCTCCTCGCCTGGGGAAACCTGCTGGCGAACCTCCGGCACTTGGAGTTTGTCGCCGTCGCGAACAGGTCGATCTGGGGTGTGCCCCACCGTCGGAAGAGGCGATCCGCTAGATCCTGCCGTAGCTCCCACTCGTGGCACGAGCGCAGCTCCCTGCTGAGTGAGTCGGCGATGGTGTTTTTTATCCCTGCCAGATGAAACGGCACCAGAAATATCCTTTGGGCGACGGCCCAATGCCACAGGTCCTGCGCCTCCTTGGACAGTGCTGGGGACCTGGTTCCGCCCTGTTTCCTGATGTAAAACATGGTGGTGGTGTTGTCGGTGAAGATCCTCACCACCTTGCCCTTGAGGGACAGGAGGAAGGACCTGCACGGAGCTCCAGGATGTTGATATGTAGGGATTTCTCCGTCGGGAGCCAAAGGCCTCTTGCGTGCAGATTTTCGGTGTGCGCTCCCCACCCTTCCAGGGAGGCATCTGTGGTCACTGTCTCTTGGTGGGCTGGGGTCTGGAAGTCCATGCCCGCCGTCAAATGCGCGCGGGAGCCCCACCACCGGATCGCTCGTCGGAAACTCTCGTCGAGTGTGATCCTTTCCTCGAAGCTGCCCGTCGTTTGGATCCAGCGCGCGTCCAGGAACTCCTGCAACGGGCGCATCCGAAGCCTGCACATGGGAATGAAGTAGATGCAGGAAGACATCATTCCGAGGAGGGACTTGATGGACCTCACCTTGGCCGCGTCGGCCACCAACATCCGCTGCACCTTGCCCAGGATGGTCCTGGTCCTCTCCTCCGACGGGGAGGCCAGAAGGGACACTGTGTTGAGCCTCGCTCCCAGAAACAGAGCGTCTTGCGCGGGTACCAGGTGGGATTTGGCGTAGTCCACGGAGAATCCCAGGTCCGTGAGAAGTTGGACGGTCCTTGCCGTGTGAACCACGGCGAGCTCCCTCGTCCTGGCTCGGATGAGCCAGTCGTCCAGGTAGGGGTAGACGTGGACCCCCTCGCGGCGCAGCTGCGCCGCCACCGGTGCGAGGCACTTGGTGAATACCCTGGGTGCCGACCGTAGTCCGAAGGGGAGGGCTTTGAACTGGTAATGACGCCCTTGGACCACAAACCTGAGGAATTTTCGGTGCCCCTTTAGGATGGGAATATGGAAGTAGGCATCCTCCAAATCCAACGACGACAGGAAGTCTCCTTCCTCCAGCTGACCAAGGACGTGCTGGAGGGTGACCATCCGGAACTTCTGCGCCTTGATGAACTTGTTCAGACGTCGCAGGTCCAGGATGGGGCGCCATCCCCCGTCTTCTTCTTCACGAGGAAGTATCTCGAGTAAACTCCGGAGCCCCGAAGCCTCTTTGGGACGAGTTCGATGGCGCCCTTCCTGAGCATCGCCTTTACCTCCAGGAGAAGGTGAGGGACGTGAAGTTCTTTCCTGGCCACGGGGGGGACGCGCGGACACCTTCTTTGAAACTCGAGCGCGTGGCCCCGGGCCAAGGCGTCCAGCACCCAACGGTCGGTGGAGATGGACTCCCACACGCTGACGAAGCTCGCCAGCCGGCCTCCCACCGGGGTGCTTCGGTGGGGGCCCGACCCCACGGCCGGTTCAATCCTGCTTCGACGAGGCTTTGCCGCCTTGACCTCCTTGGCGACGACGGCGGGGTCCGCTAGACTTGCCTCGTCCTCTATAGGCCTCCTGAGACGACGAGCGGGCCGCTTGACGGTAGGTGGAGAAACCGCCGCCGGAACCTTTGGAGGCGCCCTTGCCTCCGCTGCTCCGAAAGGGCGTCTGTCGTTGTTGCAGAACTCCAAGGGCCTGGGCCGTCTCAGTGTCCGCTTTAATGGCCTCAAGGGAATCGTCCACTGTTTTCCCAAACAGGTTGTTCCCATCGAAGGGCATGTCCAGGACTCTGGTCTGAACATCTTGACGGAAGTCCGTAGCCTTGAGCCATCCACGCCTCCTAAGGCAAACGCTATTGCCCAACTGGCGGAACCCAGTGTCGGCGATGTCCGTCGCAACGGTAATGGCGTGGTCCGAAGCTACCTCACCTTCCTGCAGGATCTCCAGGGCGTCTGCCCTCTTGTCGTCCGGCAGGAAGTCCAGCAGGGGAGCCAGTTTGTACCAGAGCTCCCTGTCGTAGCGGGCCACGATAGCCAAGGCGTTGGCCGCTTTAATCGTCGTCGCTGCAGACGAGATGATCCTGCGTCCCATAGCGTCCAATTTCTTTCCCTCGCCGTCCGGTGGGGAAGTCGATGTGGAGGCCGCACCCCCCCGCTTTCTTCCTGGCCGCCGCGGAGACGACGGAGTCCGGGGTAGGCTGCGCCCGGAGGCACAGGGGGGCCGCGTCCGGGACCCGGTACTTCTTCTCGTACCGGTCTCTTCTAGCTGGCGTCGTGGAAGGGTTCTTGAGGAGGGTGAGGCCCTCATCCCAAATGTCGTCCAATAGAGGCACTGCGAGGACCGTCTTCCTCTTGGCCTCGCGCCGTTGATAAAGGAATCCTTCCTTTTTCTTCTCCTCAGGGCAGAGTTGGAAAAGCTCGGATGCCCTGGCGATCATGGAGTGGAACGATCCAATCTCGTCGGGTGGAGAAGCCCTGGTGGGAGGTGACGACGGTAGATCCTCGTCGTATACCTCGTCGTCCGTACCTGTCGCTGCCGTGTCAGTCCCCGTATCATCCCCTCGGGTGGACGGGGAGGAGGGCTGGACGGGGCGCGACGGTTGAAAAGGAGGTGGAGGGTGGATCCTTCTTTTCTTGGTAGGGGGAACACCAGAAGGTCCCGGTTCTGGGTCCCCCGACGGGAGAGGTTCCTCCGTCGGCAACGGTAGTCTCGTCCTTATCTCTGAGCATAAGGACTGTATAGCCAACAAAATGGCCGCCGAGTTGTCTTGCGGCGCTGGCAGAGGGGAATCCGACGGGCGATCAGGGGCCTCGTCGGTACCCTCGACGATGTCGTCGTCACCTGCGTCTGGATCCATCCCGACGGGCCGGTCTTCTTCCACGCCGAGGCCGTGGCTTAAGACCTCGACCAGCTCCTCCTCCGAGGTTGAAGCCGAATCTACGACGACGCCCTGCCCCCCCTTTTTCTTCCCCACGGGGGATTTCACGGGGGTCCTATCGATGGGCACAAAAGAGGATTCCCTCCGAGGTGGCAGGGAGACTCTGAGCCCCGAAGTCGCCACCACTGGTGTAGCCTCCACAGGCTGAGCCAGGGCCGCCGCGACAGTTTCGATAGAGGGCTTGGCCGGATGGATTAAGGCCTTCACCACCTTAGGTGCGCTCACCGCCTTATCCTTGAGGGGGGGACACTGCCTCGCTCCCCCTCCGCCTTCGAGCTCGACCGGGGCCTCTCCAGGAGCTTCGCCGGGTGCTCGGCCTTCCTCTTACCCGACCCAGAGCGTTGGCTCGTGGTTGATGGTACCGGGGAGGGAGCGCCCTGCCTGGCACCCGTAGAGCCCGACCGTTCGGCGCTCCCGGTGCCAGTGGACTCACGGTGCTTGGCCTTATGTTGGACCCCCGTCGCCGGGGCGTCCTCAAAGGTCTTAGAAGACCGCTCGGATTTCTTCCTCTTCTTCTCGCCGGACGGGCTCTTCCCTTCTAGCCAGTTGGCGAGACGTTGATGGCGGTCCTTCATGGTCCGCTCCGACATGTTGCCGCAAAACGCACAGTCCTTCTCCACGTGCGTCTTGTCCTCATGAAGGCAGTAAAGACAAAAAGAGTGTTCGTCCTCCTTGAAGACGTTCTGCAGCTGGCATCCAGGGCAGACCCTGAACAGCTTTCCGGGCGTCAAGCTTCCCTTCTCCTGGGCCATGACCGGGCGTGAGAAACTTCTGGAGTCCTCCAAAAGCGTAGCTCGACGAAATCTTCACCCTTGAGGGGCGCAGACGAATCCGACACGGGTCCCCGTTGATCGGATGGAGAGTCGGTGGAGCTTGAGGCTCTTTTGACCGAAAGAACGAATTTTTTGAGAAAAAACGTGAAAAAATAGCACTAACGCTCGAGAGCAATAGCACGAGGATCCCAACACATGAACGTGCGGTAAAAATCTGAAGATGGCTGCCAGAGGCGGGGCTTAGGTAGAGGGCAGTCATTGGCTGTGGTCAGTATGACGCAGAGACCAGTGATTGGTTATTACTACGAAAGTCAGATCAGAAACGAAACTGATACTGGTTTTTTCTTTACCGAGGATTCCCAGCCTGGCGACCGGGAATATTCATGAGCATGTCAATCCATGCCAGACCCCATGCTGGAGAATGTGTTTATGTGCTGCTTTTTGAACTTGTTCAGTGTTTATAGGGCATGATAAAACAATTTAAGATACCCCTGAGTTTTTGGGTAGTGTTGATGTTGTCCGCATCCGTCCGCGGACATACGCACAGTCCGCGGACATCAAATCACAGGCAGGGGGTTCAGTATATTCTATGTTACATGTATATAAAGTAAGGGAATCCTAGTAAACATCTATCAAATTCACACTATGAATATGTATATTCAGTAAAAAAACAAATTGATAAAGGGAGGTTATGGTTAAGTTGCGCTATTAAAAACCTATGAAATTCAGTCAAAAAAAACATTGTTAAAAGGGACGTTATGGTTCCAAGTAAAACCGAAAACCCCTGAAATTCGCTAGTTATGGTAAGCTAAGCAACCATAACTCGTGCCATCACTGTGCATTGCTAAGACTAACACCCAGGACATCATAGATGACATAACAAATGTGCCTCTACTATTAATGAAAAGTCTGTACAAGGGATTCTTATTATAATGTTGACAAAAATGTGTCAAGGATCATTGGAATAGATGTCATGAGCTATGTAGTGCATTAAGCAATACATTGATATAAATAGTATTCTATTATGAAGTTCTTTACAGTATAATCTACTCATTTATGAACATAAGCATTGTGTGCAGCATACATGATGGAGTGCAATATTCATAATCTTCCCATGTTGAATAGTGATGAAATGCTGCAGTTGTAGGTTGCTATTAAAGAGCACCCCAAGATTGCACGCCTTGGGTGAGGGAGCAAGAAGGTCAGGCAGGAAGGAGGTAGGAGAGGGGATGGCTTTGGAAGCTGTGAGGAGGAGGAAACCATTTTTGTAAAGTCCATCATGAGGCAGCAGAGAGCCATCCAGTGACGAACTGTAGTAATACAGTTTGTAATATGCTCTGAGATGGCTGAGTTGATTGATGAAAAGGAGAAAATATTTGAGTGTCATTAACAAAAAGGTGTTGGTCAAAGGATCAGATAAATCTTCCTAGGTCAGAGCTACAGAGGATGAAGCTCAGAGGTCCAATGACTGCTCTTCGAGGGACGCTCACAGGGAAGAGGGATGGGGTCAGAGGTTTGCGGGTTCCTGCAGATTTTAAAGCCTCAGTCTACCAGGTAACAGCGTATCCAGGCAAGAGCAGATTTCCAAAATCCAAAATCCTGGAGAGTGCAAAGGAGTGGTTGACAGTGTTTTGAAAGTGACAGAAAGGATGAGTATAGAGGTGAGTTTGGAGTGGTGAGTATTAGATAGAAATTTGGAGACATGTAGTGCAGGCTTGGTGGAGTGGGTTCTCCAGTCCCTCTCAATAGGTGATTTAAAGGCAACCTTGTAACACCTCTCCCCTATTGCCTATCACCCCTGCATATTCGGTCTAGGATACTGGATGACTACTTAGAAAATCCACATTAGTTTGTAGTGTATCCACCCTGTGTTTAACTGCGCACATACACCTGGAAGTTCAAGAACCAACTGATAGACCTAAGATTGCTCTCTTGGTGCCACACCACCAGGTTAACTAGGCGCGATCTGTGACAAGACGGAATTTCCATACTATTATGTGGTATTTTAAGACTTCTATGGCCCACTTAATAGTCAAGCATGCCAGTTCTTTGGTGTAGTTTTTTCACCCTCTCCTTTGGGACAATACCACTCCCAAGTCCACTTTAGTAGTCTTAGTTTGCAATATGATGGACTGAATAAAGTCAGCCATGACCAGTAAAGGGGCGGGCCACAGAGGATGTCTTTCTAGGACTGGAATATATCTACATTGGGTTGATTCAAGTCAATCTGGAATGTTGGTCTGTCAATTTTGGTCTTGCTATGGTCGAGAATTTCAAGTGGACTAGACCCAAACAGGCCCGCTGCTGTTCATTGGTAGTGGTATGCGATAATTCCTCGACAGCTGCAACCCTTTCTGCTTGGGATCGTACTTGATTATTTCCCTTGCAAATTGACAGATATTTGACTGTGCATTGGGTGACATTTCGCAAGATTTGCGCTAAACCTGCTTTTCTTTAGGCCTGATCCACCAGATCTAGATGGCACTTATGCTCTTCAGAGGTTCAAGCCTATGGAAATGAGTGTATACAGGCTCAGCACCAAGTCCATAAGCAGGTGCAAAGTAGCAGGAGCCCTGTGTATTCCCCAAAAGGCAGAACAGTGAATTGAAATGATCCTTTAAAAAAAAAAAAAAATCTTTTATTGGGTTAATTACAAATTACAAAAGAAATAACATCCACCCTTAACTGCCTCCACCCAACCCCAGTTCCGAATGAGATGTAACACCCTCCGAGGGATAGTCCCTTGTTCACCATAGACTCTCCGGAAGTTGTTTATTTGCGTACATAAACATAATCACCTTGACAAGCCCATTCCCTCATGAAGGTAAATTGTCAGTTGATGTTTGTAGATAATTTGGGAGTGTGCCCATTGTAGTTTCAGTGTGGTTGAGTCCTCTCCCGTCCCCTGTTCATGCAGTATTGCCTTTTCTGCTACTGCCCATTTTAATATATCTTGGGACCATTAATTCAGTAGGGGTACTTTAGGGTACTGTCATGAAATGGCCATACGATGCCTTGTTTGACGGTCGCCATTTTGTCGCTATTTTGTTTATATATTTCCTTTTCTTTTAACCCCCGAGAGCACTCCCAGTAGGCAGAGCCGAGGTGTACATTCCAATGGTCTGCCCTGGAGATCATTGGTTCTACTTATCACTTCCTGACAGTAATGTTCTATGATTGGGCATCCCCAGACCATATGCCTAAAGCCTGCAGATTCTCTAGTAAATCCCGGGCATGTATGTGCTATAGCATCATTCATATGATGTAGACGGTAGAGCAGACTGCTGTCAGAAGCGGCCGAGTTAGGCGGTGCAGCTTCACATGGTTCCTGCATGCCTACGGTGCTTTACTCTGGTCTTTGAGAGTGAAGCAATAATGGCGGTGAGGACCATAGCGAGGATTACAGCTACGAGCAGAGTCCAACTGTGGGGATGTAGCTGCGTTTTATAACGCTTCAGTGCTTTCTTCATTCCCCCGCTGCCTTCAGACTGATTTCTAGCCCATAGTCTGTTAACCTTTCAGATTCCCAGGCCTCTGCCACGCTGCTGGTCTGACTGTGCATTCAGTGACCCGAGGATTGTTTAGGGGGTCGAAACGAAGAGGATTGAGTTATCCCGAGCACTTCTCTGGGCATTTTCCTATGTCGGTTGCCGGTCGTCCACAACTGGGACCGGAGTGAAGACAACGGCGCACGCTTTTCGAGCACCATCTAGCACATGTTTTAGATGTTTCATCTGCCACTGGGTTACTCTTGGGGGTAAGCAGCCCATTCTGGTTTTTGTCATTTTAGGTGCCCAATTGTACTAGGTCTCGGTGCTTAACAGTTTTGCAGCTTACCGCCGGGCCATGCCAGTTACGAGGTTGCAGTTGGTGTCAGGAGTAAGGGCACAAACCTAACCACCGAAATGGAAACTGCCTTCATAAAAGGGTTGGTTTCTTTTAGTACCGCCACCAGCGCCACGGGCAGGGAGAAACCCTCCACACAACCATCATTATTGACACCTTCCAGGAATAACAATCGTCTATCAGATGTTCTAGCTCTTAGTGCTAAGAGAAGACTGAAGCTCCAGCAAGAACAGTTTGCCTATTGCAAACGTTTGCTTAGCATTAAAGAGTTTATGACTGCCTCTAATGTTGTAGAGAATATTACAGGCGTTTTTCCATTAACCTTTATGCCTTTGCAGCCAATGGTAGCTAACTCCCAAGTTGATAAAGGAGGGATAAATGGGTGCGTTAATGTGGACAAGGAAGCAGATTACACAGAAGGCCACAAATTGAAGGGGACCCAGTTCATGCTAACTCAGGCAAACCTAAGGGGGGATCAGTTAGGATACAACCTAGTCGTAAGTATGGATAGGGGAACGGCTGACCCCTGGTTTCCTGAGAGGTGGAGACCCCTCCAAGAGCAGTTACGGCGGGACCTTGCGGCCTGTACTAATGTAGGAGATTTTCAGAAATGGATGGTGTCTGTAAGCTCCAATATGTTTACCACACCCTCGGTTAATCCGAAAAAGTTAAATCTCACTGAGCCAAAAAGAATGGACTATTTCTCACAAACATCCTCCTTAAAGAATGGGTTTCATCAGTGCAGCCAAACAGACCCAATAGTGTTCCCGCACGTCGGCTTGTCCTCCCTGGCGACGGTTGCTACTCCCGTCCGTGTGCCTGGTAGGGGGGATAATGCTCCGAGAGAGTCTCATAGGCTGCCCCCAAGGTAGTTTCCGAGGTGGCTCTTCCACCTACAAGGATATTTGGCAACGAAAAATCTGAAAATGCTAATATTGTGGACCCCAGCCTAAGGAGATTCACTCTGGATCCCAGAAACGTTATCATCACCAATGTTGATGAGCCAAGCCATCTCGTATCCAGGGACCCTTTGAAGAATAAAATCTTGGCCTGGCTTAATGCCAAATTAGGCTTTAATTGTGTGCAAACTCAAGATCTAAAGGTTCAGTGACGAACCCAGATTGTCAAATGGTGTTACAATGACAATACAGATTGCATTATTGTGGGATGCGGGTCTAGTAGCTTACCTCAGTACTTGAACAGAATTTAATTCTCACAGCATATGTCCTCCTCCACCAATCCGGTAATTGTATTGAACTGATACACTAATGTTGAAGCCTTTTATCATAGTTTATCATGTCTTTCTGGCTCTGATGCTGCTCATTGTTTTATTCTAGTCCATCTGCCTTCTTAATTTAATTATTGTTATCAGTGTTAAGTTATTGTTTGGTTTATGTATTTGTGTTTACCTCATTGTTCGTGCTTTGTATTGTATGTATGATTTATGTTAGCGCCCTGATGCCTGCGGGCTATCGGCACTCTATAAGCATACTAGGGTCTCGGGAGGATAGCTCAGGGGTAAGGGGCTCGCCTTGAAAGCAAGACGACACGGAGCACAACAGGTACGATCCCCGGGTCCGTGCTTTGAAACCTCTGGGTATTAAGCGCGTTATAAATAACCTATCATATCATACAAATAAAATAAATATGCATTTTGGGGGGATTATGTAAACCCGATGCACAATATTAAATTGTATCAATTTGAAGTGTGCGTCCCTGGACACCTTGCTGATTTTAGCATATTTTGGCCCTTGTTTTTTCACCCACGTCCTCCCCCATGTCGAATTGAAATGACCCTTAAGTGTTAAAAGAGGCTTTCTTTTCTTTATAATCAGAAGCTAGGGGATCCTGCCAATGGTATCGCAATGTTTCCATGAAGCAAATGACTTTGATGTAATTTACTTTGTGGAAATTACTTCAAAAACACTGCGAAATGTAGATATGTTTGTAGGGTAGTGGGTAAAAGGGAGTGTAGAGGGGGTTGGGGTAGAAGTGGCGGGGTAGGTGGCTTTGGGTGGGGACTATAAACTCCCCACCCCCAAAAGATTGCAAAGTGTTTTTCCAAAGTAATTTATTTTGTGGAAATCACATGGAACCTTGCCAAAAACTTTTTGTCAGGTCTTAAGGTGGAATCACTGTGCTGTGTCCAACCAGTTCATTCGGTTTATCCATGTATGGGATAAACATCAAGCCATGACTGTTTGTTCACTTTGCAGAAGTTGATGCAAAATCACCAACTTCCAGCTGGCTTTTCCATCATAGATGTTGGGAAGGACCTTTTGACTGTGGGATTTTTTTCAATTACCTGTATGTCTAGCATTGTCTTGCACCTCCCCATCACAATCTATCGACACGCTTCTGGTGAGGAGAAGGTTCTAAACCAGACAGATTTCTCTTGTGGTGTATAAACATTATGGGAGGACCCCTGAAACCTAATTGACAGCTCTGAAAGACATTGGAGAAATAATTTGGGAATTCTCCAATGTCCTGTTAACTCGGAAGCAGGACATTCTTCAGTGATAAGATGGTGATTAAACGGTGGTGGTCATTGGCAATGTTGACCCTTGTGGAGTTCATGGGTCCGGTTACTATTTTCATGGATCTGATCTTCCTGTTATCTAGCCGGTTGCTGGACCTTATAGCTGAGTTCCCCTAAATCCTATATGACTAGTGTGAAAAGATCAGTACCCTGACTCTGGCACAAGAGGATATGAACTCCTCCCAGCTTTGGGTGGGAGGCCTACATGGGACTGTGAAACCTTGTCTTCAATATTCTATAAATAAAAGTCTGAGTCAACAAGTAGTTTGTATGGAGTTCAACGAGAACCCAAATATTTTTATTAACAGTGTTTTCCTTCTTTCTTTCCTGTGCAGTTTTAAAGAAAAGGATACGTCTTTAATGCTGGATCTTCCAAACTTGGTATCAGGATTGGCATCTCTTCAGGCTCAAGGTAAGTTGTCTGTATCTTTAACGTACATTAACTCCATCCTTTGTAGACTGATGTTGCTTCCCCTCATTCAGTAATATAATTTTTTTAAAAATGTCCCTCTTTCTCTTCTCTATTCGATGTACTAGTCTTTCAGGTTAATTTTTATTTTCTCTCTTCCTCAGGGTAACCTTCTATGTTTGTTTTACACTTTTGTACAAACATGTTTTATAACATTTCTGATAAGGTGGTTGCGGAGGCTAATGTTGATAGTCCCTGTTCAAATTACACAGGCACCGAGTCCATGCAGCTTATCTGACATGTTCTATTTAGTTTCATAGGAAGTGGTAAACACTCTTTTAAGCTCCCCTTCTTAACTTAGCTCCTGCTCATAGGAATACAGTCTTTTATCATGCATTCGACCCCACAGGAATGTCCGTTAAGCAGAGCGGCTCCCCTACTTACAGTTCCTTTTGGTCTGTAATACGATCCCTCATTCAGGGGCCGGACATTAGTAACAAGCCATCGCCGGGTTCTCCCATGAATTCCTGATCTCACGTGTTTACCGGCACAACGGCGCCTACTGCTTCCTTCTTCAATGACGCGGACGATCAACTGTTCCCTTCCGGACACGGCTGTCTTCTCTGGTTCAGCACGGCGTGATCTCACTTGTTTACCGGCGCAACGGCGCCTACTGCTTCCTTCTTCAGCGAAGCCGACGATCAACTGTTCCCTTCAGGACACGGCTGTCTTCTTCTCGTGGTTCAGCGCGGCGTTTCTCTCACCCAATTAAGCGACAACAATCGCTGTACTGAAAACTGACGAACAACCTTGTCAAACCGCGCAACTTTGTATCTCTATATCTATTTTTCAGGCCGCAGCCAACAGCGTCTTCCTTTTCAAGACTCCTCTTCAATACGCCCAGGCATAACCGTCTTTTTCTCCTTCTTCCCCGCGAGGCCCCGTCTCCTAGATACAAAACATGAGAGCCAGAGCCATTAGAGGAAAGTCCATACACGGTTCATACAAACAGGACTTCCTGGTTATACCTTCAGTAGACTCACGTACCAGGTTTAAAGACACTGTCACACCCCCTCTATTAAACCCTTACGTTCGGGAAGGGTTTCTGCTCTGGACAAATAATCAGCTTGTGACAGCAGCTTTCCAGGTCTGTGAACAGTGTTAAAGGAGAAGGGCTGGAGGGAAAGAAACCACCGGAGAACCCTCTGGTTTGAGTCTTTATTACGGGCTAACCAGACCAAGGGAGCGTGATCCGTAATTAGCTTAAACTCTCGACCAAGCAGGTAGTACCTAAGTGCATCAATGGCCCATTTGACGGCCAGACACTCCTTTTCTATGGTCGGGTAACTTAACTCATGTGGTAACAATTTCCTACTGATGAACAATATAGGTCTTTCTCCTTCGCCTTGATTCTGAAGAAGCACTGCTCCGAGTCCCGTTCCTGAAGAATCGGTCTGGAGAAGAAATGGAGGCTTAAAGTCTGGACATTGCAAGACAGCTCTTCTGGTTAGAGCTTCTTTTAGAAGATTAAAGGCTTTTCGGGCTTCAACTGTTTCCCAAATTTTCTTATGTACAGTGGGCTTCTTCAACAGATCCGTTAGAGGAGTGGCTAAAGTAGAAAACCAGGATAAACCTTCTGTAGTACCCCACAAATCCTAGAAAGGCCCGTACCTGTTTTGGAGTTTCGGGGAACTTCAACTGCTTTATAGCCTTCACTTTTTCCTCTTGGGGTTTAATCATTCCCTGTCCCACATAGTATCCCAAATATTTAGTATGGAATGTTGCTACATGGGTCTTCTTAGGGTTTTAAATGTAATCCAGCCCGTTTCAAAGTCGTAAGTATATTCCTCAGATGAACTAGATGTTCTTGCCAGGAGTGACTATATATAATGATATCATCAAGATATGCCCCACCATAATTTTCATGACCTTTTATGAGGTAATTCATCAACCTTTGAAATGTTGCAGGTGCTCCATGTAACCCAAAAGGCAACACCGTAAACTGGTATAGGCCGGTAGGGGTAGTAAAGGCCGTCTTCTCCTTATCGGTCGGTGATAACGGTATCTGCCAATAGCCTTTGGTTAGATCAATGGTGGTTAAGAATTTGGCTTTCCCTAGATTATTCAATAAAACTTCTATGCGTGGCATGGGGTAAGCATCAAATTTAGAAATTTCGTTCAGTTTCCGGAAGTCCATGCAGAACCTTACACTGCCATCTGGCTTTGGTACCAAGACTACCGGTGAACTCCAATCACTATGTGATGGCTCGATGATACCCAAATCTAACATTTCCTGTACTTCCTGGTTGATGGCTTTTATTTTTGACTCAGGTATTCAATAAGGTCTGAGCCTTATTATAGATCCAGGTTTAGTATTCATACAATGGCAAGTCAGTTTGGTTCTTCCTGGAAGTGATGAGAATATCTCCTTAAACTCTTGTAAGAGGGAAGACAGATAAGATTTTTGCAGGATAGACAACTCGGTGTTACTGTTCAAGCTTTCCACACCGATCCTCTCCTTAATCTGTGGAAAGTTTTCTTCTGGTGGTACTTCATTAGTAATCATAGCAATGTTTTGCACTGGAGGTATCCATTTTTTAAGTAAATTCACATGATATGTTTGACAAGACAGTCTACTACCTGGCTGCTTCACCTTATACGTTAAAGGCCCCAGTACTTCCTGAATTTCAAAAGGTCCTTTCCAGCTGGCCAACATCTTATTGTCTGAGGTGGGCATCAGCACTAGCACCTGATCTCCTGTTTTGAACGTACGTAACTGGGCCTTTTGGTTATAATAGTTTTCTTGTTTCACTTGAGCTTGAAGAAGGTTGTTTCTAGCTATAGCTTGTAGCTTCTCGATTCGATCTTGTAACTGAGATGCGTATTCTGTTAAAGTCAACTCCTGATCTGGTTGTTCCTCCCAATTTTCTTTCAGAACATCTAATAAAGTTCTTACTGACCTTCCGAACAGTAACTCGAAAGGTGAGAAACCTGTTGATGACTGGGGTGTGTTTCTTAGAGTCATTAATATCCACTGTAACATTCTGTCCCAGTCTCCGTTTCCTGGCGAAGTTGTCTTCCTTAGCATCTGTTTAATAGTTTGGTTGTAGCGCTCAACTAGCCCATCCGTCTGGGGATGGTAGACAGCTGTTTTTAGATGTTCAATTTTTAGTATATCACAGACTTGCTTCAAGATATTAGACATGAATTTTGACCCTCGGTCCGTGACGATTTCTCTTGGAATCCCCACTCGTCCAATAAAGGGAATCAATACATCACATATCTGTTGTGTATTGGTGGCTTTTAAGGGAAAAGCTTCTGGGTATCGAGTGGCATAGTCTACTACAACGAGGATGTATTTATGTCCTCTTCTCGTGGGGTCTATAGGCCCGACAATATCGAGTCCAATCCTACTGAAAGGCTCTAGAACAAGTGGCATAGGTTGCAACGGGGCTCTCTTTATATTAGCTCTATTTTTCTTCTGACAGTCTTCGCAGGATTGACAAAACCTAACCACTTGTTGGTATACTCCTGGCCAGTAGAATGTATCCAAAATTTTTCTAGTAGTCTTTTCCGTTCCGAGATGCCCCTCACCAACTTGTAAGTGAGCTACCTCTAGGACTGTTTGATAATATTTTCTTGGGACCAGAAGTTGCTTCAGCTCATCTCCACTCCTGGACTTACTCACTCGGTATAACAACCCATTCTCTTTTATGAAACGGGGGCCTTGTCCCGTAGGATCTTCTGATGCTCGCTCTCGAGCATACTGAAGTAATGGATCCAGCGCTTGAGCGGACCTAAAACTATCACCATCCTCTTCCAACCTCCAATCAACTGCTAACGGAAGCATATTCTGATTCTTCCATTCCCTTTTTTGAATTCTCTTTAATTTCTTGCTCTTAGGTTGCTTACAGGAGGGAGCGTAGATTTCTTCTTCACTGAAAGGGGCCTTTTCCCACCAGCTCTTCTCAATTTCATGTATTATCTTAGGAAATTCAGGTATGTCGGACCGAATTAGTAAGGGTTTTGCTAAAGAGGGTAGTACGGCTGCTTTCATTCCCAATTCCTCCCTTCCCAATTTGATCTGTATGTGCTTTGATGGATAAGCCTTTACATCCCCATGGACACAGCGAACTGGGATCTCACCTGAGGAATTATAACTTTCACCTACCAATTCTGACGTCACAGCAGTCTGAAGGCTTCCCGAGTCGACCAGGGCAGTTGTAGGTTTTCCATCCACCTCAGCCTCGCACGTATATAGGTACTGCGACTGCCTTCCAGGCGCTTGTTCAAAGTATTCACTTTCTTTAATGGAGTCGAAGACCCCCACATCCATTGGTTCCGTTTTCGGTTTCTTTGGGCAAAACCTGGCAAGGTGGCCCCAATCTCCGCAATCAAAACATTGAGGTCCTCGAATGGTCGTGGTGGAAGGATGATAATTTATGGGGCCCTCACTGTTGAGTCTGGACCGTAGCACTTCCCCTTCTGGCTTCCTCAGCATGGAGTGGGGCCATCTTGGTTGAGGCCCAGCTTTATCGTTTGTTGTATGTGCTTTATACGCTGTTGTATAGGATATCATCCGTCCCTGTCCTGCTTTCTGATAAGCTGAGGCCACATCTACCGCTTCCTGTAGAGACAGTCGATGATGTTGTTTGACCCATCTCTGCACAGGACCGGGAAGGGCCTCAATGAACTGCTCCAAGATCACTTTTTCTGTTATTTCATTTGTAGTGGTCAGACTAGGTTGTAACCATTTCTCCGCCAGTTCCTTTACCCTATAAAATAACTGTCTGGGGGTTTCCTCTCCGGTCAATTTGACTTCTCTAAACTTAATTTGGTACTACATCTCATCATGCCCCATTCGTTCCAGCACCACTTTCTTCATATCTCCATATAGGGTCCCTCCTGTTGGGTTTGCGGCCTGATAGGCTGACTGCATTTCCCCGGTCATCAATGGTGCAATGTAATGGCACCATCTCTCGGCTGGCCACTGGGCGTTCCTAGCTACCCTTTCAAAGTGTACAAAAAAATGGGCTGGATCTTCCCCAGTCGCGTATTTTTGCAAGACAGATGTAGGTACTTGAGGGTTGTTCTTGGTATTAGTAACTTCTAATAACTGTGCTTGTTGCATTTGTAATGCTTGTTGAAATGCTAGTCTGTTTGCTTGGGCTTGTTGATTTTGCATTTGCAAGGCCTGCTGCAAGAGTTGTTGCCCCTCACTTAGGGTCTTGATAAGTTCCTCCATTGTGTTCTCTCGATCCCACTTCTGACACCAAAATGTGAAACCTTGTCTTCAATATTCTATAAATAAAAGTCTGAGTCAACAAGTAGTTTGTATGGAGTTCAACGAGAACCCAAATATTTTTATTAACAGTGTTTTCCTTCTTTCTTTCCTGTGCAGTTTTAAAGAAAAGGATACGTCTTTAGTGCTGGATCTTCCAAACTTGGTATCAGGATTGGCATCTCTTCAGGCTCAAGGTAAGTTGTCTGTATCTTTAACGTACATTAACTCCATCCTTTGTAGACTGATGTTGCTTCCCCTCATTCAGTAATATAATTTTTAAAAAAATGTCCCTCTTCTCTATTCGATGTACTAGTCTTTCAGGTTAATTTTTATTTTCTCTTTTCCTCAGGGTAACCTTCTATGTTTGTTTTACACTTTGTACAAACATGTTTTATAACATTTCTGATAAGGTGGTTGCGGAGGCTAATGTTGATAGTCCCTGTTCAAATTACACAGGCACCGAGTCCATGCAGCTTCTCTGACACGTTCTATTTCATTTCATAGGAAGTGGTAAACACTCTTTTAAGCTCCCCTTCTTAACTTAGCTCCTGCTCATAGGAATACTGGATTCAACATCTCACAGTCTTTATCTCCTTATATTAATACTCTCAAAGAAATTCTTCAGGTTGCTGTTTATCTATACCGCGACGTCTAACAGTCTTTTATCATGCATTCGACCCCACAGGATTGTCCGTTAAGCAGAGCGGCTCCCCTACTTACAGTTCCTTGAGGTCTGTAATACGATCCCTCATTCAGGGGCCGGACATTAGTAACAAGCCATCGCCGGGTTCTCCAATGAATTCCTGATCTCACTTGTTTACCGGCGCAACGGCGCCTACTGCTTCCTTCTTCAACGACGCGGACGATCAGCTGTTCCCTTCCGGACACGGCTGTCTTCTCTGGTTCAGCGCGGCGTGATCTCACTTGTTTACTGGCGCAACAGCGCCTACTGCTTCCTTCTTCAGCGACGCCGACGATCAGCTGTTCCCTTCAGGACAAGGCTGTCTTCTTCTCGTGGTTCAGCGCGGCGTTTCTCTCACCCAATTAAGTGACAACAATCGCTGTACTGAAAACTGACGAACAAGCTTGTCAAACCGCGCAACGGCGCAACTTTGTATCTCTATATCTATTTTTCAGGCCGCAGCTAACAGCGTCTTCCTTTTCAAGACTCCTCTTCAATACGCCCAGGCATAACCGTCTTTTTCTCCTTCTTCCCCGCAAGGCCCCGTCTCCTAGGTAACAAAACATGAGAGCCAGAGCCATTAGAGGAAAGTCCATACACGGTTCATACAAACAGGACTTCCTGGTTATACCTTCAGTAGACTCATGTACCAGGTTTAAAGACACCGTCACAGGGACTTAACACAATTTCTCAATCCCCACCATAGTCTATACCTGCCTTGGTGGAAGCCATGCCAAAGTCCCCTATCACGAACTTGGACAATACACAACACGGGCTTCCATTTTCTGCTTCTCGGCAGTCCGGCGAAAAAGGGCAGTGCTTAAACGACTATTTAAAGATACTCCGTATGTAATACCTTCCTGGTGGGGAAGGCCGGGACAGATTAACCAGGGTCAGACAGGTAGGGATACGGATGGGGATAAGAAAGATCCCAGGAAACAAAAAGCTGTGGGTTATTTGGTGGGGTCAGGTGGCAGGGGTCAGGTGGCAGATCCAGTGACCGAGGAGGAAGGAAGGTGGAGTGGAGTGGCGATTTTTGGATCAGGTGAGGCATTTATTGACAACAATGTAATCGGTACTGTTGTGCAATTGTGCATGTAAGACTAGTTTGTGATATTATTGGAGAGATTTCATTGAATGAATGTGGAGTGGTTCTGAGAGTTTAAGGTGTGTGAGTGAATAGAAAGTGGGGTGAGGTAACTGTAGTGTGGAGAAGGGAGAAGTAACATTGAAGGGTGGAGGCAAGTGGTAGAAGGAGTGAGAGATCAATGGGACAGAGGAAGGAAGATGCAGGAAGTATGAGTGTAGTTTAGAGCAGGATAGTAGGGAGAGAGCATCAGAAAGTGAGGAGTAGGTGGGCATGAAAGGAAGAGGACCGAGTCGGTCAGAGTGTCTGGCAGGCGTCCCCTATAATACTTTTTGTTAACTAATCACATTGTGGTTCGAATATTCAAATATTTCTAATTCTTATTTTGGCTCATAGTTGTCCTATAAATTAATGGAAACTTGCATGTTATGACTCAGAACATGTCGCTGTGGGGATAGTCTCGATGAAGTGGTGCTTAAATTGAGGCAAACCAGAATTGTGAGGGGAAAGGAAAAAGAAAGAGTTGCAGAGGTATTGCCAGTTTTAATGCTTGCCATGATTTGTAGAAGGTATGGGATGCGATGGACCATGTTGCTTTGACGGTATTTTTTGCTGTGGCTAACAAAATGGCTGCCTATTTGGCATGAAGGCGTGATGACGTCATCACGTTTGCGCACGCAATCACGTCATCACGCTGAACCGGGATTTCGGCCATCTTCTATTGGGCTTAGCAGGTGGCATTGTTGGAAGCTCAATAAAGGATCCAAGATGATGATCGAACTACTAGTGGAATATGCAACACGGGAACACACCAGGGTTGTAGAACAAATTGAAGTAGTCAAAAAAGAGATAGCTGAGATTAATGTTCTGGATGCAACCAAGAAGAAGAACTTTGATACAATATATGACATTTTAAAGGAATACAATGATAAAATCAAGCTGAGAAAGTTTACAAAATACTTTTGTGATGACAAAGATTATCATGGAGATAGGGTTTACACATTCCAGGACAAATTCAATGATCCTCAGATGGTGCATTCGAGAGGAAGCACTCCAACATCATCACCACCAAGCTCAGAGGTGTATTCAGAACCAGATGGGGAAAGAACAATAGCAGGAAGTATAAAGACAGACAACAATACAGCTCCAAGCCTACCAGCTAAAAAGTTTTTCTTACAGCAAATGGCAAGATACAAAAGAGGAAATCGGGGCAATCCCATCAAGCGAGTCAGATTTCAAGTTCCTCTTGTCACCAATACTACAACTAAGCGGAGATAAGGAGGGGCAGCAGGGGAGGGGACGATCAAAACACACAAGAAGACCCACAAAGGAGTGTGACCAGGGCGAGGACCAGAGATCTAACACTGAATATGAGGTGAATAATCTTGTTATTAATTTATCATGCCGAACCTTGACCAGAGAAGAAGCAGCGTTCTTAAACAAAAGACTGTCTTTTGCACCATCAGTATCCAGTGGCCTTATTGATTTATAGATTGATCTTTTTAAATTTGTATGTAAACTTAAATAAAAAAATATTTTTGCAAAAAGATCTATACAAATGGAACCACAAGAGGAGGTAACACAAATTAATGAACTTACAATTAAAGACCTTGAAAATACACACTTACTTCTGACAATTGACGAAGAAACCAACCAATATTTATGTAATAAACACACTTAACGAGCTGAATATCAGACAAAGGAATTTACACAGATAGAGGAATTGAAACCAAAGTCAAAATGTGTTCCGCCAGTACCAATGGATAATGTGATAGAAACATTTGCAAAAGCAGTGACCAGGATATCCACAAACTAATTCCTAGTAAATCTCGAATGGTTCAAAAAGGCAAAAACAATCTGACATGATTGGAACATATAGCAATGCATAATCTGATGAAAGATGACAGTATTGTAATTAAAGATGCTGACAAGGGGTGCAACATCGTCGTCATGAACTGTGATGATTATATCCAAATGGCTAACCTGCATTTACAAACACCTGGATGTTATTGCACACTTAAAAGTGATCCGAAACAAGAAGTGAGTAATATAATAAAAGTATTTGTCTCGAAATGGCACAGATAAGGCCTAATCATGGAACAGGAGAGGGCTTATCTAATAGTTAAGTATCCCACTACACTGACTATGTACTTTGTACCAAAGGTTCACAAACCATATGAGAAGATCCCAGAGGCAAGACCAATCATGAGTGGAATAGGCTGGGCCACAGAGAAGATCTCGGAATACATGGACAATGTGATACGCCCATTAGTACCAGAATTGCCTTCTCACTTGAGAGACTCCACCTACACTATAATATCACTGAACAACCTCAATTGTAAAACAGACTATCTGCTAGCGACCTAAGATGTTAAAGTGTTGTACACTTCGATTAGACATGATCTGGCAATCAGAGCCATTGAGTACACATATAGGAATTGCTCAGCATCATATTTTGAGCATGTAATAATGCTTAAAGAGATGCATAAAGTTACTCTTGAACACAAGTTTCTATTTAATGATCAATATTTCAAATAGACAAAAGGAGTGGCTATGGGCACAAATTATGCACCTGCCCTGGCTAATCTATTCATGGGCGAATTTGAGGATCGACAAGTCTATCTAGACATAGAATACAAAGAGCATGCCATAATGTGGCATCGGTATATTGATGATATATGGTATGGAATGGCAGCCATGAAAAACTACAGGAATTTGTAAACAGACTCAACAATAATGATTTTGGCATCACCTTTACGCATCATAGCGATCGGGATAAAATAGATTTATTTTTGACTTGACGTTATATATGGAAGGGAACAGACTTGTGCATACCGTAAGGAAACAGAGGTCAATTCAACACTGTATGCTACGAGTTGCCACCATAGGTCAGTTATTGAGAATATCCCGATTGGGGAATTTATTAGAGCTCAGCGTAACTGTGAAGGATCAGACACTTTTTGACAGAGAATGTAGGCATTTGGAAAGAAGATTTTTGGAAAGGAGATATCCTATGAGCTGCAACAAGAAGGCAAAAGAGAAAGTCCATGATATGCACAGGGAAGTAACACTTAGACCAAAAGAAAAAAAGAAGAAATGACACATATGGAACTACCAAATTCATTACAAAATATTGCAGTGACAACTTGGCAATTTCAAAGATACTGAAAAGGAATTGGCATCTATTGCATGTGGATAAGGACCTCAAAGGAAGTGTAGATACTACTCCAGGGATTATATTTATAAGGGCCCCGACCCTTAAGAATAAATTGAACCCATCCTTTTTATGAAACATCACTAGGCAACCAGGAACCACTTGGTTACAGACATCATGAATTGGATTTTTGAAATTTGAAACCTGCACAATGTGAAAATATGCACACAACAACACACAAGAGTTTAATGTGATGAAGGGAGTTGAAATTATTAAGTATAGAACCAAATATGTTGTAAATATCAAAAAATATACATTGGGAGTACCATTAAAGAATTAAGATTTTGTGTGTGGGAGCACCTGTATACAGTAGAAAGTCAGAACCCCAAATTTCCACTTGCAGTACATTGGCAAACAGCCCATCAGTGGAATAATAAAAGAGATCTCAGATTAATTGCGCTAATGAAGGTGGCCCTCGGTAAGAGGGGGAGATAGAGAACTTAAATTGAGGCAGATTGAGACAAAATGATTTGCAGGCTTTGCACAATGGAGATTGGATTAAACTCAGTCAATGAAATGGTTACATTCATATGAGTAATGTGTGTGAAATAACAGTGTGAAATAACAGTAGTAATCAAAAACGTTTTTCCTGAGTGAGACATGATGAATACCATGAATGAAATGGGATAATTGGTATAAGTGAGTATGGGACATTGTAGAGGGGTCTCATTGGCCAATTCACGACTGGCATATTGAGCAACATGGTCAAGAAAGGTATGCACAAGCATGTTACATCTATGAGAATGATGAATGGAACATTTGGAATACTGAAAATGTATGAACACTCAGTATCCACATACATATATAGCATTGACTGATAACAGTAACTAAACATCTAATGAAGATGGGCAAATGTAGAAAGAATGTACTAGTGACTGCATGAATGATAGAATGAGCTATATAGATGAATATGGGGATTATGCCCCATAAATTGCATCTCCTGGGTTGTGCCGTGAAGATATATGTTCTGAGCATTAAGTATTTCTCAGAAACATGCTACACAATAGCCCATAATATAATGAGCATTAGGCGAGAGAGCGAGATTAGTGAGGATAAGGTTTAAAAGTGACTAATTATTTAATATAGGATGGAATAACGAGTGAGCATAGCAACAAAATAGCAAATAATGCAATAACATTTTAAGGGAGAGAACGGGATTGGCAAGGAGTTGTATGAGCATGCACATTTAGAGGAAACAACACGCAGAACTGCAGGTTCTTTGACGTGTGATGCCACATACACAATGTGTGACATCACGTTGTAAACAATAATCAAAACGGCATTAAAAATGGTGGCCGCAGCACTGGACACGCGTGGATCGCCGCTGGGATCCACGAGGGAAGTGAGGCTTAACCAGGTAAGAGACCCATGGATAATGAGACTATTGGTATTGTTTGCTTGTTTGTTTATTTAGTATTGCGCATCAAACCCTTAGGTAGCTGGGCGCAGTAGGACAAGATTACTTAAAGCTTGGTTACAGAGTGTGTAGAGGGTGCACTCACCTTGCTAGCGTGCAGGGTTTCGGGGGACGTTGGGAGTTGCCAGGCATTTTGCAGCTCACTGCAGACTGTATTAGAAGCTCATGGGCGCCTTCCACCATTAGGAGCTACGGTTCCGTTTGGGATCGATGGTCGTCGTACTGCACAACCGTCGGTGTGGATCCCGTTTCAGCCCCTCTAGTTCACATGTTGAACTTTCTAGCACTAAGGTTTAGCGAGGGCTGCGCTTACAGAACTTTAGGAGTTTACAGATCAGCCATATCGGCAGCTCACGACACGGTGGAGGGACACCCGATAGGGGAGCACCCAGCAGTGATTAGACTTCTGAAAGGAGTGAAGCTAAAGAAACCACCAGAACCTAAATACTCTGTACTATGGGACGTACGCTCAGTGTTTCGGTTATTCGTGTCCTGGCCAGATAATAAAGACCTTTCTCGCTCTCAACTGTCAGGGAAGCTAGCCATGCTCCTATGTCTCATAGCGCGTAGACGAGTATCGGATGTGAAAGCATTAGAAATGGACAGAAAAATCTTCTACCCAGATGGTGTGGCCTTCTCCATAGCGAATAGCACGTCAGACTCTACAGTTATTTCATATCCCTATTTCCCAGATAATGCTAAGCTTTGCGTAGTGCAGTGCATCAAGGACTATGAAGCAGCTACGGCAGGGTTGAAGCCCAGAGGTGTGACGCAGTTGCTCATTGCGCGTAGGAAGCCTTTTCACGCAGTAGCGACAGCCACCATAGCGAGATGGGTTAGAGAAGTGATGCAGTGGGCAGGAATAGACTTGTCACGGTTTGGGGCGCATTCCGCGAGAGGCGCAATGGCATCCAGCGCATTTGCGTCAGGAGTATCCTTACAAGACATTATGAAGTCAGCTGATTTGTCTAATGAACGTACCTTTAAGAATTTCTATTTTAAACCTGTCTCACAGATTGCTAATAGAGTTATTAATGACTTTGAACAAGCATAATGCTCGCCTCAATCTTGTCATAGAATGAAGATTGTCCAGGCTTAACAGCTCAGGCAGTCTTGATTCTATTAAAGGGCATAAAGCGGTGAAAAGCTACCGCTGCAGGGCACAGCTTCACAGCGAGCTGACACTTAAAAGTAACGAAAATAGGAGATAAAAAGGAAGGTAGCGTTTGGGACATTCTTTGTCAAATTCCATGGTGCATTATGGGACCTGTAGTGCCCAAATGATTACATAACCTATGTTCACGATCAACACGCCGTGCGGGAACTTATAATTGAATTGAGGTCCACGCCAAACGGTGTTACTATTTGGACGGACTTGTCGGCCGCCATTATAAGATTGACGAGTGCAATCGCCTCTCTCATCACACCAAAAGAAATCACCATAAGGTGACTACACTGCTACATATGCGCCATGGTGACAGTGTAATCGCCCTTTTAACTCACTGCGTCCTGAAGACGGGTTCTGGGACACTACTGACGAGCTTTTGACTGCAACAGTGCTGTCCTTTGCCCCAGAAACACATCAGATTGTAGACACCATTATACCATATTTGTGTATAATAGTTATGCGATTCAGTCACACTATTACTAACATCACGCCAAATAACCAATGTTGATAGATCGTAAACATTGTGATGTGAACTACAGCCATAAGTGTGAAGTGTTGTTTTCTTTCCATCTTGTCCATTACGGCTTTCGTAAATGATGAACACTGTATATGGCTTTTTATGTTGTTTTTACTGTTATGTTTGGAGTAAATATTGATTAAAATATGTTTAAGATAACTTTTTGACCGTGGTGGTAGACAGAATTGTATGAAAATTCCACTGTGAGGATCGTTTCTGATAAATAGCCTTCCCCTTGGGTGTGTTAGAGGTGGGTAGCTAGTGGTTAATGTACTCGCTTGTTTGATGTATCCTTCCTCAGATACCACAGCTCCCCTTACAAAAAATTGAGGAATCCTGTGTGCTCACAACATTTGTTTACCTTGATTCTATTAAAGACATGGAGGCGAGCATTATATCCCAACCTCGTGGGTCATGACAAAGCATGAACTGTACTGTTGTATTGTGTTGAGCAAAGACCCAACCTTACGTTCTCGTCTTCCATTAATTGCAGGGGAAGACCAGAAGCAGACATGAATAAGTCTTCAGTGTTCCCGCATTTTGGAGTTCTTGGGGGAAAGTTCTACTGCAGCAGCTTACGCCAAAGTTCGGCGAGAGGAAGGACTGCATTCCCATGGTTGTTAGTTATGTTGACTGAGGAGTTTGAGTTAAGAACATTGGTCACTAGCCAAAGAAAGAGGATTGGAGAGCAGTCGGAGCCCCTCTTATGGACAGGGGTGAGCCCTCATTGGGTGAAGGGACTGGTGCAGGACTACAGAGACACAGAGGATTGTGGACATTAGTAGTTCAAAACGATTTGATATCATTGTTTATGCTATTTTTTGAAAACTATGTTATCCCTATGTTTACAGAAAGCTTCCAGGGCATGGAAGCGTAAAACAGTGTTACCAAGTTTAAAAAAAAATAAATATATATGTGTTTTGTTGAATTGCTGTGGGAGCAGTAATTAAAGAAGTTAAAGCATAATGCTCGCCTCCGTCTTGTCATAGAATTGAATAAAGCGCAAGCTACAGATATAGAGGTGAGCAAGCTGTGGCACAACATATGTAAAGCTTAGGGCTTCATATTAGTGAACCTCTTTGATAACAAAGAAGGGAAGTGGCACTGCCCTTTTGCCATCTAATAATATGACACAAGTAGTGGATGGAGACAGTACTAAGCAAGTATGGCAAAGCATTACTCACATGGGTGAATTTGAAGAACCATACTAACAAGGGTGTAATCCCCCTGTACACAGCAAGAGCAAATATTAGCACGGGTGATATCAAATGTATAAAACACTGGCAATTGATGTATAGTGTCCTGTGTCTAACTAATGAGGTTTATATATCTCCCATCTCTCTACCTTTTATGATCCTCCTCGTTACCCACCCATGTGTGTCCGTCAAACTGACTACAATCTAATTGAATATGATGTGATATTGTCAACAATGATATTTTCCTTTATCATGTCAGATAATCATGTATCATTTATAATATGTAATGATGGATTCATAGCCCTGTCTTGATAAGGACCATAGGAGGTCGAAACACGTGTTGACTATGGGGGCAATTAATGAACAATAACGAATAAAGAATCTGTTGAAAAATGATTAGTGTTCTTTAAAGAGTACGATTCAAGGACAGCGCATGACAGAGGTTGACTTACTTGTTTGCTGTATTAGCATTATATACAATATGTGCATAGTTGAATAGGTCTAGACCACTTTTGCTGACCTACACTTTTGCCAAATACGTTTTTGCAGAATTGTTTAGCATTTTTGTTTTCGGTAAAATGCATGCATATGGTATGTGTGGGTAAGGTGTATATATAGGGGTTGGAGGTGGAGATAGTAAGGCTCCCCCGCATTTTGCCATTAAAAAAGTGGAAAAATCGGTTAAAAATAAAGATTCCCATGAGAGTGTAGGTCCTTGAAAACTGAGAGTCAAACGTTGATAGAACCGTTGAATCTGTAAAAAGATTTTCCGTCATTAGCTCAACTTTCTTTTTTTAAATTGTGTTTAGCCTTCAAAAATAAGCTTTTTACAAAACAATGTACAAAAACGAGAACAAGAAAACAAAGAATAAAAAGTCATCAAATCTTACAGAACAAAGAACAAAGCAAAAACATTACTACATAATAATAAAATTTCATCAAATGCAACAATCTGTTCAATTAATTTCATACCATAAAAACCAGGAATTAGAATTCAGCTAATTTCCCTAAGAAAACACATTAAAAAAACATACAACGAAAAGATTAGTTTCACCACATGAGCTTGACCCAGAAAATCTCGGTCAATAGCACTGCAACCAGGTAATGTAGCCACGGTTCCGCAAACGCTAGAAAAACCAGGACACTGTGTTTAAGTGTTTCCACTGCAGTGGCCTTACAGAACCTACAGTTCATGTTGGTAACTGGCTTGTCCCACTTTGACCTACTTTCTTTTGAAAGTCTTCTTTTTGGTTGTGCTCTTTTGATTTAATAAACCAATTTCATATGCATATTTTTTGGGACATGGTGGGTTTCGATGGTATGGGTTGGGATGGTTGGATGGGGAGGAGGAGCCAATAAAAAACATGTTGAATTCTGGTCAACCAAAAGTGCACGACCAAAAAGTGTTTATAAAAAAAGTCTTTCAACAGCCGTACAACCCTGTAAACAGTTATTTGAATTATGTACGGACAGGGGCGCAACAAAACCTACATTTCGAGGGGTGGGGACTAAGTGGTGATGAGAGGGGCCACTTCAGAAAATAGGTGTGGCGAACCTGGAAGCTCTGCCCCCCACTGCTCTAACCCCCCATGGTCTGGTGTGGTTACCAACTATCAAATAGTACATTTTAAAGCGCAATATGCAAAGTCCAAAGATGGAAGTCTTTCTTGAAAGTAGCAGCTTTAAAGTTTTACTGTGTTGGTTCAAGTAAGTTTTTCTGCATAAACGATAAACACAGTAAAACCTTAACACTGCCAGTTTCAGGAAATGCTTCCCTTCCCTCTCTGCCTAACTAAATGCAAGTATGCAAATCCAGGGGTGCACCTGGGCTAAAATGTAGGCAGGGGCTAACCCTTCAAAAGTTGGGAAAGTCGCTAACTTCAGACACGTGGGGGATTGGCAAACCTACGTGTGTAGGGGCATCTAACTTCTTTACGCATTACAGTCGGACTACTCTAGTTCAGATTCAATGTTCCAAGCAGCTAACTCTCTCCTTCCAGTCTGAAAACACTCACTTAAGGACTGCTGTGAGAATGAGCAGTCTCCTATCCCCCCTACTCTTCCAATCACTCCCCTGGCATGTACGTACTAACCCCACATCACGATTTCAATTGACTAAAAATGTATGCATATGAAATGAAAATGCAGGTTCTAAAAATGAAATGCTTTACGTAACTAAGGTTTCCACAAAGCACTTTAAGGGATCAGACCTTGGGTTCTCCGCATTTCATAACATATCCCCAAACCCATTGAAGAAGCGCATCACTCAAGAATCGGGTGCTTCTGACCTGCACCCGGCTGTCAGCAGGATCACTCCTGATGTACGTCACAATCCCTTTTAATTCCATACAAAGCTTACATTAGATTGCAAAACCACATCTTCTTCGAAAAAAAATGTGCAAGTGAGGAGGCAAGTTCAAGTAGAGTCGGCGCTGCATCCTGTGCCAAGAAAGTTGTTTATTTGTGTTAAAAGTACACAAATAAACAACTTTCTTGGCACAGGATGCAGTATTCAGAACAGTGGTGGAAGTGGAACAAAGAAACTAGTGGTAGTCTGCATTCGAAAAGGGAGGGGAGTGGGAGATGGAGGAGGGTAGAACTGCGCCGGATGGCAATTGACTTTTGGTTTGCCATCTACAATGTCTCTTGTTGCTTTGTGGCTAGACTAGACATTGCCTGGAATAATAAACACACACTGGCAACGCTGTCAGTTTGGGTTTTTGTGCAAGCATGGGATAGGCACTGATATAATGGTATTACCATGCGGTAAGATGGTGAAAGGGGCCCCTAGGGGACACTGACGTCTATGGAAACAAGGCGGGTCACCACACACGATAGAGACGCCAGACATGAGGTTCTATTCCCAAAGCTAGGGTTTTATTGCAAAGCAAAAGTCTCAGTTGGCCAACTCAGTCTCATGCCCCGCGACGTTTATCTCTAGACCTCGAGGGACGCAAGAGAGCGAATTACGTACATCAGTTACATGTATACAAAATGCATATCAAACAATCAGCAATGACATGTTTAACACCCACCTTTATTGGGTTTCTTTGAACTTGGTGCGATGATGGACATCTCCGACCACTATGACACCTTCAAACATCTATTCTAGTAGCAATTTGTAATTTGTGAGTGCGAAGGCATCTTTTGGTTATTGAATAGAACACGATGCTTCTGTTCTTGGAAGCGAACTACATACGGGGGGGAGTTGCATTCCGGACCTTGCTATCTATCAGGTGCTATTCGCGTCCTGGGAGCCGACATGCTCTAGCGGGCTCAGCAAAGGGGGGCCGTTAGAACAGCATAATTCAAGCCTTTAGCGGTATTATTCTAACATATTCTACCATATAACGAAACTGGCTGGCAGCTGTGAAATGATTAAATGCCCTGCAGCTCTGCTTCAAGGCTACATTCGGGAGGGAGCCGGGCATTCTTCCTGGCGCTGCCTACGTTTGTGTTTCAGCGAACTCTTGTTATCCTCACGGCCCTGTGGCCTTGCCCTTCTCACATACAGACAACAATGTTCCACAGTCGAGCAGTGTAAGCGGAAAATATACTGCAAAGCAATAGGAACAGAAAGCAATGAGCAATGGTTAGAAAACAAAATGGCGATTCTTGTTACATCAAAATGGCCGTTCATTGGCAAACTCGAAAACCTATATTCTGTCGTATCGTGCATGAGACGGTTGGTCCACGGCCACCAAAATGCGTTTGCGGTCTCAAAGTAGAGGTATCCGTATTTCTAGACTGACAAACCCTCCTTTGGCCGTATGCCAAACGTCTCATCTATTTATTGAAACCTTCTCTAGTGATGATGAATCTGAAGTACTTATGTCTGAGTCTTGCATGCTATCGTGGACATCATTGTCGTCATCAATAACTGTTGCCATCAACTCTTTCACTGCTCTCATCTCATTTGGGTCTGGGCTAGTTCGATCATGAGGTTGTTTTTTCTTTGTTATCATATGCATGCATCCTTCCGTACATCCTCAGTTACCTCTGTGCAAACTATGGGTAAACAATGTATACAACAACAGCACGTTAGGAATATTCCGAACACCACTACTAATATTGAGATCAACTTCCATCCCCAAGATCGTAATATTCCCCAAAACCAAGATCCTATTCCCCAGCTTCCTTCTCCTGTGGGGAGTTCAGAGCTTAGAACGTGCATTTTCTTTATTGTAGTGGATATATTAATTATTGGTAAAAACATTTCTAATGGGTGTATTGTTTCTACCCACCATAATATTAGGGCTGTCGATATTGGTGCTACCATGCTCATAAAGCACATTATTATCATTAGTGCCAGCATACAATTTGTTTTACCATGCGTTTTTCTTAAACTTATTGGGCCTCATTACAGGTCAGGTGGTCCGGAAATAACGGTGGCGATAAACCCGCCGCCACCGTTGTTTCTGGACCGCCTGATCCCGACTCCTGCAGGCGGGAGGTGATGTTCCCGCCAGGTCTGACCTGGAGGGTTTAACACCGCCCGCCTGCAGGCGGACGAGGAAACACCGGCAGCATTATGAGATGCTGCTGGTGTTTCCCTGATCCCCATTCCCATTGAGTCCTATAGGACTCAATGGGAATGGGGATTAACACCATTCCGCCTCCGTGATTCCCGGAAAACCGGGGTTGTAATGCCCCGGTATTTCCGGGAATCACGTAGGCGGAATGGTAATACGAGTCCGGTGGTAACCTGGCGGTTTTACCGCCGCGGTTACCGCTGGACTCGTAATGAGGCCGATAGTCTTTATAACTGACTCATTCTCAGCGGTTGTAGTGCAGGAGGAGGCTGGAACCGGTCCCGGCATGTTTCTCGTCGTCCTTCTTCTTCCTTATCACAGTTCGTTGTGGATATCTCTCTTCGTCGCGCTTGCTCTGATGTCTATAAATTCAATGGAATTCTCACAATTCAGTTTTGCCTGTCCTTTTTAGCCTGGATTCGATTATTCGTTTTTAGGCGAGATCACTTGTCCCTTCTTATACTGCTCAGAGGACCTTTGATCAGTTATCGCCTCAGTATCATGTGCGCCCAGCTTGTCTGCTCTGGTTCCGGACACATGTACTGTTAATCAATTATCTCACTTGCCATAGTACCATGTGCGCCCAGTTTGTCCGTTCTGGTTCAAGACACTTGTACTTTTTATGATCCCACCGAGGAGCCGCGAGTCTTGAATTGTCCGACTTGCACAGTTCTCACGCTTCTCTCCTCTACACCCCTGGTTCCTTCTCCGTCCATGAGCTGAACCAGAGGTTGACATAAACACCAAAAAAAAGAATGCAGATCACTTTGTCTTCCGAGGCCGCAGGTTGTATCGCCTTGCTCCTGGTATCGTATGATCCGTGAACAGTGCCGGTGCACTTTCAGATTCAGGCTTGAAGTCGGCCTGTGGCGCTACTGCAGGTGCTGGTGTGTGCCGCGCCAATGATGCAGATCAGTTTTTTGGCGTGCTGGTAAGTGCTGGTGGGCGCCAAAGGGGTACACGATTTGGTTTTGCTGGTATCTGCAAGGCAGATTTCACGTCGGTCAGCAGTGATGTCGATTCTGCTGGGCAACGTTGGGGCACTCTTTGCCCTTCCTCCTTTTTGGCAATCGTCTCGGGCTTTGTTTCGAGTTTCACTTCTCGTTTTGGCAGATTAGGTGGCTGCTCACTGGCAACAGTTTCTTTCGTTTCTGGGACCGCTGTCTCTTTCCGGTCAGCAGTGTCAGGCAAGACTTTCAGTGCAGTTGGAATCTTTTTGGCATGGGTGGCATGGATCCACGACTTCCTTCCATCCACCCGTATTGCCGTCTGCGTCGCCAAAAGTACTTGATGGGGCCCGCGCCACCTGGGTGCTAATGATGACTTTCTTTCAAAGTTTTTTTAGCAGCACCCAGTCTCCTGGCTCCAGCGCGTGCCCCGGACCGGTATACCGTACTGGTAATGCCTCCTGCACCTGCTGATGAATCAAATGCAATTTCTGCATTAAAAGGCCACAATAAGTACTAAGCACAGGATGTTCTATCTCACTGAGTCGTTTTGGCTGAGGTGCGCACCAAACATTTGCCGGCCTCCCCATTACGATGTCGTACGGGGAGAGCCCAGTTTTAGCCTGTACAGACGTACGCATACATAATAGTGCTATTGGTAATGCATCCACCCATTTACTGAATGCACAGATTACCACCAAGACGTATTTTAAGTTTTGGCACCTCTCCATCTCTATGAAATCAAAATGAACTACCTCAAACGCCATGGAGGGTGGGCCAAAACTGCCTGTTGGTGTCACTGTTCCCTTTCCTACATTGTGTTGTTAACACGTGATACAGTTCTGCACCAACCTCTCTGCATTCTTTTTTATGTTTACATTCTGCCATACTGTAGAAAGGTGCTGTATCTTTTTCTTTGCACAGATGTGCGTAGGGCTGTGGGCCATTGTGACCATTGCAGTCACATATGAATTTGGCAACATCCAGTTTCTAGTTCTCTTGTCCACCCAACAACCCTCCAAATTCAACTCAGCAGATCCCTCTGCCCATCCCTGTATTTCATCGGCCGTAGCCTCGGCCTGCATTTCTTTGACAGTCGCAACTCCATCTTCTAACATACAGGGTACTTCCTCTGTCTGAACCGTCATCATCTTGGTATTCAAATCAGTGGCAGTTTGTTTCGCAATTCTGTCTGCAAACGCATTTCCCACTCCTATTTTGCATGTTACTTTTTTATGTGCCTCGCATTTCACTATTGCTCGGCGCTTTGGAAACGTGAGTGCAGACAGCAATCGTACAAAGGGCTATGTTGAATTCTGGCACCATGTGATGTCAGAAACCCTCTCTCAGCCCAGAGTCAACAAAAGTTATGAACCACTCCAAACGCGTACTGACTATCAGTAAATATATTCACATTCAAATTTTCAGAAATCTCGCCGGCTCTGGTTACTGCTATTATTTCCGCGGCTTCTGCTGAATTATAGGGGATTCTTTTACTTTCTACAACACTCTCTAGCGTATGCGGCAGTTGTCGTGCCATCTGATAATTTAAAACATGAGCCGTCATAAAATAACTCTCCATCCGGCTCTTTCTGTGGAATATCACTTAAATCAACTCTCCCCTTGGTTTCTTCCTCAATGACCATTAACCAATCGTGGGAGGGTGATTCATTCTTCCCAATTTCTTTTATGGTTAGTGGCATTCATTCTGCAGGATTCAAAGCGCTACACCTCATAATTTGGATATGGGGCGCGAACAAGATAATCTCATATCTTGTCAATCTAGCAGAGGTGAGTTGTTGCGTCTGTGTCCTATTTAATAGAGCATCTATGGCATGTGGCACCATCAGAATTAAAGTGTGCCCCAATACCATCCCTTCCGTTTGTTTCACTGACGCAGCAGCCGCCGTGACAGATCGCAAACATCGTGGTAGTGCGCGCACTACAGGGTCCAGCGCAGAAGAAAAATAGCCGCACGGCCTATTTCTTCCACCTTGTTCCTGTGTCAAAACCGCCAATGCACATCCTTCACTTTCACATATTCTAAAAATCTTCTTATAGTTCGGCGTACCCAAAACTGGAGCCGAGCATAATGCAGTTTTCAATCCATCAAATGCTCTCTGACGTTCCTCATCCCACTGCAAAGGCATAACCGCATCTTTTCTAGTCAAATTCACTAATGGTTTCACAATTAACGCAAAATTACCAATCCATTGTCGGCAATATGAAGCCATGCCTATTATAGCTCTGACTCCTTTTTGTGTCTTTGGAATAGTCATACAAGAAATACTTTCTATGCGTTCTGGCGTTAGTCTTCTCCCTCCTTTCGAAAGTAGGTAGCCCAAATAAGCCACCTCCTTTCGATTATACTGAAATTCCTAAAAACTAGCTTTATGGCCATGTGCCGCTAGGTGTGACAGTAGTAATACAGTGCTTTCTTTATAAATCTCCTCTGTGTCTGCAGCTAGCAATAAATCGTCTATGTATTGCAAAAGTACACAACCCACGGGTAATTCCAGCATGTCTAGCTGTTCTTTTAATGCTCTACTGTAAATACTTGGACTTTCCGTATAACCTTGCGGAATCCGCATAAATGTAAATGATCGTCCTCCTAATGTGAACGCGGACAAATATCTACTGTCCTTGTCCACTGGAATACTAAAGAATGCGTTTCTCAAATCTCTTACACTAAAATATTCTGCTGAAACAGGTATCATTGTCAATATTGCAGTGACGTCTGGCACTAGAGGAAATTGTGGATCTACTACCTTATTCAATGCGCGTAGATCAATTATGAAACGGTATGCTATCTCATTACCTCCTTTTTTATAAACCGGAAGAATCGGGCTGTTGCATGTACTGCCTGTGATTTCCTCTATTACCCCTAATTTCACCAACAATACTCTTCAATCCTTTCTCACCTTCAACCGAAATTTTGTATTGAGGTATTCGCGGTAGGGTAACACCTTCTTTTAAAATAATCTTTACTGGCTCTATAAACATCCCACATCGTTGTCATGCATTGCCCATATACAGGTTGGTACTTTACTTAGTTCCCCTGGTAACGCTTCGGACATGAATTCTGACACAGGGGCATCGTGTGGCCATATCGTTAGAAACACTCCGTCTGCCGTGCAATGTATAACAGAACCTAGTTTTTTCAACAAATTTAATACCAACAAATTTTCTCCACAATTTTCTGTTAGAAGGAAAGGACAATGTTCGGTAAATGGTCCTATGGTAACTGGGACTGGTTTGGACACTGGGTTTATGACTGGTGTACCTGCGAACCCTATGGCTGACAGTGGTATATTCGGAACCAAGTGATGGTCTATTGAACACTTCTGTGCTCCTGTATCTACAAGAAAGTGGTGCTCCTCATTCCCGACTCTCATTTCTGCGTAGGGTCCTCCCTGATTCACGGGAATAGACACTGGCTCCGACCCCTGTCCTGGGCTGTCCTATTGGGGAAATAACACATCGTCCGATGTGTAATCATTACTATTACTGTAATACGTGTTCGGCTGTGTATCGAAAACATTTCCACTCTTCCCTCTATTTCCCCCACTCTGATTTCCATATTGTTGATTTTGTTGTCCCTGACTCTGGTTTGGGACATTTTGGTTTTGGCCTTGGTTTTGATTACCTCTGTTATTATGATGCTGCTGCATACTATTCCTATTTGGTCCATTCGCTCCTGGGTGTCCTCTATGCTGTCTCCTCTGACCAGACCGATTTCTATTCTGTAGATGCGGGCATTGCGCTTGCCAATGTCCTTCCTCTTTACAATATGCACAATGATTCGGCCCCACTGTTCCCCCATGCATATTCGAACTACTCCTTCCTTGTGCGTTCCCTCGCCCTCTATTATGTCCTACTACTTGCTGCAATAGTACCTGTGTTCTAATTAGACATTCCTTCAAGTCTGCCCCCACCTGTTTTAGCAACGATAATTCGTTCACCATCTCCTTCTGCCCCGGCGATGGTAACTGCTGCCGTTTATTATGCGACCCCTTTCCCCCTTCCCAGGTCTCCCGACTTCCCTACTCCTGTACGCAGGTGCAGTAAATATTCTGACATAATCATTATCTAATTCATCTCTAAGCTCAAAAAGTCTATACACATGTTCTCTCACTTCTTCATCCCTCTCCCTACAGCGTGCTAATGCATTCAAATCTAACAATCGCTGCGGTGGTAATTTCCCAATTAGCTGTTTCCATTTCTCCATCAAATATTCACCCATGCATTCCAACACTACCTGTCTTTCGTTGCTTCTACGAAAGTCATATATCGAAGCCAATGTTGCCGTCCCATCATTCCTGTCTATATACATCTCTGCCTGTTGCTGCAATTCCACCTTCCTTTCTTTGCTGATTGCGCTGCGGGTTACCCTCGTGCACTCCCGTTGGTCAGTCCCGCCTCTTGCCCCCGTGGTTTCAACTTCAACCCCGGGAGGAACGGACTGCACCGAGTCTGTGTCTAAGGCGGGAGGTGCGGATGGGACAATGGGAACAGCGAGTGTCTGTTGTAGGCGAGGTTGGCTAGTAGGAAGTGTTACGTGCGCGGTCTGTGGCTGTGGGAGGGCTTGAGCTACCGGAGGGGGAGCTTGGGCTATGGGCAGGGTCTGGGCAATAGCTACTGACGTGTCTGGTCTTACTTCTGATCTTGGGCTTTGTTTTGTATGGGTCAATATATTTTCTAGCAATTCATCTGCCATGTGTAATTCTCGTTGTGGGTATATCTTTTCTATATTCAACTGGTCACGCCTGCCTGCCCTTCTTAGACTCTCAGTCCACTCCTCCTCTTCTTTTTCTTCCGCTACCTCACCTTTTGATTTATGCCTGCGCGCATGCTTTGCTCTGCTTTTTAATCGGAGCATTGCTTCCTTTCTCCAGTCTTTAATAGTCTCAAATGCTGCAGGACGCGCTTTCTTTCTTATCAACTCCCTTTCCAAGTTATCTATCCTCGCCATCTCAAAACTACCATTAATCGGCCACTGATGGTCTTGTTGCTTTCTGGTTTGCCTATGCCAAGTCTCACAGAATATTATCGCACCCACTCCATACTTCAAATACATCTCATACGCCGGCGTTCCCCCAGGTGGTACAATTTGGCCATTTTCCAAAAATTGTCTACCACAGCGGAAAAACCCTGCTAAGGTGGACAATACCCCAGGCATGTTTCAACCTTCCCCCTGGTTAATCAACCTTACCTAGGCCGTTTGATTTTGCAAAGTCAACTCTCAACCAATATCAGGATGCTTTGAATCGGGGAATGACTTACCTGATAAATCAAGTCATCTGTATACTGACGCACCAAAGGACGTTGTGTCTGCGTTTCTTGGCTTCCGCCTCGTTTCGGGACCCTCGCCTCCTTGTTCTCTAGCCAGGCACGTCGATCAGGGATCAGATGTGTGCAGATCTGCAAAGGAGTCTCATCACTTTTACAGGGTGCCCCGAACACCTCTTGATCCCGGCTCGATCGTCCCGTTCTCGCCGTTCTGTCTTTCTCAATTACAACATTACGCGAAGGAACAAGTGGGGGAGGGTCCCTATTCGGGCGCCATCTTGAAAGGGGCCCCTAGGGGACCCTGACGTCTATGGAAACAAGGCGGGTCACCACACACGATAGAGATGCCAGACTCGAGGTTGTATTCCCAAAGCTAGGGTTTTATTGTAAAGCAAACGTCTCAGTTGGCCAACTCGGTCCCTCGCCGTTCTGTCTTTCTCAATTACAACATTACGCGAAGGAACAAGTGGGGGAGGGTCCCTATTCGGGCGCCATTTTGAAAGGGGCCCCTAGGGGACCCTGACGTCTATGGAAACAAGGCGGGTCACCACACACGATAGAGATGCCAGACTCGAGGTTGTATTCCCAAAGCTAGGGTTTTATTGTAAAGCAAAAGTCTCAGTTGGCCAACTCGGTCTCACGCCCTGCGACGTGTATCTCTAGACCTCGAGGGACGCAAGAGAGCGAATTACGTACCTCAGTTACATATATACAAAATGCATATTAAACAATCAGCTATGACATGTTTAACACCCCCCTTTATTGGGTTTCTTTGAACTTGGTGCGATGATGGACATCTCCGACCACTATGACACCTTCAAACATCTATTCTAGTAACAATTTGTAATTTGTTAGTGCAAAGGCATCTTTTGGTTATTGAATAGAACACGGCGCTTCTGTTCTTGGAAGCGAACTACATTCGGGGGGGGGTGTTGCATTCCGGACCATGCTATCTATCAGGTGCTATTTGCGTCCTGGGAGCCGACATGCTCTAGCGGGCTCAGCAAAGGGGGGCCGTTAGAACAGCATAATTCAAGCCCTTAGCGGTATTATTCTAACATATTCTACCATATAACGAGACTGGCTGGCAGCTGTGAAATGATTAAATGCCCTGCAGCTCTGCTTCAAGGCTACATTCGGGAGGGAGCCGGTCATTCTTCCTGGCGCTGCCTACGTTTGTGTTTCAGCAAACTCTTGTTATCCTCACGGCCCTGTGGCCTTGCCCTTCTCACATACAGACAACAATGTTCCATAGTCGAGCAGTGTAAGCGGAAAATATACTGCGAAGCAATAGGAACAGAAAGCAATGAGCAATGGTTAGAAAACAAAATGGCGATTCTTGTTACTCAGCCTAACCTGCACTGGCCGTTCATTGGCAAACTCGAAAACCTATATTCTGTCGTATCGTGCATGAGACGGTTGGTCCACGGCCACCAAAATGCGTTTGCGGTCTCAAAGTAGAGGTATCCATATTTCTAGACTGACAATGGCAACAGCTGAAAGATTTAGTGATTACCTAGGCATATGATGGCATTAACTGGCAAATGCCTTTCTAATACCTCAAACCAAAACTGTTGGCTTTGTGAATGCTTGTTTTTAAAAGGAGTTCAGTGCATGGAACAGATCTAAATCAAGTGGCTGAAGGCACACATGGATGAGGCTTTTTTATTACACCAGAAGTAATTTACAACTGTAATTAAGCCATTAACTCTCAGCAGATTGCCTAGAAATAACCTTGGGAACTTGGTTGATGTCAATGCTTGATAAAGCTAGCCCAAAGTGATCCCATGAGGATGTGTTTTGGGGGGGACAGGTAATGGGTGGGATTGGCCATAGGAATTAGCATGGCCATGGGCAGTTGGTTGGTAAATAACAAAACACCCTCAGGCTGTGCGTCCCTCCTCACAAGTCATCTCCCTCCTAATTGCACTCAAGTTCAATAGTTTCGGTTTACAGCCAAAATTAAAAATAGAATAAAGGTCAGGGAGGAAGGGCTAATGCTATGGTGAAAGGGAGGTGTAGGGCAGAAGGTGGCATACATGTGCAAGGGGGAGGAGGGGAAAAAGAGGGTCAAGCGGCTAGGCAAGCGCTAAGTGGAGGACCGGTGGGCAAGTGCCAGGGGATGCCTGTGGAGGGTACCACATGCTAGGTGCAAGGACGGGGGTGTACCAGATACGGTAGTGAGGCAAACCTCACCAGGGTAATCAGGAGAAGGGGCCCGGAAGGGCCAGTGCAGGTTAGGCTGAGTGCTGTGGTAGACTGGTCGAGAAGGGCCTGGTGCACAACTGGGCAACCCCCCATTTGCTGAACATGAACATTCACAATTAATTTAAAAGGCCTGTTATCATTTAGGCCTTTTTCGTAGCAACCATACTGTGGATTCATATCATTTTGGTACCATTTTATGTACTTTCCAGGTGATTTGGGGGATATAAAATGCATCTACCTGTGACTCTGGGAACTGTAATTATTTCTCAAAGGACAATGGGCTAAGGACGATGTAGGAAATTGGCAAACCAGAACTGTACGGGTGGTTACCTCAGCAAACAATGATATTTGGCTTGAAGATGGAATATTGCACAAAGCACTTGAGGCATTTTATATGACCACAACTGCTTGTGATGAACAAATACAAATGGCTCAGCTAACTGCTCAGTTATATTTTCACTTGCTTTTAGTAGGAGAGCGTTGGCAAAATAGTGAGGCCAGTACGATGAATCAGGCTGGAGACCTGTCACGGGCCCAGGATCTTATTCAGCAACTCAAAGCGGAGTTAAAAACACTGAAGCAAGAGAGTGCAGAGTGTGAAACCTAGTTGTGTGCAATGAAAAATGCACATAAAGAATGTGTAGAAAATCTAAGCACAAGGCAACAGAAGCTAAATGACCAGTCTGCTCATAATAAAGTTGTTTGGAGGACATGTTCACATTCCAATCAGAAATAAAACAATTCAAAACTGAAAATAGTCAATTAATTATCAAAGGGGTTGATTCCCAAAATGACTTTGATCAGATAGATCAGCAGACAAGTACTCTGAAACAACAGAGGACGCAGCTGATTCAGGAAAAAGACCTCCTGAATCAGGATAACAGCGTCCTATTACAGAGGATATATCAGTTGGAAATGGAGGTAGAAAAGGGACAGTCAGGTTCTCAGGAACTGACCAGAATTAGAGAAGAAAGGAACGAGATTGTAGAGCGAGTGAGGCAAATAGAAGCTGAACTATTAGAGGCACCAAAATGTAGGGATGAACAGGAGAAAGAGATTAGTCTCCTGAAGGAAAAGTGCCCTGAATATGCACACAGATTACAAGGCTCACAGAGGGAGACTGATTCACTTCAGCAGGTGGTGCAGCAAACAAAGGATCGGTTGATAGCTCAAAGCAGGGTGCATGAGATTAATCAGGCCTTAGTGTCAGAATTTAAAAGCCAGCTCTCTGACTACTAAGAGCAAATAAATAGAGACACAGGTGTGAGAGCCTCACCAAGGAAATCGAAAATGATAAACAGGACCTAAGGCAACCTGACCAATCAGGGTATGGGAGAAAGCCCACTGATCAAAGTGAGCACCCTTCCCAACAAAGGGCCTCATGCCAGTAATTTACAACCTCTCAAGCACAAATGGGAAATTACCTCATGCAGTTTGACTTCCCCACACCTAGTCCAATTGATCAGGAAGGCCAGTCCCTGTCTGATATTGATGAGTATTTATCTCTTCCACACAGAAGGGAAAGTGGCCGGACCAGTGTGTCCTGGTAAGTAAGGAATAATATGTTAAGTGCTTCAAACCATGAAAACTCTTATGAGGAGAAAGTCAGGGAGTTAGATTGGCTGGAGATGCGACTACAAAGAGACCACTTTGCCCCTTCGCTGAAGGAGAAAGGCCAGACCCTAAGACTAGAAAGGGCATTCTTAAAACCTCTGTATATTCGGGGGAAAGGGGTAATTCCCCAGACTCCCTGGTAGGATGGATGAGGAAACTGGGTTCTATCCTGGACCTGAAAGGAACTCTAGGGAGAATGACCCTGAGAGTTCGCTTTGGTCCAGGCGAGAGGAGTCCAGACCTCATGGTTCTGGCAGATACTCCCAGTCTCATAGAGATAGGGAGCGCCTAGAAGACAGGGAAGGGAGTACGACTAGCAGCTCTGAATCAGAAGGTGAATGGACTCAGGTACATAGAAAGAAAAAGATGAAGAAGCAGAGTAAGGGTTTTGTGAAAGAACCAATAAGACAAATCAAGGCCATGAAGAGCTTCCTGACCCCATATCACTGCAAAATGCACGTTTTCACCTGAGTACTCCAGTTTCTTTGCAGGACTGGAGGACAAGGGTCATCATAAATGGTCCACTTATAAGGCGGCCATACTGAAACATTTTTCTACCTATTGGAACCCACAAGAGGCTGTAAGGCTGCATATAACTTGCAGTGTGGAGAAGATCAGGGGCCAAGGGAGTTTGTGCAAGAGTTAAAGCGGTCATTTGCTCAGACTTCCCGGCGGGTGAACACCAATAGTAGGGAGTTCATAACTACATACTTCCATGCTCTCCCCAAATACATAATGACTCAATTGGAGCGTGTATTCTTGAGCATAGGACCCTGGATTGGGTGATTGAACAGGCCACCATGATTTATGAGGTCCAAAAGCCTGCTGAGATTAAAATAAAATGCCACCAAAACACCCAAACCATATAACACCCCTGCTGCTGCAAAGGTGGCAGAGGTAAAAAGCACCCCTCCATTGGATCTGGAGACGGGGGGGGGCTAAAAGTAACCCTTTACACATGAAAGATCTCATTATTCCATATGTAAATCAAAATGTAAAATCACAACATAACATAAAACAAATATTACCAATCATCGCACAATTCATCGCACAATTCATAGCACAAATCATGATGCAATTTCTAGCACAGTTCACTAATTTCCTTACTTGGCGCGTCTCACAAACAAGGAGGCAACACCATGTTAACATAAGGTCACAGTACTTCTAGGATGGAACATTTTCAACAAGCGATACAACACCAAGTTAACATAAGGTCACAGTACTTCTAAAATGGAACATGTTCAACAAGCAGTACGAGTTTCTGCATTCAATAAGTGAGGAGACAAGGGAACAAAACAAAGAAATAAAAAGAATCACATCGTTACCGATTACAGCAGTATCGACGTCCCTATAGGTCACATATCAGGGGACGAATCACAGTGTTGGAAGCACTTCGTCCTCCACAATGTGCAGACTGCCATTTAGTAACTGCAGGTTGTCCTCAATTATACTCACAAGTCTCACTATCGCTAGAATGATAGAGTTACACTGTCCCCACATACAGCGCAGCCAAACCATGTTGCGTTCGTAACAAGAATTAGCTCCCAAAAAGGTTCCCAAACAAGTGAGCCTTTGTGATTCAAAATGCACACAGTACATAAATAGGTGTTCTAGAGTTTCAGACTCATTCACTCTGGCAAAAAATCTACAGTGATCCCAGACTCTTTATAAACAGACCAGTTCCTAATGCGGGAGCCCGTGTGGATAAAGCGCAGACGGAATCTCATGTAGGTCCTTCTGCCATTCTTATATGAAAACACATTATGTAGCGCAGGCGTGGAGTACAGGCATGTCTAAATTTGGCATACGAGCTGAATGATGGATAACCTGCAATTAAGTCGGAATTGCGTGCCCATCCGTTCCTAAAGAACCGTAGTTTGGTCACCCCCGGGAGTCAATTAGATCTTGCTCGGACATGTTCAAAGAATTTAGGACTTGAGTCATGCGATGTTGGAATGCAGAAATAGATGCCGGATAATCCACATATAGCATTGACCTAAAGTCATGATAAAGGGAGTTGGCTGGTGGCGATAGCATTTTCATATAGTTGTTAAACATACGCCATTCATACTTGTCAGCCAATGGGTATAAGCCTAGTTCGTGTAGCAAGATGGAGTTTGTCAAGTACCCAGGGAGACATAGGACCCTTTTCCAGATTTTTCCCTGAAGTAGGTTCAATATACGGCCCATGTCCAGCAAACAAACATCTAAGCTGTACAGTAAAGTAGACTCTACTTTCATTATATAGAAGTGTATCAGATGCATGAGGGAGTACTTAAAATGCCGCGAGAAAATAATTCTCATCTGAGCTGACAGATGATTCAATTTGGTGTCTAAAGTTGCTTGCCATTTGCCGACAGACATGCTGTTAGATATGTGGTAACCCAAGTATGTAATCTCACCCATGATGTTAATGGGTTTGGAGTGCACGGTGTACTTGTACCCCTGGGTTTTCTTCTTCACCGTAAAGACTACAATATGGGTTTTGGCCGAATTAATTGTCAAGTTGTTCATCTCACAATATTCTTGGAAAAGATTCAGTTTGTTCTCTAACCCAAAGAGTACCTTATCAAACAGGATGACATTGTCGGCAAACGCAAACCAGTTCAGGCGCAGCTTGCCCAGACTAACCGGAAAGATGTTAATTCCTTCCCATACTGTCTCAATGTCGGCCAGGTACAGGTTGAAAAGTACCGCGGCCAAGTTACATCCCTGCTTCACTCCAATTCCTGTGTGAAAGCTATCAGATAGACGCCTTCTGCGTTAATACGCACCCTGTATGATGTATTTTGGTGAAGTGCCGCAATTATCGCTACCAGATGGGAAGGAATTCCATAGGACAGCATTTTCTGCCATAAACGGGTACGAAGGCCACTGTCAAACAGAGACGATAGTTTTAAAGATGCCATATAAATCGGCCCGAGTGCGTGAAGATGTTAACAAGTGGGCAAGAATCGACGCATTTAGCTGTGTACCCATCGCCCTACAGAAACCCACCTGGGTTTTAGATAGAATTCCAGCGGCGGGGATAAATTCCTCCAGTTCAGACAAAACTAAGTGAGCAAAGATTTTTGCTGCGATGTCAATTAAGGCGATGGGCCTAAAATTGGCAGGGTCGTCTAGGGGGCCCTTTTCGTGGATGGGTATTATTATTGCCATCAGCCAAGAAGAAGGTATTCTACCCGTTTTATAAATCAATTGGTAGCGAGGGAGCAAGTACCTGGCCCAAAAGTGCGGGTCATCCTTGAAAACGCAGGGCGGCAACCCATCAGGTCCTGCAGCTTTGGAGAACTTCAATTGCGCAATTGCCCAGATTACATCTTTGAGTTCCCAAGGGCATGTGGCGGGAAACTGCAGCTGAAGTTTGACAGACTCCAGCCTACTATGTTGTGCAGGCAATTCGTATTTCTTTCCAAAGAAGGACTGCCATTGGGAGCCAGCTATAGTCGCAACCATACCTTTATCAACCTTGCCAACAGGATTTCTTAAGATGGACCACATTTCCCTGATGTTTCGCTTACATAGATATTCAATCATGCTTTGATTTGCAAGGTTGTGGGCAGCGTGCCGTACCTCCTTCACCTTTTTCTTATACTGTGACACAATTACATTTTTTACTGTCTAGTATGAAGCTGCGTTGTCATGGGAGCGTCTTGCCATCCGAAGCTCATGGTTTTCCTGATTTTCTAGGGCAGCAACATCTGACGAGAATGTGTGGACGACATTGGGTGCATCTTTACAAAGTAGTACTCTAGATAAGCTCACCAGGTGCCCATGGATCATCAACAGATTAAGTTTGTTGACTTTCTCCATAAAGACCACGGATAACTGGTCATCTTAAGGCACCACCAGGCCCCTGTTGACTAGAAACACCATTGTTCTACATATACTAGACTGCCATCTTACTGACAAGGCATACCTATCGCTTTCCACCAATACAACAGACAGTGCGGTTTCATACAGCTTAACCTTGATGTGGAACCTCGTACTCAACATACTCTGGTCGCCCAAGCTCACCTTCAAGATTGAGATGGGGTCTAGCAATCCAGAACATGCCACTGATGCAAGCACGTAGTCAATTAGTGAAGAGGAGTTACCACGCTGCCAAGAAACGTTAAGACTGTGGGTCGCAAATGAAATTGGGTAGATACCCCAGGCTTAAAAAAACTCGGCCCAAAACTTCCCTCTCATACGGGACTGCAGTGCATACGAGTAACAACATCATGTTTCCGTCTAGATCCAGATACGAGTTAAGATCCCCACCAATTAGAACTTCGTGCTTTCGAAAAAGCAGCGAGGCATTAGCTAGAATACGATTTAGCTCCGCTAAGGCTGAGTCCAAAGAAACAGCACTGGGATTCCAATAGATTGAAAGTAGGAGAAATGATTGTAGCTTGCTACCGGTCATAGACATTTTCACCATTATGAAGGTGTCGGACTTGTCCAATAAATGTGTCTTGGCATTCAAACGATTTTTAATAAGAATGGCAATGCAACCCCTAGATCGACCTAACTTGTGCCACCGCACACGTACACTAAAAGATGAATAACCATCTAGCGCGATTTCGTGCAGGGCCATCGTTTCCTGCAGCAGTAGAATTTCAGGACCATGGCGAGCCCCAACCAGTTCATGCCATGCTGTGAGATTTATCACATAGTGTACGGGAGGGAAAGCCCAAATACAGCTCAGGACAAAGGGCTGTCAGTGACAAAAGAACACAAGGGGGGTTGTCCTGACTGGAACAGTCAAAGCTACTTGCAAATTATTAGGATGCAAATAAAATGTGAAGTGTATCTGAACCTCTGTTATCTCTCTTATTTGTACATATACAGGGGCAAGATGGGAGAGCACCAAGGAGAAAGAGTATGCCACAAATACTTTGTTAATATGAAATTAGGAGAAATTATAATTTATTATTTACACTCCTCAGTCTAATATTTACTATTCAACAAACACAAATTGCATAGATTCATAAGTAATACAGGGATTACATAATACAATTCCACAAAACGAAAACAGATTGATGCATAAGTGTACCATCAGGTGACATTCTAAGAAAATGAGCCTATATACACACAAATGACTTGACATGTTTAGTGCATTTCATGTTCTTCTCATTGAGCACCATTAGATGGTGATGAAAACGTGTACCTCTATCTAATAGGACCAACAGTGCATATTTGTTGTTGTAACAATGGACCTTGAATAGGTTTAACAGAAGCCAGGCTAGAGGGTGACCAAAATAGATCGACGTCATAGACATAAATCAAAGCCAATTGTAAAAATGGGACCTATTGGACCCAAGGTACAATATGTACAAATAAGAGAGATAACAGAGGTTCAGATACACTTCACATTTTATTTGCATCCTAATAATTTGCAAGTAGCTTTGACTGTTCCAGTCAGGACAACCCCCCTTGTGTTCTTTTGTCACTGACAGCCCTTTGTCCTGAGCTGTATTTGGGCTTTCCCTCCCGTACACTATGTTTGAGATATAGCAGTTTGCTATAATAGGGACCTTCCCTTCGTATTTTATCCTTTGCTACACTTACCCGTACCTGTTTGTTCCAGGACTCCCTCTGGTTGTCTCACTCTCTAGTGTTGGTCACTTCCATATCTGCTTCTTTTCTTTTCTGTATCCAGTAATCCACCATGGATCAAACCTTTAGCTTCACAGAAGAACAGATCTTAGAAATCATTCAAGGACCCACCCTCTTCAATATAGAGGGTGCTCAACAAATTTTAGCGTCCACAGCATCAGGAGAGGACCTACTCAACCTAAAAAAACGCTGCTTCAGAACGGAAGTGCACGGCCATTTCTTAAGAGAATACCTTAAAGCGAACCTAGTACCCATGGGATTGCAAGTACGGAATGAACCAGCTCTATTCCTAGAGGACAAAGACTATATGCTTGGCTTTAGCAAAATTGCAACTAAATGCAGCAGGGACCTTATGGTCCTCACGATTACCACCGCCAGAAGAATACACCAAGATATCTCTAAAGAACTTCAAGAACAAGAGATCAAATTCCTTAATGACGAAAGTCTGGAAAACGCCCGTAATAAATTGAAAGAAATAAATAAAACAATGGATACATTTATGAGCAACACGCTGGAGAAAAAGCACAAAAAACTAGCTAAAGACATTAGAAACTTCCAACTTGAACTCGTATACCCGTACTTATCAGTAGACTACAAGGAGAAAAAGGAAAAAGAAAGATTACATAATCAATCAGGGCCGTTAAGGAACAGACGTAAAACAGTTTCCTTCTGGAACACATCAAGCTCGGGATCATCGGATGATGACCTAGCTAATTCCATTGATAGACCAAGTAACTGCGGCAATTTTCAACAGGCACCGAGATTCCCTTTTTTAGGACCAGAGGACCCCAGAGGAGGCTACTGGGGCCCTCCGCAGTTCCACCCCATGCCTCCATTCAACTATCCACGCTGGAGAACACCGAACCCCAACAGGAGACGGAGGAGATTTTAGAGACCATCCCCATCTTCAACCTTTCCGGATATGTACTCACCAAAGAGGAGAAATCTGTACTATCCAAAGGATTGTCATTTGTCCCCACGAATCACACTGACTGGTTCAAACTTGATCAAGAACTCTCTCACTTCCACAGAACCATTAGAAGAAAAATCTTCTTTCAAGACAAAGAAAGCCCCCAAGAAGCAGAAGATTCAGGACTAAGGAAAAAATCTGATTTTCTTCCCAGTGACAACGATATGCCAGCATCGGTCCTTGCTTTTGAAAAATGCATTAAGCAGGAGATGTTAAAAGTCCAACTTACGCCTCCACATAAAAGAAACAATCTCTCTCAAGGAGAACAACAAGCTCTTAAATCACTGTCAGAAAACTCTTCCATTGTAATTAAAGCAGCGGACAAAGGAGGAGGGGTTGTTGTCCAAAGCAAAGAACAATACAAGGAAATGGTGATGCTTTTACTTAATGTAGAGGACAACTATAAAAAACTTCGAAAGGACCCTACAGCAGAAATCAAAATGAAGATCAAAGAGGCAACCGACTTTGCCATGATGAATAATTGGATCTCAGACAGAGAAGAAATCTTTCTCAACAATTCGGAGGGACGTACACCGGCGTTCTATGCCTTGCCCAAACTTCATAAAAATCAGACTATACCCCCAGGCAGACCCATTGTGTCAGGTTGTGGCTCAGTGCTTGAACCCATTTGCCAATTTATTGACTTCTTTTTAAAACCTTTGAGTCAGAAAACTCTCACATACCTGCGTGACACCATGGCAACCATAAATAAATTTGAACATCAACCATTTAATCCTGAAGAAGATATTTTAGTGACCATGGACATTAATAGCCTCTACACAAGCATCCCCCAAGAAGCAGCGGTAGATTGCATCAGGCACCATCTCACCCATCACATGTCACAAACAAGAGTCCCGATTAATTTCATAGTTGAACTATTGGAACTGGCCCTTATGAATAACTTTTTCCAATTTGAAGAAACTTTCTATCTGCAAATTCGCGGCACAGCCATGGGGGCAGCCTTCGCTCCAAGTATGGCAGTTATATACATGGCAGAATATGAATATAACTATGTCCTTAATACATGTAATCCATTCCTGGACAGTATTACGCTGTGGCACAGATATATTGACGATATCATCTTTATCTGGAAAGGAGAGGCCATTACCCTCACAGAGTTCTTTGGATGGGTCAACAACTGCACGGAAGAAATCAAATTTACGATCAACAGTAGTAACATGAGCATCAACTTCTTGGACCTCACTATTAGACCAAGGAACAACACCTTGGAATGTACTATGTTCAAAAAGGAAACTGATCGCAACACAATACTCCATTATAAAAGCAATCACCCGAGCAACCTAAGAAATAACCTGCCTTATGGCCAGTTTCTCAGAGTACGCAGAAATTGCACCAACACAGAAGAGTTCAAAATAAATGCAGCAGCCCTTACAACCAAATTGAAAGCTCGAGGCTACCCCAAAAAACTCCTTAGAGACACCCAGAAGAGAGCAAGATTTACACCAAGAGAAGTGCTCCTCACACCCAAAATCCGGGACATCCAGCAAGACATCATGGCATGTGTCACCACTTTTGGCCCAAGTACTACTAAACTCAGAGGAGCTATTAGAAAATTCTGGCCACTTATACAACTGAGCCTACCCCAGGAACCGCTGCCAAGAATGGCTCTCAAAAGGTCCAAGAATTAAAGAGACATACTTACGCATGCCAGAATAACCAAAACAAGCACTAGATCCACCCTATGGAACCTGAGAGAGTTGAATGGTCACCACCCATGTGGTAACTGCACTGCATGCAAGCAAACAAAGAAAATGAATTCCTTTATGATTGGCAATAAGGAATGGAAGCTTAAGCATTTTTCCAACTGTAAGACCAGCAATGCAATTTACATCATAGAATGCCCATGCAAATTACGCTATGTGGGTCTAACTTCCAGACCAGTACATAAAAGAATTGGGGAATATCGCTCGAGAATACGTTGTAAAACCATGGCGGCCCCTCTGGTTTCACATTTCCTGGAACTGCAACATAGCCCAGACAGCTTCATGTGGTGGGTTGCAGATAAAGTACATAATACCAGCAACACCACCAACTCTCTTAACTTCAAAGAAAGCTGGTGGATATACAAACTTCAATCTATTACCTCAGGTCTTAATGAAATAGAACCCTTCCACCACTCTTAAATACCTGTTTATGCCGCCGTAGGGGTCCTCCTATGATTCCTTGTGGGCATAAGTAGCCCCTCCCGCACGATCACCTCGGGCTTCACATATATTGCCCCTCTGACAGCTATTGGCCTCCCGACCCGCCTTTACTGTGGACCATCTGTGTCACAGGCACAGAGGCAACCCTGTCCCTGGTATGCTTGGCCCTTTGCGAACTTATTGTTGCTAGGCTACTACTTCCCACGCGTTCGCGTGAAGAGATAGTAGCTAGTGACATCTGGGCATGCGCGTTACAGCATGTCTATCACAGTGCCCTTCGTTGGCCCTTTGAGCCTATTATCTTAGGTGATGCCGCAGCTCGGAACTTTTATTTATCTATGTTCCGTTCTTTGAAATTATTGGATCGTCCGTTCCCACGCGATCATAGTATTGTTAGTGCACTTCTCCCCACACGCATGCTCAGTGATCCAGAAGTTTGTTGCATCTGAGCATGCGCGGGTCTACACGGCGTACACAGCTTCACTCTGTGCTACACCGAACGTCTAATCGAACGCGTCTGTTGCAGCTCGCACTATACAGGTACTCGGAACTTTTATATATCTATGTTCCGTTCTTTGAAATAATTGGATCGTCCGCCTCCACGCGATCATAGTATTGTAAGTGCACTTCTCCCTACGCGCATGCTCAGTGATCCAGGAGTTTGTTACATCTGAGCATGCGCGGGTCTACACGGCGTTCACAGCTTCACTCTGTGCTACACCGAACGTCTAATCGAACGCGTCTGTTGCAGCTCGCACTATACAGGTACTTGAAGTCTCTCCTTTCTGCCTAGGGACTAGCTATTAGTGCACCGCTCCCCTTACCATCTTTGGGTGTCCAGTTGTGTTGCCTTATTTTTCTTAAACGTTGCCACAGACTTGATCTGTCCTTGGTATTTACCCCACAGACTCGAACGGTCCCAGTCCATCGTGGTCCTTCAGTCTCAGTAACCGGCCACTCGGGCTCCTAGATACCTTGACTGCCCAGGCGCCGGGGGCATTTCTTGCGACTCCAGGTAATTGCGTAGACACTATCCCTGCCAGCCTGTTTGTTCACCCGTACATTTCTTGTCAGAAACTACACCGTGGGGGTTCCCCCCACGCATGAGCTTATCTTTCTTTTGTACTTGCCTTCCTGCTTTTCAGCTCCACCTTCTAAGAAGCAATCACTATCCTCCACTAGTCTTCCACTGGAACTTCTTTTCAGCCAGTTGGCTAGTACCCAGGACCTTGTCCTATGTAAGGTCAGTACATGACCAATAATATGAGTTTACTAGAGTTCACCAGAGCGTCCTGATTTTATCTTTATATACTTGTGTATGCAATTTTATTAACTGTATTTTTGGAGTCTGTTTGTATACCATGCCCAATAATCACATAAGATGTTTTAACTATAAACACCCCTTCCTTTCTTATAGGGGTTCTTCAAACCTTGGATCCATGAAGAAGGCTGTGATCTACTGTTTAGCCGAAACGTCTAGGGACCCTGCTCCACCTTGGGTCCAATAGGTCCCATTTTTACAATTGGCTTTGATTTATGTCTATGACGTCGATCTATTTTGGTCACCCTCTAGCCTGGCTTCTGTTAAACCTATTAAAGGTCCATTGTTACAACAACAAATATGCGCTGTTGGTCCTATTAGATAGAGGTACACGTTTTCATCACCATCTAATGGTACTCAATGAGAAGAACATGAAATGCACTAAACATGTCAAGTCATTTGTGTGTATATAGGCTCATTTTCTTAGAATGTCACCTGATGGTACACTTATGCATCAATCTGTTTTCGTTTTGTGGAATTGTATTATGTAATCCCTGTATTACTTATGAATCTATGCAATTTGTGTTTGTTGAATAGTAAATATTAGACTGAGGAGTGTAAATAATAAATTATAATTTCTCCTAATTTCATATTAACAAAGTATTTGTGGCATACTCTTTCTCCTTGGTGCTCTCCCATCCTGCCCCTGTATATGTACAAATAAGAGAGATAACAGAGGTTCAGATACACTTCACATTTTATTTGCATCCTAATAATTTGCAAGTAGCTTTGACTGTTCCAGTCAGGACAACCCCCCTTGTGTTCTTTTGTGAGATTTATCACGCCACAACAGTTCCAGGATGCAATGGCAATACTCGATGGTTATGAGTTTGGAGATTCTACTTTCATAGAGGCCGCCACATTAATCAGGGGCTCCAACCATGATAAGCCACTTAACGCCTGGGTCAGCGAGGCCAGTTGCTGTGATAGTTCCTTACTATGGGACTCATATTGTACCGGTGCTGGGGCTCCCGTGGGCCGGTCCTTGGGTACAGGCGTAACAAAGTCTAAAAACGACCATGCACTCTCCATGTTCCCGAACAGGTACGGAAGAGAACCAGGGACTCAAAGTTATCTTTAAAGTCCAAAATGTATTTTGTAATTATTTGGGATTGGACTTTACAAAGCACTCTGTGGTTGTTGTGACAGTTTTACCCATTCTAGGTCCTTAGTTGCCAAGTTTCGTAATGAGGGAATCTGGTAGAAGGTGTTCATCAAGAAGGACCTATTAATCTGCGCTAATCCATTAATATCTGGATTGCTTATCCATCCAAGTATTTGGTTCATCTCTTTAGGAGTCTCTAAGAAAGACAACATGTCGGTAAGGGGCTCTGCTAGGTTCTCTTTCCTAGGTACGCCCTCCTCAACATCATATGTGTCATTACTCGCCAAATTGGGGAGCACCCGTGAGTCCGATACCTTTGTGACAGTCTCCTCATGTTTTACTGCAGCGAGATAGTCGACTTCCTGTGAGGCAGGACCATTTGTACGTCCCTCATTGTTTAACACCGGAGGAAGAGTCGCATTTTCTTTTTTTGGAGGATTCGGGCGGTGCGCCTCTTCTTGAGGCAAAACGGCTGCCTTTTTACTTTCAATACTTGGAAAAAAGTTATGTAGCTGGGATTGGGACTTATCAATAAGTATCCCAGTCGGTTTCGAAGTTGGCACCTGCACGTTGCCACTTTTCAGTGCCTTAATTTGAAGATGTTTCTTACTTTCCTCATTCAATTCCAGTAGGTTTAGTGCTAGATCGTCCATGCTCGCATCCGTTTTGCAACTCAAAGCAGACACCGCTTCCTTCGAAGAATGAGGGAGAGTCTCCATCATACCTTTTGTTTGCGCTTTCTTCTGATTGGTTTTAGTGAAATTAAGCCATTTTTGTTCTCTCAGAAAGGACTTCTTTGCCTTACGGGAGATGAACTGCGCTTGACCTGTGCTTCCCACACCTGGCTCACTTGACAACAAAGGAGCTTGAGGCTCAGAGATAGCCTGTGATTCGATGATGTCAGTCAAAACCGAGGGACTGTCCGGATGGCAGGAAGGCCCAATGGCAGTCCCTGTTGCTCCACATGAAGACTCAGATGTCACAAGAGATTGGGATTTAGTGGCTACATTAAACAACAGTTGTTCTACCTGGAGCAAACGATCATGATGGAGTTTGGCTACCTCCGAGAGGTCGATAGACTCATTGCTGCCATGTTCCATTACGATCGTGTTTGCTCCTTGCAGCACTTGCGAGTACAATCTTTGTGGTAGATAAGTGCTGCTTGCCTCATTGACTGTTTGGGTTCCCTGAGACTGTGTTTCAGAAGTTGGTACAGCAAGAATAGCACCTGGGACAATACTTGCCATCATTTTTTTAAATTGGGAGAAGTAAAACATTTTGATTGCTCCTAAGCCAATATAAAGCCTTCTAATTTGGTGATTTGTTCTTTCATAAATGCCAAGGAGCCCTGCATTTCCCTTATAGAACAGTGAGTTAATTCATGACCCTTGTCAAGAAGGTGGAGTATTCTCGAAATCACTAGAAAGTTAAAAGGGTCATGCGGAAAAATATCAGAAGGGGAGTCCTCGGGTGTCGATGATGACCTTACGTCCCCTTTAGGAGCAACAAAACCAACACCATCTTTTCCTGATGGCGGCGCCCCCAACCCAGAAGGCAAAAAGGACCCCATAGCCTCTGAATATCTAGCATCGTGATTACCAAGACCTAAATTCACACCCCCACCCAAACCCTGAGGTACTATAACTGGGGAGTCCCTTCCAGATGCACAAAGATCTTTAAAACTGATTTCATCAGGAAGTTGGAAGTGTACTTGTTCACGAAAGTAATAGGATCTAGAAGCAGGTGAAGAAGGACCAAGGGAGAGGCGTACCCGTTTCCCTAGCTCACTCATAATCGTTGGTGCAAGCATAGATGTATCAGAAACATGCGCAAAGCCCTCCTGAGCTTCATTTGTTGTACAATTACGATCGTGTGCCTGGGGGTAATCACAAGCTATCTGCCCGTCATTCTCGTTGCCATCTTGGGCAGAAAATGATGGTTGGTTCTGGACTGGAGGTACCACCTTTGCCAGAACCTCCATTCCAGGAGCCGGACATGTCAATGGGGGTAAACAGGGTGCCCCCTCTTGGTCAAGTGGCAAAGGCACCTCAGATGTAGATATCGACATCTAAAGTAATGATTTATTACTGGGAGGTAACAGGGGTAAAGTGCTGTTAGGCAGTTTATTCACAGAGCTCTTCACAGAGGCCTTAGATGAATTGCCAGCCTTGTTTCCACTTCTCAGGGCACGGCTCATGATCTGCTTCAAGACAGCAGATGTTACCAAGTGGATTCCACAGACGCAATCATCAACCCACAAAGGCTAACACAACTAAAGCTGTGCACTAGTACTGTATAAACAGATGCAACCACCCTTCAACAGATACCACCACAAGCCAGCTTTCCAAGTTTCAAAGGTCCCCGCCCCAACACACCCACTCACAATTTTGTGGACTATAAGTGGTAGCAAGGAAACAGCACAAAATGCAGAAATCACAGCAGAGGGGTTAGTCTGTGAGGATCAAAGGACTCAATATCCCCCAATCTCCTTTTGACTCACTTGTGATTGTAGAAGTGAAGGCAACCAGCTCATATATGCCTTGGTGACATTCGCCCACACATTATGTTTTCAAAATCAAATAGACTTCATTAGATATGTGCTTTGTGATAGCACTCCAGGGTTCAAAGGCTCGGGGTCCACAGTCACCCTCTATGCAAAAATCTATTCCAGCACTCAAAAGTTCCTATACACCAATCGGGCGTATGGAGGCCTACCCCCTAGGGTTCAAAGGTGTAAGGCCTGCAGCCACCCTAAATGAGGGAGCTCTAGTTCACACGCTCATAGCAACACCCCCGGCTTGGATGCACACAACCCAACAGACAGCCACTGTCCGGAGTGCCTAGCTCAAGCACTTAACAAAGAGTATGCACCAGTCAGGGTCCAACGGCCTAGGGCCAGCAGTCACCCTTTGTGGCAGGTCTTTAATTCACACACTATTCCCAGAAGAATGGGGTTCAAAGGCTCAACGCCCGCAGTCACCCTCTATCTGGAGTATACGACGAACACTTGGTGAAGGATGTGTGCCAGCCACATGAGCCCAAGCTGCCCTTCCGGGTTCAAAGGCCTATTGGCCCACAGTCACCCTCTGGGCAGTTCTGGTTCATACATACAGTGGGCTAAGTAGCTGAATCGAAAACTCAATAACAATGTTACCGGGTTCAAATTCCCGATTTGCCAACAGACGTCCTATTCAGGTGTGAGCTGATTAATCACCAAAGATACAGGTTCGTCAAACACCAGATTAAGCCCTGCCTTCTGTGCTACCAGGACTCAATTGCTTGCCGTCACCTTCAATACACAAGAAAGGAACAACGTATACAATGGGGCGTGGTTAATTAATTCAGGTCATTGCACGTGGATATTCAGGAGGGCCTACCCCAACAGCTACCTTGTCCCAAGGCGGCACCTTAGCACAAGGAGTAGCAATACCTATGATCCCTCTTGCATACAACAACCTCAAGTACCAGTACCCCAATATAATATGGAAACAGATTCAAAACAGGGTGCACAGAGCACAGGGCAGCAGCATAACCAAAACGCGCTCTTTAGGCACGACAAAGATACTAATCCAGATTGATGCCTTGTGTGCCCGTACGATCAGTTCCCAGGGCTCCACCAAAGTCAACAGTGTTCAATCAAGAAAAGGGGGAAAGGATTGCAGCGAACCATGCCATGCCACTCTTATCTGCTACGGCTACAATCTTAATAGTTCCTCAGATTGGGGCAAAAGATTAGTTCCAATAGCAGTAGCATGAGACACGTAGCAAAACACGTGAAACAGCAGATTGCGACATTCGTAGTAGAAAGCAGGGTAGAAAAAGCCAAGTCAGTTTTCCATTTTAGGGCAGCATGTGTCTTACCGATAGTCCATGAGTGACCCCACAGCACCACTGCTCCACCAAACACCTAACACACTGCTGGGCACACCGCATGTGCAGTGGTTATGTAGGTTGTGACTCGAGCCTGGAGGTGGGCTCGAGGCGGGCTGCAGGCAATCAAGGAAACAATGAAGGGACAAGAAAATGTTCTCCCTGGTCCACGAAGCACGGAGCAAGTTGAGGCATTACCTTCACCTAGTAACACCTAACACACTGTTAGGCACACCCCGCAGCGCTCCGCGTATGCGCTGTGATTATGTAGGTTGTGACTCAAGCCTGGAGGCGGGCTGGAGGCGGGCTGCAGGCAATCAAGGAAACAATGAAGGGACAAGAAAATGTTCTCCCTGGTCCACGAAGCATGGAGCAAGTTGAAGCAGCATCTTCACATAATAATAATATATAATAATTTGGCATTTATAAAGCGCTACGAACCCTCAGGTATCTGAGCGCTGCTTACTCCATAGTAACACCTAACACACTGCTGGGCGCTCAACGCAAGCGCAGTGATTATGTAGATTGTGACTCGAGCCTGGAGGTGGGCTGCAGGCAATCAAGGAAACAATGAAGGGACAAGAAAATGTTCTCCCTGGTCCATGAAGCACAGAGCAGGTTGAGGCAGCACCTTCATCTAGTAACACCTAACACACTGCTGGGCACACCGCGCAGCGCTCCCCGTATGTGCAGTGATTATGTAGGTTGTGACTCGAGCCTGGAGGCGGGCTGCAGGCAATCAAGGAAACAATGAAGGGACAAGAAAAAGTTCTCCCTGGTCCACGAAGCACGGAGCAAGTTGAGGCAGCACCTTCACCTAGTAACACCTAACACACTGCTGGGCACACGGTGCAGCGCTCTGCGCATGCGCAGTGATTATGTAGTTTGTGACTCGAGCCTGGAGGCTGGCTGCAGGCAATCAAGGAAACAATGAAGGGACAAGAACATTTTCTCCCTGGTCCACGAAGCACGGAGCAAGTTGAGGCATCACCTTCACCTAGTAACACCTAACACACTGCTGGGCACACCGCTTCATATTGACTCCTTGAAGATTAGTGCTGCGCTGGGGAATGCAGAATATCATACAACACGGGAACACCGGTCATGGCACTGGCACGTGACACACCCCGCCTGCTGGATTCCAGGTCTAGCTCGGAAAACACATTGGCAGGTAAAGCGCCTAAAATCCCTCAAGGTCGTTCTTCACCATAATCTGCTAGCAAAGACGCATAGACTTTTGTTTTCGCACTAGCCCGTGGCTGCTTGCACCGCTGCTATGGCAACGAGTGGCTGCTTGCACTGCTGCTAAGTAACCCTTTTGCCACCAAGCCAAATGGGAAGCAGAAGGGACCCACCAACCCGACCCAATCAAATAGCAGTCAGGCAGGGGCCCAGAATAATGATCCCTCTGACCCTGCCACCTATATAAGTGCTAGGTACAGGGGTACTAAACCAATCCTGGGGTATGTATACTTTCCTCCGGCCCAAGGGGGGGGGAACTAATCAGGTAAGTACTGTCCCAGGAAACTTCTCTGCAAAATTCCCTTGGGAGAGAAGTATTACTCCACCTCCCAATCTGAACTTTTTTCCCAGATATCCCTCAACCCAGAACTTCCAAAACAATACTCCTCTCTCACCCCGGTTCCAGAACACTAGATCCCTGATCCCCGGGAGAAGGGAGATTCAGGATGGAAAATTGTGGGGGGAATTTCCAGTACCCAGGCTACTCAGAGAGAAGGGACAGTTACCCCTTTCAGGAGCAGCAGAGGTATGACTTGAGACCTCCCTACAACCCAGACAAGGTCCAGCAACTGACCATTGATCTGGGGCTCATGCTGAGGGCTCAGTCCAACTCTCAACCTAACCCTGCTTCCCAGTATTCCCCAACACCCAGGTCTGATGCCCCAGAGGGAAATAACGGGAGGAAACCAAAGGCGCCGGAGGAGGGGGCACGGGTGGAGGGGAGATGTCAAGCCCTTGAGGAAGCCTCCTTTCTCCCCCAAACAGAACCCTTAAAAACCTTGTAGCCTGAAAGAGTCTCTTCTACCCCCGACCTGTTAGAACCCAAAGAGCAAAGGGTAAGTAGGAGAGGCCAAAGAAGAACCCACTTTGTGGAGGAACTCCAGATTGAAAGACTTCCTTTGAAAGAGAAGAATCCCTGGAGGATTCAGGTAAACAGAACTTCTCGTTCTCTTTAAAAAAAAATGGGGTGATCCCTCCCAAAGAAAAATGGGTCTCAAAAGACCTTGAGTGGGATAGGGTAAGTATGGAGATTGACCCAGAACCAGACACTATTCAACTCCAAACATGTGAGCCACACAGAAGTGAAACAGAGGGGGTGTCCTTTCTCCAAACAGGTTCTGAGAACTGTTGCTAGATAACGGGGGACAGCCAAGGAGCCGGGGAAAAGGAGGATTCCCCAACAACTCCGATTGCAAGTTGCAAAGCTTTTTTGACAGATTCCCGAACTCTGAGGCAGAAAACTGCCCAAGATCACACTGTGTCGGAGTTTAATATTAATCAAATGAGCACCGGGCTGTCAAATAAATCACACTTTCTTTGCTCCTTGGAGGAGAAAGAAGGCCGATTTTATGCACCGGTTAAGGTGCAAGGTCAGTGTGAATTAACAGCTCTGGTGGACACTAGGTCCCAAGCCACCCTCCTGTCAAAAAGGACCCAACTAAACTCAGGACGGGAGTAGGGCCACCAAATTCCACTTACCCGCCTTTCCGGACAACTGCAACATTTCGACGGGAATGATATTTCTGTCGAAGGGGCTGTGGATCTGGACACAAAAATTGGACGGCACCGGCTGAAACATCCGGTGATCGTTGTGACTCCAGTGGGCACACCTTGTTTACTTGGGAACAATATCCTTAGGAGGTTATCACTTCTGATCGACTATGTAAACAAGGTCTTCTGGACTCAGACTTATAGCCCTATCAAATTAAAAATTAGTACCAATTATGTAAGCCTGAATAGTACATGTCACATAATTGATCAACGCTCTGAGAATGTAGAGTTCCATTTAAAAAATAACCTAGCTCCAGGCATCACTGTCATCTCTGTAGGAGAACCAACTGGTGATGGGAACCCTTCTCCATTCTTGAAAATCAACCTTCCTCCCAGTTTTAAGTGGCAATCCACACTGGAAGGGAACACCCTAAAATGTTACACCTGTTCAAAATCAGTAGAAACCTCGAGTCCTGTGAAACCAGACAAGGAAGAATCTGCTCAAAGTCTCACGTACATTCAGGAAAAGGGCAAGCAGTTGTTTTTCCCCATTCATTTAAATGAAGGGGAAGAACCAGTGCTTGCCAGAGTATGCCTGAATAATGGAAGGAGCTTCATCAGAAAAGAATTATTCAGGAAACTCCCAGAAGATCAGACAATTCCCACCTTTAAATTGATTGACAAATGGGAAGTAGGTCTTGAAACCCCAAATTCCAAACATCTCCTGCCTAGCAGGTGTATGCTAAAGATTTCCATTGGCAACAAATGTATAGACCACAAGTGTTGGGTCGAGAGAGATGTCTCTTCTACCTTTTTTCTAGGAAGTGACATTCTCAACCGATTCTCAATCAATTTGGACCTAATTAATAATAAAGCCTGGACCCGACTGGGGAGTAACCCCATGGGCTTTGACAACATTGAAAAAGCATTCCCGTCAGCTCAAGTGTGAGAAGAGGTTACCATCCCAGGAAAGGCGCAACAATTTACTCTTCCCCTCTAAATTAAGCAAGAACAGATCCTGAAACATCAGGCATATATAGAATTATAAATTCCCATCTTGAACAACAAGGTTTATATTTAAATCCGAGACCTCTAGTAGACCTAGACCACAACACCATTCGAATACTGGTGGATAACAGCGACCCTTGAAGTATCACTTTTTAGTGCAGACACCTTTTTTCGAATGGCGGTTGATGCCCAACATTATTCTATTGATTTAGGTAATAGAATCATGGGACCAATCCCAAACAACTGTTTCGATATCAGGGATGGTATTCCTCCAGAAAATATTTTGACTAGGCATGGGGGAATTTCCTGGTGTACTCTTCCTGTGTTCAGAGTCAAGGACCACTACCTCGAATCCCCTGTCCAGGTCAACACCATCAAAGGAGATCTCTCCACCCAACCGGAGGATACCGCTGAAATTGCTAAGCCCGAGGTTTTTTTAGGTTTCAAGCAGATGGTCGAGGAAAGGATCAATCTGGCTGATGCCTGTGAGACAGAGGAGCAAAGAAAAAAGCTAAAACAGATCTTCCTGAATTTCCAAGATATCTTTTCAGTGGACTCATATGACTGTGGACGCACATCCATTCATACAACCACCATTCCCACGGCCCCCGAGATGGCTCCCGTATTTTTGAAACAATACCGGTTACCTCTCGCATCCATGGAGTCACTCACAGAGATTAAGAATTTAGAATCCCGTGGGATAATTTGTCCGATCCACGGTACCTTTAATAACCCGGTACTGGGGATCCTCGAACCAAATGGCCAATGGAGACTATGTGCAGACCTGAGGGAGTTGAAAAAATGGGTCCACATGTCAAGATGGCCCCTTCCATACATTGATCATGGACTTACCCAGATCCAAGGGTCAAAGGTGTACACCGCCATTGACCTGACCAATGGTTATTGGAAAGTACCCGTGAGTAGGGAAGACCAGTATATGCTTGCCTGTACCTTCGGAGGGCAGCAGTACACGTGGATCCAAACTCCCTTTGGATACATAAACTCCAGCAATGAGTTCAACATCTTCCTATGTAAGGCCATGCCCGATTTGGACGAAAGCGGAAACCTGGCCTATATGGATGATATTTTGATCAAGAGCTCAACTGTGGAGGAACACATAGCAGAACTCTGCTATGTTCTTAGCCAGTTGCAGCAGGCTGGAGCAAGCAAAACTGTCCTTTCAGAAGGCACAGTGGTGTAAGACCTGAGTGAACTTCTTAGGTCACGAGATCACACCCGAGGGTCTTAATCCCCAGACGAAGAAGGTGGAAGCCTTATTAAAATGAAAAGACCCTAACACTCTGCGAGAATTGAGAACCCTTCTTGGACTTACTAATTGTAGTCGAAAGTTAATTGAAGACTACGCAGAGGTCACTCGACCTGTGGTCCATTTATTAAAGGCCAGAGTCAAGTGGGAGTGGGGTCCAGAACAATCCGAGGCAGTTAAACAACTGAAAAGAAGTATTTCCCTGGATCCTTATTTGGCTTACCCCATAAAGAACAATGAGTTCTTCTTGGACACAGGGTTCTCAGATACCTGCCTAACAGCGGTATTGTACCAAAAACATGACAAGGTATGATATGATATCATAGGTTATTTATAACACGCTTAATACACAGAGGTTTCTAAGCGCGGCCCCGGGGTTTGGACCTATGTTGCTCCATGTCATCTTGCTTCCGAGGCAAGCACATTTCTGCGGAGTTATCCTCTCGAGACCCGAGGTAAACAAAGTCATCTCCCACGCGAGCAAGACTTTGTCCTCTGTGGAGGAAAAATTCAATGAGTGCGAGAAGGCACTCCTGACAATGGCATGAGCGCTAAAAATTTACTGCCCATTCATACAGGTGGAGCACATAATTGTCGAGACTCCTCACCAACCCTTGCAGCATCTAAAAAGTGATGGATTCCGGCCGGGGAACATTAGTAATTCAAGAATTACTTCCTGGATCCTGTCCATGCATGGCTTTCCTGTGCAGGTCAGATATGGTTAAAACAAGAAGAGTCCCCTAGCGCAAGGGTTGGTGGACTTGCATGTTTGTGCTCAAGAAAACTGTCTCGAGGACGAAAGTCTAATGACCAACAACAACATGGAGGCGTACTTCACATCCCCATACAAGGTCTATGAAGAAGACACGTGTCAGGGGGTGCCCACAGTTTATGTGGATGGGTGCTCCTACCATGTTGGTAGCAACAGGGAAAAATAACTAGTGGCTGGCCTTGGGAATGCCTGGGTGAATGATATTCCGGAACCCTATGCTGGTTATAAAATAGCACCCCGAAGTAGACAGGTTGCAGAGTTGATGGCTGTTTATCAAGCCATCCTCACTGCAGTACACCACCAAGTCGTTAAACTGGTCATAATCACTGTCAGGAATGGGTTTGTGGAGCTCCTGATTAACTGGAAGAATCAAGGCATGCTTTGTGCCAACAACAAACCCCTAAAGCATGTCAATGTGATCCAGTCAATCGATGATCTGGTGACCTCCAATGAGATGAACAAATAAGAGGTCATTCCAAGACTTGTGTATAGGCGCGTTACAAATACCATATCATATCATATCATATCATATCATATCAAGATAGAGGGGCCAGATAAGATGTGGAATGACCTGGCAGACCAGTTGGCTAAAAACCAGAGCTCTGCAGGAGGATTTCATAGAGCTTGAATCCCTGCTGGGTGAAATCCAAGAGGCAGCTGTCACCAGGTCACAAACTCTCAACAGTCCAGTGGAGTAAGGATACCCTAGATGCAGATTTGATCACTGCACAGAAAGAGGACCTGATCATTGGGAAATTTTATTGACACATTGAAAACCCTGTAAGCTTTCCTCTAACAGAATCGGATTATGCTGGTAAAGAGGATCTTCGGATGTTGATGAAGTTTTCCAAAATGTTCAGGATCCAAGACGGTTTGTTGGTAAGGGGAGCCCTATCTGGATGTGAAAAGTGAGTGGTACCTACCTCATTCCGAAGCTTGATGTTGAACCACGCCCATGACGCAGCCACTTCCGGTCATAGGGGGTTTCATACGACATTGGAACTCTTGTGCGAGGTTGCCTCCTGGCCACACATGGGCCAGCACCTCGACACTTACCTAAAGGGCTGTCTTATGTGTGCACAATTCCAACTCAGTTCACTTACACACAGAGCTCCCCTACAAAAAAAGGGAATGACACTGCCTTGGTCAGATTTGCAAGTCGATTTCATCAAGCCAGTGATTCGCTCCTCTGGAGGAAACAAGTACACGTTGACTGTGACATGCTTGCTCACCTGCCCCGAATTGTAAGGCAGAGACAGCTGCTGCACTAATGATCAACCACATCTTCTCTCATTTTGGCCTCCCGCAAAGGATTAAGTCAGACCAAGGAAGCCATTTCTCCAGTGAGGTGATGGCGAAGATGTGGGAGATTCTAAGGGTAAACAGAAAACTCCACATTGCCTACCACCTGGCCTCAAGTGGGGGGGTGGAGAGATACAACAAATCAATTATGAGTATCTTAAAGAAGTTTGTGGCAGACTCTGGACCCAGTTGGGACATACGATTTCTACTTGTCCTGATGGCTATTAGGTCTACACCATCTTCTGCAACAGAGATGCCTCCATTTGAGCTCATGAACGGATGAAAAATGGTGTTACCACAGCATCTGCTCTATACGATTCAGGAGCAAACCCTGATAAAGGCAACCACTTCTCATGAGTACATTGAACATTTAAGGAAGCACCTACAGCATGCTTTTGTTTATGCTCAGTGCAATTTAGAAACGTCACCTGAGGGATTGAAGACCTACTATGGTCTAAAGACCACCAAGAAAGAGTATGAAATAGGTGACAAGGTTTTACCTGTACAATTTTCAAAGGAATCAGGGCAAGGAGTGGAAATTCCTCCCATCTTGGTGTGGTGCCTTTGAAATTTTGGATAAAATATCACCTGTTGCTTACACGATCCTCATGCCAAAAGGAGAACTGACAGAAGAAAAATTGGTCCACATCAATCAGTTGAAAAGCTGTCATCCGAGACACGCTTTGCGACTGATTGATGAGCTAAATGAAAGTCAAGCAGAGGAACCATCTGAAGAATGAAAAGAAAGGATGTAAATTGGACGGAAATATATATATTCATATATATATATAAAACAGGGAGACATTTTCTTGGTGTTATTGTACAAGTAAAGACAATAAAAATAAAAATGTGTTTTGGGAAACGGAAATGTAATGTTATAACTGTATGTTGTAGTTGTTGTAAATTCTATGTAAATCTTCCTGTGGAAAAATGTGAGTAAAAAGTACTGAAACTCTTTTTCTATCTTTTATTAGAGAACTAATCTCCTTAAACTTCAAGCCTGGCGGTGAGAGCGGAGTCCGGTGAGAACCCCAGGGACATGGAAAGGAAGGAAGAAAGGGGGTGCTGTGCCACACCCTCCTTCCGAAAGCTGAAAGGGGAGGCTGGAGTTCCATCTCCTAAAAGAAGGAAGAAATAGGAGTGCCATGCCATACCACCAACCCAGAGACGGAAGGAAACACAGGAGTACACACTCCCTGATGAAGAAAGATTACACCAAAGGAAACCCCACTCTGCCCTGCTCTTTCCCAACAAAGAGTCATGGAAGAATAGGAGGGCATGTGGGGTGCACTTAAAGACCCCAAACAGAAGTCCCTTTCACAAGAATGGCAGGCATTTAAACACTGAAACAAAAACGGCCTGGCTTTTGCTTTTGTTTTTCAAGTAAACTTGGAGTCATGTGGAAAGGAGCCTACCTGTCATTAATGATGGACAAGCAGCAGTTTAATATACAAAAGCGGGAGGAATCAAATATCCGTGTGACATGGAAAACAGGATTTTTAAACATTGAAAGCAAAAGTGGCCTGCACATGTGTGTGCAAATAAAAACAGCTTTTAAAAAATAAAACTGGGAAAAATATCATTGCTCACAGATAAACGTCAGGGAAACAAAACATAATGTGTGGGTTGACAAAAACAATGTACATTATGTTTCACCTGCAAAACTCCAGTGACATATGAAGAGCCACTTTGTCTTCATTGAAAACCTGTTTCTGGCTGTGGTTAAAACTTCACAAAGGAAATCTCCTACTTCCAGCCTGGATGTCACATCTCCCATCTAATGACCCCCCACAAAACCATTTGCTGCTGAAGGTGTTGAAAGCCCAGTGTCCTCCAGACTTGCTGGCTCTGAAAGCAGGGACTTCAATGAAATTCAGCCTTGGCTGAAGCACGACTAATATGTGTGAAAAGGGGGGCAACCACTTCAAACAGCAAACTAGCAACTTCAAAGAGACTCATAAAAAAAGCTCTGGTCACAGGCTTGTCCAGGGAGACAGATGGCTGTGCTGGATGAAGCAGACCTCCCATTTACTGAACATGAACATTCACAATTAATTTAAAAGGAATGTTATCATTTAGGCCTTTTTCACAGCAACCATGCGGTGGATTGATTTCATTTTGGTAACATTTGTTTATGTAATTTCCAGGCGATTTTGGGGATATAAAATGCATCTACCTGTGACTCTGGGAACTGTAATGGCCAGTCAGACTAGGGTTCTGGCTGGTCTGAACAGGTTCCAAATGTGAGAGTTTGTGAATTGGTGGGAAATGAAATTAGGGATATGCTTAATTACTTACATCTTCATAACTGTTGAGCTTTTTATGAACATGACAGAAATGTGTCACATGGCCATCCGACACCGTACGATTTGGTGGGGTGGTCATCTTATCTAATTCTCCACGATCAGCTAAAACAGAAAATATGTTTGGTACGGCAGTTGCTAGTAAAAGCCTGTAGTTGTGATACATAACTCGTTTTTGCCAAAAAGTTGAAAGGAGAACAAAAGGGCGATTACAAATAGCAATTGCCATATGTTGCTCCAAACCCCTAAACCAATCCTGACTTTGAGGAGGTTTTGGGAGGGGAGAGAGGAGTAACTGTCCAATCATAGTGGAAGGGATTATTGCAGGGTACTTCCCCAAGATTGTAAAATTGGTGATGTTATTTCTGCCATATAAGGGGGATTGCACTAAGACAGGCAGACAAAAACCGTGAGAAAGACAGGGAAGGCTTCTGAAACTTACCATCTGGCAGCTGTAAGGAGACGCCAGAGGAGATTGCTGAGAGTGCATCTGGGTGGAGCTGTCTATCTCTAGGAAGGCCTCAAAGCTCACTGGGTCCTGTGATTGAGAGCGGGAGGCCATCTTTGAGAGTGGAGTGACCAGACCCCTGCCCTATCTTTCCAGAGTGTCCTGAGATGCAGCTGGCTTTCCTTAAACCTTAAACAAAGGCTTGCTATGTAAGTAGAACTAAGCGCTGGAAAACCAAAAGGTGGGGGTGTCTGCTTGTCTTGAATACTTTCCCTTTATAGTGTGGGCAGGGGCATTACTGTGTAGATCCTTAGCCTATGTAGCCAAAAATATTAATTTAAGTAATTCCCCATTTGGCAGAACACTATGGGGTGAATTTTGTTAAAATTCGAAATTAACAAAGCTCACTTCCCATTGTGCACTGAAAACTATAGCCTATAATTTCATTGGGTAATCCTTGTTGTCCAGCTGACCCTGACTTCTATAAGGAAGAGGGGTGTCTTTGTTCTTGATCAGTCCAACCTTTTTATCCAGCTTCCTCAACACAGGCCTTTCAGTAAGAGGGGTCTGAAATCCAAAATTCCCCAAAGCATTCAAATTTTTCTGTCAGACTTCCCAACATAGATAAATGCAAAGCGATTATTAACCCTGTGTTTACTTTAAATCAAAAGGTGGGGTGAAATTATATTATTGATCAGTGTAATTATTTGGTGAAGTGAGATTTACAGAAAGGGAAGAATTGTTTCTGTGTTCTTTTTAACTCACTTGTGTGATTTATTTATGCTGAGCGAAGTTGATTATGTTGTGCCACGGATAAAGTGGTGTTTTCGATATTTTCTACCTAATTTGTTAATTTAAATAAATACCAATATATTCCACATCCACCGGCCTGGTTCTTGGCTCATTATTAGCTCAGGGGAGAGGGATCCAAGGGGCATGATATGTGTCTGAGATAGGGCTAAAAAAATAATCTGTTAAACAGTTTAACTAACCACTTGAGTGGGTGGAAAGGGACTTGTTTCGAAGGCGAGCGCGTTACACTCTGAGCTATCTTCTCGAGTGACCCTCACATGCACATAGTGGAGAGGAGGCCAAGTAACAGGTACAGCAGAGAGCAGGGCCAGTGGGAGACCAGGGATTGGGGGGGTCCTCAGCATGAGAAGATGGAGTTGAGAGAGGCAAGGAACAATATGTGCCTTTGAGGCTGTCCACCCACATCTGAGAAGGGTTCAAGTGAGCCCACAAATGTGTGTTTCCCTCCAGTTCCAATGACGGACCCAGGAAACCGGGCTGTGGCAAAAAATGGCCTACAGGGAAGTCACATCGATCCTTATTGATAGCTGGAATTCTGCTAAGAGAGCTGTCTAATAATTCCGAGATCAATAAATGAGTACCACCTTTGGGTCAGTCAGATGACAAATATATGCTATAAGAATGACACCTCATTATCGATAGATCATTATCAATAGAATGGGACACTTTGGCATGTATTTGGCTGCTGTACACGTTAGGCAAGAGCTATGAAAAGCGACATTTGACCTATGTTCTTTCTTCAATGAAAATCCCAAAGTGTTATTGCTGTGTTACTAGGAACAAGGATAGGGCTACATCACCAACACAAGACAGTGAACAGCGAGTACAATGCGCGTTCGGCAATTACCTAGGGTGCAGCGTTACTTACCTGCACAGTACAGCCCTCCATGAAGGCCATTATCAACTGTGAAACCCATCTCTGGCCAGGGAAGCTAATGAGCACATTCCTGAAAAAAAATGAAAGCAGGAAGTGCTTGCCCGGCGCATGCGCAGTGTTTGCGCACCGAGCGCACGAGCCAGGCGGAAACGCTGCGTGTGCGGCAGGTGAGCGGAAACAGGGGCCACGGCGGGTGTGACGTGGGTAAAAAGACAAGACAAGAGAAGAGCCGAGGGAGGGAGGCGGAGGAGGTTGACAGAATGGCTATGCCATGTTAGGTGGTTGCTGAACGGAAGAAACAGTGGTGGAGCCAGCCACTGGCTGGAGAGGGAAGCCCTCCTGCGTCGAGGAATTTGAAGGCAGCAGGACTCTACCGTGACTCTCAACCAGGGCACCAGCAGGAAAGAGGCGTAACAACCTGCTAAATCCTCCACGAGCAGTTTTTACGTTTAGAAATCTTTAACAGTACAAAAACAAAAGTCTGTCCTGCCCATATCAATATTCCCAGAGACTTTAACTGTAAAACCCGGAACAGGCCCCAGCGGGCTTTAACTGCTTGGCTCAGCAGTTAGATGGCTCACAGCTCCCGATCACTGGCATCTCTTTGGCAAACAAAATATACTCTCAATTGGGATGAAAGATGGAGCTAATCTGGGCTGGAAATGGTAATGATTTCCTGGGGTATCTCACAAGTGCCTGTGGGGCTGGGGGAGGGAGGAGGGCTGGTTGGAAAGGGGCAGGGCTGGCAGTTGAACGCCAACCAATCTCACTCCAGGACGATCATGCAGTTGAGGCAGTTTGCCTCATCTGCCCCCGCCCACCCGCTGCCCTGACTTAGAAAGGCAGACACACTTAATAACCCACAAATAATCCTTTTCTGCAGTAGGGCTGTACCAAATAGCATATTTAGTATTTGGCCGAATACCGAATAGTTTGTCAACTATTCAGATGAATATGAAGCAGAATAGTTGCTTTATTTAATAAATCATGTTCCAAACTTGAATAAACACACTTATTTTAAAATAAAGCACAATTTTAAATGCATTCTATACTTTTATTTCTATTCATTGTAATCAATGCAGCATCTTTATTTAAAGTATAACAGCCAGAAAAAAGCAGATTTAACCAAAATGAAGGGACCAAATGTGCAAGAGTGTTGCATATTCAGAGACAATCAAAGTAGGAGGCTTCACAAATGCAAAAGGACTAAGTTGCAATTAACAAAATGGATATTACAATTTGCATCCCACTGTCACACACTGGCCCACTTTGGAACTGGAGAGATTACCCAACATAAATCCCTCCGAGAGGCCTGTTTGTTGGGGGCATATTACTCTGCCTGACATAGCCAAGCCTTGCCACTACTTATTGTGAATTCTTAATGTTTCTCCATGGGCATGGCCCATAGGAACAAATGCTGCTCACTTTTCACATATCCTCGGCAATCCTTCTCGCCAATACACAAACATATGCACCTTATAATTCCTGATAAAATATCAGATGTTTAACTCAGGACTCCAGGACCTTAAAAAAGAAAAGGGGGGACTATGACGTACGCAATGGGAAGTGACATGACAGGAACTGAATGTATCCTAGAGTGAAATATGCACATTGTCTTTTCCAACTGAAGAACGTGCACATTGTATATAAACATTCGCCAAAAGAAAAGATGTTCCTGTATTTTTGCTGGCTAAGTATAAAAGGTGAGCACCTTTTACGTCTAAGTATCTGTAACAAAACATGCCCTAAAGAGCATATTACAATATAAGATATTTTACAGCTGCGTGATAGCAATTTGTCTGGTCTTGTGGCCAAGTGTCTGCTCTAATTCTATTCAGTTTTGCAAACTGAAGTCTATATTTGCCTTTCTGAGTTCTTGTTGCATTGTATGCAAATGAGAATGACAAAGTATTCGGCAACAGCCGAATACCAGGAAACTATTCGGCCGGAGCCGAATAGCTTTTTTTCAGCCGGAATTCGGTCGAATACTTCCTCAAAGCCGAAGTTCGGTACACCCCTAGTCTGCAGCATCTGAAGTAAAAGCATATTGCTAGCTTGGACAACATTGCCAAATATATACACCAAAAGGATAAAAGCATTTGTAAAAACTATCCAAAGCACCAGTAGGGTGCTTACAATAAAATGAAAATAAAGTAAAATTAAGTCAAAAGAATGCAGCTAGGGGAGTTAATTGCTGCAGAATATCACGTCAGGCAGCCAGCGGGGTGGTGAAACACTAAATGTCCACTGAAAAGCTATCAATCCCTCTTTGATAGCAGGGTGCTAATGTAGAGGAAACGAGTAAAAAAATGCAACAAGGTGATATGAAGGTTGCTCGATGCTGCAAGAAGCCTGAGGGAAGCGATGGCCTGAAGGCGTCAGAAAAGGCAGCCTCTGCAAAGCACACATTAAATTTCTCAAATTAAAGGAGCATGTTTCTGTGTCATAAGACTGCCAACATGGGGCTGTGTCTTAGGGTCGTCCCTGAGACTCTGGACTCATTTAAACTGAAAACATTTAAAAAGGTTCTGACGCTGTCCCAGAAAAGCTGAAAAGAATCTCTGCCTGTCAGAGTTAATGATTAGTTGGCTTTTCTCACCCCTGTTGGAAGGAGGGACTCAGACAGGCCTTGCGCTACAGATCGCTTGGGGCTCTACTGCACTGGTTGGAGGGTGCTAAATCCCTTGCGGGGTTATTGATGATTTTCCTGTTTTATACCTTTTTGTTTCTCAAGGTTTCTGTATGTGAGTAAATGTCTGGGGCCGGAGGCCTGCACCATGAAGGCCACTTTGCATATCTACACAATCCCTGCATCGCCCCTCCGCTCTTGAATTCCTTTAATGCCTCCTAACTCACTATTCCTTCCAATATCTATCCCTCCATTCTCCATTCACCTACTCTCTTTCCACGTTCTCTCTATCTTTTCCTGTAACTACCTCTTCTTTGACACCCTCTCTCCAGCCCTCAAATGCTTCATTTTGCTTCCCTTTCTTCCTTCCATCACACACGCCCTCAGTCTCTCTTCCTCTCATCCCTCCTCTCTCTACACATTACTCCCCGATCCCTCCATCATTCTTCTTTCTTTGCTCGCCCCTTCCCAAACCCAATTACCCACATTCTTTCTCTTCCCGAACTCACCCTTCTGGCTCTACTCTCCCCATTTCTATCTCTAGGCCACTCAATGCCTCTTACTGCCTATGTCTTTACCTACCTCACTCCCTCTTACCTTTCTTCCCTTCCTTCTCTCTGTGTTTCCCTCTCTTCCATTCCTCTCTGCCAGTCTCTTGGGCAGCTGGACGCGCTGGATGCACACAGAATTCCACAGTAAGTGCATTAACATGCCAAGCTATCTTTTTGAAGTTTGAATCAATGACCTCCGATTTAAAACAGCCAGGGACATATAACCCGGGAGAAGGTGGGGGCTGACTCACCTCTTAACAGAGAGATGGGTACAGAGAGACAGTGGCAAATCATTGGATGGGAAGAAGTGGGAGGCAGATCAAAGAGGAAAAGAAAAGGGAATGTTTACAGGTGAGATGGATGAAAAAAGGATTCCGAAAGAGAAAGTCGGGTAAGAAATCATGGAAATAAAGAAATGCAAAAAGTCAAAGTAAGAAAAAATAAAGAGAAAAAGTAAGAAAAAGCAGAACAACGAAGCATGTCGTGTTTCCTGTCTCCAGAATGAAGCCTGAGGTGCGGTCCCACTTTGAAGTGAGCAGCACTTACTAATTTTGCAAGATGCTTGCTAACACTTCACCAAGCCAGAGCCTCGCCCAGTGAATGCTTTGACGGACACCGGGCCCTTGGCATCGCTCAGAGGAACGTAGACTCCTTTGTTAAATCACAGCTCTGTGTTGTTGCTCTGCAAGGCCTGGCAGAGATCTCCAACAGTGCCCTGCCGCAACATACACAGCTGTGCTTTACCTCAGAGCGACGCCAAGGGCTCAGGGATTAAATCTGACCTGTGCGCTCCAACATTAAAAGGTCACAGAGCAGATAGATCACCGAACCCTCCACTTCACTCCAAGTAACAGAGACTCCCTTGTTAAGGCACAGCTGTGTATTAACGAGGGAGTCTCTGTCCCTCGCAGAGGCAAGCTGGATCGTAGATCGCAGAGAACCTAAATTCTGGAACCCCAGATTATTGGAACTCTCTTCTTGTCCCAACTGTCTTCGGATATTACAGAACATTGCTGCCAGAGTGGTTGCTGATGTTTCTATTCGGGACCACATCACTCCCACTCTGCTCACCTTCACTGGCTCCCTGTCAATCGGGTAGGCGGTTACTCAGTGGTGTTAGTAGGACTGAGGGGTGGAGCTAAGTGTCAAATAGTGTGGGTGCTCTGAATATAGGATGCTGGCTGCTTTGCACAGAAAGCACATTTTGGCAACATAAGAGCATTTTGGCATCATAAGGATAACCACCAATTTATCAACGATATCTGCGATAGTAATTCAAATATGCATTCATTCTTAGCATGCAATGCACACTTGCTATGATGCTCATTTAGTCTGTCAGAATAGTCACCATGACAGTAAAATGTGAGACACATACACATCTTTGGACTGTTTCATTGTTTGAGCTTGAGCTGTTGAGCAAAAGACGACTGTCGGATGCAGTCTGTGAAGTCATTGCATAGGGGCTCTGCTGCACACATTGAGACACAGCGTTCAGGAGACTCGCTATTTCATCGAGCTCAAGGTTGTTTACGAAGTTGAAAAATGGGGATCACTCTTAATGTTACAAAAGTATTTCATTTTTTTTGGTTTTGTACTTTACATGAAAATAACAGAATGGGGTTGGTGCTTTTTTCTTTCCGTGTGTGTGTAACCACACTCTTTCTGTTTTTACATAAGGTCTAATTTTAAAGACATAAAACATTTAATGAATACATATTGCTGTTGATTATACACATTGAAACACTAAACGAATGGTGTGTTGCATACATCTTAGCACATCTTCATCCTGGTAACTCAGAGGAGTAAAGATACATTCTGGTATATTCCAACAGGAGATAAGATTATTTGGAAGAAACTGCTAGGAAAAGGACTGCAAAATATTCTCCAGTATTGGATCTTTCATGTATTCACATGCTAATTGAATATTCCCCATCGTCAGGCTGGGAATTCTCTGTAATAATAAAGCAATTTGCCTTTAAACTTTAAAACTGCTTGTCACTTTTGTAGTCTATTAATGTCACTTTGGGTCATACTGTCCAACCCAATGGCATAGGTCCTCCTTAGCTCCACCCCTGTTGGCCATCTTCAGATTTGTACAACACGTTCAAGTGTGGGAGTACTTGTTTGTCCTATTTTTGAATAAAGATTTTCATCAATCTGCAAGGTTTAATGCTTCATTCCCAACCGGCTACGGCGACCCGTTGCTGGTGACATTCTAACCATCGACAGAGTTACAATCCTGTCTGAGGCCTTTTCTTCACTTCTCAGGATGGCAGACATGAGAAAGAAAAGCCTTTTTAAGTCCTGTTCCATATGTCACCTCAAGAATGTTTTCATAGAAGACTTTCATTAGAGGTGTTTTTTTACTACCTGCATCCAGATCACAACGTGAATGGCTGTTCCGTCTGCCAATCTGTTTCATCAAAGACACAAAGATCGCCATTGCAGTTTGGTGACATAGTAAGATGAGGGTGCTGGCGCATCTGACTTGACCTCAATCTGTAGTCATGCCTCTCCTAGGCACAGCAGACGCATGGAGCTCACTTCCTCTTATAAGAGGTCGAGTACCAGCGAGGAATCCTCCCTGGGGAAGAAAATGAAAAAGGGATATGGGTCACACACTCGGCCATCCCTCCATCTACCACCTCGTCTGCACCATCGACCACCTCATCTACACCTACGACAGCCTCATCAGCAGCAGCGCATAAACCTCAATCATCAAAACATTTCTCAGAGAAATGGTGCTCATCGGCGACCATGACAACTCCGTCCATGAGCAAAAAAAGTCGTTGTCTACGACAACCTTGTCGATGACCCACAGACTGCCAAAACCATCAACGTCGACAACCGTCCCATCAATGACCACCTTGTTGATGACCTCCTCAGCAATAATGATTACCATCTCCATGGGCAGGACTGTTCCTTCGTCGTCCATTTCTTCAATGGACAAAATATCTTTAACCCCCAGACCGTCGTCTTCATCATTGGTCACTCGGACCTAATGTTCGGTGATTGCCACATTCCCTGCAAGGGTTAGTGTTGACAGGCACATGCTGTCAGCTCTGTCTTTTCTACCATGACTTACCAAGGTACAGCCACTGCTCACTCTGGCTCCCTATGTGCCGGTTACTACTGTTGCTTCTCAATCCTCTGCACCACCTGACCAGCTGCTTTAGAGAGGTGAATTTTCAGATAGCAGAGCCTCTGGAGGATCTATTTTCTGACCATGATGAGGTCCTAGAAGAGCCTACCCCTCCACTCATGCCTCCACCAATCCCTCCACTACAGCCTCCTCCAACACTGATGCAAGTCCCAGTAGGCACGCCTCCTGCAACCAGAGATCTTTCCTTTGATATATTATCCACCTTGCAAACACTTGTATCTGAACTCTACCATGGTGGTCATTTGCTTACCCTTGGTGGGGGTGCTCAGGAGTTCCCTTCAAGAAATGGTTTATTCCTTCATGGAGGTCCTCAGGAGTTCCCTTCAAGAGAGGGTTTAGTCTCACCTCGACCACCTGCACCTCAGTTACATGTACCAATATCCCCCCTCACTGACAATGACCTCATTGACAGGTCTCAAGACGCTGATAGCACTGATGAGATTGATGATTTAGTCCCCGGCGATGGTGAACCAGCTGACCTGCCTACACGTGATTCACCACCAGATGAGATTTGCTCTTTTCACGCCCTAATGACCTGAGCAGCAAAACTGTTCAACCTCATTCCTGAGTAAAGATGCTGTGATACAAGATGGGGCACATCTTTGAATTTCTCCCTGTTGACAAATGGATTGAGGCTCTGGCTCTGTTTATGAAGGGGAAGCCACTTTGGACCATGCCATCACAGTTAAGTTAGATATTGCAGACACTGGGTTCCGGAAGATGGGAAACGGAGCAGTCCTGAGAACCCAATGCTAGTTTAAGGCAACCAACTTCAGAACGGAAGTACACACAAAGGTTGTCAAAACGCTGTTTGATGGAGTAGACCTTTATGGTAAAAAAGGTAGATGAAATGCTGCAGGCCATAAAAGTTGATACAGACACGGCTAACTCCCTGGGCACCCTCCAACAACATCGCCAGTCCTTTTGGTCTGAGAACACTAGGTACTCGATGACTTCGAGGGAGTACAGGCCATCCTATCACCAGCAAACACCTTGCACCGGTTCTCAGGAATGCTACAGGGTACGGTTGCAAACATACAGAGGAAGCCAGTGGTGAGGCAGAGCTTCTTCAAGGACCCTGACCACAAAACAAGTCTGACCAGCACCAGTGCCTCAACCCTCACTTCAGCATCCCGGTGGCGGGGGTCAGTTGTCTAACTTTGTCACACAGTGGGAAAACATCACCACTGAAAAATTGGTGCTACACATCATTTAAAAAAGGGAGCTACATCAATCCTTCCTCCTTCAAGGGGTGCAGTCCCTCCTAAGAAAAGGGGCTATATAGAGGGTGTACCATCACACCTTTCTTAGGCTCTCCTTCAATAGTTTCAATGATGTCTTGATTTTTACCAGAGGATATATCTTTCCTCCTCTGGTCTTTTCTTGACCTTTGCCAAAGGATATATGTTTCTTCCCCTGGTCTTCTCTTCTCATTATGTGGGTCCCAGACATTTTTCTCATGTGTATAATGTCTCTTAATCAGACCTGGTTCACTAACCTAACAGGCATTGTCTTGCATATCCAATTTTCCAGCTCTTCAATACATGGGTCCCAGACCTTTCTCTCTTTTCTGGTTTCTTTGGGGTTCTCTCTGACCCAGTATGTCTCTGTTTTGTTTCTCTGCTCGGTCCCACTGGGGCGAGGCAGATGGTTCCCCACTTCCTCCCAACCGCAGCCTCTGGAGGTTCCTAGCGCCTTCCTGGTCCTCCTCCGCGTATCTTTTAGCTTGGTCCTCGAGGTTTCCGGTCCTCTGCTACACTGGCAAGCTTCTCTGGCTTTCACAGTCAGCTCTCGGTTTTCAGTGGCTGGTTTCTCCCTGCATGTCGGGTCTCGCCTGGACCACTCGGTTGGCTTCCTTCCTGCCACTGAATGTCACGTTCCCCAGCATTCAGGTGAGATTGGGCTTTTGTCCGCCTTTCCAGATGCCAACTTTGCTCTCCTGGCGTCCGGGTCTGCAACGTGTCCTCTCTGTGCAGCCTCGTTTCCCAGCTCAATGCTCCTCTTGGGCAGGACTGACCCTGAGAAAAGGTCTTTGTCAGTTTTCATGGTTAGTCGACTCTTGAATCCCGAATAGCTAGTATGTTTGTCTTGGTTCCGCGTAGGGCTCTTCATTGGCCTGCTCGTTTTCATATCAGTACTTGTGGAGCCATCTACTTCCATACTTTCCTCACTCTTCCTCGTCACAGTATTTCCTATTTTATAGACAGGGCTACACTGCATGAAGTAACTACCAGCAGAAAGAGGAGACATAGAGGATGGGGGTGATTGGGCCCTACACGTGTTGTGTTGTGGATAATGTAGGGAAGAATGGTGGATGACTTACTGCGCTCTCCATTGATAGTCCTCCTGTTAGAACTTCTGCCAATTCCTGGTCTCTTTGGCAGTTTTGGAGAAGAAGACATACCAACAGACTCTTGTCACCTTCAAGGTGGCTCTCTGTTTTTGCAATTCATGGAACTATGAGCAATGTTCCAGTCTTTCCCAAAATGGGTGCCAGGAGCCGCGCTGCTTTGCGGCACGAGTCCCTCCGTCGGACAGTACTAATGGCAGCCTGAGGGTAAGCTCCCTGCGTTGCTTCATTCTGCTTAGCCTCAGATGCTGTTATTCTGTCTCTGCTCACTAGCTACCTTCCTCTCTATTCCTCTGGTCTAGTAAGCTGGGTCTTGTTTCCCCTCGCTACTTCCTTCCTCCTTCTGGCTCACTTCCCTATATTCCCCAGCTTCTCCTTTCCATACTCTTGTCCCCACTTACCTGCAACCTTTTTCGGCTCTACGCTGTGGAGGTCATGCTGACTGTATGGTTAACATTCTCATCAGCCTTTGCCAGCTCCCTTTGACGGAGATCGGTCTGTTGGGATTGCCGGCACTGTGATTCACCATCCTGCTGTGCATGCCGCACTGACCCTCGGCTAAGCCGTCTAGCCAGTATTCGCCTGCTCCATCGGCGGAACACAGTCTTGGGAACTCCCTGCACTACTTCAGTACTACAGCCAAGTACCAGCTATGGACTTGGGTTTTTCCCACTTGTTTTTTTTCCCTTGGGCTTTGCCCATTAAGTACACATATTCCCTGTTCTATCATCAGGGAAATGGATGCCTCTTGAGGCTTTGTTCCACTAACTGCATCTGCGGAATCCTGTGAGATCTACAATACCACTGTATCACTTCAGGTCAGTCTCAAGGGATTAGGCACACTACTCATGAGGCCACTTTGAGAATTCCTTGACATCCGCTGGCATCAGGTATCAGGGTCATAGGAGCACAAACTCTTCCTCACGCCACCTTTCCAATAAGCTCTTCTATGGTGGAGCCATCGCAACTATCTGGTAGTTTTGCCTTCCGCTACACCAAGCCACAGTCACCACGGATGCCTCCCTAGAAGGGTGTGTGATCGTCACCGGCATCTCGTCACGTGGCTCGAGGATGCCGGTGGGGCCTCGGACTCCATGACTGTACGGAGCCATGCCTCTCTATGTCAGGCCAGGATGGCCCAGCGAACCACCTCAAGTAAGAGGTCTAGGTTGCATGAAGATCACAGCAGTGGTAAGAAGAGGCACATGGAGGCGGACGACGAGTCAAGGTCGTCTCACAAGGGCCGGTCATTACCTAAGGTCAGTGCCCAATGGGATTTGGAAGGAAAAAAGCAGCAGCCAAGGCCTTTTCTCCCACCCAATGGAGGAGACCCCATCAAGCTTGTCCTCTTCAAAGTCTGGTGGCCACTCTTCGTTGTCAGCGGCAAATCTACCCCGTCAATGTTGTGCTCAAAGTCGATGCCAGCTAAGTCTTCGTCAACGCCCAAGTCTTCCTCCAACTCGTCTACGCCGAGACCATCTACACCATCCACGAGTGCTCAACCAATGAAACCATCGAAGACGAGCAAGCAGGCTACCCCTTTGATGAAGACCATGACGATGACTACTACGTCGACAATATTGGTACTGTAACAGTGTCTTCCCGCATGGTCACAACCATTGCACCATCAATCCTTGACCACGGTGCTGGCAACGCTTCCTCGACCATCATACCCAGAGCTCTGAGTGGGGGTACTCCCAGATGGAACCCTTATAGTGGAACCAAGTCTCTCTTCTTCTGAAGACTGAGAGAACCTGAAGAAAGGGATGTCGAACCTGTCATGTCACCTCCCTCTTCTCTGCAATGCAAGAAACCACCTCCTAGGGGGCAGGCTAGGTCAACACATGGGAAGGTGAGCCTGATACGGCTACCAGTATTGCCACCCTTGCACCTAACCCCTGCAGGTGGCGAATTACCTCCGGTGCAGCCTTCTCCGTAACGGCCTCCACCAAGGGATGTGTTCCTGGACATTTTATCCACCCTTACTACTTTGGTGGCTACATTATAGCAAAGGCATCCGGCACTGGCAGCAACCCTGGTGCAGCCACAGCAGCCTCCTGCAGATGTCCCTGGAACATCCAGAAAGGATGACAATCCACGACCCCCTGAAAGGGTTGAATGCCAGGCAAGACCCCGACAACTGTCAGAGACAGGGACGGACACAGCCTCAGACCACATGGACTATGTGGCATCAACACATATGTCACACACTGACAAGTTCGAGGATTTCGTCCCGGCCGATGGGGAACTGGATGAAGCCCCTATTATGGACTCACCACCAGAAGAAGGGGGTGCTTTCCATATGCTCATGAGCTGGGCGATGAACATTTTCGACCTCACCCTGGAGGAGCAGCGCAATAACTGTCTCTTGTTCCAACGGAGGGAACTGCGGAAGAGATTGGTCATGTCCATTCCGCTTTTAGAGGATGTCTGGGATGAGGGCCTTCTCACCATAGCACATCGGCGTTGAAGGACAGTGTTGACAAAAAATACTGGGCCCCGGACAGAGACCCCGCCTGCCTCCACACACAGCCTACATTGGATTCAGTTGTCTCTGCTGCAGCAAGAAAAAAGTCAGCCAACACGTTATCTTCCTGCTCATTCCCCAAGACAAGGAGGGAAAACGCCTGGATGCCATAGTTAAGATCATAACCACTGCAGCCACTTCCATCAGGGCTGCTAACGCAATGGCCATTCTCGCCAGATATGATCGCGTGTTATGTTGCAAACTGGGCACCATCCTAGAGTTTATGCCTGATGACAAAATGCAAGAGGCAATGGGCATTATCCATGAAGGCGATTAAGCATAAGACTGTGCCATTACAGTATCAGTTGATATTGCCGACACAGGATTTCGCCAACTTGGTAATGGGGTTGTCCTACGCCAACTTGGTAATGGTGCTGTCCTTTGCCAACAAGGCTGGCTCAAGGCCACAGATTTTCAGCCAGATGTCCAATCTAGAGTTGTCGACAGAGTTGTCGACAGAAAGAAGGTTGATGAAGCCTTACTCTCCATCAAAACGGACCCTGAGACCGCTTGCTCCCTGGGCACACTGCAACAAAGGTGCCAGTCCTTTCACTATGGAAAAGGATGCTTCAGTAGGACTTCATGGGATAGCCGTTTCACATACCATTTGTCTTCCTCGTACAGGACACCATACCCCTCAGGGGACCAATAGAGGAATAAGTTGCAGTCCTACAGAGGCACTTAGTGCCACTGTGGCTCATCCCAAACCAGGGGCCAGTCCAGCAAGTAGCAATGACCAGTCCAGGTCCCAGTCCTGCCGCTTCAGCACCCCAGTGGGAGGACGGCTGTCACAATTTGTCAGGGAATGGAGAACCATCACATTAAACAAATGGGTGCTATCCTTTCTCCGGATGCCCTCGGGCCTGGTGTGCTATACAAATAAATAAAATACAAAATACAAATCCAGCAAGGCCACTTGCTGGAGTTTATTAACATACCATCGGATATTCCACCTACGCACAAGCCGGAGAAGTTGCAGCACCTCCTGCTACAAGAAAAACAGGCCTTGCTAGCAAAAGTGGCAGTGGAGAAGGTACCAAAGAACAAACTGGCCATAGGAGTATACTCCCGCTACTTCCTGGTAAGAAAAAAGTCACTGCACAACAAATTCGGGTGGGGGATAGGAGACCCATATTAGATCTAAGGGTGCTAAACAAATTCCTAAAGGTACAAACGTTCCGTATGGTGATGCTACAGAAAGTCCTGTCCCAGCTGCAACAAGGAGACTTCCTGGCGTCCCTTGATCTTGAGGACGCTTATTTTCACATCCCTATTCCCTGCTCACACTGGCATTATCTGCGTTTCGCTGTGGCCGTAGTACACTACCAATTCCGGGCCTTACGCTTCGGCCTTTTCGTTCAGCTTCACAGGTGTTTATCAAATGTTTCATGCCGGAGGTTGCTCACCTGCGACCGAAGGGCATTAACGTATACCCGTACTTGGACGATTGGTTGTGGTGACAGCCGCCTCCTGCCCGCTGGCCGAAGACAGCACAATCCACCATCGAGTGCCTGCAACAGCTCAGATTCTCCATCAATTTCCCAAAGTCGGCCTAGTGCCATCAAGACTGGCTCTCTACCTGGGAGTGAAGCTCAACACTGCAACGCCTTTGGGTGCATTCCCTCAGCAGTGCCCACTGCCCAGGTAACCTCAGTTTCCTAGTACAAGTCACCACTGCTGATGATGTAACCGTGCATTCCTCTGATCACTCACTCTGCAGGCTGCGCATGCGGCCAGTGCAGAAATTCCTGCACGCTCTATGGATTCAGGCCTCAGGGTCCTGGGACGATCATGTCACTCTGACACAGGATTTCAGACAGATCCTTCGCTGGTGGTCAGTAAGGGAGCATCTATTGAAGGGAGCCCCTTTCAGGCTATTGGACCACCAGGCCACCGTCACAACAGGTGCCTCACTGGAAGGTTGGGGTGCCCACTGTCAGGACCAACACATGAGAGGCATCTTGTCCACAGACGAAAAGTGTCTACACATCAACCTGCTGTAGTTGTGGGCCATTTTCTGGGCCCTAAAATCTTTCCTCCACCTACTAGCGGGGAATGTGGTGCGAGTCTACACCGGCAGTATGCCATTGATGTTCTATGTCTTCAAACAAGGGAGGGACCAGGTCCCCACAGCTGTCCAAAGAAGCACCTGGCACTGGACGTTGCAACACCAAATGTTTCTGATTCCTCACCATCTACCAGGGATTCAGAATACACTAGCAGACACACTCAGCAGGGAGCTGCGCTCTGGCCATGAGTGGGAGCAGCTCGAAGATCAACTTCACCTGTTGTTCTAAACTTGGGGTACACCAGAGATGGACCTCTTTGCCACCTATGACAACAGCCTGTGCAAGAGTTTTGCCAGCCGCTTCCCCAACCTGCAGAGCTTGGGGATGCCTTTGGGTTTCATGGGAGGGGAATTTCCTTTATGCATTTGCTCCGATTCCCCTGGTGCTGTGGGTCTTCCACACATACAGAATATACTGGTGCCCCCTGAGTGGGCAAGACAGTTTTGGTACTCCAACCTTCTCGCCCTCTCATCAACTGCTCCTCTCAAGTTGAATCCGCACCAGTTCTGCTATCCAAAAATCTTGGGCAGTACTGCACCACGACCCAACCTCACTCAATCTGACGGCCCGGCTCCTGTGTTCTTAGAGTTTGGATCCTTGTCCCATCCACTTTGAAGTGTTAGAAGAGAAAGTTGAAACGCTTCCAGGTGTGGTTCAGGAGCCAGCAGTCGCGTGCTCGTGCCATCCATCAAGACATTTTTTCCTATTTGTTATCCTTGGCTTGGACAGTCTTGACACACTCTTGAATCAAGGTGCACTTAGCTGCAATTGCCAGATACAACCGTTCTGCAGGCGTACTATCCCTGTGGTCCCATCGGCTAGTGAAGGAGTTCCTGCATGGGCTGTTCCGGTCTTTCCACCAGTCTGTTGCCCAGCTCCAGCATGGGAACTTAATGTGCTGCTGTCAAGGCTCAAGAAGCTGCCTTTTGAGCCTCTGCACACGGCATCCATCAAACATCTTTCCTGGAAGACCACCTTCTTGGTGGCCATAACATTTCCCAAAGAAAAGGCGATATTTCGTACTAACCCAACATTTATGCCTCAGGTGCTGTCCTCCCTCCAACTGAATTAACCAGTGGTTTTATCAGTGTTTTTGGGCATACGATGTCTCCAGCTGAGTAGGCATTACATACACTGGATGTGGTATGCGCCCTGATGTATTATGTGGCCTGTACTGAGGACCAATTGTTTGTGTCTTTTGGCCCGACTGAACCAGGGAAGGCTTTGTCAAAGTCTTCCATTTCAAGGTGGATTGCGGCCTGCATTTCCTTCTGCCATCAGCAGGCCGGCAGGCCCCTGCGGGCAAGCCTTAGGCTCACTCGACCAGAGCGGTGGCTGCTACCACTGTCTTCCTCTCTAGGATCCTGCTGCTTGACATCTGCCATGCAGCTATCTGGTGATAGGTGTATACATTCACCAAGTTCTACTGCATCGACAGAGATTCGACAGAGGAATCTAGAGTTTGGTCAGTCGGTTCTGAGGAACCTTTTTGCGTGAGGTTAGTTAATCTCCAGTGGTAAGTTGTGCTGGGAGCTTTCCTCTGCCCGTATGTATTGTTAATTACTACTGCTTTGTAATCTATGCATAGCATGTGAATCTATGAAAGATCCGCTGGTGGAGAAGGAATAAGTTACTTACCTATAATTCTGTTTCTCCAGCATTGGTATCTTTCATAGATTCACATGTAACCCTCCCACCTACCCCGCATGGCTAATCTTTTGGCTCTTACTGCCACTCACGTGTGCTTGCCAAATCTGAAGATGGCCGACAGGGGAGGAGTTAATGGAGATGTTCCTTTTGGTTGTGTGCAGTATGACCCAAAATGACTGTAATAGAGCAGAAGAGTGACTGAAAGTTTCAGTTTAAATTTAAACTGCTCTGTTACCGAGGATTCCCAGCCCGAAGTTGGTGACTATTCACAGCATGTGAATCTATGAAAGATACCAATGCTGGAGAACCAGAGTTACAAGCAAGTAACTTATTCCTTCTTGTCGTCATTACTTCAGCCAGATAAGTAAGGGCAGTTTCACTCTTTATCTTGCATAACTCCTAACGTTTCACCGGTACAATGTGGTACTCAAAATCAACCCTTCGCTCATGTCAAAAGTTCCCTCAGCGTTTCACATAAATGAACCACTGCTACTACTTGTGTTCTTTGGCTCTCCTTGTTCTCCAGATGAGCTTACTTGCCCTCTCTTGATGTCGCATGAGCCTTCAAGTTTTATGTATCCCGCACAAAATATTTCTGCCAATCATCTCAGCTATTTGAGGCGTTCGAACCTGTGGGCAAGGGAAAAGCTCTTGCAAAATCTTCCATTTCCCGATTACTGCCAAGATATATTTCACACTGCCATCAGCTGGCCAACAGGCCCCTCTGCCAGGAAGAACGTGAGTGCCTTCGACCAGGGCTATGGCATCTAGCACTGCCTTCCTGTCCAGTGGTCCCCTGCTCCTCATCTACAGGTCTGCCACGCGGAGGACTGTTCATACCTTCACAAGGTTCTACTGCATCAATAGGGATTCCAGATAGGTGTCTGCATCAGCCAAGCACGGCTCCGCAACCTATTTGCATGAGGTGAGTGTTCCAGAGGTGAGTTCAATAGCTTCTGTAGAGCTGTACCGCCTCCCATTGGCTCTGTATATGTATTGCTATATACTCATATTCAATGAGCATGTGAAACCATGAAAGATCCAATGCTGGAGAAGGAACAAGTTACTTACCTGTTACTCCTGTTCTCCAGCATTGGTATCTCCCCCCATCCCCCACCTACCCCTTTCTGGCTCCTCTTGGTTCCTACTGCCAAATTTAGTGTGCTTCCAAATCTGAAGATGGCCACCCTGGGTGGAGCTAAGGAGGAGCTATGTCATTGTCTCAGGCAGTAAGATCCAAAGTGACTCTAATAGACTACAAAAGTGACAAGCAGTGTTAAACTTTAAAGGCAAGCTGCTTTAATATTATCGAGGATTCCCAGCCTGACGAGGGAAATATTCAGTAAGCATGTGAGTCCATGAAATAAACCAATGCTGGCGAACAGGAGTTACAGGTAAGTAACTTGTTCCTTATTTTTTCAGTACAAAAATCTTTTCTCGGCGCCCCTTCAGTTTCACAATAAGTCAAAACAATTCCTGTGATCTTTTCAAGCAATCTGAAACTGGGGGCTTTGCCTTCTTGGATTGAAACGGGCAATGTATTTGGGCCATGCATATATCTCTGGCCTGTCCTGCAAGTTCTTCACGGGAGAAAGGAACCCCGCCTGTAGGATGCAGCATAATGCATACCCTCTTTAGGTCACTGCAAGTGAATTGAGGCATTCTGTTGTGGTTTGTTCTCCACAAGAAGCAAGTCCCTCCTCGTTTTCTAATAGTCTATCTGACTGCTTTAACCCGAGAAATGTTTTAGGCTCCTGATATTAAAAACCTCTCGAGGATAACTGATGACTGTTGTGTCATGACGGGTTCATTTGAACAAGTGGGCAGCTTATAGACAGACCAAGCCAATAAGTCTGTTCAACCTGAGCCAGTGAGTGCGTGCTTCATGGTGAGGTTAGGGGCACATGAGGAAATGAAGCTGAACCTGCTCTGGACAGGCATTGACCCGAGAGTGGGGTTCATGCCAGAGCTCTAATTGGGGGTCAGGCCGGCCCAAGTCCCACCAGGTTCGCCCATCTCTAGGAATCCACATGGATGGTCCACGTCTCGGTAAGCAGGTGGCAGTAAACATTTATTTAGGGCCAGAGAAGCTTACCTGTCACTTATGATGGTGCTCCCTGTCCTGCCCCCCTGCAGACCTCCCAAGCCATGTGGCTGAATGACCTGCTTTTCAGCCTTTGTCATGCACGGAGCTCAGGCTCTCAAACAGCCCCATTCATATGTACAGTAAGAGCTGCTCAGCTGCATGCATTGAGACTTAGGCCCCGATTCTCATCAAGGTGTCAAGTACCGAAAAGGACGTTCAGTACTTAAGACCTATTCTGAAGGTGGTGCATTCTTCAAAGTTGCAAGGAATGGGCCACTTTCAGAATACATGTGGTGGTTGCTAGGATGGGTTGGAAACCAACCTAGCAACCGCCACATTTGCAAACTGGCTTTTTGGAAGCCTATTCTTGTGACACTCCTCCAGTTTAATATGTGCGCTAAACTAGCGCACATATACGGTACCCTTTTGGTGCCGTTAAACTGAAGGAGTGCCACAAGAAGCCTTGTTTGGTGTAAATGGAAGTGTCCATACACCCGTGTTGTATATGGACACTTTATGTACACCAAAGCAAGCAGCTTCAACGTTGCTGCAACGTTGAAGCTGCTTGCTTTGGTGTACATGAAAGTGTTCCTATACACCACACTCGTGTATATGAACACTTTCCTATACACCAAAGTAAGAAGCTTCAACATCCTGCAATGTTGAAACTGCTCACTTTGGTGTATAGGAACTGTGTTCTTGGCAGCATTTTTGTAAAATAACGATTCCCTCGTTATTTAACGAAAATGCTGCTGAGATTCTGCAATCCGCCTGTTTCCATTAGAAACAGGTGGATTACAGCGAAAGCACTGTCGTGCTTTGCGAAGACGCCCAGGCCCACATGAGAATAGCAGTGGTGCCTGGGCGTCAAGAAATGGCGCAGTGAGTCGTGCTATTTAGCACGCTCACTGCGCCAAGACGAGAATCGGGCCCTCAGTGTTCAGGAGACTCGTGGCAGGAGGTGCAGATAGCTTCCTCAACTTGGGAGGTGTGAGGAGGGGTTTGGGCCTTGGGTCTACATGGAGCGGTGCTCCAGCAAGACCATGTTTGTCGGAGCGCAACTCTGTCTTGTTCCTGGCCAAATTCCTTCCCTGGTCACATCATCACCTCAAAAAGATGCCCTGTTTGATTCGCGGCACACGTAACTTATCAACACTCACCCTTATACTTCACTTTTTCTTCAGAATTTTTCAGGACATTTGGGAGCAGATAGACAACTTATGTATGAGGGTGAAGGCACACCCCTAAACGTTCACACCAGGAACAAATACAAGCTGCTATGGAAAAGTGCCCAAGAAACTCTTGCAAGGATAACAAGGATAACAAGTTTTTATTTCTACAAAAATAGGTGCATCAGCAAAGAACTGTTATGTTATGTTACCTAAATTTATAGAGCGCACGGTCGCCCAGAGGCATCATGGCACTGACGAGGAAACTGCTCACTGAAGGAAAATCATAGGGAGCCAGAGAACTAGAAGAGAGTGGTTTTCAAGGCTTTTCTGAAGACCAGATGGTTGGAGGTGGATCTGAGTGGAAGTGGAAGGGTGTTCCAGAGCCTGGCCGCGGCAATAGAGAAGGCTCTGCCACCAAGTCTCTTCCGGTTAAGCCTTGGAACAGTAAGTAGATTGGAAGCTGATGAGTGAAGGTTACGTTCTGGAATATATCGAGAGAATTTGGATTGAAGGAACTCTGCTCCTGAGTCATGGATTGCCCGATGGACAATACACAGTGCTTTAAAATCAACTCGCTGAGCCACTGGGAGCCAGTGAAGTCGATGAAGCACTGGCGAGATGTGGGCACCATAGGGAGAGCCAGTGGCTAATCTGGCTGCCAAGTTTTGCATATGTTGAAGCCGTTGGAGAAGGCCAATCGGTTGAGACAGGTACAGGGAGTTGCAGTAGTCCAACCGTGTGAGGACTAGTGCGGCCACCACGGGAGGATGCATGACTTCCGGAATCATCGGCAACACCCTCTTTAGAACCCTAATCTGATGGTGAGTGGACTGACACACAGCCGTAACCTGGTTTGACATTGATAAGGAGGCAGAGTGAGTAACCCCCAAGTTCTTCACTTTGTTGACTGGACTAGGCAAAGGACCTAAAGACGTGGGCCAGAAAGCAGGGGTCCATAATGAGGGGTTGGGAGGGCAGCCCACCACCATCACCTCCGTTTTATCCCCGTTGAGCTTGAGCCAGTTTTGGTCCATTCATACACCAACTGCCTTTAAGCAGTCATGCTGCCATGGAACGTTCTGAACAAAAAAAGGGTGCAGTCAGAAGCTTTAAAGGAGATGCAGCGTTATTTGTATACAGTTAAAACCTGCGTGGCTGGTTGGTGTTACTCTATACATGGTTGGCGTACTCCATAGTGGTTGGCAGGTCATTGGTCCTAGCCCAGTCTGTCTGTCTTCCATAACGTGGGGTCTGTTGGGAACCAAGGCCAAAGAAGCAATTAGCTACATTTAAACAGTGCTACTCTATCATTATACAGTGCACCCGGCATGCTCAAAATGTGGTACAAGTGTCATGAACCACCGTCTGCATCCCTTCTGGACTTCGTGGTCCCTGACACATAGGGGATTGAACTCATTAATCCTTCCAACATGGCCGCTTGATGCATGCAGGAACTCACCACAGAAGTCCAAAACCTTAAGGCTGAGAACGCTGCCTTAAAGCAGCTGGTATTGTCTCGTGATTCTGCTACCAAGGAAAGTGTGTAATTGGGAGGAGTGGTGGACAAATATGATGGCTCTCCAACGACCCTTCGTGCCTTCCTTGATTCATGCTTGGTGCATTTCACCTTCAAGCCCTACTACTTTTCCACCCCTAGAGCAAAGGTGGGGTTTATGATATCGCACCTCATTGGCAACGCATTAACCTGGGCAACTCCCCTAGTCAATTCGGGCAACGCCCTCCTGGATGATTACGATGGATTCGTGGAAGCACTAAAGGCCATGTTTGATCATCCTGAGCAGGTTTACAGCGCTTAGGAACGTCTACTTGATTTTCGACAAGGATCCCAGGATATGCTTACCTATGTCACCCGTTTCAAACAACTTATGAAGGAAGCTGATTGGTCCCAAGAGGCTAGCTTCACTCTCTTTTGCAGAGGCTTGAATGAAGAAATAAAGGACAAGCTAGCTAGGGTAGCTCGCCCTAATTCCTTCCAGGCCCTCTTGGACCTTTCCTTGCAAATTGCTTTTCGAATCCAGGAAACAAAGGCGGAGAAAAAAAAGTCTAAATCATCATTCCAAAAGGCTGTCATAGACCACCCTTCTGGCCCAGAACCCGCAGTTTCTCTGACCTCAGATCCAGAACCCATGCAACTGGGGGCATTCTGTGGATCCATTACCCCACAGGAAAGGATGCGCCGTATTCACACTGGTCTCTGCATGTATTGCGCCTCCGATAAACATCTTGTCAGAGAGTGCCCTATTGCTCCTCCACGGCGTTCGGGAAACGCCAGCTCCCGATCCTAGATAGGGCACAGTTTCAGGAGAATGATGTCTGCTCCACATCAATTCCTTCCTTGAACTCTCCTGGACCAAATAAGCTTGTGATTCTTCAGGCCTTTCTATCGCCTTCCAAGAAAGAATCTTACCCCATTCTGGCATTAGTGGACTGCGGAGCCATGGGTATATTCATAGATCATGATTGGGTCACTACTCACAACATTCCACATGAAACACGAGAGACGATGCAACCAGTAGAGGCAATTGATGGAAGACCCCTATCTTTAGGACCCATAACCCTTCAAACCAAAGAGATCCTACTCTCTATAAATCACCATCAAGAGAGGATCAAATTTGACATCATAAGATCTGCCCACTATCCAATGGTTCTAGGCATGCCTTGGTTACAGAGGCATAACCCTTACATCAATTGGGCAGCAGGCTCCTTGTTTCTTGGTTCTGAACACTGTATGTCCCACTGCTTATTCCTAGACTCCTTACCAAAGCCCTCTGAAAACTCGCAAGAAATCCAGCAAAGTCCAGTCACTGTCTCTAACAGCATCCGAATTCCCAGGGCCTATCAGGCTTACACAGATGTATTTTTGACTGCCATAGTTCAAGCTCTTCCTCCTCATAGACCCGAGGATTGTGCCATTGATTCTGAACCTTCAGCAGTGATCTCTTTCGGGAGAATGTTTATTTTATCAGAACCTGAAAAGAGGGCCCTCCGGGAATACCTGGATACCAACTTGGAAAATGGCACCATACGACCATCCAAGTCCCCGGCAGGCGCTTCGTTATTTTCCGTTCCCAAGAAAGATACCAAGGAGCTTAGACCATGTCTAGATTACCGTGGCCTTAACCAGTGTACTCTCAAGGACCGCTACCCATTGCCTCTCATCTCGGATATCCTGGAAGCAGTAAGAGGTGCAGTAGTATTCACAAAATTAGATCTCAGGAGTGCCTACCATCTAATTCGTATAAAGGAAGGTGACAAATGGAAAACAGCCTTTAGAACACCCTTTGGCCATTTTGAATACCTGGTTATACCATTCGGACTTGCTAATGCCCCAGCGGTCTTCCAACGTTTTATGGACCAGGTATTTTATGACATGCTGTTCCTTTTCATCATTGTATATCTGGACGACATACTGATATACTCCAAGGACCATGTGAAACATGAAGAACATGTAAAGGAATTTTAAAAACGTCTATGTGAACATAAGCTCCTGGCCAAACCCGAGAAGTGTCTTTTCCATGTATCAACTGTTCACTATCTCAGATTCGTTCTTAGCCCTAAGGGGATTGGAATGGAACCCTCAAAGGTAGATTCCATTCTATCCTGGCCCGTTCCAACTACTCTAAAACAAATTCAATCCTGCCTGGGGCTTGCTAACTTCTATCGGAAATTTATACCAGCCTTTTCGGAGATTGTACATCCTATTGTTACATTGCTAAAGAAGGATACCCCCTTTCAGTGGTCCTCAGCCCAAGATACGGCTTTCCAACGGTTGACGTCGGAGTTTACACAAGCTCCCATCCTATCTCAACCCGACATTAATCGCCCTTTTCTTGTGGAAACTGATGCCTCCAACTACGCCATCGGGGCAGTCCTAAAGCAGGAACTTGATGATAAGCTAGAACACCCCATCGCCTATCTTTCTCGCACCTCGACTCCCAGTGAAACTCATTATTCCGTCCTGGAAAAGGAACTGCTAGCCATCCACCAAGCCTTCACTGATTGGCGTCATCTTCTCCTGGGAGCCAAACACCCGGTACAGGTCCGGACAGACCATCAGAATCTTCAAGTCCTGCAATCCCTAGAATGTAGAAACAGTCGTCAAGCCCGGTGGGCCTTCTTTTTTGCTCAACATCAGTTTCAAATCCATCATGTCCCTGGAACACACAAGATAATAGCCGATGCCTTGTCCAGACGTCCTGATTACAAAACCATTGAAGATCAGACTTTTCTTAAGATGTTTCCCCACACAATATTTGTTGTCCAAGCAATCAACCTCCTGGAGGATATTCAAATTCAAACTCAGTCCTCTGAAACCTGGAAGGAGTTTAAGAGAAACAATCGATGGAAACTCAAGACAGGGGACGGATATCTGTTCAAGGACAATCTCTTGGTCATCCCCACTCCTGGACTGCGGCAAAAGATCACAAGCCTATGTGATGATACTTTTCGTTCAGGACACCGTGGCATCACCAACACCCTCTGTTTAATACAAAGACAATATGGTGGCCGAGGATGACAGAGGATGTCCGGATACATATCCAAGCATGTGCAGTCTGCAATCAGAACAAACATGATAATAAGAAACCGGCATGTCTACTGCTTCAACCAACAATACCAACAAGACCCTGGGAATTCATCGCCACAGATTTTATCGTGGAACTACCATCTTCCAGGGGATACACAACTATCATGGTTACCATTGATTTGTTCACTCATATGGCTCATTTTATACCTTTATACAAACTACCATCCTCATCCGTACTCGCCGGAACCTTCCTGGAACACATATTCCGGCTTCATGGGCTACCCTCCAAGATCATTTCTGACCGAGGACCCCAATACATATCCCAGTTCTGGAAACAATTATGTCGTATACTGGGAATCCAACGTGCCTTGTCCTCAGGTTATCACCCACAGACCAATAGAGCCACTGAACGTGTAAACCAAACTCTGGAACAGTATCTTCGTTGCTTCGCCACCAAGGTCCAGGATGATTGGTCACTCTTAATACCTGTGGCTGAATTTGCTTACAACAATTCAGATCATTCAGCGATCAACACCAGTCCTTTCTTCTGTAGTCAAGGATTTCATCCTTCAGTTCTACCTTCCATTTTCCCACACCCTACCCCAGTTCCTACAGTTGATTCCTGGATTGAAACCCTTATTAATGTACACAAAGAAGCAAAGGAACGCTTAGAAAAGGCCCGAAAAGACGTTAAACATCATGCCGACTCCAAATGAAGACCTGGGCCTTCTTACTCAGTAGGCGATAAAGTCTGGCTATCCTCGAAACTCATTCCTCGACATCTGCAACCAAATAAACTGGCTCCCAGGTATTATGTGCCCTTTTCTATAAAATAAATCATCAATCCAGTGGCCTTTCGACTTCGGCTACCAGAAACATGGAAGAGGATCCATCCTGTCTTCCACACCTCTCTGTTGAAACCATATGTTCAGCCCTTTCAAACTGCTCCAAGATCTACCCCAGTGATTATCAATGACCAACTCGGATATGAGGTTTCCAGAATCTGTGACTCTAGATACCGATGTGGTCAACTACAATATTTGGTCGAATGGAAAGGATATCCTCCCAGTGAGCGCACCTGGGAACCCGTGTCAAACATGAATGCTCCCAGGCTGATTCGAAGATACCATCTTATACATCCGGGCAAACCCGGAGGAGCTGGACTTCAAAGGAGGCATACTGTCATGAACCGCCGTCTGCATCCCTTCTGGACTTCGTGGTCCTTGACACATAGGAGATTGAACTCAGTAATCCTTCCAACATGGCCGCTTGATGCGGAACGCTGCTTGCCAGTCTCTACATTACACGCTCTACGTTCTACAAAACAGACACGCCCCCACGGCTCTGCGCGTCTCAATGCTCGCCGTAGCTGGACGTGTGCTGCCGGAGTTCGCTCGGGGCTATTTTCCTGATCTCTCTATTCCTGGTTCCTTGATTCCTCCTCCTTTCCTTTCAACTTTCAAACTTACCGAACTTTTCATATAAATACATCCCCACATCGCCTGCCAGATCCACCAACAATGGTGGTGTGATACAAACGGTCTACCTCATCTCCATAGTGGATGGGGACCATGTGGGGATGGCATTCGCAGTTTGTATTTTGCTATCCTTTAGTACTTTTGACACTCCAATTGACACCATCATCATTGCGCTACTAGGCATTGCTTTGGCAATACATCGGAGGCACATTTGGCAGGTGCAGAAGATGACTAAGATGAACTACAAATAAGTTTTTTAATGTCGCCGACTGCCAGGGGTACTCCGGCGGTCTGTTTTTTGAATTATATGATATGATTGGTTATTTATAACGCGCTTAATACCTAGAGGTTTCTAAGCACGGACCCGGGGATCGAATCTGTGTTGCTCCGTGTCGTCTTGCTTCCAAGGCAAGCACGTTGCCCCTGAGCTATCCTCCCGAGAATGCGTAAATACACTTACCTGCATCAGCCGCGAGGGGCGTGAGCGCCTTCATCAAATTGTTTTTAACCATTGGCGCCCATGGCACATAGTGCGGCCTGCCAGACCCCTTATACATAAGGGGCACTTGCAGCTTTGCCCTGCCCCCGTCCATCCCTTTTTAACTTCCTTTCTTCCTTGCTGTTGACATCCGGCCAAACCTGCTCCTCAACCTTCCATCCCACAAACATTCCACCTGGGGAGTTTGTTCTGGTGCTTGCTCAGCCTTCTCTTCTTCATCACCCTCGAGCTCATCAAATGTACTCCACCCGTCTTCCTCTCCTCTGCAAGATCCTACAACTCTCGTAGCCTAAGCTGTCATTCTCTATATGTACGTTCTTTATGGCTGTGCTATCTATTCTGAATAAGAAATCTCCTGTTTTCCACCAATCTGATCCTTGCTCTGCTGGTTTATCTGGTTTTACTCAACTCTGTGCTGGCCGCAATCTAGTCAATTCTGTTTGTGCCGCTGCCAGTGCCACTTCTAAGTCCCTTTTATTGACATCAGCGTGCGCTGGGACGTCCGGAGGGGATGCATATGGGGGTGGTGGGGCTGTCGGTGTGGTGGACACATAGGTCGGGTTAGTATGACCTACTGCGGGGCGAGCTGCCAATGGGTATATTCCCCCACGCTCCGCTGGTGCCCCACCCTCCGTTCCTGTACAGTCGCACCTGCTATCATTTGGCGCTCCTCCTCCCTCAAGATGTTCTGTATCTTTGAACATCATCCAAAGGTATAATATCTCTCTCCTTTTTTGCAACGGATTCCCCTTATACTTGGCTGTCAGAAATATAAACATGTGTTCCAGAATTCCCTTATTATGTGATCCCTGCTCTAGCTACGAGCGGGGCATTCCCCCTCCTCTTGTTTCTGTCACCCATTGCTTGTGGTACTTCTCGATTTCGTCACGATATAGTGGCAGGGCCTTATACATATATTCTATGGGTGTTTCTTTTCCCATTATAATGGTTTGTGTGCCTCACTGTCTCTATGCCTTTGTTAGCGTGCAGTGCACGTTGCCGCTGCCCGTTAAAAAAAAAAGGCGAAGGCGCCCATTCTCTGACAAAATATCAAAAACCCCAAAAAAATGTACACACCCACTAGGGAATGAGACCAGGAGATGGATCGCAAGTAGAAACCAGTTTTATATAAGATAAGCTGTGCACACAGAGAACTCTGCTGCCCAGAGAGCGCTCTGCTAAAAATTACACGGGCAGCACATTATAAAGGAAAACTGCCTCACTAATGACACCATACTATAGGGGCACAGTTCTGTAATACAATTGGTGAGACACAATGATACATAATACATCTATAAGTGTCGAACCCGCAGCACGTGGGTCAGCTGGGCTCATCTCCGTGGAGTGAAGGTCATGTTGGTAAAACGCTACTTTACTAGCTGTCTAAGCTACAATAACAGGATATGAGGGCATGAGACAAATGACAGGCATAAAACATTGACATAATGGGAATGCTTCTCAGAGTTCATTGACAAGTTATATATGCATTCCACCCTCTGCACCCAGATACCCATAAACCTAGTGCCCCCGACACAGGTGTTCGCCTTAGGGGTTTTGATCTTTCTGATGCCTCATGATACGAATATACATTTGTTGTGTTTAGGGAGAATATATTGGGGTCTGGAATTAGGGAAATGGAGGGTGCCCTCAGTTGGTCACTGCGAGGGGTCAGATGTGTATCTGGATCAAACAACAGAGGGGCATGGGCCTGGTGGACTGCGGCTTGACAGGGTTGGGGTGTCGAGGGGGCACAGGCAGGTTAGTGAAGGTGGATGGGTTCTTGGGCTGGGGCCTGCTCTGGTCTCACACGGTGCAGTGTGCTCATCTTACCCCTGGGTGATACTAACTATTGCAACAATGAATGTCTGGACTTCTGTGGGAACAGGACTTGTGCGGAGCTGGCAGGAGGCGGGGTGGCCTGGGCTCTTCGTACGAGGCGCTGGGCAGGGGAGGGACAGGTTTCTAGAGATCATTTTCAGGCTTAGTAAAAGATTGCGTCTGGTGTGTTACAAGATGGAGTCTCTGAGCTACAATAAGGCTTGGTTACGTGTTTTCCTTTTGTTAGTAATTAGAGGGTGATTAGTACAGACTACGTGTAGGAGAGAGGGGGACGACAACCTAATTTTCCACATGTTCACAACTTCCACGCTCTCCCATGTACCCATCCCCTACTTGTTATCACTTGCAAGGGTATACTCATGTGCTCACCCAAACTCCTCTGTCACTGGGTTCCCAATAACACCAGCCTGCACTCTCCTCGGAGCTACACCCCGTTACAAGAAGCAGACAGGAATTCTGCAAAGACGGCTCCTGTAAAACCACTCAGGAATACGCGTTTTTTGGGACTGGTCGCTGTAGGTAGAAGTGGTCCCTGCACAGAAGTGGTCTGGACACCTCTGCAGGCACGGGTGGGGGCAATAGGAACACGTAGGGGTCGCCAATTGAAGGCATGACCCTAAACGTTCACACCAGAAACAAATACAACCTGCTATGGAAAAGGGCCCAAGCAACTCTTGCAAGGATAACACAGCGTTTTTATTTCTATAAATATAGGTGCGTCAGCAAAGAACTCTGCTGCCATGGAATGTTCTGAGGAAAGAATTGTGCAAGCAGAAGCTTAAAAGCGGGCAAAGCGTCATTTGTATACAGTGAAAACCCACATGGCTGCTTGGTGCGACCCTATTCCTGGTCGGCCTACTCCATAGGGGATACCAGGTCATTGGACCCAGCCCAGTCCGTTCGCATTCCATCACACGGGGTCTGCTGGGTTCATCGTCTCCAGGGAACCAAGGCCAAATAAGCAATTCGCTACATTTACAAACACTGCTACTGTGACATTATACAGTGCGCCTGGTATGCTCAAAAGCTGGTACAGGGGGAGTCTCGAGGTCACACTAACCCACATATCCTTCACTCATCCCAATCGTGTCTGTCGGCTTGCAAGGGTTCCACCCTTGCGTTTGAACTGTAATTTACCCCTCCCAGTACCTCGCATTACAAATCATGTAATTATGAACAAAAGGTGGAACGACCATGCTCTTAGATCTTTTATGGTCGATTGGTTTATGGTCGGTGGTCTGGGGTCAACTGGTGTCTCAGAATTCAGGGGTCTTGGGACTAAGGCAGTTCTAAAGGGCTATAACTTGTGGTTGGGGTCAGAGGCCTGCATTGGCCTGTGTGTGATAACACATACATCAAGGCGGCCAGCGCTGTCTCGCGGCCTTGCAGGGCACATTATTTCTTAGACCAAACATATTGGCAACAATGTTAGAACTAAGAAGAGTTTCTGGGAAAGTTAGCAGCATGGGCCTCTCTCATCAGCGCTTGGGCCTATTTAGATTTCCCCTTCAGGCTTACAGCCTGCGTCTAACACACTACAAACTGCATGGCTGTGCAGGCCCTAGGCTTTATCTTAATATCTGCAAAAATTGCATCTGCTTATATACACGCACTATGTCTAAACGTCTAAATTGTGTAAAATATTATGATTGTGTAGGGACCTTTAGAACACCCCCCTGCACCCTGGTCTATTATAGTTCTTCCAATGGGACTCGCCTCACCGTAAAGCACCTAGGGGGTGGTTTGGGTTCGCTCCATTCCCAACAAGGCCAGAGTGCACAAAGCAAAGGCACAACTGATAGTGGGCATGCAAGTACATGGAGGGGCAATTTGTAATCACTCACAGCCACTGCAAAATGTTGTGGCTGGCTCCACCTTTGAGGAAGTGCGTTGGAAAAGCTGCAAGAGGAGGAAGAGTCCGTGGTAGTAAAGAGTGCCTGAGAACAGTGGCTTGTTGTGATAGATAATGCCTGCGATCCTATAGTCCTGATTGGCTACCAAGCAGCATATGAAATGGGCCGGCAGGCATGGGAGACTTGGTGCAGAATCAGCCAAAGCCTCAAATACTCTTCAAAGGCTGTCCACATTTGTATATATGTCCTGCAATTTAAAGACATGTTTTATGTTAAGGTGAGTATTGTGATCAATAAAAAGGGCAGTGTTGAAATTCCCTTACTCGCACAAAAGAGTTTCTTACTGAATCACTATCAAAGACATGTTTCACAATTTGTCAGGCTTGGGTTCCATGAAGAGATGTTACCTGGGCTGGGCCCACGTCCCTCGTCCATGCCCTCTCTCCACCCCAGCCCCTCCCCCAAAGAGAAGAGGGTTACTAGAGTAAATGGTTTCCATTACCAGCACTGCTGCCAAGGACTCCAGTTCTAACAGGGTGCTTAGGTCGAATGTTGTCGTAGACTTTGAGTAAGGGCAGTGGCATTAAATGGGTGAGTAACAATGCATATAAACCAGGCCACATAAGTGTGGGCTCGTCTCACCTCTCACCTAGATGCACACGACTGTCAGACTGAATCGAGGAAAGCCGAGTGTGGGCAAAGAGCAGAAGACTATGAAAGTTGCCAGGGTAAACAAAAGAAAGATAGAAAACTGGCGTTAGCAAAGAGATTCTTTGAGAAATGCTCTCCTCCAGGTGTGTGCAGACTGTTGTGATGTATGCAACGAGCCACAGGGCTCGTGCTTAGTCACATGTTGAGGGTCACATGCTTGTGCATGTGACCCGCACCAATAAAAATGCTGAGCTGGCTTCCGCTCTGCAGTAGAGTCCAAAGCCATGTCTGTGCAGGTATTACCGTGCTGCGCATCGCGGCGTACAGACCATGGTCCCACTAGGCCGCCCGCATGACGGGGCATCCTCACCATGTGGGAGTCCAGAGACCCTGGCCCCCTAACATCTGGCAACAAGGGTCTCTGGCCACACGTGTTGCTGCCGATGTTCTTTTCCAGAAAGAAAAAGGTAAAGAGAAAGCAGGAGCTGGGGCGCCCTACAGGGGGAGCCAGGCCGTGCCTAGTGCAGCCTTGGAGCTGCTGCAGGTGCACAGTGCTCATCCCCCATGGTCCTGGAGCATTGCCGGCCTCCATGGCCACCATTGTTAGCTCTCGCATGGGGGGCGAGCAGAGTGCATGCTGCTGCCGCCACATGCAGAAGGAAAAGGACATATGTAACACTCCTGAAGGGGTAGCGAATAAATGCCCTGCCCCGGAGTGTGGGATGCAGCGCCATTTTGGGATTGAAGTCTCCTCCTTGGATGGGAAGAGTTTGCGGAGTGGGAGCAAATGAGCGGCCCTCTGCCATGTGGCCACCATGACCAAAGAACTCTGCATGAAGGAAAGATGGCGCGTGCGGGCTATGATGCATCAGAAAACAATAAAAAGGGATTTAAATCTCCCACCTGGGGGCGGTATGTGGGATGGCGAGGACCACTGCCGCAAACATACCTAGGATTGATCTTCCGCCTGGGAGGGGGAGCGTGTGGGCCCTGCCAGCTCCGCAGAGGAAAACAGACTGGAGACAACTGCTGCAATGAAATAGTATCAGTCTCTTACCTAGGGGAGAGCGGGCGGTGGGCGAGGACCCTGCCAGGCCAGCCGCGAAAAACAAAAATGTGGTTGAAATGGAACTGGCGCCTGGTGAAGAGGGAGTGTTGCAGCCTCTGCCAAAATAAAGTACAAAGAACCTTGTGGGGACTCCCCATCGTGAGATCGCGGGAAGGCGATCTCGCGAGACCACGGATGCGAGAAGCGCGGAGCAACACACTTGACTCAGAATCTGGCGGGAAGCGCAGTAAACGCACCGCTCCAGCACTCCTGATCCAGGGAGCTCTTATGATCAGGAGCCCAACAAGAGAGGACACAACTCCCAAAGCGTAATGCCAAGGTTGAAGGAAGCCTCCTGGGTGCTCTGGCAGATTGACTGTGTGCAGGCATTGTGCACACTCTGCTTACAGTGAGTAAACTCTTGGGCACATGGACAGCAACTAATGTGAGTACAGCCCTTCCCCACCCATGGACATTATCTACCCCGGTTATCAGTTTTGTGGTGTGTAAATAAACACTGTTTACAGCACTACCGGTGTCCTGTCTTTGTTTTTTTTTTTTTTTTTTTTTTTTTTAAACTTTATTTAATGATTGTGGTACATGACATTGCAACAACAACTGACATTACACATAGATGAAAACATCAACAGACTATTGGGTTACCGTACAACATGAGCAGCATATTACTGATTGTGTGAAGCGCTCGGCCCTGCCAGGCTGTCACTGTCCGAGTTGACCTCACTCAGATATATTCTGAACAGGGCCCATATGTCCTTTGGTTTGCTTGGATTCGGGGTGGTTAATATGTAATATTCTTCGCATTCATTCACATACATCAGTTCCCTGAGGAAGTGGCCCACAACCGGTGCCTGTTTACTCTTCCATTTTTGCAATATACACTTCTTGGCCACTGCACATGTTATATTGAAGAGTCTCCTTGTCACCTCCGTTTGTTTGCCAATGTCCCCAAACAAATATTTCCGCGGAGTAAGGTCTGCCGGTATCTGAGTCACCTCCTCAAGGATATGCGCAACCTCTCCCCAAAAAGCAAGTACATAGGGACAGTTCCAGTACATATGTATTGAGTCGGCTTGGTCTGTCCCACATTTTGGACACGTACCCGCCCCATTATTCGTGAATCTCGCCACCTTCTGAGGGGTGTAGTGTAATTTGTTCAGCATCTTAAATTGAATCTGTCGGAGGCCGGCATTCATTGATACTTTCTTGGTCATTTCACAGTATCTTTCCCACTGTCTGTCCGTTATATCCTCACCCAGATCTGTCTCCCAGGAGGCTTTTGTCGCATTCAATATCGGGGCGTTGGACTGTACAGCCCCATACAACCCCGACACGCTAGTTTCAGCCCGGGTTGAAAGGACCAACAGACATGGGTGTGGGGGGGGCTCATCTGGAAACGTTGGCCAACGGGTCTTAAAGGCCAATCTCATTCTGTGAAACTGTAGGATCATCAGCTGATCTCTCCCCATCCCTATCCTGAATTCCTCCAGTGTTATAAACTTCCCGTTGGGGAATATGTCCCTGATTTTAAATTCTTTATCCGGGTCCCATTTGTTCTGTATGCCCGGGTCGTATGTGGGTGTTATGCCCGGGAAATTCCAAAAGGGGGCCTCAGCATAATAAGGCGTCTCCACCCCAAGTCTACGGAAAATTTTGAACCACGCCTGAGCTGTCGTGCTGACAGGATCAAACGGGCAGTTATCCCTGTGTTTAGTTTTAAAGATGACTGACCTTATGTCGGTCGGGCGCGCAGCATGTTTCTCAAGGCATATGTGGGGTGAGGTGTCGTGCTCGTCAAACCAATGCTTAACAAATTGGGCCTGTGCAACCAAATAATATAATTCAAAATCAGGTGCCGCAATGCCCCCCCTACTGTACGGCTCTACCAATTTTTCCCACTTCATTCTAGGCGTCCCTCCACTCCACACAAATTCCACCACAAGTGACCTAAGGGTATCAAAAAATTTTCTCCCAGGCCAGATCGGGATGTTAGCGAAGACATACAATAGCTTGGGGAGAACGATCATTTTCAATATGGCTACCCGGCCTATTAGGGATATGGGGAGTTTGGCCCAGAAGCGGAGCTTAGTGGCTATAGCAGTCAGCAGAGGTTCATGGTTGTTCAGGTATAATGATGTCCTATCTCCAGAAACCATAACCCCTAAGTATCTGATCTTATCCGGGGACCACTTTAGTCCTAGTGTGTTATTCGGGCATTTGGTGGCAGGGGTAAGGGGGAAGATCTCAGATTTAGCTCGGTTAGTCTTGTATCCTGAATGTAATGCAAATTTATGTATTTCCTCCATCACTGGGCCAAGGTGTGTGTCAGGCTCTCTAACATACAATAGGGTGTCATCGGCATATAGGGATATAGATTGAACAAGGCCCGCCATCCGTATGCCCCTCTGTTCCTGATGTTCCCTGATTGCCGCCGCAGCTGGTTCCATGGTGAGAGCAAACAATATAGGAGAGAACGGGCAGCCCTGCATAGTGCCCCTCTTCAACTCAAACCATTCCGACAACGTGTGGTTAGTCAACACCCTGGCCCCCGGGTTAGTGTATAGTACCCTGACATAGTTCACATAGCCAGGGCCCAATCCGAATTTACCAAGCACCTTGAATAGGTATGTCCATGACACGGAATCAAACGCCTTTTCGGCATCTAGTGACACGGCTACCGCCTGGGCCTCTGGTTTGATTTGGGCCATTACCCCAAACAGTCTGCGCAAGTTTAGTGCTGTGGATCTGGTGGGGATGAACCCGCATTGGTCAGGATGGACCAATACTGGCATGTGTGGCAGAAGTCTGTTGGCCAGGATCTTGGCGAATATTTTGGCATCACAATTGATAAGGGATAGGGGTCTGTATGAGGACATTTCGTTGGGGGGACGTCTAGGCTTGGGGAGTACCGTTATTATAGCCTCTCTCATGGATGGTGGCAGTGTTCCCTTTTCAGTAGCCTCTTCCCACATGGACAGCAGTATCGGGGCGAGTTCCTCGCACAGCTCCTTATACAGTTCAATTCCCAGTCCGTCCGATCCAGGGGCTTTTCCATTGGCCAGTGATTTAATTGCTACCTTAATTTCCTCTATCGTAAGGGGTTGGTCTAGTTGTAGCCTATTCTCGTCTATCAATCTAGGGAGAGTTATGCTGTCTAAATATAGTTGGACATCACGGGGGTCTTTCAGATCATGATTGGCATAGAGTTCTTTATAGAAGAGGGCAAACTCCCCATTGATATTCTCCTCCTTAGTTTGTACTGTCCCGTCGTTCCCTATTATGCTGGAGATCAGGGTGCGACCTCTGTCAGCTTTTAATAGGTTAGCTAGTGTGCGTCCCGCCTTGTTGCCTTCGCCATACCGGCGAGCCCTGACCGGGGTGGCCATGTACAGCAACTCCCTATTTGCCAATGTATTAAAGACTTGTATTTTTTTATTTATTTCGGCGAGGGTACTATCCTCATGTGAGAGTGTGTAGTTTCCCTCTAGCTCCTTCAACTGCTTTTCAACCTCCTCCAGTTCTTTTCTAACCGCTCTTAATAGACCCGTGGACTTAGAGATCAGGATGCCCCTTGCCCATACCTTGAACGTTTCCCAAAGGACTGATGGGCTATCTACCGAACCTTTATTATTCTCCAGAAAGAACTCAACCTCAGTGCGTAGTTCCTCAATTACTTCAGGGTTTTTAAAAATATCAGAAGGCATTCTCCATCTCCTGGTCGGGGGTTTAAGCCCACTCAGTGTCAAATCTAATTCTATGGGAGAATGATCCGACAGGGTGCGGGGGAGTATCTCACTTCCGTTAATCTGGTGCACGAGTGACGCCGACACTAGCCAATAGTCAATGCGGGACTCGGTGTCATGTACTGAGGAGTAAAAAGAATACTGCCGTCTGAGGGGGTGGAGTATTCGCCAGGCGTCCACCATTTGTAGCTGTGAGATGATTTGTTTTAAAGTGTTTGTTGTTCTCGAGGGGTTCCTATGTGTGGAGGTTGAGCGATCTAGGTCTGTATCTAGGATAGAATTAAAATCTCCTCCCCACACTATCTGCTCGTCCCCATGCGCGCCGATCTCATGTAGCACTTTTATGTAGAATTCGGGGTCATCAATATTCGGGCCATATGTGTTAACAAGAATAATTTCCTCCCCCTTAATGTTACCCCAGAGTATGACATAGCGACCCATTTGGTCCGTTTTACTTCTCTCTAACTTGAACCCAACAGAAGGGTGTATCAGAGTTAGTACCCCTCTTGCCTGCGAGGAGTATTCCGTGCCATACCTATGAGAACCCCATCCCCTCAAGAGCTCAGCATTGACCTTCTGAAGCGCGTGGGTTTCCTGTAACATGACAATGTGGGGCTGATGCCGGGTAATATAGGCCCCCACTTTTCTCAATTTGGTTCTGTTGTTCAGACCTCGGACATTCCAAGTGAGCAGTTTCAATCGGAGCCCTCGGGCTGCCCTACCAGAATTAGTCATATCTATATATCCAGATTACAGTTTCATATCTGCCGCTATTGTAATAATGTCTACGTGTTGCAATGTCACCACTTTTTTCTTCTTGGGAGACTTCTCCAACTAAGTCTCTGTCCCCAACTTTACCCCCCTCCCCCCCACTCCCTTCATTCATACAATACTTCTGGCCCCCACCCTCATTATCAACCCCAACATGACAATGCTGCCCCGCAATAAACATTCCCTGAACCATGTGGAACTTTCCTGAGGGACTCCGATGCCGCACACTGGCGCGCCCCAGGCTGGGGCTCACAGCCCGAAACAATAACAATTTAAAGTTCAGTCCGTCAACATCACGCTTCGTCCTATTTTTTCTCACCGTGTGGCAGACCGTCGTGTCTCTGTGTGCGCTCTGCCAGTTCTAGTCGCTCCCCCTCCAGTTATGAGTTCGCGTTCTGGTCTGCTATACGTTCTCCCGAGGGTAGTGGAATGGAAGACTCCACGTAGGATATAGCATCCGTGGGATTTTCAAAAAAGTGAGCTCTTCCTCCATGCTGGATTCTAATTTTCGCCGGGAAGATAAGAGCGTAGGGCACATTTTGTATACGCAACTGCCTCTTCACTCCTTCGTATGATCTCCTTTGTGCTTGTACGCTGGCCGAGAAATCCGGATATATGTGGATTTTGCTTTCTTCAAATTGTAGAGTTCCTTTTTCTCTCGATAGCCTAAGTATAGTGTCTCTGTCCCGGTAATTCAAGAGGCGAGCAATAATGGTTCTAGGGGGAGCTCCTGGTTTGGGGAGTGGCGCCAGTATTCGGTGAGCTCTCTCCACCAGAAAATGATCCGAGAAGGCGTCAGCGCCGAGGATTTCTTTCAGTAGCGCTTCAACCTGTCTTTCCATGAGGTCTTTACCAAACTTTTCTGACACCCCGACAATCCGGATATTATTTCTTCGGGATCTTGATTCAAGGTCTTCGCACTTGCTTTGCGTTTTGTGCAATTCGGTCTGGAGATGTGCTATGTCACGACTGTGCTGCAGTATCGTATCTTCACTTGCACCTATCCTATTTTCCGCCTCAGTCACCCGTGCACTCTCCTTTTCGACACGTGCTTTTATAGATCCGATTGTTGCCACTATGTCATCCAGCTTAACGTTCATAGCCATGAATCCGTTTTCCACTAATGTTGCTAGCCGTTCCATCGGGTCGGCCTCTCGTCCGTCTGGCAGCTGCGGTTCTCCGTTGGTTGCTCCTTGTGTTTGCGCACTGGTGAAAGTATCCATCGGGCCAACTTTCTTCCCGCCGGCCCCTCTCTTCTCGGTGCGGCCCATGTGGCGTGGAACCCGGATGGCGGAGGCCTGTGGTTCCACCCCGTATGTTGTTTCTTTGCGCACCAGTACGCAGCGGGGGGTGTCCCACGGTGTATATCCAGAGCGTATTTTAGCACCGTTGTGTGTGTTGAGGCCTCACGGTTAACGCGCCAGAGGATTTCAGCCCTGAATCTCAACGTATCCTGGTGTTATGCTTAGCGCCGCCGCCTCCCCACAGTAGGCCCGAAATCACCGCCGTCGCGTCTCCGCAGTGCTCCGGGGAGCACTCCGAGGCGTTATTTGTCGCTTCCGGGCACCGCTCCAGAGTAGCCCGGGGTGCCGTTCTCTGTGCTGGCGAGGGTAGCGGAGGGGTGATACGAGGCGGCCCAGGATCGGGTCACGGAGCGTCGCGCAGGGCCTTCTTTGTGGTCACCTTCTCCTGCCTCCCCCTCTCGCTCGGGGTCCAACCACTTCCAGTGGGGGGCCAGGGAGCAGCCGTGAGCAGTGACCCGGCTCCGCTTACCCCAGGCGGCAGGATGCGCCGGTTTCCTCGCGGGCGGGCCCGCGTGCTGAGCGGCGCCCCTCCCCCACTCAGGATCTCCGCCCGATCTCCGCGGTTCTCAAGGACGGCTCCGCAGGTCCCCACCAGCCGCCAGTCTTTGCCGTCGGATATGTCCGCACCCCGGCTCCGGTTTTTCACAATTTTCAAGCTCCGTGTGCAGTAGGGCTTCAGCCACAAGGGCGTCGCCGAGTTTTCCAGAATTTAGACGGTTCTGACAGGATTTATTTCGGAACAGGATTTTCTTCGAGCCGGAGCTCCCACACTAGGCGGCCATCTTGAATGTGCGCAACAGCGCCCCCGGTGTCCTGTCTTTGTTGAGACCACCACATATTTGGCCACGAGGTGCAGGATAAATTCATACAGGAAAAGGAAGTAGACCTCGACAAGACAAACCAAATTGCCAGAGCCGAAGAGGATACCTCCAGCAGGCGCAAAGAAGTTGGATGTCCATCGCCTGTAACCGAACTAACCGCGCTGCAATGGAGAGGGCGAAAAGAAAGACAGCCCTGCGACAGCCACAGAGACAAAGGTCCCAGGCAAAGAGATGCACCAAAGTGCTACAGATGTGCCAGCACCAAGCACATGGTGAATGATCGCGACTGCCCCGCCAAAATGTCGATGTTTCAGTCATGTGGCGGCAGCCTGCACATGGTGGGAAGAAACCGTCAGCCGCGTCGATGGCAACAGAGAGTCGAGCAAAGACCACGATCTACATGACAAACCCATGGTGATCATGGTCAACCCTCCCCACACCAGGAGGGAAAACCTCACTGCACAGTGAAAGTGGACGGCATGAAGACACGAGTCATGGTTGATTCTGGTTCAGACCTCACCATCCTCCCCATAAATACGTATAAAGAGATGATGGGGCGAGACCATGGAGAAATCAGAACCACCAGACAGAAGCTGACGGTCTTTGGAGGGGCCACCTTAGATCTGCTAGGCTACAACAGAGCTAAAATCGAATTCAAAGGCAGGTCCACCGCTAGCAAAGTTTACTTCTCTTCCCAAGGCCCGCCATGATAATAATAATAATAATAATTAGGCTTTTATATAGCGCTACAAACCCTCAGGTATCTGAGCGCTGCTTATTATTACCCACGGTGTGTGGTGCTCATTTATCGACCTCGGAAGGATGAAAGGCTGAGTTTGGCCCCGCCGGGATTCGAACCTGCGTTAACAGGCTCTGCACGGGTGTCAAAGCGGGCGCTCTACTCGCTGTGCCACTTGACCGGCTACAACCAACACAAGCTCAGTATAAGGCTAGACCCCAGCACCCTAGAGCAGGTGCTCCTGGTCTCTTCAGGAGGAACGCCGAGTTTGAAAGAAGCCTTTTCTGGCCTATTCTCTGAAACTCCGGGGAAAATCAGGAACTATGTCCACAAGATCTGCCTCAAAACGAATGCAGTGCCAGTGAAGCACAACGTCAGGTCCGTGCCTGCCACAGCGAGACCAGCGCTGGAAGCCCGCCTCCAGAAGATGGATAAGGAGGGCACCATCGGAACAGTGGAGTCCTCAGAATGGTTGAGCCCAGTAGTCCTCATTAAAAAGAAAGCTTCTAACGATCTCAGAGTCTGCATAGACCTAAGAAGTCTCAACTTAGAAGTCGTCACCGACTGTTTTCCACTTCCCAGCATCAGCGAAATTGTGCTCATGATGAAAGAAGCAACCATATTTTCGAAGCTTGATATGCGTGACGCATACCACCAGATAAGCTTGCACAAGGCCTTGCACTCGCTCACGGCGTTCATCACCCCTTTCGGCACATTTCAGTATACATGCATGCCGTTCGGCTTGTCCTGAGCAGCATCCGCTTTCCAGAGGATGATGAGCTCTCTGTTGAAAGGAATCGAGAACGTCTCCTACTTTCACGACATCCTAGTGTACGCCAAGGACACAGAGACCCATGACAGGGCACTCACTGTGGTATTGAGCAGACTACAAGAAGTGGGCGCCCACCTGCGCCACGAACAATGTGTGTTCGGCGTAGGTGAAGTTGAGAACCTTGGGTGTCACATCTCGAAGGATGGGGTGAGTCCCAAGAAGAATCTGCTCAAAGCCATAACCAACACCCCGGCCCCTATGTCCAAAGATGAACTCCGGTCTTTCTTGGGCTTCGCGGAGTGCAACGCAAAATTTGTCCCCAGATTCTCCAAAACCACTTCCCTCATGAGGGAACTCCTGAAGAAGGGTGCAACCTACACGTGGGGGCCCCAACAGGACGAAGCATACGCCGAGATCAAAAAGAGGATCCTGCACGCACCCTGTCTCAAACCCTTCAACCCAAAATCGGAAACATGTATCACAACCGATGCCAGCGCCTACGGGCTAGGCGCTACACTAACCCAAAAAAGGGGTGACACAGAGAACATAGTAGCTTTCGCCTTAAAGGCCCTATCAGCATCGGAGAAGATCTACTCCACTGTGGAAAAGGAAATGTTGGCGTGTGCCTGGGCCGTCGATTATTTCAGATCATACGTCTGGGGTACAAAGTTTTGATTGGTCACAGACCACAAAGCCCTCATACCCATGTTAAGCCCAGGCGGCACCAATACTGCCACTCCAAGACAGGCCAGAATCGCTGCAAAACCTCAAGAGTGCACCTACGAAATAGCCCACATTGCCGGTTGGAAGAACGTCCAGGCAGACAGTATGCTCAGGCTCCACCACCAAAGTACCCCAGGAACCACGTTCCTTGAAGACGAATGCGTCGTAGCCTCCATAACCGATCTAAGGAACGGTAAATTAATGGAACTAAGTGAGCGCGACTGGCAGGAAGAATATGAGCAGGACGAAGCCCTATGCGCGTGGTGGGGGGGTTCTGCGAGGGATGGGCAAACGAAAATGCAGTCCGAGAAGTCCTGCGCCCCTACTGGAAAGTGAGCAATGAAATTACGGCCATGAACGGTCTCATTCTGAGAGGTGACTGTGTAATTCCCCCAAGAGGCATCCGGAAAGTAATCCTGTGCAGAGCACATTCAGGCCACTTAGGAAGCAACATGACGAGACGCAGAGTACGCGATGCCTACTGGTGGCCCGGCATGGACCAGGACACACGGACAATGATCTAAAGGTGCCACGAATACATCAACAGCGACAAATGCCTGTCCATGAGACAAGCCCCCATGATGCCCACCGAAGTCCCGAAAGGGGTGTGGCACAAAATAGGCCTGGACTTCATTGGCCCACTGGACGGCATGTCCTCAGAGCACAAGTACAGAATAGTCATGGTGGACTACTTTTCCAAGTGGGTGGAGGTTGAATTCGTCCCAGACATCACCACGAGCACGGTCATCAAGGCACTCACCGCCGTCTTTCAGCGTGAAGGCCTCGCCAAGGAAATTGTAACTGACAACGGTGTGCAGCTGGTGTCCCGAGGAATGGAAAGATTTTTAAAAAGGCATAACATCCGGCAGCTGAGAGCGAGTCTGTACCACACGCAAGCAAATGGGCTAGTGGAGAGAGCGAACCGCTTCATCAAGGGAGCGCTGCAACTAGCGCATGCTTTGGGCCTAGACCCTGGCAAGACGGTAAAGGAGGCTGTCGCGGCCCACCGCAACACACCCAACGCCATCACAAGGAGAACTTGATCACCTGAATCAACCCACGTCACTTCTCATTATCCGGCTTTGCCTTCCGACCGAGGCACATCGGGAGAGAAGAAAACCCAGCAGATTCTCAGACTTTGTCATGCACTGTCTTCATTGAGACCACCACAAACATGTCAATCTCCTGCTTGTGGCAGAGCGGTGCAGTGGCCGTTGCCGCAATGAACAGTGAAAGTGCACAAAGAATGACGGTGCACATCTAATAATGACAATCATGCCAGAGCGATGTGCGGCCCATGCTGCTACATTGGTGGTTTGAAGCTCCAGCCAGGAGACAGGCACAGTGTCTGCATCAACTCCTGCCTGGGGGAGAGGACAGTGCATGCAGCCAAGAGTGCGCCTTCCTGGGGGGAGAGTGAGCGGTGCGGCACCTGCAGCCGCCACAAGGTGTGAATAGTGGAACTCCTGACTGGGGGAGAAGGGAAGTGGCACGTTGGCACTCAAGTCGACATTAGCGGTGCGGCAAGGACCTCCGGCGCTGTCATTGAATGAAAGACTCCTGTCAGGAGCGGAACTCAGGAGAGCGTCCTGGCCCTCTGGACACTGAGTAAAGGAACTCCTGGCTGAGGAAGAGGTGCGTTGCCTTCAGTAGAGGCCCTCCTGTCTGAGGGAGAGGTGTACTTCTAAAGGAAGGTCCTGCCTGCGGGAGATCAGTGGCCCAGGCCATCACATATATGAGAAGCTCCTGCCTGCTACAGCTACTGAACACTCTTGCCTGGGGGAGAAGAACGGCTCAGCAAGAACTGACGCTGCAGTGGCTTTCACAGGAAGCCACAACAGTGACCCTGCCCATCCTTGGAGCCAAAGAGCTTCGAGTAGCTCATGCAGAGGGCTATGCCCCCAACACTGTCGATGGGAGAAGGGCAGAACTGCAAGAATCGCCACTGCAGTGGCTGTACCCTGGAGCCCACAATAGTGAGCTCCCACCTGGGGGAGCCCGCAGCCTGAGCGACCTGAACCGCAGCGACAGTGACCTCCCACCTGGGGGAGGCAACAAAGGATGCAACAGCCTTGGCTTAGCCACGGCTCTCCCCTGAGAGAGTGCTTGTGCAGCCAGGCAAATGGCAAAGAAGGCGGCATGGCACAAGTGCACCACCATCAACTCATGCCTGGTGGAGCATGGCCATGGCATGGCCATTGCCGCTGTATCAAAGTGACTGTTCGCCAAGGAGAGAAAAGCCATAGCGGGCCCTGACCGCTGCCTGTGACACCTTCTGCCACAGGGAGCCTCCATGAACTGGGGCTGCTGACAACACTGTAGCAAGAAAGACCTCCTACCTGGGAGATCCCGGGTCTGGCCGTGTCCGCTGCCGTCAGCTGTTCCCCAAGTGATGGGGGACTCAAGGAGAACGTCAATCCCTTTGTGAGAGAGGGGGTCTCCAGACTGACTATCACATGGAATAAGGACCACACAAAGCATTGGGAGTTGGGGGTGGGCTGCACGGACCCTCCACCGGCTCCACAACGGCGGCCTACACACACACCAAGCACCAACCAAGCAGTGACTTCCTGGCGAGACAGCAGCCGATGCAGCCCCGGAGACCCCGGGCACAGCTTTGTTGGCTAGATGGGGCGCCCTACTCTTTTGCTCGGCTAGTAAAGTTTGCATTGCTAATTTTCAGAAGGTGTGTGTTACACACGAATGTATGTATGTGTGTAAATGCCTGCCATGACAACGAGGCATGTTTACAATGCAGTGATACTGCCAGGTGCTACGCTTAAAGTGGACTCTGTAGTAGTGTGTATCGAAGCTGTGATCCTGTGTGTGGCTTTCAGTCTAAGGTATGCCCAGTAAAGAGCTTGCCATCAGTGCTGGCCAGAACTGCAAGTGGATTAAGTAATAACCACCATCACCCACGAGATAATAAATGGAGCTGCCCAAATGTTGATAGTGGACCCCCTGTAAAGAGTATGTATAGAAGGGTACCTAAATGACCCAGAGTGCAGTGTGAGTTATAGCGGTCACTGTAATGCATGCCGTTTGATATCATTGTCATTGTGTTCATTATTTGTTTTTACCTTTGGCATGGGATGTTGTGATGTAGTGTTGAGGGTTATGTAGTATTGGGAAATGTAGTCCGGGGCTAGGGATGGCGGGACGCGGGCGTGGGAAGGAAGTGCCGTGGGGACAGGAAGGGGCAGTCCATGTAAGGAAGATGGAAAGTAAAGAAGTGTGTAGCACTTGCTCTGTCTGTGTCTCGTGCACCCAGGCCACCCGTTACCAGAGGTCCCAGGGACGTTGTGCAAAAGCCTACTTTTGTGATGAGGACTACGGCCCACGTGTGGGACGGAGGCGCTGTGAGGAACGCCCACACAGTAGGCGGCATTTGGGACCTGATGTGGCTCATTGGGGAGAGGAGCACCAGAGGAGGTGCATGGCCCAGGAAGGATTTCGAACCCAGAGGCTGTGATGGTGAGTGCTGGTCTTCCATCGGGTGCAGGGAGGGGCCTGACAGTAAGCAGTGCTCGTGCCTTTGATAGACAGCCACTATACCATTTGTCACTGTAGGAGGGAAGCCTGGAGGCCGCAGCGATGAAGTGTGACCACGGGTAGGAGCCAGGGGAGGGCCCGCAGGAGCTGTGCTTGTACCTGAACCAGGCCGCCGCCACACACTGAAAATTCATCCATCTCACACCAGTCACCAGGAGAACCCTGCCCCTGGGGCTCACTGCTACTGTTAATCTTAGGGAGGAAGCCACAGAGGGAGGGAGACCTGGAAACAAAGAGAAAAAGTCATCAAAGCGCACCACAGAAAACAGAATGTCAGACCAGGACATACCAGCCAGGGTGCAAGTAACACCATAGCCGCAAGGCCAGCATAAAGTGTCGGAATCCCCATCAGTGCAGCTACCAGGGGTATTTGATGTGGCGGACACCAGCAAAATGGGGCCGAGATGGGCCAGGCAGGTCCGAGACTTTGACATATATGTTTGGGCCATAGGCCCAGTAGAGGACGCCCATCAGCAATGTCTACTAAAGCTGGCAGCAGGTCCACCACAATAGACACATTCCCCACTGACTCCATCAACACGATTCAAGCCTAAATACAGCTCTAGCCTCCTATTTCACAATGCATACCAACGTGGATTACGAAAGACATCTATTTCGCACCAAAAAACAAGCAAAAGGAGAAACCATGGAAGCCTTCGTGATGAGACTATGCAGTACAATGAAGAACAGTGATTTTAACAACTATTCCAACAAACAAGCGCTAAGATTCCAGATTATTGCAGGGTGCAAATCCCAGAATTTCAGAATGAAACTACTACTAAAGGCAAGATCACTGGAAGAGATACTCATGCTCACAAGAGCAGAAATGGCAGTGGACTCACAAGTGGAGTCTTTCGACAACCCGAAAGGGCATTCGACGCACCCGGATGCCATACACAAGTTACTAGGAGCATCAAGATCACAGGGTGAGCCTCTCTGCTGTAAATCTGGCTAGGAATTTCCATACAAGGGCACATGCACAGTGATTGGACAGAAATGCTAGTAGTGTGGTGAGGAAAACCACTTTAAGTCAGTATGTCGTCTGATCAGAAGGCTGGGAAGAGTCAATGAAAGTGGCACAACCAGGCCATGATATAGGACCACCACCAAAGCAATGGAAACCTCCCACATTGCAGCGCAAGTCCACAAAAGAGGGAAGGAAGGGGAGGGACGAGATCATGGCTCAGGAGAGGAGAGACAGCGAACAGAAAGTTAGGATGACAGGTCGGGGAGGGATGGAAAACGATATCGCACGTCAACGGCACGGCCATAACGCCGATCCAGATGCCACGTACGATACTTAGCTGAACAATCCCCGACAGACACGGAACCGAGTTCCGCTGAAGCGGAACAAAGGCGAAAAGGCTATCTATATGCATTAGGGAAAGAGCAGCGAACAAACACAGCCTAACCGTTGTCATGCATTTAAATGAACTGCAAACTGAATTTATCATTGACACAGGCGCCACCATAAACGTAATCAGTGAACAGGTTTACCAGGCCCCACATCAGGCACCCAGACGGTGCCCAGCAGAGGTGGACATTTACCCCTATGGCTCAAAAACAGTGCTAAAATGTCTAGGACAATTTGAAGCAACGTGTTGCTACAAGACACAAGCAAAGAACATCCCGATACACATGATTTCCACTTCCACAGAATGTGGGTGCATCATGAGCTTCAAGACGGCTGTTTTAATGGGATTCATTCATGTCCTCTACAAACTAATGATCCACAAATACATTATCACCGTGGAAAGAATAGACCAGATATACCTGTCCCTGTTTAAAGGCATTGGTAAACTCCAAAATCGACAAATCAAATTCCACATTGACAAAGACATCCCGCCGGTAGCACAACACTATCGAGGGATCCCTGTGAATATCCAATGACAGCTGGAAGAGGAACTACATAAGTTACTAAGTCAGGACATCATAGAACCAGCAATGGGGACCACTCCTTGGGTGTCTCCCATTGTACCCGTCCCTAAGAAAGGATCTGTTGCCATTTGGCTATGTGTGGACATGAGATGACCGAATGAGGCCATCAAACGGGAGTGACATTTGGCCCCTCACATCACAGACATGGTTCATCTCCTCAACGGGGCCAAAGTGTTTTTAAAGTTGAACCTAAATAAAGGGCATCATCAGTTGGGTTGAGTCCAGAGAGCAGGTACATTACCACATTTGTGACCCATCTGGGTTTATACAGGTACAAGAAGTTGGGTATGGTGTCTCCTCTGTGGCCGAGAGATTTCAGGTGGAAATACACAATCTCATATTCCGAACTGTATAAATTACAGCGATGACATTCTGGTATTTATTTATTCATTTATTGGTCACTTATATAGCGCCTATAAACTTAACAAGCGTGTCAAAGTGCTCCAACGCAGGGATGGTGAGAAACTAAGCAAGGAGATGACATTCTTAAAAGGCATTGGAAAATTCATAATGGCACGTGCTATGCATTTAGAGGTACAACATAGAAATGCAAACTGTTTACAACATAAGACATAATTATTGTACGTGCCTGACGGTTGTTTCCATAATGCAAGAGCTATGCATAAAGAAAGCAAAGAGGGGAGGGGTGAGGATAGGGTAAGACGAACAGGCAAATTAGACCATTGTACAGGGCCTAACAGCAGTACTGAAGGTGATAAGTGCATGAGAAAGGAGGTAGGAGAAGAGGGGGGCGAGTGGTGGCAGGGATAGACACACAATGTGGCTGCAGATGAAAAAGTCTCCTAAATTCGATTTCTAGCAGAGGAACACAAAGCACATCAAAACGAAAGTGGCTGCAGATGAAATAGTCACCTAAATTCGATTTCTAGCAGAGGCACACAGAGCATAACAAAAACGAAAGTGGCTGCAGATGAAAAAGTCACGAGTAATCGGATTTAGTTGAGCAGGCAACTCACATGAAAGTATGCAGGGGTGCATGAAAACTGGTGGGCAGGGAACGTGGGGTCACAGACTGCCTCTGAAATCCAGGAGAGTTCATCAATGATGAGCAGGTGGGGGTAGGAGGAGGGGGCAATCTGGTTCAGCAAGGCCCGGACAGGCTCAAACAGGAGCCTTAGTGTTGGTGGGTCGGATACGCCTAACGGCTCACCGGATTGGCCTTTAGGTTGAAGGGGCAGCCAATCGAAGTAGCTCTGGGGCAGCCAAGCAATGCACTGTAGTGATGAAAAATTGCAGCAGCCATGTTGGAACGGAAAGCCCACAACATAGAACAGCAGCACAACTGGGCTAACAAGGCCACTTTCGGAGCGGCACGACATCTAGGGCAGGCCCACAAGGTGAGATTTGTATTGCAGTCACACAGGTTAAATTAGGTGGGATTCCGTGCCCCCCGACGCGGCGTGGCACAACGACTGAGAAACATGATGACACTTTGGCTGGAGTGTTCATGGCTTTAGAAGCAGCAAACCTCACATTAAACCGAGACAAATGCAAGTTCAGGAAAGGAACACTTTGCTTCTTTGCCCATATATTTTCATAAAACAGAATGACACTGGACCCAGAAAAAGTTCACCCCTTGAAAGAAATTTCACCACCAACCAATGTCTCAGAGCTACGGTCATTCCTAAGCCTGCCCAGTTATTATTCCCGATATTTCAGGTATTTTTCCACGCTCAGCGAACAGTTGAGGGCTTTGACCAAACAACACGCACCCTTTCAGTGGTCGTCGGAGTGCCAGGCAGCGTTCACGTCTATCTGTGACAGGATGGCGCGGCTGAGAACATGGCCTATTTCAACACGGACAGGGAGACGGAATTGACAATAGATGCCAGCCCGGTGGGCCTTGGGGCCATTCTGGCCCAGAAAGGTCAGGACAGTTCGGGCCAATGACACATTGGGGGTCATTCCGAGGTTGGAGGTAAGTTACGGTCCTTACCGGCATGGCGCAAATAGCGTGTCCGTGTAGTCAAGAGCCTGCTAATAGAAGGCTATTACGACTTTGCAGGCACAAGCTTTGCGCCATGCCGCTAAGGGCATTACCGCCATGCCGTTAAAGGCACGAGAAATGCCCTTAGTGGCATCATGCATAGCGCCGATTGCACTACCTGAATGAACCAATGCGGTTTAGCGGTCACCGCTAATAATGGTCACCATAAATAAGCGGAACTGGAAGTAGCGTCATCGCACAGGGACGGGAAGGAGCATGGCGGCCATCTTTAAAAACACAATCCATTGCCATCCTCAGCACACAGGACCTGTAGGACTCTGCTGTTCGTTGGAAAGTCTTCATTTTACACACCACAATGCCTAAGGCTGTCATGAAGGGCGCCGCCCACCAGCGCAAGGAGCGCTTCAACAAAGACGAGTTGGAGATGCTATCTGGGACCCTGCAGACATGCTGACATCATGTTCACCCACAGCATGAAGAGGGAGGCCATCATTCGAAAAAAAGAGCTTTGGGCACTTGTGGCGCAGAAAGTGAGCGCAATCAGAAACACCCCACACACCATAAAAGAATGCAGGAAGCGTTGGGACGACTTGCGGCTGCAAGTACGGAACATACTCTCTGCAAACAGGAGCCAGGCAATGGGAACAGGCGGAGGAGCCAGCTCCCCCATCATGCTGTCCCGATGGGAGGACATCTGCGTCAGCCTGATTGGCATTGAGGTGATTGAAGTTGTCGGAGACATGGAGTGTGGCGCCACGTCATCGGCGGACGGAGGTGAGTGTCCTAAGAAAGCACTGTAATGTAGAGTCTGATGAAAGTCAACCAATATGTCTGTCCAAAAAGGCAAGCCATGGCCCAACACACACACACTCCCAGCAAAGTTGTTGGACGCTTCACAGACACATGCAGATGCCTGCAGCAAGGCAATGCCGTACCGGACACATACCACACAAAATGTAAATGCCATAAGTCACACTGCATGCAGGCCCCAACAAATATGCATGTCACATACCATAGGTCTTGCCCAACATGAGTGACCCCGACGTATGCCTGCATCACCCACCCATGTATCAAACAATGTGATCATCCAAACTCAAATGCCTATTACCCTCGATTGTGTGGATGATCAATTGTACAAATGTATGTATGATGCCTATCAAAACATCACTCATGCCGTCCCTCTCTTCGACCCCCACCAGGCTCAGACCATGACAGCGATGCCCAGGACTCAACCCCACAGAAAACCACACCCCGGAAGAGGGCCCGGGATGAGGCCAACCGGCCTTCCACCTCGAAGGCCCAACCCAAGGGCCGCCGTGCACCACCAGTGAAAACACCAGTGAAAACACCTCAGGTTGCCAGGGCACCGGTGCTGGCAAGGGCCGTAGAGGCGGAAGTGTCAACACCTATTGCACAGCCCCAGGAAACAGCCGAGGCTCCACACTCGGCAGAGTCCAGTTTGGCTGGGGAGGAGGCACGGGATGAGGTATGGGTGCCCGTGGAGGACGATTCCTCAGAACTGACCCGCACGCCCAGTCCACAGGCATCCTCCCAAATCTCATCTCTTGTGTCAGACCACGCCACCACCCCGGATCAGTCTAGGCGGGAGTTAATTGAAGGGGCCATGGTGGAGAGCAGTGAGGCCGAGCATGACACCCAGGAACCGTCCACCTCCACAGGTGCACCGCAGGGCCGCAGCGTTCTGAGCAGCTGACTGCCCTTGTGCGGCAGTTCGTGGAGGACAATGCCCAGGCAAGGCAGGAGTGGCGGGAGAACATCGCCTCTCTAGGCAAGATAATCAAAGACAACACCGCCTCCATAGGCAAGATATTTGCAGAGAATACTAGCCGCCTGTGCGAGGGGGTATCCGCCCTGCAGCAGGTACTCAGCCGCATAGCCGATGCCATGGAGTCAGGACGTCCGGTAACCCAATTTGAGCAGGCGGCCACACCATCCTCGTCAAGCTCTACCCAGACCAGCCCACTCCGCAGGTCGTCACGCACCCTGCGCCGGCCAGACATGCCGCCACCAGGTCCAGGGAGTGCTAATAAATAGTCTGGGCAGCCCGATGGAGGCATTAGAGACTTTGGGACATGTGTGGGGGAGTTGTGGAGGGAGTGAGAGGGGGCTGAGGGTGTGTGGGGGAGTTGTGTGGGGAGGGGAAGGGGGATGGGGGTGAGGGTGTGTGGAGGAGTTGTGGGAGGAGAGGGAGTGGGGTGAGGGGGAGGGGAGTGAGGGGGGTGAGGATGTTGGAGGGTTATTGCACTTCGTTTTCATAGTTAAATTCAATACACCCGTTGTGTCAAAATCAAGACCTGAGTGGACATTCATCATTGCACATGTGTCATTTATTCATGTACAGTGCATAGTGTGCATGTACCCACACACCCAGTGCCCTCTGTCAAACTATCATGTCACCCTCTGCAGCCATGTGTGTCAGTAAAATTGTGCAATCAATGACTGACGCACAACACGTCCCTCCTGTGCATCGGCACTGCAATGATGTGCAGCCACTTCTTCTTCATCCCCTTCATCATCACCAGGTGGTTGCAGTTCAATGTCAGGGGGCAGGGGCACGTTGCATGGGGACACATGCCGCCAGATTATCGTTAGCCACATGCACATGTCCCTGGATGTATGCACGCCATTTTTATGCCCTCAATGTGTCCTGTGCCATGGAATAATGGTGTGGGTTGCATCTTCAAGATGATGCACGGTGTGCTCTGCCGTGTTGTGGCTCATGCATTGTGTACGCATACAGCTGTGTCTGTGTCCATTTAGTGATGTGTGGCATTCTGTAGGATTTTCTGATGGGGAGCATTGGCAGTAGGCTCTGCAATGTTAGGCATTCTGAGCTGATTTTTCCCATGGTCACATGCATCATTCCTGTGGTTGTTCCAGGATATCGAGCACAACAATGTGTGATGATCTTGCTGGTGTTGCCTACCATCTGCACCTTGTTGGAGCCACCTTTTGTTTCAAGAATCTCCTGGGGAGTCCGTGGTAGGGATATGTATTCTGTTGTGTGCTTGAGGAGGGCATCCAGCACTTGCTTCAGGATGCCAGTGAATAAGGGTGGTGATATGCCATGCATGTGCACCACTGTGTGCTGGTAGGTGGCTATGTAAAGGAAGTGGAGCACCGACACTACCTTCAGTAGAGGGGGGATGGTGGTGCGTATTTCAATGAGGCTGACAATCATGTATCATGTCCGCGATGTTGTTGATTGTGTCCCGGTCCAGACGGTACACAGTGTGGTTGTACTCCGGGGTTGGGTTGGAAGGACTGGCTCTGATGTTTGGGATTGGGGGCTGCATGCGTGGTTATGCTGGCTGCACTGGTGGGGCATGCTCGGCCTGTCTCACCCTCCTTCTCCTGCTGCGTCTCCTCTGTGGTGCCTGCTGTTGCTGGTGGTGTTGTTGCTGGTGTTGCAATGCAAGCATGTCCTCCAGCTGAAGTAATGATGGTACTATTGGATTGATCTTGGTGTGGAAAGGGGTGTGGTGTGTGGGTGTGCTCCTTTTGTACAGGCCCAGACTCCATTGCCTCCACCTGTGCTGATGGTGTTCACCTGTGGCAGTTGGGAACACTGGACATGGCATTTTATGGTTGGTCAGCGATGCCGGTATTTACGGCATGCCGGAATCCACTTTTAGCGCCTTCATGATGCCGATATTTGCATGTTCGCTTGACTTGTGATGTCCTCCAGTTTACGGCATGCCGCTATTGCCGGTATGATGGACCGCGTGCCTGCGCCCATGCCGCTATTAGAGGCACCATTATTTACAGTGCCGCTAATAGCGGTTCGGCTGGTCGGAATAGCCCAGAGCGATAAGCGATGCTGGTAATCCTTTACCGCCATCATTTATCCCTTACCTCCAACTCGGAATGACCCCCATTGTCTCATATATGAGCAGAAGCTTATCGAAGATGGAGCATGGCTACTCCTAGGCAGAGAAGGAAAGCCTTACAGTCGTGTGGGCCTGCAAACACTTTCATTTGTTCCTGTATGGCACGCCTTTCACAATTGTAACAGTCCATCAGGCTTTACTCTTCTTAAATGGCAACCCACAAGCGAAGATGCCACCCTGCATCGCAAGATCGGGTCTGCGGTTGGAATACTATGTGTGTTGCATCATTCATAGACCGGGGAAGGAGGATAACCTGGCAGACTTTTTGTCACATCACCCAAGAGTGGGAAGTGCCCCTGAGCCATCAGAGGCTGACCGGTACATCAGATATCTAATTCAACAGACTGTCCCGCAATGCATGGACCTCTGGAGCGTGCCAAGGAGGCAGAAAGAGATGTTGCATTTCAGATAGTCATGGAAGGCATGCAGTCGGGGAAATTGGAGCAGGGGGGCCGTGGTGAATCTGACGAAGTAAGGAAAGTTGTGGACAGTTTATTGATGGTAAAGTAGAAATTAGCCATGTCGGAAGACAACCTACTACTCAAAGGGATCAAGATCTTGATACCAAGTCAGCTGCAATGTCAAGTGTTAGACTTGGACCGCAAAAGTGATGGGTGGAAGGTTTCGAATGAATCTGAACCACTGGCAATTGCTCTGGGCAACCTTCCACACCACCGTTTTTTAGCCCGTCTGCGCCATTGCAAAAGGGGTCCAGCCATGTGCAAATCAGTCAGCTGCCGCCACCAATGGTAGCAGCCCAGCCCGAACTGCTAGGCCAGGTCCCCTCTGCACAGAAAACCAAGCAACCCCAGACATGTTTCGGCCTTGTTGGACCTCCTCAGTGAGGTGCAGCCTGGTTCCCTATGGCGCAGCGAGCAAGGGACCCACGTCTGGGCATACCCTCTCTCACATGGAGAGACAAACTGTGACCACAAAAGTGATGGGTGGAAGGTTTCGAATGAATCTGAACCACTGGCAATTGCTCTGGGCAACCTTCTACACCACCGTTTTTTAGCCCGTCTGCGCCATTGCAAAAGGGGTCCAGCCATGTGCAAATCAGTCAGCTGCCGCCATCTTTGCATCTGGGGATGCTTGTGGTCTCGTGCAGAAGGGATGTGACCTAGCAGTTCGGGCTGGACTGCCCCTTTTGGGGTAGGACCAAGCCTGATTTGCATATGGTTTTTCCCCTTCTGTAATGGCATGGCAGGCTGAAAAACAATGGTCTGGAGGGTTGCCCAGAGCTTTGCCCGTGGTTATGATTAATTCAAAACCTTCCAGCCATCACCTTTCTGTTTTGCTAAAGTCACCCCGAGTGGGACAGGTATGCCCAGACATGGGTCCCGAGTCTGACGGGCCTAGAGACCTAAGCTACTCCTCACTGATGACGCCCAACAAGGCTGAAACATGTCTGGGGATGCTTGTGGTCTCGTGCAGAAGGGATGTGACCTAGCAGTTTGGGCTGGACTGCCCCTTTTGGGGTAGTACCAAGCCTGATTTGCATATGGTTTTTCCCCTTCTGTAATGGCTTGGCAGGCTGAAAAACGATGGTCTGGAGGGTTAGCCAGAGCTTTGCCCGTGGTTATGATTAATTCAAAACCTTCCAGCCATCACCTTTCTGTTTTGCTAAAGTCACCCCGAGTGGGACGGGTATGCCCAGACGTGGGTCCCGAGTCTGACGGGCCTAGAGACCTAAGCTACTCTTAACTGATGACGCCCAACAAGGCTGAAACATGTCTGGGGATGCTTGTGGTCTCGTGCAGAAGGGATGTGACCTAGCAGTTTGGGCTGGACTGCCCCTTTTGGGGTAGTACCAAGCCTGATTTGCATATGGTTTTTCCCCTTCTGTAATGGCTTGGCAGGCTGAAAAACGATGGTCTGGAGGGTTAGCCAGAGCTTTGCCCGTGGTTATGATTAATTCAAAACCTTCCAGCCATCACCTTTCTGTTTTGCTAAAGTCACCCCGAGTGGGACGGGTATGCCCAGACGTGGGTCCCGAGTCTGACGGGCCTAGAGACCTAAGCTACTCTTAACTGATGACGCCCAACAAGGCTGAAACATGTCTGGGGATGCTTGTGATCTCGTGCAGAAGGGATGTGACCTAGCAGTTCGGGCTGGACTGCCCCTTTTGGGGTAGGACCAAGCCTGATTTGCATACGGTTTTTCCCCTTCTGTAATGGCTTGGCAGGCTGAAAAACGATGGTCTGGAGGGTTGCCCAGAATTTTGCCCGTGGTTATGATTAATTCAAAACCTTCCAGCCATCAACTTTCTGTTTTGCTAAAGTGTTAGACTTGGCGCATGAGGGGCACAGGGGAATCGTCTCGATGAAGAGAGTGCTGAGCCAAAAAGTGTGGTTCCCAAAGCTCGACTCGATTGGTGTAAGAACTACTTTGAGAATGTCCCACATGCTGCGTAATCACACCCACCAGACACCCCCAACCAATACACATGACCGCACTACCAAACGGGGTGTGGGAAGAAGTGGCAGTGGTCCGCTTTGGCCCTATGGAAGGGGGGAAATATGTGATAGCTGTAATGGATGAGTATTTTTGCTATCCGGAAGCACAGATGGTCTCCTCCCCGGCAGCTCACCATGCAATTCCCGTGCTGGACAGAATCTTTACGACATATGGCATTCCCAAGCAGGTGAAATCAGACAATGGGCCACCATTCATGAGCTAGGACTTCAAGGCTTTCTCTTACTTGGGTTTGTCTTTGCAGGTAAAAGTAGTCATCCCTACTCCTTGCTTGGAGGCGGAAGCTTCAACTGAGGACATTTTGCCCCCCTCTAAGTCCGTTTCTGTACCGCTTTCTACACATCCTAAAGACCTGCGATATAAGAAATCAACGATGGTTACTATTACTGACCCTACCTTAAGGAACTTTGCTCTTGACTCCAGGAACTTTATTATTACTAATGTGGTTAAACCAAGACAGTTGGAATCGAGGGAGGCCCTCAAGAATAAAATCTTAGCCTGGCTCAATCTAAATGTGGGTCTCAATTGTGTGAGAACCTAAGACTTGCGGGTTCTCCGCAGAATACAGATTGAAAATTGGTGTAGCTCTGACAACACCGACTGTATCTTGGTGGGATGCAACTCTAGTAGTTTACCTCAGTTCCTAAATAGGATTACGAAGCTGAAGCATTGCTCATTACACACTAATCTGAAAATTGTCTTGAATTGATGTCTCTCTTCATTCAATGCTCTGTAGACAATAGTTCTTGTTTTAGTATTATGCTTTGAGGATGTTTATTATTGATTTTTCCTGCTGCACTTTTTTTTGCATGAAATAATTGTTTAGGTTTCGTTCTTTTTGTCATTATGTATCTTAATTAATTTTACTCTGGATTGTTCATACTATGCCGACTACTTGGCCTGTTGATTTTGTTTGTTTGTTGGCGCCCTCATGCCTAAGGGTCAATGGTGTGCAATATAAATCAAATCAAAAAAGTCTAATCTGAATACATGGGGTTCCAGCACAGAAAATTAACTCTGCTGTGGTCCCAGGCCAATGGCATGACTGAACGCTTTATGGCTAATCTGAAGTGGACATTACAAATCTCTCACTTAACGGGACAGCCGTATGAACAAGTGCTTCACCAACTACTACGAGATTATAGGTGCACACCACATAGTACCACGGGTAAATGCCCAGCAGAAGTAATGTTTGGTCGACATGTTCGTACTCGATTACCACATCACAAATCGGTCCCAGAAACCCCTGAGGAGGATCACGATAGGAGAGAAAGAGACGAGGAAGCCAATGAAAGGATGAAAGTCTATGCAGACCGCTGGAGGAAAGCAAGGCCTTCCACCTTAAAGACAGGTGACGTAGTGGTCGCAAAACACAGCAGGACCAGCAAAAGTGATGCCACTTTCCATGAAGATCCTCTCATCATCACCACACAGAAAGGCTTCGTGATCACAGCCGAAGGAGACCCACACCAAGTGACCAGGAACTCGTCGCATTTCAAAAGACTGGCAGGAGGGAACCAGTCGCCGCAACAAGGCTCACCAGATGAGGAAAGGGCGTACTCATCTGAGGAGTCCTACCACGGAGATGGCGAGGCCTCTGATGCAACTGGACCAGACGAGCTGGTATGGGTGACCAGTGCAGCATGCTGGAGGCAGGGCCACGCGACCACAAAGGGCAAGAACCAGACCTTGCAGACTCACCAAGGAAATATGGTGAAAAGTGTTGGCAGTGTTTAAATGGGTGGGGGCGTGTAGCACTGGCTCTATGCTGTCTCGTTTGTAGCGCGCAGTGCACGTGTCCAGGCCGCCCGTCACCGGAGCTCACGGTGACACTGCACAAGAGCCTACAGGTTACAAAGCCGTGTCTGTGCAGTTATTGCTGCGCTGAGAGGCGCACTGACCATGGGCCTACTAGGCCGTTACGCACGACGGGGCATCCGCCCCAAGTTGGGGGCCGCAGACCCCGGGCCCCTAACACAGACATTCATGGCATCTCCTTTTTGGGTGCAGGTTCTTAATGCACACACACCAGAAACACCTCTCTTCCTCTACGTTGAAGAAAGTGACTTCTATTAATGCACAAGTAACCTTTTCGCCGTCTGTTTCTGTTCAATGTCATAGTCAGAGTATTTTTTCCCTGCTGTGCCTCAGAAAACGCAGTAGGTGGCGCAAGCGTGCTGCTTTTGCAAACCCTCGCCTTTTGAAATCGTGAAAGATGGGAATTTACGGGACGATTCTATGAAAATCACGGAAATAAAAACAGCGCAGAAGATGCAATGTGTTATCCTTTTTTTATAACTGCATGGTTTTTAGAAATGAACTATCTGTTTCACAAAAGTGATTTACGTGTTCCTGGAGACTTGTTCATCAGCGCAAAAGATTTCTGCCCAACCCCTTGCATGGTGCGGGGGCTGGTTGTGTGCTGGGCTGAGGTTATTGTGAGTGCTTTTTGATGTGCTTTGTGTTGCTGCTGGAAGGGGTGGAGAGTACTGGAATGAGCAGTGGTTGGATTGACGCTCCTGTGCTGAGGTATTGCACGTGTGTGTGGGGGGGTGCTGAGGTGAGCGGGGCAAGGGGCTGGTGGAAGTTGCAGGGGGGCAAGTGGGGGTGCTGATGTGTGCTTATGTGTCCTGGAGTGACCTAGAGTGAGAGCATGGCAGTGCCTAGGTCGAAGAAAACAAATTAGCCCCCCACACGATGAAGGCCCTATTAGGGCTCTCTATTTAAGTGATTAATTCCCCGCTCCCGTGCTGGAGCAGGGAGTTAATCACTCCAATATGGCGCCGATGCTAAAGCAGTATGATCAGCTGTTGTGGCTTCCCAGTGATCACACGGACACTTTCTAGTGTGACACTGTCGTTATTACCAATAATGTAATACTGCTTCCACCCGGTTGCTTCAGTGTGGTAATTCTAGTCCTTGGCTTACTTGATGAGTCTGTAAGAAGGTTTGTTATAGTGGTGGTAGGATGGTAGGAGATGGGGCCTGACCTGCAGTGCTGTCCCTCACCAGCCGCGCCGCGAATGCCTTTTTGCGTTCCCACACTTTCTATTTCATTGTGTCCTCTCGCAAGAAGTCGGGTGAACTCTTGCGGGATTACTCTCTACATACCTCCTTTTGTAAGAAGACGGAAGCAGGTGGTGCTGCTCCATGACAACGTTTGTGAATCATGTAGGTCTCTTTTTCTCCTTCTGTGGTCGACCTTCTCGGCTTGTTTTTCTTTCTTTCATGACCTCTTTTTCCTCCTCCCGGTTTGTTCCCGCCTCCTAGGTTGTCTGGCTGTACTCTTCCTGCTACTCCTGCCTCCCTGCCATCTCCTTGCTTGGGGTTTGTGGCCTTTTATCGATCCTTCTTTCCTAACCCTTCTCCTTGCTTTTGTGCGCCTGGTCCCGAGCAGTGAGGCCTGGTGTTTCCTTGGGACTTCTCTCAAACAACGCCACTCGTTCCAGGTTCTTTCTTTTCCCATCCTGAGTACGCATGTGATTAGTCCCTCATTTGCACACTTGGATGGGTCTGCTGAATGTTGACCCTGTGACGGGGTCTCTGTGTGTCAGCTTTATCTTTACCCAGTCTTCTTCTCGTATTGCGCTGCCCTGGGGCGCCCTTCTCTTGTCATTCCACTCATTCATGAGTGCCTTGCTCTTCTTCATTCTCCATACCAATTCTTCCATGTTGACTTCATTGTCTTCCCTTACTTGTGACATCCACGGCGAGACCAATGTGGATGCTGCCCTGTGTCCTCTTAGCATCCGAAACAGGGACACGTTGGTGATCCTGTTGAGCTAAGTCAGTGGGCTGCCACTGATTCATTGACTGTCAAAAAGGGATCCATCCCTGATGCTGTGGCTAGTTGCATCGCTCCCTTGATGAGCCGATTGACCCGCTCTACCAAGCCATTTACTTGGGGGTGATACAGGGCCGCTTTTATTTGGTTGATGTTGTTTATCCTCAGGAATGTGTCCATCTAGCAAGAAACTAGTTGGACACCATTGTTGGTGACCAATTCTTTGAGTAGGACTTCTCCCTCGAAGATATTCTTCAACACTTCAATTACTGTGGATGATGTCATGTCTGGGACAAACTCCACTTCCACCCACTTCGATTGGTAGTCTGTTAGCACAATACCGTATTTGTGCTCAGGTCTCATCGGTTCCAGTGGGCCTATGAAGTCAAGTCCTAGCTTCTGCCACACTCCTTCTGGGATCGCTATTGAGACACTTGTGGCACCTTTCGCTGATCATTCTTATGTCCGGGTCCATGCCTGGCCACCAGTACGACTCTCTCACACTTCTCCTGTCATGTTGCTCCCCAAGTGTCCTGCGTGGGCCGTGCACATGATAGTTCTTCTCAACGCAACAGGCTCGATGGCTTGGTCGCCTTTCATCAGCATGCCTTGGTCCGCAAATATCTCATCTAATACCAGTATGGCTGCATGCCTTCCGGGATCATTCTTTCAACCGTCCAGCCATTTCAAACCTATTGTGTGAGTTTTGCAGTGGTGGTGTCGTTGGTTGGCTGCTTCCTCTCTCCAATGTTTCTCACTCATCTCCAGGTATTCTTTTCTTTGGAGATCTCCTAATGAAGCTACGATGTAGTGGTCCTTCAGGAAGTTCTTGTTTAAGCTATTCCACTCTGGCAGTCTGGACATGCAGTCCGCCATACCGGGATATGTATCGCTTTGTATATATATTCTTGCAGTTTTGGTGCTATGTGAGCAAGGCGAGGGTTGGCTTTTCTCGTCCCTCCTGGGTTAAGCATGTGTACCAACGGTTTATGGTCCGTCACTAGTTGGAATTTGGTGCCCCAGACGTATGTCCAGAAATAATCGGCTGCCCATGCGCAGGCCAGCATTTCTTTTTCAATTTTCGAGTATTTAATCTCTGCTCGTGACAGTGCCTTTGAGGCAAACGCCACTACCTGCTCCACGTCGCCCTTTCTTTGGGTCAATGTCGCTCCTAGGCCGTATGAACTGGCATCTGTGGTTATGATGGTCTTCCATTGTGGGTTGAGTGGCTGTAAGCAGGGGGCATGCATGATACTATCCTTCACTTTTTTAAACACCTCCTGCTGCTCCACTCCCCACTTGTACTCAGACCCTTATTTCATTAATTGGCATATAGGAGCTGTGGTTTCTGAAAAGTTCTGTACAAACTTGGCGTAGTATTCGGCCAACCCCAGAAATCATCTTAGTTCGTCCCTGTTGGATAGATCAGGTGCTTTCACAATAGCCTAGAGCAGGTCCTGGTTCGGGCTGACGCCCGCTCTTGAGATTTGTAGCCTAAGTACTCTACTTCGTCTGCCCTTAAGATGCACTTGTCAGCACTTCATGAAGCACCCTATTGTGCGTTTGGACGTGTGAGAAACCTGAGGGTATTCTTCCAAGTAAACCTCAGGAAGCCCTTATTCAGGTGGACAGGGCAGGGCTGGCACTCTCAGATCCTAATCCTGGGGGTGGATGAGCGAGGAAGGATCACCTGGGTAGGGGAGCCTGGGGTTATGCTTGGGGAATGCCCCAGGTAAGACTCGGTACTGTACCAGAGAAAGGGACGAGGACGACGAGGTCGCTGAGGCTGACACTTCAACCACTCCCCTTTCCAACACGAACACTGTCTTACTCCATGAAAGACAGCAGACGAATAAAACTGTTTTCCTGACATGTCCCGCCGCAAGGATCAGGCAGAATCAGGCAATTGATCTAAATCACACACACCTGACAACCCCTTCCTTTCCCCACTTGGATAAATGTTAGAGCAAGAGAGCACATTACGAGCAAGGCAAACTGCACAACGAGACAGCTATCCAGACCCAGCAGTTCAAGAGGCGGAGAAAGGCAGCAAAGATTGAAAGGCCGACGAGGAGAGACACGACCTTGCCCCTCTCGACAAAACCCTGCGAAACCTCCCCTGAAGGATTGTAAGACCGAGGACAATAGCCCAAGTATCCTGCAGCAGATGTAAATGGTACACAGAGCGGGTCGACGCTGATAAACCGGAGCGAGGGAGATTCCTGCTTCCATGGTACCGGCCTTGACTCCAGTTAAAAGGAGAGCCAAGCGGTTCATCACAGCCGCTGAGTCGGAGGAGAACCGATAAGAACTGGCTGTGATGAATGAAACTCCCAAAGTGGCAAAGTGAGAGAAGTTCAATGAACTGTAAGATTGTAAAGGGGAAACCAGCTGTAGAAGGGGACCAGCTTCACGTGGGTACTGCTCCGAGAAACTCGGGTTGATCCCCATCCAAGTGAAATTACAGATACCAGAAGGCATTAGGAGAGCCGCCAAGATAGGTCAAAGTGGTCATACAGGAGGTCAAGCACAATCCCTGTACAGCCAAAAGCCCTTGACCTAAGAACTATAGAGAAAGCAATGGAAGTGAATCCCGCAAGAAGAGAAAGCAAGGGAAGTGAATCCCATAAATATTGAAAGTAAATGTGAATGTGAAGTTGACAAGAGTAAACCCGGAAGAGGGATGCTGATGAAGAGTGGGCAAAGTCTAAAGTCCCAAGAAACAGTGGGCCTCATTCCAAGTTTGCCAGTACAGTAACAACGGTACTGGTAAGCTTGGTGGTACCGTTGTTACCGTACCGGCAAACTACCAGTTCTGCTCGCAGGTGCCTTTTCACCCACCAGGTCTGACCTGCCGGGTGGACCGGCACCCGCGAGCAGACCATGCCAGATGCACCGGCACCATTCTGAATGGTGCTGGTGCATCCAGCCTCCCCATTCCCATTGAGCTCTACGGGGCTCGAATGGGAATTGGAAGCATTTTTTTTTGGCGCCCAGGAATGGGTCCGACGGGGCCGTAATGTCCCGGTAATTTCCCATACCAGTGGCAGCGGTGACTGTTATACCGGCACGCCTACTGCCGGTATTGTAATGAGAACCAGTGTGTTGACAAAGATGAACCCGGCCCAGGGATGTCCACTAGAACTGTTTAAAAAAGACATTGAGATTAAGAAGGGCCCGAGCCCGAATGAGGGAGATCCAGGGATGAAGATATCACCCAAAGTTCATTGAGAAGAGGAACAATTATTTAATTTGTGGAATATGATATTTGAAGGGTCGGCGCCCGGAAGAGGGGGACCTTGGGGTGAAGCCATCACCTGAGAAATACATAGAACAGAAATGTGTGTTTGTTAGTTGCTTAAGTAAACCTATCAGGCCCTTGAGTGTCAGGAAACCATGAAGAACAGGGGTCAGTGCCCGGAAGAGTGGGACCCAGGGGCAAAGAACACTCACCCTAAGAAAAGTCAGGAAACAAACTTTCATTTTGCTGAAGGAAATTTTGTTTTACTATTTGAATACGTCAGGCCTTCTAAGGCAAGAGACTTTCAAGAGAAAAGAGACTTGACCATCGAGTCTCCTAATGAACTGGAACAGAACTGGCGACTCATGCTGGGAAAGCTCGATTGTGTGCTGTACTCCAAGACCCCATTTTACCCTCAAAATCTGGGGAAGGGAGACCAAAGCAACAGCATCCTGACATATTATTTGTGAACACTTCTTTTCTTTTCTTGAAAACTGTCCCGCACACTTTTTGTATTGGTTGTAAGGTTTGGCAATAGGTTTCTTAGTATAGGCCTTTTTTATTTTGACACAACGCCCCTAGGACTGCCTTATTTTAATTTGATGGTTGACGCTCGCTCCCATCTTAGATTTAGGTTTAGAGTTGGTGTTTTTTCCACCTGCATACAGTTAATAAACACCCTTCAACTGTGATTACTTGTGTCTGTCTCTACTGTTGCCACCATGAGTTCCTTACAGACGTCGGTTGCATAAACCAGAATGTTGTCCCGGAAGTACACTACATTGCCAATTGTCCTCAGTAGTGAGTTCATCAAGCGTTGGCAAGCTGTGGCGGCCGACGACAGACCAAATGGCATAAGGGTAAACTGGTATGTGCTGAATGGGGTTATAAATGCTGTCAGGGACCTCGCCTCTTTCTGTAAGCCAATTTGATGGTATGCGTCTCTCATGTCGAGTTTTGAAAAAACATTGGCCTCTTTCATTAGGAGGATAATTCATTAATACTGGGGAGTGGGTAGCTATCTGTTACCACCTCAAGGTTCAGGCTGCAGACATCTATGCATATGCGCAGGTAATTTGAGTGTTGTTTCTTGATCAGGAACACCGGGCTCAACCACTCAGACACCTCTACAGTTTCTATCGTCCTGTCTTTGAGCATCCTGGCTAGCTGTTCTTGTAGTGCTCCTCTTGCCGTTGCAGGGTCCGGCATTACTTTATGTTTGCCTGGGACAGCTCCATGATTTAGCTTTATTTTATGCAAATAATTCCTTATTTTTCCTGGTTTGTCAGAGAACAGCTAGCGAACATCTTCTCTGGATACTGGTGGGCCCTCCAAGGCAAGTGATAGCACTTGTCCTTCCATGCTGGCATCTAGTCGCATCTGCAATTTTGCTAAATCGTTCCAACCCAGCACGGCTGGTCCTCTTTTCGGAAAGGTATACTTTGCTCTTGGTTACCCTCCCTTTAAATTCAATGGTGCATTGTAAGTAGCCCAGCAAGTTTACTGTGGCTCTGCCAAAGACGGTTGGTCTGGGCTTCATTGGAATCCATGTGATCACTGCGCCGCCTATAACTGTGCCGAGGAAAATGTCCACGCCACTTATGGTGCGGCGCAGGGATCACATAGATCACTTTGCCCACATACGCCGGCCCACATTCCCTTGCTGCACCACCCCACACCACTTACCTTTAAGGTGGCACACTTCTGAGTGCGCTGCCTACACCCCGCTATCCCTGCGGTGTCAGTTCCTCTCACTAACGTGGGTCAGAGCTGACACTGCAGGGTGCTTTTCTTTTTTTTTTACTTTCTTGTCCCCTGCATACCAAACTGCTAAGCGGGGTACACCCCAGCAACCCCCGACTCCCATTACTGAGCCCAAGGAGAATGGAGGACTCCCCTGCAACACCCGCTTTGCTTAGGCACAGTAATGAGAGTCAGTATTCTGTGAACCCCCAAAGTCACAGTGACTGCGGGTCGCAGTCATAATGGAAATATTTGAGTATGTTTCCCTTTGTTGTGCGTACTTCCAATCGGTCTTTCACTACCATTTCTTTGTACACAGCGAGGGGTAGTATGGTTAGATCAGAACCAGAGTCGTTCATGACCCTTGTTTCGTTGCCGTTGACTTTGATGACGCAGTGCAGCTTTTCCCTGCGAGCAGTGATGCTGTTTACTATGATTATGGTAGGACATCCCTCGTATTCCGATGACTCTTCCATCCTAGTTGTGTCACTGAGTATCTCTCAAGCCATTTTCCTACCTCTCCGCATGCAGGCAGCGGCCACTTGTCCAACTATGCGGCACTTTGAGCACTTCCTGGCCGGACAATCCTTGTCATTGGCAAGGTGACTGGTGCTGGCACACCTATAGCATTTGGCCGGTTCTCTTCTCCCTGATCTGCTGTCCTTGGTGTCCGGTTGCCATCTCTCCCGTCTCCCCTTGAATTGAAGTGCTTGTACCTTCCGGCTCGGGCACCTCTTCACAAATTCTTTGCGCCTCCCGGAGGTCTCTACCACTGCTCTGGCTATTTATATTGCCTTATCCAGCTGCAGCGTCTTTTCCAGGCAGGATCAACTTATCCTGTAACTTGTGGCTGTGGGTTGCAGGGTCAACATGTCACTTATTTTCTCCTCCAACGTATCTCCAAAGGTACTTGTTTCCTACTGTAGAACTGATTTCTGCGCAGTACGATGTTTTCACTAGACAAAAACCTCTTCAACGATTCACCTCACCGCCTCTTTATAGACGCTGTCGTCATCACCTTTTGCCGCCTCGGGTTTCAATCCTGCAAAGATTCTCTGGTCTTCGACCCTTAGTGCATTCAACAGCATGGTCCTCTTCCTTGCTGCTGCGAAGTTTGCGCCACCCAATCTTTCCTCATACGTCACTAACATGGGTTCCCACTGCGCCCATGGTATGGTTGGCCTACCTGGGGACTGGAGAAATACTGGTGGAGGTGTGGGGCCTTGCATGATGTTCGTTGTGGGTCGTCACTTCTGTCCTTGTCGCCAATTATGTTGTGACCTCCCAATGATCACACAGACACTTTCTAGTGTGGCATTGCCTTTTTGGCAATAAAGTAATACTGCTTGCACCTAGTTGCTTCACCATGGTAATTCTAGTCCTTGGCTTACTTGGTGAGTCTTTAAGACGGGTTGTCATAGGGGTGGTAGGCTGGCAGGAGATGGGGCCTGGCCTTCTGGTCAGAGCACCGGGGCTGCGGTGCTGTCCCTCACTAGCCTGTGCTGTGAATGCCTTTTCGGGCGTCCGCTCTTTCTATTTCATTGCGTTCTTTCACGAGAGGTCGGGTGAACTCTCGCAAGATTACGCTCTACAGCAGGCTTCCAAAGGCTGCCCCATGCTGGTATAACATCAGTGCCCTATTGCAATGAAAAGCGTCCCGTTCCCGTAGTAGAGCGAGGAGTTCATCACTTCAATAGGGCGCTGATGCTAAACCAGCATGGGGCAACCTTTCAAAGGCTGCCCCATGCTGATTTAGCATCAGCATTCTATTGTAATGAAAAGCGCCCGGCACCAGAACGAGAGCCGGGCACATTTCCTTTGAACAGGGCGCCTTCACCCACCAGGCCAGCTCGGGTGAGCCCTTGAAAGACTCCCCTGAGCTGGCGTGGCGCTAATGTGGCACCCCAGACTGCCCAGGTCGCCAGGACATAAAGCCGCCCCAGGCTCAGGATGGTTGTGAGAGTTGGGGTTGCATTTATGATCAACAGTTCTACAACTTTCACATTAATTTCACACATGTGCTGTTTTTTGTTATTTTTAATGGGAGGTTCTTCCATATCCCTGTAGACCACACATTATATTGTGCCACCCACCCCCTGCTTCCTACACGTTACTACCTTTTGTTTTTTGTGGAGCCCTTTTGTTCTTGTGCGCCAACTGCATTTTCATGAATGAAGCAAAAATGCTCATTTGTGAATGTTATTTATTGTATGTATTTATGGGTTCTTGAAGCGTGTTCATGCAAGGTGACGTCCGTGTCAGCACGTGCTGGTGCTGTCCAGTGGGATGTGGCGCTTAGAAGGCTTGTGAAAAGGCAAGGTCTTGATTGAGAGCCTGAATTGGATGCAGTTGTTTTCAAGTCGAAGGTCAGTGGGAAAAGATTTCCAGATGCTAGGAGCATGTTCCAGAGCTGGGAGCAGGTTCCAGAGTCTAGGCGCAGGTTCCAGAGGCTAGACGCATGTTCCAGAGGCTAGGAGCCAGTTCCAGAGCTAGGAGCAGATTCCAGAGGCTAGGAGCAAGTGCTGCAAAGTGGCAGCCCTCAAAGGGATGCTTGGAGAATTTTGGAAACTGTAAGAAAGCAGCGTCAGATGGTCTCAGATTTCTTGAGGGCTATTAGGACATTTTTCATTTTGAGAGTTATTCAGGCCCTGGTAGGACGTGGATCCTGCATACTGGGCAGTGCACCTTGAATTTGATTCAGGAGGGGGCAGGCAGCCAATGAAGTTGTGCCAGCGCGAATGATATGTGGTCAAAAGGCTGGAGATTGAGGATCACCCAGCTTTGTTTTGGATGAGTTACAGTTTAGAGGGGGGAGATAGAGGTAGTCCGGAATAGAGAATGTTGGCATAGTCCATTTTCGAGATGATTGATGCTTTGAGCAGGGAAGCTCTGCAGAAATGTAGGGTGGTGATGTTCCATGCCAGTTTAAATAGTAGTTTGCAGGATTTGATGATTTGATAAGGTCGTTAATTTGGTGACACATGGAGAGTTTCTCATCAAAGTGAAATCCCAGTTGGGTAAGCTGTGGAAGAGAGAGGGCTTCAGAGTCAAGAAGGCAAAGAACGATAAAATCGGATTTTCTACCTTTTAGAGATAGTTTGCTGAAGTGCACCAATCCAAGGATAGCTTGGAGGCAGCTGTGTAAGGCTCTGAGGGTTTGGTCAGGAAGAAGAGGGCCGGAGTTCTGAGAGCAGTTGGCTTGGAGGCAACTGTGTACAGCTCTGAGGGGTTTGTTAGGAAGAAGAGGGCCGAAGTTCTGAGAGCAGATGGCTTGGAGGCAACTGTGTACAGCTCTGAGGGGTTTGTTAGGAAGAAGAGGGCCGGTGTTCTGAGAGCAGATGGATTGGAGGCAGCTGCATAAGGTTCTGAGGGGTTGGTTAGGATGAAGAGGGCCGGTGTTCTGTGAGCAGTTGGCTTGGAGGCAGCTGGGTAAGGTTCTGAGGGGTTGGTCAGGAAGAAGAAGGCTGGAGTTCTGAGAGCAGTTGGCTTGGAGTCAGCTGTGTAAGGCTCTGAGGGGTTGGTCAGGAAGAAGAGGGCTGGTGTTCTGAGAGCAGTTGGCTTGGAGGCAGCTGCATAAGGTTCTGAGGGGTTGGTTAGGATGAAGAGGGCCGGTGTTCTGAGAGCAGTTGGCTTGGAGGCAGCTGCATAAGGTTCTGAGGGGTTGGTTAGGATGAAGAGGGCCGGTGTTCTGTGAGCAGTTGGCTTGGAGGCAGCTTCATAAGGTTCTGAGGGGTTGGTTAGGATGAAGAAGGCCGGTGTTCTGTGAGCAGTTGGCTTGGAGGCAGCTGGGTAAGGTTCTGAGGGGTTGGTCAGGAAGAAGAGGGCTGGAGTTCTGAGAGCAGTTGGCTTGGAGTCAGCTGTGTAAGGCCCTGAGGGGTTGGTCAGGAAGAAGAGGGCCGGTGTTCTGAGAGCAGTTGGCTTGGAGGCAGCTGGGTAAGGTTCTGAGGGGTTGGTCAGGAAGAAGAGGGCTGGAGTTCTGAGTGCAGTTGGCTCTCGCTACGAGTTGAGTGTCATCAGCGTCTATTTGAAGTCAGGAGATGATGTCAGCGAGCGGACTCATGTAGGCAATGAAAAAGGAGAGGGAGACATTGAGCCGCCCTGGGGAACGCCACCTCAAGAGGGAAACCATAGAGAAGAAAGGACTGAGTTGTGTTTGTTAGTATTGGTTGCAGAAAAAGGACTGGAGGCAGGTGAGTGCTTTGCCTGTGATCTTGAGCCAGCCCCGCATAAGCGAAAGTAGTATTTGGTGGTCACCATGTCGAATCCAACTGACAAGTCAAAGAGGATGAGTAAGGCTGGTTAATTGGAGTCTAACTCTTCAAGTAGATGTTCTGTTATGTCGAGGAGAGCTGCCTCAGTTCTGATCGAAGTTCAGTGCTAACCAATCTAAGGATTTTTTGGCATGTTTCTTCAGGATTTTGCCAATCATGGGGAGCTTAGAGATGAGGCGCTAGTTAGAGGATGCTATGGGGTCCAAGGTGGCCTTCCTAAGCTAAGGGGTCATGATGGCATACTTAAGACAGTTTGGGAAGGAGCCTTTAGAGAATGATTTATTGTTTTTGAGACTGAGGTCTTGCACAAGGTGGTCGACTAGCAGAATAGAGACTGAAGCAAGGCAAAGGTCGATGGGAGAGCTTGAGTGGCCCCCTGCTTTGATGACCATTAGTATGCCGGCAGTGTTGCAAAGGGCCATGGTGGGCCAGATGGCAATAGGAAGTGTGGGTAGGCGGTAGTGAAGGGAAACTTGAAGTTAGAGGAGATTTTAGATCCGTGTTTTTGGGTCATGGAGATGAAGAAGTCATGGATCAGGTTACAAACATGTTGCGCTGAAGGAACGGGAGAGTTTGCTAAGATCGGTTTGATGAGATTGTGGTGAATTTTAAATAATACTGCTGTGTTATTGTTGGCATCACTGAGAGCAAAAAAAAGGCCTTTTTTTCAAAAGATGACATGCTTGAGGCCTCTTTGGTGGAGGCGGCAAGCGATCTTTGTCAAATTGAGAGTCTAATTTCCTCCATCGACATTTGGATTTTCGGTATTGGTCGTCTAATTTGGTTCCGTTTGTTGGAAAACCACTTATTGTGATAATGGGAAAGGTTCTTTAGGAGGCCAGTTCCGGATGAAACAGGATGGTCAAATGATTTGGTGAGGGTGAATATGTGTTTGTAGTTTGTTAGTTCTTAGATGAGTGGAAAAAGCATCAAGGGGTGTGTGGAAAAGGCAGAGGGGAAGAAGCTGCAACACGGGCATTGGTCTGGGTGAGAGGGTTGTGGTTGGTTTATGGAAGGCGAGATGACGGAGGCAGAGAAGTGATCTCACCATGATATGGGTGTTGTGGAGATGTTGTAGACGTTGAAGCTGTATGAGAACACAAGCTCTAGAAAGTAACATCTAGAATGGGTTGGTCTGCATGGGTAATGTGACAAATGAAGGTTGTCAAAGGAGACTAGAACTTCAGAGGCGAGAGGGTTATCAGTCAGGTCAGCCCATGTATTAGACACCTAGAGGCCTGATGCTGTTACAAGCAAGGGATAGTTCTTCAAAGTGATATTGAAGGTCAGAGATGAAAGAGGCATTCTTTTTACGAGTTCTGCAAATGACATCAAGGATGAGGGGGTGTCGAGTTGAAGAGAACTTTGTCAGTGAGGGGTTAAAAGGAGTTGAAGGTTTTGGTGGGATATGATAACTACTCCACCTTTTCCTGTTTGACTTTAAACGATACAGGAGGAGTTGTTGTGGGCAAACTCATTTAAGAGGCTGTTGTCTGAGACCTACATTTCAGTCATAAAGGGGATTTCGAGGTGGTTGTCCCAGATAAGGTCAAGATGAGAGCAGTATAGTTGTTGACAGATCTGGGGTTAAGGTGCTCATTTCCAAGGAGGTTGGGTGAGATTTGAGGTCTCACAAGCGGTCTGAGGGTGAGGAGGGGAGGATAATGGGAACTGAGAGAGGGCTCACAGATAATGTTGAGAGACAAGAGGATAGTTTTGGTTTGGGGACATGGTGAATGAGGAAGAAACACAGGCTTTGAGTGAGGGGGAGTCATAAACTAGTGGGAGCTGGTATTGCGCATGGGTAGGTGGTGATATGAGTGACATGCATGGGAGGGAGGGCAGAGTGGTCCTTCATGGTGACACTCCTAGGCTGATACTTAGTAGGGGGGGGAGCAGGAGGATGAAGGTGAAGGAAAGGGTGAGGTATATTTTCGTAAATTGGAAGTGCAGTAAGGAAGGGTTAGAAACCCAGTAGGTGGACTTGCTTAGATGACTGTGGTTGAGTTACGTGGTGGCCAGGATATGCTGATTCTGGGATCAGGGAGCCCTGGGATCAGGGATTCTGATTTATGCTGATGGTGGGATCTTCTAGAGATGGTGATGAATAATAGTCCTTGGTAGTAGAGATTGGAGAGCAGGAAGGTAGATGAGCACAACTTCAAATATATCTGCCCTGAGGCAGTTTTAGTGCAGTTTCAGATACAAATTAGGAGAGGAGGTCTGGGCACCCATCCCATCTAGAACTACTGGATCCCCACACACCTGCCAGCTCTAACTGGGGATTCTCTGTGGGAGCTGCAGAAGGCAGGCAGACCCTGCACAGCACTGAGGATGCAGGGAAGCTGCCCTCTGGCCATTTGGGGCATAAACGTCCAGTGGGTTTGAGGATCTTGTCTGTGGGGTTACCTGGCCACTGGACACTGCTAGGGTGTGCGGATGTGGCCCCAAGAGCTAGTGGAGCAAACTGGTGGAGAGATGTGAGTGGAGAGCGAACCAGGCCGAGGCCAGGAGCCCATGAGAGGGCGTGACTGGCCTCAAACAGAGATGGGGACAATCCCACCAAGGATGGGAGAAGTGGGTGTCTGAGTAGCTCAATGAGACCAAGGTGGAGGAACCAGCCTGGTCGTCCAGTGGTGAGTCTCTTCTGGAAGGCAGACAAGACTATGAAAGTCCTGCACATCCCCCGAGTACCCACCCCGGGTACCAGAAACGAGGATGAATTTACCAATGGAACCCTTAGTTTGCAGCGGGCCTGATTGCCACAGCCAAGATCTACTTGTTAAGTGCTGGGGTCAGTGTGGAACGGCCCTGTCACCAGTGCGCACAGGGATGGAGAGGCTCAGGGTTGTACTCCGGTCGGGATGCCATCTTGGAACATTAACTTAGTTCACGTAGCACACACCTGCTGGGGTGAGCTATTTGCTTGGTAACATTAGGGGTGAGCTTTGAGGATCCTTGAAAGGTAACTTGGGTGTGGTACAGTGTGTGTTTTGGGGTTAGCTTGGCTGGTTCAGTGGGGTGCTGTGGTTAGCAAGTGTGTGTTTTTTTTTTGTTAAGAATATCTATAGCTGAGGTTGGGTGGGCCTTTCAGGGTTAAGTAAGGAGATGGTACAAGTTGGGTGGGCTGAGTGAGTCTGTACTGGGGGAGGTGAGGAGTGTGTGTAGTGTATGAGGTTGGGTGGGAAGGGACGGGTTTGTGTGTTCTGAGGTGGTGCAGTGAGGATGGGTGAGTTGGTGAGGTTGAGTGAGTGGATGAGGTAAGGTGGTGGGGTAAGGCTGAGTAGTGAGGTCAAGTGACAAGTAAGGTTAGGTGATAAGGTCTTGGAGTTAGGTGATGTGGTGGGTCAGCTGATGTGGTGTGACGTTTGGTGTGGATGGGTGGTGTGGGTGTTGTGAATTAAGTAGTGGGGTGGGTGGTGTGGATAAATTGAGGTAGTGGGGCATGGGTGGGTGCAGTGGTTGGTGTGAGGTGGTGCAGCAAGGTTATTGTTGGTGTTAGCTAGTGGGTAAAGGATTGATGGGTGAGGTAATGAGGTAATGAAGTTTGTGGGGAGTGGGTGTGTGGGGCAAGGTGGAGGAGTTTATAGGGAGCTTGAATTGGAGGAGTGAGCTTGGGTTGGGATTGGTGGTGGGGGAGTTTGGTTGTTGTTGGTGGAGTGAGATGAAGTGACAGGGGGTTGAGGTGCTTTTGGATGGTGGATGAGTTGAGACGGTTGGGTGAGCTGTTGTGTTTTGTAGTGGGGTTAATTTGTGTGGAGTTGGGTGGGGTGAGATGGTGTGGTGAGCTGAAATGGAGTGAAATGGGCGGGTGAGCTGGTGGGGGTTAAAGTGATGGGTGGGTCTGAGTAGATGGGTGGTGTGGGTATTGTGCAAGGTGTTTGAGTGTGTGGTATAAGCAGGAAGGGTTGAAGTGGTGTGGTAAGCTTTGGTGGGTGGTTAGTGAGAGGATGTGGATTGAGGTTTTTTGGATGTTTCAAGGGGTGTGGGAGAGGTGAGGGTGGAGGTGGCAGGGTTAAGTTGAGTGGATTGGGTGAGATTGTAGGTGTTGGTGGGTGGGAAAAGATGGTTGGGTGAGGTGCTGTAATTGTAATTGTCATTGTTTATTTGTAAAGCGCTTATACACAAGTGAAGTGCTTCAAAGTGCTTCAAGGCGGGAAGGGAACAAGGGAATACAGTTGTCATTCTGAGGCCTTGAAGATTCGGAATGATCAAGCAACAATAACTAGCATACTAGGCCAGAGTTGCATGACAAAGAAGTGGGGGGGAGAGGAGGGAAAGGGGAAAGGACATACAGAACATACAACAATCGTACTAGGATGTGAAAGTGTTCGGAAAGAAGTGTGAAGGAGGCGGACGGGAACAAGTGCGCCCAGTCCAACAGGGGCCTGGGTTAAGTGCAGATGGGGTGGGTTCATTGGATGGGGGTCAATTGGAGGTGATTGGGTGAGATTTGGCAATGGGGGAGGTCACACGATGAGGGTAGATGGAAGTGGTGGTGAGTTGAGCTTTGGTGGGTGTTGTGGGAGTTGTGAAGTGGTTGGGTGTTGTGGGATTGGTCAGCTGAAGTGGTGGTGTGAGGATGCTGGTGTGGGTGTTGTGAACGAGGTGATGGGGAGGGTGGTGTAGGTGAGTTGAGGTAGTCAGGTATGGGTGGGTGGTTAGTGTGAGGTGGTGGGGTAAAGGTTTTGTTGGTGTTAGGTGTTTGGTAGAGGTTTAATGGGAGAAGTAATGGGGTGAGGAGGTAGTGGAAAGGTAGAGCAGTGTAGTGGGGATTGAGTTGGAAGGGTGAGCTGGGATGGAGTTTAGGTGGCGGGTGTGAGTTTGGATGCTGGTCGTGGGAGGGGTGAGATGAAGTGGAGGGTTGATGGGCTGAGGTGCATTTGGGTGGTGGATGACTTTCGATGATTGGGTGAATGTGGTTTGAGTGCAATGTGGTGGGGTTCTATGGGTGGAGTTGTGTGGGTTGAGATGGTGGAATGCAGTGGGTGGGGTGAGGTGGGTATGTGGGTTAGGCTGAGTGGTGGGGGTGTAGTCAGATGGCGAGGTGAGATCAGGTAATACACTAATGGAGCAAGGAGAGGAAATATGGTGAGGTGCAGTCAGGTGGTTGAGGTAAGGTAAGGTGGAGTAAGGTTTATGCAGTGACGGAATGAAATGTTTGAGATGTTGGGCACAGTTGATGGGAGGAGGTGGGTGAAGTTCAGTGGGTTTGGTGAGGTGGTGGGGGTTAGTTGAAGGGATTGGTGAGTTTGGGTAGATGGGTGGCATGGGTATTGCAAAGGGTGCAGTGAGTGGGATCTGAGCAGGGTGAGTTAAGGTGGTGGGGTAAGGTTTGGTGGGCAGTTACGGAGGAGTGATGTGTATGTCGGGAGTGCGATGAGGTTGATTGGGTGAGGTGCATTTGAGTGGGGTGGGTCAGGTGAGGTTGGGTGGTTGGAGATCAGGTGGGGTGGGGTCAGGTGGTAGGGATGATGGTGCTGTGGTGGTGATGCCGTATGATTGAGTGTTGAGGTCAGTTGATTGTGTGAGATTGAGTGGGTGAGGTGTTTGAGGTTAGGTGAGGGTGTAGGGAAGTTGAGTGGGAGAAGTATAGTGGGTGGGGTATAGGAGATGTGGCAGTAGGTTGAGAGGCAAGGGCGAGGTCAAATGGTGAGCTAAGGCCATGTGGAGATGAGCAGAGATGTTTCTGTTCATGTGGTGTGTAAGTAAGCAGCTTATGTCATGTGCTGGGATTAATGACGTGAGTAGTGTAAGTTGGAGTGAAGTGATGATGTGAGTAGGTAAGAAAGGGGGATTAAGGGCTTGGTTAGGAGATGGAGAATCATTAGGTTCATGATAGCTTGGCCAATGTTATTTGGCCATATTGTTATGGAATTTTTTGATGAGGTTCATTGTGTTCCCCTTTTAGTTTGGGCTGTTAGGTGTTGCTTGAACCACCTATGAGCTGGATCTATTGCATTAGGTTACGGATAGAAAGGAATGGCATATGAGGAAGGACACACAGCCTGTAGATGTTGTTTGGGTATTTGCCCACCCATTGACTGCCTATTGCCATGGACATTCCCTCCCAGTTCCTGTCCCTCCCCACTAAAACACCTCCTCCTGGGAACTCTTAAGGTAGCTTTAATCAAGCATTATCATTAAACTTTGCACTCAGTGCCTGCCAGTGTTTCTTTCAAAGCAGTCTTCTGAGAGTGAATTACTTAATTGGACTTGTAGACCTGCTACTGGTGCAATAAAAATGTCTTAACCACATCTGCCCTCAGGCACTCAATTCATTAGCACTCTGCGTGTGCTTCACTGAAGTCCTGTTAAACACGAGCATTGGCAAAGCCAACCGTTTTGGCTAGTGTATAAGTATTAGGCATTTGCCAGGCACTGCTATTAGATGCCCAGGTACTTGCACCATATTGCTCCTGACACCATCAATGGCCAGTTACTACCACTACGGCAGTGCCAGGCAAATGCTTTACCATGCCTACACAAAAGCCCTACCTTTTGGCATTAACAATGCTTGTTTTGTAAAATGGTGCAGGGAGATCAGGCCGACTAAGCCGGACTTCCCATTCTCATGATCTGGATTTTGTGTGCAGGTGCGTCATTTCACGAAAATGCCAGGGGTAGCGGAAGTGACACCACACAACACTTGAGCTCTGATGACATCACAGGAAGTGATGTCATTTGACCCCACCCCAAGTTACATCACATGACCTTTCACCCCTTGACAAAACAGGAAGTGACATCACATAGCATTGTTCCTTAGTACACTAAGAAAAATATGGTTACGATATCACTGTATGATATACATTTCATACAAGAATGAATCACCATATGTAGTGTTAATATCAATGTGTATAGGCCCATATTACCAAATTACAGTGAATGTAAGCAGATGTCCAACACAACAATCTGGACTATTGTACATGATATGATATGATATGATATGGCATTTGTAACGGGCCTATACACAAGTGTTTCAAGGCGCGACGAGGCAAGGGAGGGGGAACAGAGGGAAGATGGAGACAACGATCTTACTAGACCAGGTGTCATTCAGATAGCGCAAGTGCAGGGGAAGGGGTAAGGGGAACAGTGCGGGGGAAGGGAGAGGGGACAGTGCAGTACAGGGGAAGTAGAATAAATAAAAAAAAAATAAATAGAATAAATAAGAAATGGAGGGCTTGGCCGAGCGCCGGGGAAGATGGCCGCTTAAGAGAGCCGCTCCGCCTCACAAAAATGTCAACATTGCATTGAGTCTTTTTTTTTTGCTTAAACTTTCCATTCTATGGATGTTCCTTGCTGCGTTGCTGGTCCGCACGGGATTGTGTAGTTTCTGCAGCGGTCCGGCGTTGTGAAGAGCTTTTTTGAGAGCCGCGTTGCATCCCGACGAGAGGCTCTGTGAACAAATCTGAAACGCGTCGCCCCTCTTGTGGAGAGGTGCGGCGTCGCGTTTCAAGGGATGCGCTGGCCTGGGCCTTACTACACGGGCACCATTCCTCAGACCAGCGAAATAAGAAAAAGGAAAAAAAAATAGTAATAATAACAGTTAACATAGGATCACAAAAGAAAGAATAACTACAGGAGCACACATAAGTGAAAAACACAGAGAAAAGGTGAGAGGATAAGGAGGAGGGGGAGGAAAGAAGGGGAGAGAAGGAAAAGTTGAAGGAAAAACTTTAAAGATAAAAACAAAATAACAACAAAAATATAATTGTAATAGTGGAAGGGGAAAATGAGAAATATATTGCTGAAATATAGATTTGACAATAAGTAAAGCAGAACATTAAACCATGACAAAGAAGGTCTAATGATAATAAAGGAAAGATATATTCTCAAAGACTTACGTTATCAGCAGCATAAATACCACTTCCCTTCTGGGTTTTTTCATAAGGAAATTAAAGGCCTTTGCACTTAATACTTCTCTTCTCTAAATATTATAAAGGATTGCCACGTTAATCACTCCAACAATCTACATCTGCTAACTACACACCACGGATTATTACCCCCCAACCTCTTCACCTCCGCATACATAACATCAATAGCTCTCATCTCAACGTCGTCAGCTCCACAGCATTGTCTGCATTGTCTGCTTGCTCCCCTCCTTAATATATACTGCGCTGATAGATTGCTTCTGGATTCCTTTACGCTATTATAAATACCTGCAAGATCTCTTCATACTTTTAAGTAGGCATAGTCTGCGCCTTATTATTCTTTATCTTTTCATTTTGGTGTCTTTATGTAAGAGTAAGACTGTACAAATAATATGGCTGTAATAATTGCATACTATGAAAGTAAATTAAAAGAGGTATTGCCAAACCCTTTCAAGTTAAGAAGTCACTCCAACGTATCACAAAAAGGTGTTCACACAATTGTATGCACGTTGAATATTGTTCTGACATACACCTATTTTCAAATCTTTGCCTCAGTTAAACACTCCAACAACAAATCTCAGTCAATAACTATCAACAATGGCAGCTAACAAAGCTAATAAAAAAATGCATCCTGTGCAAAAGATGCCACCTCCTCTTCAACGAATCTTAAAAGACCAAAAAGTGACTCACCACCTCCACTAGGCATTTCTGATCCTGCCATTGAAGCCTTTCTTGCCGAAATCAGAGCACCTAAACCCTTTATTGAGACTACAAATACTAAACTACAGCAATTAGATGATAGGTGGATGGGTGTCAACAACAGAGTGGATGAAGTGGAAAAGAGAGTTGGTGTTCTTGAAGATTTATCCCCTAGAGTTGTACAATTAGAAAAATCCATTAAAGACATCCAAAGGCACAACGAAGACTTGGAAAACCGCAGCAGGCGCAACAACCTATGCATCTCAGGCCTAACAGAGGGGGCCTAACACTGACCCCATTGTTTTTCTACAAACATTCTTACCAGCCGTTCTACATTTGCCCTTGGAAACAACATTTAACATACAACGGGGTCAACCTACGGTTTCTACCACCTCTCGTTCGCTACCCAGAACTCTCATATTTTACCTATTGGAATACTCTCAACTACAACTTATTATATCCACAGCCAGGGAGCACAAATCCCTCATTTGGCATGGTAGCAAGCTATCCACAGGATGTGGCCAGAAGCACAGCTCAAAGAAGAAAAGTTGTCCTATCCTTTCCTCCTGCTCTAAAGCAGCTAAATATCAGTTAAGGATTATACCACCCATGCTCCTTCAAGGTAATACATGAAGGTCGTACAGCTGTGTTTGATGATCCAGCCGATCTAAGGAGCTTTATTAAATCCATAAAAAGTGACGGCATGGATACCTCCTCTCCTGCAAATGCCTCAACTTCATCTACTACTTGAGATCTTGACCTCATAACATGTGCAGGTTGTCTTCTTTTTACCTTATTATTTACTTAACACAATCACTATCCAACTACTTTAACAAGCTGAGGCGGACACTCCTGCGATGTCCTCTTCCACTGTTGGGCGTTCTTTCTCCTTTTGGCGACCCAGTTGGCGTTACCTATCCCTGGTATATCATTCCTCTCTGTCCCTTCTCCTAGGTCCTCTTTGATCTCTAAAACTATTCGTATTTAATTGCCTGAATTTCCTCAGTTTATGATCAAACTCCCTTCTCCCCTTCCTGATCCCCAATGTGCTATCCTTCTGTGTCACTTTTTGGGTATATATATTTTAAACCACATTACTATGAATCTAATTCTATTAGTTTACTACAACCATAAGATGCATGTCTATCATTATGTTTTTGATTAAATTATCTTCAAGTGTATTATATGGAACATCAAAGAATTTAAGAACCCCATCAAAAGATGCACAATTATATCTCACCTTAACAAATGTAAGCCATCAGTCGCTTGTCTACAAGAAACTCACTTATCCAACAAAGAGACAATGAAGCTTAAATCCCTTTGGGTAAAGGAGGTTATTTCCAGTCCTGCAATATCCAAGAAGAATGGAGTGGCCATTTTAATAAGTAAAAAACAACACTTTCAAATTATTGACCAAGATGCTGATACTAATGGTAGATGAGTTTGGGTAAACCTTTTAATTGATTCTTCACAAGTACCTATCCTTAACATTTATGGTCCCACATTATCAGACCCCTCCTTTTGGATCTCAATCAAACAAATGATACTCAAAAATATCTTCACCCATTTGATTTTGTGTGAAGATGTTAATCAGGTCCTCGACCCATTTTCGGACCGAAAATCGAGCTGCATGTTTAAATCAAATAAAACCCATAAGTCCTTTGTAAATTGCCTAGCGGAGATGGGACTAATTGACACTTGGAGACTATCCCATCCTACACAATTAGACTATACCTTCCATTCACCTCGCACAATATATCATGTCTGGACTATATTTTTGCAATCAAAACCCTCTCCGAATCCATCGTAGATTCTAAAATCTCTAATATTATTATATCAGATCACACATCTGTAATTACATCCTTTTGCCTCACAGAAGTGAATAAAACTGCTAGCAGATGGAAACTTAATAATTTCCTCCTACATGATCCACAATTTACTCAATCCATTCCATCATTCATCCAACAATATTTAATTATTAATGAAGACTGTGATACTTCTGTTGTTAATAATTGGGATGCGTTCAAATCAGCTTTAAGATGTCACATTATGGTAGTCTCCGGTATGAACAAGAAACTTAGGGAAAAAACACTGAGATGACCTTTATTCCCAATTTCCCCAAGCTGAGCAAAGCTACTATTTAGACTCTAGCTCGACTAACCTATGGCAGGTCATAACGCTACATCTCGAAATTAATAAAGAAATTACAGAACTTGCAGTGGGAACAATACTTAAATATAAAACAAAGATATATCAAACGTCAAATAAAACGGGCAAAATGCTTGCTTCTTACTTAAAAACCAAAAAGGAAAAGTTTCATATTTCCCATATTAAGGATACTCAGGGCATATCTCATCATCGTTCTGATGAAATACTTGACTGCTTCAGGGAATTCTATACTGATCTTATACCCCTGAATGTCCTATTCCTAATGATAATATTGAATCCTTTCTTAAAAATATCAGCCGTACATCATACCCTCGAACAGACCTTTCTCACCTTGATAAAGATATTACATCCTCAGAGATTACTAAAGCCATTCATGGCCTGGGCAAAGGGAAAGGAACCGGCCCATATGGACTATCCACTGAATTCTACATCAACTTATCTAAAGTATTAACCCCAAACCTTAAAACACTATTCTCATACTTTATATCCCAAAAATCATCTTCTGGTTCATTCTCAGAAGCTTTACTTATCATATTCCCTAAACCAGACAAAGACCCATCACTCCCCAGTAACTATCGACCCATTTCTCTTATCAACATTGAAGGTAACATTTTTACAAAAATACTAGCAAATAGAATCGAATCCTCACTCCCATTCCTGGTTAAAGCAGATCAAACTGGTTAGGTGAAAGGACGCAACATATCCTCTAATGTTAGATTGCTACTCAATGCCATTAACCTAGCAGCTAAAGACAAAAGAGATAAACAAGGCTATTCTGCCATTGCATTGGACGCGGAAAAAGCTTTTGATCGTGTAGATTGGAACTTTACGTTCCAAACCCTACGCTGGCACGGATGTGGTGAGAAATTGATATCACTGGTCAAACTCCTTTATTCATCCCCCAAATCCTCTATCTATTTAAATGGCCAAACATCCTCCTTTTTTCCTTTGCTCAGAGGAACGCAGCAGGGCTGCACCTTCTCACCGTTATTATATATTCTTTCACTCCAACCGTTATTGGAATTAATAAGATCTAACAAAAATATCCCAGGGATTCAGGCAAGTGCCTCAATTATCAAAATAGCAGCGTATGATGATGATATCCATATTCTAATCAAATCAAAACCCCCAAACTTCACCTACCTAATCTCCTTAATGCTTTATCTCAGTTTGGGCAAGTATCAGGATTTAAATGAAACAGACAGAAATCAGAAAATATACCCTTAAATCCCTACTGCTTCAAACATGACATAGATATTTTTGGTCTTAAACGGTGCAGGAGCTCCTTCAAATACTTAGGTGTCACGATTCCTGCCCTCATCCCCCGGCATATCAGGCTGGAGCCAGGTCACGGCCACCTAGTCGGCCCCTAAGGACCTCTCAATCTCCCCAGACACCTACTTGGACTCAGACTTGGCGCCTTTGGCATCAAGCTCACACACAGTCCTGAGATCCACTTAGTATTGGACTTACAATGTATTATGAGGCAATGGATGCCCCCATGTAATTCAGTTCCTTGAACTGGATGAGCGGTCTAGTCTTTTGGGTGTGGCTCAGCCCAGGGATACCTGGGATACCTACAGACTATTTAAACCACACCCAGCCTGAAAAACATGCTTTGCGTTTCTCTGCACCTGCAGCGTGACACTCACCATGCTCGGATCTCCTGAAGAGGCCCACTTCTTTCTTCAGCGCCAGTGCACCTGCAAGAATAATTACTTTGTTGCCAATACTCACCTCGAAGAACATCCAACTTCTGTCCAGCTCTTCCCAGTCTTGCGGTATCCTACGGCAAAGTCATCTCCATCTCGGCACGCCGCGCCTTACCAAAGGGGAGAAGAATAGAAGAAAAGACGTTAGTAAGCATTCTGCAATACTTAGCTCTCTCGAATTTGCAAATAGAGTTTAATCCTTACCTGAGCTCCCGTCGATCGGACAACTTCTGCTCTGGAGCATCCTGCCGATCTGAAAAAGGGGAAAAGACACATCAGGTTAGCGCAAAACATTTAAGAGGTGCTGCACATCGTGCTTTCTCACCGCAGCTCATCTCCTCAGCTCGCTTCCATGCTGGGCGGCACCTAAAAGGACACGGAAAAGATGAACATTGGTTAGTGCTAAGGAAGCCAATAAGCATCACGCTCCGCATTCGTACTTACTTCAGCAGTGCATCACCATCCTCAAGACCTTCATCACCTAAGGAAAGAAAGACACAGTATTAAAGGGACTAGAGCCATCAGAACTTTTGTAAGACTCATTCCAATTACCGGTCGGGCTGAAGCCGCAGCAAGCCCCGTCTGCCGGGCCCGTGCCAGTGAAGCAACTAGGCACCCTTCAGCCCGCATCACCCAACGCACCCCTGCATCGAAGGCAGGATGGAGAGTGCCCCACATCAAAAAACAAGGTGAGGAGAGGTCCGGGGGAAGGTTGGGACCCAGGGAGAAAAGGGGGGCCAGACAAGCAAGACCAATAGGGAATTGACCTCTGATAATACTGTGTTTCAGGCCCAGTGCTTGGTTGAGCAAGTCCAGGGAAGGGTTCGAAGTGGTCAGAAGTCCGGACCGGCTGAGTGGCGTCCCTGTGGATATCAGGTGAGCATTACAGAACGCAAAGCCTCACACCAAAAATCCACCTGGGCGTCATGGTTGGGACAGTTACGCTCCGGAGTACACGCAGCCCGGCAGGAGACCAACACCCTGAGGAGGGAGTTGATAGTTGCCAAGGAACGAACAGATGACCTTAGCCGACAACTTCTCCAGTTGCAAGCGGGACATGCACCATTGCCGGGGAACGTGCCTACAATGCCAGTACCATCAACCAGCTCTGTTCAGATAACCATTCCTGGGGCAGTTCCCTTGGTACCACCGGAGCGATTCACTGGGGATCCTAAGAAATATGTCACTTTTATGAACCAGTGCCTTCTGCACTTCCTTTGCAGGCCCGGGGCCTTTCCAAATGACCAATCACGGGTCGCATTTGTGCTATCTTATTTGAGCGGAAGTGCTGCAGACTGGTCAGTACCATTTGTGACTCAAGACGATCCTCTGTTACGCGATTTCAGGGGTTTTCAACAGGAAATGGGAAAACCTTTCGCCCGTCATACTCATGGACAGGCTCTAGACAACAAACTTCTATCCCTTCGTCAAGGGAACCAAGACCTATTGACGACATACATCGCCACGTTCAATAGACTTGTGGTTGAAGCTGAATGGCCTGCAGAGAAGAGAACCATGTTATTTTATAGGGGTCTGCGGGGAGAGCTAAAGGATGTCCTCGCACAAGTAGTGGACCCCCCTCAAGACAGTGCAGAATTTATTAACCTGGTAGTTCAGCTAGAGCAAAGATTGCAAGACCGAAGAGCAGATTGGATCAGACCTGACTCTCGCCCTATTTATGTGCATTCAAGGGACAATGTTTCTCGATCAACAGAAGGCTCAGGGGAACCAATGCAGATTGGAGGCGTCAGGTCACCCTTGACTAAGGCAGAAAGAGATAGGAGGAGGCAACAGCAATTATTTTTGTACTGTGGAAAATCGGGTAACTTTCTAAAGGAGTGCCCATTGAAGCCACCGAGAAGGATAGTAGGAGCTACGGACAAGGAAAACCCCACCAAAGAGTCGGAAAACTGCCCAACCCAGCAAGTGTAGGGGTCCACTTGTCGAGTGAAGAAAGTCAACTACAGACCTCCCATTTTGCACTACCTGTGATCCTGATCGATCACCAACAACCATTGCGGATGCACGCAGCAAGAGCGTACATAGACAGTGGAGCTGTTGGGAATTACATAGACCAAGATCTCGCAGCAAAGATGGGACTTCCTTTATGTCCAAAGTTAACCACAGACACTGTAAGCACAGTCGATGGCACGGAAATAGCCTCCGGTCCAGTATCCCAATGCACTGCAACATTAACCCTTCTGTGCCAGGATGGGCATCAAGAATCTATCGCTTTCGTCCTCATCAAGGCACCTCAGTTGCGACTGATCTTAGGGATGCCCTGGATGGTAGCTCATAATCCTCGAATAGATTGGCAAGCAAAGAAGCTGGCCTTCTCCGAGACCTGTGCTCAAACGTGTTGTCGTTAAGAGAGACAATCAATCGACGCCAGAACCTCTGCGCTGGGAACAGTGGAGGCTGGGACCCTACCAAGAGAGTACCAGGATTTTCAAGACGTGTTTCAGAAGGAACAAGCTAATACCCTACCTCCACACAGACCATACGATTGCCAGATTGACCTGATACCCGGCGCCCAGATCCCTTGTGGACGAATCTACGCACTCATAGAACCAGTAAACCAGCACCTGAAGTCCTGTCTCGACCAATACCTGGCAAACGGGTTCATCCGTCCCTCGAAGTCCCCGGCGGCCAGTCCTCTGTTCTTCGTACCGAAAAAGGAAGGGGACCTAAGAACGTGCATCGACTATTGCGCATTGAACCAGATTACTGTCAAAAACCGTTACCCCCTGCCATTGATTCCTGAACTGCTTGATCAAGTCAAAGACGCCCAAATCTACACAAAACTAGATCTAAGAAGAGCATATCACCTTGTCCGAGTTAAAAAGGGCGACGAATGGAAAACCGCTTTTCGTACCAAGTATGGCCTGTACGAATATCAAGTAATGCCCTTTGGCCTTTGCAACGCTTCAGCTGCATTTCAATATTTCATGAACGATTTTTTTAAGAGAATTAATTGATGACTGTACTTTAGTATACATTGATGACATCCTAGTGTACTCTGCATCAAAACAAGACCATGTCAAACACGTTCGATCCGTACTGGCAAAACTCCGCCAGCATCAGCTCTATGCCAAGCTTGAAAAGTGTTAATTTCATGTTTCCGAGATGGAGTTCCTTGGTTTCATTCTGTAACGCTTACCTGACTCTGCGGGGACACCACTCCCAATAGTTACAACTCTCTTCTCAGAGTGCGTAGTTCTCACCTTTTCACTTCCTGTTACCACAAGGTTCTTTAGACTAGGATTCTAAGAGTTAACACAGAGACACAGATCAATATAAGTTCCCCAAGGTAGCCTGGGACCAACTACAATCCTTCCCTATCTCTTCCTAGAAACCCTCACTACTCTTACCTTAGATTGGTATATGGTGGGCTATCCATCCTGCTTCTGCGCAGGGGCGCTAGTTCTGAAGATGGGGGGGCAGATAGGGAATTACGGAGGAAGGGCTAAATGGAGTGAGTGCACTAGAGAATTGGGGATGGAACCACTAAAGCAACTGTATGAATATTCCACCAACAACTCTAATTCAAGATGGAATGACTCCTAACCCTAGAACTGGATAGCATGGAACCCATGAGTTGAGGTGCAACACGTGACGGAACACACCCTGAGTAGAAACTAAAAAGGGGCACTAATTCTGAATGCCAGGGGAATTCTTAATGACTCCGTATTCCAAAATAAAACAATGTTGAATGAATGTAGTTTTTTAGCAATTGCAAATTCATAAGACATGTAACGGGTCATCCAGAGATTTACTCTAATGTGAAAGCAATGAGCATCTAAAACATGAGCCCGCGTTAAACTTTTGACAGACTCCTAGTTGCGTTCTATGAAAGGAACTCCCTAAACTCCACGCAAGGAATGCCTTCGAATAAACACGCAAGCCTTCTGTGAAGTGAGAGAGTCGCTAAACTCCTCACATGAACTCGCGTGCAGGTGCCCCGACACTCGACACCTAACAAGAAATATTACTTCGTACAATGCACTAAGGCGCTCTCGCCACCACAAATGAACATGTAGAAAATATACTTGAGGCAAGAGTGAACATAGGAAAATGTTGCCGCTGACTTACTTCAATTGAAGGGTTCACCACAAAAGTATCGAAGAATACAGAAGGTGAATTATGGCACGGAAATAGGGTTAAGGAAAACTACTAATAACGGAAACACCGGACAAGGAACAAAAAAAAAACATGAAACTAAGAAAGGGTGCTGAGGTAAATCTCGACGGAAACTTCGATCCGCGGTAAGCATCCAAGCAAAGCAAACAGACGCGAAGCACAGAAAGTAAAAGGGGAGGGGCTTAAATACTGAGAGCGTGATAACAACTAGGCTGCAAGCCCAATGCAAGGAATTTCCCTGGGGGCCATGTTGGAAGATGAGGAAGTGTTGAAACAGCATAGCCAAGGTCCTACTTTCCCTTAGCCCAGGAGCTATATGCAGTTAACCAAGAAACTTTGGAAGACCTTGTGAGGGGAAACCCAGTGGTCATGACAGTATTTCCCCCCCCAAAACCCCCCCAAGACTGGAACTCCCCCTCCCATGTTTGCACAGGTTATTTTCGGTGAAAAGACTTTAGCAACCTAGGGGCGTGAAGGTTTTCAAGAGGTTCCCATGTTCTGTCCTGAGGGCCGTAACCTTTCCAATCCACTAAGTAGTACAGTTTATTACGCACAATCTTTGAGTCTAAGATGGCCGTAACTTCATACTCCAGCTGATCATTCTCCACTTCCACAGGAGCTAGAGCCTCTTGGATTCAGGTGTTTGGATAAACTGGTTTTAAAAGGGAAACATGAAACACAGAGTGGATCTTCATGGTTCTTGGAAGGATGAGTTTCATTGCTACGGGATTGATTACTTTCTCAATGGCAAAGGGTCCCAGGAATCGTGGAAGGAATTTTCGCGATCCCTTTAAGGCCAAATTCCGAGTGGATAACCACACCAAATTCCCCACCTTATACTCAGGAGCATCCCATATTTTGCTGTCAGCAAATTTCTTCTGGGACTCTTTAGACAAAGATAAGTGTTCCTTTGCTTGAGCAATGGCAGTTGTGATTGTTTCATGCAGATATTTAACTGCTGGCATTTCCAAAGGTTCCGGTGGGTCGTAGGCTGATGTACGAGGATGCCTGCCGTGTAGGGTGTAAAAAGGACTCAATCCAGTGGAGGCATGCACTGAGTTATTTTATGCATATTCTGCAATCCATAAAACATTTATCCAGGTATCTTCGAGTTGATGTAGCATGCATCTGAGATACTGCTCCAGGGTTTGGTTGGTTCGCTCAGTTTGGCCATCAGTTTGTGGACGATGACTCGTGGACAGGCATACATCAATTTTTGCTAACTCGCAACACTTCTTCCAAAATTTAGAGACAAATTGACTTCCCCGATCTGAAACCACTATTGTGGGGAAGCCATGCAATTTCACTATATTCTCCAGAAATGTCTTTGCCAAAACTCCAGCTGAGGGGAGTCCTTTCAATGCGATAAAATGCGCCATCTTTGAGAATAAGTCCACTACCACCAAAATGGTATCACAACCTTCAGAATTTGGTAAATCTGTGATGAAGTCCATCGAGAGTGTGTGCCAGGGGGCAGGGGGCTCACTCAATGGCTGAAGAAGACCAGCTGGTTTCCTTTTTTGAGTTTTATTTTGTGCGCAGTTGCCACATGTTTTCAAATACTGAATGACATCTTTCCTCCAAGTAGGCCACCAGTACGATCTCTTTACCTTTTCCAAAGTCTTAGGGCCTCATTACGACCAAGGCGGTAAGTTACCGCCTGGGTCGTACCTTTACCACCATGGCGTAAACTACGTTTACGCCATGGTGGTTGCCGGACTTACCGCCCCATTCCGAGGTTGGCGGGGCGGTAAGTCCCCAATCCCCATTTACCCTTCCCCATTCCCATTTTTGCCCCATAGGGCATAATGGGAGTGGGGAAGGCGTTAATTACGCCACCGTAAATTACGGTGGCGTAATTAACAACAAGGTCCCTTAGCGCCATGGATTTTAACACCTGCTGAAAGCAGGTGTTAAATCCTCCATGGCGCTAAGGGACCTCGGAATCAGGCGGTAAGGGTCGGCGCTGTTTACGCCGCCGTAAACCCCTTACCGCCTGGGTCCTAATGAGGCCCTTAGTGATTCCGGGATGACCTTCCAGCAGGGCTCCATGATAATTAGCAATGACTTGTTCTTGCAGTTTTGGTGTGAGTAAGTACAGACGTTCCTGATAGAAAGGTAAGCCATCCAACACAGTGAAACGTTCTCCTTTCGTCTCCCACCTCGCAACTCGTCCTTAGCCATGCTGGTTCTAATCTCATTTCGTAGTTCTTCAAATGTCGAATCAGCAGTGTCCATAACTCCAAGTACCTTCTCCCCAGAAATGATTACCACTGGATTCACAGGCACATAAGCTCCATCACCTTTTCCGATATGAGATAAGGCAGCCGCCTTACCATTTCGCACTCCCGGTCTGAATGTAATGATGAAATCATATTCGGGCAAAAAAGAGAGCCCATCGCAACTGTCTCGAGGATTGTGCCTTTGCAGAGCGTAAATATTGCAAGTTGCGATGGTCAGTGAAAATGGTACAGTGTGTCTCACTCCAAGCGGATGGTGCCTCCATTCTTTCAGTGCACACTTTATGGCCAAAAGCTCTTTATCTGTGATGGTATAGTTCAGTTCAGCAGCAGAGAATTTCTTAGACCAAAAGGCCACTGGGTGCAGTTCTTGGGTATTAGGATTGCACTGAGACAAAACAGCTCCCATGGCACCATTTGAGGCATCAGTTTCAACCACAAATGGAAGGTCAGGTCTTGGATGTTGGAGGACTGGTGCGGCGGTGAATCGCTTCTTTAATTAAGGCTTCATCTGCTTCCTTCGTCCAATCAAATTTTCTATTTTTTCTGAGTAACAAGGTGATGGGATGAACCAGTCGAGAAAAATTGGAAACAAATCACCTATAAAAATTGGCAAATCCAAGAAAACTCTGAATTCCTTTGACTGAAGTAGGGGCGGGCCAAGAGAGAATGGAATCAACCTTTCTGTTGTCCATCTTAATTCCTTGTGCAGACAGAATAAAACCCAAAAACTCCACTTCCGGGACATGGAAGTGACATTTCTCTAATTTAACGTACAGAGAGTTATCCTTCAGTATTTGCAGCACTGATGTTACATGCTTCACATGATCTGAATAGTTTGCAGGGAAGATGAGAATGTCATCCACATAAACCACCACACAGATGTCCAACAATTCTCTAAGGATGTCATTCATAAAGGACTGAAAGGCTGCTGGAGCATTGCAAAGCCCAAAGGGCATAACCTGATATTCGAAGAGCCCAAACCGCATTCGAAAGGCGGTTTTCCACTCCTCACCCTCCTTAATTCCGATAAGATGATAGGCGCCTCTCAGATCCAGCTTGGTGAATGCTCGTGCCTGTTTCACCTGCTCCAGTAAAGTTGAAATAAGGGGAAGAGGATATCGATTCTTCACAGTAATTTGGTTCAAGGCTCTGTAATCAATACATGTTCTTAAATCACCCTCTTTCTTGGGCACAAAAAAAAGAGGGGATGCCGCTGGTGACTTGGATGGCCTAATAAACCCATTGGCTAAGTACTGGTCCAGATAAGACTTCAAGTGCGCATTCTCTTTTTCTGTGAGGGCATAAATTCTACTGCACGGAAGCTGAGCTCCGGGAATGAGGTCAATTTGACAGTCATACGGTCTGTGTGGAGGTAATACTTCTGCTTGTCTTTCTTCTTGAAATATATCCTGGAATCTTTGATATTCTCCTGGCAATTAACCTATTAGACCCAAGGTAGATTGAATAGATGCATCAGGCTGTCTTGTAACTTCTGAACCTTCTGTTGAAAAACACACACTCTGACACTTAGAGGGGAAGGTCAGGTTCCGGGCACACCAATCAATAACAGGGTTATGCTTCTCCAGCCAGGGTATACCCAAGATGATTCGGAATTGTGGAGCTCGAATTAGGTCAAAAGAGATCCTCTCCTTGTGTCCTTCCTGGCAAAGCATAGTGAGCGGGTTGTTGCACTGTGTAACAGGCCCTGACACCAATGGAGTGCCATCGACCCCGGAAACATTCTCGGCTTCCAACTTGTTCCTCAAAGAGAATCCCAATTTGCTTGCCAGATGCTGATCCATGTAATTGCCAATTGCCCCACAGTCAATGTATGCCATTAATGCATGCCTTTCGGTGGGAGTTTCTGGATTAAAAAGGACAATAGGAAACACAAAGTGTGAGGTCGCTGCAACCTTTTCCATGCTCGACAAGCGGACCTCTAGACTTGTCGGGGACTGGAGTTTTCCGCCATCTGTTCTTTTTTGTCCTGATTAACTCCTCCTAGGGGTTTTCGAGCAGGTTTCACTGGGCACTCTTTCAAAAAGTGACCAACCTTGCCACAATATAAACACAACTGCAATTGTTGTCTCTTCTCTCGTTCAGCTTGAGATATTGGACCTCGGATTCCACCCAACTGCATGGGTTCCGGATGAGCATCCACTCCCGACTTAACCACTGGTTCTCTGGGACGGACCATGAAGGGTCGATTGTCTTGACAAGCTCGATCTGTTCTCCTGTCCTGAAGACGATGATCCAATTGGATAGTTAAATCTATGAAATCCGTAATACCTTCAGGCGGGTTTACGACTTGAGCCAAAACATCTTTCAACTCACTGCGTAGACCACGATAGAATAGTGTTGTTCTCTTCTCTGTAGGCCAATTGGTTTCTGCCACCAGCCTATTAAAAGTAGCAACATATGCAAGTAGCTCTTGGTTGCCCTGCTTAAGGGACAGCAACTCATTGTCCAGAGCTTGTCCTTGCGTGTGACGAGCAAACAGTTTCTCTAATTCTCGTTGAAATTCTGTGAAGTTTTGTAACACTGGATCATCCCTATTTACCAGGGGAATGGACCAATCCGCAACAACACCTCCCAGATAGGACAACACAAAGGCTACCTTCGATTGGTCATTGGGAAATACTCCCGGCCTGCACAGAAAGTGTAATCTGCACTGATTTAAAAACACTGTGAACCTTTTTGGGTCCCCTGTAAAGCACTCCGGAGGAGCCAAGGGTATATTCCCTGGAATGACCACCTGAACAGGAACTGGGGGCGAAGTAGAGGAAGAAGCCTGGTCACTACCATGGGGTAAAGGCAACTGCCCTGCTTGCTTCAGTAACAATTGACAAGCTAGTTCTTCAGTCCGTTCTCTATTTATTCCTAGTTCTCTTCTAAGAGCACTAGTTTCAGACCGGGCTGCAAGGACTTCGGTTCTTAATTCTCCCAATAGTTGGGTGAGCTGATCTACCTCAGAAGATCCCATGAGGTCCAGGCAGAGTACTTTTCAGTATGGCTTCGCGTTCTGTAACGCTTACCTGACTCTGCGGGGACACCACTCCCAATAGTTACAACTCTCTTCTCAGAGTGCGTAGTTCTCACCTTTTCACTTCCTGTTACCACAAGGTTCTTTAGACTAGGATTCTAAGAGTAAACACAGAGACACAGATCAATATAAGTTCCCCAAGGTAGCCTGGGACCAACTACAATCCTTCCCTATCTCTTCCTAGAAACCCTCACTACTCTTACCTTAGATTGGTATATGGTGGGCTATCCATCCTGCTTCTGCGCAGGGGCGCTAGTTCTGAAGATGGGGGGGCAGATAGGGAATTACGGAGAAAGGGCTAAATGGATTGAGTGCACTAGAGAACTGGAGATGGAACCACTAAAGCAACTGTATTCATATTCCACCAACACCTCTAATTCAAGATGGAATGACTCCTAACTCTAGAACTGGATAGCATGGAACCCATGAGGTGAGGTGCAACACGTGACTGAACACACCCTGAGGAGAAACTAAAAAGGGGCACTAATTCTTAATGCCAGGGGAATTCTTAATGACTCCGTATTCCAAAATAAAACAATGTTGAATGATTGTAGTTTTTTAGCAATTGCAAATTCATAAGACATGTAACGGGTCCTCCAGAGATTTACTCTAATGTGACAGCAATGAGCACCTAAAACATGAGCCTGAGTTAAACTTTTGACAGACTCCTAGTTGCGTTCTATGAAAGGAACTCCCTAAACTCCAAGCAAGGAATGCCTTCGAATAAACACGCGAGCCTTCTGTGAAGTGAGAGAGTCGCTAAACTCCTCACATGCACTCGCGTGCTGGTGCCCCGACACTCGACACCTAACAAGAAATATTACTTCGTACAATGCACTAAGGCGCTCTCGCCATCACAAATGAACATGTAGAAAATATACTTGAGGCAAGAGCGAACATAGGAAAACGTTGCCGCCGACTTACTTCAATTGAAGGGTTCACCACAAAAGTATTGAAGAATACAGAAGGTGAATTATGGCATGGAAATAGGGTTAAGGAAAACTACTAATAACAGAAACACCGGACAAGGAACAAAAAAAAACCCATGAAACTAAGAAAGGGTGCTGAGGTAAATCTCGACGGGAACTTCGATCCGCGGTAAGCGTCCAAGCAAAGCAAACAGACGCGAAGCACGGAACATAAAAGGGGAGGGGCTTAAATACTGAGAGCGTGATAACAACTAGGCTGCAAGCCCAATGCAAGGAATTTCCCTGGGGGCCATGTTGGAAGATGAGGAAGTGTTGAAACAGCATAGCCAAGGTCCTACTTTCCCTTAGCCCAGGAGCTATATGCAGTTAACCAAGAAACTTTGGAAGACCTTGTGAGGGGAAACCCAGTGGTCATGACACATTCTTAGTCTGAAGGGTATCCGTATGGATGTACACAAGGTAGATGCGATCCTAAACTGGCCATCACCAAACTCGTTCAAGGGAGCACAGAGCATGTTAGGTTTCGCAAACTTCTACCGCCGGTTCATCCCGGAATTCTCAGATAGTACATCCCATCACATCATTACTAAAAAAGAGCAATACAAAATTTCAATGGACAGAGGAAGCTGAAAGAGCTTTCCAGGAACTTAAGGCTCGATTCACTTCGGCCCCAATTCTACGCCATCCTCGCCCAGAACTCCCATACGTGGTGGAAACGGACGCATCAAACATGGCCATGGGAGCCATCCTCTTGCAAACGGATCCTGAAATGGGTCAGTTACACCCAGTTGCCTTCTGGACACGTAAATTTACACCCCCCAAGCTCAATTACGCCATCACAGATAAAGAGCTCCTAGCCATCAAGTCTGCCTTTAAGGCTTGGCGCCATTACCTTCTGCGTGCAAGACATACCATCACTGTCATAACAGATCACCGAAATCTCCAGTATCTAAAAGCTGCTAAAGTGCAATCTTCATGACAATTCTGTTGGGCCCTATTCTTCGCTTAATATCACTATGTGATTACATTTCGACCTGGAGTCAAAAAAGGGGAAGGCCGATGCCCTTTCCTGTATGGGTATTGAAGAACAGGACTACAAACTACCGGACCCGATACCTATTATCCCATGTGATAAACTCCTGGGAATTACAGCAACCATCACTCAGAAAGATCTGCACTAAATAATCCAAAACTTGATGAGTCCTAAGCAATTACAAGAGTGGTTGTCATCTGCCAGGCCGGCCGCAGCCGAGATTGGCAGTTGCTTCCGCGTTGGAGCTGGAGACGCATAGGTAGGGTTTAGTCCCTTCTTTGTTTCCGCGTCTCCAGCGATGCAGCGCAGCGCGGCCGGTCGTATTTTAGGCCCCGCCTTCTGGCACGACGCTGCGTTGCAACCCTCCTTCGGATGTTTTCCTGCTTCCGGGTTAACACGCTGTGTTGTTTCTGTCCTCCGGATTCGGCTTTCTTACGGAAACTTTCCTTACCTGTGCTGGTCTGTGCCTCTGCTTCCCGCAATTCTCTCTGGATTCTCGCAGTCGGCACCTTCCTTCCCCGCTACGCGGGGCAGAGCTCTGCTGGTCTCTCTCCCTCTCTCTCCCCTACGGCTCCCGCCGCTTGTTTCCTTTTTTCTCCTCCTTACTACATTCTCCTTCCCTCTCCTTTCCTGGCCTCTCAGCTTATCCTGGAGGCTTCTGCCTCATCCAGCGATACCATTTCCAGGTCCAGCCTTCCTTCCTGCCTCATACTGGTCGTATTTTCCAGGACTCTGCTACTCCTGCACTCCTGGCATCTGGACTATCCCTTCGCTACAGACACTGTGCTCTGCCTCGGATTCGACCTTTGCCAACGGTCCATACTGACATCTGGATTGAAGAGCGTCACGGCTCTACTGCAGGGTTTTTTCCCCTTTGGGGGTTTTTCCCTGATTTCTGGCTTGATTCGGGAAGGCAGTCACGGGACAGCTGTTTAAACAGCCGTCACTGTGGCTTCCCTCCGTGACAAGCACCATCTTCCCAAGAAACAGAAGGACTACCTCGCGAGACGGCACCTGCAAGAGCTTGACACTTCCAGCAGCTCAGGTGAGGAGAGTGTGTGTACTGGGGAGGCCGAGGTCGGGGTGTATACTAGGTCACAGATTGCAACGCCAAAAGGAATCACGATGTCAGCGGAGGATCAAGTCCAAGAGTTATGGAAGGCGTTCCAAGCAATGTCTCAGGAGCTACAAGGGGTAAAGACCGAGAACGCTCTGCTAGAACAGATGGTCTCCGCTAGAGAACCCGCTTCCCCGGAATTGCCATCCATGGCACTATCCTCTGGAAAATTTGACGGCTCTCCCAAGAAGGTGAAGGAGTTTCTAGAAGCATGTATGGTGTATTTCACCTTCCGCCCTCGCACTTTTGCCACTGATCAAGCCCGAGTGGGCTTTCTGATTTTGAATATGACAGGAAACGCACTATCCTGGGCTACTCTGCTAGTGACCAGTGGTAACGCCATCTTACAGGATTTCTCGGTGTTTCAGGATTTACTAAAACAGACATTTGAACGCCCGGAATTATCGTTTACTGCTTGTGAAGATTTGCTGGACGTCAAACAGGGCTCCCTGGATGTCTTGTCCTACATCTCAACCTTCAAAACATTGGCGGCCGGAGCAGGATGGCCCGAATCAGCACAATATGCCATCTTCAGAAGGGGTTTGAAGGAAGAAATTAAGGATGAGCTTGCGAGGTCCCCTCGTTCACCCACATTCGCGGACCTGCTTGCTGCGGCCCTTCACATAGAATATTGCCTCCAAGAAAGGAGAGCTGAACGTCGCAAACAAAAAGGCCTTGGGTATCTTCCAGAACCCCTTGCACACTCTTCCCCTGGGCATTCCACAGTCTCTCTGACGGAAGAACCAATGCAGATCGGTACCACCCGAGCACCCCTGACCTTGGCTGAAAGACGTCGCAGACGGGAGAAAGGTCTGTGTGCCTACTGTGGCTCGCACCAACACCTTCTTGAAGACTGCACAGAACTGCCAAGCAAGAGGTCGGGAAACGGTCCCCCTCGGCGTCAGTAGGGACAGACGACCGAGGGTCTCCAAACGTTTCTTCTCGTCCCTATGTCTCCCTCTCTGTTTCCTCATCCGAGTCGCAGGACGACTCCAAACTTATGGTGATTCCGGTACTTCTTGACTTGGACGGCTGACAAATTAAGACGCTAGCCCTACTGGATTGCGGTGCGGCGGGCAACTTTGTCGACACCCTGTGGGCAGACTGAGAGGGTCTACGCTGGATACAGCGGAAGGAGGGTCAGAAGGTTGAAGGTGTGGATGGGTCCCCTTTATCCTCTGGCCCCATTACCCAAACCACAGAGGAGCTATCCTTGACGATAGACCATCACAAGGAAGTCTTACGTTTCGACATCATTAGGGCTGCCCACTTCCCTATCATTTTGGGTATCCCTTGGCTCAGCTGGCATAACCCCCGAATAAATTGGACTGGGAATCAGCTAAGTTTTGATTCTTCCTATTGCCGTAACCAATGTTTCTCACTGGAAAGTCGGGGAGACCTCCAACTGGTTAAGATCTCTTCCAAACCTCACATAGGAGTTCATGCTTTACCCAACTTCTGTTCAGGATTCTCAGAGGTGTTTCAGGAATACATTCACGCTAAATTGCCGCCTCACCGGCCAGAAGACTGTACCATCGACCTGGAAGCCAACGCTTTGGTGCCATTTGGACGGATGTTCTCTCTCACACAGACGGAGAGACAGGTTCTTCGGAAATACTTAGACACCAATTTGGAGAACGGTCTGATTCAACCCTCAAAATCTCCAGCTGGAGCACCACTATTCTTTATCAAGAAGAGAGACTCTACCGATCTTAGGCCCTGCATAGACTACCGGGGCCTAAACAAGGTTACTGTTCGTGATAGGTATCCCATGCCCCTCATCACGGACATCATTGAGGTGGTACAGGGAGCCAAAGTATTTACCAAGCTGGATCTCCGGAACGCCTACCATCTGCTGCGAGTCGCAGAAGAAGATGAGTGGAAAACCGCATTCCGGGCCCCTCTAGGATTGTTTGAATACCGAGTTATGCCGTTTGGATTGGTGAATGCCCCAGCGGCATTCCAGAGGTATATGGACAGAATGTTTTCCGACATGCTTATGATATCGGTCGTCATCTATCTGGATGACATTCTGGTGTTCTCCCCTAACATGACCGAACATATTGAGCAGGTCAGACTGGTACTAGAACGCCTTCGGAAGAATCATCTACTCGTTAAAGCAGAAAAATGCAGATTCGCTGAACCTTCTGTGTAATACCTGGGTTATGTCCTGTCTGAGAGAGGGATAGCCATGGACCAAGATAAGGTGAATGCCATACTGGATTGGCCAGCCCCCACTTCTGTCCGGGAAGTGCAGCGGCTCTTGGGACTTGCAAACTACTACAAGAGATTCATCACAAACTTTTCGGAGGTGATGTTTCCCATCACCAGATTGCTTAAAAAAGAAGCCTACCCTTTTTCTTGGTCTGCCGCGGCGGAGCAGAGTTTCTGCAGTCTCAAAAGCCTTTTTTGCTCGGCCCCGATTCTGCAACATCCGGATCAGACACTACCATTCATTCTGGAGACGGATGCATCAGCCATAGCCATTGGGGCTGTGCTACTTCAGACTATTCAAGGAGTTGAACACCCGGTGGCCAACATGTGTAAGACGCTCTCACCCAGCCAACTCAACTACTCCGTTCTCGAAAAAGAGTTGCTTGCCATGAAGTCGGCCTGTGATGAATGGCGGCCTCTCCTTATGGGGGCAAGACATCCATTCCGAATTCGTATGGATCACAAAAACCTGAAGGCTTTACAGGAGATGGAATGTTCGAACTCCAGACAGGCAAGATGGGAATACCTGTTCTCGCAATACGACTTTCGGATCACCTATATTCCTGGGTCACTCAATCGTCTGACTGATGCCTTGTCTCGAAAGGACTCCCACACCGAAAGAGCGACAATCAAGGTCGAGCCCATGTTTCACAGGAATCAGATACTGGCCACGGTGGGTTCCTTTCTCCAAGAGGTGAAGGCCACAGTCATGCAGAAGATACCCCATCTCTCCTTCCGCTCCGATTCCCCTTTCCAAATGAAGGACGGCTGGGTGTTCTATAAGGGGAAGTGGTACATCCCAGAAGGTCCCCTGCGCAACAAGTTGTTGAGATGGTGTCATGACTCCCGCATGGGAGGGCACAGAAGTGGCGACAGAACTCTTGAACTAATCTCAAGGTCGTTCCTCTGGCCCAATAACAGAAGGGAGGTGCTGGATTATGTTAAAATATGTCCCATTTGTGCCAGGACCAAGTATGCCTCAGGCAAACCCCTCGGACTCCTTACCCAAGTAGAGTTGCAAACTCGCCCGTGGGGACTCATTTCCACTGATTTTATCGTGGATCTTCCCGAATCCAAAGCTTGTACCTGTATCATGCTAACGGTGGACGCCTTTTCTAAATTGGGCCATTTTTCCCCCTTAGCAGGTCTCCTCACCGCAACCAAGATGGCAGAGGTGTTTGCCCGAGACATTTTCAGATTACACGGGTTACCTGACAAAATAATCTCGGATTGAGTGAGTCAGTATGTCTCAAAGTTCTGGTTGGCCTTGTGCACCCGACTGGGGATAGAAAGGGCTCTTTCTTCAGGTTTCCATCCGCAATACAACAGCCAGACGGAGCGACTCAATGCAACTCTTGAGCAGTACCTGCAATGCTTCATTTCCAAACATCAGGACAACTGGGTCTCCCTACTTCCTACGGCGGAGTTTTCTTACAACAACTCTAAGCACTCTGCCACAAGTCTCTCTCCATTTTATTGTACCTACGGGGTCCATCCCAGATTCCTAATTTCGGAGGTGCCTTTGTTCTCGAATTCTCTGACGGCAGAAGAGGTTTTGAGGAATTTTAAAGAGGCTCACTCCATCGCTTTGCGTAGCCTGGAAGACAGCAGACGACAGAATAAGGCTAGTGCTGACAAACACTGCAGAGCGTGCCCGTCCTGGAAACCAGGGGACAAAGTGTGGTTGTCGACCAGGTTTCTTCCCAGGTGGACGAGACCTTCCAAACTTTCACCTCGCTTCCTGGGTCCTTTTTCTATTCTCTCTAGGGTTAATCCTGTGGCCTATCGCTTGAGACTCTCCCTGTCTCTTAAACGCATTCACCCTGTTTTTCATTCCTCTCTTCTCAAGGCCTACTTCCCTGATCCACATCTCCCTTCCGTCAGTCTCCGGCTCCTGCCTCCACTCAGGCGGAGTACGAAGTTTCTGCCATCAAGGATTCTCGGTATAACCGGGGATGTTTGGAATATCTCCTGTCATGGAAGGGGTACCCTGAGTCGGAGGACTCCTGGGAGCCAGCTTCACAGGTACATGCCCCTCGCTTGCTTGCCAAATTCCATCGCCTCCACCCGGGGAAGCCGGGGTGGTTGCGATTTAGGGAGGGGCATACTGTGATCCGCCAGGCCGGCCGCAGCCGAGATTGGCGGTTGCTTCCGCGTTGGAGTTGGAGACACAGAGATAGGGTTTAGTCCCTTCTTTGTTTCCGCGTCTCCAGCGATGCAGTGCAGCACGGTCGGTCGTATTTTAGGCCCCGCCTTCCGGCACGACGCTGCGTTGCAACCCTCCTTTGGATGTTTTCCTGCTTCCGGGTTAACACGCTGTGTTGTTTCTGTCCTCCGGCTTCGGCTTTCTTACAGAAACTTTCCTTACCTGTGCTGGTCTGTGCCTCTCCTTTCCGCAATTCTCTCTGGATTCTCGCATTCGGCACCTTCCTTCCCCGCTACGCGGAGCAGAGCTCTACTGGTCTCTCTCCCTCTCTCTCCGCTGCGGCTCCCGCCACTTGTTTCCTTTTTTCTCCTCCTTACTCGATTCTGTTCCCTCTCCTTTCCTGGCCTCTCAGCTTATCCTGGAGGCTTCGGCCTCATCCAGCGATACCATTTCCAGGTCCAGCCTTCCTTCCAGCCTCATACTGGTCGTATCTTCCAGGACTCTGCTACTCCTGCACTCCTGGCATCTGGACTATCCCTTCGCTACAGACACTGTGCTCTGCCTCGGATTCGACCTTTGCCATCGGTCCATACTGACATCTGGATTGAAGAGCATCACGGCTCTACTGCAGGGTTTTTTCCCCTTTGGGGTTTTTTCCCTGATTTTTGGCTTGATTACGGAAGGGAGTCACCGGACAGCTGTTTAAACAGCCGTCACTGTGGCTTCCCTCCGTGACAAGCACCATCTTCCCAGGAAACAGAAGGACTACCTCGCGAGACGGCACCTGCAAGAGCTTGACACTTCCAGCAGCTCAGGTGAGGAGAGTTTGTGTACTGGGGAGGCCGAGGTCGGGGTGCATACTAGGTCACAGTGGTGCACACAAGGGGAACATTACACAATAAGGGACCAGTTGCCCTACTTCAGAATCCGCTTGTTCTTACCAAATCAGGAACTACGAGAACAAGTTATGTCCAGCTATCATGATTCCTTAATCGAAGGCCACCCGGGGATCGTAAAAACTTTAGCCAAAGTAAAATGGCATTATTGGTGGCCCACGTGGCGTAAAGACATTGTTCAATTTATCTGATCTTGTGGAGTATGCGCTCAAAACAAATCATCCAAACAGAAACCGGCAGGACTCTTGCAACCATTGGATATCCCACCAGCACCCAGGCACACGTTGTCCCTCGACGTTATTACTGACCTACCATCCAGTCAGGGATTCAACAGCATTCTAGTAGTTGTGGACCTGTTTTCAAAAATGGCACACTTCATCCCTCTAAGGGGGCTCCCAAACGCTTCCACTCTAGCAAAAGTATTTCTGCAATGCATCGTACGGCTCCATGTTTCCCCTTGGTACTGGTTTCGGATCGTGGTACTCAGTTCGTGTCCAATTTCTGGAGGAAGTGCTGCTATTTGGCTCACATTGACATACGACTATCCACCAGTCACCATCCCCAAACGGATGGTCAAACTGAGCGAACAAATCAGACGCTCGAACAGTATCTACGCTATATGCTCCATCAAGCTGAGGAGAGCTGGTCAGATATATTATGGATTGCTGAATATGCCTATAACAACTCCCTACACACCAGTACTGGGCAAACACCCTTCTATACCAGATATGGTCGACACCCATGCACTTCTGAGTTGGACACCCCTATGACCTTAGAAATGCCAGCAATTAAAACCTTACCTACAACCATTTCACAAACCTTCAAAAGGGAAGCAGAACACCTACTCCGAGCTAAGGATCGTCAGAAGAAATCTGCAGACCAACACCGAATCAAAGCCCCTATGTTGCGCTCACCTGGCACCCACAGGGGCGTCGATCGGACCCGGACAGCTGCGGTCTCCTCCAAGTGAAGCGTAGTGCAGAGATGACAGACTGGACTGGCCCACCTAACCTCGTTTGCTTGACCCGTAGAAGTATTCTCCTGCAAGTGGAGAAAGGGATTTAGCCACCCGTGGATTCTAGTGATGGCACCCCACTGTTCTCCCCACTAATCACCTCCGATATTCCCTTTCAGTAATCTCACCTTATGTTTTTGAATGATGAGCTCTCCATCCTGTGGGGAATGCAGGGCCACGTAAATACCAGTTACTTCACTGGCTCGAAGGCCTTGGAAGAGTTTCCGGATGAATATTGACTCCGGGGTTCCTGGCGAGAACCCGTAAGTATAAAGTCCAAAGAGTTCAATATGTCCGATGTTCACTCTTGTCCCATTCCCTTCTTGTGTTGCAGCTGGGTCCAAGAGAAGATTGTCTTGTGGCTGCTTATGGCGTTCAGGTAAGAGTCTGTATTACCCAACACCTGCCGGTGAAAGATGCGTGTATTTAACTTGTTGTTTTCTCTCTCCTTACAGGTGTGGCGTAAGAAGTTGTGGGATGTTTAAGAATAATGCCTCCATTGGTAAATCAGGTAAGTCTATGGTGGTTAAAAAGAGATTGTATTTGTTGGCTCTCTCGGCTCACCTTATGCTGTGAGGACTGGTGAGTATGGCGCGGCGCTGCAGCTGGCGATGCGACGCGTGCAGAAATAATGTCCTTTCCAAGTTCAAAGACGTGATGGATCCGGAATCAGGGAAGGAATTAAAATAATGTCCGTGTTCTAATCTTTCCTTCTTCTTTCCTCTATTTCTAGGAGCTCTGGATTCGAGGCGGGCGTGGCAGAAGACTGGATGCTGACTGCAGGCACGGTGAGCGTTACGCTGCTGGATGCAGAATGACGCGAAGCATGTGCTGCTGTTCGGGCATGGTTTAAATAGCCTGCAAAGTAGTCCCAGTAAGAAGTTCCCCCAGAACCACACCTGAGTAAAAAATAGTCCCTGAAGTAAGGTAGTACCATTCAGGCCTCAGGTTGGCTTGACTTCATTGCAGCATGGTCTGCATGAGGTAAGTAATGTACATGCGCCTGGTGCCTATGGAGCCAGGACTGATTTCCTCTATGAACCTGGTGCCAATGGCGCCAGGACTGTACCCAGACAGCCCCTGGCCGGGGCTGCTGGGCTTTTAGTAAGCACCCAAATGCCTGCTCCCGGGGCTGATGGGCTTGGTCCGGATGCCCGGGGGTAGGCATCATGACACCCTAACTACCAAGTGGGAGACAAAGTCTGGCTGGCATCCAAGCATGTACCCATTAAAGGGACCCAAACCTTCCGTCCAAGATACCTAGGCCCATACACTATCACCTCTGTGATAAATCCAGTAGCTGTCAAACTAACCTTACCAGCTAATATGCTAATTCATCCTGTGTTCCACGTGTCTCTCTTAAAGCCTGTTCAACCTGGGACCCGTGTGACACCAGCACCGAAGCCAATAGAGATCACAGGAGAGCCAGAATTCGAGGCCAAGGACATCCTGGATTCCAAGTATGTCAGATCCAAACTATACTATCTAGTGGACTGGAAAGGGTACGGTCCCCAGGACAGAACATGGGAACCCTGTGAATACATCCACGCACCTCGTCTGCTTAGGAGGTTTTACCAAAACCACCCAAACAAGCCGGGACCTGAGGGGAAAGCCACCTTGAGAGGGGCCTTGGGGGGGGGAGTGCTGTCACGATTCCTGCCCCCAGCCCCCCGGCATATAAGGCTGGAGCCAGGTCACGGCCACCTAATCGGCCCCTAAGGGCCTCTCCATCTCCCCAGACACCTACTTGGACTCAGACTTGGCGCTTTTGGCACCAAGCTCACACACAGTCCTGAGATCCACTTAGTATTGGATTTACAATGCATTATGAGGCAATGGATGCCCCCATGTAATTCAGTTCCTTGAACTGGATGAGCGGTCTAGTATTTCGGGTGTGGCTCAGCCCAGGGATACCTGGGTATACCTACAGACTATTTAAACCACACCTGGCCTGAGAAACATGCTTTGCGTTTCTCTGCACCTGCAGCGTGACACTCACTGCGCTCGGATCTCCTGAAGAGGCCCACTCCTTTCTTCAGCGCCAGTGCACCTGCAAGAATAAGAACTTTGTTGCCAATACTCACCTCGAAGAGCATCCAACTTCTGTCCAGCTCTTCCCAGTTTTGCAGATTCCTACGGCAGAGTCATCTCTATCTCGGCACGCCGCGCCCTACCAAAGGGGAGAAGAATAGAAGAAAAGACGTTAGTAAGCATTCTGCAATACTTAGCTCTCTCGAATTTGCAAATAGAGTTTAATCCTTACCTGAACTCCCGTCGATCGGACAACTTCTGCTCCGGAGCATCCCGCCGATCTGAAAAAGGGGAAAAGACACATCAGGTTAGCGCAAAACATTTAAGAGGCACGCACATCGCGCTTTCTCACCGCAGCTCATCTCCTCAGCTCGCTTCCATGCTGGGTTACTGCGGCACCTAAAAGGACATGGAAAAGACGAACATTGGTTAGTGCTAAGGAAGCTAATAAGCATCACGCTCAGCATTCCTACTTACTTCAGCAGCGCATCATCCTCAACACCTTCATCACCTAAGGAAAGAAAGACACAGTATTAAAGGGACTAGAGCCATCAGAACTTTTGTAAGACTCATTCCAATTACTGGTCGGGATGAAGCCGCAGCAAGCCCCGTCCGCCGGGCCCGTGCCAGTGAAGCAACTAGGCACCCTCCAGCCCGCCTCACCCAATGAACCCCTGCATTGAAAGCAGGACGGAGAGCGCCCCACATCAAAAAACAAGGTGAGGAGAGGTCCAGGGGAAGGTGGGGACCCAGGGAAGAAAAGGGGGGCCAGACAAGCAAGACCAATAGGGAATTGACCTCTGCTGATACTGTGTTTCAGGCACAGTGCTTGGTTGAGCAAGTCCAGGGAAGTGTTCGAAGTGGTCAGAAGTCCGGACCGGTTGAGTGGCGTCACCGTGGATATCAGGTGAGCGTTACATTAGGTCTTCGTTTTGCCCCTACAATCCAAGATACCATCAAGCTCAACACTAAGACATTACTGGACACTCTTAAAGACCTAACATTCAAATGGTACCCCCTTTACCTCTCTTGGTGCTGGCGTTTGGAAACGATTAAAATGATGCTGTCCCCTATTGTACTATACTACCTTCAGCTTCTTTCTGTACCACTATCTCTTTCCTTTTTCAAATCTATATATTCAATTTTACTAAACTTTCTTCGGGAGTTGGAAAAGTAAAAGAATTGCGTTAACCAAACTCAAAGCACCTTATGTAATGGGCAGTGTTAGATTTCCAGACTTTAAGATATATCACTCTGCATTTCTCATAAAGCAATCTCGACACTGGTTCACAGATCCAGAAATCTCTGATACTCCTACATGGTGCACATTAGAAAAACACTCAGTTCATCCTTATAACATCACTGATTTTATATATATATATATTTAAACATACCTCCAAGAACATCTTGGACTCTATAAAAGCATCCGTCACAGCCCTACAAACCTTTCTCTTCCCCCATACCAAAACACCCAATAAGTAACTTTCCCCTTTACTATGACACAAGAATATAGTAATTAATAACAAGGTCCTTAATCGTAAATCATGGATTGAAAAAGGAATTAGATTCATCCAACACATTATAGATGGTCCTTCCATTCTCTCCTTCCAGCAAATCTCATCCAGATTCATCATTCCCAAAGTTGATTTTCAGTACTACAACAAATTAATGAACTCCTGTCTCGATGCACTTAATCACTTCTCCAAGGAGATATTTTCTCCAGACGCCCTCAGACTATTACAGGTTACCATGACTTGCAAATTAAGAGCCTCAAAAATGTATAATATGCTCACCTCAACATTTAAAGTTTGTTCAATTCATCTGAAATAGGAATTTGATTTAGGATGTATGTTTAAGGATGTTATTGTCAGGACCCTGGCAAGTGTCGGGGTGGTGGCAGGGAAAAGGGCCCCTATTTTGGGTTTTGGAGGGAGATGGGGGCCTCTTCGGCACCCGAAAGGCTTCTCAAGACGTGTTCTCCACCCCTTTAGCAGGTCGCGAGGTCAGGGGTGGAGAACAGCCAAGAAACTACGTTTCCCAGCAACCCTGGTGGCAGGACACATGGGAACCACGCCCACGCGAGCGCGCATGCGCGAGCCGCGCCCCACGAGCGCTGCTCGCAATCCTGACTGGCAACCAGAGCTGACGTGTATCTGCAGAGCTCTGGTCGGCAAGCATCAGCAGGGCACCAGCCCGCCTGAAAGCATACCCAAAGCCCCGCGTCACATTCGAGATAAGTAGCGCATGTTCTCTACGCGCAGCGGCTAATTGCATGGAAGGGATTTTCCTAAACTAACACGAAAAGCACGAAAACCAAGTCGCTTGCAAAACGAGACTAACTCTTGGGGCACGAACTACTAATCCTGCATGGGTAGTGCTTGCACAACTACCGCATGCATCTTGGGGGGCATTGCATGGTCCGGACTCCTTAGGCCTCCGTGTGGGGGACTCTAGACACGGGCTGCCAGATTTCAGAACAATTAACCGTTTATCGGTAGAACTAGCGTATACATAAGTTCTGACATTCCTTGTTTGTTTCTAGTGGAAGACGACTCCGCGGAACGGTGCGTGGACAGAAAAGACGGCAGTCGCAGCAGTATCACCTGAGAACGAAGCTAAGTTCATGTTTATGTTTCTTGTTGCAATTAATGACTGAGCGAACCTAGTGAGCCACGTCTAGGTGTACTGTACCTTGCATGAAGCAATGTGGGGGGAGCTTTATCCTACATGCAGGAATGTGGGAATCTTGCATGCAATAATCTGAGAAACGTTTTGCAAGTGTTTGTGAACAACAGTGGCATACTCACTGGCACTGCAGAAGCAGTTGGCCAAACTGGTTGGAGCTCCAGCACAAAGGCTCCCGTATTGAGTGCATACTAGATGTTGTGAAGTGTATAGGAGTGACAGGTTGCAACTCCACAAAAAGGAAGCAGGAGCCAAGAAGCATGTTACCCTAATTTCCCCATTCCTATCCACAACTCCTTCCTATTCCTCTACCCGGTGATCCTACAACCCTCTACCTATCCACTCCACGCACCCTAACCCTCTTTCCCCAAAGGGTCACGGAAGCCTGCGATGGTGTAATCTCCAGGCCCCAAGACCTAACGGGAAGGGAGGCGTTTGTGCTGCCTCCGCGCCAGGAGAAGAAGACTGAAGGCTCTGACAGAATTGCGAGCCCACGTGTAAATCAGGCTCCCAGGCAGTACAACCATGGCTGATGTGGTTACACTCCTTCAGGAATTGAAAGCGGAACTGACCGCAACCAGACAGGATTATCAGAATTTGTGTTTGTAATCTCCTACCTTACGGGCGATGCAGCCTCGTGGGCCACCCCCTTGGTCCGAAAGGACGACGGCCTGCTCTACGATTGGGAATTGTTCCTCGAAGAATTTGGTGAAATCTTCAATCGTAGGGCTGCAACTCTAGTAAAGGATCGAGAACTATTGACACTAAAACAAGGTAATAGAGAACTGGTTACTTATGTCACGGCCTTTAATCGACGGGCTATGGAAACCGATTGGCCCCAGGATAAAAGGATGGCTCTGTTGTATCAGGGGCTGAGGGAAGATCTAAAAGATCTAGTAGCACAGGTTGACCCACAACCAGAGACCTGTTCAACAATGATTGACCTAGCTCTTAGATTAGACCAAAGGCAAAATGTGCGGCGACAAGACCGGCGCAGGTGGGAGAACAAGCCTCTAGTGAGGCTCGACCAACAAAAGACTCCTAAAACACCGGAAAAAGGAACAGACGAACCAATGCAGATTGGAACTGTGCGTGTGCCCCTGTCTAAAGAAGAGAAAGAGAAGAGACGGAGAGAGAAACTGTGTCTATATTGCGGCAAAACTGGCCATTTTGTGTGGGAATGTACGAACAAGCCTGTTAAGGGAAGTCCTTCGGGAAACGTGACCGCTCGCCCATTAGGGTGGCAAGGACGAGCAAAGTTGAAGACACCCCTGAAATCTTAGCAAATGTGCAACATAGCCAGGCAGGTCATGTTATGATAGCAGGTCACCTCAGAAATAAAAAGAAAAACGGACATCAGTGTCATTGATGGTGGATTCTGGGGCCACAGGGAATTTCGTGGATCATCAGGTGGCCTTGAAACTGGGAATTCCATTGTGTGACAAATCCCGTCCAGAAGAAGTCAAATCGGTGGACGGTTCACAGTTGGTTTCAGGACCGATTACACAGCAAACACTACCCTTACACTTGAGTTGTGGAGTAACACATCAGGAAACAATCCGCTTTGATGTAATAGCGGTTCCCCAGTTCGGGTTTATTTTGGGGTTGACTTGGCTATGGCTGCACAACCCAACCATAGATTGGAGCACCGGGGTACTGGAATTTAATTCCACTCACTGTCATGCGAACTGTGGGACATCAGAGAAGGTAACTCACTGTGTAGGAGGGAGTTCAGAAACCGACCTGCCTATGGAGTATGAAGCATATCGGGACGTCTTTAGCAAAGCCGCGGCCGAGACCCTACCCCCACACCGGCCTTTTGATTGCCGAATCGATCTTGTGGAAGGAGCAGTACTGCCCTGCAGTCGAATATATGCACTTACAGAAGCGGAAGATATCTGAAAGAGTATATTGAAACAAACTTGGCTAATGGGTTTATTAGACATTCCAAGTCTCCGGTTTCCTCACCCCTGTTTTTCGTGCCAAAGAAAACAGGGGATCTAAGAACATGCATTGACTATAGGGCAATTAACAAGATAACCATAAAAAATCGTTATCCCCTGCCTTTGATACCTGTGTTACTAGATCAGGTACGTGGATCCACAATTTACACCAAGCTAGATCTCCGTGGGGCATACCACCTGGTACGGGTAAAACAAGGCGACGAGTGGAAGACAGCATTCCGCACGAAATTTGGCCTGTATGAATATCAGGTAATGCCCTTCGGGCTCTGCAATGCGCCAGCAGCGTTTCAACATTTTCTAGACGAAGTTTTGCATGACTGCATCGACGTATTCACAGTAGTGTACATCGACAATATACTAATCTACTCACAAGACCCTAAAGAACACCAGAGTCATGTCAAGGCCGTTCTGCAAAGGCTACGGGAACATCATTTGTACGCCAAACTAGAAAAATGTGAATTCCAGCAAACAACTGTAGAATTCCTGGGGTTTATTCTGTATCCTCAAGGAGTCACTATGGATAAGAAGAAGGTGCAATCCATTATAGACTGGCCCGCCCCTGGTTCAGTGAAAGATATTCAAACTGTCTTAGAATTTGCCAACTTCTACCACCGTTTTATTGATGGCTTTGCTAAGAAGGTGCAGCCCATGACACGACTGTTACGCAAAGGAGTTCCGTTCCAGTGGGATGAGAAGGCTGAGGAAGGTTTTCAGGCTTTGAAGGCGGCATTTACCACTGCGCCGGTTCTAAGACATCCAGTTCCAGCCAAGCCGTACATTGTGGAAACCGATGCTTCCAGTTATGCTGTTGGGGCCATATTATCACAAAGAGATGAAGATGGTCAGTTGCATCCAGTTGCCTTTTACTCCCGGATGTTATTGGCAGCTGAACAGAACTATGCAATAGCAGATAAAGAGTTACTGGCTATCAAAACGGCCTTCGACGAATGGCGCCACTACTTAATGGGAGCTCGACACACTGTCACGATATATACAGACCATTGAAACTTACAGTTTTTGAAATTAGCCAAAGCATTGAGTCCAAGACAGCTCCGGTGGGCAATGCAATTTTTGGAATACGATTTTGTGGTGACGTACCGTCCGGGAGCAGAAAATCGGAAAGCTGACATACTTTCACGGTACCCTGAACCTAGTTCGGATTCCAGCCAATCAGAACTCATGATGGAGACACCAAAGACGATTTTGGACCCAAGTCGTGTCAGGGGTAGCATAGCTGTGGATACCATCTTTGAAGATATTAGAAAGGCCATGTCGGCACAGGAATTAGTGCATTGGACAGCCGGAGACAAGGACAAAACCGTGAAAGACGGGTTGCCTTTCTTTAAATCAGCGTTGTATCTCCCAACAGTGCCTCTTCGTCAACAGGCCATTCGATGGTGCCATGACTCACCCTTCGTGGGACACCGAGGGAAGAAAAAGACTGTAGAACTACTTCTCTGTCATTTCTGGTGGCCAGGGTTAAACCAGGAAGTTCAACAACACATTGCCAAATGTGAAACCTGCTTGAGAAATAAGTCGGAGCATCAGAAACCGGCGGGGGTTTTACAACCACTCCCAACACCACCCAGCCCATGGCATACCGTGTCTATGGATCTAATAGTGGAACTACCACACAGTCAAGGATACAATGCCATCTTGGTTGTAGTGGACTATCTCACCAAAATGGCACACTTCATCCCCTGCCAAGGTACCCCCTCGGCCAGCACAGTGGCAGACCTGTTTCTACAACATGTAATCCGGTTACATGGTGTACCCTATAGTGTAATCTCGGATGAGGACCACAGTTCACATCAAGGTTCTGGCAGGCCTTTTGCAAATCAGTGGGAATGGAAATAAGGCTCTGAACCAGCTATCACCTGGAGACAGACGGCCAAACTGAACGCTTGAATCAATCTTTAGAGCAATACCTTTGTTGTTTGACACAAGGTTTCGAGAACAATTGGGCAAAGGTGATATGGCTGGCCGAACTGGCGTACAATAACGCATTTCACACATCAACAAAAACCTCGCCCTTCTATAGTGTGTATGGGCATCATCCTCGCTTTCAGCCTGTGATATGAGTATCCAGAGGTACCAGCAGTAGAGACAAGGAAGAAGCAGCTAGAGGTTATCTGGCAACAGGTACGAGACAATTTGGATAAAGCCAAACAGGCATACAAACAACAGGCAGACAAAAAAAGGCATCCTATCCCTCAATACCGGATTGGGGATAAGGTTTGGCTGTCAAAGTGGAATCTTCGGTTACAGGGCTCAACTAAGTTCAAACCTCGATTCATTGGCCCATTTAAAATCACAGCTCTGATTGGTCCAGTAGCAGCAAAACTGTATCTACCCGCAAACATGAAAGTGCACCCAGTATTTCACGTTGTTTTGCTCAAACCATCCCCGTCTTTCATTCCACCCAAGAAACCTCCACCTATCCTGATTGATGGGTACCCCGAATTCGAGGTCCAAGCTATCCTAGATTCACAAGTAAGACGGGGTGCACTGTGGTATCTGGTGGATTGGGTGGGTTATGGCCCCGAGGATAGGTCCTGGGAACCAGCATCTAATATTCATGCTCCTCGGCTCCTCCGCCAGTTCCACCGAAAGAACCCCTCTAAACCTGGGCCTGCAGGAGGGAGGGGAAGTACTGTCAGGACCCTGGCAAGTGTTGGGGTGGTGGCAGGGAAAAGGGCCCCTATGGTGGGTTTGGAGGGAAATGGGGGCCTCTTCGGCACCCGACAGGCTTCTCAAGACGTGTTCTCCACCGCTTTAGCAGGTCGCGAGGCCAGGGGTGGAGAACAGCCAGGAAACTACGTTTCCCAGCAACCCCGGTGGCAGGACACATGGGAACCACGCCCACGCGAGCGCGCATGCGCGAACCGCGCCCCACGAGCACCGCTCACAATCCTGACCGGCAACCGGAGCTGACGTGTATCTGCAGAGCTCCGGTCGGCAAGCATCAGCGGGGCACCAGCCCGCCTGAAAGCATACCCCAGGCCCCGCGTCACATTCGAGATAAGTAGCGCATGTTCTCTACGCGCAGCGGTTAATTGCATGGAAGGGATTTTCCTAAACTAACACAAAAAGCACGAAAACCAAGTCGCGTGCAAAACGAAACTAACTATTGGGGCACAAACTACTAATCCTGCATGGGTAGTGCTTGCACAACTACTGCATGCATCTTGGGGGGCATTGCATGGTCCGGACCCCTTAGGCCTCCGTGTGGGGGACGCTAGACACGGGCCGCCCGATTTCAGAACAATGAACAGTTTATGGGTAGAACTAGCGCACGCATCCGTTCTGACATTCCTTGTTTGTTTCTAGTGGAAGACGACTCTGCAGAACGGTGCGTGGACAGAAAAGACAGCAGAATCACCTGAGAACGAAGCTAAGTTCATGTTTATGTTTCTTGTTGCAATTAATGACTGAGCGAACCTAGTGAGCCACGTCTAGGTGTACTGTACCTTGCATGAACCAATGTGGGGGGAGCTTTATCCTACATGCAGTAATGTGGGAATCTTGCATGCAATAATCTGAGAAACGTTTTGCAAGTGTTTGTGAACAACAGTGGCATACTCACTGGCACTGCAGAAGCAGTTGGCCAAACTGGTTGGAGCTCCAGCACAGTATTGAGTGTATACTAGATGTTGTGAAGTGTATAGGAGTGATAGGTTGCAACTCCACAAAAAGAAAGCAGGAGTCAAGGAGCATGTTAACCTAATTTCCCCATTCCTATCCACAACTCCTTCCTATTCCTCTACCCGGTGATCCTACAACCCTCTACCTATCCACTCCACGGACCCTAACCCTCTTTCCCTGAAGGGTCGCGGAAGCCTGCGATGGTGTAATCTCCAGGCCCCAAGACCTAACTGGAAGGGAGGCGTTTGTGCTGCCTCTGCGTCAGGAGAAGAAGACTGAAGGCTCTGACAGTTATATGGTTCTGTTTGTTCTCTAAAATTAAACACATATCAGTCTCAGCAAATATAACACAACATTATTTTTTCTTCATCAATAGAGCATTTATTACTCCAGCTAAACTAGAGAAGGCAAACCCAAATCATGACGCTAAATGTTGATCATGTGGCATGTCTCCCGCCACATATATGCATATGTCTTTGAATGTTCATATATTTTCAGATTTTGGCAAGACATCTGGAAGTTCATCAAGCTTATTTTCTCTGTTGATGTTCCGTTATCCTCTGTGAATATTTTTTTAGGAAGTCTGGCCATAACAACATATATTTCTCTTGACTCAACTAGACTATACTATTTATTCATCTGCATAGCCTTGAAATGTATCACAGCTAACTGGAAAGACTTACGATCTCTCTCTAGCAGAGGATGGTGATACTCTATTTGTCATATTCATAAAATGGAACTGTGCATGGCTAATAATCATAATACAATTCCTAAATTTAATGGTAAATGGTATTTTTTCATCCGCTATCTCAACTGTTTCAATTCAGCTGCTCATGGCCCCTGAACATATATACTCATATTTAATTTATTAGCTAGATGATTATATTTTCACTCAAATGCCTGTCTTATATTATGATTGCAGTGGTAATAACAAACACATTATACCCATCTTCCCCCTTACTCTTCTCCCATCTGTCTCTTGTATGGCTTCTGTCTGTCTACCAGTATGTCTCTCCAAATTTCCATTCTTATTCCCTCTAAGTTATTCTCTGCAGACTTGTTACAATGATTTATGTTCAATTTATATTACTTCCATCTACTATGCTCGTTGAAATAAGTACAATAACCCAATTTGTTTAATGAATGTATTTTTGTATTGATCAAGTTCTTGCTTGTTAATATTCTCAATCTCTGTTCATTTTTATTGTTATAAGTTCCTCTCAAGTCTGTAACTTGCTAACATATGTATTATCATTATTACCTTAAACAATAAAAACTATTAAAATAAAAAAAAAAGAATAAATAAGCAATACGTAAATGTACGGCCAGCTGGTGGCAAGTGCAAGGGTAGGTTCAGAGATCAGGTTTCAAGTGCACTCAGGCTAAACTGTAAACAGACAGAGCACCTCAAAGAGGCCCAAACACATACATCCCATGCCTGCCAGGTGTCTGGACACAGTCTGGAAATAGAAACTGACCAACACAAGTCCAACCAAAAGACAATCTAAGGCTGTATCACTTCATGCTTTCACACCTGGACAATACGCACAGGGATATTATTATCAATAGTGCCCATTGAACCATTGCACAGCAACCCACTCCCGCCAGTCACCCACAGCCGGAATATCCCCCAACCATTTTCACCAGGGGCACCCCACCATACACAGCGACGTCTCTGCGATCGTCCAGTTATGGAGGTCTTTCCACCACAACTTTGCGTCTGGTCCTCTGAGCGCCTTCCAACTCATTGCTATCCTCCATTTAGCCAGAATGTATGCCAGGTCTTTTAATTTGCTAATATGCTTCATCTTATTCGGGCGTGACAATATGCCCAGCAGGCAAGCCATGGGGGACCTCATATCTAACGTTATGTCTGCTTTGCTAACATGTGTGCTAACTCTCCCCGGTACTGCTGTATTTCCCTGCAGGCCCAAAACATATGCACCATGTCCACATTGCTCAACCCACATTTCGGGCAGATTTGTTCTGTGGACCTGCTGAACTTCCTCATTATTCTGCACATTAGATATATTCTTTGCGTTATATATAACTGCATGAGCTGCAGTTTCACATTTCTGAACACTTTTTTGTGGGATATCATTGCTCTCTCCCACTGTTTGTCTGTCATTGTTCCCTGTAGGTCCCCTTCCCAACTGCGTCGAGTTTTGGCCAACCTGTTTTTTTCCTGGGACATGATCAGTTCATATATCCTAGATACCTCGTGGCCCCCTTCTGGGATGTCGTAAAGTGTTTCTATTGCTGCTGCTAGATTTAGTGCCCTTGTCCGCACAGGCCATGTCTGCTTCAGTTTTGCTAGGAGAGAGAGGCGTGTAATACATGCCGTCCTTTGTGTAGACCTGTTTCTTTTAAAAGTGTACTAAAGTCTGCTGGTTCCCCTTTCCGTAGCAGGTTGCCTATTGTCACTATACCTAAGTGCTCCAAGTGTTTCCTCACCTGTAATCTGGTTTGCTGGTCATCTGCTTTGAGTGCTACCAGTGGGATTTGGGGAGAATGAGGCGTCTGATCTCCTAATAGGCGACAGGCTTTGTGCCATATTGCCTTCCCCAGTGTCAGTAGGAGCGGGGGCTTGGGTCAATGGGTCATTGGGATCCAGACTATTCCTTTCAGAAAAAATGGGGCACATATAGATTGAAGCAGATGAGTGTCCTGTGACGGTTCGTCTGCTAGTCACCTCGTGATGAACTGTAATTGGCTTGCCACGAAATATGCTTCAAAGTTAGGTACTTTTATGCCTCCTTGATCATATGGTTTCTGCAGTTTTGTGAGGGCCAGTCTATTTAGACCCTTACGCCACAAGAATCTGTGGAATACTGTTTCCAGCTTCTTGAAGAAGCTTCTAAGGATATCATACGGGACATTCACAAAGTAATGTAGGAATCTAGGGAGCACCACCGGCTTCAGTAGTGCAGCTCTGCCCATCAGCGGTAGGGGTAGTTCAACCCAGAAGTACACGGACTTTGTCACTTTATCTACTGTTTTCAGTGTGTTTTGCAAGTGTTCCCTCTTGGGATCATGGTAGATATTAACTCCCAGATATCTAAATATATCCACCTCCCATTGCACCGGAAGCACCGGTAATGTGATCAACGTCGTCCCTTTGTAATCCGCCAGAGGGAACAAGCACAATTTCTTTTTGCTAACTGTTATGCCTGAGAGTTCCGCATAGCACCCCAGTAGATCTAATATGTATTGTAAGTTGGTCTCCAGGTTTTGCAAGTAAATGAGCAGGTCATCTGCATACAGGGAAATTATATTCCACTTGCCTTGCACCTCTATGCCGGCCTCCTGGTATTCTTTCCGGAGGTACACTGCTAAGGGTTCTAGGGCTACTATAAATAACATTAGGGACCATTGGCATCCCTGTCTCGTGCCTTTTTCCAACACCCACTGTTCCGAAATCTGGTTGCCTGTCTTAACTCTAGCAACTGGCTTGTTGTACAGCAGACGCACCCATTTCGTATATGTGGGCCCTATGCTGAAGCTATTCAATGTAGCTAGCAGCCATGGCCAACTGACTGAGTCAAATGCCTTGACTGCGTCTAATGAGGCTATTGCGTAGGGGTTCCCGCTATCTTTGTTATTGAACTCGTAGGCCCTTTCAATGAGGTAACGCTTTATTGGATGGATTGGGATGCAGAATGTACTCTTACACAAATAATAAGCAATAATGATATGGCTGGCCGAACTGGCGTACAATAACGTATTTCACACATCAACAAAAACCTCGCCCTTCTATAGTGTGTATGGGCATCATCCTCGCTTTCAGCCTGTGATATGAGTATCCAGAGGTACCAGCAGTAGAGACAAAGAAGAAGCAGCTAGAGGTTATCTGGCAACAGGTACGAGACAATTTGGATAAAGCCAAACAGGCATACAAACAACAGGCAGACAAAAAAAGGCGTCCCAGCCCTCAATACCGGATTGGGGATAAGGTTTGGCTGTCAACGTGGAATCTTCGGTTACAGGGCTCAACTAAGTTCAAACCTTGATTCATTGGCCCATTTAAAATCACAGCTCTGATTGGTCCAGTTGCAGCAAAACTGTATCTACCCGCAAACATGAAAGTGCACCCAGTATTTCACGTTGTTTTGCTCAAACCATCCCCGTCTTTCATTCCGCCCAAGAAACCTCCACCTATCCTGATTGATGGGTACCCCGAATTCGAGGTCCAAGCTATCCTAGATTCACAAGTAAGACGGGGTGCACTGTGGTATCTGGTGGATTGGGTGGGTTATGGCCCTGAGGATAGGTCCTGGGAACCAGCATCTAATATTCATGCTCCTCGGCTCCTCCGCCAGTTCCACCGAAAGAACCCCTCTAAACCTGGGCCTGCAGGAGGGAGGGGAAGTACTGTCAGGACCCTGGCAAGTGTTGGGGTGGTGGCAGGGAAAAGGGCCCCTATGTTGGGTTTGGAGGGAAATGGGGGCCTCTTCGGCACCCGACAGGCTTCTCAAGACGTGTTCTCCACCGCTTTAGCAGGTCGCGAGGCCAGGGGTGGAGAACAGCCAGGAAACTACGTTTCCCAGCAACCCCGGCGGCAGGGTTGGACACATGGAACCATGCCCACGTGAGCGCGTATGCGCGAGCCGCGCCCCACGAGCGCTGCTCGCAATCCTGACCGGCAACCGGAGCTGACGTGTATCTGCAGAGCTCTGGTCGGCAAGCATCAGCAGGGCACCAGCCCGCCTGAAAGCATACCCCAGGCCCGCGTCACATTCGAGATAAGTAGCGCATGTTCTCTACGCGCAGCGGCTAATTGCATGGAAGGGATTTTCCTAAACTAACACGAAAAGCATGAAAACCAAGTCGCGTGCAAAACGAAACTAACTCTTGGGGCACGAACTACTAATCCTGCATGGGTAGTGCTTGCACAACTACCGCATGCATCTTGGGGGGCATTGCATGGTCCGGACTCCTTGGGCCTCCGTGTGGGGGACTCTAGACATGGGCCGCCCGATTTCAGAACAATTAACCGTTTATCGGTAGAACTAGCGTATGCATAAGTTCTGACATTCCTTGTTTGTTTCTAGTGGAAGACGACTCCGCGGAACGGTGCGTGGACAGAAAAGACGGCAGTCGCGGCAGAATCCCCTGAGAACGAAGCTAAGTTCATGTTTATGTTTCTTGTTGCAATTAATGACTGAGCGAACCTAGTGAGCCACGTCTAGGTGTACTGTACCTTGCATGAAGCAATGTGGGGGGAGCTTTATCCTACATGCAGGATAGTGAGGCTCGACCAACAAAAGACTCCTAAAACACCGGAAAAAGGAACAGACGAACCAATGCAGATTGGAACTGTGCGTGGGCCCCTGTCTAAAGAAGAGAAAGAGAAGAGACGGAGAGAGAAACTGTGTCTATATTGCGGCAAAGCTGGCCATTTTGTGTGGGAATGTATGAACAAGCCTGTTAAGGGAAGTCCTTCGGGAAACGTGACCGCTCGCCCATTAGGGTGGCAAGGACGAGCAAAGTTGAAGACACCCCTGAAATCTTAGCAAATGTGCAACATAGCCAGGCAGGTCATGTTATGATAGCAGGTCATCTCAGATGGCAAGAAAAAGGGACATCAGTGTCATTGATGGTGGATTCTGGGGCCACAGGGAATTTCGTGGATCATCAGGTGGCCTTGAAACTGGGAATTCCATTGTGTGACAAATCCCGTCCAGAAGAAGTCAAATCGGTGGACGGTTCACAGTTGGTTTCAGGACCGATTACACAGCAAACACTACCCTTACACTTGAGTTGTGGAGTAACACATCAGGAAACAATCCGCTTTGATGTAATAGCAGCTCCCCAGTTCGGGTTTATTTTGGGGTTGACTTGGCTACGGCTGCACAACCCAACCATAGATTGGAGCACCTGGGTACTGGAATTTAATTCCACTCACTGTCATGCCAACTGTGGGACATCAGAGAAGGTAACTCACTGTGTAGGAGGGAGTTCAGAAACCGACCTGCCTATGGAGTATGAAGCATATCGGGACGTCTTTAGCAAAGCCGCGGCCGAGACCCTACCCCCACACCGGCCTTTTGATTGCCGAATCGATCTTGTGGAAGGAGCAGTACTGCCCTGCAGTCGAATATATGCACTTACAGAAGCAGAAGATAAACATCTGAAAGAGTATATTGAAACAAACTTGGCTAGTGGGTTTATTAGACATTCCAAGTCTCCGGTTTCCTCACCCCTGTTTTTCGTGCCAAAGAAAACAGGGGATCTAAGAACATGCATTGACTATAGGGCAATTAACAAGATAACCATAAAAAATCGTTATCCCCTGCCTTTGATACCTGTGTTACTAGATCAGGTACGTGGATCCACAATTTACACCAAGCTAGATCTCCGTGGGGCATACCACCTGGTATGGGTAAAACAAGGTGACGAGTGGAAGACAGCATTCCGCATGAAATTTGGCATGTATGAATATCAGGTAATGCGCTTCGGGCTCTGCAATGCGCCAGCAGCGTTTCAACATTTTCTAGATGAAGTTTTGCATGACTGCATCGACGTATTCACAGTAGTGTACATCGACAATATACTAATCTACTCACAAGACCCTAAAGAACACCAGAGTCATGTCAAGGCAGTTCTGCAAAGGCTACGGGAACATCATTTGTACGCCAAACTAGAAAAATGTGAATTCCATCAAACAACTGTAGAATTCCTGGGGTTTATTCTGTATCCTCAAGGAGTCACTGTGGATAAGAAGAAGGTGCAATCCATTATAGACTGGCCCACCCCTGGTTCAGTGAAAGATATTCAAACTGTCTTAGAATTTGCCAACTTCTACCGCCGTTTTATCGATGGCTTTGCTAAGAAGGTGCAGCCCATGACACGACTGTTACGCAAAGGAGTTCCGTTCCAGTGGGATGAGAAGGCTGAGGAAGGTTTTCAGGCTTTGAAGGCGGCATTTACCACTGCGCCGGTTCTAAGACATCCAGTTCCAGCCAAGCCGTACATTGTGGAAACCGACGCTTCCAGTTATGCTGTTGGGGCCATATTATCACAAAGAGATGAAGACGGTCAGTTGCATCCAGTTGCCTTTTACTCCCGGATGTTATTGGCAGCTGAACAGAACTATGCAATAGCAGATAAAGAGTTACTGGCTATCAAAACGGCCTTCGACGAATGGCGCCACTACTTAATGGGAGCTCGACACACTGTCACGATATATACAGACCATTGACATTTACAGTTTTTGAAATCAGCCAAAGCATTGAGTCCAAGACAGCTCCGGTGGGCAATGCAATTTTCGGAATACGATTTTGTGGTGACGTACCGTCCGGGAGCAGAAAATCGGAAAGCTGACATACTTTCACGGTACCCTGAACCTAGTTCGGATTCCAGCCAATCAGAACTCATGATGGAGACACCAAAGACAATTTTGGACCCAAGTCGTTTCAGGGGTAGCATAGCTGTGGATACCATCTTTGAAGATATTAGAAAGGCCATGTCGGCACAGGAATTAGTGCATTGGACAGCCGGAGACAAGGACAAAACCGTGAAAGACGGGTTGCCTTTCTTTAAATCAGCGTTGTATCTCCCAACAGTGCCTCTTCGTCAACAGGCCATTCGATGGTGCCATGACTCACCCTTCGTGGGACACCGAGGGAAGAAAAAGACTGTAGAACTACTTCTCTGTCATTTCTGGTGGCCAGGGTTAAACCAGGAAGTTCAACAACACATTGCCAAATGTGAAACCTGCTTGAGAAATAAGTCGGAGCATCAGAAACCGGCGGGGGTTTTACAACCACTCCCAACACCACCCACCCCATGGCATACCGTGTCTATGGATCTAATAGTGGAACTACCACAAAGTCAAGGATACAATGCCATCTTGGTTGTAGTGGACTATCTCACCAAAATGGCACACTTCATCCCCTGCCAAGGTACCCCCTCGGCCAGCACAGTGGCAGACCTGTTTTTACAACATGTAATCCGGTTACATGGTGTACCCTATAGTGTAATCTCGGATGAGGACCACAGTTCACATCAAGGTTCTGGCAGGCCTTTTGCAAATCAGTGGGAATGGAAATAAGGCTCTGAACCAGCTATCACCTGGAGACAGACAGCCAAACTGAACGCTTGAATCAATCTTTAGAGCAATACCTTTGTTGTTTGACACAAGGTTTAGAGAACAATTGGGCAAAGGTGATATGGCTGGCCGAACTGGTGTACAATAACGTATTTCACACATCAACAAAAACCTCGCCCTTCTATAGTGTGTATGGGCATCATCCTCGCTTTCAGCCTGTGATATGAGTATCCAGAGGTACCAGCAGTAGAGACAAAGAAGAATCAGCTAGAGGTTATCTGGCAACAGGTACGAGACAATTTGGATAAAGCCAAACAGGCATACAAACAAAAGGCAGACAAAAAAAGGCGTCCCAGCCCTCAATACCGGATTGGGGATAAGGTTTGGCTGTCAACGTGGAATCTTCGGTTACAGGGCTCAACTAAGTTCAAACCTTGATTCATTGGCCCATTTAAAATCACAGCTCTGATTGGTCCAGTTGCAGCAAAACTGTATCTACCCGCAAACATGAAAGTGCACCCAGTATTTCACGTTGTTTTGCTCAAACCATCCCCGTCTTTCATTCCGCCCAAGAAACCTCCACCTATCCTGATTGATGGGTACCCCGAATTCGAGGTCCAAGCTATCCTAGATTCACAAGTAAGACGGGGTGCACTGTGGTATCTGGTGGATTGGGTGGGTTATGGCCCCGAGGATAGGTCCTGGGAACCAGCATCTAATATTCATGCTCCTCGGCTCCTCCGCCAGTTCCACCGAAAGAACCCCTCTAAACCTGGGCCTGCAGGAGGGAGGGGAAGTACTGTCAGGACCTTGGCAAGTGTTGGGGTGGTGGCAGGGAAAAGGGCCCCTATGTTGGGTTTGGAGGGAAATGGGGGCCTCTTCGGCACCCGACAGGCTTCTCAAGACGTGTTCTCCACCGCTTTAGCAGGTCGCGAGGCCAGGGGTGGAGAACAGCCAGGAAACTACGTTTCCCAGCAACCCCGGTGGCAGGACACATGGGAACCACGCCCACGCGAGCGCGCATGCGCGAACCGCGCCCCACGAGCACCGCTCACAATCCTGACCGGCAACCGGAGCTGACGTGTATCTGCAGAGCTCCGGTCGGCAAGCATCAGCGGGGCACCAGCCCGCCTGAAAGCATACCCCAGGCCCCGCGTCACATTCGAGATAAGTAGCGCATGTTCTCTACGCGCAGCGGTTAATTGCATGGAAGGGATTTTCCTAAACTAACACGAAAAGCACGAAAACCAAGTCGCATGCAAAACGAAACTAACTATTGGGGCACAAACTACTAATCCTGCATGGGTAGTGCTTGCACAACTACTGCATGCATCTTGGGGGGCATTGCATGGTCCGGACTTCTTAGGCCTCCGTGTGGGGGACGCTAGACACGGGCCGCCCGATTTCAGAACAATTAACAGTTTATGGGTAGAACTAGCGCACGCATCCGTTCTGACATTCCTTGTTTGTTTCTAGTGGAAGACGACTCCGCGGAACGGTGCGTGGACGGAAAAGACAGCAGAATCACCTGAGAACGAAGCTAAGTTCATGTTTATGTTTCTTGTTGCAATTAAAGACTGAGCGAACCTAGTGAGCCACGTCTAGGTGTACTGTACCTTGCATGAACCAATGTGGGGGGAGCTTTATCCTACATGCAGTAATGTGGGAATTTTGCATGCAATAAACTGAGAAACGTTTTGCAAGTGTTTGTGAACAACAGTGGCATACTCACTGGCACTGCAGAAGCAGTTGGCCAAACTGGTTGGAGCTCCAGCACAGTATTGAGTGTATACTAGATGTTGTGAAGTGTATAGGAGTGATAGGTTGCAACTCCACAAAAAGGAAGCAGGAGTCATAGGAATTTCCCCATTCCTATCCACAACTCCTTCCTATTCCTCTACCCGGTGATCCTACAACCCTCTACCTATCCACTCCACAGACCCTAACCCTCTTTCCCTGAAGGGTCGCGGAAGCCTGCGATGGTGTAATCTCCAGGCCCCAAGACCTAACTGGAAGGGAGGCGTTTGTGCTGCCTCTGCGCCAGGAGAAGAAGACTGAAGGCTCTGACAGTTATATGGTTCTGTTTGTTCTCTAAAATTAAACACATATCAGTCTCAGCAAATATAACACAACATTATTTTTTCTTCATCAATAGAGCATTTATTACTCCAGCTAAACTAGAGAAGGCAAACCCAAATCATGATGCTAAATGTTGGTCATGTGGCATGTCTCCCGCCACATATATGCATATGTCTTTGAATGTTCATATATTTTCAGATTTTGGCAAGACATCTGGAAGTTCATCAAGCTTATTTTCTCTGTTGATGTTCCGTTATCCTCTGTGAATATTTTTTTAAGAACGTCTGGCCATAACAACATATATTTCTCTTGACTCAACTAGACTATACTATTTATTCATCTGCATAGCCTTGAAATGTATCACAGCTAACTGGAAAGACTTACGATCTCTCTCTAGCAGAGGATGGTGATACTCTATTTGTCATATTCATAAAATGGAACTGTGCATGGCTAATAATCATAATACAATTCCTAAATATAATGGTAAATGGTATTTTTTCATCCGCTATCTCAACTGTTTCAATTCAGCTGCTCATGGCCCCTGAACCTATATACTCATATTTAATTTATTAGCTAGATGATTATATTTTCACTCAAATGCCTGTCTTATATTATGATTGCAGTGGTAATAACAAACACATTATACCCATCTTCCCCCTTACTCTTCTCCCATCTGTCTCTTGTATGGCTTCTGTCTGTCTACCAGTATGTCTCTCCAAATTTCCATTCTTATTCCCTCTAAGATATTCTCTGCAGACTTGTTACAATGATTTATGTTCAATTTATATTACTTCCATCTACTATGCTCGTTGAAATAAGTACAATAACCCAATTTGTTTAATGAATGTTTTTTTGTATTGATCAAGTTCTTGCTTGTTAATATTCTCCATCTCTGTTCATTTTTTATTGTTATAAGTTCCTCTCAAGTCTGTAACTTGCTAACATATGTATTATCATTATTACCTTAAACAATAAAAACTATTAAAATAAAAAAAAAAGAATAAATAAGCAATAAGTAAATGGACGTCCAGCTGGTGGCAAGTGCAAGGGTAGGTTCAGAGATCAGGTTTCAAGTGCACTCAGGCTAAACTGTAAACAGACAGAGCACCTCAAAGAGGCCCAAACACATACATCCCATGCCTGCCAGGTGTCTGGACACAGTCTGGAAACAGAAACTGACCAACACAAGTCCAACCAAAAGACAATCTAAGGCTGTATCACTTCATGCTTTCACACCTGGACAATACGCACAGGGATATTATTATCAATAGTGCCCATTGAACCATTGCACAGCAACCCACTCCGCCAGTCACCCACAGCCGGAATATCCCCCAACCATTTTCACCAGGGGCACCCCACCATACACAGCGACGTCTCTGCGATCGTCCATTTATGGAGGTCTTTCCACCACAACTTTGCGTCTGGTCCTCTGAGCGCCTTCCAACTCATTGCTATCCTCCATTTAGCCAGAATGTATGCCAGGTCTTTTAATTTGCTAATATGCTTCATCTTATTCGGGCGTGACAATATGCCCAGCAGACAAGCCATGGGGGACCTCATATCTAACGTTATGTCTGCTTTGCTAACATGTGTGCTAACTCTCCCCGGTACTGCTGTATTTCCCTGCAGGCCCAAAACATATGCACCATGTCCACATTGCTCAACTCACATTTCGGGCAGCTTTGTTCTGTGGACCTGCTGAACTTCCTCATTATTCTGCACATTAGATATACTCTTTGGGTTATATATAACTGCATGAGCTGCAGTTTCGCATTTCTGAACACTTTTTTGTGGGATATCATTGCTCTCTCCCACTGTTTGTCTGTCATTGTTCCCTGTAGGTCCCCTTCCCAACTGCGTCGAGTTTTGGCCAACCTGTTTTTTTCCTGGGACATGATCAGTTCATATATCCTAGATACCTCGTGGCCCCCTTCTGGGATGTCGTAAAGTGTTTCTATTGCTGCTGCTAGATTTAGTGCCCTTGACCGCACAGGCCATGTCTGCTTCAGTTTTGCTAGGAGAGAGAGGCGTGTAATACATGCCGTCCTTTGTGTAGACCTGTTTCTTTTAAAAGTGTACTAAAGTCTGCTGGTTCCCCTTTCCGTAGCAGGTTGCCTATTGTCACTATACCTAAGTGCCCCAAGTGTTTCCTCACCTGTAGTCTGGTTTGCTGGTCATCTGCTTTGAGTGCTACCAGTGGGATTTGGGGAGAATGAGGCGTCTGATCTCCTAATAGGCGACAGGCTTTGTGCCATATTGCCTTCCCTAGTGTCAGTAGGAGCGGGGGCTTGGGTCAATGGGTCATTGGGATCCAGACTATTCCTTTCAGAAAAAATGGGGCACATATAGATTGAAGCAGATGAGTGTCCTGTGACGGTTAGTCTGCTAGTCACCTTGTGATGAACTGTAATTGGCTTGCCACGAAATATGCTTCAAAGTTAGGTACTTTTATGCCTCCTTGATCATATGGTTTCTGCAGTTTTGTGAGGGCCAGTCTATTTAGACCCTTACGCCACAAGAATCTGTGGAGTACTGTTTCCAGCTTCTTGAAGAAGCTTCTAAGGATATCATACGGGACATTCACAAAGTAATGTAGGAATCTAGGGAGCACCACCGGCTTCAGTAGTGCAGCTCTGCCCATCAGCGGTAGGGGTAGTTCAACCCAGAAGTACACGGACTTCGTCACTTTATCTACTGTTTTCAGTGTGTTTTGCAAGTGTTCCCTCTTGGGATCATGGTAGATATTAACTCCCAGATATCTAAATATATCCACCTCCCATTGCACCGGAAGCACCCGTAATGTGATCAACGTCGTCCCTTTGTAATCCGCCAGAGGGAACAAGCACAATTTCTTTTTGCTAACTGTTATGCCTGAGAGTTCCGCATAGCACCCCAGTAGATCTAATATGTATTGTAAGTTGGTCTCCAGGTTTTGCAAGTAAATGAGCAGGTCATCTGCATACAGGGAAATTATATTCCACTTGCCTTGCACCTCTATGCCGGCCTCCTGGTATTCTTTCCGGAGGTACACTGCTAAGGGTTCTAGGGCTACTATAAATAACATTAGGGACCATTGGCATCCCTGTCTCGTGCCTTTTTCCAACACCCACTGTTCCGAAATCTGGTTGCCTGTCTTAACTCTAGCAACTGGCTTGTTGTACAGCAGACGCACCCATTTCGTATATGTGGGCCCTATGCTGAAGCTATTCAATGTAGCTAGCAGCCATGGCCAACTGACTGAGTCAAATGCCTTGACTGCGTCTAATGAGGCTATTGCGTAGGGGTTCCCGCTATCTTTGTTATTGAACTCGTAGGCCCTTTCAATGAGGTAACGCTTTATTGGATGGATTGGGATGCAGAATGTACTCTTACACCAATAATAAGACTGACTCAGGAAGTTGGCAAAATATAATTGTTTTATTATCAATTATCAAAAACAGGGAGTACAACGACATCAACGGATGTCTCACAGCATATCTCTTAACGTTTTATAGGAAAAAGACACTTTTATAGCAAAACCTCATCATCATTGTCATGGCAAATTAAGAAAGCTTATCTGGGATTGTGGTTGGTCTACGGGGAACATACAGGCATACTTTCTATGGGGGAAAGGATTATGATTGGGTCTCTATAGTCAGATGGACAATTCAGGTGGACAACTATGCCCACACATACTGCAAGTCATCTTCATTGTCATCAAATACATGACGTTTCATTGGCTTTCAAACTATAGAGCTCTTTGCTACATGGCCCTCTGTAAATGGTTGGCACGCTTGTACCCTTCTGGAATATTCCACTCGCTAGCAGCACGCAAGCTTTTACCCCAGGTGCTTGTGGGTGGACTTGACCATACCTCCCCTCCCAATTAGCCCATCATCCAACATCACTCCTGCTGTCTGCCATTCAAATTGTCTTTGAACTCTGCCTTTCAAAGTGTTACTGCGCCTGAGAATAGAAGGGAGTGTGAGCACGTTCTTATCTTCAATCTCGATGTTTCTTGCCCAACGTCTATTTCCATCTACCCCATGTGACAGGAGACCGTGTTTTAGCTCCTTCTTCGCATTTAATACTATTAAATGAATAAAACTTGGCACTCATAGTGTTTTTCCATTGCACCTCAAACAGGAGCTTGCCTTGCTTCTCACGTTCATTGTACATTCTCGAATAGATAACCAGTTTTGTGGCTGCCTCAACCCTTGACACTGGGCCAGACAAGCATTCTCGATTCTTCCTCCATCTTCAGCTGCTTTTCTCTGCTGTGCCACACTTTCAGCCCTTTTGCTATGGAGGTCCTGGTTAGCTAAAATGTGACGTGGAACATCCAGATTCTATTCATATATATATACATATATATATATTTATTTATATATTGGCGGCACCGCCTGCAATCTAATAACTACGTATAGCCAGCCTTCATGGTTACTTAGTCTACTTGCGTTTCAGTATCTGTAAAGTTATAAAGTGACTTATATTTTCTTCAGTATTCTTTGCACGTGCAAGCTTCACTCCGCACAAGAAATGTTACTCGACTCTTTATTTCATCATCAGATTCTATAAGGTCCATTTGCCTTCACTCTTGGCATCTCTTCTTGGCGCATCAGCTTTGCTTCATGTGACGTCACCGATCTCCTCTTTCATTCATCTTTACACTTCTTCCAGGACTTCTCCTAAGAGGCCGTCAGCTCTCCGAGGATACATGAAGAACGGTTTTCTCAATGGATACCTTGTCTAAAAGGCGATTCGTGTTATCATTACTGGTGTTTTGCTTGTCACAATTTCCAGTTCCCAACATATAGGCAAGACAATGGCGGGACTTCCGGTAGAGGCACTTGCCTCCCCCTCTACACTCCTCCTTCGGGTTGATTCATCGACCACTCTGCCATCAGTCTTCACATCTAGTCCTCCTCGCCTGAAAAAGTGCTTTTTTGGAGTCCACTTCTTCATTAATCCTTTCAGAGATCCTGCTTATTTCACATGGTCAACACTCCAGGTCATGTGGCTATATTGTATTGTCCATTCCATCTGCAATAGGTCCATCGTCCCACATACTTCTTGTGGTTCCTCGTATACAGGAACTTCGTTCTCTCAGGTGCTAAAATGCTTGTTTCTTTGTGTTTTCTAATTTCTTCATCTGTCAGCTCCTTGGGTTCAAACACAGACTCGACATCGATCCTGGTCTTCATTCCTACTGCTTTCTTTGTTATCTTCTTGCACTGTGTGATTATTATTCTGGTCACTAAGAATCCAAACATGATCATCACCAATAGTGCTCCGAGAAACTTGAAAATATCTGCCATCCATTGTGAAACCCATGAGACGATTGATGCAAACCAGCTGTCATCTGCAATACCTTCCAATTCATCTTCCATCTTGGTATGCAAGTTCGTTAGCAGTGTTATGGCCTCTGTCAAGGTCCCATTCTCATCATCGTGAGACAGTATGAATGTACAACATGATCCTCCGATTTTGGCACAAACACCTCCATCTATTGCCGTAATCATGTCCAGGACATATCTGTTCTGGAGGGTCATCAATCTTATGGCTCTCAATTCTTCCTTGACAGCGTTGAATCTCTTTATGGTAGCGTTGATTGTCTGCAGCGAGTGATTTGCAACCACTTCACATTTGCCAATGTCTGGATCCCTGGCATAAAGGTGTTGTGAATACTGCAACAGTTTGACTGAACAACCTGTGTTCATACGGAACAGAATGAAAGGCTTCTATGGACTTCGCTGAAAAGTAATTCTCCCTTTTTGTTCAATTGAGAAATCCAACTGATCTGCTCTTTGTCATGTGAGCATCTGCTTTTGGGAACTCACCAATGTTCAGGTCACTGTTTGAAATCACCAATGCTGGAACATGAACAAGTACTATGGAGCATGTTCCTCCCCAGTCCTCAGGCAACTTCATATAGGCTCTAGATCCACAGGCCCAGTATCGATCCATTAGGACGGTTGTTCCTGCTCCCATTTTAGAGACATCAACTGTAGTCTTGCACCCTACATTAGCTTCCATGTACCTTTTCCCTTTTCCTTGGAAGCACAATGTTGCATTTATCAATAGGATCACTGACATTGGACTTGATTCATCTTCTAGCCATGTCAGCAATTTAGCATGTTCTGCCCATGATTTTAGACACACATCATTCAACTTTTGTACTTCTCGCACATATTCTGACTTCAAAAGATGAGATGGACAGGACAGCAGACCCTCTTCCCATCCTTTCTTTGTTCTCACTCGTCCATAGACTAACGCCTGAGTTTCTTCCCAGAATCAAGGTGCCCAAGGTGCCTTTCTTCCTTGTCAGGACAGTCCATTATCTTCATTTCATCTACGGCCACTTCATCCTGTCCTGACCCTGAATACGTAGGCATCTGGTTTTTCCATGCAGGCTCTTTTTCCATTTCTGTAGTCTTGATATAATCATCTGGAAATGGGAACAACCATCTCGATCTCCATCGAAAATTACCCAATTCCCTTGAAACTGGCCTCTTGTCATGCATGCTGCAAAGTGAACGAGACGTCTGGCATCATACTCCAGGATTTCTTTAGCAATTAAATGTTCGGGCTGCATTCATGGTATAAGGCATAAGAGCACAACCGTAGCAACTTTCTTTAGAAGTTCTCAATCCCATCTTTTCATGTGCTGATACCACATGGTGTTTCCCAGGTGTGCTGTACTATCTAAGTATGTGTTTATCCTGTTATCATCTTTCTCTGTGCTTCTCCTGTGTCTCCCTCTTGCAAAGTGAGTGCTAGTATAATATTCCAGCAGCATATCAGTAATGGGGAGATCATCGGTACATTTGCTTTAGCAATGGGCAACCTTTCATGAGCTACTGGTGAGGGGGAAATCACAAATGGTCTTGGTCTTTCAGTAATGGACAACTGCATGAGCCACTGGAGTGGGAAGAATCAAAGGAATGTCTACCTTGCTTGGACTAATGAAATAAACAATATGGACCAAAAGAATCAGGAAAACAACAACAAATGCTGAGCATGCATATATCATTCACCAATACGTTAATCCCCACCAATTATGATTCTCCACACGTCGTTGAGTTTGCTCACTTTCCAAAACTATACCATGTTCGATGTTCCTCACTGTGCCTGTATACTGCCTTAAAGAAGGAAAACAACTTTTTAATCAGGCAACTCTGAAATGGTCAGGTAACGGCAGCATCTGTTCAACTTTCACCATATGTAGCCTCCTGATTGCAGGGCCATTTTTAGGATCATGCAGAAAAGTGTGTATGTTACCACTGTGCCCAAAAAGAGCAGGATAAGTTTGAATAATGAAAAGGAAAACAGCAAGAAGGAACCTATGGGCATCGATATCTGTCAGGACCATTGAATTAACTAAACAGAAACTCAGTGAGGAATGAGTCTGGAAACTGCTCCAGTCGTCAAATTCAAACTCTAGGTTTAGCATAGTTATAGTACGTCAACACTTTCTAAAGTCCAATTCAAAAGATTCCTGTGACTCAAGAACTGAGTTTGCAGTTTTGCTATAATATCTTTAAAGAGTGTCCGGGGAGAGCCACAGGCCAAATGCACACCTGCATTTTTTTAAATCAGCAACCTTCTTCCTCGTCATCTATCGGGTCTGCACATGCTGAACTTCTTATTGTCTTGCTTCCGAATTGATAGTCGGGGGTATGTCAGTCCCACCAGCGTATGGCTTTACGTCGCTCAAATGGATCCAAGCGTGTCTCCCTTGAACTTTCACTGCTGAGGGAGTACTGTTTTGTTTTCCACTAAGTAGGAACTACTAAAGCGTGGCTCGTGCCACTTCCTGGTGAAATTCCTTATTAGGACTCAATCTCCAATAAAAAAGTATAGGTACAGGAAGTAATTCTGCAGCTCTTGTTGCTGAATGGTCTTCATCTGTGTCCTGAGACCGACCCCCTGTCATTTGAGTTGATCTGAAATGACAGAGATACTAGCGTCAGATCTCAGCACCTCACACACTCCCCATCTGGGAAAGACTAATTGGACTAAAAACTTCGCTACGCAACTGGTATAAGCGTGCGTACAAGGACCTGCTTTGATCCACCTGGAAAAGGGACACACCACCACTATCATATACCTGTATCCACTACATACTTGCAGCATGTCAACATAATCGATATGTAAATGCTGAAAAGGACCGTTTGGTCGAGGAGTCACTCCTCTGATTGATCACAGTGTATGCCCAGCAGTGAACCTTTGACATACGATGCAATTTACTACATAAAATGCAAAGTGTTCTAACAGGTTTGGTACTAACCAGTCCTCCACAATAGTTGCTGCAAGGCTTTCCCTAGTTACATGCGCTGGGTACTGCAGATGTTCAAGCGCTACCTTTAACAATTCTAATGGCATCACCAGCTTTCCAGTGCTGTTTTGCCACCATATTGCTTCAGAGGGGGATAAAGAACACCCCCTTCGTTTCAATAGCTCTTGCTCTTCTTGTGGTGCACTGCCCTGAACTTCCATCAACTGTGTTCTCCATAAATGATTAATCCCTTCATTTTCTATCATGATTGTGACTACCTTCTCTTTTGCATCTGGAGTTTCGAAACTTGAAATATCTGGCAAATATGTAAACCGTTTGGCCTCTATGTCTGCGGCTTTGTTCCCGTGAAAGATAAAGTCAGTTTGCTTAGTATGTGCTGTGCATTTAACTATTGCAATGGCTGCTGGGAGTTGTAGTGCCTTAAAAAGCCTGCCCAATAATGCTGCGTGTTGCACTGAAGTGCCATCCGCTCGGAGGTTGCCCCTCCTTTTCCAACGTGCTAGCCCTGCCTGCACCATTGACGTCACATAGGCGGAGTCACTGTACACCGTCACTTCCTACCCTGCATGATTTTTGAGTGTGACGATAAGCGCTACCAATTTGGCCATTTGGCCCATGAGCATAAGCGCAGAGGCTCCCTCTCTTCAATTCTTCTCCAATTTCCCAATCGGTACTACCCTGGGTTGCTCTTAAGACTAAGATGGAATATATTACCGACTAAGGATATTTTCCTTAGAAGGAAACAAATACTTCCAGACGAAATTGGCTGTCAAACAAACCCAGAATCTAAGAAACATATTGTCCTGGAATGTGAATTCCTGAAAGATCTAAGGAATATATTTCTGGCTACATTGAGTGATTGACATCTGGGGTGTAGTATGGATATGGTCTGGAAACTCTGCCTTAATATTCAAAATGTACATGAGGGTTTCGCCCTATCAGGATTCATCAAGGGCATTAACATTGTTTAGATTGAAGAAGGTGAACCCTTATTACGAAGCTATCCAGATCCTAGGATCTAGAGGACTTCTCCCTCTTGTTGGTTTTATTTTTGGAGACTTTAACGATATTCTCCTAATGCATGTACTTTTAGAATGTACGTACATTGTGTTTAATCATCTGATCCCAAATAAGTAAGATTGTCTGTAACGCTCTAACCCCTAATGTTCTAAGGATGTTTGTTGGCTTCTAAAATTTGGCATATAGGTTTTTTCTTTTAGTCTCTGAGGTTTGGCTTACTGTCTGATTTTTAACCTCTTTTCTTCTGTGATAAGTAATTGTTTGATGTGATGGTTTGGTTTTATGTTGTCTATATATGCCATGTACCTATATTATTCTGCACTTTATTGTTTTAAATATGTTGTACGTAGTAGTTTTTCTTTTCTCTTTCTTTCTTACATTATGTTATTCTTTAGTATGTCTTGTCATTTCGCTCTTTTTACGAAATTTAAGTCTGAATTTGTAAAGGTTTGAATAAACCAATTGCAATAAAAAAAAAGATTTGCATTTTTTTTTAAATGAATCACGGAACTGCTACTGATGCTGAAGGATGCCTCCACATGGGAAGTGCTTATCAAACCAAATTGCATGAAGGGTAAAATTCGCTCCTGTTCATAACTCCATTTGGCACGTACTGGTATACTGCATGTCCTTCGGAGTGTCGTTTGCATCACCCATGTTCCAACTGATGCTGGACTCACTGCTTCCAGATGTGCAGAGTGTATCATACTTTTAAGATACCATCCTTTATCTACGGACAATATGAAGCAACTCATAGTGACGCCACCAAGACTGTTCCGCAGAGTGTCATGGCAGAAGGAATTCATTTCATAAGGGAGACCTGCACATATCACACGTATTATGTGGAATACCTGGATGACCAGTGGTTGGGCAAAAGGATCAAACACAAGCTCAGTCTAGCAAAGGCCTTTGTCCGTGCCTTTTTCTCCCACTCTGAAAGAAGAACTCGAGTCCTTCTCAGTGTTGTCCGAGTACTAGGCAAAATTCAGATCTTCGTTCTCGGAAAAGAAAGAAGCACTGAGACAGCCCTTGATGAAAGGCACTGACTTTGTCCAGCCCAATCCCTTGGCCAGACATGATGGGCCGTTTCCCAAACCTGTCAATCAGAGTAAGGAACTTGGAGCGATAATGGTCCGCACCCTCACTGTTGATCCACAGGTCAAAGCCATCGTCAGAAGCTGTTTTGCCCAACCGGCATGTTACTCTGCATCTTATCTTACTTAAAATTCACACACCGGGTCATAATTTCCCATATTACCTGATTAGGAAACTTTAAAGAGTTAAAAATGCAGCGGAAAGACAACTTCTCAGAATGAAGTGATTTAAACGTATCACGCCAGCATTACGTATTCTCTACTAGCCACTTAACAAAAAAGGGTTCATTTCATAACCTTGTGCGCATCACCCATCGTTCATACCACAGAGGGGACAATTCCTCCTTCAGAAGTAATTTTCAACACTACACTCCCTCCAGAACACTTGAGTCCAGCAATGTTGCACTAGAACTTGTCCCCAAGTTCAACAAAAAAACCATAAGGAGGACCCTTCTTTTTAGTAATGGCCACGAAACCTGGGAACACCCTACTCAAACCACTTTGCTTAGAAGTGAAACACCTGACTTTCAAGAGAAAGCAAACGACTTGGCTTTTCAAGCAAACATTTTGAAAGAAATTAAAAATAATATCTACCGACTAAAATCTGTGCCTAATTTGCTCCAAGCAATTTTTTTTCACCATTGCCACCATCATCTGTTGGACAACCATTTGATTCATGGTTCCTCTGCTGCCTGACACTGCCATGTGTGACAACGTAGTTGCATAGAGTATTTCATAGGTTGGCGCCGTTTGGTAATAATTTCAATTTATTCAGTTTATATATGTCAGTGATACTTCGTTACTTGTTGAGTGTTGTTTTGAGTGTGATTGGATGCTTGCTGAATTGTATTTCTTTGTAAGGTGTACCGTGAATGAGGAGAGGTGGGTTTTCCCCACTCGATGTCTACTTGTAATCATTATTTTCATGTGATTATTGTGTTGCACTTAGTAGTATCATACACTGTAATGCATAGGACATTTTGATCGTGTTTATTTATTAATTATTTAAACACTGTTCACCTTGCCCCAGGGTCCATGTGTTTTCCTCTTGACTTTGTCTCGCTACTTTCTTTTCCTTAGATGTTTTCAATGTATGGTATGGACTTTCCTGCCTGTGTTCTAATTTTGATTCCATACATCAACTTAAATTGTGGGTTAACCTCATTTTTCGTGTCTGTTATAGAGAAAGTTAATTATAGTAGAGGCATTTGGAACACGGGGGGTAGCACGCAGAATAGCATAATGGTGGAGAACCAGTTACAGAAACAGGGTACCATGGCAACATAAAATGTTTCCAGTGCAGTTTACAGTTGTGTTATGTTTGTATTTAATGTGAGTATATGAACAACCTGAGGCAAGGAAGGGGACCTAACATAATGTGTCCAGAAGCGCACAGTTGTTTGGTAGAGTGTCAAAGCCAGGATTAGAACCGATGAAACCAAGTGTAAAGGTCAGCAATTTGGTAATCTGACCTCTTGTCCTCATCTTCATACATTCGCCCGCCCCCCACCCCACTGTGTTACCCTGATTTGTTCATTAAAGACCCTCATTTTCTCCCCAAGAGCAGGTTGGTCTAGTCAGAATGTGCACCTGCTTAACCTTCTTTCAAATACTTTGGACTGCTGATGCCATGGTCTCATGCCCCTGACTACTGGGAAGGCAGACATGTTGCTTTCAGGACTTTCCAGGGCCTGCTCTCAGGTGCTTCTGCATATAAGGGCCTTTAGATAAAGTATTATAATGTCTCCATCTCTCTCTGTGTACTTCTAAATACATGGCCAGCTCTGCACCATCACGCAGTAACCCTTCGTTCAGTTCGGATTTACCCTATCACTCATCACATGGTCGGATTTGCCCTATCACTCCGTGCCTGCTCCCATTTCCACCATCCCACAGATCTGCCCCATCACACAGTAACCCTCTGCCCATGGTTAGATATGCAAAGCTGAAGGTTGGTGGCTGGAAGGTTTTGAATAGACCTTAACTGCTGGCATTGCACTGGGCAGCCATGCAGGCCATTGTCATTCATCCTTCCAAGCCATTACAGAAGGGGAAATACTGTATGCCAACCAAAAGGGGATGCTGTCCAGTCAAAGCTGCCAGGCCCTATCCCTTCCGCACAAGACCACAAGTAAACCCAGACCTGTTTCGGCCTCATAGAGCTTCATCAATGAGCTGTGACTAGGGTCTCTTGGCACACCATGCGCCACACTCATGTCTGGGCGTAGCCATCCCATTTGGGTGACATTAGCACAACTCAAGGTGATTGGCTGAAAGGTTTGGAATAGACCCTAACTGCTGGCATTGCACTGGGCAGCCATGCAGGCCATTGTTATAAATCCTTCCAAGCCATTACAGAAGGGGAAATACTATATGCCATATACTGTGGTTGGTGCATCCCACTCCAAAGGAATCCTTGAAAGCAGTCCCCAATAGTCACTTGTACCTCATTTTACATGCAGTCTTGTCACATGCCTGTTAGTTATGCATTTGATGTACCTGAAAGATTAGTGATAATGAGCACCTCTCCTCCCTTCTTGTACTATCCTTGGTCCCTGGGTATTTGTGGCCACACGGTATGACTTTGCACTTGTTAACATACCAAAGAGTGCCATGATTTAGAGACTGCCACGATTGGTCTGCAACTTGCAGCTCTCCAGATGTTTTGCACTATAAGTCCCATGAATCCTCATCATTGAGTATGCTGGTTAGGGCTGCTGGGATTTTTAGTAGTTTTAAACACCTGCAGAGCCAAGGGTTGCAGACCTGTGATTCTAGATCAATTTTACATTGTCATCCATTTTAGAACACCAACGTTCTGGCAGAGATTAGTGTTATTGGCAAAAGCCCATGGCTTACCTTTGGACCCTGCTGCGATACCACTTGTGAGTTCATGAAACTTGACTGGCTGTGGAGTGTTTTCTGGCATTGTTTGTGTGCCATATCTGATTTTCAAACAATAAGATACTGTCTGCCACTGCTGGCTAATTTCTTAACTTAATCGAATGGTACGATAGATGCTTCCCACGCCTCATCAATTTCCTTTCTTCTCCTCTTGTCCCCACTCTCCCTCCACGGCTTTCTCGCCTCCCCCTGCTGTCTCCGCATTGGCTACCTTGCCCTCTCCTCCTTCCTCTTCTTCCCCCCTCGGGCTTCTTCCACACCTCCGCAGGGCGTTCTTCTAATTTGTACCCCTCCCCGGGAAGTCTTTCAAGGACAGCAACCATCTCCATATAGCCACTCTAAACTCTTGCTCAGCTGTCAAACACTCCTTTGACATCTGCAGCCTCCTGGAGGAACTTGACCTTGATATCCTCGGTCTCACTGAGACATGGTTCAACCAGCTCTGTCACGAGCTTTGACACTCTCCTCCCTCATGGCTACAAGATCCTATCCCTGCCCAGATCCAACTGTTCCGGAGGGGGTGTAGCCCTGATCTTCCCTGAGTGGATTCCTGCCTCTGTAATTCCTACGCAGGCCTACTCCTCTTTCGAATGCCTCATCTGCAGACTCTCTCTCTCTCCTAGCCATTCCCTTACTGTGGCTACCATCTATCTGCCACCTGCTCAGATCTCCTCCTTCCTCACTGAGTGGGCAGACCTCTCCTCTTCCCTCCTGGTCTTGTCCACTCAACTTCCTTCTTGGAGACTTTAACATCCACCTGGATACTTTCTGTCCTTCCTCTGGACTCTTTCGCAACCTCTGTGACTCTTTCCCACTCTCTATTCTCCCCTCCGGCCCGACTCACTCTGCAGGGCACACTCTGGATGTTCTGATCTCTTCAGACCTCCCTCTTGCGATCCCACTCACTACTCCTCTCTCCTGGAGTGATCACTTTCTCTTTTCCTCTCAGCTCACCCTCTCTACCCCTCAGGCCAAGCCATCTCCACTTCTGCCACCTACCTTCTCAGTTATGCGACCCATGAAGCGTGTGTCAGTTGAGGCTTTCGCCGCCACCTTCTCGACCCCCTCTTCTCCCATGGTTGACTCACACCCTGACACAGCCCTTTGCATGCTTCACTGCTATATCTGCTATATCTGATACTCCTGATGTTCTTGCCCCTGTCATGAGGATCCGCTTGAAGCTCAAAGCCAAATGCAAATTGTGGTATGAACCAGACCTTGTCACCCTTAAACGTAAGTGCAGGGTGGCTGAGAGGAAATGGCATGCTTCCGGTACACCCTCTGACAAACTGGTCTGCTGCCTGCTACAAAGACAATACCGGCTCTCTGTCCGCACCAAGAACAGAGCCCAAATCCAAACCTGTGTCTCAGCAGCATCTAACAACTTGGCTGAACTCTTTAAAATCTGCAAGGTGCTGTCATATCTTGCTGCCATCTCTACCTCTCCTATCCCCTCCAGGCCCCCTGCACGGCCCTGTGTTCTCATTTCATCTCTAAAATGCAGGACATCCTGTCCTCTACTCCCTGCTCTTCCTCTGGCCCTTCTTCAGCCCCCCCTCCTCCCTCCTTCTCTGCCTTTCCCCTGTTCTCCCCAGACGAGGCTTCTAGACAAGTCTGATATGTGAAAGTCTCGTCAAAACAGGTTCACCCCTGTTCCTCCAAAAACATCATGAATTACATTGACACCTTGGCTCCTGCTATGGCTGACTTCTGCAATCACATCTTCACCACTGGAGTCTTCCCTTCCCCCCTGAAACACTCCCTTGTGCACCCTCTTCTTAAGCAACCCTCTGCCGAACCTCCTGCTGGGCTATCGCCCATTCTCCATCACTCCTTTCCTGGGCAAACTCCTGGAAAAGCTGCCCCCTGCCAGCTTAATCTTCACACTGAATTTGTTGGTTGTTCCTATGACCATCAGCCTGGCTTCAGAGCTGCAAGGAGCATGGAAGCTGCTCTCCTGGTCATCCGTGAAGAACTGCTCTTCAACCTTGATTCCAACACCCCCTGTGTCCTCATCTAACTTGATCTCTCTTCTGCCTTTAACAAGGTCAACCATGCCACCCTGCTCAATCGTCTCTGTGATAAACTGGGTATCACTTATCAGGCCCTGGCTTGGTTGACTTCATTCCTCTCCGATCGACCCTCCCAGGTCCAACTTGTTTCCTTCCTCTCCTCTATCTCTATCTCTACCTGCAGTGTTCCCCAGGGGTTTAACCTCTCTCCCTGGCTGTTCAAACAATACCTGGCTCTTCTTGCCCACCGCAATGCTGCTCCCTCTCCTAACTTTCAGTGCTATGTGGATGACACTCAACCCATTTTCAGGCTCCCCTCTGCCACCTCTTCTCCTTCTCTCATCTGTGACTGTCTGTCTGCTGTCCAGGAGTAGTGTTCAGCCAATGATCTCTGCCTTAATGCCAGTAAGACTGGGATTCTACTCATCGGCACACCCACTCCCTCCTTTCCTGTCTCTCTCTGGCCGGCCTCTCTTGGCCCTCTCCCTGCTCCACCTGTGAGGCTAAAAACCTTGGGGTCATCTTCGGCTCCACACTCTCCTTCTCTCCTCACATCTCTGACGTCTCCAAGAAGTCACACTATCAGCTGCACCTCCTCAGAGATATTCTTCCTTTCCTCTCCTTCCACCAGAGGCTCACTGTCTCCAGCGCTCTGGTTTTCTCTAGGCTGGACTACTACAACAGCTTTTTTCTAAATCTGCCTGCATCTACTCTCCGCCCTCTGTAACTCATCAAAAACAGGACTGCCAGACTTATCCTTGGCCTCAAGCCCAGGGATCGTATCTCTCCCGGACTGTAATCCCTGCACTGTGGGGCTGCCAGTGGCTGCGAGGATTACGTTCAAAACCCTCTGCATTGTCCACAAGACCTTCTGGGGGCTGCGGCCTCAATACCTTCAACTCTCTCTTCCTAAATATCTTCCTTCTCGAACTCTTCGCTCATCCGCCTCCAACTTCCTCTGGGTTAGTCGCTTCTCCAAGCAACGAGTTGGGGGTAGATCTCTTTTTGCAGATGGGGCCTCCCTCTGGAAGAGCCTCCCTGCCTCTCTGAAACTTGAGGAGAACCATCTCCGGTTACGGAAGCACCTCAAGACCTTCCTCTTTGCTTCTGCTTTCTCTCCTCCTCTCCCCTGCTGATCTCCTGGCTGAACCTGAAACTGCACTGGTTACGTGGCTACCCTCTGATCTCGGGCCCAGGTCCCCTCCCTGCCAGTTGCACACCTGCACTGCCCCCCTGGCTACCCTTGCACTCAGGGACTGTGTCTGTATCCCTTGAGCCCCCTTCCAGCACTTGACACCTGATGTCTGCACTTACCCTTGCACTTGCCACCAGCTGGCCGCACTTTTTATTTATTTAGTGTCTTTATTTGACTGTTTATCCTATGCACTGGACTGCCCCTCCCCCTTTTCCCTGCACTTTCTCCTTCCCCCTCCTCTGCACTTGCGCGATCTCAATGTCACTTGGCCTAGTAAGATCGTTGTCGCTGTCTTCCCTCTGTACCCCTCCCTTACCTCGTCACGCCTTGAAACACTTGTGTATATGAGCGTTATAAATGCCATATCATATTTGCCAACTTAGTTCTCCTCTTTGCCATGGACCACAGGTCAAAGTTTATTATTTTTCATCAACGATCCTTTATAGCACCATATTTCTATACGAAATGTGATTGTTGATCCATTGGTTGAACGCTGAGGAGAGAACAGGAATTACCTCCATGTCCCTCTACCTCGTACTGGGACGAGGAAGAGTAGGACTAGGAGTAATTAAGATTACCTGTAACTAATCCAGGCAATAGGCCTTGTAGGAAGGAGTTCCTCACAAAGGAGATATTTGGGCGGGGCCCGCAGGTTGATGCTGCTTTGGTGGTCTGTTTATCTATGAGAATAACTGTAAGGCTACACTGTGATTTCAACTTTTAATTAGTGCCCGTGTAGACTGCCGAGGTCCATATGCTTTGCTTGGCATCACTTCGCATGCCTTAAGGTGGAGCACCCTCATTGTGGACGATCTCATTCACCGTTATAAATTCAGTGGCTGCCTGAGCAACGTTTCTATGGCAACCAGAGGAAGGTGTGCTAGTTTGACTCCAAAGGCGAGAAGCACAAAAATCCCACATGCCGTTTTAAGAATGTCCTTGTTCTGGGAAACGATGCCACCCGCATGTGGATCTTACAGTTGGAGAGGCATCGTATGTTGAACTCTTTTTTTCCATCAAATTAGAGTTTATTTCTTGTACATAACAAGCAGACAGAAGGGGCCAGTATTCCGGCACATTACCACAATCCCTTTCCCCCCCTCCCCACTTCCCATCCCCAGCCCAGTTAACTCCTGTCCAACCCCCTCAAACACCCCCTCTCGGCATTCCCTACTATCCCCCTAACATTATCTGGCCTTCTCCCATGCTTCCAGGTGGACAGCTCTCAAGTACATCATTTCCCACCCTCTTCATGTTTCGGGAGGATAGCTTAGGGGGAACGTGCTCGCCTTGGAAGCAAGACACAGGGAGCACCACAGGTTCTATCCCCGATCAGCGCTTAGAAACCTCTGGCTATTAATCGCGTTATAAGTGACCTATCATGTCCAGAGTAGGCAGTGGGGGCCAATGATAAGTCACGGTGCTAGGGCCTCTTCCAGAAACGTCCATTCAGGGGTCTGGTTAGCCCTCTTTTACAGTCGCAGCTGCCAAAGCCATTCCCATGCCCCTTTGCAAACCAGGCCATGCGTCATTGAACCATTCAGTCAGCGTTCCCAATATGTAAAGCCTTTGGACCTTTCTAACCCACTCTGGTTTGCTAGGGGGCCAAGGTCTCGTCCCTCCCTGCGCCACACAATCCTTTGCTGCGAGGAGTAAACCACGCGTCATAGGGGGGACTACCCTTGTGCTATCCTCTGCGTCAGCAATACTAAATTAGCCTCAGTAGTGGGATAAGCACTCTAGTCAGGTGTCACACTCCTTCACCCTGGGCAGAAAGGTGCATTCTTATAGCCTAGACCCATGGGTATATGGAAGGCCAGCCATCCATCCACATGGGGTAAAGTGGTGGGACTGCAGATGGCCAGTGGCCACTCTATTTGTCTGCCACTTTGTTAATTGGTGTTGGGTATGCATTGGTTGGGCAGGAGTAAACCGCAGACCTCAGCATCGTGGGGCGCCTTCATTATGCCCACCCAGCCGTCCAGGCACCCATCATTGCGGCCTGAAATGCCGAACCCCCTTGAGCCTCCAGCCTTACTTCTCCAGCAATATGCAACATGGAATTGGATTGGAGACGGATCACACGACTAAGCCTCGACTCGATCACTTACTGTGATAGGCCAGATGATGTATCTGGATCAGGTAATGGCCAAGGAGCAGGAACCAGACTGACCCCAGGTAAATCACAAATAGACAAGATGCTTTATTCTTCTTAAGTTACAGGTTACAGCATAGAGGTGGGAGGGAAGGTACATAGCATCTACTCTGGTCCCTTTCATAACTCCCTGTTCCCCAACCGTCAACTTTAGAACCCCCAGGCTTCCAGCATTCCAACTTCCACACAGCATTCTCACAGCAACACCTTACATACAGACATACCCATGCATTCAAGTTACTACACCTGTAACGCTCACCTGATTCCCGTAGAGGCGCCGGTCTTGACTGGGCGTATACCGTATCTTCAAAGGTGATGTGTAACACACGGCTGGCTCTTTGGGCTGGACCTCTGTGCACTGTATGTCTGACTCGAAGGGTAAGATGTCTGCAGATAGAAAATATGGGATTAATGAACTGGGTTATTGAATGTCTCTCTCTTCTTCCCTTTCTCTTCTCCTGTAGAACCCCAAAGGGTAACGCTCTCACCTTAGGTAAGTGAACGCCGTGCTCTCCATCTGCCTCGGGGCAGGGTGCTGTAACCAGTTTCTTCACTGGATAAGGGGAGCAGGCCTCTTGACTTCAGAGGACTGCTGTCCGTCGTTTACTGCACGAACGGTAAGTTTCGAGTAATTCTAATGTCTTTAAAAGTCTTTAGTAATGATGTCTCTTGTTTTGCAGGGTTCCGGCGATGGCGGATGACGGGCTGAAGTGAGTTGAAGATGGAGCCCGTGTGATGAATAGAAGCGCCTGGAAGCACGTAAGTAAGCGCTTGTTGCCTGCTTCACGATGCGCTCTAACTGTCTTTTTATTTTGCAGGTACAAGTTCGGAGCGGCTGCAGGGTGCCAGAATACCCACTGGGTTAGATGTGGAAAGGAGTAATGGCACGTGAGTATTAAAGTTCCCCAATGTCTTTAAACGCACCTTGTTTTGTCTTTCAGGTGCGGGATGCAGCGCCGAAGGCCTCCGGAGCGTGCGAAGAGTTGGTAAGCTTTTGTCTTTCAGATGCCGGAATGCAGTGCGAAGACCTCCGGAGCGCACGAAGAGTAGGTAAGCCTTTGTCTTTCAGATGCCGGAATGCAGCGCGAGGCGTTGGTGACAGCCGATGGACCAGGTAAGTGAAGCGCTGTCACTGAAGACCGTAATGCTAACCTGTTCTTTCTTGTCTTTATAGGTGTTGCTGAAGACTGGATTCAGGATGGTAAGCCTTTTTCCTTAGGCCCAGGATCAGATGCAGAAGACACGATGAGCGTTCTGCTGCAGAGGATGCAGAATAACGCAAAGCAAGATTCATCCATCGGGTGTGGTTTAAATAGCCTCCTGTAGTGCTTAGGTGTCTCCTTCCACAGCCACGCCTAGGTAAGAAAAGAGTTCCTGCTTTCCAGAAGAGTTCCAGTGTTCTAAACCTAGGGAGTGGCTCCTGCCCCACCCAACAGGAAAAGTAGTTCCAAACAGAAGAGGATCAGAGGCTCAACTGGCAGGCAAGTAAGCAGCATGGTCTGCTGCAGGTAAGTCCACCCAAGCATTATGAGCCCGGCGCTTCCAGCGCTAGGACTGGGCATATTTATGAGCCTGGTGTCACTGGCGCCAGGACTGGGTCCAAAAGGTCCCAATTGGGACTGGTTGGCACTCGGAACCTGGGTTATGGATCTGCTTCCAAGGGAGCTGGGAAAACCCTGACCTTTTGGAAGCAGAGATCATGACAACACCAGACTCCCAGGCAGCTTGATGAAGGAGAAGACCTCTTAGCCTCTTCCCGAACTTACCCTACACTGCACCTGGGCACCCTTCCTTCAGCCAAGATGGCAGCCATGACTAAAAACGATTTCTCCCATATACCAATTTACTTTCTAGGACATATCATCTGCTTTTGGTCGCTACTGACCAGGTTTGCTTGCTACCAGCCTGCTAATCTGTTTTTGGTTTCTGCTGCCTTATTTAAATGCATTGTTGGTCGCTTCTGGCCTGGTGATTTGTTTTTTGTCGCTACAGGCCTTTAATCTGTTTTTGGTTGCTCTGGGACTATAAATCGGTTTTCAGTCACTACTGGCCTTCCCAAACACATTTCTGGTCACGATCGGCTGCCATCAAACCTGTGTTTGGTTGCTGTTGGTTTTTTATCTGGTTTTGGTCACTGCCGGTCCATTCAAACCCATTGCTGCTCACTACTGGTCTGCTGATCTGTTTCTGGTTGCTATCTGCCTATTGGTTGAAATTGGCCTTTTAATCTGTTTTGATCGATACAAACATTTTAATCCAGTCCGTGGATCCCCAGGCCACCACCAGACCATGTTCAATTAATTCTACATTGTTGGTCATCGCCGTCCTAATCAATAAATATATCAAGCATTCAAAATAGGGTTTATTTCAGATGACATCCATAAAACAAAATTAAATACACCAGTCACCAACAATTTGATACACACTTATATAAATATAAAGAACAAGAAAAAATACCCTCCATTCATAACCGCTTTCGTACCATCGCCGACCAGTTTAAATACGCAAGACCGCCGTTCCAGCCCCCTTCCGTCCTTTCCCCCTCCCAGTATACTCTCACTCCCACAAAGTTACCTTTACCTTGCTCCTACCTGTCTCACTCCTTCTCCTAACTCATCCCTCTCTCATGAAGCTTCTGTCTAGCCCATGCACTGTCCCCCCACTTACTTTGTCTCGACCTCTCTCACTCTCAGTCCTCTTTCTGAACCCTCTAAATGGCACCCTCCCCACTCCTCCCCCTCAGCCCCCCCTCCACTCTAACCGTATCTATCAAGCTCCTTCCCCTACCTCTCCACCCTTTGCCCACTTGACACACCTTAGTCTAGGCCTCGGGAATGCCCAATCCCTCTGCAACAAAACATTCCTATCTCACTGACCAATGTTACTGACCAATGTGACTCCCACCGCCCTAAACTCGAAGTGATGGGTGTCGCTGAAACCTGGCTCTCCGAAACATTCCTATCTCACTGACCAATGTGACTCCCACCGCCCTAAACTCAAAGTGATGGGCGTTGCTGAAACCTGGCTCTCCGAAACATTCCTATCTCACTGATCAATGTGACTCCCACCGCCCTAAACACGAAGTGATGGGCGTCGCTGAAACCTGGCTCTCCGAAACATTCCTATCTCACTGACCAATGTGACTCCCACCGCCCTAAACTCGAAGTGATGAGTGTCGCTGAAATCTGGCTCTCTGAAACATTCCTATCTCACTGACCAATGTGACTCCCACCGCCCTAAATTCGAAGTGATGGGTGTCGCTGAAATTTGGCTCTCTGAAACATTCCTATCTCACTGACCAATGTGACTCCCACCGCCCTAAACTCCAAGTGATGGGCGTCGCTGAAACCTGGCTCTCCGAAACATTCCTATCTCACTGACCAATGTGACTCCCACCGCCCTAAACTCGAAGTGATGGGCGTCGCTGAAACCTGGCTCTCTGAAACATTCCTATCTCACTGACCAATGTGACTCCCACCACCCTAAACTCGAAGTGATGGGCGTCGCTGAAACCTGGCTCTCCGAAACATTCCTATCTTACTGAGCAATGTGACTCCCAGCGCCCTAAACTCGAAGTGATGGGCGTCGCTGAAACCTGGCTCTCCAAAACATTCCTATCTCACTGACCAATGTGACTCCCAGCGCCCTAAACTCGAAGTGATGGGCGTTGCTGAAACCTGGCTCTCCGAAACATTCCTATCTCACTGACCAATGTGACTCCCACCGCCCTAAACTCAAAGTGATGGGCGTTGCTGAAATCTGGCTCTCTGAAACATTCCTATCTCACTGACCAATGTGACTCCCACCGCCCTAAATTCGAAGTGATGGGTGTCGCTGAAATCTGGCTCTCTGAAACTTTCCTATCTCACTGACCAATGTGGCTCCCACCGCCCTAAACTCGAAGTGATGGCCGTCGCTGAAACCTGGCTCTCCGAAACATTCCTATCTCACTGACCAATGTGACTCCCACCACCCTAAACTCGAAGTGATGGGCGTCGCTGAAACCTGGCTCTCCGAAACATTCCTATCTCACTGACCAATGTGACTCCCACTGCCCTAAACTCGAAGTGATGGGCGTCGCTGAAACCTGGCTCTCCGAAACATTCCTATCTCACTGAGCAATGTGACTCCCAGCGCCCTAAACTCACAGTGATGGGCGTCGCTGAAACCTGGCTCTCCGAAACATTCCTATCTCACTGAGCAATGTGACTCCCAGCGCCCTAAACTCGAAGTGATGGGCGTCGCTGAAACCTGGCTCTCTGAAACATTCCTATCTCACTGAGCAATGTGACTCCCAGCGCCCTAAACTCGAAGTGATGGGCGTCGCTGAAACCTGGCTCTCCGAAACATTCCTATCTCACTGAGCAATGTGACTCCCAGCGCCCTAAACTCGAAGTGATGGGCGTCGCTGAAACCTGGCTCTCCGAAACATTCCTATCTCACTGACCAATGTGACTCCCACCGCCCTAAACTCGAAGTGATGCGTGTCGCTGAAATCTGGCTCTCTGAAACATTCCTATCTCACTGACCAATGTGACTCCCACCGCCCTAAACTCGAAGTGATGGGCGTCGCTGAAACCTGGCTCTCCGAAACATTCCTATCTCACCGACCAATGTGACTCCCACCGCCCTAAACTCGAAGTGATGGGCGTCGCTGAAGTCTGGCTCTCCGAAACATTCCTATCTCACTGACCAATGTGACTCCCACCGCCCTAAACTCGAAGTGATGGGCGTCGGTGAAACCTGGCTCTCTATAACATTCCTATCTCACTGACCAATGTGACTCCCACCGCCGTAAACTCGAAGTGATGGGCGTTGCTGAAACCTGGCTCTCCGAAACATTCCTATCTCACTGACCAATGTGACTCCCACCGCCCTAAACTCGAAGTGATGGGCGTCGCTGAAACCTGGCTCTCCGAAACATTCCTATCTCACTGAGCAATGTGACTCCCACTGCCCTAAACTCGAAGTGATGGGCGTCACTGAAACCTGGCTCTCCGAAATATTCCTATCTCACTGAGCAATGTGACTCCCAGCGCCCTAAACTCGAAGTGATGGGCGTCGCTGAAACCTGGCTCTCCGAAACATTCCTATCTCACTGACCAATGTGACTCCCAGCGCCCTAAACTCGAAGTGATGGGCGTCGCTGAAACCTGGCTCTCCGAAACCTTCCTATCTCACTGACCAATGTGACTCCCAGCGCCCTAAACTCGAAGTGATGGGCGTCGCTGAAACCTGGCTCTCCGAAACATTCCTATCTCACTGAACAATGTGACTCCCACCGCCCTAAACTCGAAGTGATGGGTGTTGCTGAAATCTGGCTCTCTGAAACATTCCTATCTCACTGACCAATGTGACTCCCACCGCCCTAAATTCGAAGTGATGGGTGTCGCTGAAACCTGGCTCTCCGAAACATTCCTATCTCACTGACCAATGTGACTCCCACCGCCCTAAATTCGAAGTGATGGGTGTCGCTGAAATCTGGCTCTCCGAAACATTCCTATCTCACTGACCAATGTGACTCCCACCGCCCTAAACTCGAAGTGATGGGCGTCGCTGAAACCTGGCTCTCCAAAACATTCCTATCTCACTGACCAATGTGACTCCCACCGCCCTAAACTCAAAGTGATGGGCGTCGCTGAAATCTGGCTCTCTGAAACATTCCTATCTCACTGACCAATGTGACTCCCACCGCCCTAAATTCGAAGTGATGGGTGTCGCTGAAATCTGGCTCTCTGAAACTTTCCTATCTCACTGACCAATGTGACTCCCACCGCCCTAAACTCGAAGTGATGGCCGTCGCTGAAACCTGGCTCTCCGAAACATTCCTATCTCACTGACCAATGTGACTCCCACCGCCCTAAACTCGAAGTGATGGGCGTCGCTGAAACCTGGCTCTCCGAAACATTCCTATCTCACTGACCAATGTGACTCCCACTGCCCTAAACTCGAAGTGATGGGCGTCGCTGAAACCTGGCTCTCCGAAACATTCCTATCTCACTGAGCAATGTGACTCCCAGCGCCCTAAACTCACAGTGATGGGCGTCGCTGAAACCTGGCTCTCCGAAACATTCCTATCTCACTGACCAATGTGACTCCCAGCGCCCTAAACTCGAAGTGATGGGCGTCGCTGAAACCTGGCTCTCTGAAACATTCCTATCTCACTGAGCAATGTGACTCCCAGCGCCCTAAACTCGACGTGATGGGCGTCGCTGAAACCTGGCTCTCCGAAACATTCCTATCTCACTGAGCAATGTGACTCCCAGCGCCCTAAACTCGAAGTGATGGGCGTCGCTGAAACCTGGCTCTCCGAAACATTCCTATCTCACTGACCAATGTGACTCCCACCGCCCTAAACTCGAAGTGATGGGTGTCGCTGAAATCTGGCTCTCTGAAACATTCCTATCTCACTGACCAATGTGACTCCCACCGCCCTAAACTCGAAGTGATGGGCGTCGCTGAAACCTGGCTCTCCGAAACATTCCTATCTCACCGACCAATGTGACTCCCACCGCCCTAAACTCGAAGTGATGGGCGTCGCTGAAACCTGGCTCTCCGAAACATTCCTATCTCACCGAGCAATGTGACTCCCACTGCCCTAAACTCGAAGTGATGGGCGTCGCTGAAACCTGGCTCTCCGAAATATTCCTATCTCACTGAGCAATGTGACTCCCAGCGCCCTAAACTCGAAGTGATGGGCGTCGCTGAAACCTGGCTCTCCGAAACATTCCTATCTCACTGACCAATGTGACTCCCAGCGCCCTAAACTCGAAGTGATGGGCGTCGCTGAAACCTGGCTCTCCAAAACCTTCCTATCTCACTGACCAATGTGACTCCCAGCGCCCTAAACTCGAAGTGATGGGCGTCGCTGAAACCTGGCTCTCCGAAACATTCCTATCTCACTGAACAATGTGACTCCCACCGCCCTAAACTCGAAGTGATGGGTGTCGCTGAAATCTGGCTCTCCGAAACATTCCTATCTCACTGACCAATGTGACTCCCACCGCCCTAAATTCGAAGTGATGGGTGTCGCTGAAACCTGGCTCTCCGAAACATTCCTATCTCACTGACCAATGTGACTCCCACCGCCCTAAATTCGAAGTGATGGGTGTCGCTGAAATCTGGCTCTCCGAAACATTCCTATCTCACTGACCAATGTGACTCCCACCGCCCTAAACTCGAAGTGATGGGCGTCGCTGAAACCTGGCTCTCCGAAACATTCCTATCTCACTGACCAATGTGACTCCCACCGCCCTAAACTCGAAGTGATGGGCGTCGCTGAAACCTGGCTCTCCGAAACATTCCTATCTCACTGACCAATGTGACTCCCACCGCCCTAAATTCGAAGTGATGGGCGTCGCTGAAACCTGGCTTTCCGAAACATTCCTATCTCACTGACCAATGTGACTCCCAGCGCCCTAAACTCGAAGTGATGGGCGTCGCTGAAACCTGGCTCTCCGAAACATTCCTATCACACTGAGCAATGTGACTCCCACCGCCCTAAACTCGAAGTGATGGGCGTCGCTGAAACCTGGCTCTCCGAAACATTCCTATCTCACTGATCAATGTGACTCACACTGCCCTAAACTCGAAGTGATGGACGTCACTGAAACCTTGCTCTCCGAAGCATTCCTATCTCACTGACCAATGTGACTCCCACCGCCCTAAACTCGAAGTGATAGACGTCGCTGAAACCTGGCTCTCCGAAGCATTCCTATCTCACTGACCAATGTGACTCCCACCGCCCTAAACTCGAAGTGATGGGCGTCGCTGAAACCTGGCTCTCCGAAGCATTCCTATCTCACTGACCAATGTGACTCCCACCGCCCTAAACTCGAAGTGATGGGCGTCGCTGAAACCTGGCTCTCCGAAACATTCCTATCTCACTGACCAATGTGACTCCCACCGCCCTAAACTCGAAGTGATGGCCGTCGCTGAAACCTGGCTCTCCGAAACATTCCTATCTCACTGACCAATGTGACTCCCACCGCCCTAAACTCAAAGTGATGGCCGTCGCTGAAACCTGGCTCTCCGAAACATTCCTATCTCACTGACCAACGTGACTCCCACCGCCCTAAACTCGCAATGACCAATGTGACTCCCACCGCCCTAAACTCGCAGTGATGGGTGTCGCTGAAACCTGGCTCTCCGAAACATTCCTATCTCACTGACCAACGTGACTCCCACCGCCCTAAACTCGCAGTGATGGGCGTCGCTGAAACCTGGCTCTCCGAAACATTCCTATCTCACTGACCAACGTGACTCCCACCGCCCTAAGCTCGCAGTGACGGGCGTCGCTGAAACCTGGCTCTCCGAAACATTCCTATCTCACTGACCAACGTGACTCCCACCGCCCTAAACTCGCAGTGATGGGCGTCGCTGAAACCTGGCTCTCCAGTCATAACACTGAATGTCTGGTTGCCCTCCACATGTCCTTTTCTACCTTCTCTCACTCTCCTTGACACACAAGAAAGCGGTGGTGTTGGCCTTTGGATCAGTGAGGAATCACCACGGGCCACCACGGGAGCTTCATACTCCCGCCCACTCGGAACCACTTTGATCTAGATTTGCTCCTTGGAAAGCTCGCAGATGGTGTTATTCCTCCTGTCATAATGACTTCACCCCCCAAAATAAGGTTGGCACATCCCCCTACAGCTGACTTCACTCTGTCTGGTCACTCCTTGATCAGTCTGCATAGCTATCCCACTCATGCCCAGTGCAACTCCTTGACCTCATCTTCATATCCTCCTCTCGGTACAATGTTACATGGCCAGGCTTTCTTCGCCAAGCTTTTTGCAGAAAATATCGGCCAAAAAACTCACAAAAATATATGAGGGGCAGGGAGGTCAAGGGATATAAGTGGTAGGTGGGTGTGGGGAATAGGGACTAGATAATAGGGAAGGGGTGGTGTTTGGTTAGGGAAACCCCCACAATGAAAAAAATGTATTTCAATGAGTTTTTTCAGCTAAAAATATTCAGCAAAAAACTGTGAAATGAGGCGGTCTAAGAACATAGCACCCTCCACTCTAGACTACTCAGCTCTCTCTGTTCACTGCGTTCCTTCTAAACACTCACTTTTCCACATCACCATATTCCACCTATCTTCTACCACCAGAAGAAAATTAAAACCTGACACGGGGACCCTGCCTGAGGCAGACCAAGTCCTTTGTTCAAGCCCTCTCTCCTCCACTGCCTCACCCTATGAAACACGTCGTCAATGAGTTCAACAACCCAAAGAATACCTTCTTCCACTATTACGACCTAGCTCGCTCCTTCACCTCCTCTCGTCCCCACCGTCAACCCTGGGTCGCCCGCTGCCATCCAACAGCTAAGGACAGCCATGCCCCTCCACCCACGCTGCTGGTGCAAAGATCACCTCAGTATTCTTCTCAGTGCCTTAAAACAAACACTCTCTCCTTGGCCAGATTACTTCCCTTGACGCTGTCAAATCCTCTTAGTGACCCAATATCATTTCTCTGTTCACAAAGTTGCCAACCCTCCATACCCTCAAAACCATGTTGGCTCACTAATAGCTGATCCATATCCTGTTATACATCTCTCGCTCTACTGATGACATTGCTTCTTACGACTCCTCAAAGAACACAAATATATGCAAAACTGTTTTGCAGCTTTCCCTCCGTCGACAACAACAAAACCCCACCAACATTGTGCTATGATTTGAACCGTGTGCTAACCTTTGGCGGTACGTAAAGCCTTTTTGCTTTCCTTTCCTTACTCAAGTCATCTCTTTTGGGGGCACTGACCAATCCATAAGGCTACCAATGCAGGGGTAGCTGCTCCCCATTTGTGAGATTCCTTTGTTGTTTTAATGTAACCCACATCACTTTCCAGTGACGGGCCGCAGGGGTACTTTATTTCCCATTTCCTTTGAGTTTTGGACCAAGACGGCTGGTTGAAGCAGATCTTTTTCGGTATGCAGTATTTGCATCAAAACTTTTTCCATCGAGGGATAGTCCAACAAATTTTTACCATCGAAAAAATATCCATCGAATACATCTTTATGGGGCTAAAGGGTTCATTGTGTTTCGGGTGGGCTTTTAAGAGTTCAAAACGGGTGGTTGGGTGGGACCCCCTGATAAAAATGTTTTTTTTAAAAATGCATTCGATGGACATTTTTTCCATGGAAATTATTCGATGGAACTATTTCTCGATGGAAAAAGTTAGATGGAAAGACATGTAACCATATTTTTGTACTGCTTTTTTCATTTTTACCGCTGGCACTTATGCGTTTAACACCATAATGCCATTCTAAGAACCATACATACAAGGATGTCCATGATTGTATAGCCTCTGCCTGTTTGAATGGTGCAGATGCTTACCATTGGTGGGCTGGAGGCGACCCTGGCTCGAATTTGGAATAAAAGGAGGTGTCATGCAGTCATTCCTCAGATCGTCCTTTGGACCACAGACCCCTACAAAGTGTTGCAGCCACTGACGAGCCAAGGATGGCCATTGACGGCATCCAGCATTGCCTCTCGCTAGTCCTGGTGAAGCCTGCCTCTCTGGATCGATCTCCAGAAGACCCTTGTCGGTGCTTCGACCCTTGGGCTGGTGGGACCAACAAGTCTGGAAACCTGTACGATGATCCAGCCCTTCGGATGCATCATGAAACCTTCCTCTGGGCTGATCATCTTCATCCAGTTCCATCCAGTTCATCCTAGTTGCACTGGTGTCCATGACAAGGTTTGGCGTGGAACTTTCCAGGCCGCCTGCTTGTGGCCTAAGGCCCGTCCTCCTGCTGCTGCTCACTACGATGAAGACAGGCTTTACTGAAGAAGGAGATTCACCTGCTACCCTCTGATTGTGGTGTTCTTTGCTGCTACCCATCCCAGTTGAGTCCTGGGGAGCTCCTATGGCCATGGGACCTGTGGTGGTTATCATCCAGGGGAGCCTGCAGGGTCCAGCTTCAAGGTATAAGGAACCGTCTCCTAGCTGGACACAATCCCAGTGCTGAAAAGTACCACTGCATCCGTGGCCCCTGGTACCGCTGCAAGTAGACCTTCAACTTCAGCTGAGATAAGTGGGCACAGCAGATGTGAGAAACCCTAGGAGTGGATTCTCAGTAAATCAGAGTAAGGCTGGAGAGTATGCATAGCTATTTCTACCCCCCACTCCTGCCATAGGGTTGTATGGTCGTAAAGTCTTCTCCCTACCTCTCATACTTGCCTGGGCATGGTCGATGGAGTTCTGGCCCACAATCCACCCCTGGGCTTCCGCTAGAGTGGCGGGATTGTGAGTGGACCCCTAATCCTCTCAAAGTATGTTTTTTTCTCCCAACTGAAACATGTACCCATCTGTTGACTTTGCCAGCACTTATTCTTTATCTTTAAAGACTTCCACCTCCCTGGGATATTGGACCCTTTGTGGCACCAGGCCTTAGTAGGGAAGATCTTCTAAAGTGTTAGGGACCTTATTCTATAAGGCAGGATGGCTGTTACTATTGTATTTCCATTAAGTTTACTACTGTTTCTTCCTCACCTTGCTGCATGCAGATCTGCTTCAGTAATACTTGTGATTTTATCTGCTTAGAGTACTTAATAAATAAAGTATTTTGTACATTATGTCTTATTTGATTTGTTTGAGAACTCTGAGTGTTTGTGTGTGTGTCTCACTGTGCCACCACATAACCCCAATACATCCCGAAGACTTACTGCTCTGCTACACTGCCTTGATAGAGTTTGGCTAGACCTAAGTTACTAACTTACATGTTCGCTAATTAAGGTGGCCTGTCAGAAAGCTGCCACAGTGCTCGTTCTGAAAATTCATCTTAACAAGTCCACTGTCCACCCTCTTATCCCTCTCACCACTTCACCCTTTCTCTCCCCCTCTTAAAACCCTGCACTCTCATTATTCCACTTTCCTCCCCATTCCCCCACTGGGCTCACACCGATCGCCAGCTCTGCTAAGCCATGCTGTGCTCCTATTGACCCCTTTGCAGCACAAATAATGAACGAACTTGCATATGTCACATCTTATCTCTACTCGCTCTGCAAGCCATCTGTCTATTCAGCATCTTTCCTGCCTACTACAAAATAGCCAATGCCATTCCCCTAGTAAAGAAACCCACAGCTGATCCTAAAACGCTCCCTTTTTTCAGACCTCTCTCGCTCCTGCCACATTACTCCATGATCCTGTCGAATGCCTTGAGGCTCACTCACTCTGTTCCCGCCTTCAAACTGGTTTTCAGAGTGAAAACGCCACTGAAACTGTTCTCACCACATCTTCAACTTCCTGCCCAATTCCAGATCTACGCTGAGATACCAAAGCACCGAAAAACAACAAATTGTTTGTGTCGTATTTCGAAAAAGAAAATTTCGTTTTTTGCACTTTCTTTTTTAAAGACCCCCGCATACCCTGCCTTATTTAATACCTGAATCCAACCCCTATCTATTTAATTTTTTAAAGTGCAAAAATACTGAAAGCTTTTGATTAAAAACATGTGGTTTTGTCCTCTGTGTTTCTACATTCGTTTTTTCAAGGCGATACCCCAATACCCACCACTCTCCTTTTCTCCATTCTTATTCTGCTTAATCTCTTCTCAGCCTTTGACACTGTGGATTATCCCACCATTCAACCTACCTTCACCTCCATTTGCTTTAAATACACTTCTCTCGCCTGGATGTCCCTTCCACCTCTCTGTCCACTCCTTCTCCATCTCAGAATGCATCGCCAGCTGTCTGACCGCTATCTGACACTGCATGTCTCTCTGCTACCTAATGATGAACTCCTTCAAGACAGTAGACATCATTCTCCCTGACTCCAATACCAATCATATCCTCCTATCATATTCCCTCTAGTCCTCCTACCTCTGTCACACATGGCTCGCAACGTTGCGGTCTTTATTGACAGTGACCTAAGATTCCAGCAGCTCATTATAACCACGGCCACTGCCACCACAATCCACCTTCTCAACATCAGGAATATTCACCCCCCACCTCATACAACATTTGGCTAAAACTCGGATCTATGCTCTCATTTTCAGAAAGCAGGACTATTGCTTGAGCCTACTTCTTGGTCTTCCGCTCGCTCCTGAACACATTTCGGAACTTCAGCCCACAAGCAGCTTTGTCAACCTACGGAGGTCCTCCCCACCTCTATATACTGACACCACGCTGGATGGCTCTCCATGCAAAATTGCTCACTTCTAAAATTCCTTCTCCGGGTCTTCAAATCCATCAATGGTCTCTCCCCTAAAACCCTTGCTGAGTGCATCTCTCCTAATCTGTCTCACTCGTTCTCTGCTACCCTCCTCCCTTGACAACCTGTCCACCCCTCTATGACTCCTCCCACTTGCCCTCCTTCTCTGTACTTGATCTCCCTACCCTGTAATGCTCTACCACATCCTTCAGAAGTAGAGCATCTTTTGAACTATTGAAACCCTGACTCATATTCCTATTAATAGTCATTGAGGAAGTGTCTACGACCTCTCTATACCCCTCCCAGACTGACCCTCAACCTAGCCCCTGGCACTTCCATGAATTGTAAATATGTATATTGTTCAGATGTGGATTATTGCTTTGCAATGGTTGTTAGTGGTATACGCTGAATAAACATTGATTGATTGACCGATGCGGGCTGTGGACGAAGGCCATTAATGTATATCTTATTTATGTCACTTTCCTTGTCTGTGTCCAGGGTTCATGTCTCATTTTATGCTAACAGACATTTTCTCAGAAATAGACAAAGTGACGGACCAAGAAATTCGAGACGTAATGAAAGTATGCACATTTTCATTGATGTATTCTAAGCAGAACTATGGACCAAATCAACTAACGAATGTTATGGAAATTATCATGCGATTTATATGTTTTCTTTCTCCACTTCTTTCTTTTATATGACGTGTGCTGTTTTAAATGGGTTTTAGGTAGAATCTGTTTGTATGTGATTTGTGTAAATGTACTTTTTGTGCAGCAAACATAAATAAAAAATAAAATAAAAAAGGAACTGACGTTCTTATTGCTCAATAAATGAAAACGCAAATAACAAAATAAATACAAAGATCCTGGAAGAAAAGTTAAAGATGCCAGGAAACATGTGGATGGTGAGGATATTAAGAGGGATTGGTGTCAAAAGTTGAACAGCAAATTATTTAGAAAATTATGCTGTTCAAGAGGGCCCCCTCACTCTGATGAATCAACGTCCCGGGGTACCAGTGGTCCAGGGTTGAATATCGGTTTCTAAACCAGCAATCAGCCCCACACCCCTAATACCAGAAGGGATCCGAACGGGTTAGAATAACATGCAAATCATGAACCTTCAATGTTGGTGACGTGGACAGAACGGCAGGCTTATCTCCGAAAAGATCGTGGATCGTTGGTTAGCTGCAACCCGCGAAAATACTATTATTACCCAATGATAAAAGGAGGGTGCAATCAAGTTTGTATTAAAAAGATCTACTTTATTAATCACAACAGACACTACGAGATACAATGCACCCTGTAAAGGAGTGCACAGGGCAGACCGATTCAATGAAGGAAAAGGGATGCACTCTGGATAATGATAGGAGGGGAACCAGTATGGTTAGTAACCCAACAGTTTATTAAGGTTTCTTGACTTTAGCACAAAGGGAGCAATGGGTCTTAAAATGTCTTTAGGGTCCTTCTGGGAAGGACAAGGGTGCCAGAACCACAATGTAACTTGTGCTGTAGATGCTCTTGGTGCTCAACAGAGTCGAGTCAGCTTCAAGGTGCTTTGCAGGCTTCTGTGACACAGTTTGAGATGGGAGTCACTGGGATATTAAGCAGCACGACGGTTCCGTGTGGGAAGCTTGATGAACGGCTGCAGCTGGCCTACACGGTGGCTCGGGGGCAGGAATCATTTTGTCGGTGCAGCTCGTCGGTTCTGAAGCACTGGTTGAGATGTCTCAGATGCCTTGAAGAGACGGCGGCTTGACTATGGTAAACCTTACCGTCAGTTGCAGATCGATGAACTCGACTGGTGCGAAAAGGGCATTAGGTGCTTGTCCAGGCATTTCTCCCAGTTTTTCAATAGGCTTGTGTTGACCTTTAAGGCAGACGGCCCAAAGCTGAGGAGTGTGCTACGGACAGCTGACTTGTCCTTGATTGTAGGTTCAGAGACCTTCTGGCACTTCCTGTCCAGGAAGCTTGCTGCAGAGCCTAGCAGGGCACGCTGTGTGATGGCTGGGTACCGGTTCTGGAGTGGCTGAAGGGTCCACTGAGTTCTGTTTCGCCCTCTGTTCCTTGGGAGAAGTTTAGGGGAGGGATCTTGGCTTCCCTCTTTGGATGTCCTAGCCTTTCTTCACTGGCGGAAGAAATAAGGCAGACTGTACCTTCAAGGAAAAAAGCACCTCGAGGGGCACTGCTTTTTTAAATTTTTTATAACACACCCACTTTTGGGACCATGGGATAATCAATCACTCTATACTTTCAAAGAAATATGTTTTTTTATTCAAAACCCCTAGTTTTAAAAACCAAACATTATAACACATACATTATAAGTGCTTAAGGTTTTGTTTTATGTGCAGCAGTGCTAAAGTGCAAGTTCAAATAACTTCCTTGTGCTCAATATATGTCTCATTCCCACATCTAATTCAACCACAGGATAAATGCGTGACCGGTCAATTCTAAAACAGAGATTGAAATTCTATCCAGTCTGTGTCTGTTGTCGTATTTCAACATCAATAAAATAGAGATACCAGATGACAAATGTATATTCGGAGTCATAAGACTCGTTCACCAGTCTAAAAATCCTGGTTATTACAAGCAAAACAGTATTGTTGACAATTTGTGTTTCGGCCAATCGTAGAGGATACCCCCAGAGGATTCCCCTTTCATTGAAAACTGAGGCCTTCATCAGGACATACAACAAATAACAAAAGAACATATGTGCCCCTGACACACCACAATTTATAAAATAAATGTTTCTTTATTTTCCTTTTCGTTCTTATTTTCTGTTTCTCAGATCTTGGCAGTTGGATGGTTTCCTACTTCACCACCTAGAGATCCATTCTACCCAGTTCTCAAAAACATCAATAACAGGGTCCCACATGAATTCACTCATCTATTCTCTCATACCTTGATTCATATGTGCTCCTAATCAGAAGTCAGCAAAAAGGAAAACGTGGCTCTGCTCTCTGTTGACATGTTTAAATGAATGATCCTCTTTCTTTTTACTCATTTCCTTTCTCTTGTGATACCCTATAAAATATCAAGAGTGAAACAAATGTTGTAATGTGCAAATCAATATAATTTCGACTGCCTTGGTATTTATACAAATCAATCCAGAACTCCTACATCACGGGGTTCTAACACTGGCTCGCACTTTCTCCTTAGCCGCGCCCCGCTCCAAAGAGCAGACAGGAATTCTGCATAGATGGCTCCTGTAAACCACTCGATATTACACATTTTGGGTGACTGGTCACTGTAGGTGGGTGAGGCCCCTCCAGAGAAGTGGCCTGGAGAACTCTGCAGACACGGGGCACAGGGATCACACCAGGGTCACCAAATGAAGACACAACCCCTGTACACTCATGCAAGAAAAAAATACAACCCGCTAGGGAAAAAGGCCCAAGATAACCAGTGTTTATTTCCACAAAACAGGAAAAACATCAGCAAAGGACTCTGCTGCACAAGAACACTCTGAGCTGTGGGAGCATGTGCAGTACCTTAGAACTACAGACAGCGTCACTCATGACGTCATACAATACAGTACAATTCTATCATCCCAATTGGATGGGCACTACACATATGGGGTCTTCTCCATATGGGAAGCCAGGCAATTGGTCCATCTTCATCTGTCCATCTGCGTTCACATGGGTGTTGCTGGGCTCGTCATCCGTGGTGAGGTTGGTCTAACAATTAATTGGATACTCCCATATGCAATGTTACTTTATCATTGTTGTAAACACCTGGCAGACATACCAATGGGCTGTAGGAAAGTCGAGGTCCCACTAACTCACATGCTTCACTCATTCCTATGCAGCTCAGCAACTCCAAGGCCCTCTACCTTAGTTTTGGGTTACAATTTAGTTGCTGCCCTGCACCTCGCTGCACAGATCACATGACCCATTTCTGAAGGCACGATAACCTTGCTTCTGAACTTAGTGATCGACCCAGGGGTGTAAATGTTTTATGGTTGGTGGTCTGGGTTTGGATGATACTTTGGCATGAGGGGGGTCTCAGGATGAAAGCATTGCCACTACTCAAGACCTGTGTGCTGCTTCTCATTTCTGCTCTCTCCCTCTCACCTACTCTGAAATGCTCTTCCTCTCAGTACTATGCCAACTCCATCAATAATTAAATCCAACCTCAAACCCCTCCTCCTTTCTGAAGAACCTGTTCGCTTGCACTCTTCCCTCTCTCCCTACCCTCATGGACACAAAAAGCATCACAATTCTATTGTGGCAGACTGCCTTCTTGGCTGCCATCATCTCTGCCAAAGAGTGGGGTAGATCTAAAGTCCTTCTACAAACAAATCCCATCTTCATGCCTATATATATATATATATATTTATATATATATATATATATATTCAGTAAAAAAAACTTTGTTAAAGGGACGTTATGGTTAAGTTGCCCTACTAAAAACCTGTGAAATTCACCAAAAAAAACTTGATAAACGTGACATTATGGTTCAAAGTAAAACCAAAAAAAACCTGAAATTTGCCAGTTATGGTAGGCTAAGCAACCATAACTGGCCGCACCACTGTGCACTGCTAACACTAACACCCAGGCCATCAAAGATGACATCACAAAAGTCATTGAAAATGTAATAAAAAAAATCACATACACTCCATGTACTTCATATTTCTCAATAAAGGACATAGACGCAATAAGATTTGCCAGTAATAGTATAGATTTGCAAAGCAATAACGTGCGCTACTGAAAAATAGGATTTGTGGTTATAATACGGCCCGCCACAGGCGGACCGGATTACAAAACAAAATCCTTTTTCAAGATGGCCACCATCGAAAGGGAAGGCGGTTGTTCCATACATGGCCCCTCTTCGCTTTCCATGGCAGCCAGCAAAAAGCAAAAGTACATTCCGAGAGGCAGAACTTGTACATAAACATACAGTGATTACAAAACAAAATCCTTTTTCAAGATGGCCACCATAGACAGGGAACACGGTTGTTCCATACATTGCCCCTCTTCACTTTCCATGACAGCCTCCAAAAAGCAAAAGTAAGTGCTGTGACGCAGACCTGTAAATAAACATACAGCAACGTACAATGTGGTACCTTACATTTTGAAATGATACACTGGATTTTAAAAGAAAACGTTAACATTTTAGAATTTGTAAAGTAGTTTTATTTAACAAACACCTGTCAGAGACCATCAGACTAATCCCATTTTCTATTAAATTTTAACAATGGTTCTAAGGCTGTCATTGCAAATGTTCATGGTGAGACACATGTAGTTATTTTCCCATACACAAACAATGCGTTTCTGTTAAATCACCCGCTTTGTGTGCATAGGTATTTCCAAGACGGCGCCATGACCTTTGCCCTATAACACCAGAAATGATGTTATGTTACTCCTAATGGCGAGGTCAGCGTAGGGACAAAGGGGGCCTGGCCGGTCATCCTACAACACTGTAAGGGACAGGCAGCCGGTCACCAGCAGTTGCATCTGACGTTGAAAGAAGCCGTCAGTCGGCATCTGGAAACCATGGCACGCACAGTACGGCAGGATGTAGCAAGGCGGAAAACGTAAGAGAAAATCTGTGTCAATACCCAACCTTTAGGAAAGATTGTGGAAAGCAGTACACAAATAGAAGTGGACAAACACGACATTTTAAGGAAATATTAGCGTTGACCATGGGTACATATAGTGATAGCCTACAAACGCCGATAAACAGCACTCGCCGTAATGTTTAAAAAAAGGGCAACTGCACAGTGAGATGGTAATTCAGTTATGAAGCCAAAAGGAATGGACAAGCAAGAAAAAAGTACATGTCTTGATTTAACACAAACCAAAAGAACGTGCAAACTGATACACAAAGCTATGTGGGCAAGCATAACATTTCAAAGAAGAAGAAATAACGGTCAACAAGGATGAGTCCAGTCATAGCCTGCAAACGCGGACAATCTGCACTCTCTGTTATTGGAGGAAAATGAGAACTGCGCAAAAAGATAATACTTAAGTTACATTGTCACAATTAGTAATTTGGTAATATAAAATCAAAATGCGGGTCGGTGTAGAGTCGTGAAAATTAAGCTTACATGATGTTGACAGCCTCCATTATTTTTGGCCAGGTCAGTCAGCAATGTGTTTGCACCAAAGAATCTTCGTGCACTGATATGTCATGTTCCTTGCATAGCTTTTGAAGTTTCCCTTTTGCTCAAGGTCAAAAAAACAGTTGCCCCTTATGGATTGACTTGGATGCGTGGGCCTGCTGACCTTCACTCAGAAGGCAAATACATTCTCACTTTGCAACAACATATGAGCATCCAATCATGAGAACCGCTACTCCCATACGCCTCCAGAACCACTGTTTACATCAAACACTCCAGGTGGCAGCCTCAGAATTCAAAAAGTAGGACGCCAGTCCCAGTCCGACTTCAACATTAATCTAAAAACATTGTAACACAGACGCAGGCATTGGTCGCCGTACATTGAGCACCAACTTCCACTTTACTGTATGAATTTGGTGGCATGAAAACACCACTTTTTGAGTTTCCACTGCAACATTCCATCCCAACCTAATTAAAGCTCACCTTTGAATACAGTATTTCATAATGATAACTAGTGCATTGGGGTCTTGTTTTGTATGTGTTACTGGCGATTTCCGTGTACACCTAAACATGAAAAAAAGATGGCGGGGGCAGCGAAGAAATCGGACGCACTTCACGCTATTCCACAACCAATCAGTGAAAGCGCCACATGTCCGCGGACATGACGCTACGGCTTAGCCAATCGATTTTTAGACCTACCTTTTGGTCGTTTTAAAGGAAACTACTGGATGGATTGTCACCAAATTTACAAAAGCGCGCTTTCGGGACCAAGCCCCTGCTGCAAATTTGGTGACAATCCGTCCAGCGGTTTGGCCTGTAGGTGTGCGCAAGGTTTTCCCCCCATTCAGTCTATGGGAAAAAAAGACGTTTTGGGACCCCCCTATAACTTTTCCCCCCCTGGACCAAACATCACCAAACTTTTCAAAAAATTCAGGGTGGCCCATATACTTTTTTTTTGCAAAGTTTAGAGAGAATTCGTCCAGGGGGAGCGGAGTTATAGGCTGCCCAAAGAGTGCTCTTCCTATTGAAACAGCAATTTAACCATAACTACACAGCCACTACCGTATATATATAATAGGCAACTTTGTACAGCATATTAGCATATTAATATGGTGATCTCTGTGGCACCACGTAGAGATATGCCTATCACCACAATCCATTCATTCCTCCACAACCAACTCAAAATCACATTACAAAGTAAAAAGAAAAGCATGGAAAATCTAACCATAATTTGAAAGAGAGATGGGCTTGCCAGGTACCGTTCTCAAACACTAGCTTTGAGACTGTGGCTACAAAGGGCTGTTCTATTTGTCATAACACATACCCATATATGCCAGTCACTATACTGACCCTACTGTGGGATGGTGTCACACATTAGGGACAATGTGCCATGAGCTTTTTCAGTTTAGTGAATCAGGGAAGGGCAATGTAAAGAAAGATTGAATAATGTACAGTGCTCTGGGCCAGACATGCTGGCTTATTAGGCACTAAATTGCACAAAACATGCTCATCACAATTTACATAAAAAACGCGTGCAATATCAAACTTTAAACATTCAAACAAATTAAGCAACTTTGTACAGCATATTAATATGTTGATCTCTGTGGCAGCACGTAGAGGTATGCCTATCACCACAGTCCATTCATTCCTCCACACCAACTCAAAATCACATTACAAAGTGCAGAGAAAAGCATGGAAAATCTTACCATCTCGCACAGAGGACCAGAGAAAAATGTAGGCAAGGCAAGCACCTAAGAATCATTGAGTCCCACCAGGCATTCTGCAAAGCAATCAAAACCAAGCTTTTTGTCTGAATACTCTCAAATGCTCAATGTTGTAATATTGACTGCACATTTGTATGTATACTAATGTACCTGTAACCAAGAGACCTTACGGTCGCCTGTCAACCACTTAATTTAAAACTTTACATGTAATAGCGCCTCGATGCCTCTGGGCTGTACGTGCGCTATACAAATGCAAATAAATAAAAATAAATAAATAACACAGAGTGTGGTTGGTTTGGTTTTAGAAAGGGCCCAGCGGGGTGGGTGCAGGGGAGTACAGGGAGTGGGGGGAGATGCTCAAGGTAGGAGAAATGGCGTAGGTAAGGAGCAGACACGTCACGCACAAGCTGGGTCTCTCGTATGAACTGCGATGGAAGGTGACAGAAAGGAACGGATCTAGGATCATAGCCAGAAGAGACACAGAGACAATCTCACAGAATTGTAGCTGGTTCAGGAAGGTGGGACAGCTGGAGGTAGCCACGCCTGGCAGCGATTGAGAAACTGAGGACCAGAGCAACAGAGAAGAGACTAGCGCTCCAGATGCTGTGGGGCTGGTACTTCTAAATCCTGAGATGCAAGAGAGGCACGAGAGTGAAAAGTGGGAAAGGCTATACCTGGCAAGGATGAGGATGAGATTGCCGAACCACCTGAGAAACGATGTGGTCAAATAAAAACACTGTTATGTTGTTAAAACAAGTTGATATGGTTAAGAAGGGATGTGGTGACTGAAGTACGCCACCATTGGGGTTCGTGCTAGGTCACATGGAGGAGGAGAATAAAAGGGGGGGCGATGTGCCACTCCTCAGTTAACCTAGGGCATGTGAAATTAGAAACAAGAGCAAGAAGGCCTGTGAGATGAGGAAAGGTCTCGGGAGGATAGCTCAGGGGTAACGTACTTGCCTTGGAAGCAAAACGACATGGAGCAACGCAGGTTCGATCCCCGGGTCCACGATTAGAAATTCTGGGTTTTAAGAACGTTATAAATAACCTATCATATCGTAACACAAACAGGGATGTCTGTGAGATGAGGAAACAGGAGCAGGGGGTCTTTGAGATGTGGAAATATGAGCAAGTGGGCAGGTGAGCAGGGGTGTACAGGCCTATACGGAACTTTGGAGATTTCCTGGTAGGCCTCTGCAACCTAGGTCTCTGTTGTATGGTAACCTATTTTATTTACAAGTGTTCTCATAGGAAAAGGGTTGGGCTTGCTGAAAATGTGTAATATGGGCACACTTTGAACATTTATTTACAGGGCCTCTTTTGGTTCCCAATCCACCCATGCCTGTGAGATGAGAAAACACGAGCAAGGAAGTCTCTTAGATGAGGAAACACGAGCAAGGAAGCCTCTGAGATGAGGAAACACGAGCAAGGAAGACTGTGAGATGAGGAAACACGAGCAAGGAAGTCTCTGAGATGAGAAAACACGAGCAAGGAAGTCTCTGAGATGAGGAAACACGAGCAAGGAAGCCAGTGAGATGAGAAAACACGAGCAAGGAAGCCTCTGAGATGAGGAAACACAAGCAAGGAAGCCTCTGAGATGAGGAAACACAAGCAAGGAAGACTGTGAGATGAGGAAACACGAGCAAGGAAGTCTCTGAGATGAGAAAACACGAGCAAGGAAGTCTCTGAGATGAGGAAACACGAGCAAGGATGACTGTGAGATGAGGAAACACGAGCAAAGGGGCATGTGAGATGGGGGAACACGAGCAAAGGGGCATGTGAGATGGGGGAACATGAGCAAAGGGGCATGTGAGATGAGGAAACATGAGCAAGAGGGCATGTGAGATGAGGAAACATGAGCAAGAGGGCATGTGAGATGAGGAAACATGAGCAAGGGGGCATGTGAGATGAGGAAACATGAGCAAGAGGGCATGTGAGATGAGGAAACATGAACAAGAGGACCTATGAGATGAGGAAACATGAGCTGTGAAACCTGTGAAATATGGAATCACGAGCAGGGAGGCCTGTGAGATGAGGAAACACAAGCAAGGAAGCCTGTGAGATGAGGAATCACGAGCAGGGAGGCCTGTGAGATGAGGAAACACGAGCAAGGAAGACTGTGAGATGAGGAAACACGAGCAAAGGGGCATGTGAGATGGGGGAACATGAGCAAGAGGGCATGTGAGATGAGGAAACATGAGCAAGGGGGCATGTGAGATGAGGAAACATGAGCAAGGGGGCATGTGAGATGAGGAAACATGAGCTGTGAGACCTGTGAAATGTGGAATCACGAGCAGGGAGGCCTGTGAGATGAGGAAACACGAGCAAGGGTGCTTGTGTGATTCGGAAATGCAAGCAGGAAGGTCTGTGAGATGAGGTAAGATGAGCAAGGAAGCATGTGAGATGAGGAATCACGAGCAGGGATGCCTGTGAGATGAGGAAACACGAGTAAGGAAGACTGTGAGATGAGGAAACAGGAGCAAAGGGGCATGTGAGATGGGGGAACATGAGTAAGAGGGCATGTGAGATGAGGAAACATGAGCAAGGGGGCATGTTAGATGAGGAAACATGAGCAAGCGGGCATGTGAGATGAGGAAACATGAGCTAGAGGGCATGTGAGATGAGGAAACATGAGCAAGAGGGCATGTGAGATGAGGAAACATGAGCAAGGGGGCATGTGAGATGAGGAAACATGAGCAAGGGGGCATGTGAGATGAGGAAACATGAACAAGAGGACCTATGAGATGAGGAAACATGAGCTGTGAGACCTGTGAAATGTGGAATCACGAGCAGGGAGTCCTGTGAGATGAGGAAACACGAGCAAGGAAGCCTGTGAGATGAGGAAACACGAGCAGGGAGGCCTGTGAAATGAGGAAACACGAGCAAGGAAGCCTGTGAGGTGAGGAAACCGGGCAAGGGGGCATGTGAAATGAGGAAACACAAGTAGGAATGTCTGTGAGATGAGGACACACACAGGGATCTGGGGGCCTGTGAGATAAGGAAACAGAAGCAAAGGGGCTTTACTATGCCTCCATCAACATAGACGGATCCCCAATCCCAGTACTCAAGCAAGTCAAAACTTTAGGTGTTCACCTAGACGCTAACCTCACAATGACCAAACCTATCAGCTTCCTCTCATCATCCACAGCAAACACATCCAAAATGAGAGCATTAAGCCGCCAATTCCTGACCCCAACCAATTGCCTTACCTTAGCCAGAGCGTTGGTATTATCTAAACTGGATTACTGCAATGTACTTTTGCTAGGAAGTTCCAAGGCTAACACCAGTAAATTGCAATTTATGCAAAATAAAGTTCTAAGAGCAGCATTAGGAATATAAAAATCTGATCACATCTCACAGATTAGGAAAAATGCACACTGGTTACCGATTGAAGCAAGAAAAATCTTCAAAACTCTATGTATTACACACAAATGCCTGACTAAAAAAGCACCCTTTTATCTGAATAATGTAGTAAAGAAAAAAGAAAGTATCAGAACAGTACGTTCTAATGACAACCACTACCTAGTGGTCCCCCGCTACAATAACACTAGAGCGGGGGGGCAGTTTTCGTGTACTAGCACCTCAACACTGGAACTCTCTCCTGTAAGAGGATTCAATTCCGCACTACAGCCAAGTCAACGCCTAGTCTAGAATACTGAGTGAAAACCCTTATTGATATATCTTTATGTCCAGTTCATGCGTTCTGGATGACTACCCCTATATAACACCCCTCTCTTGGAATCCTCCTGACCCCACTGAGCCAAGAAGTAGTTCTGTTTTGCAAGTTAAAGGTTTATTTGATAACTTAAACAATATATATTATATCACGCTTTATAATAATTAATAATTGAATATCACACTTAATCTGATATGCTAAAGATTAACAACGGAGAATCTGGCACTAGCACACTTCTTTATAATCACTAAGGAGTTGACATGAAATGGATAAGATAGCAACAATACTTTTATGGTTTCAAATGGATGCAATGTGGAATGAAATGCAGTAAAGAAAATAACTTGATAGGATTTCAGCAAAAGACAATGTAATCACTTTCTTGTACAATTTACCCCCCCTTTTATGCAATGCAAGGAAATGGAAGGAAGGCACACAATTCTCAGAAATGCAATTCAAATGTAATTCAGTTCACCCAGCAACTTAGACTACAGAAGTTGAAACACAGGCAAAAGTGCTTTGATATGTGCTGGCAATGGAGTGAAAATATGTTAAAATGCTTTTAATTCCCTCTAGGAGGTTCAGGGTGAGTGAAATCAAGTTAATATTAGTCCAGGCTCACTCTTGCAATGATTCAGGGATGATTAGCAGGTTAAACGAATTTCTGGCAAATGGAAGGCAAGCAGCAGCAGATTTTTACACGTGGAGAAATTTGCAAATCGCGGCAAAATTCGCGGGTGCGCCGGGCGCGATTACAGAGGAACTACAAGGACTATCACTATCGTTTTGGGGTCCTAGGAAAGTTACTGCAAGTCTCTAGCACAAACGGTCACGGAGATGTGAGCGATTAAATAAAGGTCATTTTTCAGATTTGAAATTTTAAAGTTCAAAAAAGACAAGTGCAGCTTGCAACTAGAAAATGACAAGTGACAGCTTTACAAATGACAGGTGACAGTTAGGAGACAGTTCTACTTAGATTAAAATAGATTGAATTATATTATTTTAACTAAGAGATTGGTTCTTCACAGTTTTGCTATGTACTCACACTATATTCTTGAATTAGAATGGGCCTCGGCACGGATCTGGTCAGGTTTTAGACTGGACTCTGGTCTCTGCACTTCACAGTGATCTGGGTCAGCTCTCTCTGGTTCTGCTAACAGTGGTCTGGATCAGCTCTGCTCTGCTGGTCTGGTCTGGGTCTCTAGTTCTGGATAGATTGAAGTCTCCAGTTTGGCTCTCTGAAGGTTGAGGAAGGTAAAGTATGGATTTTCCCGGCAGAGCTTCCAGCTGCAAATGGATTTGAAGGTCCCTATCTGTCCTGTCTGTCTGCTTTTATGTGTTTTTTTAATGGGTGTGTGTGAGCAGCATCACTAGCCAGCCCCTCTCCACTTATCATTGGCCAAGCTTTCATTTCTCCCCTGATTGGGGGAGCTAAGTTGTGTCAGAGTGATGTCATTTTACAGCCTGCAGAAAGTCCACTCCTCCTGTCAACTTGCACACAAATCTAGATTTGAACCAAATACATATTTGCAGAGGTACATATTGTTTTAAAATCATATGCACCCATCATGCATTACAGGAGGTATACCCTGTCCAAATCTGCTCTTCCTGGGGGCTTGCATTCAGAAATGGCAATATTTTGCACTTTTTAACTGGTTTGCAATACCGGACATTACCCCAAATTTACACACATGTGCGCAAGGAGTATGGACATTAGTTGATGAAGTGTCAGATTTTTCACATGCACACACTTTGAGTAATATCCTCTTTTCCGCTAAAACCCCCCTGAACATACCACCGGTTCTAAAACCCTCTTAAAATGTGGGCAGAAAAATCACAAGAGTTATGGTATCATTTATAAAATTTTCACATGTCCGCTCTATGAGTTATTCATCTTTTTAGAGTTAGGTTCTGGCCCCAAAGGGGTGTGGTTTTCCTCCAGCACAAGGTTAAATTTCTGGATTTTCCAGTTCTGCCATGCCAGCTTGCACTCACAGGCAGTGCCCCTCCCCTTTGCTTCAGGAGGAAGCTACTTTTACGACATCTGCAATAAACCATCTGCCTGGGTCAGGATAGGGCTTTGTTCAGAGCTCCTGTATTCTGTGGGGGCTCCCCTTAATTCAATTATCAGAGAGATGGCATATCCTTAGTGTGGCCAGCAAAAGGCAGATAGGCCTGGGAACACAGCTGTGACTCAAGTTTCATCTCCTGTCGGGGGTAGCTGGTGGGCAGAATTCAGTTCCTTAAGCCAGGTTTCAGATAAAATGTCACTTTTTGTTACCCAGTTTAAGTCAAGACATTTTTTTTACATATGCAGCTAGAATGCTGATTCTAAGTTTAAAACTATGACATTTAAACAATTGCAACCTATGTGACACTCAAAAGTAGGTCACTCAGTCAATTTAAACATTTAGATTTTTTAGTGTCTTTCAGTCCAAATTTACTTAAACTGCTGAAATCCACAGCTCAGCCAGTCTTGTTATAAACCTTCAAGTCACTTCAGAATATAACTTTACATTGGATCCACCTCTCAGTAAGTCTTTCTTTGGCCTGTTTTGGGTTCATTTATTCAGTTTACAAAAAGTAAAATCTGGTGTTGTTTTAAAATGCCGGCTTTTGGATAGTGGTGAGTACTGGTACTGCACCCATTTTTGGGATTTAAGAAATGAATTCTCCACAGTTATGGGTTTGCTTTTGGCAATCAGCATTGCCATTCCCAATGGTTTCAGACTACTGTGTGGGTAGTCCAATGGTGGTTTTAGGCAGTGTCCTTCTGTGCCCATAACATCGGCAAAATGAGTGGCAGCCTATTCTTCATGCATTTCCCTGTGCATTTTCTGGGAAGCTCTGGCCATCATGATGTTTTCCATGTCGGTACTGCACAGTTTTGAGGTAGGGCTCGGATGCATGGGTAAATACATCCCACAAGCCCCCCTCTTGCGATGGCCATTCGGTTTCACTGATGGGACTCGCAAGACCTGGGATGTTTCCTCATCTTCTTCCAATAGATGGCACAGTTCAGCATCTTTTCCTCCATCCGGTCGGATCGATCGGTTCTCCTCGCCGGTCCTGATGGGAATATTGGGCGGTACACTGGGCCTGTTGCGTCTCTGCTCCCGGTCTCCGGATCGTCCTCCTTGGCCCGTCTCCCCATTTTCTTTCTCCTAGGACGACAAAGGAAGAGCGGCAATACCTACTCATAGACGTCTTTCCACCACTGTTGAGATAGTGGGGCAGCATATGCATTTCATCATAACGAAACATTACATTCTTATTTTGAAAAAAAAAAACAGTATAACTAAGAGACAGTTTCATGCAAATCACAATATCTTAGAGACTGGATGTGGTATGTTTTATGGTTGGAACTGAATTAGTCTGAGACAGTACCCGCTAGGATTCCAGAGGATTCCTCCAGTTGTTGTAGAGTGTGCCTGGGAGGGCAACATTTCAACTGGTTTATGTGGACCCACTTGTCTTCCCCCGCTGCCAAAGGAGCTTTGGGGATGTGGATTTTGTAGGCCACAGGGGAGATCTTGTCGATGATCTCAAAGGGTCCCTTCCATGTAGGCAAAAATTTGCGCTGCTTTGCCTGGTTCCTTTGGAAGTTGTATAGATAGACCCGGTCTCCCACCTGATATTCCTTCCTGGAAGTCTTCAGGTCATAGTGGGTCTTCATGCTATCAGCTGATCTTTCTAGATTCCGCTGAGCATAAGCAAAAGCATGTTGAAGGTGTTTCCTTAAATTCTCCACATACTCATGAGTTGTGGAGGCATTTATCAGTGTCTGCTCTTGGGTCCTGTAGAGCAAATGCTGCAGAAGCACCATCTTGCGCCCAGTCATCAACTCAAATGGTGACATTTTGGTTGCAGATGAAGGGGTAGATCTGATGGCCATTAGGACCAGAGGTAATCGGATATCCCAACTTGGCCCAGAATCTGCCACAAACATTTTTAAGATGCTCACAATTGTCCGGTTATATCTCTCTACTGCCCCAGAAGAAGCTGGTCTATAAGCAATATGCAGCTTTCTCTTGACCCCCAGTATCTCCCACATCTTTGTCATTACTTCACTGGTGAAGTGGCTACCTCTGTCTGACTCAATCCTTTGAGGTAGGCCGAAACGGGAAAAGATGTGGTTAATCATCAGGGCAGCTGCAGTTTCTGCCTTGCAATTTGGGGCTGGGAGACATTCCACCCACTTGGTAAACAAGCATGTCACAGTCAACATGTACTTATTCCCCCTAGCCGAGCGAATCACGGGGCCTACGAAGTCGATTTGTAAATCTGACCATGGCAGGGTCATCCCCCTCTTTTGGAGAGGCGCACGGTGCGTGAGGGATGATGGCTGAAATTGTGCACACACAAGACACCCCTTCAAGTATTGGTCGAGGTCCTGCCCCATGTGTGGCCAGTATGCAACCTCTCTTAAGATTTCCAATGTTGTGTGAAACCCCCTATGACCGGCGGTGGCCGCATCATGGGCGTGACTTAACATCAGGCTTCGGAATGAGGTAGGAACCACCCACTGATCGTGGCCAGCTTTGGATTTCCTTACCAGCAAACCGTCTTGGATTCGGAACATTTTTGGACATTTCATCAACACTCTTAGGTCCTCTTTCCCAATGTAATCGGTATCCGTCAGGGGAAAGTTCTCAGGGTCCTCAAGGTGTTGGTAAAATTTACCAATTATTGTATCCCCCTTCTGAGCGGTAATCAAATCAGCATCAGGGGTCTCCTTACTCCATTGTGCAATTGGAAGGTCGTTGTGAGCATTTGTCTGGGACCTAGTGATAGCAGTGACCTGGATTTCCCCCAACAGGGACTCAATCTCAATTAGATCCCCTTGCATGGTCCCGGTTTTGGCCAGCTGATCAGCTAAGTCGTTTCCAGTTTTGTCTGGTCCCTCTACTTTGGAATGACCCTTGATCTTCTTCCAATAGATGGTCATCTCATTCGAGGTGACCAGATCATCAATGTTTTGGATCAACTTCCCATGCTTCAAGGGTTTGTTGTTAGCACATAACATGCCTCTGGCTTTCCAATTAACCAGGTGCTCCACGAACCCGTTCCGTACATAATCCGAATCTGTGATTATGACCAGTTCGTGGAGTTGATGCTGGACAGCAGTGAGGATGGCCTGATGCACAGCCATCAATTCTGCCACCTGACTACTTCGGGGACCAATTTTGTATCCAGCGGAGGGTTCTGGGGACTCATTCACCCATGCATTCCCTACGCCGGCCACCAGTTCTTTCTCCCCGTTGTTGTCAACATGGTACGAGCATCCATCCACATAGACAGTGGGCATTCCCTCACACTTGTCTTCTTCAAAGACTTTGTGTGGGGAATTAAGGTATGCCTCCGTGTTGTCCTTGATTTTTAGACTTTCGTCCTCGAGACAGTTTTCTCTGGCACAATCATGCAAGTCAGCCAGACCTTGCGCGAGGGGACTCTTCTTGTTTTGGCCATATCTGACCTCCACCGGAAAGCCTTGCATTGACAGAATCCAGGAAGTAATTCGGGAATTACTCACATTTCCGGCCCGGATTCTGTCACTTTGGAGATATTGCAGGGGCTGGTGTGGAGTCTCCACTATTATGTGTTCCCCCTGGATAAACGGGCGGTAATTCTTCAATGCCCACACCGTTGCCAAGAGTGCCTTCTCACAATCGTTGAATTTTTCCTCCACAGAGGATAAAGTTTTGCTCGCATAGGAGATTACTTTATTGACCTTGTCATGCTTTTGGTATAATACTGCCGTCAAGCACGTATTAGAGAACCCCGTCTCCAGGAAGAACTCCTTGTTTCTGACAGGGTAAGCTAGGCAAGGCGCTTGTGAGAGGCGTCTCTTGAGTTGTCTTACTGCCTTGGCTTGTTCTGGACCCCATTCCCACTTGACCCCCCCCTTCAGGAGATGAATCAGGGGTCTGGTGATCTCTGCGTAGCCCTCAATGAACTTTTTGCTGTAATTAGTCAGTCCAAGGAGGCTCCTTAGTTCCCGCAGAGTTGTGGGGTCTTTCACTTTTTGGAGGGCTTCCACTTTCTTTTCCTGGGGACAGAGACCCTGAGGAGTAATCTCATGCCCCAAGAAATTAACACGGGTTCGAAACCACTGTGCTTTCTGAAAGGAAAGTTTTGCTCCGGCGGCCCTGGGTCAGAACATAACGGATCTCCGCTATGTGTTCCTCCACAGATGAACTTTTGATGAGGACATCATCTACATAAGCCAGGTTACCCCTCGCACCCAGGTCGGGCATGGCCTTATGTAGGAAAATGTTGAATTCATTGCCGGAGTTGAGGTATCCGAAGGGAGTCCGGGTCCATGTGTACTGCTGGCCCCCAAAGGTAAAAGCCAGTTTGTATTGGTCCTCCCTGCTGACAGGCACGGTCCAGTATCCATTGGTCAGGTCTATTGCAGTGAATACCTGTGACCCCTGGATCTGGGCCAGCCCTTGGTCAATGTAGGGAAGAGGCCATCGGGAAGTATGGATCCCTTTGTTGAGCTCCCTAAGGTCAGCGCAGAGTCTCCACTGGCCGTTTGGCTTTAATATTCCCAGCACCGGATTATTGAAGGTGCTGTCGATGGGACGGATTATTCCCCGGGACTCAAGGTTCTTAATTATTTCAGTAAGGGACTCCATTGATGCGAGAGGCAAGCGATATTGCTTCACAAACACAGGAGTCATGCGAGGGTCCGTGGGGATTGTTGTTGTGTGGATGTCAGTGCGACCACAGTCATACGAGTCTACCGCAAAGAGATCTTGGAAATCCCAGAAGACTTGTTTCAACTTTTGCTTCTGTTCCAGAGTCACACAGGCATCAGCTAGGTTGACTCTCTCTTCCACCATCTGCCTGAAGCCTGGAAAGACTTCTGGTTTGGCTATCTCAGCGGCCTCCTCCAGCTGGGTGGAGAAGTCCCTGGTCAGAGTGCTGATTTGGACTGGAGGCTTCAGGTGGGAAAGGCAGCCCTCATGGACCTGGAAAATCACCTCATCCCTCCTGAAGTCACAAGTCACATCTTCCTTACCATAAGGGCAAGAAGTGTACACCAGGAAGTTCCCCCCATGCCGGGTAAAAATCCTGTCTGGTGTTGTATTGTCATCACTGTCACTGTCAAAGCAGTCCTTGGGGATTGGCCCTAACAGTTCATTACCTAAATCTATGGAAAAATGTCGGTCATCAACCGCCATTCCAATAATGGTGCCTGCGGCTAGAGTAATACTCTTTAAGTCGCTGTTATCCACCTCTATTGGAATGGTGTCATGTTCTATGTTGACTAATGGAGTTGGGTTTACCCCCAACCCTTGCTGTTGGAGAGAAGCGTTTAGATGTATGTAAGCATCAGGGTTTTGCAGATATTGTCCTCTTTTAACTTTCACTTCCAGGGAGAATTGTCGGGTCCTTTCTGGGATGGTGACTTCCTCTTTGATCTGAATTTCAACTGCATAAGGTAGCAATTGAGCTGACCTAAATGCTTATTCTGGATCATCAAAGCCCATGGGATTACCCGCTAATCGGGACCAAGCTTTGAAGTTTATTAGGTCCAAACTAATGGCAAAGCGATTGAGAATGTCACTGCCTAAGTAAAAGGCGGCAGTGACGTCTCGCACGACCCAACAATTATGGACTATGCTCTTGTTGCCAATGGAGATTTTGAGCATACACCTGCTTGGCAGGAGATGTTTGGAATTAGGTGCTTCCAGGTCCATTTCCCATTTGTCTATCAGTTTGAATGTGGGAATGGCTGGATCTTTTGGGAGTTGGCGGAACATGGCTTCGCTGATGAAGCTCTTACCGTTGTTCACACACACTCGAGCGAGAACAGAGTCCTTCCCATCATTTAACTGAACAGGGATGAACAACTGCTCTCCAATTTGCTGAATATCAGCCAGGCTCTGAGCTGATTTCACATCTTTCTGGACTATAGGAGTGGGAGTTTCTGATTGTGGATTAGTATAGAATCTCAGAGTGTTTCCTTCCAGCGTGGAGTACCACTTTAGACTGGAAGGAAGGTTGATTTTCAGAAATAGAGAGGACCCTCCATCACCAGTCTGTTGTCCTACTGCTATTACTGTCACGTCTGGAATTTGGTTGTTCTGGAAGTGAAATTCTACTTGGTCAGATTTTTGTTCAACCATGTGGCAGGTGCCGTTTAAACTAACATGGTTGACACTCTGTTTTAATTTTATTGGTCGGCTAGTCTGGGTCCAGAGGACCTTGTTTACACAATCTATTAGGGGTGACAACCTTCTCAGGAGGTCGTTCCCTAGTAAACAAGGGGTGCCCTCTGGAGTCACAACTATGACCGGGTGTTTCAACTTGTGTCGCCCAATTTTAATGTCCAAATCTGCCGTCCCCTCGACGGGAATTTCCTTCCCGTCAAAGTTCTGGAGTTGTCCAGGAAGTGAGGTGAGAGGAATTTGGTAATTCCCTCCCCTTCCTGCATTCAGTTCATCAAAGGCCCTTCTGGACAGAAGGGTAGCTTGAGATCCAGTGTCCACCAGTGCCAGAATTGTACCCTGCCCCTGTACTTGGACCGGGGCATAGTATCTTCCCTCCTTCTCCTCAAAGGGGCACAGATAATGCACATTTTTGGACAACTGGTGGGCTAACTTTCTAGTTTTGGACATCGCTAGCGAAGAGATTTGGGCAGAATTCTGTGGAGAGCCTTGGGAATCTGAAAGAAAAAGTTGGCAACTGGAGATCAGAGCCATTGTGGGTTCCCCTGGCTCTGGTTCTGGGCCGCCCCCCCCCTTTTTGGAGGCAGTCAACAGGATGGGTTTGAACCCGGGGATTTTCTTGCTGTTGGTTCTGGGATGAGATGGTGGGCGGCGGTAGCTCAGTCTCCACATCTCCCCAGTCTGGATTTGCATCCTTAGGGACCCATTTTTCTTTGGGAGGAGTTCCCCCCTCTCTGAAGGAGAAGATCCTTTTCCCAGGATCCTCTGAGGATCCCTCTCCCTCAAATTGGAAGATCTGTACCTCCTCCTCAAACTGAGTCTGTTTGGGTCTTTTGTTTCTCCTACCCCCCCTCTGCTCCTTAGGAGGCAGACTTTCAGGGGCAGGAGATTTTGTTTCCGGTTCCTGGGTTTCCAGGGGCTGTTTACAAGTGAGGAAGGAAGCTTCCTCCAAGGCTTTACACCCCCCTTCCCCTTGTGCCTCCTCCCTGGGAACCGGTGAGTTATCGGGGTGCTGCCCCCGTCATTGTTCTGGGGCACCAGGTCCAGAGTTGGGTGTGTTCTGCGCCGGCATGCCGATCTGAGGGTTCTGCTGAGCCCTCATTATGTGACCCAGATCCCGCGCCATGTTTTGAACCTGGCGCTCTAACTGGGAAACCCGCTCAGGCTGATACGGGGCCCTGTTTTCTCCCCTGGGCTGATCCCGGGAAGGGTAGCTATCCCTTCTTTGGTAGTACCCCTGGTTGGGAAGATTTGGATACCCCTCCACCCTTGGCCTCCCCTCTCCCGGATTAGGTTGTCTGGGCTCAGGGAATTGGGGAAAGAAGGATGGATGATTTTGGGGTTGGAAATTGGGTGGATACCTGGGGAAAAAGTTCTGCCCAGGATTTGGTAAGTTTCTGCCCTCCTGTGAGAAGTTGGGAGGGAAGTTCTCTGGGTTAGGTGCTTGGCTGGATCCCCCCCCTTGGGCTGGAGGAGTCCACACATAACCCAGGATGGGTCGATTTCCCTTGTAACGGGGACTTACATAGTCAGGAGAGCGAGGGACCCCATTTGTGGGGCTGCCTCCCTGGCTCCCTGTCTGTGCCTGGCCCGAGGACCTTCTGGGCCTAGCATTATTAGGTGCAGGTAGGTTTTTAGGCCCCCCCATCTCCAACTCTAAAACGGGGGTGACCTTTACCTCTGCCACCTTGGCAGCAGCAGGGGTGCTGTTGGCTTTGGGGTTTTTCTGGGCATTATTTTTGCTATCTACCGGTTTCTGCACCTCATAGATCCGGGTAGCCTGTTCAATGACCCAGTCTAAAGATCTTTTCTCGTGAAAATCCCTCAAGAGCTGGGTCATTATGTATTTGGGCAAGGCATGAAAAAATGTATTAATGAATTCTCTACTGTCTGTGCGCACCCTTCTGGTGGTCTGCGCAAAAGCACGTTTTAACTCCTGCACAAATTCTTGTGGGGCCTGATCCTCCCCACATTGCAAATTGTAGGCTGCCTTGCGAGCCTCTTGAGGATTTCTATGAATGGAAAAATGTTTCAAGATGGCCGCCTTATAGGTGGACCATCTTAAATGATTTTGGTCCTCCAGCCCCGCAAAGAAACTGGAGTATTCCGGGGAGAAGGTCCACTTTACATATTGGATACAGCTTTGGCTGTCGTTCATATGAAAAGTCTCCATCATTTGCTCAAACAACTCTAAGTGCTCCCAAACAGAATACTTAGCGTTCTTATGATAAGGCGTGATGACACTCCTGATCGCCTTAATCTGCTTTAAGGGGTCCTTAAGCAAGGCCCTTTTTGCCTTATTGGCCTTTTTGGTTCGGGTAACCCTTGTCCATTCATCCTCTGACTCAGAGGCACTGCTCCCAGAGGTTCCTGTCTGTTCTTCCAGGTTTTCCCGGATTCTGCGAGCCTGGGAATGGCTGGCAGAATGTGGGGACCTGGTCTCCTGTTTCCTGTGGTGCTCAGAGGAGTCCTCAGATCCCTCCTTGCTGCCAGGATTTGCTGGGTACCCCCCCCCCACTGACCTAACTGGGCAGAGGTTTTCAGGATGCCCTTAATGGGCCTACTCTCCTGGGGTTCCCCATTAAATTGCACTGTGCTGGGGTGCCCATACCCGGATGCCCGCCCCTCCATACATGGGTGGTACTGGCCTATGAGCCCCATACTTTTGTCTGGATAGTAGTCTGCCATCCCTGTGGCCCGGTGCTCATGTGCGCCAGGGAACATGGGGGTGGCAGAGTCCAGTGACTGAGAGGTATGAGGGCCTCTGGTACTAGGGCTCCTGAGGTTATGCTCCGGAGCTTCCCTTTCCCAGCGAACCTCATCTCTATCCGCCCCTGCTCCCTGTTGCAATGCAAGAGCCTGCATTTGTGCCTTCAGTTCCTCAGTTAAGGCCTTACTAGACTCTATCAGTCTCTCCTGCATCGCTACCTGTTGTTGGAGCCTATCATTGTGTTGACAGAGGGCCTCATTTTCCCTCTGTGCTTCCTGGTTGGTCCTGAGAACTGGGCCAGTCTTTGCTGCAGGAGGTTTACCTCCTGAGTCCCATCCCTACTGGCCTGCTCCTTTCTTGCTAGAGCATCTTCCACCCTTCTGGTGTGCTCTACCAAGTTCTGGTTTTCTTTTTGGAGGTCACCCAGCCCCTGGAGGGCCAGGTGATTTTCTTCAATTTCCTTTTTTAAGTGGCAGACTTCCTGGCCTAAAGTGTCTCTTTCCTGACTGAGAGCCTGCATCTGTGCTGCCAGGTCGTCCCTCTGCCGTTGGAAGGCACCAGCTTTCTGGCGCTCCTCATCAAACTCTGCCTGGGTATCCAGGTCTTTCAGAATCTGTTTATTGCTCTCCTCTTTCTCTCTATCTAGCTGGCTTTGCAGGGTGACTACCTGCTCCGCGCATGCCCTGTTGAAATTGATCTGTTGCTCCAACTTTTTCTGGTTCTGCAGTAAGGAGTCCAAACTGTCTTGGTGCTCCTTCTGCAGGGCCAGAAATCTGGTATCCTGGTCTGTCTTTTCCTGTTGTAGGATGCCCATATCCTCTTTTATTTTAATGATATATTGCCTACTATCATTTTCTGACTCCTGGCTCCTCTGCAGCCTCTGCTCAGAAGAGGCCAGATCAGATCGGGCCTTCTGTAATGCCAGCAGTTGCCTACTCGCCAAATCTTGGCCTTCAGCACATCTGTCCTGCATGGCTCCCATATGTAAATATAAATATGCCGCTACCCTGGCAATCTTGTTGTGCTCATCCTTGGCTATAGGAGCCATATATAGTTCACTCAGGGCCACATGTAATGGACCCTGATCTCTCCATAGGTCTGACCCTGTTTCAGTGACCTGTCGCGTGATGGCCTGCAACCAGGCATCCTGGCCCTGTTCAGTCCATTCACCTCTCACAAATAGTTTATGTAAGAGGTGCTCTCTGGCTATTTTCATGTCTACTAAGGTCGTCATTCTAGAGATTGGTCTCTGTCCTGACTTACAGAAGTTTGTATTTTATTTTTGCAAAACAGACCTTTTCCTAAGGGCGTTCCTTTGAGGAGTGCTTTACAGCGTAACACAGCGTGGTGATCCGACCGGATATGTGTATCTGGTCAGCTGGCAAGCTGTATTAATCTGCACAAATGGTAGATCTAACCCAAACGTCCGGCACAAGCCCCCAATTTGTAAGAGGATTCAATTCTGTACTACAGCCAAGTCAACGCCTAGTCTAGAATACTGAGTGAAAACCCTTATTGATATATCTTTATGTCCAGTTCATGCGTTCTGGATGACTACCCCTATATAACACCCCTCTCTTGGAATCCTCCTGACCCCACTGAGCCAAGAAGTAGTTCTGTTTTGCAAGTTAAAGGTTTATTTGATAACTTAAACAATATATATTATATCACGCTTTATAATAATTAATAATTAATAATTGAATATCACACTTAATCTGATATGCTAAAGATTAACAACGGAGAATCTGGCACTAGCACATTTCTTTATAATCACTAAGGAGTTGACATGAAATGGATAAGATAGCAACAATACTTTTATGGTTTCAAATGGATGCAATGTGGAATGAAATGCAGTAAAGAAAATAACTTGATAGGATTTCAGCAAAAGACAATGTAATCACTTTCTTGTACAATTTACCCCCCCTTTTATGCAATGCAAGGAAATGGAAGGAAGGCACACAATTCTCAGAAATGCAATTCAAATGTAATTCAGTTCACCCAGCAACTTAGACTACAGAAGTTGAAACACAGGCAAAAGTGCTTTGATATGTGCTGGCAATGGAGTGAAAATATGTTAAAATGCTTTTAATTCCCTCTAGGAGGTTCAGGGTGAGTGAAATCAAGTTAATATTAGTCCAGGCTCACTCTTGCAATGATTCAGGGATGATTAGCAGGTTAAACGAATTTCTGGCAAATGGAAGGCAAGCAGCAGCAGATTTTTACACGTGGAGAAATTTGCAAATCGTGGCAAAATTCGCGGGTGCGCCGGGCGCGATTACAGAGGAACTACAAGGACTATCACTATTTTGGGGTCCTAGGAAAGCCTAGGATCTCAGCTTCCAGATGAAAGTTACTGCAAGTCTCTAGCACAAACGGTCACGGAGATATGAGCGATTAAATAAAGGTCGTTTTTCAGATTTGAAATTTTAAAGTTCAAAAAAGACAAGTGCAGCTTGCAACTAGAAAATGACAAGTGACAGCTTTACAAATGACAGGTGACAGTTAGGAGACAGTTCTACTTAGATTAAAATAGATTGAATTATATTATTTTAACTAAGAGATTGGTTCTGCACAGTTTTGCTATGTACTCACACTATATTCTTGAATTAGAATGGGCCTCGGCACGGATCTGGTCAGGTTTTAGACTGGACTCTGGTCTCTGCACTTCACAGTGATCTGGGTCAGCTCTCTCTGGTTCTGCTAACAGTGGTCTGGATCAGCTCTGCTCTGCTGGTCTGGTCTGGGTCTCTAGTTCTGGATAGATTGAAGTCTCCAGTTTGGCTATCTGGAGGTTGAGGAAGGTAAAGTATGGATTTTCCCGGCAGAGCTTCCAGCTGCAAATGGATTTGAAGGTCCCTATCTGTCCTGTCTGTCTGCTTTTAAGTGTTTTTTTAATGGGTGTGTGTGAGCAGCATCACTAGCCAGCCCCTCTCCACTTATCATTGGCCAAGCTTTCATTTCTCCCCTGATTGGGGGAGCTAAGTTGTGTCAGAGTGATGTCATTTTACAGCCTGCAGAAAGTCCACTCCTCCTGTCAACTTGCACACAAATCTAGATTTGAACCAAATACATATTTGCAGAGGTACATATTGTTTTAAAATCATATGCACCCATCATGCATTACAGGAGGTATACCCTGTCCAAATCTGCTCTTCCTGGGGGCTTGCATTCAGAAATGGCAATATTTTGCACTTTTTAACTGGTTTGCAATACCGGACATTACCCCAAATTTACACACATGTGCGCAAGGAGTATGGACATTAGTTGATGAAGTGTCAGATTTTTCACATGCACACACTTTGAGTAATATCCTCTTTTCCGCTAAAACCGCCCTGAACATACCACCGGTTCTAAAACCCTCTTAAAATGTGGGCAGAAAAATCACAAGAATTATGGTATCATTTATAAAATTTTCACATGTCCGCTCTATGAGTTATTCATCTTTTTAGAGTTAGGTTCTGGCCACAAAGGGGTGTGGTTTTCCTCCAGCACAAGGTTAAATTTCTGGTTTTTCCAGTTCTGCCAAGCCAGCTTGCTCTCACAGGCAGTGCCCCTCCCCTTTGCTTCAGGAGGAAGCTACTTTTACGACATCTGCAATAAACCATCTGCCTGGGTCAGGACAGGGCTTTGTTCAGAGCTCCTGTATTCTGTGGGGGCTCCCCTTAATTCAATTATCAGAGAGATGGCATATCCTTAGTGTGGCCAGCAAAAGGCAGATAGGCCTGGGAACACAGCTGTGACTCAAGTTTCATCTCCTGTCGGGGGTAGCTGGTGGGCAGAATTCAGTTCCTTAAGCCAGGTTTCAGATAAAATGTCACTTTTTGTTACCCAGTTTAAGTCAAGACATTTTTTTTACATATGCAGCTAGAATGCTGATTCTAAGTTTAAAACTATGACATTTAAACAATTGCAACCTATGTGACACTCAAAAGTAGGTCACTCAGTCAATTTAAACATTTAGATTTTTTAGTGTCTTTCAGTCCAAATTTACTTAAACTGCTGAAATCCACAGCTCAGCCAGTCTTGTTATAAACCTTCAAGTCACTTCAGAATATAACTTTACATTGGATCCACCTCTCAGTAAGTCTTTCTTTGGCCTGTTTTGGGTTCATTTATTCAGTTTACAAAAAGTAAAATCTGGTGTTGTTTTAAAATGCCGGCTTTTGGATAGTGGTGAGTACTGGTACTGCACCCATTTTTGGGATTTAAGAAATGAATTCTCCACAGTTATGGGTTTGCTTTTGGCAATCAGCATTGCCATTCCCAATGGTTTCAGACTACTGTGTGGGTAGTCCAATGGTGGTTTTAGGCAGTGTCCTTCTGTGCCCATAACATCGGCAAAATGAGTGGCAGCCTATTCTTCATGCATTTCCCTGTGCATTTTCTGGGAAGCTCTGGCCATCATGATGTTTTCCATGTCAGTACTGCATAGTTTTGAGGTAGGGCTCGGATGCATGGGTAAATACATCCCACACTCCCCATCCACATCAAAAAAGATACCTCATTCCCCAGCTTCAAAAAGCAATTGAAAACCTGGTTATTCAACCAATACTAATACCCGTCTCTCTCCTGTGCCAGCACAATGATTTGTTTTCCTGTTTCGTTCTTGGAAGACCAATTATTAAAGATGTCTGTAATCACGCCGTGATGCCCCAGGGTCTGGGCGTGTAACAAATCTAATAAATACATATAAATAAAATAAATCAAGAGCATCGCACATTAAGCAAACTGATTTAAAAACCTCACCCATTTAACAATCTTAAAATCAACCAGATCCACCTCCATCAATCTGAGCACAAGCAGGGAGACCTGCAGCAGGAGGATAACCTGCAAGCAGAAATGTGTGCGATAACGACACGTATCGGGCACGTATTCAGAAAGCTCACTGAGATCCGGTCGCATGCGAAAGGAGAGATTTGCCGGACCCCAAGAAAATATGCAGATACCTTTTTGGAATAGGGACACAAATGGCTAGCTCTTCGGGAGAGGACGGCGTCAATGCCGAGCGGCGAGGGCTCTGTGGGGGTGGAGACACAGAGGGCCCCCGTGAAATGACACGAGGATATATGCGCGCAGTGAGCTCTGACAGACGAGGCCACATGCAGAGAGACGAGTTTAAACACACACACACACAGAGGGCTATGCAATACGTTCACTACAAAGCCCAGTGCTTTTCCTATGAGAACATTTGGAAATACCACAGAAAAGAGGCCCAGGGTGCAGAGGCCCACCGGGAAATCTCCAGAGTTCCCTATAGGCCAGTCCACCCCTGCACGTGATCGAGAGTTTAGGGAATTGGCCAAAAATAAATTACCGAATGAGAGATTTGGTGGAATTTCAACCTTACGAAAGGTTTGCATGGCCGAAATTGTCCAAAAATGGCCGACATAATTCAATGGCATTATAGTGAACAAGGGCAGTGGGAGCTGGGGTGGGGTGTCCCCCGCACCCTTGTACACTATAATGTCAGCAGGGGTTACAGGGGGGTCCCCCTCAGCTGCTCGCGTAAAGATTTTTTTAAAAGAAGAAAGGATCCGGCCGCGGCGGTTCCCGATCACGGAAGTGAATGGGAACAGGCGTCGCAGGGACACAGTGAGTCGGCGCAAGGTAACTAATGGGGAGGGGTGGGTGGGAGGGGGTAATGTATGTGATTTGGGTTGTTTGACTGTAACGAGCAAACCGCATTTTCGGCCAAAACCACTACGGTCTTTTCTGCCACGGGTTGTTGCCTTACAGTAAAACAACCCACATTCAGAGTTTAGCTCCCCCCGCATCCTTACCCACTTCTTCGCCTTCCCTCCTTTGCACCCGTGATTGTGAGAGTGGTAAGTGCTTGTAGACAGGTAGGGTGAAGCGTTCTGATACTTCATCTTCTGGTGTCCGAGCGGCTCTGTGAAACCCCACCCATCTCGTGCCAGGGTCACCCCTGATCCTGCTGTGTCTGCCCACAGGGCACAGCAGCACCGTATAACCCAGTGGGGCCAGCTCCCAAAACCTTTTTTTCATTCAAGCGAGGTGATGCATTAGCCCATCCCCTTCCCGTGCGTGAAAATCGTGCATATTTCACAAAGGTCCGCAGCAGAACGTGCGCATCACTATGCCTGCACAATTGCACAACCACAAGGGTGGAAAGGGACTTTCCACTATGCAGAAAAGCACACTCTAATGATAAAACGATGCAGTCTACTGTGTGAGAGAAGGCCATGCACACCCTGCACCTGTTCCAAATAGGCTCAGGGGGTGCACAATGAACAGGAGGGTCGTGCGTCGTGTGTAACTCATCTGTGCGTTTTCTTTTGAACTGAATAAGTCCCACGTGCAATTCCGTCACTCAAATAGATGTAGAAAGGCGTCTTTCCCTTTTTTTAAAAAAAAATATTTCACCTTGACAAGCCCTTTAAGGTGAGTCATGGTGATATGTGCTGGCAACTTCTGATACGTCATCGGAGTGCCCACATGCCCAGCAGTTATGCTTTCCAGGAGGCTGGCCCCTTCATTTGAGTGGCCCCTGAGGCAAGAGCCGGCCACCTTCGTGAATATGCGAACGTATGCATGTCTCAGAACCACAGCCTCTGCATAACTGTGTGTGAACCCACTCCAGTGTGTCACACGCTGCTGTCGTATCCACATGTGAAGGCCCACGTGGCAATGAACAGGGAGGCATGTGAAATCTGGTCTCTTTTGTGTGACGTGTGTTCACATGTGAGTGGGTGTTGCGGAAGCGGTGGGTCTATTGTGTAGGATCTCCGCAGAGAACATGGCCTTGGACTTCCGTTGCAACGCCATCACCTTCAGCTCAAGGACGCGCACGTGATGTGAGGTAGGGGATGGGGCCCCTTTCCCAGGAGCGTAGGAATTTCCTATAGATTCTTTGGAAGGACCAATTATAAGGATACAATAGCACATTATAGACTTGGGGAGTCAATGCAATCAAGTCACGTGACCCTCCAACCACGCATTCTATCCCAGTTCATTCTATTCTCCAGAGTGTCCCTGGTTGCCAAGGAAACCTCTGCCAGCCTCCTGATTGCGTTACAGTTTCCCAGGTAACCGGGAAACCCTTCTCCATGTGAAGCTAATGAAACGAGAAAAGGTCCCACCTGTGCAGATGGGAGTTGCGCAGTGAACACCTAGCATTTTCAGCACACCTTCTCGAGACCCCTCACCATCTTGAAACCCCTTCTCCGCCTGCACTGCTCTTCTCGATATCCAAGGCCCTGCTCCATCGCCAAGACACTCCATAATATTCAATGGCCTTCTCTAAATCCAAGGCCACTTTCGAACATTAATGCGCTTCTCGATTCCCAAAGCCCTTCTCCGCCTTCAGTCTTCATCCCCAGGACCCTTCTCTATCCCCAATGCTTTTCCCCTCTCAAAAGGCCATTCCCAATACCCTGTGCCCCTCTATGTATCATAGGCTATTCTCCACCTTGAAAGCTAGATTCCATTGCCAAAGCCTTTCTTAATCTCCAAGACCCGTATCTGTACCTGAGGCTACTCTCCACCTATAAAGCCCTCCTTCATCTCCAAAGCTGTCTACTGCCCCAGGCCTTTCTTACTCTCCAAGACCCTTATCTGTATCTTAGGCTACTCTCCACCTATAAAGCCCTCCTTCATCTCCAAAGCTGTCTACAGCCCCAGGCTTCTCTTAGTCTCCAAGACCCTTATCTGGATCTTAGGCTACTCTCCACCTATAAAGCCCTCCTTCATCTCCAAAGCTGTCTACAGCCCCAGGCTTCTCTTAGTCTCCAAGACCCTTATCTGGATCTTAGGCTACTCTCCACCTATAAAGCCCTCCTTCATCTCCAAAGCTATCTACAGCCCCAGGGATCTCTTAGTCTCCAAGACCCTTATCTGGATCTTAGGCTACCCTCCACCTATAACACCCTCCTTCATCTCCAACGCTGTCTACTTAGTCTCCAAGGCCCTTATCTGTATCTTAGGCTACTCTCCACCTATACAGCCGTCCTTCATCTCCAAAGCTGTCTACTGCCCCAGGCCTCTCTTAGTCTCCAAGACGCTTATCTGTATCTTAGGCTACTCTCCACCTATAAAGCCCTCCTTCATCTCCAAAGCTGTCTACTTAGTCTCCAAGACCCTTATCTGTATCTTAGGCTACTCTCCACCTATAAAGCCCTCCTTCATCTCCAAAGCTGTCTATTGCCCCAGGCCTCTCTTAATCTCCAAGACCCTTGTCTGTATTTTAGGCTACTCTCCACCTATAAAGTCCTCCTTCATCTCCAAAGCTGTCTACTGCCCCAGTCCTCTCTTAGTCTCCAAGACACTTATACATTCCCAAACCATTATCTGTATATTAGACCCTTTCTCCACATGTAAGCCCTTCTTCATCTCCAAGGCCTTTCTCCATAACCAAGCCCATTTTCTTTCTTCCTTAGTGTTGACATATTTAATGCTCCTCTCCAGCTCCAGTTCCTTTCTTTGGCTGCAAGGCCTTTGGATATGTATTCCACATCATCCTTCGTCTTCAATGCCCGCATACACCAGCATGCGCGGCCGTGAGTGGATCTGTGCAGGGCCCGCCTCGCCAGCCGCGGGGTGGGCTGTTAAGGCATGGCTCGGTTGCCCGGTTTGGGCTGCCCTCAACACGCTGCCCAGATTGGTCAGCTCTTCGGCCCAGGCAGCACTGCGCACACTGCCCGGGCCCTTTAATGTAGGCAGGCCCGTCCGGTCTGAAAACCCTGATGTCCTGTCTTTATTTCTGGATTGATTTCCCTTAGGAGACAAGTATATAGCCCTTTCTAACCGGCCCTCATGGGGCCACGTGCTAGACCTATAAGTCTCCAAGGATGCCTGTGCATTGGGGGACTGTGCCTGTGCACACACACACACACACATGCAGAGACATACTTAACCTGAGATCCAGCCATTACTCGTCTACAATTATACTCGGCGACCAAACCCAACAAGGATATTCTCGTATAGCAAAGGAAACACTCACACATCCGAATTTTAAGGCTGTCTGAATCGGTATATATGGTTCATAGCTAAAAGCCCTTTAATGTTAAGAGGATGTTGGCAAAATGAAATGAGTGCCAAGCTCAGTTTCAAATGTGTGCTCATTGCTTCAAGCATACAACCCTTTGCTCACAGACATATTTGTCAAATATGAATATCTGTGGTCATTCTTATCCTCCCAAAATGCTCTTTGATTTTATGCAAAGCAGCCAGGAACCCTCAGTTGTGTTAGTTGTCCCTTTCCCATAGGGGGATTTTGAAAGAATACATTAGGAGTGTACCAGACGATCTATCGTGGAATGAGCACCTTCTAATTAATATGGTTATTCTAGGTTTGATAATGTGCTTTTCTCAAGAAAACAAGTGTAATATTTGTATAATATATTAGAAGTGATCATTAGAAATGAACATTTTAAAAAGAGCCAGTTTAGAATGAGAGGCCAACTAAACAACTTATTTTTTTAGTTGATTCTTTTGCCTAGAATACACCCCTATTTTCTATCAAAAACAAGTCCTTCCTTCTCGGGGAAAAGGTCAGGCTCAGAGTAAAACCAATGATCTGTTTCTTCTGTGAGCACCCAGGCAATGCTTAAGTTTGCGTGCTAATAACTAGTTGGTAGTGCTGCTCAACCTCCCCGTTTCTACCAGTATGAACCACCGCTAATAATTAACACCACAGACATAGAAGATAATGAACACTAGTTTCGGCCCTGCAGCCTGGTCTCCTGGTCACCTACAAGTACTGTCAGAACCCCAGCACCCCCGTGCAAAAAATTCCATAAATCGGATCTATTGCTTTTTATGCAGCGGGAGCACAGCTGATTGATCTGAATCTAAGAAAATAGGGCAGGGGGGGGTAACGTATTTGGCACAGGGTCTCACACTGTGGTCAAGCGAGGAAGCCTTTGATTTTGAGCCCTGGCTTCCAGATCCCACATTTTCAAATTAAGGCAGGAGTAGGGGGGACACCTCATGGCCCCTGGCCCACAAAGGAGCAGTGGGCACAGCAGACAATTTACATCTGCAAAATAATTGGAAGGCGTCCCATGGATTCAAAATGCACCGGTGCTGTTCTCCTTACAACCAAGCTAAATGCAAGGAGTGGAGAAAAAAACATGTATGGCCCTCGCTACCAGTTTGGCTGTATTATCGGCGCTAAACTCACCAAGATGAATTCTCTCCACTGGCACCTGTACTCACGGTAAATCCGGCGGATTATACCTTCAGGCTATTTTTTCCCTTGGACTTCAGAGGGCATTTGAGAAATTACCGCATACGGTAAATACACACACACCTTTACTACCACTCATTTTGCAACCATAAAAATGATTGATATACGGGTCTCTGAACCCATAATCAGGCCGCGTGGTAAACAGGCAGTTTCCAGAAATGCTGCCTGTTTCACTGTTACGCCCACGCATGGAATGAGACCCTTATCTTTACTGCTCCAAAAATGACTCTGAGAAGTGGACAAACTCATTCAAACAGACAACACGTCCACATACCACCAGAAACAATGCATTTTTAAATTAGCACACACATTAGACCTTTTAAGTACAAATCCAAAGCCTGCTCTTGTGTTATATTAGCCTGTAAGATAGCTCAGCGGATTGAGTGCTTGCTGCTGTGATCTATGTGTGATCTACCAGATCACATCCTGGTAAGGTCAACTCAGCTTTTCATCCTTCTGAGGTTGATAAATGAGTGCCTTCGGTTGGGTGATATTGTATGTAAATATGTTGTCTGTAAAGCACTTTGGCAAAAGCGCTATATACATAACACATCCTTATATGCTGGAGACCTGTGGAGGCCAGACGGGTTTGGTCACTGTTGATGGTTTTTGGAAATTATGTACAGGAATGCATGGCTAAAAGGCTCAGCACTTGTGGCAAAGAAGTCTTGAGGGGAGGTCGGTTGCTCATAGAATCAAGGTTTTATGGTTTTTAAAAGATATCGGCTAATCGAATAACACCTGTATGTGTAATATGCTAGGGCATATGGAATTTGAATTACCTGTGGATGATTTTAGGGAGTGCAGTTTTAAAAAGACACACATTTATGAAATGGTGAACGCCATTTTTTTCTTTCTTTTAGCCTGAATGAATTCTTGTTTTTTTATTGCTATTAAAGACTAAGATGCTTGTAAAATATGTAATTATAACGTGAAAGTTTAAATATTAAACAAATGTACAAAAAATAAAATAAAAAATATATATATGGTTTTAGATCTGTGCTTACAGCTTCCGACCGTTGATTATCAGATGGAAGAGAAAGGGAGGCCCGGATACAGAGGCCAAAGTGGTCAGAGTGGGCCTGCAGGAGGGCCCAACCGGAGGATCTGTGGTTTGGGGCCCATATTGCCCTTCTGTAAATTCACCACTGCTGCAGGGGCTGTCATTGCCACAACCTGTCCATTTAAAGCATGGGAAATAACAGCAACAATAATAAGAACATATCTCATTGTCATGCAGCGCTTTGTGCCATTCTGTAGGCTTTAAGCTCTACAACAATAGGAGTTACTACTCCCCACGATTCCAACTAGCCTTTACACATGGCTTATTTATCCCAGATGGACACGTACATTTAAATTAGTTAAAAATGTGGGGACCAAAGTGGTTAACTCAGTAAACCAACAATAAATAAAATGCCTGTAAAAGAGAAATGCTGATCACTGCTTGATAACTGTTGCTTAAACATTTACATTATACTGCCTGCAAGCTCTTCTCTTTGTCTCGGGTAGTTTTGTTCATAACTGCATGCACACAGAACCGCCTACAGGAATTTCCTGAAGGGAAGGCACGGGTTAACTGCAGTGAATAGGACGTCGTGGGCCCTGCAGCTGAGTAGCAGGGTCTGCGACACCAGGCCCTGTGCGCTGGTGGCGCGCGCTTCTCAGGAAAGCGCCGCCCACCTGTCATGGCGGCGGGCCCTTCTCCCTCCAGCCCGCCGGCGGCCATGATGTATGTGAAGCTGTGCCTTCACTTCAGCACTCGCGGCGGCGGCGGCGGCGCGTGTCACACGCCTCCAGAGCGAGAACGACTGAGAATCCCCCGTCTGCGCAGCAAAGAGAGCCTCTCCTTTGTGTGAAATCGTGAGACCGCTGACGGCAACCATACTTGCTAACATTCTGTGACCAAAAAGATGAAGGATTTTTCAAGATTCAAAAATAATAATTCCCATAACAATGACATCACAGGAAAATACAAACGTACATTGTTGGCACAATTGAAGCATTCTAAAATACACAACCCATCAAACAGCACAATATGGAAAGATGTTGAAATGTTAAAAACGTATTAATCGAGAGGGTAACTTAACATCAAACTCAATACACAGAAGGTAATCACACAGAGCTGGTAGGCAACATTTGCCACTTCTCTGTAGCAGCAGCCCAGACAGTACATATTTATTGGAAGTTGAACCCTGAATGACATGGCGACTGCTACCCCCCTCAGTCTGACATGCAGAAGCTGTGTGATAGTGATACACTCTGCCACTTGCCATCACTGGTGGTTCACCTAAGGGTTGTCCCTGCAAGAGTGTAGGACAGACTCAAGTAGCTGTCAGGTCAGTGGATTGGTCTGAGCCCAATCAAAGTAATCAGCTACCAGTCCACTGTACAGACAGACTAATTAATGTGCTGCATTCTTTGTCCTGGAGCCTGCCTTAGAGTCACATACATTACTTGCCTCTGTAAAAAGCAGTAGGATCTGTCACTGAAATCTGTAGGCGGTAGGACTGCTTAAAAACAGTAGCCTACTGCCTAAATCTGTAGGGTTGGCAAGTATGGCGGCAACGCTTAAGTTAATTCAGCTGCACCACGACTTTATTTAATTTTTACAACTCTATTCCCATAGGGGCTGTGACTTTAAGCAGAAGGGTCCTAACAATATTTTGAAATGGTAATACATTTCATGTGGCCTTTCCACTATTTAAATACATATGTTGTCAGAGTGGTCGAAATGTATAAAACAAAAGTAGTGGAATGATGTTTCCTCTACCCTTCCCCCTTTTCTGTTCCCTTCAGTCCCCCATACTCACTGTTATTACCCCATACCCTGCCTATGATATGATATGATACAGCATTTATAACGCGCCTAGCCTATACACAAGTGTTTCAAGGCGCAACGAGGCAAGGGAGGGGGAAGACAGACAGCGATCTTACTCGGCCAGGTGACATTCAGATCGCGTAAGAGCAAGGGAAGGGGGAAAAATGAAAAGTGTGTGTGGGGCGGGGGAAGGAGGCGGGGGAGGGTAAAGTGCAGTACATGGGGAAATAAAATAATAGGATAAATAAAAGAACGGCCAGCTGGTGGCAAGTGCAGACATAAGTGCTTGTGGGGGGACTGTATGGATGCAGAAAACAGTCCCCAGTTGCAAGGGTTGCCAGGGAGGCAGTGCAGGCGTGCAACTGGCAGGGCTTGGGCCCGAGATGAGATGGGTGGCAAGGTAACTAGTGCAGTCTCAGTATCGGCCAGGACTTCAGCAGGGGAGAGGGGGAGAGAAGGCAGAAGCAAAGAGGAAGGTTTTAAGGTGCTTCCAGAACCGAAGATGGTTCTCCTCAAGTTTTAGGGTGGCAGGGAGGCTGTTCCAGAGGGAGGCCCCAGCCGAAGAGAGAGATCTACCACCAACTCGTTACTTAGAGAAGCAACTGACCCTGAGGGAGTTAGAGGCGGATGAGCGAAGAGCTCGAGAGGGAAGATATTTAGGAAGAGAGTGTTATCTGTTAAGTCTGTTAATATCTGTTATCTGTTACGTCTATAACCAAGGTACACAGCAGTGACACTAACCTCATCAGCAGATCCCCCTTGAAGATAGGAAAATTCCCCTTGGCACCTTACCGCCCTCCGCCTGTTATGGGACAGGTAATAGTTAGAGGCAAACTGCCAAGGAAAATCCTCTGTGGAAGAAAACCCTGGTCGGCAGTGGAGAGCGTTGGTAATAAACCCCTGGTCTGGAATTGAGAACATTGGCACTGTTGTCTTCTCTGCTCAGATAACTTCAACCTTGGATCCCAATGGGCTGACTGTGTGCTTTGTCTAATAGAAAGAAAGCACAGATCGTAAGTATAAATCAGATGAAAGGTAGATGTGTGGGAAGCAATAAGAAATGGAAATGGCACCTGTAAATAGTGTAACAAGCTCCCCAATCTGAGGAAATTATTCTGGTTTAGATGACAGGACGTTTTGGTCAAAGAAGAAGATAGTTCCCTGGAATCCAAAGAAAGAGTGAGAAAAAAGATCCTAAGCTAATGTCTAAGCCCTCCCTCTTTATCCTACTTACTGCGGGAGAGCCGTAACCTTAATTAGAAGTTTCCGAGCCGGATTCGTTGAGTGAGAGTGCAGGGATTTTGTTCGCTGGGTGCGGACTCTGAAAGGAGACAAGAAGTTAGAGTTCGCGGTAAGCAGGACAGCGATTCCCCTTGACTCACATCCGACGCTGTGTACTGAGATGCGGAACTGCAAAGGTGGCGGCTTCGTAGAACAGTAGCAGAGAGATGCGTGGAAGGCTGGATTGGAGCGTCTTCTTAGGGAGTAGCGACGCAGGGGCAATCAGGAACTGTCGGCATAAGAAGGGTCACATGACCCAAGGTGGGCGGGACACCTGGAGGAGCAGGAGAGGAATCAGGAAGCAAAGAACGACGGCGCAAGCCAGCGGCCATATTGGAAACCCCAGTTGCAGCAGCAGAAGGAACACGGCCGCGGCACCACCAAGACCATCGGCCGTAGAGAGATGTAACAGAGAGAGTTGAAGGTTTAGAGGCCCCAACCCCCAGAAGGCGTTGTGGACGATGCATAGGGTTTTGAACTTAATCCTCACAGCCACTGGGAGCCAGTGCAGAGATTACAGTCCTGGAAAGATCCGATCCCTGGGCTTGAGGCCAAGGACAAGTCTTGCAGTCCTATTCTGGATGAGTTGCAGAGGGCGTAGATTAGAAGCAGTCAGATTTAGAAAGAGGCTGTTGCAATGGTCCAGCCTAGAAAGAACCAGAGCTCTGGAGACAGTATAATGAGGGGAAGGAGAGGAAGGAAGAATACTTCTGAGGAGGTGCAGCTGGTAGTAAGAATTCTTAGAGACGTCAGAGATGTGAGGAGGGAAGGAGAGTGTGGAGTCGAAGATGACCCTGGGGTTTTTAGCCTTGCAGGTGGGAGCAGGAAGAGGGCCAAGAGAGGCCGACGAGAGCTACAGGGAAGGAGGGAGTGGGTGTGCCAATGAGGAGAATCTCAGTCTTACTGGCATTAAGGCAGAGGTCATTGGCAGCACACCACTCCTGGATAGCAGACAGACAGTCAGATATGAGGGACAGAGAAGAGGTGGCCGAAGGTAGCCTGAAAATGAGCTGAGTGTCATCCGCATAGCACTGAAAGTTGGGGCAGAGAGCGGCAAAACAGTGGGCAATGAGTGCCAGGTATTGGTTGAACAGCCAGGGAGAGAGGTTAGACCCCCGAGGGACACCACAGGTAGAGAAAAAATAGCAGAGAGGAAAGACCAAAGTTGGACCTGGGAGGGTCGGTCAGAGAGGAAGGAAGTCAGCCACACCAGGGCCTGACTGGTGATACCTAGGTTATCACAGAGACAATTTAGCAGGATGGCATGGTTGACAGTGTCAAAGGCAGAATAGAGATCAAGTAGGATGAGGACACAGGGGGTGTTAGTGTCAAGGTTGGAGAGCATGTCTTCACGGATGTTCAGGCTAGCAGTTTCTGTGCTTCCGGCAGCTCTGAAGCCAGACTGATCATCATGAAGACAACCAACAGATTCAGTGTGGAGATTAAGCTGAGGGATGGCCAGTTTCTACAGGAGCTTGCCCAGGAAGGGAGTGATGGAGATTGGGCAATAGTTAGCCGGGCAGGAGGGAGCAGCAGAGGGTTTCTTAAGAAGAGGGTGCACAAGGGAATGCTTCAGGGGGGATGGGAAGACTCCAGTGGCGAAGGAGTGGTTGCAGAAGTCAGCCAGGGCAGGAGCCAGAGTGTCAATGTGATCCTTGATGGTTTTGGAGGAACAGTGGTGAACCTGTTTTGACAAGACTTTCATAGATCAGATTGTCTAGAAACCTCATTTGCAGAGAACAGTGGAAAGGCAGAGAAGGAGGGAGGAGGTGTGGCTGCAGAAGGGCCAGAGAAAGAGCAGGGAGTACAGAGAGGGAGGGGGGAGGAGGACAGTAAGGACAGGATGTCCTGAGTTATAGAGATGAAGTGAGAAGCCAGTGCCGTGCAGAGGGCCTGGGTAGGGACAGGAGAGGTAGAGACTGCGGCAGGATTGGCCAGTTCCTTGCAGATTTTAAAGAGTTCAGCCGAGTTGTTAGATGCCGCTGAGATGGGGGCTTGGATATGAGCTCTCTTCGTGGTGAGGACGGAGAGACGGTATTGCCTTTGGAGCAGGCGGCAGGCCAGTTTGTCAGAGGATGTACAAGAAGCACACCATTTCGTCTTGGCCACCCTGCACTTTAGTTTAAGGTTGACGAGGTCTGAGTCGTACCAGGATTTGCACTTGGCTTTGGGCTTTAGGCGGGTCCTCATGACAGGGGCAAAGATATCAGATATAGCAGAGTGGAGCATGGAGAGGGCTGTGTCAGGGTGAGAGTCAGCCAAACGGGGATGGGGTGAGAAAGTGGCAGAGAAAGCCTCAACTGATACGCGCTTCATGGGTCAGATGACCGAGAAGGTGGGAGTGTCACGACCCTCGTCCAAAACCCCCTCTGGCAAACCCATTGGCCAGGTGGAGTCAGGACTCGGGCCTCTAGAGTCTGGCATCTTCTTCAAAAGCCCTCATGGGGCCAGTCCGGGCGCCTACGGCGCCAGGCTCATACACCATGAAAAATGATGTGCTTGGGAACTACTTTATTGTATTGTCAGCCAACAGGGAGGCATCCACTATGCGGTCTAGTGTTTTGAGTGTGGCAGCCTTTGGACTACTTTACCTGGACTATTTTGTTGGGGCTATTTAAACCACACCCAAGCAAGACAACACGCTTCACGTTACTTTGCAGCTTGCAACGTGACGCTCACCGTGTCCAGCTATTCCCTCGAACCTCGGAGAAGCAGAACCTGCAAGGAGACAAAAGGAACCTCATTAGCAGCAGCATCTTACCTGCAGTCTTCATCTTTTTTAAAAAAAAATTTAAAAAATAATTTTTATTGAATTCAAACAAACAAAACCAATACAAACCAAACTCACAGTGCAGATATGAACAGTACAATTGCTCACATTGTTCATCGCATAATTCGGTCACTGCTCCCCTTATCCCACCCCCCCCTTGCAAGCCTATTTATTCAAATCACTCTGTCTCCGCCGCGCGTGGTGGGGTTTCATTTTCTGCAGATTCTGTCAGATCTTGTATCGTTCCAAATAGTTCCGCTATCAACGATCTCCATACCATCAGGGTTCCGACCTCTTCCTCTCTCCCTATGTTACTTGTCTCTTGCCACACCGTGGTCTCCGTCACCGCCCACTTCTGCAACTCTTTCCACCACACCTTCACCCGTGGCCTATGACAGGTCTTCCATCCCATGGCAATCCTTCTTTTTGCTAGCACATATGCTAGATCTTTTAGTTTATTGACATGCTTAAGTTTCTGCGGTCTGGGGAACCCTCCCAGCAAGCAGGCCCAGGCTGAATCTATGACAATAGTGACCCCCTTTTCCGCAAGTTTCTGCGCCACTTCACCCCAGAAGCACTCAATCACCGGGCATGACCAGAACATGTGTACCATATCAGCCTGTTCCTCGTCGCATTTGGGAAATGTTTGTCGCCCTGCATACCTGCAGTCTTCATCTTTAAACACTCGCAGCTACTGAGAACAGCTTCCTCGAATCTGCACGCCTCCCAGACAGAACGACCTGAAAGAGGAAGATAGAGGCAACATTAAAGAAAGCAGTAGAGACATTTACAAATTACGAACTGCTCAAAAGGCTTACCTGGCTGGTCACCTCTCGGCTGGCACCCTCCGGACATTCCACTCGCGCTGAAGAACACTGCGACCTACAAGGAAGGAAAACGCAGGTTAGCCAAGGCAAGACTTTGCAGCGCTGCGCATAGCACTTACTTACCGCATCATAGCGCTCTTAATGCGCCATCATTTACCAGCGGGGCTCAACCAAGCCAGTTCGCCGCGCTGAAGCTTCGCATACCTAAGGGAGAAAAAAGAGACATTTTAAACAAAGAAAGGCATGCAGGATAGCAACAAAACTAAAGAACAGCAATAAGACCTACCTGAACAATATCAAACGGGCCGGTGTCAGTGAAGTAACTGGACTGCACTCGACCATGAAAGACAACGCACCCCTGCAAAGAAGGCAGGACGGAGAGCACGCCTAATTCTACCACAAGGTGAGGAGAGGGTGCCAGAGCGACTGAAATCATATGGGGTGGAGGGAGGATACTTACCCCAGTCGGTCAGTCTTGAACACAGTCCTCCTGTATTTTCAGGCAGAACCTTCCCCGCAGACCACATCAGGGCAAAGCTGAGAAGCATACCAGCGAGTAACCAGGCTGGGTGGCGTCCCTGTGGATACCAGGTGAGCGTAACAGAACGCGAAGCCCTACAATAACAAATCCACCTGGGCGCCATGGAGACATCAGACATGGACCAATTGGCCCAATTACTAGGAGAGCTTTGTGCAGAGGTTCATTCTGCCCGACAAGAGACTAATGCCCTCCGGAGAGACCTAATAGTGACCAAAGAACGCACTGAAGAGATTAGCAGGCAATACTTGCAATCACAGGCAGGACAGACACCTCTACCTGGAAGCAATCCAACGATGCAAAACCCTGCCATACCACCCACTCCGGTACAGATCACGTTACCTGGAACAGTGCCCCTGGCACCACCAGAAAGGTTCTCAGGCGACCCACGGAAGTATGCGGAATTCATCAATCAGTGCCGCCTTCATTTTCTTTGTAGATCTGGAGCATTTCTAAACGACCAAGCTCGGGCAGCTTTTGTCTTATCATACCTGAGTGGTAGTGCATCAGATTGGTCGGTGCCGTTGGTAACCCATGACGATCCTCTATTACATGACTTTGGGGGGTTCCAGAGAGAAATGGAAAAATGTTTTGTTCGCCATACCCAGGAACAAGCAGTAGACAATGAACTCTTGTCCCTCCGACAGGGGAATCAGGACTTGTTAATGTACATTGCTACCTTCAACAGACTGGTTGCCGAAGCTAGGTGGCCAGAAAACAAAAGAATCACGTTATTCCATTGAGGCTTACGAGGCGAATTAAAGGACGTGTTAGCCCAGGTGGTTGATCCACTCAGAGACTGTGCAGAATTCATAAATCTGGTTGTGCAGCTAGACCACCGGTTACAGGACCAAAAGGCAGACCGGTCTAAGACGGACCCTCGGACCGTGTATTTTCGACCAAGGGAAAACACACCCTGTGTACCTGAAAATGCTGTAGAACCCATGCAGATTGGAGGGATACGGCCTCCATTAACAAAACAAGAGCGGGACAAACGAAGACAACAACAGCTTTGTTTGTATTGTGGGAAACCAGGACATTTCCTGAAGGACTGTCCAGTAAAACCCCCAAGAAGAACAGTCTGGGCCACAGAGAAGGATGAAGCTAAGGAATCGGAAAACTACCAAGCTCAACAAACGTAGAGGTCAGTTTGTCGAGTGAGAAGAAAGAGTTGCTGACCTCGCACTTTGCAGTACAAGTGATCTTAATTAACCACCAACAGTCGTCAAGAAGGCATGCCGTTGAAGCATACATCGATAGCGGAGCAGTTGGAATTATATTGATCAAGAACTAGCAGCAGAGATGGGGCTTCCTTTGTGTTCTAAGACAACTATGGACAAGGTAACCACCGTGGATGGGACAGAAATCACTTCCGGACCAGTAACCCAATGCACAGCCAGGGTAACCTTGCTGTGCCAGGACGGACATCGGGAGTCTATTTCATTCAATCTCATCAAGGCACCTCAGTTCAGGCTAATACTAGGGATGCCATGGTTGGTTGCTCACAACCCTTTGAAAGACTTGCGGCACGAAAATTAACTTTACCCGGTGACTGCTCCCCTGCCTGCTATTACCAAGCGGAGAAACCCGACGTCTGTTTTCCCATGACTCCCGGAGCGACAGTATCAACCCTGGGAGCAACTAATACCTTGCCAAGTGAATACCATGATTTCCAGGATGTTTTCCGAAAGGACCAAGCCAATACATTGCCGCCGCACAGGCACTATGACTGTCAGATCGACCTTGTTCCTGGTGCACAAATCCCTTGCGGCAGGATCTACGCTCTCACAGAACCAGAAAACCTTCATTTGAAATCCTATTTAGACCAGTACCTTGCATACGGATTTATCCGTCCTTCGAAGTCCCCCGCAGCCAGTCCGTTGTTCTTTGTACCGAAAAAGGAAGGAGACTTGAGAACCTGTAATGACTACAGCGCATTGAACCAGATAACCATGAAGAACCGCTACCCCTTGCCACTTATCCCTGAGATGCTAGACCAAGTTAAAGATGCCCAGATTAATACCATATTGGACCGTCGAGGAGCTTACCACCTGGTCCGAGTCAGAAAAGAAGATGAATGGAAAACCACCTTCCGTACTAAGTACGGCTTGTTTGAATATCAAGTCATACCCTTCGGGTTATGCAACGCTCATGCGGCATTCCAATATTTCATGAATGATGTCTTAAGGGAGCTAATTGATGTGTGCGCCTTAGTGTACATAGACGACATCTTAGTATACTCAGCCTCAGAACAAGATCATGTCAGGCACGTTTGTTCAGTCCTCACCAAGCTCCGTCAACATTGCTTGTTTGCAAAGCTTGAAAAATGCTTTTTTCACGTCACCGAAGTAGAATTTCTTGGTTTTATCCTTACTGCAGGAGGCATCAGAATGGACGTGCACGAGGTACATGCCATTCTGAAATGGCCTTCACCGACGTCTCTGAAAGGGGTGCAAAGCATGCTGGGCTTTGCGAACTTCTACCGCCGGTTCATCCCAGACTTCTCTCAGATTGTGCACCCAATCACAGTACTATTACAAAAAAACAATAAAAAGTTTGCTTGGACAGAAGAAGCAGAAGAAGCCTTTTAGGAACTTAAACAAAGGTTTACCTCCACTCCAATCCTGCGACATCCTGGTCCAGACCTCCCTTATGTCGTTGAAACTGATGCGTCCAGTCTCGCAATGGGGGCTGTCCTTTCACAGAGACACCCGGAAACCGGCCAGTTACATCCTGTGGCCTTCTGGTCGAAAAAGTTCTCACCTCCAGAGAGTATTTATGCCATCACGGACAAGGAACTCCTGGCTATCAAATCCGCCTTTAAAGCCTGGAGGCACTACATTCTGGGGGCCAGACATACCATTACAGTCATCACAGACCACCGAAACCTGCAATATCTCAAAACAGCCAAGGCCCAGTCCTCGTGCCAATTACTGTGGGCCCTTTTCTTCGCCGAATATGATTATGTAATCACATTTCGACCAGGAGTCAGAAACGGAAAGGCAGATGCCTTATCTCGCATGGGCATAGATGAAATAGTATATACAGCTCCAGACCCAGTACCTATTATACCTGAAGACAAACTCTTGGGTATCACAACAGCCTTAACACAAGCAGAACTATGAAAAGAAATCCAACGGACAATGAATCCTGATGCCTACCTCGCATGGCAAACTCAAGGAGAACAATATACCATCAAGGACCATCTACCCTTTTTTAGGGACCGCCTATATGTACCTAAGAAGGAATTACAACAGCATATTATTTCAAACTATCACGATTCACTGATGGAAGGGTATCCTGGGATCGCCAAAACCCTAGCTAATGTGAAAGAGAACTTTTGGTGGCCTACCTGGCGTTAGGACATCATTCAGTATATTAAGTCCTGCGGTGTCTGCACACAAAATAAATCACAGAAACAAAAACCATCTGGTCTCCTACAGCCATTGGGCATTCCTCCAGTTCCATGGCACACTCTTTCCCTTGACTTCATCACTGATCTGCCTCCACGCCAAGGGTTCAACACCATCCTTGTAGTTGTGGACTTATTCTCGAAGATGGCCCATTTTATTCCCCTCAAAGGCCTCCCAGACGCAGCCACTTTAGCAAAAGTGTTCCTGGAGGGCGTGGTTAAGCTACATGGCTTCCCTTCGGTTCTGGTCTCTGATCGAGGCAGCCAGTTTGTTTCAAACTTCTGGAAAAAATGTTGTGCAATGGCGCAGATCGACGTTCGGCTATCTACCAGTCACCATCCCCAAACGGACAGCCAAACCGAGAGAACCAATCAGACACTCGAGCAATATTTACGGTGCATGCTGCACCACGAACAAAGGAATTGGAAAGACCTACTATGGATAGCCGAATATGCATATTACAATTCTTTGCATTCAAGCACGGGAAAAACGCCCTTCTATACCCTTTATGGCAGACATCCACGTACCTCTGAACTAGACCTACAAGCCACCGGTAAAGACTCTACACACAACCATTACTCAGGCTTTCAATAGGGAAACGGAACACCTTATTCATGCCAAAGAAAAGCAAAAGAGATTCGCCGACCAACACCGGAAAAAGGCCCCTGATTATCAAGTAGGAGACAAAGTTTGGTTAGCCGCTAAATTCGTACCCATCAAGGGAACCCAGACCTTTCATCACAGATTCTTAGCACCCTATGCCATTAAGGCAATTATCAACCCAGCAGCCGTGAAACTGGATTTACCACGTAATCTACACATCCACCCGGTATTCCATGTATCCCTCCTGAAACCAATGCAACCCGGCACACGGATTGGGACACCACCTAAGCTCATACTTGTTGACGGAGAACCAGAATTCGAAGTCAAAGATATCTTGGATTGGAAAGGATTTGGACCACAAGATGGATCCTGGGAGCCCAGTGAGAATATCCACGCACCACGCCTAATCAGGAAATTCCATCGGAACTTCCCAACCAAACCTGGGCCAGACAGAAGGAACACCATGGGAGGGGCCTTAAGGGGGAGTGCTGTCACGACTCTCGCCCAAAACCCCCTCTGGCAAACCCATTGGCCAGGTGGAGTCAGGACTCGGGCCTCTAGAGCCTGGCATCCTCTTCAAAAGCCCTCATGGGGCCAGTCCTGGCGCCTATGGCGCAAGGCTCATACACCATGAAAAACAATGTGCTTGGGAACTACTTTATTGTATTGTCAGCCAACATGGAGGCATCCACATAGCTTGGTTCCTAAGGACCAAGCAATGCAGTCTAGTGTTTTGGGTGTGGCAGCCTTGGGACTACTTTACCTGGACTATTTTGTTGGGGCTATTTAAACCACACCTGAGCAAGACAACACGCTTCGCGTTACTTTGCCGCTTGCAACGTGACGCTCACAGTGTCCAGCTATTCCCTCGAACCTCGGAGAAGCAGAACCTGCAAGGAGACAAAAGGAACATCATTAGCAGCAGCATCTTTCCTGCATTCTTCATCTTTAAACACTCGCAGCTACTGAGAACAGCTTCCTCGAATCTGCACGCCTCCCGGACAGAACGACCTGAAAGAGTAAGATAGAGGTACCATTAAAGAAAGCAGCAGAGACATTTACAAATTACGAACTGCTCAAAAGGCTTACCTGGCTAGTCGCCTCTCGGCTGGCACCACTCTGGACATTCCACTCGTGCTGAAGAACACCACGACCTACAAGGAAGGAAAACACAGGTTAGCCAAGGCAAGACTTTGCAGCGCTGCGCATAGCGCTTACTTACCGTATCATAGCGCTCTTAATGCGCCATCATTTACCAGCGGGGCTCTACCAAACCAGTTTGCTGCAGTTCTGAAGCTCCACATACCTAAGGGAGAAAAAAGAGATATTTTAAACAAAGAAAGGTATGTAGGATAGCAACAAAACTAAAGAACAGCAATAAGACCTACCTGAAAAATATCCAACGGGTCGGTGTCAGTGAAGTAACTGGACCGCACTCGCCCATGAAAGACAATGCGCCCCTGCAAAGAAGGCATGACGGAGAGCACACCTAATTCTACCACAAGGTGAGGAGTTTGCCCAAAAGGGACTGAAATCATACGGGGGTGGAGGGAGGATACTTACCCCGGTGGGTCAGTCTTGAACACAGTCCTCCTGTATTTTCAGGCAGAACCTTCCCCGCAGACCACATCAGGGCAAAGCTGAGAAGCATACCAGTGAGTAAACTGGCTGGGTGGCGTCCCTGTGGATACTAGGTGAGCCTAACAGGGTGGCAGTGATGGAAGTGGCTTAGCCTGTGGGGTAGAGAGGGTGAGATGGGAGGAAAGTAGTAAGTGATCACTCCAGGAGAGAGGAGGGGTGAGAGGGACAGAAAGGGGAAGGCCTCAGGAGATCAGGACATCCAGAGTGTGCCCTGCAGAGTGATTCGGGCCAGAAGAGAGAATAGTGAGTGTGAGAGAGTCGCAGAGGTCGCAAAAGAGTCCAGAGAGAGGACAGGAGGCATCCAGATGGGTGTTGAAGTCTCCAAGAAGGAGAAGTTGAGTGGTCGAGGCCAAGAGTGAGGAGGAGAGGTCCGCCCACTCAGAGAGGAAGGAGGAGATCTGACCAGGTGGACGATAGATAGTAGCTACAGTAAGGGAATGGCTAGGGGAGAGGGAGAGCCTGCAGATGGGCATTCAAAAGAGGAGTTGGCCTGTGTAGGAATGACAGAGGCAAGAATCCACAATCCACTCGGGGAAGATCAGGGCTACACCCCCTCCGGAGCAGTTGGACCTGGGCACGGAGAGGATCTTGTAGCCATCAGGGAGGAGCGTGTCAAAGCTTGTGACAGAGCTGGCCGTGAACCATGTCTTGGTGAGACCGAGGACATCGAGGTCAAGTTCTTCCAGAAGGCGACAGATGTCGGAGGAGTGTTTGATAGCTGAGCGAGAGTTAAGAGTGGCAATGTGGAAAAGGTTGCCATCCTTGAAGGACTTCTGGGGAGGGATACAGATCAGGTACACCCTGCAGAGGTGTGTAAGGAGCCCGAGGGGGGGCAGAGAGGGAGTGAGAGGGCAAGGTAGCCGAGGAGGAGGCAGCTGGGGGAGGTGAGGAGCCCTTGGAGGGGGGGAGGAGACAGCAGGAGAAGAAAGGAAATTGATGAGGCGCGAGAAGCATCTATCAAAGAGGTGAAGGTTGGCGTGAGGGCCTTGGACCAGGACGGTCCCATTTGAATAAACATGAATGATGACCTTAGAGGAATGGAAGGAGGCCAGGAGGGCATCCCACCGGGTGCCGCCATTAATGGGAGAAGAAGAGAAAGGAGAGAGCACAGAGACCATATGCAGGGTCCATAGGTCTTGCGAGGGTACGACAAAGAGGATGTCGGTGAGAATTTCCTTGGAGGAGGCACTGGAATAGGTGTCAGCGATAGGGAGGTCTGGTTGGAGACCCGGAAGTCCTTTTTAAAGTTCTTTCTACCAGACTTCATGAGGAGGGCAGGATAGTCAATAGAGAAGCAGTTAGAAAAGATAGGAGAGACAGAGAGAACCATAGAGTAGGAGGGGAGAGGAGAGGATGGAAGGGAGAGGGAAACACTACGGAAGGACTCCGGGCAGGGTGCAGGCAGACGAGACAGCGAGAGGCGAGAAGGTTGAGCAATAGTACAAGACGACAACACTCAGAATTAAGAATTATCCAAATGCACGTTTTAAGACAGGGGGAACCACCTAAATTTGAGAACCTGAATAGAGGGAGAAAGGCCTAAGTTTCACAATGTATTTTCTTTTTTCAAATACTGATGCAGTGCAAATTATAAACAACAGGGTGAAAACCCTACAAACCCTCTACCTTTCCTCCTCTCGACAACACTGTTTTCTTAAACCGGGTTTCACAAGACTGAATAAAGCATGGTAACATAATATGCATTTAAATTACCACCATTAGGGTACCATTGTCTCCATCAGAATGCATCTTTATGCAGGCTCAGTGTCCAATCACCCACCATTCGCACATGTTAAGGGACATACCCAGGACTATAGCCACTGACACACCTCAACCATTACCCACAAGCACCCCTAACCTACAGCAATTCCCAGATTGCTGCTGACTGCTTGGGAATTGGCTCCATGCCACAGGTCAGGTTCGAGATGCACTAAAGTCGCTCTATCAAATTCTTGGGCTTGAACAGGCTCGGACTGGCCTATAATAGGGCAATGACCGGACCAAAAGTGCAAAATGCTAGTGTAGGCCAGTGTTTTGGTCAAAGTGAGCAATTTTTTGGCCAATATGGACCAGTTTGATCAGTTACTTCACTATGCGGCTAGTAGTTTTGACCATTGTTGCCGAATAAATTTGCAAATCTGCAAATTGCACAATTTTATCAAAAAACTCCCCATTGGGTTCTATTCAGTCTGTCACAAAAGGAATGAATTGCCATTTGCAACTGTGGACCAGTTTTTCATTGTTGCCTGAGACAATTTTATTCCCCAGTCCGGCCCTGGTCTTGAAGGTATAATGAGCCTTCCATGGAGTCATCCTGCCGCCTGTGTAATGCAAAGGGAGGCACAAGGGAGCAGAATAAAATTGTACCGGGCCATGTATTCCACTGGATCATAGGCCAAGCAATGAGAGCAAAGACATTTGTGATTCTTCTCCCTGTCACTGGCACACACATAGATTGATCAATGTGACGTACACAGTCACCATCTTGAAATATGATGTTCCAATTCGAGAACAGCTAGAAGAAAGGAAATGGATTAAGGAAAGCAGACATCTTAGAATGGGTGCAAGCTCTGTCTACCGTCCAGTAGCCACACACATGCTCACACACCAAGCAGACATATTACAGCAAATCGTGCATGGTGTGCCACTACACAGCCTCTAAGTCCTGAGCCACAAAACTGACTGACATGTAGAACCGCAACCAAGGCATGGACCCACCACAAAGCCAGGCATCGTGACTCATACCAGTGATGCACAGTGTGCAACTGGCATCAAATTTAGCAACATAACAAGTAGATCAGGACCATTAATTATGCGGGTAGTAAAGGTTAGCATACCATCAGAAAGCAGGCGAAGCAAGGCCTTTAGTCCTAAAATTAGGGAACCCAAGAATTAATCTCTGTCAACCGAGACAATGTGGTTTTCTGAATCCTTTGAATGGATCACAGCTCACGGACCAGAATTTCATAGGCAGGCAAGGGGCACGCGGTATGTCTTAATACAAGCTCCCACAATTACCAACCAAGGAAGTACAAACTCTCAGAGAGGAAGCAAATTGCCTGCAGCACTCGTGTTGAACTGGACCCTGGGTCAACATTCACATGGGATAGTTTGGGGCAATAGTACTCCCTGAAGTAGTTACTTTGCAACAAACTGCTGGGGCAACAGAAGCCAAGTAGCCAAGGGTGAGGGCGGCAATGGCAACAAGTCTACCTGAGGCACTAAGTCTTACTGGTGTGACTCAAGTCTTGGCCCGGTTGACAGGGGAAAGACTGGATTCTCTGTGTAGCCTTGTCATTGGTTGGATTCTCTTTTCAGCCTTGTCATTGGTCGAGAGGACGCACAAACTATTTGGATGATTGGAAACATTGGTTAACTGCTTGGAATGCAGTGGAGCAGCAAAAGGTGTAGAGCAGTTTCTCTCTCTGGAGTCAGTGGGCAGATGGCATGGGTTGTGGGCTGTTTTTTCTTCAGCTGGAGTGAGCGATGTAGTGAGTAGTGAGGGGAGCAGAAGTTGTTCTCTGTTTTGGTGGATGGAGTAAAGAATGCTAGGATTGTGTCCCGTGCATGACTTCAGTGAACGGGGAACAGGAGGTGCAAGTTCCTACCTTGCCCTGGTCATGCGGCATAGTGGACAGGAGGCACCATCCTCTTATCCAACACCTTAGCCTGTTGTATAGCTTTTTAAATTGTGGATTCTCTCATCTCAGATCCTACGGTTGCCACCACAATCATTCTAGTAGGCCTTCACTGGACTGTTTCCCATCTTTATGTGTCCCCCTGGAGATGTGGCTTCCAAAATATAACAGAGAGCAGCAGATGAGGTCTCTCTGTAAATGTGTACAGTATACACACTTCATTTTGTCCCTAGCTTGCTATGCACTTCCTCATTCGTCACCCAGTACATTAATACGCTTGACCCCCACCCCTCCCCCCCTGTGGCATTATCACATTTTGCTTGCCTAGTTCTTTGAGGTTAGCACGCACCCTACGCTGGGACTTAGTGGTTGTGGCAGCAAGTGCTAAGTTAGAGGTTTATGTCGAGCCTTTAAAGGCACTTAAAGCCTCAACATACACCCTAGTACTTGCTGCCACAACCACTAAGTCCCCTCGTTTTGCCATTACCGATAAGGGAATGCATACTTGCCAGCCCTACTGATTTAAGCAGTAGGCTACTGCTTTTTAAGCAGTCCTACCACCTATAGATTTGGGTGGCAGATCCTACTGCTTTTTCCAGAGGCAGATAATGTATGTGACTCTAAGGCAGGCTGCTTGAGACCAGGTCTGGGACAAAGCACGCAACACGTTAATTTGTCTGTCTGTGCGGTGGGCGAATACGTGATTACTTTGAGTGATCTGCTCACATCAATACATTGACCTGACAGCTACGTGACACTGCCCTGCACTCTTGCTGTGACAGACTTTCGCTGAATCACCATTGAAGACAAGTGGCAGAGCGTACCACCATAACACAGCTTCTGCCTATCAGACGGTGGAGGGCATCAGTCTGTCGTTCAGTATTCAACTTGCACTGCAGGAATAAGTATGTACTCCCGGCTGCTGCTACAGAGCAGTGGCAAACGTTGCCTACAAGCTCTTTGTGATTATCTTCTGTGAAGTTAGGTATTTGAATTTGAAGTTAACTTGCCATTCAGAAGTATAAACATGTGTACATCTTTCCCTGTTATGTTGTTTGATGGGTTGTATATTTTAGAATGCTTCAGTGGTGCCAACAGTGTATGTTTTGTATGTCCCCGCTATGTCAGCATTATTTTTGAAACTTAAAAAATCCTACATCTTTTGGTCACAGAATGTTGGCAAGTATGGATTACTAACCCAACAAACTGAGGGAACTGCCCAGCTACCTATGCAGATGGTTGAGGTATTGTGGGTCAACAGCTGCTCTAGGGTTATCCTCTCTTCTACCTGACAATCAGAGGTCAAAGTGGGAGGGAACTAAGGGGTACAACGTTCGCTTCTCAGGGAAATCTGTCATAGTTCCCTTACTTTATTTGCCCTGGAGTACTGTTCCAGGACTGTAGGAAAGGCCACTTAAAAAAAAATCTTTACATCTGTCAGGGATCTGGACCTAGGCTCTGCTGATAACAATCCTGTGTCACACCTCATTGTGCTATCTCGCAAGCAAGTTCTGGCTAGTTTTTGTTTATTTCATTGGACTGCTTGTGGCATGGAGCCAATTCCCAAGCAGTCAGGCAGCAATCTGGGAATTGCTGTAGGGTAGGGGTGCTTGCCACCAATTGACATGTGCGACAATCAAGCAAGGTAGCGTCCAGCCAGGGAAATGCCTCACCTGCGTTGGGCCTGAATAGTAATGCCTGAGATGTTATAGGGTCTGTGTGCCAAGAGTAGACGATGAATTGGGAAGACTCGACTGATATTCTGTTCCCTATTTCCTACTCCCACGTGCTAGATTTTTCTGGGTCATTCCACCTTTCCTTAATAACTGTGAACTCTTTGGAACCATCAGTTAACCAAACGGTTGCCATTTTGGTACTTTAGGCCAATGTGGTACAACATGTCCTGTAATCCAGTATGAAAAGTGGTGGTGGGATTGGCGTGACTTTTCAGCCAGGCCTTTTCTGCCAAGAATGAGCAATGGCTAACAAGAATCGAATGTTCTCCCACCCCTTTCACCCACACTCATCCAAAACTGGATTCCTCTTATTTCCTGACTCTTTCCTTAAGACTGTACCTCCTCCTAGTCTCTGCCCCTACATTTCTTCCTCTTCCAGTCTCTGCTGACAGCAGTGGCATGATCTTTGAGCCCTTCTAAAAGTTCTGGGGACATTTTCTCACTTGCCCTCTCGTGTCCGTCTAAAATTTACAACAGCCTTAAAATCTGCCCACTTCAGACAACTCACCCGTATTCTTACTCTAATTTTCTCTCATCCTTTCTTCTTCTGCAACATCCAAAAAGCCCACAAATTAAAGCCTGAATGGGAGATTTGGCTGAATTACGGCCGTTCGAAAATTCGGAACGGTCGAAAAGTTCAACCAAATCCCCCATTTGGTGCTAAGGGCTGCAGGGGTTGCAGGAATGTGCCCTGCAGCTGATCCCAAAAAAGAAAAAAATAAATTAAAAAAGGGAAAGGACGCTGCCGCGCCGTTTCCCGGTCACAGAAGTGAAAGGGAACAGGCGTCGCAGGGACACAGCGAGTCGGCAGCACACAGCGAATTGTGCCGCCGCAAAGTAAGTAGGGGTGTGGGGGCAGGGCCAAGTTGGACATTTTCAGAGGAGAAAAGACAGAAGGTTATTTTTGGAAAAATAATCTTCAGTCTTTTCTTCCTCGAACATTTCCGTCACAGGATTCCAACCCCGATACAACTTCTCCTCGCTCGCCTCAGTCTCCAACATATGCCCTTTCTCCATTCCAGACCAACTTCAACTCTGCCATCCATTCTACCCCCGTGGCCATTCCACACCGGCTTCCCTTTGCTGCTCCACTCCAGTTTCATTACCTGTGTATTGTACGGACACGTGTCCATGGTCTTGCTCCTCTCTATCTATCTTTGCTCTTTACTCTGTCTCTCGCACGATTCCCTCGGTAGAGGAAAGGAAGCACGCAGCGGGATCGCTGGTGTGGGAGAGCGCAACCTTTGTTTCTAGCGCTCAGCGCCCGGTGCGATCACCGGCGCAGGAGAAGGAGCACGCAGCAGGAATCCTCGCGCGGAAAAGCGCAGCTGCATGGTCCGGCGCTTGGCACCCAGTGGGATCACTGGTGCCATCGAAGGAAGACGCAGCAGAATTGCTGGCATGTGGAGCAGGAGGACACTGGTGTGCCGGAAAAGCCTCATCGCCAGTTGTTGGACCTTCTGGTCCTGTGGAAATAATGGAGACACACCAGTTCAGGAATACAGATCCAGTTTTGTTCACGTAATTCAGGAAACTGAATACTCCTTCCTACTCCAGTCTTCGCAACAGTGTAATTTTCCCCAATCTGTTCTTCATCCCACTTGGGCTCCATCCCACTTTTGTTCATTTTGCGTCCTACCCCGATACATCTCAAATCCTTTCCCCTTCAAGATCGTTCTGTCCCATATGCCTGCCGTATACAATATTTTATCCTGGTGGCATGCATGGGTGGACTGGGAAGCAAAAGAGGCCCTGGAAATAATTTTCAAAGTGGCCCCACATTACACATTTTTAGAAAGCCCAACCCTTTTGCTATGAGAAAATGAGGAAATAAAATGAGTTACCACACAAAGAGGCCCAAGGCGCGCAGGCCTACCGGGAAATCTCCAGATTTCCTTACAGGTTAGTCCACTCCTGGTGGCATGACCTTTGGTGCCCTTTTTGCAGCATGGGTCTCTAGCATGATGGCTTTGTGGCACAGTGTCTTTACCACTCCGCAAGGCACTGCGTGGGAATGGAGGTATGTTGAAGGGCAGTGAGGGTGGGGATTTGCAGGAACAGGGTGGAAGTGACAGGGAAGATAGGGGCGAGCAGAGACATACAAAGGGAAGAAGCGGTGTGGGAGTGGAGAAAGCTGGTGAATGGGGTAGGGTTGTGGAAAGGCAACAGGTTGTCTGGGAAAGACCTTCCTTAAAAAAGGCATCACACAGAGGGCTAAGGGTGTGAGAGGGAGGTCCCCCTACCAGCAAAAGGGTTGAAGAGGGGCCAGAGCCCCAATAAAGTAAATGCCAGGCGTGGCAAGGGAGGTGCATTGGAGACCTGCACCACAAAGATGGCACAGCAAAGACATTGACGCATTGTCCCGGTATCAGGTAATACCATCCCCACCAATAATATCGGCATATTTATGGTCGTGGGTTAAGGCCCTAGGCTATATTATTAGTGGGGATAATTTATGGGATTATTGGGTCGGGGGTTGCGTGGTGTACCCCGCTCCATTAATAAAAAATAAAGGGGGTTGTGGGGCTGTCCCCCACAGGTTCCATGGTTTAATATCGCCACAAAAATGTGGCGATATTCAACCGAAGCTCCTTCAATGATGATTGAAGATTAAAATGTGGTTTTCCCCCTTCCATTCACACAATCTCCCATAATTGTTGTGTATGCTCAGAGCGCACCCTGAAGTGCTCTTGTTGTTTCAGGAGCTTGCCTCTGCCTTGTTGAGTAGAATTTATGCAAAGAGGGGTGTCAAAGTGGATGAGTAAATGTGGCTCCACATGGAGCAAATTATTCTGGAAAATGGTCATCAGTTGAGGAAGAGAAGGACGGCAGCTGGGAGAGCAGAATGCTCCTCAGAGGTTTTGGAGAATCTGAATAGTTGTCTTGGAGCCCCATGTGTAGAGAAAGGGATGTTTATTGGTAAAGGACTCAAGCCATGCAGAATTTCCATTCCTTCAGACAGTAGTGATCCAAAGCTCTTATTGGGTTGGCCAACTCCGGGCCTCAAGGGCTAGAATCCTGACAGGTTTTCAGGATATCCCCCACTAATATTCATGAGAAAAATGTGCACACATTCAGAATCATTGTATGTAAATGTATCTCATGAATATGAGATGTCTCTGTCCATCGGGTACCGTGCAAAGTAGAGACCAGGTTCCTGCTTCATGATCCCACCCTCCCTCACCAGGTTCTAGGGGGATTGGAGCCATTACTGGTCTCCTGGGGTGTGGGGACCTTGCCCCGGAGGCAGCTATTACTCACATGCCAAATCTAGACTGGTGCATTGGGAATTGTTCACAAACTGCCAAACCAGTGCTGAAGCTTGTCTGGAAGGTGCAGCCCACAAGTTCTAAAAAAAAGTGTTGGGGGGGGGGGTCCTCATTAACATATGCAAAGGAAACTGATCTGACCGGAAGTGAAAAATGCGGATTTTATTTAATTGGCCTTTCCTAATGTAAGAAAGTGTATGGGACAAACATGAGCAGCAGCCCTTTTCAGAAAACGAATCATGAGGACCCAACAAAAGACTAACACCCTGATTCATGGAAGTATTTGCGTGTAAAACGCACATTTGCGCGCTATTCTTCCCGAAAATCCACATACCTTTAAAGAGGGATTTTCGGGCAGAAAGGCGCACAAATGTGCGTTTTACGCGCAAACAATTCCATGAATTGGGCTGTAAGAGAGGAGATTTTCCTACAACTTTAATGGCACAGAATAAAAGATACACTACTTTTAAACGCAATAATCTGTAATGACATATTTCCTTCACAGCAAAAGCTGGATAAAGCAATTTGTAGGTGCTCCAGTGGCATTTTCTTGGTTTAGTGGCTACGTTTCTGTCCTGGAAACCTAACTACTGGCGTTCCTGGAACTGGAATCAAAACGCCAAACCCATGAATTCAATGAATGTGAGCACACTACTATATTCTGTGATTACTGCACCCCTCATGATAATGCAATGGTCCTCAATTGATCAACCTTGGAAGGCTGAAGGGCTGAGTAATGCCTGCCAGGATTCAAGCTTAGGTAGCGCAGGCTGGCCTCAGGTCTGGGATGAGCACTTATCCTGTGAACTGTCCACCCGGTAAAGTGTTGAAGATAGTTGAATGTAGCTGTTGAATGACCAGCTGAACAGTCCAGTGTTTAGCCCTCTCCTAAATGTAAAGAAGGAGTGTTTCCAGTCTCACTGCGCCAACACATACAAATTTAAGACACTGCTTAGTTTGCAGTTTTATTAGGTGAGTATGGTACAGCCTAACACGTGTTTCGAGCAACACTGCTCTTCCTCTGAGGCTTAGATTGATTGTTGAACATACGTCATTACGTATTGTAGATGTACTGAAGGTACAAACCTTGTTATATTCCTCGCAATTGCGGAAAGCTACCCAGTTAATATATCCGACCCGGTGGTCTGAACTGAACGTATCTAATCGTATCTAAGGGGGATTAGATACGTTCAGTTCGGACCACCGGGTCGGATATATTAACTGGGTAGCTTTCCGCAATTGCGAGGAATATAACAAGGTTTGTACCTTCAGTACATCTACAATACGTAATGACGTATGTTCAACAATCAATCTAAGCCTCAGAGGAAGAGCAGTGTTGCTCGAAACACGTGTTAGGCTGTACCATACTCACCTAATAAAACTGCAAACTAAGCAGTGTCTTAAATTTGTATGTGTTGGCGCAGTGAGACTGGAAACACTCCTTCTTAACTTGACCTCACAGTGGTGTATATGGGCAATATACCCACACAAACCCAGTCACCTGCTGCCCTCCATCTAATTCCAACCAATACTGCAAGCGCAGTGTCCCACTTGGCTTTTTTGCCCAACCCTCTTGTTCTCTCCTAAATGTACAGTGTGGTGGACCCAGCTTAGGAAGCAGACTGAGCAGACAATGAAGTCTACAGTGTGGGACGCGCTCTGTGTAGAGAATGTGGTCGATACAGCTTGGAAAGCACACTGTACGTTGTTAGGCGGACCCAGCCTGGGACACACACTGTATGGACAATGTAGTGGAAACATGATGTACAGTGATGTGCAGTGTAGTGTGCCTAGCGTGGGACGCATATTGTCCACACAGTGTGGAGGACTGTTACGCTCACCTGGTATCCACAGGGACGCCACCCAGCCGGGTTACTCGCTGGTATGCTTCTCAGCTTTTCCCAGATGTGGTCTGCGGGGAAGTTTCTGCCTGAAAATACAGGATGACTGTGTTCAAGACTGACCGACTGGGGTAAGTATCCTCCCTCCACCCCCGTATGATTTCAGCCCCTCTGGGGCCCTCTCCTCACCTTGTGGTAGATTTAGGCATGCTCTCCGTCCTGCCTTCTTTGCAGGGGCGTGCTGTCTTTCATAGGGGTGTGTGGTCGAGTTACTTTACTGACGCTGGCCCGTTTGATATTGTTCAGGTAGGTCTTATTGCTGTTCTTTAGTTTTGTTGCTATCCTGCATGCCTTTCTTTGTTTAAAATGTCTCTTTTTTCTCCCTTAGGTATGTGGAGCTAAAGCGCAGCGAACTGGCTTGGTTGAGCCCTGCTGGTAAATGATGGTGCATTAAGAGCGCTATGATGCGGTAAGTAAGCGCTATGCGCAGCGCTGCAAAGTCTTGCCTTTGCTAACCTGTGTTTTCCTTCCTTGTAGGTTGCGGTGTTCTTCAGCGCAAGTGGAATGTCCGGAGTGGTGCCAGCCGTGAGGCGACCAGCCAGGTAAGCCTTTTGAGCAGTTCGTAATTTACAAATGTCTCTACTGCTTTCTTTAATGTTGCCTCTATCTTCCTCTTTCAGGTCGTTCTGTCCGGGAGGCGTGCAGATTCGAGGAAGTCGTTCTCAGTAGCTGCGAGTGTTTAAAGATGAAGACTGCAGGTAAGATGCTGCTGCTAATGATGTTCCTTTTGTCTCCTTGCAGGTTCTGCTTCTCGGAGGTTCGAGGGAATAGCTGGACACGGTGAGCGTCACGCTGCAAGCTGCTAAGTAACGCGAAGTGTGTTGTCTTGCTCGGGTGTGGTTTAAATAGCCCCAACAAAATAGTCCAGGTAAAGTAGTCCCTAGGCTGCCACACCCAAAACACCAGGCGGCATAGCTTGGTTCTCAGGAACCAAGCTATGTGGATGCCTCCATGTTGGCTGACTACACAATAAGTAGTTCCCAAGCACATGTTTCTCATGGTGTATGAGCCTGGCGCCGTAGGCGGCAGGAGTGGCCCCAAGAGTGTTTTGGAAAAGGATGCCAGGCTCTAGAGGCCCGAGTCCTGACTCCACCTGGCCAATGGGTTTGCCAGAGGGTTTTTTGGGCGAGGGTCGTGACAGGACCCAGGTTAAGAAATACACTGAGTAAATAGTGAGGTTGACTAATCTTGGAAACAATGTGGTGGACACGGCTTGGGAGGCACACTGCACAATTTATTTATTGCCCGCTTGTTAGGCGCTTGTACAGCATACTGTTTCAAAGCGCACACAGGGCAAAGGGAGGGAACAAAGGAGTGATACATATTGAATACACAACAGAGGAGGGGAAAGGGAAAGAAGGACGAACCTACTATGCCTTGTGACTATTCAGAACGTTCAAGTGCAGCAAGGAGGATGACAGAGGGGGTTGGTGCTGGAGTGTCTGTGCTCATGAATGAGCAGCAGATGTAGTGCATGATATGGTAAGTGCTACACGGCCTGGAGCCGTGTTGGGTGTAAGTGCGAGCCTCCAAGGCGGAGGGAGGGCCAAGGCAAGTGCTGAGAGAAGACAGAAGCTGGGCGATTGGGTGTGGTAGGTCAGGGGCCTTGAGGATGCATAAGGGCCCCAGACACAAATCACAGCAACTGTGAGATTAGCACACTGCACAAACACTATGGTGGTTTACCCCTTGGGAAGCACATTGTGCAGACAGTTTGGTGAACAGAGCTTGGGAAGCATGCTGTACAGATACCGTGGTGGACATAAGTTGAAAAGAAAACAGTACAGGTACTCTGGTAGCCCCGGCTTGGGAAGCACACTGTGTGGACAGTGTGGTAGACACAATTTAAGAAGCATGCTAATTGGAAAGGACTTGGGGAGCACACTGTGCGGGCAGTGTGGTGGAAACAACTTGGAAGTATGCAGTGCAGACAGTGTGGTGGATACATCATAGAAAGTGCCCTGTACCGACACTGGGAGACCAGCGGACACAGTGGACACAGTTTAGGTAGCACACTCTGTTGGTAGTGTGGTGGAAATCGCGTGGGACACATGCTGCACACGGTGGAGAGCAAAGTTTGGGAAGCAGACTAGACTGATGTGGAAGCAAACAATAAAGCACACAATGCAGACACTGTGGTGCACCGAGGCTGGAAAGAACACTGTGTGCTGGCAACGTGTTGGATCCAGTTTATGAAACACACTGAACAGATAGGTAACTGGACACAGAATGGTGCTAGGCACCCTTGGGGCAGCACACTGTGTAGACAGCATTGTGAACATAGCTTGGGAAGCATGCTGGACAGACAGTGTAGCGGGCACAGTCCGGGAAATCACACTGTGCAGACACTGTGGTGGATCAAGCTTGAGAAGCACTCTGTGTTTTGGAAAGCTCTTGGGGTGCATGTGATACAATGTGTTGGAATGAACACCGCTTTGGAAGCACACTGTGTGGACAGTGTGGCGGACACAGCTCGGGAAGCACACTGTGCAGACAGGGAAGTGGACACAAGGCTTAATCAGCTTTTATTTTCCATTAAAATATGTCACTGTGCTCCCTTTCGGAAGAGACTTGCACCCACCCTAGACATCCTTCGGGCACTCCTTGAGGGCGCCAGCCTCACAGTTTGAAGATCACTGCTGTACCGTGTTGTGGACCCAGCTTAGGAAGCACGCTGTGGACAATGTAGTGGACACACCTTGGGAAGCATGATGCACAGTGTGGTAAACACAGTTTGGGAAGCTCACTGTGCATACAGTGTAGCGGACCCAAATTAAGAAACCAACTGAGCAGATAGTGAAGTGGACAAGGCTGGGAAACAACACTATGTGAACAGTGTGCTGGACACAGCTCGTGAAGCACATTAAGTAGACATTGTGGTGGACACAGCTTGGGGAGCACAGTATGTGGACAGCACGGTGGGCATAGCTTGGGAAGCATGCTGTGTAAGTGCTTGGAAAAGACAGTGTGGTAAACCTAGCTTGAGCAGCAATCTGTGTGCTAGATAGATCTTGGGAAGCCTGCAGTACAATGTTATGGATTGGACATTGCTTGGGAAGCACACTGTGGGCAGTGCGGTCACGATGGCTTAGGAAGCACACTATGTAGACACTGTTGTAGATCCAGCAATCGGACACATCTTGGGAAGCACATTGATAGACAGTGTAGTGGATGCATTTTAAGGAGCATGCTGTGAACATTTTGAAGTGAACAAGGCTTGAGAGCACACAGTGTGGTGTATACAGCTTGGGAGGCATGCTGAACAGACAGTGTGGTTCACACGGCTTGGAAAACCCACTGGACAGACACTGGGGGAAACGAGCTTGAGTAGCACTCTGTGTATTAGCCAGATCTTGGGAAGCATGTTGTACAGTGTGTTGGACTGGAAGCTTGGAAAGCACACTGTGCAGTGTGCACATTTCATGAAGCACGCCGTACAGTGTGGTGGACAGATCTCGAGAAGCATGCTGTACAGTGTGGTGGGCAGATCTCTGGAAGCATGCTGTAAAGTGTGGTGGACAGATCCCGGGAAGCATGCTGTACAGTTCGTTAAACTGGACACCACTTGTCAAGTACATGGTGTGGTGTTCACATCTCAAGAACCATGCCGTACAGTGTGGAGGACAGATCTCGGGAAGCATGCTGTACAATGTGGTGGATAAATCCCAGGAAGCATGCTGTACAGTTCGTTGAACTGGACACCACTTGAGCAGTACACTCTGTATTATCCAGCTCTTGGGAAGCATGCTGTACAGTGTGTTGGACTGGAAGCTTGGAAAGCACACTGTGCAGTGTGCACATCTCATGAAGCACGCCGTACAATGTGGTGGACAGATCTCGTGAAGCATGCTGTACTGTGTGGTGGACAGATCCCTGGAAGCATGCTGTACAATGTGGTGGACAGATCCCGGGAAGCATGCTGTACAGTTCGTTGAACTGAACACCGCTTGTCAAGCACATGGTGTGGTGTGCACATCTCAGGAACCAAGCCGTACCGTGTGGTGGACAGATCACGGGAAGCAGGCTGTACAGTGTGGTGGACAGATCCCTGGAAGCATGCTGTACAATGTGGTGCACATCTCAGGAACCATGCAGTACAGTGTGGAGGACAGATCGCAGGAAGCCTGCTGTACAGTGTGCTGTATCTGGCCCAGCATGAGAAGCAATCGTCAAGTGGACACAGTTTAGGAAGCACGCTGTGCCTGGTCGTTACAGTGAGCCACCCCCCCCCCCCCCCAAGAGCCCATCCTCTGTGCGTTCTGTTGTACACATTCGCAGATGACGGCTCTGCTGAAACACTGTTTTCTCTGTTGCATCCTCTTTCAGAGAAGCCTCCCTGTTCAGCGTTCATTTGTTTTTCTGTCAATTAGCAGCGCCAGCTCTGCAGGTGGCACAGGGCTACTTATGCATTTTAATGCGCGAGCTGTAAATTTAACTCTCCTGTGCTTTGATCACCAGAACGTGCCTTCCTCGGAGTGCCCCAAAATGGTACCGAGCACAATCACTCAGAATTCATTTGGAAAACAGAAATTGTACACGAATGCACAACTTCTAAAATGAGTGAAGTTAAAATGTGCAGCAAATGTCCTCATTGTGAGATTGCTGTTTGGGGAAGGTAACAATCCATAAAGAGCATTGTAGGTTGTATTGCAAATAAGAGTTCCTAGGGCAATATGTTCCTTCCCAGTGAAAATGGCCGCCACCTGGTCACGTGGAAAGTAATTCAGGGTTATTAGAGCTCAACTGAGAAGTATCGTTCACCCCCTTGCTGAACTGTGTTGCCTGAAATGGCACAAGGAAACCAGTTGTATGGCACTAACACAGTCGTTGCTGGTGTGCGTTAACCGACACTGCCTGCCAGGTGATAGCAAATTATCAATGTATTACTTAGAAGCAAGAAAGCACTGAGCGCTGTTATGAAGTCGCTGGTTTTTAGAGATCTGGTAGAACTAACTGCGTGGGCCATTTCAGCGCTTTTTTTGGCTGAATTTTTCTTAAGGGCGACAAGACCCTCATACCCACACCTGACAACCCTAAAATTCCACCACAAATAATCTCTTACCCCATAAACCCTAAAAAGGCTGAGAAAAATACGTGAAAAAGAATTCTGCACACACAATTACTGCGCCACAGTAGAAATTAGATTCCAATGAGTTTATCTGATTGACATATTCAATATTTTATTAATGGCCCTTTGTGATGACACATGTTTCGGCACTTTTAGTGTGCCTTCCTCAGATCAGGGCAATGTCTGTTGTTACAGGTAAAAGTATTGGAACAAAAAAGTATTAATAATGGAACAAAAGATTGTTGTATATAGTGTCGCATCCAAAAACACGTTTAGGTATGGGATGATGAGTGATGAACAAAAAATGAAAAGCAAAAATTAATTGCAGAACAAAATATGTCATATATGCAATTATCTGCATTTGCAAGAAATGTACATTGGGAGTACAATCTGTGAACTCCGCTTTAGCATCAGAGAACACATGGCAGCGATTGGAAGCCAGGAGAAGAATCTGCCTCTAGCTGAACACTGGCAGCGCCTCCATCAGATGGATAATAAACAACACATTAAATTCATAGGTCTAAAAAGGCTTGCCCTGGGCCGCAGAGGAGGAAACCAGGAACTGTTGCTATGCCAGGAGGAGGCCAAACTCATCAATTTTTTCCGATGTATAGAACTTGGCCTAAAAACAGACAATGAAATGTTATATTTTCTATGATCTTCTTTTTCTAGGATGCCTTATGTACTCCTTCTTTGAGACACATTGAATGTGGACCATACAACCGTAACTCATGAATTCGAGGTGAAACACATACCAAGACCAAGAACTTTGGCACAGAAATCCACCTATCAGGTTTTATGAATTCATTATGGGAATTATATTTATACTTCCCTCCATCTAATATTGGGAAGGATCTGGTTAGGTGCAACATCACATTCTTTTTGTTGCTTCACACTCGCCTATCATAGATCATGATATCATTTGAACTCAGACACTTTCTTTAGTGATCTCAAGCAGCATATTAATATGCATGCACAACGACATGTCAATAACAATTAGACCACCATTCAGATTAAATCTTTCTTAATATACTGCTATTTGTGTTATATGAATGTTGGAATCAAGTTCCGTTTCTTCCTCCAGGATCAACAACACTACCACTAATATATGTGGCAAAGCAGATTTTAAAGGTACTGAAGGTATAAACTTATCCCTGGCGCACGAACGCCATTTCGACTACACTAACAACAATGCACCTGAAGGAGTAAACACTCCTCTGGTAGCCCATTCATTCAACCGTCCTAGGGGCGGTTGTAATACCGCCAAAAAATGCCGAACACTAGACTTAGGCTTATATAATTATGGGAATGTATCTTTAGAACAATTAAAATTGCTGTGCACTTGGCACTGATAGGCATACACTTTCACCATAGTCAAACAGGAGTCCATCCCTAAATATGGCCGACAGGTTTACGGACAGGTTTACGGACTACCAAGGCAACGGGCTATGTACAACGAGAGTCGGAGCGACGACTTCCATTTTGACCGACGCGTGATGCACGATTTCTGATCTTAGCAGGTAAGCCGTAGGGGGCTGTCAAGCCCACCAACCAGCCCGCACCAATTAACAACGGGTCCGCGCCGCAGGCGGAACCCTGTCCGGAGTAATACACGTGGTAAGAGTGAGAGAATTAGTATGAAGACGAACGTCTTTTCCCTCTCTGACCACGGCCCATTGCTAACTTTACTTTGAGCCCAATAACACAGTGTTCATTATGGATTTAGATCAACAGCAAACAAATCTTTTGAATTGGGCCGCATATTGACAATATCCAGTAAACGATTTAACACTTCATATTCAGGAGACTTTCTCCTCTCATAGCACGTTCGTCCTTTTTTGACCAAGATATATGGCTATAGGAAGGTGCAAACAGACGCCCCAACTGAGTAGTGACAACTTATCTCTTACCTCTATTTTCTGAAATGCATTCTGATTTATAAGAGTCTGATGGGACCCTACCACCACGCTATTACAGTTTTTGAGCAGCTGAGAAGTCAGTAGATGGGTAAGCCTCTTTTTGAGTATAGTTACTCATATATACTTTTGGATATCTACAGTTAAGAAAAAGGATCAGTACCTAGCCTAAATACAGGCAGAATCACGGAGGGGCACCTATGCAAGTCATTGTCATCCAATTGAAGATCTACAAGTGCACCATCTCCATAAATGTAAACTAAGAGACTACTATTCACTTTGCACCGTACAGAGAATAGAAATCTGAATTACAGAATGTATTGAATGTATGCATAAATAACCACTCCCGATGAAAGAAATTGCATTTCCGAAACCCGTTGAGTTTTTAACAATAATCACTTCTGAATACAGTGTGTCAATATGAGTGTAATATTGTAACTCTGTGCCTATAGTTGGAATGTTGTTTTGCTCCACTCTTTTGAGTTAAATTATAAAAAAAAAACTTTGTTTCAAACAACAAACTCATGTTGAATTAAGATTATTCATAAACAAGTCTTGTCAAGATACAACTTTATAACTTAAATTGAATTCCATTTATTAATTGTTTGTTATCATACAATCTCCTGAGTGTGCAGGGGACGTGAGTGATCCACAGACCGTGGACACTTTCCATTTCCTGTACTTTGCTCATTGCAACCCAGTGCCAGTGTTGCGTTACTCTCCTCTGCACCTCATTAATTCAATTACTCTTATTTACTATCCAATTAACATTGGTGTGCAACCGTGAATGTTGTTCTTGTTCTAAGCCTTTTCTGCCCACAAGTAGTTACAAATTGAACAAATCATGCATCCCTGAGTGTGACTAATTAATTTCTTCCCTTTTTGTCTTTCCAAACCCCCTCTTACTTCCTTACCCCTATTTTCTTTTTCTTTATGCGTGTTCACATTTACTTTATGACCAACACAACATGGCATCCGGATGGTATGTTATTATTTCTTAAAATACACATCTTTTTGCCAAATTACTGACATTTTTGTATGCAATGTTTTGTTACCTAATTGCATTTACCGATATGTATGCTTTCATGTTACCATTATGGGTGCTTCATTTTCAATTGACTTTATGTACAATCTGATCCCCGGTTTGGGGTTCTATGAAAAATATGGTCTTCTGACTAGGGACCTATTATTTATTAATCAATCGACCATTTCACTTCATGTGGAACATATGATGTAAATATGATCTTTTTAGTCGTACATGATTTACCATTTTTTCCTTTTTTTAACTTTTTGCTTTTCATTTTTTGTTTATCACTCATCATCCCATACCTAAACCTGTTTTTGGATGCAACATTATTTACAACAATCTTTTGCTCCATTATTAATAATTTTTTGTTCCAATACTTTTACCTGTAACCACAGACACTGCCCTGATCTGAGGAAGGCACACTAAAAGTGCCGAAACACGTGTCATCACAAAGGGCCATTAATAAAATATTGAATATGTCAATCAGATAAAATCATTGGAATCTAATTTCTACTCTGGCGCAGTAATTGATGTGTGCAGAATTCTTTTTCAATTCTGACAAGCGGAGTAGGGGAACTCTTTGTCCCCGCCCTTCTGCACGAACCATTGGGACACTACCAAAAATTGCTTACCTTACTCAAGTCGCGGAGGTCAAAGAGGGATTTGACAAAAAGTTCCCTGTACTCCTCTACCTGAGAAAAATACGTGTTCATCAAATGTGGTGAAACGGCTGAAGTGAGTTGGGCAGGTACCATTTTTTTACCAGCTCTCTGTGGGTACGCTGCAGGCCTGGTAGACATTTGAAGGGGACCTTATAGCCTCACAGGGATAGGTGCACTACCAAGGACCCCCGCATAAAGGTAGTGTAAATTTCTAGCATGACGTGTCATGCTCGAATGTGGAATGCGGGGAGAGAGAAGCTTGAGGGAGATAACGGGCAGGAGTGGTGTGTGAGTGGGTGGGGCTCAAGTATAATACTAATAACAGCGTTTACCTTCATTCCTTGGAGTTCCATCTTATTCACTGCCGATGAGCTGTACGACCGGCGGTCCCACCGAATAAAATGATGGAGCAGGGCATGAATCAATTCAATAGAGCACGGCTGTCAAAGCAGCATGGGGATGCCAGATATTTTGTATTGTTTTGGTAGATATTCTATGCAGGTGGGTAGAAATAGGTTGGGTTCAGAAGGTATGTATTAGGGATATTATTACATACTCAGATACCATTTTGCAGAGAGCGGTATCCGTCTCTAATAATAACGGACAATAGAGTGCAATTGGTGTCAGAGGAAATGGAGCAATTCATTAAAAAGAATGACATTGAACACCACACTGGTTCCATATACCACCCATAAACAATTGGTATAGTGGAAATGGGCAATTGTGTGATCAAGAACCGTATCTATGGAGCGATCTCTGTAGGTGGAGATTGGAGGAGAGCTACTGAGGAGACTGTGGTAGCGCATAGGTTTACCCCTCATACTAACATTGGTGTGTCACCATTTGAAATGCTCAGAGGGAGGAAACCCAAAACTACGGTATGTCCTCGCTGGGTAGGCAGAGCAGGTTGGAGTACAGTAGATATGGGTGTGGTGCGAGGGAGAATCAAAGAGAGGCTGGTAGGAAACAAAATACGATATATTTGATATTTGATATGTGCAAGGTGACTAAAAAGAACAGAATTGACGAGGGTGAGTAGGGGTGTGTTAAGCTTACTAGGGTGAAAAACAGGCAGGTCAGTGGTCTACACTGATTAAGGTAACAGAGAGTCTTCACAGTGCAGTCAAGACATCTGATGGAAGAGTGTGGAGCATGAACAAAGTGAGCAAGTGTTCCTGTGGGGATAGAAACTGCAGAGCGAATGAGAGGAGGCGGTCAGAGAAATGCAAAGCAGGTGAGGTGTCAAAAGACATACCCAAGAGACAATGGTACAAACCAAAGTATTTGAGTGAGTATGTAAATTGATAGGTATAGTTATCAATGCTGCATGACCCCTACTCACTGTTGTAGTCATTAGCTAGAAGTTCACAGGTTTTTGTAGATTGTTCTGTTTTCATTATGGGGAAAAGAGGTGTGTAGCATGCCAGCATGACGTGGCATGCAGGAATGTGGAATGCGGGGAGAAAGAAGACTTGAGGGAGGGAGAAGACAGGCCGGAGCGGTTGTTCTGAGCTAGTCGGCACAAGTACAATACCAAGAAAAGTGTTTACCTGCAATCGTTGGAGTGGCGCCTTCCTCAGGCCGTATGTGCGGATGCCCTCTGTAGGGAGTCCCGGGTGGGTTGGGGATCTGGCAGTTACATGGGTTAGTCCCCCCATTTAGTGCCTCTATGGGGTCCATGTGCCCATGTACATGCTTTTGGCATGGTGGCATCCACAAGCACACAGATAACTCCTTCAATTACGTGGTGAACTCTCACGTGCAAATGATCAAACCCTCCTTTCAAATACATGGGGGTAATATTTGCACCTACACATCAAGATTACCAAAGAGGCTGCACTGCCATTTGATTCTTTTTCAAGCATGGTGATAGGCTAAAGCCCACTATCGCCCAATTTCATTATTGGGTTCCTCTAGTGTAACCGTTGCAAGGTTAATCTTGAAAGAGATTTAGAGTTGGGCAGGTAATGTGGGCTGTCTAGACCTTTACCAATCTGTCTTCAAGGGGAGTAGGGGAGTAGGGACATCTTTGAATTGCTTTTTATTACAACTGTTGGCAAAACTGGTAAAAAAAAACCTGTATACTTGGCATTTCTTGAGATCTCACAGGCTGACTGTGTCATTAGCAATAGATTAGGGTGTAAACTGCAGTTGTTGCGATGTCCCCACACTCTAATAAGCATCCTAGAGTCACTTCATGCTGAGACAAGAGCGAAAGTCAGAATTGATCCACATGGCACGCACACAAGATGGATCGACACGTATCGTAGCCTGCGCCGTGTCCTGGCTCCTTGTCTATTTAACATTTACACATGTGATTTGGGTATGGTTTTGCAGAAAGTTGTGGCTCATTCCCCGCAGCGGGGAGGAATGCGTTTGCGTCATCTGGCGTACGCAGATGCTATGGTTTTATGGCACCTCACTCCCATAGGCCGGCAAAGGTCCGTGACGGATTTAAAGGGATCGTTGACTGATTTGGATTTAAGGCTGAACGCTACTAAATCTAAAGTTTGGTCATAAATCCGTCAAGAAAACATAAAAATACAAACAATATTAATTGGTTTATTAATGACAAGAAATTAGAGGTAGTGAACAATTTTAGATATTTGGGAATCCTGGTCCATGCTACTAAAGGGAAGCAGATTCTCTATAACTCTACTAGAACTTTCGTTTCAGCTGCTGCGGTACAATTGTGTCAATTATAGCACGGTTATGTTTTTATCATCAGAAAATTGGTCCCAAATTATTATAAGGGTCCGAGGCGATGGATCATTCTTTGAAATGGTCGAAACTGGAAGCTTTATTACGGAGAAAAAATACTTGCTCTACCGCAAGGTGTACCCGTAGAGGTGAATCGCTACGGTCTTGGTCTTATCTCTCTGCAGGCACGCATTGACTGGAGATTATTGCAGTTATATGGAAGGGTTCTCGCTCCTCCATCAGATAGCTTATTTCTTAAGCTGCAGGAAGAGCCGGCCTATAGTTCGTGTAAGATATTGTGCCAATGGAAAGCCTGTTGTGACTCTTTCCTGCTCGCTGTTAATTCCTTGGAATAGGAGTTGTATCTTCTTGTAAAACTGAAAAGAACGTTTTTGAAGCAGAGTGGATTAATAAGCACTATCGATGAAATATTACCCTTTTGATCATTTTATGTTGGCTATTAAATGTTTTAATGTGATTTCCCCCTATTTAGTTAAACATCCATCTCTGGTTTTTAGAAATTGAATTTTAAGTATTAAATTTAATGTTTATCCCACCAGAGATGTTCTAGGGGCTAGAACTGATATTTCAAAATAATTAGAGACTTTGCCGTTATTGTAATTCTGCAGTGGCAACTTTAAACATTTGTTTATTGACTGTAAATCATTATCTGATGTCCGTATTCAAATTTCTGAGAAGTTTGTGTGTACTGTTGATACGTTATCTCCTGAGCTGTTTTGCAACAGATTTTAAATGGCAGTGAAATCTCCGAGGTGTGTTGCTGCTACACACTTTAAAATAAAAGTTCTACATCTTCTTATGTATTGAACTGTAATGCTGGTTATGTTTTCATTCTGCTGTTTAAAAGTTTGTTTTAAACTATGGCACACAGTAAATAAATAAAATGTTGCCCCTACCGTAATATGGAAATTGTGCTGGGTGCCCAGAAATGGGGCAATTGGCTGCTTCACTCCCAGACACTTTTTGTTATGTGCCTTAACTCTAGAAAATCCAGGGACGGTAGAACGATAGAGGTGGTCTCTAGAGGACTCCTGCAGCCCTCAATTAGTAGCACTCACCTGTAGCTGCCACTACCAATTGCAGGTACTGAGAAAGGTTTTTCTTACCCTTGACATGCAGCACAAAACATTGGACTGGTTTTATCCAAAGTGGATTATTGGAGTATCCTGCATGTCTGACCCCCAAAGAAAGCAATAACCAAGCCTCTGGCAGTACGAAACAAAGCAGCGGGCATGAAACATAGGCTGATATAAAAGAGATCATATTGTTTGAGCCATCGGAAATCTCAGTTGCCCGCTTGGGCTGCCCATCCAGTACGTCACATAATAGGAGTCCAAGCACTGTGCGACACCATGAAAAATGCATAGAGCTTAGGGTCCGCCTACATCGCCAACCTCCTCAAGAAATAACTCCCATCAATAGCCCTGCAGTCTAGTTCAAGTAACAGACCCATCCATCCGATGAAAGACTGGTCGCCAAAGGCCCCAAGCTATGGAATGTTGTAGCCCTGAACCTTAGACTGGAACCAACTACTTGTCATTCAGGAAAGCCCTAAAAACCTTTCTCTTCTGGAAGTCTTACACTGTCCCTTCCCCATCTTGAACACTTTCACCATCTTGGAATTTTCCACCGAATTCCCCCTACACACTGACATACATTTACTGGTTTTATTGTAAATAGAAATATGCATGCCCCAGAGGCTAAAACACACTGGGCTTCATTACAAGTGCTGCAGTGTGGGTAAAAAAGTCATCAATGCAGCAATAATTCAGTTACTAATGCATTACCGCACCTCCGTACCACACGGGTGGCCAGATGGAAGATTTACCTCCAAATTACCAACAAACCCGTATCTGATTTCTCCAAACACTCATGCATGGAAAGCTATTTTCTCTTCTCCCTCTACTTGGCCGTGCCCTTCCAAGGCCATGTGGACTCTTTGGATTGCAGCGGCCTGGAGCATCTCCTTTGCATATGGCATGCAACAAAACCAAATAAGGAATAAATAAATAATTAGCTCACACTGCTAATTCATCCGACTCTCGGGGCTCTTGCAGTTTGCAGTTCATAAAAGAAAAGAAGAAACTGCTTCAAACTTTGCTGAAAGAGGGTTGTCCAACTCCGGTCCATGAGGTACGGTAATGTTTGGTATGGTATGGTCATATTTATTTGTAAAGCACCTGTACACAGGCAAGTGTTTGAAAGAGCTCAAGGAGGGAGGTAACAAGGGGGAAAACAACAGTCATTCAGAGCCCTTGAATTTCTGAACGATACAAGTCTGCACAGGCAGAGTAAGTGCATATAATACAATTAACAGTGTAGATGACAGCAAATAGGTCTGGCGACGATTCAGCAGTTTTTCCAAGTGCATTGAGGCACCAGCATGCAAGGAGCGGAGACAGGGAGATAGGTAGACGATCTTCACGGCATGGTACATTCAGATCGTGCAAGTGCACAGACGGTATAGGAGAGGGGAGAGGGGATTGGGGAGGAGGAAAAGTGCAGGGGGGGGGATCCAAGTTTGTCCAGTCAGTCAGAAAACTGGGTAATTGCTGAGAGATGCCATTGTCATGTGTGAATGATCAAGTACAGTAGCAACGAGGCAAGTGCAGCCCCTTAGGCAAGTGCGAGAGCACTGGCGAGGGTGCCAGGGATCTGTGAGACTCTGAGGTACACCCAGCGGGCAGTCGGCAAGCTGTGTGGAAAAGGAGGGAGAGAGGGATAGAGCGGAGAAGTTAGCAGGGTAGGGGGAGAGAGAAGGAAGAGAAGAGGAATGTCTTAAGGAGTTCAAGATGGAGGGCGGCAGGGAGGCTATTCCAGAGGGAGGCACTGCTGAGGATAAAGATCTCCCTCCAAATCTCTGCTTGGAGAACCGGCTCACTTGCAGAAGGTTGGAGGTAGATGAGCGGAGGGGTCGGGAGGGACAGTATTTAGGTAGGCATCATTGCAGATAGGAGGGTCCCAGGCCCCAGAAAGCCTTGTGGGCAATGCAGAGGGTTTGGAACGTGATCCTTGCAGCCACCGGGAGCCAGTGGAGGGATTTCAGCATCGGAGAAATGCAGTCCCTGGGCTTGAGGCCAAGGATAAGTCTTGCGGTTTTGTTCTGGATGAGTTGCAGAGGGTGCAAAGCAGAGGCAGCGAGGATGAGAAAGAGGCTGTTGCTTTAGTCCAGCCTTCAGAAAACTAGGGCTCTGGAGAAGGTGAGCCGCTGGGGGAAGGTGAGAAAAGGAAGAGTACCTCTGAGGTGCAGCTAGTAGTTGGACTTTTTAGAAATGTCCAAAATATGAGTGGAGAAGGAGAGGGTGGAGTCGAAGATGACCACAAGGTTTTTTTGCCTTGCAGGTGGGTGCGGGCGCAGGGCAAGGGAGGCCGTCCAGAGTGAGAGTGGGAAAGCGGGAGCAGGAGTCCCAATACAAACGATCTCAGTTTTACTGGCGTTGAGGCAGAGGTCATTTGCAGCACACTATGACTGAATTGCGGACAGACAGTCAGATATGAGCGAGGTAGAGAAGGTGGCTGAGGGTATCCTGAAGGAGAGTTACATGTCATCCGCATAACACTGTAAGTTAGAGATGAAAGTGGCAATCACAAGTGCCAGGGCAATGAGGACTGGGATCTTGACAGGTATTCAGGATATCCCTCATTAATATTCATGAGAAGAAATGTGCATACCTTTAGAATCATTGCATGTAAATGTAGCTCATGAATATTAATGAGGAGTATCCTGAAAACCCGACATGGATCCTACCCTCGAGACCAGGAGTTGGACATTCATTCCATTATAAGAGCATGTTATTTTTCCAATTTATTCCCAAGCTATTTGTCTCACTGGTTTATTTCCATGAAAAGCCTGGCAGTACACTACTTCCTGCCTTGCTGTTTTTCAGTGACTGCCAAGCCCGTATGATGGAGAGGACCAGTGCAGACTTCGCAATCCCAAAAGACTATGGACCCGCTAATTTCATTTCATTAGAATCCTGAAAAATCCTACCAAAAGTGTTAAACAAATAAAAAGTTAACTCAGTGTGACCCTACAAGGAGGATAGCAGTTAACTACTATCCGTATTTCGGCATTCATGAGTACGACGTGCTTATCACCTAAAAGCTGAGAGTACCAAAAGCATGGGAGTAGCCACGGAAATCCTAGGGTGAAGACATTCTCTGCTGAAATACAGAACTATCCTGTTTTCCACAAGTTCCAATCTCGGCAGGGCCGACTCATCCTTACGAGATCGTTAAATTCAAGGACGAGATAGCGCGTCCTTTTTGCATAGACTTAAATAATGGCCTGGCACTTAAGGGGTTAAACAGTAATGCACATTTTTACAGTGGCTAGAAGCAGCAGGAATCTGGTATGAAGCGTTATATCAAATCATAACATTATTATTACACTATTAGAATTAACAATTCCGACTCCTGTCGACCATAAATGACCCTGATGCCCCCAATAGCTACTCTCCCACAATGTAGCCCTTTCCTCCACTATTTGGCCCCTCATGGACTAAACATTGCATTACTTTCCAGGTGCCACACTACCAAACAGTGCGGGACTCAGGGTTGCCATCTTTGCATAATCCACCTTTTCCTTCTTATGCCTTCCTGAGCATCTTATCCTCCCTCATTCCAACTACCTACCCGACTTTGCTCCTCCCTACCTCTACTGCATGTTCTATCGTACTCTGCCTTTGCCTCTCTGACAGGCAGAGCTCTTTGACACCTTAACTCAGACAGGAGGCGCTATACAAATGCAAGATAATATACCAAAACATGTCAAAACCTTGGTCACAATGTAAATTGCTGCGCCCCTTGCCAAACTCCCTGTCTAATGCAATAAACGCGAATGTCTTGTATTGTCTGGCTGGTGAGGTCTGTTATATTGTAATATCTGTTTGTTTATTCAGCTGCCAAATTAGGTATTCAATGAAGTCATGACGTACGCATAGAATGGTTTGATCTACACAATGAATATTTTGGTCAGACTATTAACAGAACCTCTTACCCAGGCTAATCCCCAGGGCTGCCTAATAGACCCATGTTAGGCCAATGTAGCCCATTAAGTGTATTCTTCCTTTGCATTGTGGGACTTGCAGTTTTGCATTTTTGTTCTAAATGATGGACAACAATGCAGAGAATGTAAAGGTGAAAACAGCACTGGATGGGCAACATCTACCGGACAAGGATGCATGTCAGATGGAGCCATGTTAGGTGGATGTAGCCCATCCACCTCACAGGTCTGTGAATGCAACGGACAATTGTGAATGCTGCATTTCAACAGATTTCCTACTGAATAAATAAAATATAGTGGAATCAAAATACATTTTGTACTGAAATTATACAGTTGCTGCCCCCGGGGGTGGTTGGGTGGTTCCATTACATTAAGCCACACATAACACATTCAGTCATCCTTATAGATATCTCAGGATTCCCCATACTCTGTGCAAGTGGGTCATCCAGTTCTACATTTGCTTTGCATTCTGGGACATGAAGTTCTTTACTTAAAATGGGAAAAGCATAGCTACATATCCCAGAGTGCAAAGAATAAAACCAGGGCTGCATGACCTGAATGTACGCTTTATGAGCCTCATCACGTGTGTGGCAGTATTTCTCCGTAAAATCTGCCAAAATACTGCCAAATGGAAATACTGTTACTGCCACATGGTCCAGTGGGTTTAACACAGGATTACTAGTGGTGGTAGGCGGTGTAAGTCCCCATTTTCTGTCCATGAGACTTCATGGGGGAATTTTGGTGGAATAATTCTTCCAATTTATGGAGGAAAGGTGGAGGATTTACTTGAATGCTGGAGGTAAATCCTCCACTTTTCCTCCAAAAAGCAGCAGAATTATAGCTCAGTAATTCCACCAGTGGTAATTTCTTCAGACTTGTAATATGGCAGTGCGGGAAACGTGGTGGTAATGGAATTACTGCCATTTTTTCCCAGCCTGCTAACCTTGAAATGAGGTCCATGTATGTCTTTAAAGCCGCTATTAAGGTTAGTTCACTGATCTGCCTAAATACAACCTTACACATTTTAGGTCTGGCACTAACACTGTTTTAGTGTAGCCTCAAGAAGAAGGTGTTTGAGGTCATGGAATCTTTATCGTGACCTCAGAACAGAAACAGTCCTGACCCTTTAAACTCCTGACATGTCACTACTGCAGAAATAAAAAGCTACAGAAAAGTCCAAATGTATTCATGATTGGCCCCTCTGCAGTCTGGGAATGTGCTTCCACCAGCAGAATGAGAAAATTATCAATAGCAAGAAATATTGTCATTTAAGTATGCAAAAAACCAAACAATTGCTCCCTTATGCTTGAGTAACGGTTGTAATTAGGTACAACCATGCTCTTTAAAAGACTTGTAAGAGTTCTCGGTAGGCGCTGGAAGTGCATTTTAATGTTAAAACAAATACAAAAACACATTGGACCACATGACAACCTTGCCGGTATAGGGTAAAAGTGCCAGTAATACCGTTTACCAGCACGTTTACCGGTGTGGCCAAGTACGAGTTTGCCAGAACACAGTTATCAGAATTTTCTGGCTCTGGTATCACCTCATCCGGGATCAACAGCGCCAGTAATACTGGCAAAGAAAATACCCAATGGCCTGGAAACCTGCACCGGTAATACAGGCACAATGGTATCACCGGCATATCATAAGACTAAAACGAAGGTGGAGATAACAACACCTCAGAGCAGCCGGTAACTGGACACAGAGGAAGGAAATTAGTCCACAGGTACACACAATCCACCCAGCTGCATCCAATGCACACAGGAAGAGTAAAAAAGGGGCACACCTTCCCCACATTCCAACACAAACATGCTGCCACTCATTGCTACAAACATGAAGCTGGATGCACTGCATGCAAATCTACAGCTAATGGGGCCAGAGTACCAGCAGAGGCAACAGGAGGCCAGGAAGAGAAAGAGGAGGATGATGGGGATGCTGGTGGCAAGGCAGAGGCGTGCAGTGATCCCTCTCACAAGGGCCACCCCCTGGGATCTCACTGATAGGCAAATACTAACCCTGTATTACCTAAACAGGGAGACCATACTTGACCTCCTGTCATGATGCATACCCCCGGGCATCCAGACCACATCCATCAGCCCCGGGAGCAGGCATCATGTCGCCTTGAGAAAACCCAGCAACCCGTGCTAGGGGCTGTCTGGGCTCAGTCCTGGCGCCTATGGCGCCAGGCTCATATGGGACATCAGTCCTGGCGCCACAGGCGCCAGGCTCAAAGGTGCACACTTACCTGATGCAGACCATGCTGCAAGAAGATCCAAGCCCATGTGAGGCCTGGAAGGGACTACTTTACCTTAGGGACTATTTTGTTACTCGGGTGTGGTCGGGGAGGAATACCTACCTGGGACTACTTTGGAGGGTATTTAAACCACGCCCGAAGAGCAGCACATGCTTCGCGTTATTCTGTATCCAGCAGCGTAACGCTCACCGTGCCAGCAGCAGCGTCCGGCCTTCTGCCACGCCCGCCCCGAACCTGGAGCACCTAGAAAGAAGGAAAGAAGTAAGGTTAGAACAAGAGTATTACCTGATTTCTTACCTGATTCCGGATTCATCGCATCTTCAAACCAGAGGAAAGACTTTGTTTTAAACACGTCGCATCGCCAGCAGCAGCGCCGCGCCATACTCACCGTTCCACGCAGCATCTCTTCGATCCGGCGCTGTCTCCATCTTTACATCGCCGAATCTCGTTACCTAAGGGGGACAAGAAACAACAAGGTGAGCAGAGAGAGCAGACAGTGACAATCTCTTTAGCCGCCATATGCTTACCTGATTTTACCTCCGGAGGTATAATTCATCAGCACGCCACATCTTCTTATGCCGCACCTGTAAGATAAGGAGAAAGCAGCAAGTTTAACCCTTGGCATTATTTACCGGTCAGTGTTGGGTAACACAGACTTTTACCGGAGCGCTTTCAGCTGTCAATCTTCTTATTGGGTCAAAGCTGCAAGATAAAAGAGGAATCGGACAGGAGTGAATTCAAGGCATTTTGAACTCTTACGAACTATATACTTAAGGCTCTTCGCCAGGACCTTTTGGAGTCAGGATTCGTCTACAACTCTTCCAATATCTTCAGGCCAGTGAAGTAACTGGTCATCAACGCGCCCCTGCGTACTTTGCAGGATGGAAGGCTCATCCTTCAAGAATATAAGGAGAATATTTCTACGGTCCAAGCAGACAAGATTAGGAGGGCAGATCCAGTCAGTCATCGCTGCACTACGCATCACGTGGGTGGAGGCCGCAGCAGTCCGGGTCCGACCGACGCCCCTGTGGGAGTCAGGTGAGCGTAACACCTCCTGAAGCACATCCAGTGGGGACATTGTGAGTAGGATTGGCATCAGGTCAGCCATACCAACGCTGGTAAAACTGGTGTCGATCCTGCACTTCCAGGCCAGTGGCATGATCCAGCTCTCTGTGAACCAGCTGCACCAAATTTTACAGCCTGCCTTCTCCAGTGCGCTGGTGCAGGTGCTGGGGGCCCCCCTGCGCCATGTGGGCCAGCACATCGTCCTCCCCACCACACAGGCACAGTTCAACGCAACCAAGGCCTGCTTCTATGCAATTGTGGGCATGCCCAATGTGGTGGCAGCATTGGCCCTCATACCTGTTGAGCTGGTGCCCGCCCCTCCCCCCCACACCTCAGAGGAGGTCTACAGAACCCGGGAGCAGTTCCTTTCACTGAATGTCTAGGTCACCTGTGAAGCCGACCTCACCACCATGCACTGCCGTGCCCGATTCCCAGGATCAACCCACGACAGAACAGTCCTGCAGAGCGGAACGCTGCCAGCCTACATGGAGCATTACAGATGACAAAAGACCTGGATGCTGGGGGAGTACATGTACAATACCATCTACCTTGCAGCATGAGTGACAGGCAAAGGGGGGGGGACAATGTCAAAAATGCATGCCCGGTAAGCATGCAGGATCCACCAGTGCACCCATTAATTGACAGGCCACAACACACAGGAGTAGCACATTTCCAACCCAACTGGACATCCACACGCAATGTACTACAGGTACCAGAATGCAACATCCCTCCATACTATGACAGTGATTTAGCAGACATGACCAGATGGGGTCATCAAATATATGTCCTGGTGCACCCCCAGAGCCCGGGGGCAGGCCTGCAAATGACATGCAGCAACAACGAACACCAAGGCAGAGGAACAATCACAGGGAACAACACAGTCCCATGAGGCCCAATTGTCCGTGCCTATCCAATGACACATCCATAACCGGAACAGGCGACTCAGACCCACACACACTTTGGGTAATATCTGGGGATCGGGTGAAGGCAAGGTGCAGGGCCCATGAACAGCAATGTTGCCCATGGTGTTGACGTTAGATGCGGCACCTAGACACACTCTCATACTTGGGATGAGAGACTGCCAAACAATTACTTAGGGACCCTACCCTGCCATCAGACCTAGCATGCACTCCATCCACAAGTACTGACACACACCATCATGGATGTCAGATAGACCATCTGCACATGCATCCCAAACAAACGCCAGGTACCATGCATGGTGGCAATGCACATGCCCAGAACCGACCCCCCCGCTCCCCATTGCCTGCCTCCTTCAAAGTCAGATACCAAATTGAAATGAGCATTGGCAGTGACACATGTGCAGGTGTTACCTCTTCATACTGCGCCCCCCCCATGTAGTGCAGTACGCACGTGAAACAGCGTGGCACAATGAGACATGTGACATGCATTCACAGGCTGACCATTGAGATGTTGCAGTCACACGCAACACCACTGCTGAGCATAATTACTCACACCTGTGTCCATTCCTCTTGTAAGTGACTCTGGATACCGCTGCTTCCATGACTGATGACCCCTCTGACGAATCCCCAGATGCCACAGCAAGTGGCATACAACAGGGCCCATGTGAGGATTAGGGTGACCATCGAGCGGGCCATTGGGCTCTTGAATGCACTTTTCAGATGCCTACAGCAGTTAAGGGTGCGCTCATGTAGAGGCCAGGGAAGGTGGGGCAGATAGCCCTGGCCTGTGCAATGTTGCACAACATCTACCTCAGGTGCATCATATCACTGCTCCCAGAACTGAACATTCCTCCACCAGAGGATGATGATAATGCAACGCCAACCGGGCCCATGCACATGTGCATGGAGACCAGGGATGAGCTCATGCCCCACCAAGAACTGCTTGAGAGTTACCCCTCCACTCTGCACACCCCTTGCACCTTTGTAGTCATCAAGCACAATCACAGTAAACACTTGTTTGGAAAAAAGAAATGTCCTGTCACTGCTTCTGGAGACAACTATGTATTTATTACTAATGTGAAGGTACACAAGCCCTACGTCCCCAACCTCCTCCCAAACACCCCTCTCACTCCTCCCCAAACACCTCCTTACCCTCTTCCCAAATGCCCTACAACCCCTTCCCCAAACCAGCGAAGCACCCAGTCAGTGTTCTGTGTCACTTGCGGCCCCTCTTTGGCATGGGGCTCTTCTCCGACTCCATTGGGGACCTGAGTCACTGTGAGCGACACCTTGGGCTGCCGTGCTGGGAGCTCTTGTGCTGGAGACCGATGTCTGTGAGTCAGACCCCTGGCCCTGCATGTGTTCCATTGGCATTTGTATAGCATGGCTTGTGGCCTCAGGGTATCACTACATAATATCCCCAACAAAAACATCGCTGTAGATATGGCCGTTTGGTTCGCCATAGGTGATATTTTTGGGGGGGAGGATGTTACATGGGGGAGGGTTTTGGGGGTGTCCCCCACACATTAAAAAATGATGCAGAGTTGCGGGGGTGTCCCCCGCAGGGTCCATGTGTGAATTTCACTGCAAGAATGTGGCAATATTTTTGCATCGCAATATTTTTGCGGTGGAATTAACACATGGAACCAGCCTCAGCTGTGGCAGAGGCAATCTTGCTGCCCTCAAACATTCTTTGGGCAAGTGGGAGGAGGGCAGAAGTGACATTGCCTCGAGACCTGGCACTACTGCGGCTGGAGGCCTGCATGCATTCCCACATGAGTCTCATCTCCTCCAGCAGACATGCATCAAGGGAACGGATGTCGGGCAGTGGTAGTAGAGGGGGGCTGTGATGTGTAGTGGGGACTGAAACCCATTGTCGGCTAGGATGTGTTGTCATCCTCCTCCTCCTCCTCCTCCTCGTCAGTGGTGTCCCTGCAATGATGGCCAGGTGGCTGCTGTGCCTGTGGCTGTGTGGAGGGCACAGGAGGGACATTGAGGTCACTGACCACAGGTGTTGTGATGAGGCAGCACATGCACTGCTGCTGCTGTGCCACTTTCAGTGGTGGGTGGTGATGGCAGCGATGATGGTGGTGGGGCTTCCACAGCTGAAGGTGGTGCGGCTGATAGTGGTGTGGGGTGAAACCTAGCCCCTGAAGGCCAGAAATGAAGAGGACAGAGTGGTATGCGAATGCCCATTGAAACCTCAGGCCTAAAACCTAAAGGAAAGAAAGTGGACCTAAAATTAAAGTGCAAAGATATGCACAATGCCTTTCAGCAAGGAAAAGAAAGACATCTGCATAAAGTGCCAGTCACTCAATCCATGGAGTGCTGCACTGATACTCCGAGAGACAGCAGTGCGTACAGTATCTTCAATGGAATACAAGATTGTGCTCCTAGCAGCTAAAGTGAAACAAAGCCCATTGCATGTAAAATAAATCAAAGAATGTAATTTTTGTTTTTTCCTCATCCGAATTGACATCATGCGAAGAGAAATGCTTACTAGACCTTCAAAGCTTGAATATGGTGTTCTCATATAACAGCCTTATACACATGAACAATCCAGAAGTGATATTGTATTTGGAAACAGTGTGGCTTATAAGATGTCATTTAAAATTGCAATTGCGTATGAGTTTAAAAGCAATTTGCTTTCAGGGTAAATGAACGGTCACTTCTCCCAACATGAAACTAACTTTGAGGCCCTTCCCTCTGCTGCCCTGAAGACAAAGGGCTGGTTGTCATCATCAATCAGAGCCATTTCTTAAATATCTAAGAAAGAAATACACTGCTTTAGATCGAAAAACACAGTGAAGACCAGATAAGCCCAAAGTGAAGACCAGATAAGCCCATGTGTCATGGCCACTGGACTGGAACCCCAGTCCTCATCCCCTAAAGAGTCCAACTGGACCCAGTCCTGGCGTCAGGCTCATAGGAAAGTGTGCTCTCTACACCTTTTCGCCTGGACACGTGCTATTCCCTTCCATCTCAGTCAGCCACTCGCATCTGGGCAGGGCGTTGCCACAAGAATCCAAGAAGCTGCACGTGCTGAAGCATTTGGGAGTGGCAGGGTAGAACCATCTAGCAGAGCAAGGGGGCGTGGCTGAGACCAGGCTATTTAAGCCTGCCCCACCCGCAGGTCTAGGCTTTGCGTTATTCTGCCTGAGCAGCGTAACGCTCACCGCCGCCTGAGAAGCACCTTACCTATGTTCCTGAGCAACCATCTCGGCGAAGCATCCATCCTGTTCTCCAACGACCCATTGCCGGGAAGCATCTTACCTGCAGAACAAACAAAACCATTGCAGAGAAGCATTTTACCTGTGGAAACAGCAAAATCATCACGGAGAAGCATCTTACCTGCAGAGTCGGTAAAACCATTACAGAGGCGCACTTACCCGTTTTTTCACCATCAAAACCAGCCGAATCGTCTCTGAAGCGCCTCTTACTTTCTCTCAGTGACTCCATCCATGACCGGCCAGAAATAAAGTAAATTGGACTTACATGGGGCCTACCACCTTGTGCAGGTAAAAAAGGGGGACGAATGGAAAGCGGCATTCTGCACCAAGTACAGGCTTTTTTGGGTATCAGGTCATGCCCTTTGGATTATGCAATGCACCTGCTGCATTTCAGTTCTTCATGAATGATGTACTTCACGAATTGTTGGATGTTTGTGCACTCGTGTACATTGACGATATCCTCATTTATTCATCATCCAAGGAAGAACACGTCACCCATGTAGGAGCAGTTTTAGACAAGCTACTTCAACACTGGCTGTTTGCCATATTGGAAAAATGCACTTTCCACGTCACAGAAGTCGAATTTCTTGGCTTCATGCTTCCACCACAAGGTGTTCATATGGATACCCGCAAAGTGGATGCAATTCTACAATGGCCATCACCAACATCCATCAAAGGAATGCAAAGCGTACTCAGATTTGCTAACCTTACCGACAATTCATTCCCGGATTTTCACAAATAGTCCATCCAATCACCTCCTTACTGAAAAAGAACAAAAGATTCCTGTGGTATCCTGAGGCAGAACAGGCCTTCCTGCACCAGTTTTTCAGGATCCCCGTCCTGACCTGCCATATGTAGTTGAAACAGATGCTTCCAGCATTGCCATGGGAGCCGTCTTATCACAGAAAGATCCGGATACTGGACAATTGCGTCACATAGCCTTCTGGACCTGCAAGTTCTCTGGAGTTGAACTACGCAATTACCGATAAGGAACTGTTAGTCATCAAAGGAGCCTTCAAGACTTGGAGACACTGGCCCTGATTAGGACCCTGGCATTAAGGGGTTAACAGCGCCGTAAAAGGTGTCAGCACTGTTATACCCTTAACGTCTGATTACGAGGTCCCTTTGCGGCTCCCGACCTTAACCGCTGGTTTGGACCAGCCGTTAAAGTAGGGACCCGCAAAAGGACTTTCGACGTAATTACGGTACCGCAATTTTTGCGGTACCGTAATTACTGCCTTCCCCAGTCCCATTGAGCCCTATGGGGCAAAAATGGGAATGGGGAAGGGCCAACAGTAAATGGGGAATTACCGCCCCGCCAACCTTGGAATGGGGTGGTATTTCCCCATTTACCATTGGCGGACTCGTTACAATACCGGCAGCAACCATGGTGCTAATAGCGCCATTGTTTACCGCCGGTGTTGTAATGAGGGCCACTATCCTTTAGGAGCCCGACATATGGTCACGGTTATTACAGATCACTGAAATTTACAATTTTTAAAGACAGCCAAGGCCCAGTCTTCGCGCCAGCTCCGCTGGTCTCTTCAATTCGCAGAATATGATTTCATAATTACCTACAGACCAGGGGTACGCAATGGGAAAGCCAACGCTCTATCCCGCATGGGGGAAGACAAAGAAGCCTTTGCAACACCCGAGCCTGTGGCCATTATACCCGAAGTACGAATCCAAAATCAAATCTCTGCAACCTCCTGTTTGAAAGAATTGAAAACTAATATTTGATCCCGAATGAATCCAACTGCACAACAGGAATACCTAGCACAAGGAAACCAATACTCCATTAAGGATGATTTACCCTATTTCCGAGATAAGCTATATATCCGTGACAAAACCTTGCAAAGACAAATAATATCAAATTACCACAAATTGCTAGTGGAAGGGCACCCTGGGATCACCAAGACTCATGCCAAAATCCAAAAGGATTATTGGTGGCCAACCTACAGAAAGGACGTTGCTCAATACATCGCCACCTGTGGGGTGTGCACACAAAACAAATCTCAAAAGCAAAGCCCTGCAGGGATATTTCATCCATTGAAAGTGCCGCCGGCGCCATGGCACACAATATTGATGGATTTTATTACCGACCTTCCTTCCTGCAATGGGTTTAATACAATCCTCGTTATTGTAGACTTGTTCTCCAAGATGGCCCATTTTATTCCAATGAAGGGCTTCCAACAGCTACCACACTTGCCACAGTGTTTTCAGAACAAATTGTAAGATTACATGGCTTCCCATCGGTGTTAATTTCTGATAACGGAACGCAATTCGTTTCTGCCCTTTGGAGGAGATGCTGCAAAATTGCCAAGATTGACCTCCGGCTATCCACAAGTCACCATCCTCAAACCGATGGCCAGACTGAAAGGACCAACCAGACCTTAGAGCAATACCTCCGGTGCATGCTGCAACAAACCAAGGAACCTTGGAAAAACCTTCTCTGGTTAACGAAATTTGCCTACAATAACTCAGTCCATACAAGCACTGGACAGACCCCGTTTTATACAGTCCAAGGTCATCACCCGCAAACATCTGTTTTCGATTCCCCTGATGATTTGGAAATGTCAGCTGTCAAGACCTTACACGAGACTATCACACAAACCTTAAAAAAGGCTACAGAAACAATAACCAGGGCTAAAGAACAACAGAAGAAATTTGCAGATAGGCACCGAAAGGAAGCCCCACATTACCAAGTTGGGGATAAAGTTTGGTTGGCATCAAAGAACATCCCATTTGAAAGGACCCCGAACCTTACGCCCTAGGTACTTGGGACCCTACCCCATCAAGGCTATTATTAATCCTGCAGCCATGAAGTTAGTCTTACCAACCAACATGCCGATTCATCTGGTATTTCATGTCTTCCTCTTGAAACCAATGAAGCCAGATACTTGGATTGAAACACCGCCCGAACCAGCTGTCATATAAGGGGAATCAGAATGCGAAGTTAAAGACATTTTGGATTCTAAGGTAGTACAATCCAAGCTGTACTACTTAATTGATTGGAAAGGCTACAGACCGCAAGACCGAACTTGGGAGCCCAGTGAATTTGTCCATGCCCCACGGCTAGTTAAACGGTTTCATCATAATAACCCCACCAAACCAAGGCCAGGGGGAAGGACCATCATGAGAGGGGCCTTGAGGGGGAGTGCTGTCATGGCCACTGGACTGGAACCCCAGTCCTCATCCCCTAAAGGATCCAGCTGGACCCAGTCCTGGCGCCTCTGGCGCCAGGCTCATACGAAAGTGTTCCCCTGGGCACGTGCTATTCCCTTCCATCTCAGTCAGCCAGTCGCCTCTGGGCTGGGCGTGGCCACAGGAATCCAAGAAGCTGCAGCATTTGGAACTGACAGAGTGGAACCATCTAGCAGAGCAAGGGGGTGTGGCTGAGACCAGGCTATTTAAGCCTGCCCTACCCGCAGGCCTAGGCTTCGCGTTATTGTTCCTGAGCAACGTAACGCTCACCACCGCCTCAGAAGCACCTTACCTACGTTCCTGATCAACCATCTCGGCGAACCATCCATCCTGTTCTCCAACGACCCATCGCGGAGAAGCATCTTACCTGCAGAAACGGCAAAATCATTGCGGAGAAGCATTTTACCTTCAGAGTCGGTAAAACCATTACGGAGGCGCACTTACCTGTTTTTTCACCATCAAAACCAGCAGAATCATCTCTGAAGTGCCACTTACCTGCTCGCATTGACTCCATCAATGACCGGCCAGAGCGCACTTACCTGACTCTCTACTCGAGCACCAACTCACCAGTCAGCTTCATCGCGGTCACAGACTTCTTTCTCTGCCGTCAGGTCCGCGCTATGCAACTCTTCTCAGAACGCCGCCAGACCATCCCTGCAGGAGAAAAGAAGAAATAAGGTTAGAAACCTGATTAGACATTATTTTAGGTCACGCGCCATTGCACCACATGCTTACCTTAAGATTCCAACTTGTCATACTCTTGGGGAACACTTCGAAGTCCTGCACCGGCGCACGGCTCCGATGGGTTGCCGTCACCTCTAGGAGAGAAAGAGACATTATAAGGGAACGAACTTGAATCATGTCACATGGAATTAATACTCATATGAACAATAATCAACACGAAAACTCTTACCTTCAAGTGGTTCGGTCACAGCCAGTCTGGGCCACCACATCAATGGACCAGTGAAGTAACTGGTTCGTCAGGAAGCGCTCCTGCCAATGAGAAGCAGGACGGAGAGCGTGCAGATCAAAATTAACATGGGCACTTTAAAGTGGCATATTCTTCACTGATATGGCTCCTGAGTGAATGAAGAAAAACTGTACCCCTGCATAGGAAGGGCGTGCTGACTACAGACTAGTCTTATCTGATTTGCCTTAAAAAAATAGTTCTCAAAAATATATGCATGCATGTAAAGATTAGAAAATGTAGGGCTCTTGCCATGTTGAGATATTTGAGCCCATCTGGCAAAGTGGGCTGATGAAGCTTTCTCCTCCCACAGCTACCCCAAATCAATACCCCAGACCCATGTCCAATTAGCACACAAGTGGGTAGTTAAAACCAGCCAATCCCTTTTGCATGAATCATGACAAGTTAGTGATGTCATTTGCCTTAAAAGTAGATCAGTTTGCATTAGAACTGGACTTCTTCCACTAATTCCAAGAGGCAATCTGCTGCTAAAATCAGGTGAGAAACATTCCAGCAGAGAGCCCTAAATCTGGCATTGGACACAGAAACCAGGAGGCTGTCATGGCCACGGGCCCCAGAACACAAAAACCACACCATCTAGTGATGGGGGCAATGGGTCACTTGACTCACGTATGTCCCTTTGGGACTCATAAACACAGGAGCCCTGGCTGAGCTCAGTCCTGGCGCCTTTTGCACCAGGCTCATATAGGGATGTGAGCAGGAACACTTTATTTCAGTGCAGGAGTGCTTTTATTTTACTTCAGTGCTGGAGTGCTTTTATTTTACAAGAACTTTCCAGGTGCTGGAAGCCTTTATTCCAGAGAACATCCCCATGTGATGACTCATCGGGCGTGGCTCCCTAGGCCTGGTCTTCAGGTGCTGACTCATCGGGTGGGGCAGGATGTGGCAGCAGGCAGGCCAGAGCTACTGGGCGTGTCCGGGAACAAGACTATATAAACCCACCACTCCCTCAAGCAAACGCTTTGTGTTACTTTGCACCTCCGTGCAACGTGACGCTCACCGCCGCCTGGACCAGCTACTTACCTCGTGGTCCTGCAACAACAGCATCCTTACCTGGACCCTGGCTCGCATCTCACGGCAACGCTCCATCTTCTTGGCAGATCCTGAATCGACGCCGCAGCACCTGCGCTCCCTGTCTCACGAAGCCGAAGTCCTGAAATGAGAAAAGAAGACAAGACAAGGGTAGAACACCCGAAAACACCCAACCCAGGGCCGCGCCGCATTTAAAACCCAACACACACTCTAATGCACCATTAAAGGCTACTTACCAGCTGTCGGACCATCTCAGACCCACTCCTCCGTACCGCCGGCTCCACGAAAGAGCAGAGAAAAGAGGCATTACATACAAAGGACAGAGAACTAACTTTACAAATACAATTACAACAGTCAGAAGGGACCAGTGAAGGAACTTGGTTCCATTCAACAAGCGCGCCTGCCAAAAGCAGCAGGACGGAGAGCTCATTATCATCATTCAGCAGGTGAGCCTCAAGAGTAGTGCAACCCAGGGAAGCCACATCCAGGGAGAAGAGGTGTGGAGAAGGGGTCAGGGACCATAGGCTGCATACTCATACGACCCCCTCTTATATTCACGCAGGAACCACACTGCTCATCACCGCAGTTCCCCACACGGATGCAGAGGGAGGAACAGCCAAGAGGAGTTTCATCCCTGGGAGGGCTGTGACCGTGCCCCAATGCCTCCGCAGAGACCATGTCAGCATAACAGAGACAAAGAAGCTGATTGGAACCCCTTTGAGTAGTCAGAGGAGATCCTTGACTGACCCCTGTGCTGCTTCAGCAGAGCCCTGCTGTTCCTTGATGCCCAGTTCCAGGCCTATCCTGTAAGTAAAACTACCCCAAAGCCATAGATTGAGTAGGCCCTATATTTTTCCATCATTGTTTTAGTTATTTCCCCATAGAAAACTATCCTGTTTGTCTGTGTAGATCCTTAGCATATTTAATCAAAGTAAATCAATTAATGTCCCTATTGAAATCACAGGATCTGTATTGTTGGCATTCAAAACCTACAATCTGTTCCCATTGTGTTTTGAGCCGGTACAGACATACATATTTGCCCAAACCGATTAACCCCAAAACCCTGTTTCCACGTGAGTGCGCACGGTGCAAAACGAAATTCCCAATTGATCCCCTTCATTTTAAATCAGAAGGATTAAGCCTGGTAGTGACTTTGCACATGCAAGGTGCAAAACAAAATTACCCCTTTGTATTCATTGTGATCAATACCCCAAAACCGATTTTCCCATTGTGCTCTGACCAAAACCGCAAAGCTCTATGTGTTCTGGTTGAGTGTAGCAAAACAAATATCCCATTGCTTTTCTGTTTCCCATATTGTTTTGTGATCAATACCTCAAAACCGATTTTCCCATTGTGTTCCCACTCTCTGCCACTGCCTTCCATTCAGAGGAGTCAAGTCTATTTGATGTTTGGAGGGTGAGGGTTGCTGGGAGAAAGCATAACAACATCTGTAATCACTGTGTGTGTTGAATTGTTCTTTTTCTGTCTTGGTGGGTGATTTAAAACAAAATAATTGTAACTGCATATCTGTGTGTTAGTGCCTATCTGGAAGTCATTTGTTCTTGTGTTGCCACAGCATTGGTGGCTGATGTTAATCTATTTGTGATTTTTAGTTGAAATAAATTAATAAATATACATATTTTGAATACACACCGGCCTGATTCCTAGTCCATTGTGGCACCGGGTACTTGTTGGATTTGGGTGTGAGACGGGTTGGAGGACTCACCAAATAGAACCTGAATCAAAATCATAGCGTTTTGTTGTGCGCCACATCCATTGGGGGAAAACTCTTCCCTGAGTTGAGTGTGGCCGAGTAATAAACTGCGACAGTGGCTGCAACAGACTAGTAGCCCTGCACTGCTGGGCCCAATGGCTGACTGTGTGCCTGTTGGGGAGAGATGAACATAATGTTAGTCTTCTGGGAGTCATGTCTGCTTCTGGGAGTCATGTCTGCGGGTTTGAATTACACTCATGCTACTTTGTGTGTGTGTGTCCCACACTTATCCCACACTTATCATGAGGCTTCTTTGGTCTGTTTTCTCTGATTGATGTGCGCTTCTACATGTGGATGGTGGGAGTGCAACTTGACTGTTGGCCTTCCAAAGTGGCTTGTTGTGAGTGTGGTGGGCCTATGATTCCTGTCCTATTCTCCCTTGGAATACTTGGGCGCTCATCATGTGTCCTGGCAACAGTACTTGTGCATGGCTACATCTACCCGCATCCCCTGTCATGCGTGTGTGTGATCTGGCCATTTGCTGTGACTGACACGTGTTGGACCTGTTCCCTTGCCCATTGGGTGTTTCTCTGCCTGGCGATGCATGCATTTGGACTCATTCATTTACAAGGGGTTTGTTGTACCATCACCTTGGGTTCCAGCTCCTGCCTCTACTGTCGGCACTCCCTCTGTTCCCTCCATGTGCAGGATGGAGCTGCAACTCTCCACCCACGGCATGAGGTTTAGGCATGCCACCGTCCCTCCTCCTGTGGCAGCAGATTCCCTCCTTTGTGTTGCGATGAGGTTGCGGACCCTCAGGCACAAGTCATCCCACCGCTTACGGCAGTCCATCTGCATGCGGGACATAGACCCCATGCCCCTTTCTGCCACTTCCTGCCAGATGGCCGTCTTCCTCTTCTGGCTGAACCTTCTGTGGCCAGCCCCAAATAGTGTCTCAGCATGCTGCAACACAATGTCGGACAGTACAGTCAGCTCTGCCTCTGAGGACTCCTGCCTTTCTGCGCTCAGACATGTTTGGCCCCTCTTGTAGCAGTGGACAGCAGTTGAAAGTGGGGGGGATTCAAAGTAGATTGAATTTTAAAGATAGCAACCAGTGAGCTTCCTGTTCCAGCAGTGACACTAATTACGGGGCAGTAATTCCAGTTTGGGGGCCGGTATAGGTTTTACTGCCTCAATTCTGTGGGTAATACCAGCGGATAAATACAGGTGCCGGTAATACCATCACGCCGGTATTACCATTTCCAGCAGGGGGTGTGCGTGTGCCCCCAAGGACTTGAAATGCGCTGGTATTTCCTGCGGTCACCCTGCTGGAGACAGTAATACTGGCAAGTCGGAATTACCAGCATTTTACTGGCAAACTCGTACTGCTCTCCCTTGTCTTCTCTATAAATTTGGCCAAACTCCCTATTCAATAATATGTATTCGCTGAACAAAAGAGTAAGAGTGTGTATTTTCACCAACACATATAAAGAGAGGCAAAACAGATTGTATGTTTCATTTGGTCTTTTCTTACATGTTTGCTTAAGTCCCTTGCAACAAAAACTCATAAGTTAAGTTACAACATGTCCTCTTTTGTACTGTAACTTCATGATGGGTTTTTAATATGTACCAGGACCTCTAGTCCTTGTTAATAGTCTGCCCCTCCCACTATACAGATAGTCCCAGTGCTTCCACAGCTGAGGGTTGATGTGGAATTGACAGCAAGCAACATACCTCTATGGTCATACTATAGTTGAGGAGCATATGTTACAATGACCAAGTCTGTGGGATTTTGAATGAAGGAAAGGTATTCCTACTGGAGATGCATTGATAATGAAGCATACAGTCATCTACTACCAGGTGTATTGTCTGAATTTGTGGCAGAGGGCCTATGTGACGTCATTAATCTAAGATGGTCGCCGTTACGGATACGACTTTAGTTTTTGAGCTGTGACTGGTTTTAGGGTGGATTTATGAAAAATGTGCTAAGTAGGTTTTTTGTTAGACATGATCAAAGAAATGGAAAAGTTCATATAAGACAGTTTTTGATAACTTTTACCATTCGCAAGATATAGCCTCGTAAATGAAAATCTTTTGCTATATGCTCACTAAGGTAAGAAAGTTTGAAATAATGTGCAACTTTCATGTTGAAATATACTGTTTATTAAAGCTACAACAGCTATTTACATTTGAAGAGAGAAATTAAGGTTTTACAGGTCATCTTCCGAGTCCCACAGGCTCTTTTTATCATCTACAAAATCATTACCACAGAGCTCTCGATTGCTACCACACTTACACAGTTCAGTGCACCGTAGTGACTGAGCTTGGCGTTTTCCATGCACAGCACATCGTCCTTTGACACATGCACACCGTACCAGCTGTATGATTGATTGTGGTGCACATGGAATGGTACACATAGTAGGAGAATATTGAATATCTGCCTTCTCCCACCCAAATTGTGATGGCTCTGGAAGATTTAGGTGTTGTTGATCAGCGCGTCACCACTCCATCACCTACAAATGAGTCGTTAAGATGTCTGCTATAGAGCGGATCTTGTTGCTGGCAGAATTGCACTTTGCATCTCTTTTTTAGTGAACAACCACCAACGCAGTTGATCAATGTCCGAAATCTTTGTTCGTGGCCCGTAGACCTGACAAATGAATCGCTCCATCATTCATTCATCTTCCTTCTTAAATTCTATTAGATATCTAAGTCTTCCCAAAGCTTCAAGGATTTCTTTTTCTGAAGTCTTGAAAATTTTCCCGACAGATAGTTTTGCTTTCTTCGTACCTGGTAACACCACTCCTTGAAAGAGCACAAAGACCTAGTAATACCTGTAGTTTTGTAGGCCAAAAGCAGGATCACACACGTTTGAGTTGTCCTGGGAGGATAGTTCAGCAGCAATGTTTTCGCCTTGGAAGCAAGACTACACAAAGAAACACAGGTTCGATCCCCGGGTCCGTTTTAAGTGCGTTATAAATACGCAACTAAGACAAAAAAAAATGACTACGCAACCAAAAAACTAAATAAAATTCCTGTAACAAGCCTCGATTGACCGCGGGCTGTGTGAGCACTTTAAAAAATGCTAAATAAATAAATAAATCTTCTATTAGTTTCAGCTCCTGTGATGAACAGGCTGGCAGATGGGGAAAACAGTGGCTACCACAGTGTAAGGACAAAAACATCAGTATACGGTGAAAATATGTGCAGGGTAGTAGCATGACAACCTGAAGAATTATTGTTGTTTCTACCTCCTCATGTGTGCTTTCAATGTCTCCAACGTAATTTCAATCTGATGCCCTGGCTTAATTTCTCCAACTGGCTACCAGGCTTCTTTTTAACTTGTGTGCATGCTGAATTGCTTTATTTGAGAGGAAAGCTGTCAAAATGATTTTTTGTATTAGAATGCAATAGAAGGGTTTCCAGAGAAAACATTTCAATATTTGTAGAATACGTGAATTTGTACTCAACAGGTGTTGCTTTTCCTGCTCTTTTCCTTCACATGGAGTTCTTGAATGGATTTTCTAAGTAGGTATCAAATACTAAATGAGTTTCATCACATTTGAGCAGCTAAGGTTCAATTTTCTTGTTGAATTCAATTGTAAGGTGATGGCATGTCTTCACAAATGATGGTTTCTGCAGTGCTTGCAATTCTCCCATTCCGTCAAGGACAGCTGCTGAATATGTTTGCTCTGGTACAGATAATCTGTCTGCAGTAACAAATGAAGAGACCTCTGCCATGTTGTTAGAAACCTCTGTATGTTGTTCCTCTTCCAGTATCTTCATCAGCTTGCTTTTGTTTGCAGCTAAATTCCTTGTATCATCTAAGTTGAACAATGAAGGATATACTGCAGAGAATACGTAATTACTCAAGCATTCCTGTAGATCAATGTAAGTTTGACTTCATGAAGCAGTCAGCAAACGTGGGAAACAAGGAACGATCTGCCTTCAACTGCACTATGGTGTCTGATAATTTTGTCTTGACAATATTGTGTGCACTTTTACACAGGTGATGTTTCTGTTACTTCATCCATGCCTACATGAGACAACTGTTTTATTAAATCCAGTCTTCTCTAAAGCATTTGTACATTTGGCAACCTTTTTCTGTGATTCTTGATCTGTCCTTCTAAATTGTTTCATCAAAACTGCCTTCGTCGAGATGTTGATAAGTTCTTTTCCATCATAATTCACATCATTAGTCAATGTCATGATCGAATTGTAGATCTGTTGAACATCTTCCTTTTGACTTGTTGATTGCGATGCTATTAGGTGGTGATGTTTTGACCGTATGTAATCTGTGATTCCTGCAATTTATTTAGACAGCCTTGACAGCTCAGGAGAGGCTAAACTAATTTGTGCTAGAGCCTGTTTCTTTTGAGTAAATTTAACCACACCACTAAGTACTTTTATGGAAGAAAAGGGGGTTTCCTATGTGAGCCTATGCGCATTCAAGTTAGCAGTCCTCACAGGTTCCCAATCCTGTAATGATTGTGAGGTACACACTTGTTGGTATTTACACAATGTTATATTTTAATTCAATTAATTCCACATTCATCATAAGAAAGAGAAATTATTCACTTAGTGTCATTCATCATTAAACTTGTGCCCATAGTGACTTTTCAGGTGAAATTGTGTAATTCTCAAAAAAACTTGATTCCTGCAATTTATTTAGGCAGTCTTGACAGCTCAGGAGAGGCTAAACAAATTTGTGCTAGAGCCTGTTTATTTTGAGTAACATTAACCACACCACTAAGTACTTTTATTGCCCTGTTTTGATGTTCCAGAGCTTCATCTGAACCTTAAGCACAAAAGTGTACCTTTGTCTTGCTTACTACGCAATTGCCTTTCTGAAACTCACTCCACAAGTCTGGGTGTTAGCTCTCAAGCCGTTTCATTTCTGCCAAGTACCATGCGTAGTTTATCAAACTGAGGTCGAAAAGTACTTAAAGGCATGGTCCAGTAACATTTTTTATTGTCCCTACGAGTCGGCCATGTTTTTTTAAGCCTAAGTGGCTCGATTTTTAGAAAACTTTCCTATGGACCTTCCCCGAGTATTCGTACATTAAGCGCACGCGAAAACAGGCACCAGGAAGCTGCCATTTTGTGATAATCCTATCACTTGCCGCATCGCCCTGGCTGACCTGCTTCTGCGGCACTAAATCAAATCCCCCGCCCCTGAGCCTGACATTATCAAAACATTCATATTCCCCGCCTCTCTACGTGACGTTACTGTGCTGCATAGGCAAACGCGCCCAGTCGTCTTCTACGCGACTCCACACAGAACCCGGAAACCAACACAGACCATCTCACAACACAGTGCGCCACAATTCGGAATATGAAACTGTACTTTGAAATCAAACAGCAACACGGTACATTTATTTGACATTAAATGTTTAGAGAATATTCAGCAATTGCCATATGAACTCCGAAAGCCATTTATTTTCTTTTATCTGTATCCGCAAATCCGTAGTTTATATTGAGTCACGCGCTGTTCGTTTATGGTACACAGGGTGTTGGTTTTCGTTAAAAGAAGCACTTTGGAAGCACGGTGAACCGCAAGGCTGTTCCATCAACTAGGCACGAGTCCATCGTAAAGGTTGATATGTTGCTTCTAGCCACTAGTACAGCGTAAGGGCATGTGGGCCCTTGGCGATCGTCCCATAAAATTGTCAGTGTGCTCCAGTTGTTCACACAAAGCTGCAGGTGTCTGTTGAAAAAACCATCTGCCTGTGTCTCAAACCGATGACAGTAGCAGAACGGGATCAAATACCTGTTATGAAAACAAAAAAAATATTTTATTTATTACAGCCGATCAAAAACTATTTGCTTGCAAGGATAGTTCAATGGAGTATGTTCGGTTCTAAAATCAATGCGAAAAGTAACGAAATAAATCGAGGCCAACACACAATGAGAAACAACAGTTTGTCTACATGCGTGTGGAATGATATGATATATGATATAGCATTTGTAACGCGCCTATACACAAGTGTTTCAAGGCGCGACGAGGCAGGGGGGGAACAAGGGCAGACAGACAACGATCCTACTAGGCCAGGTGTCTTTCAGATCTCGCAAGGGGAAGGAGAGAGGGGGGTAAAAGTGCTGTACATGGTTGGTAGAATACAGATAAATAATAGGGCCAGCAGGTGGCAAGTGCAAGGTAAATGCCGGGAGAAGGGGCTGAAGGATACAGAGACAGTCCCGTAGTGCAGGTAGGCAGTGCAGGGAAAAGTGGCTGGGCCAAGGACCGAGATCGGTGAGACCTGTGGACCTGCATGCCCATGTGCCCACTACGAACACATTTTCCTTGCTTTTCCTAGCTCTTCATTCATTCATTTATTCATGCATCCATTCATTAATTCTTCATTCTGGTATAAAAGCGTCTAAACATTTACTCACATTATATTTGAAATTTCCATTGTGTCTCTGCGTAATGCAGTCTGTAAATGCGACCGTGCTCTTGACAACGATTTTTCGTATACTTAACTAAAATGAAACTCGGTCTAGTTTCTGAATTTCCTGCCTTATCGTCTCTTACGTTATTGCGCACCCCCTTCAAATGAAGTTCTTTCGGCATGGTCCCTGTCTCAAGGTCAAAAAACAATAGACCCTTATACTTCCAGTGCGACTTGTGGGCCTCTTCTGGGCGCGAGCTGAAAATCAAAGCCACTGTCCTTCGCATTCTTTATTTGCAACATACCGTAGTAAAGGCATCTGTGAGAACTTGAAGTTTAGAATCCCTCTATGTAGTGCGCCACAATGTGCAAATGCGAATTGGCTTCTCTCCCAAATGCCACGGCCCGCTTGGCGCGTTCTAAGGGCCCCGATTTTGTCCCCGTTGTCTGCGAGCTTTGCAGCCCCAAATAATCATAACTATGGAGACGTTTAATTTTTGGCGGAAGGTCAGGGAAAGTATAAAGTACCACAGGAGTTGAGTTAAAAGTGAGATTTATTGTTGGTTGGTTTGTTTTATTATTTGCAATACGCAAGCCTCCCCTCAGTTAACAGTGCGCAACAGTGCGCAGCATTTACATTTACATGAGATGAAACATTAGAAAAATATATACATACACATATATGAGGTGAATAGAGAGAATTCAAAGATGACACCCAGCTTGTTTGCCACCCATGATGGTGAAGGCAAGGGTTAGGGTTACAGGTACACTGTACAATAACATTTATTTACAAAAAGACAATCGTATTGCAATTATTTAAACCGGGATTTGTACTTCACAACCAGCTGTGCTTCAGGTGGACATGGCACAGTTGCAATGTTCGGTGGCAATGGATCACTGCTCTGCACAGAAACGTCCAACATTCCATATCTGTGCTTCTCTAACACAGCAACAATAAGGCCTTTCACAAAATCGAACTGCATTTCATCATAGACTGGTTTGATCACCCATTGCTTACTTCGTTTTGAAAACACCTTAGTGTAGCGAGGCATCCTTACTTTACCCCTAGTCCTAGATTGTTCACGTCCAACATTGCTGTTATGGGCCAAGACCGCTAGTAGAGTGCGATGTTTCATGCCCCGAAAGCTAAAATGCAAGCGCTTTGGCCTGTACTTTAGGCACATATTGTGGAACACCTCCAAATCTCCTGTGTGACAGAATTCTGTCAGTCCTCTCAAGTCTTTTGATAGAGTTTTGTCGAAAACAATCTTCTCAATGGCTTTGTGTGTCGGTGAAGATGGAATCAACCACTTCTTCTTCCGTGCCTCCTCTGGGGACAAAGAGCCATGTTCACATTGGTTGAAATGTAGGTTTTCTGACCAGCGGTGAACGTTGGTACAGTGCTGCAATAGTGACCGCCATTTTTCAAGTAGTATTTCCACTGACCCTTCACAAGTTTTTGAGCTCCACCAAAGATGGTTGGTGATAGACTGGGACCACTGCAAAATACTTTCAAAACAATTTTTTTTTTCCTGCAGCTGAGATTTTCTTACTGATTGATTTAGCAAGATGCCGTACGTCAAATTGATGATTAATAAGCGGGAACTGCTCCCTCATTGTCTTGGCAATTGAAACGTGTCTGTCCGTGGCTATGAGGTCGATGTGCATTCCCCTTGATTGTAGATATTCCACTGATTTTATAAATCCTAGTTTCTCCATGGCCACTGAGGATGTACATTGTGTTACCTGCACGACCACCAAACTCACAATTTTCTTACTATCCATGTCCTGAAAGTGGTAGGTGCAGTTCTTGGCAGAAAATCCAGGGCTGTCGCACTGCCCATCGCCGGCTAGCCTGAAACGTTTCCCTTCAAATGTACTTGGTAGAGGCAATTGTTCAATTTTCCAAGCATCACTAATGGCCGGAAACAGATAATCACGTTGGTATATGTAGTACAGCGATTTAGAAATGAAATGGAGTCCCACAAACTGAAAGAAAGCCTCTAACTTTCTAAAACTGGAGCCACTAAAAAGTGATGCAGCTGCACACAGTAGATTGCCTGTTGGCATTTTCCCCAGCATCGTTTGTGCAGACCATGAGAACCTATGATTTAATCGACAAGCGGCATTTATTTTGACGTTACTGCCTTTTATTTGACGAGTCACATTAATCAATGACTTCCCACATACTTTCCCTCTAACTGAATGTCCACATTTCACCATACTTATAATATCCATCAAACAACTGTCGAGTACAATGTATTTGCTCTCTTTCATTAGACTGTCATCCTGCGTCAACGTTGTTTCGGCCTGTGACGTTGCGGAGATTTCAACACATTGGAAAGTAATATCGGTGCTATCAAGTTCTGATGCGTCCATGGATGCTGCGGCTGGTTCATTCTCTGTCATTTCGACATCTGCTACTTCAACATTGATGGGAGAACACAACAATGTCGACATGTTTTTGGGCGGCAATTTTTTAGCGGGTGTAGATTGTGTGAATTGATCTGCAACTACTTCTGAGCTATCTTCAATACATTCAATATCATCTTCTTGTGGTGGTGCAGTCGCACTGTAGCAATGGTCCAATGCAACTTTGCTGTATTCTCCAAACACAGTTAATTCATGTTCTGACCATTGGACATGAGCATCTCGAGCCTGAACACGCCTCGCCTCAATTAATAGTTCCTCCATAGTGTACATGGTCTGGCAAGCAACATCTCTCATTCGCTTCACTGTCTGTGTAAGTATAGTTCTGACACCCACGGGTAACTAGAGGAGAGATTGGAAAAGGGATGTTCTGTTTAAACACAAGATAAAGTGTAGTCCAATTGACTGGAAAACAACATAAAATAGTCCCCAGCACAAACTTTTTTTAAAGTTATGAACTGTTTGTAACTAACCCTTTTTTTTTTTTTTTCCTTTGCAACTTTTTTGACTCGACCTTCAACATCTGCACGCTGTAGCTCCGATTCGTTTCCGCATGCCCTCCCTTCCTCTTGTGCTGCAACGACTATATTTTCTGTATCTGCATAGACAGCACGGAATGAGGCTCCATCGTCTCCCTGATACATGGTACTTTCATTACTGTGTATCAAAATATTGTTAGCATAAAACACACGTGAGGACGAACACACAGGTACATCTCAATAGCCAAACACGATTTAAACATTGTGTGCAAAAATCAAACGACAAGTATTCGACCTGTGTTGATCTATTTCGATGGAACTGTCAGTATCCATACCTCTGGCTCTGCATGGACTGCCATGAATGGTTGTATTGGAGAGGAGGCATCAGCATCTCCCTGAAACACAGTACTTGCATTAGTATGGTTTTCAATATTGGAAACATAACACACACTTGGGGTCGACGGCACAGGTAAATATAAAGAGATAACCACAAATGATGCATTGTCTAAAACAATCAAGGAAAATATAAATATGCAGTTTCATCGACTTATTTCTCTGATTCCTTTACATCGGCATCATCAAAATGGGATGTTGTGATTGTAGTGGAAGCTCCGTCGTCTCCCTGAAACACAGTACTTGCATTAGTATGGTTTTCAATATTGTTGATAACTGCGACCACGTCAAGGATGTAGAATGTTCTTGCTTCAGATTCAAGGGATAGTCAAGAAGTTGTAAAGGTAAATTAATGATTGATAATGAAATGCCAATATTAAAAATAGCCATGTAAGGCGACAGAATACTTGAAAAATGCTCAATACAGCACAGTTTCCTGTTCCCATATATATACATTTCGTTTGTGGGTTATGAAATTGAAAAAGAATATATTGATAAATGTAATTATTAAAAAAGCTATACACTCATATCAATATCGAAATTATTACAAGGGATAGAACACCTACAATATCAATTAATCCACTCAGCTACCTACACACTACCGCAAGGCCTAAAGCTAAATCCGGAAACTTGACTCACCGGTGGCGGAATGTGGACGAATAGAGTGGGAATAGCGTTTTCGAGCAATTTCTGTGTCGTTCGCCGTTTATTCTTCTTTGTTACCCAAGATGTTGTGTACATGTCCAAGGAAAAGTGCCGGCTGCAGATGCGGTATCGATCACCCCTCTTGTCCTGTAAGACTTGTTGGACTCTACTTTCCAGCTCATCCAGTGGATATCCGCAATGTCTGACCCATTCTCTTATTCGATCAACAGTTTTCGGGAATACATGCATTGTAGTGCCTTCAGATTTCGCATGGGTCTTCGAAGGGCAACCGCTAATCGAACAGGCAGGCATTGTTGATAAATCTGAAAAGTAAATATCGACATTATTATACAATCTTCATGAATAAAGATTTGATACAAAAGTAAATGAATCATACAATGATCAATGCAAGGTTTGTTTTGGTCGCAGGAACTATACCAGTTCATTATGTGCGGCTTAGTATTTGCATAAATTGCAGAAATGTATAAATGATGTGACTAAACTCTGAACATGTGACTTGTCCCTTGGATGTTCTGTCTTGCACAAGAAGGAAACATGCTTACATTATAGACTGGACACCCGAAGGATGCAATTCGATGACAATAGACAAAATCTGCAAAATATGACTAGGATACATGGCCTTACCTTGACCAACAAACAGTTGGATTCAGCAAGCAGAGCAGTATGTTGCAGGAGAATAGGTGGGTGGCCACAGGTAGCACACTGATGGGTTTGCTCTAAGCGGTCACAGAAGTGCACGGATAGCACGACGACGAGCAGATTAGCATAAATCTCAGTGGTTGCCAGGTAGCACGTTCAGGAGTTGACTTGCAAAGCACAAAGATGTTCTCACGAGACATATCAAGTGGTTTATAAAGTATTAGAAACAGGGGTGTGTTTGTGAATGAATGACGTATGTATGTCATGGTCTTAGGGGGGCGGCCTGCTTGAAGGGGAGGCGTGGCTGGAGACACGGGGTCTGAGAAGGCCATGTGAGCGATGGCCCCTGGGCGTGGGATACCTTTTGAAGTGTACATGCTGTTTGGCACCTTGGCCGTTTGCGCCCGTGACAGCCCCCCATGCCAGCGCTCATCCCCGGGTGCGAACCGCCTTTGATAGAGGGGGTGGGATGGATGGGCCTGGGGCGTGCAGATAAGGCACAGGAAGACTGCTGAATGGAGATACACTTATGTGGATTGCAGGGGGGCGGCCTGCTTCGAGGGAAGGCCTGGCTGGAGACACGGGGTCTGAGGAGACCATGTGACCGATGGCCCCTTGGCGTGGGATACCTTTTGAAGTGTACATGTAGTTTGGCACCTTGGCCTTTCGCGCCACTGACAGCGTGCATCCACTGTCGCGAACCGCCTTTGATAGAGGGTGGGTGGGATGGAGGGGCCTGGGGCGTGCAGATAAGGCACAGGAAGACTGCTGAACGGAGACACACTTATGTGGATTGCAGGGGGGCGGCCTGCTTCGAGGGGAGGCCTGGCTGGAGACACAGGGTCTGAGGAGGCCATGTGACCGATGGCCACTTGGCGTGGGATACCTTTTGAAGTGTACATGTTGTTTGGCACCTTGGCCGTTCGCACCCCAGACAGCCCCACATGCCAGCGCTCATCCACGGGTGCGAACTGCCTTTGATAGTATATCGTTGCTTATCAATAACAAATGCCACATACCGGAGATTCTTGTGAGCACAGACCCACACTTCAACCGGTGTATTATAGTGGTCAAGACCCTTAACCTAAGGCATGTATAATCCAATGGTAATTGTTAGTATAGATATATGTGTGACTTTTATAGAGACATAACCTACTGAAAGACTTTGTACAAGTGTTATTTAGTGCATGCATTATCGAGAATATTTTATGTTAGCTTAGATAGATAGTGACCACCCTGCTTCACAGCGACCAGACCTTCACCCATTCGGAGCACAGATGTCTGACGTCCATCCTTGAATGGAGACACACTTGATTCATTTAAAAAATCGAAACAACCGTTGTTAAAATATATGTGGTGTTTTATTTTGTATCTTATTTTCATGACACAAAAATACAAGACTTTAAAGATTATACAGGTCAGGTTGCAGCACAGCGAGAGAAAATCCCTTATACTGACCGCTGTCACTCGGGAATGTTTCTCTTATGGCACGAACGGCACAGGCGGGTATCACTCTTCGAACGCGGTGTCCAAGCCTCCCGTGGAGCCACCATGTAAAGGAACGATAGGCCACCAGCCTGTACCACCTGTGAAAAGGAATGAAACAAATTGTTTTTAAATGACCAAGATAAGTTTAATAAACGTTTGTTGTCAATGGCAATTCTTTTAACTAATGGCATTCTGCACGGACAAATGCTATCTAGACAATGCACACTATTGAACGACTTTCATGCGTTACTATGATATGAATATATAATTTTGGATATAGTAGAAGAACATGAAATAGGAGTGGCATGACAAGCAGAGTATACTTACTCGTTACTCGGATTACGAGGACGAACAGTTGTGCGAAGTTCGTGCATTAGCACCATCATTATTCTCAACACGGCCCGTGTGAGGCAGGCTGCCCTGAAGTCTGGCAGCTCGGTGATGCATTGCGGTCGTGGCTCGCCTTCTGAAATGTAGGTCAGGCATCCCGAGTTTTCTCGGCAGCAGCAGTTCTCGTCCTCGGTTGGCATTAGCTCGCACCGATTGCATGTGCACCAGGTGGAGACGCCGTCCATGCGTCTACGCCCAGGCTCTTCATCTGTTGAATCGTCCTCCCAACTGCCGTCCGAATCCCCTTCGTTTTCGCGTGCTTCCCTTTCCAGTAGTTCCTCTTCGGTATACTCGGGCTCGTACATGTAGGGCATTATTGTAGCCATTGTGTGGTAAACAAAGTAAAATAATTTACAGAGATGGTACAGGGGTTCACACGGGCACAAGCGGCGAAGGTAGCTGACCAGAGCACAGAAACGAGTCACAGAATACTCAAAGTAACACAGAGAGAGGAATGGAATCGAAAATCTGCTGCTGTGTGTAGGGAAACGATCTGTTTATACTTATTGAGGAAAGAGGCGTCCTGCCATTTCCATGGCGACACGTCATTAGCTGAGGCGCAGCGATTGTTGCCCCGAGACGTGCTTTGGCGTTGGGAAATGGGCGGTACGAGTCTGCTGATGACAGGCTCAGGGGCTGGGGATTTGATTTAGTGCCGCAGAAGCAGGTCAGCCAGGGCGATGCGGCAAGTGATAGGATTATCACAAAATGGCAGCTCCCTGGTGCTTGTTTTTGCATGCGTTTAATGGACGAAAACTCGGGTAAGGTCCATAGGAAAGATTTCTAAAATCGAGCCACTTAGGCTTAAAAAAACATGGCCGACCCGTAGGGACAATAAAAATGTTTACTGGACCATGCCTTTAACTAACGCTGTAATTGATGCAAGGTGTAAATTCCAGTTTGCAGTTCGTACAGATCTGGTAAATTAAAGTATTGTGTCCACCATATGAATGTACTGAAGAGCAACTGGAGTATTGTTTTTTTGTAAGATTCTTTATCCTCAAATGCTTCAGTTTTGGCCACCCCATTCAAATTTGTCAGAACTGTCAAAACGTAATTATGGACTGATTTTGTTTCTTGGGAATCATCCACTTCTTAGCTCACGTTACATCCTCTCCTTAATTTCGACATGCTCTTTGTAGAATTAATCGATGATGCATTTGAAAAGTGCAAGCCTTGGTGACGTGTGTGCTTTAACTGCTCTCCTTACGCACTTGCCTGATAGAATCTTTGACACATTATTCACATCAGAAAGTACAGTTAAGGTGGCCTCAATGCCCGTACTATACAAGAAAGAACCAATAGCTTGAAGCATTGCCATTATTAAATGTAGCTCACTTGCTCTAAGGATCCAGTTCATTGACAAGACTTTTTTAGCCACAGCTAATTTTAAAACAGGCTTGTAAAGGCTAAGATCCAATGATACAGCTATTTTGTTTCTGGGGTGACACCATATGTTATTTTCTCCAACTTCTTCATGTATGTGAGCTGTATTTGTGTGCTTGTTGGGCTGGCATCCATGAGAGTGAGTAAACAGACTTAAGTTTCTTTAGATGGAGAATCAATTATAAAGGAATTGTAAGCTAAGTCGAAACTGTAGTGAGTGGTTCTGACTCTGTCTCACATTCATCTATCTTGGTTTCTTCAGTGAGATTACAATGTGCCTCCAGCAACTCTTTATCGAAACATTCTTGAAAATCACTCAGCGGCAAGACTTCCACCATCATCATGTAGGTCCTCTAGCCTGTTGGAATCTAAAATAACCTTATTACTCTCTGTATAATTAGTGATCCGACTCCTTACAGGATTCTGTGGTCTACACCCTTTGGAAATGTTGCAAGACATGACCTCAAACAGGGACTGAGGAATCTTCTGCAATGATTGAAGTGATGATGTTTCTGATACTTCAATTTGGTTTAGCACACCTGACTCCTCCTTGGTCTGATACACCACCCTATTTGTACCACGCAAAGTTCTTTTACTCATATGGAGTATCTTAGAGAAAGTCAATGTTGTCAGCAGCACAATAGACAAATGTGCCGCTGACCATCTCTGAGGGAACAAAAGATCCTCAACACTGATGCACACGTTTTATTACTCTGTGGATATCTGTGTCTCACACCAAAGGACTCTTGCGCAATCTATAGAAGCTCCCATGCTACGCAGGAATTGAATGATGCATTTGTTGCAAGTAGCTGGGTACATTTGGAGCCCAACTGCCACTTGCAAGGGCATTTCACAGGTGTGCTATGTGGTAGAGGTGCTCACGTAGGAAGCTTGTCGTGATGATAGCATTTCATATATACACATCTGTGACAATTTATGAACCCGGTTCATTACATTGGTATCTCACTTTTTTGAATTACTGTTCATATCGATCTTCCCTTGACAGCACCACTTGTAAAAAAGAACAATTTCCTTTGGAACAACATCTGACAAATTTATTTTTTGCAAAACTTCCAGTGAATTTCCATTATTCACAAGTTAGTACGGCTATCTTTAAAATTGTAACTGCTTCAAGAAGGGTTCTCATACTTTTCACAATATCTTCAAATTCTTCTTCTGCTGTTACTTTCAGTGAGACTCGTTGTGGTTCATTTCCCCTTTTGAGATTACTAAAAATAATGCCAATACATTCAAGATCTTCGTCTATGAAACTTGTGAATTGTTTTCTTGCTTTCATCTGTCATTATTCTAAATCATTGATAGTTGCAGTTTTCATGAAAACGTTTCAATTTCCTCCACTATTGTTACGTTGCCTTCAAGGAGAAAATCCCTGATTGAAGTTACAAATTCAACATTTGTTGCTTCGTAAGACAGCAAATTTGGCTGCATCTTTCTGCTTAGTGTAGGCTTGCGTCGTAAGACATTCCCTGCATGTGTGTTCCAACATAGCTTGTGATCTGCGATTTCCCTTGCGTGAGGGTCTCCAGGATCTGCGCCATCTCTATGAAGAATCTTCAATGTGCTAACACTACTCTGTTCAAACGGGTGCCTGCTGAATCAGTTGCTATCAAATATAATTGATTTATTATTTTTCCTTCTTTATTGCAAAAGAAGCATTTATTTCCGATGTACATAGGTATTTTTGATGGTGTAGTGTAGCCTCTTTCTACTTCATCCTCTTCTTCATGGCTGGAGATAGACGGCTTTGGCTCACATATCTGCTTTCCATACAATCTTTTGCTTCGATCCACATTTGCCTTATGAGTACATTGCTTGTAGCATTTCGAATGCCATGAGGCTTTTTCATTTTTCTGTTCTTTAGGTGTTAAGTTGCCTAATCGTAGACTTAAGTTCAAATATTATTGTTCCACTCATTTTTCTTTTCATACACCCCCTAAAACCTTTTCATAACATTTTGGATTAACCAGGGGAGATTTCTTTCTTTGTTGACATAAGATGTACAGGGAAAAGTCTGTTATCCATTTTCTTTCTTTGGCTGATGGTGGAAGTTCTACTTTTAATTGACTTTCAATATCTGGAGGTATCAACATTTTTAAAACATTGATTTTGCTGGAAGATAGAATCAAATTTCACGCTTCAACTGCTCTTAAATAATGTTCACATTTTCTTGTATATTATTACCACACCCTATAAAAATATATAAGGAAAAAAATATAAGGAAACCTCTGAATGACTAAGAGATTTCAAATTCTTTTAAGGACCTCGTTTATTCTGTTTTTATGGGGAACAAACAAAGGTCTTTAGAAAATATTTGATAGGATAATTCTGAAAGGAGTTATAGATCAACTTCTGATTCCTAAATTGTAGTGGTCGCCATCTTGGATTAATTACATCACACAGGGCTTCTGCCACTCCTTCAGACAAAACACCTGCTAATACATTATTATATGCTTCATTTGCAATGCACCCCGGTATTCATAACCTCCCTTCATTCAAAATACCACGGAATTACATCTGCCCCTCAACTACTAAGCTGGGATGTGTGTCTTGGCAGCACGGGTAGAGATGTTTAACTGAGAGATCATAAATATCTGCCTATGCAGTGATGTCTCCTCTGTAGGAGAGGATACAAACTGGACTGCAGAGGATAAATTTGCAATCCAGATACAGCACTATAGATAAATGTGCAGTTCTGTCTACCTCTGGATAAGCATCCGTGAAGAGCATATAGACGTGCTTTTCGCTGGCTACCAGTGAAGCATCGCATTCAATACAAGGTGATGTCAATGACACAAAAATGCATCCACAGAGGTGCTCCTGGTTATCTGCGTGCCTGTTTGCAGGTGAAATCTGTCAATAGAACTCTTCGTTCCAATTCAGGCACTTTGCTATGTCAACCAAAATACAAGCTTTCCAAATTTGGAGGCTCCAGTTTTGAAAGCTGGGCCCCAAAACATATGGAATCTCCTTCCAGCTGTCGGAATTTATCTTGTACAAAAAATTAAAAAAGATTTGAAAACCTTTCTTTTCAATAGGAACTCTGACTGGTCTGTTCCCCCCCCCCCATTGATTTGTGATTGATTTATTTTTATATTTTGTTTTTGTTGGTCCCCTGTCCTATACAAAAATTTGAATAAATAAATAGGTGGCCACTCTAGACTTGGACTGTACAGTGGCCCACCAAGATGCCACGGTTTGGCATTGCTCTGGCCCCAACATGCTGCCACTTGATCTCCCTCCATGCAAGTAGCTCACTGATGTTCTTGCTTGGCACTATACCTGCTTTGGGGATGGTGCTGCCATATCTTCTCCTGTGCACCAGAGTAGATGACCTCAATTGTAAGTGAAAGCAAAATAAGGCCTTGAAGTGGGGTGTGCTCACCCATGCCCAGCAATTGCACCTTGGCATGCCGTGGCGTGTGCCTCCTGCCTGAATTGCTGCACCTTCACACCATCTGCACATTCTGCCAACTGAGCTCCACCTCCACCGAACTGGTCAGGTACAACACCACCCTCTTAACCAGTTTGTCTCTTTCTTTGTCAACTCCTAACCTCCAGTGCCTTCAGACTTGCCCTGCTTGATGGGGGAATCGCCAATAGTGGCTCCTGTGCTGCCACTGAAGAACCAGAATACCGGAACACCTGCCACTGACCTCCACTCTTTAAGGACCCAGTGTTCACAAGCACATATGGTAACTGTCAGACAAGCATGACTGCGTGGATCACACTATTTGGCTCACCTGCAGAAAAAGACAAAGTGGCCCAAAGAAAAATCAAATTTTTAACCACATCCCTACAGTTAACATTGATCCTATAAATAAACAACCATTGGCAATGACAATAAGTTCGGCGTTTACTGTTGTTCTTTGCATTTTGCATTTATAGGCACCAGGGTGCAGGAGGGGAGTGCAACGCTTCAAAGGAGGTTGTCATAAGGGGTGTGGGTGTGCAATAGAATGAGAAGGGGAATAGAACAACGGAGGAAGCCATTGATAGAGGGCGCCGTGATGAGTAATAGGAAATATGAGCAAGAAAGGGTGAGAGAAAAGTGAGTGTGAGAGGAAGGATAAGAGAAAAAAGGTTGAGAGCAACAGTGAGAGTTGGAGAAGACGGAATAATGGGATATATTCTAGAGTGCCAGAGAGAGAGTAACTGGGCGTGCCTGGGGAGAGAGAGAGTGACAGCGCGCGCAGTTACAGAGAGTGATAGTGCACATGGAGCGAGAGAGAGCGACAGCATGCGCAGAGAGAGAGAGAGACAGCCTGTGCAGGGAGAGAGAGTGACAGTGTGTGTGGGAAGAGAGATAGAGAGACAGCAAACACGGAGAGAGAGAGAGAGAGCGGCAGCACGCTTAGAGAGATACAGAGACAGCGTGCCGAGAGAGCACAATTGTTGGAAATATAGATGATGCAGCAGTCATCGAAGGCGTTGCAGCAGAAATATCTAGGAGAGTGCCCTTCATTTTGATACCCAACAAAAACATGTGAAAATGAATATGAATTTTTATTTATAATATTGTTGTGTACACCACATAGCTAAAAAAAAGCACAGGTGTGTATTTACATACACGTCTGATAACAAAATCTAATAGTGTGGAGCGGTACTCGCCAGGCCAAAAAAAGATCCCTGCACCCCCTCCTATCCGGCCCTAAAATAAAACCAAAATGGCAGCACAAACGTTCACATTCCCGAGTCCCCAATAGATTTAATGCAGACACATTATTGGAGGTGGTTCAATTTTCTGGAAAGGTGACCCCATTGAGGTTTATGGCGGTCATTGAGCTTGTTCGGAGGGTGACATCAGTTCAAGGTCGGTGGCAACCTCCAAATACTTGATGCCAGGCACCTCTGTAGGCAGGGGGCGATTGGTAAAATCACTAAAATCAAAAGAGGGGTGGGGGCGAGAGGCAAAAATGCACATTTATGAGTCCCCAATAGAATGAATGCAGACACATTATTGGAGGTGGTTCAATTTGCTGGAAAGGCGACCCCATTGAGGTTTATGGTGGCCACTGAGCTTGTTCGGAGGGTGACATTAGTTCAAGGCCGGTGACAACCTCCAAATAACTTGTTGCCTGGCAACTCTGTGGGAAAGGGGCTTTTGGTAAAATCACTAGAATTGAAAGGGGGCTTCGGGGAACAGGGTATGGTGAGTGAACAGGGAAAATGTGAGACGAATATTAGAATGTGGGCAGCACAACAGGAATTAACACTTAGTGCGTTGACATTTATATGCCACACCATTTCCAATTGACTGCTTCTTGGAACCCCTTTATTCTTGTAGCAATCTTTTTGGTGATACAAAAAGCGCCAAAACAAAAAATGGGAACTGCACATCATCAGGACCGTTTCTCCTGCTCAGCCAATCAGAATCCTGTCCGTCTATGACACTATTTCCCACAGGAGAATGAACCACAGTAAAAGGGATACAAACCCTGGCTGGTTGACCATGAACCTTGTAGGCCAAGACTAAAGAATGCCCTTCTCAAAGATTTGAGCCTTTCTAAATGTGAATTACTTACCTTTAAATGTACATACACTCTTATCTACATTTTAAGTTATTACATATACCTTCATGTATAGATTTGAGTTTCCTTATGTTTAAGTATTTTATTAAAATCATTAAGTACATGAGGTTTATATATCAAGTAATACAGCATATGTGATAGTGTAAAACCGCAGTCGGCTATAGTACAATAATTCATTAGCAACCCTATATAATATATGTATATTCTATTCTAATGCATAAAATGCAGTTTACAATAGGCTAATAGGTATTTAACTTACTTGTAAGGTAAAACATGTGGACATAAAAGACAAACAGGACTAACATGGACACACGGAGGGGAAGGTAGGGGAGGGTACCTTAAGAAGTAAGGATTCATAATATTTAACCATATTTCTAGTCTTGATTGGGTATTGCATTGTTCAAATAGTCTACAAAAGAATTCCATGTTAATAGATGTTTGTGCATCAAGGTTGGGGATACAGCATTATATTTTTCCATTCTATGAAGGTTACAAACTGAATTCCACCATAGTTTAAAGTGTACACCGTTAAGATTTTTCCAATTTGAAGTAATAGTTTGGATGGCTATAGCAATAAATAAGTCAAACAGATAGCCATCATTTTTGTCAATAGCAGGTTGGATCATTTTGCTGCCCAGAAATAAATCATCAAGGGACAGAGTCAGCTGTAATTGGAAAATATTTTGCAGGGTTTCTCCAATCCTTTCCCAATAAGCTTAAACATGAAGACATTCAAAAATGATATGCTTGAAGGATCCTTGAGAGCTTAGACAACTCCAACAATTGTTATTTTGAGAAATTCTACTCTTAAAAAGCATTAATGGGGTAATAAAAGCCCTTTGGTGGAAGAAATATACAGTTTGTAGCAAGCTAGCTGAGACAATTATCTTGGAAATATTAGTCCATAAACAAGGCCATTTGAATTGTATGATGTTAAAGGAGCAATCTTGATTCCACGGTACTTGGCTTTTAAGCAGAACTTCATCTGTTAACGTAGAGGAACATACTTTGTAAAACATAGATGCTGTAACATTAGGATTGGATAAATGGAGTAGTCTTTGAACTTGATAGCTGTTAGAATTAAAAACTAACAATTCATAGTTTTCCATAACCGCATTTATTAGACTAATACATTTCTGGAGGAAAACGCTTGGAGTTTGAAATTTAGTTGTAAATTCTTCAAAGGTTATTGGGGTACCATGGGTAAACAGCTGTCAATATATACTTGATGCCAAGATCTAGCCACGGTCTCCAACAAATAGTTCTCCTATTCATTTTTATTAGGGGGTTCATCCAAATATAGTGGGATATAAACTGAGAGCTATTTGTATGAGGCAAAATTAGGTATGAACGTAAGTACTTTATAGAAATATTAATACTAGTACTAGTAAAGCATCTATTATAATTATTGATTTAAGGGCAGTCTGAGAGAACATGCGGAGAGACCATCGCTTTCTCTATGAGCAGCCAGTTTGGTAAATCAATATTGTTTGGAGAAAATGATAACTGAGTTTGTCTTAGAATGAAGGCAACGTGATATATTTTTTTATAAACTGGAAAACTCTCTCCACCCATGGATTTGGGTTTTTTAAGTTTACATAGTGAGATCCTTCTTTTCTTCTTACCCCATAGAAATCTGAGGATACAGGAGTCTAGAGATGTAAAGAAGGATATAGGAATGGGCACAGGAAGCATATAAAGATAGATAATATAATTGGTGACAACATCATTTTAACAATTTCCAATTGCCCCCACCAAGAAAGATAGAGGGGTGACCATGTATTTGTTAATTCCTTCACTCTGGTGATGAGGTTAGCTTTATTCTGATTAACGATATTCTTAATTGAGGATAACATTTGGATACCTAAATACTTAATACCTGTTGGGCACCATTTCATTCCAAGGCTAGAACAATGGTGGCTCATACAGTGTACATTGAGTGGTAACATTTCAGACTTATCCGTGTTAAGTTTGTACCCTGATGCAAGGGAAAATTGTGTATTAATACATTTTAGATGTTGTAGATGGGTATCAGACGCCCTTAATAAAAGTAATGCATCATCCGCATATGCGACTGTTTTGATGTTAATGGGTTTAAACTGCATGCCAATTATAGTATTTTCTTGTCTAATTGCTTCTAGAAGTGGTTCTAATGCTAATATAAACAGTAGTATAAAAATTGATGTTGCAGGATTTGAATATAACACTTTAACCATGGATATGAATGAATCAGGGATCCCATGCCAGGCCAGAGTTTTAAACACAAAATCCCATTCAACCCTATCAAAACCCTTTTCAGCTTCTAATGCCATTGCCACGTAAGGATCTGGAGAGTTTTGAATGATACTAATGATATTAGTGAATAATCTAATATTTGCTGAGGACAATCTACCTTTAACGTATCCCACTTGATCATTCTTAATCACATTTGGAAGAAGGGTAATGAGTCTATAGGCTAAGATTGTGCCAAATATATTACAATCTGTATTAATTAGGGATATGGGTCTGTAGTTCTGGGCTGATTCAGGGTCTTTATTGTGTTTAGGAAATACAATCCGAAAAGTAACCAGTAGTTTTTTATTAGTAATGAAAGATTTATATAATTCATTAAGCTTGGGAACTAATATTTCCTTAAATTGGGCAACATAATCAACAGAAAACCCATCTGGGTCTGGAGCCATACCCTTTTTGAGATTCTTAATGGCTTAATGGCTTTGTATATTTCACTCAATGATATGGGGTCATTTAAAGATCTGAAATTTGAATTAGCGTAAGTGATACAATTTATGTTTTTAAGAAAATCTGAAGCATGGGTACTCTCAGTTAAGGTTTCCGATCAATACAATTTTAGATAAAATTTGGAGAAGACTTGTAGAATATCTTTGTCGGTAAGTACTCTATTTCCATTTTGATCTTTGATAACAGTAATTCTTGCTTTATCTTTTTTAAATTTGAGATAAAATGCCAACGCCTTGCCCAATTTGTTAGAAAATTGATAAATCTTAGACTTATATTTTAAAAGATTGGCACACAAGTATTCAGTGGTTAGATTATTATATTGCATTGTGAGTTTGATAATTTTTTGATGAATGGGGGCAGAGTTAGTATATATATATATGGATATATATATATATATATATATATATATATATATATATTGTGATTGTAAGATTTTAATTTGTTTCAGAATATCTTCTGTCTCTTTTTAAAGTTTTTTCTTTTTAGCTTCTATATTGGATATAATGTGTCCACTCATTATTGCTTTATAACGATCCCAGTTGTTGTGGACTGACGTGTCGCTAGAAGAATTTTCAGCAAAAAAAAAATAAGAATGTTGTTGGTCTATGAACAAACTCTTCATCCTTCAAGAGGGCTGAATTAAAGCTCCATCTATTATATTTTTGTGTGTTTTGAGCAATGGATAGTTTAATATGGACCAAAGCATGATCTGATAAAACAATAGGTTTTATCTCTGCATCAATTAGACCATTCGTCAGAGATTTAGATATAAAGTTGCAATCAATCCTCGAGAGCAAGTTATGAGGAGCAGAGAAAAAGGTACAATCCAAATCTGAGGGGTGAATAATGCACCACACATCTATAAAACCTAATTCCGACACAAAATTGACAAATTGAAGGTGGCACTTAGTGGTTCTAAATCTCAAATTCAATTTTCTTTTTTATCAAGGATGGGATTTATGATTTCATTGAAGTCTTCACATACAATGAGGTTATTAGAACAAGATTTTGATATGCGATTTCTTAAATGAGTCCAGAAGCCTGGATCAGGATTAGTGGGGCCATATACATTAAGAATAGAGTATTCTATGGAGTCAATAGAAGTTTGTCTAAAACCCATCTTCCAACATCATTTCTTTCTGAGGATAGTACTTTGCATTGAATGCATTGAAGGTGTTTGTTAATAAGGGTAATAACTCTGTTCTTTTTCCCATCTGCTGCGCTCGAGAAAACCTGGCCTACCCATAATCGCTTCAGTTTGGTAGCTTCATCTTGTGAGAGGTGGAATTCTTGTATGCAAGCAATGGCCGGTTTGTCCCTATTAATGTGTGAACACATTTTCTGCCCTTAGACAGGGTTATGTAATCCTTTGAAATTCCAAGTTACAATATTGAGATCCATGAGTTACTATACAAACCCTATAGGCAACATTATTATTATAGTGCGAAGCAGGTGAACAAAACACTTAAGGCTATGAGACAAGAGGAAGTGGGAAGGACAAACATGAAGAGCATGGAATTTTCCACATTATGTAGAAACAAACTTGTGTATGAACAAGTAGTGGCTAACTGGAACAGCCACTCCAACCCATGTTCAAATGAAGTCAATAATAGGCTGGGGTTTGAGAGTTTGATACAGATGTGCTACTCCATGCTCTGTTCTGGCAATACTGTCATATTGTAGAATGAAACAGTCCGCGTTCAACCTTCATTCAATTGTGTGATCTAGTGGTATCCATCTCTTCTCCCCTATGGCTTTGAATAAAATTGTGCAAATCTAATGGTTCTTGAAAGGTGTACATCTGGCCGTTGAGGGTGACTTTTAGAGATGCTGGGTGAATGATCCCGTATCTGGCAATGAACTGCTGCAACGCTGGTCTAAACATTAATAGTTATTTTCTTCTTGCTGCCGTGATATTTGACACATCCTAGGTTATGAAGATGTTGGTGCCTTCCCATATAAAAGTCTTTTTTAGTTTTACTCTGTCCATTATGAGTATGATATGAGCATAGTCCAATAAGGCAAAGGTCAGAGTACTTGGTGCATTACGAGAAGGATGTCTAGGGGTAGTACGACAAGCTCATTGGATGTTAAACTGTGGAGGTGTGGAGAGATCCAAAAGTGTGGGGAGCATGTGATAGAAAAACTGAGTAGGATTATCATTTTCGATATTTTTTGACTGCTTCTGCAAAGAAAAAACAGTATTTTCCAGATCCTGTACTTTTCCTGCAAGATCCACAGCATCACTTACTCTTCTTTCCACTTTGGTTATTCTAGAGTCGAATGTGGACCACTTTGTCATCAAGCATTTGCAATTTGGTGGTTGTGGCTTCCATAAAGGGTTTAAGGGATTTGATTTCCATTAGGATAGAATTCATAACGGGATCTTGCAAATCCTCCTTTGGTGTAGGAGAGTCTCTCTTCTGTCGTTTGGGGGCATTAATGGTAAACGTAGATAACGGTTCCTTGGTTTGCCCCTTTTTTGAAGACATGCTGAGGCAAGATAGAAGCTCCTGGCTGAGTAGATAGCTTGCACCAAAGACGGGAAAAGTTTCCTATTAATAGTGGGGCTGGAAACCAAGTTGTGCACAATTATTTGCCCAATATGCAGTTACTTTCTGTAAAGTCTTGATTTGAGTATGTGAGATGAAGTATGTCTGATTTTCATGTAAATATTAGAGGATAATCTGTACATTCGAGCCTCTACTTGATCTCTCATAGCCAGGCAGTAGAAAGGTAGAGTGAGCTTTTATTTTCACAAATTAGTTATGATATACCAATGGCATTCCAGGTTTTGTGAGTTACATTTCCAATAGCATGCTCTCCAGGAATTGAATTCATCCCAGTGCCAACCTGCATTATTTCTGGCAGTAGCTGAGCTTACATGGACCAGTGCTTTATGTTTTCAAAAAGGGACTATCAGTCATATATTCATATAAATACCTCACATGCTAATGCCGTTCAGGTATTTGTGTTGCTTGATAATTTTCCCCTAAATACATTATTTAAAAGTCAATTGTGGGCTGCAGAAAGGTTTATCCAATATAAATTTGCTGAAACTTATGGTCCAAAGCGTGTATCTTTCTCTATACAGCAGTTAGTTTATAAATTCGTTTTCATTAAAAAGAACCTTGTGTGCTTGTGTCAGGCAGCGTTATAAACCTAAACAGTGCTTTCTTGTGGAGGTTTACCTTTGTCGTGAAGCAAACGTGCTTTCCAACGACTCTCAAGCTCCACAGCCGAATTTGCGGATCAACTGACGCAGCGCTGCGGCTTCAACTCCAGCGTGACACTGTTGATTCACAGGCCGCGCCTCCTTACTACGCAACTCACTAGACCGCCTCACACCATGTCGGCAAACTCGTGCCAGGCTCTAAAAAAAGCTTTGCCTATGATATTATGGCGCCGCCAGTAAGTGTTTTGCAATATTTTATGGAATTATGAGAGCGGATATACCTTTATATTTATGCTGGGCCGGGATCTCAGAGATTAGGCAGCCATCCGCTACATCGCTTGGCCACGCCCCCAGATTTGAGTTTGCCAATATTGTGTTACCTGGTATGTATATACTAATGCTAAGCCCAAAAGCGCTATCTGCCCGTGTCCCAACTAACTAGTGAAAAGACTTCAATAGTACCAGCCAAAGAGATGGCTGCACTCTTGTGACCTTGCGCTATAGGTTTTATGTTTTTACATCGCCAGTTATTATACTCAGAGTTTTTGCTGAATTTCTTTTCGCTGAAAAAATATTTGTGTTACATTTGGGGGATCCCACCCAAGCTCCCCCCTCCTATTATTTACTTCCTATTCCCAACCCCCACCCCATATATCCCATTACCTACCCCCAGCCCTATATTGAGTAGATTTTTCATTGAACATTGTTCTAATTTTTCAGCAAAAAAAACTCATCGAAAAGTGTACTAGCGATGTAACAACATTGTACCTCGCTATGAACGGATAAACACCTTGGGGCATGCTTTTCAAATTCAGGCCCCTACATCGCAAAATTTGCTCCAGGTTGAGATTCGCTAGATCAAATGCCACCTGTCTTCCAGGAAAGGTCTAGAAATCTTTCCATTCTGGGTTACCTCCTCACCTTTGTTTTTGCTTTTAATATCACTTTTTATTAAATTTGAACACATGACAAATATGAGTAGAGCGCAGAAATAAAGGAATAATTCAAGACATACATTAAATGAGCAGATCATTAACCTTACTGGGTTGGAACCACATAACACATTTAGCACACCTCTTCCTCTGATACCCTACTCGGGTCGTAGTTTCTCTCTAGAGTTTCCTTAAATCGTATTCACGCTGCCCCACCTGACAGCAAGCCCTGAGTGGGGGAGGGGCAAGAATTCAGAATGTTCAAATATGGTGCCTTCTAAATTAACAATGAATAAGTAAATACGTCTCTACAACCCTACAACTACTTGGCCGGCAAAGAAAGCTAAAAGACTGTTGGTCTGCTTAGATTTGGGAAGGTAACTTTGGCTCGTACCCCAGCAACCGGTCGTAAGATTGGGGACGTTTATTTATATATCTATTTATTTATGAGGCACTTACACTGCCGGTAAAGGTCGCTGCAAGATGCTAACACATCAGCTAGACATAAGGACTCATGTGGGTGTGGAAGTCTGCAGCATGCAGTACTGAGGAGTGTACATAGATTAGGGTGAGGTGGTGTGCTAGGTTGGTGGGTGGGATGGGAGTGACAGTGGGTTGAATGTGCCCTGGGAATTGCATGCGGTCATGCCCCATGCTGAATTCCCCTATCTGCAGCACAGGGCATGGCCTATAGCCAGGCGCTGTGGCCTTGGGCCAGGAGCTGGCACGTTTCTCATACCTGCAGTGACCACAGGGCATGGTCAAAGACAAGGGGTCTCATTACGACCATGCCGGTCCGGAAAGAACGGTGGTGGTAAAACCGCCACCACCGTTCTTTCCGGACCGGCTGATTAAGAGTCCTGCAGGAGGGAGGTGTCACCACCCGCCTGCAGGCGGAAATGGAAACACAGTCTCCGTCATAGACAGAACCATTGTTTCCATTGTCCCCATCCCCATGGAGTCCTCTGGGACTCCATGGGAATGGGGACTTACACAATTCCGCCTCCGGAATTCCCGGGTCACTGGGGTCGTAATGCCCCGGTAATTCCGGGAATCACAGAGGCGAAAAGGTAATATGAGTCCGGCGGTAACCTGCCGGTTTTTCCGGCTCGGTTACCGCCGGACTCGTAATGAGGCCCAATGCCTCCGGTGCAGTACCCTCACCAAAGAAACTGAAAGGCATGGCCCTTGCGCCATGCCCCTATCGCACTGCTCCTATCCACAGCATATGCCCTGCATGGTCTGTGGGCTTTGCACCCAGAATATGGCCTGCCCCCATGCAATGCACCAATCTGCAGTCCTCATAAAACTTGGCCTATACCCAGTTACCCTGCCCTTACAGGCAATTACTGTAGGCATGATGCAATTGATGTTACATGTGTGCCGAGCTACGCTTGTGCTGATAACTTTCCCTGGTGATTTGGGGGTATCAGGTAATAATGTCCCCATACATAATGTCCCCATACATAATGTCGCAGGAAAAGCCATTGGCAACATTATATCATTATATATGTTGACATGATGTATGGGGACGGGTTGTGGGGACGTCACCTGCTCCTCTTGTAAAATAAAACACTGGGGTGCCCCAGCATGTTCAATGTAATATCTCTCCAAAAAACAGAGACATTTTTACATGGAATCGATTTGGAGTGGTTTTAGGTTTTGCATTGTAACCATAAACTTCACTTCATCTCAATTTGTTTTGGGCATATATGTAAATATATTTATGTATATACTTTTGCTCACTGCGAGTGATTATCGCGATAATATCGGCGGAATGGGAAAACGATAAAGTGCAAACAAAGCTATTTGGAGGAGGAAAAAGGTTGAAATCCAATCAGGCTGGAGGTGCAGAGAGGGAAAGAGGACATCATGGGAAGTTGGGGAGTTGTGGTTGGTATGGGGAGCCATTTACAGTTTGGACGTTTTTGCATTATCGGGGACACACTGGGGGAATCTTACAAGATTACAGCAGTAATAACGCAAGACGTGCTCGTAAATGAAAATGCGTCACACGAAGCAAAGAGACAAAGGGAGTAATGGGAGGGACCAGGGAGGTAAAAATCAACTGAGGTGGGTGGGGGGCTCTAGGGTAAAGGATGGACTTTTTAGTTTTCCAGTGTTATCGCAGCACTTGGCGCAACATTACCGTGAGATTACAATGGTAATAACTGGGGGATTATCAGGGGAATGGAAACTGTGGGAAAATAAATAAAAAGGGGTCATCTGTTGTGAGCACATTTACTAGGCAGGGGGAAATGGGTCTTTCTGCCAGTGGCCCGGTCTGTGGTCCACAAAGAAACCTATTGGTGCAGCATATGCAGCAGCCACGGCCGAAGGCTGTGGCCACAATGAGTGAGCTTGAAAGAAACCTAATGTATTAAAATATACAGTGGGCACAGCCAAAGGCCGTGCCCACCGGCCTGGGCCAAGAAAACCTATAGGTTGAACATGTGCAGATGCCACGGCCGAAGGAAATGACTAGTGTTCCTTGAATAAACTATGGTATAACAAAGCCCCTGAAATTAATTGAAAAAACGAAAACGTTAGTTACGGTGATCAGATTTAATACAACAAAACCCATGAAATTCAGTGGATGTGTGAAGTGATGATCATCTTAACTCTGCGTCCCCCCTGTTGCAAGTACCATGAGCGCATAAATGACAGATGGGATTCACAATGACAAAATTAGAGGGTGGCAAGATAGCTCAGTGGGTTGAGCGCCCGCTATTGCGATCTGTGTGTGATCTGCAAGGCCAACTCAGCCTTTCATCCTTCCGAGGTCGATTAAATTAATGAATAACCACAGATATTTATATTTGACAAATATAACTGATATTTGGGCGGTATGCAGCAATCTCTAAGTACCTAATGCACACTGGAGTCAGTGCTTCTTTGATTTTTCTCAGAACTCATCCTAACATTAAAGAGTCTTCAATGATGAACCAGGAACAATATGTAAACATTTGGACAACCTCCGTTTTTTGATGCAGGGGTAAAATGCCTTTGGCGTCTGTCATTCCATTGGGTCCAAGAGACGTCTCATTTTTGTTTCTGGAGATAAATCTTTCTCTCCCATATGAAGAGAGCCTTGCTCACAGAATTTTAGAAGGTTTTGGTCTCAGGCTAAGCATGTCTGTGCATGTGCACATGCCCAGTCCTCAATGCACAGATATCTTGAGAGAATTGTGTATATAGGATGATCTACCAACATTATTACAGGATAAACAGTCCAAAGTACATTTTCACAGAAGGCACCTGTCTATAAGTTAAATAAACAAAAACAAAACACAATGGCCCTCATTACGACACTGGCGGTAAGTGAAATACGATGGCGGTAAAGGATTACCGGCATTGCTTACAGCTCCGGCCGATCATGAGCTGACAAAGCGCTATTAGCGGAACCGTAATCAGCGGTGCCGCTAACAGCGCCAAGGGCACGGGCATGTGACCTCCCATGCCGTAAATACCGGCATGGCGCAAAGTGGGGAACATTACGAGTCATGCGGACATGCATTTAACGCCCTTGTGATTGCCGTGAAGTACCTTACCGCCATGGTTCCAAACTGCTACAGGTGCACACAATCAGCGCAGGTGGAGGCAATACAGACTGGGCAAGCACAAAAGGAGCACACCCCACACTTCCCACACCCAGTCACACTCCACAATGATTCCAATACTACGAGCAATGTTGGGGCTGGAGGAACTGATTGCAATGGAAGTGCTACAACAACAACAACAACAACAACAACAACAACAACAACAACAACAACAACAACAACAACAACAACAACAACAACAACAACAACAACAACAACAACAACAGGCAGCACAGAGGAGAAGGAGGGCAACGCAGGGCCAGCATGCCCCACCAGCACAGCCAGTGCCACCACGCAGGCAGCCCCCAATCCCACGCATCAGAGCAAGTCCATTCAACCTCACCGCTGAGCAGATCCACAACCTGTACCGTCTGGACCGGGCCACCATCACCACCATCGTGGACATGATACATGACGACATTGTCAGCATGATTGAAACACGCATCACCATCCCACCCCTACTGAAGGTAGTGTGTGTGCTCCACTTCCTGGCCACAGGCACCTACCAGCACACAGTGGGGCACTTGCATGGCATTTCACAACCATTATTCTCACGTGCGCTGAACCAAGTGCTTGATGCCCTCCTCAAGCACACAGACAAATACATTTCCTTACCATGGTCGGCCCAGGAGATCTCAAACACCAAAGTGGGTTTCCATGCACTGGCCGGCATACCTGGTTGCATTGTCGCCATCGACTGTACCCATGTGGAATTGGTGGTCCCACATGCCATGGAGATAGCGTACCGTAAGCTATACCACTCAATCAACGTGCAAATGGTATGTGACTCGAACAGGACCATCATACATTGTTGTGCCCGATTCACCGGATCAACCCATGATTCAATGGTCCTGCAGAACTCCACGATACCACGCTACATGGAGCGACATGCAGGGCAGGGATCCTGGCTACTCGGTGAGCCGCATGTCATGGCCATGGAAATGTGACGTGGGTAGGTGATTGAGGTACAGATGCATTCTTCACCTGGCTGAGATGAGGGGGGGGGAGATGCATACTTCACATGGCTGAGATGGGGGGGGGGAGAGATGCATACTTCACCTGGCTGAGATCCGGGGGGAGAGACGCATACTTCACCTGGCTGCGAGTATACCCCAAAGCAGCCCAGACTGGAGCTGACACCTGACCACATAATGCAAGAGGTAAGCAGCCCTACCATGTGAATGAAGCTGTGTCCCAACCATTCACAGCCATCTGCATGTGCACTGTACCAAATCAGACCGCATCCCCCTCAACGAAATGCAACTACAAGCAATGACTTTAGCCAATACACAGCACCAAACACCATCAACTGAAAGGACAGTGCCCCATTACTGGGTACAAAGGAGTCACATGATGGTCAGATACATCAATACACCACTCCACTGACACAGAGGCCCAACTAAATTGCATAACAACTTTTGTTGTGCATAGTGAGATCATCATGAGGCTGACAGCAATGGTGCCAGGATGAAAGCATAAAAATCACTGGACATCTGCCAGATCACCGAAACAACCGCTGTGGACTAACACAGTGCATGGGCACTCACAAGGAACTGGACCCCCCTGCGCACACTAGTTGATGGCATGCAAAACAGTCCATAAGAGGAATACACACATAGCCGTCACATCGTGTGACTCCTTTCGTGCATGGAAATGGGGTTGAAAGTAAGAGATAAATGCATGTCATGGTGTCATTTAATGAGGTCAAATCTGATGTGATAACTTATACATACATTGTTGCCCACATGCAGGTGATGCAGGCATCCCTTGAAGAGGTGGCTCCTTACCCCTGTACGGAACCCACAGAACAGGCACGAGGAGGACTATAATCGTGCCGATACACAAACCCGTGTGGTGATTGAGCAGACATTTGGCCTCTTGAAGGCACGGTTTCCCTGCCTCAGCAGGTCTTGTGGGGCACTTCTGTACCACCATGAGAAGGTGGGCAAGATCGTCATGGCATGTGTCATGCTACACAATATGTGCATCAGATAGAATGTGCCCCTGCCCCCTGATGCTGAACTGCAACCACCTGACGAAGAGGATGAGAGGGTGGGGATGGGGCAGCACCTCAGGGAGGAAGCGATGCACAGGAGGCACGTGCCATGCGTCAGACTCTGATCAACCAATGTTTCTAGCACACATGGACAGGGGGTGTTACATAAGATTGGCACTCGGGGCACTGGGTGTGTCAGGGACATGCACACTGTAAACTGTTAACCAATAAAGCACACGTATGCAATAAGCAATGTCCACACATGTGAATTTTGAGTAACCAAAAAGTGTATTCAATATGCAAAAGTTAGTGAACATGCCCACCACCCCACACACCCCCTCCCCCTCTACTCCCCAACACACCCATTCCCCCCTCCCCCCTCTAGTCCCCAACACACCCACTCCACCCTCCCCCTCTACTCCCCAACACACCTACTCCCCCCTGCCCCCTCTACTCCCCAACACACCCACTCCCCCCTTCCCTCTCTACTCCCCAACACACCCACTCCCCCCCTCTACTCCCCAACCCATGGTGTGCAGGACTGTGCACAAGTGGATAATGTGGCACTGGTACACAAGGCTGTGCCTATTGGCACCCCCTCTCCCAGCACCCGGTGCACCCCTGTCCGATCGCCGCAGGTTCCTGCCCGACCTGCGCACGGGGCTGGTCCTGGTGGAACTAGCAGCCGAGGAAGAACTGGGTTGCTCGCATGGACGCATGTCCCGCATTGTTTGAACCAACTCGGACAGTACGTGCCGCACCGCGGCCAGTTCAGCGCATATCTCCTTTGAAGTGGACTCCATGGCAGACCTCAGGGTAGCAGCACAATCACGCATTTCCTCCCTAGCAGTGGCACATTCTGTTATATGCTGGGTCAAAATGCCAGTTAGTTCTTGTTGGCGCCTAATGATCAACTGCATCCCCTCTTGGGTGTTGTGGGCTGTGACTGATGGTCGAGGGGTGTCCATTAAACTGTTAGCCTCCTGCACAGGTGTGTGTGGCCTGGGAGTAGCCGGCCACGAGTTTCCTGGAGATAGCCCGTGTATGCTGTTGTCGGGCTGGCTGCTCAGGGACAGGTGGTGGGAATGCAGGGGGCCAGTGAGTGGAGTGTCTACATGCACGACATCCCCTTCCTCAGCGTCCAAGATAGCTGCGGTGGCAGCTGTTTCTCCCACGGTACTGCTTTCGGCCGATGCAGTACCTTCGGCGGACAACACTGGGCAGATGGTGGATGTTGGTGGTGCCAAAGTGGTGGACATGGAAGACATTGGTGCCGTTGCCTGTGCTGTGCCCTGGGACATTTGCTGTCTTTGGGTTTTCCTTGCTCCCCCTGAAGTGGAGGGCCGGTGTTGTGCCTCTTCGGCCCTGGCCTTCTTAGCAAGGGTTGCACCAGTGTCATCATCTCGCTGTCAGATTGTGAGCCTGTGGTGGACCAAAGGAGGGAGAGGGTTAGTGATGGGTCCACGGGCATTGAGCATGCATTGTGTTGCCTGCATTGATTTTTATTGCTGGATGAGTCACATTGGAGGCAGTGACATACAGGTAGTCTCACTCTTGGGTGGGTGATGCATGGAGGCATGTGGGTAGCTACAGGAATGGGGTGCATTATGCATGTGTACAAGGTGAGGCTCAGGACTGCCTGTAGGCAGTCTTGTGCTAATGTGTCTGGTGGACCCTGGTATGTATCATTGCACTTCCCATTCATCTGGACGTCATTGTGGTGGTATTGGCATAGTTAGACTTGAGACACCTACCTGCATCGGCTGATGGCGGGGCTCCTCTCTCCATGTCCCCTACTCCCTATATGCACTCCGTGCCTATGGTGGTGGCACATATCTCCTCCCACGGCTGTAGTTTTAGGGGCGACTCAGCACCTCCACCAGTCGCCATGCCGATATTGCGGTTTGCCGCCAGTATGCTCCTCACGCGGAGACGTAGATTGTCCCACCGCTTGCAGCATTGTTTGGGGGTGCGGGGTGTTGTGCCGACAGCACTCACCCTCTGGGCGACCATAGCCCAAATTGCCTTTTTCCCCTGCAGCGCCGGTCGGGTCATCTCGGTGGCGAACACGATGTCTGCGTGTTCTTGGAGAGTTTCGGCCAACATTGTCAGCTCCTCCCTTGAGAAGCGCTCCTGGCGCAGCCGATCTCTGCTCTTCTTCAAAACTTTAGGCATCCTGATGTCAAAGGGGTGGTGTTGGAGGTTTGTGGAAGTTGTGGGGGTCAGATGTCTCCTGGTAACAGAAGATGGCAATGGATTGTGTTTTTAAAGATGGCCGCCGTGCTCTTTCCCGTTACTGTGCGGTGACGCTACTTCCGGATCCGCTTATTTACGGTCACCGCTAATAGCGGTTCCCGCTAATGTCGATAGCTAGGGTGGCGGAGGTGCTATTTGCACTGCATGCGATGCCGGTAAGTGGGATTTTTCACCCTTTAGCGGAATGGCGGTAAATTCATTACCGGCATTGCGCAATGCTCGTGCCCGAGAACTCGTAATGTGCCGCTTTTAGCGGGCTCTTGCCAGCACGGACACGTTATTTGCGCCATGCCGGTAATGACCGATACTTACCGCCAGGGTCTTAATGAGGGCCAATGTTATAGTATTTTTAGGGCAGTCCTTTCTGTGCTGTTTCCCCAAATGGCTTTAAAATGGCGTTAGGCAAAGGGGACGAGATTACAAGGGGAGGTGTTTTATGCCAAATCTTGCTTTTACATATATAACAAGATTGTGTGCAAATTTTACAATGGAAAAATCTCCGGGGTGTTATAATCTGAACTCTAGTTTCAGTGGAAACAGGATGCTATTGTTACCCAGTAAGTCCTATTGCATGTCGGGCAATATTGACCTCCCTCAAGCGCACTGCAAATCTAATTGCCTCTTGGCACTGAGCAACCAGCTTTGGAGATGAGTGATAGTTATCTCCCTTGATTATTGGGGCTGACACAGCACCTTAGAGCTTACTGTAAGAGACTGCTGACTCAGCAGTGCAGAGGCATGTTACATATTTCCCTTGCTAAGCACGGCTGATGCAGCAGACTGGATCTCCTCGGTTAGCCGGGGCGGATGCCATCATGTGGCATGGTTCTTGAGGAGGATGGCTTGAAAATGCTACCTCTGGGGTGATCTGTAGCATCGGGGTGGGATAGTGGGGACCAGTGTGAGAAATAATTAATCTTTTATAACACGCTTAATATCGGAGACCAGTGTTTAAGCATGGGACCAGGATTCAAACCTCTGCTCTGCGTTGTCTTGCTTCCAAGACAAGTGCGTTTCCCCTATCTTCTCAGCCACAGTCATATCCTCTTGAAACAGCTGCTTGAAAGTCTGCAAACCTGGCTCTGTGGCAGACAAGCAGCTGCCTCCTCTAAAGTTCCACTTTGCACGAGGGGTTGCGCAGAGCTTTTCATCAGTGGATCCTGGCTATCATTGAGATATAACACTGGCACAGATGTCATTTGGGGGTCACCAGGGGTTGCACCTGCGACCCCTGAGGTCTCCCTCGCTACCCCTGTGGTCTCCCTTGCTACCCCTAAAATTTTTTTTTTTTTTTTAATTGTAGCTCCTGGGCTGTGGACAGCACCATGTGGCTCTTTGTTTCTGGAGTGGCTGTCTTTCTTGTTCAGGCCTCTTAAAAAAACAGGGGTTTCCATAAGTGTAACACTTAGAGCCGTGACCCTAAATAAGAAAGAATAGGAATAACAAATACTTTGTCTTTCTGGAATTCTATACAATATTTGCTAGTGTAGGGGAGCAGGTAAACCTAGTATCCCTAACTCCCGCCCCCTCACCGCTGTCATACAGGATCAGCAGGAGAAGGGCCCTTTATGGGACTCCATGCGTAATGCCTATACCACATCGGGTTACTAGAGACGATATACACTCAGACAACTGTATTGAATGTATCCTCGCACTGAAGGATGTTGTGTGGAGGGATGTAAGCACGCACCACTGGATATCATGTAGTGGTGAGTGAAATCTGATGTGGGCATAGAGATGTCATAAAGAAGCTATACGAGGACACACTGAAACAATATGAAAATACTGAAGAGTAACGATGTAACTGAAGTGATAAGCGATACATGTATGAAATGATAAAGTAATCATATATACAAAGAAGAATGAAGTAACTTGGTGACCAATGTGTGTAAATACGCAGCAATGCAAGATAGATGAGACACATAGAAACTTGATATAGAGGAAAATATAACGTGGCAAGGACGGCCATGATCGGAAAATGGAGGCCGGCGCGTGCAAAGATTCCATTCAGCTACCTCCGAAACAGACCAGGCCTGACCAAGGCTGCATTTGTGTGCATAACAAAGAGGAGTAAACGTTGGCCTGGGATCACGGATGCTATTTCAAGGAATAGCTGATAGCGCAAAGGGGGCAAACGGAATAGCCATGGACGTGAGACATATTTCTCTTGATTAAAGAAAAAGAAAACATTTCCAAGAGCCAAAGTATTGGACAATCACAATGAATAAGGCTCCTACAAGATGGAGTGAGCAAGTCTCTAGAGGCCAAGAGGAGTAATGACACGCAGCATAATTAAATCAAATAGCAGTAAATAGGAGGTTGGAATGGACAAATTTGTGGTCTCCTCACACGTGATCCAGAAGTCAAAAACAAGCGCTTTTCATTAAGCTGTGGATGAAGATAGTGATGTGCTTATACTCCCGTGAATGTCCTAGAACAGAGAGCTGGCTCAAAGGTCAACTACAAACAGGAAGCTCCGGCTCAGGGCCAGACTGATGACTGATGTTGGACTAATAGGGGAAGTGGGGAGTAATCTAACGTGACTCAAGCACCTGGGTTTCGTTTTGCTTACGTGCTGCTAGCTGATCCGAAAGTGCAAGGTTGGGTGGAAATGCCAACCAAACAGTGGGCCTATGGGACAACCTGCTATACAATGTTGCATAGACCAATCAGCTGCCATTTTGTCCGCTATAATCAGTGTTATATGTATTTAGAGGTATTTCGAGGTGTGTCTTACAGATAAAAGACAGCCAATGAAGTACTAACCTGTAAACATTCTATAAGTTGATATGGTCCCTAACCAATCCCTCCCGTCATTAGGTTTTACAGTTTGCAAGTAGGATGACATCATAGATGACGCATATTGGGGCATACAATCTCTGTGTAATCAAGTTTGTGTGTGAGTGTGCATGCATCAGTCTGATGTCTGCCAGTTGACCCAACTTTATTAAATTTAGAATAAAGTAGTACTTTGTCATATTCTTTCAGTCTGTCTGGTTATTTGGTTTGAGATCTTTATTGGATTGGTAATCCCATCTAGCACAAGAGACAACTCATTAAAGGTTTATTTCAGGCACACTTCAGGTGGTGAGTCACTGTTTAGTCTGTTCTTAAACATCTAAAATTCACAATGCAGACAAAAACTTCCAAAAGGCATTTAGAGTAGAATAAGCATCCATTGTATTTTGCTTTTCGCAAGTTGCAGTTATAGCATGTTTTTTTCTGCCATTCTCTCTGTTACGATCATCACAAGACATACCATCTCGGTGTCCTCGGTCACTTGACAAAATCCTTGTGCCTACAAACCTGTGTACAGTGTAGAAATGTTTGACCATAGCACATAAAGTGGCCCTTGATTTAAATGTGCCACAATTAATGCTTTGTTGTAATGTGTCTATCTTTCCTATCTGCATGGCATGCTGTTCAAGATGTTTGTTTGCATGTATGAGGCAACGAGTGCCCAGAGTATGGGAGGCTGTGTGAGTGTGCTGGTTTCACTGCACTACTCTAAATTCTTTAATGCACAGTTATGAACCCTCCCAATGGAATGTATTTTGCCAACTTCTGAAGCCTGAAAAGTAGATCCACGCAGGCTTGACATGTGGCCAACTTTGCACTAGACCTGCAGATGAACTGGCCTGCTGTTAAATCACAGTTACCAGTTTAATGGTATCCACTACAGAGTGTAATTTGCTTTCTGACTTTGAGAACATTCAAACATGTAATTGCTCATTTTACTATAGTTGGTAAGATAGCTCAGTGGGTTGAGGACTCACTGCTGTGGTATGTGTGTGATCTGCAGGTTGCAGGTTCGAATCCCAGTAAAACCAAGTCAGCCTTTCATCCTTCTGAGGTTGATATATGAGTACCAACACAGGTTGGGTGATATTGTATGTATATTTGTTCTATATAAAGTGCTTAAGCATAAGTGCTATATAATAACACATCATTTGGCCTTGGATGTCTGCTTGCATTCACAATAATTTGGTAATATGGGCCTATACACCCTGATATTAATGATACATTTTGTGATCCATGTTTGTATGAAATGTATATCACAGTACAGTGATATTGTAACCATATTTTTCGTAGTGTACTTAGGAACAATGCCATTTGATGCCACTTCCTGTTTTGTTAAGGGGTGAAAGGTTGTGTCCCATTGCTTCCCATGATGTGACTTCGGGTGGGGTTGTCAAATGACATCACGTCCTGTGATGTCATCAGAGGTCAAGGGTCATGTGATGTCACTTCCGCTACCCCAGGCATTTTGTTGAAATGACATCCCTGAACACTGGATCTTTGTTCGAGACTGAGGCCTTTGATGTTTTTAAAGGACTTTAAAAGAGATCCCATTGAGGGAGCCCTTGGCAAAATTGGCGCAGTTTGGCCTTTTGTAAGTTGCGGGTAAGGCAAAGGTTGCTGTTCTGAACATGTGGGATCTCTAGATTTAGCAGGATGTGAGGCCCACAATGAGGGCATTGCCATGTTTAAGGCTAACACCGGTAGGCGAGCTCAGGGGCAACACGTTTGTCTTGGAAGCAAGACAACGCATAGCAACACATCCTGGTTTTGCGCTTAGAACCATTGAACCTATATGTGTTTGTGTGTTTCCAACAATCTGACCTTCCTAACTGCATTGTTAAGTCCCTGGATCCCATTCAGAGATCCCCTCACTTAATTCTGCTGTCAAATGCTGTCAAATGCATGTCTGTCTGAGAAGATCCATTAGGGGTTGAACATAAAGGATAAGGATTTGCCATTTATATAGTGCCAAAGCCTAAGCGCTGTACATAGAACATATTAACATACATCATCGTCATCCCAACCAAAGTTGGAACTCATTTATCAACCTCGGAATGATGATAGGCTGAGAGTTGGCCTTGCCGGGATTCAAACCTGCAACCTACAGATCACACATAGATCGCAGCAACGCGCACTCAACCCGCTGAGCTATCTTACCAGCTTAAATGCTGAGCAAGAGTGGTGACAGAGAGGGATGCTACTGGTAACTGTCCTGGGTCTGGAGATGAGGTTTCTATAGAACAAGAGGGAACTTGGTATGCATATTCATAGATCACACTTACAAAGCAAATATATAATATAATAAATCTCACCTGAGCATTTACCAACTAGGTCTCAATACATCAACGATGAGTGAAGACATTTTCAGAGACATTGGATTAAGTACTGTACTGATGGCAATTAACATGCAACGCATCAGCTGTAGTTTATTGGTGCGTCCTGACGAAGACCCTTAAAGTAATAGATTCGGGGTTTGAAACAAGCATACAGATGCTATTCAGATGTAGTGTTACGGACCGATATCTTCTAGACCATTCCAGCAAAGGTATGTTTTTTAACTGTTTAATATTCATGATTTAATATGTACACTATTTTTTGTGCACGTAGTTCAGTTTTGGACAGGCACAACACTTCACCCGTTGAAGACATCTTCTCTAACCCCTGAAGTTTTATTGTTTATGATAAATCCGCTTTGGCTAATATTATGGGAAAGAATACACATTAATGAACGTATAAAATAAAAACAATATAAACAGTTAAGGCTTCTCGCTTCTATTTCTAAAGTCAGACATTCTGTTTTCTGTTGAACCGGGAGGAGGAGAACCATTTTTCGGGTCCTGCCCATGCCCCTCGTCACAGTTTGCCAGCGCTGGAGCCGAATCCTCCGGTCGGCCTGGTTTTGTTAAACCCTGAAACCAAGATACCAGGACAAGGGAGGCATGCCTCTGGTAATTCAGAAAAAAACAGTGGAAGGGAGTCATTCCTCCTCGTTGTGGGAATCTGGGAAGTCCAGATACCAGGGGAAGGGAGTCATTTGCCTGGTAACCGAGCCCAGGAGAAGGGAGTCATTCCCCTGGTAATTTAGAAAGACCAGTGGACGGGAGTCATTCCTCCTCGTTGTGGGAATCTGGGAAGTCCAGATACCAGGAGAACGGAGTCATTTGCCTGTATCCAAGGCCAGGGGAAGAGAGTCATTCACCATGGGTGTGTTGAACTGTAAAATCCAGATACCAGGAGAAGGGAGTCATTTGCCTGGTAACCAAGCCCAGGAGAAGGGAGTCATTCCCCTGGTAATTTAGAAAGACCAGTGGAAGGGAGTCATTCCTCCTCATTGTGGGAATCTGGGAAGTCCAGATACCAGGAGAAGGGAGTCATTTGCCTGGTATCCAAGGCCAGGGGAAGGGAGTCATTCACCATGGGTATGTTGAACTGTAAAATCCAGATACCAGGAGAAGGGAGTCATTTGCCTGGTAACCAAGCCCAGGAGAAGGGAGTCATTCCCCTTGTAATTTAGAAAGACCAGTGGAAGGGAGTCATTCCTCCTCGTTGTGGGAATCTGGGAAGTCCAGATACCAGGAGAAGGGAGTCATTTGCCTGGTATCCAAGGCCAGGGGAAGAGAGTCATTCACCATGGGTGTGTTGAACTGTAAAATCCAGATACCAGGAGAAGGGAGTCATTCGCCTGGTAACCAGAACTGTAAAGACGTTTTGATACAAAGTGTTAAGAGATAGACAGTGTTTCTGCCAAAGAGAAGTGTTTGAACTTTTCCCTTTTTGTTGGAGGACAATTTTGACTCGGGGAAAGGAACCATTCCCTCTAAGAAGAAACCAACACCCGGAAGTACTTTTATCCCCAATCCAGAAGAAGGGAGTCATTCTTTTGGACCAAGACAGTCTACTTTATCTTTAGTTTTAAGTCTAAGGGATAGCAGTAGGCTTTTTGATACACAACGGTGGACTATTGAATGCTGCACAAAGGCCTAAAAGCAAGAGCATGGCTACATTTTGCAGATTATCTCAGACTGCCTCCATGGCGACACCATGACCAAGTTGGAACCTGATTGACTACAGTCCAGTGGGTTGCCACACAGGAAGGGAGCTCGTCAGGAACTTCCAATGTGTTGGCCAGCCAGGAAATGCCAACCTAAGGGTCATTTCTTGGTATTTTGGCTGCTTTTAGCAGATGGGTGGGGGTGGTGGGGTCCGGGCTTTGCGGAATGTGCTGGTTGTGAAGAAACTAATAATGAAGTTGGTGCCAAGATATCTGCATAATTTTTCACTATGCCAGCGGGGAAGGAATCACTTGTGTTTTCAACTGGCCAGAGGATGCAAGTGTGCCCTGGTGGCTAGTGGGAAGGCAAATGGAAATAAAGGATGTATACGGTTTGGCCATGGCAGAAATGTTCGCGGCCGAATTGACTGTGGTCAATTCGGCCACAAAGCCAATTTTGCAGCGGCCAAATTCACCCAAACTGGTTTACGTTTTTCTACTTTTTCAGTAAAAAAATGGGAACATTTTACCGTCATGTTTTGTGTGTCTTTGGTGACAGGGTCTCTGGATATGTGCCGGGTCACTTCTAGGGTACAGCATTCCTGCTTGAGAGTAGGCAGGAAGTCAGAATACCTCTGACACTACCCATGCATGCAACAGGCATGTATGGTATGCTGAGTCTCTTACTGCTCTCAACCAGGAATGGCGTAAGCATGGTGTGAAAGATTTGATTGCTTGGGTCATAGTAGAGGTTATGAGGTTAAGCAGGTCAGTGGTGGTCAAATCATCAGGGAGAAGGGCCTGGAGCCGTGCTGTAGCTTGTTGCCTGAAATCTACAGAGAGCACTTTTGATTGATGTAGAACCACTTGCTGACAGGAGGAAAAGGATGGAAGGTATATTAAATTTAATTAATTAAATTTATAAAGCACCTTTCGCCAGAAGCACTGTTACAAAATATTAGAAAATGGTACAATTTATATGAAGATGTGAAAATCAACCAAAAACAGAAGGAGGGGGGAGAGAAACAGAAATTCACTAAGTAGAAAGAAGGGAGAGAAGATGAGCGTTCAGGTTAGATTGATAAATATGAAGAGATGAAGAAGAGAAGGAGGATAGCTCAGCAGCAACGTGCTCACCTTGGAAGCAAGACAACCCGGAGAAACACAGGGTCTGCGCTTTGAAACCTCTGGGTATTAAGCACGTTATAAATAACCTATCATATCATATCAAGAGCGGATAGAGAGAGGGGCTAAGAGGGCAAAAGATCTGAAACGGGAAGAAGCACAGGGCGGTTTGGGGACAGTAAGAAGAAGCAGCTTCTGTGATCGGAGAGTCCGAGAGTGAGAATAGAACGAGACTAGGGACAGCTGTGAGTACATTTAAAAACAATTGAAAGAAAATGTTAGAGAAAACGTGATTCAAAGGGAAGCAGTGAAATAGACATTAAAGAAGATGTGATAGAGGAGCGAACAGGTAAAGAGAAGAGAAGACGAACCAAAGAATTATAAACAGATCAGAGAAGAGCAGTAGTCAAAACGCGAAAAGACCAGGCAGCACAGAAGAAGTTTAGAGTATATGGGGATAGGTATGAAGGGTTGGTCCAAGCAGATGACTGGTACTATTGTATTGTAAGAAGCGTCAATCCCACACTGGAAGATGCTGCCCGGGCAGTGTCCCACCCATGTTGATATTCTCCAACAACCAGGAAGTGTTGGAGAGCTAATAAGATTTGGGGTGACAGTGAGTGAGTTAGTGCACAAATATAGTGTCTCGTCCAACACTTGTGGCTAGGTGCTGTTCTTATGCAGCAGCTTGGTTGGAGGCAGGAGATGTTTTGAAGGACGTCCTTGTAGCTGTACCTCCTGTCCTGGGATGGTAACAGATGGCAATGTAGAGGTGAATAGAGAGGCAGGTGTTGATCCACCTCGCACCTCGCAGAAAGACTGGCAGATAATGGCCCCTCCTCTACCTCCACCTGCCGCTCGGTTGTGCCATGCCCCTGCTTATCCCTCAGGTACCAAGTGGGTGAAGTGGAACTTGGATGTGTCTGCCAACCAAGTGTTGTCCAGATCATGTATTTGGATGGCCTAGTGGTGGTCAGTGGCTTGCTAGTAGGCTGCCGTGACCTTGTCGAAGCCTCATTGAACGTTTCTGTCTGCATTTCTGAGCTGTTTCTGCTGTGGGATGTCGAGCGGGTCTGAGCAGCTATAATGGGGGTATTTTTCTGCTGACCTTTTTAGAGACAATTTCCTGAAAGCATCATTTTGGGAATCGTTCGAGTTGCATAAGACCACTTTACATTACACTGTAGTATATTATCTTTGCCTCCATTGGAAATAATAGGTCTGAGAACAGATGTCCGCTTCTGCATCCCATTTGAAATACTTTTCTGGCACAGACTCCAATTGAACAGATAGATCGATAGATAGATAGATAGATAGATAGATAGATAGGTAGGTAGATAGGTAGGTAGATAGGTAGGTAGATAGATAGATAGATAGATAGATAGATAGATAGATAGATAGATAGATAGATAGATAGATAGATAGATGCAGAAATAGACATGTAGCCAGGCATGATAAATACACATATGTGTATATTGAGTGAAAAAACATAAGTTCAGAGAGAGTTAGCGTGATCAGATTAACAAAACAAAACCTTGACATTTCAGCAGATGTGGGATGTGATGACCACATTTCAGGTAAAAAGGGTTTTTCATGGTCTATCAGCGGGGAGATCGGGGATACCTTCCGTTTAATCATGTCATTAGTAGTGCTGGCATGACGCCGGTGTTGGTTTCTTCTCTCCGGCGTCTAGAGTATCTGGACTCCTGTGGTTCCAGAATTGCAGGCTCAGAGTACATATATTGTTTACTTGGAGGATTACAGCCATCTGTTTTTCACAAGAATTTGTCATCGTATTGTAACATGTTGTAGTTTTAAGGAGATTGTCATTCGTTTTCATGACTAGCTGTAATTGAAGGTTGTCATTTAGACACTTCATGCATTTTCACTTTAGATGGCAGATAATTGCACTAGCACTTTATAGTGTTCTGGGCTCGTCTAGCACTATTCCATTGCTGCAGGCACTTGCACTTTATCTGTACTGGCCATAAGCTAGTCATTGACCCGCCCCATGCCTACTGAGGCCTTCCATGGTCTGTGCATAGCGGATTTGCAGAAATTACACCAGTCATCTGTTTCTTCTGTATGCTGCAATCTCACATAGGTGCAGTCTACATGAACTCCAAAAATCGTCCGGGAATTGTCATTAAACCATCTGATAAAGGCTCCAACATAGTCTTGCAGGACCGGCGTGACTATGTGACCGAGGCTCACAGGCAATTAAAGGAAAGAATGTGTTATTCATCTCTGCCCACTAATCCCTTTCCATTGAGGCAGTGTGAATTGCGGGCACTGGTCACTAAATGGTGAGAGAATGGTTTTCTGGATGAGGACATGATTACATTTTTGGTTCCTTCTTTTTTCACCATTACCACAATCTATTGTTTGGCCGAAATCTACAAATCTCTAGTGCATCCACCTGGGAGACCTATTGTCACCTCATCTGGATCACTGTTGGATAATATGTCACATTTAATTGATGAAACTTTGATTTCTTTTGTATCAGTGCTCCCTTCTTATTTACAGGACACCAAGGATTTCCTTCAACACCTCAATGAGGTTCCATGGGAAGAGGGTTTGATTTTGGCCACCCTGGACATTGTGTCATTGTACATGTCTATAGATTATGCAGTGGGCACTAATGCTTGTAAATATTTTTTGGAAACCCCTTTGCATAATTTGTTGTCCCACAGCACCATGATTCTGGAAATGTTGCCATTGTAACAAAGTGTTTATTTTTGAAGATGTCTATTTCCATCAAGTGTGTGGGACAGCTATGGGAAGTACTTTTGCTCCTTGTAACGTCGGGAGGCTACATTGTTGTCTGACATCATATCTGAGCCCTTTCCCGTACAGATTGTGGCCTGGTGGAGGTACATCAATTAAGTTTTTGTTATATGAAAGGGAACTGAGAGTGGTTGGGTTGATTTCGTTAAAGGCATCAATTCCAATTGCTTGCATTTGATTTTCACTGAAAGTCATAGCCTCAGTGAGATTGTGTATCTTGATGTCACTGTTACTTTGGAAACCTTGGGGCTACACACGTCTGTGTATAAAAAAAACGATCAGCTCAGGTCTCCCATTACATGCCACCAGTAGCCATCCGGCTAGTTGCAAGAGGAGTATTCCTTATGGGGAATTTGTCCAATACTGTAGGAACTGCTCAGATATTGCACAATTTGATAAGTGCTGTTCTGTAGCCTCCCACAACTTTTTATCACAAGGTTAGTCTAAGGGCGTCATTGAAAGTGCATACATGAAGGCTAGAGTGCTCCAAAGAGATTCCTCACTCAGTATAAACAAACTTACCAAGCAGACTGTAAACGATGACCCACAGTTGATTGTGACATTTGACGCTTCTGCAAACATTATGAGAACATTTTTCCAGATCGATTGTCATGTCCTTAAAATGGATAAAGACCTATCTCCTTTATTTTCATGACATTTAGAAGGGCACCTTCATTGAGGTGTTAAACGGGATATTATATTGTGCCTCCTTTATGTATATATTGGCCTAAGCCCAGTCGCTTTGCGAAGAAAACCGCGTTTCAAAGTTCCGATCTTAGTTCGACTTAGCCGCCATTTTAGGTCCATCCGCCATTTTGATTTCTACTCCAAAGTAATTCTGTGTTCTAAAATGGTGGACAGTGTCTCCCGCTTGTAACTGAGCCGTCCTGACCTTTGTATGAAAGTTAATGTTCAAACTGTCCGTTGGCCGAATGTTTGGGTCAAGTAAAGAGACCTTGTCCCATGCCTGACTTGCAAGTCCTATCCGCGGACATACATCAACTACAAGGCTGTCTAAATACTGAACGTGGACACTAGCTGAACTACATTGTATAGGACATGTGTTAAGGCTTAATGTTAAATCCGAGAATACACTGTTGCCATTGTGACTTGTTTTCATACAAACTGAAGATGATCCACATGCATATAGTTGGACAAACTAGAAGTGAACACGGCACAAACCCTAGCTGAGTATCATTAACCTGTAGAGGGGCTGGACATTATGACTGGAATTGTATAAAATGCACAACTGTTTAGACGTCCAGTACCTCTCACTTCTCACACCGAAAGGGCTGGTATTCGCTGTGATGTACTGAGGGCCAGATAGCTATCTGATACTTTGTTTCTTTGTAAACTGTACAGTTATAGAATAAAGATCTGTGAATCTTTATAAGCCCGTTTTTGGTGTATTTCCTTTTGGGGTACTCAGCCTCGATATTTCCTTTTGTTTTTACAGATGGCGCCCGAATAAGGACCCTCAAGATTGATGCCATCTCGTTGAAGGTTGACGCGGCTATCGGACGGTGTAAAAGGGGGCTTCTTTCTTGGATGAGAATCGACACCTCAGCAGCGCTGCACGACCCGATCCCTGGACGGTGAGCCTGCGGTCCGAGACGGCATCTTGACGAGGGTCCATATATCGAGGCGGGCAGATTTGCCGAAATCACTAACCACGTGGGACCTTTGTTAGTACTTTGAAATCCGATCGGACCTCCTTAGGATTTGATCAGGTGAGTCGTAACCCGATTCTTAAGTATCCTGATAATTTGTTTTGGCGTATTACACTCGCGAGGTAACACCAGTATTCTGATATGCCTGGGAAATTGTCTGCCTGCTTCAGGGCGTTATTCCGCAGTGACAGATAATCTTTGGAATTTGGCCGACCGGCGCCAATGGAGGGGTCGCTGGTGTGTACTATGTACTGTAAGCACGGCATTGGTAGTATAGTATTTAATGATATTTGGCACAGACAGACTAGACATGCTTCCGAACTTCAGTGGCCAATCAATGGTAGTTTTGAAATTCCTCGTATTGAATACTTAGAATCCATATTATTAAAGAAAAAGGCTAGACCTGCAACATTTGATGTATTAAAGAATTGGAAGAAAGAAGCTATGCAGCAACTTAGGAGTAGAGAAAAGCATGCACGCCGTCATATGACGAACGTCGAAAAAGCGTTGTTATATGACCAGAATAAACAGTCTGAGTCACTTAGGAATATGGATAGGGCTTTTTCACTTGGTGTCCAGAAAATGCATCCTTCTAAAGACTTTCATGTATCTGATGAGCTGATTGACAAACTTTTAAATGAACAAAGGCCTGGCGCCACTGCACCATCTCCGTATATTCCTCTTTCTGCTGTTATTCCTCCTCCCGTAGCTCCTCCTGCTCCTCCTATTGTTCCTCTTAATGTTCCTCTTCCTCCGTCTGTTGTTCCTCCTCTTGTCGTTGCTCCTCCACCTGCTCCTCTACCTTTGCCTGCTGTTACGGGTCTGGTGGGTTTGCCTGCTGCGCCAGTGATAGCACCTCTGTTTCCGAATGTACAAAATGTGCCTACTCTCCCTCTTCCAAGTGGTTCTATACCGCTTGTAGTTGATATGGGAGCGGGATCGAGGGTTGTAACTCGTAATACAGTGTCTTCAGAGAGAAAGCATGAATTGACTGCATGGGCTAGACATTGCATGGAGAGAACAAGCTGATGTTTTTGCCACACTCTATAATTTAGACAATTTTCCTGAGAAAAACGTTTTTATTGAAGGATTAGAAATTCATTTATGTATAATGTGGAATAGGCTAAATGATATAGATCTCCCACAAGGGTTAAGGGATCTAAATACTTTACCATTTTTCAGAGATACTGCGGAGAAAGTACATGAGCATGTCAAGAGGGTTTTTGAGTATAGAAGGGAATTGGAAAGGTTATGGAATAAAGATGTAGATGGTGATAGTTTGGACGCTATGTTAGTACAGAAATGGTTCTTTCCTTGTCGTAAGTTGATAAATGAGGAAACACGAATTTGTACAAAAGATGCGATTAGGTGGATTTCAGACACGTCGATAACTCCTGTTGAAGTATATGACACATATAGTCAGCACACGCCAGAAATGCAGAGGAAAGTGATACAGGTAATGGTAGAGTACCTGCAGGATGATTGTATAAAAAGAAAGATTTGTTGTCCTGCAGAATTACTGAATATTTATAAGAGGGCTTTTTCGGTTGATACTTCTTCAGCTGCTTTAGCGCTCGATCTAGCTCTGTTGCTTAGTAAGCGTTCGGAGTTCCCTACTTCTCAGTTGCCTATGAGAGAGGTTCCTCCGACATTTGTCCCAAAAGTCAAGGTTCCAGCTGATGCCGGAACAGGTGCAGCTGCCTATGACATTCCTGCACATTATGTGTCACAGTTTGTTCATGTCCAGTTCTCGAGACAGGAAGTAACACCATTAAACAAACTATTCCCGATATTAGGAAGAATCCGACAGGGTTCTACAAAGAAATAGAGTCTGTCTTGCAATCGTCAGTATTTACCTTAAGTGATATTGATCTGTTGTTTCCTGTACTCCTGCCTGTTGACTTGTGGAAGCAGATTAGGACTGTAGATGATGTACCAGGGTTAGGAGATTCATGGGATAATATAATTAGACTCAATAGAGGCCAGCTGGCGAGAGACCACCACAGGTAATACTAACTTTGCCTGATAGAATAGTTGCAAAATTGAAAGCTATAATTCCTAAAAGAAGGATTATTTGGGACAAGCTTACCGCCTGTGTCCAAGGAAAGTCTGAGGGTGCTACCGAGTTCTTCAATCAGTTTGAACAAGTATTTTCAGATTTCTGTGGACAAGACTTTAGCACAGAGTCTGGGACACAACAAATTTGTGCGTGGATTGCTGCCTGACATCCAGTCGCAAATTATGTCCTCTGAGAGCGCTTGGTAAGCGAAGTCTCAGTCAGAAGTATTGCATATGGCTCAGTACTATGAGAATCGTGTCAATAACGAAAAATAAAGAGTTGAAAAGAGAAAAGGTGACTTAAAAACAAAATTACTATTGCAGCAAATTGTTAGAGGCCCTAGAGGGGGTAATTCGCAATTTAGGGGTCAGTATGTTCCACAGGCAAATGCGCCATTGGATTCTGTAAACATAAACCCGTGTGCTTATTGCAGACAGGAGGGTCATTGGCGTGCACAATGCCTGATCCTCCAGCAGAGGTCGAATAATGCATTTGGTAATATGGGTAGACGATCCAGAGGCCGCCCTGGGGCAGGAGGTCCTGGTAGAAGTCAGTTTTCACAGGATTCACAGCAACCTTTTTCACAGGACAATCAGGCACCAAGTGTGGATAATAGAAACATTTTTGATCATCCTTCTGCTGCTTACCTCTCTGAAGAACTTCCTTTTGACGACATTCTGTTTCGCTAGGATTGCCCGAAGCAGGGTTTGGAACCAACGCCTATTCCCGTTAATCAGAAAGGTCCCTACGTTGAGATGATAGTGGGAAATAGGAAACATCTATTCTTGATAGATACAGGGGCACAGAAGTGTTCCATTGACCATTCACGGATTCCAAACATTCCACTGTCAGGGCAAACCAATGTTTCTGTAGGGTTTTCTGGCACACCAGTAGTTTGTCCGGTTTCTTCCCCGGTACTTATTACTTTGGGTCCATTTACAGACCGCTGTCCATTCCTTTTGACTTTAATTGCGGAGAGAATTTGTTGGGGTTGAATCTGTTGAAGGAATTAAATGTGGTAATTCATTGTTCTTCTGATGGCGTGCGTTTGACAATTTCACCACAGCAACTTTCTGTCTCTCAATTCTTAACCAGAACTTTTTCGCCGGAATTCAGTGATGTTCCAGAGTGTTTGTGGGCAATTGACAACAATGATGTCGGTGTTTTGCAAATTGAGCCTGTTAAGATAATTTTGAAACATGGAGTAAAGTTGCCACGTATTCCCCAGTATAAAATCTCGGTCGATGGTGAGCAAGCTTTGAAAATCATAGTCTCCGATTTTGTACATCGTGGAGTAATTGAGGAAATTGCAGGTAGTTTGTGCAATAGTCCGATTTTGCCCGTGTACAAAAAAGCGATAATGCAATTCCTTTCTGTTTCATTATTGATTTACGTGCCATCAATAACATTGTTGCTCCACAACTTCCCATTGTGCCTGATGTGACGACAATATTAACTATGATTGCGGCTTCAGCTACTCACTTTAGTGTTGTGTATCTAAAGAACGCCTTCTTTAGTATCCCTATACACAAAGACAGTAGATACTTGTTCTCGTTCACCGCAGGGGGATGCTCGTTTACCTTTACCCATGCACCGCAAGGTTACACAGAAAGTCCTAGCATCTACAGTAGGGCTTTGAAAGAGCAGCTCGACACACTCGAGTTGCCCAATACTTGTACACTGCTTCAGTATGTCGACGATCTATTCTTAGCTGCTGACTCAGAGAGCGCTTGTAAGGAGGGCGCCGTGTTGTTGCTTACCCATCTAGCACAACATGGACACAAAGCTTTGCTTAAAAAACGTCAATATTGGCGACAGGAGGTCGCCTATTTAGGCTATCTCCTGTCAAAGGAGGGAAGAAGGTTGACGCCTGAACGGATAAAAATCATTTCTAGCATGTCTGTCCCAAATACACAGAGGGAAGTCAGAGCCTTCATAGGAATGGCTTCTTACTGTAGACATTGGATCCCAAACGTCTCCTTAGTGATTAAACCAATGTTGGCTTTGACGAAGAAGGGCATTTCTTCGCCATTGCCGTGGAACTTGGAACACCAGCGAGCATTTGATCTGCTCAAGACTGCATTGTGCTCGGCACCAGATTTGGGCACGCCAAACTATGAAAAGGCCTTTGTGTTGTATGTGCATGAATGTGATGGATGTGCTATGGCTGTATTAACGCAGGAACATGGAGGGAAGAATAGGTCGTGCGGCTACTTTTCTTCCGCCCTTGATCCTATTGCATGCACTTTGCCAAGATGTTTGAGAGCTGTCGCTGCTGCTGCTGTGTCCGTAAAACAGAGCAAGGGAATGGTCCTAGGCCATGCTTTAACCCTGATGGTACCTCACTCTGTAGATGTTCTATTAAACAGAACACAAACGCAACACCTCACTTCCGCACGATTAACGAGATACGAATTGATCTTGTTTGCACCGGTGTTGTGTCCTTAATCCTGCAGAACTTTTACCTTTCCCGCAAGGTACTGCTTGCAGTGACGAAGAGTCACATGACTGTCTTTACACTACAGAGCAAGAGACAAAAGGCAGAATCGATCTAAAAGATACTTTTTTGAATAACCCACAAGGGGAGCTGTTTGGTGATGGCTCCTGCTTCAAACTCCCGGATGGTACATCCACAGCTGCTTATGCAATCACCACATTGAGCACGGTCGTGGAGACCAAAAGAATCATGCATAACTCTGCGCAGGCCGCAGAGATTATAGCATTGACCCGAGCTTGTGAACTTTCCGAAGGGCTTACCGTAAATATATATACTGACAGTCAGTATGCCTTTGGGGTGGTTCACAACTTTGGCAGACTTTGGGCAGAAAGAGGTTTCTTGACCTCACATGGCACTAAAATCCAGCAGGGCTCATTGATAGTACGGTTACTCTCAGCGCGTGCACTCCCTACTCAGCTATAAATTATGAAATGCACAGCACATCAGAAGATTATAGATAATGTAGGAAAAGGGAACGCTTTCGCTGACCAGATAGCCAAACAGACTGCCACTGATCTCTCTCCAGAAATGTATACTTCAAGAGAAGCCACAAATGCCCATACTTTGGATGAGGGTATTGAATCTGTAAAAAACATGCAAGCTGATGCCAGGTTAGAGGAATCTAAGAAATGGGCTGAGGGTTTGGCAAAATTGGATGATGATGGGTGTTGGGTGGACAAAGTAGAAGGGAAATGGATACTGCCTGACACGTATATTATGATGATGGTTGTTATGGCTCATGGTCCCACCCATATTTGTGCACGCAAAGTCACCAACATGTTGCAAAATGTGTGGGTAAATGATAAAATCCCTAAGTTAGCCGAGCGCTTTGTCTTGTCCAAGGGTGTATGATTTGTTTGCAGCATAATGTGGGAAAGGGCATATCGACTCCTAGGGTAGTTTTGGTCCACCTTCTGTCCCCTTTGAGGTCATCCACTTTGATTTCATTGAAATGGAGCATTGTAATAACTACAAATATGTACTAATTGTTATCTGCACTTTTAGCAAATGGGTCGAAGCTTTTCCTGTCAAAGATGCCACAGCAATGACCACGCCGAAGACTATGCTGAAGGAATATTTTCCTAGATTTGGTCTGCCAAGAGTCATCTGGTCGGACAATGGTTCACATTTTATTGCTGCTGTAATTCTGCAGATATGCGCGGAATTACAGATCGATAAATGGTTCCTTTCGGCTAGACATGCACAGAGTGCTGGATTAGTAGAAAGGCACAACTGCATCATCAAGAACAAGCTCGCTAAGACGTGTACCGGCACGAAACTGAAATGGTCGGACGCCTTACCGATCGTGTTATCATCTATGAGGACGACCCCTCAAACTAAGACTGGGCTCTCTCCATTTGAGGTGGTCATGGGTAGGCCAGCTAACATTTGGAACCTACTGAAGCCCCGTTCTCTGTGCGAGGTTGAGAATGTACTTCTTTCTGACTATTGTAGACAGTTAACTAAAAATCTGTATTTGATTCATCACCAGGTGGGAGAGGCTTTACCTGTTAAATTTGAGGGCCCAGGTCACAGCATACGGCCGGGAGACTGGGTCCTGACCAAGTCGTTTGAACGATCTTCTTGTCTCGCAACTCGTTGGTGGGGCCCCCATCAAGTCCTCCTGGTCACACAGATGGCGGCACGAGTGGAGGGCAGGAGGCATTGGATCCACGCGTCTCACATCAAGAGGATTCCTTACCCTTTGCTACATGCTACAGAAGACACAGAACCCCTCACCAATACCGTAACCAACCATCACAAAGCATCAGACAGCATCGAAAGTGCGTCGGAGACTCTCCCTGAGCTTGTGGGGCCTGGGGTAACAGCCACTTCATCTGTACACTCTCCAACAGTTCCGTCTTCAAAATTTGTTCCCAATCTTGTGTCCAAATTTGCTTTGAATTTGCTGCTTCCATCGGGAAGTGACGACACATTGTTCACAGATCAATCAGTACAAGGGATCACAAGGTACGATCTGCGTCCGAGGAAGTAGACTTACTGCACGGTTCGGATGTGCCATCAAGGAAAGTCATTTAAGGGCTTGTCTCTTTGGCCCGATCTTTTGTACATAAGGGGATTCTGTTGGCTACGGTTTGTGAAAGGACTAAGAAGATGCTCGATCAGGAGATCGCCAGCAAACTGACTTTGGTGTAATTGTTTGAAGAAACAATGCCTGCCACAGCTCCCACTCATACGGAACAGATGAGAGACTGTGTGACCGGCCGTGAAAACGAACAATCGGATGCGTGGGCCCCGAAAACGTATTGTTGTCTTGTGATGATGTTAACTGGTTTTACAACAGTCTTTGCCTTAGGATTCTGGTATCTGGAAGAAGTACATCCGCTTGAAAATGTGTTACCCACTGAAAATGTACCAACTGTTTCTCCGCCTTTTGTGCATCTGCACACTCTATCTCCTAGAGATTCTCAGCACAGACATAGTTACCATAACAATACTCTATTACTCATTATGAATGCTACACATGCCATTTTCAATAAGTCTAATTGTTGGTCTGTTCACATTTACCGCAACACGGGATAAGGGGCTGGGTTGGTATATTCATCCTTTACCTTTGACAACTGCATGCTATGCTTCTCTAAGGGCACTGTTCTTTGGCCAATGGAAAGATAGCATCTCTGGGAACTTTGATGGAACTAACTTGAACGATTTTGAGAAATGTGTTCTAATGCTCCTGGGACGCTCACTCTTTGCGAATAGGAGAAAGCCTAACATTGCTTCTATTAGGCCTTCTGATAGACTGTACCATCCTTTCCAATCTCTGATTTCTTTTAAGATGGTTCCTATAGGCAATAGGGATGCCACGCCACCTTCTTATACTGTCAACCACAGCCCCGATTCAGTTTATTTCTGCATACAGAGGAATGGTACTCAGTCAATGGGTGATTTTAAGAGTTGTGCCAACGTTGCGAATTTGACTAGTGAGGACAGACCTTTGTATATAGGCGAACCTGTCTACTTTGTTTGCGGTAATGTAGCATTTCCATGGTTACCCAGGGATTGGCAGGGAACCTGTTATTTAGGGATTCTGTTACCCGGGGTATTCATTGCTAGCACTGTAGACATTTCAAAGGCTCGTCCACGGCGGGACGAGAATGGCGATACTTCAGCACAAGTTTTGGGCGATGTAGCTAAATCCTTTGTGCCATTTTGGGGGCAAATACTGAACTCAGAAGATATCAGGAGACTAGCGAGAGTACTGGAGAGGACCATCAACCGGACCACTGACATACTCTATAATATGACTTTAGAACAAAAAGCAATAAGGTTAGTGGCACTTCAGAACCGGATGGCATTAGATGTCATCCTGGCTGAGCGTGGTGGGGTATGTAAATTAGTGGGGTCTGCTTGCTGTGTTTTCGTGCCAGATTCCTCCCCAACTATCTTTAGGGCGATTCAAAACCTGCATGTTCTCAGTTCAGAAGTGCACGTTCCCGAGGGAAATTGGGATCTTAGTGCTTGGTTCTGGGACCTCCTGCGATCTTGGGGATGGAAGCTACTTTCGGTCTTGCTGATCATTTTAGGTCTTCTGTTGTTCTTTTGCTGTTGTATACAATGTCTTCCTGGTATGTGTTCGATGTTAGGAGGATGTTGTGCACAAGTGATGGATACATTAGGGCACAAGGTATACACCCAGAGAAAATATCCAGTGAATTTGTGCTGAAGGAAATCTCAGTATCTGACCTTATGGCAATTGATATCTCTTATAGTGATTCAGGATGTATGGACATTGAGGCGTGGAGTTACTCGGAAAGTGACTAGAAGTAGTTTAGCACTTGGCTTAGGCCAAAAGGAGGGTTTGTTAAATGGGATATCATATTGTGCCTCCTTTATGTATATATTGGCCTACGTCCAGTCCTTCTGCGAAGAAAACCGCGTTTCAAAGTTCCGATCTTAGATCAACTTAGCTGCCATTTTAGGTCCATCCGCCATTTTGATTTCTACTCCAAAGTAATTCTGTGTTCTAAAATGGTGGACAGTGTCTCCCGCTTGTAACTAAGCCGTCCTGACCTTTGTATGAAAGTTAATGTTCAAACTGTCCGTTGGCCGAATGTTTGGGTCAAGTAAAGAGACCTTGTCCCATGCCTGACTTGTAGACAGAGGATTATCTGCGCCAACAAGTCCGATCCGCGGACATACATCAACTACAATGCTGTCTAAATACTGAACGTGGACACTAGCTGAACTACATTGTATAGGACATGTGTTAAGGCTTAATGTTAAATCCGAGAATACACTGTTGCCATTGTGACTTGTTTTCATACAAACTGAAGATGATCCACATGCATATAGTTGGACAAACTAGAAGTGAACACGGCACGAACCCTAGACCGAGTATCATTAACCTGTAGAGGGGCTGGACATTATGACTGGAAATGTATAAAATGCACAACTGTTTAGATGTCCAGTACCTCTCACTTCTCACACCAAAAGGGCTGGTATTCACTGTGATGTACTGAGGGCCAGATAGCTATCTAATACTTTGTTTCTTTGTAAACTGTACAGTTATAGAATAAAGATCTGTGAATCTTTATAAGCCAGTGTTTGGTGTATTTCCTTTTGGGGTAATCAGCCTCGATATTTCATTTTGCTTTTACAGAGGGACAAATTGGTCTCAAGTTTTTTGCAGCTCCTGACTAAGAATCCTGTGATTCCAGAATTGCAGGCTCAAAGTACATATATTGTTAACTTGGAGGATTACAGCCATCTGTTTTTCACATGAATTTATCATCGTGATGTAACATGTTGTTGTTTTAAGGAGATTGTCATTAGTTTTCATGACTAGCTGTAATTGAGGGTTGTCATTTGGACATTTCATGCATTTGCACTTTAGATGGCAGCTAGTTGCACTAGCACTTTATAATGTTCTGTGCTTGTCTAGCACTATTCCATTGCTGCAGGCACTTGCACTTTATCTGTACTGTCCATGTGCAAGATATTGACACACATTCTGCACATTGCAGTAAGTGGTCTTTAACATGCATATGCACTAGCACTTTATATTGTATGAAGCTATACGTACAAGCACCTTTTATTGCTACATGTACTTTTATTGCTGCTAGCACTTGCGCTTTATTATATCCGTCCGTAAACCAGACACTTATTACAGTGCCGGTTCCCTCATTACTCATGGAATTTACTATGCATCTTTTTTCCATGTAACCAGATATTTTATCTACATTCTTTTATAACATCATTCTAGTGCTCTGCCCTATATACTATGTGTTCTCCTCCATTACAACATGTCTGTTTGGGTGTTCTTGTTCACTGATTTGATAAGGTTCTCTGTAACTAGCTGGCTGCCAGTCTCGCCGCTTCCACTGCAGCCTCACAGCGGGCAGCAGTTGGTGTTTATTTGGTGCATGTCTCCTATTGGGGTGGCAGTTTGTGCCTAGGTTTGCTCTTTGCAGTCCCTTATGGCGCAGTCCCCTATGGCGCAACCTTCTCATTCATTTTGCAACGGGTGGCAGCTGAGCTTCACCCCGCTTCACTCCGCTCTTTCGGCTAAACTGCACAGAACCCCTGGACTCGCATGTAGTGGAAAAGGGAGCTTTAATGGGACAAGCCACAGCTTACAATAAAACGCAAACCTGGCTCTTTGGCCTTACGGACTACAGATCGTTAACAATTAACCAAAACAATTAATTAAATCATTCATTAATTCCTTTCCCTTATTCCCTCCTCTTCCCCTCAATTCCTCTCGTCCTTCTTCCCCCATCTCCCCATCTTATCCCGGAGGCCACGCTTCTTCTTCTTCCATACTTATTCACCCTTTTTGTACACCCCGGGCTAGTTTGTCCATGCAAACATCACTACACCCCTCCTTTACCGTGCCAATACCCCTTTTTGCTTCCCCCAAACATCCTCCAAAGGACTATGTCCCAGGCACACAGAATAACTCTCCCCCCAGGTTTTCTTTCTACCCCGCCCAACCTCTTGTCTACCTCCACCTTTTTATCAATTCTTCCACCGCCATCCTCAGATCCAGCAAAGAATATTGATTACCCATTACCAACAGGTGCACGCCATCCTTTCGAAATAAATCAAACACCTCGTACTTAATGTCCTGGTGTGCCACCATACGCAACCCACAGGACCAGCAGAATTTTCCCATTTCCCTGTTGATTTTTTTCTGTGTGCGCTCAACTGCCCTTTCCTTGATAGCACGCTCCAGACCCTCCTAGGCATACACCCTGTCAAATACAACGAAACTGCTGGCCAAATCTCTCTCAACCAGCTCAAATCCATCTTCACTTTCTTTATCAGCACCACCCCTGGCTCCCTGACCAAATCATTCTCTCTGTGTGCAAAAACAGCACAGCCGGAACCCCATGCTGCCCCTTCAACCCTGCCAACATGGACAGCAAATGATCCCACCTCAGGCCTCCCACCCCCGACCAGCTCAACAATCTAACCTCATCGCAGTTGGGTATCAATATTTCTCTTTAAAGCCCTTCTCCCTACCCATTTCACCATGAAATGACCGCAGATCCATATCTGGGTAACCTAACCGCTCCCTCGAGCTGCATCTGCAAGACAAAAGAACATGAGCTCCCCTCTGACATCCCCCCAATTTCCAACTTCCACTCCCCCGAACCACTCCCCTCCCCCAGTTCTCTGATGTACACCTTGTATTTTGACGACTTCCAGCGCCCAAATTCCTTGGCCCACTCCCACTCTGTCATGAGCTCCACTGCCTGATCCACGCTTGTGTACGACACCACATACATCCTCTTGGGTAATGAAATCGTTCACTGATATGCCCTCTGGCCATGACAAATCGTGGATCAGTCTTAACACCCCTTCAACCTTTTTAGTCACCACCCCCAAAGGGTACACCACTAAATCACCCAGAAAATCCACAAAAGGTACAACCATCCTCCCCTCTGCCACCTCTTTCTCTAGCTTTAGTCTTACAGTGTCCGGTCTCTCCCGTGCAGACTTCAGGTTTTCCGCTCATCTCTGCACCCTAGGTCTCTGAAACCCCAACCTAAAACCCTCTCGAGACTCTTCCCCAAAATCTTTGCTGCCTCCCTGTCAGGGTAAAAACACAGACACTCCTCCAACTTCTCCAACTTAACTGGCAAATAGGCCTTTCTGCACAATCCCTCTCCGCGCACCTCTATCCCTCCATTGGTCTCCTGATGTGAAACATTGTATGACAGGGTGTCGTCCTGCGCACCTGCTGCACTCATGCCTAAATTTACAGACCACCCTGGAGTATTCATTCTTGTTGAATTCCCAGCATGCTGCTGACGATTGCCTCTGCCACTTTCCCCCACCCTGTCCAAGGTGGGATGACCATGAAAGGGCCGGTAAGGCACAGGCAAACCGCTTGCTTGGTGCAAAGTTGGGGCCGGGTGCGTTGGTGCATGGGCGTAATTTTAGGGGGGGCGAGGTTGTTTGTCCCCCCCAACTTTCGTAGCACACCATTTTGTCCCCATTCATTTTGCAGGGGTACCTTTCCATTAGATGTCATGTCCCCCCCAACATTTTCAGAAAATGTACTCCACTGCGTTGGTGCCATCCACTGTATCCACAAACCCATGCCAATCACACCCCACACCACCACCTGATCCTCTCCCATCCCCTAAATTCCTCCTCATACCTCACCCATGCGAAAACACCAAAGCTGACAAATGCCTTCCTAATGACGTCCATATTTTTGAACAACACCAGACTCCTCTCTGTGTATTGCTCACAATACACACTGGCATATATCAAAAAGGTTGATGTTGAATTATGAATCATTACCGGTACCTTTGGCTTTGACGCCAGCTCCTTCTCCTCATCCTTTGATCCCTCCTTCGCCCTCACTTCCCTGTACAGAAGATTAAATACATCCACAAATTCCCCTGCCCACATGTTCTCTTTGGTGGCCGTCATTAAATGCTCTCCTATCGGCTTTGTGATCTCCATATAAGGTAACCTGAACTTCTCCTTGACCTCACTAGGCCCTGCAGCGCTTATATCTGTCACCACCAGTACCTCCTTGTCCGTTACCTTGTCTGTCTGTACCTCAACCATGTTCACACTCCTCACCTCTGCTCTCACCAATGCCCCTGCAGCCCCCTTGCCATCCCTCCTCCCTAAAATACCCTCTCCACCCCACTCCTTTGTGATCCACCCCTTTTCCCGAACCTGACCCATGCAGCCGACCATTCACTTCCTTGCTCACCTCTTGGCAGTCTGTCCATGCCGCCCAATCGTGCCATCCTGGCCGTATCACCGCCACTTCTCCTTTCCTTCCTTATGTTGTGCCTACTGCACGGACAAAACAGATCAGAAGATCTTCTATGCATGTTAGCCTGCCCACTAGGCCCACCCCTAGATTTGTATTTTGTTTATTTATAACGCACACCATCCAGCCCAGGGGCATCCGGGGGCAACTTGATCACCTTTCACTCACAGCTGCCATCCCTCTGTTGTCACCCCCCATGTCCTCCTGTACCACCCTACCAAACCTTTCCCTGCTCTCCTCATTTCCACAGTCCCCATGACCTCCTTCCTCCCACACCATCCAGTCTCGCCCTCCACCATCCTTCTCAACCCCCTTTTACCAGTCTTGGAATGTGAGTCCACTTGGGCCAGGAAGATTCTCCTCTGTCCAGCAAGGGGTGTCCAACCCAATGCTTCTGTAACGTCTTCTTGGAGGGGCCACCCCAACCTCCTCCTGCGCTGCTCTTCTTGACAGAGGCGTCCCCTCTGCTCTCCAACCTTCTGCTTGGATAGGGGCCATACTGCGCCCTCTAGGCTGTTCATCACTGCTGGCAGGAGGGACTGTCCTGATCCCAACCCTATTATCACCTTCTGCTGCATTAGGGGCCATGCTGCAACCTCTACCCTGCTCCTCGCCACTGTCTGGAGAGACTATTATGGATCTTTCCCTTCTTCCGACAACTACCGGGGAGAGCATCCGTCTCCTACCCCCCGCACTCTTCCGCATGCACCTTTTCCCTTAGCTCTGCCTTAACAACACCACATTCTGCTCCTCTACATTATCCCCTTCTAAAACCCCACCCTCTCTTCCAACATCGTCCTGCAACTCCCGTTCCGTACCTGCAACACTTTGCACCAAATGACCCTCACCACCCTTAGCCCCGGAGGACCCCCTAACCACCTGTTGCGGCATGTCTGCTTTGCTTCTTCTGAGCCCTTCCCCCATTTCTTTAGCCCAACTCCCCCCAGGGTTCTATGTTATTACAACAGTCTTTTTTTCGAAGGGTTTTTTACCAACACTTTTTTTTTATCTCATCAACATTTTTATTTTGTATTTTGCTGATCCCTCTATCCCCTTTATTCATTTAACATTGTTCCCTACCCCTTAACCCTTATATACCCGTACCCACTACCCCATATATTTTTTGGCTTCGTTTTTTCAGAAAAAGGAAATCAGTAAAAAAGCATTGGAAAAAAGAATGTTGATGTAACAATGTTGAACCCTCCCCCCATTCCCCGCTGAAGGGCTGCAGGCCACCACTGCTGTGAGGCCTCTGTCCAAGGCTGCCCTGCACTGTAGTCTACCCCCCTAAGGCCCTCCCACGCCTGTGACCTCTTGCACTACCTCCTCTACTGGGTCTTTGAAACCCTGCTTATGAGGCTCAATGCCTCCGGCAGTGCCTGTGCATCCACTAGCCCCCCAGACATGGCGCCCTCACTCTATCCCCCTGTGAGGAAAAATTCCTGCCTCTTCCCCATATCCCTGCTACAGGTGTCCTGAAAGCTAGGCCCCTTCCTTGAATTATCCCAATGCGCCCTTTCTTTTTATTCTTCTTATTTTTTTTATATTAACCCTGCACCTGCTACCAAATTTTCCCCCAGCAGCACTCAGAGCATCTCAGTTCCTAGGCTTTCACTCTCTCTAGAGTCTCGTGCTGGCCGCGACAAACAAACAACAACCTAAACCCCCACAGAAATGGCACACACTACTGCCACCTGGTGGGCGGCATGCCACACCACATTTTCCACACGCCTCTCTGCGTACTCTGAAGCTCCCGCTCCTGTCACCACATGAGGAGTCGGATGTGCCTGCACCAGATTAACCAGCTGCACTGAGTCCCCCATTGCTGAAAATACCAGCTCATGCCCCACACCTGGCCTGGGCCGTTGCCCCCTGAGAGCACCCGCTGTACCCAGAAAACACACACCACCCTGAGGGACAGGAACGCCAAAACACAGGTACCTGCTCTCCCTTTGTGCTGCCTGCCAGCCCTCGATTGTCCAACGCTCTGCTAATTAAGAAAAGTGGCAGCACCCTGTGGAGACCCACGCACAGATAGGCCTGCGCTACTGGCTGTATGGCAATATCATATAGGTTAATTGCCTTTTTTTGAAATATACTTACCCCCACCTGCCTCTCAGTGCCAGAAATAACCCCCGACCTGTCCTAACCATTAAAAAAAGCTAGCCAAGGCAGGGAAGGAGCGAGAGCAGCGACAAACGCGACACCAGTGCCAACCGTCGCTTGCTCACAAACCTTCCCTGCCCTTCTTTATACTGGGAGGGAGTGCTCTGTGGGAGGGGTCAGAAATGAGAGACGGACACAAAGTTGTACTATTCTCATGGTCAGACATTTTTATTAAACGGAAATGGTTTGGATAAACGCCTCTCTGACCCTATCCTAAAGAAATCTAATCTGATTAGATCCCCACACTAGAAACAAACTAAGAGGTGCTAGGAAATGTCTCTGATTTATGTTTAGTAAAAAGTGTTTTTTTTGTTTTCCAAGGGGAAAACCCTTGGATCCAGAGAGCGGTTCACTTCCTCTGGATATTTAGATAGGATGGTAAAAGTGTCTCTTTCGAACAACCGTTTCCTGGTATCACAAAGTGTCAGTAGTGTCAGTTTACAAAGATGAATCCAACAGAACATGTTTTCCAAAGAGAAACCGTTGAATCTGGAGGGAGATTCCCTTTCCCTGGATATTAGGGTAGGATGGCAGAAGTGACTCATCCGAACAACAATTTCTTGATTCTTTATACTACATTCAGGAAGTTCTTGTTCAAACAATACATTCCCTGACATCCAACAATTCCTTGGTTTCTTTGTACTGGATTCACAAAGTTACTAGATTCACAAAAGTTCTTATTCATATAATAAATTCCAAAAAAGCTTTCTTCAAAATCTCTTGTACTTTAGCGGATTGCCTAGTGTACTCCTTTACCAGGAATCTTCTTGTGAGCTCTTCAGATTTCCTGGCACACTGCCATGCCGGGTAGCTTGTCACAGTGTTAAAAGTGTTTGTATAACTCCAAGTGCCTGGTGTATCTACCTGCCAGGACTTCTTTCACGTACTTCTTAATGTGCCTGGTATACTTCCCTGCCAGGTATTTTGTAACATGTTTAAGCTTTCCTCTACAATATTGAGTGGAACTCCTCATATACTCTCCTGCCAGGAATCCTTTTATTGTTTCCTCAGAACCCCTGGCGTACTCTCCTGCCAGGTATCTTCCCACAGTTTTACAGCTTTGGTGGATTGCCTGATATACGCTTCTACCAGGAACCTTCTTATGGGCTTTTCGGACCCGCAAGTATATTCCTATGCTAGGTATCTTCCCACAGTTTTAAAGTTGTCTTTACTGCTTCAGTGGATTGCCTAGTATACTCCTCTGCCAGGAATCCTTGTATAGGCTCTTCAGATACCCTGGTATACTCTGCCAGGTGTCTTCCCACAGTTTTAAAGTTCTTATACCGTTTCAAAATGCCTGGTATACTTGGTTGCTAGGACTTCTTTTTATGACCTTCTTAGATTCCCTGGTATACTCCCCAGCCAGGTATCTAGCCACAATGTTTGAGACTTTATGCACCTTTGGTGGATTGCCTGGTATCCCCTGGCAGGAATCCTTCTCTGGGGTCATGCATATCCCCTGTTATACTTCCCTGCCACGAGGTATCTCCCTCATATGTCAACTGCCTGGTGTATTCCTTTTGCCAGAAGTTCTTATTGGTTTCACTGCCCTTTTTCAGTATGCCACAACCGCAGCAACTTTGCTGTGCTTCAATATGTTTGCTTAGGGTAACACTTGCTCCACCTTTTCCCCCACATTGACATTTCGTGCATAGATATTCGTTCAGGTTTTGCTGCTGCACTTTATCTTGTCGGTATTCATATATTCTTCCTTTTTGGCATTGCTTTAACATTGGGTTTTGTCTGTATTAGAACAATCTTGGCTTTTGAACTTTCCTTGTCTGCCTTTAAATAATTCATGCTTATTTTATGCATTCACATGCTGACACTGTTTTTGGAGCGCCCCGGGGTCCACAGCACTGGATCTTCTTTGCAACTCTGATGCAGTTCGCGTCTTGGTGGGATGATTCCATCCATCCGTTCTGCAGCCTCGAGATTGTGCGAACATCCCTCTAGCTGTCTACGTGGCTCAAGTTACTGGTCGGCTTGCCTCTTCGTTCTGGGTACAGAATTGATTTATCCTCGAGCGGCCTGCCACCTGGGAGGTTCTGCTTTGCTCCCAATGCCTCCGGGACCTTCACTGCTTGTCACGCTGTCTCTACCCCAGCACCGACAGCCTTCTCGGATCCTGTTTGCTTCACGCCACTGAGCCTCCAGCTGGGACCTCATGTCTTCTCCTTCACTCTTTCCTCCCACAGTGCAGCATCTGGTTTTAGATGTCCAGCGCACTTCAGGGTTTGGAAAACAACTAGTCTGCTTGTTGTTCTTTGTGCTCTTGTCTATCTGCATCAACTCCTTCCTCCCCTTCGTCTCAATACTTGAGGCTTTATGGGAGCTGAATTCTATATATGATATGGTATGATATGATATGGCATTTATAACGCGCCTATGCACAAGTGTTTCAAGGCGCGAGAAACACTTGTTTCTATGTTATATGTTATTGGATTGCTGAAATGATGTTCAAAAGTTTTAGAAAGAGAAAGATCAGAAATAGGTGATTTTATATGTGTATGTTCTATGTGTGAATGGATTTTTGTCTAGAGTGACATAAAGGAAGGGGTTTCTGGCTTTTACAATAGGTGGGATGACAACAAGCCACCAAGAACTTAGGTATTATAAGGTCTTCTTCAGGAGGAAGGGGAGAATACTGTGTCTCGTCTGATGGAGTCACCATCTCCTTCCAACAGCGGTCTCCTCCCTTGTGATCCTCCCTCACATATTCACCCCCAGGGTCAGGATCAGATAGCGACTGCCATCCCCTGGCCACATGGGAGGAGGTCACTGCCGGGGAATCAGGGATGACTTTACCGGATTCATCACATCTGTCCACACCCCTGCTTGCTGGCTGGTGTGCAGCACTCATCTCACCCGAGAGCAGGGGGGCATACGCGTACTCCCTGGCACCTCCCTTGTAGCCTCACCCAGTACAGCAGTTCTTATTCATTTGGGATGTCTCTTTCTCTCAATCAGCGACCTTGAGGGTTCTGCGGCCTCAGCTAATGACGCCATCAATCATGAGCGCATGGCGCAGATCTGATGATGGCTTGCCGGCTAACTATGCTTTTATCTTTGCAACAAAGCAGAGGGCGGGTGAGGGTGTAAAGCTCTCTTGGCAGCTTTGGAGCTGTCAAAGAGAGGAAGGTGCTACATGCACAGCTGGGGCTGGCCTGGCAGCCTGGCACTATTTGCGTCTAGGTTTGTTTTGAGGGCTGAAAAATGAGCAGCTGGCAGAGCAATAATTGTGGAGTGTTTTGGTGCTCGGAGGCGTATTGGCAACATAGGAACACAAAAACCAACACCTCCAGATCCCCCAAAGCTAGCAATATTAAAAAATAGCAGTTAACACTGTTTCTTAAAACCTCGTAAAGGTGCAAAGTTCCTTTCTATGAATTCCGTTCACATTTGGGGGGCTGTACGTTATAATCCCATCAACATGCTTCAATCAGGCAGCAGTGACTAAAATAAAATCAGAAGTGTTCATTTAGAGGGGAGAGGTCACAGTCACCTCATGTCGTCCCCCCTTAAGGTAGGATTAATCAGCATTTACCCACAGGGCACCTAGCGCATGGAATACCCCACCTCTCCACATGCGCACTGCATCCTCCGTCACCAGTTTCAGAAAGAGCCTCAAAGTGTACCTGTATGCTCGCACATAACCCTGCCCTCCTCCACTGCTTAATCTTCCTACCCTTTCCTGAAAACATTTTGTAACTTCTTGTTTCCACTCCCACCTTTTCAATATCTGAACCATGCAAGGTGGTCCGAGACCCTCTGGGTAGGGTCAGTGCTAAACAGAAGATCAAATAAATAAATATATAGTCCTGTTTTTTTAGGCTTCCAACGCTTTGCATTCTTAAAGGGCTTTATTAGCAAGACCTACAATAGTGATCAGAGCAAAAGTTTGCTTTGTTTTCAACATGCTTACTGTCACAACCAAATCTTTAAAGTTTATTTCCGGGGGAGTGGCTGGCCCCAAACCCCCTTCCCCCGCCCTCTTATCATCCCACTACTATTTTTATGTCGAAGCCTGTTAGGGAGAATTCTCTGTTTAGGCTGAATTTCCCTACCTAGTGAGTCCCCCAGCAGCTTTGCTGGATTTCTGGGGTTTCTTTTTTTCTCCTGCCAAGAGTGAGACTCTTTTACCCTCACTCTTGGACATGTTGAAGTGTGTTTTCTTGGTTAAACCTTGTGTTGAATGGGCTATGGGGTTTTTTACCCCATAGGGCCTCATGTATTTTTGTGATGTGGGTTACACAGCACCCTCTGTGCCGTGACCCAGGGGTGTCCTAGGGACTCCCCAACATAGACTCCATACCCTGGGACTGACTACTGTCTCCCAGGGCATGTAAAGTCACCAAAAGACTTTGCTAGTCTTGGATCCTGAACAGAACCAGTACAAACCATCATATTGTGGACGTACTGGCTGGGGCAATTCGATTGCCCCAGGGTCTGTTAGTCGAGGGGGCACGTCTCCGTCCCCCCTGATCGAGTTTTGGCTGGTGGCAGTGGAAACTACGTTTTATATTCGACCGCGAATATTTTCCTATGGGATTTCCCATTGTTTTAGGCTAACACATTTAATTATTTATTTACGGTAGCCTTAAACATACCGCCGGTTTATATATTTATTTTTATAACTCCGGTTGGGACTTTTTGCCAAAACTTGATGCTAAAATGGCGTTGGTGTTCGCCTCTGTAACTCTGACCCAAAGTGGAGCCCTTTGTCCCACTTTTGGCGGGCTTCCCCACAGAAGCCCTCCAAAGTGGTGCCACTCTGTCTGGGGTACTTAGGAGGGGTGGAGGGGGATTTAGGCACCCTGGACTGAGTTACCTTGGTAACTCAAGTCGCACTCCGTCCTGATTGGCCCAAGTGGTGAGCCGGTCGGCTCACCACTTAGCATGTTTGAGTGACAGCTAGGCTGGGGGAATGGGGGTTTGTGGCATAAAAGCAGGGCTTTGGGGACTGGAACTTCAGAAGTCGCCACAGGACCAAGAATCCGACGAGGGAAGAGCTGAGCCGACCTGCTTCGACGACACCACCCGGTGGAGCCCTGCTGAACCGTCTCACCACTTTTCCCGACGACCGAGGAGAACTCTTAACGGAGTGGCTCCTTCCCTTGACTGGTGGGGACAACCAGTTTTCGCCTTCTTTTCGCTTCTCGAGGTATCTCGTGGCCGCCTTGCCAGTGCCAAGCACCCCGGCAACCGGAACCCCACCACTTTTACCCCAACCACGAAAGTCGGTACAACCCTTTGACCGGAGGACTCCGCGGCTGGTTTCTTCCCGGGCAGTGCAACGACCTTCTTCTTCTGCTCTTCTGCGAGAACTTCTTCTCCCTTGACCGACGTCGAGCCTTGCTGCCACTGCCTGGAACAACTGCCACCGCTGGAGGATCCTTTCCGCTTAAGGTACCGTGTTCCGCCTGGCTTCCCTTGCTACCGACTGTACGGGGTAGATTTAGCCCCCGGCTTTCGAACCTGGGAGTGCCTGGGACACCCTGGCTAAACTTTTTAAGCCACTCTAAACTCTTTCTAACTCTTTGCAAGACTTTGAATCCTTAACAACAGTGTGATCTTGGGCACATTTTCGCTCCGGCTACTCTAAGAGTGGGCCCTGCCTAGTGACTTTTGCTCACCTGGGACTTTGTGCTTCTTTGAGTCTATTGCAAGTGTTCTGGACCTCAGAGTGGTGTGTTTAACCCATTCCTGTTTCTTTTTACCCCTTTCTTGAACCTACTAGAGTGTCATCTAACGTTAAGCGCTCACCTCTGTTTTAATTATGTGGTGTTAACTTAGAGTTGTCTAGATAGGAGTAAGGGTTGGAACTGCTTTCATTATAACTGTGTTTGAAGTGTTTTTACTATATTTTGCTAGAGTGATTTCAACTTATGTGTGTTTTATAAATAAATAACTATATACTTTTGAAACCAAGCTCTGGTCAGTGTTTGCTTGTACTATTGTGTCTGGGTACATATTGTGTATACTTTGCATACTGCCTAACTCTTCTTGAGGGAAGTCTGACTGCTCAGCCACAGCTACCAGGTAAATCTGGGTGGTGCAGACTGCTACCAAGTGGGTTTACTGCTATACCTGTAGTCTTAAATCTTTTGCAGTGTTCCCCAAGGGAACTGCACAGGTTTCTGCCTAACACTGGTGTACAGCGGTGGGATTTGTATTGAGTATACATTTTATTGTGCTTTAGATACCTTAGTGCAACTAACCACAAAGCTTAGCACTGTAAAAAGTAATCCTCTAACATGTCAGTTATAGAAAGCTATAGTCAAGAGTCCCTTGCAGCCAAAACTGCTGATTGTTTAAGAGTGCTCTGTAAACATAAGGATCTCCTGACTAAGGGCAAGAAAATGGAGCTGATTGAAAGATTGTTGGCTAACCAAAGTCTGGGTGATGGTTCAGAGGAACCTACCACTCCAGCAACTGTAGATGACAGTATTGAAGTTAACATGGAGCAAAATGTTGATGATTCTGAGGAAGAGTCAGAAGAGGAGGGTGAGGCTGTTGTAACTGTCCCCCCTAGGCCTCTGCCTGCTCTACCTGCTGTACCTACTGGACCTTTACCAGGTCCCACATTTAGTCCTCAGTACTTTGAACTGGAGAAAATGAAGCTAGAATTGGAGTATAAGAAACTTAATGCTCAAACTGACAAAGAACTAAGGCTAAGGGAAATGGAGCTCAAGTATGACTTAGAAATGAAGAAATTATCTGTTGAGAATGCTTCTCTCTCTGGCTCCTCTAGAAGTTCCAGTCCTAAAAGACCCCGGATGCCTAAAGAATTGGTTGGTATGTATGAGCCTAAGTTGGATGTGTTGGATTGGTTGTCTCTGTTTGAATATAATCATGGGCTCCAGAACATCACAGGAAATGACTTGCTCACCTGGTTGTTCTCTAGGCTTCCCCCTGTTGCAACTGATGTGGTAATGGAGATGGGGGAGGAGGATAGGAAGGACTATGAATGTGTGAAACTAGCTTTGATAGCTAGGTTTGGGAAAACCCCTTCCCAGTATCTTAAGAGGTTTAGGAGCCTCAAAAAGCATGATGGTACCCCTTGGGCTACCTGGGTGAATGAATGTTTGAAAAACTTAGAGGGATGGATTAAGGGTTACAAGGTGAACACTTATGAAGGTATGAAGAATTTGTTTATGTTGGAGACTATTTATGATGCCTGCTCTCCTGAGCTCAGACAACACTTGGCTGATTCCAGGGAATTGGATTCCCGGAAACTAGCTAAGGCTGCTGACTTGTGGGTTGCCAACAGGGCCACTCACAGGGATTCTGGGGTAACTCAGAAGAAGGATGGGGAGAAACAGTCTAAAAAGGACTCCAAAGAGAATTCTAATACTACAAATTCCAAAGAGGGCCCCAAACAAAACTATAAGGGTAAGCCACAGGGGAAACCAAATCAGGCTAGTGTACCTCCTGGTCCCAGACCAGAAGGAGGTCAGAACAAGCCTCCATTCCAGCGAGCCTTTGGCTCATGCTTTGTTTGTAAGGCTACTGACCATGTGAAAGGAGATCCCAGATGTAAGGGTAAACCTTCAGGGGTCCAGCTTGCCTCCTTAGCCTTCGCTCCAGAAGAGGAAGTACATATGGCAAGTGGAAACTTTCTATTACTAGCTGATGAACCCACTGGAGTCTCAGCTAGTGTTTCTTTAGTCTCTCTGGGGTTGTGGGAACAACAGAATTTAGATGTCTATAACTCTATCCCAGATAATACTAAAGAGTATTATAAGGACAGTGTCCAGGTGAATGGTCAGGAGACTCCTGCCATTAGGGACACTGGAGCCAGCATAACTGTGGTGGATGAATCATTTTTCAAGGCAGAGGATGTTGCTAAGGCACCCAAATGCCTCACCAAGTTAGCTGGTGGGCCTGTGCAGATGTGTCCCCAGTTACCAGTTCTCATCCAATGTAATGATATGGCTGTAAAAATACCTGTCAGTGTACAATGTGAAGTGCCAGGTAGGGTTCTGTTGGGTAATGACCTCAAAGCTCTTGGAGTTGTATCTCATACCCCCAGACCTCCTAGCAAAAGGTTCCAGGAACTCACAAAACCTGCAAGAGAGAAAACCCTGAGAGGGTTATCTCAGGAGATGATGACAGAAATCACTCCTCTCCCACTGGAGCAACTTACTGCAGTAACTACCAGATCAGGAGCAAAGGGACAACCCAAGACTCCTAGGAAAAAGCCAGCAGCAAGCACTCCAGTGCTTCCAACAAGGACTTCCCCTAGGTTGTCCAAAGTTACACCTGTAACTCCACCTCCAGCTGAGGCTGAGAGGGAGGTACAACCCTGTGTGGTTGAGCTAGACTCTGAGGAAGAGCTAGAAGGAGGCCCCAACCTTATTGGAGATTTGGACCCTGAGGACCATCCTGAGCTGCAGTCTTTACTGGCAGAAGGTGGGCCTAGCAGGGCAGCTTTTCGTAAGGGGCAAAGAGAATGTCCAACTCTGGAAGGTCTCCGCCACCAGGCAGCTTCTCAAGCTGATGGGCAAGAGCCTGGGAAGTATAGGTTGCACTGGGAAGATGGCCTCTTCTACAGTGAACCCACTGAGTCTGAACCTGGAGACTACAAACGCCTTGTAGTCCCACAAGAGAACAGACAACAGTTCTTACAACTAGCCCATGAGATACCTTTGGCTGGTCACTTGAGTTTCAAGAAGACCAAGGAAAGGCTCTCACTCTACTTTTATTGGCCAAAGATGGGGGCTGAAGTAGATAGATATTGTAAGAGCTGCCATACCTGCCAGACTTCTGGTAAGGTTGGTTCCAAGAATGTGGCACCTTTAGTGCCTCTCCCAGTTGTGGGAGTCCCATTTGAGAGGGTAGGGATTGACATTGTTGGTCCCCTTGATCCTCCAACCTCCTCAGGCAACAGGTTTATACTTGTTGTAGTAGACCATGCTACTAGGTACCCTGAGGCAATTCCTATGAGGACTGTTACAGCTCCGGCTGTGGCTAAGGCCCTCCTTGGTATTTTTACCAGGGTTGGGTTTCCTAAGGAAGTAATCTCTGACAGGGGGTCAAACTTTATGTCCCACTACATGAAAGCCATGTGGAAAACCTGTGGAGTTACCTACAAGTTCTCAACCGCATACCACCCTCAGACAAACGGGTTGGTTGAAAGGTTTAACAGAACCATGAAGAGCATGATAGGTGCTTTAGAAGAACCCCTTAAGAAAAAGTGGGACCTTCTACTGCCATGCCTTCTCTTTGCTTATAGAGAAGTCCCTCAGGAGGGAGTAGGTTATTCTCCCTTTGAGCTTCTCTATGGCCATCCCGTCAGAGGTCCATTGGCCCTGATTAAGGAGGGATTGGAAGGTGCTCCTCCCCTCAAGCCATTCAGAGTGACTGACTATGTGATAGGTCTCCGGAGGAGAATGTCACACATGATGGCAGAAGCAAGTGACAACTTGAAAGCTGGTCAAGCCCTGGTCAAACATTGGCACGACCAGAAGGCTAACATGGTTGAGTTTACTCAAGACCAGCTAGTTCTAGTTATGCTCCCAACAAGGCAGAGGGCCTTGCAAGACAAATGGATGGGACCCTTCAAGGTTGTGGGAAAACTTGGAGAGGTCAACTATCTGGTGGATCTGGGCAGACCCAGGGAAGCTCCTAGAGTCTTCCACACCAACCGACTAAAAGCATACATCTCCAGACCTGATGTAGGAGCCTTGCTTCTAGCTTCAGCTGCAGAGGAGGAAGAGAGTGAATCTCTCCCTGATCTCCTCAGAGGTGTGCCTTTAGATGAAAAAGTTGAAGGAGTCAATCTCTCTTCAGACCTGACACCTGAGCAACAAGAGGAGTGCAAATCTATGTTAAATCAGTTTGCCTCCCTGTTCTCACTGTCACCAGGCTTGACCCCTTGGGGCCAGCATGAGATACTCACTGGTGACTGTCTGCCAGTCAAAAGCAGAGGATACAGAATGTCAGAACATATCAGAGCCCACATCAAAGGAGAGGTCAAGAAGATGCTTGATCTCGGGGTAATAGAGCCCTCTACTAGTCCCTGGTCTAGCCCAGTTGTGTTAGTACCAAAGGCAGGATCCAAAGACTTGAGATTCTGTGTGGACTATAGAGCTCTAAATGCAGTCACCAAGACTGATGCCCACCCTTTGCCCAGGACAGATGAGTTGGTGGATAAACTTGGTGCAGCCAAGTACCTCAGCACATTTGACCTGACGTCAGGCTATTGGCAAATAGCCCTGACAGACCATGCCAAGGAGAAAACTGCATTTTCAACCCCAGTTGGCTTGTATCAGTTTAAGGTCATGCCTTTTGGACCAAAAAATGCACCTGCCACATTCCAAAGGATGGTGAACCAAGTTCTGGCTGGGATGGAAGATTTCTGCATGGCATACTTGGATGACATTGCAGTCTTCAGCCACTCCTGGGAAGAACATGTGAACCACCTAGGACATGTGTTGCAGGCTCTGGAACAGGCCCATTTGACAATCAAAGCCAGTAAGTGCCAGATTGGTCAAAGTAAAGTGGTCTACCTTGGACATGAGGTAGGAGGTGGAGAAATAAGGCCTTTGCCCAGCAAGATTGAAGCTGTGCAAAATTGGACAACACCAACTACTCAAACCCAAGTGAGAGCTTTTCTAGGCCTCACTGGATATTACAGGAATTTCATTGAGAACTATGGGACCATAGCTTCTCCACTGAATGTAATCTCCTCTCCCAAATTCCCTAAAAAGGTAAAATGGAATGAGGAGTGCAATCAGGCCTTTGAAAAACTGAAGAGAGCTCTTTGCCAAGCTCCAGTATTGAGAGCTCCTGACTACCACCAACCTTTCATTGTACAAACTGATGCTTCCAATGTAGGTATAGGTGCAGTTCTAAGCCAACTGGATGAGAAGGGTAGGGAGCACCCCATTTGCTTCATCAGTAGGAAACTGAAGGATCCTGAGACAAGGTGGGCAACTATCGAAAGAGAATGCTTTGCTATTGTGTGGGCACTGAAGAAGTTTAGGCCATACTTGTATGGTTCTACTTTTGTTATCCAGACTGACCACCAACCCTTGAGATGGTTAATGCAAATGAAAGGGGAAAATCCAAAACTATTGAGATGGTCAATCTGCCTGCAAGGGTTTGATTTCACCATTGAGCACAGGTCAGGGTGTCACCATCAAAATGCTGATGGACTCTCTAGGATGTATATCATCGACTAGAGGTATGAGGTTCATCCAGGAGTGGATTAAATCCTCCTGTCCCTTAGTCTGGGGGGGGGGCGAGTGTTAGGGAGAATTCTCTGTTTAGGCTGAATTTCCCTACCTAGTGAGTCCCCCAGCAGCTTTGCTGGATTTCTGGGGTTTCTTTTTTTCTCCTGCCAAGAGTGAGACTCTTTTACCCTCACTCTTGGACATGTTGAAGTGTGTTTTCTTGGTTAAACCTTGTGTTGAATGGGCTATGGGGTCTTTTACCCCATAGGGCCTCATGTATTTTTGTGATGTGGGTTACACAGCACCCTCTGTGCCGTGACCCAGGGGTGTCCTAGGGACTCCCCAACATAGACTCCATACCCTGGGACTGACTACTGTCTCCCAGGGCATGTAAAGTCACCAAAAGACTTTGCTAGTCTTGGATCCTGAACAGAACCAGTACAAACCATCATATTGTGGACGTACTGGCTGTGGCAATTCGATTGCCCCAGGGTCTGTTAGTCGAGGGGGCACGTCTCCGTCCCCCCTGATCGAGTTTTGGCTGGTGGCAGTGGAAACTACGTTTTATATTCGACCGCGAATATTTTCCTATGGGATTTCCCATTGTTTTAGGCTAACACATTTAATTATTTATTTACGGTAGCCTTAAACATACCGCCGGTTTATATATTTATTTTTATAACTCCGGTTGGGACTTTTTGCCAAAACTTGATGCTAAAATGGCGTTGGTGTTCGCCTCTGTAACTCTGACCCAAAGTGGAGCCCTTTGTCCCACTTTTGGCGGGCTTCCCCACAGAAGCCCTCCAAAGTGGTGCCACTCTGTCTGGGGTACTTAGGAGGGGTGGAGGGGGATTTAGGCACCCTGGACTGAGTTACCTTGGTAACTCAAGTCGCACTCCGTCCTGATTGGCCCAAGTGGTGAGCCGGTCGGCTCACCACTTAGCATGTTTGAGTGACAGCTAGGCTGGGTGAATGGGGGTTTGTGGCATAAAAGCAGGGCTTTGGGGACTGGAACTTCAGAAGTCGCCACAGGACCAAGAATCCGACGAGGGAAGAGCTGAGCCGACCTGCTTCGACGACACCACCCGGTGGAGCCCTGCTGAACCGTCTCACCACTTTTCCCGACGACCGAGTAGAACTCTTAACGGAGTGGCTCCTTCCCTTGACTGGTGGGGACAACCAGTTTTCGCCTTCTTTTCGCTTCTCGAGGTATCTCGTGGCCGCCTTGCCAGTGCCAAGCACCCCGGCAACCGGAACCCCACCACTTTTACCCCAACCACGAAAGTCGGTACAACCCTTTGACCGGAGGACTCCGCGGCTGGTTTCTTCCCGGGCAGTGCAACGACCTTCTTCTTCTGCTCTTCTGCGAGAACTTCTTCTCCCTTGACCGACGTCGAGCCTTGCTGCCACTGCCTGGAACAACTGCCACCGCTGGAGGATCCTTTCCGCTTAAGGTACCGTGTTCCGCCTGGCTTCCCTTGCTACCGACTGTACGGGGTAGATTTAGCCCCCGGCTTTCGAACCTGGGAGTGCCTGGGACACCCTGGCTAAACTTTTTAAGCCACTCTAAACTCTTTCTAACTCTTTGCAAGACTTTGAATCCTTAACAACAGTGTGATCTTGGGCACATTTTCGTCCGGCTACTCTAAGAGTGGGCCCTGCCTAGTGACTTTTGCTCACCTGGGACTTTGTGCTTCTTTGAGTCTATTGCAAGTGTTCTGGACCTCAGAGTGGTGTGTTTAACCCATTCCTGTTTCTTTTTACCCCTTTCTTGAACCTACTAGAGTGTCATCTAACGTTAAGCGCTCACCTCTGTTTTAATTATGTGGTGTTAACTTAGAGTTGTCTAGATAGGAGTAAGGGTTGGAACTGCTTTCATTATAACTGTGTTTGAAGTGTTTTTACTATATTTTGCTAGAGTGATTTCAACTTATGTGTGTTTTATAAATAAATAACTATATACTTTTGAAACCAAGCTCTGGTCAGTGTTTGCTTGTACTATTGTGTCTGGGTACATATTGTGTATACTTTGCATACTGCCTAACTCTTCTTGAGGGAAGTCTGACTGCTCAGCCACAGCTACCAGGTAAATCTGGGTGGTGCAGACTGCTACCAAGTGGGTTTACTGCTATACCTGTAGTCTTAAATCTTTTGCAGTGTTCCCCAAGGGAACTGCACAGGTTTCTGCCTAACAAAGCCCTATCCTATTTTTTTTATTTTTTTTAATCTGGTAACCATACCTTTAAGGTGACCCCTAGGAGGGCGGTCCAAAATGGCTGACAGTGGTGGAGCTGACCCTATCCCTCAGTATGCCCCAGGGTGGGCACTGAGCCCAGCCGCGGCTTCCTGAGCCTTGTTGTACCTGCTGGGGTGAAAACAACACAGCCCCCCCAAAACATTTGGGAAATCAAGGACGCATCCATAGCAGTGATGTTCTGGCAGAGTGGAGCACCAGATCACAGGCTCTGTCCACATATACCTGGCATTGCTGCTCTGTCTCTTGGAGCCAGGTTGGCGGGTGGGTGGGCCTGCTGCAATGGCGACCCCTTGTGAATCTCCAGCGGAACTGTGGTGATCCAGGATGTGACGGAGGCCTCAGTGAGGCACCAGCAGCCAAGAAGGCACTGGCGAGTCCCTGCTGGTTTCCAGTCTTCCACTAAATTGCGCCGTTAAGTGGGTGCTCTGGGTCGACACTGCCGGGGACGTCGAGGATGGCACACAGCGAATGGATGTCTGGAGGGTCCCCTAATTAAGAGCGGTGAAGGAGGGCACAAGGAGTGGGCATCCTGAACCCCCAAAGCGGGGGAGAAAGTAATGACCCCACACACGCATTGTGTCAAGGAGTTCCTCCCTGCTCACCTGGGTCCGTTCTTTGCTGGAGTCCTTGGCCACTGCCTTCTTGTGGACGGACCTGGTTTTGAACAAGGCTGCCCGAGTCTCTTCCGACTCCAGAGTGCGTTCAGTTTCCGGGACGCGGATCCAGGAATCCGGGGAACTAGGAAAGGTGCAACTAGCACACGAGTCCAAGAAATAGGAGGAAAGGAAGGTACATAGACAGGTACAAGGAAACAATACCGTGAGCTACGGGACACACGTCGGATCGCTACTTTGCAATAGCATTGAGACGCGCGGAGCCGCGGAAGGCATGGTCTATTATTAGAATACGTTACGTCCAGCGAGAAAGGGGTTTCACGCTGGACGACTTTTGGGAGTATTATGGAGGGCACGCCCCGTTTTGACAGGGACCAGGAAGTCCAAAAGGGACGTGTTCTGTAGTTCATGACAGCATGCCTCCTCCGAAGACCCTTTCCTCTAGGTTTGCCCAGGTGTATGAGGTGAAATCTTCTGAGCAACCGAGGGGCCTTGATATTAGAAATAGGTTCCCAGGTTCTTTCACTAGGAGGGCATCCTTTCCATTCAACCAGGTATTGAAGCTGGCCCCGTTTATACCTGGAATCGCAAATCTGGGATACCTCATATTCCAGTTGGTTGTCGACCAGCAGAGGAGGAGGTCTACAGGATTTCCGGGAGGATGAAATGTAGGGTTTCAATAAGGAGGTATGAAAAACTGGATGAATTTTCTTCCAGGAGTCTGGTAGTTTGATCCGGTATGAGACGGGGTTGATAATTTCCTTGATGGGAAATGGACCATAGTACCGGGGAGCCAATTTGTTTGGTCGTAGATGTCGGGGTAGTAATTTTGATGACAACCATACTTGGTCACAAACTGCATAAGAGGGGCCTGGTCTTCTTTTGGAATCCGCATATCTCTTGGTCTGCGTTCTGGCCTTCTCTAAGTATTCCTTGGCCTCCTGGTGTATGTTGACGAGGGTTTCAATACAGGAGTCAACAGTAGGTACCGGTGTAGAATGAGGAAGAACAGAGGGTAAAACCGATGGATGGAACCCTTGACTACAATAAAAAGGACTGGTTTTGAGCGCTGAATGTTCGGAGTTGTTGTAGGCGAATTCAGCAACGGGTATCAGGAGTGACCAGTCATCCTGGACCTTTTGGGCTAAACATCAAAGATACTGTTCTAGGGTCTGATTCGCACGTTCTGTGGCTCCGTTGGTTTGGGGGTGATACCCTGAAGAGAGGGCACGTTGAATTCCCAGAATTCGAACAGAGATGTTTCCAGAATTGTGAGACGTATTGAGGTCTCTATCAGATATGATCTTGGAAGGAAGTCCATGCAGGCGGAATATGTGTTCCAGAAAGAATACAGCTAGTTCGGAGGAGGATGGTAGTTTACTGAGGGGCATAAAATGAGCCCTATGAGTGAACAAGTCTATGGTAAACATGATAGTAGTGTATCCTCGAGATGGTGGTAGTTCCACAATGAAGTCTGTAGCGATGAATTCCCATGGCCTAGTTGGCAGTGTTGGTTGCAGTAGAAGACCCGCCAGTCTCTTGTTTTCATGCTTATTTTGAGCACAGACAACGCAAGCTTGGACGTACTGCTGTACGTCAGTCTTCATCTTAGGCCACCAGAACTGTCTCTGTATAAGTCGGAGGGTATTGGTGATGCCATGATGCCCGGAGTGAAGTGTGTCATGACAGAGGTTTATTATTTTCTGTTGTAATTTCTGTGTAGGAATGAGCAGTGCATTGTCCTTGAATAAATATCCTTCCTTGGCTCTTGATTTTTCCTTGACATATCCTTCCATAACTCAGAGGATTGGGTTTGCGCTCGGATTTCTTCCAGGAGGTTGACTGCTTGAGCTGCGAAGATCGTGGGGGAAAACATCTTAGGATATCCCTTATCTTCAGTGGTTACGTAGTCAGGACGTCGAGACAAGGTGTCAGCAATCAGGTTATGTGATCCGGGAACATGAGTGATGTGGAACTGGTACTGGGTAAAAAAGTAGGCCCAACGCGCCTGACGACTATTTCTACATTCCAATGACTGTAGAATATGAAGATTCCGATGGTCCGTACGGACTTGGACTGGATGTCTAGCTCCCAGAAGTAGATGCCGCCATTCAGTGAAGGCTTGGCGGATGGCTAACAATTCCTTTTCCAGGACGGAGTAGTGTGTTTCACTCGGAGTCAGGGTTCGTGAAAGATAAGCAATGGGGTGTTCCAGCTTATCTTCTAATTTCTGTTTCAACACTGCTCCTATGGCGTAATTAGAGGCATCCGTTTCCAGTAGAAATGGTCAGCTTATGTCAGGTTGGGCTAAGATAGGAGCTTGTGTAAACTCGGTCTTCAAACACTGGAACGCTATGTCTTGCTGTGTGGACCAGATAAAAGGGGTGTCCTTCTTTAAGAGAGCAACGACCGGTTGAACAATCTCGGAAAAGGTGGATATGAACTTTCGGTAGAAATTGGCAAGCCCCAGGAAGGATTGAACTTGTTTCACGGACGTGGGAGCAGGCCATGCCAGAATAGCCTTTACCTTTGAAGGGTCCATACCAATTCCCTCTGGGCTAAGGATAAATCCTAGGTAGTGAACAGAGGTAACGTGAAACAAGCATTTTTCGGGTTTGGCTAAGAGTTGGTGTTCACAGAGTCTTTGTAGTACTGCCTTTACGTGTTCTTCATGCTTTTGAGGGTCCTTGGAAAAGATCAATATGTCATCCAGATATACAATGACGAAGAGGAACAACATGTCAGAGAACACCCTATCCATAAAACGTTGGAAGACTGCTGGGGCATTAGCCAGTCCAAAGGGCATGACCAAGTATTCTTAATGGCCAAAGGGTGTTCTAAAGGTGGTTTTCCCCTCGTCTCCTTCCCGGATACGGATCAAATGATAGGCACCCCGGAGATCCAACTTGGTGAATATTACCACGCCTCTTACGGCTTCCAGGATATCTGAAAAATCAAGGGTAGTGGGTATCAGTCTTTGAGGGTGCATTGATTTAGGCCACGATAATCGAGGCAGGGTCTGAGTTCCTGGGTATCCTTTTTGGGAACAAAGAATAGCGAAGCACCTGCTGGAGATTTTGAAGGTCTTATGGTACCATTTTCAAGGTTGGTATCCAGGTATTCTTTGAGGACCTTTTTCTCGGGTTCAGAAAGGATGAACATCCTGCCAAAGAGAATCACTGCTGAGGGTTCCGTTTCTATTGCGCAGTCTTCAGGCCTGTGTGGGGGTAAGGCCTGGACTATGGCAGTCGAAAACACATCAGCGTAACCTTGGTAGGCCTCAGGGACTTGTCTGATATTGGAAACCATGAGTGGTGTTTCTTGGTCTTTATGCGGTTCTTTAGGGGGTGTTAATGAAGGTTCCAGGAATAGACAGTGAGACATACAAAACTTTGAGCCTAGGAATAGTGTTCCTGCTGTCCAGTTGATATACGGATTGTGTTTTTGTAACTAGGGTATACCCAATATCATGGGGTAGTGGGCTGACTTAATGATGTCGAACCTAATCAGCTCTTGATGATGATTTATTGAGAGCTGGATCTCCTTGGTCTGCAGGCTTATGGGCCCTGAAGTTAGGGGTCTTCCGCCGATGGCTTCCACAGGCTGCAAGGTACTTTGTGTCTTGTACGGAATCTGGTGACTAGCAACCCAATCATGATCAATGAAGATCCCCATAGGTCCGCAGTTTACCAAGGCCAAAATGGGATAGGTCTTGCTCTTGGAGGGTGATAGAAATGCCTGTAATATGACCAATTTGTTTTGTCCAGGAGAGTTCAAGGATGGAATTGATGTGGAGCAAACATCTCTCTCCCGAAGCTCTGCTCCATCTAGGATTGGGAGCTGGCGTTTCCCGAACGCTGAGGGGGGGCTAGAGGACATTCCCTAACCAAATGTTTGTCCGAAGCACAATACATACACAACCCTGTGTGAATCCTTCTCATCCTTTCTTGCGGGGATATGGGTCCACGAAAGGCTCCTATCTGCATGGGTTCTGGTTCTGTGACTGAGCCTGGGTTTGTGTCCGTTCTGACGGTTCTCTCAAAGGACACCTTGGAAGAATTTCCCCTGGATTTCTTCTTTTCAGCCTTTCTTTCCTGTATACGGAAGTCTATTTGCATGGCAAGTTCCATTAGTGCCTGGAATGAGTCTGGTCGAGCCACTCTGGCCAACTCATCCTTAATCTCATCATTCAGTCCTCTCCTGAACAGGATGAAACTCGCCTCAGAGGACCAATCAGCTTCCTTGGCCAATTGTTTGAATCGGGTCACATAAGTGAGCATATCCTGGGAACCCTGCTGAAAGTCTTACAGACTTTCCTGGGCACTATAGACCTGCTCAGGGCGATCAAACATGTTTTTAAGGGCCTGTATGAACCCATCATAGTCATCTAGGAGGGCATCGCCGGAGTTAACGAGGGGTGTAGCCCAGGTTAAGGCATTCCCGGAAAGGTGGAAAATTATGAAACCCACCTTAGCCCTGGGAGTCGAAAAGTAATAAGGCTTAAATGTAAAGTGGACCAAACAAGAATCCAGTAATCCACGAAGGGTTTTTGCCGACCCATCGTATTTGTCAATAATGCCGCCCAACAAGACGCTTTCTTTTGTGGCCGAATCCCGGGATAAGACCAATTGTTTGAGTGCAGCATTTTCTGCCTTTAGATTTTGGATCTTGGTTGATAGTTATTGCATGCGATGCATCAGGTCCTGAACGGCGGCTTCCATGTCGCTATCGAGTTCAGTCGGGTGGCGTCTCAAACTGTCAAGGAGTTTCCCCCTTCTCATCTGGGTCCGTTCATTGCTGGAGTCCTAGGTCGCTGCCTTCTTGCGGACGGACCTGGTTTTGAACAAGGCTGCCCGAGTCTCTTCCGACTCCAGAGTGCGTTCAGTTTCCCGGACACGGATCCAGGAATCCGGGGAACTAGGAAAGGTGCAACTAGCACACAAGTCCAGGAAATAGGAGGAAAGGAAGGGGCAAGGAACGGGTAGATAGACAGGTACAAGGAAACAATACCGCGAGCTACAGGACACACGTCGGATCGCTACTTTGCAATAAAATTGAAACGCGCGGAGCCGCGGAAGGCTTGGTCTATTAATAAAATACGTTACGTCCAGCGCGTGGAACGAGAAAGGGGTTTCACGCTGGACGACATGTTGGGAGTATTATGGAGTGCACGCCCCGTTGTGACAGGGACCAGGAAGTCCAAAAGGGACGTGTTCTGTAGTTCATGACACATTGTTTGAAGTTTATACAAAGGAAACAAATACGATTTTTAATAAGATTGTGTATAAGGTTTTAATTAACCAGAGTACATTAAATTAATTTAAAAAAAAATGAAATAAAAACTATAAATAAACAAGACCTTGCAGCCGGGGCCCTACTCTTTGAAATCGCAGAGGAGACCCCTCCTAACAGATGCAAATAAAACTCACATTATAGCCTTTTGCGCCCAGCTAATAGATATAATAGGAAAAAGTATGTGACACCATTACACGTCCTCAGTGATATGATTGGTTATTTATAACGTGCTTAATACCCAGAGGTTTCTAAGTGCGGACACAAACCTGTGTTGCTCCATGTCGTCTTGTTTCCAATGCAAGCACGTTGCCCCTGAACAGGACACTGTGAGCTGTGCTGCTGGGGGCAAAGTGACTTCCTGGCAGCGAAAGGCTGTGTTAGCAGCCAACTGACCAATGTCCTCTCTCAGGAGAGTGACAGATTTCGATTTCGGTCAACCTGGTATTGGTTTCTCGCTCAATTCCCGTTCCGCTCCCTGGAACCTCAGGCCGCCACCTCCACAGCGGCCATGTTGGGTAGACACTCAGGTGCTGTACATTAGCGGGAAGGGTAAAGAACTGTTGACTGAAGGATGATGGTGAATGGATGGTACAGAACCCAGGGACATGACCAACATTAGTCCCAGGGGACTGAATGTATACAGGGAACTAATTACGATGGAGTTAGGTGTGAGTATAGTCAGGGACGGAGAGCGGTGTCGGAGTAAGAGGATGCTCAGAGGTTTAGGAGGTGAAGCTTCAGAGCAGAATTGAAGGCTTAGGATAATAACAACTTTACATGGGGATGAAGTCAGTTCCAGTTGGCTGGGGCAAAAGGAGAACGCAAAGAACCATTCCAAACCGGAATTGACTTGGAATGCCCCAATAACTGTACGATTTTACACATTTCTCAAAGCGTGTCTTTTTCGACAACACCTGACGAAGGACGAAACCCAATGGATGTACAGACCGACGCCCGGACCGTAACTCAGTACTGCGCTACTTTTAAAGGATGCCAGCCCATATGATGGCTACGCACATTCTGTGCAGCTGTCAGCTGCGCTTGAGCTAGGTCTGTGCTTTAAACAATAAAGTAAAATAAAAAATAAAAAGGAAGCATATGGTGGCTGGGGGACAGACGTAGGTGGAATGTGTAACGGAGCAGAGAGAGCAGCTGGCAATAGTGTTAGGTAGGGAGGGCACGATCCTGCTGGAATGTGAGAATAAGCAGTAGGAATTTGAAGAGGGACTGGTTTTTCATGGCAAGCCAAACAACATGGATGTGGTATTCATAGGTGGGGGGCATACTCGGAAAGATTTCAGAAGGTACCTTAAGGGTAGAGTTCAACACTTTGTCAAGTGTGGAGAAGAAGTAATGGGGAGGCAGAGGAGGAGGCTGGTGCAGTAATCAAGGCAGCTGAGTACCAAGTTCAGAATAAGGGTTTTGTAGAGTTGTAGGTGAAAAGGGGGTTGATTTTTCAGACATCCAGCATGTTCATCCTGGCCGCATTCAAGGCTAGTAATGAAGTGGTGAAGGTACACGTCGCTTTTGAAAAGAACCCCAAGGTTGAACATAAATGAGATAGGAGAAGTAATGACAAAGGTGGCACTGTAAACAGGAAAGGTAGATGACTTTGGTCATCAAAGAGTTATGCAGAAGACAGCAAAGGACCATCCAGGTATGGCTCGTAGCGAGACAAGTAGATATGCGAGCAGAGAGGCCAGGAGTAAAGGTAGAGATGGGGCAGATGACCTGCATTTAATTTGCAAAGAGGTGTTAGGACCCAAAGGAGGAGATCAATTAACCTAGGGAGGAGGTGTAGGGGTGAAGGATGGGACCATAAGGGACACCAACCAGGAGCGGGGTTGGATCAGAGATGCCTATGTTTCTCCATGAGATAAAGAGGAATCGATGTGAGAAGTAGGAGGCAGGCCAAAACAGTCCACAGCAGTGTCCTTGATTCCAAGGTCAGCAAAGGTCCAAAGAAGGGGGGAGTGGTTGACTGTATTAAAAGAGGGATGATGATCTTCATCAAGAAAATGCACACTTCCAAAACTGTGAGACACTCACCCCAAGGCATTGCACAATAAGGAAAAATCAAAAGCAGGGGAAGCGGCAGCCTGCTGGTGGCGACAGCTTCAGCCATATTGTCCACCATTGCTTTAACCCATGATACCAACCTCCCCAAAAAATAAGACCTCCTAGCAAGTATGGGCTCATTGCAAGACAACACTGGATGCAAAATTCTGGAGGAACTAAAAGCGTCTACAAAGGCCATCAACGCAGCAGTGAAGGGAACTCAAGCAGGAGTTGGCGACAATGACAGGGTGGGCGGAGACTAGCGAAATGATAATCTAGGAGATTTAACGTGATTTGTCAGGAACAAAATCATTCCTGAAACAGATAATAATCAACAAAATGATCCTCAATTGCATAGAGGGGCAGGGAAATTGCCATACGCCAGAAAACTCTGCCTGAATGGTCTTGTCAGAGGCACAGATGGAGTTGATCTGGCATTTTGTATTGAACAGTTATTCTTGTATTTCGGGCCTGGTACCTCTGTGCTTAGAGTACGCCCCAGGAGAGAAGGAGATCCTGCTGGCCAGAGTAATGGAATTTCACTTGTGTTCCATCAAACAACACCTGCATTAAAAAGCCCAGGGAAACACATTAAATCTCATTTCAGGGTTAAAGAGTCTCCTGTGACATTGCCAAATAAAACATACGTCAGACGAGTCACTAATAAATGGAGATCCTCAAATTTTAGATACAGATGGACTTTTTCATTTGGATTAAAGAGGGAGACCCTTGTGTGGCCCTCGTGACCCCCTCCCGATTTGCTGACCAACCTAAAAGAAATGGGTGGAGTAATTAACCTTCTTAGATTAGGCAGCATTGGTTCCAGATAATGACTTACGGCCCCACACATAGGGCCTCATTACGACCCAGGCGCTAAGTGGTTAACAGCGCTGTAAAAGGCTGCGGCGCCGTTAACCACTTAGCGCCTTACTACGAGGTCCCTTTGCGGGACCCGACCTGAACGGCTGGTCTGGACCAGCCGTTAAAGTAGGGACCCGCAAAGGGACCTTGCAGGCAATTACGGTACCGCAATATGCGGTACCGTAATTGCCGCCTTCCCCATTCCCATCGAGCCCTATGGGGCAAAAATGAGAATGGGGAAGGGCCATGGTAAAATGGGAAAATACCGCCCCGCCAACCTTGGAATGGGGCGGTATTTCCCCATTTCACCATGGCGGACTCGTTACAAAACCGGCACCAACCATGGTGCTAGTAGGACCATGGTTTAGCGCCGGTGTTGTAATGAGGGCCATAGTCTTTAAACTAGACACAACACACACATTATATCTATCCTACGCGCCATGAACCATAAATCTCTGATAAGAACACGTTCTCTATTGTGTAATCAATTGCTCATTCAAAAATCATATTCCGCCATCGTCAAAACAGGTTTCGACCGTTAACACATTGGTCTTCTTCAGGGCTTAAATATTTAAATTAGACATTACAAAATACCATTTTTGTTTGTTGTACAAAGATAAAGAACACACATTTACATAAGAAATATACAGACCGGCAGCCAACCAGTGATGTGCCGCGTAGGAGGGGGTAACATGAGCAGATACAAAATGAAAAAAATATATATATATGAGACATATTACACTGAGATGAAAAAAGAGAAGACACAAAAAACGACTTATAACAAATGTCAGTCACTACATAATCAATATTTAACAAAATATCAATGTCATCTAATATATGTATTTTACTCCCTGGCGCATAGGACAGATATAATGTGTGTGTTGTGTATACGCTGGTATAGTGCAGTGGACATATGTGGTCCTTTTATGGCCTAGGGCAGAGGTCTTCAAACTGTGGGGCGGCCGGGAGAGCTCAGCATGAAATGTAAAAAAAAAAGAAGAAAATGTGTGTTTTTTTTTTTAGGTTGGTGGAAATGGCCAGGGGCGGCTCACATGGTCGGACTGGACCATAAAACTGACTCAGACACCAATTGAGCCTCTTGCAGTTTACATCAAAAATGAACCGGCTTTACAAGGTGTTAATTGTTGGGGTGTTATGCAAAAGGCTTGGCTTTATGCGGATGATCTCTTGTTGGTGTCGCAGAATTTGGAAGAGTCCCTGCCCTGTCTGATGAGGATTTTGCCTAATTATCACGATTGTTCAGGATACAAGATTAACCGCTTGAAGTCAGAAGTGTTGCCCCTGTCCAACAGGTGTGATAAGACTCTGGTTACGGGGTTGGGGTTTATCTGGTGTGATGTGCGCTTGCGCTATTTGGGGGTGTGGCAGACGTATCCGGTCTCCCTTATGGTTGATGAAAACATGAGTGTAGTCATTCGGGATTGTAAAATGGATTTGGAAAGATGGTCACTGCTTAATCTTTCACTGTGGGGTAAAGTCAATGCCCTGAAAATGAATTTGACGCCTAGAATTAACTTTGTATCTAGCATGTTTCCGTTGAAAATTAAGAGTGGTTACTGGAGAGATCTGGATCGTCTTGTTCAGGAATTTTTATGGGACCGAAAACCTCCGAGACATAGTCTTTGGAAGTTACAGCTTCCAGTCCATTTAGGTGGTTTAGGTGTTCCAAATTTTAGGGCCTACCATTTGGCCTTTTCTGATCATTCTTTCGTTCCGTTTTTTTACTGTTGATTTGTATAGCTGGGCGGTGGCGGAGTCGAGTGCCTATGGACCGCTGGGCCCGGAAGCCTTGTTGACCACTAATGCAAAGATTCCTGGTGGCAGTCTGTTGACAACGTCATTTTTGCGCAATTCATGGATTGAAGTCTTGTCATTGCTGGGTCGTGATGCATTTACCTGCAGGAGTGCCTCTATCTGGCTGAATCCTAGGATTAGGGATAATTCAAGGACAGTTTTTTGGCCTGAATGGTTTTTGATGGATATTAAACTGGTCTCTGATTTGGGGAATGTGGATCGATGGTTGACTGCTGCTGAGCTGAGAGAGAGATGGAATTTTGATGGACTATCTGGCTCTGCTTATAGACGCCTGAAGACGGCTGTAGGTGAGGTGGACTAGTCTGACTCTTGGGATGCGAGGGCTTTTCTGACTGAATCAGGTGAGAAGGGAGGTGGTTTGGCCAGTAGAGTGTATAAGCTAATAGTGTCACATTATCAGAGTAATGATAATTTACGGAGAGTTTGGAGCGAGAAAATTGGATCTGAGATAGATATCGATGCCTGGCAGAATATATGTGGTAATGTCTCTCTGTGTTCACTGAATCTGAGTGAAAGGTCTCGCCAGATTAAGATTCTGAATCGCGTGTATTGGTGCCCTGAAATACTTCATAAAAGAGGCATGTCTGACATTGCGGATTGTTGGGGATGTGTTCAGGAAGTTGGGTCGCTGGAACACATGCTGTGGAGCTGTGTGAGGGTGAGAGATTTTTGGAATAAGGTCTGTGATGTTTGTGGCAGGATTGCTGGTGGCGGGTCTGTCCTTGATTTTAGGACAGTAGTCCTAGGTGATGATTCTGGGTTGGATGATGTCAGCTCTGCCCAAAAATGTAAGCAAATGCTGATATTTAAAGAATATTTATTCAGCAACAATGGGTAAAACTACTAGCTGCATAGTGAAGTAACTTATCAAACTGGCCCACATTGGCCAAAAAAGTGGGCCATTTTGATTGGCCTACACTAGCAGTTTGTATTTTTAGTACGGGCATTGTCCTATTGCCATATAGGCCAGTCCGAGCCTAGCAGCTCATCCATAATGGCCGAAGGGGTATCCACCCAGTGGCCCCCTCACCCATTATGGAGGAGCCAAGGAGCCAGCCCAGTGAAACACTGAGCACTCCCTCAGCTGCTTTTTCCAGCTGAGGGAGTGCTCCTGGGCTGGCTAAACTGTGTGTGTTTGTTTTGGTCCGAAGAGCTGATTTTGGGGATTGGGGGTAAGTGGGGAAGGAGGGTTATACAACAAAGGCATTTTTTTAAAAATGCCTTTGTTGCACAATTCCCCTACCCACCTGCCAAAATCAGCTCTCCTTCTGAGGCGCTTTGGAGCCCAGGGGACAGGGATGGTATTTATTTCACTGGATATCTATCATAGATGTCCAGTCAAAAATACCATGTTTTTCCCCCTTTGCCCCCCAGCGCCATTTGCAAACTGTTTGGCTTTTTACCCATTTCTTTTAAACTATTCTCTAAAAATGCAACATTTTAACTCGTATGTTAAAAAAATTCACGGGGGGAATCCCCCTGAACCTCTCTTGATTGGTTCGTACTTCCTCACTGCGCTCGGTCGCTATGGCATTTTTATGGGAAATATTTATGCCCCTCCACGTAAAAAAAACCCAGATCCCACTGGTCCTCGGAATGTGTTGGGAATGTGGGGGGGATCTCAGGGACTGTGGTGGGAGCAGGATGGCAGGAGCACTGGGATAGTCGTGGTAGCAGGGTGGGAAGAGCCCAGGGACTTGGTAGGAGTGGGATGAGAGAGCTCAGCAACCGTGATGGGAGCATTTGGGGGTGCCCAGGGACGATACTGGGAGTAGGGTGCAGTGACGGCACGCAATATTTCATAGCCATTTGTACATACTGTCCATTTGACATTTTTTGGGGGGCCTCGGCCTGCCTAAACTTTGCTCAGGGGGGGCCCTGGCCAAACAAGTTTGAAGACCACTGGCCTAGGGGGATAAGGGAGTGACCTAGTTAGTCAAGGAGGTCTGACCCACAGGATCCTCTCCTCTTGGGGTGGGAGTCAAAACATAATGCGTTGCATGGTTACGAGATCCCAGTGTGAAAAAGGGGGGATATGTAATGGCATGATTTGACTTAACGATTTTGTTGAAGGCCTTTTGTAGGAGAGAGGGATTCTCGCATCCACACTCAATCCTCAGAAACGGATTGCAGAAGTGGTGTTTAAACCCTGAGTCTTGCCAGTATTTGCACCTTTTTACAGTGGTGAGATCTTACAATGATGTTAGCTAGCCTTATGGGGAAGGGAAGGGAAAGGGTTTGTGGTAAGATGTGGTTGGTGGATCGCATTTTTATCATGTAAGGAAATACAATCTCACACGGATTTGGAGTCATTCAGAAAAACACGAGATGAGCCTATACTCTAGTACATTACATTCAAGGTGGCTACAATTAACGTTCGGGGGATAAAGACACACGATAAAAGAATTAAATTACTTCGGCTAACACCAGGTAAACCCCCTCCACTGAAAGGTTTACCTTTTGGGGGGCTAGGTAACACCCACAATACATTTCTGTTGCAACCTGTTGGTTTCCATTCAAATTCTGTTTATATATGCTTCAGGCAGGTGATTTGCACTACGTCCCTTTGTTATTAAAGCATCGTGGCTGGGACTACTGGTGATAGGGGATAGGGGAGCACAGATGTGTGGATTACCTACATGGCACTGCCTCTGAAAGTCTGCTTGAGCTGGGCTTGTGCTATTGTTGTGCCAGGATCATGCCAAATAACTAACCCTGCCAAATGCCTTCTTGTGTTTCATAGGCATCAAAATGGCCTTTCAGGGCTTTAGGGAGATTTGACGGGGAGATAGTGCGTTTGTAAAATATATTTACTTGTTGGTAACTACTATTGGTCCTGGCTTTGCAGTCACAATCACAAGTGGTCATAATTGTTATGCTGCTGCAGCAGCTCAGACCTGCAGTGATGGGACTTCCTAGAACACAGGTGGCCATTTGGGATTGTGGTCAGGCAAGCCAGCAGTCAATAGGATTACGCTGCCTGACCTCAAAATGGCAACAGAAAGAGGTTTATTCACAGCAGGTTTCTTATGCTTATTTATAGACGTATTGAATCCAAGCACTGATGCGAAAATGTATGCTGGAGGATGGTGTTACAATATAGCAAAATGCAGAATTATATTAGACAAATCTCTGCCACCCCCATTGCCGCAATTCACCAGTTTCTCTTGCCACTTTCACCTTCCACCTCCGAGCTCCAATCTTGAATTCTCACAAGACCCTTTTTAGAATGTTGGTATTCCCACTGGTGGCAGTGTCATTAATTTTATTTCAAGCTTGCAAGAGGCATTTCCCATTAATTTGGCAAAACAGTGCCTCTCATAGGGTAGTGAAGTTGGTCATTTCACTTGAGCATTTCATGAGTATCGAAATTGAATTTGATCAGCTTGTCTCTCTGGGTTGGCACCCTTAGTTATAGTCATTAGTTGCTGAATGTCTATGCCAACAGGCCATATCGCCTTGGCACTGTGGCTGGTACCATGGGTCGCAATACATGTGATGGCCAGGAGCAAACTAAATCATCCCTTTCCCCCTTATGAAACAAGGGTGCTCTGGGCCCCGAGTGACCTCAACGGACAATTTATGGTAGTCTCGTGGAAATATGAGTGCATCCGTGTAACTCTGCCAAAACATGAAAGCTACTGCACGGTAACTTCACATTGTTCATAGTCAGGTATCGCCCTACTGGCGAAAACAACGGAACTGGAAAAAAGTAACTATCTAGATTCCCTTCTATTACTATTTTTTGTATTTTCTTGTATTTTGGTTTATGTAGCTCAGACCTAACTAGGAAGCAATGGACAACTGTACAAGTGAGTTGGGATTAAGAAAGATTGGTGGAAGGGGAGGTTACAAGTTCTAGTAACTTTGATATCCCATACTATAGGGGTGGTATATACCTAGGAGTAGCAGACCCTAAGTGACCCCTAGGTTTTCCCCAAAGAGCAGGGTCATGGGTTCCTTGTTGAACCTGAGGACCACTGGAGCAGTCCCGGTTGCTACCTGGATGGTGTTCTAGAAGGCTGGGGCATATAAGAAAAGGCCTGTTTCCTGCTTTTCTTTTTGTATGCTAGTTCAGTCTCCAGTCGCTGAGTGGTTGTGAAAGCTGGCGTTCAGTCAGTAGTTTCCTTTATATGTGATACGGGTAGTTTAGAAAAAATATATTGTCTGGGATGAGTAGCCAGTGCAAATTTCCTAGGATGGGGAGATGTCAAATTACCTAGTTACAGTAATGGAGTGTGCCGCAGAGTTTTGAACAGCTCTGGTGGGACCAGGTGTGTGGCCAGGATGCCAGTGAGCATGCCAGTGAGCATGTCGAACGAGAAATCACATTGTGCCTCTGATACTGTATGAATATATGTATATTGGCCTAAGCCAAGTCGCGCTATGAGGAAATCCGCGTTTTAAGGTCCTGACCTTAGATCAGTAATAGCCGCCATTTTAGGTTCTCCCTCTAAAGTCACCCTGTGGTCCAGAATGGTGGACAGTGTCATTCCGATTGTAACATGGCCGTCTTGACCTCTGTGTACAGGCCACAGGTCATGAACTGAGACCATGTCCTTCGTTGACCTGTGTATAGAGGATTAACTGCGCCAACGAAGCTAATCCGCGAGCACCTGTTAAACATAATATATTCAAATACTGAAATGTGAACACTTGTTTAACTGCATTGTATAAAGATGTATGAGAAGGCTTAACAAGAAATCCGAAGACACACTGTTGCCATTGTGACTTGTTGGTGAATGTATTAATGGTAAACTCTAAATGTATAGATGTATGAACTCGGCATGAACCCTGGATCCGTGATGTATTAACTTGTAGGTGGGCTGGACATCATGTTTTTGACTGTATAAAAGGTGTGACTATTCCGATGTACAGCCCCACTCATTGAGCACACCGAACAGGGCTGGAGTTCGCTGTGTTGTACTGAGGGCCTGATAGCTATCTGTTGCTTTGGTTGTATACAAATTGTTCGAATGTCAATTGTTCGAATAACAATTGACCTTCTGCACAATTGACCGAATTTGAACGGTCAATTAGGATATATATGTGGGGAGAAACCCCCCACAGCCCCCCACCCAATCCAACCCCCACCCCAACCCCCCTCCCAATCCCCTTATATTATTATTACACCATCCCAACCCATAATATATATTAAAATGACCACACGGTCAATTGTGCAGAAGGTCAATTAGGACCCCTATTATTCGAACAATTGTGTCATTCGAACAATTGTAAACGAACAATTCGGGTAATACCGTTGCTTTGTCCTTTGAAACTGTTCAGTATAGAATAAAGATCTCTGTAACTTTCCTTGTAACCTGCGTTTGGTGTATTTCCTTTTGGGGTACTCAGCCTCGATATCTTCTTTTTGATTTCACAGATGGCGCCCGGATAGGGACCCTCAAGATTGATGCCAGCTCGTTGAAGGCTGACGCAAGCTATCGGACCGGGATCGGACGGTGTAAACAAAAAGGGGCCCCTTTCTGAATGAGACTCGACACCTCAACAGAGCTGCACGGCCCGATCCCTGGACGGTGAGCTCGCGGTCCGATTCAGCATCTTGACAGGGGTCACCATATCGAGGCGGGCAGATTTGCCAAAATCACCAAACACGAGGTAAAATTTGTTAGAAGAACTTTGTAATTCGATCAGACCTCCTTAGGATTGATCAGGTGAGTCGTGACCCGATTCTTAAGCATCCTGATAATTTGTGTTGGCGCATTGTATCTGCAAATACACTTATTGACCAGTTAACACCAGTATTTTGATATGCCTGGGAAATTGACTACCTGCTTCAGTGTGTTATTCCGCAGCGATAGGCAATCTTTGGAATTTAGCCGTCCGGCACCACAGGAGGGGCGCCGGCTTGTACTATGTACTGTAAGCATGGCATTGGTAGTATAGTGTTTAATGATATTTGGCACAGACAAACTAGACATGCTTCCAAACTTCAGTGGCCGATCAATGGTAGTTTTGAAATCCCTCGTATTGAGTATTTAGAGTCAATTTTATTAAAGAAAAAGGCTACACCTGCAGCATTTGATGTATTACAGAATTGGAAAAAAGAAGCTTTACAGCAGCTTAAGAGTAGGGAATAACGAACGCCGAAAAAGCGTTGTTGTATGACCAAGATAAACAGTCTGAGTCAGCTGGGATTATGGATAGGGCTTTCTCACTTGGCATTCAGAAAATCTATCCTTCTAAAGAATTTCATGTCTCCGACGAGCTTATTGATAAATTGTTAAATGAACAAAGGCCTGGTGCCACTGCGCCACCTCCGTATGTTCCTCTTCCTGCTGGTTTGCCTCTTCCTGCTGTTATTCCTGCTCCTCCTGCTCCTCCTGTTGTTCCTCTTCCTCCAGTCATTGTTCCTCCTTTTGTTGCTGCTTCTCCACCTTTTCCTATTGCACCAGTGATAGTACCTCCGTTGAACTTGCCTGCTCTTCCTCTTCCAAATGGTCCTGCACCACCTGTAGTAGATCAGGGAGCGGGATCGAGGGTTGTCACTTGCAATACTGCCCCTCCAGAGAAGAAACGTGACTTGATTGCGTGGGCTAAGCATTGTATGGAGAGAGATGATCGAGCTAATGTTTTTGCCACACTTTCTAATATGGACAATTTTCCTGAGAAAAATGTTTTTATTGAGGGATTAGGGATTCATTTGTGTGTAATGTGGGACAGATTAAACAATACAGATCTCCCACAAGGGTTAAGGGATCTGAACACCTTAACATTCTCTAGAGACACTGTGGAGAAAGTACAAGAGCATGTTGAGAGGGTATTTGAGTATAGAAAGGAGTTGGAAAGGTTACAGAATGAGGACGAAGATGAAGATAGTTTGGACATTATGTATATACAGAAGCGATTTCTCCCTTGTCGTAAATCGATATCTGAGGAAATGCAAATTTGCACGAAGGACGCGATTAGATGGCTCTCAGATTCGTCGATAACTCCAGTTGAAGTATATGACACATATAGTCAGTATAGACCAGAAATGCAGAGGAAAGTGATACAGGTAATGGTAGAGTACCTACAGGATGAGTGTGTAAAAAGAAATATTTGTTGTCCCACAGAGTTATTGAGAATTTATAAGAGAGCTTTTTCACTTGACACTTCTTCGGCTGCTTTAGCGCTCGATTTGGCTCTGTTGCTTAGTAAACGTTCGGAGTTGCTTACTTCTCAGTTGCCTATGAGAGAGGTTCCTCCGACATTTGTCCCAAAGGTTGAGATTGCGGCTAATCTTGCAACGGGTGCAGCCGATGTGGATATTCCTGCACATTATGTGTCGCAGTTCGTTCACGTCCCGTTCTCAAGACAGGAAGTGAACACCATTAGACAATCTATCCCCGACATTAGGCAAAATCTGACAGGGTTCTACAAGGAAATAGAGTCTGTTTTGCAATCCTCAGTATTCACCTTAAGTGATATTGATTTGTTATTCCCTGTACTCCTGCTCGTAGATTTGTGGAAAAAGGTTAGGACTATAGATGATGTTCCGGGGTTAGGAGATACATGGGCTAACATAATTAGACTTGACAGAGAAAGACCAGCTGGCGAGAGACCGCCTCAGGTGATATTAACTTTACATGACAGAATTGTTACGAAATTGAAAACTATAATTCCCGAAAAGAGAATTATTTGGGACAAGCTTATGGCCTGCGTCCAAGGGAAGTCTGAGGGTGCTACCGAGTTCTTTAATCGGTTCCAACAGATATTCTCGGATTTCAGTGGACAAGACTTAGGAACAGAGTCTGGGAAAAGATTATTCGTAGACAAATTCACAAATGATGTCTTCAGAGAGCGCTTGGCAAGCGAAGTCTCAATCAGAAGTACTGCATATGGCTCAGTACTATGAGAATTGTGTCAATAATGAAAAGGAAAGAGTTGAAAAGAGAAAAGGTGATTTGAAGACAAAAGTATTATTACAGCAAATTGTTAGAGGCCCTAGAGGGGGTAGTTCACAAATTAGAGGTCAGTATGTTCCACAAGGAAATGTGCCCTTGGGTCCTGTAAACATTAACCCCTTAAGTGCCATGGGTATTTCTCCCCAGTGCCAGGGCCTTTTTTGGTGATTTCGGTATGTGGCCATTCAATGGCTTGTAACTTTTTTTGTTACATGAGGTATCTCGGCCAAATTTGGCTCCTTTTTTCCCCACATGCAGGCGGTCGTAACGGCACCCAGGAATCCTAGGTTGCTGTAGGGAGGTGAGAAAAAATAAGCAAAAAGGGTGAAAATGGTTTGCTGTGCTGAATTCGCCAATTCACTGGCTTTCAAAAACAGTTTGAGTGGAAACGAAAAAAAATTATTTTGATGTGGTTATCAACCGTTTGTGAGAGGTAGGCGATTTTGGCCATTTTTGCCAATTGGACATGCATGAACGGAATAAAAGGGTAGGAAAGCCGAATAGGAGGACAGAAAGGCAAGTATTTCTGAAAAGTAGACAAAATTCCAAGTTTCGGAAGGGGTGATTTGCGTAGGTCAGGCAATAACTAGGTTGGGGAAACTGCCATAGATTGGGGGAAAAGCGGGAAAATGACCGAAAAAAAGGTATGTGTTGGACATGGTTGGCTTGGTACGGCAACGGCTTCTATGAATTTCGAGAAAAGCAATGCTCTGCTACGTTCCCCCAACTCTTGCAGTTAGGAGAGCTCACATTTTTTGTAGTGTTTTACAAAACAAACAATACCACAAGCCAAACACTGAGCCATGGTACACAGGAGTTTTACGCTCACGGCCTGACCAGACGCATTTAGCATGTGTAAATCGGGAAAACCAATGCAGTGAGGAACGACAAGCATACATTTTTTGAAAGAGCACAGGCAGACCTTTTCAAGGGTAGGTGACTTGTGCAGGTTACAAAAGTGTATAGTGCCTAAAGCAGTGACTAAATGTAGGTCACATTTGGGAAATGAAAAGGTTGTGTGACAAAGGCCACCAGCAAATGGGTCAAAACATTATGAAAACCACAAAAACACAACACATGGCCTACCATCCCGCGTTTCCACAGGTGTCCCAATGAAAACGGTACCTCACATGTGTGGGTGCACCTACCTGGTCGCCAAGGAGAAAGCCTAAAACACAAGTAACCCCAAGTCTGTTTTCAGACCGTAATTTGAGACGCTCTGCCAACGGGCACAACATACATATATGGGCCACGGGTGTCCAAGACACCGGGGAAAACAGGGAACCCCATGCATATCCGAAAAGAGGACACCCGTGGGAATCCGTAGAGCTATGATATGCCAAAATCGCCCCATAATTTATTACCCAGACACCCCTGCAAAGTCAGAAATGTGGGGAAAAAAACACATTTTCCGCACATTTCGCTCGGCTCACCCATCGAAACACGCCTACAACATCACATGGCCTACCGTCCCGCATTCCCACAGGTGTCCCGATGAAAACGGTACCTCACATGTGTGGGTACACCTACCTGGCCACCAAGGGGAAAGCCTAAAACACAAGTAACCCTAAGTCTGTTTTCAGACAGGAATTTGAGACGCTCTGCCGACCGGCACAACACACAGATATGGGCCTCGGGTGTCCAAGCAACCAGGGAAAACAGGGAACCCCATGCATTTCCAAAAAGAGGACACCCGTGGGAATCCGCAGAGGTATGATATGCCCAAATTGCTCCAGAATTTATTACCCAGACACCCGCGCAAAGTCTGAAATGTGGGGAAAAAACGCATTTAACGCACTTTTCGCTCGGCTCACCCATCGAAACACGCCCCCAACAACACATGGCCTACCGACCCGCGTTCCCACAGGTGTCCCAATGAAAACGGTACCTAACATGTGTGGGTGCACCTACCTGGCCTCCAAGGGGAAAGCCTATAAAACAAGTAACCCCAAGCCTGTTTTCAGACTGGAATTTGAGACGCTCTGCCGACCGGCACAACATACAGATATGGGCCTCGGGTGTCCAAGCCCCGGGGAAAACAGGGAACCCCAAGCATTTCCGAAAAGAGGACACTCGTGGGAATCCGCAGAGGTATGATATGCCCAAATCGCCCCAGAATTTATTACCCAGACACCCCCGCAAAGTCCGAAATGTGGGGAAAAAAAAGCATTTTCCGCACATTTCGCTCAGCTCACCCATCGAAACGCGCCCCCAACAACACATGGCCTACCGTTCGGTGTTCCCACAGGTGTCCCGATGAAAGCGGTACCTCACATGTGTGGGTGCACATACCTGGCCGCCAAGGGGAAAGCTTAAAACACAAGTAACCCCAAGTCTATTTTCAGACCGGAATTTGAGACGCTTTGCCGACCGGCACAACACACAGATATGGGCCTTGGGTGTCCAAGCCCCCGGGGAAAACAGGGAACCCCATGCATTTCCGAAAAGAGGACACCCGTGGGAATCCGCAGAGGTATGATATGCCCAAATCGCCCCAGAATTTATTACACAGACACCCGCGCAAAGTCCGAAATGTGGGAAAAAACAAATTTTCCGCACATTTCGCTCAGCTCACCCATCGAAACACGCCCCCAACAACACATGGCCTACTGTCCTGCGTTCCCACAGGTGCCCCGATGAAAACGGTACCTCACATGTGTGGGTGCACCTACCTGGCCACCAAGGGGAAAGCCTAAAACACAAGTAACCCCAAGTCTGTTTTCGGACCGGAATTTGAGACGCTCTGCCGACCGGAACAACATACAGATATGGGCCTCAGGTGTCCAAGCACCCGGGGAAAACAGGGAACCACATGCATTTCCGAAAAGAGGACACCCGTGGGAATCCGCAGAGGTATGATATGCCCAAATCGCCACAGAATTTATTACCCAGACACCCCGCAAAGTCCGAAATGTGGGGAACAAAACGCATTTTCTGCACATTTCACTCAGCTCACCCATCGAAACACGCCCCCAAAAACACATGGCCTACCGTCCCGCGTTCCCACAGGTGTCCCGATGAAAACGGTACCTCACATGTGTGGGTGCACCTACCTGGCCACCAAGGGGAAAGCCTAAAACACAAGTAACCCCAAGTCTGTTTTCGGACCGGAATTTGAGACGCTCTGCCGACCGGCACAACATACAGATATGGGCCTCAGGTGTCCAAGCCCCCGGAGAAAACAGGGAACCCCATGCATTTCCGAAAAGAAGACACCAGTGGGAATCCGCAGAGGTATGATATGCCCAAATAGCCCCAGAATTTATTACCCAGACACCCCCGCAAAGTCTGAAATGTGGGGAAAAAAAAGCATTTTCCGCACATTTCGCTCAGCTCACCCATCGAAACACGCCCCCAACAACACATGGCCTACCGTTCGGCATTCCCACAGGTGTCCCGATGAAAGCGGTACCTCACATGTGTGGGTGCACCTACCTGGCCGCCAAGGGGAAAGCCTAAAACACAAGTAACCCCAAGTCTATTTTCAGACCGGAATTTGAGACGCTTTGCCGACCGGCACAACATACAGATCTGGGCCTCGGGTGTCGAAGCCACCGGGAAAACAGGGAACCCCATGCATTTCCAAAAAGAGGACACCCGTGGGAATCCGCAGAGGTATGATTTGCGCACATCGCCCCAGAATGTATTACCCAGACACTCCGCAAAGTCCGAAATGTGGGAAAAAAAATTTTCCGCACATTTCTCTCGACTCACCCATCGAAACACGCCCCCAACAACACATGGCCTACCGTCCCGCGTTCCCACAGGTGTCCCGATGAAAACGGTACCTCACATGTGTGGGTGCACCTACCTGGCCGTCAAGGGGAAAGTCTAAAACACAAGTAACCCCAAGTCTGTTTTCAGACCGGAATATGAGACGCTCTGCCGGCCGGCACAACATACAGATATGGGCCTCGGGTGTCCAAGCCACCAGGGAAAACAGGGAACCCCATGCATTTCCGAAAAGAGGATACCCTTGGTAATCCGCAGAGGTATGATATGCCCAAATCGCCCCAGAATGTATTACCCAGAAACCCCCGCAAATTCCGAAATGTGGGGAAAAAAACGCATTTTCCGCACATTTCGCTCGGCTCACCCATCGAAACACGCCCCCAACAACACATGGCCTACCGTCCCGCGTTCCCACAGGTGTCCCGATGAAAACGGTACCTCACATGTGTGGGTGCACCTACCTGGCTCCCAAGGGGAAAGCCCATAAAACAAGTAACCCCAAGTCTGTTTTCAGACCGGAATTTGAGACGCTCTGCCGACCGGCACAACATACAGATATGGGCCTCGGGTGTCCAAGCCACCGGGGAAAACAGGGAACCCCATGCATTTCCGAAAAGAGGACACCCGTGGGAATCCGCAGAGGTATGATATGCCCAAATCGCCACAGAATTTATTACCCAGACACCCCTGTAAAGTCCGAAATGTAGGAAAAAAAACACATTTTCCGCACAATTTGCTCGGCTCACCCATGGAAACACACCCCCAACAACACATGGCCTACCGTCCCGCATTCCCACAGGTGTCCCGATGAAAACGGTACCTCACATGTGTGGGTGCACCTACCTGGCCGCCAAGGGGAAAGCCTAAAACACAAGTAACCCCAAGTCTGTTTTCAGACCAGAATTTGAGACGCTCTGCCGACCGGCACAACATACAGATATGGGCCTCGGGTGTCCAACCCACCAGGGAAAACAGGAAACACCATGCATTTCCGAAAAGAGGACACCCGTGGGAATCCGCAGAGGTATGATATGCCCAAATCCCACCAGAATGTATTACCCAGGCACCCCCGCAAAGTCCGAAATGTGGGAAAAAAACACATTTTCTGCACATTTCGCTCGGCTCACCCATCGAAACACGCCCCCAACAACACATGGCCTACCGTCCTGCGTTCCCACAGGTGCCCCGATGAAAACGGTACCTCACATGTGTGGGTGCACCTACCTGGCCACCAAGGGGAAAGCCTAAAACACAAGTAACCCCAAGTCTGTTTTCAGACCGGAATTTGAGACGCTCTGCCGACCGGCACAACATACAGATATGGGCCTCAGGTGTCCAAGCCCCCGGGGAAAACAGGGAACCACATGCATTTCCGAAAAGAGGACACCCGTGGGAATCCGCAGAGGTATGATATGCCCAAATCGCCACAGAATTTATTACCCAGACACCCCGCAAAGTCTGAAATGTGGGGAACAAAACGCATTCTCTGCACATTTCACTCAGCTCACCCATCGAAACACGCCCCCAAAAACACATGGCCTACCGTCCCGCGTTCCCACAGGTGTCCCGATGAAAACGATACCTCACATGTGTGGGTGCACCTACCTGGCCACCAAGGAGAAAGCCTAAACCTCAAGTAACCCCAAGTCTGTTTTCAGACTGGAATTTGAGTCGCTCTGCCGACCGGCACAACATACAGATATGGGCCTCGGGCGTCCAAGCCACCGGGGAAAACAGGGAACCCCATGCATTTCCAAAAAGAGGACACCCGTGGGAATCCGCAGAGGTATGATATGCCCAAATCCCACCAGAATGTATTACCAGGAACCCCCGCAAAGTCCGAAATGTGGGAAAAAAAACGCATTTTCCGCACATTTCGCTCGGCTCACCCATCGAAACACTCCCCCAACAACACATGGCCTACCGTCCCGCGTTCCCACAGGTGTCCCGATGAAAACGGTACCTCACATGTGTGGGTGCACCTACCTGGCCGCCAAGGGGAAAGCCTAAAACACAAGTAACCCCAAGTCTGTTTTCAGACCGGAATTTGAGACGCTCTGCCGACCGGCACAACATACAGATATGGGCCTCGGGTGTCCAAGCCACCAGGGAAAACAGGGAACCCCATGCATTTCCGAAAAGAGGATACCCTTGGTAATCCGCAGAGGTATGATATGCCCAAATCGCCCCAGAATGTATTACCCAGAAACCCCCGCAAATTCCGAAATGTGGGGAAAAAAATGCATTTTCCGCACATTTCGCTCGGCTCACCCATCGAAACACGCCCCCAACAACACATGGCCTACCGTCCCGCGTTCCCACAGGTGTTCCGATGAAAACGGTACCTCACATGTGTGGGTGCACCTACCTGTCCGCCAAGGGGAAAGCCTAAAACTCAAGTATCCCCAAGTCTGTTTTCACACCGGAATTTGAGACGCTCTGCTGACCGGCACAACATACAGATATGGGCCTCGGGTGTCCAAGCCACCAAGGAAAATAGGGAACCCCATGCATTTCCGAAAAGGGGACACCTGTGGGAATCCGCAGAGGTATGATTTGCGCACATCGCCCCAGAATTTATTACCCAGACACCCCCGCAAAGTCAGAAATGTGGGGGAAAAATGCATTTTCCGCACATTTCACTCGGTTCCCCCATCAAAACATGCCCCCAACAACACATGGCCTACCGTCCCTCGTTCCCACAGGTGTCCCGATGAAAACGGTACCTCACATGTGTGGGTGCACCTACCTGGCGCCCAAGGGGAAAGCCCATAAAACAAGTAACCCCAAGTCTGTTTTCAGACCGGAATTTGAGACGCTCTGCCGACCGGCACAACATACAGATATGGGCCTCGGGTGTCCAAGCCACCGGGGAAAACAGGGAACCCCATGCATTTCCGAAAAGAGGACACCCGTGGGAATCCGCAGAGGTATGATATGCCCAAATCGCCACAGAATTTATTACCCAGACACCCCTGTAAAGTCCGAAATGTAGGAAAAAAAACACATTTTCCGCACAATTTGCTCGGCTCACCCATGGAAACACACCCCCAACAACACATGGCCTACCGTCCCGCATTCCCACAGGTGTCCCGATGAAAACGGTACCTCACATGTGTGGGTGCACCTACCTGGCCGCCAAGGGGAAAGCCTAAAACACAAGTAACCCCAAGTCTGTTTTCAGACCAGAATTTGAGACGCTCTGCCGACCGGCACAACATACAGATATGGGCCTCCGGTGTCCAACCCACCAGGGAAAACAGGAAACACCATGCATTTCCGAAAAGAGGACACCCGTGGGAATCCGCAGAGGTATGATATGCCCAAATCCCACCAGAATGTATTACCCAGGCACCCCCGCAAAGTCCGAAATGTGGGAAAAAAACACATTTTCTGCACATTTCGCTCGGCTCACCCATCGAAACACGCCCCCAACAACACATGGCCTACCGTCCTGCGTTCCCACAGGTGCCCCGATGAAAACGGTACCTCACATGTGTGGGTGCACCTACCTGGCCACCAAGGGGAAAGCCTAAAACACAAGTAACCCCAAGTCTGTTTTCAGACCGGAATTTGAGACGCTCTGCCGACCGGCACAACATACAGATATGGGCCTCAGGTGTCCAAGCCCCCGGGGAAAACAGGGAACCACATGCATTTCTGAAAAGAGGACACCCGTGGGAATCCGCAGAGGTATGATATGCCCAAATCGCCACAGAATTTATTACCCAGACACCCCGCAAAGTCTGAAATGTGGGGAACAAAACGCATTCTCTGCACATTTCACTCAGCTCACCCATCGAAACACGCCCCCAAAAACACATGGCCTACCGTCCCGCGTTCCCACAGGTGTCCCGATGAAAACGATACCTCACATGTGTGGGTGCACCTACCTGGCCACCAAGGAGAAAGCCTAAACCTCAAGTAACCCCAAGTCTGTTTTCAGACTGGAATTTGAGTCGCTCTGCCGGCCGGCACAACATACAGATATGGGCCTCGGGCGTCCAAGCCACCGGGGAAAACAGGGAACCCCATGCATTTCCAAAAAGAGGACACCCGTGGGAATCCGCAGAGGTATGATATGCCCAAATCGCCACAGAATTTATTACCCAGACACCCCTGTAAAGTCCGAAATGTAGGAAAAAAAACACATTTTCCGCACAATTTGCTCGGCTCACCCATGGAAACACACCCCCAACAACACATGGCCTACCGTCCCGCATTCCCACAGGTGTCCCGATGAAAACGGTACCTCACATGTGTGGGTGCACCTACCTGGCCGCCAAGGGGAAAGCCTAAAACACAAGTAACCCCAAGTCTGTTTTCAGACCAGAATTTGAGACGCTCTGCCGACCGGCACAACATACAGATATGGGCCTCGGGTGTCCAACCCACCAGGGAAAACAGGAAACACCATGCATTTCCGAAAAGAGGACACCCGTGGGAATCCGCAGAGGTATGATATGCCCAAATCCCACCAGAATGTATTACCCAGGCACCCCCGCAAAGTCCGAAATGTGGGAAAAAAACACATTTTCTGCACATTTCGCTCGGCTCACCCATCGAAACACGCCCCCAACAACACATGGCCTACCGTCCTGCGTTCCCACAGGTGCCCCGATGAAAACGGTACCTCACATGTGTGGGTGCACCTACCTGGCCACCAAGGGGAAAGCCTAAAACACAAGTAACCCCAAGTCTGTTTTCAGACCAGAATTTGAGACGCTCTGCCGACCGGCACAACATACAGATATGGGCATCGGGTGTCCAACCCACCAGGGAAAACAGGAAACACCATGCATTTCCGAAAAGAGGACACCCGTGGGAATCCGCAGAGGTATGATATGCCCAAATCCCACCAGAATGTATTACCCAGGCACCCCCGCAAAGTCCGAAATGTGGGAAAAAAACACATTTTCTGCACATTTCGCTCGGCTCACCCATCGAAACACGCCCCCAACAACACATGGCCTACCGTCCTGCGTTCCCACAGGTGCCCCGATGAAAACGGTACCTCACATGTGTGGGTGCACCTACCTGGCCACCAAGGGGAAAGCCTAAAACACAAGTAACCCCAAGTCTGTTTTCAGACCGGAATTTGAGACGCTCTGCCGACCGGCACAACATACAGATATGGGCCTCAGGTGTCCAAGCCCCCGGGGAAAACAGGGAACCACATGCATTTCCGAAAAGAGGACACCCGTGGGAATCCGCAGAGGTATGATATGCCCAAATCGCCACAGAATTTATTACCCAGACACCCCGCAAAGTCTGAAATGTGGGGAACAAAACGCATTCTCTGCACATTTCACTCAGCTCACCCATCGAAACACGCCCCCAAAAACACATGGCCTACCGTCCCGCGTTCCCACAGGTGTCCCGATGAAAACGATACCTCACATGTGTGGGTGCACCTACCTGGCCACCAAGGAGAAAGCCTAAACCTCAAGTAACCCCAAGTCTGTTTTCAGACTGGAATTTGAGTCGCTCTGCCGACCGGCACAACATACAGATATGGGCCTCGGGCGTCCAAGCCACCGGGGAAAACAGGGAACCCCATGCATTTCCAAAAAGAGGACACCCGTGGGAATCCGCAGAGGTATGATATGCCCAAATCCCACCAGAATGTATTACCAGGAACCCCCGCAAAGTCCGAAATGTGGGAAAAAAAACGCATTTTCCGCACATTTCGCTCGGCTCACCCATCGAAACACTCCCCCAACAACACATGGCCTACCGTCCCGCGTTCCCACAGGTGTCCCGATGAAAACGGTACCTCACATGTGTGGGTGCACCTACCTGGCCGCCAAGGGGAAAGCCTAAAACACAAGTAACCCCAAGTCTGTTTTCAGACCGGAATTTGAGACGCTCTGCCGACCGGCACAACATACAGATATGGGCCTCGGGTGTCCAAGCCACCAGGGAAAACAGGGAACCCCATGCATTTCCGAAAAGAGGATACCCTTGGTAATCCGCAGAGGTATGATATGCCCAAATCGCCCCAGAATGTATTACCCAGAAACCCCCGCAAATTCCGAAATGTGGGGAAAAAAACGCATTTTCCGCACATTTCGCTCGGCTCACCCATCGAAACACGCCCCCAACAACACATGGCCTACCGTCCCGCGTTCCCACAGGTGTTCCGATGAAAACGGTACCTCACATGTGTGGGTGCACCTACCTGTCCGCCAAGGGGAAAGCCTAAAACTCAAGTATCCCCAAGTCTGTTTTCACACCGGAATTTGAGACGCTCTGCTGACCGGCACAACATACAGATATGGGCCTCGGGTGTCCAAGCCACCAAGGAAAATAGGGAACCCCATGCATTTCCGAAAAGGGGACACCTGTGGGAATCCGCAGAGGTATGATTTGCGCACATCGCCCCAGAATTTATTACCCAGACACCCCCGCAAAGTCAGAAATGTGGGGGAAAAATGCATTTTCCGCACATTTCACTCGGTTCCCCCATCAAAACATGCCCCCAACAACACATGGCCTACCGTCCCTCGTTCCCACAGGTGTCCCGATGAAAACGGTACCTCACATGTGTGGGTGCACCTACCTGGCGCCCAAGGGGAAAGCCCATAAAACAAGTAACCCCAAGTCTGTTTTCAGACCGGAATTTGAGACGCTCTGCCGACCGGCACAACATACAGATATGGGCCTCGGGTGTCCAAGCCACCGGGGAAAACAGGGAACCCCATGCATTTCCGAAAAGAGGACACCCGTGGGAATCCGCAGAGGTATGATATGCCCAAATCGCCACAGAATTTGTTACCCAGACACCCCTGTAAAGTCCGAAATGTAGGAAAAAAAACACATTTTCCGCACAATTTGCTCGGCTCACCCATGGAAACACACCCCCAACAACACATGGCCTACCGTCCCGCATTCCCACAGGTGTCCCGATGAAAACGGTACCTCACATGTGTGGGTGCACCTACCTGGCCGCCAAGGGGAAAGCCTAAAACACAAGTAACCCCAAGTCTGTTTTCAGACCAGAATTTGAGACGCTCTGCCGACCGGCACAACATACAGATATGGGCCTCCGGTGTCCAACCCACCAGGGAAAACAGGAAACACCATGCATTTCCGAAAAGAGGACACCCGTGGGAATCCGCAGAGGTATGATATGCCCAAATCCCACCAGAATGTATTACCCAGGCACCCCCGCAAAGTCCGAAATGTGGGAAAAAAACACATTTTCTGCACATTTCGCTCGGCTCACCCATCGAAACACGCCCCCAACAACACATGGCCTACCGTCCTGCGTTCCCACAGGTGCCCCGATGAAAACGGTACCTCACATGTGTGGGTGCACCTACCTGGCCACCAAGGGGAAAGCCTAAAACACAAGTAACCCCAAGTCTGTTTTCAGACCGGAATTTGAGACGCTCTGCCGACCGGCACAACATACAGATATGGGCCTCAGGTGTCCAAGCCCCCGGGGAAAACAGGGAACCACATGCATTTCTGAAAAGAGGACACCCGTGGGAATCCGCAGAGGTATGATATGCCCAAATCGCCACAGAATTTATTACCCAGACACCCCGCAAAGTCTGAAATGTGGGGAACAAAACGCATTCTCTGCACATTTCACTCAGCTCACCCATCGAAACACGCCCCCAAAAACACATGGCCTACCGTCCCGCGTTCCCACAGGTGTCCCGATGAAAACGATACCTCACATGTGTGGGTGCACCTACCTGGCCACCAAGGAGAAAGCCTAAACCTCAAGTAACCCCAAGTCTGTTTTCAGACTGGAATTTGAGTCGCTCTGCCGGCCGGCACAACATACAGATATGGGCCTCGGGCGTCCAAGCCACCGGGGAAAACAGGGAACCCCATGCATTTCCAAAAAGAGGACACCCGTGGGAATCCGCAGAGGTATGATATGCCCAAATCGCCACAGAATTTATTACCCAGACACCCCTGTAAAGTCCGAAATGTAGGAAAAAAAACACATTTTCCGCACAATTTGCTCGGCTCACCCATGGAAACACACCCCCAACAACACATGGCCTACCGTCCCGCATTCCCACAGGTGTCCCGATGAAAACGGTACCTCACATGTGTGGGTGCACCTACCTGGCCGCCAAGGGGAAAGCCTAAAACACAAGTAACCCCAAGTCTGTTTTCAGACCAGAATTTGAGACGCTCTGCCGACCGGCACAACATACAGATATGGGCCTCGGGTGTCCAACCCACCAGGGAAAACAGGAAACACCATGCATTTCCGAAAAGAGGACACCCGTGGGAATCCGCAGAGGTATGATATGCCCAAATCCCACCAGAATGTATTACCCAGGCACCCCCGCAAAGTCCGAAATGTGGGAAAAAAACACATTTTCTGCACATTTCGCTCGGCTCACCCATCGAAACACGCCCCCAACAACACATGGCCTACCGTCCTGCGTTCCCACAGGTGCCCCGATGAAAACGGTACCTCACATGTGTGGGTGCACCTACCTGGCCACCAAGGGGAAAGCCTAAAACACAAGTAACCCCAAGTCTGTTTTCAGACCAGAATTTGAGACGCTCTGCCGACCGGCACAACATACAGATATGGGCCTCAGGTGTCCAAGCCCCCGGGGAAAACAGGGAACCACATGCATTTCCGAAAAGAGGACACCCGTGGGAATCCGCAGAGGTATGATATGCCCAAATCGCCACAGAATTTATTACCCAGACACCCCGCAAAGTCTGAAATGTGGGGAACAAAACGCATTCTCTGCACATTTCACTCAGCTCACCCATCGAAACACGCCCCCAAAAACACATGGCCTACCGTCCCGCGTTCCCACAGGTGTCCCGATGAAAACGATACCTCACATGTGTGGGTGCACCTACCTGGCCACCAAGGAGAAAGCCTAAACCTCAAGTAACCCCAAGTCTGTTTTCAGACTGGAATTTGAGTCGCTCTGCCGACCGGCACAACATACAGATATGGGCCTCGGGCGTCCAAGCCACCGGGGAAAACAGGGAACCCCATGCATTTCCAAAAAGAGGACACCCGTGGGAATCCGCAGAGGTATGATATGCCCAAATCCCACCAGAATGTATTACCAGGAACCCCCGCAAAGTCCGAAATGTGGGAAAAAAAAACGCATTTTCCGCACATTTCGCTCGGCTCACCCATCGAAACACTCCCCCAACAACACATGGCCTACCGTCCCGCGTTCCCACAGGTGTCCCGATGAAAACGGTACCTCACATGTGTGGGTGCACCTACATGGCCGCCAAGGGGAAAGCCTAAAACACAAGTAACCCCAAGTCTGTTTTCAGACCGGAATTTGAGACGCTCTGCCGACCGGCACAACATACAGATATGGGCCTCGGGTGTCCAAGCCACCAGGGAAAACAGGGAACCCCATGCATTTCCGAAAAGAGGATACCCTTGGTAATCCGCAGAGGTATGATATGCCCAAATCGCCCCAGAATGTATTACCCAGAAACCCCCGCAAATTCCGAAATGTGTGGAAAAAAACGCATTTTCCGCACATTTCGCTCGGCTCACCCATCGAAACACGCCCCCAACAACACATGGCCTACCGTCCCGCGTTCCCACAGGTGTCCCGATGAAAACGGTACCTCACATGTGTGGGTGCACCTACCTGTCCGCCAAGGGGAAAGCCTAAAACACAAGTATCCCCAAGTCTGTTTTCACACCGGAATTTGAGACGCTCTGCTGACCGGCACAACATACAGATATGGGCCTCGGGTGTCCAAGCCACCAAGGAAAATAGGGAACCCCATGCATTTCCGAAAAGGGGACACCTGTGGGAATCCGCAGAGGTATGATTTGCGCACATCGCCCCAGAATTTATTACCCAGACACCCCCGCAAAGTCAGAAATGTGGGGGAAAAATGCATTTTCCGCACATTTCACTCGGTTCCCCCATCAAAACATGCCCCCAACAACACATGGCCTACCGTCCCTCGTTTCCACAGGTGTCCCGATGAAAACGGTACCTCACATGTGTGGGTGCACCTACCTGGCGCCCAAGGGGAAAGCCCATAAAACAAGTAACCCCAAGTCTGTTTTCAGACCGGAATTTGAGACGCTCTGCCGACCGGCACAACATACAGATATGGGCCTCGGGTGTCCAAGCCACCGGGGAAAACAGGGAACCCCATGCATTTCCGAAAAGAGGACACCCGTGGGAATCCGCAGAGGTATGATATGCCCAAATCGCCACAGAATTTATTACCCAGACACCCCTGTAAAGTCCGAAATGTAGGAAAAAAAACACATTTTCCGCACAATTTGCTCGGCTCACCCATGGAAACACACCCCCAACAACACATGGCCTACCGTCCCGCATTCCCACAGGTGTCCCGATGAAAACGGTACCTCACATGTGTGGGTGCACCTACCTGGCCGCCAAGGGGAAAGCCTAAAACACAAGTAACCCCAAGTCTGTTTTCAGACCAGAATTTGAGACGCTCTGCCGACCGGCACAACATACAGATATGGGCCTCGGGTGTCCAACCCACCAGGGAAAACAGGAAACACCATGCATTTCCGAAAAGAGGACACCCGTGGGAATCCGCAGAGGTATGATATGCCCAAATCCCACCAGAATGTATTACCCAGGCACCCCCGCAAAGTCCGAAATGTGGGAAAAAAACACATTTTCTGCACATTTCGCTCGGCTCACCCATCGAAACACGCCCCCAACAACACATGGCCTACCGTCCTGCGTTCCCACAGGTGCCCCGATGAAAACGGTACCTCACATGTGTGGGTGCACCTACCTGGCCACCAAGGGGAAAGCCTAAAACACAAGTAACCCCAAGTCTGTTTTCAGACCGGAATTTGAGACGCTCTGCCGACCGGCACAACATACAGATATGGGCCTCAGGTGTCCAAGCCCCCGGGGGAAAACAGGGAACCACATGCATTTCCGAAAAGAGGACACCCGTGGGAATCCGCAGAGGTATGATATGCCCAAATCGCCACAGAATTTATTACCCAGACACCCCGCAAAGTCTGAAATGTGGGGAACAAAACGCATTCTCTGCACATTTCACTCAGCTCACCCATCGAAACACGCCCCCAAAAACACATGGCCTACCGTCCCGCGTTCCCACAGGTGTCCCGATGAAAACGATACCTCACATGTGTGGGTGCACCTACCTGGCCACCAAGGAGAAAGCCTAAACCTCAAGTAACCCCAAGTCTGTTTTCAGACTGGAATTTGAGTCGCTCTGCCGACCGGCACAACATACAGATATGGGCCTCGGGCGTCCAAGCCACCGGGGAAAACAGGGAACCCCATGCATTTCCAAAAAGAGGACACCCGTGGGAATCCGCAGAGGTATGATATGCCCAAATCCCACCAGAATGTATTACCAGGAACCCCCGCAAAGTCCGAAATGTGGGAAAAAAAAACGCATTTTCCGCACATTTCGCTCGGCTCACCCATCGAAACACTGCCCCAACAACACATGGCCTACCGTCCCGCGTTCCCACAGGTGTCCCGATGAAAACGGTACCTCACATGTGTGGGTGCACCTACATGGCCGCCAATGGGAAAGCCTAAAACACAAGTAACCCCAAGTCTGTTTTCAGACCGGAATTTGAGACGCTCTGCCGACCGGCACAACATACAGATATGGGCCTCGGGTGTCCAAGCCACCAGGGAAAACAGAGAACCCCATGCATTTCCAAAAAGAGGACACCCGTGGGAATCTGCAGAGGTATGATATGCCCAAATCGCCACAGAATTTATTACCCAGACACCCCCGCAAAGTCTGAAATGTGGGTAAAAAAATGCATTTTCTGCATATTTCGCTCGGCTCACCCATCGAAAAACGCCCCCAACAACACATGGCCTACTGTCCCGCGTTCCCACAGGTGTCCCGATGAAAACGATACCTCATATGTGTGGGTGAACCTACCTGGCCGTCAAGGGGAAAGTCTAAAACACAAGTAACCCCAAGTCTGTTTTCAGACCGGAATATGAGACGCTCTGCCGGCCGGCACAACATACAGATATGGGCCTCGGGTGTCCAAGCCACCAGGGAAAACAGGGAACCCCATGCATTTCCGAAAAGAGGATACCCTTGGTAATCCGCAGAGGTATGATATGCCCAAATCGCCCCAGAATGTATTACCCAGAAACCCCCGCAAATTCCGAAATGTGGGGAAAAAACCGCATTTTCCGCACATTTCGCTCGGCTCACCCATCGAAACACGCCCCCAACAACACATGGCCTACCGTCCCGCGTTCCCACAGGTGTCCCGATGAAAACGGTACCTCACATGTGTGGGTGCACCTACCTGTCCGCCAAGGGCAAAGCCTAAAACACAAGTATCCCCAAGTCTGTTTTCACACCGGAATTTGAGACGCTCTGCTGACCGGCACAACATACAGATATGGGCCTCGGGTGTCCAAGCCACCAAGGAAAATAGGGAACCCCATGTATTTCCGAAAAGGGGACACCTGTGGGAATCCGCAGAGGTATGATTTGCGCACATCGCCCCAGAATTTATTACCCAGACACCCCCGCAAAGTCAGAAATGTGGGGGAAAAATGCATTTTCCGCACATTTCACTCGGTTCCCCCATCAAAACATGCCCCCAACAACACATGGCCTACCGTCCCTCGTTCCCACAGGTGTCCCGATGAAAACGGTACCTCACATGTGTGGGTGCACCTACCTGGCGCCCAAGGGGAAAGCCCATAAAACAAGTAACCCCAAGTCTGTTTTCAGACCGGAATTTGAGACGCTCTGCCGAACGGCACAACATACAGATATGGGCCTCGGGTGTCCAAGCCACCGGGGAAAACAGGGAACCCCATGCATTTCCGAAAAGAGGACACCCGTGGGAATCCGCAGAGGTATGATATGCCCAAATCGCCACAGAATTTATTACCCAGACACCCCTGTAAAGTCCGAAATGTAGGAAAAAAAACACATTTTCCGCACAATTTGCTCGGCTCACCCCCCCAACAACACATGGCCTACCGTCCCGCATTCCCACAGGTGTCCCGATGAAAACGGTACCTCACATGTGTGGGTGCACCTACCTGGCCGCCAAGGGGAAAGCCTAAAACACAAGTAACCCCAAGTCTGTTTTCAGACCAGAATTTGAGACGCTCTGCCGACCGGCACAACATACAGATATGGGCCTCGGGTGTCCAACCCACCAGGGAAAACAGGAAACACCATGCATTTCCGAAAAGAGGACACCCGTGGGAATCCGCAGAGGTATGATATGCCCAAATCCCACCAGAATGTATTACCCAGGCACCCCCGCAAAGTCCGAAATGTGGGAAAAAAACACATTTTCTGCACATTTCGCTCGGCTCACCCATCGAAACACGCCCCCAACAACACATGGCCTACCGTCCTGCGTTCCCACAGGTGCCCCGATGAAAACGGTACCTCACATGTGTGGGTGCACCTACCTGGCCACCAAGGGGAAAGCCTAAAACACAAGTAACCCCAAGTCTGTTTTCAGACCGGAATTTGAGACGCTCTGGCGACCGGCACAACATACAGATATGGGCCTCAGGTGTCCAAGCCCCCGGGGAAAACAGGGAACCACATGCATTTCCGAAAAGAGGACACCCGTGGGAATCCGCAGAGGTATGATATGCCCAAATCGCCACAGAATTTATTACCCAGACACCCCGCAAAGTCTGAAATGTGGGGAACAAAACGCATTCTCTGCACATTTCACTCAGCTCACCCATCGAAACACGCCCCCAAAAACACATGGCCTACCGTCCCGCGTTCCCACAGGTGTCCCGATGAAAACGATACCTCACATGTGTGGGTGCACCTACCTGGCCACCAAGGAGAAAGCCTAAACCTCAAGTAATCCCAAGTCTGTTTTCAGACTGGAATTTGAGTCGCTCTGCCGACCGGCACAACATACAGATATGGGCCTCGGGCGTCCAAGCCACCGGGGAAAACAGGGAACCCCATGCATTTCCGAAAAAAGGACAACCGTGGGAATCCGCAGAGGTATGATTTGCGCACATCGCCCCAGAATTTATTACCCAGACACCCCGCAAAGTCCGAAATGTGGGAAAAAAAACGCATTTTCCGCACATTTCGCTCGGCTCACCCATCGAAACACTCCCCCAACAACACATGGCCTACCGTCCCGCGTTCCCACAGGTGTCCCGATGAAAACGGTACCTCACATGTGTGGGTGCACCTACATGGCCGCCAAGGGGAAAGCCTAAAACACAAGTAACCCCAAGTCTGTTTTCAGACCGGAATTTGAGACGCTCTGCCGACCGGCACAACATACAGATATGGGCCTCGGGTGTTCAAGCCACCAAGGAAAACAGGGAACCCCATGCATTTCCAAAAAGAGGACACCCGTGGGAATCCGCAGAGGTATGATATGCCCAAATCCCACCAGAATGTATTACCAGGAACCCCCGCAAAGTCCGAAATGTGGGAAAAAAACACATTTTCTGCACATTTCGCTCGGCTCACCCATCGAAACACGCCCCCAACAACACATGGCCTACCGTCCTGCGTTCCCACAGGTGCCCCGATGAAAACGGTACCTCACATGTGTGGGTGCACCTACCTGGCCACCAAGGGGAAAGCCTAAAACACAAGTAACCCCAAGTCTGTTTTCAGACCGGAATTTGAGACGCTCTGCCGACCGGCACAACATACAGATATGGGCCTCAGGTGTCCAAGCCCCCGGGGAAAACAGGGAACCACATGCATTTCCGAAAAGAGGACACCCGTGGGAATCCGCAGAGGTATGATATGCCCAAATCGCCACAGAATTTATTACCCAGACACCCCGCAAAGTCTGAAATGTGGGGAACAAAACGCATTCTCTGCACATTTCACTCAGCTCACCCATCGAAACACGCCCCCAAAAACACATGGCCTACCGTCCCGCGTTCCCACAGGTGTCCCGATGAAAACGATACCTCACATGTGTGGGTGCACCTACCTGGCCACCAAGGAGAAAGCCTAAACCTCAAGTAATCCCAAGTCTGTTTTCAGACTGGAATTTGAGTCGCTCTGCCGACCGGCACAACATACAGATATGGGCCTCGGGCGTCCAAGCCACCGGGGAAAACAGGGAACCCCATGCATTTCCGAAAAAAGGACAACCGTGGGAATCCGCAGAGGTATGATTTGCGCACATCGCCCCAGAATTTATTACCCAGACACCCCGCAAAGTCCGAAATGTGGGAAAAAAAACGCATTTTCCGCACATTTCGCTCGGCTCACCCATCGAAACACTCCCCCAACAACACATGGCCTACCGTCCCGCGTTCCCACAGGTGTCCCGATGAAAACGGTACCTCACATGTGTGGGTGCACCTACATGGCCGCCAAGGGGAAAGCCTAAAACACAAGTAACCCCAAGTCTGTTTTCAGACCGGAATTTGAGACGCTCTGCCGACCGGCACAACATACAGATATGGGCCTCGGGTGTTCAAGCCACCAAGGAAAACAGGGAACCCCATGCATTTCCAAAAAGAGGACACCCGTGGGAATCCGCAGAGGTATGATATGCCCAAATCCCACCAGAATGTATTACCAGGAACCCCCGCAAAGTCCGAAATGTGGGAAAAAAACACATTTTCTGCACATTTCGCTCGGCTCACCCATCGAAACACGCCCCCAACAACACATGGCCTACCGTCCTGCGTTCCCACAGGTGCCCCGATGAAAACGGTACCTCACATGTGTGGGTGCACCTACCTGGCCACCAAGGGGAAAGCCTAAAACACAAGTAACCCCAAGTCTGTTTTCGGACAGGAATTTGAGACGCTCTGCCGACCGGCACAACATACAGATATGGGCCTCAGGTGTCCAAGCCCCCGGGGAAAACAGGGAACCACATGCATTTCCGAAAAGAGGACACCCGTGGGAATCCGCAGAGGTATGATATGCCCAAATCGCCACAGAATTTATCACCCAGACACCCCCGCAAAGTCCGAAATGTGGGGAACAAAACGCATTTTCTGCACATTTCACTCAGCTCACCCATCGAAAAACGCCCCCAAAAACACATGGCCTACCGTCCCACGTTCCCACAGGTGTCCCGATGAAAACGGTACCTCACATGTGTGGGTGCACCTACCTGGCCGCCAAGGAGAAAGCCTAAACCTCAAGTAACCCCAAGTCTGTTTTCAGACTGGAATTTGAGACGCTCTGCCGACCGGCACAACATACAGATATGGGCCTCGGGTGTCCAAACCACCGGGGAAAACAGGGAACCCCATGCATTTCCGAAAAAAGGACAACCGTGGGAATCCGCAGAGGTATGATTTGCGCACATCGCCCCAGAATTTATTACCCAGACACCCCGCAAAGTCCGAAATGTGGGAAAAAAAACGCATTTTCCGCACATTTCGCTCGGCTCACCCATCGAAACACTCCCCCAACAACACATGGCCTACCGTCCCGCGTTCCCACAGGTGTCCCGATGAAAACGGTACCTCACATGTGTGGGTGCACCTACATGGCCGCCAAGGGGAAAGCCTAAAACACAAGTAACCCCAAGTCTGTTTTCAGACCGGAATTTGAGACGCTCTGCCGACCGGCACAACATACAGATATGGGCCTCGGGTGTTCAAGCCACCAAGGAAAACAGGGAACCCCATGCATTTCCGAAAAGAGGACACCTGTGGGAATCCAAAGAGGTATGATATGCCCAAATCCCCCTGAATTTATTACACAGACACCCGCGCAAAGTCCGAAATGTTGGAAAGAAACGGATTTTCCGCACATTTAGCTCGGCTCACCCATCGAAACACGCCCCCAACAACCCATGGCCTACCGTCTCTCGTTCCCACAGGTGTCCCGATGAAAACGGTACCTCACATGTGTGGGTGCACCTACCTGGCCGCCAAGGGGAAAGCCTAAAACACAAGTAACCCCAAGTCTGTTTTCAGACCGGAATTTGAGACGCTTGCCGACTGGCACAACACACAGATATGGGCCTCGGGTGTCCAAGCCCCCGGGGAAAACAGGGAACCCCATGCATTACCGAAAAGAGGACACCCGTGGGAATCCGCAGAGGAATGATATGCCCAAATCGCCCCAGAATTTATTACACAGACACCTGCGCAACGTCCGAAATGTGGGAAAAAAACGCATTTTCCTCATATTTCGCTCGGCTCACCCATCGCAACACGCCCCCAACAACACATGGCCTACCGACCCGCGTTCCCAGAGGTGTCCCGATGAAAACGGTACCTCACATGTGTGGGTGCACCTACCTGGCCGCCAAGGGGAAAGCCTATAAAACAAGTAACCCCAAGTCTGTTTTCAGACCGGAATTTGAGACGCTCTGCCGACCGGCACAACATACAGATATGGGCCTCGGGTGTCCAAGCCACCAAGGAAAACAGGGAACCCCATTCATTTCCGAAAAGAGGACACCTGTGGGAATCCGCAGAGGTATGATTTGCGCACATCGCCCCAGAATTTATTACCCAGACACGCCCGCAAAGTCAGAAATGTGGGGAAAAAAAATGCATTTTCTGCACATTTCGCTCGGCTCACCCATCGAAACACGCCCGCAACAACACATGGCCTACTGTCCGGCGTTCCCACAGGTGTCCCGATGAAAACGATACCTCACATGTGTGGTTGAACCTACCTGGCCGTCAAGGGGAAAGCCTAAAACACAAGTAACCCCAAGTCTGTTTTCAGACCGGAATATGAGACGCTCTGCCGACCGGCACAACATACAGATATGGGCCTCGGGTGTCCAACCCACCAGGGAAAAAAGGGAACCCCATGCATTTCCGAAAAGAGCATACCCGTGGTAATCGGCAGAGGTATGATATGCCCAAATCGCCCCAGAATGTATTACCCAGACACCCCCGCAAATTCCGAAATGTGGGGAAAAAACCGCATTTTACGCACATTTCGCTCGGCTCACCCATCGAAACACGCCCCCAACAACACATGGCCTACCGTCCCGCGTTCCCACAGGTGTCCCAATGAAAACGGTACCTCAAATGTGTGGGTGCACCTACCTGGCCACCAAGGGGAAAGCCTAAAACACAAGTAAACCCAAGTCTGTTTTCAGACCGGAATTTGAGACGCTCTGCCGACCGGTACAACATACAGATATGGGCCTCGGGTGTCCAAGCCACCAAGGAAAACAGGGAACCCCATTCATTTACGAAAAGAGGACACCTGTGGGAATCCGCAGAGGTATGATTTGCGCACATCGCCCCAGAATTTATTACCCAGACACGCCCGCAAAGTCAGAAATGTGGGGAAAAAAATGCATTTTCTGCACATTTCGCTCGGCTCACCCATCGAAACACGCCCCCAACAACACATGGCCTACAGTCCCGCGTTCCCACAGGTGTCCCGATGAAAACGATACCTCACATGTGTGGTTGAACCTACCTGGCCGTCAAGGGGAAAGCCTAAAACACAAGTAACCCCAAGTCTGTTTTCAGACCGGAATATGAGACGCTCTGCCGACCGGCACAACATACAGATATGGGCCTCGGGTGTCCAACCCACCAGGGAAAAAAGGGAACCCCATGCATTTCCGAAAAGAGCATACCCATGGTAATCGGCAGAGGTATGATATGCCCAAATCGCCCCAGAATGTATTACCCAGACACCCCCGCAAATTCCGAAATGTGGGGAAAAAACCGCATTTTACGCACATTTCGCTCGGCTCACCCATCGAAACACGCCCCCAACAACACATGGCCTACCGTCCCGCGTTCCCACTGGTGTCCCAATGAAAACGGTACCTCAAATGTGTGGGTGCACCTACCTGGCCACCAAGGGGAAAGCCTAAAACACAAGTAAACCCAAGTCTGTTTTCAGACTGGAATTTGAGACGCTCTGCCGACCGACACAACATATAGATATGGGCCTCGGGTGTCCAAGCCACCAGGGAAAACAGAGAACCCCATGCATTTCCGAAAAGAGGACACCCGTGGGAATCCGCAGAGGTATGATTTGCGCACATCGCCCCAGAAAGTATTACCCAGACACCCCGCAAAGTCCAAAATGTGGGGAAAAAAAATGCATTTTCCGCACATTTCTCTCGGCTCACCCATGGAAACACGCCCCCAACAACACATGGCCTACCGTCCCGCATTCCCACAGGTGTCCGGATGAAAACGGTACCTCACATGTGTGGGTGCACCTACCTGGCCACCAAGGGGAAAGCCTAAAACACAAGTAACCCCAAGTCTGTTTTCGGACCGGAATTTGAGACGCTCTGCCGACCGGCACAACATACAGATATGGGCCTCAGGTGTCCAAGCCCCCGGCGAAAACAGGGAACCCCATGCATTTCCGAAAAGAGGACACCAGTGGGAATCCGCAGAGGTATGATATGCCCAAATAGCCCCAGAATTTATTACCCAGACACCCCCGCAAAGTCTGAAATGTGGGGAAAAAAAAGCATTTTCCGCACATTTCGCTCAGCTCACCCATCGAAACACGCCCCCAACAACACATGGCCTACCGTTCGGCATTCCCACATGTGTCCCGATGAAAGCGGTACCTCACATGTGTGGGTGCACCTACCTGGCCGCCAAGTGGAAAGCCTAAAACACAAGTAACCCCAAGTCTATTTTCAGACCGGAATTTGAGACGCTTTGCCGACCGGCACAACATACAGATCTGGGCCTCGGGTGTCGAAGCCACCGGGGAAAACAGGGAACCCCATGCATTTCCAAAAAGAGGACACCCGTGGGAATCCGCAGAGGTATGATTTGCGCACATCGCCCCAGAATGTATTACCCAGACACTCCGCAAAGTCCGAAATGTGGGAAAAAAAATGCATTTTCCGCACATTTCTCTCGACTCACCCATCGAAACACGCCCCCAACAACACATGGCCTACCGTCCCGTGTTCCCACAGGTGTCCCGATGAAAACGGTACCTCAAATGTGTGGGTGCACCTACCTGGCCACCAAGGGGAAAGCCTAAAACACAAGTAACCCCAAGTCTGTTTTCAGACCGGAATTTGAGACGCTCTGCCGACCGACACAACATACAGATATGGGCCTCGGGTGTCCAAGCCACCAGGGAAAACAGAGAACCCCATGCATTTCCAAAAAGAGGACACCCGTGGGAATCTGCAGAGGTATGATATGCCCAAATCGCCACAGAATTTATTACCCAGACACCCCCGCAAAGTCTGAAATGTGGGTAAAAAAATGCATTTTCTGCACATTTCGCTCGGCTCACCCATCGAAAACGCCCCCAACAACACATGGCCTACTGTCCCGCGTTCCCACAGGTGTCCCGATGAAAACGATAGCTCATATGTGTGGGTGAACCTACCTGGCCGTCAAGGGGAAAGTCTAAAACACAAGTAACCCCAAGTCTGTTTTCAGACCGGAATATGAGACGCTCTGCCGACCGGCACAACATACAGATATGGGCCTCGGTTGTCCAAGCCACCAGGGAAAACAGGGAACCCCATGCATTTCCGAAAAGAGGATACCCTTGGTAATCCGCAGAGGTATGATATGCCCAAATCACCCCAGAATGTATTACCCAGACACCCCCGCAAATTCCGAAATGTGGGGAAAAAAACGCATTTTCCGCACATTTCGCTCGGCTCACCCATCAAAACACGCCCCCAACAACACATGGCCTACCGTCCCGCGTTCCCACAGGTGTCCCGATGAAAACGGTACCTCAAATGTGTGGGTGCACCTACCTGGCCACCAAGGGGAAAGCCTAAAACACAAGTAACCCCAAGTCTGTTTTCAGACCGGAATTTGAGACGCTCTGCCGACCGACACAACATACAGATATGGGCCTCGGGTGTCCAAGCCACCAGGGAAAACAGAGAACCCCATGCATTTCCGAAAAGAGGACACCCGTGGGAATCTGCAGAGGTATGATATGCCCAAATCACCCCAGAATGTATTACCCAGACACCCCCGCAAAGTCAGAAATGTGGGGGAAAAATGCATTTTCCGCACATTTCACTCGGTTCCCCCATCAAAACATGCCCCCAACAACACATGGCCTACCGTCCCTCGTTCCCACAGGTGTCCCGATGAAAACGGTACCTCACATGTGTGGGTGCACCTACCTGGCCCCCAAGGGGAAAGCCCATAAAACAAGTAACCCCAAGTCTGTTTTCAGACCGGAATTTGAGACGCTCTGCCGACCGGCACAACATACAGATATGGGCCTCGGGTATCCAAGCCACCGGGGAAAACAGGGAACCCCATGCATTTCCGAAAAGAGGACACCCGTGGGAATCCGCAGAGGTATGATATGCCCAAATCGCCACAGAATTTATTACCCAGACACCCCTGTAAAGTCCGAAATGTAGGAAAAAAAACACATTTTCCGCACAATTTGCTCAGCTCACCCATGGAAACACACCCCCAACAACACATGGCCTACCGTCCCGCATTCCCACAGGTGTCCCGATGAAAACGGTACCTCACATGTGTGGGTGAACCTACCTGGCCGCCAAGGGGAAAGCCTAAAACACAAGTAACCCCAAGTCTGTTTTCAGACCAGAATTTGAGACGCTCTGCCGACCGGCACAACATACAGATATGGGCCTCGGGTGTCCAACCCACCAGGGAAAACAGGAAACACCATGCATTTCCGAAAAGAGGACACCCGTGGGAATCCGCAGAGGTATGATATGCCCAAATCCCACCAGAATGTATTACCCAGGCACCCCCGCAAAGTCCGAAATGTGGGAAAAAAACACATTTTCTGCACATTTCGCTCGGCTCACCCATCGAAACACGCCCCCAACAACACATGGCCTACTGTCCTGCGTTCCCACAGGTGCCCCGATGAAAACGGTACCTCACATGTGTGGGTGCACCTACCTGGCCACCAAGGGGAAAGCCTAAAACACAAGTAACCCCAAGTCTGTTTTCAGACCGGAATTTGAGACGCTCTGCCGACCGGCACAACATACAGATATGGGCCTCAGGTGTCCAAGCCCCCGGGGAAAACAGGGAACCACGTGCATTTCCGAAAAGAGGACACCCGTGGGAATCCGCAGAGGTATGATATGCCCAAATCGCCACAGAATTTATTACCAGGAACCCCCGCAAAGTCTGAAATGTGGGGAACAAAACGCATTCTCTGCACATTTCGCTCGGCTCACCCATCGAAACACGCCCCCAACAACACATGGCCTACCGTCCTGCGTTCCCACAGGTGCCCCGATGAAAACGGTACCTCACATGTGTGGGTGCACCTACCTGGCCACCAAGGGGAAAGCCTAAAACACAAGTAACCCCAAGTCTGTTTTCGGACAGGAATTTGAGACGCTCTGCCGACAAGCACAACATACAGATATGGGCCTCAGGTGTCCAAGCCCCCGGGGAAAACAGGGAACCACATGCATTTCCGAAAAGAGGACACCGGTGGGAATCCGCAGAGGTATGATATGCCCAAATCGCCACAGAATTTATCACCCAGACACCCCCGCAAAGTCCGAAATGTGGGGAACAAAACGCATTTTCTGCACATTTCACTCAGCTCACCCATCGAAAAACGCCCCCAAAAACACATGGCCTACCGTCCCGCGTTCCCACAGGTGTCCCGATGAAAACGGTACCTCACATGTGTGGGTGCACCTACCTGGCCGCCAAGGAGAAAGCCTAAACCTCAAGTAACCCCAAGTCTGTTTTCAGACTGGAATTTGAGACGCTCTGCCGACCGGCACAACATACAGATATGGGCCTCGGGTGTCCAAACCACCGGGGAAAACAGGGAACCCCATGCATTTCCGAAAAAAGGACAACCGTGGGAATCCGCAGAGGTATGATATGCCCAAATCCCACCAGAATGTATTACCCAGGCACCCCCGCAAAGTCCGAAATGTGGGAAAAAAACACATTTTCTGCACATTTCGCTCGGCTCACCCATCGAAACACGCCCCCAACAACACATGGCCTACCGTCCCGCGTTCCCACAGGTGTCCCGATGAAAACGGTACCTCACATGTGTGGGTGCACCTACCTGTCCGCCAAGGGGAAAGCCTAAAACACAAGTAACCACAAGTCTGTTTTCGCACCAGAATTTGAGACGCTCTCCTGACCGGCACAACATACAGATATGGGCCTCGGGTGTCCAAGCCACCAAGGAAAATAGGGAACCCCATGCATTTCCGAAAAGGGAACACCTGTGGGAATCCGCAGAGGTATGATTTGCGCACATCGCCCCAGAATTTATTACCCAGACACCCCCGCAAAGTCAGAAATGTGGGGGAAAAATGCATTTTCCGCACATTTCACTCGGTTCCCCCATCAAAACATGCCCCCAACAACACATGGCCTACCGTCCCTCGTTCCCACAGGTGTCCCGATGAAAACGGTACCTCACATGTGTGGGTGCACCTACCTGGCCCCCAAGGGGAAAGCCCATAAAACAAGTAACCCCAAGTCTGTTTTCAGACCGGAATTTGAGACGCTCTGCCGACCGGCACAACATACAGATATGGGCCTCGGGTGTCCAAGCCACCGGGGAAAACAGGGAACCCCATGCATTTCCGAAAAGAGGACACCCGTGGGAATCCGCAGAGGTATGATATGCCCAAATTGCCACAGAATTTATTACCCAGACACCCCTGTAAAGTCCGAAATGTAGGAAAAAAAACACATTTTCCGCACAATTTGCTCGGCTCACCCATGGAAACACACCCCCAACAACACATGGCCTACCGTCCCGCATTCCCACAGGTGTCCCGATGAAAACGGTACCTCACATGTGTGGGTGCACCTACCTGGCCGCCAAGGGGAAAGCCTAAAACACAAGTAACCCCAAGTCTGTTTTCAGACCAGAATTTGAGACGCTCTGCCGACCGGCACAATATACAGATATGGGCCTCGGGTGTCTAACCCACCAGGGAAAACAGGAAACACCATGCATTTCCGAAAAGAGGACACCCCTGGGAATCCGCAGAGGTATGATATGCCCAAATCCCACCAGAATGTATTACCCAGGCACCCCCGCAAAGTCCGAAATGTGGGAAAAAAACACATTTTCTGCACATTTCGCTCGGCTCACCCATCGAAACACGCCCCCAACAACACATGGCCTACCGTCCTGCGTTCCCACAGGTGTCCCGATGAAAACGATACCTCACATGTGTGGGTGCACCTACCTGGCCACCAAGGAGAAAGCCTAAACCTCAAGTAACCCCAAGTCTGTTTTCAGACTGGAATTTGAGTCGCTCTGCCGACCGGCACAACATACAGATATGGGCCTCGGGCGTCCAAGCCACCGGGGAAAACAGGGAACCCCATGCATTTCCGAAAAAAGGACAACCGTGGGAATCCGCAGAGGTATGATTTGCGCACATCGCCCCAGAATTTATTACCCAGACACCCCGCAAAGTCCGAAATGTGGGAAACAAACGCATTTTCCGCACATTTCGCTCGGCTCACCCATCAAAACACTCCCCCAACAACACATGGCCTACCGTCCCGCGTTCCCACAGGTGTCCCGATGAAAACGGTACCTCACATGTGTGGGTGCACCTACATGGCCGCCACGGGGAAAGCCTAAAACACAAGTAACCCCAAGTCTGTTTTCAGACCGGAATTTGAGACGCTCTGCCGACCGGCACAACATACAGATATGGGCCTCGGGTGTTCAAGCCACCAAGGAAAACAGGGAACCCCATGCATTTCCGAAAAGAGGACACCTGTGGGAATCCGCAGAGGTATGATATGCCCAAATCCCACCAGAATGTATTACCCAGGCACCCCCGCAAAGTCCGAAATGTGGGAAAAAAACACATTTTCTGCACATTTCGCTCGGCTCAACCATCGAAACACGCCCCCAACAACACATGGCCTACCGTCCTGCGTTCCCACAGGTGCCCCGATGAAAACGGTACCTCACATGTGTGGGTGCACCTACCTGGCCACCAAGGGGAAAGCCTAAAACACAAGTAACCCCAAGTCTGTTTTCAGACCGGAATTTGAGACGCTCTGCTGACCGGCACAACATACAGATATGGGCCTTGGGTGTTCAAGCCACCAAGGAAAACAGGGAACCCCATGCATTTCCAAAAAGAGGACACCCGTGGGAATCCGCAGAGGTATGATATGCCCAAATCCCACCAGAATGTATTACCAGGAACCCCCGCAAAGTCCGAAATGTGGGAAAAAAACACATTTTCTGCACATTTCGCTCGGCTCACCCATCGAAACACGCCCCCAACAACACATGGCCTACTGTCCTGCGTTCCCACAGGTGCCCCGATGAAAACGGTACCTCACATGTGTGGGTGCACCTACCTGGCCACCAAGGGGAAAGCCTAAAACACAAGTAACCCCAAGTCTGTTTTCGGACAGGAATTTGAGACGCTCTGCCGACCGGCACAACATACAGATATGGGCCTCAGGTGTCCAAGCCCCCGGGGAAAACAGGGAACCACATGCATTTCCGAAAAGAGGACACCGGTGGGAATCCGCAGAGGTATGATATGCCCAAATCGCCACAGAATTTATTACCCAGACACCCCCGCAAAGTCCGAAATGTGGGGAACAAAACGCATTTTCTGCACATTTCACTCAGCTCACCCATCGAAAAACGCCCCCAAAAACACATGGCCTACCGTCCCGCGTTCCCACAGGTGTCCCAATGAAAACGGTACCTCACATGTGTGGGTGCACCTACCTGGCCGCCAAGGAGATAGCCTAAACCTCAAGTAACCCCAAGTCTGTTTTCAGACTGGAATTTGAGACGCTCTGCCGACCGGCACAACATACAGATATGGGCCTCGGGTGTCCAAACCACCGGGGAAAACAGGGAACCCCATGCATTTCCGAAAAAAGGACAACCGTGGGAATCCGCAGAGGTATGATATGCCCAAATCCCACCAGAATGTATTACCCAGGCACCCCCGCAAAGTCCGAAATGTGGGAAAAAAACACATTTTCTGCACATTTCGCTCGGCTCACCCATCGAAACACGCCCCCAACAACACATGGCCTACTGTCCTGCGTTCCCACAGGTGCCCCGATGAAAACGGTACCTCACATGTGTGGGTGCACCTACCTGGCCACCAAGGGGAAAGCCTAAAACACAAGTAACCCCAAGTCTGTTTTCAGACCGGAATTTGAGACGCTCTGCCGACCGGCACAACATACAGATATGGGCCTCAGGTGTCCAAGCCCCCGGGGAAAACAGGGAACCACATGCATTTCCGAAAAGAGGACACCCGTGGGAATCCGCAGAGGTATGATATGCCCAAATCGCCACAGAATTTATTACCCAGACACCCCGCAAAGTCTGAAATGTGGGGAACAAAACGCATTCTCTGCACATTTCACTCAGCTCACCCATCGAAACACGCCCCCAAAAACACATGGCCTACCGTCCCGCGTTCCCACAGGTGTCCCGATGAAAACGATACCTCACATGTGTGGGTGCACCTACCTGGCCACCAAGGAGAAAGCCTAAACCTCAAGTAACCCCAAGTCTGTTTTCAGACTGGAATTTGAGTCGCTCTGCCGACCGGCACAACATACAGATATGGGCCTCGGGCGTCCAAGCCACCAGGGAAAACAGGGAACCCCATGCATTTCCGAAAAAAGGACAACCGTGGGAATCCGCAGAGGTATGATTTGCGCACATCGCCCCAGAATTTATTACCCAGACACCCCGCAAAGTCCGAAATGTGGGAAAAAAAACGCATTTTCCGCACATTTCGCTCGGCTCACCCATCAAAACACTGCCCCAACAACACATGGCCTACCGTCCCGCGTTCCCACAGGTGTCCCGATGAAAACGGTACCTCACATGTGTGGGTGCACCTACATGGCCGCCAAGGGGAAAGCCTAAAACACAAGTAACCCCAAGTCTGTTTTCAGACCGGAATTTGAGACGCTCTGCCGACCGGCACAACATACAGATATGGGCCTCGGGTGTTCAAGCCACCAAGGAAAACAGGGAACCCCATGCATTTCCGAAAAGAGGACACCTGTGGGAATCCGCAGAGGTATGATATGCCCAAATCCCACCAGAATGTATTACCCAGGCACCCCCGCAAAGTCCGAAATGTGGGAAAAAAACACATTTTCTGCACATTTCGCTCGGCTCACCCATCGAAACACGCCCCCAACAACACATGGCCTACCGTCCTGCGTTCCCACAGGTGCCCCGATGAAAACGGTACCTCACATGTGTGGGTGCACCTACCTGGCCACCAAGGGGAAAGCCTAAAACACAAGTAACCCCAAGTCTGTTTTCAGACCGGAATTTGAGACGCTCTGCTGACCGGCACAACATACAGATATGGGCCTCGGGTGTTCAAGCCACCAAGGAAAACAGGGAACCCCATGCATTTCCAAAAAGAGGACACCCGTGGGAATCCGCAGAGGTATGATATGCCCAAATCCCACCAGAATGTATTACCAGGAACCCCCGCAAAGTCCGAAATGTGGGAAAAAAACACATTTTCTGCACATTTCGCTCGGCTCACCCATCGAAACACGCCCCCAACAACACATGGCCTACCGTCCTGCGTTCCCACAGGTGCCCCGATGAAAACGGTACCTCACATGTGTGGGTGCACCTACCTGGCCACCAAGGGGAAAGCCTAAAACACAAGTAACCCCAAGTCTGTTTTCGGACAGGAATTTGAGACGCTCTGCCGACCGGCACAACATACAGATATGGGCCTCAGGTGTCCAAGCCCCCGGGGAAAACAGGGAACCACATGCATTTCCGAAAAGAGGACACCGGTGGGAATCCGCAGAGGTATGATATGCCCAAATCACCACAGAATTTATTACCCAGACACCCCCGCAAAGTCCGAAATGTCGGGAACAAAACGCATTTTCTGCACATTTCACTCAGCTCACCCATCGAAAAACTCCCCCAACAACACATGGCCTACCGTCCCCCGTTCCCACAGGTGTCCCGATGAAAACGGTACCTCACATGTGTGGGTGCACCTACATGGCCGCCAAGGGGAAAGCCTAAAACACAAGTAACCCCAAGTCTGTTTTCAGACCGGAATTTGAGACGCTCTGCCGACCGGCACAACATACAGATATGGGCCTCGGGTGTTCAAGCCACCAAGGAAAACAGGGAACCCCATGCATTTCCGAAAAGAGGACACCTGTGGGAATCCGAAGAGGTATGATATGCCCAAATCCCTCTGAATTTATTACACAGACACCCGCGCAAAGACCGAAATGTTGGAAAGAAACGGATTTTCCGCACATTTAGCTCGGCTCACCCATCGAAACACGCCCCCAACAACACATGGCCTACCGTCTCTCGTTCCCACAGGTGTCCCGATGAAAACGGTACCTCACATGTGTGGGTGCACCTACCTGGCCGCCAAGGGGAAAGCCTAAAACACAAGTAACCCCAAGTCTGTTTTCAGACCGGAATTTGAGACGCTTGCCGACTGGCACAACACACAGATATGGGCCTCGGGTGTCCAAGCCCCCGGGGAAAACAGGGAACCCCATGCATTACCGAAAAGAGGACACCCGTGGGAATCCGCAGAGGAATGATATGCCCAAATCGCCCCAGAATTTATTACACAGACACCTGCGCAAAGTCCGAAATGTGGGAAAAAAACGCATTTTCCTCATATTTCGCTCGGCTCACCCATCGCAACACGCCCCCAACAACACATGGCCTACCGACCCGCGTTCCCACAGGTGTCCCGATGAAAACGGTACCTCACATGTGTGGGTGCACCTACCTGGCCGCCAAGGGGAAAGCCTATAAAACAAGTAACCCCAAGTCTGTTTTCAGACCGGAATTTGCGACGCTCTGCCGACCGGCACAACATACAGATATGGGCCTCGGGTGTCCAAGCCACCAAGGAAAACAGGGAACCCCATTCATTTCCGAAAAGAGGACACCTGTGGGAATCCGCAGAGGTATGATTTGCGCACATCGCCCCAGAATGTATTACCCAGACACGCCCGCAAAGTCAGAAATGTGGGGAAAAAAAATGCATTTTCTGCACATTTCGCTCGGCTCACCCATCGAAACACGCCCCCAACAACACATGGCCTACTGTCCCGCGTTCCCACAGGTGTCCCGATGAAAACGATACCTCACATGTGTGGTTGAACCTACCTGGCCGTCAAGGGGAAAGCCTAAAACACAAGTAACCCCAAGTCTGTTTTCAGACCGGAATATGAGACGCTCTGCCGACCGGCACAACATACAGATATGGGCCTCGGGTGTCCAACCCACCAGGGAAAAAAGGGAACCCCATGCATTTCCGAAAAGAGCATACCCGTGGTAATCGGCAGAGGTATGATATGCCCAAATCGCCCCAGAATGTATTACCCAGACACCCCCGCAAAGTCTGAAATGTGGGAAAAGAAATGCATTTTCTGCACATTTCGCTCGGCTCACCCATCGAAACACGCCTCCAACAACACATGGCCTACCGTCCCGCGTTCCCACAGGTGTCCCGATGAAAACGGTACCTCAAATGTGTGGGTGCACCTACCTGGCCACCAAGGGGAAAGCCTAAAACACAAGTAACCCCAAGTCTGTTTTCAGACCGGAATTTGAGACGCTCTGCCGACCGGCTCAACATACTGATATGGGCCTTGGGTGTCCAAGCCACCAGGGAAAACAGGGAACCCCGTGCATTTCCGAAAAGAGGACAGCTGTAGGAATCTGCAGAGGTATGATATTCCCAAATCGCCCCAGAATTTATTACCCAGACACCCCCGCAAAGTCTGAAATGTGGGAAAAGAAATGCATTTTCTGCACATTTCGCTCGGCTCACCCATCGAAACACGCCTCCAACAACACATGGCCTACTGTCCCGTGTTCCCACAGGTGTCCCGATGAAAACGATACCTCATATGTGTGGGTGAACCTACCTGGCCGTCAAGGGGAAAGTCTAAAACACAAGTAACCCCAAGTCTGTTTTCAGACCGGAATATGAGACGCTCTGCCGACCGGCACAACATACAGATATGGGCCTCGGTTGTCCAAGCCACCAGGGAAAACAGGGAACCCCATGCATTTCCGAAAAGAGGATACCCTTGGTAATCCGCAGAGGTATGATATGCCCAAATCACCCCAGAATGTATTACCCAGACACCCCCGCAAATTCCGAAATGTGGGGAAAAAAACGCATTTTCCGCACATTTCGCTCGGCTCACCCATCAAAACACGCCCCCAACAACACATGGCCTACCGTCCCGCGTTCCCACAGGTGTCCCGATGAAAACGGTACCTCAAATGTGTGGGTGCACCTACCTGGCCACCAAGGGGAAAGCCTAAAACACAAGTAACCCCAAGTCTGTTTTCAGACCGGAATTTGAGACGCTCTGCCGACCGACACAACATACAGATATGGGCCTCGGGTGTCCAAGCCACCAGGGAAAACAGAGAACCCCATGCATTTCCAAAAAGAGGACACCCGTGGGAATCTGCAGAGGTATGATATGCCCAAATCACCCCAGAATGTATTACCCAGACACCCCCGCAAAATCCGAAATGTGGGGAAAAGAAATGCATTTTCTGCACATTTCGCTCGGCTCACCCATCGAAACACGCCCCCAACAACACATGGCCTACTGTCCCGCGTTCCCACAGGTGTCCCGATGAAAACGATACCTCACATGTGTGGGTGAACCTACCTGGCCGTCAAGGGGAAAGCCTAAAACACAAGTAACCCCAAGTCTGTTTTCAGACCGGAATATGAGACGCTATGCCGGCCGGCACAACATACAGATATGGGCCTCGGGTGTCCAAGCCACCAGGGAAAAAAGGGAACCCCATGCATTTCCGAAAAGAGGATACCCGTGGGAATCCGCAGAGGTATGATATGCCCAAATCGCCCCAGAATGTATTACCCAGAAACCCCCGCAAATTCCGAAATGTGGGGAAAAAAACGCATTTTCCGCACATTTCGCTCGGCTCACCCATCGAAACACGCCCCCAACAACACATGGCCTACCGTCCCGCGTTCCCACAGGTGTCCCGATGAAAACGGTACCTCACATGTGTGGGTGCACCTACCTGTCCGCCAAGGGGAAAGCCTAAAACACAAGTAACCCCAAGTCTGTTTTCACACCGGAATTTGAGACGCTCTGCTGACCGGCACAACATACAGATATGGGCCTCGGGTGTCCAAGCCACCAAGGAAAATAGGGAACCCCATGCATTTCCGAAAAGGGAACACCTGTGGGAATCCGCAGAGGTATGATTTGCGCACATCGCCCCAGAATTTATTACCCAGACACCCCCGCAAAGTCAGAAATGTGGGGGAAAAATGCATTTTCCGCACATTTCACTCGGTTCCCCCATCAAAACATGCCCCCAACAACACATGGCCTACCGTCCCTCGTTCCCACAGGTGTCCCGATGAACACGGTACCTCACATGTGTGGGTGCACCTACCTGGCCCCCAAGGGGAAAGCCCATAAAACAAGTAACCCCAAGTCTGTTTTCAGACCGGAATTTGAGACGCTCTGCCGACCGGCACAACATACAGATATGGGCCTCGGGTGTCCAAGCCACCGGGGAAAACAGGGAACCCCATGCATTTCCGAAAAGAGGACACCCGTGGGAATCCGCAGAGGTATGATATGCCCAAATTGCCACAGAATTTATTACCCAGACACCCCTGTAAAGTCCGAAATGTAGGAAAAAAAACACATTTTCCGCACAATTTGCTCGGCTCACCCATGGAAACACACCCCCAACAACACATGGCCTACCGTCCCGCATTCCCACAGGTGTCCCGATGAAAACGGTACCTCACATGTGTGGGTGCACCTACCTGGCCGCCAAGGGGAAAGCCTAAAACACAAGTAACCCCAAGTCTGTTTTCAGACCAGAATTTGAGACGCTCTGCCGACCGGCACAACATACAGATATGGGCCTCGGGTGTCCAACCCACCAGGGAAAACAGGAAACACCATGCATTTCCGAAAAGAGGACACCTCTGGGAATCCGCAGAGGTATGATATGCCCAAATCCCACCAGAATGTATTACCCAGGCACCCCCGCAAAGTCCGAAATGTGGGAAAAAAACACATTTTCTGCACATTTCGCTCGGCTCACCCATCGAAACACGCCCCCAACAACACATGGCCTACCGTCCTGCGTTCCCACAGGTGCCCCGATGAAAACGGTACCTCACATGTGTGGGTGCACCTACCTGGCCACCAAGGGGAAAGCCTAAAACACAAGTAACCCCAAGTCTGTTTTCAGACCGGAATTTGAGACGCTCTGCCGACCGGCACAACATACAGATATGGGCCTCAGGTGTCCAAGCCCCCGGGGAAAACAGGGAACCACATGCATTTCCGAAAAGAGGACACCCGTGGGAATCCGCAGAGGTATGATAAGCCCAAATCGCCACAGAATTTATTACCCAGACACCCCGCAAAGTCTGAAATGTGGGGAACAAAACGCATTCTCTGCACATTTCACTCAGCTCACCCATCGAAACACGCCCCCAAAAACACATGGCCTACCGTCCCGCGTTCCCACAGGTGTCCCGATGAAAACGATACCTCACATGTGTGGGTGCACCTACCTGGCCACCAAGGAGAAAGCCTAAACCTCAAGTAACCCCAAGTCTGTTTTCAGACTGGAATTTGAGTCGCTCTGCCGACCGGCACAACATACAGATATGGGCCTCGGGCGTCCAAGCCACCGGGGAAAACAGGGAACCCCATGCATTTCCGAAAAAAGGACAACCGTGGGAATCCGCAGAGGTATGATTTGCGCACATCGCCCCAGAATTTATTACCCAGACACCCCGCAAAGTCCGAAATGTGGGAAAAAAAACGCATTTTCCGCACATTTCGCTCGGCTCACCCATCAAAACACTCCCCCAACAACACATGGCCTACCGTCCCGCGTTCCCACAGGTGTCCCGATGAAAACGGTACCTCACATGTGTGGGTGCACCTACATGGCCGCCAAGGGGAAAGCCTAAAACACAAGTAACCCCAAGTCTGTTTTCAGACCGGAATTTGAGACGCTCTGCCGACCGGCACAACATACAGATATGGGCCTCGGGTGTTCAAGCCACCAAGGAAAACAGGGAACCCCATGCATTTCCGAAAAGAGGACACCTGTGGGAATCCGCAGAGGTATGATATGCCCAAATCCCACCAGAATGTATTACCCAGGCACCCCCGCAAAGTCCGAAATGTGGGAAAAAAACACATTTTCTGCACATTTCGCTCGGCTCAACCATCGAAACACGCCCCCAACAACACATGGCCTACCGTCCTGCGTTCCCACAGGTGCCCCGATGAAAACGGTACCTCACATGTGTGGGTGCACCTACCTGGCCACCAAGGGGAAAGCCTAAAACACAAGTAACCCCAAGTCTGTTTTCAGACCGGAATTTGAGACGCTCTGCTGACCGGCACAACATACAGATATGGGCCTCGGGTGTTCAAGCCACCAAGGAAAACAGGGAACCCCATGCATTTCCAAAAAGAGGACACCCGTGGGAATCCGCAGAGGTATGATATGCCCAAATCCCACCAGAATGTATTACCAGGAACCCCCGCAAAGTCCGAAATGTGGGAAAAAAACACATTTTCTGCACATTTCGCTCGGCTCACCCATCGAAACACGCCCCCAACAACACATGGCCTACTGTCCTGCGTTCCCACAGGTGCCCCGATGAAAACGGTACCTCACATGTGTGGGTGCACCTACCTGGCCACCAAGGGGAAAGCCTAAAACACAAGTAACCCCAAGTCTGTTTTCGGACAGGAATTTGAGACGCTCTGCCGACCGGCACAACATACAGATATGGGCCTCAGGTGTCCAAGCCCCCGGGGAAAACAGGGAACCACATGCATTTCCGAAAAGAGGACACCGGTGGGAATCCGCAGAGGTATGATATGCCCAAATCGCCACAGAATTTATTACCCAGACACCCCCGCAAAGTCCGAAATGTGGGGAACAAAACGCATTTTCTGCACATTTCACTCAGCTCACCCATCGAAAAACGCCCCCAAAAACACATGGCCTACCGTCCCGCGTTCCCACAGGTGTCCCGATGAAAACGGTACCTCACATGTGTGGGTGCACCTACCTGGCCGCCAAGGAGATAGCCTAAACCTCAAGTAACCCCAAGTCTGTTTTCAGACTGGAATTTGAGACGCTCTGCCGACCGGCACAACATACAGATATGGGCCTCGGGTGTCCAAACCACCGGGGAAAACAGGGAACCCCATGCATTTCCGAAAAAAGGACAACCGTGGGAATCCGCAGAGGTATGATATGCCCAAATCCCACCAGAATGTATTACCCAGGCACCCCCGCAAAGTCCGAAATGTGGGAAAAAAACACATTTTCTGCACATTTCGCTCGGCTCACCCATCGAAACACGCCCCCAACAACACATGGCCTACTGTCCTGCGTTCCCACAGGTGCCCCGATGAAAACGGTACCTCACATGTGTGGGTGCACCTACCTGGCCACCAAGGGGAAAGCCTAAAACACAAGTAACCCCAAGTCTGTTTTCAGACCGGAATTTGAGACGCTCTGCCGACCGGCACAACATACAGATATGGGCCTCAGGTGTCCAAGCCCCCGGGGAAAACAGGGAACCACATGCATTTCCGAAAAGAGGACACCCGTGGGAATCCGCAGAGGTATGATATGCCCAAATCGCCACAGAATTTATTACCCAGACACCCCGCAAAGTCTGAAATGTGGGGAACAAAACGCATTCTCTGCACATTTCACTCAGCTCACCCATCGAAACAGCCCCCAAAAACACATGGCCTACCGTCCCGCGTTCCCACAGGTGTCCCGATGAAAACGATACCTCACATGTGTGGGTGCACCTACCTGGCCACCAAGGAGAAAGCCTAAACCTCAAGTAACCCCAAGTCTGTTTTCAGACTGGAATTTGAGTCGCTCTGCCGACCGGCACAACATACAGATATGGGCCTCGGGCGTCCAAGCCACCGGGGAAAACAGGGAACCCCATGCATTTCCGAAAAAAGGACAACCGTGGGAATCCGCAGAGGTATGATTTGCGCACATCGCCCCAGAATTTATTACCCAGACACCCCGCAAAGTCCGAAATGTGGGAAAAAAAACGCATTTTCCGCACATTTCGCTCGGCTCACCCATCAAAACACTGCCCCAACAACACATGGCCTACCGTCCCGCGTTCCCACAGGTGTCCCGATGAAAACGGTACCTCACATGTGTGGGTGCACCTACATGGCCGCCAAGGGGAAAGCCTAAAACACAAGTAACCCCAAGTCTGTTTTCAGACCGGAATTTGAGACGCTCTGCCGACCGGCACAACATACAGATATGGGCCTCGGGTGTTCAAGCCACCAAGGAAAACAGGGAACCCCATGCATTTCCGAAAAGAGGACACCTGTGGGAATCCGCAGAGGTATGATATGCCCAAATCCCACCAGAATGTATTACCCAGGCACCCCCGCAAAGTCCGAAATGTGGGAAAAAAACACATTTTCTGCACATTTCGCTCGGCTCACCCATCGAAACACGCCCCCAACAACACATGGCCTACCGTCCTGCGTTCCCACAGGTGCCCCGATGAAAACGGTACCTCACATGTGTGGGTGCACCTACCTGGCCACCAAGGGGAAAGCCTAAAACACAAGTAACCCCAAGTCTGTTTTCAGACCGGAATTTGAGACGCTCTGCTGACCGGCACAACATACAGATATGGGCCTCGGGTGTTCAAGCCACCAAGGAAAACAGGGAACCCCATGCATTTCCAAAAAGAGGACACCCGTGGGAATCCGCAGAGCTATGATATGCCCAAATCCCACCAGAATGTATTACCAGGAACCCCCGCAAAGTCCGAAATGTGGGAAAAAAACACATTTTCTGCACATTTCGCTCGGCTCACCCATCGAAACACGCCCCCAACAACACATGGCCTACCGTCCTGCGTTCCCACAGGTGCCCCGATGAAAACGGTACCTCACATGTGTGGGTGCACCTACCTGGCCACCAAGGGGAAAGCCTAAAACACAAGTAACCCCAAGTCTGTTTTCGGACAGGAATTTGAGACGCTCTGCCGACCGGCACAACATACAGATATGGGCCTCAGGTGTCCAAGCCCCCGGGGAAAACAGGGAACCACATGCATTTCCGAAAAGAGGACACCGGTGGGAATCCGCAGAGGTATGATATGCCCAAATCACCACAGAATTTATTACCCAGACACCCCCGCAAAGTCCGAAATGTGGGGAACAAAACGCATTTTCTGCACATTTCACTCAGCTCACCCATCGAAAAACTCCCCCAACAACACATGGCCTACCGTCCCCCGTTCCCACAGGTGTCCCGATGAAAACGGTACCTCACATGTGTGGGTGCACCTACATGGCCGCCAAGGGGAAAGCCTAAAACACAAGTAACCCCAAGTCTGTTTTCAGACCGGAATTTGAGACGCTCTGCCGACCGGCACAACATACAGATATGGGCCTCGGGTGTTCAAGCCACCAAGGAAAACAGGGAACCCCATGCATTTCCGAAAAGAGGACACCTGTGGGAATCCGAAGAGGTATGATATGCCCAAATCCCTCTGAATTTATTACACAGACACCCGCGCAAAGACCGAAATGTTGGAAAGAAACGGATTTTCCGCACATTTAGCTCGGCTCACCCATCGAAACACGCCCCCAACAACACATGGCCTACCGTCTCTCGTTCCCACAGGTGTCCCGATGAAAACGGTACCTCACATGTGTGGGTGCACCTACCTGGCCGCCAAGGGGAAAGCCTAAAACACAAGTAACCCCAAGTCTGTTTTCAGACCGGAATTTGAGACGCTTGCCGACTGGCACAACACACAGATATGGGCCTCGGGTGTCCAAGCCCCCGGGGAAAACAGGGAACCCCATGCATTACCGAAAAGAGGACACCCGTGGGAATCCGCAGAGGAATGATATGCCCAAATCGCCCCAGAATTTATTACACAGACACCTGCGCAAAGTCCGAAATGTGGGAAAAAAACGCATTTTCCTCATATTTCGCTCGGCTCACCCATCGCAACACGCCCCCAACAACACATGGCCTACCGACCCGCGTTCCCACAGGTGTCCCGATGAAAACGGTACCTCACATGTGTGGGTGCACCTACCTGGCCGCCAAGGGGAAAGCCTATAAAACAAGTAACCCCAAGTCTGTTTTCAGACCGGAATTTGCGACGCTCTGCCGACCGGCACAACATACAGATATGGGCCTCGGGTGTCCAAGCCACCAAGGAAAACAGGGAACCCCATTCATTTCCGAAAAGAGGACACCTGTGGGAATCCGCAGAGGTATGATTTGCGCACATCGCCCCAGAATGTATTACCCAGACACGCCCGCAAAGTCAGAAATGTGGGGAAAAAAAATGCATTTTCTGCACATTTCGCTCGGCTCACCCATCGAAACACGCCCCCAACAACACATGGCCTACTGTCCCGCGTTCCCACAGGTGTCCCGATGAAAACGATACCTCACATGTGTGGTTGAACCTACCTGGCCGTCAAGGGGAAAGCCTAAAACACAAGTAACCCCAAGTCTGTTTTCAGACCGGAATATGAGACGCTCTGCCGACCGGCACAACATACAGATATGGGCCTCGGGTGTCCAACCCACCAGGGAAAAAAGGGAACCCCATGCATTTCCGAAAAGAGCATACCCGTGGTAATCGGCAGAGGTATGATATGCCCAAATCGCCCCAGAATGTATTACCCAGACACCCCCGCAAAGTCTGAAATGTGGGAAAAGAAATGCATTTTCTGCACATTTCGCTCGGCTCACCCATCGAAACACGCCTCCAACAACACATGGCCTACCGTCCCGCGTTCCCACAGGTGTCCCGATGAAAACGGTACCTCAAATGTGTGGGTGCACCTACCTGGCCACCAAGGGGAAAGCCTAAAACACAAGTAACCCCAAGTCTGTTTTCAGACCGGAATTTGAGACGCTCTGCCGACCGGCTCAACATACTGATATGGGCCTTGGGTGTCCAAGCCACCAGGGAAAACAGGGAACCCCGTGCATTTCCGAAAAGAGGACAGCTGTAGGAATCTGCAGAGGTATGATATTCCCAAATCGCCCCAGAATTTATTACCCAGACACCCCCGCAAAGTCTGAAATGTGGGAAAAGAAATGCATTTTCTGCACATTTCGCTCGGCTCACCCATCGAAACACGCCTCCAACAACACATGGCCTACTGTCCCGTGTTCCCACAGGTGTCCCGATGAAAACGATCCCTCACATGTGTGGGTGAAGCTACCTGGCCGTCAAGGGGAAAGCCCATAAAACAAGTAACCCCAAGTCTGTTTTCACACCGGAATTTGAGACGCTCTGCCGACCGGCACAACATACAGATATGGGCCTCGGGTGTCCAACCCACCAGGGAAAACAGGAAACACCATGCATTTCCGAAAAGAGGACACCCGTGGGAATCCGCAGAGGTATGATATGCCCAAATCCCCCCAGAATGTATTACCCAGGCACCCCCGCAAAGTCTGAAATGTGGGAAAAAAACACATTTTCTGCACATTTCGCTCGGCTCACCCATCGAAACACGCCCCCAACAACACATGGCCTACCGTCCTGCGTTCCCACAGGTGCCCCGATGAAAACGGTACCTCACATGTGTGGGTGCACCTACCTGGCCACCAAGGGGAAAGCCTAAAACACAAGTAACCCCAAGTCTGTTTTCGGACCGGAATTTGAGACGCTCTGCCGACCGGCACAACATACAGATATGGGCCTCAGGTGTCCAAGCCCCCGGGGAAAACAGGGAACCCCATGCATTTCCGAAAAGAGGACACCCGTGGGAATCCGCGGAGGTATGATATGCCCAAATCGTCCCAGAATTTATTACCCAGACACCCCGCAAAGTCCGAAATGTGGGAAAAAAAAACGCTTTTTCCGCACATTTCGCTCGGCTCACCCATCGAAACACTCCCCCAACAACACATGGTCTACCATCCCGTGTTCCCACCGGTGTCCCGATGGAAACGGTACCTCACATGTGTGGGTGCACCTACCTGGCCGCCAAGGGGAAAGCCTAAAATACAAGTAACACCAAGTATGTTTTCAGACCGGAATTTGAGACGCTCTGCCGACCGGCTCAACATACTGATATGGGCCTCGGGTGTCCAAGCCACCAGGGAAAACAGGGAACCCCGTGCATTTCCGAAAAGAGGACAGCTGTAGGAATCTGCAGAGGTATGATATTCCCAAATCGCCCCAGAATGTATTACCCAGACACCCCCGCAAAGTCTGAAATGTGGGAAAAGAAATGCATTTTCTGCACATTTTGCTCGGCTCACCCATCGAAACACGCCTCCAACAACACATGGCCTACTGTCCCGTGTTCCCACAGGTGTCCCGATGAAAACGATACCTCACATGTGTGGTGAACCGACCTGGCCGTCAAGGGGAAAGCCTAAAGTCTGTTTTCAGACCAGAATATGAGACGCTCTGCCGGCCGGCACTACATACAGATATGGGCCTCGGGTGTCCAAGCCACCAGGGAAAAAAGGGAACCCCATGCATTTCCGAAAAGAGGATACCCGTGGGAATCCGCAGAGGTATGATATGCCCAAATCGCCCCAGAATGTATTACCCAGACACCCCCGCAAATTCCGAAATGTGGGGAAAAAAACGCATTTTCCGCACATTTCGCTCGGCTCACCCATCGAAACATGCCCCCAACAACACATGGCCTACCGTCCCTCGTTCCCACAGGTGTCCCTATGGAAACGGTACCTCACATGTGTGGATGCACCTACCGGTCCGCCAAGGGGAAAGCCTAAAACACAAGTAACCCCAAGTCTGTTTTCAGACCGGAATATGAGACGCTCTGCCGACCGGCACAACATACAGATATGGGCCTCGGGTGTCCAAGCCACCAAGGAAAATAGGGAACCCCATGCATTTCCGAAAAGGGGACACCTGTGGGAATCCGCAGAGGTATGATTTGCGCACATCGCCCCAGAATTTATTACCCAGACACCCCCGCAAAGTCAGAAATGTGGGGAAAAAATGCATTTTCCGCACATTTCACTCGGTTCCCCCATCGAAACATTCCCCCAACAACACATGGCCTACCGTCCCTCCTTCCCACAGGTGTCCCGATGAAAACCGTACCTCACATGTGTGGGTGCACCTACCTGGCCGCCAAGGGGAAAGCCTAAAACACAAGTAACCCCAAGTCTGTTTTCAGACCGGAATTTGAGACGCTCTGCCGACCGGCACAACATACAGATATGGGCCTCGGGTGTCCAACCCACCAGGGAAAACAGGAAACACCATGCATTTCCAAAAAGAGGACACCCGTGGGAATCCGCAGAGGTATGATATGCCCAAATCCCCCCAGAATATATTACCCAGGCACCCCCGCAAAGTCTGAAATGTGGGAAAAAACACATTTTCTGCACATTTCGCTCGGCTCACCCATCGAAACACGCCCCCAACAACACATGGCCTACCGTCCTGCGTTCCCACAGGTGCCCCGATGAAAACGGTACCTCACATGTGTGGGTGCACCTACCTGGCCACCAAGGGGAAAGCCTAAAACACAAGTAACCCCAAGTCTGTTTTCAGACTGGAATTTGAGACGCTCTGCCGACCAGCACAACATACAGATATGGGCCTCGGGTGTCCAAGCCACCGGGGAAAACGGGGAACCCCATGCATTTCTGAAAAGAGGACACCCGGGGGAATCCGCAGATATGCCCAAATCTGCTGATATGCCCAAATCGCCCCAGAATTTATTACACAGACACCCGCGCAAAGTCCGAAATGTGGGAAAAAAACGCATTTTCCTCATATTTCGCTCGGCTCACCCATCGCAACACGCCCCCAACAACACATGGCCTACCCACCCGCGTTCCCACAGGTGTCCCGATGAAAACGGTACCTCACATGTGTGGGTGCACCTACCTGGCCGCCAAGGGGAAAGCCTAAAACACAAGTAACCCCAAGTCTGTTTTCAGACCGGAATTTGAGACGCTCTGCCGACCGGCTCAACATACTGATATGGGCCTCGGGTGTCCAAGCCACCAGGGAAAACAGGGAACCCCGTGCATTTCCGAAAAGAGGACAGCTGTAGGAATCTGCAGAGGTATGATATTCCCAAATCGCCCCAGAATTTATTACCCAGACACCCCCGCAAAGTCTGAAATGTGGGAAAAGAAATGCATTTTCTGCACATTTCGCTCGGCTCACCCATCGAAACACGCCTCCAACAACACATGGCCTACTGTCCCGTGTTCCCACAGGTGTCCCGATGAAAACGATCCCTCACATGTGTGGGTGAACCTACCTGGCCGTCAAGGGGAAAGCCTAAAGTCTGTTTTCAGACCGGATTATGAGACGCTCTGCCGGCCGGCACAACATACAGATATGGGCCTCGGGTGTCCAAGCCACCAGGGAAAAAAGGGAACCCCATGCATTTCCGAAAAGGGGACACCTGTGGGAATCCGCAGAGGTATGGATTGCGCACATCGCCCCAGAATGTATTACCCAGACACCCCCGCAAATTCCGAAATGTGGGGAAAAAAACGCATTTTCCGCACATTTCGCTCGGCTCACCCATCGAAACACGCCCCCAACAACACATGGCCTACCGTCCCGCGTTCCCACAGGTGTCCCTATGGAAACGGTACCTCACATGTGTGGGTGCACCTACCGGTCCGCCAAGGGGAAAGCCTAAAACACAAGTAACCCCAAGTCTGTTTTCAGACCGGAATTTGAGACGCTCTGCCGACCGGCACAACATACAGATATGGGCCTCGGGTGTCCAAGCCACCAAGGAAAATAGGGAACCCCATGCATTTCCGAAAAGGGGACACCTGTGGGAATCCGCAGAGGTATGATTTGCGCACATCGCCCCAGAATTTATTACCCAGACACCCCCGCAAAGTCAGAAATGTGGGGAAAAAATGCATTTTCCGCACATTTCACTCGGTTCCCCCATCAAAACATTCCCCCAACAACACATGGCCTACCGTCCCTCCTTCCCACAGGTGTCCCGATGAAAACCGTACCTCACGTGTGGGTGCACCTACCTGGCCGCCAAGGGGAAAGCCTAAAACACAAGTAACCCCAAGTCTGTTTTCAGACCGGAATTTGAGACGCTCTGCCGACCGGCACAACATACAGATATGGGCCTCGGGTGTCCAACCCACCAGGGAAAACAGGAAACACCATGCATTTCCAAAAAGAGGACACCCGTGGGAATCCGCAGAGGTATGATATGCCCAAATCCCCCCAGAATATATTACCCAGGCACCCCCGCAAAGTCTGAAATGTGGGAAAAAAACACATTTTCTGCACATTTCGCTCGGCTCACCCATCGAAACACGCCCCCAACAACACATGGCCTACCGTCCTGCGTTCCCACAGGTGCCCCGATGAAAACGGTACCTCACATGTGTGGGTGCACCTACCTGGCCGCCAAGGGGAAAGCCTAAAACACAAGTAACCCCAAGTCTGTTTTCAGACCGGAATTTGAGACGCTCTGCCGACCGGCACAACATACAGATATGGGCCACAGGTGTCCAAGCCCCCGGGGAAAACAGGGAACCCCATGCGTTTCCGAAAAGAGGACACCCGTGGGAATCCGCGGAGGTATGATATGCCCAAATCGCCACAGAATTTATTACCCAGACACCCCCGCAAAGTCCGAAATGTGGGGAACAAAACGCATTTTCTGCACATTTCACTCAGCTCACCCATCGAAACAAACCCCCAACAACACATGGCCTACCGTCCCGCGTTCCCACAGGTGTCCCGATGAAAACGGTACCTCACATGTGTGGGTGCACCTACCTGGCCGCCAAGTGGAAAGCCTAAACCTCAAGTAACCCCAAGTCTGTTTTCAGACTGGAATTTGAGACGCTCTGCCGACCAGCACAACATACAGATATGGGCCTCGGGTGTCCAAGCCACCGGGGAAAACGGGGAACCCCATGCATTTCCGAAAAGAGGACACCCGGGGGAATCCGCAGATATGCCCAAATCTGCTGATATGCCCAAATCGCCCCAGAATTTATTACACAGACACCCGCGCAAAGTCCGAAATGTGGGAAAAAAACGCATTTTCCTCATATTTCGCTCGGCTCACCCATCGCAACACGCCCCCAACAACACATGGCCTACCCACCCGCGTTCCCACAGGTGTCCCGATGAAAACGGTACCTCACATGTGTGGGTGCACCTACCTGGCCGCCAAGGGGAAAGCCTATAAAACAAGTAACCCCAAGTCTGTTTTCAGACCGGAATTTGAGACGCTCTGCCGACTGGCACAACATACAGATATGGGCCTCGGGTGTCCAAGCCACCAAGGAAAACAGGGAACCCCATGCATTTCCGAAAAGAGGACACCTGTGGGAATCCGCAGAGGTATGATTTGCGCACATCGCCCCAGAATTTATTACCCAGACACCCTTGCAAAGTCAGAAATGTGGGGAAAAAAATGCATTTTCCGCACATTTCACTCGGTTCACCCATCAAAACACGCCCCCAACAACACATGGCCTACCGTCCCTCGTTCCCACAGGTGTCCCAATGAAAACGGTACCTCACATGTGTGGGTGCACCTACCTGCCGCCACGGGGAAAGCCTAAAACACATGTAACCCCAAGTCTGTTTTCAGACCGGAATTTGAGACGCTTGCCGACCGGCACAACATAGAGATATGGGCCTCGGGTTTCCAAGCCGCCAGGGAAAACAGGAAACACCATGCATTTCCGAAAAGAGGACACCCGTGGGAATCCGCAGAGGTATTATATGCCCAAATCCCCCCAGAATGTATTACCCAGACACCCCTGCAATGTCCGAAATGTGGGGGAACAAAAAGAATTTTCTGCATATTTCACTCGGCTCACCCATCGAAACACACCCCCAACAACACATGGCCTACCGTCCCGCGTTCCCACAGGTGTCCCGATGAAAATGGTACCTCACATGTGTGGGTGCACGTACCTGGCCGCCAAGGGCAAAGCCTAAAACACAAGTAACCCCAAGTCTGTTTTCAGACTGGAATTTGAGACGATCTGCCGACCGGCACAACATACAGATCTGGGCCTCGGGTGTCGAAGCCACCGGGGAAAACAGGGAACCCCATGCATTTCCGAAAAGAGGACACCCGTGGGAATCCGCAGAGGTATGATATGCCCAAATAGCCCCAGAATTTATATCCCAGACACCCCCGCAAAGTCTGAAATGTGGGGAAAAAAAAGCATTTTCTGCACATTTCGCTCAGCTCACCCATCGAAACACGCCCCCAACAACACATGGCCTACCGTTCGGCATTCCCACAGGTGTCCCGATGAAAGCGGTACCTCACATGTGTGGGTGCACCTACCTGGCCGCCAAGGGGAAAGCCTAAAACACAAGTAACCCCAAGTCTATTTTCAGACCGGAATTTGAGACGCTTTGCCGACCGGCACAACATACAGATCTGGGCCTCGGGTGTCGAAGCCACCAGGGAAAACAGGGAACCCCATGCATTTCCAAAAAGAGGACACCCGTGGGAATCCGCAGAGGTATGATTTGCGCACATCGCCCCAGAATGTATTACCCAGACACTCCGCAAAGTCCGAAATGTGGGAAAAGAAAATGCATTTTCCGCACATTTCTCTCGACTCACCCATCGAAACACGCCCCCAACAACACATGGCCTACCGTCCCGTGTTCCCACAGGTGTCCCGATGAAAACGGTACCTCAAATGTGTGGGTGCACCTACCTGGCCACCAAGGGGAAAGCATAAAACACAAGTAACCCCAAGTCTGTTTTCAGACCGGAATTTGAGACGCTCTGCCGACGACACAACATACAGATATGGGCCTCGGGTGTCCAAGCCATCAGGGAAAACAGAGAACCCCATGCATTTCCAAAAAGAGGACACCCGTGGGAATCTGCAGAGGTATGATATGCCCAAATCGCCACAGAATTTATTACCCAGACACCCCCGCAAAGTCTGAAATGTGGGTAAAAAAATGCATTTTCTGCACATTTCGCTCGGCTCACCCATCGAAAAACGCCCCCAACAACACATGGCCTACGGTCCCGCGTTCCCACAGGTGTCCCGATGAAAACGATACCTCACATGTGTGGTTGAACCTACCTGGCCGTCAAGGGGAAAGCCTAAAACACAAGTAACCCCAAGTCTGTTTTCAGACCGGAATATGAGACGCTCTGCCGACCTGAACAACATACAGATATGGGCCTCGGGTGTCCAAGCCACCAGGGAAAACAGGGAACCCCATGCATTTCCGAAAAGAGGATACCCTTGGTAATCCGCAGAGGTATGATATGCCCTATTCACCCCAGAATGTATTACCCAGACACCCCGCAAATTCCGAAATGTGGGGAAAAAACGCTTTTTCCGCACATTTCGCTCGGCTCACCCATCAAAACACGCCCCCAACAACACATGGCCTACCGTCCCGCGTTCCCACAGGTGTCCCGATGAAAACGGTACCTTCAAATGTGTGGGTGCACCTACGTGGCCACCAAGGGGAAAGCCTAAAACACAAATAACCCCAAGTCTGTTTTTAGACCGGAATTTGAGACGCTCTGCCGACCGACACAACATACAGATATGGGCCTCGGGTGTCCAAGCCACCAGGGAAAACAGAGAACCCCATGCATTTCCGAAAAGAGGACACCCGTGGGAATCCGCAGAGGTATGATATGCCCAAATCACCCTAGAATGTATTACCCAGACACCCCCGCAAAATCCGAAATGTGGGGAAAAAAACGCATTTTCCGCACATTTCGCTCGGCTCATCCATCGAAACACGCCCCCAACAACACATGGCCTACTGTTCCGCGTTCCCACAGGTGTCCCGATGAAAACGATACCTCACATGTGTGGGTGAACCTACCTGGCCGTCAAGGGGAAAGCCTAAAACACAAGTAACCCCAAGTCTGTTTTCAGACCGGAATATGAGACGCTCTTCCGGCCGGCACAACATACAGATATGGGCCTCGGGTGTCCAAGCCACCAGGGAAAAAAGGGAACCCCATGCATTTCCGAAAAGAGGATACCCATGGGAATCCGCAGAGGTATGATATGCCCAAATCGCCCCAGAATGTATTACCCAGAAACCCCCGCAAATTCCGAAATGTGGGGAAAAAAACGCATTTTCTGCACATTTCGCTCGGCTCACCCATCGAAACACGCCCCCAACAACACATGGCCTCCCGTCCCGCGTTCCCACAGGTGTCCCGATGAAAACAGTACCTCACATGTGTGGGTGCACCTACCTGTCCGCCAAGGGGAAAGCCTAAAACACAAGTAACCCCAAGTCTGTTTTCAGACCGGAATTTGAGACGCTCTGCCGACCGGCACAACATACAGATATGGGCCTCGTGTGTCCAAGCCACCAAGGAAAATAGGGAACCCCATGCATTTCCGAAAAGGGGACACCCGTGGGAATCCGCAGAGGTATGATATGCCCAAATCGCCCCAGAATTTATTACCCAGACACCCCCGCAAAGTCAGAAATGTGGGGAAAAAATGCATTTTCCGCACATTTCACTCGGTTCCCCCATCAAAACATGCCCCCAACAACACATGGCCTGCCGTCCCGCATTCCCACAGGTGTCCCGATGAAAACGGTACCTCACATGTGTGGGTGCACCTACCTGGCCACCAAGGGGAAAGCCTAAAACACAAGTAACCCCAAGTCTGTTTTCAGATTGGAATTTGAGACGCTCTGCCGACCGGCACAATATACAGATATGGGCCTCGGGTGTCCAACCCACCAGGGAAAACAGGAAACACCATGCATTTCCGAAAAGAGGACACCCGTGGGAATCCGCAGAGGTATGATATGCCCAAATCCCCCCAGAATGTATTACCCAGGCACCCCCGCAAAGTCCGAAATGTGGGGAAAAAAACACATTTTCTGCACATTTCGCTCGGCTCACCCATCGAAACACGCCCCCAACAACACATGGCCTACCGTCCTGCGTTCCCACAGGTGCCCCGATGAAAACGGTACCTCACATGTGTGGGTGCACCTACCTGGCCGCCAAGGGGAAAGCCTAAAACACAAGTAACCCCAAGTCTGTTTTCGGACCGGAATTTGAGACGCTCTGCCGACCGGCACAACATACAGATATGGGCCTCAGGTGTCCAAGCCCCCGGGGAAAACAGGGAACCCCATGCATTTCCGAAAAGAGGACACCCGTGGGAATCCGCGGAGGTATGATATGCCCAAATCGCCACAGAATTTATTACCCAGACACCCCCGCAAAGTCCGAAATGTGGGGAACAAAACGCATTTTCTGCACATTTCACTCAGCTCACCCATCGAAACACGCCCCCAGCAACACATGGCCTACCGTCCCGCGTTCTCACAGGTGTCCCGATGAAAACGGTACCTCACATGTGTGGGTGCACCTACCTGGCCGCCAAGTGGAAAGCCTAAACCTCAAGTAACCCCAAGTCTGTTTTCAGACTGGAATTTGAGACGCTCTGCCGACCGGCACAACATACAGATATGGGCCTCGGGTGTCCAAGCCACCGGGGAAAACAGGGAACCCCATGCATTTCCGAAAAAAGGACAACCGTGGGAATCCGCAGAGGTATGATTTGCGCACATCGCCCCAGAATTTATTACCCAGACACCCCGCAAAGTCCGAAATGTGGGAAAAAAAAACGCTTTTTCCGCACATTTCGCTCGGCTCACCCATCGAAACACTCCCCCAACAACACATGGTCTACCATCCCGTGTTCCCACCGGTGTCCCGATGGAAACGGTACCTCACATGTGTGGGTGCACCTACCTGGCCGCCAAGGGGAAAGCCTAAAATACAAGTAACACCAAGTATGTTTTCAGACCGGAATTTGAGACGCTCTGCCGACCGGCTCAACATACTGATATGGGCCTCGGGTGTCCAAGCCACCAGGGAAAACAGGGAACCCCGTGCATTTCCGAAAAGAGGACAGCTGTAGGAATCTGCAGAGGTATGATATTCCCAAATCGCCCCAGAATGTATTACCCAGACACCCCCGCAAAGTCTGAAATGTGGGAAAAGAAATGCATTTTCTGCACATTTTGCTCGGCTCACCCATCGAAACACGCCTCCAACAACACATGGCCTACTGTCCCGTGTTCCCACAGGTGTCCCGATGAAAACTATACCTCACATGTGTGGTGAACCGACCTGGCCGTCAAGGGGAAAGCCTAAAGTCTGTTTTCAGACCAGAATATGAGACGCTCTGCCGGCCGGCACTACATACAGATATGGGCCTCGGGTGTCCAAGCCACCAGGGAAAAAAGGGAACCCCATGCATTTCCGAAAAGAGGATACCCGTGGGAATCCGCAGAGGTATGATATGCCCAAATCGCCCCAGAATGTATTACCCAGACACCCCCGCAAATTCCGAAATGTGGGGAAAAAAACGCATTTTCCGCACATTTCGCTCGGCTCACCCATCGAAACATGCCCCCAACAACACATGGCCTACCGTCCCTCGTTCCCACAGGTGTCCCTATGGAAACGGTACCTCACATGTGTGGATGCACCTACCGGTCCGCCAAGGGGAAAGCCTAAAACACAAGTAACCCCAAGTCTGTTTTCAGACCGGAATATGAGACGCTCTGCCGACCGGCACAACATACAGATATGGGCCTTGGGTGTCCAAGCCACCAAGGAAAATAGGGAACCCCATGCATTTCCGAAAAGGGGACACCTGTGGGAATCCGCAGAGGTATGATTTGCGCACATCGCCCCAGAATTTATTACCCAGACACCCCCGCAAAGTCAGAAATGTGGGGAAAAAATGCATTTTCCGCACATTTCACTCGGTTCCCCCATCGAAACATTCCCCCAACAACACATGGCCTACCGTCCCTCCTTCCCACAGGTGTCCCGATGAAAACCGTACCTCACATGTGTGGGTGCACCTACCTGGCCGCCAAGGGGAAAGCCTAAAACACAAGTAACCCCAAGTCTGTTTTCAGACCGGAATTTGAGACGCTCTGCCGACCGGCACAACATACAGATATGGGCCTCGGGTGTCCAACCCACCAGGGAAAACAGGAAACACCATGCATTTCCAAAAAGAGGACACCCGTGGGAATCCGCAGAGGTATGATATGCCCAAATCCCCCCAGAATATATTACCCAGGCACCCCCGCAAAGTCTGAAATGTGGGAAAAAAACACATTTTCTGCACATTTCGCTCGGCTCACCCATCGAAACACGCCCCCAACAACACATGGCCTACCGTCCTGCGTTCCCACAGGTGCCCCGATGAAAACGGTACCTCACATGTGTGGGTGCACCTACCTGGCCACCAAGGGGAAAGCCTAAAACACAAGTAACCCCAAGTCTGTTTTCGGACCGGAATTTGAGACGCTCTGCCGACCGGCACAACATACAGATATGGGCCACAGGTGTCCAAGCCCCCGGGGAAAACAGGGAACCCCATGCATTTCCGAAAAGAGGACACCCGGGGGAATCCGCGGAGGTATGATATGCCCAAATCGCCACAGAATCTATTACCCAGACACCCCCGCAAAGTCCGAAATGTGGGGAACAAAACGCATTTTCTGCACATTTCACTCAGCTCACCCATCGAAACAAACCCCCAACAACACATGGCCTACCGTCCCGCGTTCCCACAGGTGTCCCGATGAAAACGGTACCTCACATGTGTGGGTGCACCTACCTGGCCGCCAAGTGGAAAGCCTAAACCTCAAGTAACCCCAAGTCTGTTTTCAGACTGGAATTTGAGACGCTCTGCCGACCAGCACAACATACAGATATGGGCCTCGGGTGTCCAAGCCACCGGGGAAAACGGGGAACCCCATGCATTTCCGAAAAGAGGACACCCGGGGGAATCCGCAGATATGCCCAAATCTGCTGATATGCCCAAATCGCCCCAGAATTTATTACACAGACACCCGCGCAAAGTCCGAAATGTGGGAAAAAAACGCATTTTCCTCATATTTCGCTCGGCTCACCCATCGCAACACGCCCCCAACAACACATGGCCTACCCACCCGCGTTCCCACAGGTGTCCCGATGAAAACGGTACCTCACATGTGTGGGTGCACCTACCTGGCCGCCAAGGGGAAAGCCTATAAAACAAGTAACCCCAAATCTGTTTTCAGACCGGAATTTGAGACGCTCTGCCGACTGGCACAACATACAGATATGGGCCTCGGGTGTCCAAGCCACCAAGGAAAACAGGGAACCCCATGCATTTCCGAAAAGAGGACACCTGTGGGAATCCGCAGAGGTATGATTTGCGCACATCGCCCCAGAATTTATTACCCAGACACCCCTGCAAAGTCAGAAATGTGGGGAAAAAAATGCATTTTCCGCACATTTCACTCGGTTCACCCATCAAAACACGCCCCCAACAACACATGGCCTACCGTCCCTCGTTCCCACAGGTGTCCCAATGAAAACGGTACCTCACATGTGTGGGTGCACCTACCTGCCGCCAAGGGGAAAGCCTAAAACACATGTAACCCCAAGTCTGTTTTCAGACCGGAATTTGAGACGCTTGCCGACCGGCACAACATAGAGATATGGGCCTCGGGTTTCCAAGCCGCCAGGGAAAACAGGAAACACCATGCATTTCCGAAAAGAGGACACCCGTGGGAATCCGCAGAGGTATTATATGCCCAAATCCCCCCAGAATGTATTACCCAGACACCCCTGCAATGTCCGAAATGTGGGGGAACAAAAAGAATTTTCTGCATATTTCACTCGGCTCACCCATCGAAACACACCCCCAACAACACATGGCCTACCGTCCCGCGTTCCCACAGGTTTCCCGATGAAAATGGTACCTCACATGTGTGGGTGCACCTACCTGGCCGCCAAGGGCAAAGCCTAAAACACAAGTAACCCCAAGTCTGTTTTCAGACTGGAATTTGAGACGATCTGCCGACCGGCACAACATACAGATCTGGGCCTCGGGTGTCGAAGCCACCGGGGAAAACAGGGAACCCCATGCATTTCCGAAAAGAGGACACCCGTGGGAATCCGCAGAGGTATGATATGCCCAAATAGCCCCAGAATTTATATCCCAGACACCCCCGCAAAGTCTGAAATGTGGGGAAAAAAAAACATTTTCTGCACATTTCGCTCAGCTCACCCATCGAAACACGCCCCCAACAACACATGGCCTACCGTTCGGCATTCCCACAGGTGTCCCGATGAAAGCGGTACCTCACATGTGTGGGTGCACCTACCTGGCCGCCAAGGGGAAAGCCTAAAACACAAGTAACCCCAAGTCTATTTTCAGACCGGAATTTGAGACGCTTTGCCGACCGGCACAACATACAGATCTGGGCCTCGGGTGTCGAAGCCACCGGGGAAAACAGGGAACCCCATGCATTTCCAAAAAGAGGACACCCATGGGAATCCGCAGAGGTATGATTTGCGCACATCGCCCCAGAATGTATTACCCAGACACTCCGCAAAGTCCGAAATGTGGGAAAAGAAAATGCATTTTCCGCACATTTCTCTCGACTCACCCATCGAAACACGCCCCCAACAACACATGGCCTACCGTCCCGTGTTCCCACAGGTGTCCCGATGAAAACGGTACCTCAAATGTGTGGGTGCACCTACCTGGCCACCAAGGGGAAAGCATAAAACACAAGTAACCCCAAGTCTGTTTTCAGACCGGAATTTGAGACGCTCTGCCGACCGACACAACATACAGATATGGGCCTCGGGTGTCCAAGCCATCAGGGAAAACAGAGAACCCCATGCATTTCCAAAAAGAGGACACCCGTGGGAATCTGCAGAGGTATGATATGCCCAAATCGCCACAGAATTTATTACCCAGACACCCCCGCAAAGTCTGAAATGTGGGTAAAAAAATGCATTTTCTGCACATTTCGCTCGGCTCACCCATCGGAAAACGCCCCCAACAACACATGGCCTACGGTCCCGCGTTCCCACAGGTGTCCCGATGAAAACGATACCTCACATGTGTGGTTGAACCTACCTGGCCGTCAAGGGGAAAGCCTAAAACACAAGTAACCCCAAGTCTGTTTTCAGACCGGAATATGAGACGCTCTGCCGACCTGAACAACATACAGATATGGGCCTCGGGTGTCCAAGCCACCAGGGAAAACAGGGAACCCCATGCATTTCCGAAAAGAGGATACCCTTGGTAATCCGCAGAGGTATGATATGCCCTATTCACCCCAGAATGTATTACCCAGACACCCCGCAAATTCCGAAATGTGGGGAAAAAACGCTTTTTCCGCACATTTCGCTCGGCTCACCCATCAAAACACGCCCCCAACAACACATGGCCTACCGTCCCGCGTTCCCACAGGTGTCCCGATGAAAACGGTACCTTCAAATGTGTGGGTGCACCTACGTGGCCACCAAGGGGAAAGCCTAAAACACAAATAACCCCAAGTCTGTTTTTAGACCGGAATTTGAGACGCTCTGCCGACCGACACAACATACAGATATGGGCCTCGGGTGTCCAAGCCACCAGGGAAAACAGAGAACCCCATGCATTTCCGAAAAGAGGACACCCGTGGGAATCCGCAGAGGTATGATATGCCCAAATCACCCTAGAATGTATTACCCAGACACCCCCGCAAAATCCGAAATGTGGGGAAAAAAACGCATTTTCCGCACATTTCGCTCGGCTCATCCATCGAAACACGCCCCCAACAACACATGGCCTACTGTTCCGCGTTCCCACAGGTGTCCCGATGAAAACGATACCTCACATGTGTGGGTGAACCTACCTGGCCGTCAAGGGGAAAGCCTAAAACACAAGTATCCCCAAGTCTGTTTTCAGACCGGAATATGAGACGCTCTTCCGGCCGGCACAACATACAGATATGGGCCTCGGGTGTCCAAGCCACCAGGGAAAAAAGGGAACCCCATGCATTTCCGAAAAGAGGATACCCATGGGAATCCGCAGAGGTATGATATGCCCAAATCGCCCCAGAATGTATTACCCAGAAACCCCCGCAAATTCCGAAATGTGGGGAAAAAAACGCATTTTCTGCACATTTCGCTCGGCTCACCCATCGAAACACGCCCCCAACAACACATGGCCTCCCGTCCCGCGTTCCCACAGGTGTCCCGATGAAAACGGTACCTCACATGTGTGGGTGCACCTACCTGTCCGCCAAGGGGAAAGCCTAAAACACAAGTAACCCCAAGTCTGTTTTCAGACCGGAATTTGAGACGCTCTGCCGACCGGCACAACATACAGATATGGGCCTCGTGTGTCCAAGCCACCAAGGAAAATAGGGAACCCCATGCATTTCCGAAAAGGGGACACCCGTGGGAATCCGCAGAGGTATGATATGCCCAAATCGCCCCAGAATTTATTACCCAGACACCCCCGCAAAGTCAGAAATGTGGGGAAAAAATGCATTTTCCGCACATTTCACTCGGTTCCCCCATCAAAACATGCCCCCAACAACACATGGCCTGCCGTCCCGCATTCCCACAGGTGTCCCGATGAAAACGGTACCTCACATGTGTGGGTGCACCTACCTGGTCACCAAGGGGAAAGCCTAAAACACAAGTAACCCCAAGTCTGTTTTCAGATTGGAATTTGAGACGCTCTGCCGACCGGCACAATATACAGATATGGGCCTCGGGTGTCCAACCCACCAGGGAAAACAGGAAACACCATGCATTTCCGAAAAGAGGACACCCGTGGGAATCCGCAGAGGTATGATATGCCCAAATCCCCCCAGAATGTATTACCCAGGCACCCCCGCAAAGTCCGAAATGTGGGGAAAAAAACACATTTTCTGCACATTTCGCTCGGCTCACCCATCGAAACACGCCCCCAACAACACATGGCCTACCGTCCTGCGTTCCCACAGGTGCCCCGATGAAAACGGTACCTCACATGTGTGGGTGCACCTACCTGGCCACCAAGGGGAAAGCCTAAAACACAAGTAACCCCAAGTCTGTTTTCGGACCGGAATTTGAGACGCTCTGCCGACCGGCACAGCATACAGATATGGGCCTCAGGTGTCCAAGCCCCCGGGGAAAACAGGGAACCCCATGCATTTCTGAAAAGAGGAGACCCGTGGGAATCCGCAGAGGTATAATATGCCCAAATTGCCCCAGAATTTATTACCCAGACACCCCCGTAAAGTCCGAAATGTCAGAAAAAAAACACATTTTCGGCACAATTTGCTCAGCTCACCCATGGAAACACGCCCCCAACAACACATGGCCTACCGTCCCGCATTCCCACAGGTGTCCCGATGAAAACGTTACCTCACATGTGTGGGTGCACCTACCTGGCCGCCAAGGGGAAAGCCTAAAACACAAGTAACCCCAAGTCTGTTTTCAGACCGGAATTTGAGACGCTCTGCCGACCGGCACAACATACAGATATGGGCCTCGGGTGTCCAACCCACCAGGGAAAACAGGAAACACCATGCATTTCCGAAAAGAGGACACCCGTAGGAATCCGCAGAGGTATGATATGCCCAAATCCCCCCAGAATGTATTACCCAGGCACGCCCGCAAAGTCTGAAATGTGGGGAAACAAAAAGAATTTTCTGCATATTTCACTCGGCTCACCCATCGAAACACACCCCCAACAACACATGGCCTACTGTCCCGCGTTTCCACAGGTGTCCCGATGAAAATGGTACCTCACATGTGTGGGTGCACCTACCTGGCCGCCAAGGGCAAAGCCTAAAACTCAAGTAACCCCAAGTCTGTTTTAAGACTGGAATTTGAGACGATCTGCCGACCGGCACAACATACAGATATGGGCCTCGGGTGTCCAAGCTACCAAGGAAAACAGGGAACCCCATGCATTTCCGAAAAGAGGACACCCATGGGAATCCGCAGAGGTATGATATGCCCGAATAGCCCGAGAATTTATTACCCAGACACCCCCGCAAAGTCTGAAATGTGGGGAAAAAAATGCATTTTCCGCACATTTCGCTCAGCTCACCCATCGAAACACGCCCCCAACAACACATGGCCTACCGTTCGGCATTCCCACAGGTGTCCTGATGAAAGCGGTACCTCACATGTGTGGGTGCACCTACCTGGCCGCCAAGGGGAAAGCCTAAAACACAAGTAACCCCAAGTCTATTTTCAGACCGGAATTTGAGACGCTTTGCCGACCGGCACAACATACAGATCTGGGCCTCGGGTGTCGAAGCCACTGGGGAAAACAGGGAACCCCATGCATTTCCAAAAAGAGGACACCCGTGGGAATCCGCAGAGGTAGGATTTGCGCACATCGCCCCAGAATGTATTACCCAGACACTCCGCAAAGTCCGAAATGTGGGAAAAAAAAATGCATTTTCCGCACATTTCTCTCGACTCACCCATCGAAACACGCCCCCAACAACACATGGCCTACCGTCCCGTGTTCCCACAGGTGTCCCGATGAAAACGGTACCTCAAATGTGTGGGTGCACCTACCTGGCCACCAAGGGGAAAGCCTAAAACACAAGTAACCCCAAGTCTGTTTTCAGACCGGAATTTGAGACGCTCTGCCGACCGACCCAACATACAGATATGGGCCTCGGGTGTCCAAGCCACCAGGGAAAACAGAGAACCCCATGCATTTCCAAAAAGAGGACACCCGTGGGAATCTGCAGAGGTATGATATGCCCAAATCGCCACAGAATTTATTACCCAGACACCCCCGCAAAGTCTGAAATGTGGGTAAAAAAATGCATTTTCTGCACATTTCGCTCGGCTCACCCATCGAAAAACGCCCCCAACAACACATGGCCTACAGTCCCGCGTTCCCACAGGTGTCCCGATGAAAACGATACCTCACATGTGTGGGTGAACCTACCTGGCCGTCAAGGGGAAAGCCTAAAACACAAGTAACCCCAAGTCTGTTTTCAGACCGGAATATGACACGCTCTGCCGACCGGCACAACATACAGATATGGGCCTCGGGTGTCCAAGCCACCAGGGAAAACAGGGAACCCCATGCATTTCCGAAAAGAGGATACCCATGGTAATCCGCAGAGGTATGATATGCCCAATTCACCCCAGAATGTATTACCCAGACACCCCCGCAAATTCCGAAATGTGGGGAAAAAACCGCATTTTCCGCACATTTCGCTCGGCTCACCCATCAAAACACGCCCCCAACAACACATGGCCTACCGTCCCGCGTTCCCACAGGTGTCCCGATGAAAACGGTACCTCAAATGTGTGGGTGCACCTACGTGGCCACCAAGGGGAAAGGCTAAAACACAAGTAACCCCAAGTCTGTTTTTAGACTGGAATTTGAGACGCTCTGCCGACCGGCTCAACATACAGATATGGGCCTCGGGTGTCCAAGCCACCAGGGAAAACAGGGAACCCCGTGCATTTCCGAAAAGAGGACAGCTGTAGGAATCCGCAGAGGTATGATATGCCCAAATCACCCCAGAATTTATTACCCAGACACCCCCGCAAAGTCTGAAATGTGGGAAAAGAAATGCATTTTCTGCACATTTCGCTCGGCTCACCCATCGAAACACGCCCCCAACAACACATGGCCTACTGTCCCACGTTCCCACAGGTGTCCCGATGAAAACGATACCTCACATGTGTGGGTGAACCTACCTGGCCGTCAAGGGGAAAGCCTAAAACACAAGTAACCCCAAGTCTGTTTTCAGACCGGAATATGAGACGCTCTGCCGGCCGGCACAACATACAGATATGGGCCTCGGGTGTCCAAGCCACCAGGGAAAAAAGGGAACCCCATGCATTTCCGAAAAGAGGATACCCGTGGGAATCCGCAGAGGTATGATATGCCCAAATCGCCCCAGAATGTATTACCCAGAAACCCCTGCAAATTCCGAAATGTGGGGAAAAAACGCATTTTCCGCACATTTCGCTCGGCTCACCCATCGAAACACGCCCCCAACAACACATGGCCTACCGTCCCGCATTCCCACAGGTGTCCCGATGAAAACGGTACCTCACATGTGTGGGTGCACCTACCTGGCCGCCAAGGGGAAAGCCTAAAACACAAGTAAAACACAACTAAAACACAACATACAGATTTGGGCCTCGGGTGTCCAAGCCCCCGGGGAAAACAGGGAACCCCATGCATTTCCGAAAAGAGGACACCCGTGGGAATCCGCAGAGGTATGATATGCCCAAATCGCCCCAGAATTTATTACCCAGACACCCCCGTAAAGTCCGAAATGTAGGAAAAAAAACACATTTTCCGCACAATTTGCTCGGCTCACCCATGGAAACACGACATGGCCTGCCGTCCCGCATTCCCACAGGTGTCCCGATGAAAACGGTACCTCACATGTGTGGGTGCACCTACCTGGCCGCCAAGGGGAAAGCCTACAACACAAGTAACCCCAAGTCTGTTTTCAGATTGGAATTTGAGACGCTCTGCCGACCGGCACAACATACAGATATGGGCCTTGGGTGTCCAACCCACCAGGGAAAACAGGAAACACCATGCATTTCCGAAAAGAGGACACCCGTGGGAATCCGCAGAGGTATGATATGCCCAAATCCCCCCAGAATGTATTACCCAGGCACCCCCGCAAAGACCGAAATGTGGGAAAAAAACCTATTTTCTGCACATTTCGCTCGGCTCACCCATCGAAACACGCCCCCAACAACACATGGCCTACCGTCCTGCGTTCCCACAGGTGCCCCGATGAAAATGGTACCTCACATGTGTGGGTGCACCTACCTGGCCACGAAGGGGAAAGCCTACAACACAAGTAACCCCAAGTCTGTTTTCGGACCGGAATTTGAGACGCTCTGCCGACCGGCACAACATACAGATATGGGCCTCAGGTGTCCAAGCCCCCGGGGAAAACAGGGAACCCCATGCATTTCCGAAAAGAGGACACCCGTGGGAATCCGCAGAGGTATGATATGCCCAAATCGCCACAGAATTTATTACCCAGACACCCCCGCAAAGTCCGAAATGTGGGGAACAAAACGCATTTTCTGCACATTTCACTCAGCTCACCCATCGAAACACGCCCCCAAAAACACATGGCCTACTGTCCTGCGTTCCCACAGGTGTCCCGATGAAAACGGTACCTCACATGTGTGGGTGCACCTACCTGGTCGCCAAGGAGAAAGCCTAAACCTCAAGTAACCCCAAGTCTGTTTTCAGACTGGAATTTGAGACGCTCTGCCGACCGGCACAACATACAGATATGGGCCTCGGGTGTCCAAGCCACCGGGGAAAACAGGGAACCCCATGCATTTCCGAAAAAAGGACAACCGTGGGAATCCGCAGAGGTATGATTTGCGCACATCGCCCCAGAATTTATTACCCAGACACCCGCGCAAAGTCCGAAATGTGGGGAAAAAAATGCATTTTCCGCACATTTCGCTCGGCTCACCCATCGAAACACGCCCCCAACAACACATGGCCTACTGTCCCGCGTTCCCACAGGTGTCCCAATGAAAACGATACCTCACATGTGTGGTTGAACCTACCTGGCTGTCAAGGGGAAAGCCTAACAACACAAGTAACCCCAAGTCTGTTTTCAGACCGGAATATGAGACGTTCTGCCGACCGGCACAACATACAGATATGGGCCTCGGGTGTCCAAGCCACCAGGGAAAAAAAGGGAACCCCATGCATTTCCGAAAAGAGGATACCCGTGGTAATCCGCAGAGGTATGATATGCCCAAATCGCCCCAGAATGTATTACCCAGACACCCCCGCAAATTCCGAAATGTGGGGAAAAAAACGCGTTTTCCGCACATTTCGCTCGGCTCACCCATCGAAACACGCCCCCAACAACACATGGCCTACAGTCCCGCGTTCCCACAGGTGTCACGATGAAAATGGTACCTCAAATGTGTGGGTGCACCTACCTGGCCACCAAGGGGAAAGCCTAAAACACAAGTAACCCCAAGTCTGTTTTCAGACCGGAATTTGAGACGCTCTGCCGACCGACACAACATACAGATATGGGCCTCGGGTGTCCAAGCCACCAGGGAAAACAGAGAACCCCATGCATTTCCGAAAAGAGGACACCCGTGGGAATCCGCAGAGGTATGATATGCCCAAATCGCCACAGAATTTATTACCCAGACACCCCCGCAAAATCCGAAATGTTGGGAAAAAAACGCATTTTCCGCACATTTCGCTCAGCTCACCCATCGAAACACACCCCCAACAACACATGGCCTACCGTTCGGCATTCCCACAGGTGTCCCGATGAAAGCGGTACCTCACATGTGTGGGTGCATCTACCTGGCCGCCAAGGGGAAAGCCTAAAACACAAGTAACCCCAAGTCTATTTTCAGACCGGAATTTGAGACGCTTTGCCGACCGGCACAACATACAGATATGGGCCTCGGGTGTCGAAGCCACCGGGGAAAACAAGGAACCCCATGCATTTCCAAAAAGAGGACACCCGTGGGAATCCGCAGAGGTATGATTTGCGCATATCGCCCCAGAATGTATTACCCAGACATCCCGCAAAGTCCAAAATGTGGGGAAAAAAATGCATTTGCCACACATTTCTCTCGGCTCACCCATCGAAACACGCCCCCAACAACACATGGTCTACCGTCCCGTGTTCCCACCGGTGTCCCGATGAAAACGGTACCTCACATGTGTGGGTGCACCTACCTGGCCGCCAAGGGGAAAGCCTAAAATACAAGTAACCCCAAGTATGTTTTCAGACCGGAATTTGAGACGCTCTGCCGACCGGCTCAACATACAGATATGGGCCTCGGGTGTCCAAGCCACCAGGGAAAACAGGGAACCCCGTGCATTTCCGAAAAGAGGACAGCTGTAGGAATCCGCAGAGATATGATATTCCCAAATCGCCCCAGAATTTATTACCCAGACACCCCCGCAAAGTCTGAAATGTGGGAAAAGAAATGCATTTTCTGCACATTTCGCTCGGCTCACCCATCGAAACACGCCTCCAACAACACATGGCCTACTGTCCCGTGTTCCCACAGGTGTCCCGATGAAAACGATACCTCACATGTGTGGGTGAACCTACCTGGCCGTCAAGGGGAAAGCCAAAAGTCTGTTTTCAGACCGGAATATGAGACGCTCTGCCGACCGGCACAACATACAGATATGGGCCTCGGGTGTCCAAGCCACCAAGGAAAATAGGGAACCCCATGCATTTCCAAAAAGGGGACACCTGTGGGAATCCGCAGAGATATGATATTCCCAAATCGCCCCAGAATTTATTACCCAGACACCCCCGCAAAGTCAGAAATGTGGGGAAAAAATGCATTTTCCGCACATTTCACTCGGTTCCCCCATCGAAACATGCCCCCAACAACACATGGCCTACTGTCCCTCGTTCCCACAGGTGTCCCGATGAAAATGGTACCTCACATGTGTGGGTGCACCTACCTGGCCGCCAAGGGGAAAGCCTAAAACACAAGTAACCCCAATTCTGTTTTCAGACCGGAATTTGAGACGCTTGCCGACCGGCAAAACATACAGATATGGGCCTTGGGTGTCCAAGCTCCCAGGGAAAACAGGGAACCCCATGCATTTCCGAAAAGAGGACACCCGTGGGAATCCGCAGAGGTATGATATGCCCAAATCGCCCCACAATTTATTACACAGACACCCGCGCAAAGTCCGAAATGTGGGAAAAAAACAAATTTTCCGCACATTTCGCTCGGCTCACCCATCGAACCACGCCCCCAACAACACATGGCCTACCGAACCGCGTTCCCACAGGTGTCCCGAAGAAACCGGTACCTCACATGTGTGGGTGCACCTACCTGGCCCCCAAGGGGAAAGCCCATAAAACAAGTAACCCCAAGTCTGTTTTCAGACCGGAATTTGAGACGCTCTGCCGACCGGCACAACATACAGATATGGGCCTCGGGTGTCCAACCCACCAGGGAAAACAGGAAACACCATGCATTTCCGAAAAGAGGACACCCGTGGGAATCCGAAGAGGTATGATATGCCCAAATCCCCCCAGAATTTATTACACAGACACCCGCGCAAAGTCCGAAATGTTGGAAAAAAACGCATTTTCCGCACATTTCACTCGGCTCACCCATCGAAACACTCCCCCAACAACACATGGCCTACCGTCCCACGTTCCCACAGGTGTCACGATGAAAACGGTACCTCACATATGTGGGTGAACCTACCTGGCCGCCAAGGGGAAAGCCTAAAACACAAGTAACCCCAAGTCTGTTTTCAGACCGGAATTTGAGACGCTCTGCCGACCGGCCCAACAAACAGATATGGGCCTCGGGTGTCCAAGCCACCAAGGAAAACAGGGAACCCCATGCATTTCCGAAAAGAGGACACCTGTGGGAATCCGAAGAGGTATGATATGCCCAAATCCCCCCAGAATTTATTACACAGACACCCGCGCAAAGTCCAAAATGTTGGAAAAAAATGCATTTTCCGCACATTTCGCTCGGCTCACCCATCGAAACACGCCCCCAACAACACATGGCCTACTGTCCCGCGTTCCCACAGGTGTCCTGATGAAAACGATACCTCACATGTGTGGTTGAACCTACCTGGCTGTCAAGGGGAAAGCCTAACAACACAAGTAACCCCAAGTCTGTTTTCAGACCGGAATATGAGACGTTCTGCCGACCGGCACAACATACAGATATGGGCCTCGGGTGTCCAAGCCACCAGGGAAAAAAGGGAACCCCATGCATTTCCGAAAAGAGGATACCCGTGGTAATCCGCAGAGGTATGATATGCCCAAATCGCCCCAGAATGTATTACCCAGACACCCCCGCAAATTCCGAAATGTGGGGAAAAAACCGCATTTTCCGCACATTTCGCTCGGCTCACCCATCGAAACACGCCCCCAACAACACATGGCCTACCGTCCCGCGTTCCCACAGGTGTCACGATGAAAACGGTACCTCAAATGTGTGGGTGCACCTACCTGGCCACCAAGGGGAAAGCCTAAAACACAAGTAACCCCAAGTCTGTTTTCAGACGGGAATTTGAGACGTTCTGCCGACCGACACAACATACAGATATGGGTCTCGGGTGTCCAATCCACCAGGGAAAACAGAGAACTCCATGCATTTCCGAAAAGAGGACACCCGTGGGAATCTGCAGAGGTATGATATGCCCAAATCGCCACAGAATTTATTACCCAGACACCCCCGCAAAATCTGAAATGTTGGGAAAAAAACGCATTTTCCGCACATTTCGCTCAGCTCACCCATCGAAACACGCCCCCAACAACACATGGCCTACCGTTCGGCATTCCCACAGGTGTCCCGATGAAAGCGGTACCTCACATGTGTGGGTGCACCTACCTGGCCGCCAAGGGGAAAGCCTAAAACACAAGTAACCCCAAGTCTATTTTCAGACCGGAATTTGAGACGCTTTGCCGACCGGCACAACATACAGATATGGGCCTCGGGTGTCGAAGCCACCGGGGAAAACAAGGAACCCCATGCATTTCCGAAAAGAGGACACCCGTGGGAATCCGCAGAGGTATGATTTGCGCACATCGCCCCAGAATTTATTACCCAGACACCCCCGCAAAGTCTGAAATGTGGGAAAAGAAATGCATTTTCTGCACATTTCGCTCGGCTCACCCATCGAAACACGCCTCCAACAATACATGGCCTACTGTCCCGTGTTCCCACAGGTGTCCCGATGAAAACGATACCTCACATGTGTGGGTGAACCTACCTGGCCGTCAAGGGGAAAGCCAAAAGTCTGTTTTCAGACCGGAATATGAGACGCTCTGCCGACCGGCACAACATACAGATATGGGCCTCGGGTGTCCAAGCCACCAAGGAAAATAGGGAACCCCATGCATTTCCGAAAAGGGGACACCTGTGGGAATCCGCAGAGGTATTATTTGCGCACATCGCCCCAGAATTTATTACCCAGACACCCCCGCAAAGTCAGAAATGTGGGGAAAAAATGTATTTTCCGCACATTTCACTCGGTTCCCCCATCGAAACATGCCCCCAACAACACATGGCCTACCGTCCCTCGTTCCCACAGGTGTCCCGATGAAAACGGTACCTCACATGTGTGGGTGCACCTACCTGGCCGCCAAGGGGAAAGCCTAAAACACAAGTAACCCCAAGTCTGTTTTCAGACCGGAATTTGAGACGCTCTGCCGACCGGCACAACATACAGATATGGGCCTCGGGTGTCCAACCCACCAGGGAAAACAGGAAACACGATGCATTTCCGAAAAGAGGACACCCGTGGGAATCCGCAGAGGTATGATATGCCCAAATCCCCCCAGAATGTATTACCCAGGCACCCCCGCAAAGTCTGAAATGTGGGAAAAAAACACATTTTCTGCACATTTCGCTCGGCTCACCCATGGAAACACGCCCCCAACAACACATGGCCTACCGTCCTGCGTTCCCACAGGTGCCCCGATGAAAACGGTACCTCACATGTGTGGGTGCACCTACCTGGCCACCAAGGGGAAAGCCTAAAACACAAGTAACCCCAAGTCTGTTTTCGGACCGGAATTTGAGACGCTCTGCCGACCGGCACAACATACAGATATGGGCCTCAGGTGTCCAAGCCCCCGGGGAAAACAGGGAACCCCATGCATTTCCGAAAAGAGGACACCTGTGGTAATCCGCGGAGGTATGATATGCCCAAATCGCCACAGAATTTATTACCCAGACACCCCAGCAAAGTCCGAAATGTGGGGAACAAAACGCATTTTCTGCACATTTCACTCAGCTCACCCATCGAAACACGCCCCCAGCAACACATGGCCTACCGTCCCGCGTTCCCACAGGTGTCCCGATGAAAACGGTACCTCAAATGTGTGGGTGCACCTACCTGGCCACCAAGGGGAAAGCCTAAAACACAAGTAACCCCAAGTCTGTTTTCAGACCGGAATTTGAGACGCTCTGCCGACCGACACAACATACAGATATGGGCCTCGGGTGTCCAAGCCACCAGGGAAAACAGAGAACCCCATGCATTTCCGAAAAGAGGACACCCGTGGGAATCCGCAGAGGTATGATATGCCCAAATCGCCACAGAATTTATTACCCAGACACCCCCGCAAAATCCGAAATGTGGGGGAAAAAACGCATTTTCCGCACATTTCGCTCAGCTCACCCATCAAAACACGCCCCCAACAAGCGGCACCTCACATGTGTGGGTGCACCTACCTGGCCGCCAAGGGGAAAGCCTAAAACACAAGTAACCCCAAGTCTATTTTCAGACCGGAATTTGAGACGCTTTGCCGACCGGCACAACATACAGATATGGGCCTTCGGGTGTCGAAGCCACCGGGGAAAACAAGGAACCCCATGCATTTCCGAAAAGAGGACACCCGTGGGAATCCGCAGAGGTATGATTTGCGCACATCGCCCCAGAATGTATTACCCAGACACCCCGCAAAGTCCGAAATGTGGGGAAAAAAATGCATTTTCCGCACATTTCGCTCGGCTCACCCATCGAAACACGCCCCCAACAACACATGGTCTACCGTCCCGTGTTCCCACAGGTGTCCCGATGAACACGGTACCTCACATGTGTGGGTGCACCTACCTGGCCGCCAAGGGGAAAGCCTAAAATACAAGTAACCCCAAGTATGTTTTCAGACCGGAATTTGAGACGTTCTGCCGACCGGCTCAACATACAGATATGGGCCTCGGGTGTCCAAACCACCTGGGAAAACAGGAAACACCATGCATTTCCGAAAAGAGGACACCCGTGGGAATCCGCAGAGGTATGATATGCCCAAATCCCCCCAGAATGTATTACCGAGGCACCTTCGCAAAGTCCGAAATGTGGGAAAAAAACACATTTTCTGCACATTTCGCTCGGCTCACCCATCGAAACACGCCCCCAACAACACATGGTCTACTGTCCCGTGTTCCCACAGGTGTCTCGATGAAAACGATACCTCACATGTGTGGGTGAACCTACCTGGCCTCCAAGGGGAAAGCCTAAAACACAAGTAACCCCAAGTCTGTTTTCAGACCGGAATATGAGACGCTCTGCCGACCGGCACAACATACAGATATGGGCCTCGGGTGTCCAAGCCACCAGGGAAAAAAGGGAACCCCATGAATTTCCGAAAAGAGGATACCCGTGGGAATCCGCAGAGGTATGATATGCCCAAATCGCCCCAGACTTTATTACACAGACACCCGTGCAAAGTCCGAAATGTGGGAAAAAAACACATTTTCTGCACATTTCGCTCGGCTCACCCATCGAAACACACCCCAACAACACATGGCCTACCGAACCGCGTTCCCACAGGTGTCCCGATGAAAACGGTACCTCACATGTGTGGGTGCACCTACCTGGCCGCCAAAGACAAAGCCTAAAACTCAAGTAACCCCAAGCCTGTTTTCAGACTGGAATTTGAGACGATCTGCCGACCGGCACAACATACAGATATGGGCCTCGGGTGTCCAAACCACCAGGCTAAACAGGAAACACCATGCATTTCCGAAAAGAGGACACCCGTGGGAATCCGCAGAGGTATGATATGCCCAAATCCCCCCAGAATGTATTACCCAGGCACCCCCGCAAAGTCCGAAATGTGGGAAAAAAACACATTTTCTGCACATTTCGCTCAGCTCACCCATCGAAACACGCCCCCAACAACACATGGCCTACCGTCCTGCGTTCCCACAGGTGCCCCGATGAAAATGGTACCTCACATGTGTGGGTGCACCTACCTGGCCACCAAGGGGAAAGCCTAAAAAACAAGTAACCCTAAGTCTGTTTTCGGACCGGAATTTGAGACGCTCTGCCGACCGGCACAACATACAGATATGGGCCTCAGGTGTCCAAGCCCCAGGGGAAAACAGGGAACCCCATGCATTTCCGAAAAGAGGACACCCGTGGGAATCCGCAGAGGTATGATATGCCCAAATCGCCACAGAATTTATTACGCAGACACCCCCGCAAAGTCCGAAATGTGGGGAACAAAACGCATTTTCTGCACATTTCACTCAGCTCACCCATCAAAACACGCCCCCAACGACACATGGCCTACCGTCCCGCGTTCCCACAGGTGTCCCGATGAAAACGGTACCTCACATGTGTGGGTGCACCTACCTGGCCGCCAAGGGGAAAGCCTAAACCTCAAGTAACCCCAAGTCTGTTTTCAGACTGGAATTTGAGACGCTCTGCCGACCGGCACAACATACAGATATGGGCCTCGGGTGTCCAAGCCACCGGGGAAAACAGGGAACCCCATGCATTTCCGAAAAAAGGACAACCGTGGGAATCCGCAGAGGTATGATTTGCGCACATCGCCCCAGAATTTATTACCCAGACACCCCGCAAAGTCCGAAATGTGGGAAAAAAAACACATTTTCCGCACATTTCGCTCGGCTCACCCATCGAAACACGCCACCAACAAAACATGGCCTACCGTCCCGTGTTCGCACAGGTGTCCCGATGAAAACGGTACCTCAAATGTGTGGGTGCACCTACCTGGCCGTCAAGGGGAAAGCCTAAAATACAAGTAACCCCAAGTATGTTTTCAGACCGGAATTTGAGACGCTCTGCCGACCGGCTCAACATACAGATATGGGCCTCGGGTGTCCAAGCCACCAGGGAAAACAGGGAACCCCGTGCATTTCCGAAAAGAGGACAGCTGTAGGAATCCGCAGAGGTATGATATTCCCAAATCGCCTCAGAATTTATTACCCAGACACCCCCGCAAAGTCTGAAATGTGGGAAAAGAAATGCATTTTCTGCACATTTCGCTCGGCTCACCCATCGAAACACGCCTCCAACAATACATGGCCTACTGTCCCGTGTTCCCACAGGTGTCCCGATGAAAACGATACCTCACATGTGTGGGTGAACCTACCTGGCCGTCAAGGGGAAAGCCAAAAGTCTGTTTTCAGACCGGAATATGAGACGCTCTGCCGACCGGCACAACATACAGATATGGGCCTCGGGTGTCCAAGCCACCAAGGAAAATAGGGAACCCCATGCATTTCCGAAAAGGGGACACCTGTGGGAATCCGCAGAGGTATTATTTGCGCACATCACCCCAGAATTTATTACCCAGACACCCCCACAAAGTCAGAAATGTGGGGAAAAAATGCATTTTCCGCACATTTCACTCGGTTCCCCCATCGAAACATGCCCCCAACAACACATGGCCTACCGTCCCTCGTTCCCACAGGTGTCCCGATGAAAACGGTACCTCACATGTGTGGGTGCACCTACCTGGCCGCCAAGGGGAAAGCCTAAAACACAAGTAACCCCAAGTCTGTTTTCAGACCGGAATTTGAGACGCTTGCCGACCGGCAAAACATACAGATATGGGCCTCGGGTGTCCAAGCCCCCGGGGAAAACAGGGAACCCCATGCATTTCCGAAAAGAGGACACCCGTGGGAATCCGCAGAGGTATGATATGCCCAAATCGCCCCACAATTTATTACACAGACACCCGCGCAAAGTCCGAAATGTGGGAAAAAAACAAATTTTCCGCACATTTCGCTCGGCTCACCCAGCGAAACACGCCCCCAACAACACATGGCCTACCGAACCGCGTTCCCACAGGTGTCCCGATGAAACCGGTACCTCACATGTGTGGGTGCACCTACCTGGCCCCCAAGGGGAAAGCCCATAAAACAAGTAACCCCAAGTCTGTTTTCAGACCGGAATTTGAGACGCTCTGCCGACCGGCACAACATACAGATATGGGCCTCGGGTGTCCAAGCCACCGGGGAAAACAGGGAACCCCATGCATTTCCGAAAAAAGGACAACCGTGGGAATCCGCAGAGGTATGATTTGCGCACATCGCCCCAGAATTTATCACCCAGACACCCCGCAAAGTCCGAAATGGGGGAAAAAAAAAGCATTTTCCGCACATTTCGCTCGGCTCACCCATCGAAACACTCCCCCAACAACACATGGCCTACCGTCCCGCGTTCCCACAGGTGTCCCGATGAAAACGGTACCTCACATGTGTGGGTGCACCTACCTGGCCGCCAAGGGGAAAGCCTAAAACACAAGTAACCCCAAGTCTGTTTTCAGACCGGAATTTGAGACGCTCTGCCGACCGGCACAACATACAGATATGGGCCTCGGGTGTCCTAGCCACCGGGGAAAACAGGGAACCCCATGCATTTCCGAAAAGAGGATACCCGTGGTAATCCGCAGAGGTATGATATGCCCAAATCGCCCCAGAATGTATTACCCAGACACCCCTGCAAATTCCGAAATGTGGGGAAAAAAACGCATTTTCCGCACATTTTGCTCGGCTCACCCATCGAAACACGCCCCCAACAACACATGGCCTACCGTCCCGCGTTCCCACAGGTGTCCCGATGAAAACGGTACCTCAAATGTGTGGGTGCACCTACCTGGCCACCAAGGGGAAAGCCTAAAACACAAGTAACCCCAAGTCTGTTTTCAGACCGGAATTTGAGACGCTCTGTCGACCGACACAACATACAGATATGGGCCTCGGGTGTCCAAGCCACCAGGGAAAACAGAGAACCCCATGCATTTCCGAAAAGAGGACACCCGTGGGAATCCGCAGAGGTATGATATGCCCAAATCGCCACAGAATTTATTACCCAGACACCCCCGCAAAATCCGAAATGTGGGGGAAAAAACGCATTTTCCGCACATTTCGCTCAGCTCACCCATCGAAACACGCCCCCAACAAGCGGCACCTCACATGTGTGGGTGCACCTACCTGGCCACCAAGGGGAAAGCCTAAAACACAAGTAACCCCAAGTCTATTTTCAGACCGGAATTTGAGACGCTTTGCCGACCGGCACAACATACAGATATGGGCCTTCGGGTGTCGAAGCCACCGGGGAAAACAAGGAACCCCATGCATTTCCGAAAAGAGGACACCCGTGGGAATCCGCAGAGGTATGATATGCCCAAATCGCCCCAGAATTTATTACCCAGACACCCCCGCAAAGTCTGAAATGTGGGAAAAGAAATGCATTTTCTGCACATTTCGCTCAGCTCACCCATCGAAACACGCCCCCAACAACACATGGCCTACTGTCCCGCGTTCCCACAGGTGTCCCGATGAAAACGTTACCTCACATGTGTGGGTGAACCTACCTGGCCGTCAAGGGGAAAGCCTAAAACACAAGTAACCCCAAGTCTGTTTTCAGATCGGAATATGAGACGCTCTGCCGACCGGCACAACCTACAGATATGGGCCTCGGGTGTCCAAGCCACCAGGGAAAAAAGGGAACCCCATGCATTTCCGAAAAGAGGATACCCGTGGGAATCCGCAGAGGTATGATATGCCCAAATCGCCCCAGAATTTATTACACAGACACCCACGCAAAGTCCGAAATGTGGGAAAAAAACACATTTTCTGCACATTTCGCTCGGCTCACCCATCGAAACACACCCCAACAACACATGGCCTAGCGAACCGCGTTCCCACAGGTGTCCCGATGAAAATGGTACCTCACATGTGTGGGTGCACCTACCTGTCCCCCAAGGGGAAAGCCCATAAAACAAGTAACCCCAAGTCTGTTTTCAGACTGGAATTTGAGACTCTCTGCCGACCGGCACAACATACAGATATGGGCCTCGGGTGTCCAAACCACCTGGGAAAACAGGAAACACCATGCATTTCCGAAAAGAGGACACCCGTGGGAATCCGCAGAGGTATGATATGCCCAAATCCCCCCAGAATGTATTACCGAGGCACCTTCGCAAAGTCCGAAATGTGGGAAAAAAACACATTTTCTGCACATTTCGCTCGGCTCACCCATCGAAACACGCCCCCAACAACACATGGTCTACTGTCCCGTGTTCCCACAGGTGTCTCGATGAAAACGATACCTCACATGTGTGGGTGAACCTACCTGGCCGCCAAGGGGAAAGCCTAAAACACAAGTAACCCCAAGTCTGTTTTCAGACCGGAATATGAGACGCTCTGCCGACCGGCACAACATACAGATATGGGCCTCGGGTGTCCAAGCCACCAGGGAAAAAAGGGAACCCCATGAATTTCCGAAAAGAGGATACCCGTGGGAATCCGCAGAGGTATGATATGCCCAAATCGCCCCAGACTTTATTACACAGACACCCGTGCAAAGTCCGAAATGTGGGAAAAAAACACATTTTCTGCACATTTCGCTCGGCTCACCCATCGAAACACACCCCAACAACACATGGCCTACCGAACCGCGTTCCCACAGGTGTCCCGATGAAAATGGTACCTCACATGTGTGGGTGCACCTACCTGTCCCCCAAGGGGAAAGCCCATAAAACAAGTAACCCCAAGTCTGTTTTCAGACCGGAATTTGAGACGCTCTGCCGACCGGCACAGCATACAGATATGGGCCTCGGGTGTCCAAGCCACCGGGGAAAACAGGGACCCCCATGCATTTCCGAAAAGAGGACACCTGTGGGAATCCGCAGAGGTATGATATGCCCAAATCGCCCCAGAATTTATTACCCAGACACCCCCGTAAAGTCCGAAATGTGGGAAAAAAACACATTTTCCGCACAATTTGCTCGGCTCACCCATGGAAACACGCCCCCAACAACACATGGCCTACCGTCCCGCATTCCCACAGGTGTCCCGATGAAACCGGTACCTCACATGTGTGGGTGCACCTACCTGGCCGCCAAGGACAAAGCCTAAAACTCAAGTAACCCCAAGCCTGTTTTCAGACTGGAATTTGAGACGATCTGCCGACCGGCACAACATACAGATATGGGCCTCGGGTGTCCAAACCACCAGGGAAAACAGGAAACACCATGCATTTCCGAAAAGAGGACACCCGTGGGAATCCGCAGAGGTATGATATGCCCAAATCCCCCCAGAATGTATTACCCAGGCATCCCCGCAAAGTCCGAAATGTGGGAAAAAAACACATTTTCTGCACATTTCGCTCAGCTCACCCATCGAAACACGCCCCCAACAACACATGGCCTACCGTCCTGCGTTCTCACAGGTGCCCCGATGAAAACGGTACCTCACGTGTGGGTGCACCTACCTGGCCACCAAGGGGAAAGCCTAAAACACAAGTAACCCTAAGTCTGTTTTCGGACCGGAATTTGAGACGCTCTGCCGACCGGCACAACATACAGATATGGGCCTCAGGTGTCCAAGCCCCAGGGGAAAACAGGGAACCCCATGCATTTCCGAAAAGAGGACACCCGTGGGAATCCGCAGAGGTATGATATGCCCAAATCGCCACAGAATTTATTACGCAGACACCCCCGCAAAGTCCGAAATGTGGGGAACAAAATGCATTTTCTGCACATTTCACTCAGCTCACCCATCAAAACACGCCCCCAATGACACATGGCCTACCGTCCCGCGTTCCCACAGGTGTCCCGATGAAAACGGTACCTCACATGTGTGGGTGCACCTACCTGGCCGCCAAGGGGAAAGCCTAAACCTCAAGTAACCCCAAGTCTGTTTTCAGACTGGAATTTGAGACGCTCTGCCGACCGGCACAATATACAGATATGGGCCTCGGGTGTCCAAGCCACCGGGGAAAACAGGGAACCCCATGCATTTCCGAAAAAAGGACAACCGTGGGAATCCGCAGAGGTATGATTTGCGCACATCGCCCCAGAATTTATTACACAGACACCCCGCAAAGTCCGAAATGTGGGAAAAAAAACACATTTTCCGCACATTTCGCTCGGCTCACCCATCGAAACACTCCCCCAACAACACATGGCCTACCGTCCCGTGTTCGCACAGGTGTCCCGATGAAAAAGGTACCTCACATGTGTGGGTGCACCTACCTGGCCGCCAACGGGAAACCCTAAAACACAAGTAACCCCAAGTCTGTTTTCATACCGGAATTTGAGACGCTCTGCCGACCGGCACAACATACAGATATGGGCCTCGGGTGTCCAAGCCACCAGGGAAAAAAGGGAACCCCATGCATTTCCGAAAAGAGGATACCCGTGGTAATCCGCAGAGGTATGATATGCCCAAATCGCCCCAGAATGTATTACCCAGACACCCCCGCAAATTCCGAAATGTGGGGAAAAAAACGCATTTTCCGCACATTTCGCTCAGCTCACCCATCGAAACACGCCACCAACAAAACATGGCCTACCGTCCCACGTTCCCACAGGTGTCCCGATGAAAACGGTACCTCAAATGTGTGGGTGCACCTACCTGGCCACCAAGGGGAAAGCCTAAAACACAAGTAACCCCAAGTCTATTTTCAAACCGGAATTTGAGACGCTTTGCCGACCGGCAGAACATACAGATATGGGCCTCGGGTGTCGAAGCCACTGGGGAAAACAAGGAACCCCATGCATTTCCGAAAAGAGGACACCCGTGGGAATCCGCAGAGGTATGATTTGCGCACATCGCCCCAGAATGTATTACCCAGACACCCCGCAAAGTCCGAAATGTGGGGAAAAAAATGCATTTTCCGCACATTTCTCTCGGCTCACCCATCGAAACACGCCCCCAACAACACATGGCCTACCGTCCCGTGTTCCCACAGGTGTCCCAATGAAAACGGTACCTCACATGTGTGGGTGCACCTACCTGGCCGCCAAGGGGAAAGCCTAAAATACAAGTAACCCCAAGTATGTTTTCAGACCGGAATTTGAGACGCACGGCCGACCGGCTCAACATACAGATATGGGCCTCGGGTGTCCAAGCCACCAGGGAAAACAGGGAACCCCGTGCATTTCCGAAAAGAGGACAGCTGTAGGAATCTGCAGAGGTATGATATGCCCAAATCGCCCCAGAATTTATTACCCAGACACCCCCGCAAAGTCAGAAATGTGGGGAAAAAATGCATTTTCCGCACATTTCACTCGGTTACCCCATCGAAACACGCCCACAACAACACATGGCCTACCGTCCCTTGTTCCCACAGGTGTCCCGATGAAAACAGTACCTCACATGTGTGGGTGCACCTACCTGGCCGCCAAGGGGAAAGCCTAAAATACAAGTAACCCCAAGTATGTTTTCAGACTGGAATTTGAGACGCTTGCCGACCGGCACAACTTACAGATATGGGCCTCGGGTGTCCAAGCCCCCGGGGAAAACAGGGAACCCCATGCATTTCCAAAAAGAGGACACCCGTGGGAATCCGCAGAGGTATGATATGCCCAAATCGCCCCAGAATTTATTACACAGACACCTGCACAAAGTCCGAAATGTGGGAAAAAAACAAATTTTCCGCACATTTCGCTCGGCTCACCCATCGAAACACGCCCCCAACAACACATGGCCTACCGAACCCCGTTCCCACAGGTGTCCCGATGAAAACGGTACCTCACATGTGTGGGTGCACCTACCTGGCCCCCAAGGGGAAAGCCCATAAAACAAGTAACCCCAAGTCTGTTTTCAGACCGGAATTTGAGATGCTCTGCAGACCGGCACAACATACAGATATGGGCCTCGGGTGTCCAAGCCACCGGGGAAAACAGGGAACCCCATGCATTTCCAAAAAGAGGACACCTGTGGGAATCCGCAGAGGTATGATATGCCCAAATCGCCCCAGAATTTATTACCCAGGCACCCCCGCAAAGTCCGAAATGTGGGAAAAAACACATTTTCTGCACATTTCGCTCGGCTCACCCATCGAAACACGCCCCCAACAACACATGGCCTACCGTCCCGCGTTCCCACAGGTGTCCCGATGAAAACGGTACCTCACATGTGTGGGTGCACCTACCTGGCTGCCAAGGGGAAAGCCTAAAACACAAGTAACCCCAAGTCTGTTTTCAGACTGGAATTTGAGACGCTCTGCCGACCGGCACAACATACAGATATGGGCCTCGGGTGTCCAAGCCCCCGGGGAAAACAGGGAACCCCATGCATTTCCAAAAAGAGGACACCCGTGGGAATCCGCAGAGGTATGATATGCCCAAATCGCCCCAGAATTTATTACACAGACACCTGCACAAAGTCCGAAATGTGGGAAAAAAACAAATTTTCCGCACATTTCGCTCGGCTCACCCATCGAAACACGCCCCCAACAACACATGGCCTACCGAACCCCGTTCCCACAGGTGTCCCGATGAAAACGGTACCTCACATGTGTGGGTGCACCTACCTGGCCCCCAAGGGGAAAGCCCATAAAACAAGTAACCCCAAGTCTGTTTTCAGACCGGAATTTGAGATGCTCTGCAGACCGGCACAACATACAGATATGGGCCTCGGGTGTCCAAGCCACCGGGGAAAACAGGGAACCCCATGCATTTCCAAAAAGAGGACACCTGTGGGAATCCGCAGAGGTATGATATGCCCAAATCGCCCCAGAATTTATTACCCAGGCACCCCCGCAAAGTCCGAAATGTGGGAAAAAACACATTTTCTGCACATTTCGCTCGGCTCACCTATCGAAACACGCCCCCAACAACACATGGCCTACCGTCCCGCGTTCCCACAGGTGTCCCGATGAAAACGGTACCTCACATGTGTGGGTGCACCTACCTGGCTGCCAAGGGGAAAGCCTAAAACACAAGTAACCCCAAGTCTGTTTTCAGACTGGAATTTGAGACGCTCTGCCGACCGGCACAACATACAGATATGGGCCTCGGGTGTCCAAGCCACCAAGGAAAATAGGGAACACCATGCATTTCCGAAAAGAGGACACCTGTGGGAATCCGAAGAGGTATGATATGCCCAAATCCCCCCAGAATTTATTACACAGACACCCGTGCAAAGTCCGAAATGTGGAAAAAAACGCATTTTCCGCACATTTCGCTCGGCTCACCCATCGAAACACGCCCCCAACAACACATGGCCTACCGTCTCTCGTTCCCACAGGTGTCCCGATGAAAACGGTACCTCAAATGTGTGGGTGCACCTACCTGGCTGCCAAGGGGAAAGCCTAAAACACAAGTAACCCCAAGTCTGTTTTCAGACCGGAATTTGAGAAGCTTGCCGACTGGCACAACATACAGATATGGGCCTCGGGTTTCCAAGCCACCAGGGAAAACAGGGAACCCCATGCATTTCCGAAAAGAGGACACCCGTGGGAATCCGAAGAGGTATGATATGCCCAAATCCCCCCAGAATTTATTACACAGACACCAACGCAAAGTCCGAAATGTGGGAAAAAAACGCATTTTCCGCACATTTCGCTCGGCTCACCCATCGAAACACGCCCCCAACAACACATGGCCTACTGTCTCTCGTTCCCGCAGGTGTCCCGATGAAAACGGTACCTCACATGTGTGGGTGCACCTACCTGGCCGCCAAGGGGAAAGCCTAAAACACAAGAAACCCCAAGTCTGTTTTCAGACCGGAATTTGAGACGCTTGCCGACCGACACAACACACAGATATGGGCCTCGGGTGTCCAAGCCCCTGGGGAAAACAGGGAACCCCATGCATTTCCGAAAAGAGGACACCCGTGGGAATCCGCAGAGGTATGATATGCCCAAATCGCCCCAGAATTTATTACACAGACACCCGCGCAAAGTCCGAAATGTGGGAAAAAAACGCATTTTCCTCATATTTCGCTCGGCTCACCCATCGCAACACGCCCCCAACAACACATGGCCTACTGACCCGCGTTCCCACAGGTGTCCCGATGAAAACGGTACCTCACATGTGTGGGTGCACCTACCTGGCCGCCAAGGGGAAAGCCTATAAAACAAGTAACCCCAAGTCTGTTTTCAGACCGGAATTTGAGACGCTCTGCCGACCGGCACATCATACAGATATGGGCCTCGGGTGTCCAAGCCACCAAGGAAAACAGGGAACCCCATGCATTTCCAAAAAGAGGACACCTGTGGGAATCCACAGAGGTATGATTTGCGCACATCGCCCCAGAATTTATTACCCAGACACCCCCGCAAAGTCGGAAATGTGGGGAAAAAATGCATTTTCCGCACATTTCACTCGGTTCACCTATTGAAACACGCCCCCAACAACACATTGCCTACCGTCCCTCGTTCCCACAGGTATCCCGATGAAAACGGTACCTCACATGTGTGGGTTCACCTACCTGGCTGCCAAGGGGAAAGCCTAAAACACAAGTAACCCCAAGTCTGTTTTCAGACCGGAATTTGAGACGCTTGCCGACCGGCACAACATACAGATATGGGCCTCGGGTTTCCAAGCCACCAGGCAAAACAGGAAACACCATGCATTTCCGAAAAGAGGACACCCGTGGGAATCCGCAGAGGTATGATATGCCCAAATCCCCCCAGAATGTATTACCCAGACACCCCTGCAATGTCCGAAATGTGGGGAAAAAACACATTTTCTGCACATTTCGCTCGGCTCACCCATCGAAACACGCCCCCAACAACACATGGCCTACTGTCCTGCTTTCCCACAGGTGCCCCGATGAAAACGGTACCTCACATGTGTGGGTGCACCTACCTGGCCACCAAGGGGAAAGCCTAAAACACAAGTAACCCCAAGTCTATTTTCGGACCGGAATTTGAGACACTCTGCCAACCGGCACAACATACAGATATGGGCCTCAGGTGTCAAAGCCCCCGGGGAAAATAGGGAACCCCCTGCATTTCCGAAAAGAGGACACCCGTGGGAATCCGCAGAGGTATGATATGCCCAAATCGCCCCAGAATTTATTACCCAGACACCCCCGCAAAGTCCGAAATGTGGGGGAAAAAAAGCATTTTCCGCACATTTCGCTCAGCTCACCCATCGAAACACGCCCCCAACAACACATGGCCTACCGTTCGGCATTCCCACAGGTGTCCCGATGAAAGCGGTACCTCACATGTGTGGGTGCACCTACCTGGCCGCCAAGGGGAAAGCCTAAAACACAAGTAACCCCAAGTCTATTTTCAGACCGGAATTTGAGACGCTTTGCCGACCGGCACAACATACAGATCTGGGCCTCGGGTGTCGAAGCCACCGGGGAAAACAGGGAACCCCATGCATTTCCAAAAAGAGGACACCCGTGGGAATCCGCAGAGGTATGATTTGCGCACATCGCCCCAGAATGTATTACCCAGACACTCCACAAAGTCCGAAATGTGGGGAAAAAAAACGCATTTTCCGCACATTTCTCTCGACTCACTCATCGAAACACGCCCCAACAACACATGGCCTACCGTCCCGTGTTCCCACAGGTGTCCCGATGAAAACGGTACCTCAAATGTGTGGGTGCACCTACCTGGCCACCAAGGGGAAAGCCTAAAACTCAAGTTACCCCAAGTCTGTTTTCAGACCGGAATTTGAGACGCTCTGCCGACCGACACAACATACAGATATGGGACTCGGGTGTCCAAGCCACCAGGGAAAACAGAGAACCCCATGCATTTCCGAAAAGAGGACACCCGTGGGAAACTGCAGAGGTATGATATGCCCAAATCGCCACAGAATTTATTACCCAGACACCCCCGCAAAGTCTGAAATGTGGGAAAAAAATTAATTTTCTGCACATTTCGCTCGGCTCACCCATCGAAACACGCCCCCAACAACACATGGCCTACTGTCCCGAGTTCCCACAGGTGTCTCGATGAAAACGATACCTCACATGTGTGGGTGAACCTACCTGGCCGTCAAGGGGAAAGCCTAAAACACAAGTAACCCCAAGTCTGTTTTCAGACCGGAATATGAGACGCTCTGCCGACCGGCACAACATACAGATATCGGCCTCGGGTGTCCAAGCCACCAGGGAAAAAAGGGAACCCCATGCATTTCCGAAAAGAAGATACCCGTGGGAATCCGCAGAGGTATGATATGTCCAAATCGCCCCAGAATATATTACCCAGACACCCCCGCAAATTCCGAAATGTGGGGAAAAAACCGCATTTTCCGCACATTTCGCTCGGCTCACCCATCGAAACACGCCCCCAACAACACATGGCCTACCGTCCCGCGTTCCCACAGGTGTCCCGATGAAAACGGTACCTCAAATGTGTGGGTGCACCTCCCTGGCCAGCAAGGGGAAAGCCTAAAACACAAGTAACCCCAAGTCTGTTTTCAGACCGGAATTTGAGACGCTCTGCCGACCGACACAACATACAGATATGGGCCTCGGGTGTCCAAGCCACCAGGGAAAACAGAGAACCCCATGCATTTCCGAAAAGAGAACACCCGTGGGAATCCGCAGAGGTATGATATGCCCAAATCGCCACAGAATTTATTACCCAGAAACCCCCGCAAAGTCCAAAATGTTGGGGAAAAAAACGCATTTTACGCACATTTCGCTCAGCTCACCCATCGAAACACGCCCCCAACAACACATGGCCTATAGTTCGGCATTCCCACAGGTGTCCCGATGAAAGTGATACCTCACATGTGTGGGTGCACCTACCTGGCCGCCAAGGGGAAAGCCTAAAACACAAGTAACCCCAAGTCTATTTTCAGACCGGAATTTGAGACGCATTGCCGACCGGCACAACATACAGATATGGGCCTCGGGTGTCGAAGCCATCGGGGAAAACAAGGAACCCCATGCATTTCCAAAAAGAGGACACCCGTGGGAATCCGCAGAGGTATGATTTGCGCACATCGCCCCAGAATGTATTACCCAGACACCCCGCAAAGTCCGAAATGTGGGGACAAAAAATGCATTTTCCGCACATTTCTCTCGGCTCACCCATCGAAACACGCCCCCAACAACACATGGCCTACCGTCCCGTGTTCCCACAGGTGTCCCAATGAAAACGGTACCTCATATGTGTGGGTGCACCTACCTGGCCGCCAAGGGGAAAGCCTAAAATACAAGTAACCCCAAGTATGTTTTCAGACCGGAATTTGAGACGCTCTGCCGACCGGATCAACATACAGATATGGGCCTCGGGTGTCCTAGCCACCAGGGAAAACGGGGAACCCCGTGCATTTCTGAAAAGAGGACAGCTGTAGGAATCCGCAGAGGTATGATATGCCCAAATCGCCCCAGAATTTATTACCCAGACACCCCCGCAAAGTCTGAAATATGGGAAAAGAAATGCATTTTCTGCACATTTCGCTCGGCTCACCCATCGAAACACGCCCCCAACAACACATGGCCTACTGTCCGCGTTCCCACAGGTGTCCCGATGAAAACGATACCTCACATGTGTGGGTGAACCTACCTGGCCGTCAAGGGGAAAGCCTAAAACACAAGTAACCCCAAGTCTGTTTTCAGACCGGAATATGAGACGCTCTGCCGACCGGCACAACATACAGATATGGGCCTCGGGTGTCCAAGCCACGAGGGAAAAAAGGGAACCCCATGCATTTCCTAAAAGAGGATACCCGTGGGAATCCGCAGAGGTATGATATGCCCAAATCGCCCCAGAATGTATTACCCAGACACCCCCGCAAATTCCGAAATGTGGGGAAAAAAACGCATTTTCCGCACATTTCGCTCGGCTCACCCATCGAAACACGCCCCCAATAACACATGGCCTACCGTCCTGCGTTCCCACAGGTGCCCCGATGAAAACGGTACCTCACATGTGTGGGTGCACCTACCTGGCCACCAAGGGGAAAGCCTAAAACACAAGTAACCCCAAGTCTATTTTCGGACCGGAATTTGAGACGCTCTGCCGACCGGCAGAACATACAGATATGGGCCTCAGGTGTCAAAGCCCCCGGGGAAAACAGGGAACCCCATGCATTTCCGAAAAGAGGACACCAGTGGGAATCAGCAGAGGTATGATTTGCGCACATCGCCCCAGAATGTATTACCCAGACACCCCGCAAAGTCCGAAATGTGGGGAAAAAAAATGCATTTTCCGCACATTTCTCTCGGCTCACCCATCATAACACGCCCCCAACAACACATGGCCTACCGTCCCGTGTTCCCACAGGTGTCCCGATGAAAACGGTACCTCACATGTGTGGGTGCACCTACCTGGCCGCCAAGAGGAAAGCCTAAAATACAAGTAACCCCAAGTATGTTTTCAGACCGGAATTTGAGACGCTCTGCCGACCGGATCAACATACAGATATGGGCCTCGGGTGTCCAAGCCACCAGGGAAAACAGGGAACCCCGTGCATTTCTGAAAAGAGGACAGCTGTAGGAATCCGCAGAGGTATGATATGCCCAATCTGTGACCAGCAATGCGTCATATCAGTGGTGCCCTTGGAAAGGGGAGAACCTCCCCTTTCCAGTGACACCACTTTTTGTCATATCCCTGGTGGTCTAGTGGGCCCCAGACACCCCCGCAAAGTCTGAAATATGGGAAAAGAAATGCATTTTCTGCACATTTCGCTCGGCTCACCCATCCAAACACGCCCCCAACAACACATGGCCTACTGTCCCGCGTTCCCACAGGTGTCCCGATGAAAACGATACCTCACATGTGTGGGTGAACCTACCTGGCCGTCAAGGGGAAAGCCTAAAACACAAGTAACCCCAAGTCTGTTTTCAGACCGGAATATGAGACGCTCTGCCGACCGGCACAACATACAGATATGGGCCTCGGGTGTCCAAGCCACCAGGCAAAAAAGGGAACCCCATGCATTTCCGAAAAGAGGATACCCGTGGGAATCCGCAGAGGTATGATATGCCCAAATCGTCCCAGAATGTATTACCCAGACACCCCCGCAAATTCCGAAATGTGGGGAAAAAAACGCATTTTCCGCACATTTCGCTCGGCTCACCCATCGAAACACGCCCCCAACAACACATGGCCTACTGTCCCACGTTCCCACAGGTGTCCCGATGAAAACGGTACCTCACATGTGTGGGTGCACCTACCTGGCCGTCAAGGGGAAAGCCTAAAACACAAGTAACCCCAAGTCTGTTTTCAGACCGGAATATGAGACGCTCTGCCGACCGGCACAACATACAGATATGCGCCTCGGGTGTCCAAGCCACCAGGCAAAAAAGGGAACCCCATGCATTTCCGAAAAGAGGATACCAGTGGGAATCCGCAGAGGTATGATATGCCCAAATCGTCCCAGAATGTATTACCCAGACACCCCCGCAAATTCCGAAATGTGGGGAAAAAAACGCATTTTCCGCACATTTCGCCCGGCTCACCCATCGAAACACGCCCCCAACAACACATGGCCTACCGTCCCACGTTCCCACAGGTGTCCCGATGAAAACGGTACCTCATATGTGTGGGTGCACCTACCTGGCCGCCAAGGGGAAAGCCTAAAATACAAGTAACCCCAAGTATGTTTTCAGACCGGAATTTGAGACGCTTTGCCGACCGGATCAACATACAGATATGGGCCTCGGGTGTCCAAGCCACCAGGGAAAACAGGGAACCCCGGGCATTTCTGAAAAGAGGACAGCTGTAGGAATCCGCAGAGGTATGATATGCCCAAATCGCCCCAGAATTTATTACCCAGACACCCCCGCAAAGTCTGAAATATGGGAAAAGAAATGCATTTTCTGCACATTTCGCTCGGCTCACCCATCGAAACACGCCCTCAACAACACATGGCCTACTGTCCCGCGTTCCCACAGGTGTCCCGATGAAAACGATACCTCACATGTGTGGGTGAACCTACCTGGCCGTCAAGGGGAAAGCCTAAAACACAAGTAACCCCAAGTCTGTTTTCAGACCGGAATATGAGACGCTCTGCCGACCGGCACAACATACAGATATGGACCTCGGGTGTCCAAGCTACGAGGGAAAAAAGGGAACCCCATGCATTTCCGAAAAGAGGATACCCGTGGGAATCCGCAGAGGTATGATATGCCCAAATCGCCCCAGAATGTATTACCCAGACACCCCCGCAAATTCCGAAATGTGGGGAAAAAAACGCATTTTCCGCATATTTCGCTCGGCTCACCCATCGAAACATGCCCCCAATAACACATGGCCTACCCTCCTGCGTTCCCACAGGTGCCCCGATGAAAACGGTACCTCACATGTGTGGGTGCACCTACCTGGCCACCAAGGGGAAAGCCTAAAACACAAGTAACCCCAAGTCTATTTTCGGACCGGAATCTGAGACGCTCTGCCGACCGGCAGAACATACAGATATGGGCCTCAGGTGTCAAAGCCCCCGGGGAAAACAGGGAACCCCATGCATTTCCGAAAAGAGGACACCCGTGGGAATCCGCAGAGGTATGATATGCCCAAATCGCCCCAGAATGTATTACCAAGACACCCCTGCAATGTCTGAAATGTGGGGAAAAAAATGAATTTTCTGTATATTTCACTCGGCTCACCCATCGAAACACGCCCCCAACAACACATGGCCTACCGTCCCGCGTTCCCACAGGTGTCCCGATGAAAATGGTACCTCACATGTGTGGGTGCACCTACCTGGCCGCCAAGGGGAAAGCCTAAAATACAAGTAACCCCAAGTCTATTTTCAGACCGGAATTTGAGACGCTTTGCCGACCGGCAAAACATACAGATCTGGGCCTCGGGTGTCGAAGCCACCGGGGAAAACAGGGAACCCCATGCATTTCCAAAAAGAGGACACCCGTGGGAATCCGCAGAGGTATGATTTGCGCGCATCGCCCCAGAATGTATTACCCAGACACTCCGCAAAGTTCGAAATGTGGGGAAAAAAAACGCATTTTCCGCACATTTCTCTCGACTCACCCATCGAAACACGCCCCAACAACACATGGCCTACCGTCCCGTGTTCCCACAGGTGTCCCAATGAAAACGGTACCTCAAATGTGTGGGTGCACCTACCTGGCCACCAAGGGGAACGCCTAAAACACAAGTAACCCCAAGTCTGTTTTCAGACTGGAATTTGAGACACTCTGCCGACCGACACAACATACAGATATGGGACTCGGGTGTCCAAGCCACCATGGAAAACAGAGAACCCCATGCATTTCCGAAAAGAGGACACCCGTGGTAATCTGCAGAGGTATGATATGCCCAAATCGCCACAGAATTTATTACCCAGACACCCCCGCAAAGTCTGAAATGTGGGAAAAAAATGAATTTTCTGCACATTTCGCTCAGCTCACCCATCGAAACACGCCCCCAACAACACATGGCCTATGGTCCCGCGTTCCCACAGGTGTCCCGATGAAAACAATACCTCACATGTGTGGGTGAACCTACCTGGCCGTCAAGGGGAAAGCCTAAAACACAAGTAACCCCAAGTCTGTTTTCAGACCGGAATATGAGACGCTCTGCCGACCGGAACAACATACAGATATGGGCCTCGGGTGTCCAAGCCACCAGGGAAAAAAGGGAACCCCATGCATTTCCGAAAAGAGGATACCCGTGGGAATCCGCAGAGGTATGATATGCCCAAATCGCCCCAGAATGTATTACCCAGACACCCCTGCAAATTCCGAAATGTGGGGAAAAAACCGCATTTTCCGCACATTTCGCTCGGCTCACCCATCGAAACACGCCCCCAACAACACATGGCCTACAGTTCAGCATTCCCACAGGTGTCCCGATGAAAGCGATACCTCACATGTGTGGGTGCACCCCCCTGGCCACCAAGGGAAAAGCCTGTAACACAAGTAACCCCAAGTCTATTTTCAGACCGGAATTTGAGACGCTTTGCCGACCGGCACAACATACAGATATGGGCCTCGGGTGTCGAAGCCACCGGGGAAAACAAGGAACCCCATGCATTTCCGAAAAGAGGACACCAGTGGGAATCCACAGAGGTATGATTTGCGCACATCGCCCCAGAATGTATTACCCAGACACCCCGCAAAGTCCGAAATGTGGGGAAAAAAAATGCATTTTCCGCACATTTCTCTCGGCTCACCCATCGAAAAACCCCCCCAACAACACATGACCTACCGTCCCACGTTCCCACAGGTGTCCCGATGAAAACGGTACCTCACATGTGTGGGTGCACCTACCTGTCCGCCAAGGGGAAAGCCTAAAACACAAGTAACCCCAAGTCTGTTTTCAGACCGGAATTTGAGACGCTCTGCCGACCGGCACAACATACAGATATGGGCCTCGGGTGTCCAAGCCACCAAGGAAAACAGGGAATCCCATGCATTTCCGAAAAGGGGACACCTGTGGGAATCCGCAGAGGTATGATTTGCGCACATCGCCCCAGAATTTATTACCCAGACACCCCCGCAAAGTCAGAAATGTGGGGAAAAAATGCATTTTCCGCACATTTCACTCGGTTCCCCCATCGAAACACGCCCCCAACAACACATGGCCTACCGTCCCTCGTTCCCACAGTTGTCCCGATGAAAACGGTACCTCACATGTGTGGGTGCACCTACCTGGCCGCCAAGGGGAAAGCCTAAAACACAAGTAACCCCAAGTCTGTTTTCAGACCGGAATTTGAGACGCTTGCCGACCGGCACAACATACAGATATGGGCCTCGGGTTTCCAAGCCACTAGGGAAAACAGGGAACCCCACGCATTTCCGAAAAGAGGACACCCGTGGAAATCTGCTGAGGTATGATATGCCCAAATCGCCCCAGAATGTATTACCCAGACACCCCCGCAAAGTCCGAAATGTGGGAAAAAAACTGCATTTTCCACTTATTTCGCTCGGCTCACCCATCGAAACACTCCCCCAACAACACATGGTCTACCGTCCCGCGTTCCCACAGGTGTCCCGATGAAAATGGTACCTCACATGTGTGGGTGCACCTACCTGGGCGCGAAGGAATAAGGCTAAACCACTGCTATCCCCCCCAAAGGGTTTGCTTTTTAGGGGGGGCTGAGGGGCACCCTAAATTGGCAGCAAATGTTGTACTGCAACGGGGGGGTGGCACTCTCCCCCCACCCCAAATGGAGGGCCCCACCTCATGCATCCCTCCCTGGCGTCAGATAGGGGAGGCCCCACCTCATGCATCCCTCCCAGGGGGCAGATGCCCCTTCATAGGAGCAGATATCAGCCCCCAGGGAGGGTTACAAGGGGTGCCCCCCTTTCTACTTCGGTTGGGGGGAGGGCCACCACCCCTTTCAATCAGTAAAAAATCCATGGTGGCTAGTGGCCCCCACCCCCTCCCCGTCCCCACCCCAACCCCTTTTCCCATCATTTTTTTTTACATTCCCTGGGGGCAGATGGTCAGCCATCTGCCCCCAGGGTTCATGTGCATGTGCTTTGAGGGCCAGGGGGGGAGGGCGCTTACTTGAAGCAGCCCTCTTCCCCCCCTAACTCACAAACAAATTAATGGTGGTCCAGTGGGTTGCTGGTCACGGATCAGCGCTCTGCACTGATCTGTGACCAGCAATGCGTCATATCAGTGGTGTCCTTGGAAAGGGGAGAACCTCCCCTTTCCAGTGACACCACTTTTTGTCATATCCCTGGTGGTCTAGTGGGCCCCAAACCCCCTCCCACCTCCCCCATCCCTCGATTTAAAAAAAAAAAATTCACCCCTGGGGGCAGTGATCATCTGCCCCAGGGATCTCTGGCGCTGTGGCCCCATGCTTTGGGGCCACGGAGGGGAAGGGAGTCGCTTACCTAGTAAGCAGCCCCCCCACCCCCCGCGTCACAAACAGATCTTTTTTGATCTGGTGGCATTGCTGCCCGCGGATCGCGCGCCCTGCGCCCGATCCGCGGGCAACAATGCCACACAATGGGTATCATTGGAAAGGGCAGGATCTCCCCTTTCCAACGATACCCGCCTCGATCTCCGGCTTGAAATACAGCTGGAGGTCGAGGCGGAACAAGAAGGTCTCTTACCTTCTCTCTTCCCCGTAGCAGCTGAAAATGGCTGCTGCAGAGAATATACTTTCAGTTTCATGCCGACGTACATTACGCACGCTGACGTGCAACTGTAGGTAATCCAGCCCCCTGGCAGTGAGGCGGGACCTCCCCCTCACATAGCCCGGGGGTTGGAATACAGTTTTGCTCGATCCCTGCTTTGGGATCGAGCAAAACAGAGTGCTTAAACCGACGAGCCGGCTCGTCGGTGGCAACCTGGAGCGCTTGCCACCGACGAGCCGGCTCGTCGGTGGCACTTAACCAGTGTGCCTATTGTAGGCAAGAGGGTCATTGGCGTGCACAATAACCGGTCCTCCAACAGAGGTTAAATAAGACATTTGGAAATATGGGTAGACGATCCAGAGGTCGCCCGGGTGTAGGGGGCACTAGTAGAGGTCAGTTTTCACAGGATCCACAGCAACCTTTTTCACAGGATAATCAGGCACCGAGTGTGGATACTAGAAACATATTTGATCATCCTTCTGCTGCTTACCTCTCTGAAGACCTTCCTTTCGACGACATTTTGTTTCGCTAGGATTGCCCGAAGCATGGTTTGGAACCTACGCCTATTCCCGTTAATCAGAAAGATCCCTATGTTGAAATGTTAGTGGGAAATAGGAAACATCTATTCTTAATAGATACAGGGGCACAGAAGTGTTCCATTGATCATTCTCAGGTTCCAAACATTACACTTGTAGGGCAAACCAATGTTTCTGTAGGGTTTTCAGGCACACCAGTTGTTTGTCCAGTTTCTTCACTGGTACCTATTTCTTTGGATCCCTTTACGGACCACTGTCCATTCCTTTTGACTTTGAATTGTGGAGAGAATTTGCTGGGGTTGAATCTGTTGAAGGAATTAAATGCGGTAATTCATTATTCTTCTGACGGAGTGCGTTTGACGATTTCACCACAGCAACCTTCTATCTCCCAATTCTTGACTACACCTTTGCCGCTGAAATTTAGTGATGTTCCGGAGTGTTTATGGGCAACTGACGACAATGATGTCGGTGTTTTGCAGATCGAGCCTGTAAAAATAGTCTTGAAACATGGAATAAAGCTGCCATGTATTCCACAATATAAGATTTCAGTTGAGGGTGAGCAAGCTTTGAAATGCATTGTCTCCAATTTTGTGCATCGAGGGGTGATCAAGGAGATTGCAGGTAGTTTGTGCAATAGTCCGATTTTGCCCGTGTATAAAAAAGGCGATAATGCAATTCCTTTTCGTTTCATAATTGATTTACGTGCCATCAATAAGATCGTCGCTCCGCAATTTGCAATTGTGTCTGATGTGACGACAATATTGACTATGATCCCGGCTTCAGCTACTCACTTTAGTGTTGTGGATCTGAATAATGCTTTCTTTACTATTCCTATACACAAGGACAGTAGATACCTGTTCGTGCTCACCCTAGGGGATGCTCGTTCACCTTTACCCGTGCACCGCAAGGTTACACGGAGGGTCCTAGCATCTACAGTAGGGCTTTGAAAGAACAGCTTGATACTCTTGAATTGCCCTCTACTTATACACTGCTTCAATATGTTGATGACTTGCTTTTAGCTGCTGACTCAGAGAGCGCTTGTAAGGAGGGCACAGTGTTGTTGCTTATTCACCTAGCTAAACATGGTCACAAAGCTTTGTTTAAAAAGTTTCAATATTGTTGCCAGGAGGTCGCCTATTTAGGCTATCTCCTGTCAAAGGAGGGAAGAAGATTGACACCTGAACGGATAAAACTAATTTCTAGCATGTCTGTCCCAAAAACACAGAAGGAAGTCAGAGCCTTGATAGGTTTGATGGCTTCTTACTGTAGGCAGTTGATCCCCAATTTCTCACTAGTGATTAAACCAATGTTGGCCTTGACGAAGAAGGGCATTTCTTCGCCATTGCCGTGGAACTTGGAACACCAGCGAGCATTTGATCTGCTCAAGACTGCACAGTGCTCGGCACCAGTTTTGGGCACACCAAACTATGAAAAGGCCTTTGTGTTGTTTGTGCATGAATGTGATGGATGTGCTTGGGCTGTATTAACTCAGGAACATGGAGGGAAGAATATGCCATGCGGTTACTTTTCTTCCGCCTTTGATCCTGTAGCATGCGCTTTGCCAAGATGTTTGCGAGCTGTCGCTGCTGCTGCTGCATCTGTAAAACAGAGTGAGGGAATGGGCCATGCTTTAACTCTGATGGTACCTCACTCTGTGGATGTTCTACTGAACAGAACTCAAACGCAACACCTCAATTCCGCACGGTTGACGAGATATCAATTGATCTTGTTTGCTCCTCACATACAAATGAAGAAGTGTTGTGTTCTTAATCCGGCTGAACTCTTACCTTTCCCGCAAGATACTGCTTGCAGTGACGAAGAGTCACATGATTGCCTTTATACTACCAAACAAGAGACAAAGGGTAGAATCAATCTAAAAGATACTCCTTTAAACAATCCACAATGGGAGCTGTTTGGCGATGGCTCCTGCTTCAAACTTCCGGATGGTACATCCACAGCTGCTTATGCAATCACCACATTGAGCACGGTCGTGGAAACCAAGAGAATCACGCATAACTCCGCGCATGCTGCAGAGATTATAGCATTGACCCAAGCTTGTGAACTTTACAAAGGGCTTACTGTGAATATATACACTGACAGCCAGTATGCCTTTGGGGTGGTCCACAACTTTGGGAGACTTTGGTCAGAAAGAGGGTTCTTAACTTCACATGGTACAAAGATCCAGCATGACTCCCTAATAGTACAACTGCTCTCAGCGCTTGCACTCCCTACTCGGTTAGCTGTCATAAAATGTGCAGCGCATCAAAAGATTGTAGATGATATAGGAAAAGGGAATGCTTTCGCTGATCAGATAGCTAAACAGACTGCCACCGATCTCTCTGCAGACATATACACTTCAAAGGTGACCGCAAACGCCTATGCAATGGATGAGGGTGTTGACTCTGTAAGGGATATCCAAGCAGATGCCACATTAGAAGAGTCCAAGAAATGGGCTGAGGACTTGGGGAAACTCGATGATGATGGGTGTTGGGTGGACATAGTTGAAGGGAAATGGTTACTTCCTGATGCATACATCATGATGATGGTCGTCATGGGTCATGGCCCTAAACATATATGTGCCCGCAAGATTACAAAAATGCTGGAAAATGTATGGGTGAATGACAAAATCCCTAAGGTAGCTGGTTGTTTTGTCCAGAACTGCATGATCTGTTTACAGCATAATATGGGAAAGGGAACATCAACCCATAGGGGAAGTTTTGGTCCACCTCTGTCCCCTTCGAGGTCATACACTTTGATTTTATTGAAATGGAGCGATGCAATAATTTGAAATATGTTTTAGTTGTCATCTGTGCATTCAGCAAATGGGTTGAGGCTTTTCCTGTTAAAGACGCTACAGCCAGGACTACGGCAAAAACTATGTTAAAGGAATATTTTCCTATGTTTGGGCTACCAAGAGTCATCTGGTCGGACAATGGTCCACATTTTGTTGCTGCTGTAATTCTGAAGATATGCGCAGGATTACAAATCGACAAACGGTTCCATTCGGCCAGACTGTCAGGAATGGCACTCTGTCAAGAGTGGCACAGGGTACCCAGGTAGATTTTGGGTCGCTGTGCCGAAGTAAGGTAGCAGATAAGCACACACAGCAGGGAGTTAAACAAGAAAGAAGAGTAGGAAACTGTAGCTGTTAGCAAAAAAGGGCAAAAGATACAAAGGTACAAACAAACTGGATTCCCTCTTGGGGTGTATGCTGAAATGGGAAAGAGTGTTCCACGAACCTTAAGAAACTCCAGCCTTCTGCACAGATTGCTATAACAGAGGCCCACGCTGTATGCTCATGGCTGGGAACAACAGCAGTGGGTGTCTGTAACACAGAAAACGCGACAAGGGAAGGGACGGAGGTTGCCTGCCGGAAACCAACAGGCAAGCTCTGTACAAAGGGATTACATAAGGCACATGAGAAGACAAGACCAGATATATCCAGCGAAAAGGAAGTCAATGAGCAATCTAGCAGAAGGAAATGAAGGAAAGGCAGTTAGACTGAAGTAGATAACCTAAGGTGGAGTACAGAGGACTCAAGGAAGAGAACAAGGGAGCAGCAGTCAGGAAAACAGAAGGGCTGCAAAGTAGGAAGCGGGTCTGCAGTCAAGAGTGGGACTAGATTCAGGCAAACTGTAGTGGACTGCGGAGGACTGTAGTAGGCTGCAAGGCAGGGAGTCCAGAAGAACAGGACAGAGAGAGATTAGTAGGAGGTGACAGACAGAGAGCCCAAAAGAATAGGGCCGCGAGGTAAGGAGCCCAGAGGAGCAGGGCTGTAGGCAGCTAAGTGTAAAGCACGCTGTACTGCAGAGGAGTGTAGCAAGCCGCAAGGCAGGGAGACCAGAGGACACGGTCTGTAGGCAGCAGAGGGAGCAGGCTGCAAGGAAGGAGCCCAGAGGGCTGTAGGCAGCGAAGAGGTGCAGGCTGCAAGGTAGGGAGCCCAGAGGACAAAGGCTTGGAGACAGCAGAGGGTTGCAGGCTGTAGGGCAGGGAGCCCAGAGGACAAGGACTGTAGGCAGCCGGAGTGAGGCAGGCTGCAGGGCAGGAAGCCCAAAGGACAAGGGCTTGGAGACAGCAGAGGGTTGCAGGCTGTAGGGCAGGGAGCCCAGAGGACAAGGACTGTAGGCAGCCGGAGTGAGGCAGGCTGCAGGGCAGGAAGCCCAGAGGACAAGGACTGTAGGCAGCCGGAGTGAGGCAGGCTGCAAGGCAAGGAGCCCAGAAGAGCAGGGCAGCAAGGAGTGAGCCCAGAGGAGCAGGGCCGCTGGCTGTAGAGGGCTGCAGACGATTGTAGTAGGCTGCAAGGCAGGAAGCCCAGAGGACAAGGGCTGTAGGTAGAAGGCAGCGGAGCGTGATTGGCTGCAAAGAAGGGAGCCCGGAAAGGGCACTGGATCAAAACAGGATAATTCAGGAACAGGAACAGCATAAAAAGTAGCGGGTCAAGGCAAACAGGAGCGGGGAGATCTCAAGATGCAAGACACTGTGCTCCTGCAGGCAGATGCTTATATACAGCCCTGCCCTGTTCTGAGGCAGGCTAATTGACAGCACCTGGGGCAGCACACCTGATGACAATCTGCCTCCTCCCTCTCTGGTCCTGAGCAGGTGGAAGCAGCACTGGCCGCCTGGGCTTCTGGGGATGTGGTCCCAATAACGATGAATGAGAATAGCCAGTGTAAAGACTGGTAGGGGGTGGTCTGTACTTCTGCTCTCTATATGGTAGAGGGGAGGCACAGAGGACCCCAGCCTAGATTCTCTATTCGGTAGCTATGGTCGAGCAATCAAGGCCTAGCTTCTCAGGAGGTGATGCAGGCTGGTTCTTAAATACAGTGTAGTCCCCAAGCCCCCCACAAAGGAATGTCCACACACTGTATTGGTTAGAACACAGTCCTTATATAATCAATATTCAAGGTTATGTACTCTTATCATAATAACTCACTTTGTACTTAGGAAAATCAACAATGGCAAATATATACAATTCTAAAGTGGTACCACCCTTTGTATTAGATCTCATTAAAGTGCATCAACAATACTGTAACAATGTCACACAGATCAATAGAGTAAAACCAGCAATAGAGAGAGGAGAGAAAATAAGATGGTTGAGCAATAGGCAGAATACTGGCCCCTACCACTAGACACAGTTCTGTGTGGAGATTCCCCCACCTGGGCAACCTGTAAAATAAAGATATAGCACAAGCCCAGTCTATATATTGTTCTGCAAGTCTTATTCCCTCCTATAATGTTTTTACCCCCCCAATGTACCTGGTGGAGTTGAGTTCTTCGAAGAGGCGTCGACAGATCCTTCTTGAGCGACCCCCTTTCAAGCGGGAGTCACGGATCGTCGAGAGGCGTCGAGAAGCGTTGAGGAACTCGGCGTTCGGCGGCGGGGAATCGACGGCCCTTCTTGAATGCCTTCCCTTTCAAGCGGGGGACACAGGGCATCGAACGTCCGTCGAGGAACTCGGCGTTCGGCGTCGGGGAATCGACGGCCCTTCTTGAATGCCTTCCCTTTCAAGTGGGAGACTCGGGGCGTCGAACGTCCGACAACAAACAGGGTAGAACGGCGTCGATGAGGCGGCAGCTTCGATCCAAGTGGTGCTCGTCAGACAGAGGCGTGCGGGGCACCTCGATGACAATTGTTCTGGACTGCAAAGATTGTGAAGACGGGGGCCCAGCAAGGGCGTCGAGTCGTTCGAGTCTTTGTGGTCTTCGGGTGGTGGGAAACCCACCGGCAGTGTTCTCGTCGGCGCGTTGGTCGTCCTCGACTTTCTCCGGCAGGATAAAGCGGTCGACGGTGCGGACAAGGGAGTCCTTCGATTCAAATGTTCTTAGGCAAGGAGCGGACGGCTCCGGTCGTCGGCGGCACGGCGTCAAGTGGTTCCCACGGCTGGGCAACAGACTTCGACGGGCCTCCAGCGGTTACACAGACCTGCAAACCCTGGTCGACGGCAATGGACTTCGATGGCAGCGATGTCCGGGTGCTTCACTTCGATCTCCTCGGCGGTCCCGTCTCGGGTCGGCAGCCATTCGAGGGTCTGACTTCCAGGGGGCTTCGGCGAAGATGTAGCGGTGCTCGATGATCCCTCGGAGCATGGAAAGAGGGCGCCTTACCAGGTCCTCTCTCGGGTCAGTCCTCGACGAATTCGGCAGCTTTCAGATCGATCGAAGCAAGTGCAACAGCAAGTCTTCTTCTTCCAGCTGGACGTCGAGGATCAGCAGTTCCAGTTACTCTTAGAGTGGAGACTCAGCTTCTGAACGCTTCTGAACAATTACCAGTGGTGAGAGGTCCCCAGATATACTATTCTGTCTCTCATCCACACTGCTGGCACACACCCAGCAGCCAATCATACAGAAGGGCATTCATGCAGTCAGTCAGCCAATCAGGCACACAGTGCATTCAGGCCACACTCCTCCCTTTCAGACACTCACAACAAGGAATGTGGATTGGGACAAGTACCCAGCCATTCAACACTACACACTGCATTCAGGCCAGTTTCGGGCAGGGCTGTCTCAGTCTTTGTCTCTCATGCCAGAAACCAGACAACCACAACAAGGAGTGTATATTGGTCACACACTTCATTCACCCAGGTCCCACCCACAGGAGGTACCCACAACATACAGTCACTGGGAAGGCTCCAGTCAGTCTAGCTGGGCCTTCACAACAACACCATATATGGAACTTCCACCCAACAGCCAGTCAGGGGTGAGGGACAGAGTCAGGGCTTCCCAGGACTTTGGGAAAACAAGATAACAGGCAATAGAAAGCAAGAGGCCACAGGGGCCATCTTGTTCCCTATCAGGAATCTACTGATCCCAATGGCAGGGCCTGGGTATCCCAAAATGGAGGACACCCAGAGCACCTGTCAAATTCAGCATGGAGCTGCCACCAGCCCATACCCTGCTCTGTGGGCCACCCACAGGTGCCCAAAAACATACACTAGGGGCATAGGGTTGTGCCCCTACCCATGGGTGCCATAAGGGTATCCCATGGGTCTGTTCACCAAACCAAAAGAGAGAGCTGCACTGCCAGGAGTCCCACATGGACTCCTGGGCAGAAAACACGACAGAACACACGATAAAAAGCAGTAAAGGACAAGGATTCAGAGGCCCTGTCCCTCTGATGCATTTCCAGCATCACAGTCGCCCCCCCCCAGACTGAGGTGGAGGGTGTCTAATCTCCCACGGAATAGACACCCTCATCCAGACGGTCAACATACCTTCTGGAAAGGCCATCTGCATTATCGTGACTCTTCCCTGGTCTGTGCTCTATGGTGAAGTCTAGCCCTTGCAGGCTAATGGACCACCTGAGCAATTTCGGATTCTCACCCTTCATCTGCATAAGCCACTTCAGGGGCTTATGATCTGTTTGGACCTTGAAGGTAGACCCCGTAAGGTAGGGCCTAAAATGCCTAAGGATCCAAACTATGCTAAAACACTCCTTTTCAACAGTAGCCCACCTAAGTTCTCTACCCTTGAGTTGTCTACTGATGAATATGATAGGATGTTCTCTCCCTTTGTCATCTAACTGGGACAAGACAGCTCCAATTCCGGTGTCGCAGGCATCCGTCTGGACGATAAAGGGTCGGCTGTAGTCAGGCGCACACAACACAGGTGCACTACACAGACTTTCTTTCAAGCCATCAAAGGCCCTCTGACAGTCTTCGGTCCAATTAACCTTCCTAGGCTGTTTGGGTGAAGTTAGAGCTGTCAGGGGTGCAGCTATGGTTCCATAGTCTGCCATGAAATTGCGATAGTACCCAGTGAGGCCCAAAAAGACTCTCACCTGGGTTTGAGTAGTGGGAGCCTCCCAGTTCTGTACATCCTGTACTTTACTGGAGAGAGGTTGGATTTGACCCCCTCCTACCTCATGACCAAGATAGGTAACTTTCCCCTGAGATATCTGGCACTTGGTGGCCTTGATAGTGAGGTTAGCCCTTTTCAAGGCCTGCAACACCTTATCCAGATGTGTCAAATGCTCTTCCCAGGTGGAACTGTAGACAGCAATGTCGTCTAAGTAAGCCACACAAAAGGCTTCCAGCCCACTGAGCGCATGGTTGACCAATCTCTGGAAGGTGGCAGGGGCATTCTTCAACCCAAAAGGCATGACCCTAAACTGGTAGAGTCCCTCAGGTGTTGAGAAGGCCGTCTTTTCCTTGGCATGGTCCGTCAGAGCTATTTGCCAATAGCCTGAGGTAAGGTCAAAGGTGCTCACAAATTTGGCAGCACCTATGGTGTCCACGAGCTCATCAGCCCTGGGCAATGGGTGCGCGTCAGTTTTGGTGACGGCATTGACTCCTCCGTAGTCCACACAGAACCTCCAATCCTTGGTACCCGCCTGGGAACTTGCCTTGGGGACAAGGACCACTGGACTGGACCAGGGACTGGTTGAGGGTTCAATAACACCCAGATCCAACATCTTGGTGACCTCAGCCTGGATGTGGTTCTTGATGGTATCTGACATACGGTAGCACCTGCTTTTGACAGGCACACTGTCACCAGTGTCAATTTCATGCCTACACCATGGTGTAAGGCCTGGCGTCAGTGAAAACAGAGAGGCATACTGTTGGAGCAAAGCCCTGCAGGCCCTCTGTTGCTCTGTTGTCAAATCCGGAGAGAGATGTACTCCCTCAACTGAGCCATCCTGAGGGTTGCTATGCAGCAAATCAGGAAGGGGCTCACTCTCATCCTCTTCTTGCCCTGAAGCTAGCAAGAGACATGAGACTTCTGCTCGCCGGTGGAAAGGCTTGAGCCTGTTGACATGGAATACCTGAGGGGCTACCCCAGAGGCTCCCATGTCAACCAGATAATTGACTTCGCCCATCTTGGAGATGATCCTGAAGGGTCCAATCCACTTGTCTGCCAAAGCTCTAGGCTTGGTAGGCTCCATCACAAGGATTTCCTGTCCCGGAGTCCAATCCACTTGCAAGGCTTTAAGGTCATGTCAGTACTTATTCAATTCCTGGCTGGCCTTGAGATTTGCTGTTGCCTGACCCATCATCTGTGTCATCCTCCGTCTGAGGCCTAACACATAGTCCCCCACTTGCTTGGCGGGACCTGGAGGGGTGGCTTCCAAGCCTTCTCTGATCAAGGCGAGGGGCCCCCTCACGGGATGTCCAAAGAGTAACTCAAAGGGGCTGAAACCAACACCCTCTTGAGGTACCTCTCTGTAAGCAAACAGCAGGCATGGCAGGAGGAGATCCCATTTCCTCCTTAGGGATTCTTCCAAAGCCCCTAGCATGCCCTTGAGAGTTTTATTAAATCTCTCAACCAGACCATTGGTCTGGGGGTGGTAAGAGGTGGAGAACTTGTAGGTTACCCCGCACTCTTTCCACATGGTTTTCATGTAACTAGACATGAAGTTGGATCCTCTGTCAGAGACAACCTCCTTGGGGAATCCAACACGGGTAAAAATGCCCAGGAGAGCCCTGGCAACCACCTTGGCAGTAACCGTCTGAAAGGGGTATTGCCTCAGGGTACCTGGTGGCATGATCTACCAAGACCAAGATGAACCGATGTCCACCTGAAGTGGGAGGGTCAAGGGGACCGACGATGTCGATGCCCACCCTCTCAAATGGTGTGCCAACCACTGGCAATGGCTGCAATGGGGCAATGACACTGCCTCCAGTCTTGCCAAACAACTGACAAGTTGGGCAGGTCCTGCAGTGGGATTCCACCTCTACTCCCATCTGTGGCCAGTAGAAATGGGCAGAGAGCCTCTGCTTAGTCTTCTTGGTCCCAAGATGACCAGCCAAGGGCACCTCATGCGCCAACTGCAGTAGGAAGGGCCTGTAAACCTGGGGTACCACCAACCTCTTGAGGGCACCAGGTTCAGGCTTAGTGGGCTCACTAACAAGGAGCTCACCCTCCCAATAAATCCGGAATGTCCTAGGCACTTCTCCTTGTGCCTGGGACAGGGCCTGTTTCCTCAGTCCCTCGAGAGAGAGTGGCACTCTCTCTGTCCCTTACAGAAGTCTGCCCGGGAGGGTCCCCCTTCAGCTAACAAGCATTGAAGGTCGGGATGATCCTCCGGGTTGAGAACCTCTCCCACGGGAGAGTCTTCTGTCTCTTCTCCCACAGGAGTTGAGTTTGGGTTTTCCACTGGACGCAGCCCGTCTGGAGCATGGATCCCAATGGGTGCTGTCGGAACAGCAGGAAGAGAAGGTGTTCCCTCCACAGAGGTGGCCTTCTTGGTCTTCCTTCTTCTTGCCTTAGGCCTCGCCTTTGGCTCGGGTACCTGACTCACAGCCAGACCCGGTGTCACCTGTGACCTAGTGACTGCAGCAGCAGTCATGGGAAGACCATCCGAGATCAACCCCAACTCTACTAGATCATTTCCTAACAGAATGTTAGCAGGGACATTGTCCTGAACCAGGACAGGAAGCTTTGCTGTCTTGTCTCCAATCATGAGTGTGACTAAGGCTACAGACGATAATTTGGGAGGCCCACCAGCTAACCTGGTGGTTCTCAGAGGAGCACCTACATAGTCCTCTGGCTTGAGCAGGGTCCACCACTGTCATGCTTGCCCCAGTGTCTCTCAAACCAGTAGAAGGCTGGCCATTCAAGAGGACACTTCTCAAAAACCTACGGGAGTTCTGTGGGATAGTCGCCAGTACTTCTGCATACTGGTCCCAGGCCCCAAAGGACACTAAGGAAATCTCTACCGGAGCACCAAATGTGATCCCGGTAGAGGAGGGGAGGACAGTGGCCTCCACCTCAGACACGGGGTAAGGGTAGGTCAGGCTGACAGCCTGTACTCCAAGTGCCTTACCTTTACACTTGGAGTCACCCCTTCTGTGATCCAGAGCCCCACAGTCCCAACAAGTGCCAGGAGTGCGGGGTACGGTACTGGAACCACTGGGAGCCTGCTTTGCAGCAGGTGGACCACTACTCTTATTCCCACCCACAGATGACTTATCCCCACTAGATTGTTGGGTCTTGGGAAAGGAAGGTTTAGGTTTACCCGACTGTGACTGCTTGTGGGACTCCTCAGCTTTCTGAGAGGCCCCCTTTTCTTTGTCCTTGTCCTTCCCACTGGAGTCCCTAGGGGACACCCGGTGGGAGACCCACTTGTCAGCCAACCTAGCCAGCTTAAAGGGGTCCAAAATGTTCTGGTCAGCCACATACTGACGCAGCTCTGGTGAACAGGCTTCAGAAAAATGCTCAAAAAACAAGAGGTGGGACAATTCAACAAAAGTCTTAACCTTGTATCCATCAATCCACCCCATCATGTTCATGTGCGCAGCACTCACCCAGTCAACCCAAGACACATTCTCTCTTTTCTTAAAATCCCTGAACCTTTTAAGGTATTGGGTAGGGGTCTTGCCAAACTTGGCAATCAAAGCAGACTTCATACACTCATACTGACCCCTTTCTTCCACACTCAGCTTCAGAATACAGTCATATCCAGTTTGAGGCACTCTGCTTAACAAACACTTAGCCCAATCTCTTTTATCAACATCATGAATCGCACAAGCCATTTCAAATGCTTCAATCCATTGGAGGATATCTGAACCCTCCACAAATACACCAACCAAATCTTTCATAAACTTGGTGGCTGGGGACCTGACACTCTCACTGGTTCTAGCTGAAGTCTCCACTCTAGCTATCTCTAGCTGGATTCTCTGACATTCAGTGTCCTGGCTCTTGAGTTCAAGGTCCTTATTTCTGAGTTCAAGATCCCTATTCTTGAGCTCCACTTGTTGAGCCAACTCCTCTTTCTTAAGTTCAGCATCTATTTCCAACTTGCGGTATTCAAAGGCCAATTTCATCCTTAATAACTCAAGCTCCAAGGAATTGCTGGGGTTTGGAACAGAGGCAGCAGGAATGGCGGCATTCCCAGAAATAGATTCAGCAGAAACCCCAGCGGCAGAGTCCTCATTGGTTGCATTCCCCCCCTCATCAAGAGTTTCACCATCAGTCTGGTAGTCCACCAGGGCAGCTATCAGCTCAGCCCTAGACTTATCCACAAAGTCTAACTCCCTGGCTTCACAAGCACTCTGGAGAGCCTCCAAGCTCATCCGAGTCAATTTGCCATTTGCAATAGACTCCATTGTTTGTAATGCAGTTATCTTGTACACAAATAAACCTTAATTTAATAAAGTGCAGATATTTTGTTTGTGGCACGGTTATAAACTGATTCTTAAAACCATAAGCATCCCACCGCTGCCACCAGTGTAAAGACTGGTAGGGGGTGGTCTGTACTTCTGCTCTCTATATGGTAGAGGGGAGGCACAGAGGACCCCAGCCTAGATTCTCTATTCGGTAGCTATGGTCGAGCAATCAAGGCCTCGCTTCTCAGGAGGTGATGCAGGCTGGTTCTTAAGTACAGTGTAGTCCCCAAGCCCCCCCACAAAGGAATGTCCACACACTGTATTGGTTAGAACACAGTCTTTATATAATCAATATTCAAGGTTATGTACACTTATCATAATAACTCACTTTGTACTTAGGAAAATCAACAATGGCAAATATATACAATTCTAAAGTGGTACCACCCTTTGTATTAGATCTCATTAAAGTGCATCAACAATACTGTAACAATGTCACACAGATCAATAGAGTGAAACCAGCAATAGAGAGAGGAGAGAAAATAAGATGGTTGAGCAATAGGCAGAATACTGGCCCCTACCACTAGACACAGTTCTGTGTGGAGATTCCCCCACCTGGGCAACCTGTAAAATAAAGATATAGCACAAGCCCAGTCCATATATTGTTCTGCAAGTTTTATTCCCTCCTATAATGTTTTTACCCCCCCAATGTACCTGGTGGAGTCGAGTTCTTCGAAGAGGCGTCGACAGATCCTTCTTGAGCGACCCCCTTTCAAGCGGGAGTCACGGATCGTCGAGAGGCGTCGAGAAGCGTCGAGGAACTCGGCGTTCGGCGGCGGGGAATCGACGGCCCTTCTTGAATGCCTTCCCTTTCAAGCGGGAGACACGGGGCGTCGAACGTCCGTCGAGGAACTCGGCGTTCGGTGTCGGGGAATCGACGGCCCTTCTTGAATGCCTTCCCTTTCAAGCGGGAAACTCGGGGCGTCGAACGTCCGACAACAAACAGGGTAGAACGGCATCGATGAGGCGGCAGCTTCGATCCAAGCGGTGCTCGTCAGACAGAGGCGTGCGGGGCACCTCGATGACAATTGTTCTGGACTGCAAAGATTGTGAAGACGGGGGTCCAGCAAGGGCGTCGAGTCATTCGAGTCTTTGTGGTCTTCGGGTGGCGGGAAACCCACCGACAGGGTTCTCATCGGCGCGTTGGTCGTCCTCGACTTTCTCCGGCAGGATAAAGCGGTCGACGGTGCGGACGAGGGAGTCCTTCGATTCAAATGTTCTTAGGCAAGGAGCGGACGGCTCTGGTCGTCGGCGGCACTGCGTCAAGTGGTTCCCACGGCTGGGCAACACAACTTCGACGGGCCTCCATCGGTTACACAGACCTGCGAACCCTGGTCGACGGCAATGGACTTCGACGGCGGCGATGTCCGGGTGCTTCACTTCGATCTCCTCGGCGGTCCCGTCTCGGGTCGGCAGCCTTTCGAGGGTCTGACTTCCAGGGGGCTTCGGCGAAGATGTAGCGGTGCTCGATGATCCCTCGGAGCACGGGAAGAGGGCGCCTTACCAGGTCCTCTCTCGGGTCAGTCCTCGACGAATTCGGCAGCTTTCAGATCGGTCGAAGCAAGTGCAACAGCAAGTCTTCTTCTTCCAGCTGGACGTCGAGGATCAGCAGTTCCAGTTACTCTTAGAGTGGAGACTCAGCTTCTGAACGCTTCTGAACAATTACCAGTGGTGAGAGGTCCCCAGATATACTATTCTGTCTCTCATCCACACTGCTGGCACACACTCAGCAGCCAATCATACAGAAGGGCATTCATGCAGTCAGTCAGCCAATCAGGCACACAGTGCATTCAGGCCACACTCCTCCCTTTCAGACACTCACAACAAGGAATGTGGATTGGGACAAGTACCTAGCCATTCAACACTACACACTGCATTCAGGCCAGTTTCGGGCAGGGCTGTCTCAGTCTTTGTCTCTCATGCCAGAAACCAGACAACCACAACAAGGAGTGTATATTGGTCACACACTCCATTCACCCAGGTCCCACCCACAGGAGGTACCCACAACATACAGTCACTGGGAAGGCTCCAGTCAGTCTAGCTGGGCCTTCACAACAACACCATATATGGAACTTCCACCCAACAGCCAGTCAGGGGGAAGGGACAGAGTCAGGGCTTCCCAGGACTTTGGGAAAACAAGGTAACAGGCACTAGAAAGCAAGAGGCCACAGGGGCCATCTTGTTTCCTATCAGGAATCAACTGATCCCAATGGCAGGGCCTGGGTATCCCAAAATTGAGGACACCCAGAGCACCTGTCAAATTCAGCATGGAGCTGCCACCAGCCCATACCCTGCTCTGTGGGCCACCCACAGGTGCCCAAAAACATACACTAGGGGCACAGGGTTGTACCCCTACCCATGGGTGCCATAAGGGTATCCCATGGGTCTGTTCACCAACCCAAAAGAGAGAGATGCACTGCCAGGAGTCCCACATGGACTCCTGGGCAGAAAACACGACAGAACACACGATAAAAAGCAGTAAAGGACAAGGATTCAGAGGCCCTGTCCCTCTGATGCATTTCCAGCATCACAGCCAGGAATTGAGGACTGTAGCCAGGTGCATTATGGTAAATGTAGTTAATTGAATAAAATAAGAAAGAACCAAAGTTGAGCAAATGGAAATAAAAGATCAAGCCGTGAAAAGGAGTTGTTCAAGGAGTATTAGGAGGATAAATGAGTACCAAGTAGTCCATGGTGGTTGCCAATGCGTGTGCCAGCGGCGCAGGCATGACACAGACACGCTCAGGGTGCCAGACTAGTAGAAAGACACAACGGCATTATCAAAAACAAGCTCGCTAAGACGTGTGCCGGCACCAAACTAAAATGGCTGGACGCCTTACCGATCGTATTGTTATCTATGAGGACAACCCCTCAAACTAAGACTGGGCTCTCTCCCTTTGAGGTGGTAATGGGGAGACGTACTAATATCTGGAACCTTCCAAAATGTCGTTCTTTGAGAAATGTTGAAAATGTACTTATTTCAGATTACTGTAGCCAGTTGACTAAAAACTTGTATTTGATTTCTCACCAGGTGCGAGAGGCTTTACCTGTACGATACGAGGGCCCAGGTCATAGCATTCCACCCGGTGACTGGGTTTTGACAAAGGCATTTGAGCGATCTTCTTGCCTTGCACCTCGGTGGCGGGGCCCTTTCCAAGTCCTGTTGGTCACACAGACTGCGGTGCGGGTCACAGGCCGGAAGAACTGGATCCACGCGACGCACGTCAAGAGGATTTCACAACCAGAGCCATACAATACAGAAGAAACAGAACCCCTCACCAGTACTGCAACCAAAGATCCCGAAGCAGTAAATAGCATTGAGAGTGCATCAGAGACTCTCTCTGAGCCAGTGAGGCCTGGGGAAGCAGCCATTTTGTCTCCTCACTCTCCAAATATTTTCTTTACGGAAACAGTTGTTCCGGATCTTGCATCTTCACTTGCTCTTGATACGTCGCTTCCAACGGGAAGTGACGACACGCTGTTCTTGGATCAATCAGTACCAGGGACAACGAGGTATAATTTGTGTCCAAGGAAATAGACTTACGGCACGGTTTGGCTGTGCATTCGGAGAAGAAAGGAAAAAAATCAAGGGCTTGCTTTTGGCCCAAGTAATTGTTTGAAAAAGGGGATTCTGTTGGCTAGGGTTGTGGAAGGACTAAGAAGTCGTTTGGCCTGGAGGTTGCCAGCAAAATAACATTGGCGTGTTCGTTTGAAGATTACAATGCCTGGAACCGCTACCGCTCATACAGGACTGATAAATGGACGTGTGACCAGCTGCGAAAATGGACAAACTGTTTAGGCTCAGAAAACGTACTGCTGTTTTTTTATAATGTTAATTGGTTTTATGATAGTCATTGTTTTAAGCTTCTGGTATCTGGAAGAAGTACATCCACTCGAAACCTTGTTACCGACTGAAAATGTACCCACTGTTTCTACTCCTTTCGTGCAACTGCACACTCTTAGAGATTCTCAGCACAGACAGAGATACCACAATAATACATTATTACTCATCATGAATGCTACAAATGCTATTTTTAATAAGTCCAACTGTTGGGTCTGCTCACATTTACCGTAACACGGGGATAAGGGGCTAGGTTGGTATATTCATCCTTTACCTTTGACAACTGCTTGTAATGCCTCTCTTAGAGCACTATTCTGTGGCTGATGGAATGATAGCATCTATGGGAATTTTGACGGTACTAATTTGAATAATTTTGAGAAGCATGTTCTTACGCCCCTGGGATGCTCACTTTTTGCGAATAGGAGCAAGCTTAATGTAGCTTCTATTAGGCCTTCTGATAGACTGTCTCATCCTTTTCAATCTTTGATTTCTTTCAAGATGGCTCCTATAGGCAATAAGGATGCCACGCCTCCTTCTTACGCTGTTAACCATAGCCCCGATTCAGCTTCTTTCTGCATACAGAGGAATAGTACTCAGTCAATGGGTGATTTTAAAGGTTGCGCCAACGTTGCGAATTTGACTGGGGAAGACAGACCCTTGTATGTAGGCGAACCTGTCTACGTTGTTTGCGGTAATGTAGGATTTCCATGGTTGCTCAGGGATTGGCAGGGAACTTGTTATTTAGGGATCCTGTTACCCAGGGTATTCATAACCAGTACTGCAGAGGTTTCAAAGGCTTGTCCGCAAAGGGACGAGGATGGTGATACTCCAGCACACGTTTTTTGAGATGTAGCAAAGTCTTTTGTGCCATTTTGGGGGCAAATAATGAACTCTGACGATATCAGGAGACTAGCAAGAGTTCTGGAGAGAACCATCAACTGGACCACTGACATACTCTATAATATGACTCTAGAACAGAAAGCAATAAGGTTAGTAGCACTTCAGAACCGGATGGCATTAGATGTCATCCTGGCTGAACGTGGTGGAGTATGTAAATTAGTGGGGTCCGCTTGCTATGTTTTCGTGCCAGATTCCTCCCCAACTATCTTTAAAGCAATACAAAATCCACACATCCTTAGTTCAGAAGTGGACGTTCCCGAGGGAAACTGGGATCTTAGCGCTTGGTTCTGGGACATCTTGGGATTGGAAGTTACTCTCAGGCTTGCTGATCATTTTGGGAATTCTGTTGTTCCTTTGTTGCTGTATACAGTGTCTACCTAGAATATGTTCGATGGTAGGGGGATGTTGCGCACAGGCGATAGGTACGATAGGACACAAGGTACACGCCCCAGACAAGAACTCCAATGAATATGTTCTGAAGGAAATTCTGATAACCGATTTAATGGCGATTGATATTTCCGATAGTGATTCAGGGTGCGAGGACATGGAGATGTGGAATTGCTCGTAAAAGTGATAAGAAGTAGTTAGCGCATGGCATAGGCCAAAAGGAGGGTTTGTCGAACGAGAAATCACATTGTGCCTCCTATACTGTATGAATATATGTATTTGGCCTAAGCCAAGTCGAGCTACGAGGAAATCCGCGTTGCAAGGTCCCTCCCTCTAAAGTCACCCTGTGGTCCAGAATGGTGGACAGTGTCATTCCGAATGTAACATGACCGTCTTGACCTCTGTGTACAAACTAATATGTAACTTACCTGCAGGCCACATGTTGGGGTCATGAACTGAGACCTTGTCCTTCGTTGACCTGTGTATAGAGGATTACCTGCGCCAACGAAGCTAATCCGCGAGCACATGTTAAACATAATATATTCAAATACTGAAATGTGAACACTTGTTTAACTGCATTGTATAAAGATGTATGAGAAGGCTTAACAAGAAATCCGAAGACACACTGTTGCCATTGTGACTTGTTGGTGAATGTATTAATGGTAAACTCTAAATGTATAGATGTATGAACTCGGCATGAAACCTAGATCTGTGATGTATTAACTTGTAGGTGGGCTGGACATCATGTTTTGGACTGTACAAAAGGTGCGACTATTCCGATGTACAGCCCCACTCATTGAGCACACCGAACAGGGCTGGAGTTTGCTGTGTTGTACTGAGGGCCTGATAGCTATCTGTTGCTTTGTCCTTTGAAACTGTTCAGTATAGAATAAAGATCTCTGTATCTTTCTTTGTAACCCGCGTTTGGTGCATTTCCTTTTGGGGTACTCAGCCTCGATATCTTCTTTTTGATTTCACAAGCAGGGCCATTCCCACCATCGAGGGGTGAGATTACCACACCCTCACACCCTGGACCATGGTTCTGAAATCTTCAGGTGGGAGGAAGAGTTCATATTCTGGAGGAATGCTAGTTAACACCAGGCAGTTTGGGCTTTTGTGTTGCTATGAGGCTGGAAGTTTTTGTCAATAATGAACCCCAATTATATGGCACATGGCCAAATGAGGTATTAATCCATTAAGGTGCATTACATTCAACCACCCTAGGATGACTTCCTGTTTAGATGGAGGTACTAGAAGGACATATTTTGTTTTGGTTGGATTGCGTTTCAGGTAAGCGCTTGTCATCCAAGCTCGGATGGAAATGAGGCATTTCTTGAGGCGTGAAATGTCTTGATATCAAAGGTCGACCTTACTTTGCTTCTTTGAGAGTAACAAACTATGTACAGTTAAGGTCAGCCTGACACTTGAGTACAATTCACTTTGAGGTTTAATTGAGTATTGTCAGCGTATTGGTTAAGTCAGATTTCAGGGTCATTTAGAAGCGACCTGAGTGGTTCCATAAAGAAGTTGAAGATCACTATGTTGAGTATTGGATCTTGTAGGATCCTACATTTGCCCCAGGGATGGGCGGATCTAAAGTTACCTATCTGGATTGATTTGTATCTCTCTAAGCGGTAGGCATGATCCAGCAGAGCACTGTGCCTGTGAACCCCATTCTATCTGGGAGTAGGTTGGTAAGTGTGAAGCAACTGACCGTGTCAAAAACACAGAAAGGGCAAGGAGGACCAAGAGGCACGAGACACCATTATACAAGCTTCAGAGAGCATAATCTATGGCCTGAATGGTTTTCTTGCTGCATGTGGGTTTAATCCAGATTGGTAGTTATGGAACAGGCCATGTTGGTTAATCCAATTGTGGGGTTTGATTGCAAGAGCCTTCTCAATGCTTTTGCCAATGAAGTAAAGGCTACTCATCGGCCAGTAGTTATGATATGATATGATATGGCATTTGTAACGCGTCTATACACAAGTGTTTTGCCATTCATGGCAAAGGAAACAGGCGGATTGTCCGGCAGCAGAATGGCTACCAGCAGGACTATCTGTCAGTTTCCCACCGGGAATCTGCTGATGGAAAGTCAGAGAATCTGAACTGAAAATGCAGTGTTTTTCCACTGGTGATAACCCGGTGGATTTGATCTGCCTAATACACTTAGTAAATACCTTTATTTGTGTTGGACTCATTCTTTCCTTTCTCATAGTTTCTTCATCCCTCCCCCTCAACCCCCCCGTATTTTTCACTTTCCAGTTTCCCTTTCTATTTCCTTCTTGTTCTTTGGTCAGTGGCCTTTTTATTTGCCCCTTATCATTTGTTTTCCAGTTTCCATTTCCTCTTTTCTCTTTCCTCTGTGCCATTTCTGTTAACCTTTCTCTTTTGTTTCTTTCTCTTCAATGTCGTCTTCCATTTTCCATCTTTCTTTTTCCCCTCTGGGCCTTCCTTGTTAAAACCATATTACAATCTGTGCAAAACATATCTTTTCCTTTCCCTGTACTGCATATTTTACATTCTGAAATACAATAGATTCGGTCAGCTATTTTAAGTAGCGGGTCGCAATTTCTCAAATGGTGCGTCTAATAATAGCGCAGTGGATGGGCTTACTCGCTGATAAGGTTATCTACAGAAGTGACCTGCGCATTTCCAGGGGGCTGCGCTGTTTTACAAAATAATACATGGACCAGCTCATTTGCATATGTTAGTGCTGGGAGTATGCTAATGACACTAATGTATGACAGGCTCCCGGCAATCATAAGGGTGTCCAGAGCACAACTCACAGTGATGACCCTGCGAAACCAGCCCTACTGTGACAAGTCCACACAGACCAAGAAGGATCCTAACCCACGACTACACACTCAACCCTTAAACGAGTCACAGCTGGTGGATCTAGCTTCCCAGTTATAGCGGCACAAACTTGGAATGCACTTCTGCCTGACCTCAGAAAGGAACAACCGTATCCCAAATTTAGACTTAATGTACTTAAATGGTTACGAACTAATGACCGATAGCTTGCCCTATCTGTACACTGCACTAACATTGTTTTCGACCCTAACCATGCCTCATTGTCTGTATCTTGTCATATTTATATACACAACTGTAATGTACCATTCCACTGTAACCGGACTGGCAGTAACTCTCTATTACCTTTATGTATATGCATTCATTGTACACATTCTGTAAACTAAGCTTAAGTTATCTTATCCTTCGACGCCCAGCTGCCCATGGGTTTGGCGTGCAATACTAAACAAACAAACAAACCCGAGAAGATGGAGTAATGAAGCTCAAACCTCAGTATTCAAAAATCACAGCTGATAGATACAAATCTATCAGCAAGAAGAAGAAGACGAGAGATCTGACAGTGACCGCGGTCTGTTTTAGGGATGGGAATGCAAGTTGGACAGCAGCGGATCATACTGCTGCTGTACCACTTACAACAAAGGATTGACGGGGTTAGCTAGGAACCTTCCATGCATTGTGTAGTCCTCTGTGCATGTTCCAAACAGGTGCAGGGGAATATGTTTGTTTCCTGCACATTTTAAAGCAAATCCCATTTGTGAATTTGCGATGCACTTGAAAATGCACAGCAACAAAGTTTGGTGAGAAAGAGCATTTGGATGTGTGCATTCAGGGTGAATTATCGACAACTGTTTTTGGCACGGGTGAAGGAGATGTGCTTGCCCATCCTTTTAACTACGGCAAACAAATTACGAGAATCTGGCCAGAAGTATTCACAGAAAGGCTGCAGAAAAAGGTAATTGCATTATTAAAGTGATGATTCTAAAAGTGCCAGGCTATTATGCAAGCCTATGCAAAAAGGACAAGCATATTCGTCCTTGCACTTAATGGGTTAAGATTGAAAGTGAGCCACTCTTCAGCTAACAATGGCTTTAATGTGTCTGCTTCTGTAAACAGTGACAGGGCTTTGTCATCCTGTGACCTCACTCTCCTGGGGGCCTTGCAGCACCCATTCACCCACAATACATGAATAGGAGGTTGCCGTTTCCCTTAATGGCACTCCCCCAAACCTGGCATTAGAGTCCTGCAAATTCCAAAACTTTCCTGCACATTTGAAAAGGCAGTTCTTTATCACCTGTTAATGGCAGAAAATCCTCTAATTAAACATTAACTGTTGGGTGAAGGGGGTGAGGAGCTTTTGCTTCAGAAAGCCCCTGTTAAGACGGATTTCTGAACTCTGACCTGGTGGGCAGAGGTTCAGAAGGCCAGCCTAGGTTCTTGGAACAGGGTAACCTCTGGACAAGACAGACCAATCAAGGTAGCTTGGCGGTGTTCAAGACTAGGTCTCAGGAGGGGTGAGGGTGACTGAAGGACCTCAATGAGCACACAGAGCCAGGACACTTACAAATTACTCCCAGACAGATAAATATATCAAAAATATAAACACATTTATTACAAGGCCTTTGTAACTCAACACACAGTAAAAGAATCACAGCAATACTACTAAACCAACACAACAAAATCAATACAAGATATATACAAGACCATTAGGGTCTAAAGGGTTAAAGGCACACAATATGTTCACAACCTAGAAGGGAAGGAAAATAGGCAGTGCAGATAGTCTTTTAGTCCCCTTCAACATCAAACACACACCTAACTAAGAGGCAGTCCAAACCCTAAGAAGAAAGGAGCCTTATGCTAAATAGTACATGCAGTGCAGGCGCAAGCGGTTGTTCCAATGGGCAAAATGGGGTCTCTTCAGGGGTCTCTCAGGAAGGTGGGTGAGGCGATGAAGAATAGATTCCCACTATTCGAGCAGGGCCTCCACTTGAAGGCAGAGGTGATTCCAAGGTTCGGGAATAGTTCCGTAGTTCGCACTAGCAGTGGAAACAAGAGGGACCCCCAGGGGCCACTCGTGTGTAAAAATGGATGGAGGCGCTAGGAGCCACCGGTTAGGGTTAAGGTTACTCACTGGCCCCAGGTGCACTCCGGACCAAACTTCGCCAGTTGAGTCCACTGTCGATGTAGGTTCAAATGTGACAAAAAGGACGTCTCTGCACCCTTCAGTTCCAGCGATACAGCAATGATTTCCAAACGGGACAGTGGTGATTTCTCCGCTCCTGATGGATGGATCAGGCCAGTTTCACTGCAGCATGCTTCAGGGGCAAGAGTGTCACAAATGCAGCGCACCTGTAAAGATCGTTGCCGCGGCTGGGCAACACGGTAACCGCGTTTACTCTGGTCCTAGCACACTCGTCTCACTTCAGACCTGGGAATGCCAAGTATTCAAAATTTGGAGTGAGGGTGCCGGGGACACATAGCTAGCAGTATACCAAGTTTCAAGGGCCTCCTCAAAACAGTGGCAGAGACAGAGCAAAGGTCCTGCGTAAACTGATCAGCCCACTGGTTGGCCCAGGAACACTTCCAAGAAGGCTTACTTGCAGGTTTTGTTGAAGTTGCCGAGAATAGTTGGTCCCACTATTCTAATGGGTCGTAGTGTCTTCGCAGACCTTCTAGGATGACCAGATGCAGAGGGTTCCCATGGGATGACAGTAGGCTCAGGGTGCCAAACCTTCCAGCGGTTCACCAGCAGTTACTCGGCTTCTTAGTTTCAGGATACTTGGATCATATGCTTCTTTCAGTGAGAACTCCAGAGATCGACATGGTATGGTTGTTTTCAGCCTCCTCCTATCCAAAGTTCCCTTCATGCCAAAACGGAGAGGACCCAATGGGAGGTCTGCTCACAAACACACACTCCATACGTGGACCAATCATGGAAAACAGTGGTCCCAGGCATTCACAGCACTCCAGACTCCATGTTATGACACATTTGCACATCTCCTAAAAAGTCCTACTAGAGTATCAAGGGCCTGTAGAAATGACTAAGAGACCCAACTGCACTGTACTGGAAGGTACATTGTGCACTTGTTACATGTTGCAGAAAAGTTGCAACATTGGAAAAGGACTAAGGGAAACAAAGTCTCCAGGTACTGACTGTCTTAAGGGCATGTCAGTTTCCCCATTAAAAGTGAGTGAAGGCCCAGAGGACTGCAGCAGAAGGCTGTGCTTCTCTGGCAAAGTCAGTCTATGGTGTTTAAACAGCAGCAAAAAGTGTGGGGGTATACAACTGGAGGGAAAATTACATATAAAAATGAAATCTTTCCTAACGGCCCCCACACATCTTTCACCCTTAATCTATATCCTCTCTCAAGACATTTCAATTGAGTGACAAAATCGCCTCTTGCCCCATTTTTTACTATTTTATTTTCATGATGTCATGCACAAAAAAGGGTTTTATTACGAATGGGGAAAATAAAACTTCAATAATAAGCCTTTTGCTTAATGTATTTTCATCAGGGTTTATATTGTCGGATTGATTTATTTTATTTTTTGACAAAGCAGAGCTAAGAAGAGATGGGGTCAGTCAAGGGCCTAAATTGAAGTCTGGGCTCAAATCCCAGCTTCTCCTAGTAATTAAGTTGTGTGGTCTTGGGCAAATTATTTTCCATTACTGCACTGTATCTGTGATTCAGTTGATAGTCTACACGGGCTCTATTACAGTTTAATAAACTATAAATGTTGCTCCACTTATAATATTACCAACCAATCATATATACTTCAAAATGTTTGTCTTGCTGACAGCTTCTATTTACATATTATCTGTATAATGTTAGCATTCTTATAACTTAACAGTATGATGAAATTACATTCATTTTTTTATGGATGTGCTTTGAACATGTAATGGGAACGTTGTTTGTTTCTATGCCCGCTATGAGGAATTGCTAATTCCGCTGTCAGCTACTAATGCTGCATTGCAGCTCCTCACACTGTCCCACCACCAGATCCTCCCATTGCCCACCAGTGCAGGCACCACACGCTGTCCAAAAGGGACAGCCTCTTACAGCATCTATCAGTGCCCCAGTGCCAGCGCCTCCCAATGGCCACCCCCTGCAGCTCCTCACACTGTACCACCACCAGATCTTCCCATTGCCCACCAGTGCAGGCACCACACGCTGTCCAAAAGGGACAGCCTCTTACAGCATCTATCAGTGCCCCAGTGCCAGCGCCTCCCAATGGCCACCCCCTGCAGCTCCTCACACTGTACCACCACCAGATCTTCCCATTGCCCACCAGTGCAGGCACCACACGCTGTCCAAAAGGGACAGCCTCTTACAGCATCTATCAGTGCCCCAGTGCCAGCGCCTCCCAATGGCCACCCCCTGCAACTCCTCACACTGTACCACCACCAGATCTTCCCATTGTCCACCAGTGCAGGCACCACACGCTGTCCACCAGTGACAGCCCCTTACAGCATCTATCAATGCCTTGGTGCCAGCACCTCCCAATGCCCCCCTCTGCAGATCCTCACACTGTCCCACCACACCAGATCCTCACATTGCTCACCAGTGCAGGCACCACACGCTGTCCAAAAGGGACAGCCTCTTACAGCATCTATCAGTGCCCCAGCGCCTCCCAATGGCCACCCCCTGCAGCTCCTCACACTGTCCCACCACAACCAGATCCTCTCATTGCCCACCAGTGCAGGCACAACACGTTGCCCACAAGGGACAGCCCCTTACGGCATCTATAAGTGCCCCAGTGCCAGTACCTCTCAATGTCTACCCCCTGCAGCTCCTCACACTGTCCCACCACAACCAGATCCTCCCATTGCCCACCAGTGCAGGCACCACACGCTGTCTACAAGGGACAGCACCTTACAGCATCTATCGGCGCCCCAGGGCCAGCACCTCCCAATGCCCACCCCCTGCAGCTCCTCACACTGTCCCACCACAACCAGATCCTCCCATTGCCCACCAGTGCAGGCACCACACGCTGTCGACAAGGGACAGCCCCTTAAAGCATCTATCAGTGCCCCAGTGCCAGCGCCTCCCAATGGCCACCCCCTGCAGGTCCTCACACTGTCCCACCACAACCAGATCCTCCCATTGCCCACCAGTGCAGGCACCCCACACTGTCCACAAGGTGCAGCCCCTTACAGCATCTATCAGATCCCCAGTGCCAGCGCCTCCCAATGCCAACCCCCTGCAAATTATCACACTGTCCCACCACCACCAGATCTTCCCACTGCCCACCAGTGCAGGCTCCACACACTGTCCACAAGGGACAGCCCCTTACAGAATCTCTCAGTGCCCCAGTCCCAGCGCCTCCCAATGGCCACCCCCTGCAGCTCCTCACACTTTCCCACCACCACCAGATCCTCCCATTGCCCACCACTGCATGCACCACACGCTGTTCACCATTGACAGCCCCTTACAGCATCTATCATTGCCCCAGTGTCAGCGTCTCCCAATGCCCACCCATGCAGCTCCTCACACTGTCCTAGCACCTCCAGATCCTCCCATTGCCCATCAGTGCAGGCACCACATGCTGTCCACAAGGGACAGCCCCTTACAGCATCTACCAGTGCCCCAGTGCCAGCGCCTCTCAATGCCCGCCCCCTGCAGATCCTCGCACTGTCCCACCACCAGATCCACACATTGCCCATCAGTGCAGGCACCACATGCTGTCCACAAGGGACAGCCCCTTACAGCATCTACCAGTGCCCCAGTGCCAGAGCCTCCCAATGCCCACCCCCTTCAGATACTCACACTGTCCCACCACCACCAGATCCTCACATTGCCCACCAGTGCAGGCATCATGTGCTTTCCACCAGTGACAGCCCCTTACAGCATCTATCAGTGCCCAGTGCCAGCTCCTCCCAATGCCCACCCCCTGCAGATCCTCACACTGCCCCGCCACCAACAGATCGTCACATTGCCCACCAGTGCAGGCACCACACGCTGTCCACAACAGACAGCCCCTTACCGCATTTATCAGTGTCCCAGTGCCTGTGCCTCTCAATGCCCACCCCCAGCATATCCTCACACTGGCCCACCCCCTGCAGCTCCTCACACTGTCCCGCCACCACCACTAGATCCTCACATTGCCCACCAGTGCAGGCACCACACTCTGTCCACCAGTGACAGCCCCTTACAGCATCTATCAGTGCCCCAGTGCCAGCGGCTCCCAATGCCCACCCTCTGCAAATCCTGTCCCACCACCACCAAATCCTCCCATTGCCCATCAGTGCAGGCACCACACCCTGTCCACCAGTGACAGCCCCTAACAGCATCTACCAGTGCCCCAGTGTCAGTGCCTCTCAATGCCCACCCCCTGCAGCTCCTCACACTGTACCACCACAAGATCTTCCCATTGCCCACCAGTGCAGGCACCACACGCTGTCCACCAGTGACAGCCCCTTACAGCATCTATCAATGCCTTGGTGCCAGCACCTCCCAATTCCCCCCTCTGCAGATCCTCACACTGTCCCACCACACCAGATCCTCACATTGCCCACCAGTGCAGGCACCACATGCTGTCCACAAGGAACAGCCCCTTACAGCATCTATCAGTGCCCCAGAGCCAGCGACTCTCAATGCATCCCCTCTGCAGATCCTCACACTGTCCCACCACCGCCAGATCCTCACATTACCCACCAGTGCAGGCACCACACACTGTGCACCAGTGACAGCCCCTTACAGCATCTATCAGTGCCCCAGTGCCAGCACCTCTCAATGCCCACACTCTGCATCTCCTCACAGTGTCGTCCCACCACCAGATCTTCCCATTGCCCACCAGTGCAGGCACCACAGGCTGTCCACCAGTGACAGCCCCTTGCAGCGTCTATCAGTGCCCCAGTGCCAGCGCCTCCCAATGGCCACCCCCTGCAGATCCTCACACTGTCCCACCACCAGATCTTCCCATTGCCCACCAGTGCAGGCACCACACGCTGTCCACAAGGAACAGCCCCTTACAGCATCTATCAGTGCCCCAGTGCCAGCGCCTCTCAATACCCACCCCCTGCAGATCCTCACACTGGCCCACCACCAACACATCCTCCCATTGTCCACCAGTGCAGTGCCCACCCCCATAGCTCCTCATACTGTCCCACCACTGCCAGATCCTCACATTGCCGACCAGTGCAGGCACCACACGCTGTCCATCAGTGACAGCCCCTTACAGCATCTATCAGTGCCCCAGTGTCAGCGCGTCCCAATGCCCACCCCCTGCAGCTCCTCACACTGTCCCACCACCACCAAATCCCCCAATTGCCCACCAGTGCAGGCACCACATACTGTCCACCAGTGACAGCCCCTTACAGCATCTATCAGTGCCCCAGTGTCAGCATCTCCCAATGCCCACCCCCTGCAGCTCCTCATACTGTCACACCACCACCAAATCCTCCCATTGCCCACCAGTGCAGGCACCACACGCTGTCCACAAGGGACAGCCCCTTAAATCATCTAGCAGTGCCCCAGTGCCAGCGCCTCCCAATGCCCACCCCCTGCAGAACCTGACACTACCCCCCACCTCCAGACCCTCCCATTGCCCACCAGTGCAGGTACCACCTGCTGTCCACCAGTGACGGCCCCTTACAGCATCAGTCAGTGCCCCAGTGCCAGCACCTCCCAATGCCCACCCCTTGCAGCTCCTCACACTGTCCTACCACCACCAGATCCTCCCATTACCCACCAGTGCAGGCACCACACGCTGTCCACAAGGGACAGTCCCTTACAGCATGTATCAGTGCCTCAGTGCCAGCGCCTCCAATCGGCCACCCACTGCAGATCCTCACACTGTCCCACCGCCACCAGATCCTCCCATTGCCCACTGGTGCAGGCACCACACGCTGTCCACAAGGGACAGCCCCTTACAGCATCTATCAGTGCCCTAGTACCAGCACCTCCCAATGCCTACCCACTGCAGCTCCTCACACTGTCCCACCACCACCAGATCCTCCCATTGCCCACTGATGCAGGCCCACACGCTGTCTGCAATGGACAGCCCCTTTCGGCATCTATCAGTGCCCCAGTGCCTGCACCCCCAGTGTCCAGCCCCTGCATCTCCTCACACTGTCCCATCACCACCAGATCCTCACATAGCCCATCAGTGCAGGCACCACATACTGTCCACCAGTGACAGCCCCTTACAGCATCTATCAGATCCCCAGTGCCAGCACCTCCCAATGCCCACCCCCTGCAGATCCTCACAGTGTGCTACCACCACCACCAGATCCTCCCATTGCACACCAGGCACCACACGTTGTCCACCAGTGACAGCCCCTTACAGCATCTATCAGATCCCCAGTGCCAGCACCTCCCAATGCCCACCCCCTGCAGCTCCTCACACTGTGCTACCACCACCACCAGATCCTCTCATTGCCCACAAGTGCAGGCACCACATGATGTCCACAAGGGACAGCCCCTTGCAGCATCTATCAGTGCCCCCGTGCCAGCGCCTCCCAATGCCCACTCCCTGCAGCTCCTCACACTGTCTGGGCTGAAGCCCATACTGTGCCTGCATGTTAATCACAGGCACTCAACCCAATGAGCTACCGTATGCCTAAAATCGTTGCAGGGTAACTACAACAATGGCACCAGAGAGACGTTCACCTGAAAACACACAGTTCTTCAAACACTTTATTCCCACATTTCTGGTGCGAAATGCTCCCTCTTCTACGTTACACCCTTCTTTCACACTACCCATTTTAACCCCTTGGTCATCTTCCTCGCAAATTCCCTTCAGCTACCAGGCCCTGCGCCCTCCAATATTTTTAGCAACATTACTGCACTGGCTGCTGCCCTCGGTCTACTTGTAACCATAAAAAGAAACAGCTGCCTCTCCCACCCCCTCAAGATAAAGGTGCTTTTCTCTAATCACGCTGCTGTCAACAATGGCTGAGGTGGCTCTAGCGAGCACGCGCCCGTGAGCGTATCACACAGAGGAGAGGAGATGGGGGGAGAAACCGACAGAGTGAGGCAGAGCCACACACATAGAGTGTGACAGAGAGGGCGAGACAAGAAATGGAAGAGGGAAAGAGAATTAGAGAGCGAGAGAGAGACAGAGTGAGACAGAGCCACACACATAGAGTCTGATAGAGACAGAGAGAGAGAGGGCGAGACAAGAAGTGGAAGAGGGCAAAGAGCGATAGAGAGAGACAGAGCCGTATACATAGAGTGTGACAGAGACAGAGAGATACAGGACAAGCAAGAATTGGAAGAGTCAAAAAGAGAGCGAGAGAGAGGCAGAGTGAGGCAGAGCCACATACATATAGTGTGACAGAGACAGAGAGCGAGGACAAGAAGTAGAAGAGGGAAAGAGAGTGAGTGAGAGAGACAGAGTGAGGCAGAGCCACATGCATAGAGTGTGACAGAGAAAGAGAGAGAGGGCGAGACAAGAAGTGGCAGAGGGAAAAGAGAGAGAGAGAGAGAGAGAGAGAGAGAGAGCGAGAGAGAGGCAGAGTGAGGCAGAGCCACATACATATAGTGTGACAGAGACAGAGAGCGAGGACAAGGAGTAGAAGCGGGAAAGAGAGTGAGTGAGAGAGACAGAGTGAGGCAGAGCCACATGCATAGAGTGTGACAGAGAAAGAGAGAGAGGGCGAGACAAGAAGTGGCAGAGGGAAAAGAGAGAGAGAGAGAGAGAGTGAGAGAGCGAGAGAGAGGCAGAGTGAGGCAGAGCCACATACATATAGTGTGACAGAGACAGAGAGCGAGGACAAGAAGTAGAAGAGGGAAAGAGAGTGAGTGAGAGAGACAGAGTGAGGCAGAGCCACATGCATAGAGTGTGACAGAGAAAGAGAGAGAGGGCGAGACAAGAAGTGGCAGAGGGAAAAGAGAGAGAAAGAGAGAGAGAGAGAGAGAGAGAGAGAGAGAGAGAGAGAGCTAAATGGCTGTCTGCTAGGCTCAGGAAAGTAGGCTATACTTTATAATGTTATCCTTCCCTTTGTTCAGTTTCCTTTACAGTTACAATCACGTTTCAGAATTATCTGTTCAAAATAAACATTTGTTGACCATGTTTTATTTTCAAGAATGGCGTTGTTTCCTCTCTTCAGTTTGATGATATAGCATTTTCTGGGAGCTAGAAATTGCATGCATTCCGGAACTATTTATTCCTCTTTGCTCAGACAAACTCAAGAAGATAATGCAGCTTAATAGCTTCCTCCTTCCTGGAGTCATATAAGTGCACCCTCTTTGCACATTGCACTTATGTGGCGGCAGGTCCCGCCCCCCCACTGACGAATTACCCAACACAGGTAGCACACACACAATGGGCCTCATTACACGGACGGCGGTAACCATGGCTCTATTAGCGCCATGGTTGCCGCCGGTATTTTACTGAGTCCGCCATGGTGAATGGCGGAATTACCGCCCTATTCCAAGGTGTGTGGGGGCGGTAATTCCCATAGGGCTCAATGGGAATGGGGAAGGCGGTAATTACAGTACCGCAAATTGTGTTACCATAATTACCTCCAAGGTCCCTTTGTGGGTCCCGTCCTTAACGGCTGGTAAAACCAGACATTAAGGTAGGGTCCCACAAAGGGACCTCGTAGTAAGTCGTAAGGGTTTACCAGCACTGGTACCCTTACCGGTACCGGTAAACCCTTACTGCCATCCGTGTATTGAGGCCCAATGTGTGCAATGAACACATTCAAGACAGTCACAGAAGATGCGTCATCTTGGCTCGCATTTCAAAAGTATTTAAACTAGATTTAGACAACATATATGAAAATATTTAACTGATGGGGAAAGCCCTAAGACTTAAGTAGTTCCATGGTTTTTTTAAAAGTAAAAGTGCGTCATTATCTGTAGGGCTGATTGTAGCTATTAAAGTAAAACCAGATTAATTGAGCATTTTTATTTTCTCTTTCGACTTGTTCAGGTTTTTAGACCAAGGAAAGGCAAGCAATTAAACATGCTGTAGTCACTTCCCTGGTTCATTTTACACCCACTACTGTACACGCACAAACACATCCTCTGTTCTCTTTTCACATAAAACATTTTACCATTCCAACAATTGCGAAATTCAATTTTCTGCACGCAACTTTATTTTTATTTACTTTGTTCTGTTACGTTTACAATTGCAGTAGGATTAATGCAAATTAACATTTTCTTCCACGTTTTAAAACTTTTAATTCCCAGAGCATCTGTTGTTTCATCAATTACCAAAATGGCGGACCTCGTGTCTATTTATACTAAACTGCGCCTGTACAAACGTTCTAACATTAAATGTGAATTGAAATGTGCTGTCTTCACATTTCATTACCTATTTAGCAACTCTAGGGAACCTGTAGGTCTCTCCTACAGATACACCCCATCTATTTACAAATGTTATCCACGCTTCTTAAATGCTCTTAAGAACGTACCTTCAACAATGAATGCCTTTGTACTCCGAAATCCCCGGCCGGCCCATAGATCCGAGGTTTTCTCAGAAGTGCTTTAAGACGAGATAGCTGCACCCTAGAGATGGATGGGGGTGCAGATTTATTACTCCATCACCAATCAATAAGGACAAGTCAATGGTTTGGCAAAGGGGAGTCCATTTAAAGATAAGTACAAAAAACAGGGAGCCATGGATATCAGCAGTGATGCGATCGCCCTTCTTGTTTGAACTCCAACAAACTCATTACAAGTTGTAACATTTATACTCAAAACTCGTCATAATTGACATGTAACATTTAAAAGTTAACATGCAAATCTATTGGTTAGGAAAAGGTAACTTTACTATAGGTACTATATCTGTATATGGTAACGGAGTGAGGAGATTGGTTAAACACTGTCACGTGGGCATCTAAACCCTTCCTTCAAAAATGACTGTAGATGTCACTAAGAGTACGACGTCTCATTGGTTCTACTTACTATAGGACCCTAGATTATTTGATCCATTGGGATTGGGTTGACACCAACCCCATGCATACTTTTCCACTTTTCTTAGCAGCACGCAGAATGGTCGGCCAGGTGCGGGGTGCCCCTTAGTTACCCGGCCTTCCTCCGATTATGGTTACAATCAATCATCACTTTAATAGCCATGTGTCAATTAGTTCACTGTGGTTGGCCTCGAAACTGCATCTTCTGTCTAGAAAGGTTCTGATATCTCTGCCTGGTCGGGTGCCAAGCGTAGGTGTGAACGCTTGCTTCTTCTTGCTTGGCTGGTCACATGCTTCCCACACCGTGAATTTGTCTCTTTTCTCTCAATTTGTGTATTTGATTCTTATTTAGCCCGCCACCTGCCTGCGACTTCTTATCTCGACCTTTCAGAGGCAGGATATTCTGTTCTTAGTTTCAATTAAATGTAGCTACTGTTCACCTCGTCTATTGGTATGACCTTGGCTTCCCTGGCACAAGTTGCTTCTGCTGAGTTTCGATTCAACCACCTCTTCTCGTTTTGCTAAATATGAATCTCTGCTCGTTTGGCCTTTAGTAACCTGGGTTGATTCTGCTTCGTTTGCAACTTATAATAAAGTACTTAGTTTGAGGTAGATTTATGTATAATCGCACTTGCCGCATTACTCTTCTACTTAGCATAGCAAGCCACACTGTTTCCTTAGCTTTCTTGCGGTTCCAAGCATATTTACAGGTGTAAACTGGTCGACTATCTTGGTATTGCTTACAGCTTAATTTTCTTACATTTGGACATTATTCTTTTGTTTTAAGTTCACAATATCCTTACTCATGGTGTTTTGTCTATTTTGTGTCATTCTCGGGTTGTCATTTCTTCTATCTGTGAGTCTGTCTGGGTCCTCGTGACGTCACCATTCGTCTTTCATTAAGACCTTTTTGGTTTCTTCCGGGACAGTACTTAGGCAATCTTCATTTTGTTTAATTTGCTGGTAGGGCTTCCTTAATGGATACCTTACTGTCCATGGTTTTCTGGGTATCGGTACTTCAATAGGTGTTGCTCTTCTGATAGGCACTGGGCAGAGCCCCATTGCGGCTCTCTGCTGGTTTATTTGCTCATTATACGTCACATATTTTGGTGTGAACGTTCATGGTACTCCAAAATGGATGACTAGAGTGCAGGGTTTAGTTGGGACCTCCTCTACACTCCCCCCCCTCTGGGCGATTCATCGACCACTTTCACTTCCGTCTTTGGATTCATCTTACTCAGTTCTTCTGTATTCACTTTTACTCCATTTCCTGGGTTCATTCCTTCTTCATCTTCTGGATCTATACATGATGGTTTAAAGAAGTGTCTCTTTGGAGTCCATATCTTTATTACTCTTTTCAGGCTTCCTGTTGTCCTTACATGTTCGTCTTTGTTCCATGTCATCAATTCACATTATCTATTTGGGCTGCAGTAAACCCATCTTCCCACATAATTTTGATGTTTCCTGGGGTAGAGAAACTTTTTTCCCTCTCCTGCGTGAATACTGGCCCTCACAAAGTCTCTTATTTCTTCATCAGTCAAGTCTTTGGGCTTCCATCCTGGCTTGACATCAATCATGATCTTCATCCCTATGGCTTTTTTTTTGCAGTCTACTGGCACTGAGAGAATATTATCTTTATAACACAAAATCCTAGTAATATCATCACTAGCAGGGCTCCCAAGAACTTGAATGTGTCTGCCATCCACTGTGGGACCCATGAAACCAGTGATCCAAACCAGCTGTCATCTTCAACTTCGTCAGCTTCATGGATCATCTGGTTCTGCAGATTTGTCAGCATACTTATAGCTACTGTTAAAATTCCATTTTCATCATCGTGAGAAGGTATGAATGTGCAACATGATTCTCTGATTTTTGCACAAACTCCTCCATCCATAGCTGTGATCATGTCAAGCACATATCTTTTCTGGAGAGTCATCAGTCGGATGGATCTTAACTCTTCCTTGATTGCATTGAATCCTTTTATTTTCGTGTTAATGGTCTGTAGTAACTCCCATCTGGTTATCTGTAACCATTTAGTATTTGCTCCAACCTGAATTCTTGGCATGAAAATAGTTGTGAACACTGTTGAGGTGAGGCTGAACAGCCTGTGATCATGTGGGATTGAATGAAAGGCTTCTTCTGATTTGGCAGAGAAGTAATTCTCTCTCTTGATCCGAGTTAGCAGTTCCACAGATCTCCTCTTCCTCAGGTGAGCATCTGCTTTCGGGAAACTATCAATATTCAGGTCACTTTTCAGGATCACTAATGCTGGAACGTGGACATTCACTATTGTGCATATACCTCCCCAGTCTCTTGGCAGTCTGATGTATGCTTTGGATCCACATGCCCAATAATGATCCATAATTATGGCAGTCTCATGAACCATTCCTGGTGTGTCAAAAACTCGTCCACAGTTCTGATTCTCTCCCATTTTTCTTGTGCCATTATTCCTGACGCAGAATGTTGGGCTTTCCAATGGCAAGGGTCCTTCTCTGTCTTCGACCCATGTCAGCAGTTTTGCCTACTTTGGCCAAAATGGCTTGCATCCATTTCGCACTATGTTGATGGTAGGCTCATAGTGACCGAAGACCATCCATGCTCTGCACATCACTACTACTTTCTCCCATTCGTCTGGTGAAATCACTGTTCCCCAAATCTGCATTTGACCTCTGTTCTTCCATCTTCGAGCTTCTTCCAGAGTTTTTCCTTGGACATTTAGCTTCTGGTTTGCTTCTCTTCTGATGTCTGCTCTTTAACTCCAGGCTTCTCGTATCTGATCACAATGTGTTTTGTCTTTCCATTGTTTCTTGTCTTTATGTCCTGGACATAATCATCTTCATTTGGATCGGTTGCTTCAGTTGCCCATTTCAGTGAGGCATCACTACCCATGAACTGGCCTCTGGTTTTGCACATTGCTACTTTTGAAAGACAGTGTGCTGTCTGGACATCAATTTCTACAGCTATGAAGCTCTTGGTCTTCCCCATGCTGTATGGTAGGAGTGCACAAACAAAGCATTCCCCTCCTGAATTTCGCCTTCCGACTTCTTTCATGTGCTGGTACTAAATGTTGTTTGCCAAATGTGCTGTGCTATCCAGGTAGTCATTTAGTTTGTTGTCATCTCCATGCATGCTTCTCTTGATTCTTAGGGTTTTCCTGTAATTTGCTATAACTATATCACTGAATGCATCTATATGGCTCCTTCTTGCTGGAGGATTGTCAGATATTCCATTCCATGGTGCAGGCTTCCTCATCTGCGCCATTTGAGTAGACCAAATTCGGGCAGTTCTTTCCTGGTCCTCATACAGCTTTTTCTTTCTGTCTAGGAATGTTTGTATCCATACTGACACTGGTCTGGTGTATGGTCGTACTACGGAACTTGCACTTGTCCATTTCGTTGGAACATATATGTTTGTTACTGCTGTCTCTGGGTGTTTATTCTTCAGCTCCTCTAGTCTTTTCCTTTCTCTTGCTAATGATGGCCATACTGCGTCTACTATTAGTTGTGCTTGTGAGATTTTCTTGGAGTTTGTCTTTGTCTCCATCAGTGTTGTCTCAGGGGTGCTTATCATTATTATTTCTGTTGGTTACTTCTCTAATTCCTCTTGTCTTTCCACAATGTCTGTTGTGGAGTGTCTTATAGTATGCAGTCTTTTCTTCTCTAATGCTTTGGATTGTGGTTCTGTAGTCATTGACACTATGCTTGTTGCGTGTGCATTCAGAGATTGCATGCATGTGGTTGTCTGAAATCTTGTCACATTCATGCTTTGCCGACCCTGTCTCCGGCTTTTCAATTCATCTGTTACCACAAGTGTGTGTGTGTCATTGCTAATCACATCCATGTCAAGTTCATTCATTCCACCAACAGATCTTGTAGGGACGGGAATGACTATGTAAGGTCTTGGTATTTTCGTGGGTTTCATGTGTACATCATCAGGTGGGTGCACCGGAATTGGAACGCTTTGTGCACCAATGAAAAATGCAGTTCTGATCATTAATGACAGTAAACCAATGATGAATATAATACACAAATACATTATGCCCCTGTATGTCAGGAGGCAGCATTTACTTCCAGAGAAACGTGGACGTCGTTCCTCCTGCGGGAGGACAAGGTTGCTGCTCTTGATCCCCATCTCGATCATTCGCCAAATGTCTACCTTTTACTATACTTCTTTAAACAGTATTGTCTTTCTGATTCTGTGTCTAAGAGGTTCAGGTGTCCCACAAGTGTCCCCCCCTCTTAAGGGAGGTGAATTTCCTCTTATCTCAGGATACAGTTCCTTTGCTAAACTATGGGAAAAATCAAATAAAATAACACTTCGGCAAGTCCTTTTACTGTGCATGTTCAAAGTAGGTCAGCTCCCAGTCCACGTCTCGGATTTGCTTAATTCCCGAAGACATCTTGTATTCTGGTCAGTATGAAGAATATAGACAAAATAATAACGCATGGAATAATGTGAACCCCTTGACACAGCTTCCTCGATCTGTCCCTCAGCGGAAAGCTTTTAGAATCTCCTCAGATAGTTCTATTGATGGTTAGAGAGTTCTACCTGTAATATGATTCCATGCAAGAGCATGCCCATCTGTGCAACATTAGCTGGATCTCTGATGAATGTGAGGACGTCAACATCGATCGGTCTCCCTACTAGCTCTGGAAAGTCAGTGACTAAATGAGAGGACGTTGTGGGCCAACCTGCTGTCTTGTGGTGACATGGACATCCGTCCTGTCTTGCTGAGTTTCAGGATTGTATGCTTTCTCTTTAATGTAAACAACTTCTGCACTGTCCGTTCGCATAGAGTGCAACTAAGATCACAATTTTATTTAGGAGTTGGCTTAGATGTTCTGTATTTGCTGGGTCTCGAAGAAACGTGCGTGTGTCTGTCATTCTCCTGACAAGATTTGGACAGTCTTCAATTATTCGAAAGAGCAATGTATTGACAAGCTCATTTACTTCCTTCTCTGCTTGGGAGATTTGGTTTGTCCTCACTGTACTCAGGAAGTAAGAGAAATTGTTCCGCAATTACAGTAAGCAATCTTCTTATTGTCTTTTCATTTTCAGGATCTTGAAGAAAGTCAGTGACACTGGTGAGCCCTCCCACCAATGACGGGTATGATCTTAGCAGTAGATTAAAGTATGTTACCACTCTTTGGTGATGTCGCTAGTGCGGGACACCAAAAGTGATTCCGAATAGGGTCTCGGTGTGGAATGAGTCTGGATACTGTATTTTCTGCCAATGTACATGTCCTCGATCAAAATTTGGCATGTTGTTTCCTCATCACAGTTTTAATGTGTCTCGATCCATAGTTCAAAGTCAACAGACTATGTTGTGGCTTATACGTGCAATTTTCTTCTTCACCCTGCAACTAGGATGCACAGAGTGTCCGTTTTTATGTCCTTATCCCCTTTTTTGCTTAGAGGAAGTGTCCAATTTAAGCCACGATTTACAAGAAGTTCTTTATCTTTGTCTGGCTGGTCATGCATCCTTCTTCCTCGTCATGGATCTCGTCTGCACATGCTGTGGTTCTAGCTCTATCTTGGGGTATCAGAGGAGTACACATTATTCTTCATATGGCTATCTCGTGTGGCGTAAGATGATGGTCGGAACCGGGTTGGTTCCTAAGTGCATACAGTGCCAAAGTAAGGCAGTGCAGGAAGGCAGTGCAACCATCCCTTTCTTAGAGTAAGCTTCAACTTGGCTATCCTTTCCTTTAATAATCCGTTGAGCTTCTCACATATTCCATTACCCTGCGGATGATACGCTGACGAGAACTTGTGCTTTATACCAAGCAGCAAGCTAATCTGTTCAAATGTCTCGTTTATAAAGTGAGCTCTGTTATCTGATCTCATGACCTCACACCCCCCCCACCTGCGGAACACTTCTCCCACTAAAAACTTGGCCGCACAGGTAGAGTCTGGGTGTGTACAGGGGCCTGCCTCAATCCATCTCAAGAATAGACACACCACAACAATTAAGTATCTGTACCCGCTACATACTTGAATCATGTCAACGTAATCGACATGCTAGTGCTGAAAAGGCCCATTTGACCTGGGGATGACTCTTCTCATTATGTTTAATGTGTGCTCAGCTGTGAATTGGTGGCAGATTATACAGTTTACTATCAGAAAAATGCAACGTGCTTGGTTAAATTCGGTATGAACCAGTCTTCTGCGAGTGTTGCTGCTAAATTCTCTTTTGTCATGTGCGCTGGATAATGTAACTGGTCCAGCGCTATTATTAATAGAGCTACAGGCATCACTGGTTTACCAGTGCTGTCTTGTCACCACAAACCATCAGAGGGGTTTAAAGAACACCCTTGTCATTTCCAAAGATTCTTCTCTTCCTGTGGTGCCTCCCCTTGGAGTTCCTTCAACTGTGTTTGCCTAGACTGTTATAGCTTTCAGGTGTATTTCGTGCAACCATCATTCTCTCATTGGTATGGGTGACTTCCACTTCCATGATCATCTCATTCTTGGATGCCATACGTTTGACTTCCGTGTCTGCTGCTTGATTTCCACGTGAGATAAAATCTGTCCCTCTCATGTGGGCGGTGCATTTCACGACCGCTATGCCCACTGGGAGCTGTAGTGCCTTAATCAGCCTGTCCAATAAGGCTGCGTGCTGCACATGCGTGCCGTCTGCTCGGACGTAACCCCTCCTTTTCCAGTGTGCTAAGCCTGCATGCACTGTTGAAGTCACATAGGCGGAGTCGTTGTACACCGTTACTTCCTGGTCTGCGTGATTCTCAATAGCGAGTATTAACGCCAATAATTCTGCAGCCTGTGCTGAATAATGAGATGGTATTCGCCCACTAATAAGTACTCGGAATTCTCCATTTGCTGTGTGCTTCTTCACAGCAACGCCTGTATATCTTTGCACATCGCTTTGATCAATTCTCGAAGAACCGTCAATAAAGACACTTTCTCCTTCTGCCAAGGCATTTTCTTTCACCCTGGTAATTTCATCATAGAATTCTTCATAGTTTGCGCAGTAAAGTATTGGCTCTCCTTCAGTGACTGGCTCTGCTATAAATGTAGCTGGGTTCACTATCTTACATCGGACTACCTTAATCAATAGATTTGATATGATCACTTCATAAGCAGAAGCTCTCTGAGATGTCAATGTGCCCTTCGGTTTCTCTAGAATGGCATAAAGCAAGTGCTCGAAGTACAACGTCATTGAGCAACCCATTACAATGGTTGTAGCCTTCTCCATGGCGAACGCTGCAGCAGCTAAACTCTGTTTGTACGGGAAATGACCTCTCATTACTGGGTCTAACTTTACACTATAGTATGCCAAGGGCTTGTACCCCAATGTGGTTCTCTCTCTCACCAAGTATGGCGATTAGGAGACCCTTGATATCCCCTATAGCTAATGTGATCCCTCCTGTAATTTTTTCTAACTCGTGTATCCACTTTCCGGGTCCCGATGTCAGCATTGGAAGCTTGTTTTTCAAATTTTCTCAATCCATGTGTGGCCATGGAATATATTGTGGTCTTGTTCCCCCTTTTTCGAGTAACGGAAATTGGGATGTATAGTTCTCTCTCTCTTCCCTCATGGTTCTTCTGTCTATAGCAGGGGTAATGTTCCTGCATCGCCGCCTACCTGGCAGTGACCTAAGTCTGTCTACATAGGATGGTGGAGACACCCCGCTCTGACCGCGAGATACTGCTTCATGTTGGTCTGACTGCGTGGCTAGTTCTGATGCTCTTGGTGGAGACTCGCTAGTGTCTGACCATCTTATTCCTTTCTCTCTTGAGAGTTGTCTTTCACTGCGTCTCTCTTCCTCATTTTCCTCGCGTTCCTCCCTCTCTGTGTCGGACATTGTCCCCAATTCGTGCAACTTCTTGTGTCTTCTTGTTTCCTACTTATTTCTAATCTGTCCAAGGATAGTTCCCTATTCCCACTACTTCGGGATACATCCTCTGTGTCGTAAAGTTGAATGCTCTCCAGGCGCTTGTCTTCTCCCTCCCCTTGGGGTGTTTGTTCTAGCCCCATTTCATCATATATTCTATCAATTGTTTCTCCGATGCTTCAGGCGTTGAAGTCATCTTCCTTATTTGCCCTAGACGTGCCTGGTACTGAATCGTACGCAGGAAATTCTTGTTCGATGTCTTCCCATTCTACTACTGGAGCAGGTTTTTTAACCTCTCTCCCCAGATATTCAAGATCGTGTGCTCTCTGTCTTCGCTTACATTCTACATCGTCATCGAATTCTTTGCATTTCCTCGCCTCTTCTCCGACCCTATCGTCTTCCTTTTTGTTTTCATTTCTACGTTCATCTGCCCTTCAAATTTCCTCATTCCTTCGTCTCTTTATTCTCTTCTCTCGTATTCTTTGCTTTTCCTCTGCCCTTTGCTGCTTCTGTCTGTCTTGATCGTTGGCTGCTCTCTGTTTGCAATCGAGCTGTCTTTCTTGCTCTTCGCAAAGTAGCTGTTCTCGCCTTTGTCTGTCTTTCTTTCTTATTCTTTCATCTCTCAATTCCTTCTCTTTCTCCTTTCTTTGTACATCATCTAGCCTTTCCTTTTGTTTCGCATCATCTATGCCTTTGCCATCAGGTTTCAATAGAATTTGCCCTTCCATCCTTTCGTCTTTTGCGAATGCTCTCTCATCAGTTCTATCTGCGTTTCCCTTCCATCTTTTGCCCTCTCTCTCTCCTTGTCGAAAGATGCACTTGTCTGTGCCTGATCCCTTCTTTCATCATCACGTCCCTCCTTGTCCCTTGGCACAGTGGAAGTGATATCCTTATCCTTCCCTTGATTTTCATCACTACTTTGCATAGGTGACTCATATGCCGGGTTGCTATACCCCGTGGCTGCCTTTAGTTCTCTCAGCGGGTACAGTCTCTCGTCTTTACTTTCTTCAACCTTAATTTCGGATGGGGCGGGTGGCGCAGTAGGCGTCTCACCCCCCTCCGAGCATATATTAAGTATCCAATCTATTGGCGGCTCCTCTTCCTTTCCCTGTTCATACATCTTCCAAAGTTCTAGAACAGCTAGGCGTTTGTCTAACTTCTTGCCCGTGTATGTGGCGTGCAAATATGTCATCATGTGTTGCAGGACAGCTTTAGATAAGGACCCGCCCTGTGGCCATGGCACAAACATTTTGTGGGTGGTCCCCTTAACCCACTCTGTACTGTATTTTTTTTAGTTTAGGTGCATGTTTCGGCAATTGCTTGCATAGGTGTGCAAATGGAGTTATGTCCTCCATGTTTAAATCTGTTCCCTTTACTTTTATATAACACTTGTCAAAGCTTCACGTGACTTTAACAGTTCCAACAATATGAGCGAGCACCAATCACCACATGCTCAATCAAGATTTTTTTTCCCACAACATTTTATATCTTCTATTTTACTCAAAAAACATCAATTCGTGTACTATATTATCTCATCTATTCAATCGCATAAAATTGAAATCAGTTTTCTCAAGCAAAATATTTCGACTTCACAACAAACAACATATAAGACAGACATTTAACAGACTAGACGAACACCAGTTGGTCACATTTATCTCTGTGTCTAATCATTACCCCTTCATGGAGTTTAAACGTATCCCTTTCACGGCGTCTTTAATCACTGTGGTAGTCTATTTGTTCCCCTTTAGTTGTGACTCTGGATACATGTTTCTTCAAGCCGCTTGCATTAAAAGCGTAGGAATAAGGCGAATCCTCTCACTTCTCGGGTGTCCTCCCCGGTAACCTCTCTCTTCTTGGGTGTCCTCCACGGTATCTTCTTTCTATTTGCTTAATTATTCTCAAGTCATTATTCCCGTCCCCTTAGATATATACATTCTTCTCTACTTCTAACTATATTTTGTTTTTCCACCTCCCTCCGTTACCTTTTCCTTTTACTTGTTCTAAAGCATGCACTTTTGCCAAAACACTCAGTCTTTTTCACTCACCGTTCGCATTTTTCCTCTCTGGACCCTCGGCATCACCGCCTTTGTTACCGCCTTCTTCGGCTTTTCTCCCGCTCAGCTGCCCGTCAGAATGGGAAGGGGTTGTGTAGGGAAACACAGGTCCCTTCAGACCTTGAACTGCAGGTTTTGTTTTTTTACACTACTACTGTCGACAGGGAGCTTCACGGTCTACTCGGCCAAATGACAAAGGACTCGTGATATTGCAAAAGACCTAGAGTTACTTTATGTCGACGGTCAATGGGTGTCTTATCCTAATTGATAATCGATAACCATCCTCTGCTACCAAGTGTCCTCCGAGACCCCCAGTCGGCCCATAGAGCCGAGGTTTGCTCAGAAGTACTTTAAAACGAGATAGCTGCACCCTTGAGATGGATGGGGGTGCAGATTTATTACTCCAACACCAATCAATAAGGACAACTCAATGGTTTGGCAAAGGGAGTCCGTTTAATGACAAGAACAAAAAATGGGGAGCCATGGATATCAGCAGTGATGCGATCGTGCTTCTCGCTTCAACTCCACGAACTTCATACAAGTTGTAACATTTATACTCAAAACTCATCATAATTGACATGTAACACTCAAAAGTTAACATTCAATTCTATTGGTTAGGAAAAGGTGACTTTATTATAGGTACTATATCTGTATATGGTAACAGAGTGAGGGGATTGGGTAAACACTGTCACATGGGCATCTAAGCCCTTTCTTCAAAAATGACTACTTTAGACGTCACTAAGAGTACGACATCTCAATGATTCTACTAACTATAGGACCCTAGATTATTTGGTCCAATGTGATTGGGTTGGCACCAACCCCATGCATACTTTTCCACTTTGCTTAGCAGCGCGCAGAATGGTCTGCCAGGTGGGGGGGTGCCCCTTAGTTACCTGGCCTTCCTCAGATTATGGTTACAATCAATCATCACTTTAGTAGCCATGTGTCAAGTAGTTCACTGTGGTTGGCCTCGGAACTGCACCTTCTGTCTAGAAAAGTTCTGATATCTCTGCCTGGTCGGGTGCCAAGCGTAGGTGTGAACCCTCACTTCTTCTTGCTCGGCTGGTCATGTGCTTCCCACACCGTGAATTTGTCTCTTTTCTCTCAATTTGTGTATTTGATTCTTATTTAGCCCGCCACCTGCGTGTGTCTTCTTATCTCGACCTTTCAGAGGCAGGATATTCTGTTCTTAGTTTCAATTAAATGTAGCTACTGTTCGCCTCATCTATTGGTATGACCTTGGCTTCCCTGGCACGAGTTGCTTCTGCTGAGTTTCGATTCAGCCGTCTCTTCTCGTTTTGCTAAATATGAATCTCTGCTGATTTGGCCTTTAGTAACCTGGGTTGATTCTGCTTTGTTGGCAAATTGGAAATATACTTATAATAAAGTACTTAGTTGGAGGTAGATTTATGTATAATGGCACTTGCCGCACTACTCTTCTACTTAGCATAGTAAGCCACACTGTTTCCTTAGCTTTCTTGCGGTTCCAAGCATATTTACAGGTGTAAACTGGTCGACTGTCTTGGTATTGCTTACAGCTTAATTTTCTTACATTTGGACATCATTCTTTTGTTTTAAGTTCACAATATCCTTACTAATGGCGTTTCATCTCTTTTGTCATTCTTGGGTCGTCATTTCTTCTATCTGTGAGTCTGTCCGGGTCCTCGTGATGTCACCATTCGTCTTTCATTAAGACCTTTTTGCTTTCTTCCAGGACAGTACTTAGGCAATCTTCATTTCGTTTCATTTGCTGGTAGAGTTTCCTTAATGGATACCTTACTGTCCATAGTTTTCTGGGTATCGGTACTTCAATAGGTGTTGCTCTGCTGATAGGCACTGGGCAGAGCCCACCTGCGGCTCTCTGCTGGTTTATTTGCTCATCATACGTCACATATTTTGGTGTGAACGTTCCTGGTACTCCAAAATGGGCGACTGGAGTGCAGGTTTTATTTGGGCCCTCCTCTACACCTTTATGTTTTCTCCCTTCAGGGCCCGTATGAGTGGACGCACACATTCCTTCTTTCATTCTAGACATTAATAATATGTGCCCCAACTTTCAGCCCCTCCAGCCCAGCAGTTAGATGCCCTCTCTCTGGGCCTCAAGACCTGCATTTCCCAGTCGCCCCTGGCCATGAAGTCTGGGTGAGCTGTGCCCTGGTGCCTGGACCTCTCACTGCCAAGCTGGCATGCAGCCAGTGGGTGACTGGGAACCAAATGAGGCCCTGGGAATAATGTTCAAAGTGGCCCCGTATTGCCCATTTTGAGCAAGCCCACCCCTTTTCCTATGAGAACATTGGAAATGAAATATATAACCACACAAAAGAGGCCCAGGGTGCAGAGGTCTCTCAGGAAAGTTCCCGTGAAACACCCTACCCCTGCATGTAGCCCTACTTCACCTGACACAATAGAAGCCAACTCCAGAGCCTAGGGATAGTAAAGCAGGCTTCAACTTCTTTTCCTCATTACTGTTACTCCTGCCGCTGTAGTCATTTTCTTTTTGTCCTTCTGTCTGTCTTTCTTTACCTTTGTGTCTTTCTTTCGCCCCCCTCTATTTTCTCCTTTCTTCTTCCTTTGTGAGTTTGTGTCTTTCTTTTTTTCATTTCGCTCTCCCTCTTGACCTCAGGCCGCCACCCTTCCTATAATCTTCAATTACTTTCTCTAGTTTCTTCATCTTTCTTTTTTTCTTTCGGCTTACCTTTTGCCATCTTGCCTACATTCTTGTTATTTCTAGGTTTCATGTTTCTTTATTCCCTTTCCACCCTTTTTGTCTGTGTTTACTTTGTTTCTCTTTTACCTTTCTTTCTATTTTTATATGTGCTCTGGTCCTTCTTTTACCCTTTTTTTCTTACTTTTTGTCTTCCTCACGTTTGCTGAGGTTTCCCTCTTTACTCTATTTTGCTTTTCTGTATTCCTTTTCTGTTTCTTTTTTCTTTTTCTGCACCTTGACTTGCTCTGTTTCCTCTTTCCCCTGTTCTTAACTTTTTTCTATTCTATTTTATCTATCTATGATCTTTTTTCATGTGTCTGTATTGCTCCCTTTTTAATGTAGTTGTTAACCGATTTGTCCCTTCATTTATATTTCTTTGTCGTGCCTTTTATTCCCTTTTGTATTTTTATGCTCGTTTTGTTTCTCTTATGATTCTCCTTTCCATTTTCTTCTTTTTTAAATTAAATTCCTTTTTGCGTTTACCTTGTTTCCCTCTAGCATTACCTCTGCTTTATGATCCAACGTTTTGCCTTTTTTTTCTTTTGCTATTATACATTATGTTGGGTTGTTTTGTAAAATGTGTCTGTTGCCACAAATGGCTTCCTCGTGCTAAAACAGCCAAGATGATACCGCACAGACAAAGTGCAGCTACTTAGGGAAAGGGCATGTGTTCAGAAGCCTGTGGCGTATGAGATGTTCCTTCTGGGCTCGCAGAACAGTAGGTCTTGGTTTTCATAAAGTGGTGTAGGACCAAGGATCAAGAGAGCAGAGGACGACCAGAGATTGTGTGACAAGGTGCTAGGCCTCCTTATGAATAGGGGAATTTTCTCCTAGTACCAGTGATGGACAATGCAAAGATCCCTGAAGGACACTCGCTCTCTGCTATCTGTGAAGGTAACGGAGAAGAAAAGCAAGTAGACCTGGGGAAACGCTATGTGCATAGTTGATGTGAGATATCACTAGCGGTACCATAGTTTGGGTCTTGAGGGTCAAGGTTCAGCGAGGTAGAATCCCATCTCAGGTAGGGGTGGACGAAACCGACGGAATTTGCTCTGCTGAGAAATTGGCAGATTCTGGGCAAAATCCACCCCCTTTGTCAAGTTCAACCACATAGTAAAATTGGCTTTTTTGGCCCTTTTTCCACCTGAAATGTAATTTTTGGTGTGGTTTTGCCTGGAATTTCTGCAAATTGTGGGTGTCGCAAAACGTTTTGTCCCAGTAATATGCCAACATATTCAGCAAAAACTTTAATTTTGGGCTAAAAAATGTAATTTGCCAAAAGTTGCGAATTGTGAAGAAATACAGTCACCAGTGAAGGTAAATTGGGGGCACATTTCACTGATTTCCTGTTGCCGGAAATAATCGGACTGACCCTTAGTGTCAGGTAGAGGACGCCAGCCAGACTTTGCAACTTGTGCTATCTACTGAGAGAGCGACACATCAGCGTACACACCCAGATCTCTGGAACTGTGGAGGACAGGGTCCTAGTGAGTGAGGGCAGATCTCGGGAGGCCAGGAGAAGGCCTCATACCTGATAAGCAGATTGTATGTCTTGTGTGCATTCATTTTGCAAAGATCAGCAGCCATCAAGGGGAAGCTTCCCTACAGGCAGTTTTAGAAGCTGATGAAGGCAGTGTCTGTCTTTATGACTCACCTTTAGCAATAGCTATCCTACATCGCTGCAGTTTTAAAAATGAGTGTTCACAAGTCGCAAGTAAATATTAACAAGCATTGGAAAAATCAAAATTTACATGGTATGATGTTTTCTTTATAGCCCCCACAGGGCAGAAATGACTTACACTCTATATTTGCAGACCTATTGGCTTTGCCAGTGCTTGTCGATATAGATTTGCCATTGAAGAAAAATGCCCATGACTCGACTTCCTAAATCTTGATCTGGTGCCAATCTTCCTGTTTGATCTGCATGATTATTTGTGTGTTTAATTTCTCTGACCGCCACCAAGAGTTCATGCTGGAGAGTTCAGCCAGGTGCTGTTTTTGAATTAGGCACTTCCTGCTCCCTTGCTGTGAGTCCTGCTACACTTTCACAGAGGATGAACTAGAAAGGCTTGAGTCAAGAGAGTGAACTGGAGGACAGTGCTGTGATAATAAAAATGCTCATAATAATAAATAATATATTTCTTATATAGCGCTACACAGGTCTCACAGCGCTGAAATAAAAGAAGACATTGGCCCTCATTACGACCTCGGCGGTAGCCATGCCGCTGGCGGCATGGCTGCCGCAGAAATCGCGTCCGGGTCTGGGTCCTGGTCCACAGAATGAGGAATTACTGGGCCATTCCGAGTTCGGATAGCCCGGTAATTCCTCCCTCCAAGGACCCAGACCCGGTCATTCCCCTTTCCCATTCAGCCCTGATAGGGCTGAATGGGAATGGGAGAGGGAGCAAACAACGGGCCATTACGAGTTGGCCCGTTGTTTGCTCCCTCTTCCCCTCGCGGGACCCGGTAAGCACGCCTGGTTTGACCAGGCGTTACTTCCTGGGTCCCGCGAGGGGACCTCGTAATGAGGCGGTAGGGGGTAAACGGCACCAGCACCTTTTATGGCGCCGTTAACCCCATACCGCCAGGGTCGTAATAAGGCCCATTATTATCCCACAGAGTGATGCTCAATTTATCCACCTTGGAAGGATGAAAAGCTGAGTTGACCCTGCCGGGATTCGAACCTGCCACAGCAGGTTGCGTACAGATATCAGGGGTGAGCACTTAGCTCAATCTGCTATCTGACCGACATCCTAACTTTGACATTTTTCAGAAATTGTGCTATATGCAAACACACCCCAAATTCTTCTGCTTGTTCCGTATAATGCACGGGAAAGAAATCACGCAGGCTGATTTTTTTTTTAAACTTTGTTTATTAGACTTGACAACACACATAGACTCACAGGTCAGCAAATGCATAACGTAACATTAATTTGCGAATCACAGATACAACGGTTTCACTGTACAGTGCAGTATTTATAGCAACTCAGAACTTAACAAGCTTATAATAGAGAGAGCATTATAATTCGAGTGGGAGAGAAAGTGTATCTCACCTAGGTTTAATGAGGGGAGTGGGCCGGAGTTGAGGCCTCCGAGTCTGAGGAACGGGCTGACAGGTAGTCACGGAATCTGCACCATATATCCCTTGGCCTTGAGTGGGGGTGTTGTGTAGCCCCCCATGCCTCCTCAGTGTCGTGTGCCCAGGTAACTGCCCGGAGCCATTGTGCGTGCGTAGGTGCATAGGGGCGAAGCCAGCATAGAAGTATACCGCGGACTGCGAGCAACATACAGAGGCCTGCAAATTTCTTAGAATCGCGCTGCAGTTTTGGAAAATCGTGAAAGAGGCATCGCATTGGGGAAGGGTCTATGGTGCAGTCTAGTATGTCTGATATAGTGGAGCATATGTACTGCCAATACTGTGTCAGGTGTGGACACTCCCAAAGCATATGAATATAATTAGCCTGGTCTGCGCCACATCTGGGACAATTAGGCGAGGTCTCATGGAACATGCGATGCAGTTTAGTTGGAGTGTGATGATACCTGTGTAGTACCTTGAATTGTAGTAGTTTGAACCTGGAGTTGTACGAGACCTCGTGGGTTCGTGCACACATACGGGCCCAATGTTCGTCCGAAATCTGTACTCCCAGATCTTTCTCCCATTTAGCTCTAAGTATAACAAAAGAGGGGACGGCCCTGGTCTGCAGTAGATTATATAGTCTAGATATTTTCCCCCTGAAGGAGTCGGAGTCGCAGAGTTCAGCTATTATAGGGTCATCTGGCGGAACTGCAGGAAATTCGGGAAATTTGGTCTTTAGATTTTTCCGTAATGAGGAGAATTGTAACCAAGCTGATGGTTTACGCTTAAGCTCAGGGGGGAGGTCCGACCACTCCAGGAAACTACCACGGTCAAAGATATCCCGGATACTTAAGAAGCCTGCCCCCGTCCATCGGGCTACAATGGATTGGGGAATATAAGGTACTCCAGGGAGGAAGTTCCAGAGTGGGAGGTCACCGTGAAAAGGATTGGGGGTCACAACCACTGTCCATATTTTGCTAAGAGCAAGCGACGTGCTAATCACTGGATCAGGGGAGTCCGGGTCCGGCGGGGCTGGTTTGAGAATGAGGGACCCAATAGTTCGTTCGCTAACCTTTAGTTTTTCAAGACGGACATGAGGAGGGGGGTTCGTTGTATTAAACCAGTATGAGGCAAACTGGGATTGCGCCACCATCCAATATCTAAGAAAATCGGGGGCACCGAATCCTCCCAGTTCCTTGGGAGCGGTGAGAGTGTTCAGTTTAAGCCGGACTGCACCGGAGTGCCAGAGGAATTTGTTAGTAACACTGCGTAGTGTCTTAAAGAATCCATCACCCGGCCAGAGTGGAATGTTTGCAAAGCGGTATAGGAGTTGGGGCAGTACGACCATCTTTAGTATTCCTATTCTGCCAGCTAGGGAAATGGGGAGTCTGGTCCAGCTTGCGGCTTTGGTGGTCAGTATGGCTAGATAATTTTGGTAGTTATCGTTGCGTAGTTTCTCAACTTGATGGGAGACCGATATTCCCAGGTAGGTGAAGGTGGATTGGGACCAAGTAAAGCCCATCAGGTCAGCGAGTGGTGGTGTATTGTCAGTAAGTGGAAATAAGGTCGATTTAGAGCAGTTAACCTTAAGACCAGATATGTGCCCAAAGCGGGTCACGTCGTTTAGGATTGGAGCGAGGTTTATTTCTGGGGAACGGATGTAAAGTAAGGCATCGTCAGCGTATAACGAGACAATGTCAGCTTGTCCTGCTGAACGTAGGCCCCTATGAGAGTGTGATTGGCGCATCATGTCAGCAAAGGGTTCAATTGCTATTGCAAAGATTAACGGGGAGAAGGGGCACCCCTGTCGCGTACCTCTGGCTATCTGAAAAAGGGTGGAACATCTGTCTTCGGTGCGGACTCTTGCCACTGGATTGGTATAGAGTAGTCTGACCCAGGATCGGAAGTTGGGGCCGAACTTACATTTTTCCATGACTCGCCATAGATACTCCCAAGACACCGAGTCAAATGCCTTTTGCATGTCTAGAGTGGCCGCCACAGCTTGTGTTTTTGGATTGATCCTACTAACCACATTAAAAAATCGCCTAAGGTTTAGGGCTGTGGATCTACCGGGGACAAATCCCGACTGATCGGGGTGTATGATATCGGGCATGAATGGGGCAAGGCGGTTAGCCAACAGTTTAGCAAAAATTTTAATATCACAATTTATCAGTGATAGGGGACGGTACGAGCCACACCGGGTGGGAGGTTTACCAGGCTTGAGAAGGACCGTTATCATGGCCTCGCGGAGCGAGGGGGGAAGTGTACCCATTTCACATGCCTCCTCCCATAGAGCGAGTAATTGTGGCACCAGATTAGATTTGTAACGCTTATAAAAGTCCATAGGCAGACCATCCGGACCGGGGGCCTTTCCTGCAGCGAGTGCTTCGATGGCCTCAGGCAGCTCCTCAGTGGTGAAGGGCCTGTCCAGAGATACAGCAGCGTCCATGGAAAGGGTAGTGAGTGGGAGTCCTTCCAAATAGGAGTCAATTTCCGAAACTTGGGGCCCATCAGCCTTCGAGTATAGGGACGTATAGAATGTGAGAAACTCCGTGTTGATGTCATGCGAGGACGTGGCTAACGTACCATCCGGTCTCTCTATCGCTGGAATGTTGGGGGCACCAAACTCATGACGAAGCAGCCTGGCCAGCACACGGCCTGGCCGCTCTCCCTCCCCATAACGTCTAACCGCCCGAGGGTCATCAAGGAATTTAACTTCTCGCTCAGCAAGATTACGGAATCTGGCCAATTCACGACTCAGTGATGCCAGTGTGTCAGGGGAGTGATCGTTAGAGTATTGGGATTCAAGGCTAACGAGGGTCGACTCGCTGTTAGCGATATCCTCCCGGATGTTTTTCAAGATGCCACCTCCTTTAGATATGGCGATACCCCTGATATAGGCTTTAAATGCTTCCCAGAGGGTGGCTCTAGAGGGTACTGAGTCTGTGTTGAACTCAAAGAACTCCTCAATGGATAACTCGAGCTCTGAAGCAAAGGTGTGGTCTAGGAGGGCATGGGGTCTCATTTTCCATTGCCTTGATTTTTCAAGATCATGCCCCCAATTCAGGGAGATGATCACCGGGGAATGATCGGATAGAGTTCTAGGAAGGATCGACTGATTGGACAGGGATCTAATTAGTATGTCAGATAACAACCATCTATCTATCCTGGAGTGTGAGTCGTGGACAGAGGAATAGAATGTATAACTGCGGTAAAGGGGGTACATTAAACGCCAGGCGTCGACCACCGCCAATCGGGGGAGAGTTGTAAGGATCGTGCAAGCTTCCCTTGAGAGCTGACGGGGTCTGGAGCCTGACCTATCTAGGGTGACGTCTAGAATCGTGTTGAAATCACCGCCCCATATTATTGGGATCTGAGGGTAACTCTCGAGGATCGAGGCTAGGTGAAGATAGAATTCCGGGTCGTCAACATTGGGCCCATATATATTCAGGATAGCTACCTCTTGATTCTGCAATTTACCTACAATAAGTACGTATCTACCACAAGGGTCCACAAGTGATTGAGAGCAGCTGAATTTAATGCTTCTGTGAATTAAAATGAGGGTACCTCTGCTTTGAGTAGAATAGACTGTGTAATACCTTTGGGGTCCCCACTGTCTGGCGAACCTCTCGCACTGTTCAGAGCATGCATGGGTTTCTTGTAAACATAGGATTTGTGTACCATGGCGTTCTGCGTAAAGTTGTATCTGCCGCATCTTTTTGTGGTTACCCAGCCCCCTGACATTCCAGCTCATAAAGGTTAAGTTTCTATCCGCCATTAGTATAGAGGGGTCGTGTGGGTTTTTTGATATAAATTTGACATGGATCAGTCCATGGCGGGCTAAGTCCGCGTCCCATACCATCTGTGATTCTGTGTTGCAATAGCGTGTCCCGTGTGGTCTCTCTAGTGGTTGCCAAAACTTTTTTAACATAACTGCCCCTCCCACCTTTTCCCACCCACATCCCTCCCCCAACTTGAGGAATGATACCCAAACCCATCCATGACAACAACAAACTTCTCGGCATCAGCGCCTGGGGGCCTGTTGGCTAACCGAGCAATGGCGCAACGGACTGAAGAGGGTGAGGATAGTACAAATACAGCCGGAGTCTCTGGTGTATTCAGTTTGCAGTGTACACGTACACTTTCACGGCCCAGACATGAGGGGGCTGCCATACCATGTCGATGCATTATCATAGGTGCCAGGCATTACCACCCGTAGTCACAACCTTCCCGGCCCCTGCAAGTGAACAGGAAGCCCAAATGTATTTTGAAATCTGAAAACACTCATATAGTATCAATACCCCAACCAAGGGGTCAAATCCAAAAGGATCAATATGATAAGAAAAACAAACCAAACATACGATAACTTTTTGAATTGCTACAACCAGCGTGAATAATGCTGAGTTCTGTCCAACTCAACCAGGGCCATCATCTTAGGTCACATTATGGATTAGAATGGCGGTGACTGGTGAGCAGCCATGATAGTGTTCATCAAGGAATTTCGAAGCTTCCTCTGGGATCGTGAAAAAAAAGGTTTTGTTGGAGTGTTCAATTCGCAATTTTGCAGGGAACAGCATGGAGTACTTGACTCCCAAGTCTCGGAGTCTCTTCTTCACAGCCGCAAACGTTTGGCGTTCACGCTGCACTGCCACCGAGTAGTCTGGATATATGTGGATTCTGGCCGCTCCAAGTATAAGATCCCCCTTGACCCTGGCCGCTCGAAGGAGTGCATCCCGGTCACGAAAATTTAAGATCCTGGCTATAATGGCCCGAGGGGGTGCACCTGGTCGGGGTTTCGCGGTCAAGGAACGGTGTGCTCTCTCGACCGCAAACTGTGGGGAGAGCTTAGGGGAATCCAGGAGTGTCATGAGGATCCTTTCGATGTAGTCTTCCATGGGTTCTGTAATGTTGTCCTCTGGTATTCCGACAATGCGCAGGTTATTTCGCTCGATCGGGATTCGAGGTCATCATTCTTCTTCTCTATCACCGATACTCGGTTGGTGAGCGTAGAGACCGCAGCGCATAAAGAGCCCAGGTCATCCTCTGCAGCCCCCAGTCGAGTCTCGACCTCCGCGACTCGCCCGTCTGTTTTCTCAATGTGGGCTTTAATGGAGGAGATGGTCCCGTTCATGTCGTCCAGTTTAGTGTGAAGTGTAGTAAAGCCATCACGTATGTATTCAAGCATCTTCTGCGAGTCGTCGGAAGTCGATGGGGCAGGGACGGGCGAAAGCTCCTCAGGGTCATCTGGGGGAGGTTTGGACGGTGTTTTTGTAAACATGTTCAGCGAGCTTTGTTTCTTCCCAGTGCCGGCTCCTTTTGTCATGCTGGAGGCTGGGTTGGGGGACCAGGATCTTGGAGGGAAGCAGATAAATTGACCAGAGGGGTATCTGAGTAGTAGGGGGGCGGCTCCTGAGTCAGTGGGCTGGTGTTGATGCCCGTAGAAATGCAATTGTCGGTGCCGCAGTCCTAAGACCCGGAGCGTGTAAAGCAGGCCCAAAAGTTCAAAACCGGGTTCTCCTCACCTGCAGTGCCCGTGTTTTATGTATAGCAGGTATGAAGTCCAGTGCTATCGGGGCTCACAGGGCGGGTTCGCAGGGCGAGGCGTGGGAGTCAATTTGGATTGAGGATTATGTTGCCTTCGCTAACTCCCAGCAGGTTCTGTTTTATTGAAGGAGGGATGGAGGGCTCCTCAGTCGACGTGGTTAGTTGGTGGGGGGGGGCAGCCCCCGGAATCAACGGAGGCACCGGCCCGCCCGGGCACCCCGCAGTCTCCCCAGTCAGAAACCCCGATGTGCCGGGAGGAGTCCGGTGCACTGTGGGGTTTATTGGGGTTGAAAAGGGAACCACAGATCCCAGCGGGGCCCCCCTCCAGGGCGCCGCGGGCGGTATCGACTGGAGGCAACCACCCTGCAGCAGCTCCGACGGGCCTCCACCGATTAGGGGGGGAGGGAGAACCAGGGAACATCAGCGGGGGTCAACCCAGGGGGGGGGGTGCCCATCAACCCTCGGCCAGGCGAGCTCCTCACCTCGTTAGGATCTCCGTTGGAGCACACCGTTGGGGGGTATGTGTGCCAGCAAGGTGGTCGCGGCAGTTCCAGCGGCGCCGGGGAGCTAACCTCAGAGCGGAGGCGCCCGCAAATCCAGGGCCCCCGCCGCCCGCACACCGCAGCGCAGGGCGATCCTCAAGCCGTCAGTCAGTTTGGCGGCCGCAGAGCACTCCGACTCACACCGGAGTCCCGCCGCCCCTCCCCCACTCAGGCCGCATACGCCGGGGTGCCGGGTGGAAGCGGGAGCCGGCACTCCCCGGGGCCTCGTCCGGGACGGGGTAGGCGTCTCCGGCGCTGCGCTTCAACAGCGATAGCTCGGCCTGCAGAAGGCCCACGAGCTCCAGAGTCGGGGTGGCCGCGGGGAGCAAGTTTACATCGCGGCTGCAGCAAAATGGATCGGCACAGCTGTATTATTGGTGACGAATCTGCAAATACGTGCCCTCGTTGTCCGGAGCTCCTCACTCAGGCGGCCATCTTGTTTCGGCGCAACAGCGCCCCCCACGCAGGCTGATTTAATAAAAACAAGGCATGCCTTATTTTCTCAATTCCCTCATCAGCTTCAAAAAGCCAGACGAATCTGTAACACTATTTGGAAAAAACAACAATTGGTAAGCTCAAATGCTTTCTTGTAACATAACACAGAGAGCCTTTCACAGAAATGTTGTTACATTCTGCAGCTGAAAGTTATCACACCCAGAAAAAATGTGACCTGATATGTAACGTAGTGATTCATTTAGTAAAATGAATTTTTGCATGCCACTCTGCCAGGTTGTCACACCAGAGGGAAAAGCACATTCACAAGTTGCTTCTTGTATCCTGCTGTTGTAAGAGGGCGACTGTGAAAATGCTGCTTATGTTAGAAAAGCAATCGCTGGATGAAGTGCACTCTGCATTGCAGAGCAGCAGACTGCTGGCATCATTATGAGTTTGGAGATCGTTCTGTTGGAATGACCACCCATCTCTCTTACTGTTACTGCCTGCCACTCGTTCCTGTGGATTTGCTACAGGATTATGACTCATGGCGAAGTGGTGACAATCCCCATTTTTATAAATCAAACGACCCCATGCAGAATTTGTCAGTGAGCAGTAATTAAGACATGGTGGGCCCGATTCATGGAAGTTTTTGCACGGTTCAAAGTGACTTTGCACTGCTGAAAAGTGACTTTGCACTGCTGACACAAACCCTGATTCATGGAACCGTGCAAAGTCAGCGCATATTAATTTTTGCAGTACAAAATTACTTTACCCGGACTTTGCATGACAAAAATAGACTTTGCACAGTCCCATGAATCAGGGTTTGTGTCGGCAGTGCGAAGTCACTTTTCAGCAGTGCAAATCCACTTTGAACCAGGAAATTACGCCATGAATGTTGCCGGTCAGTCCAACGATACTCAGAGGTAAAGAGGAGGATTTACCTCTGGATACCTCCAGGAGGTAAATCCTCATCATCTCTCAACTTGGAATTTGGGCGTCTGTAAAAGTGCTGGTAACGTGGCAATAATTCTATTACCACCATTTTACCTCCATTTTCTCCCACACCATTGAACGTGTAATGACACCCATTGTTACTATCTCATGTAACCACACTGTGTGCATCTCAAAAGTGGGAAAAACATCAAAGTAACATGCAGCTTTGAAACGAAAGTAGCTCGTAAAATACATTTGACAGATCTCTTTCGAATGAATAGATGCACTAGATTCTGCCAAAGGGTTAATGCTATAAGAGCGCTTTACCCATGATGCACTCTTTCTGCATCGCAGGGCAGCTGATTGACATCAGGGCACAGGAATCGTGACGGGTTTTCAGGATATCACTCATTAATATTCATGAGGAAAAATGTGCATACATTCAGAATCATTGTTTGCAAATTTATCTCATGAATATTAATGAGGGGTATCTTGAAAACCCGGCATGGATCAGGCCCTTGAGGCCTCGAGTTGGACAAGCCTGCTTACACACTACTGCAGGAGCTCTGGCAGAGGGCCGGCATAATAAGCAATGTGGAAAAGGGAGAGTGCTGCTGAAGCACACAGTTAACCTTCACTAAAGCCGATAAAGGACAGGAAATTGAGAAGGCAAATTTCCTAATCATCAGAGGAAACTCTACTCACTGATGCACCTTCTCAGTACCCGATCTTGTCTTTGATTCTGTTTCCATCTTTTTCTTTATCTTTCTTTGTTAGCCCTTCTTTTTCCTACGTTCTTTATTTCAATGTATGTATTATTTTCTTCCCCTTTTATGTGTCTTACCCCTGCCTCATATTTCCCCTCGTTTCTCTCTGTCATTCTTATTCCTTACTTCTGATCCACCTTCTGTTTCTTTTCTCCTGACTTTTTATCTAATGTATTTCTGTCTCCATGTGTTTTCTTCTCGCTTCTTTTTAATTTCTTCTCCCTGTTCCCCGGATGCCTTTTTTCCCTGGGCCTACACTTTACTCTTTGCATTTCTCTTTCCACTATGTCAGCAGCACATACCTTTTTTCCTTTCTTTTTCTCATATCGTCTTTTTTCTGCTTACTTTCCGTGACTTTCATTTTCTTTCAGTGAGAAGCTTGTTCCGTATTTTATTCCGAACATACCTACGTGCAAAGCTTTAATTTGTTAATGATTTTCTTTCTTTCTGTCTGTCTCCATTTTCGTTTTCTGTTTCATGTCTGTTGTTTTCATTTTACCCTTCTTTTCTCACCTGTGTTTTTTTCATTTTCTGCCACTCGTCTTCGTTCATTTGCACTTCCTGTTCTTTTTTAGTGTTCTCCCTCCTTTCTTCTCTTTGTTCCCATTTGTGTTTCCTGTCATTCCTGGATTTGCCCGACTGTTTGTTTCTTTTTTATTTCATTTTTAGTTCTACACATGTATTTGTATCCACTATTGTGTTTTTTATACTGACCATTTTTCTCTTTCTCCTCCAACTTGTTCATTCATGATGTTCATTTTTTTCTGCTCCTATCAATTTTTTTCTTTTTTCTATTCTTTCATTTTCACTTTCTGGCTTTGTTTTTATGTCTTTTGTTAACTTATTGACCATTTTTCCCTGTGTTGCATCTCATTGTCTTTCCTTTTCCCCCTTCGTTTCCTCTTTTCCTTGTCTATTTTTTTCTATTTTAACATTTTATCCTGGTGTTTTCCCTGTCTTTTTGATGTATGTTGTTCAGTTTCTGCATTTCCTATTGTCGTTTCTCCTGTTCTGTGTGTTAGTGTTTTCCTTTTCTGTTCACCTTTGTCTTTTTCACTTTTTCTTTCCATATTGGCTTTTTTTGTTCCTTTTTATTCATCACTTTCGTTTGTTCATTTCTTGCTTCTTTCTCTGATCTTTCTATTGTTTATGTTTGCTTCTTTCCCTTAGTTGTTCCTTTTCCCCACTTGTCTTCCTATTTCTCATTTTTGTTTGACCAAAAAGGCAAGTAGCCGCTTCTGGCATTGCAACACAGTGGCAGCCTCCAGAGGTCCGTGTCTAACTGATGCAGCATTCTGCATTATTACTTCATTCAAGAACACTCTGATGGCCATCTGACGCACGCAGGCACGCAGGCACGCACGCACGCAGAGATACAACGCATGTTTGCCCGTGTCTTTATAGTTTCCCTCAAGCTTTCTTTTCTACCTTTCTGTCTCTCCCTTGGTCTCATTTACTCTTTTTTTGCTTCTAATGTGTTATTTTTTCCCCTCTCCTCTACTCCATCTATCTCCTTGTCTTTCCTTTCCACCTTTATATGATCAGTTTAGTTTTTTTCTTTTTCGGCTTCCCAGTGTGTCTTTTCTCGCTACTTTTTTCCAGTTGTGTCCTTATTTTTACCTCTATATTTCACTTTCATTTTTCACTTTCTACCGTCCCCTCTTTTTCAATGCTCTTTTTTTCCCATACTCTGTTTCCTGCAAAACCTTCTCTGCTCTGGGGGAGCTGGACACACCCAACTCTGAAGCGAACAGGGCGGGGCAGGCCCTGGCTCGCCTAATAGGAGAATTAATCAACCGACCAACCAATCGCATCTTCTCTGTGACGGGGAGCAGTTAGATAGCCGCCTCCTCACTGGGTGCACGTGCTGATGGAAATGGCCTGTGATTGGCGGGCAAGGCTTACGTCCTGCAGTCACGAGCCACAATCATTTTCCTGCTCAATGGACTTGGTGTCTCCAGGTTCATCATGTTTTTTTACATACATTTAGGGGGTGTTGGGCTAATATTCTGTATTGCAAGAAGCAGGATATCCGTTCCTTTTAACCCCATGTTGAACCTTCACAGCGTTCTGACCAATAGATGTTGTGACGTCTTTCCGCACTAGGTAGGAGCTCATGAAGGCACACATGCACATACGTCACCTCTCCAGACTCAGAATGGAAGGTGACGGTGAGGACCATTATGTCTCTGGTCCCCTGCCATTGCACCCTCTCACACACTGGGACAGGAAAGTGATGGTCAGGGATGGTAGGTTTCTCACCACCTGCCAGTACTGTTCCCTCACCAACCCTCAAGTACATAGACCACGAATAGCCATCACTGCTCTGGAACTCAGCGATCACGTGAGAAGATTGTCAGTGCCGCTAACAGTTGGTGGTGTGTTCCAGGGCTGAGACCTGGGACTTATTTCCAAGCACCGGGACTTATTGCCTCAGACTCATTCATAGCCCCAGTGTGTAGTCTTTGGGAAGACAGAAACCTTGTAGCTTGTGCCCTCAGCTCATTGTCACTTTGTTAATAAAAAGAGAAAATCGATTTGACTAGATTTGTTATTATTTTTTATTTGAATTTTAAAGCAACATCCTCTCACCCTCGACACGTGTTTCTCTGTCTTTTTGTGTCAGACACTTCTTCAGGAGGGACGGAAAGCCTATCATTGGCTTTATTATGTATCATAAACATTAAATGAAATATAAAATAAACAGTACATTTTCACTATTGTGCTTTGTGTTTCATTGGTTAAGCGAAATACATTGTTAAGAAATCAATATCCAAAGTCTTATTGTTCTAAACAAACACTGTAGAGTAAATTGAAAGGAAGATAAAATTGAAAATGAAAATTGAATGGAAGAAAAGGTGCACTCACTTTTTCTAATGGAAGTTTCACATTTTCTGCTTTGTTTGAATGAATAGTTTCATGATTTGTATCACTTGCTCCCCCCTTCTTTCAGTCACTTGTGCAGGTTCATATTGGTTCTGCTTAGAATTGTAAGCTGGGTGGTGGGGAGGGAAAGCTTTGAGTCAACAGCTCCGTATTTTTGGTTCTGTCTAGTTTAAATGCCTTGCTTTCCATCCTTAATCTTATGCGCCATTTTGTTGATATGGAAAGAATAAAATTTCGCTTCACTTACCTATGGGAGTTTGGATGTTCCATGGGATCCTTTCCGACGTACGATCTCTATCGCGGCCTGATACGATCTCTATAGGGACGGTAGGTTTCTCACCACCTGCCAGTACTGTTCCCTCACCAACCTCAAGTACATAGACCATGAATAGCTATCACTGCCCTGGAACTCAGCAATCACGTGAGAAGATTGTCAGTGCCGCTAACAGTTGGTGGTGTGTTCCAGGGCTGAGCCCTGGGACTTATTTCCAAGCACTGGGACTTATTGCCTCAGACTCATTCATAGCCCCACAAAACCCAATAAAAGTGAACACGAGCCAGGTTAGGGTGACCAGAGGTCCCGTTTTGCCAGGACTGTCCTGGTATTTGGTGTTCTGTCCCACTTTCTCAAGATTATGTTTCTATAATAAACATTATTGTCCCGGTTTTTGGTAGTCCATCCTTATAGCTCACAGGCATGAATGCACAATCTCACACAGAAGAAATGCTGCATTTTACAACTTAAGATAGCGTTAGTTTGTGATAAATGAATTATAATATGTGTTTATTTGTACAGTAACACTTAAACCCCCTTCTCCGCCAACGTTTACTCAAGTGTAGTGCCTTGACAGCCACTTTCAATAGTTAGTCCTACTTTTATGTTAGTTGCCCTGTCCCGGTTTTTTACTTTTTAAATCTGATCACCTGAAGCCAGTTGCATCTGCACCCAAGGACCATCTTATTGTTGTTCATGAACATGATCAGATACGCAGGCCCTGCTGTGCAAGTTATCCAGTTCTGGATGGTACTGGCCATAACAGCTCATTGCTCCTGTCAACTAGAATGACATTGACGCAATAACTCTTATACAAAAACTGTTTGCACTTTCAGCTGTGTGAGTGGCGTGTGCTGTGGGCAGTAGCCAAGAAGTGGGAACAGTGAACTAGTTTAGCGGGCAGGTGGGCATACACATGCGTATGTGCCCATGACAGTGGTATGGGGGTGGCATGCATGGCTCTGACGCTGTTGCACCTATGCAGGCGGGGGCACTCGGTGAGGACATTAGAGGAATGGCCTTAATGTGATCCCTTCTACCAGAACAAGCTCTTTGAATCACTCACCTGCCGGTTCCCTCTTTCACACAAGGATTCCATCACCTTGCGCCTTATCTACAGGTCACCTCACAGAAGTAACTCTTTCAAAGCTGACATCTCCAACGTACCCTCCTCTGCCAAATTAGCACACCCTAATCATGTCTTTCTCAGAGATTTTAACGTTCCTGAGTCACAGGTTGACAAACCAATTTGAAGCACTATTGAGTTCTCCCCCACGCACAACAAAAACAATAACCTAGACATATGGGGCCTGATTCATGGAATTTATTGCATGGTGCAAAGTTACTTTTTACTGATGCAAAGTGACTTTCCACTGCCAATACACCCCCTGATTCATGGAAAAATGTAAAGTGTCTGTTTGCTGTCACTGCCAATAAACACCCTGATTCATGGAAAAATGTAAAGTGTCTTTTTGCTGTCACTGCCAATAAACACCCTGATTCATGGAAAAAGGTAAAGTGTCTTTTTGCTGTGCAAAGTCACTTTGCACTGCAAAAATACACTTTGCACTCCTCCACCCTGATTCATTGAACAGTTGACTTTGCATGGCAAAAAGACACTTTGCACTGTTCCATGAATTAGCGTGTTTGTTGGCAAAGTCACTTTGCACCAGTGAAAAGTCTCTGAGCACCGTGCAAAATATTGCATGAACCAGGCCCATCGTCTTCACATCATCCCCTCTCATCACCTGCGCAGATCCTATCCCACTCGACTGGTCTGACCATGCTTCCATCCCACTATCAGTCACCCACTCGACTACTGCCCACAAAGGTCAAGCTAAACGCTCCCACACTGAACGCTGCACAGTCCAAACCTTCCAGCTCAATGAGCTATAAGAAAACCCTGCAGACTTTCCCACCGCAGGGAATGCTCCGGGGTCCTGGAATTATTCAGCATCTCTGCTATGAAACTGGTGGACACTCATGCCCCCCTAAAAAACATCTGCGCTAAGGCCAAACCATCTGCCTATTGGTACACTCAAGAGCTTGCCTCCAGAATATGCTCAATCAGAGCCCTAGAGAAATGGTGGCACAAAAACCATTACATTGGAGACCTCACCAACCTCAAATCTGTCTTCACCAACCAGAGGATTTTGATTCCAAAGGCAAAATCTGTTTTCTACTCCACCGCCATTGCGGCACCCTCTAACAGAAGCAAAGCCTCTTTGACAAAGAAAAGCATTTGACCAAACCCTTACCCAACACTAAGGTACCAGCAACTAAGAACAAATTTGACGGAATTAACACATTTTTATTGAAAAAATTGACATAATCTGAAAGACCATTGAAAGAACCTCCCACATCATTAGTGCCCCCAGCACACTAACACACACAAACACACTACACATCTGAACTGAATTCTCTCTCTTTCTCCCCGGATCTCCTATAAACGATTGCCTCCCTCAAATCTACTTCTTACTGTGACAATATCATCCGGGCCTCCATCATTAAACAACTGAAGAACCCGGTGCTCAATGCGCTCCTCCGCATAATTAATGTCACCCTCACAGAAGAGTAATTCCCGGAAAACCTCGAAAATGGTCTCAAACAACCTCTTTTGAAAAAATCAACCATAGATCCAGACGACCTGGCCAATTAACGGCCCATTACGAACCTGCTCTTTATTGGCAAAATCTTGGTAAAAGTAGCCGCTACACGACTACTCTTCAGAAACAAACAGCTTCACCTCTTAAATGACTATAAATCTGTTTACATCCCAAGTGTAGCATCAAGTCAGCCACCATCCAGGTGGTGGATAATGCCCTCCATATCATGGATAAGTGTTAAGCAATGTGTCGCGTTTTCGTTGCGTACCTGGCTTCTTCTTTGTGTCTCGCAGGTCTGGTAAAGCGGCTGTGGTGGGAGCGCTGCTCAGGAAACACAGGAAGCTCCCCATGCAAGCCACCAGAGGATTACACACTCATAGATGGCTTGGGTGAGCTCCCTTTGCCACGTTATGGCGACCCCTGAATTTGCATGGCACAAGGACAGTGTAGGACACTGACAGGGGTGCTACAGATGTCAGAAGGTGATGAAGCAGCTTGTAGCTCTCCATATTCCAGAGCAAGGATCCAGCAAGTGGCCTGGAGAGGCAAATATGGAGCCCTAGGAAGATGCAGGGACCGGATAAGGCAGCCAAACCAAAAGCAAGAAGGGGGAACAGGAGCCAGGAAATGAGGGCTAGTAGAAGAGCAAGCAGAACAAGAAGGAATGGGAGAAGGGGAGGGAGAGAACCATAGCAAGCAGGGCAAAAATAATCAACAAAAGGGGTCCCAATGGGAAAAATCAAGACAGGCAAAAGAACAGACAGGACTGAGAAAACAGCAGGGCTGGCAAGGAGCGTTAAGACACAATGGCTTCTAGCTCTGCACTGGTTTTTATGGGCCAGTGCTCAGACTCTTGCGTCACAGCGCAGGAAATGCTGCCATGATATCCAGGGATGCTCGGCCATATGTGCCGTAGCCAGGGGGTGGGGCTTCCTCCCCAGTGCGGCTGGATCGTCATGGCAGTGCCCATACCAACTGCCTGGTGGCCCCTCGATGGTCCATATTCCTGCAGCCTCCTGTTGGTGATGGACTCTCGCGGGAGGAGTCTGCAGCTGTGGTACGGGTGCCAGGCAAGTCCCGGTGAGTAAGGGGTTGCCGCGTGCAGTGCTTGCTCACACACAGTATTCCTAACAATAAGGGCACCTCAAGCCTCCTTGTCCTCATTGACCTCATTGACCTTTTGACTGAATTCGACACCGTCAACCACCGCATCCTCTCCTCCCGCCTTGCCGACAGGATGGGATTCCCTGGCACTGTCTTGAATTGGTTTACCTCCTACATCTCGGGCAGACACTAGGCCATCCAGATAAACCTGTTGCATTCTAACGGGCTCCAGGCCTCCTGCAGAGTCCCTCAAGGCTCCACCCTGTCACCAATCCTTTTTAACCTTTATATGGAGCCTCTGGGCACTCTCCTCAAAGATCCCAATATAGCCATCTGCCAATATGCAGACGATATTCAGTTGTACTTGAGAGCAAATAGCGCGCAGGGCATCAATCATCTCTGCAATTACCTAGCCATCATCCAATCCTGGATGTCGACTGCCTACCTTAAACTAAACCCATCCAAAACTGAATTCATTCCCATCTGTCCAAACTGGTAAAAACAAACTTGTCGAACAAAGCCTTAATGATATGTGCCTAGAAGGAATTGATCCACTACTCTCGGACAAAATCCTTACGCTTCACCATTGACAGCAGTCTGTCCTTCCAGAAACATAAAGCCAAGATGGCCCAAAAAGCCTGGCTCAGCTCTCCACCCTTCGCAAAATCATTATCTTCATCCTGCCGCAGGACTTCCATACGGCAGTGCAGGCCTTTTTGGACGTGCTCATCGATGAGGGAATCACTCTAATAGCACAGTTCCCAACTGTTCACTTGGCTCCCCTAAAAGAAGTTACCACAGTGCAGCAAGTCTTGTTAAGGGTGCTTGGATTTTGACCGAATCGGCCTCATCCTACGCAAACTACATTGGCTTCCTCTCCAGGCTAGGATACTGTTCAAGACTGCATGTATCATCTACAAAGCAGTCACCAGAGTATCTGGCAGCTAAGCACCACATATTGGGTGACACATGCTTCTCACCCAGCAAATGGATCAACTGGCTAGAATCGCCACTCGTTCGCAAAGAGAGGTCCTGCAAACAATCCTTCTCTTGTCCCTCTGGAACTAAAACCCAGTGTCATCTTGGAATGCCCTCACAATTCTCCAATTGCGCAATTCTCTAAAAACATGGCTTTTTCAGCACCACCTGGCCAAGGACTAATTCCAATAGACATCCATACCGACGCACAGGGCGCAATTCACAGTTCTGCGCTGCTGTTAAAAGATGCCAGCTGAAAGGCAGGCTACCTCCACCCTGTACAGCACCCCGCTGCTCTCGAGCTAGGCCGGCTCTTTAAACAATAAAAAGAAAAAGAAACATGACTTTGTTTATCTGAGCAATGCCCCTTTTCTTTTGTTACGCAGCAAGCATAGGGTGCGCTGATACTCGGACATATTTCAGGCTGCCGACTCACTGAGTCTTTAACACACGATGGCATGTCACCTAAATTAGCGCAACACAGAGACCAGTGCAATTCTAGAGGGGCAGAGGGCCACCAGTCGGTAGTGTCACCACAGGGGCAAGGCCAGGGAAAAGACTACGGCTGAGAAGCGTCTGTGCTGAGTGCCAACCTCTAGAAGATCTTGCTGCAGATATTGACGGGCAATCCAGTGCATGGTGGCAGTGGTGAACTGTCTCCCCAGCGTTGCATGAACATGACTGAAGGAATTTTGGCCCTAGCACCGAGGTATTTATTAAAAATTAAGCACTAGACATTTGATAACATAATAGATGAATAACCCCACAGCATAGATGTCTAGTCGGTGCAGACCTATGACAGCCACCCCATCTAAACCTAACAGACAGGGTTGTGGAGGGCAGGTTTGATACAGGGTGTTCCACCCCACCCAAGCCTCTGGGATGAAAGGTAGACCACACACACTGGTGGTGTGTTGTAAGATCCTTTCATGGTTACAGTCTCACAAGATGTGGGTGAACAAGCCCCCAGATACAACGTCCTTCTCACTCCATCGCCACCAACGTCCAGCTGATCCTCCCACAATATTCTCTCCCAACTCCCTTGTAGTCTGGAATGAAGGATTCATTCAGCTATAAACAAGATGAGCTGCAGCTAATCTGCAGCACTGTGATAAATCTATACACAAACATATTTTACAAACCAGCACCACCGAACACACCTCCTCGCTCCCATGTCCCAAACCTTACACAGGCGTACGGATGTGGACCACATTCTCTCCTACTCCCTTTAGCAATTCTAGCGTTATTCCTTTTTAATTATTTTCTATTTATTTATAGTTTATAGTGTAATTGGTTAATTAAAACCATAAACACTTATACAGATATACAAATATAATGTCATTTAAGCAGATACATATAAACATATTAAAACATATTAAAGATATTAATCATATTAAAAGCATTTGAACATACAGACATGAATTGATAATAGTCTAGGTCAGTTGTTCAAATTATGTTATGTTATAAAGTACAGATGCTCTATTTCCTTTTACATAATCCACCTATAAATATATATATAAATATAGTTTTATAATCTATTAGCAAATCCTTGGAAACCAAAATTGCTGGAATACTAAAATCAAGGCATAAATGACTGATCATAAAAACTTTATAAGAGCATAGGGGCATTACCATACAATCATGTATTTTCAATATAGATTAAATTAGCTTATGCAAAAACCACTGCACCATTATATACTCCACTGATCTGTTGTGGAGCCCAGTACTTACATTGTCCTTTCAGATCTAAAAGTGGCTTCTTCACATGGACACTTTCTGCTTCCGACATTTCATATCTTTTCACTCTCCTCAAGTTATCAAACCACTCCTCCATACATATAGCCTTGTGCTCACCAACCGCCTTTACCCTCTCTTGATTCCGCTCTACAAACTAGACTTTCCAAGTCCTGGTGGACACACTGCTGTGTGTGACTTTTCTCCTTCTGAGTACCTTGAAAGGTGTCGAACCTGTAGTGGCATGCAGGGCCTGGCCAACCTGTAAGTACATACTGTTTTCTTAACTAAATCTTCCCAACCAATACCCTCACTCAAAGCCATTCTAGCGCCTTGCATTAAAGTGTGATTGAAGCGTTCAACAGCAGCATTGGTCAAAGGGTGATACCAAGATGTCTTGTGGTGCACCATCCCAACTCCATCCAGAAACGACGCCATCATCCTTGAAGTAAATTCCATCCCATTGTCAGTCAGAATCTTTCACGGATATCCCTTCCTTGGAAACACTCCATCCAGGAAACTGATAACTGCTTATGTGTTAGCCTCAAGTACAATCTCCACCTCAACCCACTTAGAGTAAAGGTCTGTAAGCACAATGATGTACTTCCTACTGCCCCTCTCACCTTCAATCGTTTCCAGGACATCCAAAGCAATAAACTCCCAAGGCATGCGCGGCAACTCCAAAGGTCTAAGCTGCTGAACATAGTTCCTCAGCGTCTTGTTCGCCTTACCACGCAATGCACATGACTTAATCAACAGTTCAACTTGTGTGTCTCTGTTCAACTTTTGTGTCTAACCCAGACCACCAATAATCAGCCGTAATCCTCCCTTTGGTCTTAGTCATACCTAAACATCCTTCATGTCCTCCTCTATAGGTTTTGGCCTCATAACCAGTGGGGGAACAACACGACCCACTTTGCACAACAAAGTGCAACACTCTGCTTCTGTGATGAATCCTGCAGAGTCATCACTGATCCCAAGCCTAAAGTCTCCTCTGCCTAATTATGAAGAGTAATATTTGGATAGGCGTTCTGGACAAAACATTACTACACATAATCTTCACATAACTTCTCCTGATTCTGATGATCGCTATTCCAACAAGTATTTAAAATCACATTGCCCTGAGAAGCCTAGAAAATATATGGACTCCAATTGCCATAACCACTGGGATACTGAGACGAAGAAGAACAGAGAGTTAATGTAGAGGAAATGTGGCTTTGAACGTCAAGTGCCATCTATTTGTCCAAGGCTAGATCAGCTCCGTGGGCCATTTAAACCTGAAGGTTTCTTACAGCTGAGGGAGCGAGAAGGAAGCAAGGAGAGGAGGAAGCGAGAATGTGAGCAGAGGCAGTCCAGAGGAGAGTATCAGCCGAGCAAGAGGAAAATGTTCAACTGCAGCAAAGTGCCAGTATTCCGAACCAGAGAGGAGAGACACTGGTACAGAAATGGTGAATAAAGCACAGCAGAGGCACAGGAGACGAGGTCCTGCAAAGCCGCACAGGTTCCATCGGCGAGGGAAGCGAACGTTGACACAGGAACCAGAGGAGCCTCTGCTCAGAAGGGAAAGCTGTCCCCATGACGGACTCTTGCACAAACAGCACGCCATACCGGTGAGTCGGCCTGTACACAAGAGGGGCCTCGAAACGTGCAAGATTGAGGAAGAATAGTCAAAGAACAGTTTTGAATACAGACCGAAATAAATTAAAAGGCAAACACGCCGGCAACAACACATGTCCTACCTTCCCACGTTCCCACATGTGTCTCGACGAAAATGGTATCTCACATGTGTGGGTGGACTGACCTGGACATAAAGGGAAAAGGCTAAACGACTGGTATACCAGTATCTGTGTTCATTAGTGGTCCCACCTATTTCCGTCCCCGGGAGTTATGATCTATAATACGTTGCAGATTAAGGGGTAATATCTTGTCTGCCATCCATGCAGCTCATCCACTAGTCGAAGAATCTTGAGATTCTGCGCTGCTAGACGGAGAAATAACAAGTGCAAAGCTGCGTGCAGACATACCCTCCCCTGTTTCTATCTTAACAAGTGGCCTTGAGGCATGCTTCGGCAAGGCTGTCGCCTGCAACATATCCTTGCCATTTTGCATGTTTTACACCCCACCTGTGTCTAGAGGAGGGGCACTGGGTAAAGGGTGACAACTAACACTGGTTCTGTTGTCACCTGCGGCACTGTACGTTTTAGTGTATGGAGGTGGTTTGGCCAGGCTGACATACACACGCGTCTCTGCCATTTTCTTATTTTTTCTGCTTCATGTTTCCACAGTGTTGTCGCTCTGAATTATGCAGCAGAATCTTTTGCCTTCTTCAGCATTAAAACTCCCAAAACGGCATTCACTTTTCGCCCTTCAAACAACCCGGTCAGGGCAAGGGGCCACTTAAAGGGGTAATCTGTAGTTGCATTTAAAGAAACGTTCCAATCATTTATCCATGATCCATGTTTGGCATTCATGAATACACATGGGTCTGGCTCTCCCATCTCTGTCTTATCAGTGGGCGACGTGAGAGAAAGGGTTTTCCGAGAGCTGTTGCTTCCCATTGCCCCCATTCTATGTCTCCCACTATCGTGCTAAGGAATGCGAGGAGACAGGCAACCAGATGTCATTTGTTAGTTAAATGACAAGTGCAGCCCAACTTTTCAAAATCTGCATTGAGCTGGCCAATCTTGCTGCAGTCTCTACCTCTCCTGTTCCCTCCCAGGCCCTCTGCATGGCTTTGGCCTCTCATTTCACTACTAAAGCTCAGGACATCCTGTCCACCTTTTCTTCCTCTACCACCTCATCCTCCTCCTCTACCACTCCTAGCCCATCTGGGGCTGTCTCTCACCCTCATTCTCCTCCTTTCCCCTGTTCACTGATGACGATGTTTCTAGACAAGCCCGATCTATGAATGTCTCATCACAGCAGGTTCTCCCCTGCTCTTCCAGAATGATCAAGGACCACATCGACACCCTGGCTCCAGCCTTGGACGATTTCTGCAATCACTCCTTTGCCACTGGAACTTTCCTCTCCCAATTTTCAATGCTATGCGGATGACACTCTGCTCTCTTTCAGGCTCCCCTCAGCCACCTCTGCTTCTTCTCTCATCTGTGACTGTCTGGCCGCAGTTCAGGAATGGTGTGCTGCCAATGATCTCTGCCTTAATGCCAGTAGGACTGAGATCCTCCTCATTGGGACGCTAGCTCCCTCCTTTCCTCTCTCTCTCTCTCTGGCCACCCACTCTGAGCCCTCTTCCTGCTCCTTCCTGTGAGGCTAAGAACCCTGGTGTCATTTTCGACTCCACCCTCTCCATCTCTCCTCACATCTCTGACGTCTCTAAATAGTCCAACTATCAGTTGCACCTCCCCAGAGGTGTTCTTCCTGTTCTCACTTTCCCCCACAAGCTCACTGTCTCCAGAGCTCTGATCCTCTCTAGTCTGGACAATTGCAATAGCCTCTTTCTAAATCTTCCTGACTCTACTCTTTGAACTTTACAGAACAGGACTGCAATACTTGTCCTTGGCCTCAAGCCCAGGGATCGTATCTCTCCAGCTCTGAAATCTCTTCACTGGCTCCCTGTGGCTGATAGGATCAACTTCAAGACCCTCTGCATTGTGCACAAGGCTTTCTGGGGCCTGGGACCGCTCTACCTCCAACGTCCTCTTCCAAAACATCTTCCTTCTCGAACTCTCCGCTCATCCACCTCCAACTCTCTGAGAGTTAGACGCTTCTCCAAGCAGAGAGTTGGGGGCAGATCTATCTCCACGGCTGGGGCCTCCCTCTGGAATAGCCTCCTTGCCTCTCTTAAACCTGAGCAGAACCACCTCTGGTTCAGGAAGCAACTGAAGACCTTCCTTTTCACATCCACTTTCTCTCTCTTGCTGATGCACTTGACTGCTATGCGCACTGGTCACCTGGTCGCCCTCTGAACTCGAGCCCAGGCTCCTGCATGTCCAGATGCCCTTGCACTGCCTCCGGATTCCCCAGCACTTAAGGGTCTGTATCTGCAACCCTTCAGTCCCTTGTTTCTGCACTTTTGAGCCACCAGCTGGCTGCACTTGTGAGTTAACTGCACTTCCCCCTTCCGCTCCCCCCTGGCACTTGTCCCCTTCCCACTTCACCGCACTTGCGCGATCTGAATGACACAAGGCCTAGTGAGATTGTTACTTTGTCCTCCCTTGTTTCCCCCTCCTTGTCTTGTCGCGCCTAGAAACACTTGTGTAAAGATGCGTTATAAGTGCCACATCATATCATATCATATATCATATCATACTGCGACAGATAGAAGCAAACCCTTAATAAAACATCCCAGTGATCTCTTAGAGGGCTAATCAGTCCCACAGGGAGAACAGACACACGCTGTGCTGTTAACACACCCGTAGGAGTGATCAGGCACTCCGCCTCATGACAGGATCACTGTTTCCTGTCCCAAAGCTGGTCGTCAATCAGATCACACCGTGTCCCAGGTGTTCTGAACCCTCGAGTCACAGCACCAGTTAAAGGATCCGATGGCCTGGGAATAAACACCTCCGGTCCCCAGTTCCTCTAATGTCGCGTTGTGCGAAGGGAATGGAAGAGAAATGCACCACCACAAGTGTTGGACCGGTATAATCTCTCTTGTTTATTACAGGCCAATACAATAAAGTTATAGGCAGACTTCAACTGGGTGTTAACATACGATGCTCGTCACAAGATGACATCAGGCATACGTATAGCATAGTCAGCAAAATACATGCAAGAGAGCTGGAACCCTAGAATTTGATAGTCAAACATTACATACGCATTCTTAACATATTCAGAGGTGACATTCAGTTCTCGCCACTACATCAACCTTCACGTCTTCCTGGTAAGTTACACACTTCTTGTGTGTTCCGTCCTGGTACAGACAGGGCCATGTTCCATAGATAACATGTTATTCAAAACATTGCTTCTTCACGCGTGTACAGAAAATCACAGTATTTAATTGGCTCCATTATCTCACAAGAGCAGCAAAGATGAACACCCACAGCAAGCAGGCCTTTACTCCTTGCGAATAATATCATTTTTTTTTTGCGCTAAAAGCAGAATTAACCCTTTAGCTACTGGTTACAGAATATAATACGGCTGTGCTTCAGTTTGGAACAGGATGCCTAGGACTCATCAAGGATGTCCTTCATATCTGGTGGCCATTCCCTGAATATGACTGATCTTTTACTGTTGATCCCATGCACTGCACGGCCCCTACCCCCCTCCGCCGCCCACTCTCTTCCCCTTCCCCCTGCACTTGCACAATCTCAATGTCACTTGGCCTAGTAAGATCGCTGTCTCTGTCTTCCTTCTGTTCCCCCTCCCTTGCCTCTTCGCGCCTTGAAACACTTGTGTATAGGCGCGTTATAAATGCCATATCATATCATATGAGACTTCAGTCAGTATTAGATGGCATTACTGAAGCTTTTGAGGCAGCGCTTGGCATAGTATGGCAGCAACTGGACTTTTGGGGAAGTCCCTTACATGTGGCAGCTATACCATTTACTGGCCTGGATGGAATTTCTGCAACATTGGAGGTTGAACTTGGCATATTTATTTATTTTTACATTTGTATAGCGCACAGACAGCCCTTGGGCATCGCAGCATATGATGGCAGCACCTCACTGTGTCAGGCTGCTGTACATTACAGACGATCACTATACCAGGCACGTGAGGCTATGCAAGGCACCTGGTAGCAGTATCTGCATATGGGGGGTGGAGAGGGAGGGGCTACATGCTGCACAACATGCTACCACCTGGGAATGTGGGGATGTGTTTATCTTACAATGGGCCTCATTACGACCCAGGCGGACTTCGCGGTGCTAAATGCACCGCGAAGCATGGCGGAAAGCCGCCGATAGCGCCATGGGGGTTGGCGGATTTACCGCCCCATTCCGACCTCGGCGGAGCGGTAAATCCCCAATCCCCATTCTGCCCTTCCCCATTCCCATTTTTGCCCCATAGGGTATAATGGGAGTGGGGAAGGAGTTAATTACGCCACCGTAAAATACGGTGGCGTAATTAACAACGAGGTCCCGTAGCGCCATGGTTTTCTCCGGCTGGTAAAACCAGGCGGAGAAAACCTCCATGGCGCTACGGGAACTCGTAGTATGGCGGAGAGGTACGCCATGCACTACGCTGGCGTAATACCCTCTCCGCCAGGGTCCTAATGAGGCCCAATGTCTAATCCTGATGCGTGTGGTTGTGAGTGGCCTAACATGGCAGTAATTGCACATATGCGGCTGTACTTGTATATGAAGGCAGTGCTCTGTGAGGCTTTATTGCTTCTGCTGAGTTCACCCCTGACATTTCATGAAGCCACCCTGAGGTTATCCAGGCAGCAGCACCCTAATAAATGTATGGTAGGTAATTAAAGGTGTGTTGCCTGTTTTTCATTGACATTAATTATTTATTTTATCATAATAATAATTTATTTTTATATAGCGCTTTTTTATCCAAGGCGCTTTACATGGGACATATGTACATACATTATTCTCATTATTATTATTACCCATCAAACTTTAGCTTATTTTTTTACATCTGCAAGTCACCTCCTGTGATCTTACTGGGGTCGAAAGTAATATGCCATCAATCCCTGTGATGTCATCAGGTGTGTGATGTCACTTCCACTACCTCTGGCATTTTGGGGAATTGATGTCCCTGTCGGTGTGATGACCGGATATCCTGAGCAACGGCTGCTCAGATGTATGACACAGGCTTGAGTACTGGCAGAGAAGACTCCGCCTTTTATATCTTTGAAATAGATAAAAGGGCTGTCATCGAACTGGGAAATAAGAACTCGTACTTTTTAAGGGCCAGTGAATTCGTAAGGGAACTTTCAGCGTTGTCATGTGCACCACACTAATTGCTGGTATTATTAATCACAACACTATGCAGCAGTCTTGAGACAATGCCCCCTATGAAAGGCAGTCTAGTCAAACAGAATGCATGTGTGCTTGGATTCGAAAGAGGCAGGGGCTGCAGTGAGCAACACCGCCCTTTCCTCCAGAAGGCCAATGAATAGCATACCACACTCAGTCTGGAGGCATGTCTGTATATAGCATGCTGCTGTCTACACGGGCAGGCTGACCTATGATGATCGTGCCAGCTCCCTGGTTTCTGGGAACGTTTCATTGAGCAGCATTTATTTTCATGATGAGCACAGAGTTTGCCCCTCACATCCTGGGGCCACACTTTTTCATGAATCGCGCCCTTGTTTTGCTGAAAATGCGATCACTTTGAATAATCGAAACATAACATGCAATAAACTCTCTATTGCAGTAGAATTCCATCACTGTAGAAACAGGCTGAACCAATCTCACCATTTCCCTGTGTTTAATCAGAAGTCTCCCCTTCACAAGAAATGTAACCACACCCACAACTGTGAACAAGCTGTGCCCATTGTTTGCTGCCCATTGCACACCTCTCACCAGTAAACATCGCATATTTCTACAAAAGAAAACTTTTAAAACTATACCTGCAATTTCAAAATGAAAAAAATGCCTTCACTTAAAACCCACCTACTGAATTACTATAATGAAGAAAACCTTCAACCTTAGGATTCTCATAGCTGCTTTCAAGAACTATGTTTCTGTTTGAAAAAATGTTTTCATTGCATAATAATCCCAACTTAACGATGCGGTATAAAACGTAAATGTCGTCTACTTGGAAAAAAACAAGTAAAATATCTCAAGTAAAAATAAAGCAGAAAATCTGTCTGTTTGTTCCGTATACAATTCCACACAGTTCCACCAATCTTTACCAAATGTTAGGACCCTCCAGACCCTATATTACTGGCTACATGACATTTGGATACTGCATCCCTTTCCCCAGAATTCAGCCCCTTTGCATATGAGACAGTTGCCTGCAATCGGCAAAACATCAATGTGGTCGTAGAAGTGGGCAAAGCTAATTTTAAGTGTCTCGACAGTAGGAACTAAACTCGTAGGCCTTGAAAACCACGTTCCAAGGCCCTAGGACGCACCATTTCCGAGATATTTGCACCGCAACGCAATGCACTGCACCACGCCAGGGTGAGGCGACAGATGGGGAGAGCACACAGAAGGTCCAAGTATGCGGCAGCACGCCAGCTCTCTCCTCCCCGCCACGTCTGCGAGAGTGTCCCTGGAATGGCCCTCCTGTCCCCCATTTGCATGACAGCCCAAAGAATGAGAAAAGAGAGATTCCAGTCCATTTTTGACCAGCCCCTAGAAGGGCCAGTACATTCTACATATGTGAGCAGATATTCTCTTAGACAACAGTTCAAACCCTATCCAGCTGACGTCTTCATGGACACAGGTGCCACATCACTGGACCAGGTTGACTAATGATAAATATCCAGCCGTGCTGACGTCATTAGTGACAGCACGACATAGTAACGTTAGCCACAACGCAAACTTGCATCCCTGCATGAAGTTCCACAGACAAGCACGTGCACACACAAAGAACATGCATACACAGTTCTGTAAACAGAGGACAGATACATGTACATACTGTCACAGAAAAACAAAAAACAAGCTTGCACCCGCATATTGCAGCTAACCATATGGAACTTCAGTGATGTATAAAGAACCTGCAACAGCCGAATACTACTAACCTCGAGAGAAGGCAATAGAATATATATAGAGAGAGAGAAACCATAGAATGACTGTAGGGAAATTGCACAAAGCCACAGTCCTCAGGATAAGGAATGAAGAGATACAGATTATGCAGCAGGAAGTAAAGGGCCAGTGCTCTCAGCCAAGAACAAGGGCGGGTGGAACATTCCTGACTCTAGGGGCAAGGAGCCACCTTCAAAATAACAGAATAAATCCTCACTAATTGCAGACGGAAAAGCTCAGTTTTTGTGGTCCTCACCCACATGACTAAGCCAAGCAGAACAGTAGCCCTTTGCCCATGATGGGCAGAGAAGCTGTTTCCCAGCAAAGCAGATACGAACTGATACATGTGTTGCCCAACAAGCATTGCAATCCACAGGCACTCTCTCAGGCTAGGTGGCTATCCCAGTGGCAGCAATGGGAGCACACAGTCTTTCCCATTACAGTGAGAAGGTACCCTGAGCTCTGGGAACAGGGCAGGGTTCCAGGCCTGGGGGGCCCGCTCCAACCAATCACAGAACCCAAATCCTGGAGTGGTGTGTAATGGGCAAGGGTCAATGGTAGTCTTGCGACCATGAAACAATGGAAAAGATCGTTTTTGGGGAAGTCTCAAGCGAGACCACCTGACATGGAAGGACCAGTTAGGCCACACATATAGGCGACTTCCATTGTTACTACCACCCAAACCACCCAATAGAATGGGCTCTTCGTTTTTTTTGGCAGAGGTAAGCTTTGTGACGCCATGGTGTAAGAAAAGCTTGTGCAAGGGCTCAGAAGCTGTGATTGCTCGAGAATTCTGTTTTTCCTCTATGATCCCTGTCTGCTTTAATAATAAAAAACACTTTCCCTTGGCTTTGCCCTCTGTCATTGACATGAGAGAGTTTGTTGGGCCCTGCATACTCTGCTGAACGGTGACGGTGTAGCACAAACCTGAGTTCTCTGGCATAACTTTACATGAGTATGTCAACCAGTCGCACACGCCCATTCTCAGTGCAGTTTACTTCAGAGTAAAAAGCACATCAAGCGATAAGCGACTCAGAACAGCGACCTACAGGGTTACTGATTTTCAACAATTGATGACAGTGTTATTTTTTATTTTTTTATTTTATTTATTAGTGTATATAGTTATTAAACTTTTAGACAAGTTCAGCAATATCATGATTACATTGAGACAATTAAACATAATTATACAGCAGATTAAACTTAGAATTAAAATTAGTATAGAGTCACTAATAAAGAAACATAAAACATTCCTACAAAAGATAAAAGACAACATACAATTACAAAATCTTAAGTACAAAAAACAGTCTATACAAGGTCATACATATACAGCAAACATAATCATACATAATGATCCAGAGGTGTATTATTATTAGCAGCCACTATGGTAGAAAACAGAAATATCTTATTCCCAATAAATAGAAAGACACATTGACATTGAGCCACAATGGGGACATTCAACGACTAGTCATAAGGATGTCTAAAAGAGAAGGCACATTAGCATTTGTTAGATGTTACTTGTTACTCGGATTACGCGGACGAACAGTGCCGCGAAGTTCGTGCATAAGCACCATCATCATCCTCAACACGGTCCGTGAGAGGCAGGCTTCCCTGAACTCTGGCAGCTCGGTGATGCATTGCGGACTTGGCTCGCCTTCCGAAATGTAGGCCAAGCACCCGGAATTTTCACGGCAGCAGCAGTTCTCCTCCTCAGTTGGCATTAGCTCGCACCGATTGCACGTGCACCAGGTGGAGACGCCGTCCATGCGACATGGTCCAGGCTCTTCATCCGTTGACTGGTCCTCCCAACTGCCGTCCGAATCCCCATCGTTTTCGCGTGCTTGCCTTTCCAGTAGTTCCTCCTCGGTGTACTCGGGCTCGTACATATACGGCATTATTGTAGCCATTGTGTGGTAAAGAAAGTAAAATAATTTACAGAGATGGTACAGGTGTTCACAAGGCCTAGAAGCGGCGAAGGTAGCTGACCAGAGCACAGAAACGAGTCACAGAATACTCAAAGTAACACAGAGAGAGTAATGGAATCGAAAATCTGCTGCGTGTTGTGAAACGGTGTGTTTATACTTATTGAGGAAAGAGGCGTACTGCCATTTCCATGGCGACACTTCATTAGCTGAGGCGCAGCGATTGTTGACACGAAACGTGCTTTGGCGTTGGGAAATGGGCGGTACGCGACTGCTGATGTCAGGCGCAGGGGCGGGGGATTTGATTTAGTGCCGCAAATGCAGGTGAGCCAGGTCGATGGGGGGAAATGATAGGATTATCACAAAATGGCGGCTCATTTCGAGTGCGTTAATGGACGAAAAGTCGGGTAAGGTCCATAGGAAAGTTTTCTACGATCTACCGATTTATGCTTAAAAACACATGGCCGAACCGTAGGGACAATAAAAAAAAAGTCCCGGAACTATCCTTTAATATAATCTTGTTTAAACTCAAACTTGGAGAAGTATTTAGCATATATCAAGCCCATCTTCGGGCAACAGGTGAGACCATGTCTCACAGATTCAACCATGCCTCAAAAGATAGTCTGCATGTCCTCTTATCAACAGGGATACCCATCCAAGCACCTCTAATGGCTAATACATCAAGTCTATGAAATCTAATATGCATGAAAATTCTACATGTCAACTGGGATGGCTTCATTTTTAGATAGTTTTTTTTTAAATATATTCGCTGGGCATCTTAGCATATGCGTTCAGTGATTTCATGCTAGCCACTTTCTCATTGCTGTTAACCCAATCCCACATTTCAATTGATTTTTTGAGGGATTTCTTAACTGCACCTTCGCCATATTCCCATTTAGGTGACCAGCCTATTTTATGAAACAATTGACAAGTTCTTTCAAGAAAGCTATTCAGAGCTTTGATTTTGCCCCCATCTAAGCCCTCTCGTAGAATATGTAACAGAGTATCCGGTTGAGCATATTTAATCCTGATATAAAGCGTAGCTCTGTTTAATTCTATATGAGAGGCCAGGGAAATAAGTCCCATTTCAAGGCGGATAGCCTGAACTGGGGTATACGAAGTCAACCCCAGTATTCTTCTCCAGATCATCCCTTCTGTTATATCTGCCCAATCCGTCCAATCTGAGTACGAGGCTTCCAGTGCGTATAAGAATATTGCAGCCAGCTTCTGCTTATACACATTCAGTATGCCCAACAGACTATAGCCTGCCGCTTTCTTGGAAAAAGTCATCAGTGCAGTTAAAGTAGACAGTACTTTGGTTGTTTTATTTTGTTTCACCTTAAGGTTAGTTTTGCTAGCTCCTCCCCAAACCTTGTGTCCAAGATATTTATATGTAGTTACTTTATTTATAAGGCCCAGCGAGCAGGGGATTCCTGATTTTTTGCAGTAGTTACGCCCCACAGCCATAAATTGTGTTTTAGACAGGTTTTGAAGAGGGAAAATCGAGACCAAATCCATGCCCCGCACCCCAAGCGCATACATAGAAGAACAACAGGAAGAACAAGGAGCGCACTTATCATTTGAACCAGGCCCCAGCGCACCCATGGGTGACAAATATGCTGAAACACACCCACTTCACCAACAGTGCAACTTCCATGCTACATTAGAATCAATGCTGCAATGTCAGAATCTACAAACACAAAAATCCCTGTTTAAAGGCTTGCAAATGCCTATATGAATTAACATGGTCTAAATGCACAGTGTAAAGCTATGTTTCAGGAAAATTACAGCTAAGTTCATTTCACTCACTGAACACTGGCTGCGGGAGCCTTATCAACACTCCTCGCAAAACATTCGAACTGCCCAGGCCGCAAATTCAAGATAAAATTGCTTTCTGCAGACAGACATTTTTTAATTATCCACAAATGCGAATAAATCACGGCAACCCAGTGTGCTTTTTTTTTTCTTTCTGGGAAAGAAAGACATTTTCTCAAGGACACGCACAACATTGAAACATAACTTGTAACAAGCCAGAGCCCTGGTGTGAACTGCTTGTTCAGCTAAAAGTTATGGGAACAAAGTCACATTGCAACAAGATTAGAATTAGGTAATTGGGGCTGGCACAGCTAAATCAACCCACTGACGCAGGAGGTTAATATCCAATTATCAGGCTCTCTATAAGGGCTACATATGTAACCCACCACTTTGCAGCCAATAACAGGAGGAGATAGGTTTCTGGGAGCTGATCCAATTCTGTGAGGTCAGCCTGCAGTGTGATTATAAAACTTACTTGCAAGACAGCTCCGGGGGAGACGGCGCCTGAATTCGCGGTGTGCACGATGCTTTGTGTGTTTTTTTTTCTTTTCTTTGCCTAGAAATAAATGCAGTTTGAAAACATGCTGCTGCCTGCTTGGCACTCTGTTGCATTTCTGGGGGCCATATGGGAGGTGTTGGGGCCTCCCATAGCTGGTGAGGGTATGGCTGCTGGCCCCCCACTGCCCTGGGGGGAGGGGGGTCCAACTTCTCCCCGACAAGTTGGTGCCCTCTGTGAGGCTCATTGCTCATTGTAACATGGGTAAATGAGCTCTGCTGTGGACTGAGCTCCCTGCCGCCGACTCAAGGAAGCTGTGAGACCCTCGCCTGCACCTGAAGACCACCGGAAAAACGCGTAACCGGCTAAAGGCTTCGGGGGCCAGTTGGAAATACCCCGCTTGAGGGGAGGTGAGAGCCCTGCAGGAGAAGGGGTCCGGTGAAGCGCATTGAGGGAGTGTCAAGCAGTGGTGCAACTGCCAGTGCAGCATAGGAAAATGTAAGTAAACCAGCAACATGGGCTCTGAGGAGGGGAAATGTTTAAAGTAGAAATGTTAAAGTGTTTTTTTTTTGTTTTTGTTTTTGTTTTTTTTGGGTAGAAACTGAGGGAGGGATTGTAAATTGGGTGGTGGGTGATTGTACATTGTCACAAAATTCAGTGCATTGGTAGTGATCGGCACGTGAATTGTAGTTGGGACTGGGGTGGTGGCAGTGGTCCCTTCTTGTGTTTTTGAGCATATTGGGTGGGGTAGTGACTCCCTACACATAGAACAGGAGTGCCGCGCTGATTGGTCTAGAACAGGAGTGCCGCACTGATTGGTCTGGATGGTGATTTCATGTACGGGGTCTGGATTTCCTATGAATTGACGTTATAGATCAATGAGTAGATGAGGTTCCCTGCTAATTGAGCGTTTAGTTCAGTGAGTGGAAGATAGTTGGCTGGTTAAGGTCCCCTGGTGAGGAGCGTATCACGCACTAGGCGACGCAGTGTGTGCAGTCCAATTATAAGAGTTTGTTGTGGTTTACCTTGTTCCAGTTGAGACAGGAAGACAGCTGTGGGGATTGTGGGGTTTTATTTTGGGATTTTTGTGGGGTTGGGAGAAATGGGTTATTGTTCTGTGTATGCACATTTGTCTGTTCATTTGCATTGTGTTTTTAGTTTGGTGACGTCACCTTCAGATTGATGCATAAGGACACAAAGTTTTGATGGTGAGGAGATAGTGGTGTGGTTTTGGATTTGGAGAATAGGTGACCCAGAGGCGGTGTGTGGAAGACACATGCTCAAGATTGTGGGGGTGTGCCGGAGAAGGCAATGGTTTGGTGAAGATGGATTGCACGTGGAGTGCACTGGCTAAGGTGCGGAGCAAAGAAGGCTCACAGAAGTTGAAAAAAAAATGTTCAATTATCTTCTAACTTTTGCTCCCTGAACAGCGGACTACCGAAATTTTCGAATTGAATAGAGGTAAAATGTATCACACAATACAGAAATGACTCCCCTTCACTTGTTGTGTAGCACACAGCTTCCATGCTGAAATAAGTCAGTAAAACATAACGTGCAAAGATTCAAAAGTACTGAAGGTAAATTAAAAAGACCATGGCTGCTCATAGGCGGCTTCTCCAGAAGCGTGCAGCAATCGCTAAGGACACACATACACAGCACTTACACGGGAATAGCTTTAAAAGCACATGGCTACAGTTGAACTGTGTGCACGAAGGAAAGGGAAAATGCGAGGGATCAGCTGATGCTGAACCAGCGCGAGCATAGGGAAGAGGGGACTCACCCTTCTGAACCTCCGGGAGTGTAATATTTGATGACACAGGGGCAGAGAAAGGCAGATGAGGACAAGTAGGCACAAAATAAATGATTCAAGCATGCGATGGGAGGGGCAGTTAAAAACAGCTTCAACACACACGCACAAGAATCACAATAGCAGTGTCAACAATCACCACAATATGCACCGCCCATGTGGGGAGGATACATGGGGCAGGATGGGATCATTTCAGTAGACACCACAAGCACCAATGCAGGTACTGTCACCACTACATGTACAGACACAACAAATGACAGCACCACTACCCCAGGACTGACTAGAATGACAACACAGGGGCACTGCACACAGCAGCCAGCACCCATACAGAACACTGACACAATAGCAATGGTACCGGTTACATGACTGGGTGGGGTCTTCCTGATGGGGAACAAATCTTTCAAAGGACATAGATTGACATTATACCGCTAATAGGACAGCCCAAGACAAACTTGATTTGACTCACTCTGCCACACACACTAATGCTCCACCTCCCCAACAGAGCGGGCGAGGCGCGCGCCGACACACACACTCACGCACACTCAATAATGCAGAGGACAATTGCATAGGGGTGGTGATAGGTATCAAAACATTTTCTTTTCTGGGTGACAGTGGGGCGACTAGGCCATGCATTAGGGAAGAGAGATTTGTGACATCATGAGCAATGTGGATATGACCACCTTATTAACAGAGAAATCCATAACTTGTTAAACACCAGGCATACACATGTTGAAAGTAAGGAAGATTGTTTAAGAATAATGGGGGTGCACGGTACAGAGGGGGGTGCATAATGATAGCGCATCACAAGAGAGTACATTTAGCTACATTTTGAGCACACATCTTTCAGTGAGGAGACTGGGCTCATAAATACACGATTAACACAGAACAATCAAATGAGACACACAAGGTGGAAGAAGGTGCACTTGAGGGGGGAGGCCTACATTTCATTGACAGTTCACCACAGGAGGAGAGAAATAGGGGTAAAGGGTGGATGATCCATGTTCCCAACAGAATTAATTTGGCGACAAAATGACAGTGCAAGTGGTAATGCCACTAGCGCTTTTGAAAATAACACTGGCACAAATGCATTAGCCAACACACATAGGGAAAGAGGTCATTGCTGCACGAACTGGAGAATAATGGTTGTATTAAAATTTTAGAGCAGATATTGGGGGGAGAAATATATATTGTTTAAATGTAACAGTAATTAGAAATATATATTGTTTAAATGTAACAGTAATTACAGTAGTGGAGTAATAAAATACTAGACTAAATGAGTAATTAACAGAGTAGGTAGGCTTTAAAAAGTGGACATGGGGTGGGATAGAGAGAATGGGAGTAAATTGGTAGCGGATTTCATTAGTACCAGCTTAAAGTGCCTGCAGTTCACTGCGAGGCACGCCCTGAGAAGTGAGAGAGGAGCCATAGAAAAAAAAAAAGATTTAAAAACCCTGCGATTATCTTAACTAAGTAACATGGTGCACTTAATTTAGAAACACAGCCACCCTATATGACAAATTTACCACCCTGATGTTTCCCTATTTAGCTTGTCAGTGCCTGATGCCCCACGGGACAAAGGCACGCACTATAAATAGCTTACAACAAAAGCACAGTAAATATAAAGATCCAAAGGCCCATTTGTACACTAGCACCCAAATTGCATATATATGATCCAAGTGTGTAATGAGTATCTTCACATAAATTAAGTGCCTACCCATTTTCTGGGTACATTCCGAATTGTGTAATAATTTACAGTCAGACCGCCATTGAACGCCACCAGGTGGTGACAGGATGGTGCATAGGTGTACCATTGGCTCCTCCCACTAGGACACTGAATAGTGTGAGAGTAGTGCAGAGAGGTTAGGTCAAGAAAATGAAGAATATGTAAATTCTCAGGTCTCAAGCGCTTCCATTTCATTTCTCGCCAGATACAAAGGACCCAGGGCAGGCCTGAAGACAACGGACAACCAACACCCAATGGCTATGGACTACAGTGGGACATTATCCCCTCCTGACAGACTTTGTTAGAAGTGTAAGGCGTCAAGCCCTACAAAGCGGTGGCCACCCTGGCAACGAGGGAGCAACGATCAACAGGGCCAACGCAAGAGATTTTCATGAACTACAAAATAGCACGAACTCTCCTGAGTTAGGGAAACATGGCCATCCCATGGTCCAACGCACACTAGCAACTAGAATAGGGACTGACACACGCATTTCCAAAGTTTAATTGAGTTTCATATTACATTTTGTGCACCTACAGCTGTAACACTGTTTTGTTTCTTCTCTTTTCCCCGCACATGCAGGTTGTTGCGTATGTATGCTGTTAGAAATGTGTAGGAAATTTCCTTAATGTTATCTTCCATTAGAAACTGTGAGGCCTACTGATTAAAACATTGTGTAGCATTCCCCACTCAATTGCCCACCCTATCAAGAACCTCAGACCCCTTAGAGCATGTTTCCCTGAAGTATATTTCCTTGCTTGCATTGAATAAACAGCCCAAGATTTTCCCTACCCATATTGAGAAATTTTGAAAACACGAAAATGTCCAGGGGAAGGTTTGATTTTTTCCCTTAGTGATTGTTTAGTTCGCGGAGCTTGAGGTTACTAACAAGTACTAACGTATTAATGCTTTTCTTGCGATTTTCAGGCGGGCAACTTTATCATCTCATCAGCTGCAAGGACCCAGCAGCGTAAGTGGTTATGGGCACGTAAATAAGGACTTTTACCTTCACGATGGGACTATTAATGATGAACGAAATTATGGGGGTGGTACTTTGAAATTTAGTTGTAATAATGAGCATTACCGCTGTATCCCCTGCTAACATTCCCTAACCTAAGCAGGAAGAGTTACGGCGTCAGTGGGTGAGGAAAAGCTGCTGCTAAAGTAAGGAGAGTTAAAGGCAGAGACAAGGGGAGTAAAACATACACATAACACACATATCAGAAGTGACCAACAATATGCACACATGTACAAAATTGGTAGGGACACCACTGGAGAGAGCTGTCCTGACTGTTCTTTAACATATGCCGGAAGAGAATTGATTACAACAGAAATTACTACCGCAGAGCACGACGCCCATGTATGACAAGGTGCGAAGAAGATTGCAAGGGAAGACAGCAACATTGAGATTGAAAAAATAAATAAATAAATAAATAATAAAAGAAGAAAGAAAAACAAAAAGAGAGAAGAAAAAATAAAAGGAAAAAGACAAAAATATGATAAGTGTATAACAGAGTTCGAGAAAAGAGCAAAGATGGTCACTGAAGAAGGACGTATACTGTTAAGGTACCAACGTTATGTTACCAGCACAACAATGACAAGAAGTGGACAATAATGCTGGATGAGAGAAGGTTGAGAGAAGTTGCGAGATGAGAGCAGGAACATCACTGCTTATGGACTACTATTGAGCACATGCATCCAAAGATCAAGAGAAACTACCATTGAATTGGGGAGGAGAGTGTTGATTGGTGCGCATCAGCATGCCCTTGTTGGTGATGACCAAGGAAGATGTGAAGAGTGACACATTCACCAAGATGGAAAACAACGGAAGAAGAGAAACAGACAGAGAAGTAAAAAGAGGGGGGAATTACTTCTCGAGCGAGACAGAAGAATGATTGGGTGAAGTACCAGCATACCAAAGAATGATCAGCAAAAAATGCATCTGAAAAGAGAAAGCAAAGAACTAGCTAGTGCTTGCATGATAATGGATGACATCATGACTGCCTGGTTGCTTGAAGGTGATAACGGAAGGACGAGTACCGAGCACAGCACCATTGTGCAAGATAGAGATACATTGCAAGAGAACAACAGAAGGAGACATCGGAATGCAAATAAGAGACATGCTGAAAGGAAGAGCCGGACTAAGATAGCGGTGCGCAACATGGTTCCAGCAGTAATAAAGGTGGCCACTCCCTGTGATCAGAGGAAGTACGAAGGGAAGTGAGTGTGGTGGAACACAGAAGGAGAACACTCCTATATGTACTGTTCATCAACAACAATGCAGAAAATTATGGACACTTCAAGGAATTGACAAAGATATGCAGACCGGAAGGAGGTGAATGTTGCTTGGTGGTGTGGTCGACAAAGTCGACCAGAGGGGGGACTGAAGAGGGAAAATCGAGACCAAATCCATGCCCCGCACCCCAAGCGCATACATAGAAGAACAACAGGAAGAACAAGGAGCGCACTTATCATTTGAACCAGGCCCCAGCGCACCCATGGGTGACAAATATGCTGAAACACACCCACTTCACCAACAGTGCAACTTCTATGCTACATTAGAATCAATGCTGCAATATCAGAATCTACAAACACAAAAATCCCTGTTTAAAGGCTTGCAAATGCCTATATGAATTAACATGGTCTAAATGCACAGTGTAAAGCTATGTTTCAGGAAAATTACAGCTAAGTTCATTTCACTCACTGAACACTGGCTGCGGGAGCCTTATCAACACTCCTCGCAAAACATTCGAACTGCCAAGGCCGCAAATTCAAGATAAAATTGCTTTCTGCAGACAGACATTTTTTAATTATCCACAAATGCGAATAAATCACGGCAACCCAGTGTGCTTTTTTTTTTATTTCTGGGAAAGAAAGACATTTTCTCAAGGACACGCACAACATTGAAACATAACTTGTAACAAGCCAGAGCCCAGGTGCGAACTGCTTGTTCAGCTAAAAGTTATGGGAACAAAGTCACATTGCAACAAGATTAGAATTAGGTAATGGGGGCTGGCACAGCTAAATCAACCCACTGACGCAGGAGGTTAATATCCAATTATCAGGCTCTCTATAAGGGCTACATATGTAACCCACCACTTTGCAGCCAATAACAGGAGGAGATAGGTTTCTGGGAGCTGATCCAATTCTGTGAGGTCAGCCTGCAGTGTGATTATAAAACTTACTTGCAAGACAGCTCCGGGGGAGACGGCGCCTGAATTTGCGGTGTGCACGATGCTTTGTGTGTTTTTTTTTCTTTTCTTTGCCTAGAAATAAATGCAGTTTGAAAACATGCTGCTGCCTGCTTGGCACTCTGTTGCATTTCTGGGGGCCATATGGGAGGTGTTGGGGCCTCCCATAGCTGGTGAGGGTATGGCTGCTGGCCCCCCACTGCCCTGGGGGGAGGGGGGTCCAGCTTCTCCCCGACAGTTTATCTTTAGGTCATTGTCTGATACATATTGGCAGGTGGCTCTTGCACTATTACAAATACCTATATAGGTATTATCAAAGATAATGATGTCGTCTGCATAGCTTATCCAGCCAATCTTATTCGTACCTATTTTTAGAAAAGCATTAATTATTTCCTTGAAAGTCCGCCATGAACCGATTGTAGAAGGTTTGTGCCAGGGCGCAGCCCTGTCGAACCCCCCTATTGATGGATATAGGATCAGACATCACACCCTCATTGTCAAGCCTGCCCCTAGCCTTGCTATCATTATAAATCATCATGCTGAGAAAAAGTAGGTGTTTAGGCATACCAAATGCTTCAAGTTTATCCCAGAGCTTCCCCTGCTCGACAGTGTCAAAAGCGGAGGAAAAGTCTATAAACAGTATATACAGGGAAAGTTGATCTGTGCCCTTGGCTTGTTCTATTAGAGTATTCACAATAAAGATATTATGTGTGGTAGAGCAGCCTTTACGAAAGCCTGTTTGTGCCACATCTAGGATAACTTCCTCATTAATCCAACTATTCATTTCTTTGAGGATCAAAGTGCAAAAGATCTTGTAGGGGACAACAGTTAGTGCCAACAAACGGTAATTTTCAGGATGTTTACGAGATCTGTTTTTATGCACATATTCGACATTTTCCAGGATTCCGGCATAATCCCAGAGTCAACTACTTTTTGAAAGATAATAGTAAGTAGTTGAGTCCAAATTTCAGGATTGGACTTAATAACACTATTTCAGAGCTCATCTGGGCGGGGGGCTCTGGAGGCTTTCAGATTCTTTATTATCAGTAAGATATCCTCACTGAGTATGGTCATATTAATGGAGTTTATTTTTCCCAGTTTGCTGATTTCTCCCCTGAATTTCTTTGTAAAAAAGTCCACCCAACAGGAGCTGCTAATAGGTATTATGAGCTCCTGTTTACCAGCATTAGTGATTGCTTTAAAACTAGACCAACATTTCTTAGTATTACCTTCAATCAGTATCCTGACCATATGTTGCAAATTGATGTTTTCTTCTGAAGTTAGATATCTTCTTATATAATTTCTGTATTTGTTCCGGATCCTTTTTTTTTCCTTATATAATATATGTGGGTTAGAATCATCTTGATGGCATAGGCACAGCTCCCTGCTCATCTTAATTTTTGATCCCTGTATAACCTTGTCAGATATTTTTCCATTATCTTGGCCCTCCTTACGGGGTCTTAACTTGGCACCCATAGGCATCAGGCCAGACATACATTTAGCTATCCGCTTCACTCTCTCATCGGCAGAGCATGCAAGATGGTGCTCTGGATGTAGATTCTCACTCCAAATCCTTGCTGTTTCCAAATTGGCATCAGTCCATCCAAGTCTGTTTCCTCTATTAGAAATACAGACTTCACCAATATTATCCAACTGATCTCTCTTAGTATTAAGCATGATCTTACATCTAACAATCGCGTCAAGAGTGTTATCATGTCTGTCTACAGAACTCATGCACAGTGCGGGAACTGTTTGCTAGTTATGAATATTTTTCAAACTTGCTATTGCACATCACTCCCCTGAATTACATGTCATATTACAATGCATAAAGGTTCATGTGTACATTGGTCTAGTAATGCAAACAGCACAATGTATTCTTATGTCATCAAAATCATTTAATTACATTATTGGACCATACCAATCATCTACCTGTTATGTATCCTCTCTCATTGTCTATTGCTCTATCATGGTGCTGTTACCAACTTGCAGTGCTTTGATTGTAGAGCCTTCACCATGAAACTCTTAATAACCCATTTAGCATCATGTTTCAAAGGTTTTTCAATTTGACAATATTGATATGATATGATATGCCATTTATAACACGCCTATACACAAGTGTTTCAAGGCGCGACGAGGTAAGGGAGGGGGAACAGAGGGGAGACAGACAACGATCCTACTAGGCCAGGTGTCATTCAGATCACGCAAGTGCATGGGAAGGGGGAGGGGAAAAGTGCTGGGGGGACGGGGAGGGGACAGTGCAGTACAGGGGATAATAGAATAAATAACAATAGGTAAAAGTACGGCTAGCAGGTGGCAAGTGCAAGGGTAATTGCAGACATCAGGTGTCAAGTGCTGCTTGTGGGACTGTAGGGATACAGAAACAGTCCCCAAGTGCGAGGGTTGCCAGGAAGGCAGTGCATGTGTGTGTGACTGGCGGGGGAGGGACCTGGGCCCCAGATCAGAGGGTGACCAGGTAACTAGTGCAGTTTCAGCCAGGAGGTCAGCGGGGGAGAGGAGGAGAAAAAGCAGAAGCAAAGAGAAAGGCTTTGAGGTGCTTCCGGAACAACAGATGGTTCTACTCAAGTTTCAGGGAGGCAGGGAGGCTGTTCCAGAGGGAGGCCCTGGCCCGAGATCAGAGGGTGACCAGGTAATCAGTGCATTTTCAGCCCGGAAGTCAGCTGGAGAGATGAGGAGACAAAGCAGAAGCGAAGAGAAAGGTTTTGAGGTGCTTCCAGAACCAGAGATGATTCTACTCAAGTTTCAGGGAGGCTGTTCCAGAGGGAGGCCCCAGCCGAAGAAAAAGATCTACCACCAACTCGTTGCTTGGAGAAGCGACTGACCCTGAGGGAGTTGGAGGTGGATGAGCGAAGAGCTCAAGAAGGAAGATATTTAGGAAGAGAGAGTTGGAGGTATTCAGGCCCCAGGCACGAGAAGGCCTTGTGGACAATACAGAGGGTTTAAACTTAATCCTTGCAGCCACTGGGAGCCAGTGCAGAGATTTCACTCCTTGCGATCCCTGGGCTTGAGGCCAAGGACAAGTCTTGCAGTCCTTTTCTGGATGAGTTGCAGAGGGCAAAGAGTAGAAGCAGGCCGATTTAGAAAGAGGCTGTTGCAATAGTCCAACCTAGAGAGAACCAGAGCTCTGGAGACAATGAGCTTCTGGGGGAAGGAGAGGAAAGAAAGAATACCTCTGAGGAGGTGCAGCTGGCACCTCCTCAGAGGTATTCTTGTCTTGACAATGGTCAAGAGAGGCTGGCCACAGATTGACAGGAAAGGAGGGAGCAGGTGTGCCAATGAGGAAAACCTCAGTCTTACTGGCATTAATGCAGAGATCATTGGCGGCCCACCACCCCTGGATAGCAGACAGACAACCAGAGATGAGAGAGGGAGAAGGGGTGGCTGAGGGTAGCCTGAAAATGAGTTGAGTGTCATCCGCATAGCACTGGAATTTGGGGCACAGGGTGGCAATACGGTGGGCAAGAAGTGCCAGGTATTGGTTGAACAGCCAGGGAGAGAGGTAAGACCCCTGGGGAACACCACAGGTAGAGATAAAGATAGAGGAGAGGAAGGACCCAAGTTGAACCTGGGAGGGTCGTTCAGAAAGGAAAGAAGTCAGCCACGCCAGGGCCTGACCGGTGATCCCCAGGTTATCACAGAGACTGTTGAGCAGGATGGCATGGTTGACCATGTCAAAGGCAGAGGAGAGATCAAGTAAGATGAGGACACAGGGGGTGTTGGAATCAAGGTTGGAGAGCAGGTCTTCACGGCTGTTCAGGAGAGCTGTTTCCATGATTCTGGTAGCTCTGAAGCCAGACTGATGATCATGAAGACAACCAACAGATTCAGTGTGAAGATTGAGCTTCGAGATGGCCAGCTTTTCCAAGAGTTTGCCCAGGAAAGGAGTGTTGGAGATTGGGTGATAGTTAGCCAGGCAGGACAGGTCGGCAGAGGGTTTCTTAAGAAGTGGGTGCACAAGTGAGTGCTTCAGGTGGGAAGGGAAGACTCCAGTGCCGAAGGAGTGATTGCAGAAGTTGGCCAGGGCTGGAGTCAGGGAGTCGAGGTGGTCCTTGATGTGTTTGGAAGAACAGGGGTGAACATGTTTTAATGAAACATTCATAGATCAGACTTGTCTAGAAACCTTGTCTGGGGAGAACAGGGGAAAGGCAGAGAAGGCGGGAGGAGAAGTGGCTGCAGAAAGACCAGAGGAAGAGCAGGGAATGGAGGGAGGAGGGGGAGAGGAAGCGAGAGAGGACAGGATGTCCTGAGTTTTAGAGATGAAGTGAGAAGCCAGGGCCATGCAGAGGGCCTGGCAGGGGACAGGAGAGGTAGAGACTGCAGACAGATTGGCCAGATATTAGTTTGACCACTCCTTTCCCATACATTCTATTATCAACAGTATTCATCTTTATAGAGTCTGTCCTTGACTAGGCGGTCAAACAATTAACATTCTGTAGTTTGACCTGGGGTCTGACGTACAGCGATGCCTGGGCAACTAAGTCACCAAACCTCAAGGCGATGCACAAGCACACTCTTGAGCCCCTCATGCATCTAACATTTCATTGTATAGTAACTTACCATTCTCCAAATCTGCCTTGGGAACGCAACACAACTTTGACAATACCTAAGGACCTATATGCATAATAGGACTGACATGCACCCATGTATCTACATCTACACCAGAATGGATGGTGATTAGTATTTTGTCTCCTCCATTTTACCTATGAGTTTTCTTCTCATGCATCACCCCCATCTTTGGATACCAGATTTCCTGGAGAACTGGTGTATTCTGCCACTCGGCGTGGGATTGCAAGTGGTCCTTTAGTAAATATGAGTGATTTGAATATCTTGGGGGAGGACCTCCCCAACCCCATTTCAAAAACATTTTACATTTTCAGCAACTGGGAAAGGAAGTTTTCACCACAGTAAAAGAGTTTGCCAATACGACAATATGCTCTAATAAGCCAGCAGATACGTCAGAACAATATTTTGTGGTAGCCTCCTAGTACACCAACAAAGCTGTGAAGATACAGGAAGCCATTGAAATAAAACTTAGCAATATATCAACAGGAGTTAGCCCCTCTTTTGAGAAGATACTATTCGAATTTTAGAATTCTTGCCTGTTGCAATCCTGAAAGTCATGAAACTGCTTCCTGGAACAAAGGTCCAATTGGACCCATGTGCTGTTTGGATTATTCACATGCAGGCCTCTATTTTAACCTCTATGGTAACCCATGTCTTAAACAGTACCTTCTCATCAAGGCTACCCCCCCCGTTAAGTTCAAACAGGCCATTGAGAAATCTCTCTTGAAAAAAGCTTGGTCTTAATCCATTTTACCCAAATATCCTATGCTCCCTCTCCTTGGGACTATGCTGAGGGAGAAAACAGTGACCTTTCAACTGCAGACATATATTGAATGTATCAAATTTCTGGATGACCAATAGACCTGTCCTATGAAGCCGGCCTTCAAAGTAGATCTCTGATCTGGCTCTGGATGACCAATAGACCTGTCCTATGAAGCCGGCCTTCAAAGTAGATCTCTGATCTGGCTCTTGGCGTTCCTCTCTGATCGTTCTCCGATCATCGCTATGGGACAGAGTATATCGGATCTCTACACCTAGTCCTAGGGAACTGCAGGGCTCTACCGTTTTACTTGTCCTTTTTAATATTGACATGTGTCCGTCGCTTAAATCCATCCGGGTATATATTTTGTTTGTTATTCGTATGCGGGTGGTATGCAGATTTTGGAACAGCTGGAAGAAGATAAGCAACACATAGCCGGTGCTCATCAAACTTGCCTTGTTGCAGTAGAAAGATGGATGACTTGTCATTTTGGAAGACTTCATTCGGACAAGACTGAGGTTCTACCTGCTGGACGTGTAGGTGAGTCCTAGAATCAAGCGTTCCGGCTGCTCAATATTGGGGCAATATTGAGGGCTTGTCCCCTTCCTAATTGCTGTGGTAAAGGATCTGGGATGATGTGTCTGTCGCTTCCCAGGTAAATCAGGTGGAAACAGGCTGTTTTACCACCTTAAGGTTCTCCAGGAAAGTCCGTCCTTTCTTCCCTACAGCTGACAAGGTAGCAGTGGCTGTGATTTCCTCCATATGTGACCAGGGCAATTGACTTTTTGGTGGACAGGGCTGCCTTCTTACCTTCTTGGTAGGCTCTTAATAGCAATGAATTCTGCAGGGAGATTACTCTCTGGGAGAGGTTTCAGGCATCACATCTCCCCTGGTCTAGTAAAGCTGCTTTGACTCCTAGTCCAAATTGCACATTATTTTTAAGGTGCTGTCCATTTCTCATAATGAATGAGTGCTGTGTGTATGCAAGAAAACCTCAAGCATTTTGTGCCCTTCCGTCCTGACACTCCTACTGAATACCCAGCGCAGGAAATGGGCCCGAACAAGACGTAGCAGTCTTATCACACGGACTTGCAGGTCTGCTCGTGGAAGTGCAGGTTGCTTGTGCATAGGAGAACACTACTTCAAAACAGGATCCTCTCTGGAAGCCAAGTTATCACATGCATGAGTAACCCAAGTTTCAACAGACACTTTGAGTAGACTCAGCATAGGAAACTAAATACAGAAACAGCCAAAACCTCACATACTCATTGCAGATGTCCAAACTGGTATATGTCCTGCAATGTATAGACATTATTTTCTTAGGGTGAGTAATTAAAACTTCAGAGCCCGAATTCCATTATTCGCTCAAAAGGGTTTCTTACTGAATCACTAAAAACATGTTTCAAATTTGAAATTATTTTAGTTTCTTATGTTCCCACAATGCTCTTTGCTTTTATGCAAATCACCATGATTGTGTTCTGTGAAGAGCTACTATATTGCGTGATCCAGCCAGGGACGTCATTTAGGGGTCGCCAGAGGTCGCAACTGCGACCTCTGAGGTCTCCCTTGCGACCTCTGTGGTCACCCCTGCGACCTCTAGAAAAAAAAAGATTTTTTTTTTTTAAACTTTTTTTTTTTTTAATGCAAGCTCATGGGCTGTGGCCAGCACCATGTGGCTCTTTAGTTTTGGAGTGGCTGGCTTTCTTGTTTAAGCCCCTTAAAAAAAAGAAGAAAAGGAGTGACACACGTCTAACACTTTCAGCACTGACCCTAAATAAGAAAGATTAGGAATACCAAATAATGTGTCTTTCTGGAATTCTATAGAATAATTGACAGACTCATTAAAGGTTTATTTCAGGCACACTTCAGGGGACGAGTCACTGATTTAGTCTGTACTTAAACGCCTCAACTCAGCCTTTCATCCTTCTGAGGTCGATAAATGAGTACCACCACAGGTTGGGTGATATTGGGTGTATATTTTTTCTATATAAAGCGCTTAAGCGCAAGTGCTATATAACAACACATCATTATCATTTGGTCATGGTGCTTGCATTCACAGTAATTTGGTTATATGGGCCTATACACACTGATCTTAACAATACATATGGCGATCCATTCTTGTATGAAGTGTACATCACATTATAGTGATATCGTAACCATATTTTTTGTAGTGTACAATGCTACGCGATAGCACTTCCTGTTTTGTCAACGGTGAAAGGTCGCGTTCCATCGCATCCCGCGATATCACTTCGGGTGGGATCAAATGACATCACTTCCTGTGATGTCACTGGGGGGGGTCAAAGGTCGTGTTATGTCACTTCCGCTACCCCTGGCATTTTGGTGAAATGACGTCCCTGGATCCAGCCTGGGGCCAGCATGTTTTTCCATTTCCATCACTGTGCAGGATACCCATAGTTTCCGCAGGAAGTGAAATGGGGTAATTGCGTCCTCCGTAAGGCACCACCCCTGTGCAATTGGATACCCGTAACTTTAAGGGGAATCCACTTCAGTTGAGTTTTAGGAAACGTTTAAAATCTGGTGCACATCATCCTTTAGGATGGGGAAGCGCCTGCGTGGGTCCGCCCACGCCTCCGATAATTGAAAGAAAGAAAGAAAGAAAGAAAGAAAGAAAGAAAGAAAGAAAGAAAGAAAGAAAGAAAGAAAGAAAGAAAGAAAGAAAGAAAGAAAGAAAGAAAGAAAGGAAGAAAGAAAGGAAGAAAAGAAAGAAAGAAAGAAAAGAAAGAAAGAAAATTTTGGCTGTTCAATAGGTATGGATAATCCCTCAGCCATTTTCTCTCCTTCTTACCTTTTAGCTGGATACTAACTCCTCTTTTAGCGCTGAGAAGCCTTTGCGTAATGTGGGCATTACAAAAACTCATGCAGAATAGACCATGATGTCACAAAACCTTACTCTTGCAGCACTGCATCCCTCCCTGTGTTTGTGCATCTATTTCCCACGTTCCCACCCTCTTATCTTCCCTTTGCTTCTTTTCCTTCTTCAAGGACTCGAATTCATAAACTATACGAATGCAATGTAACATAACATAACACTACAACGGTGGAGATGGCACACTGTAAAAGCATAGCATATGATATTACCGTAGCATATTAACATCACAGGTGGCTTTGTCCAGGACTGGTGGCCTTGCCCTGATCCTGTCCTGTCCCCCCTTTCATCCCAACCCTGCTATGTGTCCAGGAAGGCTTTCCCGGATGCCCCGCGCCTGGCGGATCCCATCAGGACTCTGGGAGCTTTGCTGACAGTGACTCACGCAACGCACGCATTCACACGCTGCGGAAGCGAGGAAGCACGAGGTTCCCGCGCAGATGTGGCGGAGTGGGAGGGGTGTGATCACAGCACCTGAAATAGAACTTCTCTCACAGGCCCCTCGGTGCCTTCTCACAGCTCAGCCGCCGGTGGTCTGTTCACCTCTATCACAAGACCGAAATCACTCGTGCCCGCCAAATGTTCTACTCATTCTATTAGGTATTGATAATAAAGCTCACAGGCTGCACTAAGTCAGCTCTGAGTAGGTCATCCTGCCCTGTTTCTTCATTTGAATTCTGGTACTTATAGTCCAACAATGATCAATAGAAACCAAAACTACAAGAATGCATAAAAACACGGTGGATGACAGTACAATGGTCAAATTTCTTCGGACAGGTACGTCACATGGAAAAAAGAAGCAGAGGACCATTGTAAATTGTAAATATTGTAAACTGTAAATATCTTCAACTGCAACTGGAAATGATTTGGGGAATGAAAAGCAAAAACACACACCAAATTTTTGATATTCGTTCAAACAATAACAAAAGGAAGGGGGTGGTCCTTTATGTTCATTTCAGGACCAACCAACACACCGACAGGTTTCGGTTCCTGTTATTTGAAACCTTCTTCAGGGTTATTCAGCGAGAATAAGAACTATAGAGTGGAACCCTGTGTTTTCAGGCATTAAAAAAAATAACCTAATTGGGCTCCATTTAAAAGAGGATTCCTCCTACACCTGTCTTCGGAACCACTGTACTTCTGAGCAAGTGCAAAATAACCTCGCTATCTTCCTGCGATTAGTTTCCTGATCATGATTTATTCTACAGAGGTACTACTAATTGAATGCATGCCGGCGAACGTGCTTTGCATCACATTGCTATCACACTGAGCTTCTTCTGGACCAATGTGACACTCACCGTGCATTTCCGTTCAGTTCTTGCTTCTCGGGGCACTGTGCTCCGTATTCCAGGTAGCTGTCAAATGCCCACATCATCTCGCACCACACTCACGGCCCGCCCTGTTTTTAATGTCACATGTGGGCACCTGGGGCCTAAAGGGCAGGCCTTGCCCGTCAGGTCACAGCCTGGCTCGGCAGCAGCAGATTGGCCAGGTCCCAGCAGAGAACTGCGGATAACAGGCGAGAAGGTACCCAATGCAAGTGGCAAGTCCAGTCCTAGGGCGGTGCAGACCTTTGGGGTGCCATGGATCGCCAGATCTGTACACTTGGGAAGGGCTTGGATCATAGCAATGAAAGACTGTTTCGTTTTTTGTTTCACACGTAATGTTACTTTGAGTTTTCTTTGAACAAGACTGGATGAATTGACGGCAATAAACAGTGACACTGGTCGCAGGGATCCCCTCAGTGACCCAGGGAGTTCCTGTGGGCCACACTTGCTGCAGGGATTCCCTCAGTGCCCCAGGGAGTTCCTGTGGGCCACACTTGCTGCAGGGATTCCCTCAGTGCCCCAGGGAGTTCCTGTGGGCCACACTGGCCGCAGGGATTCCCTCAGTGCCCCAGGGAGTTCCTGTGGGCCACACTTGCCGCGGGGATTCCCTCTGTGCCCCAGGGAGTTCCTGTGGGCCACACTGGCCGCAGGGATCACTTCAGTGCCCCAGGGAGTTCTTTTGGTCCACACTGGCCCCAGGGATCACTTCAGTGCCCCAGGGACTTCCTGTGGGCCACACTGGCCGCAGGGGTCCCCGCAGTGCCCCAGGGAGTTCCCGTGGGCCACACTGGACGCAGGGATTCCCTCAGTGTCCCAGAGAGTTCCTGTGGGCCACACTTGCCGCAGGGATTCCCTCTGTGCCCCAGGGAGTTCCTGTGTGCCACACTGGCTGCGGGATCCCCTCAGCCACACTTGCCACAGGGATCACTTCAGTGCCCCAGGGAGTTCCTGTGGGCCACACTTGCCGCAGGTATTCCCTCAGTGCCCCAGGGAGTTCCTGTTATTCACACTGGCCGCAGGGATTCCCTCAGTGCCCCAGGGAGTTCCTGTGGGCCACACTGGCCGCAGGGATACCCTCAGTGTCCCAGGGAGTTCCTGTGGGTCACACTTGCTGCAGGGATTCCCTCTGTGCCCCAGGGAGTTCCTGTGGGCCACACTGGCCGCAGGGATCCCTTCAGTGCCCCAGGGAGTTCCTGTGGGCCACACTGGCCACAGGGATACCCTCAGTGTCCCAGGGAGTTCCTGTGAGCCACACTTGCCACAGGGATTCCCTCTGTGCCCCAGGGAGTTCCTGTGAGCCACACTGGCCGCAGGGATCCCCTCAGCGCCCCAGGGAGTTTCTGTGGGCCACACTGGCCGCAGGGATCCCCTCTGTGTCCCAGGGAGCTCCTGTGGGCCACACTTGCCGCAGGGATTCCTTCTGTGCCCCAGGGAGTTCCTGTGGGCCACACTGGCCGCAGGGATCCCTTCAGTGCTCCAGGGAGTTCCTGTGGGCCACACTGGCCGCAGGGATACCCTCAGTGCCCCAGGGAGGTCCTATGGGCCACACTGGCTGCAGGGATTCATTCAGTGCCCCTGGGAGTTCCTGTGGGCCAGGGAGTTCCTTTGGGCCACGGAGTTCCTGTAAGCCACACTAACCGCAGGGATTCCCTCAGTGCCCCAGGAAGTTCCTGTGGGCCACACTGGCCGCAGGGATCCCCTCAGTGCCCCAGGGAGTTCCTGTGGGCCACACTTGCCGCAGGGATTCCCTCAGTGCTCCAGAGATTTCCTGCGGTTCACACTGGCCGCAGGGATTCCCTCGGTGCCCAGGGAGTTCCTGTGGGCCAGGGAGTTCCTGTGGGCCAGGGCATGGTATTGCTGTGCAGCAGAAGGACACCGGATCCGATCAGGTATACACTACAGTAGATATTACTTCTCAAGCTAGAAGCAGTGGTAGAAGTGTACCAACACAGTAGTGGAACTGTGACTGTGGTGGTAGACAGAGTAGGAAGGTAGGGAGCAACGTGCAGTACATGTTTCAAGGGTTGCAGTCATCCTGCTTGACAGCCAATTGAGTTGAAAGAGATTTTACTTTAGCTGTAACTGGCATCCGGCCCGGTAGTAAAGTGGAGAAGTGGGCTTTAACCTCACAAAGAACAGTCCTGGAATGGTGAAAATGCTTGCAAAAAGGATCTGTCAACAGTAACAAATAAAAGTAGTGGAACACCGCTCCTGACCGTTCCTGCTCACTTCGACCACTGGCTAGAAGTGTAGACATTTCACAGATTCTACATTTTTCACTATTGTTCCATACTGGCAGAAGGGATGAGGAACCTTTTGGGGGCGATTCTTCCAAAAGTCTCTCTCACCTGTCATTCGGGAAAAGCTTTTCCGGTTCCTTTATTTTCTTTGAATTCTTGTAGTTATGGATTTTGAATAAGCAAAGCAAAAAGTCTCAAAATGAAAACACAATATTGGATGTGCACATGCTGAAAGCGAGCCATCTTAACACAACTGCTTTCAGAATAGGAATGTGTGTAAAAGGGGATGCCTTAGAAAACACCAACAAACATATAAAATGGAAATGGCAAATGACCACTGGGCATATTTCCAAACAGTATCACTCAACCGAAATTGGTACTCATTAATCACCTCAGAAAGATGAAAGGTTAAGTTGGCCTTACCGGGATTCGAACCTGCGACCTACAGATCATGCTCAGATTGCAGCAGCGAGTGCTCAACGCGCTGAGCTATCTTAACGGCTGGATGTCTCACCGAGCACTTATTGACCAATAGTGCCTAATGCGAGATGCGCATGGCCAGGGAGATGCCACAAGAGGTCATGTGCAGAGTTGACGTAACCTGGAGTAGGAGAGAGGGGGGGAAATGTGGTTCTAATTTGTTCCAACACATTTAGTGCCTACAAGTTCCAGCATGCAAAGTGCTGTTGGCTACAAAGTCAGGACCGGATGAAGTAGACATTTATGAAATGGGACCATGTGTGCATTTTAATTGAAAAGGCCGCTTTCATTCACTAAAGCTTATGCTGACAAGAGAGGCGGCCGCAGCCTTTAGCTCGTCCCCTCTTCAGTCTGCAAAAGGCACAGCACTCAACCTATCACGGAAGGTTTCATTTTCACTGGGCACTTTCCATAAAACCCGATCATAAAAGGGTCCGGATGTCTGGGGCGCCTCGTGTCATAATGGAGAGGTTTTCGATATTCCCCGCTCGACAATCAGAAATATTGATGAGCAGGGAGGCAGCTGCTGCCCAGCGCTTACTCCTCGCGCGGGAAACCAGTCAATCGTTCTTCAGTGAGAGGGTTATTCTGGTAAATGATGCGTGTGCAGAGTGTATTTTGGTCTCCTGCCTTCAGGGGGCAGGGGGGCGGCGGGGATCGATGCATTCCGATGAGAAACTCTAAGATTAGCCGTAATAAACGGGGGCTTTGCTCAAGGGATCATAAAACAGGGACTTGATAGTGCATGGTGGCTAAATGCTGAACCCCCCCAACCCTCCTCATGTCCTGGGGGCCACACTCTTCCGGTCCTGGATGGCCAACATCCCATCACACCCTGTCACGTGCAGTTCACATTTATTTCTTGTAGACAAAGGACTTCAAATCCCAGCATTCAGCATGCTGTTGGTTAAAAAGCTTGGACTCCTCAAAAGAGACCCCCACGACATGGATTCAGTTGGAAGCTATGTATTTTATTTAGTTATATACTTTCGAGTTGTAAAACGCGCTGAATGCCAAAAGTGGCCAAGTGGCTTCAAAGCAGGAGAGCAAGATGCGGCGAAGAGGGGGCGGGGGATCCTAGGCAAGAGATTAGCCAAATCTTCAAGTTTCCTAGGAAACCGAGACGTGTGGGTAGATGGCAAAGGATGGACTGGGTTTCCAGTGAGTGGATGCAAGGAACTGGAAGCCCTGCCTCCTTTGGGGGGCTTCGTCCCACTTGGGATGGAGGGATGGTTGGCATCATCAAAGTGATGTGGTCGGAGGGGGGATATGTTTAGAGAACCTGGCACTTAGGCTGCCTGGGCAGAGATGTTGGTGGGCTATTGTAGTGTAGGGAGGCGTGGAGGCACAATAAGTGGATTACATTATATTTATTTATATGCTATATAATATGTACATTGAGCTGTAACTACAATTTGGAGTTTGGAGGCAGTTGCCTCCTGTTTATACCTCAGTATTATAACACATTTGTAACAGAAGGCTCGGTAATTACAAAAGTTATTCCTGACGCTGAGTCCCTAGCACAAAGTTAAATGACCCTACACGTAAAAAATCTCATATCAAAAGTAAGATGGCCCTAGTGAGTGCTGCTGAGCCGACTACAAAAGATGTTGAGATCCAGACCCTATCCTCTCTAAAACACTTTCCTAATGTCTATAAGTGCACACAAAAATGGAGGTCGGTATTTTGTTTTTAATCTTTCCGCCCCCACAACACGTGTCTTATCGTTAAAATAACAAAGGTCCTCACTGACAGTTAGTCACTAGAGGAATTAAAAACCCTATAACCTCACCACTAAGTTATAGTGGAGATAGAGTATGTAGTGATAACTTCAACAATTTCTTTGTGCAACCCCTTTCTCTATATAGAAGGGTGTTGGATTCTGGGTTATCAACCAGTACTCTTAAACCAACAGTCAACCGGTTTCAGCGGGATTCTTGGGTGGCCGCTTTCATCAGGACGAATACTTTTCTGATTTTAGTATTCTCAAATTGTATTCAATTTTTTGAAGAGTTTAGGGCAGGGGTGCACAACTGATTTTGACAGAGGGCCGAAAGTACCTTACATGAGGGCTATAGTGGGCCGAAAAGTAAATGTGGGCGGGGCGGTAGGCGGGGCGTGGCAGGAGGCTTTTTAAACCCCAAATTTGTACTAAACACATGGAAAAAGAATGTTTTTGAGGGGTAACGATTTTTATTTGAATTTCAAACTTACATTTTGTACTACACATTTTCCATTGTTATAATTTATTTCTATTTAGTTATTGTATCTCGCCTGTTTAATTAACTTATATATATTTTATTGACCCTAGATACACTATGCCCCATGGCCCCCTCACCCCCAACCAAACACTATGCCCCATGGCCCCCTCACCCCCAACCAAACACTATGCCTCATGGCCCCCTCACCCCCAACCAAACACTATGCCCCATGGCCCCCTCACCCCAACCAAACACTATGCCCCATGTCCCTCACCCCCAACCAAACACTATGCCCCATGTCCCTCACCCCCAACCAAACACTATGCCCCATGTCCCTCACCCCCAACCAAACACTATGCCCCATGTCCCCTTCACCCCCAACCAAACACAATGCCCCATGTCCCCTTCTCCCCCAACCAAACACTATGCCCCATGGCCCCCTCACCCCAACCAAACACTATGCCCCATGGCCCCCTTACCCCCAACCAAACACTATGCCCCATGGCCCCCTCACCCCCAACCAAACACTGTGTCCCATGTCCCTCACCCCCAACCAAACACTATGCCCCATGGCCCCCTCACCCCCAACCAAACACTATGCCCCATGGCCCCCTCACCCCCAACCAAACACTATGCCCCATGGCCCCCTCACCCCAACCAAACACTATTCCCCATAGCCCCCTCACCCCCAACCAAACACTATGCCCCATGTCCCTCACCCCCAACCAAACACTATGCCCCATGTCCCTCACCCCCAATCAAACACTATGGCCCATGTCCCTCACCCCCAACCAAACATTATGCCCCATGGCCCCCTCACCCCCAACCAAACATTATGCCCCATGGCCCCCTCACCCCCAACCAAACACTATGCCCCATGTCCCTCGCCCCCAACCAAACACTATGCCCCATGTCCCTCACCCCCAATCAAACACTATGCCCCATGTCCCTCACCCCCAACCAAACATTATGCCCCATGGCCCCCTCACCCCAACCAAACATTATGCCCCATGGCCCCCTCACCCCCAACCAAACACTATGCCCCATGTCCCTCGCACCCAACCAAACACTATGCCCCATGTCCCTCACCCCCAACCAAACACTATGCCCCATGGCCCCCTCACCCCCAACCAAACACTATGCCCCATGTCCCTCACCCCCAACCAAACACTATGCCCCATGGCCCCCTCACCCCAACCAAACACTATGCCCCATGGCCCCCTCACCCCCAACCAAACACTATGCCCCATGGCCCCCTCACCCCCAACCAAACTCTATGCCCCATGGCCCCCTCACCCCCAACCAAACACTATGCCCCATGGCCCCCTCACCCCCAACCAAACACTATGCCTCATGGTCCCCTCACCCCCAACCAAACACTATGCCCCATGGCCCCCTCACCCCCAACCAAACCCCCCAACTCAGCACACACACAAACATGCACCAATACAGACCCGAACCCCCACCCCCCAACTCAGCACACACACAAACATGCACCCATACAGACCCGAACCACCCACCCCCCAACTCAGCACACACACAAACATGCACCCATACAGACCTGAACCCCCCACCCCCCAACTCAGCACACACACAAACATGCACCCATACAGACCCGAACCCCCCACCCCCCAACTCAGCACACACACAAACATGCACCCATACAGACCCGAACCCCCTACCCCCCAAATCAGCACACACACAAACATGCATCCATACAGACCCGAACCTCCCACCCCCCCAACTCCAAACCCCCACCCCCAACTCAGCACACACACACTCAAGCATGCACCCATACAGACCCAAACCCCCCACCCCCCCAACTCAGCACACACACAAACATGCTCCCATACAGACCCGAACCCCCCACCCCCCCAAATCAGCAAACTTTCAAACAAGCACTCATACAGACCCGAACCCCCACCCCCCAACTCAGCACACAAAAAACATTCAAATCAAAACATTCATACACATCCGACACACATCCGACACCCCCCACCCCCGCATCTCAACATACACACAAAATACATTCAAATACAAACATTCACACACCCCCCCACATCTCAACATACACACAAAATACATTCAAATACAAACATTCACACCCCCCACATCTCAACATACACACAAAATACATTCAAATACATTCATACACATCCGACACACCCCCCCACCCCCGCATCTCAATATACACACAAAATACATTCAAATACAAACATTCATACACATCTGACACCCCCCCCACCCCCGCATCTCAACATACATTCAAACACAAACATTCATACACATCCGACACACCCCCCCACCCCCGCATCTCAACATACACACAAAATACATTCAATTACAAACATTCATACACATCCGACACACCCCCCCACCCCCGCATCACAACATACACACAAAATACATTCAAATACAAACATTCATACACATCCGACACACCCCCCCACCCCCGAATCTCAACATACACACAAAATACATTCAAACACAAACATTCATACACATCCGACACACCCCCCCACCCCTGCATCTCAACATACACACAAAATACATTCAAATACATTCGTACACATCCGACACACCCCCCCCACCCCCGCATCTCAACATACACACACAATACATTCAAATACAAACATTCATACACATCCGACACACCCCCCCACCCCCGCATCTCAATTTACACACAAAATACATTCAAACACAAACATTCATACACATCCGACACCCCCCCACCCCCGCATCTCAACATACACACAAAATACATTCAAACACAAACATTCATACACATCCGACACACACCCCCCCGCAACATACACACACAAACATAAAGCAAAACAAACCCGACACACAAACACAAACAGACCACTTACCGGAGACGTGCTGGAAGGCAGGCAGGTAAGCGGCAGGTAAGCTGGAACGCTGGAATCGCACTACGACTGGCGTGGTCCAAGGCTGAAATGCCTTCCGGCATCAAGCCTTATGGACCACGCCAGCCGTAGTGCTGGCCCTCCATTGGTGCAGCACACACGCATTACGTGGCTCGTAGGAGCGACGTGATGCGTGTGTGTGCTGAGCCAATGAGGGCCAGTGTTTTCACCGGCCCGGAAGACAACAAAGACTTTCCTAATGCAGGGCGGCCGCGGGCCGCCCTCCATTACGAAAGTCTTTGTGCCTCGCGGGCCGGTCAAAAGGGCATGGCGGGCCGCAACTGGCCCGCGGGCCGTATGTTGTGCACCCATGGTTTAGGGGTATCTTCCGTTGTCCAGAGTAGGTATAGTGGAAAAATCCCAGATCCTATAAGGACAAAGACAAGAAAAAACAAGTGGGACCGTTATCAGTCTCGAAGTACTTTTTTAAAAAACCTTTTAAACTATAGGCTACGTGGTGTTTTCATTACCTTTATCTGTCGAGGGACTAGATTGTGTATTATTCCCGATCTCTGTCTTCGACTTTCTGTTTGGGGAGGAAGGTGTTGAGTCCTCTCTTCTCTCCCGGGTTGTTCTCACTAGAATGAGAGCATCGGTGTCAGATCATTTGTGTAAGGTTTTACAGCCTACTATTAAGCACGTTTACTATCACCAGTGTTCAACTGTCCCTCGACAGATATAGGTAAAGAAAACACCACGTAGCCTATATTTAAAAGGTTTTTAAAAAAAGTACTTCGAGACTGATAACGGTCCCACTTGTTTTTTCTTGTCTTTGTCCTTATAGTATCAGGGATTTTTCCACTATACCTACTCTGGAAAACGGAAGATACCCCTAAACTCTTCAAAAAATTGAATACAATTTGAGAATACTAAAATCAGAAAAGTATTCGTCCTGATGAAAGCGGCCACCCAAGAATCCCGCTGAAACCGGTTGACTGTTGGTTTAAGAGTACTGGTTGATAACCCAGACTCCAACACTCTTCTATATAGAGAAAGGGGTTGCACAAAGAAATTGTTGAAGTTATCACTACATACTCTATCTCCACTATAACTTAGTGGTGAGGTAATAGGGTTTTTAATTCCTCTAGCGACTAACTGTCAGTGAGGACCTTTGTTATTTTAACAATAAGACACGCGTTGTGGGGGCGGAAAGATTAAAAACAAAATACCGACCTCCATTTTTGTGGGCACTTATAGACATTAGGAAAGTGTTTTAGAGAGGATAGGGTCAGGATCTCAACATCTTTTGTAGTCGGCTCAGCAGCACTCACTAGGGCCATCTTACTTTTGATACTAGATTTTTTACATGTAGGGTCATTTAACTTTGTGCTAGGGACTCAGCGTCAGGAATAACTTTTGTAATTACCTAGCCTTCTGTTACAAATGTGTTATAGTACATTGAGCTGTGCCAGCCTTCGTCTCTCTCCACATCCTGCTCCAACCGCCTCTTCCCTCGCGTTCCGCTCCTGGAATTCCCGACCTCGTCACCCAAGGCATCCGCGTGGCAACCCCAGCAGGAGCCACCCTACACATCTCCTTCTCTTCATGAAGTTTCTTCATCCAACTGGGAACACTCACGAGATGCCTTCCTTTACACATACTCTGCAAGATGTTTCGGCCTTTGATGGCACATCCCAGACCTCGAACTGAAAGTTTTCCCAGCTGTATAGATAGGCAAGGAAAATTCTCCATCCTTGCACCCTCACCACTCTTGTCAACTCTCTCATTTCTGCCAGCTTTGTTCTCTTTCTCTCCTCTTTCTACCCTCCTCACCAGAGACACTCTCTCCATGTTCCATACTCTGCCATCATCCGATCTAACAGCATGTTTGAACACTTCCCTCACCTTGTTGGACTTAGACCACCCATATCTCTAAGAGTGGGAGGTCATTTGATTCTCACCAAATCTCCTATAGCAAGAAAGAACGTTATTCACACCAGCACCATCGCATGCTCCTTTGTTCCTCATTTGACTCTTCCAGATGTTCTCAACCACGCTCCCCAATTTGCCCCCCAAATCTGAAATTCTGCCTATCCAAGCATGTAGCAGTTTCGTGTTGGCCTTCCTGCCCCTGCTAAGTTCAAATGGGGAAAACCCAATGTGCTTTGTGGAGTGAACGTGTGAGTAACAACTACATCTCTCACTGCCTCCTTCCAATCTCTGCCATTGGCCCCGGCCCATCTGATAGCCTCCTTCAACACCTTGTTAAAGCGCTCCACTATCCCGTTGGTTTGGGAATTATATATAGCACTCTTCCTATGCTCAATGGAATTCGTTCTACAATACTCCTCCATCTCCCTTGACCTGAATTGCGACCCATTCTCAGTAACTATGACTCTGGGATATCCCTCACATCTACAAATCCCCTCCAAGAACTCAACAACATTCCTTATGGTTAGATTCGGTTTGATTAAGACTTCAATCCACCTGGTAAGTAAACCGATGACCACCAGGCAAAAAGACTGCACCCCATTACTCCATATGGGACACAGAAGATCAATTCCTAACTTGACCCATGGCCACTCTGGAACGTCTGTGATAACCATGGGATGTCTAGAAACCACACACATGTTATCACTATTATTGCAAAGGATGCAATTCTCTCCATTTGTAGGTCATAGGCTTGCCACAAGTAGTCATTTGCTATCCTCTGCTTCATTTGAACAATTCCCTGGTGACCTTCATGACCAAGTCCTATTAGTTGTTCTTGAACCTTTTCAGGTGGGATAATCTTGTCGGCACGCATTGCTATTCCTCCCTGGACACACAAGTCGTCCACCACATTCCAGAAGGGTAACAACCCTAATTCCTGGAATACCTTTTTCCTGTGAGTCCTGTCCTCCTCCAACTGTCGTTTAAGTCTACTTACAATTGTGTCTTGTATCATGGCCTCTTCCCATTCCTCTCACGGTACGGGCACAGATGATATTTCCAAAACTACTTGTTGGTCTTTTTCCTCATTACCCACCTCCACCACAGTTGTCATTCTTGACAGACGGCCTGCTGCAAAATCCCTCACACCTGGTAAGTATTTGACCACACAATTGTACTCTTGCAGGTGAGATACCCATCTGCTGATACGAGCTGAGACTCTGTCCAAGCCTTTTAAAGTAATTATCTCCACAAGAGGTTTATGATCAGTGTGAAACTGAAAATCCGTGCCCCAGATAAAGTTTACATTTTTTCTGTGGCCCACTTGATCGCCAGAGCCTCCTTCATGACCGTGGCGCAATTTCCCTTGGCTCCCTCCAGCAATCTGGAGACAAAAGCAATGAGGAATTCCTTCCCACCTTTCTCTTGCGTCACCACTGTGCCCAAACCAACATTGCTGGCGTCTGTCATTATAACCGCCTTTGTGTTACTTTTGAAATTCTGCAGCGCAGGAGCCCCCACCAAAGTCTCTTTAATGAACTTGAATTCTTCTTCACATGCCCTACTCCAAAAAAATGCACATTTCACTTTGATTGACTCACACATGGATAACGTATGCTTAGCAAAGTCACAAATCAATTTAGATAGGGAATCAGCCATCACGACTACGTGGCTGGGCATGTTTTCAGTGGCACCAAATTTCTTTTAAGATGTATGCCATTGGCAGCGATGACATGCCCCAGGTATTCAAACTCCTGCCTATTGATTGTACGCTTCTCGCAGCTCAATGTCATGCCTGCGGCTCACAATTTGTTAAACACTCCATTCATTCTCTCGTCATAGAGCCTGAGATTGTCCCCATAAACCAGGATGTCATCTTGAAAGCACAAAATGCTCTCGTCTCCATCGAACAGCTTGTGCCACCAGGCCAAACAGCATCCATTTGTACAGAAATAGCCCTTCATGGGTGATGAAAGCTGTTAAACACTTGGACTCATCATGTGATCTCACTTGATGGTAAGCAGAAGTGAGATCAATGTGGAGAAATATTTTGTGGGACCCATGGTCGATATAATCTCTTGAACGTTGGGTAATGGGTGTCTCTCCAGAACTACACATTTATTAAGTTCCCTCATATCCACACAAATCCTGAGTTTTCCTGATCTCTTCCTAAGGACAACAAAAGGTAACACCCACTCTGCTGACTCCATGTTCTCTATGGTGCCTTGATCTTCTAGCTTCTGTAGTTCTTGCCTGACATCCTCCCTCATTGACAATGGGATGTTGCACAGTTTCTGTGCTACAGGTATGGAGTTGTCTTTCATCTTTATCTTATGTACAAATCTGCGCAAGCAGCATTTCTTGTCTTGGAATCCTTCTTCTACTAACTGTCTTCCATTTCCAATATTTCCAATGGCCATCACCACCTCCTCTGTGTTTGGATTCAATTTCACTCTGAGTTTCCTTTGATGTGTCCAGCTCAGTATGGCAGTTTTGCCTTTTCTAGTCACTTAGACATTACCTCTAGCTTTGAATTTCAAAGTGGCCCAGAACCATCCGATCATCCTCCGTAGGCTCTCTGATTGATGTTGATCTCATGTAGGTAATCACGTCCCAGCCTTTGCCATTGGTTCCGGGTAGAAGTGTGTATTTGGCACCTGAATCAATCATCATGGATATCACGACACTGTCAATAGATACTCAAGCCTTTGGGATATTTCTTCTTTATATTCCTCCATCACCAGCAACATCCATTCTTCACCCTCCTCTTCACTATGATCACTAGCAATCCAGTTAGTGGCAGACTTCCTGCTCCTGCAACACCTTTCGAGGTGCCCCTTACCCTTGCAAATTCGGCAGACAGTCTCTGTTGTCCGCCCAATGGTTCACACTATCACACCTGAAACATCTCCTTGGGCTACTCTGCCTTGGGCTGCTTGGTCTTCTTGCACAGAAGGTCATCCTAGCTCTCCTGTCATCCTTCCATCCAGGTTTCTGGTTCTTTTTTACTCACAGATGTGTTATCACTAACTGCTAATACATCATCATATACCTTGGATATTATTACCAGTTGTGACGCAACTTCCACTTCATATTTGTATCTTTTATCCTGTCCTCTAGGACTCTGACACATTTTCCTGTGTGCTCCACCTCTTTGGCTACTCTTAGGACTGTATCTAACGGGCTATCCTCTCCCGACCATAGTTTGTCTCTAAATTTCACACTGTTGCCCTCGAGCATAAATTGATCCCTGAGGCATTCGTCCAGCTGGCTGTTAAAATTGCTTGTTCTGGCTAAATTCCTCAGGCTTTTAATGTATTGTTCCACACTTTCGCCCTCCTCCTTTACTCTTTTCCCAAACTTGTAGCGCTCCAACATTGTACTTGTTGGGGATGGACCTCCAGGTATGCCAGAGGGACACTGGAAGTCCGCGGAATACGAGAGCGCAACTCCCTCCTTCCCAAGATATATGGAGGACTCAGTCAAAACAAGCTCAAGCTGTGGTTTATTACAGGCAAAACTAACAGGGATCAGCACAGGAACAGATGACATCCATGCACATGGCTCACAGGCCAGTTTTACAACACAATTACGTCAGAGTGACGTCACAACCTGGGCCCTTCTCCAGGAAACCTATCGGGCCACACAATTGGGTATTGAGTATTTTACCACCTATAGTGGACTATATAGATGTTACTCTACTGACCCTCGCATGCCAGGTGACTGGCCTGGTCCATCCCCAAGTTACTATCTATAACAGTGGTGAATTTACCATTGGTTCTTGCCCATTGCATACTTTTCGCTGTCTGTGTCTAGCAGCCTGATACTAGTGCTCCTTTCACACTGCTGCTCTCTGTCCATTGTCTGCTTCGGCCGCATCACATGTTCAGAGACCATGGATTTGAGCTGTACAGCTCTGAATTATAAGGATCTTTTCGCATTTTCTGCAGCTGGTCCCCTTGTTGTTTATGGATTGGAATTTCACCAATATCACTTGGCCTTGGCAGCAGTGTTGTCTCACACGTCTTGCTCTCTGTTCAGCCTGAATTTCAGCTCAGCTTGTCTATTGCTGAGGGGCCTGTGGCCTGTTGTACTTTTCCTAAACCTTATAATGTGGTTTCTACAGTGTCCATACTATACTACATTTCCATAGGTTAGTCGCACTTGGTTCTGTCAGGTCCCATAGGTGCTCCTGCTGCTCCATTGGGTTATTAACATGTAAGCATCTGCAAGCTGTATCTATTTTTTGTGCATTGAATGGCAATTCATTTCTCAGGACTAAGTACTATAAACCACATTTTCAACTTTATTGTTTTTTTTCTTTCTACTTTATCTGTCCTTTCATCAATTACTTTTTTGCAAAGGAGTTGTTCATTACATTTTCAAAACCCATACATTTTCATTTCCAGTGCCTCTGATGAACATAGCTTCATCCCCATGAGAGATATATCGTGAACAACAATTGTATACACATCCTGACATGCAAATCTAAAGTGAAACACAATTCTTAAAAAAAACACTTTGTGCTGTGATACTCACTAAGCACCCAAATGAACACCTATTGACACTTATTTAAATCAGTAACAATCAAAATATAATGAGCAACAAATTGACAAAAAAGTAACCCTAAAAATCCTCCCCTTGCCAACCCTATCTTATCTGTGTGACATTTTCACTGTTGTGTTTTAACATATGTTGATATATTATTTTTATTATTTGCATTTCTTTTGGTTTTTCGGTAACATTATATTCTATTGTGGTTCAATTGGAATTATAATTTCATTCTTTAATAATATGACAATTTTTGATTGACAATATTGTGTTTATTTTATATGGGTTGATATTATGTTGACTTTATCTTATTTGGTTGATATGTATAGCCCAGTTTTGAAAAAGGCATTGGCGAGGCCGAAACACGTGTCAACAATATATATGGGCAATTTTGTCAATGGGCATTGTGTTAAATAAAATGTCCATTTGCAACTGAGCTTTGGAATTTGGCATATTTAATCCAATTGATCTTTGATAGGAGTGACTGGCACACCAATGGGGTACCATTACAATTAATGTGATATCTGCTGTGTAAAGTTAAGCTTCCATATTCTGCCCCCATGTCCCACATGGAACTCACTATCTGCCCGGCCGCTTTCCTCCATGGCCCATCCCTCCACTCTTCCCCAGTACCCTGCCTTCCTCTCCTGTTCCCTCCACTAGACCACCTGGCCTATTCTGATCCATACTTGTAAACTCTGATCCAGATCTCTCTCTGCTATCTCAGCAGTCTTGTTAGCCAACCCATTTTCGCTCTTACTAGTCACCTTTAGCTGTTCCATCTAAAAGGACCCACCAGGAGCTCTTCAGTAGACCCGCTGACTAATGGCTGCTTCCCTCCCACAATAGATTCCCCTCAATCCCCTCCATCGTACCGATCACCCTGCAAGTCGCCCATAAATCCTAATGGCCTTTCTACCCAGTTCCATAATGCACATTCTTTAGTGGCTGTTTTCTACAAGCTCTGCTTCGTGCACCTCAATAGCACTGTGCTCCTCTCAGCTCTACTGATCCTTCCACATTACTTTCCCCACATTGTCCTCTGCTTCCCCAGTCTGCATCACTTGTGTACTGGCGCGTTACAAATGACTTATCATACCATATCATATCATATCACATCTCGCCCCCATCTCTTTAACCTACCCACTCTGATCCTGTTCACAACTATTTCTTGACCACCCTCTCCTATAGATCCCACCCACCGCCTTACACTAGCACCCATGCCACCATACCTACAAGCCCCACTGTAGCACTCCTCTTTCTACCCCGCACGATGTGCTCTGATCTGTCCACTTGGCCACTCTAGCCACCTGTCACCTAGCCTACACACAGCTGTCCCTCTACCTCAACACACCTTTTCCTAAAGACCATCACTCAACTCTATTTCCACCCTACCTACCCTCCTCAGCACCAGTTCCATCCCCTCACCTACCACCTTCCCTCTCCACCCTTAGCTACCCTTCACCCTCACACTTGTACATACATCTGCTACTCTGGCTATACACATCCCCTACTGTGTATCTGTGATGAATCAACTTCCGGGGCACCAATGGTCCAGGGATGAATATCGGATTCTAAACCAAGCAAGTTATAAACCTCCTTGTCCAACTTTGCTAACGTGAACGGAAAAGCAGGGTTATCTCCGAAAGATCGTGGATCATTGGTTATTTGCAAAACAGCGATAATACAATTAATACCCAATGATAAAAGGGACTGTCCAGTCAAGGTTGTTTCAAAAATATCTACTTCATTTATACACAACAGACAGTTCTAGCAACACTAGGAAATACAACTCACCCTATAAAGGAATGCAGAGGACAGTTTCAAAAAAGGAAAAGGGATGCACTCTGGATACTGACCGGAAGGTAGCCAGTATGGTTGATAACCACAACTGTTTAACGTTACTTGGCTTCAGCACAAAGAGATCAAATGTTCTTATATGTTTCTAGGTGCCTTCCAGGAAGAACCACGGAGGCAGAACCACAATGTACCTTGTGCTGTAGGTGTTCTTGGTGCTCGACAGGCTCGAGTCGGCTTCAGGACACTTTGCTGGCTTCTGGCACAGAGTTCAAGATGGGAGTCAGCTGCGGTTATCAGGCGGCAAGACGGTTCGGTGAGCAAAGCTGGAAGAATGGCTGCAGGATGACCTACAGGGCGGCTTAGGGTCAGGAATCGTTGTCTCAGTGCTGGTCGGGAGTTCTGAAGCATTAGACGAGATGGCTTGGATGTCTTTAAGTGACTGTGGCTTGACAATAGTCTGCATTGCAGTCTGTTGCAGATCGAGGCACTCGACGGCTCGAAAATGTCTGTTAAGGCAGATGTCAGTCGATGCTCATTGAGGCACTTCTCCCAGCTTCTTCAATGGGCTTGTTTCATCCTTTAATGCACCAGCCCACAGCTGAGGAGTGTGTTGTAGGCAGCTGCCTTGTCCTTTGTGGTAGGTTCAGAGACCTTCTGGCACTTCCTACCTAGGAAGCTTCCTGCATAGCCTAGCGGGGCACACTGTGTGCTGGGTGGGTACCGCTTCCGGAGCAGCTGGAGGGTAGTCTGAGCACTTTATCTCCCACTGTTGCTGTTATGAAGAGGCTGGCGCAGGCAGGTAAGAGATTCTTAAGTTTTATTTAGTATATAACAGCATAAGAAGACCCCCAACATTTAGAGACTCCTCTCCTTCAGTTCTTTCTCCAACTGACAACCTTAGAACATTTATTATACTTCAACAAGAACACTGTCATCAACATTCCATGACATCATACTCGGGCTGCAGCACACAGAAGAGAAAACACTATGGAGGACATTCTTCACTCACATCTCACAAGTCACTCCAACACATCTCCCCCCTTTTTTTTTAACTTCACTTATATAATCCAAAAACCGATAACACGAAATAACACAAAATAATCTAAAGGTCTCATGTTGATGACCTCAATAACTCACTTAAACTTGTCCAGTACTTGACACATACTATTTGTCCAGTACTCGACACATACTATATATGCCCTCTCTTGACCGTAGCAATTCTATCTTTATTCCACACCTGCCCTCCAGTCACACGCACGGCCCCTTTCATGACCGCCACAACTCTGACTGGATCCGAATAAAGAGAATCTCCTTTCCTTTTCACAATTCCTTTCTTGATCCTAACCCAATCCCCACACTCTACGCGCAACTCTTTCTTACCTCTCTTCAGGTGTTCACGCGCCACCCATTCAGACTTCTTCCTCACCAACGACTTTCTCACCTCATCGATAACCAAATCAGTTTCCCTACTCCTACCCAGCCACGGCGGACACGCCATGGAATATGGCTTCCTGCCCCTCATAAGCTCAAACGGGCACAGCCCTGTCGTTGAATGAGGCGCCATTCTTAGGGCCCAGATCCTATTCTGTATCACAGCCAACTTATCCAATCCACATTCTTCCCCCATGCGAATACTCTCCATCACGCATCTATTCATCCTTTCAACCACACCGTTGGATTCGGGATGATATAATGAAGTCCTTTTGTGATGCACTCCACATTTCCTTAAATAGCTGATGAAGTCCCCCCCTACAAATTGGGGACCATTGTCCGTCAACAAACTCTCCGGCAGACCTTCATTGGAAAATATCTCCTGCAAAGTCTTTATCATGGTTTCTCCAGTGACATCTCTCACAATTTTATAACTCACCCACCTGGAGAACAGATCCACCACCAGGACTATGAACTTTCCACGCCCATACCCCAATTCCACAGGACCCAGGATATCCATGGCGAGATCACTCCATATCCTGGACGGAAGACCCACGTCCACAAATGGTTGCTTCTTAGCCACTGATCCCTTCCCACTCTTGACACAAAATTGACAATTTTCTAAACAATTTTCTATTTCCCTGTCAAAGCCCGGCCACCAATAATCTTCCCTCAACACCCATTTGGTTTTTGTAACTCCTATGTGACCACTGTGTGCCATCTCTATCACTCTCTTCCTCAGTCCAACTGGAACCACAGCCCTTCCCCATCTGAACAACACTCCACCGATGACTGACAATTCATCCTTCACTTCCCAATATAGTCTCGCGCCCTCCGCCACTTCCACTTTGTTAGGCCATGCGGCGGAAACAACATACGGAATTATTATATTTATATTCTCATCACTCCTCATCCCGTCCAACCACTCCTGCTTGGACACTATACCATCTGTGTTAACGAACACTAATTCCAACTCTTCATCTTCCACAACATCGGAATCAACTACTCTCATCCTTGATAAATTGTCAGGCAATACATTTTCCTTCCCAGGAATAACCTCCATCTTGAAACAATGCGTTTGCATTCTGGTGACCCATCCTGCCACCCTGCGGGAAACCTTATCAAGGCCCTTGTTCTCGAATATGGCCTTAAGCGGTTTATGATCAGTCCGAACTACGAACTCTACACCCCACACAAAGTTTTTGAATCGCTCCACCGCCCAGAAACATGCCAACGCCTCCTTCTCGAGAACGGAATACCTCACTTCCGCTCCCTTGAGACCCCTCGAGGCATGAGCTATCACCTCCTCGGACCCGTCGTCTTGTCTCTGAGATAACACTGCACCTAAACCACATTCACTCGCATCCACTGTGATGATGGATGGCTTTCTTGTGTCAAAACAACCTAAGGGTTGGGCTAAGTTTATCTCTTCTTTTATACCATTGAATTCCGCCTCACACTGACTATTCCACACAAATTCAGCACCCTTCCTTAAAATCTTTCTCATTTCATGTACTTTATCGGCATAATTTATCACAAATTTCTGATAAAACTCTGTCATTCCTAAAAAAGAGCGTAGTTCACTCTTATCAATAGGTCTTTCTATTCTCTTTATGGCATTCACCATCTCTTCCTTGGGTCGGATACCATTTCCCGATACCTCATGTCCCAAATAGTCCACTTTAGTCACGGCAAATTTGCATTTTTCTTCCTTAAGAGTGATTCCTCTTTCCTCGAATATCTTCAACACCTTACACAAATTCCTGTCATGCTCCTTCAATGTCAATCCGCTGACCAACACATCGTCCTGAAAACAGAACACACCCCTCACCCTCTTCAACAAGCGATCCATGATTTTCTGGAACACTGAGGAAGCAGAGGCTAACCCGAAGGGCATCCTCCTAAATTGAAACACTCCTTCATGTGTCACAAATGCCGTAACTTTCCTACATCCCTCCTCCAACTCCACCTGATGATATGCTGACGTCATATCCAGTTTAGAAAAGTACTTCCCTCCACCCACCATGGTTAACAATTCACCCATGTTGGGTAGTGGGTGTCTATCCACCAACACACACTTATTCAACTCGCGCATATCAACACACAGCCTCAGATCCCCTGAACTTTTCTTCACAATGACGACCGGGGAAACCCACTCGACCCCCCCAGCTCTTTCAATCACACCTGACTTAAGAAGTTTCTCCAATTCCTTCTTTACTCTGTCCCTTAACACAAAAGGGACGGGCCTGAGTTTCGCCACGGTGGGAACACTGCCTCTTTTCAACAATATCTGGTGCTGAAAACCCTTCACTCTTCCCAATGTCTCGTCAAATACCTTCCCATGCTCTCTCACATACTTGCTATGTGACGAACACACTTCTGACACTTGTAATACTTGATCAGGATGGTTGGGATCCAATCTGATTGCCAAATTCTTTTGCTCTCTCCATCCTAGCAAGGATTGACCTTTCTTTGTCACATACACCTTCCCTTCACAGCATCATCCTTTAAATTCAAACATACTCCATACATACCCCAGCAATTCAATTTTATCTTGGTTGTACCCCCCTGGACAAATGTCTGGCACCGACAATGCCGACACTGCCCCCTTCATTTCATTCTCAAATGCTGATTTGGACATCAGAGTGATCTTTGACCCCGAATCAGCCATCATCGACACCTTGCACCCATTCACGGTCAAAACAGTATATGGACGCTCACAATCATCCAGGACATCATCCCTACCAACAACATTGACAGTGTTCACAATAACATTTTGCAATGCCGGTACGGTGTCATCTTCTGATGACCTCCCTTCCTCCTCTTCATTCATGTATAGAACTTTTCTCTGATTCATTTGCCCAAACTGATAATTCTTGCAGCACGTCCCAAAGTGTCCTCTCCTCTTGCATTTATTGCATATCGCCTTCCGCCCTGGACAAACTACTGAAGAAGCAAAATGTGTCGCACTGGCACATCTATAACACAATCTCTCATCCTTTTTATCTTCTATTTGCGTCGACTCTTGAGTTCTTCTTTCTTCTGCATTATTCCTCTCCTTTTGTTTGTTTCTTCCCTTCCTCTTGTTCTTCCCTTCATTCACCTTCAATACTTCCGGCTTGGCTTCTTTAGAGTCTCCTCCTTCGGCCTTTGATAACTTGGCGACACATGCCAGCGAATGTTCTACTCGTTTGGCTAAGTCCAATACCTCGTCCAAGTTTGGCTCGTCCTTCAACCACAGTTCCTCGCGTATCTTATTTGACCTACAATGTGTCATGAATTGATCACGGATGTGCTCGTCAAAACCTCCCTGAAACTTACACGTTAGAGCCAGATGACGGAGGGCAATCACATAGTCTTCAACAGACTCCCCGTGGGTTTGTACACGCATGCGGAAATTGTAACGTTCTAAAATCGTGCTTCTTTTTGGGTTGAAATGTTTGTCTAGTCTCATCAGAGCCGACTCGAAATCATTCAATTCATCCCTCGCTTCCATCACTTGCTAAATGAGGGAGAGTCTCAAAAATTCTCTGGCCTTCGTAACCTAAAAAATGAAGCAATAACGCTAACTTCCTTTCGCTGGAATATGCCGTTCCCCCAGCCGCCTTCATATAATGCATAAAACCCTTGCGCCATTGGGTCCAGGCAATTTTTGCCGCCCCTGGCGCAGGCATAAATATGGGTGGTCCAGATATGCCGGGTAAAGCTGCCATGTCTTCAGTTGCAATTCTAGTTCAGAGTAGTGTTTTTTTTCTTTTCTTTTGTTGCACTTGTATTTAAGGACCTTATGTACTTGTTGTAACAAAAAAAAACTCTTCTCTGCTGGGTTGACACAAAAGGCTTTTCCTATCTGATGCTGGGATAATCTGATGCTGGGACCACCTTTGCTGTCACTGTAAACCCCTCTTTGCTGCAACAGTTCGGTTACCGCCCCCTCAAAGAACTTGCAGTAGCATTTTACACAGAAGAATGCTGAATTAGTCTTGATTTACCCCCTTTTACATCTGTTACGGTAATGTCTTGGCACCCTCCCGATGTAACTTGACCCTCTATTCTGAGGAATACGGTAAATTCGCTCGAACAGGGTTCCTTTTCGTTCAGGTCGAACAACCGTGGGGATGGGTCCCGTGCAGGATCCGCGGCGGAAACAAAACTTGCACTTACTTGGCAAAGATGCAGGTGTACGGTGGGCGCTCAACACCAGGGGCACAACGGCAGACTACACCTGCGAGGGTGGGCGGCCGCTCGACGCAGGAGTGGGGCGGAGCAACCTCCCTTGCGCCTCTGGTCCTGTCAGGGCCCGCTCGCCCCCACTTTACCGCCACGCCTGCTCCAGTCGAGATGGATCAGTTCCTTGTGGGACTGGTGAGGCTCCAGACGGCCGTCCCGTCTTTCACACTGGAGGGCCGCTCAACGCGCAAGCGATGCGGAGCAGCCCACGGCGACTCGCGACGGGCCGCTTAACGCACATGCGATGCGGAGCAGCCCATGGCAACTCGCGGCTCCTGCTGACTGGGGGGGGCACCACCTCTCTTCACCGGGGTTCTGGGGCGGTACAGGTCGTACTGGGAGTCTCTTCACGCCGATGGACCTCAGCGGTCATCCTGTCGTTCGCGCTGGGGCCCGCTCAACGCACAGATGGTGCGGAGCAGCCCCCCGGCGAACCGCGGCTCCAGCTGACTGGGATGGGGCCGCCGCTCCTCTTCACTCGGGCTCTGGGGTGGTGCAGACCGTTCCTCCGCGGGTCCTCAGCGGCCTTCCGGAGCTAAACAGGTGTGGCTGGCTGCTGGGGGTCTCCTCTCACCTATCCGCTGTGGCCACGACATCCCATCCTCGTCGCCATTGTTATGAAGAGGCTGGCGCAGGCAGGTAAGAGATTCTTAAGTTTTATTTAGTATATAACAGCATAAGAAGACCCCCAACATTTAGAGACTCCTCTCCTTCAGTTCTTTCTCCAACTGACAACCTTAGAACATTTATTATACTTCAACAAGGAACACTGTCATCAACATTCCATGACATCATACTCGGGCTGCAGCACACAGAGGAGAAAACACTATGGAGGACATTCTTCACTCACATCTCACAAGTCACTCCAACAGTTCCCTCTGAGATGTTTAGGGGAAGGATCTTGCTTCCCTCTTTGGTTGCCCTGGCCTTCCGTCACTGGTGGAAGATGTAAGGCAGACTGTACCTTCAGCCAGGGTCCAATGATGAGTTCTTCTTGCTATTCGGTCTCGGGAGGATAGCTTAGCGGCAACGTGCTTGCCTTGAAAGCAAGACGACACAGAGCAACGCAGGATCGATCCCCGGGTCCACGCTTAGAAACCTCTGGGTATTAAGTGCGTTATAAATAGCCAATCATATCATATAATTCCTTGAAAAGTCTTCAGATGATCTCCCAAAAGAGGGACTCTGCCCTTTTTTAAAGCCAAATGGGCCATAGTGATTGGTGTAGGCTAAGCCTATTAATGAACAAATCCTTGGGTCGCCAGCAACAATTTCCTGTATGCACGGGGTCATAACTAGAGTGCTTTGCAAGAGGAAAGCTAAAGGGGTGAAAACCTGTGATACTAAGTCCCACCCATCTTCCTTTCTTTTATGGATCAAAAAGTCTCTGGTTAATGAATCTCTCATTATCTCGTTCCTGATTAAAGTGGTAGGTATCCCTTGACACTCAGGCAAGACCTGGCTCTCTGGCTCCCACAAACCACATTCTCGTACCTTATGAATGGGGTCCATCTGCAGGGTGGACTACTGTTAACATGCAGTTCACTGTCATCGATACTGAGGGCGGGAGCTGACTGCAGGTTGACACAGTTGCATATGAAAGGTTTCAGAGTTTTCCTGTCTCCTTTGTTAACCTCTGCAGCCTGGCCCCATGTGGGCCTGTGTGAAGTACCCTTTAATTGGTATGCTAATTGCTGCCACCACTGCAGGGCCCAACAAAAGAGCACGGCGGATACATGGAGCCATTGTTAGGTAATCAGGCTGGCCATGGCAGGGGAAAGATTTGGGCCTCCCCCTTCTGGCGATGCATTGTGTACCCTTGGCTGTCATATCCCAGCTAAATATGACAGAGCAGACTGTGCCTGTAAGCTGTGTCCATCCAGCGTACACTGGTCTATGAGTTTGTCATGGTATACGCATAGGAAACTGCATTTGGATTAGGATAAGGTACGTATTTGGCTTTTACTGTTTACAGCTGGTCTCGTGGGTGACTCCTTAGTATTCCTTTTCGTTTTTACAGATCTTAATTCAGAAATTCAAATATTATAATTTTCTCATGATGTCGCAATTCCTCGGAGTTGCCGGTATAAAGCCTATACCGTTAAAATTGCATTATATCAGAAGAAACTCTGTGACTCTGTGCCAATTGATTTTGGAAAGTTGTATAGTTTTTATTGGGTCAAAGAAATTAAGTCAAAACGCCCTGTATGACACGTGTTTCGGCTCAATAGAGCCTTTTTCAAATCTGGGCTACTCTGGTATATTCCTGAGGTACATGAAATATCCACTGATTGTGTTGCTCTGGTTTGGTTTATATTGGGCTCAATCCCATGCCCCTTCTCTTCTGACCGGACACGTGTTTCGGCTCAATAGAGCCTTTCTCAAATCTGGGCTACTCTGGTATATTCTAAGTATATAAATCACATGATTTAACATTAGATATTTGGTTCAAGATTCAAATGCAACAAAGTGTATGTATGATCATTACATTCCCCAATAAGAGTTCCTCCCAAATAATATTATATATTCCAATTTAAAGACAGAGATAAGGGATTGGTAGCGGGGAGGATTGTATAGGTCATAAGACAAAACAAACATTTGTGAAAATAAATTATACGAAGGATAAGGAAGAGAAAACGTAGGTAAACAAGGGTTCAAACAAACAGAAACAAGAAGAAATTCATTCCATCCAATATATAAAACAAAAACAAAAACAACAACAATATATATTGGATGGAATGAATTTCTTCTTGTTTCTGTTTGTTTGATCCCTTGTTTATCTACTTTTTCTCTTCCTTATGCTTCGTATAATTTATTTGCACACAATCAGTGGATATTTCATGTACCTCAGGAATATACCAGAGTAACCCAGATTTTACAAAGGCTCTATTGAGCCGAAACACGTGTCATACAGGGCGTTTTGACTTAATTTTTTTGATTCAATAAAAAAGATACAACTTTCCAAAATCAATTGCCGCAGAGTCACAGAGTTTCTTCTGATATAATGCATTTGGATTAGCCCCACACATTTTCCTGAGGTTGGTCTACCATTATTCTATTTAATGAAAAAAAATATAAAAGCCCAGGCGAGCACACACCCACTGTGCGAATGCTCAAATTCTTCACAGTATCAATCCTAAGTACAAAGCCCTACGTCTCACCCACCCTGTTTTACCCATATTCCCACCCGTTCTTGCACCGACCCCATTCCATCTATCCAAACCTCCACCACGCCTCATCCTCTTCTTACCTTCCTAGTGACCTCTATCTCTCCTACCTAACCACCAAACACTCTAATCCACTATCTCCTGACCACCCTACCCATCGTCTTTCCCCATACCCACGCACTGTTACCTAGACCCTTCCCTCTATCCAACTTACACATTCTATTCCGTACTCCCTCTCCTATCCCCATTATAAAACACTAATTTCATTACCAAGCCTTCTTACTTCCACCCCATACCCAATATTCTTTCTACGTACTAACCCCAATTTCAAGCCCCCGCTCTCCTACTTATCTCTTAACCACCCTTGCCTACTCCATTGCCACTTGGTATCTACCTTCAAGCACAAATGCACAAAAGCATATCCCCATTGCCCATATGTCCCACCCACCCCTGCCCTGATCCCACCTCTCCTATTCACCCCTATTCCACTTACCCTACTCTTCTGCTATGCACCCACCCTTACCACGTATTTGCATCTCTGTACAAACCCAGCCTAACACCCCAAACATGTACCCACCCCTGCTTCCACCACGGTATCCATAGAAATATATATTTATTAAAACGAATGGGATATTTGATCGAATTTCGGCTGAACGAAAATTTCGAACAGCCGAAAATGTTGAACAAATATCCCATTCGGTGCCAGTATAGTGAACAAGGGGAGCGGGAGTTGCAGGGTTGTCCCTCGGTCCTGAGAAAAAAAAGTTGGAAAAAAAGAGGACCCTGTGGCGCCAGTGCCAAAAGCGACTGGCCGCCAGGTGATTGTGTGCTCCTGCGCTCTACCTTTTGAGTTCCTATGATCTGGGCTGGGGATTGCTGAGGGTCACCTTTGATCCCGAATCTCCTGATTTTCTGGTCCCACTGCACCTCTGAATCCACCTATGCCAAGGGCACTTGAGGCTATAATCCCCACCTCTCTCATTAGACTCCAAGGGCCAAAGCTGCAGACTTTTGATGCCTCTGTAAACACAGATTCAGGCCAGTTCAGTGGCCATCTTGAAGGTCACTTGGAAGGACAGTGAGTGTGACAGATACCTCCCTTCCTGACCACCACTGGAGAGAGCTTATATGTGAGCGCAATGTAGCAGAGCAGGGCCATGGTCAAGAACATTAAGGAAAGGCACAGGGTCGATGGCTCTCTTCTCCTTGGTGATGCCACCAGCGATTACGCTGCGGGCTAAATTTGGGTTACTAACTGCACTAAATATCTTCCTTCTCAAGCTCTTCGCTCATCCGCCTCCAACTCCCTCAGGGTCAGTTGCTTCTCCAAGCAACGAGTTGGTGGTAGATCTCTTTCTTCGGCTGGGGCCTACCTCTGGAACAGCCTCCCTGCCCCCCTGAAACTTGAGGAGAGCCATCTCCAGTTCCCAGAAGCACCTCAAAACCTTTCTCTTTGGTTCTGCTTTTTCTCCTCCTCTCCCGTGCTGACCTCTTGGCTGAAACTGAAACTGCACTAGTTACCTGGTCACCCTCTGATCTCGGGCCCAGGTCCCTCCCTCGCCAGTCGCACACACCTGCACTGCCTTCCTGGCAACCTCCGCACTCAGAGACTGTTTTTGTATCCCTACAGTCCCACAATCAGCACTTTGACATCTGATGTCTGCACTTAACTTGCACTTGCCACCTGCTGGCCGTTACTTTTACTAATTGCTATTATCCAAAGTCCAATATTAGGGGTTATTCTGCTATGTTCGGATCGTGTTTTCATTGGCTATGTTGCAGTGTTCAGTGCTTTAGCATGTTAGAATATGCCATGTTAACACCTAATGTGCCATTTGATCTTATACTGCTTCATGTTACAAGATGTTGCGCTGGCTCTGGTGCAATGAAATGCAATATTCCCATGCAATGCTGCCATGAGGTTGCATTGTCCACATGCCTTTTCACCACTCTCTCGAATCTTTCACTGTTCTCAGTATTAGTCAAAGCAGCTTGAAATGTGTCATGCATTTTATGCACCATTGGTCAAGCAATATCAAGTTGCAAGCTTCACATGCAAAGTCATCTTTAAAAGGCACTGTCATCTATTATGCAATATCATACTGCAGTGTTCCGGGGCCGGTACTGTGCTGCACATCTTCAGAGGCCATACTGGGGGCAGTGAGTTCTCTACGAATGCCTCATGATCTAACTGCCACCCCCACCCCCACTCATCACCTTGGCCACTCTTGCTTCCACTGAGTCTATCACAAAGCTCTGACAGTAAAAGGCATGGTCACAAGATACCATGCATCGCCACACCTAGATATGCCATACCACGCGTAATCACTCCACACAGTGGCCTATTCCACACGCACTCCACCCAAATCCATGCCCCTTCGAGCCAAAGCTCACTCGTCGTGCCAGATGACACACCGTAACACCAACCCGTGACACCTCTCAACCCTCATTATCATGACCTGCCATGCCAACATGACCTTATACCATACCCCTCCACTTCACATCGTCCCTTGGTCATTAGGCCACACCTTGACCCGCCATAATCTGAATCACCAGCGACACCCACACCACAGTCAACAGCACCAACACCTTCCACCTCGCCCCCCACATCACCATGCACAACAACACCATCTTCTTCTAGTCCAGCACTGAACGCTATCCACACGGACATACATATCAATATCATACTACAACCCATTGCTTCCATTGTTCACCCACTACGCATTTGCCTCAGCCTCCAACCCACTTTGTGCATCCAGACCCCCAAAACTGCTGCACCCACCACCGCCAACACCTCTGAGCTCCTCCTCTCATGTCCACGAGCCGCATAACGACCAGTGACATCTTTTGTTATATCTCATGCCACCACCTCCCTTCTTCACCCTTGCATCTCGCAACTCGACATCCATTATCTACTCCATGTCTATCTATCTATCTATCTATCTATCTATCTATCTATCTATCTATCTATCTATCTATCTACCTACCTACCTATCTACTCACCCGGAGGCCTCAGAGCGCTAACAGGACAAAACAAGACATAAATACAAGACTGGGTAGAGCTGTTGCGTCGAGATCTCTGTAGTCTTTACGTTTATCAAAGAGAAGGGTCTTTAGACTCTTTCTAAAGAGGCATGGAGATGGTATTTCCCTCAGCAGAATAGGCAGCGCATTCCACATCACAGGAGCCCAGACATCAAAGCTGGTCCCTTCAAGCTTTTTTAGATAGAAGTGTGTGCAGGCCAGGGTTCTGTTTTTATTACATCGCAAGTTTTGTCAAATAGAAGCCCTTTGGACACGTGATCAGAGACATGAAGGGGAATTACCAGACATGCATTTGTACACAAGGGAGGTTGCCTTATGCCGTACTCTTTTCTCCACCGAGAGCCAGTGTAGCTTTCGGCGAGCCTCTGACACATGCGCTCGTCTGCCGAGCCAACATACCTCACGAGCTGCTCCGTTCTGCACACTTTGTAGTTTTTTCCCATATTTGCCTGTGAGATGGCGACAAGCAAACTTGCAGTAGTCAAGCTTTGCATTCACAGTGACAGATGCCACTACTGCCCTATTCTGACTGCCATAGCAATTTGTTCATGTATGAACATGATGTTTTTAGATGTGGTACATGTTTCTTTGATGTTAGTTGTGAGTCTAGGTAGACTCCCAGCGTTTTGACGTGGTGGGCAACAGGGATGACATTACCTGCAATTGGGATGGGACTGTATTGTGGATCCATTTTCTTTAGCCTTGCACCAGTTGCAATGATGAGCAACTCAGTCTTCTCGTTATTTAGGGTTAACGAGTTCTGCCCCATCCATGTCTGAATTGATGTCTCCTCCTCGCAAAGCGTACTCACCATGCAGGCCGGCACCATACATCTACACAGGTTGTGCATACTTTTAACCCATGATTTCATACAAAACCTTACGCCTACCTGCCAGCTGAGGATGACCCCTCTTCTTGCTACCCTCATCCCTCCTCACTGACATACCATCTCTCATGCCTTTTCACAGTCACTCACACGCCCACAGCACCCCCCCCCCCCACCTCTGTAGCACTCACTGGTTCAGCAACAGTTGTTACGGGCGTGTGTGGGCCAGAAATAAAGCACGAACACTGTGTGCTCTTAACTCTTATTTTATTAAACATCAACTGCCGTTTCCTCCCTTCCCACCTCCCATCCTCCCACCCTGCCCCTCTCCCTTTTTGCTTTCAGTTTTCTCTTAAAGGGCCCCGTGTCCTTTTACTCTTCCGTAACACATCGCCGCTCCCACAAACGCTCACATTTACTCTCCACCAAAGCACCTCAACACTGCACCGAACCACACAGCGAAAACAGGTAAACACTCACACCACAGCCTTGCTACCAGGTGCAGATGCTGCACACCAGGTACAATCATACTGACGCGCAGGAAAGGGAGGGGCTTGTTGATGCAGAATGAGGCACTTGACAACTTTCTATAGTCCCCCTCTCCATAAACCTCTAAGCATATCCTTAACATGCTGATCTTATAAGAGAGTTCACATCATTGTGTCCTCCTATTGCACAGTGATTCATTGTTTCACAGCTAGGTTTGCACTATATAAAACACAAATGCATACACACACACACCCACCCGCACACAAACCCACCCACCTAAAACACACCCCCCCACTCGGAGTCTAGCCACCCTAAACCAAGAAACCACACTCACCTTCATCACGGATGAACAAACACACACCTTCGCTCTTGCCTCTGCCTCTTACACTGACAACATCCTCCCAGTCACCATTCTGAAATAACGTACTGGTCCTGCCCTTACTGCCCTTCTTAGGATAGTCAACGCCTCCCTCAGCGAGGTTATGTCCCCAGATGTCACAAACCAGGGCTTATACACCCCCATCCCTGAAAAAACCCACCCTCAAACCGGAAGACTGTCCGTTATCACCCTGGGAAGCTCTGTGAATCAATGAGAATACTCGAAACGCAGGCTGTATTCGCTAAGGAAAGTCTGCGTTCCGAGCAGTTTGATTTGTGTTGGGCACTTCCCTTCCCTTCCCCACACCCCCTTCACCTTAGCACCCATGTCTTTTTAACTGCAAAGTCTGTTTTCATATTCACGTTGAGGACTTCAGTAACTGCAGCACTGACGGGACGCGCAAGCAAGGTATGTTTATTTATTTATTTTTAATGTCACAATTAGCACCCATGTAGATAACTACATGGGTGCTAATGGCGAAATGGCCCTTGGTGGCTGGCCGACCCTGGAGGTAATGACCTGCCACCCTGATTAAGTGACCTTGACTGCGCTTGGGCCCTTAACTTGGGGCAGCAGGCCGTTACCTACAGGGTCGGCCCGCCACTTCGGGGCATACCGCCTCGATCATGAGCCTATAAAGCTACTGGCCAATCAAGAGCCTCCCATTTATTTGCAAAGTCTATGAGAAGGTAGTTGCTAATCTACTACTTACACAAATGGAGCATCCCGGATTGCTCCCGAATTACCCGTCAGGGTTCCGCCCCAAATGCAGCACTGAAACAGTCTCCATCCAGGTGTTGGGTGATGCCCATCAGAACATTGGGAAAGATCATACATGCCTACTAGACCTCCTGCACCTCACAGCTGTGTTTGACACAAACTTCCCTGGTGAAAACAAGATATGCTTTGAAGGCATTTTTGCACCAGGGTAAAGTTTGCACAAGTGCTAATGCCATTTTGTATTAACACTAGGGCAAACTTTGCACTTGAACCGGAAAGCTGGAGCCCCGCGCACGTACTTTACGAGTCCTGGGGGTGAGAATCATGTTCCAGTATCCCTTCCTCAGAGGTCTTGTGGCAGTGTGCATGGTGATTCTTTGAGCCAAGTAAGGGGGTGCAAGTTCATGGAGGCATTTGTGATTGAGTGCAAGGGTTTTGAACACAATTCTCTCTTTGACCGGGAGCCAGTGGGCCTGCCTTCTCACTTCGGAATCATCTGCAAACACAATGTAACAGTGGTTAGTCCTTTCCGGGGAAAGTAGACATGAAGAAACAACAGGAAACTATATGTCTGCAACTGACGAAGTAATTAAGCATTGAACATAGAAACGGACACATGTCCAACAAACAAAATGCTCCTCATCACTGCCGAACATCAACATCGCAGTAAGTCCGCAAATCACCGGCTCTTGCTCAACTGTGTGCTGCGGAGCATTCTATGTAATGTCACTGCTGGGTTCCGGCATGGCACGTGGTCATTGGCAAAGGATGGTTGCAGAGGTCAAAGTGGGCGGGAACTAAAGGGTACAATGTTCCCTTACTTTTTTGGGGAAATCAGTCATCATTCCCTTACTTTATGCGGCCCAGAGCACCGTTTGGTACGGCAGCGGACACCTTTATTTATTTATTTTGTAACTTCTCCCCTACTGTTGGATTTGAACCTGGGCCATGCTGGTGACACGCCACTGTCACACCATGGTGCACTATCTTGCTCCTCTTGTTCATTTTTGTTCACTACCTGTGACAATACGCTCATGGCCGAGCAGTCACAAAGGCCCACTTGCCACTGATCTGTGTCTTCTGCAATAAGTCATTGATTCCTGCAGACACAGTGGGGGTCATTACGAGGTTTGCAGTCCGGAAACAATGGTACCGGTAAGCTTGCCGGTACTGTTGTTTCCGCAAACTATGAGTTCTGCGAGCGGGTGCCTTTTTTCCCACTAGGTCTGACCTTGACGAGTGCACCGGCACCATCCATCAATGGTGCCGGTGCATCCGACCTCCCCATTCCCATTGACTCCAATGGGACTCGAATGGGAATGGGGAGCAATATTTTTCGGCGCTCGGCAATGATGAATTACCGGGATCGACGGGGCTGTAATGCCCCGGTACGTCACCATTGCCGGGCGCTGGAAAAAAAATGACTCTGGCGGCAGCCGTGCCGTTTCTACCGGCACGGCTACCGCTGGACTCATAATGAGGCCCAGTGTCTGTACAGACAATGGGCAGGGGTTGTGGGTATAGCCCTAGGTGTTTCCTTTAAGAGGTGGAAATGGTGGCTGATTGGAAGGGGGAGGCTGAAAGCTGCATGCTGTGGGAGACAATGACCAACTAATGGTGGTTATTTAAATGCATTTCTTTCGTGTTCTCGTCGGTCTTGATAGCAGTGTTGTAATCACAGCAGCATGGGGTGGAGTGGAGAAAAGGGAGGTATTGTGTTTGAGGTATGGAGGCAGTGCTTTAAGTGGGCCGGGGCCAGCCATGTCCAGCCTGGTATGTCTTTTGAAGTCTTCCCACCTCATCGTCAGGTCATTGGAAGTTCACTGGAAGGCATTATGGTCTTCACCCCCTGCGCCCTTTCCATGCAGAGGGCATTCTCCAAAGTTGTGGATGATTCCTTGTTGCTGGTGGGCGGTAGGACATCGAAGCCTGCCTGTCGAGTAGGCCTGGCTGCGACATGGCTCAGAGCTCGACCGGCGTGCCAGGCCCTGTCCACCCAGGGAAGCATTCATAAAGCCAACTTTCCTTCAGCTCTCGGCTGCTCCCACTCTGGGTTTTCCTTCTGTCTGGGGCCCTATCAACAGCCGGCATAGCAGCTCCGGACTGACTTGGAGAGTCACGCTCAGAACTCTCTCTCTCTCCTCTGTGTTGATGCCTCAAGGCAAAGCAGTTCTGGTGCCTTACTTGGGCTGTCATCACTGCCTAATTTGTGAGATCATGTCACGCCTACTTTGTCCTTGGTATGTCTTCTGAAGTCTTCCCACCTCTTCTTCACATCCTTGGAAGTTCACTGAAAGACATCCGGATGCTTGACCCCCTCTGCTCCTTCCATGCAGAAGGCATTCTCCACAGCATTGGACATTTCCTCACGGTTCAGGATGAACAGCGCAGTATAAAGTTGCTCCATGAAGGAAAGGGCCTTCCCCTCTTAGTAGGTACATTTCTTCTTTCTCGCCCTTTCTGTGACTTTCGGTTCCTCTGGACATAAAAGTTTGCTCAGGAGGGCCCTTCCTGTTGTGATGCATCTTTTATAGACAGTCACACTCTTTTTATGCATCCATCAGGTTCAAGTGTTTTTCATGCAGCGTTCTGCGTTTTTTCTGGCATCATGTCATTTGCAAATTGGGCTTGTGCGTAAGGCATTTTTGGTGTATTCAGAGATATGCCATTCGCAGTACATGAACATTTCCTTCTGAATTGCAATTGCTCTGTGTCTCACCCACACATCACAAGTCCCACCCATGACAAAGCTTTAGATCCTTGGTTGGCTCGCCAATCTTAACTATGACATCTCTATCTCTTCTATTCTCCTGTGCCCCTGCTCAGGCCATAAAGTTATATCTTTTATTATCCCCTCCTACAAACGCCCTACTACACAGATACTACTATAACTGGCCATTCTCGCCAGAAATAGCCAAAATATATCTTCAGCCTTCATCCTTCCTCTGCTGAAGCCGCTGACATCTGCCCAAGCCACGGCGCACGACCCCTCTAAATTGGTGGATCTTTACAACCAATCTCAGTTACTATCTATAGAGGGGGTGCACCGTTGAGCAACCGTGATCCCCAGCATATAGTGCACCTCAATACCAGGTTCACCCCAAACTTTAAATCTCTCGACTCCTCTAAAAAAGCCCTCTCCGCAGAGAACAAGAATCTCTTCACTACTCTGTCTACCTACAAAGAATCCATCATCCACGCCAAAAGCTTGGTTTACTATGACTGAATTGCCAAAGCCAACTCAGGCGCCTGAGAACTCTTTGGCATCCTGTGAGAACTAGAATCTCAAATTCCCCCTCCAGACAATTACACCAATCACAGTACTTGGTGTCTCAATATACAAAACACCCTACTAAACAAAATCTCAAAACTCTTGCTGAAACTTTACGAATCACAAAAACTCCATAGCCAGGCCTCATGACTCAATAATTTGAATTGAGCTCAGTTGGCCCGAAACCCTCCAGATGCCAAGGAGATAATTTAGGTTAAATAATATTAAAGGCAGGTCCTCTAATTCAGTAAATCACGAAAAGCGGTTTCAATGTTGTTTCTTTGTCTTAGCAAAATGCTATGTAAAGACTGACTGCACTAAGCAGCGATTAGCTACACACTGAGTCATAGTGTTCAGCCCTTCCATTTTTGTTAAAAGCACGAAAGGTATCTTTTAAAGCTCGTACAAATAGGGTGAACATTGTTGGAATTAAGGGCAGGCGGGTTCTGTGTTTAAGGACCTCAAACACAAGTTACTGTGCGTGAACTGGGGGAAAAAGCATGTGATTAAGCCATAAGCAAAGTAGAGATTCTTGACATAGCAATAACATCTGTTGAATATGCAATATTGTCGTCCTGCCCTCTTGGGATTAAGTGAATTATTGTCTATGTAGTTTAAATATATTTGCGTTATTATCTTTTGCAAATGAATAAAAAATGACCTATGTTGATGCAGGCTCAGCTTTGTATAAAAAGCTGCCTGGTGAACCATTCAGTCACTTCACTTCTGCACTCGCCATAAATTGGTAGTGGTTTGAACTGAGGTCTGCTCAAGTGTTTTTTACTTGTATGTATATTGTATATAAAAAATGTGACCTGCAATCTTGAAACCCTGGCTCAGATATTCTATTTTGTGTGAATTATAGTGGCAACTGTGCACCCGAACTAGTGCTGCTCATAACCACACTCACCAACTCCTTCTTCTCTACGGGCATAGTGCCACCCAACCTGAAAGAGGCCTGAGTCCTAACGGTCCTTAAGAAACCCACATTAGACCCAAACACCCCCACCAACTATTGCCCATTACCTCGGTCCGACAATACTAGACAGTGCTGTCTACCTCCAGATACAAAAGCATCTAGAATCCAACAACCTCCTCAGACTGCGCCAATATGGTTTACAGCCGGGTCACGGCACGGAATCAGCTCTCCTAGAACTAAAATTCCCAATAGATGAGCACAAAGACAACAGTAAACTAGCTCTCCTGCTACTATTAGACCTCTCAGCTGCCTTTGACTTGGTAGACCATAATATTCTCTGCCAACACCTTGTATCAGCAGGCCACTTCTTGCCTAAAACCACTGCCTGGATCTCATCTTTTCTCTCGAACAGAAACATGAGAGTTTTCTTAACATCTGCAGCAGCCCCTCCAGCCCCAGTCACTTGTGGAGTCCCCCAAGGCTCTGGTGTGTCAACCACATTATACAACATATTCACAAAACCATTATTTGACCTCCTTGACACACAGGGTATATCTTATGCCAACTACATGAACGATACCCAGATTCTCCTTCCTATCTCTGGGACCTACGACAAAGACACCAACACACTGAACTCCATCTACCAATCTATTAAGACTTGGATGGCCTTGCACTCACTATGCCTCAACGACGACAAGACAAGAGTTAATCTTGATTGGCTCACAGACACAACTAAATAAACTGGATAGAGCAAACAAATCCTTTATCATTGACAGAATCACCATACCAGTCTCCAAAGAAGTGAAAACCTTGGGGGTGTACCTTGACTCCTCTCTCTCTCTATCCAGGCCAGTAAACGCCATCTCCTCCTCTGCAGCATACACTATGAAATTCATAAACCCCTGTAGACCTTTCCTCTCGGCAGACAGCCGCATCACCACTGTTAGAGCCGGTATAATCTCCAGACTAGACTATTGCAATGTCCAGTTTGTTAGCACGACCGCATACAACATGAACAAACCTCAAATCATACCGAATAACACGCTAAGAGCAGCCTTAAACATAAGAAAAAGTGACCACATCTCCTCAGCAAGGAGCAACGCAAATTGGCTACCTGTTCGAGAACGCATCCTTTTCAAAACACCATTACTCACAAATGCCTCTCGGGCCCCTAAATACCTGACATGAAATATGGACCAAACCACAATCCACCAGACCTACCCGGTCCACTTACTCTCACCGTCTATCTACACCCAGATTCAGACTACAGAAAGCAGGTGGTTGCAGCTTCCCCTCCTTGGCCACGAAACACTGGAATGCATTTCCCTTACAGCTCAGAGCGGAATCCTCATACTGGACCTTCCGAAAAAGCCTAAAAACATGGCTCTTCTCACAAAGCCTTAACTCTATCTAACTTGGCTCCCATGTACGTCAGCCATGTGCACGCTGTCTTATGTACACTGACCTATGGCCATGCACACCTTCTTCCATCTACCTACGCTGTAACTACGCTGTATGTCTTATCATTACCAAGTTATGTCTACAGTAACCAGCGCCCAGATGCCTCTGGGTTCAGTGCGCTCTACAAATGTTAAAATTAAATAAACATTGCAATTAAATGTGTGATCGCACAGACGCATTGTTGCACAATTACACTTCTCAACGCGCACATAAACTTTGCACAAGTGCAATACAATTTTGCATATGCCTTTGCACCAATGAGAAAATTGCACTGGTGCAAATATGCATTGCAGAAATGTAGTAATGCACCTGCTCCATCTTTGCACTGCATTGTTGCAAAGCTTATGTAATAAAGGCCTGGCTCTGCTGTGAAAATCCGAAGCCTCAAGATTTAAAGGGCCTGATTCATGGAAGTGTTTTTATAATGGCGCAATCCCATAGGAAAACGTTCCATGAATCAGGCCTAATGAGAAGGCAAATGTAACCCAAGGAAAGAGTTCTATGTGATAATACCCCAGCAATATTTTCGCCATACAAGAATGGCGCCGTTTTTTGCGGCTATATTACCACATGGAAACTGCGGTGGCCACCCCTTCAACTCCCATATTTTTTTAAAGGGATCTTTTAAAGGGGAGGGGGACACCCCCAAAACCCCCACTCCCATTTACCCCGCCAATGATCCCCATAAACAATGTTGCCTATGCCGTTTCCCGGCGACTATATGTATGGCGACATTATGTATGGGGATAATATTACCTGATACCAAGGAAAGGGTGTAGCATTAGTCATTTCAAGAAAGGAATGCAGATTCGTGTTCTAATTCTGGCTCCTAAGTGCCACCGAGGTGGGATCACAGCAAATGGCTCCCTGCAGAACCTTCCCACGTCATCAGCTGCAGCTGAGGAAACATGCCAGGCTCCCTGGCAGCATAATCTGTGCGTGCGCCACATCTCTGGTTTCTGCTGCTGCAGCAGACGGTTATTGGCTATTAAAGCCTTCAAGCGACTTCTCTGTTGTGACGAGGCGCCTTGGAAAGGGCGATGGATCCTTTCCACCTGCCTGTGTAGTGCTTTTGCTGTCCTAAAGCCGCTTCAAAGCGCAGAAGGGGGGGGGGTTAGAAAAGGAAGGGAGGAGAAGGGGAGGAATGGAACAGGAATGGGAAAAAGGCACCATGATGTGCGAGTATGTTACGTTAGTTTCTTTTATAGCGCTTATGGTGAGCTGCTTCAATGAGCCGAAGCGGAGACAGGACGAGAGGATCATAAAATGGAAGGAAGCAACCTCATGTCATAATGTCTTCGCTTTTTTAGCACTTATGATGTCTTCAGGCTGCTTCAATGTGCTGAGGCGAAGAGGAGAGAAAGACAGGAGGGTTCTGGGAAAGAGGAAGCATGCTGTTATCGTTTGTAAGTTACTTTTGTAGCGCTTATGCTGACCTCAAGCTGCTTGAAAGAGCTGAAGAGGAGAGCGGACAGGCAGGAGGAATCCGGAAATGGAAGGAGGCAGCATGATGTTATTGTGGGCTCTTTGATGTTGATTTCATAGCACTAATGCCGTCCTCGAGTCGCTTCAATGCGCTGAGGAGGGGCAGAAGGGAGCGGGAGAGGCGCAAAGGGAACATGATGATCTGTGTGACATGCCTGAATAGTACTTATTCTGACATATGGCCACAAAGTGTTCAGGAGACCCAAGAAGGAACAGCACAGACAGCTGGGTTGTGCTGGAAGGCAAAGGAATGTCAGCTTGGGATACTGTGTGTCAAGGGAATGTGAAGGTCGTGAGAGCAAACTAGACATGAGGGTCTGATAGCCTCCTATTAACGTTGTTTATGGCCAAGTTGGAGGCCATGTGAGGCTCATTTTGAGGCTCTCTGCAACTCTGTTGGAGGCTGTGTGGGGGCACTGTTAGAGCTTGGGTATGGCTATGTTGGTGACTTATGAGACTCTGGTCGAGGCTGTTTCAGGTGCTGTGTACATGGGACTTTTGAAGGCTGCGTGGAGTCCTCTTAAAGGTAGTGTGACACTGTGTTGGAGTTTGTGAGTGTCTAGTGTCTATGTATGGATCTGTTGGAGGCTGCGTGAAGTCCTCTTACAGGGGTGTCGGGCTCTGTTGGAGTTTGTCGGTGTCTGCTAGAGTCTATGTAAGAATCTGTTGGAGGCTTTGTGGAGTCCTCTTACATGTGGCGTGGGGCTCTGTTAGAGTTTGTGGGTGTCTAGAGTCTATGTATGGATCTGTTGGAGGCTGTGGCGAGTCCTCTTACATGTGGCGTGGGGCTCTGTTAGAGTTTGTGGGTGTCTGCTAGAGTCTATATAAAAATCTGTTGGAGGCTGCGTGGAGTCATTTTACAGGTAGTGTGTGGCTCTGCTAGAGTTTGTGGGTGTCTGGAGTCAATGTATGGATCTGTTGGAGGCTGTGTGGAGTCCTCTTATAGGTGGTGTGGGGTTCTTTTGGAGTTTGTGGGTGTCTGCTAGAGTCTATATAAAAATCTGTTGGAGGCTGCGTGGAGTCCCCTTACAGGTGGTGTGGGGCTCTGCTAGAGTTTGTGGGTGTCTGGAGTCAATGTATGGATCTGTTGGAGGCTGTGTGGAGTCCTCTTACAGGGGGTGTCGGACTCTGTTGGAGATTGTGGGTGTCTGCTAGAGTCTATGTAAGAATCTGTTGGAGGCTGTGTGGAGTCCTCTTACAGGTGGTGTGGGGCTCTGTTAGAGTTTGTGAGTGTCTAGTGTCTATGTATGGATCTGTTGGAGGCTGTGTGGAGTCCTCTTACATGTGGCGTGGGGCTCTGTTAGAGTTTGTGAGTTTCTAGTTTCTATGTATGGATCTGTTGGAGGCTTTGTGGAGTCCTCTTACAGGTGGTGTGGGGCTCTTTTGGAGTTTGTGGGTGTCTGCTAGAGTCTATATAAGAATCTGTTGGAGGCTGCGTGGAGTCCTCTTACAGGTGGTGTGGGGCTCTGTTGGAGTTTGTGGGTGTCTAGAGTCTATGTATGGATCTGTTGGAGGCTGTGTGGAGTCCTCTTACAGGTGGTGTGGGGCTCTGTTGGAGTTTGTGGGTGTCTAGAGTGTATGTATGGATCTGTTGGAGGCTTTGTGGAGTCCTCTTACAAGTGGTGTGGGGCTCTGTTGGAGATTGTGGGTGTCTAGAGTCTAATTATGGATCTGTTGGAGTCTGCGTGGAGTCCTCTTACAGGTGGTGTGGGGCTCTGTTGGAGTTTGTGGGTGTCGAGTCTTTGTATGGCTCTGTTGGAGGCTGCGTGGAGTCCTCTTACACGTGGTGTGGAGCTCGGTATTTTTGGGTGTCTGCTAGAGTCTATGTATGGATCTGTTGGAGGCTGCGAGGAGTCCTCTTACAGGTGGCGTGGTGCTCTGTTGGAGTTTGTGGTTGTCTGCTAGAGTCTATGTAAGGAAGGATGTGTTGGATGCTGTGTGGCTTTGTTGGGATATGAGGCTCTTTGGAGTCTGTGTGAGGCTTTGTTGGAGGCTCAGTTGGGTTAATTGGAGGCTCTTGGACCTCTGCCCTTCACCCTTTATACCCCTGCCTTACAACCACCTCTTAGCTGTTGATACTCTTTCCCGATCTTTACAGATGGTCTGATAAACACAGCCTCCCAGTACCTCTAGTCTTGAAAAAATATACCAAGTACATGTTACTAATGCACAGTATCAAAAAATATTTTAATAAAGTTTTACACCATGATAAAAAGTTCATAAAAATGTTCTGTATGAGTATGACCCAACAGTAAAAAACATGGTAGATATAAAAAGCAATTCAAATCACCGAATTCACATACATATAACCACATACAATAATTAAACACAGTACAGAGAACACACAAATAGCTTTAACACCTCTTACAAATTCTGAGTGTATTAACTCAGACAAAAAACAATCCCGACATGTTTCAGTTCTTAATTGCACTAATTGTGCAAACTTTCTTCAGGGGAAGAACTTGTTTTTTCTTAGTCTCCACCATGTAATCCAGGGCAGGATACAAAGAAAGGGGGTGGCTATAACTGTATTTCACCATAATTCATCTTTAAAAGTCAGTATAAGCTAAAACATAGCTCAACACCCCAGAGACATATGCTTTTTAATTGCAATGTACTGGGTGAGGTCCACAGGTTGCTATCAACCCTGCCTCCCAATCTCTGCAAACAACTACATACCTCTTTGTATGGTATTAGTAGTGCTAGTGTATCAATACACCAATGAATAACTGTAGACTCAAGTCTATATAACTTATTTGTCGCTTTTAAATAGCCGTAGGTCCTGATCAGTACTGCAACACACAAAACAATACCCCACAGTTGTATATCAAATGCGGGACTACATCAACCTTATCCCATCACCAAAAACACCAATGCAACAGAGTCACCGCTCACCATCTATTTTCTTCAATTCTAAGGCTATGACCTGAAAGAACCCCTACACCGTAACACCACAAAGTACATGGCGCCCTACTACACACCCTCTGTTGTGATATAGTGATACTGGCCCTGTCACCAAAACAGCATAATTACTAACTATTTAGTAGTTCACTGCCCACAGGACTTCCACCATAATCCTATCCATAAACAAATACGGTCTTTTACTGGGAATGCACCTCCAAAGTAAGGTACCTTTAGAAAACAGAAAGCAAACATCAGGCACAAAGATTATACCCCAATTCGTATTCACATGGATTTGGCTACAGACATGCGAGTATACTGCGCGCACCAAAATAAAAAACTAATTTAATGCCCACGTACCTTATTCCCACGGATACACCGATATCTGCGCGGGCAGGACAACACAACCGTCAGTATGCCACATCTTTCACGTATGCGCGGGCTGTACTGTTAGCACTCTACACGGATTCACGTATATCCACTCCATTGTGGGTGCCACGATGGACAAAGAACTCAAAGTTCGATTCCCATACATACAAAAAGAGGACTAACCAGGCAACTGCACTAATGAATATTCGCAATTCCAAAAACCATTGTAACCAGGACTGCATCGTCCTACAAAAGACATAAACTACCAATTGAGGATGAATGGTGCCAAATGTAACCAAAAAGTGCACTAGTCTTGATAAAAAAATATATAGATCATGGAGATGGAAAAAAGACTTTGTAAAAAAACTGCCCAAAGGTTGGGGCGGGTCCTCACATTTTTAGGTTGGATGGTAGGCGCTGGATTGCATGTTAAAGATTGAGTTCCCCTCTATTCATTTATCTAAACAGCATAATTCCTTGTCAACCCTGCATGATATAACACGTTTATGAAAGATATTCTTACCAAGATATAAATATGTATCATGCGGCATCTATTTTTTAGAAGACCCCCCGAAGGTAAAAATTCAAAACATTCTTAAAGATCATTTTGTGCTGATTATACAATTTGTTTTAAATCACATGAACAACACTTTCTTATAAATGATACAAGGTTTCTCATTTTTGGCAAGAACACAGATTTTTCACACCAACTGGTTTTAAATCACATATACAAAACTTTTTTACAATTGATACAAAGTTTCTTATTTTGGCGAGAACACAGTTTTGCGCAACACACAAGTATCCCATTTTCAAAAGTGCGTATGCTGCCAATCTATTTCCTCGTTTAAACCAGTTATGTGACTTTGACATTTAAAAATCATCTTTTGTTCAAACAATATTCATTTACAATCTGTTTCTGACTTGTTTTTGCCAACAACCTTCTTCAAGATTACCCACCTAAAATCTTCATGTTAATGCTTCATTTGTACAAAATGTTTGACGATCGGTGCCATTAGGATTTGATTCTTTATACAACTACGGTGTTGAACCATACGTGTGCGGCATTTCCTGTTGGTTTTTCCAATATATTGTAGTCCACAGGGACATGTGATTAGATAAACCACATTCTCGGTGTTACAATTGGTCACATCATTAAGCGTCCACATGGTAGTTGGATTAAGTGCAATCTGTTTGGTTTCTTTGGTAAAGGCACAGAAGACACATTGCCCACATGGGAAGTGTCCCTTCACAGGAGGGAGCCCCCATAGAGCAGTTTGTCTTGGTTCTGCCGTGTGCCTAACTGATATATCATTCCTGATCAGCATCTCTCTGATATTCTGACTTTTCTTAAAAGCCACTAACAGCAGAGGGGTGGATTCATCATTATAGACTTTTCTCCATGTTTTATTGATGATACCTTTGATTTTTTAGGACAGGTTCGAAAAAGTGTTGTCAAACACAATACGATTTTCTTTGTCATCTCTTTTCTTTTTTTCTAATAACACCTCCCGGTTGTTGTTGTATCCTCTTTTAGAGGAAGCCTTAACCAGTTCATCTGGATAATCTTTATTACGTAGTTTTTTAGACAGCAGGGCCGCACTGTCACTATAATCTTGCTGCAAACTACTATTTCTTTTGAGCCTAAGAAATTGCCCAAAGGGTAAATCTGTTTTGATGTGGTTGGCATGATGACCTGAGAAGTGTAAGAGGGCATTCTCATCAGTTTTCTTGTTGTAGGGTTTCACTTTTAGGCTCCCACCATGATTGAAAATAGTGATGTCTAGAAAGTTGATCTCTTGCGAGTTAATTTCCTTTGTGAATTTTAGAAACAGATTTTGTACATTGAGCCATTCCACAAAGGACTCGCCTCTGTTACCGTGCCTTCCCATAGTATGAAAACATCATCTCTAAATCGTAACCATTTTACTAGATGTTTTTTAAAAGGATTGGTAACGGGATAGATGACAAGTTTCTCAAAGTATTCCACATATAGATTGGCAAGATTTGGTGCCATGGCAGCACCCATGGCAGTGCCTTCAATTTGTTCATAAAAAGCTCCTTGAAATTGAAAAAAGTTTCTAGTCAAAGCAAACTCTGCACACCACATAATGAAAGCGTTACTGGCTGGGTGACCATCTTCTCTGTCTCTTAAAATTTCCTCAACCACTTCTAATGTAGCCCTTTGGGGAAAGACTGTATACAAGGATTGTATATCGAGGCAGATCAATAAGGACTTGTCTGGGCTAAAAGGAAAATTCTCAATTTTATTAATAGCGTCTGAGGTATCCCTTAGGTAGCTGCTCATTTTAAGGACAAACGGTCTTAAATAGTAGTCCACAAATTTGGATAGGGGTTCTATTATGGAGCTGACTCCAGATACAAGGTATCAGGTATTAATATCGCCACATATATGGTCGCCGTAAATAATATCACAAGGAAAAAGTCATGGCGATATTATTTGGGTGACCATATATGTGGCGATAGGGGCAAAAAAAAAAAATTGGGGGGTTGCGGGGGTGTCCCCTGCATGTTCCATGCAATAATGTCGCCACAAAAAACGACCATTTTTCGGCTATATTTTTGCATGGCGATATTTTTGTGGCGACATTATTACATGGAACCAGATACAATGGGTCTGCCTGGTGTGTTGATGAGGCTTTTGTGAACTTTCGGTAAGATATAAAATACCGGCACTCGCCCTTGTTTTTGGTATACATTTCTATACATTTTCATGGTCCTATGTTTTTCAGTGTGCAAAGTTTTCACGTGTGGGGTGTGAGTATTGGTGACTATCATGGCAGCTCCTTCAGATAAATGCCTTGCCTATAGTGAAGAATATGTAAAAAACTTGCTAGATTCCTTGTCCGTGTTATCATATACAAATGATGGCATATTGAATAAAAATAATGACCAATGGGATGAATTAGCACAACTCAGAAACGTTTAATTCACACAGAATTACACGGTGTGATTATGCTACAATATCTGAAAAATCAGGCGCTCCCACAGGGCCTTATAGTTAGAAATGAACCCAGATTATTCTTGGACAATCCAGAGTTTAAGATTAAGTGAAGTTATATATCTAACAAATGCGGTCAGGTTTGGCTAGTACTCATAATAGACACAGCTACAGAAGTGTCTAAACAGATTGAAATCGACATCTCTAAATTACAAGATGAACTGAAGAAAGACTTAGATCTTGATTCTTTCAAAACTAAACTAGATCTACATCTAAAAGAATTATTAGATTTCAAAAATGACACTAGTCTAGAACGTGTAAAGAGAATGAAAAAAGATCTATCTAATTTCTCACATGAGAATATTTTCCCTTATATTGTTGATGGATACAAGTTTGGGAATACTTATTAAGGTACAACCAATCAAACCACCTTTAAAAAGAGGGTCCATTTTCACAATACATCTTATAGTTCAAGCGACGATGGGAGCACAGGATCCAAATAACCAACAGGACACAGGCAGAGGTCAAGGACAACGGCATCAGAATAGACAAAGACAAGGATGTCCTTTTTTAGGACAGGGGCCCAACCGAGGGAATTGGGGGAATCAAATACAGACACGCAGCAGAGCGAGGAATCAGTGGTGATTAATCTGTCTAAATACATCCTAAGCAGAAATGAAGAGTCAGTACTGAATTCATTGAAATGAACCTTGCGCATGAAACTATGGAACTCAGCTTCCTTGGAATGCCTCTGCCATCTTTAAGTGTGCTATTGCAAGTCATTTCTGATCGGAATTGACATCCCTGTTCTTCAAATAAACACAATATACAAATAGAGCAGAAATAGCAAAATCCTGTGTTAGGAAATCGACCATCCTCAGGATAGGTGTGCGCTAGCCTGGCTTTTTTTGAAATTTTATATGAAATTGAATGATGGAAGAGTGTGTGGGGCTAATCGGCACACTGGTTCCTATGCTCAGCACACGACATACATCTAGACCTGTGTATTCTAGGTGGACACAAACTACAGGCACCGTCCCCCTTGTCATATTTAGTTGTGATATGGCAGCCATGAGTACACCATGTCCTCTCAGAAGGGGGAGGGCAACGACTTTAACCTGCCATGGCCAGCCTAATTACCTACCAAAGGCTCCATGGATCCACCCTGTCCTTTTGTTGAGCACTTCCGAATGGTGATAGTGATTAACATAATTATCATAGTAATAGAGTAAACTTCAGCCAGGCCCACATGGGGCCTGGCTGCAGAGGCTAACAAAGGAGACAGGAAACCCCAATAACCTTTGATATGCATATGTGTCAACCTTAATCCAGCTACCAGTATCAAGAGAAGTGAGCTGTCATGCCTGGGACAGCTGTTTGCAGTAGTCGTCCCCACAGAGCGACCCAATTCAGAAGGTAGAAGTATGTTATTTGACGGAGACAGAAAGTCTGGTCCTGCCGCAGCTTCAAGGGAGACCTGCTTTAATCGGGAACCACAGAGAGCTCCGTTAACTAGAGAGGCCCTTTGATCTACAAAAGACAGGACGATGGGTGGGACTTAGTATTACATGTTTTCACCCCTTTACCTTTTCTGTTGCAAAGCACTCTGGTTATGACCTCATGCATGCAGGAGATTGTTGGTGGAGACCCAGGATTGGTTCATTAAGGTAGGCGTAGCCTACACTATTCACTGTGGCTCATTTGGCTTTAAAAGTGGGCTCAGTCCCTCTTTTGGGCAGATCATCTGAAGACCATGTAAGGAGTAGCAACCCTGGCTGAAGGTACAGTCTGCCTTACATCTTCCGCCAGTGAACGAAGGCTAGGAACTCCAAGAGGGAAGCAATATCCCTCCCCTGAACATCTCCCAGGAGACAGAGGAAGATACGGAATCCAGAGGACCCTCCAAGCATCTCCAAAACCAGTACCCAGCCAGCACAGAGCATGCTCTGCTAGGCTCCATAGCAAGCTTCCTAGGTGGGATGTGCCAGAGAGTCTCTGAACCAAACCAAGGACAAGGACATTGCCTGCAACACCCTCCTCAGCTTTGGGCCGTCCGCCATAAAAGACGACACAAGCCCAGTGAAGAAGCTAGAAGTGCATTGGCAAGCATCAACCGACATCCACCTTAAAGGACATTTTAGAGCCAGTCGAGCCCCTCAAGCTCCAAACGACTGGACCACTGACTGTTGTTACACCGCAGTCGAGAAAGCGATCTGAGATGCCTCGATCAGTTTTTCAGAACCGCTGACCAGCACTGAGACAACGATTCGTGACCTGGAGCCGCCGTGTACGCCAGTCCACAGCCATCTGTCCAGTTTTGCTCACTGAACTGCCTGCCACCTGATACCTACAGCTATCTCCTGTCTTGAACTCTGTCACAGAAGATGCAAAACGCCCAGAAACCGACTCTACACTGTCGAGCACCAAGAATTTCTACACGCACAAAGCATATAGTTGTTCTGTCCCCCTGGTCCTTCTCCGAAGGCCCCTAGGGTCTTTTTATGACCCATTGCTCTCTTTGTGTTTAAACCAAGTATCCTTGGACTATTGCAATTAATTACTATACTGACTACCCTCCTGTCAGTATCCAGAGTGCATCTCTTTTCCTTCTTTGAAACTGTCTGTCCTCTGCATTCAGTTGTATTTTGTAGTGTTCTAGAACTTTCTGTCATGATAATAAAAAAGTAGATATTTTTATACAACCTTGACTGGACAGTCCCTTTTATCATTGGGTAATAATTGTACTTTCGCTGTGTTGCAACTAACCAATGATCCACGACCTTTCGGAGATAAGCCTGCCATTTCGTCCACATTACCAAAATTGGACAAGGAGGTTTATAATTGACTTGTGTTGGCAGTCTGCTCGGATCCCTTCTTCTGTACTAGAAGTGTGGGGCTGATTGATGGTTTAGAAACCGATATTCGTCCGTGGACCACTGGTGCCCCGAAAGTTGACTGGTCACACCCTGTTCACAATGTGTCAATGCTAAGGGTGGGCAGAATTTTCGGTTCCATGTGTTAATATCCCCGCAAAAATATCGCCATATAAGAATGGTGCCATATTTTTGTGGCAATATTAACTCATTGAACCTGTGGGGGGCACCCCTGCAACCTCCATATTATTTGAAAGGGAGTGGGGGACACCTCTGTAACTCCTGCTCCCATTTACCCCAAAAATTATCCCCACTAATAATATCACCTATGGCCGTTCCCGATGACCATATATATGGCGATATTATTTGTGGGGATAATATTACCTGATACCGAATTTTCCACCTTAACGAGGGCAATCTGTCTCGTCAGCCAAGGTGCCCACAGAGGTGATTTACTGTCTCCAGGCGTGATGCCGTTTTCCCTGCCTGTCCTCAGGCATTCAGTTGTCGCCTCCCACACCAGCTCAGAACACGCAGCACACAACACTCTCTTTGTTACAGCAGAGCATTTCAATTGGGAATCTATTTGTAAGTGATAGTTCTTTTGAGTAACTATTATTTTGGATCTGACATTCAGCTTTAAAGTTTAGATGATCAGAACTGCAATAGGGGCATTTATCTTCTGAACCCACACATAACGCACCAGTTAGCTATCCATCCCTACGCCTCTTTGCATGACAATTAAAAACTCTCTTCCTTATTTTCATGATGTAAATTTGATGCACGAAAAAGTGTTGTCTTTGTCAAACAATACAAAACAACTGGGTTACCTTTTCACACATTATCTTTTGCTATGTGTCTTTTAGATCAAAAACTACATTTGGAAAACCAACAGCCCACTTTTTAGCTCCACTTAGAATTGCATTACAGGCCAACTATGTATTTGCATAAAACCCATAAGGTAAATAAACAACGGCCTGTTCCAATGTACTACAAATGCCAATGCGTTTCGGATGTCATATCCTTCTTCAGGGAATTAGCTGTGCGTGTCACAAAAATAGATCACAGAAACCCCAACCTATACCACATCACAAGAGCCAGACCACAAACTGCATATTGGAAAGCAACCCCATATTCATCAAAGGAATCAAGCACAGGCGATGTGGCAATGACCGATTCGCAGTTAGTACGTCAATGTGTGTGAAATGAGCCAAACATAGTGTGAAAACCACTAAATTAAATAACGTTTTGTGCTTCATGATGAGCAATTTGCCAATAGAACGGTAAAAATAATATGCAGTTCATGTCAGTGCATTAGTGCAAATCATGGGAAGCACATGCAGAGACAAGCAAGGGAAGGGAAAGAAAAGAGAAAGGAGAATAACACGCTAGACCAAATAACACGGCTAGTATGTCTTTGCATATGAAGGACTGATGTAGTGTGATTGGCTCTCGCTTGGCTCGGTTGTAGCAAATAATGTACCTATGCAAAGCCTGACTAATAGTAGTCGCTCACCCGCGAGGGGAGCCGGCTTCTAATAGAATGCTGATTACTTCCAAGGATGTTAATACTCACTTTACTCACCCCTAAACCTTTAGGGAGATAGAGCAGGTATGGTTACAACAGGAACAGCTGGGCCTGGATAATAGGTACTCACCTTTTTGGTCAAAAGTAAACTGGTCGAATGGCGTTTTACTGAATTCTTTACTGCATTGTATTTCCTTAAAAAAGATACATGGTGAGTTGGAGTTAGGTATATAGTGAGGTGGGCTGTGGGTAGGTGTGGGAGGAAGTGTGTGGCTGGTCTCCTCCCACATATTGCAGTAAAAAGGTAGGTACCTTTTTACTTTTGTGCAAAAAAATGCCTTGTTTTAACAGAGAACAGAATGAGAATCCACATTCAAAGAGTTTCAATCTCCAATAATTCCTTTCATTGCATCACCGAGGCAATATTTGCCTGAGACATAATTTTTTCAGGTAAACTTGCCGAATATTACATTTGCATAATATTAGGGGGGTCAAGGGTGTTTGTCTGCCAACTTTTGTGGTCCACCATTTTGACCGACTCATTTGGCAGGGACCCCCTTCATTTAGATGGCATGTCCCCCCCAACCTTTTCAGTTACTCGACTACATGTGCAATAGCCTACCTTGGCAGAAGGACGCTTACGCGCGGGAGCGCTCACCAATAAATGCTCTACATTCCCAGATATCGCTGCATGTAATGATTCTGCCGTAAGGCAGATGAGTAAGCAAGGCTGATCAACATTATATAGTTAATGATATAAGTATCTCTATTTTTGGAAGAAGCACATTCAATCCAAATCACTTAACGTAGCTGTTCCATGCCATAATTCACCTTACAAACTTTTGATCTCTCACCGAATCTCTTGTCCATACGGTCTCCGACCCCTCTACATGTTAGGGGTGGAGTAGGTGAGGCACTGCAAGGCAGAGTCAGCGGTATAGGTGGGTGCCTCCAACCTGACCAGGCCGCAGGCTTCTCTCCTCTCTGGGCATGGTGTCTCTACTCAAGGTATGTAATGTCTCTGCTGGATAGCAATCGCCACTCCTTCCTACAGACGGTAATGAGAATCAGGTCCTGCTAATTGACGCCTTCTATGATATCATAAACAGGTGACATTGAAGCACTGGTGGAATCTACATCCTGGAGTATGGAACACCCCCATTGAAAAAAAAATATATATCTCCTTTCATACCTACAAATTATAGGCCGATCACCAATATTCCATTTCTTTAAAAAAATTTGATCGGGTAGCCTACTTGCAAATGTCAGATTAATTGAAAGCACGTGTGATTTTAAATAAATGCCAATCAGGTTTTGGGCAGCGGCATGGCACAGAGACTGGACTTCTTGATCTAAATTGTAGACTGCTACAGACAATGGATGAAGGTCAATCGGCTTTACTCATGCTGCTGGACTTATCCGCAGCTTTAAATTTGGTCGACCACTCACTGTTGGTCGCCAGACTAAAAGAAGCAGCCCATTTCTCAGACAATGCCACTCTGTAGATTGGTTCCATCCTAAGTAATCGACTATCTATCATGTGTAGTAAGGAGGCCGGAGCTCAACCCTCTTTTCTCAAATTTGGTGTACCTCAAGGAACTTGGTTGTCTCCTTCATTATTTAATATTTTCACCGCTCCATTTTTTGATCTTCCGGAAGAAAATCATGTCGCTTTTACTAATTATGTGGACAGCACACAGTGTGTCGTCACATTGGCTGGTAATTATACGGAAGAAGAACATACTGTAAATAAAATCTATGAACTCATTTAAAGTTGGATGGTGACCAATGGCCTGGCACTCAACAAAGAAGGAACGGAACTGATGATTGTAGGCACTGAATTTAAATTACGAAATTTAAGAGTGGAATACAAGTACTTTGGTCTGGCAGGTTATAGTATTAAAACACAAAACAAAGTAAAGACCCATGGCTTTGTCTCCTCAACGGCATACTATATTAAATTGCTGGCATAGATGCGCCCCTATTTATCGTGTGTAAACTGTGAGACTTTAGGCAGGGCTATTGTGGGCTCATAAATAGATTACTGCAGTAGCCTCTTGGTGGGCATAGCGAATTCTGAGTGTGCAAGATTACAATCTATACAAAATAATGTAGTCGGGGTGATTACTGACTTAAAAAGACGAGATAATGTCTCTTATGCAAGGCACAGTATGCTCTGGCTTCCCATTGAAGCAAGACTACCCTTTCGCTTACTAGTTATGACCCATTAATGTTTGACTGGCGTGTGCCCTTTATACCAGAGGGAATCGCTGACCCACAAATCATGTGCAAGATCTCTGAGGTCCAATCATATGAATCAGCTGGTACCAGCTCAAAAGCTCACACAGGCCATGAAAGGAGCTTTTTATCTCGCTGCTCCTAAGGCATGGAATGCTCTACCCCCAGATATTAGAATATTGACATTGGGCCTCATTACAAATCGCCCGGTATGGAAACAACAGTGGCGGTAAACCCGCCGCCACCGTTGTTTCCATGCCGGGCGATCACAACTCCTGCAGGCGGGAGGTGATGTTCCCGCCAGGTCTGATCTGGCGGGTTTAACACCGCCCACCTGCAGGCGGACGAGGAAACACCGGCAGCATTACGAGATGCTGCCGGTGTTTCCATGATCCCCATTCCCATTGAGTCTCATAGGACTCAATGGGAATGGGGATTAACACCATTCCGCCTCCGTGATTCCCGGAAAACCGGGGTTGTAATGCCCCGTTAATTCCGGGAATCACGGAGGCGGAATGGTAATACGAGTCTGGCGGTAACCAGGCAGTTTTACCGCCTCGGTTACCGCTGGAATCGTAATGAGGCCCATTGACTGAGCAACTGGGAAAGAAACTGAAGACCCTGCTCCTAGATCATTTTTGGCTGAATTTGCTATATGGATCTCCTCTGCCCCTTTTTGGAATTAGACTGCCACTTTTTGTGTCTTTCCCTGAACTGTTTTGTCTGTTTTCTTGTTATTTGTCTGCGCCCTTAAACCTCCTGGTCACGTGATGCACAATATAAATTGATTAAACTAAAGTAAAAGAGTGTGAAGGAGGCATTTGAGACTGTTGTAGAGGCTAGTCACTAGCTAAGTAGAGTGACTTGAAGCCCCAAACGCTATCGGTATACGTCCAAACATCATCTTTGTTAGGGAGATTTTACAGAAACCCTTTAGTGAGCGGTTCAGAAGACAAAACCAGTAGTGTTTGAGGAGGGTGTCCCCCAAGTCTGTCCAAACTCATTCTATGGTATTGTGCCAGAACAGTCAGGCTCCATTGTTAGGAGGAGATGTGCTGGTATTAAGGTCCACAGTCAGAGTCATAAACGCACCACACGCACACACACACACACACACGCGCGTATGTGAACACACCCACACACATACACATACACACACACACACACACACACACAAACACAGACTACAGTACATATAAAACATTTAAAAAATATAATTACTATTTATTAGGTATTGTAAAAGGTAAAACAAAAGTCATAAGTAAAATGCACAAAACAGTATATCTGTCAAGGAGTTCCCCCCTTCTCACCTGGGTCTGGTGTTTGCCGGTCTTTTGTTATCATGTTTATTTTGGGCACAGGTTATACAAGCCTGGATGTATTGCTGTACGTCAGACTTCATTTTAGGCCACCAGAACTGTCTCTGTATAAGTAGGAATGAGTAGTGCATTGTCCTTGAATAAGTAGCCTTCCTTGGCTCTTAATTCCCAGTGATTTCTTGTTGAAATGTCCTTCCATATTTCCGAGGATTGGGTTTGCGATCGGACTTCTTCCAGGAGATCAACTGCTTGGGCTACGAAGATCGTGGGAGAAAACATTTTAGGAAATGCCTTATCTTCAGTGGTCACGTAGTCAGGACGGCGAGACAAGGCGTCAGTGATCAGGTTCTGTGATCCAGGGACATGGATAATGTGGAACTGATACTGGGCAAAAAAGTAGGCCCAACGTGCCTGACGACTGTTCCTGCACTCCAGTGACTGTAGAATCTGAAGGTTTCGATGATCAGTATGGACTTGGACAGGATGTCTGGCTCCCAGAAGTAGGTGTCACCATTCAGTGAAGGCTTGGCGAATGGCTAAGAGTTCCTTTTCCAGGACGGAGTAGTGTGTTTCACAATGAGTTAAGGTTCTTGAAAGATAAGCAACGGGGTGTTCCAAATCGTCCTCCATTTTCTGCTTCAACACTGCTCCTATAGCGTAATTAGAGGCATCCGTTTCCACTAAAACGGGTCGACTTGTATCGGGTTGAGCCAAAATGGGAGCTTGTGTGAACTCGGTCTTCAAACGCTGGAATACAGTTTCTTGTAATGTTGACCAGACAAATGGGGTGTCCTTCTTTAGCAGAGCCACTATAGGTTGTACAATCTTGGAAAAGGTGGCGATGAACTTTCGGTAGAAATTGGCTAGTCCTAGGAAGGATTGGATTTGTTTTACGGACGTGGGAGTAGGCCACGCGAGAATGGCCTTTACTTTTGAAGGGTCCATGCCAATCCCCTCTGGACTAAGGATAAATCCCAGATAGTGCACAGAGGTAACGTGAAACAAACATTTTTCAGGCTTGGCTAAGAGGTGATGTTCCCGGAGTCTTTGTAGAACTGCCTTAACATGTCCTTCATGCCTCAGAGGGTCCTTGGAAAAAATCAATATGTCGTCCAGATAGACAATGAGACAGTGACGAAGAGAAACAACATATCACAGAACACCCTATCCATAAAATGTTGGAATACTGCTGGGGCATTGGCTAGTCCAAAAGGCATGACCAGGTACTCATAGTGGGCAAAGGGTGTTCTAAAGGCGGTCTTCCACTCGTCTCCTTCCCGGATACGGATCAAATGGTAGGCAACCCTGAGATCCAATTTGGTGAATATTACGGCTCCTCTCACAGCTTCCAGGATATCCGAGATCAGGGGCAGTGGGTACCGATCCTTGAGGGTGCATTGATTTAAGCCTCTATAGTCGAGGCAAGGTCTGAGTTCTTTGGTATCCTTCTTGGGAACGAAGAACAACAAAGCACCCGCTGGAGACTTCGAGGGCCTTATGGTGCAGTTTTCAAGATTAGTGTCTAGGTATTCCCGAAGGGCCTTTTTCTCGGGTTCGGAAAGAATGAACATTCTACCGAAGGGAATTACAGCTGAGGGATCTGTATCTATGGCACAGTCTTCGGGCCTGTGAGGGGGTAAGGCTTGGACTATGGCAGTAGAAAATACATCAGCATATCCCTGATAGGCCTCGGGAACTTGTATGATATTGGAAACCATGAGTGGTGTTTCTTGGTCTCTTGGTGGTCCTTTAGAAGTTACCGCCGAGGGGTCCAGGGATAGACAATGGGACATACAGAACTCTGAGCCCAGGAATAATGATCCTGCTGTCCAATTGATATATGATTGTGCTTTTGTAACCAGTGCATTCCCAAAACCATGGGGTAATGGACTGACTTAATGATGTCGAATGTAATCCGCTCTTGATGATGGTTTATGGAAAGTTGGATCTCTTTAGTCTGCAGGCTTATGGGTCCTGAAGAGAGGGGTCTTCCGTCAATTGCTTCCACCGGCTGCATGGTGTTTCGTGTCTCGTACGTAATATGATGACCAGTCTTTATCAATGAAAATTCCCATAGCTCCGCAGTCCACCAAGGCCAGAATCGGATAGGTCTTGTCTTTGGAGGGCGACGGGAAGGCCTGTAGTATCACCAAACTGTTTTGTCCAGGAGAGTTCAAGGATGGAATTGATGTGGAGCAAAAATCTCTGCTCCATTTAAGATCGGGAGCTGGCGTTTCCCGAACGCAGAGGAGGTGCCAGAGGACATTCCCTGACCAAATGTTTGTCTGAAGCACAATACATACACAAACCCGTATGGATCCTTCTCAATCTTTCTTGAGGTGATATGGGTCCACAAAAGGCTCCAATTTGCATGGGTTCAGGTTCTGGGGCTGGACTTGGGTTTGCGTCCGTTCTGGCTGTGCTCTCAAAGGACGTCTTGGGTGGGTTTCCCTTGGATTTCTTCCTTTCAGCCTTCCTTTCCTGGATGCGAAAGTCTATTTGCAAGGCCAGGTCCATTAGTGCTTGGAATGAATTTGGTCTGGCCACCCTGGCCACTTCATCCTTGATCTCATCGTTCAGGCCTCTCCTGAACAGGGTAAAACTAGCCTCAGAGGACCAGTCTGCTTCCTTAGCCAATTGTTTAAATCTGGTCACATAAGTGAGCATATCTTGGGAGCCCTGTTGAAAGTCCAGCAAGCGTTGCTGCTCTGGACGGTCAAACATGCCTTTAAGGGCCTGTATGAACCCATCATAGTCGCCTAGGAGGGCATCGCCGGAGTTAACAAAGGGTGTTGCCCAAGTTAAGGCGTTGCCGGAAAGGTGGGATATGATGAAACCCACCTTAGCCCTAGGAGTCGAGAAATAACAGGGCTTAAAGGTAAAGTGGACCAGGCATGAATCCAGGAATCCGCGAAGTGTTTTTTCCGAACTATCATACTTGTCAACAATACCGCCCAACAGGGCACCCTCCTTTGTAGCAAAATCCCGGGATAGGACCAATTGTTTGAGCGCGGCGTTTTCCGCCTTAAGATTTTGAACCTCGGTTGATAATTCTTGCATGCGTCGCATTAAGTCCTGCACGGCGGCTTCCATCTCGTTTTTAGGTTCGATCGGGTGGCGTCTCAAACTGTCAAGGAGTTCCCCCCTTCTCACCTGGGTCCGGTGTTTGCCGGTGTCTTCGATTGCTGCCTTCTTGCTAACGCTCCTGGTCTTGAACAGCGCTGCTCGAGTCTCGTCTGGTTCCAGGTTGCGTTTAGTTCCGGGAGCACGGAGTCCAGGAATCCGGGAGTCTGGGAAAGACTAGTAATGCTCAGAATCAGGAAGGGGGAAAGGGTCAGGAGCGGGTAATAGCACTGGGACAAAGGAAACAATACAGCGAGCTACGAACACACGTCTGAGGCTACTCTGCAATAGCATTGATACGCGTTGAGCCGCGGAAGGTGTGGTCTATAAATAGATCACGCCGCGTTCAGCGCATGGAGCGAGCAAGGGCTTCAGCTCTGGACGGCCATGTTGGAAGTAGTACGGAATGTAAGCCCCATTGAGACAAGGACCAGGAGGTCCAAAAGGGGCGTGATCTGAAGTTCATGACAATATCTATAAAAACAGAAATGGGTTATAAGGTTTCATTCTTTCTCCCAAACCAATTGAAAAGATATTCTCTAACAGGGAACTACTATACAGGTCATCACAGGCGGGAGACAAGGTGTTAGAACAATTAAGAAGACCCGTCTGGTGGGCAATCGGGTAAGTATCCCCAAGAAAATACAATACTGGGTGTATTAAGGCCACAGTGAACCCACAAACTCATTAGCAACAGTTTGTTACATTCAGTACAAGTTATCCCTATCAAAGGATACTCTTGTGAGTGAACAGCGATGATTAAGTAAATCAGTAGTAAATCACTTGTACTGTCTAAATATTTCACCAAAGCTCTATGATCTCACTGGGGACCAGGGGAAATTGCCTGTTCACTCTTACAGTTCAGTGCCAGTCTCATTAGTACAGCTTTCCATGTCCCACACTTCTCCCATAGGAAACAGCCTACTCAATCTAATACAACTCTTGAGGCTATAGGGTGATGTTTGGTAAATTGCACTTATGACCTAAAGATGTGGGCACAACACCCAGCTGGGGAGTCTTGGGGACCCACACAGAAGACTATCAGTCCATGCCTTAAGACTTAGAGGGCTGGAGTCTCGTGGCCCAGTGTCTGGGCCTTCCAGTTTCACGTGTTAAACAGACGTGACCTGAACTCAGGGAGACTAAAGAATGGGACCAGAAAATGCACTGAGGTCCATGGGCCTGGGGACGCCTCATTAAGAAGCTGGCTGCCGTGCAAACTTCCCAGGCAGCACAGGTGCATAGGTAGCTTTGACCTTCGGATTGCACCTAGCTTGCCATGGTTTGAGTCTCCGGTCAATATCATGAACAGGATGCACAGTACAGCGGATCCACAATCTCTGAAAACAACCTACAGCAAGGAGGTCACCACAGCAGTAGCAGCAACTATGTAGCAGGCCAAGGAGTCCCAAGCAAGGGTCTCAGGCAGTTCAGGGGGGAACACAGAGTCCAGCCAGCGTCAGGAATAGCTCCACAATGGAGGGCAGCTGCAGGAAGTGACCCAGTCCACCCCACGAGCAGAGAAGGAGAGACAGCATCCACTTGGAATTCTATGACAACACAGCAGAGACGGCTCCCACCTTTAGACACCAAGGCAAGATGGAGCCGTTAGGATTATCAGGAGTTTAAGACATGAAGGAGTCCTGCTATGAAGGCTGGAGAAAAGCAAAGGGGAACCCAGCAAGGGATTTCACCAGCAGTAGTGGTTGCAGGGATGAGACTCGGTCGGGCCTAGGGCAACGCCCGAACCTAAAATGCAAAATGCTAGTGGGGGCCAGATTTTTGGGTGAAAGTGGGACACTTTTTTAGCCAATGTTGGCCAGCTTGATGAATTCCTTCACTATGTGTCTAGTAGTTCTGACCACTGTTGCTGAATAAATATCTTAAAATTGCACAATTTGCATTACATTTTATCAGACAACTCCCCCAGTCCATTACCATTTGCATCTGTGGGCCACTTTTTCATTGGTGCCCGAGACAGTTTTATGCCCCAGTAGGACTCTGGCAGGGACGCAAGGGAAAAGGACCAGGGGACAGCCAGTATGGCCACAACAGGACCAGCAGCAGCGCATCTCCAGCGTGCGCCAACCGGTCTGAGCATGTTACACAGACACATGACAACAACTCACAGAATGGCAGCATTCATCTTTCAGCAGCCAGGAGGATAGCACAGGGGCAACGTGCTCGCCTTGGAAGGAAGACGACATTGAGCAACACAGGTTTGATCCCCTGGTCGGCGCTTGGAAACCTCTGGGTTTTAAGCACGTTATAAATAACCTATCATATCATATCATAACCAAAGCTAACCAGCCAAACTTAACGCTTCTGTGGGTTTGGAAGTCGGGGAGACCTCCCCCCACCCAATCCAACTTAAATTGAATAGCTGAGGGGCAACGCGTTTATCTTGGAAGCAAGGCAACTCTTGGAAGCAAGGCAACGAGGTGCAACATAGGTTTTGAGTCCCGATCCCACGCTTAGAAACCCCTCGCTGGTATAGGGTACGTTATAAATGAACAATTAAATAAATAAATAAATAAATAAATAAATAAATAAATTAGCCAGGCATCCAAAATTCTGGGCTCAACATCAGCCTACATAGGAAAACCAGATATTTTGGCTGCCTCACAGGGCCCAAGCAAACAAAGAAAGGCCACAAAACAAAATGGAGGGTGTGTAGGACTTCTAAAATGGCTGAATAACAAATTGGCCACCATGAAGGCATTTGGCTAGTAATGTGATTAATTGCTGCAGGCATTGTGCGGCCAAAAGGTCACCACCCAGCTGTTACTGTTACCGGACACCGAAGAGTTAATGCCAGCCCCGCCCATCATGGAGGCGGGCCATCAGTGACGTTGGTTGGGAAAATGGGGTTCTGGGTAAAGGGGCGAGAGCACCAGTTAATGTATGATGGAGTGTGAATAAAGTTATGTTCCAGAAGCCCTCCTGCATATGTGTCCTCCTTTCCCTGACATAGGCCAACATTGTCGACGAGGACTCGTCCTGACATACGCAGGATTCCTCCTCCTCCTCCTCGGCAGTCCGCCGTGCTTCTTCCTCCGTTACTGCGGGTGCTCCACACAAGTGAGCAGAGCCACTCCGACTGCTCACCGTGCCTCCTCCTCCTCAGCCCAGAGCGCGGGCGCACGGCCGTGGCAACCTGGCTGTCCACCGGGCCCTCCTGCCAGGAAAAATGCGAACAGCGTCTTTGAAAGGGCAAGCTGGTGTGGGGTGCGCTGTCTGCAGGCGTACAATGTTGGCAAATAGGTGCTGTGATCCAGTGGAGGCGTTTTAAAGACTGAAACACGACATATGATCGCGTATGAAACAGCTGCTACGCTGCCGCTGGACTGACAGTCTGGCCTCTACTTCCTCTTTTCTCCACGACGTGACTCGTGCGCGGGGAGCAGTGCCTGGACACGACGGGAAGCTGTGTCACTAGTTTTCACGTGCGTGTAAGGTCCCTCAACACGCGCACGTGCCCACTGTTTTCTGGCATACACCCACCGCCAGCAGGCTGTCGTGGACACGCATGGATATACGCCCGAGGGGGCCATCCCAGACCCGTCTCTATGGTGCTGCTAGTATCAAGTAGCTGTAACCTCCATACACGGGTGAGTGGGCCAGCGAATCCTGAGCACCAGCCCTATATCCTGTGGGTGGTGTCCACCCTACGCCTCCACTGGATCACAGCACCTATTTGCCAACATTGTACGCCTGCAGACAGCGCACCCCACACCAGCTTGCCCTTTCAAAGACGCTGTTCGCGTTCTACTGGCATCATGAGCAATCTACCATCCCCCCAGCCTGCTCATGCAGCAAAATCCATACAGTTGCGGATGCCTCTGCCATTCAACTGAATGGATGGAGGATTTCTAACATTTTGTGATGGGATCAGATGACAGTGACTCCCCCAACATTAGAGACATCTTCCTCAATCTGGTCGGGGGTGAGATCAAGACCATTGTGAAAACAATTCCCGCAGCTGAGCAAAACAACTTTGCAGAACTAATCAAAGCGCTGGACAAACTCCTCATAATTGAAGTGAATCGAGACTACGAAAGATACCTGTTCAATCAATGTATGCAAAGGCCACAAGAGACAGTCGACGAATTCATTACGCGCCTAAGGGTGAAAGGGGTACATTGCCAATTTGACGCATTTTCCCTCGAGGAAGCAATAAGACTCAGAGTCATAGAGGGCTGCCTCTCGCCTGCACTCAAAAAACAACTGCTAAAAAAAACACTCACCATCCCTGAGGTCAGTGAACTTGCTCGAATACATGAGAGGATCGACGCCCAGGCCGCCTCCATGAGCGGCACTAACAACCCTAAGCATGACACAACTGAACTCATAGCCGCCTTTCAGCCACCTTGCCAAGAAGACAGAGCTCCGCAATCACACAGACCCCAAGTCTCACAAACCCCACAGCAACAGAGACAATGCTACCACTGCGAAATGGCATTCCCACATTCAGGGTCATGCCCAGCCCTATCACAACGATGCACCAACTGTGGGCGCAAAGGACATTTTCACTCAGTGTGTAGGGAGGGGATCCCATTTCCGCTGTCTCGCCCACAATCGCCCACCAGGACACCTTTCCGCCCACCCTCCCCACAATATCGACAACCAAGATACTACTCGCAGGGTCAACGGCGGTTCAACAGAGCCATTGACGAGTAACAAGGACATGAGTATCCACAGGCCCCTGAGTACACAGATCAACCACGATATTTCACGGTTAAATACGACAATCTACCCGAGGAATATGGGGACGAGGGTTACTATCATGATCCTCCAGCGTCCACACCTAACGCATACCATGTCACACATGCCCAAGATTAGTATGTCAACCTCATACTCGACAACGAGGAAGCCAGAGAGGTCCCCAAGATCCAAATCAAAACGCGAAACAACTGTTTCAGTTCATGCTAGATTCTTGTGCAACGGTAAACATCATGGGTGAACAAGACTATGCCAGGATGCCAAACCCGCCGACGCTTGAGCCGTCACACTCACGAATTTTCCAGTGGGGGGCCACTACACCCATGCAGACAATTGGACACTTCACATGCCGTTTCCTCCTTAACGGTCGCCAGGTAGACACGACCATTCACGTCATTCGCTCACTCACCAGGAGCAGATGTCTACTCAGCTACCATACAGCCTCTCGCCTAGGACTGATTGAGATCCATGTAAAGGCCGGCAACACCATCACTGCCACAATGAACGATCGTAACCCGGAAAGGCATGTCGGGGCAATCACGTGCAGTCAACCACAGAAGCTGATCACACAAGAAGACATCATGCAGAGATTCCCGGAATTATGTTCAGGTCTGGGGAAACTCAAAGGTCCCCCCGTCAGGCTACACATAGACCCCACCGTGCAACCGGTGCCACAACACCCGAGCAGAGTAGGATTTCACCTCCAGGAAGCGGTGTCTGAGGCACTCCAACAACTGCTTCGTGATGGCATCATCGAGCCCGCAACTGGACCAACGCCATGGGTATCCCCACTTGTGGTTGGACCGAAAGAGGAAGGCAAAATACGCCTGTGTATCGACATGAGGGTAGCCAATACCGCCATCCAACGCGAGAGGCACCGGGCCCATGCATCGAGGACATAATAGTGCAGCTAAACAATGCTCAGATGTTCTCCAAACTCGACCTAATCCAAGGTTACCATCAACTGGAGCTGCACCCCGACTCCAGATCGATCACTACCTTTGCGACCCATCATGGACTATTCAGGTACCGGAGGCTAAACTTCGGAATTTCATCTGCAGCTGAGATTTTCCAGGAAGCAGTCCGCCAGATCATCAGACCCATAAAGGGTGCTTTGAACTACAGCGACAGCATCCTCGTCTTTGGTTCATCAAAAGAGTCCCACAACAGTGCGCTGTATGCCACCTGTGAAGTACTGCGAGCTGCTGGTCTCACACTAAACACAGCCAAATGCCAGTTCAGCAAAGCAAAGCTTCAATTTTTCGGACACATCTATCCCAGCCAAGGGATGATGCCAGACCCGGAAAAGGTCGAGATGATCACAAATCTCGGTGAGCCACAGCAGACCGCTGATGTACGCTCCTTCCTGGGCATGGCGGGGTACTGCAGCAGATACATACCACACTATGCGTCCCTCACAGAACTGTTCTGGAGGCTGCTACAAAAAGATAACATTTTTGAGTGGACGCCAGCATGTCAACGATCCTTCATGGACTTTAAGTATGCCCTCACGGAAGCCCATCGACTCGCCTACTTCAACCCCGAGTGGCACACAGAAGTGATCGTGGATGCGAGCCCTGTGGGCCTTGGAGCCAACCTTGCCCAGACCGATGGCGCTGACGTCAACCCGAGACACATAGTTGCCTATGCAAGCAGGGCACTGTCGACCCCTGAGGCTGCCTACTCCCAGGCGGAAAAAGAGAGCCTGGCCGCGGTTTGGGGCGTGCGAACACTTTCAGAACTTCCTGATCGGGAAAAGATTCACTCTAATAACGGACCACCAGGCTCTGCTATGCGTATTTGGTAACCCTCACACCAAGATGCCGCCGAGGATCGAGCGATGGGGCATTCGTCTTCAAGACTATGACTATGATATCATTCACCAACCCGGAGGTGACCTAAACCCTGCCGATTACCTGTCGCGGCACCCAGTGGGGCCCCCTGTGACACGCAAAGGGGACATCGCCTATGTGCAATACATTGCTTCAAACTCACTTTCACCTGCCTTGTCGCTCGAGACAGTTGCTGCTGCATCCGCCGCAGATCCCACGACTGCCCTCACGATCAGCCTCACGACGACCAGCAAATGGAGAGATCACCGGAGAGCAATGCTGGCCCACCCGGGGGTATGCAAACAAGAGATTGTAAGGCTTGCAAGAGTACACAATGAACTAGCCGTAAAAGACAACAACATCCTACTCCGGGGGTGCCGACTTGTGATACCTGCTGCGCTGAGGAACCAAGTCGTCCGCACTGCACACAAGGGTCATCGCGGGGCTGAAAACACAAAGAAACAATTAAGATGCCATGTCTGGTTCCCATTCCTAGACGCCACCGTCGACGAATGGGTCAAAAACTGTCACGCCTGCCAGTGCACATCAGCAGCCGAAAACCCAGCTCCTCTACAGCACACACAAATACCCGATCACCCGTGGGAAAGAGTAGCCATGGACTTCTACGGACCCACAGAATCAGGAGACTATCTTCTCCTCCTGATCGACGAGCATTCACGATTCCCGATAGTGAAAAGCGTACCCACTACAGCCTTCCCACAGGTGGCCGCGGTATTGGAAGAAATACTCAGCGAGTGGGGGATTCCTAGAGTAATCAAGTCAGACAACGGACCTCCGTTCTGTGGACATGAGTTCGGGACGCTGGCAAAACACCTAGGGTTTCAGCACATGAAAATCACCCCCCCGATACCCGCAAGCGAATGGAGTGGCGGAGCGATTCATGGCATCAATCAAAAAGATGATCCAGAGGGCCAAAATTGAAACAGTCAACACACACCAAGCGCTGTGTCGGCTCCTCCGAGACTACCGAAACACGCCACATGAGGCCACGAACAAGACACCTGCTGAGCTCATGCTTTGCTATGAAGTACGCACTCGCATTCCTCGGAATCCGGCTACTCCGGAGTCCACCGATGCCGAAGTACTGCAGTGGGATGCAGAAGGAAAAGAGAAGGCAAGGCGAGACACAGATGCCAGACGCAATGCGACGCCGAAAGACTTTCAAATAGGTGACAAGGTTTTGGTGCAGCAACCGATGCTCCGCAAGACGGACCCGTGTTTTGCTCCGAGTCCCATGAGAATCACGGCCATAAAAGGGACGATGGTCACTGCTCAAGACCAAGAGAGAGCCATCACAAGAACTGCCAGCAGTTCAGACACTACATCAAGAGAGAAGACGCCGAGGCTCCCTCCAGACCGGTTTCTTTAGAGCCAAGGGCTCAAAGAGATGACTTATGGATTCCCCCTGAAGGAGATCCGGGAGAGAAAGAGCAGGGGTCACATCCGCCACACTTGGGCGGGCCAGAAGCCTATGAAGGGAGACCTCACCGAACGATCAAGAAGCCTGTGAGACTGGTTGAAGTGTGTTAGTCGACGTTTGGACATATTTGTCCGGGGGTGGTGTTACCGGACACCGAAGAGTTAATGCCAGACCTGCCCGTCATGGAGGCGGGCCGTTGGTTGGGAAAAGGGGGTTCTGGGTAAAGGCGCCAGTTAATGTTTGATGGAGTGTGAATAAAGTTATGTTCCAGAAGCCCTCCTGCGTATGCGTCCTCCTTTCCCTGGCATAGGCCAACAGTCACTAACCTACTCCCCTGCACACATTCTGGATTTTTAGAACTCAGATAGGTTGATTAAAAAGCAACAGCAGCCCTGGTAGTCTTACGGGGTGAATTGACAACCTTATATTTTACGAGCAGAACTCAATGTATTTCTTCCGCTCCACATGTGTCGTCCAATGTGTCAAAACTCGGATGTTGCCACTAGGGTGGGAACATCCCGCAAATCTTTTTTTCAGAAATTTCACATAAATTGGTGCAAAATCCAATTATTTGGCCCAATCTCCCGGCCCCTATCCCCTGAACATTTGCATTTCCCACACGAAGCATTTTACAATTTCACAGCTATTTTATCTTTCTGAAAATGTTATGGAGTTGAAAAAAGACAGCACATTTTGCCCTCAAGAAATGGTATTTTGCCACAACAGGGCAGCAAGCGAAATATAGGGTGCATTTTTGCAAATTCTGCCGGTGGAAATTTGGCCCCACCCTCGATCCAGTAGAAAGCATTTGTAACTGGTGAAACGGAATTTCCATCAGGGCGAGGAGCCAGTGGCGAGCTCCAGGGAAGGCCAGATCTGCTGACCGCCTCCCTGCCTCCCCAGCTTCACATGTGCTCCGGTCATAAATATATGATTCTGTGTTCCTGCCAGCGCAGACTAATAGGCCTAATGCTTCCTGGGGAGCGGCCCGAGGCTGCATTAGCCGCAGATGTGGGATTGATTTAAAAGAATGGGCCTGACCGCTGCGCGCTCTGCGCGTCTCCGCTTCCTGCCACTTTGCCTGCCGGGTTATCTCTGAAATGCAATTAAGGTGCTTAAAAGAGCGTTTTCAGGAAGATGGGGGAGCTGGGATGGGCCGTCGGGTGCACTGGAACAGTTTGGGGGCTGGCGCAGGAAGGAGGGTCCTCCCGTGCTCGCAGCGGCCTAGTCACGTTTAGTGCACGGAAGCACTGCACTGTACCCAAGACTTATATTAACTATAATACTTGAAGCCAGTATTGTGAAATAGTTTAATAATGTGAGTTAAGGTTTCATTTGCGGTGCGATTTGCATTAGGGAAATAATTTGTACTGAGTGTTGAAACCTTAATGTTGGCATTCCCAAAGTTTGTAAAATGTACCTTTTTATAGGTAGTAAACTTAACTTTGTAAAAAAAAAAAGAAAAATCTTTCACTGTGATGCTATTTTTTTGTTTGGCTGTGTTAACCTATGTGTGTTTGTATGTGTATGTTTTTAAATTTAAATAAGTGTGTGTGGATGTACTGCTCATCGTTTTATATCTGTGCGTGTGGGTGTGTGGATGTACTGCTCATCGTTTTATATCTGTGCGTGTGGGTGTGGGTGTGTGGATGTACTGCTCATCGTTTTATATCTGTGCGTGTGGGTGTGGGTGTGTGGATGTACTGCTCATCATGTTATGTCTGTGGACAGGGTGTGTGCGTGTGGGGGTATGTGTGTTTGTGGATGTACTGCTCATCGTGTTATGTGTGTTTGTGTGTGTGGGGTGTATGCGTGTGGGGGTATGTTTGGATGCTCATCGTGTTATGTATGTGGGCAGGGTGTTTCCATGCAGATAGAGCGACCTGCTAGATCTAGAGATAGAGGCATCTCTATGTGTGTGTGGATGTACTGCTCATAGTGTTACGTCTGTGGGAGGGTTGTGTGTGTGGGTGGGTATGTATGTGTTTGGATGTACAGCTTATTGCATTATGTCTGTGGGCAGGGTGTGCGCATGTAGGGTGTATGTGGATGTATTGCTCATCATGTTATGTCTGTGCGGGGTGTGTGCATGTGGAGGGTATGTGTTTGGATGTACTGCTCATTGTGTTATGTCTGTGGGTGTGCGTGCCTATCATTTCGGTGCTGGACTGCCTTTGAGGATGGGACAAAAACTCATGTAAATGGATATTTTTCCTCTGTGAAAGGTACAGTGATCTTAAACGTGGTTGTAGACCCTCCCGAGTGGGCACCTTCCCATAGAACAGGTTATTTGTCCGTGTTCGTTCTCGGTAGAGGGTCTATATTTTTATTCAGAGTGTATTGGATGTGCGGATTTTGCATTTTGCCCGGTGTACTAACAGTAGGGGGCAGATACTACCCTGAGCTGGTCGATGCTGGATCCAGATGAGGTAATTGGGGGATTCCCATACCACGCTTGAGCAACTCACTCAGAGACCCCATTGAAGTCTATGGGAAGGGACTGCCTCTATCTCTAGATCTAGCAGGTCGCTCTATCTGTCCTTACCTGGTTCCAGAGAGACTGCCCCTTCTAGTCACCCAACACCTGTCAGCTAGTATCAAAAAGCAGGCTGGCGACATTTTGTTCTCCAGCGGCATTGCCTGAGGAATCTGAGGTCATGAGCAGTTTTTTTAATTTCTTCGACAGTGGTGACCAGAGAAAACATACAAAGAGCCTTCATATGGTCTTGGGAGGATAGCTCAGGGGCAACGTACTCGACTTGGAAGCAAGACGACATGGACCACCACAGGTCTGCGCCTAGAAACCTCTTGGTATTAAGCGTGTTATAAATAACCTATCATATCATCTTGTCAGTGTGGTCAACCAGACTGATACAGATACAGTTTCAACATGAACAAATGCAGAAGACAATGCCAGCGTGGTCGGTAGGACACCGCACATACATTCTATCCCTATTACAATTGCAATGGGAAACGCAAAGTCGAACTTCTCCCGCAATGACAATGACATTTTTCCAGAGAGGAAAGTCTTTCTTTTGAAATTGCTGCTGAAAAGAACCAGGCAAACTGAGGGAATGAGGGCAGCCCTGGACAGTCTCCATGGGTCACGTGTTTGAGCTGGAGTTGGATAGGAGTGTTTGGAGGGGAGCAAGCTTGAGGCGTATTTGGAAGGCAGGTGGTTGGAGGAGGGAGATGGAGGCTGGGAAGTTTAGCGGTTGCCGCAGCCTGCCACTCCTGGACCACTGAAATCAGTCTCTATCATGTGCGCACGTCGCAGCGCAGTGAATAAGGAGCCGAGAAGGAGATCCACCTTCAACGTCTTTATTCTCCAACCTCTTACATTAACTGGCCTCCTTCCTGTTTGCGTGTCACTTCCCTCCCTGCTCCCTCGTCCCGCCCTCGTTATACTAAACTACATTACCCGACAGTAAATCCCCCCCCCAATGTAAACACTGACAACATAAATTTACCCCATTTCTTCAATTAGTCTGCAGGTTCCGGTTCGGGCCCTTTGTGGTCGAAGATTCCCTTCCTCTTACCTTTCTCGCTGCCCATCCTGCTCTGCTTCATCCAACCTTGATGCCTCTGAATCTTCACCATCTCCATGTTATGACCCGTCCAACATGTAGGCCCCTTGCTCATCTTGTTCACTATGGTACAGCGCATGATGCATTCTTGACAGTCTCTCAAAGTGCAACGAGTTCCTGGTCACCTGGTGCCAGTCCCCTTCAGCAGTGACGAGTGAACCTTTATTCGTGGAGATGATGAGGGGATCTTCATGGAAGAATGCACCACCTTTATTGGTTCAGGTTTGTTTCATGAACACCACTAAGGTTTTACGTGCCTACAGCGATATGCATAAACTTTAATCTTTTCTTTTGCTTCAGCATCTCTGTTCCGCATCTCCTGATCCCTTTCGAGAGACTCTTAAGCACTCTTGGGGGTGGGGCAATCTGGTGTGGATACTCCGGCCAAACCTGATTTGAGCCGGGCATGTCCCTGTTGAGCTGTGTGGGGTATTCCTGTAGTCCCTCAGAAGTTGTAGTAGCACCTGTTCATAAGGCTGTCCTGTTAACTGTGAGATTTGTAGTGTTCTCTTCAATTTGGCCATGTTTCCCGCCTTTGCTCTCCTGGCACGAATGGATGAGAAAGCTGTCTAAGAGTCTGTTGACCACTGGAAAGGCATGTGTTGTTTGGTAGCGCCCATATTGGTGGCAAAGTCCTCTATGTACTGGGAACAGTAGCTTGCCAGGCCCAAGAACAACCTGAGTTCCGAAACATTTGTGGGTGGTGATGTTTCGTTTAGCTCATGCCCCTTCTCCAGGTCGGGTGTCATTGCATTTGCTGAGAAAATGTGACAGAAGAAACGGCGGGTGCCTTTCCTGAATTCACATTTCTCTCAGTCCAGCGTGAGGTTGGCCGCTACCAGTGCCATGCACACACGTACAAACGTGTCATCGTGTTTCTCTGTTGTCGTGCCAAAGACTAAGACTAAGATGTCGTCGCTGTAATTGATACAGTTTGGCATATGTTTTATAACATTGTGAATTTTGGCCTGAAATATTTCTGCCGTAGAGGAGAGACCAAAACTCAGTCTCTTGTACCTGTATAAACCTAGATAAGTCAAAAATGTGGCAATATACCTGCTCTCCGGGCTTAGCACCAACTGATGGTACTATTTGTTGAGGACCAACTTTGAAAATACTTTTGGCTCAGTTGAGAAGATGAACCATGCCCGTGATGCGGGGAGCCAGGTGTTTCTCCCTTTTGATGGCCTCATTTTGCCTCCTCATGTCCACACATAGCCGGATGGCATCAGACCCTTTCTCTGGGACGGGCACAGTGGGAGACACCCACGGAGTGGGCCCTGTTGCCGGTTCTATGATGTTCTGGCTCAACAGCTTGTGCAATTCTTCCTCTACCTGATGCTGGATATTCACTGGGATTCCTCGAAAGTGCTCTGCAACAGGCCAAACTTTTTTGTCAATGTGTAGTGTGAGTTGATGATTTCAGAGCTTTCCAATTCCTCTGAATAGGAAGGGGTATAGCTGGTCTATTTTCTCTTCGGTATCAATGTATTTGTGGACCATTAACTTATAGAGTACATGAATGAGTCCCATTTCAACAGCCGTCTTGAAACTTATGATGCACCATGATTCTGAGTGTCAATCACATGTATTGGGATGCTCATTGTTTGTCTCTTGTACCGACAACGTGCTTCAAACTGTCCCAAGCATTTTAGCAGGGTTTTTGAGCCATACGGTTAGATGTCGACTTCCGCTGGGTGCAGTCAGGGTATTTCCGGTAGGGCCTGGTAGACCTGCTCACTAATTACAGTGGCAGTGGCACCCGTGTCTATGAGGAATGCAGTTTGAGTATTGTTTAGGTGTATTAGAAAAGTTTGGGTATGCTGGGTCGCCTGCTGGTTTCCCAGGGCGTAGATGTATCCGTTCTGTCTTTGCTCTCCTTCTGAGGAGCTTTGTTCTGTGTCTGTCGAGGATTGTTCGACTAGTCAGCGTATGTGGCGCTGGGATCGCTGTTCTGGTCGTGTTGTGGACGTCCACAACCATCTGCCTTAATTCCCTGGCCTCTCTTCCTCCCTTACTGTTCGCTGTCAGTCTTCTCCAGATCTGTGATCCCTTCTCTCCCCTTCCCTTCCTCGCTAAAAACATTGTGCTGCCGCTTGTGAGGTGTACGTCACTGTGGTGGTGGGCCTTCTGCATTGCCTGCTGATCGTGCCACCATAATTCTCTCTCCCGAGCCCTCTGGCCAAGCAGCATACTGCCTTGAAATGGTTCTCTTCTCCCCAGTCAGAGCATCGTTGTTCAATTGACGGGCATGTGCCCTCATGTGAATACTCGTATCCGCACCGATAGCAGAATGGTTCACCTGCCGATCTTGATGCCCGTACTAGCTTGTGAACACCTTCCAGCTATGGTACGTGCCCTTTTTGGCTGCCAAAGGAATCCACTTGCAAGTCAATTCCCGTTTCTGCTCTTGCGAGCATGACAATCTCCTCCACTGAACGTGCTATTTGTAGTAGCTTTCTCCTGAAGTTTGGGACTCAGATCCTGCGATGATTTGAAACCGTAGTGCCTCTGTGTTGGAATAATTGGCAAAGTCACAGTGTTTCATTTTGCTGCGTAATCCCATGACAAATGTATCCATAGTTTCCCCTTTTTCCTGCTTCGTGGTGTGGAATAGATGCCTCTTGTAGTCCACATTGGTATGGGGCGTAAAATAGGTGGCTAGAGCCATCTTGAGGCCTTGAATCCTGCCAATAGCGTCAGCAGGGAACTCGTCTATGATGTCCCTTGTGGCTGGGCCCACTGCCAGCTTCAGTAGGCACTGTTGGTGTGCATCTTCCACTGGGCTAATCGCTGCTATGCATAGGTCAAAGTCCCAGACCCACCTGTCTCATCTGCGTCCCATGTTTCTGGTGTCCGTTACGTTGGACGTACCTGGTAGTTCTACTGCTGGGATTCTGATACCCTCTGATGGTTCTGAGGTTGTGGAGTCATTGGGACCGTTGCTGGGATGTTTTGGTCTGACATGCCATGGTCCCCTTGTTAGCTGTCGTGTAAAGCTCCTTGTTCGCACCCCAAGTTCCAATTTGCTTGTAACTGTCCCCTTTGTGGTGCGGCCGACTGAGACAGGCAGGAGCACCGCACCAGGGCCCCTCCCAGGCACCACCTTGGTGTTACCCTTCCACACTGGGTCAGAAAGCCCCTCTGACCCCAGATATGCTGTGTGACAACCGCCTCTGTGAGGCACGAGCACCTATGATTTCTGGGCCCCTCCTCCAGAACTCTGCCGACTTCTGAGCACTCACCGCCGCAGCCCTGGCTCTGTGCTACTCCCCCGGGTCAAGCGCCATCTTCTCTCAGTACCAGAGGCCTCCGACACTTCCCGCTGTGTGTGCAGCCTTTCCGCCTCTGTCCCTGATGCACACGTGAGCTGTCCCTCATCGCCAATGTAACGGTTGCTGCAGCCTGTCACTCCGGGACCACCAGAGTCAGTCTGTATCATGCGCGCGCGTCGCAGTAAATAAGGAGCAGAGATGGAGATCCACCTTCAACGTCTTTATTCTCAAACCTCGTACATCAACTGGCCTCCTTCCTGTTCCCACGTCACTTCCCTCCCCGCTCCCTCATCCCACCCCTGGTTATACTAAACTACTTGGCAGTACAGGAAGCATGTTGTGTGGGAGGAGGAGGTGTACCCTTTAAGAGGAAGTTGGTTTTTGGAGGTGGGTTACCATCTGTGAGGGGACTTCCTAGAGAGCAGTTGGACAGTGCTGGCCAAAGTCAACTTATAGGGGGCAGGTGACGAAGCAAAGTACCAGCTAGAAGAGGGGATACTTACATCAAACCTCAGTAGGAGGCTGGAGATCAGGTGGCCCCTGTGCCATTAATGAATAGGCAGGTTGGAGCGGGCCATCGGGTCCAGGACAGACATTGGTGGCGGTTGAGAAATGAGTCAGTGCAGCATCACTGAGTGGTGGGGAGCATATGTTAGTTATTCCCAGGTAAGAGTGACCCGGTAACAAAGCCCTGCAATCAGGGAGGGAAAGAGTGCCTCTACCAATGGACCCACCTCGTGCATAAACCCTTTGAGCAGTCATGGCTGCTCAAGATACTTGGCCACTGCCTTGACAATCTGGACTACACCTTGAGACTGTGCCAGACACTGGAGCATCCATCTAAGGAAGATTCCAAAGATACAAGACCCAAGTAGGATCAGGATTCCTTGGAAACCCTCAAACAAAGATCAGGGTTCTTCAGGGGATGTCAGACGAGTCTTGAACATGAGCTCTCCAGAGATATTTGTAAGAGGCTTATTTTGTAAGTACTGATCTACCCATGAGATACGTATTATGTTGTGGGATCAAATCAATTCTTTCTTTGATAAAGACTTATATAGTGTCAGCCTCTTTTGTGATTGCCACACGAGGTCATGCTGCAACAGTATGAAGCTCACATTGGAGGCTCCCATAATTCATCAGGGGGAACCTGTTACACTTGCACTTCTGCCTGCAGTGGTCCTAGATGCCGAATCTGCCTCATTTGCACGGCAGAGTGCAACAGGGCAGTGGAAAAAGGCAGTGAACACTTGTACGCCACCCTTTTGCACTTTGCCTTTTAAATGAGGATAACGCTGCCTACCATGCATGCATGGCAGGTCGGCATTTAAATGGTGTCAGTCTGCTTTTTGCTGCTGTAAAAAGCAGGCTGAGTCCATAGGAATCCGCAGTATTTGCACCGACATGAAAGTCCATGAAAATGAGCTGTGACGTGAATGAAAGGCATAAAAGCCTTATCGAAGGCTTTTACGCTTTTTATGATACGTGCTCATTGAAAATGAGCTTCTGTGTCAATTCCAAGCATATTCTCCATACTTATTTAAATTCTGAGGGTGTTCCATGTGGTATACATATTCTTGTGAGTGGGTGTGTGTGTTTGTGTGCGAGTGGGTGTAAGTATAGACATTCAGAGAGTAGCATATATTTGGAGCATATTGTTAGCAGTCCTTTGTGTGTCTGAATGTACTTATTTTCTGAGAGTATGTGGAAGTAAATGAATAAACCGAGAATACAAGTCAGTGCAATATGAACATACAATAAGTTCTGGTTACAGCCCAGACAACATTCTTCGAATATGCATACACACAAACAATATGTATATGCACCCCCAAAAAGCACCTCCTTAAACACACATACTACACAAGAACACACAATACACTTGGCGCACACATAAGACAAAAGCAAACAATAGTCTTCTAATAAGTGAACACACATACAATACACTCAGAATTTAGGAATTCACAATACGTACACAAAATACAGACAGAGGAGAGGTGCGCACAGGCAATTACCCTAGAATCTGCATATGTACAAACATACATATATACTATACTGGGAATGAACATAAGCACACAAAGTATACTCAGCATATCTTTGAAAACGTTATCCTCATTGTCGGCACTTCCTTAAAGGAACTAGTACTATTCCATATTATAAGGAGTAACAAAGGACAAGCATTTATGGTATTAGATGCTGCTATTGGTCAGCATTTAACTCTTCAAGTTTTAATAAGGATATATACATTCACAAATACAAGTTCCAAAACAACTGAAAAGCTGCCAACACGTGTTTCAACCCTGCTGGGTCGTCTTATATATATTTATATCCTTATGTTGCAGAAGCCAATCCGCTGTTAGTATTTATGCTATAATCAGTATTATACGTATTTTAAAGGTAAGGGGCAGCCAACGATGTTATTAACACTAATACATACTATAACCACTGTCGAAGCTCCCGCACTTGCTTACCCCCCCACACTCCCCCACCTACAACAGACTCCAGTCCCCTGACAACCTCTCCTGACTCACCATACCCGTCCTGCCCCGTCCCGCAAGAAACCCTCCCATACCTGCACTCAAGAGCGCCCTTATCAACGTTCGTTCTCTTTCCACCCATGCACTTGAAATCAATGACCTCATCACCCTCAATGACCTCGATCTCTTGGCCATCACGGAAACACGGCTCCTTGAAGCCTCAGGCCCTGGTATCTCTCTAGCCCTTCTAAAGGCTCCACCATCCTGAAACAGGAACGCAAGTCATCCAAAGGCGGAGGTGTAGCTCTTATAGCCAAGGAGACACTTGCCATCAGACTCTGCAACCATCAACGGGAAGGTAACGCTGACCTCCTCATTGCCAAACTTACACTTTCCACGTCATACACCATATTCTGATCACATACAGACCTCCCGGCACAGCCCCTAACTACCAAAAACTCCTCCACATCCTAGGTAACAACCTAAAAAGCTCCACTAAAACTATCCTACTGGGAGACCTCAACCTAGGCCTGCTTGACCCAAAGGACAAAGCAGCCGCCTCATTTGCCAAAGAGCTGTCAGACCTAGGGTTCACCCACAGAGTCTCTGAGCCAACGCACAGTAAAGGTTGCACCATTGACTGGATCGCAGACCACAACTGCTCATTGGCCATCACTGATATAGCACCACACCCATGGACAGATCACCATTGCATCCATTTCAATGTTCCTACTAGACCTCCCCACAAAATACTCTCCCGCGCTCCAGCAGCTAAGGTCCGAAGCAAAACAAACATACTAAAGCTAACCTCCTACCTTTTCTCGACATCCCAGAACTCAAACCTCCATTTGTGAACAACCCTTCCACTCTTGCCAACATCTATTCATGCACCCTCACCAAAGCCATCGAATCTATTGCCCCTCTTGAGGATAAGAAGGAGAAAAAACTGCTGGTTCACTGATGAACTATCAACCCTAAGCACCAACAAATGTCTGGCCCTAGCCAAATGGCAATCGGCACCTAACCCCTCCACTCTGACAGAATTTAAAGAAATAGTATCTGCATACAAAAAGCAATATTTAAAGCTAAATCTGAATCCTTGAACCACAGAATCTCCATTGCCAACTACAAATCCAAAGAAATATTCTCAATCTTTAAAGAACTTACACCCCTTCCACCAGCCCATGTGAAATTATCAAAGATGAAGCGTGGTGCTCAAGTATCCAGGTAGCCCTCCTTAACAAAATCAATCTACTCCAAGATAAAATTCAATCACAGCGCGAAGCACTACCTAAACAGGACAATATCCACACCACCATCACCTCTACGCCTCACCCTGATTCTCCCCTTTTCACCTTCAGAGAAGTCACAGAAAAGGAAGTAGTAGACCTCCTCCAACTTATCAAACCACCCACATGCAAAGCTGACATCTGCCCTCCAGCCATCATCAAACAATGCACTGAAGCACTAACCCTGATCATCACTGCATTTATCAATGCCTCCTTCTCCACAGGTACTGTACCACAAAGCTTAAAGGAAGCATGGGTCTGGCCACTCTTAAAGAAGCCATCTCTAGATCCCACATGCCCCAACAACTATAGACCCATCACCACAGTCCCCTTCCTTCTCAAAATCCTAGACAAAGCTGCCCACTCCCAAATTCAACACTACCTCGAATCTAATGCCATCCTAGAATTAAGACAATCAGGTTTCCGCAAAGGCCACGGCAAAGAAATCACCCTTTTAGATTTAAAAAACCGAATCACCAAAATAATGGACACAGGCAAACCAGCTCTCCTGCTACTTCTGGATCTCTCCGCAGTGTTTGACCTAGTTGACCATAACATCCTGATCTCCCACCTCACCAGTGCAGCACATTTCTCTACAAGAGCTACCTCATGGATAGCCTCCTTTCTAGAAGGCAGAGCCATGAAAGTCCACTCCGATCAAGCTAATGCACCTCCCACCACATCCACTGAGGAGTGCCCCAGGGGTCATGCACTGCACCTACTCTTTAAAACCTATTTACAAAGCCTCTCTTCAATAAACTGGATTAGCTCGGCATAGCTTACACAAATTATGCTGACGATATGCAAGTACTTCTCCATCTCACCAGCTCATACAACTAGGATGCAGGAGCCTTCCTCCAAATGTACACTACCATCCAAACCTGGATGGCTGCCAATGGACTCTGCTTAAATGGGGACAAAACCAAGATCATCCTCCTATGCCCCAAAGAAATACTTCCCAAACTTGACCATAAATACGACAGCTTCACAATTGACAACTCCATCATACCAGTCTCCACCACCGTAAAAACCCTAGGAGTCTACCTGGATTCGACCATCTCAATGTCCCGTCAGGTTAGCACCATTGCCTCGGCCTCTGCCCACACCACCAAACTCATAAATGCCATAAAACCGTTTCTGACCACCCAAAACTGCCTTTCCATCGCCCAGGCCACGATTGGGGGAAAACTTGATTATTGTAATGCCCTCCTTGCAGGCAACTCTGACCAAAATCTCCACAGACTGCAAATAGTACCGAACAACACGCCACGCGCAGCCCTTAGCATCCCCAAAAGGGAACACATCACCCAGGCTAGGCGGGCCGCCCACTAGCTTCCAGTAAAGGAAAGGATCAACTTCAAGATACTTACACTAACCCACAAATGCATCAATCGCACTGCCCCATCTTACCTGGCAGACACCATTATAGAGACCCATTCACACGCCCCAAACAAAGTCATTACGTCAATCAACTCTACGTACCCCCATCATAAGAGCTCGGGCAGGAGGCATCAGCTTCCCACACATAGCTCACGACGTAAGCCTCCAGCCGTGTGGAGGCTCGGAGCGGGGATTGCCCCATTTCGCGCCTCCTCATTGGCTGGGAAGAAATGCAGGCACGTACATGCGTCCACGGGATTACACTGTGGTATGACTCGGAAACGAGCCAATCCACATTTAGTGTTTCCCGTGGACGCGGCGTGCCAGGTAGTAAGTACTAATAAAATACTTATGTCGTGGCCTCAAGAAGGTATGTTGTCAAAAACAGTATTGCGACACATGACAACGTATTTATATGCCACAGACACAGGGAAGAAGTTACAAAAAAGGTTAGTCATTTTAGAATTATGGAAGATGTATCAAAATGAGAAAGAAGATCCACCCGAAAAGGAGTAGATGCTTAATCAGCATAAAGAGGAGGACGGAACACCCTCAGCTCCTCTTTCTCCTCCCAAAAATTACAATACAGCGGAAGATAAACAGGGAATCTATCCTTTAAAGAAATTGAAGGCAGCGGCGCGTATGTTAATAGGGGCTTCCTTCGCTGGGACGGTTCACAAGTGCAACATGCACCGCTGTTGGACAAACCTATTAAAGTACTAAAGCTTCCATTGGCTATCACAGTCATGAAGTTCCCAGCCCATACTAAAAGGGCAGATTTGATTTCTCGCAGTAACAAAGCTACAGATTTAGAAGCCAAAAGGGCAGTTATTGGGCAGCATATTTCCCAACCATTTCTGATTTTGCTGTAGGGAGTGTTAAACAATTGTCAGGAAGATGCATGATGATGAAAGAAGGGTTTAGTATGTTATCCATCGTACAATTAATTGAGGTGCAAGTTCGAGCACCACAGGAAGAACAGGATTTGTGGAAAAAAACAGGGGTGATCTTTATCCCCCACTGAGGCCTTATGGAGACAGGACAGCACTGGAAAGCCAGTTAAGCATCTAGCATTATTAAAAGTGTCATTGGAGCAGCTTCACTAGCCAGCGCACACAACAAGATAGAGTCTTACTGCCACGATTGCAGCAGATTGGTTTGCACCAAATGTATTAGAACATGTGGCACAGTTTATTGTGACCTGCATTGTATGCCAGAGCAATCCTGAAGCCTAAAGGTCCATTTCAACCTCTACTTATAGATATGATGCAGGTATGCAATGGATATAAGTACATGCTGGTGCAGTATGTCCCTTCTCCAGATGGATTGAGACAGGTCTATGTATGCACCCGATGCCACAAGCATTGCCAAGTTTCTTGTGTGTGAGGTATTTCCAAGATGGGGTGTATGCGAAGGCCTGCGGTCCGACAAAGGACTGCATTTTGTAAATGAGTTATTCGAACAGATAGTTCTCCTATTAGGGATAAAACACCAATTTTCATCTGTTTATAATCCACAGGCCAATGGTATCTGTGAGAGATTAAACAGACTCCTCAAAGAAAGGATTGTGAAATTGATGATGACTCTGAAAAAGGGGTGACTGCATTGTCTGCCCCTTGCACTGTTCACACAGAGAAATCAGCCTAGTTCAGATCACCACCTGACTTCCCATGACTTGGTGAATGGACGTCATATGAGAATACCCCTTTGTCCTCCCACTAGAAGAGAAACTGATGTCCAAAGTGTAGCAAGCGCATTAGGTGAAGAGATGCATGATTATTTAAGAAATATGACAGCTAGTGTTTCTTTTATTTCTCAACAGATCAAACATCGGAGGGAAGGGTCGAAGAAGAATGAAGAAGACAGCCAGATCAAAGATCCAAGTGAATTATTGAAAACGCCTAGTTTGTACCCTAGGGCCCAGGTGTTAGCCCAAGGTTTTGTGCGCACTTGGAATATATCTGCATGAACGGACAATACCTAGGAGAGGAGGCCACACCCAGTGCTGTAAAATTAGAGGGTAGAAAAGCCTTGCTGCATCTGAATGACATGAAGCTCTTCAAAGGAGAGGCCCATATCCCTCCAGCAGCCGATGACAGAGAAGCAAGAGAAGAGGTTCTGGAACCAACGGACATTTTCTAAAGTTTAAAAGGAAGTAAATGGACTTGTCGCGGTTCCAGAGACTTTTTTTAGCTGAACTAAAAACAAGATTAGACATAAAAAAAGAGACAAAGATTGTATAACATATTGTTTGCTGCTTGAAACATTACAGTCATTTTAAGAGTCAATGTGGCAGAAAACTAAACACTAATGCAAATATAAATATGACTTCATGAAACCCACAATTGTAACTTTGCGCACATTTTTGACTGCTCTTTTTACCTATATTCTCCAGTCCTTTCCAGCTTTAGTAAGACAAGATGCGGATCCTGTCACATTTTTCGGTGATACTTAAAATGGTCCTATCATTCTTAGAAATGTAATTGCAATTATTATTCAATATTTGTTGTGAAAAAGGGAACTTTTTATAAAAGTGATTGAAGCACACATTGAAAAAACAGGAAGGAGAAAATGAGAATATGTCAGAGTACAAGAGTCGCTATGCCTGTGAGAAGAAGATCAATAAGTTAATTTGGGTTGATCATTGTATTATCATTTTGTACCATGATTTGTCTTTTCTTCCTTATTATTGTTGCATTTAGGAGAATAATTGTTAGTAATGCTGATGAGATGTTAGGTAATGATAGTTCAATGATAATCCCAAGATGAGATACAAATAATCTTTTCCCAAATATTTCTGAACAAATGGTTTCAGCAAAAAGAGATGCTGCAGAAGGTATTAACAATATAAACTCATACCTTGATAATTCTGCCTGTTAAAATAATAACATGTGGTATCAGCATATGTATTTTCTTTCTTTCTTTCTTTCTTTTTTTTGGGAAGTTGTAAGAGGCAGGGGGTAAGTGCTGGAGGATCCACAAAGGGGGGAATTGCCAGCGAGTCATATGCAAAGGCAACAGGTAAGTGCCAGGCAGTGACTACTTGATGGAAGAGGGGTCAGCAGCCAATACAATGAGTGCAGGCCCTGTGAGATAACACAGGCCAGTGGTGCCTGAAGGCAAGTGCCAGGGGAGGGCAGATGCTACAGGCAATTGAACAGAAGGCTAGGACCCAGGAAGACACATAAGGGCCCAGGCCACCAATCACAGTGATTGTGGGGTTTAGCCAGGGAGAGAGCGAGGGAAGGAGGAGGATAACAGGAAAGTCTTGCAGTGCTTGCAGAACCTAAGGAGATCCAGTTCAAGATGGAGAGAAAGGGGGAGGATGTTCCAGAGGAGGGAGCCAGACGAGGAAAGGGAATGGCCACCCGCTCTCTGTTTAGAGAAGTGCTTGACACGCAGAGAGTTAGAATCGGAGGATCGGAGGGATCTGGAAGGAGAGTATTTGGTGAGAGTAAGTTCCAGATAGCGTGGTCCCCATGTTATCCTTGCAGCGAAACTGGGAGCCAGTGGAGAGATTTTAGGACTGGAGAGATACGGTCCCTTGGCTTGAGGCCAAGGATAAGTCTTGCAGCCCTATTCTGGATTCACTAGAGAGGGCAGAGAGAAGAAGAAGGTAGATTAAGGAAGGGGCTGTTAAAGTAATCCAGCTTGGAGAATACCAGAGCTCTAGAGACATTACGCCTCTGGGGAAAAGCAAGGATGGGAGGATGCCTCTGAGGAGGTAGAGTTGAAAATGGGCATTCTTGGCAAGGTCCAATATGTGAGGAATGAAAGCGAGCGAGAGGAGTCAAAGATAACTCCTAGGTTTCCGGTTTCCGTATCAAAGCAGAGGAGAAATTGAGTAGAATGAGATCAGTGGGTGAGCTGAAGTAAAGAGTTGTGAGCAATTCTTCACAGGTTTCAGGAGAGCAGTTTCCATGCCTCTGGTTGCTCAGAATCCACATTAGATGGTCATGCAGGCAACAACAAGTTCAGTGTGCTTGTTGAAAGGTGGGGAAGAACACATGAGAAAGGTGGTGAAGAAAACAGCATAGGAAAGGTGTTATGTGTGTTCTCTCCTCCCTTATGCCATGAACACAGCCAGAACATTTAATGGAAAAAAAATATCTGAACATGATGCAAAATCCCTCAGTCATCTAGCAGCTTGTACAACCGGAGGACAATTCAAAGGAAGATGGGCAACCCTACAATGGCGATCAAGGAGAACATTCCCATTTGTAAGAGGATTCAATTCAACACTACAGCTAAGTCAACGCCTAGTCTAGAATACTGAATGAAAACCCTTATTGATATACCTTTATGTCCAGTTCATGCGTTCTGGATGACTACCCCTATATAACACCCCTCTCTTGGAATCCTCCTGACCCCACTGAGCCAAGAAGTAGTTCTGTTTTGCAAGTTTAAAGGTTTATTTGATAACTTAAACAATATATATTATATCACGTTTTATAATAAATTAATAATTGAATATCACACTTAATCTGATATGATAAAGATTAACAACGGAGAATCTGGCACTAGCACACTTCTTGATAATCACTAAGGAGTTGACATGAAATGGATAAGATAGCACACAGGTGAATAGGAACAAAAGAAGAAGGTGGTACAGAATGCTTTATGTAAGCTCAGGTGGATGTAATATTCAATGAATGCAGTACAGAAAATACTCAATATGATTTCAACCAAACAATGTAATCACTTTTCTCTGGCTATTCACTCCCCCCCTCTTTATGCAATGCAAGGAAATGGGAGGAAAGCACACAATTCTCAGAAATGCAATTCAAATGTAATTCAGTTCACCCAGCAACTTAGACTACAGAAGTTTAAAACACAGGCAAAATGCTTTTATATGTGCTGGCAATGGAGTGAAAAATATGCTAAATTTGCTTTTAATTCCCTCTAGAAGTTCAGGGTGAGTGGTATCTAGTTAATATTAGTCCAGGCTCACTTTAGCAAGGATCTAGGGTGTAACTAGCAGGTTAAACGAATTTTTAGCAACTGAAAGCAAGAAGCTTCTGTTTTCACACGTGGAGAAATTTGCACATCGCGGTAAAATGTCAAATCGCGGCTAAATTTGCGAATGCGCCGAGCGCGATTACAGAGGAACTACAAGGACTATCACTATCGGTTTGGGGTCCTAGGAAAGCCTAGGATCTCAGCTTCCAGACGAAAGTTACTGCAAGTCTCTAGCACAAACGGTTGCGGAGATATGAGCGATTGAATAAAGGTCGTTTTTCAGATTTGAAATTTTAAAGTTCAAAAAGACAAGTGCAGCTTGCAACTAGAAAATGACAGGTGACAGCTTTACAAATGACAGGTGACAGTTAGGAGGCAGTTCTACTTAGATTAAAATAGCTTGGATTATATTATTTTAACTAAGAGATTGGTTCTGCACAGTTTTGCTATGTACTCACACTATATTCTTGAGTGAAATGGGCCTCGCCATGGATCTGGTCAGGTTTTAGACGGGACTCTGGTCTCTGCACTTCACAGTGATCTGGGTCTTTCTGCACAGCTTTCTCTGGAGATTGATGGAGGTAAAGTATGGATTTTCCCGGCAGAGCGTCCCGCAGCAAATGGATTTGAAGGTTCCCTATCTGTCCTGTCTGTCTGCTTTTATGTGTTTAGAATGTGGGTGTGTTCTAGCATCACTGACCCTACCTCTCTCTCAGTTTCTAATTGGTCAAACTTCCATTTCTCATTTGATTGGGGGAGCTAAATTGTGTCAGAGTGATGTCATTTTACAGCCTTGCAGAGAGGACACTCCCCAGTCAAATTGCACACATTCTATATTTGATAACAAAAGACATATTTGCACAGGTAAACATTGGTTTAAAATTACATGCACAGATCACATATCACAGGAGATATACCCTGTCCAAACTTTGCTCTTCCTGGGGGCTTGCATTCAGAAATGGCAATATTTTGCACTTTTTAACTGATTTGCAATACCGGACATTACCCCAAATTTACACACATGTGCGCAAGGAGTATGGACATTAGTTGATGAAGTGTCAGATTTTTCACATGCACACATTTTGAGTAATATCCTCTTTTCCGCTAAAACCCCCCTGCACATGCCACCGGTTCTAAAAACCTCTTAAAATGTGGGCAGAAAAATCACAAGAATTATGGTGTCATTTATACAATTTTCACATGTCCGCTCTATGAGTTATTCATCTTTTTCTAAAACCATATTCTGGCTATAGAGGTGTGTCTTTTCATGTCACATGGTACAGAAACCAGTCTTTCCTGTTTCTGGCAAGCTCAGAGACCCTGCCCCTCCCAGCTTCTGCCAAGAGGAAGCTCCATTTACGACTCCCGCCAATAAAACATTTGCCTGAGTCAGGACCAGGCTTTGTTCAATTTCCTGCAGAGCCCAGGTAATTCAATCAGGGAAGTGTCATATCCCTTTTGGTGGGAGCAGCAAAAGGGCAGCTAGGCCTGGGAACACAGCTGTGACTCAAGTTTCACTCCTGATGGGGGTGGTTGCCAGGCAAAATCCTGTTCCTTAAGCCATTTTTTTTAGCTACATGTCATTTCTGTTCCCCAGTTTCTGCATTCAAATAAACTAACAATTTCACATATGCAGCTAGAATGCTGATTCTAAGTTTAAAACTATGACATTTAAACAATTGCAACCTATGTGACACTCAAAGTAGGTCACTCATTTCTCTTAAACCTTGAGATTTTTAATGTCTTTCAGTCCAAATTTACTTAAACTGATGAAATCCACAGCTCAGCCAGTCTTGTTATAAACCTTCAAGTCACTTCAGAATATAACTTTACATTGGATCCACCTCTCAGTAAGTCTTTCTTTGGCTTGCTTTGGGTTCATTTATTCAGTTTTCTACAAAATCTGGTGGTTTTAAAACGCCGGCTTTTGGATAGTGGTGAGTAATGGTACTGCACCCCTTTTTGGGATTTAAGAAAATGAATTCCCAACAGTTATGGGTTTGCTTTTGGCAATCAGCATTGCCATTCCCAATGGTTTCAGACTACTGTGTGGGTAGTCCAATGGTGGTTTTAGGCAGTGTCCTTCTGTGCCCATAACATCGGCAAAAATGAGTGGCAGCCTATTCTTCATGCATTTCCCTGGGCATTTTCTGGGAAGCTCTGGCCATCATGATGTTTTCATGTCAGTACTGCACAGTTTTGAGGTAGGGCTCGGATGCATGGGTAAATACATCCCACAAGCCCCCCTCTTGCGATGGCCATTCGGTTTCACTGATGGGACTCGCAAGATCTGGGATGTTTCCTCATCTTCTTCCAATAGATGGCACAGTTCAGCATCTTCCTCTCCATCCGGTCGGATCGATCGGTTCTCCTCGCCGGTCCTGATGGGAATATTGGGCGGTACCCCGGGCCCGTTGCGTCTCTGCTCCCGGTCTCCGGATCGTCCTCCTTGGTCATTCTCCATGGTTTCATCTCTCCTAGGATGATAAAGCAAAAGCGGCAATACCTACTCATAGACGTTTTTCCACCACTGTTGAGATAGTGGGGCAGCATATGCATTTCATCATAACAAAACATTACATTCTTATTTTGAAAAAAAAACAGTATAACTAAGAGACAGTTTCATGCAAATCACAATATTTTAGAGACTAGATGTGGTATGTTTTATGGTTGGAACTGAATTAGTCTGAGACAGTACCCGCTAGGATTCCAGAGGATTCCTCCAGTTGTTGCAGAGTGTGCCTGGGATGGCAACATTTCAACTGGTTTATGTGGACCCACTTGTCTTCCCCCGCTGCCAAAGGACCTTTGGGGATGTGGATTTTGTAGGCCACAGGAGAGATCTTGTCGATGATCTCAAAGGGTCCCTTCCATGTAGGCAAAAATTTGCGCTGCTTGGCCTGGTTCCTTTGGAAGTTGTATAGATAGACCCGGTCCCCCACCTGATATTCCTTCCTGGAAGTCTTCAGGTCATAGTGGGTCTTCATGCTATCAGCTGATCTTTCTAGATTCCGCTGAGCGTAAGCAAAAGCATGTTGGAGGTGTTTCCTTAAATTCTCCACATACTCATGAGTAGTGGAGGCATTTATCAGTGTCTGCTCTTGGGTCCTGTAGAGCAAATGCTGCGGAAGCACCATCTTGCGCCCAGTCATCAACTCAAATGGTGACATTTTGGTTGCAGATGAAGGGGTAGATCCGATGGCCATTAGGACCAGAGGTAATCGGATATCCCAACTTGGCCCAGAATCTGCCACAAACTTTTTTAAGATGCTCACAATTGTCCGGTTATATCTCTCTACTGCCCCAGAAGAAGCTGGTCTATAAGCAATATGCAGCTTTCTCTTGACCCCCAATATCTCCCACATCTTTGTCATTACTTCACTGGTGAAGTGGCTACCTCTGTCTGACTCAATCCTTTGAGGTAGACCAAAACGGGAAAAGATGTGGTTAATCATCAAGGCAGCTGCAGTTTCTGCCTTGAAATTTGGGGCTGGGAGACATTCCACCCACTTGGTAAACAAGCATGTCACAGTCAACATGTACTTATTCCCCCTAGCAGAGCGAATCACAGGGCCTACAAAGTCGATTTGTAAATCTGACCATGGCAGTGTCATCCCCCTCTTTTGGAGAGGCGCGCGGTGCGTGAGGGATGATGGCTGAAATTGTGCACACACAAGACACCCCTTCAAGTATTGGTCGAGGTCCTGCCCCATGTGTGGCCAGTATGCAACCTCTCTTAAGATTTCCAATGTTGTGTGAAACCCCCTATGACCGGCAGTGGCCGCATCATGGGCGTGACTTAACATCAGGCTTCAGAATGAGGTAGTAACCACCCACTGATCGTGGCCAGCTTTGGATTTCCTTACCAACAAACCGTCTTGGATCCGGAACATTTTTGGACATTTCATCAACACTCTTAGGTCCTCTTTCCCAATGTAATCGGTATCCGTCAGGGGAAAGTTCTCAGGGTCCTCAAGGTGCTGGTAAAATTTACCAATAATTGGATCCCCCTTCTGAGCTGTAATCAAATCAGCATCAGGGGTCTCCTTACTCCATTGTGCAATTGAAAGGTTGTTGTGAGCATTTGTCTGGGACCTAGTGATAGCAGTGACCTGGATTTCCCCCAACAGGGACTCAATCTCAATTTGATCCCCTTGGATGGCCCCGGTTTTGGCCAGCTGATCAGCTAAGTCATTTCCAGTTTTGTCAGGTCCCTCTACTTTGGAATGACCCTTGATCTTTTTCCAATAGATGGTCATCTCATTCGAGGTGACCAGATCATCAATGTTTTGGATCAACTTCCCATGTTTCAAGGGTTTGTTGTTAGCACATAACATGCCTCTGGTTTTCCAATTAACCAGGTGCTCCACGAACCCGTTCCGTACATAATCCGAATCTGTGATTATGACCAGTTCGTGGAGTTGATGCTGGACAGCAGTGAGGATGGCTTGATGCACAGCCATCAATTCTGCCACCTGACTACTTCGGGGACCAATTTTGTATCCAGCGGAGGGTTCTGGGGACTCATTCACCCATGCATTCCCTACGCCAGCCACCAGTTCTTTCTCCCCGTTGTTGTCAACATGGTAAGAGCATCCATCCACATAGACAGTGGGCATTTCCTCACACTTGTCTTCTTCAAAGACTTTGTGTGGGGAATTAAGGTATGCCTCCATGTTGTCCTTGATTTTTAGACTTTCGTCCTCGAGACAGTTTTCTCTGGCACAATCATGCAAGTCAGCCAGACCTTGCGCGAGGGGACTCTTCTTGTTTTGGCCATATCTGACCTCCACAGGAAAGCCTTGCATTGACAGAATCCAGGAAGTAATTCGGGAAATACTCACATTTCCGGCCCGGATTCTGTCACTTTGGAGATATTGCAGAGGCTGGTGTGGAGTCTCCACTATGATGTGTTCCCCCTGGATAAACGGGCGGTAATTCTTCAATGCCCACACCGTTGCCAGGAGTGCCTTCTCACAATCGTTGAATTTTTCCTCCACAGAGGATAAAGTTTTGCTCGCATAGGAGATTACTTTATTGACCTTGTCATGCTTTTGGTATAATACTGCCGTCAAGCACGTATTAGAGAACCCCGTCTCCAGGAAGAACTCCTTGTTTCTGACAGGATAAGCTAGGCAAGGCGCTTGTGAGAGGCTTCTCTTGAGTTGTCTTACTGCCTCGGCTTGTTCTGGACCCCATTCCCATTTGACCCCCCCCTTCAGGTGATGAATCAGGGGTCTGGTGATCTCTGCGTAGCCCTCAATGAACTTTCTGCTGTAATTAGTCAGTCCAAGGAGGCTCCTTAGTTCCCGCAGAGTTGTGGGGTCTTTCAGTTTCTGAAGTGCTTCCACTTTCTTTTCCTGGGGACAGAGGCCCTGAGGAGTAATCTCATGCCCCAAGAAATTAACACGGGTTCTACACCACTGTGCTTTCTGAAAGGAAAGTTTTGCTCCGGCGGCCCTCAACTGGGTCAGAACATAACGGATCTCCGCTATGTGTTCCTCCACAGATGAACTTTTGATGAGGACATCATCTACATAAGCCAGGTTACCCCTCGCACCCAGGTCGGGCATGGCCTTATGTAGGAAAATTTTGAATTCATTGCCGGAGTTGAGGTATCCGAAAGGAGTCCGGGTCCATGTGTACTGCTGGCCCCCAAAGGTAAAAGCCAGTTTGTATTGGTCCTCCCTACTGACAGGCACGGTCCAGTATCCATTGGTCAGGTCTATTGCAGTGAATATCTGTGACCCCTGGATCTGGGCCAGCCCTTGGTCAATGTAGGGGAGAGGCCATCGGGAAGTATGGACCCGTTTGTTGAGCTCCCTGAGGTCAGCACAGAGTCTCCACTGGCCGTTTGGCTTCAATATTCCCAGCACCGGATTATTGAAGGTGCTGTGGACTGGACGGATTATTCCCCTGGACTCAAGGTTCTTAATTATTTCAGTAAGGGACTCCATTGATGCGAGAGGCAAACGATATTGCTTCACAAATACAGGAGTCATGCCAGGGTCCGTGGGGACTGTTGTTGTGTGGATGTCAGTGCGACCACAGTCATATGAGTCTACCGCAAAGAGATCTTGGAAACCCAAGAAAACTTGTTTCAACTTTTGCTTCTGTTCCAGAGTCACACAGGCATCAGCTAGGTTGACTCTCTCTTCCACCATCTGCCTGAAGCCTGGAAAGACTTCTGGTTTGGCTATCTCAGCGGCCTCCTCCAGCTGGTTGGAGAAGTCCCTGGTCAGAGTGCTGATTTGGACTGGAGGCTTCAGGTGGAAAAGGCAGCCCTCATGGACTTGGAAAATCACCTCCTCCCTCCTGAAGTCACAAGTCACATCTTCCTTACCATAGGGGCAGGAAGTGTACACCAGGAAGTTCCCCCCATGCCGGGTAAAAATCCTGTCTGGTGTTGTATTGTCATCACTGTCACTGTCAAAACAGTCCTTGGGGATTGGTCCTAACAGTTCATTTACTAAGTCGATGGAAAAATGTCGGTCATCAACCGCCATTCCAATAATGGTGCCTGCGGCTAGAGTAATACTCTTTAAGTCGCTGTTATCCACCTCTATTAGAATGGTGTCATGTTCTATGTTGACTAATGGAGTTGGGTTTACCCCTAACCCTTGCAGTTGGAGAGAAGCATTTAGATGTATGTAAGCATCAGGGTTTTGCAAATATTGTCCTCTTTTAACTTTCACTTCCAGGGAGAATTGTCGGGTCCTTTCTGGGATGGTGACTTCCTCTTTGATCTGAATTTTAACTGCATAAGGTAGCAATTGAGCTGACCTAAATGCTTTTTCTGGATCATCAAAGCCCATGGGATTATCCGCTAATCGGGACCAAGCTTTGAAGTTTATTAGGTCCAAACTAATGGCAAAGCGATTGAGAATGTCACTGCCTAAGTAAAAGGCGGCAGGGACGTCTCGCACGACCCAACAATTGTGGACTATGCTCTTGTTGCCAATGGAGATTTTGAGCATACACCTGCTTGGCAGGAGATGTTTGGAATTAGGTGCTTCCAGGTCCATTTCCCATTTGTCGATCAGTTTGAAGGTGGGAATGGCTGGATCTTTTGGGAGTTGGCGGAACATGGCTTCGCTGATGAAGCTCTTACCGTTGTTCACACACACTCGAGCGAGTCCTTCCCATCATTTAACTGAACAGGGATGAACAACTGCTCTCCAATTTGCTGAATATCAGCCAGGCTCTGAGCTGATTTCACATCTTTCTGGACTATAGGAGTGGGAGTTTCAGATTGTGGATTGGTATAGAATTTCAGAGTGTTTCCTTCCAGCGTGGAATACCACTTTAGATTGGAAGGAAGGTTGATTTTCAGAAATAGAGAGGACCCTCCATCACCAGTCTGTTGTCCTACTGCTATTACTGTCACGTCTGGAATTTGGCTATTCTGGAAGTGAAATTCTACTTGGTCAGATTTTTGTTCAACCATGTGGCAGGTGCCGTTTAAACTAACATGGTTGACACTCCGTTTTAACTTTATGGGTCGGCTAGTCTGGGTCCAGAGGACCTTGTTTACACAATCTATTAGGGGTGACAACCTTCTCAGGAGGTCATTCCCTAGTAAACAAGGGGTGCCCTCTGGGGTCACAACTATGACCGGGTGTTTCAACTTATGTCGCCCAATTTTTATGTCCAAATCTGCCGTCCCCTCGACGGGAATTTCCTTCCCGTCAAAGTTCTGCAGTTGTCCAGGAAGAGAGGTGAGAGGAATTTGGTAATTCCCTCCCCTTCCTGCATTCAGTTCGTCAAAGGCCCTTCTGGACAGAAGGGTAGCTTGAGATCCAGTGTCCACCAGTGCCAAAATTGTACCCTGCCCCTGTACTTGTACTGGGGCATAATATCTTCCCTCCTTCCCCTCAAGGGGGCACAGATAATGCACATTTTTGGACAACTGGTTGGCTAACTTTCTGGTTTTGGACATGGCAAGAGAAGAAATTTGGGCAGAATTCTGTGGAGAGTCTTGGGAATCTGAAAGAAAAATTTGGCAACTGGAGATCAGAGCCATTGTGGGTTCCCCTGGCTCCGGTTCTGGGCCGCCCCCCCCTTTTTGGAGGCAGTCACCAGGATGGGTTTGAACCAGGGGATTTTCTTGCTGTTGGTTCTGGGATGAGATGGTGGGCGGCGGTAGCTCAGTCTCCACATCTCCCCAGTCTGGATTTGCATCCCTAGGGACCCATTTTTCTTTGGGAGGAGTTCCCCCCTCTCTGAAGGAGAAGATCCTTTTCCCAGGATCCTCTGAGGATCCCTCTCCCTCAAATTGGAAGACCTGTACCTCCTCCTCAAACTGAGTCTGTTTGGGTCTTTTGTTTCTCCTACCCCCCCTCTGCTCCTTAGGAGGCAGACTTTCAGGGGCAAGAGATTTTCTTTCCGGTTCCTGGGTTTCCAGGGGCTGTTTACAAGTGAGGAAGGAAGCTTCCTCCAAGGCTTTGCACCCCCCTTCCCCTTGTGCCTCCTCCCTGGGAACCGGTGAGTTATCGGGTGCTGCCCCGTCATTGTTCTGGAGCACCAGGTCCAGAGTTGGGTGCGTTCTGCGCCGGCACGCCCATCTGAGGGTTCTGCTGAGCCCTCAGTATGTGACCCAGATCCCGCGCCATGTTTTGAACCTGGCGCTCTAACTGGGAAACCCGCTCAGGCTGATACGGGGCCCTGTTTTCTCCCCTGGGCTGATCCCGGGAAGGGTAGCTGTCCCTCCTCTGGTAATACCCCGGGTTGGGAAGATTTGGGTACCCCTCCACCCTTGGCCTCCCCTCTCCCGGATTCAGTGGTCTGGGCTCAAGGAATTGGGGAAAGAAGGATGGATGGTTTTGGGGCTGAAAGTCGGGTGGATATCTGGGGAAAAAGTTCTGCCCAGGGTTTGGTAAATTTCTGCCCTCCTGTGGGAAGTTTGGAGGGAAGTTCCCTGGGTTAGGTGCTTGGCTGGATCCCCCCCCTTGGGCTGGAGGAGTCCACACATAACCCAGGATGGGTCGATTTCCCTTGTAACGGGGACTTACATAATCAGGAGAGCGAGGGACCCCATTTGTGGGGCTGCCTCCTTGGCTCCCTGTCTGTGACTGACCCGAGGACCTCCTGGGCCTAGCATTATTAGGTGCAGGTAGGTTTTTAGGCCCCCCCATCTCCAAATCCAAAACGGGGGTGACCTTTACCTCTGCCACCTTGGCAGCAGCAGGGGTGCTGTTGGCTTTGGGGTTTTTCGGGGCATTACTTTTGCTATCTATCGGTTTCTGCACCTCATAGATCCGGGTAGCCTGTTCAATGACCCAGTCTAAAGATCTTTTCTCGTGAAAATCCCTCACGAGCTGGGTCATGATATATTTGGGCAAGGCATGGAAAAACGTATTAATAAATTCTCTGCTATCCGTGCGCACCCTTCTTGTGGTCTGTGCAAAAGCACGCTTTAACTCCTGCACAAATTCTTGTGGTGCCTGATCCTCCCCACATTGCAAATTGTAGGCTGCCTTGCGAGCCTCTTGAGGATTTCTGTGAACAGAAAAATGTTTCAAGATGGCCGCCTTATAGGTGGACCATCTTAAATGATTTTGGTCCTCCAGCCCCGCAAAGAAACTGGAGTATTCCGGGGAGAAGGTCCACTTTACATATTGAATACAGCTTTGGCTGTCCTTCAAATGGAAAGTCTCCATCATTTGTTCAAACAACTCTAAGTGCTCCCAAACAGAATACTTAGCGTTCTTATGGTAAGGCGTGATGACGCTCCTGATCGCCTTAATCTGCCTTAAGGGGTCCTTAAGCAAGGCCCTTTTTGCCTTATTGGCCTTTTTGGTTCGGGTAACCCTTGTCCATTCGTCCTCGGACTCGGAGGCACTGCTCCCAGAGGTTCCCGTCTGTTCTTCCAGGTTTTCCCGGATTCTGCGAGCCTGGGAATGGCTGGCAGAATGTGGGGACCTGGTCTCCTGTGTCCTGCGCAGTTCAGAGGAGTCTTCAGATTCCTCCTTGCTGCCAGGATTTGATGGGTACCCCCTCCACTGACCTAACTGGGCAGAGGTTTTCAGGATGCCCTTAATGGGCCTACTCTCCTGGGGTTCCCCATTGAACTGTACTGTACTTGAGTGCCCATACCCGGATGCCCACCCCTCCATTCCTGAGTGGTACTGGCCTATGAGCCCCATACTCTTAGCTGGATAGGAATCTGCCATCCCTGTGGCCCTGTGCTCATGTGCGCCAGGGGACATGGGGGTGGTAGAGTCCAGGGACTGGGGGAGATGAAGGCCCCTGGTGTTAGGGCTCCTGCGGTTATGGTCAGGAATCTCTCTTTCCCAGCGGACCTCATCTCTATCCGCCCCTGCTCCCTGTTGCAATGCAAGAGCCTGCATTTGTGCTTTCAGTTCCTCTGTTAAGGCCTTACTCGACTCTATCAGTTTCTCCTGCATCGCTACCTGTTGCTGGAGCCTCTCATTGTGCTGGCAGAGAGCCTCATTTTCCCTCTGTGCTTCCTGATTGGTCCTGGAGCACTGGGCCAGTCTTTGCTGCAGGAGGGTTACCTCCTGATTCCCATCCCTACTGGCCTGCTCCTTTCTTGCCAGAGCATCTTCCACCCTTCTGGTGTGCTCTAACAAGTTTGCATGCTCTTTTTGGAGATCGCCCAGCCCCTGGAGGGCCAAGTGATTTTCTTCCGTTTTTCTTTTTAACTGGCAGACTTCCTGGCCTAAGGTGTCCCTTTCCTGAGTAAGAGCCTGCATCTGTGCCGCCAGGTCATCCCTCTGCCTTTGAAGGGCACCAGCTTTCCGGCGCTCTTCATCAAACTCTGCCTGGGTATCCAGGTCTTTCCGAATCAGTTTATTGCTTTCTGCCTTTTCCCTATCTAGGTGGCCTTGCAGGGTGACTACCTGCTCAGCACATGCCCTGTTAAAGTCCAGTTGTTGCTCCAGATTTTTCTGGCTTTGCAGTAGGGAGTCCAAACCTTCTTGGTGTTCCTTCTGCAAGGCCAGAAATCTGGTATCCTGTTCTGACTTTTCCTTTTGCAGCACATCCATATCCTCCTTTATTTAAGTGATGTACTGTCTGGTCTCATTTTCTGACTCCTGGCTTCTGTGCAGCCTTTGCTCAGAAGAGTCCAGATCAGATTGGGCCTTCTCTAACGCCATCTGTTGCCTTTTTGCCAGATCATGGCCTTCAGCACATTTATTCTGTATGGCTCCCATATATAAATATAAATATGCCGCTATCCTAACAATCTTGTCGTGTTCATCTTTGGCCTTAGGAGCCATTTATAGTTCACTCAGGGCCACATGTAATGGACCCTGATCTCTCCATAGTCTGACCCTGTTTCAGTGGCCTGTCGCGTGATGGCCTGCAACCAGGCCTCCTGGCCCTGCTCAGCCCATTCACCTCTCACAAATAGTTTATGTAAGAAGTGCTCTCTGGCTATTTTCATATCTACCAAGGTCGTCATTCTAGAGATTGGTCTCTGTCCTGACTTACAGAAGTTAGTATTTTATTTTTGCAGAACAGAACTTTTCTTGGAGTGTCCCTTTTGAGGAATGCTTCACAGCGTAATGCAGCGTGGTGATCCGACTGGATATGTGTATCTGGTCAGCTGGCACGCTGTATTAAGCTGCACAAGTGGTATTCTAACCCAAACGTCCGGCCCGAGCCCCCAATTTGTAAGAGGATTCAATTCAACACTACAGCTAAGTCAACGCCTAGTCTAGAATACTGAATGAAAACCCTTATTGATATACCTTTATGTCCAGTTCATGCGTTCTGGATGACTACCCCTATATAACACCCCTCTCTTGGAATCCTCCTGACCCCACTGAGCCAAGAAGTAGTTCTGTTTTGCAAGTTTAAAGGTTTATTTGATAACTTAAACAATATATATTATATCACGCTTTATAATAAATTAATAATTGAATATCACACTTAATCTGATATGATAAAGATTAACAACGGAGAATCTGGCACTAGGATCTCAGCTTCCAGATGAAAGTTACTGCAAGTCTCTAGCACAAACGGTTGCGGAGATATGAGCGATTGAATAAAGGTCGTTTTTCAGATTTGAAATTTTAAAGTTCAAAAAGACAAGTGCAGCTTGCAACTAGAAAATGACAGGTGACAGCTTTACAAATGACAGGTGACAGTTAGGAGGCAGTTCTACTTAGATTAAAATAGCTTGGATTATATTATTTTAACTAAGAGATTGGTTCTGCACAGTTTTGCTATGTACTCACACTATATTCTTGAGTGAAATGGGCCTCGCCATGGATCTGGTCAGGTTTTAGACGGGACTCTGGTCTCTGCACTTCACAGTGATCTGGGTCTTTCTGCACAGCTTTCTCTGGAGATTGATGGAGGTAAAGTATGGATTTTCCCGGCAGAGCGTCCCGCAGCAAATGGATTTGAAGGTTCCCTATCTGTCCTGTCTGTCTGCTTTTATGTGTTTAGAATGTGGGTGTGTTCTAGCATCACTGACCCTACCTCTCTCTCAGCTTCTAATTGGTCAAACTTACATTTCTCATTTGATTGGGGGAGCTAAGTTGTGTCAGACTGATGTCATTTTACAGCCTTGCAGAGCGGACACTCCCCAGTCAAATTGCACTCATTCTATATTTGATAACAAAAGACATATTTGCACAGGTAAACATTGGTTTAAAATTACATGCACACATCACATATCACAGGAGATATACCCTGTCCAAACTTTGCTCTTCCTGGGGGCTTGCATTCAGAAATGGCAATATTTTGCACTTTTTAACTGATTTGCAATACCGGACATTACCCCAAATTTACACACATGTGCGCAAGGAGTATGGACATTAGTTGATGAAGTGTCAGATTTTTCACATGCACACATTTTGAGTAATATCCTCTTTTCCGCTAAAACCCCCCTGAACATGCCACCGGTTCTAAAAACCTCTTAAAATGTGGGCAGAAAAATCCCACAAGAATTATGGTGTCATTTATACAATTTTCACATGTCCGCTCTATGAGTTATTCATCTTTTTCTAAAACCATATTCTGGCTATAGAGGTGTGTCTTTTCATGTCACATGGTACAGAAACCAGTCTTTCCAGTTTCTGGCAAGCTCAGAGACCCTGCCCCTCCCAGCTTCTGCCAAGAGGAAGCTCCATTTACGACTCCCGCCAATAAAACATTTGCCTGAGTCAGGACCAGGCTTTGTTCAATTTCCTGCAGAGCCCAGGTAATTCAATCAGGGAAGTGTCATATCCCTTTTGGTGGGAGCAGCATTTCCTGCAGAGCCCATGTAATTCAATCAGGGAAGTGTCATATCCCTTTTGGTGGGAGCAGCAAAAGGGCAGCTAGGCCTGGGAACACAGCTGTGACTCAAGTTTCACTCCTGATGGGGGTGGTTGCCAGGCAAAATCCTGTTCCTTAAGCCATTTTTTTTAGCTACATGTCATTTCTGTTCCCCAGTTTCTGCATTCAAATAAACTAACAATTTCACATATGCAGCTAGAATGCTGATTCTAAGTTTAAAACTATGACATTTAAACAATTGCAACCTATGTGACACTCAAAGTAGGTCACTCATTTCTCTTAAACCTTGAGATTTTTAATGTCTTTCAGTCCAAATTTACTTAAACTGATGAAATCCACAGCTCAGCCAGTCTTGTTATAAACCTTCAAGTCACTTCAGAATATAACTTTACATTGGATCCACCTCTCAGTAAGTCTTTCTTTGGCTTGCTTTGGGTTCATTTATTCAGTTTTCTACAAAATCTGGTGGTTTTAAAACGCCGGCTTTTGGATAGTGGTGAGTAATGGTACTGCACCCCTTTTTGGGATTTAAGAAAATGAATTCCCAACAGTTATGGGTTTGCTTTTGGCAATCAGCATTGCCATTCCCAATGGTTTCAGACTACTGTGTGGGTAGTCCAATGGTGGTTTTAGGCAGTGTCCTTCTGTGCCCATAACATCGGCAAAAATGAGTGGCAGCCTATTCTTCATGCATTTCCCTGGGCATTTTCTGGGAAGCTCTGGCCATCATGATGTTTTCATGTCAGTACTGCACAGTTTTGAGGTAGGGCTCGGATGCATGGGTAAATACATCCCACACATACGAAGATGCTCATGTGAAAACACAAAAAATGAATAAAGAGGTAGGTTGGATGAGCAAGCGCTTGTCTACTCAGCCCTGATTGGGGAACAAATAAAGGTTGTGGAAATGAAGAGGATGTAATGTTCAGACATACAGGAAAGGTCAGGAGTACCAGGCTGCTGGGAGAGACCTCAGCTCAGCTGTTGGTATATGGACGAGTTTCCACTAGCACAGGATGGGAAGAAGGAATGTTACCATGCAAGGCGCATTTATTGATGAAAGAATCAGTGGACATAGTGCAAATTACAAATGATGGATGTTTGAAGTCATGGGCTAAGTATTTGAAGCTACTAACATGGATTAACAATGAAGCTGGTCCGATGTCCATAATACCACTAAAGAATGCAACAACATGCTTCAGGAAGGAAGGCCTGGTTCGAGTTGGAGAAAATAAAAGATGTAAACAGACGATTGAAGTACCATGAATGAATGGAGGAACGATGGTAGGCTAATTGACCAAAGTGGGCAGTGTTCTGACGTCGTTCTCGGCACCTGGGTTTTGTTTTATTCACATGCTGCTAGCAAGCGCAATGTCCAAGTTTGGGAGACTAAGCCAACTAATCATGAGTGGTTAAGGAACAACATGCTATACAATGTTGCAAAAGCCAATCCGCTGTTAGTATTTTTGCTATAATCAGTATTACACGTATTTTAGAGGTAGTTCTAGGCGTGCCCACCAGATACGGGGCAGCCAATGATGTTATTAACACTTATACATATTATAAGTATATATGTTCCCCTAACCAATCACAATCCTGTTATATTGTGCCTGTCTGAGGTGAGGTAGCTTGTATGTCATTGGCATGTTTATGAGTGGATGATGGAATGTTGTGAGTAAGTGTTCTGTGTAGTGGCAGTTACAGCTGGCTGACCCTGGGTGATGGGACCCGGGTTTTTGTCTCAGCTAATGTCCTTTATGTCTTCATGTGAAACTGTAACTATTAAGCTGGAAATAAACTTACATGAAGTAAATCTTAAAGAGCTTGGAACCTGCTTTTTAACAAATCCCTCCCCTCGATAGGTTTTGTTGTTTGCCACGTAGGATGATGTCACAGCTGCTGTACATCGAAGTATAAAGTCTTTGTGTAAGAGAAAAGTAACTGAGAGTGTGTGAGCTGCAATTTGTTATGCTTGCCAAATTTCCCTTCTTTATTTGAGCTGACAGTACTGTAGTACTTTGCCATATTCTTTGAGTCTGTCTAGTTATTTGGGTCTGAGGTCATTTATTATGGCAATTCCATTCTGCGCACGAAATACGCTCCCAGGTGCTTCTGCACACGCACACGCTCTTTCAGGAGCACAGCTACATAAATATTTATATATAAAGCTGAATGTATGTATGCGTGTGTGTGTATGTTTCTCCGGCTTTAAAAATCCACACCGTTGAACCCATAAATCCATACCGTTGAACCCACATCTACCAAACTTTGCATGGATGCCTCGTTTGTCTGGGGTAAGATTGTAGTCTATGTTTGGTTGACAAAAATGTATTCCGTAGACACTTTCATTTACTGATGCTCACCCCAATTCAATACAGTAGGTGCTAGGAGGAGGCAACATTTGGAAAAGTGTCTGAAGCTAAATGTTCCATATGTTGGTTATTCCTTTAAAATGTTTTACTACTGTATACAGTTCGAAACTGTTTCTTAATGCATTTTTAAAGGGAATAAAAAAAAGAAATTAAAATGTCTTTTTATTATTCCACTCCAAATATGAGAAATGGCAAGGTTACAGTTTACATAAGTTAATTCACGAGAAGAAAGCACAATCAATCTTTCGTGGACATTTTCTCAAATGTGCTGAATCCATTAAGTGACTGATACATACTGCACAAAAAACAACCATCACTTTGAAAAGCTCCATCTGATGCAAAGCGAAAATAAATATCAAGAACTTCTGAAACCCAACAACAAATAGCAGCACAACTTGCCGATCAGAGGAGAAGAGCAACTTTCTCCAGGGCAAATGAGATGCCAGAGTAAACTGAAGCAAGACTTGCTGACATGAGGACAAGAGCAACATCCTGCAGGGCACATGAGACACCAGAGCAAACTGAAGAAAGACTTGCCGAGAAGAGGACAAGAGCAACATCCTCCAAGGCACATGAGACAGCAGAGCAAACTGAAGCAAGACTTGCTGACAAGAGGACAAGAGCAACATCCTCCAGGGCACATGAGACAGCAGAGCAAACTGAAGCAAGACTTAGCGACAAGAGGACAAGAGCAACACCCTCCAGGGCACATGAGACGCCAGAGCAAACTGAAGCAAGACTTGCTGACAAGAGGACAAGAGCAACATCCTCCAGGGCACATGTGACACCAGAGCAAACTGAAGCAAGACTTGCTGACATGAGGACAATATCAACATCCTCCAGGGCACATGAGACAGCAGAGCAAACTGAAGCAAGACTTGCTGACATGAGGACAAGATCAACATCCTCCAGGGCACATGAGACACCAGAGCAAACTGAAGCAAGACTTGCTGACAAGAGGACAAGAGCTACATCCTCCAGGGCACATGAGAAAGCAGAGCAAACTGAAGCAAGACTTGCTGACATGAGGACAAGATCAGCATCCTCCCGGGCACATGAGACACCAGAGCAAATTGAAGAAAGACTTTCTGAGAAGAGGACAAGAGCAACATCCTCCAGGGCATATGAGACAGCAGAGCAAACTGAAGCAAGACTTGGCGACAAGAGGACAAGAGCAACACCCTCCAGGGCACATGAGATGCCAGAGCAAACTTAAGCAAGACTTGCTGACAAGAGGACAAGAGCAACATCCTCCAGGGCACATGCGACACCAGAGCAAACTGAAGCAAGACTTGCTGACATGAGGACAAGATCAGCATCCTCCAGGGCACATGAGACAGCAGAGCAAACTGAAGCAAGACTTGCTGACATGAGGACAAGATCAACATCCTCCAGGGCACATGAGACACCAGAGCAAACTGAAGCAAGACTTGCTGACAAGAGGACAAGAGCTACATCCTCCAGGGCACATGAGACAGCAGAGCAAACTGAAGCCAGACTTGCTGACATGAGGACAAGATCAACATCCTCCCGGGCACATGAGACACCAGAGCAAATTGAAGAAAGACTTTCCGAGAAGAGGACAAGAGCAACATCCTCCAGGGCATATGAGACAGCAGAGCAAACTGAAGCAAGACTTGGCGACAAGAGGACAAGATCAACATCCTCCAGGGCACATGAGACAGCAGAGCAAACTGAAGCAAGACCTGCTGACATGAGGACAAGATCAACATCCTCCAGGGCACATGAGACAGCAGAGCAAACTGAAGCAAGACTTGGCGACAAGAGGAAAAGAGGAACATCCTCCAGGGCACATGAGACACCACTCACTCGAACAGGGCACGGGCAACGCCAGTTACCCCAGCTAGTACACGCATAAAAACGAGGGAGTTAATGGAAAAACATATTTTTTACATAGTGTTAAGGTTACTTCCTATATAAAAATGATGTCTATAAATGGTGTGAAAGGCAAAGGAAGGTACAGGCACTCAGTACAAACAAAGTATTTCCCTAATAAAAAGACGTTGACACTACGCATTAAATTATAACTCATATTAGCACATGGAAATCATTATTGACCTCCTCTCAGCTAATCATAATGTGTATAGTTCAGGCAATAACTACTGGTATTGACTGCATTCTGAACATTTCTTTTTCAGAGGCATACAGGGAATAAATCAAAAATGAATCATGGGCGCCCCTCTATGAGAACAAACATGGCAAAAAATGGCCTGTTCTTTGGGAAGGTACCCACTCTAGAGTCCACAGCCACACTTTAGCTCACTGTACCTTTCACACAGGGAATCAACAATGCAATTTGTAGGTAAGATTTCGTTTCAACAAGACACTTCCTCTTTGGCAGGACCTCTTTTTGTTGCAGCATGCTAATTAACACACAAATGAGAAAAATAAAAACATTGGAAAATGCTTTCCCTTTGTATTGTATTGTATGTGTATTTGTAAAGCGTGGCAAAGGTCTGATGGCATCAAGGCACTGAGAGATGGTTTGTAGAGAGACCATTTAGTTTTACATAACGCCTCATACCTGCTCATGTTAAACCTGTTCCAGTTGAACCAAGTTGCAAGTAGCATGCTTAACTTGAAGATAACAATGACATTTAAATGCTACAAACTAAAGCTAGATTTAATTTGCTAACTCAGTTTGTCTATTTACTTTACTCACTCTTAAAGTACACTTTTTTACTTCAGCACAAAATCTTCACCATGTGTTAATAGCGTTATAGACCTCGAGAGCAGTCATTATTGCTTGAAATAATGACCCTTCCCCAATGTAAGGCCCATGGCTTTGCCTTTGACCCTAGCCTAGTGACGGGTCATTATCCTGGATAACGCTCCCTCCTTCGGTCTATAAGGCTATATTAAGCCACATCTCCGCCAAAGCTGGGGTTAGAACTCAGCTCTCCAGGCTCCAAGGCCACTATTTCACATCTCCTCCCTTTCACTAGAACATTCCACAAAGCGGTTCACGCAGTTACAGCGCAGCATTCTCTGTGTTGTTGTGTGGAACAGTGTCTCGCTAGTACCCTGAGGAGGAAGATAGTATTCAGCCCAGCCTGCTGTTCAAAGCTGGCTCTGATGCGTGGCAGCGCATGCAGCAGCACGCGTGGCAGTTGTGGCAGTTACCGCATGGTGCAGGTCCACGCTGGACTGGCCGGGGTCAGCAGCCCTAAGTTCTTTCAAACAGTGGAAAGAAAGGCTTGGTCTTCTTTAAACATTAATTGCCATGTGGCATCAGTAAACTGCAGAATGGACAATTGTGACGATGGTGCCGGTACTTGAAGATCTCCGGGTGAGCAGATGTTTGATTTGCCCATTTGTAGTACTGTCCCCCGCTGAGGCACAGCCACGTTCCCTGAGAGCTTGGAGGCCAGAGGGTTGGATTGGTGGATTGTAACTTCTTCCGTTGCAACATTTAGTTTGGAAAGCACTGGTGTCTTAAAGTTGGCAGGTCCTTTGCCATTAGGTTCTATTTTGCTCTGACCCATTCATCTGCTGACTATCAAAGATCTGTGTTGGAGGTTCTCTTGAGCAGACCAGCTAGAAAACCATGGATAGAACGAAGACAGCAAAGCCCCTTGAGGATTATTTGTTCATGCGACTTGATAAGGGGTTGTAGTGGGCCAGGAGGATAGCTTAGGGGCAACGCGTTTGTCTTTGAAGCAAGACAACCCTGATTAGTGCTCTGATCCCACGCTTAGAGGCTGGTCTCCAGCATGAAGTGCGATATAAAAGCTCAATTTATTTACCCTGCTCTTGATGCTTTGTTTGAGCCCAGGATTAGAAATCCCACTTTCTCTGACCAGTACCATTGGTGGTAATCGATGTGTTTGTACAGAGGGCACCTTCCGAAACCAAGAGAACCCATCTGACAGGCAAACATCATTCACCTCGGTATCCAGTTAAATTTTCGAAAACACATTTTTCGAAATGCCATTTTTTGAAACAAAAATTGCCAAAAGAAATTCCGAATGTTTTTTTTTATTTGATATGTTTTATTTTTGTTTCGTTGGTAAAAAAAAAAGTGTCTATAAAAAACAGGGGGTCTGGGGGGGGGGCCCCATTTAAAAAATAAAATTAAAAAACAAACATTTGACATTTTTTTCTGCCATTTTGGTGTCGAAAAAATGGCATTTCGAAAATAGGATGTTCGAAAATGTCACTATGAACCATTCACCTCAGCAAACATGGCTGCTCCAGGGCTCACAACCACACCAACAGTGCAACAGGAGGTAAGGTGCCCAGAAAGTCAGCTGCCACTCCTGATGCTGAAGTCACACCAGGGAAGGGCAAGACACTAGCCAATCCTCAGCAGGGACCCCCAGCCATGAAGCCAGCACAGAGTGCACCACCGGTGCTACCTGTGCAAACTAAAGGGCCACACCCGAGAAGCACCCACAAAGCTACATTCCATCCATGTTGTGCCTATAGAGGTTAGCCAAGACATCTTTGCACTCATCGCACAGTCAGAACTGTTACCAGTGGACCTTTGGTATGACCAGGGAGAGGAGGACACAGCCAGTCCACTCTGCACACCTGCTGGAGTTGGTAAAGTTGAGTTAAATGGTGATCAGGGTGACAGTGGAGTGTGGTCACTGGATGGACATAGCCCTGGCAATGTTGAACAACCAGTGACTCCTGTGATCTTATGTGCTCCTGCTGCCCAAGCACCATAGGTGCCAGCTGTGAAAGCTCAAGGCTCTGGACAGCAACAGATCATTGAGGGCCAACACCAGGCAGTCATCCAATTTCTCTGAGAGATGGAGACCAGTCTACAATGGTAGGAGAACCTTTTCATGGAACACCTTTTTTTTGGGGGGGAATATTTATTTATTCATTTCAAAATAAACATAATGTACACATATATACAAGAATTGAACACCTTCTTGTCCGCCTGTGGTCTATTACGAGGTCTGTTTCAAACCATAGAGCCTCTCCACATCAACCTTCCCTCCCCCACATGGGCAATGCACTCTCAATAAGATGGCAACATTCCTGCAGGTCATGCGTGAGGACAACATATGCCTCTAAATATCAGGCCCATCCATACCTCAGTGCTGCCTCTGTTGTCTCAAATGCTTTTATTCCACTTTTAACCATAAAAGATTATCCCCCTTCAACAAACCTGTTTTCTTCTGGTCACGCTGCGGTCACAAACAGTTGAAGTGGCTCTAGCAAAGCTCAACTGGCAATGCAAGTCTCGCCCAGAGAGAGAGAGAAACAGAGACAGAGTCAGACAGCGAGAGACCGACACAGAGAGCCAGATAGAGAAAAAGAACACAGACCGACAGGAAGAGAGAAGAGGGTGAAAGAGAGAGAAAGAGAAACAGAGAGAATGAGGGTGAGATGGAGAGACAAAGAGAAAGACAGAGGGAGAGGTAGACAGTACAGTGTGCACTAGACAGACCATTAATAAGCAAATACATCTAATAAATATATATAGATGTCATAAGACTGGGAGTGCGTATCAAGCTTGCTAGTGTGGACACACTGGCGAATATTGGATATTATATATATATATATTCAGTGAAAAAACGTTGTTAAAGGGACGTTATGGTTAAAAGTAAAACCGAAAAACCTCAGAAATTCGTGAATTATGGTAAGCTAAGCAACAATAACTCGCGCCACCACTGTGCACTGCTAAGACTAACACCCAGGATATCAAAGATGACATCACAAATGTCATTGATGACATCACTGAAGACATCACATATCTGGGCCACTTGTTTTTGTTCACTGACATATCTAGGCCAGGTGGGTTGGTATCTAGACATTAACCTTGTCATATGTTCTTAAAGTACGGTCCATATGGTTTCTCAGCTGATGGAGAACATACATGGGGAAATAAGCAGGCCTCAACCACACCTTTCATTTGTATACATGAAGATAGATTTCAACGTTATTAACATTTTCTGATGATGCTGTTTCTTTCTTCCTTACTTTAGTTTCTCTAGATGTGCCTCTGATTTGTATGCATTGTGGTTCTTCATATGTATTGTTGTACTAGCAAAAGTCTAGTAAGTCTTGAATTGTTAGCTAGTTATTACATGTTTAACATTACTCAAAACTCGCATAAGGCAGCATTCATTATTGTACTTTCCAAAATTACAAGATTTTAAATATTGTGGCACGGTCTTTACCACAATCCTCCTGAGCTACTTTCAGAAATGGGCACGGCTTTCTCCCTCTACTGACCCTCTGCAAACTGGATTCCAGAAAAACGCAAGCACTGCAGCCAATATAATGATCCTGAGTATCATTGAAGACAAAGGGACTCATTACACGGATGGCGGACAACCATGGCGCTATTAGCGCCATGGTTCATGCCGGTAAAATACCGGCGCCGCCTTGGCGGAAAGGGGAATTACCGCCCCATTCCAAGGTTGGCGGGCGGTAATTCCCCCTTCCACCATTGCCCTTCCCCATTCCCATTTTTGCCCCATAGGGCTCAATGGGAATGGGGAAGGCGCTAATTACGGTACCGCAAATTGTGGTACCGTAAATAGCTCCCTGGGTCCCTTTGCAGGTTCGTTTTTAACGCCTGCAAAAAGCAGGCGTTAAATCCCCCAACCCGCAAAGGGACCTCGTAGTAAGGCGGTAAGGATTTACCGGTACTGGTATTTTACCGGTACCGGTAAATCCTTCCCGCCATCTGTGTAATGAGGTCCAAAGTCTTGTTGGGAGCACCAAGAGTTTTCCTTGCATTCGTCGACCTATCTAAGGCGTTTCGACAGAGTTGACAGGCCTAAACCATGGAATAAACTGAAGACATGGAACTGCCCCGACGAAATCCTGGCTCCTATAATCGCCCTCCACTCGAACACCAGCGTGTCTGTCCGTCTGAACAACCAAGGTCTACTATCCGATCATATACCTTCTCACCGTGGAGTGAAACAGGGCTGCCCGCTGGCGCCCGCTCTTTTCATATCTTTCCTAGGTGACTTTAAAGATTCCCAAGATACGATCAGGTCATTTCCACCTAAAGTCGGCAACGTAAGGGTCAATCGACTTCTATATGCCGACGACCTGATAATCCTGGACCACACACAGGTCGGACTCCAGCGCCAACTGGACAACCTCGTACAGTATACCAAGGACAACAATTTGGAGATAAATAAATCAAAAACTAAAATCTTGATTATGCAGAAAAAGGGAAACAAGAAGAAAGAAAGCCTGCAGTGGTTCCTCCTCATGTCAAAAATCGAAGTTGTCTCAGCGTTTAAATACCTTGGGGTCGAAATCGACAGCTCTAAGAACGCATCTAGCATGCAACAATCTTTATGGACAAAGACCAAACACCTAACAGCCCAGCTCCGAGCAGTTGATAGGAAACATGGCAAATTTAGCCTGTTACCTGCAATCCAGTTTTACAAGGCAAAAGTAATTCCGTCCTTGGTATACGGCATGGATGCAACACCTTCAATCCCGTCCACTCTCTGGCCTAAATTGGAAGGCTTTATCTGGCGAACAGTACTTGGACTTCCAAAATCCACATCGTCTGCAGCAATAAGATGAGAACTCGGCCTGCTCTCTTTGACTGCAATAGTGGCCCAAAGCACAATTCAGCTATTTAGAAAGATTCGACACCCAGAGAGCCTCCAAATATACCGCATGATTAACGAAGAAATTACCAAAGGAAACAACCAGATGCTAAAACACTGGGTTGAAATTCAACAACAAACATTGCAGGAGATAGCTTGTTCAGAAGAAGAACTACTCCAAAACCCTTTAAGAATCAAATCGAAAATGGAATGGCTTGATTGGATAAATACAAACGAAAAAGCAGTATCAAACAAACTGCTAAGCCGCCTGCCACCTGCTCCTAACAAGCTTAGAGAGCCAATGGAGTACTGTACAAAGTATCCAAGTAAACTGCTAATGAAAACTCTACTAAAAGCTCGTCTCAATCTACTACCCACCCAGGAAATCTTAGCTATCAGAGCAGCAACTAAGGACAAAACTTGTCGACTCTGCAACAATCCGCAAACAATAGAAACTATAAGACACCTCCTGATGGCCTGCCCGACGATTGCACAAGAAAGGGACGCCTTCTTTGGCCCTCTGCACATAAACTATTTCGTAGATGATGAAGATACGTGGTGGAACCGTCTAATCACAGGAGCTCGAACTAGATGGCTAATTCCAACGGCTAAACTTCTAATCATCTCCATGGAAAAGATCAACCCTCACTGATGCCAACGTGAAATCGCATCCATGAGTTAGACGATGATCTAGATCTCCCTGCATAGTCTAGACGATCAAAGTTTAGACGACCAAAGCTCTTGTGATAACTTTCTTGAGTTCATCTACTTCGCAACGACGAAAACTCATTTTGTAAAAATCTAAAAAGATTACACACAAATAAAAAAATATATATATATTGTGCTTCTATGATGCATGCTGCAGCCATTGCCTATGTTTATATATGATTAGGCTCCTGTATTAACAAAACTCAAAATACAATGTTGTTTAGATGAGTACATTCGTTAATACATTAAATAGTTCACGATAGGTCTCCCGATCACCCCTGACATCTTGTTACCAACATTATAAACACAACCCCTTGTAGGGATTTTTCATCAAAATGAATTTCACATTTGTGATGTCATCTTTGATGTCATGGGTGTTAGTCTTAGCAGTGCCCGGTGGTGGTGCGAGTTATGGTTGCTTAGCTTACCATAACTCGCAAATTTCTGAGGTTTTTCAGTTTTACTTGTAACCATAACGTTCCATAAACAACGTTTTTTCATTGAATTTCATAGGTTTGTATTAGTGCAACTTAACCATAACGTCCCTTTAACAAAGTTTTTTCACAGAATTTCATGGGTTTTTACCAGTGCATGCTATTTTACTAGTATCATACTTACCCCAATATAGCAACACTTCTGTCCAATTTCAAATTTTTCACCTGAAAACTCTGCGATTTCCCACCTTCTAGCATCATTTAGAACTCTTCTATACACTTTCTGCAACTACTTTCTTCACTGTTTTTGCATCTGTCGACATCCGCAAACGTCTGGTATCATCACAGACCTTCCGGACAGTGCCACGTGACCATGCGCTCGCACGCAGCATGATGACGTGTCTGCGAAGGTGTCTGCGAAGGCGTCCGCACTTCACAATCCGGTCCATGCTTTGGAGACTGTTTGGAACTTTTTTTTTTCGAATGATCTACAAACTTTCAAGCTCAAAATGTACCCTTGCACAGCTCCTACATCTATACTTACTCATTATCCATTAACAATCTAGTGCAAAGCACATACTTCAAAGAATATTAGTAAAACTGCTATTTCTCTTAAAAATGGCATTAGCTTTACCACATAGCTGGTCCCAGGTGGAAAAGGGCACTTTAACACAATTTTTCGTCTGCAACAGGGTATAACAACCCGGCAGCCCAAGTTATCGGCCCTAGCAAAGTGTGTCTGTGTGCGTCCTGATGTCTGCGGGCTTCAGCGTGTTATAAATAAATAAATAAATGAGGACTCCGGACCATTATCTTCCATTGCAGCCCCTGCAATGGGGGATAAAGGCCATTAGCAACCCTGGTTCCCAAAGTGGGAAACCAGCGGTGCTAAAAAATAGATTTTTCTTCCTACAGCGGGACGCAGAAGGATTTTCCTTCCTACAGCGGGACGCAAAAGGATTTTCCTTCCTACAGCGGGACGCCTCCAGTGTCCCGCTGTAGGAAGGACAATCCTTTTCCAAGATGGACAACATGGAAAGAGAAGGCGGGGCTCCATACAGAGCCCCTCTTCCTTTTCTATTGCAGCCTGCAGAACCCTATGACCATATTACCACAATCACATTTTTTTCCTCTTTCAAACCTATCCTACTTTCGAATAACTTTACCACACAGCCGGTCCCAGGAGGACATGGCCAATTTAAGATCATTTTTCATCCCTCGTGGTCATGGTCACTAGCCAGATTGTCCGCGTCATGACATTATGCCATGACCCAGACAATCTGGCTACTGCCCACGGCCACAGGCTATACCTCAGTCACCAAAGGTATATGACTATTTTTTGTATCTACATTATGACACTTGTCAAAAAATAAAACACGTTCACCTTTGCAAAACCATGCTTTAATGTCCTTGCCAATGCTCCTAACACGAGTTTGCTTGAAATCCGCCCATGTTTTATTTTTTCAAAAGTGTCAAAATGTATGTACATACAATAGTCATATAACTTAGCCCCCAGTTGACAAAATCCATCCAGTCTTTACACAAACATTGAAGGTTGGGCCTACAATCTTTCTCAAAACTTTTGTCCACATTCGTCAAATGGCAACAAAGTTACAAGCAATCTAAAAATGTTGAGACCCCCTCTAATTTCGTCCCCTCTTGAGAAAATCCCACCAAACTTTTGAAAACCATTTATATCTAGATCCAAAATCATTTTGCCAAATGTTGTGCAGATTCGTCAAATGACACCACATGTATATGCCTTTACAATATTTTGGGACCCCCCCTCTAATTTTGCCCCTTCTTGACAGAATCCCACAAAACCATTCAGGATTAGGTCTAGAATGAAATTGCTAAATTACATGCAGTTTCATTGAGTGGTGCTAAAGTTATAAGCCATCCAAAAACTGCTTTTCCACAACCCTGTTATGCAGAAATATGTACAGATGTCCTGGGACATCTGAAGTGTCCGCGGACACCACAGGATTGCCCCAGGACATCTGGAGTGTTCACGGACTGTCGGGGGTGAAACAACCTGTTTTTTGACTTCTTATGGCCATATCCCATGCCATCCTCATCCCACCTACCTCCCCAGAGATTGTATGTTGAGTTTGACAAGTGCAATGTTGCATTTTTCTTATTTTTTTCGCTGCGCTGTCCGCGGAACCCAAAAAAGTCTGCAAATCCAACATGGCGGGCGTCTCGCAGAAACCTATGTATTTCACGTTTTCTCACCACCCAATCAGCGGCTGCGTCCCGATGTCCGCGGACCACGCAAAAGTCAGCAAATTCCCCAAACAGGGAAATGGGTCTGCGGACCGGACACAGATATCACAAATTTTTTTGCCTTACATTTTGGTCGTTTAAAAAAACCTACTGGATGGATTTATACCAAATTAACAAAAGCGCGCTTTCGGGACCAAGCTGCAGCTGCTCCTGCCGCAAATTTGGTGAAAGTCCATCCAGCGGTTTGGGCTGTAGGCGTGAGCAAAGTTGCTCAACTCATAGGAAGAGCACTTTCTGGGCGGCTTATAACATTGCTCCCCATGGACGAATCCTCACCAAACTTGGCAAAGTAATTCAAAGTGGGCCAACTACTTTATTTGCTCAGTTTGGTGAGGATTTGTCCACGGGGAGCAAAGTTATAAGCTGCCCAGAAAGTGCTCTTCCTATCAGTTGAGCAACTTAACCATAACTACATGGCTGCTACCGCGGCCATGTAATATATATATGTGTATATATACACATCATAATTTCCATTGTTATGAAGTCCGAGCAGTAATTCTACTTAAATGGTAGCTCAGAGGTACTCAGCATTCTCTTCACACACAAAAGAATGTGGGATCAGGTCTCAATGTCATTTGGCTTTTTATGGACCTAAAACCCCTTTGATGCAATCAGCTTTATCCACACAGATTCTGATAGATGCTATAATTAAGCAATAAGTCCAGAGACGGTGGGGCATTACAGAGTCTGGTAAAGCCCCGGGGCCCATAGTTACAGGCCCTTTCAATGGCGCCCATTCAAAATGAATAGAAAAAGGTAAGCAAATAAAATGGCCACCATGGAAAGGGAGAAGGGACTACAAGTAATCCCTTCTGCCTTTTCATGGCGGCCATTGAAAAAAATGGAAAAAAGTAAACCAAAAAAATGACCGCCATGGAAAGGAGAGAAGGGACTACGTGTACTCCCTTCTTCCTTTCCATAACAGCCTTTCGCGGATCGGGAGCCGACGCGCTGGTGACAGAATTGTTTCCAGCACGTTTGCACCTGAAATGACCAAAAAAAAGGTAAGTGGGGTTGGGAGGGCAGGGATTGTTAGGAGTGAGGGTGAGGGGGAGGGAAAACTCATACCTCACTCCGCAGCATTCAGCTGTGTGGTGGCTCAGGAGCGGGGATTACCCTGTTCCGAGCCTCCTCATTGGCAGAGGGGCTGCCACACACCCCGCCAGGGACACAAAGGAAAGGAAAGGAACCTGGGGAGAGGGATTAAAGCCCCAGCGAGGGCCAATCAGATTGATTGTAACAATCTTATTGTCCCTCCCCGGGTACGAATTATAATTGTTTTTTCTATAACGCACTTACTACTGAAGAGGTTTCTAGCGCAGACCTAGGATTCAAACTTGTGTTGCTCTTTGTCGTTTTGCTCCCAAGACGAGCGCCACTGATCTATACCACCCAAATCAAATGTTGGGGTTTCGGGGGATGAGATCAGTCTTTACTTGCTTCTAAAGGCTAGAACATTAAATGTCCGGTGTGTTAGGAGGAGGGGGGGTGCAAAAGAGGTTGAAGATCTCGCAGTTTAGCTCCTGGTTCTACCATCTCCACACTCACAGTTGCTTGCAAAGGTCCCAGGTCCAACTTTTCAGGAACACTATCTCAGGTGAAAAGGTAGTCAACCCTCTGCCGCCAATCAGAAGACAAAATCCAGCGCAGAGAGGCTAGATAAATACCAGACTTTGAGCTTTATGGATGTTACATAATATAACATTGATTGAACCTGCTCCAGTTGATGGGGAGCAGGTGCCAGAAAGAAGACCCCACTGGCCATGATTTGAAGATGCAGCGCAGGTGCAGAGGGGCTCTGAGTGTAGGTTAATTTAAGAGCTGCTAAGGGTGATCCTGTCCTTGATATATGGTGGGTTGTCGCCACACACAATGTTGTATGCGCTTGTGTGATGCTTGTAGGGGATGTGTGCTGGACTCAGAACTACTAAAGTCTTCCTAGGGTGAGGCAACGTGGCTTCTCCTCTTAGATTGGGTGATGAACGGGGGAGGAGTAAAATTATTAACGGCGGAGCAAAAGCCAAGGAAAACTCCCATATCCATTTTTTTCCTTTTTAAACATGCAAATGCACGCACCCAAACAAAATAACAGTGCATGCTTCATGCTCTCAGAGGAAAACTGTGCAAACTACAGGGGCTTAGGCACAAGAAGCAGCTGGAATTTTCACCTGAAGACCAGGAATCCAGAGAAAGAAAACATGGGGCCTCATTCCGACTTTGGAGGTAACCACGCCGCTATTTGCGGCATGGCTGCCTCCAAAATTGTTCCGACTCCGCCCTGGTGAATGGAGTAATTACCGGTCCATTCCAAGGTTGGAGGGACCGGTAATTCCCCATTCACCAGGGCCCTTCCCCATTCCCATTGAGCCCCGATAGGGCTCAATGGGAATGGGGAAGGCGCTAATAACGGTACCGTAAATTACGGTACCATTATTAACACTAAAGTCCCTTTGCGGGTCCCGTCCTTAACGCCTGCTAAAAGTAGTTAACCCTTACCACCCTACTCGGAATGAGGCCCATGGTCTGGGATCGCAGAATTCCACTTTTCTGTGGGGGAATGTCTTCCTCATTGGAATCTTCGCAGTCCGGCATTCAGATACATTTTTAGTGCAATCCATTGGGCGGAGAAGTGGTAGTGCAGTTTGTTTCTGTCGTTCCAGAAATATATAGCCAACAAGGCCCAAAAAGCCTGGCTCTGAATCTTCACCCTTTGCAATATTAAACCCTTCATCCAGCCATAGGACATTCGGACTGTAGCGCAGACCCTTGTGGTTTCGCACATCGATGGGGGAAATGCCCTTCTGACGGGGCTCCCAGCTGCTCACTTGGACCCTCTAAAGGTAGTCCACCCCGCTGCAGCATGTCTTAATATGGGTGCACGGAAATTTGACAGCATCACCCGCGTCTTACGCAAACTACTGTGGCTCCCTCCCCAGGCCAGGATACTGTTCAAGACTGCAATCATCTACAAAGCAGCCACGAGTAGAACACCAGAGTACCTGACTCCACATATCTAGTGGCACACCCTCCTCACGCGGCAAATTGACCCACCAGCTTGAATCACAACTCGCCCGTAAAGAGAGGGCCCGCAAACAATCCTTTTCTTGTCACGCACCCACCCACTGGAATTTGATCCTGTTGTCTGCTCGTAATGCTCGCACAATTGTCCAATTAAGCAAATCTCTCAAAGCATGGCTTTTTTAACAACACCTGCCAAAGACTAACTCCAATGGAGGTACATACCAACGCACAAACCTCAACTGACAGTACTGTGCTTCTGCTAAAAAATGCCAGCCAAAATGCTGGCCACCCCCACGCTGTACAGAGCTTTGCTGCTCTTGCGATAGGTCCGAAATTTTAAATCTAAAATTAAAAAATTAAAAATCCAATTTCTATCTGTAGGATTGGAGAATGGGGCAAGCATTATCCAGTCAAACATGGCAGGACCACATTAAGACAGCTTAGTGTTTCTGAAGTCAGTAGCTAAGCTCAAAGAGCAGGGGGTGGTTTAATGTAGTAGCTAAACTTGGAGATTTGGGCTTTCATTTGGTACTTTGCCAAAAATTGTTTGATTGTGCGAAAATTATTTTAGGTTCTTATTGATCACTTTGGGCACACAGACACTATCCTATCCACATCACATTTTCAGACCTATTGCAAGGAAGGCGGTCAAATAAAAAAAAACTGCGGTAGGGAAACGTGTCACATTTTTACCATAATCCCACATTCCAATTTTGATGAGAACTAGAGGAAATTCTTTACTTGGCTGTAGGGTTTTCCCAAAAAAATGATTAATTATCACTAGCGGATTTAGCGCCAATGGTAATTCCTTCAAACGCCATTGGACTCCTATGGGACTCCACAATGGGGATCAACACTAACTCGTGGTCACTTGCAGTATGGTGGCTTTACTGCCAAAATGAGTGCCAATAGCGGCAAAAGAGTACCACGGAAATACCACAGGGGAATGCTTCCAAACCAGTAATGCAGCCCTACATCTAAGATGCTCCGGCTGCTGAAATAATCCTCTCCTACTTCCAAGAGCTTGGTTCGCTCTATACCAAATACCAAAAAGCGGAAACCTATAGCTCTTTGGTTGTGAGATATCCCTGTGGAATACAAGTGCTGTTCACTCGAAGCAAATTCATGTTTTCTGTGCAGGCTAGAAAACCTGGTTCCTTCAATTAGTTTTGCATGTTAACAGTCCCCAGTGGCTCGGGTCTGTGGAGTGCTTCTTCCAGCTTTGCTGTTCAGGAATAAAAACACACTTGCGCATAGGCCCCACAGCATGCCGCAAACACATCAAATATGCATGACCGCTAAATCCACTCGTGTTAGCACTTCAAACCATAACACAGTGGAAAAAAAGAACACTTGAAATCATCATCTCACCACCACATCAGGCTCCTTACATATCGGAATTTGACACTTTATTGATTTTGGCGGCGCGTCGCGCCGGATGCTTGTTCCCAATCAATTATTTAGGTCGATCGGTGTATTCATGGCGGGGATCATACCATATCCTCCGCGCGGAAACACAGCAGCACGATGAAAGATAAGTAGAAGATTTTTTTTCTCCATGTTCATGTCAGGTCCATTGCTGGACAAATCCTGACTCCAGGAGCTGGGATTTAGACGAAACTACCTCTGGGCGCCAGCGGCGTCAAGGGCAAAAAGCAGAAGGCCATTAAATGTTAGGTATTTGACATAGTGCAGACCCAGCGGTGAAGAGGCATTTACAGAGGATATTCATGTCCCGGGAGGATAGCTCAGCAGCAAAGTGCTCGCCTTGGAATCAAGATGACACGATGCAACACAGGTTCGATCCCGATTCCACCCGTAAAAACCTCTGGGTATTAAGCATGTTATCAATACGCAGCTAAGAGATATATTCCTGTAACAGCGCCTCGATGCCCCCGGGCTGTGTGTGCGCTTTAAAAATGCAAATGAATAAATATAATATTCAGAAGGCTGGTACTTCAATATAAGGCAGTTTCAGTCAGCGGAATGTGGTGCCAACAGCAGAGGGGTGCCAGAGTGCAGTTTGGCCCTTACCTTGAGGATTGGTTGCAGGGCCATTAAGGGCCTGCACAGCCTTGCCCCGTCTTGCCTGGCAGATGAACTCTACCCTAACCACCCACAAGAACCTTACACTTGATAAGTCTCTGTTTGTTAGTATTGCAGCATGCTAAATATAGAACTAGAGGCGGTAGGAGATTCTCAGTCCAGGCTCTGAGGCTGTGGAACATCCTGCCACTGGAGTTGGGACGGCGTTAGGGCAGGAGTGATTGATTGATTGGGTATTTATAATGCGCCTATGCACAATGTGTTTCGAGGCGCAGCAAGGCAAGAGGGTGGGGGAAAATGGAGGACAAAACGAAAACGATTTTACTAGGCCTTGTGATCTCTAGGACCAGCAGGCACGGGACCCACGTCTGGGCATACCCGTCCCACTTGGGGTGACATAGCAAAAACAAAGAGGTGATGATTGGAAGGTTTAGAATGAATCACCTTTCTGTTTTGCCAAAGTCACCCCGAGTGGGACGGGTATGCTCACTAATGACGCCCAACAAGCCTGAAACATGTCTGGGGATTCTTATGGTCTCGTGCAGAAGGGATGTGGCCTAGCAGTTCGGGCTGGACTGCCCCTTTTGGGGTAGGACCAAGCCTGATTTGCATATGTTTTTTTCCCCTTCTGTAATGGCTTGGCAGGCTGAAAAACGATGGTCTGGAGGGTTGCCCAGAGCTTTGCCCGTGGTTATGATTAATTCAAAACCTTCCAGCCATCACCTTTCTGTTTTGCCAAGTGCAGGGATAGACTGTACTAGGGGGGCCTGGAACCCTGTAAAACTCTGAAAGGACCAGGCAGCCAGTGAAAAGACAGATAGAGACATTGGCAGGGGGGAGGGAAGGAAGAAGAGAAAAGGAAGGGTTTGAGAAGCTTCTGGAATTTAAGGAGATCCGGCTCAAGTCTGAGAGGGGCATGGAGGCCATTCCATCGGGAGGCACCTGTGGAGGAGCGAGATCTATCCACCACTCAGCTTGGCAAAGCGCCTGACCTGCAGAGAGTTGGAGCTAGACGACCAATGGGCTCTGGCAGGAAGGTATTTAGGGAAAGGGAGTTGGATGTAGCAGGGTCCCAGGCCCCAGAAAGCCTAGTGGATGATGCAGACGGTCTTGAACTTGATCCTCACAGCAACCGGGAGCCAGTGGAGAGATTTTAGGGATGGAGCGATCCAGTCCCTAGGCTTGATGCTAAGGATAAGTCTTGCAGTCCTCTTCTGGATTAGTTGAAAGGAACGAAGGGAGGAGGTAGACAGATTGAGGAAAAGGCTGTTGCAGTAGTCCAGCATGGAGAGGACCAGAGCTCTGGAGACATGAATGGGCCCCATCACGAGTTGGGCGGTATCCCAGCGGTAAATCTGCCTGGATACCGCCCAATGCAAATAACGCTGCCTGTAACTCGGTCCGGTGCTATTAGTGCCAGATCTCGAGTTACGGCAAAGCTGTAAATTCCAATTTATTTAAGAATCCATATGACCTTATGAGGCACTTTTGTGCTTTTAACACGATGTAAATTGCGCCGTGGTAAATGTGCCAAAAATTACCGGAAAGTCAGCAACTTTACCTCCAGCTAAAAGCTGGAAGAGAATCTCCCAACTTTCTGCCCAACTCATAGGTGGGCGGAGTGGTAATGCAGCGGTAATAGCTTTACCACCACATTTTTACTGCCCAACTTGTGATGAAGCCTTTGAGTTTCTGGGAGAAGGTGAGGAAAGGGAGAATGCCTCTGAGGAGGTGAAGCAGAAAGTGGGCCTTCTTGGCGAGGTCTGTGATATGAGGAGAGAAGGAGAGAGAGGAGTTGAAGATGACATCAACATTTTGTGCCTCACAGGAAGGTAACGGGCAGGAGCCCATGGAGGGTGCCCAGAATGTAGAAGGGAAAGAGGGAGCAGGGGTCCCAATGAGAAGGAGCTCTGTCTTACTGGCATTAATGCAGAGATTGTTAGCAGTGTACCATGTCTGAATAGCAGACAGGCAGTCAGGAATGAGAGAGGAAGAGAAGGAGACAGAGGAGGGAAGCTTGAAGGAGAGCTGTGTGTCGTCTGCATAATACTGGAAGTTAGGAGAGAAGGTGGAGGTCAAATGGGTTAGAGGACCCAGATACATGTTGAAACGCCAAGGGGAGAGGATAAAGCCTTAAGGGACATCGCATGTGGAGAGTGAGATAGTGGAGAGAAAAGGGCCCAGTTGAACCTGAGAAGGTCGGTCAGTGGGAAAGGAGGTCAACCATTTCAGATTCAGGCCTGTGATGCCAAGGGTATCACAGAGCCTAATTTATTAGGTTGGCATGATTGACCCTATTGAAGGAAGAGAACAAATCAAGAAGGATGAGAATGGAAGGAGAACTGGAATCGAGATTAGAGAGCAGGTTTTCACGGCTCTTCAGGAGAGTCATTTCTTTGACTCTGGCAGCTCTGAAGCGAGACTGGTGGTCATGGAGACAGCCAACAGATTCAGTGTGGTACATAAGCTAGGAGATGTCCAGCTCCTCCAAGAGTTTGTCCAGGAAGGGGGTAATGGAGTTAGGGCAGTATTATGCCGGACAGGAAGGATCGGTAGGAGGCTTTTTGAGGAGAGGTTGCACAAGGGAGTGCTTAAAGATTGAGGGGAAGGATCCAGTGGCAAAGGAGTGGCTGCAGACATCGGGCAAGGCTGGAGCAAGGGAGACAATATTGTTCTTGATAGTTCTGGAGGAGCAGGGGAGCACATGTTTGGATGAGACTTTCACAGAGCGACTTGTCTAGAAACCTCATCAGGTGTTATGGGAGAAAGGGAGGAGAGTAGCATGGGAGGTCAGAGGGGGGCCAAGGGAGGCCAGAGAGTGGTTAGGGGAAAAGGGTGTAGAGTAGAGGAGAGTGAGGAAAAAGATGTCCTGCCTTTAGAAATTAAGTGAAAGGCCAGAGAAGTGCAGAGGGCAGGGAAGGCAGAGGAGAAGTGGAGACTGCTCGGGCACCATTAGCACCTCCACCACAGCAGCTTGGGGGAGTCTTTGCGCTGGCATGTTGGGAGAAGGCACAGCAGGCACCGTATTGAAATTAAATGCACCATGCGCTTGCGCTGGTACCGGGCTTTCCAGCATGGGAGCGGGGTGCATTTAATAACAATACTGTGCTTTTACTTTTGCATCGACACCCTATTGAGGTGATTACCTGCCCTCTCCAGCGCGGGAGCGGGCGGTTTGAATTAGAATCAGGTGCTTATGCTTTCGCGTTGGCACCCTATACCAGCGATTAACTCTGTGCCCCGGTGCGGAAGTAGGGAGTTGAAAAAAATGTTGCATCCCCACCGGCATTGACAAGGGACATGCGGGAGGCACCACATTTTTGTTTCACCGACCTGTGCGCTGCTGCCACTAAGGCCGGCTCTGCGCTGCAGATTCAAACTCTTCCTAACCTCACGAGCTTTAGAAAACCTTTGAAACGTTTCTCTTCCTCTAACTTCTACTGAATGGTTCTCCTTCTGCTGTTTGGTGTCGCAGTTTCTGGCACAAAGAAGAAATTTATTTTGCATTCCATCCCACTACGTGATCAAAAATAATTGTTTCAAATCAAACTGAAAACCTTAAATCTGGCCTCAAGAAAAGTATGTGGGTACGAAAACCCCTCTTTGCTTGGCGTGGGCTTTAAATCCTTGCACTGCCCCTGCTTGAACGGGCATAGGTGGACATGGAACCTAGACATGTTATGTGGAAATCTCGTTGAGACCAGATTCTATAAACCCTGATGTGACGGGGAAGGGAGCTCGAGACATGCCATTGGGGTAAAGCGAGAGGACCAGTGCATCATTTGTGGGGTTGGTTGTCAGGGCTGAGCCCTGGGACTTATTTCTGGGCACCAGCACTTGTTAACGTAGACTCAATTAAATGATGATATGGTGTTTTGGAAACCATATATTGGAATATGGCGCTGCTGTGCTAGTTATCCAGTAAGTATTGCTTGTACTGGCCATGCCAGCACACTGCCCGAGTCAGCCAACATGACATTGGTCCCGCTCCATTACTGTGACAACTGGCAGCACAGCCGCAGCAGGGTGGGTGTCTTGGGTGTGTTGTGTGCGGTGCAGACCACTAGTTCAGCAGGCAGGCGGGGATGCACCTGTAAGTGTGCCAGCGTCAGAGACTCTGGTTTTGCTGTGCCCCTGCGTGTCGGGGAATGCAGGGGGGATATACAGGACCTGGTTAAGCTGGGGTCTTCCTGTTTTTCTTCTATTATGCAGCCAGCAATGGATTCACCAACATGCAGACACATTTCATGAAGTCACACACTGGCACCTGACTAAGATCAGTGAGACGCAGTCTCCAAGGAGCTCCTGGCACAGAGAGGACCAGAGACAGTCACCAGCCAACAGCACCATCATTGGGACAATGCCAGGGAACAGAGCATTGTCAGGGAGGAGTGCCTCTGCTGAGTGCTGATTTATAGGGGACGATCTTGCTGCAATGTTTGACAGGTGTATTAATTAGTTTAGTAATGAGATTAATTCTGCATTAGTCCATTACTTTACAAAATAAGAAAACACTTTGGCTCTATTATCTGTCGATGAAGAAAACTACAAAAAAAGAGCACATTCACGATGAGGATTACGTGTTTAAAGAAGCAGTTAAACACTTGCAGGGCCATTTGGTTAGAAACATTGCACCTCGTTATGAGTCGGCCGGTCTGGTAAAAAAGTGACGGTATTCATGGATACTGGCACTTTACCGGACCGCCCGACTATGGGTTTGCCGGTGGGGCATCTGAGTTACCTCCAACTAAAAGCATGAATGGGGATTTACATCGTCACTCCGGCACTCGGAATCTGGTGGCAATGCCGCTGGACGAGTGCCGGAAACGCTAACAGCCTTTGCCGGTACGCTAGGATACCGGCAGGGTTAAAATGATTAATTGGAGGCAGGTGTTAGCACTTACATGATGTTGGGTCCCTTGCATCTAATTTCAAACTTTCAAGGAATACGTACAGCAAGGGAACACGCTGTTATTCTTTCATTTCCCTCTCCGCCTTGGAAATGATGGTTTGTAGACAGCGTTCACTAATGGATTGCTATGGAATCTGCCTGATGTGTAGCAGGTGGAAAATCCAGGCGGATGCCGAAGGAATCCATTTCTTTTGCACTTACCTGAAAACGTCATGCAGGTGTAAAACACAACACACTGACAAGAAAGGGGAGGTCAGCACAGTTGAGATCTTATGTATGCCACACTGTGCCCCTCCTCTGCCTCGTTACTGCAGGAAAATCCGGCAAAGTGGGAAATGGAGACGTTAGAACAATACACCTCGCTTTTACATTTCCAGCTCATTCTCCACCAAGGCTCGGACTGGCCTATAGGTAATAGGGCAATGCCCGAACAAAAAACAAAAAAATGCAAGTGTGGGTCTGTTTTTTTGGTCAAAATGGGCCACTTTTTTGCCCAATGTGGGCCAGTTTGATAAGTTAATTCACCATGCGGCTAGTAGTTTTGACCAGTTTTACTGAATAAATATTCTTTAAAATTAGCAATTTGCTTCACATTTTATTAAAAACCTCCCCCTTGTGTATGTATAAATCTGTCACAAAAGTAACCCTCCAGCCATCACCTTTTTGTTTTGCTCAAGTCTCCCCGAGTAGGGCGGGTATGCCCAGATGTGGGTTCCGAGCCTGTTGGGCCTAGAGACTCAAGCGTCTCTTCACTGAATACTCCCAACAAGGCCGAAGCATGCCTGGGGATGCTTGTGGTTCTCGTGCAGAAGGGATGTGACTAGGCAGTTCGGGCTGGACTGGCCTTTTTGGGGTGGGACCAAGCCTGGTTTGCATATGGTCTTTCCCCTTCTGTAATGGCTTGGCAGGCTGAAAAAACAATGGTGTGGAGGGTTGCCCAGAGGCGTGCCGGTGGTTATGATTAATTCAAAACCTTCCAGCCATCACCTTTTTGTTTTACAAAAGGAATGAACTGCCATTTGCAGCTGTGAGCCACTTTTTCATTGGTGCCCAAGACAATTTTATGCCCCAGTCTGACCTTGAACATTGCCCACGACCTTGCTCTAGACATCCTGCTACAAACAGGTGACGAGCATTGTGTTGTATCAAGATGGGGGCTGAACAAACGCCTTACGTGAGCTGATTGTAGGCTTCCTGCATGTCTATCTTCCAAACAATGGGAACAGACTTACGACTCCACTGATTAAGAGATTGTGCCAACGGAGAAGTCTTCGGCAAATCAATGATTAAAATTGGGGAACACCAAGAATCACTATAGTTCTCTCAGGTTGGTATATGTGGGGCACGGGTCTTACACTATGTAGTAACCACATTGGGGGTATCAGGTAGCCCAAGGACGCTGCCTCCTTTCTGTGGGACTGGCACATTTCCAATGTTTTGTATGAAGACAGTGCCTCTAAGATGGGAGGAGTACTTCCTGGTCTTATATGTTGTGGGAGTAGGTGAGTATATCATCCAGATACACTGTTACAATAACTCACTTTATGTCATCGAAACAATGTTGCAAACTGTAAAAAAGTAGCAGGAATGTTACCAAGGCCGTAATGCAGGATGGTATTATTGAAGTGGCCATATTCTGTTTTTAATTTGATCCCCCCACTCGTCTCACCTTTGGATCCATATCAGATTGGATGCGCCTCAGAAATCCAGCTTAGTGAGTTAGGAAGCATCTTGAACTTGCTTGATGAGATCGGAAACGAGGGGTCGCAGGTACTGTTTCTTGAACGTGATCTGGTTTAACTCTCTGGATTTCTTCTTTAAGAAAAAGATTGGAGACCCGGCGGGTGAGGGTCAAATAAACCCCTTCTGCAGGGATTCGTCCACATATGTCTTTAGAAATGTTGCCAATCATGGGAGTAGTACAGAGGTAGTTCTTGGGTTTCCATTGGTGAGACGGCGCCACCATTAGATCCTGGCTGATGAAGGCATGTGTTCGGCCGACTAGTTCCCAGTGTTGAGATGACTTCATCTGACTGCTGCTTAACCCAGTCAATGCTGGGATAATGAAAGATAACCAAGGCACCCCCGAATCACTTGTAAATTGGGAGTCTCAATGAGAATAAAGCATTTGAGCTCCTGATGGCCAATGATGTGAACTTGCTAAGCAATGGTTGTATGCGTGATGTCCCCAGAGATCAGGGGACAACCGTCTTCAAAAAATATTGGTGCAGGCTGAGACTTCAAACCCATGGTTATGAGTATTTCCTGGTGAACTCTAAATCCATATACTTGACGGTTGACCCACCGTCAATAAAGACAGCAACTATCACCAGGGATGTACTTCCTACAAATGTAATGTGCACATACATATGGGAAGACAGAGTAGACGAAGAAGTAGATGGGGAGCAGAGGGGGGAATTAGATATGCTCAAAGAGAAGTTCTCAATTTTCTCAAGCAGCGGCATGCCTTGAAATCGATAAAGAACAGTCTCGCAGAAAGTGGCCATTGTTTTCAGAGTACATGCATAGGCTTTCAAAACACCTCTTATTCTACTCTTCCGAAGAGAAGGGACAGTACAGTCAATCAAACTCCATGTGGGTAGGCACTCCTGTGACCTCAGTCTTGCAGGGAAGTCACAGATTGGTTGGGAAAAGTTCCAAAGGTTCACTTCTTTCTGGTTTCTTTCATTCAGACCGACAATCCCAGATTCGCTGATCAACCAAGTTCCATGTCTACTCTATCAGGTACCCGATAATGACCGGACAGGGTGCACGTGCACTAGACCATCTTCAATTTCGTGCCAGATCCCCTGATGAGGAACCATCATTTGAGCGGCTTCGGACCAGTGGATCTACGCAACACTAGGGGTGTGCTAGATAGGAAAGCATGCCCCGAGCACCCTGTTTCAGATTCAGCATTTCCAGTCCCTTGGGCTCAGGCGGAAATGCCGAAAAAGCTATGTTGTAAACAAGGCACTGAATCCCATGCAATCGCTAAGAAAGGGGATGTCAGAATTGAATATTGAGTGGCCAAAGTTCTATAATGAATATGACCTTAGTCTGGTCATTTGTCACTGGGAGCGCTCTATGAGAAAATGTAGGAGTTCGGACCTAGTCTGATCTCTATAAGAGCATTTTGTTAACGGCAGGATGTATGCTATACCTCAGTGTACTGAAGCCGGGCAGCGAGGATGATGCGTGTATCAGGGCTGGACAGATAGCTGCACGCTGGAACACCAGTGGGGCTGGAGGAGAAGTAGTAAGTAATGAGTACCCAGTCTTGCCAAAAGCACTGCCCACGGGGGAGGTACGCAGGCTCTCCCGCAGGAACCCAAACTCACCATGGTGAGGAACAGGCAGGTCTTGATGGACGACATGAGGATATGGTTGTAAATACTAGCAGGACTGGGTCGTGAAGATGAGCATGTGCCAACAAGGATTTTCACTAGGAAGTCAGAAGTCAGCGAGACACCAATGATGAATGGCGGTGCAAGGCGAAGGGTGTAGCCATGGAGTCTGAATGTGTAAATGGCGGGGACACATCAGATTAGTTTAACTCTTGCATTGCCCATAATGAGCACTGAGGCCTGCAGTGTCAGTGGTCTGCACGAGAACCTATTCATATTCACAGTGGAAACAATAGAAAGCTCCTCAAGCAGTGTCCAATATGTATTCCTCAATGCGTGTTGCGGGAGGAGCTGGAGAGATAGTAACACGGTGCAAGGTTAGCAAATCTTCATTAATGTATTCATTCAGATTGGGACGTCAGCTGTCCGAGTTTTTAACATTAATAGATTTTCACATTTGTTGATTTTTCAGGGTTTCTACATATAGAGTAAGGTCCTGAGGAAGGTGATTGAATAATAGAGCCGTCGAAACATCAGTGTATGAGCAGGCGCTCTTTCACCATTCTGTCCTAAATTGGGGATAATAGCATCCCTGATCCATAGAATTTGAGACGTAGACCCTGATTCAAAACCTGTGTTATTTTGGGTGTTTAGTGGTTTTCACGGCATGTGGTGTTTTGTTTAATGTCTTGGTAGGATGTCAATGAGTTATGGTCATTATGTTACCATGAGAAGAATTTCATGTTTGTTTCAGTATTATGAATATTCATTGTTTCCCCTAAACTAGGCCAGAATACCATACCATGGCTATTTTATGCAGACAGCCTGGTTCTCTTATCCAAGACCCCAAAGGGCCTGAAAAATCTTTTGACTGCCCTAGGAAATTATATCGAAGACAATCTTTTATCAGTTAATCTAGGAAAAACAAAGGTTTTATACTGTGGCTCAAAGAGACAACATTTAAAGTGCTCCTACATATGGTCCCTGCACGGAACATGACTGCAATTAGTCAATGAATATCGCAACTTGGGCCTAAACATGAATAATCATAGCTCTGACCTATCTTACGGAGCTTAAGAGAAAAATGCTAATAGCGATCGCACAAGCTCGCATTATCCAGCATTATTAAAATTATACAATCAGAAAGTAGTGCCCATAATCCTGCAGAGACCAACGTTTGGAGACCTGAATCATTTTGGCTTTGACTAGAAGGGATGTTTGGGAAGCGTGCTCTCTCCTTGCCACTAACTCAACCGATGTGCATAATTAGACACAAACTAGGCCTACTCTCTCTCTCTTAGTAGAACCTCTGCTGGAAACTATGCTCCCTATATAGAAAATGTTTGCTATCTACCAACCCAGGATCTTTATTACATATTCTGTCGGCCTATTTAACGTCCTCCAAACATCGCTTTATAGCAACATGGAGACAACGAACTATGGACATCATGGCAGCAGCGGACATTTCGTCTGAACTTCTGCTAATAAACCCGACACGCGGCAAACACAAACTTTGGCAGTGTGACTGGATCCACGCTCGTCAACTATGCATAACATACACAGAATTTAAAAATAACCCACACAGCCTAAAAAAGTTCTGTGTACCTGAATCATATTTAGTCAGGTTTCCATCACCTGATTTCGATTTAACCTATGGCGAACAAATGATGTTTTGACTAAACGAAAACTCATACCTAAGTCTGATAAGGTATGTAGATTCTGTGCGAAAACAGAACCACCTGAAACTTTACAGCATCTATTGAAAATGTGTCCTATGTTAACAGACAAGCGAACCCTATATTTGAAACTACACTTCAAAGACCTTATGATTGTAACATCTGAAATCCAGCGGCACAAAACATTTCAAACTAAACGTACAGCAGTTAGAACTCCAGTTGTTAAATTTATTTTATCTCTGAATATAGCCCAAAGTACCTAACTCAGCTGTCCTTTGCACATTTAAAATATTGATTTTAGTACAAATTATTTCAGTCAGTACAGACAGACATTTTTTTCACATGCACTTCATTTTTATGTTTAAATATTTTGTACTGTGTTTTAAAATTATGTATTTTGTATCACATTGAGGTTTCCATTGTAACATCATGAAGTGAAAGGTTGATATTTCTTTTTTTTCAACCATGACAATAATTTTAAAAAAGTTTTAAAAAAAATATATATATATTATTTTTAAAGCGATCTACAGCAGAATGAATAAACTGCATTGAATGACTGCTGTGAATAAGAAAGAAATTAACCAATAAAATTGAAAAATTGGTGTATAGCAAACTGTCGCAAAGAGTTATTCAGCATCAAATGCTTTTGAAACTGTTAGGGAGCATTCTCTGAAATGTGCTAATTCCTCTCTACCTTAGAGACCCCCAGCTCTTTGCTGAACTTTGGGACTTTGTACTTTTAATTCTAATTGTTTTCTGTGTTTGTTTCTTTTGGTTATGGAGTCTAACCAACTCCATAGATGTCATCTTTTTCATTTGTGTCACACAGCACCCTCAGTGCAGTGACACAGGGAAGCTTTTCAGGCTTTCCCAATGTTTAACTACCTTCTCTGGGATAAACTACTGTTTCCCAGAACATTGGAGTGAAATTGATTTCACTTAGTCCTGTAAATTTCTAGACCCAGCACAACCTATCTTCCTATAGAGTGCTGGAGGGGTTACTTAGTAACCCCTGTGTCTAGATACTCATGTAGCAGTCAAATGCTACAATTTCCTGTCAGAATGGCTGGTGGCAGTGGTTTTACAACATACTACCATGATATTTCCCGACCGGGAACTGTCCACAGCTCCGGTAACGTTAAATCGCAGGAGCCATGTTTTTCAAGATGGCATCTGAGCCCCCTTTGTTAAAACAGGTCCTGGTCTTCTTTTTTCACCATTTCTTTATGGAAAGGTCCTTCTAGAGTTTTTCTCTGCGCGCCAAACCAGGTTTGGTCTCTTTGTTCATTCGCCTTTGGTGGGCTTCAGGAGTGAAGACTGCCTCTGGCTTCCGAGTGTCTGGGGTGGGCAGAAAGTGAGGGAGGTGCCCAAAACTCCCTGTGCTTAGTCTCCTAGGAGACCCAAATGCACTCTGTGATGATTGGCTGGCTGGCTGTCCGGGAAGGACAGCCACCCTGCTGGGTGAGTGACAGGTAGGCTGGAATGAATGGGAGAGAACTGAATAAAAGGCGAGTCTCTTGGCTTGGAAGGCAGAGTCGACCACTGGATGAAGGAACTGAAGAAGAGCTTGAAGAGGACGACTGCTGCAACTCCTGGACCATTGGTTTGCCCGGTGAAGCCCTGCTGCAGGTCAGAATCGCCAAGTTCGCATCGTCAGAGAAGCCCTGCAAAGGACGACTTCTCCCTTTGAGTTGGTAGGACCAATCAACACCAAAGTAAGCCACCTGGACACCCATCCCAGAGCTGGTTTAATTCCCTCAGAGTTGCTGCAGGAAACTGTAGGACCAGGGAGAGGGGCTCCAGCTTGTGTGCGTGACTTACAGCTACCGGAATTGAAGTTGCCAGTTGCAAGCTTTTGACAGTCCAAGTGCAGTGCAGGAGTTCCCTGATGTCCTTCCTCTTGTCTCCACGGCTGAGGCCCAGGAACAACGAGATCTGCAGGAACTGCCAGAAACAGAAGTCATCAGCTGCCTCCTTTTCTTCATATTAAGGTACTGTGAAACAAAACTGAGAGAACTTACCTCTTGCAGTGAAAGTGCTTGAAACTTTTGCAACTTGCAGGCCTAATCAGCCTGTGACCGAACATATGATGATTCTTTTTACAAACTACTTCTGAGAACTTGTGCATAGACCTCTCTGTTTACTTACCAGAACCACTTTATTCTATCCAAGACTTTAGCCCATTGACTTTGGCCTAGCCTATTGAATTGTATTGACTCTTCTGGTGAACTCAAAGTACTTGCACTGTCTAAGAATAATTGTTCTCTTTTATATTCTGATAACCTTTAGCTTTTACTCCTCTTGAAAAGTATTGAAGTATATTTGTGTGTTATTATAAGATTGCCTCTTTTTAATGAATGTTTTATAACTGACTGATAAATAAATTAATAAACATTTATCCAAGAAACCTTAAGTGCAAGAGTTTATTTGGACACCTGTGATTGTAGACCTCTGTGTAACATCATTACTGCTCACATTTCCCTCTTGAGATAAGCCTGGCTGTTCAACCCGCTACCAAAACCTGTTCAACCCGCTACCAAAACTGTGTAGGACAGACTTAAACCAAAGGTTGGTTTGCTTACACCTGTAGTCATAGTTGTGTGTAGCGTTCCCAGAGGGTACGGCATACAAATATTGCCTAACAGAAACCATAACAATTATATCTTAAGAGTGTACATGTTGTGTACAATTGTGTAATAGTGTTCTGCATGAGAACCTGCAATGATTTCCGAAAAATTGGTTGGAAGAAGAAATGCAAATCAACGGTTTGCCAAGACTATAAGCCAAGAAGAAAAAAGTTGTGCCCAGAGTTAAAGCTGGGTTCTTGAAAAGTAAGGGGATAGGTCTGGAAGCCATAGAATGCAAGGAAATAAGGCAGGACTTGATGTGCTATTGACATCTGACATACAACATCTTGATGAGTCCGTAAACTCCCCTCTGGTGGATATTACCAAATCAAAACCACCTGCTTTGAAATATCGTGTGAAACAGGCATGCAGCTTGTTTTTATATACTAAGTCGCTAAAGTGTTGGGTTCCACATAAATGGTAAAGACATGTTTTGATTCCAAACAAGAAAATATGCCACGCAGTTCTCGAAAGTATTATGATATGTAGTTTACCTTTTCTTGCACAGATGAATTAAGGTATATGAGGCTGTGGTGGGGGGTTTGGCTTTCACAGTGTTGTCGTCGAGCGTTAGCACTTTTCCAGAATATTTCTGACTTTTTACATAAAAGGATCTCCAATTATGCATTTTCCCTCATGGTTCTTTCCCCTTTAATTGCCACCACAGACTGGCAGAGGAGTTGCAAAGGAAAGCATGGAGCAAAACTTAAGCCTTGTTACTCCATCCTCTCGAGTTGAGTGTGTAGTCGCGGGATGGATTTCTTCATGGTCTATGTTGACTTGTCACAGTAAGGCTGGTTTCACAGACTCTTCGCCGGGATGGGCCGTGGGTTGCAGTCAAAAAGGTTTGCCGTGGTGGCTGTGAGTCTCCTGTCCAGAGGGTTTGGGTTCCGATCCAGTCCTTGGCAGTAGTTCTTGCTCAGATTCGCTAAATGGTAATTCAACATCTCGCTGTCCAGTTCTCTGTGAAGTTCAGCTGTCATTGTGAAGCGTGGAGCTCCGGCCGCTATCCGCAGGACGTTGTTCTGGACTTTCTGAAGACTCATCCGTGGTCGCTCCTGGTAGGGCAGCCATGCTGGCGAGGCAAACGTCAGGGTAGGTCTGATGGTCGCGGGACTTGCTGCTTCTCATTTATACCTTTGATAATTTCCCATTGCTGCCCCGTAGAGGTGTTGCTAGGGGGGAGGGCAGAGGGGGCTATAGCCCCTGATCTTTTCATTGTAGCCCCAGATAGAAGCTGAGGTGCTACAACCAAAAGGCTAGCTAGCCTCAAGTCCTGACAGTCCTGACATTAGCATAGCCCCGGCTCTTTTAGAAACCTAGCAGCACCCCTGCTGCCCCGTACATCCTAGATTCACAGACCCCCCCACTATTGTCAATGGGGTCTACTGTTAAGCAATCCCACTCACCAAATAATACAATCCAGCTCTATTTTTTTTTAATGTGTATTAAGGAGGAGAACAATCTCTGCTGAGGTTTACAATTTAAGTCTTCAAATAAAGCATCCAACACTGGTTAGAGGCTTGCTTGGGTGAATTGCCCATGGCGTGGGCATGTGGGTGGAGTGCCCTGTGTATGTCGTGCCTGAAGAGGGTGGGTCAGAGGTGTGCACCAGTGCTGTGATCCTGTTGCGGCGGTTTTAGTGTGCCATTGTGTCATCAAAGTTGCACTATCCAATAGAATGATCTGGTGGAAACAGTGTAGCCAGAATTGCACTACAGGGTGGGCCTACACAATATGCATTTAGAACAAGGGCAGCTGTCTCCATGAACTATAAGCAATGTATTTTTTAATTTAAGTGTTTCATTTTTCACAACTCCATGACCAGGCTAAAGTCTAAGCTTTCATAGGCTATTTTCACTGCATTGCAACTAACAGTGGTGCGCCGAAATGGCGCTCATTTGACCAACTGTGTCATTGCATTGCAAACACATGCATACAGCGTCCACGATATATTTATTTATTTATTCACATTTGTTAAGCGCGCAACAGCCCAGAGGCATCGTGGTGCTAGTTACAGATATTTTTTTTTTGGTTACAGGTAAAATGACATTTGCATTTTTCAGTACAGTCGGAAGGGAGCAAAGAAAGCAGTGGGTTAGGTGAAGAGGGATGTTTTGAGTTTTTTTTCGGAAGGCAAGGAGAGAGTTTTCAGCTCTGATGTCAGCAGGTAGAGAGTTCCATAACTTGGCAGCTATGTAGGGGAAGCCAAGCCCTCCAGTTTTGGCCTTGTTGATGTGTGAGGTGTGTAGTTGTTTGGCGTAGAGAGTCCTGATAGGTCGTGTAGAGGTGGATTTGGTTATTGTCTCGGATAGATATGATGGTGCTGTGAGGGTGAGGCATTTGTGGGTGAGGGTGAGGGTTTTGAAAGTGATGCGCTCTTTCACTGGGAGCCAGTGAGCTGCCTGTCTGGCATGGGAAATGTGTTCCCTTTTAGAGATGCTTAATGCTGCTCTTATCGCATTGTTCTGTGTGATTTGGAGCCGGTTTAAGTTTTTTGCAGAAGTACCTGCGAGGAGGGAGTTGCAGTAGTCTAGTTTAGCGCCAATAGTTGATCTGGCTATGGCTAGACAATTAGGTTTAGATAGGTAGGGTTTTATTGCGTTTATGAGTTTTGTGGTGTGTGCTGATGCAGATGTGATTGCGTTGACCTGCCTGGTCATGGCTAGCATAAAATCTATGTAGACTCCTAGGGTCTTCACTGAGGTGGAAACAAGGATGGTAGTTTAGTCAATGGCGAAATTGGAATGCAGTTTGTCGAGTTTGGCTCTGGATATCTGTAAATATGTGAAGTAGGCCTAATGGGGGTGAACTCTCTTAATTGTCCACTTCACACCTCTCCCCCCTGTAGTTATCTTGGAATATTCTCTATCATTTTTGTGTAGCCCCTGATGGGGTCCGGCTGCACAGATTCCATACATAACTCACATAAGTAAATGTTTCTTCTGCGGCAAAACAAACACTGCTGAGCAAAATAACTGCAGAGTCTGGAAATGTAGACAAACTACGGGCCACTTATCTCACATAGCTACTTCCATCCCACGCTTGCTTTGTGCTATGCTGAAACAGAGCTCTCAAATCATGTTCTCTACGTCTTGGCGTTTTAAACAACTGGTAGTTTGCATTCCTGGACAGTTTATTATTGCAGGACTACAAGTACCAGAATGCATTATGATGCATGCTTAAAAGCCAGGATGGTTTCACTATTTCACACTTGGTATGAGCCTGTGTGATAGCCACATGTTTATAGTCATTCTTTTAAATAGGTATGCATTTTGTTGTTATGCACACAAAAAAGTATACTTTTTGTCATGTAACTGGAAAATATACACCATCATCAGCTTTGAGTACAGGCCTGAATCCAGCTGAAATGTAGCCAAAAAAACTGGTTGGGCACGGAGGCAAAAACCATGGTGGCCCGACCCCTCCTTCCACACCCTGTTTATACCACTTTACGGGAATCAAAAGGCTGCAGTGTCTCCTGTGTGTCAGTCGTGGGTAGTAGGTACAGATGTGCTCTGTTTGTGGTGATGTAGGCATGAAATGTTGCATGTGTGATTGTGTGTGGCAAACAGGGACAATGGCGTTTTGAGACATGTACAGAGTGCCAATGCTTGCGGCGGTTATGCGCTTTCCCTGCAATTTCTGCTGGTGAGATATTGTGACATATTGGGGAATGGTCGGGAAGATAAACAGGGGTGAGAAGTGCCGAGCGTATGTGGCAAAAAAGCCCAGGCCCGAGGAGATAACAGGCACTTTCTTCCAGGGGGGGACTGGCCTATAGAGAACTCGGGAGATTTCCCGCTATGCTGCTGAACCCTGGTCAGGGGTTGACTGGCCTATAGAGAACTCTTGAGATTTACCGGTAGGCTGCTGAACCCTGGTCAGGGGTTGACTGGCCTATAGAGAACTCTGGAGATTTCCCGGTGGGCCTCTGCACCCTGGGCCTCTTTTGTGTGATAACCTATTTTATTTCCACATTTTCTCATGGGAAAAGGGTTGGGCTTGCTGAAAATGCGTAATATGAGGCCACTTTGAACATTATTTCCAGGGCTTCTTTTGGTTCCCAGTCCACCCCTGCTTTCTTCGTAAAACAATTGGAAACTGCCATCCAAATGCAGCAAATTTTAAAGCAGCTCCCAGCAGGATTGTGATAAACTCACCAAACACACCACAGTGGAATCAAACACCTACTGACCAAGTAAACTGTTCAAAAATAGTAGTAGTCACTGCCACCTTAATTTTCTGGCCAAAGTCCTCCAGAGAAATAGAATTACTTCCTAATGGTATCCACCTGGTAAATGGTCTCATTCGTGCACAAAACCGTAGCAAACTGCTCTAAAAGACAGCATAAATGTTCAAGCAAACCCCCAAGGAAAGTGTACACAAAAAATTGTAGGCAGAGTTATCCGACCCGCCCCACACTAAACCAGGTACAGGGTTTAAAAGGCCCAGGGATTCTTGTCTGCCCAGTTCTGGTCCTCAATGGAGCAAACATGGTCTCCCAATACTATTCTGAGGCAGCATGCAAAGGTGACAAATGAAAAGCACAAGACAATAACAGGAAACAGCCAGTAAACTTTCAAGCAAAAACCTCCAGGCATAGCGGCCCACCCAGCAGAAGCCCACCAGCGACTCACACTATGAATGTTCCTCTCACACATTCATGCTGGACCTCCAAGAAACATGATTGGACGTGACTGTTCTGACATTTCAGAAGGACCGTCCGGCGTCAAGGCCTCAGCGGTCATCATCCAGAGTGGGAATCATGACCTCTCTCAGACACTATTTAGGCATTGTCTTTTGCCCTCTGTCACTGTGCTTCCTCGATCATCTACTTGACGGGGGTCGGGGGCAGGAAGACTTCATTTGCTGCTTCCCTGATTACCTTGTGACATCAGTGGATCTGCTGGCAAACTTCTTTCCAAGAACTGTCCTACTGTGCGGACTGGGACAAGAAACAGGCCCAGGCACCTAGAAAAAAGTAGCCCACCCCTCACCTCAAAACATGGCCCACCCCTCACTTACAAAAAGAAAGTGTCCCTCAAACCCTCATCCGTGAAACGCGTCAATTCACGACTTTACATAACATGCAACTTATGGAGCTACTTTAAGTGACTAATCAAACCTTTTCAACATCATGAATAACGACGAGCTGGAAGTTGGTGACAATCTGCACATCTATTTTTTTTATTACACAACTTCATTCATTGCATGTCTTAAATCACTGAAAGTACAGTGAAGTTAACTAGATTTTGCAGGATGGCATTATCTTGCATTCGGGGACTTATAGTTTACTTTATAGTTTACTGATCTCCTCAGATCTCCCCCTCTGCAACCCTCTCACCACTCCTCTCCCATGGAGTGACCACTTTCTGCTTTCCTCCCATCTCTCTCTCTACCCCCAGGCCAAGCTGATCCCAACACTGCCACTTACAGTCTCGGTCATTCGACCCATGAAGCGTGTGTCAGTTGAGGCTTTCGTTGCTCCTTTCTCTCCTCTTTCTGCACTTTTGACTGACTCACATCCTGACACAGCCCTCTCCAACCTCCATCTTTCTATCTCTGACACTCTTGATGTACTTGGCCATGTCAAGAGGATCCGCTTGAAGCCTAAATTCAAGTGAAACTCTTGGTACGACAGTCCTTATCACTCTGAAACGCAAGTGCAGGGTGGCTGAGTGGAAGACTGCGGGCGCACCCTCTCACAAACTGGCCTTCAGCCTGCTGCAAAGGCAATACAGACTCTCTGTACTCACCAACAACAGAGCACACATCCAAGCCTGTGTCTCTGCGGCATCTAAAAACTCAGCCAAACTCTTCAAAATCTGCAAGGAGCTGGCAATCCCTGTTGCAGTCTCTACCTCGCCTGTGCCTTGCAAAGCCCTGTGCACAGCCTTGGCCTCTCATTTTTTCACTAAAACTCAGGATATCCTGCCACCCTTTCTTCCTCCTACTCCTCCTGGTGCTCCTCCTCCTCTGTGCCCGGCCTCCCTGTGGCATCCGCTTCTCCTACCCTCTCTCTTCCTTTCCCTTGTTCACCCCAGACAATGTTTCTAGTCAAGTCCTATCTATGAAAGTCTTGTCAAAACCGGTTCTTCCCTGTTCTTCCAAAACCATCAATGACCACATCGACATTCTTGCTCCAGCCCTGGAGGATTTCTGCAATCCCTCTTTTGCCACTGGAACGTTCCCCTCCTCCTGAAGCACACCCTTGTGCACACCCTCCTTGAGAAGCCCTCTGCCGATCCTTCCTATTTGGCTAACTATCGCCCGATATCTCTCACTCCTTTCTTGGGCAAACTCTTGGAAAAGGGAATTGTCCAAAAAGACCGGAAAAAAGAAAATGCATGGCATATTTGTCCGAATTTTGGCTATACAAAATCTTGTATAGCCTAAAAATTCAAACAAATATGTCATACAAAACATTACAGTGAAGAAGGGCAGTGAGGCATGCGGGGGTGTCCCCTGCTCCCGACTCGATAAAATATATATTTTTTTTAAAAAAGCGGTTCCTGCGCTGCCGGTTCCCATACACACAAGTGAAGGGAACCGGCATCGCAGAGGGATGTTGGTGACAGTGGCACACAAGGAGGTGTACCGCCCACAGGTAAGTAAGCGGGAGGGGGCCAGGGCAAAGTCTGAAATGTTCAGGGGAGAGAATAGACCGTAAAAATAACTATTGGTCTTTTCTCCCCCGATCATCTCCCTTGGCCATCTCCCTGCTTAACCTTCATGCTGAATCTGTTGGTTGTCTCCATGACTATCAGTCTGGCTTCAGAGCATTCAGAAGCACAGAAACTTTGTGAAGACCTGCTCTCCAACCTTGACTCTAACCTTTCTTCTATCCTCATTCTCCTTGATCTTTCTTCTGCTTTTGACAAGGTCAACCATGCCATCCTGCTCAAGCGCCTCCATGATAACCTGGGTATCACTGATCAGACACTGGTCTGGCTGACCTCCTTTCTCACTGACTGACCCTCTCAGGTCCAACTGGGGTCCTTCCTCTCTTCTATCTCTCTCTCTACGTGTGGTGTTCTCCAGGGGTCTAACCACTCTCCCTGGCTGTTCAACCAATACCTGGCTCCTCTCGCCCAACGCATAGCTGTTCTCTGATACAACTTTAAGTGTTATGCGGATGACACGGCCACTTCTACTCCTTCTCTCATTCCTGACTGTCTGCAATTCAGGAGTGGTGTGCCGCTACTGATCTCTGCCTCAATGCCAGTAAGACAGAGATCCTTCTCATAAGAACACCAGCTCCCTCCTTTTCTCCCTCTCTCTGGCCACCCACTCTGGGTCCTCTTCCTTCTCCTACCCGTGAGGCTAAGAACCTTGGGGTCATCTTTGACTCTACCCTCTCCTTCTCTCTTCACTAGAAGTCAAACTATCAGCTGCACCTCCTCAGAGACATTCTTCCCTTCCTCACTTTCCCCCTGAAGCTCACTGTCTCCAGTGTTCTGGTCCTCTCAAGGCTGGGCTACTGCAACAGCCTCTTTCTAAATCTTTCTGCTAAATACTTAATGGCCTACACACATGCTGTCCAATGGGACCATACTGTTGTTAACCTGATCACAGATGAGGCATACAATGACCAATTGATATTTGTATTGGAGTGGATTTGACCCAGTACGACAATATATTCAATACATGGGACTGGAAAGTCCAGCCTTGAAAACGACTATGTGGTCGAAACACGTGTCGGCTGTTCATTACAAGGATTACATTTTTATATTTTTGTAAAATCATTTACTACCAATACAATTTTCACTGTGTATTTATTCAGTATTGATAATATTGGTAATCTGAGCACAAATCACCTCCCAGCTCCTTGATGCTTCATATATTTTTCCAAACCTGAGTGGGTGGTTTGAGGGGAATAGCGTAATCGATAGCGATTGAGAATCTTAATTTGTTCTATAATTTCAGAGTGGTCACTAGCACACAACAACTGTATCGAACCCACATTTTTTAATCAATTGTGTTTGCATAAAGGGTGCACATTAAGGGTAATACTGACGAGATATCTGATAACGCATAGAAACATCGGGCAGCAATAATTTTCATTAAACATGATTCGCAAATGGTTTGACGTAGGACAACTTTACATGAAAAAGTTAGCCTCCTGGGTGCAGTATCTTGGTAAGGTGTATGATAGTGGGTGAATTCAATGCTTAGCGCAAGACAAGCAAGTACTTACGACATACAACCAGCATTTCTTCTCACGGGGAAAGGTGGAACATGCATTCTGCACTGCTGGCACAGACAGGGGCCTTCTAAACACGGCCTTACAAGCGGCCCAGCTTCCGCCTCCCAGAGGACTGCCATTGGGTCAAACAGAACCCATTGCTAGGCAACGTGGATCAACAAATTAAGCAGCACGACGACAGGTTGCTAGGGAGAGTTTTGCACACAAACAATTAGTAAAAATGGTTGCGTATACTTAAATACTAAATGTGTCTGAATGAACTGAGTAAAACAGAGACTCTTTTACATAGAAACATATATGCTGAACATACCCTTGAATCAAGCACACCTACACATGCTTTGTACACATGCTAAGCATCTACCTGAGTGCTTCAAATATACAGATACATGCTTGCTCACCAACACGGGAATGTATAGACTCTGGACTGCCTTCTCAAGTGAGCACACACAAATACTTGCATTCTAAGCATTTACCTTTGAGTAGGTGTGCACACAATCTCTCAGGCACTGTTACATTGGCTTAAATGCATAGATGCTCACGCAGGCGCTGGACTTCTTCCTTGAGTGAATATACTCACATAACACAGCTCCCTGGGTTGGATACACCTAGACACGAACTTACATGCAGAACTGTGTTAGGGAGAATTCTCATAAATGGCTGATTTCTCTTACCTAATGAGTCCCTCAGCAGCTTTGCTGGATTTCTAGGATTTATTTTTCTCACCTGGTAAGAGTGTGAGCCTTTTTCCCACTCTTACATGTGTTTTGCCTTGTGTGTTTTTACCACTTTGTGTGTTCTTGGGCTCTCGAGCCTCACCTACTCCATGAATACCACTTTTTGTGTGTGTTACACAGATACTTCAGTGCAGTGACACAGGGTTGTCTTTGAGACTTCCCACTGACTCCATTTTTCTGGGGCTGACTACTGTCGCCCAGAAGCATGTAAAGTTGCCATTAACTTAATATAGTCACTTTAAACTACAGACCCAGTACACCCCATTTTACATGGAGTACTGGAAAGGGTTAATTCCTATCCCTTTTTGTCTGTGCCTTCTGGAGCCTTGTTTCGCTCCCTTAACATTAAGACTTGGCAGGTGGTAGTGGTAATTGCCCTAACTTTCCTACCGCGATTATCTAATATAAACATGGTATTGTTTTAGGCTATTATATTAGCCTCGAACATAAACCCACTTGACCAAATACATTTTATTTTGGTTCCGGCTGGGTTTATTCGCCATTTCTTTTTGTTAAAATCTTTCTTGTGTTTTTCTCTGCATGCCAAACTGGGGATGATTCCTTTGTTCACTGTATTTTCGCGGGCTTCTGCACAGAAACCCTCCTTAAGGCGCTTGATAGTGTAGGAGGGCAGGATGTGAGGGAGAGATCTTCGGACCCCTGCCATGAGTTCCCTTGGTAACCCAAGTAGCACTCTTGTCTGATTGGCTAAGGGGACTGGCCTTGCCAGGCCCGTCACCCTGCTGTGTGCTTCACAGCCAGGCTGTATGAATGGGGGAAAACTGCATAAAAAACAGGTCTCTGGGACTGGAAGAGCAGAGTTGCCACTGGAACGAAAGAACCAATGAGGAACTGGAAGAAGAGGACCCCTACCACGACTGAACCACCTGGTGAAGCCCTGCTGCAGGTCCGAATCTCTGAATCCGACGACAGAGAAGATCCTCCAGGAATCTTCTTCCCTTGAGCTGGAGGGACCAACCAGTTCGCCCAAACTACAAGCCAGGACCCCTCCTCTGGTCGAATTCATTGTACCAAGCTACAGTGGGCCGGATAGCCAGGAAGGTCAGACCCTGCTTGGGTTTTAAGGAGTGCACCTTTTATTCGTTGTTTTGCTCTGCTGCTGGTTTCTTCCCTGGGTGGTGCAGGACCCTCCAGTCTTCCTACTTCATGTCAGTCTGACAGTCGCTTCAGGAACCGTGAGCCTACAGGAACCACCAGGAACGTCCGCCTCAGCTACAGCTCCCTCTCCGTTTGAAGGTACTGTGCAAATCCGGTTGTCCGTTTCGTTCAACCGCGGTGAAAGTGTTTGAAATAATTCTCCAATCCGAGGGCTTGTCCTTCTCTTCTCTTTGAACTAACTTTTCTACCAACCAACCTCGTCCGGAATCTGTGCCACAAACTTTACTGTGAACTACACTGAACTGTATTATCTTGAGCAAAAGACTTTTGAACCATTGACTTTGGCCCTAAGCCGTTTCTATCTGATTTTAACCTTGTAGTCTCTCTTGTTCAATTGCCCTGAGTACTTACCTGTTGGTTTTGCCTAATTTCTAATAACTTAGGGGGTCATTACGAGTTTGGAGGCAGCCATGGCGCTATTAGCGCCATGGCTGCCTCCAAAACCGGGTCTGGGTCCGATGTCACTGAATGGGGGAAAATTCCGGGCCTGTTATTAGCTCCACGGTCCCTTAACAGGGCCCACAAAGAACGGCTGGTCAGACCATGCTGGGACCCACTAAGGGACCTTAGAATATGGCGGTAGGGGCTTAACGGCACCGCCATCCTTAACGGTGCCGTTAAGCCCCTACCGCCATACTCGTAATGACCCCCTTTGTCTTTCCCTGCCTTTTAAATTGCTGGAGTGCCATTTTGCTCCCACTTCATTTTGTGAGCTTAACTTGTCTGGAATTTAAGGGAAGTGGTGTGGTGTATTTATGATTGTGATTTTTAACTTGCTTATAATAGTGAAATGTTATACAACTGTTGAGTAAATAAATATATATTCTTTTACTTAGAAACCCGTTTGTCTGAATCATAGTAATTTCTGTCCTTTGTGTAACTATTTGTACTGCTCACTTACTCTTGAGATAAGTCTGGCTGCTCCGCTACTGCTACCACTATATCTGTGTAGTACAGGCTTGTACCAAAGGTGAAATTGTACTGTCACTTGTAGTCTTAATTGTGTGTAGTGTTCCCAAAGGGTATTGCATATAATTCTGCCTAATAAACAGCTTCCAAGCTGATTGTGTATGCACTCATGTGTGCGCACACACACACCTTTTCACATGTATCAGCTTCCTTGGTTGAGTGAGTTTGTATTATGAACACATTTGCACACTAGTTATGTGCAGACGCAGCTGCAAGCCTTACACACACTCATAGAAAGCCAGGACTACAGAGATTGGATGGGGTTGGACATCAATAATTGTGCCACCATTGATGAACTTACCTACTTTTTCTTTCATCCCCAGAATATTGACATTTTGTCAGCAGTGTTGATGGCCATATTACAAAGGGGTTTCCTGTGTGTGGGAGCTTTCAGAAGAGCTCTTTCTGGTTTGTTGAAAGATTGTCATCCCGCATTTCACATACCTTCGACACAAGTGGTAGCATCTCTCTTTCGGTGGGCAGTCATAATGTCGACAGTAAAAATGTCGACAGTCAAAATTTCGAAAAATAAATGTCGAAAAAAATAATGTCGACAAACAATAATGTCGACATTTTTTCGATATTTTTTCGAAATTTTCTATTTATTGTATAAATAGATAAATAAATAAATATATAACTAAAACGTGTTGAGTATGAGGGGTGAGAAGGTGGTGGGGGGTTTGGGGGTGGCAGGGGGTGTTGGGTGAGGGGGGTTGGGGGGGACACCCCCATAGTAAATGATACTCTTTTTATTTATTTAATTATTGAATAAATAAATAAATAAATATATAATTACTATGTGTTGAGAATGAGGGGTGAGAGGGTGGTGGGGGGGTGGCAGGGGGGTGTTGGGTGAGGGGGGGTTGGGGGGGACCCCCCCATAGTAAATGATACTCTTTTCGTTTATGTATTTATTGAAAAAATAAATAAATAAATAAATATATAATTAGAATGTGTTGAGTATGAGGGGTGAGAGGGTGGTGGGGGGGGTGGCAGGGGGGTGTTGGGTGAGGGGGGGTTGGGGGGGACCCCCCCATAGTAAATTATACTCTTTTTGTTTAATTATTTATTGGGAAAAAAAATAAATAAATAAATATATAATTAGAATGTGTTGAGTATGAGGGGTGAGAGGGTGGTGGGGGGGGGTGTGGGGGGGTGGCAGGGGGGTGTTGGGTGAGGTGTTGATAGTTCTAATTGACATTTTTTTGTCGACATTTTTTTTTCTAAAAAATGACTCTTTACATTATATGTATAGGATGTCGACATTATTGTTTTCAACATTTTTTTTTCGACATTTTTGTTTGTCGACATTTTCTTTTCGACATTATGACTATAAACCCTCTCTTTCTCATGCGTAGAATCATAGTCTTCAAACCTACAGACCACGAGGTCCGGACTCTCCAGATAAGTGCAATATCTTGTTGTCAACTTGTCATGCAGGCAAAAGCCTCACTGTCCAAGAACGCGGCTGTCACCCACATGAGTGCGTGGAATACAATTCTGGGCCACTGACTGTGAGTATCCACACTCCACTACTGGCTCTCATCCTGCGGCCTGGCTGCCTCGTGCTGGGGAGGGGACATGTGATGCTCTGTCGCAGCCGCGCACATTAGCTGCCGCAGCCTGACTGACCAAAGGCACAAGACGGGTCCTGTGCCCCTGCCCCCCAGGGTCAGGAGGACGACTCACACAGTCCCAGGCCAGCCCAGCAGGCCCAGCCACAGGAGACATCTGGCTCTTACCCATAGTAAACATGATCCACAAGCACAACACGAGCTGAGAGAGAGACACAAGCTCAGCCTCTCTCAGCTCACATGACCAGCCCACCCATCCCCAGAACAATTTGTTGCAAATGATTGCAATGTGTCGTGTATGTGTTAAATCATTACAACAATATTGAAGCATGATCGGCTGCCTCGGCCTCAGGGCGCCACACCGGCGGACCTGGCTGGGGCACTGTCAGTGTCAGCAGCCAACACGGCTTAGCTAATAATGCATTTATCAAGGCAAAGGTAACACTTAGGTGAATGCATACACTGTGCGTGCTGGCTTCTGGAGGGCCACAGCCCGCATGTAAGCAAAGTAACTTAAGTAACATAAGTTACTATATACAAAGAAAATATTGTTAAACACAAATCCGGCCCCAGGTGACCTATGAAACCGGCCCCCTGTGCTTCCAAGGGATTCGTCCCATGGCCGAACACCCGTTAGCCCAGTCTACCCCTGCTACTGTGCTCTACTCAAACTGCACTGTGACTCCAAGAATGTGCATGGCCAAGAGGGTGTCTGTGCTCCAGATTTATTGGGCAATGCTAGAGGTTCCACAAAGATGTCTGATCATGTCCCAGAAAGGGAAAGATTGCTGGCCTAAGTGTTTTGGATGTTGTTGGAATTTGTCTTCGGTCAGACATGCCTCATATTTCGATTAGGGTGATGTGGACCTTTCTGGAATATGTAGCACTGCAGAGGATTTTTTTTTTCTTTTTTAGATCAGTAGAGAGTTTTTTTTTCTTCCACAAAGTAACACCCTCAGTTGAACCAAGAAGAAACATATTTTGGATCGTGTTGCCAGCCTAGTGTCTGACGGAGTGTCAAAGGTTAGGTCAAAAGTGTGGGAATGAGACTGGAGTTGCTGGTCATTTAATTTTCCTACTGGACAGACTCCCAAGGAATGACGCAAATCACAAGAAATCAAGAGCAATCAGTGAATTCAACTGTGTCCAGCCACTGAAACCAACGCATAGGCCTTAACAGACCATAGTATCCAATGACACCTTAAGTAGGACTTATTCAACACAAGAAAACAAGTAGAACTGCTGGGTTTGGCGCCATCCTGCTGAATCGGAGCATCCACATTGATGACCCCGTAGCTCCTGCATGCCAGGATGGTCGTATTCCTCCCTTTTTCCAAATGCAACTTTGCTGAATTTCTTTTGTCTGATATTTTTTTTATAGGAGCAGGCATTGGCAGTTAAAGGGGGAGCAGCCCCCCCTGCTTTTCTGTCATAAAAAAAGTGGACAAATTGGCCCCAAAAAATTGGCAAAGTTGCATTTGGTGAAAAAATGCAAGGAAACCTCATATATCTAGGCAGTTTAGTGGGAAGTCTCCATTGGATGCACATCAGCAATGGTCCCCTGGCATGCAGAATGTAAGGGCCTCCTCCCTGGGGGTCTCAACATGCCTGCATTCAATCATTACCTGTGCAGAGAGCGGGAAAGGCGGAGAGGAGGCAACGGCAAATGCCGTCTTTTCTTTTTTCCTGCTCGCAGGAGAGATTCTGGGCCTCATTACGACTTTGGAGGTAGCCATGTCCTTAATAAGGGCATGGCTGCCTCCAAAATCGTGTCCTGGTCCGGGGACTCTGAATGGGGAAATACCGGGCCATTCCGAGTATGGAGAGCCCGGTATTTCCTCCTTCAGGGAACCCGGGCCCGGTCCTTCCCCATTCCCATTTGAGCCCATAGGGCTCAATGGGAATGCGGAGGGAGCTAACAACGGGCCCATTACGAACGGGCCCATTGTTAGCTCCCTGGTCCCCTCACGGGACCCGCTATGGACGTCTGGAAAAACCAGACGTCCAGAACGGGTCCCGCGAGGGGACCTCGTAATAGTGCGGAGTGGGTTTAACGGCGATGGCACCATTACCGGCGCCGTTAAACCCATTCAGCACAAGTTATAATGAGGCCCTATGAGCTGCCCTTCATTCTATGCTCTCCCCCACTGAAAAAAACAATTGTTAGCACTAAAATAACTTCATGATACTTTTCTGGGGGGGACTGCACCAAGTATGGGGAGCAGGGATGTCATTTGAGGGTCACAAGGGGTCGCAACTGCGACCCCTGAGTTCTCCCTTAGTACTCCTGTAATCTCCCTTGCTACCCCTAAAAAAACAAAAAACGATAACAAAAAAATATATATATTTTTTTTAAATGTAAGCTCCTGGGCTGTGGCCAGAGCCATGTGTCTCTTTGTTTCTGGATTGGCTGAATTTCTTGTTTGTTCAGGGCTCTTAAAAATAACAGGAGGGTTCCACAAGTGTAATACTTTAAGCAGTGACCCTAAATAAGAAACAATAGGTATAGAAAATAATTTGTCTTTCTGGATTTCTATACAATAAATGCTAGACTCATTAAAGCTTTATTTCAGGCACACTTCAGGGGTTTAGTCACTGATTTAGTATGTTCAAAACACCTCAACTCAGCCTTTCATCCTTCGGAGGGCGATAAATGAGTCCCAACAAAGGTTTGAAGATATTTTATGTATATTTGTTCTATATAAAGCGCTTAAGCATTAAGTGCTATATAATAACACAAAATTATCATTTGGCCTTGGACGTCTTCTTGCATTCACAGTACTTTGGTAATATGGTCTTATACACACTGATATTAACGATAAATATGGTGATCCATTCTTGTATGAAATGTATATCACATTACAGTGATATCGTAACCATATTTTTGTAGTGTACTTAGGAACAATGCTATTTGATTGAACTTCCTCTTTTTTCAAGGGGTGAAAGGTTGTGTCCCATCGCTTCTCGTGATGTCCCTTTGGCGTCGGGTCAAATGGCATCACTTTGTGTGATGTCATCAGAGTTCAAGGGTCATGTGATGTCACTTCTGCTATCCATGGCATTTTGGTGAAATGACGTCCCTGTTGGGGAGATGAGGCATGTCACCTGGAGAATGCACAGGCGTGGGGTTTCCACTGTGAGACGAACTGTTGTCCAGTTGGTGGAACACCCTGTAGTGTGTCCCGATACCCATTGGAAAACCCCGATTTAGGGGAACTAGTGCTGGCGGTCCCCACTACCCTCGAAAACAGGAGGATGCAGAGGAAAATACACAAGATCTTTTCCCACCGAGCTCCCCAGCATCTGCGCTATACAAATGCCCCACAACATACCATAACATAATGGGACTGCACAGAACCTGATTCTTCCACCAGTGTCAACAAAGCTGAGGCCGCTACAGAATAGGTTGGCACTGGACATAGTGCTGGCAGTACACTTCCTGCGAAAGGGTATGTCTCATATCGAGACTAGTATATATGAAGAGAGATACCCTTGTGCTGTATAGCAGGTATAGTGCACCGTCTGCAGTCACTTATCTACAGTATTACATAAAGCACATAAAGCAAATGAAATGTGCCACCAACCCTTACAGCACAAACCCCTCACTGCGCTCTATTTGTTTTTGACAGCACACAGAGAACACCCAGACGCCCAAGCCTTCTTGTCCTGACGAAGGACCCCATAAGAAAGGCTTATATTCCAGCCCCAGAAGGGCTGAAACACTTCGGTGTAGACCTTGACTTTTGAGTCACAGTGCTGCAAAATACTCACTGTTTTTCTTGTAATTGTGCTAACTTGCACCTTGTGTTATACTTGTTCATGTGTTGTGACCCCTGTCTTGATGTACCTTGGCCTTAGGATATGTACTGTGTAGATTTTATGTACTTCACTCCGAGCGATGTATCCTGGTGATATACCCATTGTAATTCACTTTGCCCTATCGATGCAATACTGTTGTTCTGTGTTGTGTCTCCTAGTAGACATTTGTATGTGATTGTTCCAATCTATAATGAAGAATTTTGAAACAATGGAGGGGTGTGATCATCATTGATCGGGGTGATTTGCTTTCCCGACGTGCTTAAGGGGTTGGTTTTTGTTCTACTGACCCGTTCATTTGTGTCTGACGGTACCAAGACATTGCCAAATCATTTCAACTTGTTCCATGAAACATACGAATGCCAGGATTGCAGATGCAACATATATTTGATCATAATGAAGGGCAAAGAAACTGGTAAGCCCAGCTGTTGTTTCCAGGTTTTTCACGCTAGAACATTTAGTTTTGTCCAGTTAAAATCATACAATTCAAGGCCATAAATAAGGGAACAAAACTTAAAATAGATTCCTGGCACCTGGACAAATACAGGTGTCAGTTTTGTCTCAATTTTAATCATTAAGTTGAATTCACCACTCTTAGTGGTGATGAAATATCCTAAATAAGTCTAGTACCCATAGAAGATGTAACTAAGATTGGTGATTGAAATGTGTTCAGTCTCAAACTGCGGTCCCCTAAGTAGAGATTTGAGACCATTTAGAGAGCGTGCCCGGCCAATGCACGTGTTGTCAAATAAAATAATATCATCAGCAAATAATATGATCGGAAAGTGTATGTGACCGAGTTTCAGGGGAAGTAATTGATTTTTAACAAGGCGTCCAGAAGAGCAGACAAGTAGAGCTTAAACAGTCCAGGAGCAAGCATGCGTCCTTGCTTCATGCCTCCACAGGTTGTAATACTCATGCCCATAGTGCCTAGACTGATCAACCGCACCTGAATGGTCATATCCGTGTGAAGAAGAATCAAGAGTCCTAATAACCCATGAGGAATCCCCAAACCATGTAACTTATTCTATAGCTTTGTTCGATCGGTGCAGTCGAATCCGGAGGAAAGATCCACAGATGCCATAATCAATGTTGACCTGTTTTTAACGTTTGCCTGGTTCTTTAGCAAGCTAACAAGAAGGCCATTCAGAGATGATCCCTCATTTTTGCTAAATCGTTTCTGAAATATAGACGGGAAACCTATGAATTTAGCCCAAATTATTAGATCATCACGAAGCAAAGATGCCAGGAACTTAAGACGGCCAGCAGTTTGCTGGATCAGTGCGCTCCCCCCCCCATTATATATGGGAACTATGTATAACACATGCCAGGTCTGTGGTAATTCGTAATTCAATGAGATACTGTGTAAAAGATCACACAGAATGTTGGACCACAGTGTAGGATTCTCTTTTAAAATTATTTTGGGGATTCTATTCGGACCCATAGCATTTGACGGTTTGCATTTCTTGATCTTTCCCCAATATCCCATCTAGAGACGGAGCCCAAGACCTCCCTGTTACAGCATTTAAGGTTGTTGGGAATCACAAACGATAAGTGGCCACCCACACACCATTGTACCTTGTCCGAAGTCACTCCTCACATGTCCTGAAGAGGGCCAGGTACATTGTGTTGTCGAGAATGTGGACCTCTACACTGGCCCAAAATGCTTAAGTCGACGACAGACAACTGCCTTGGGTTTTATTATCCCTTTCTTTGTTGGCAGGGATAGATGGTTTAACCATATTGGTTTCTTTCCTTGAACTATACAGAATTGATTTCAAGTTGCAATTAAGTTACAATGTATTTTCCAGTGTACGTCTCACGTATACAAAAAACTTGCTTGTGTAAATGGTCACACTGCACATGTTGTGTATTCTGAATTTTTTGGATTCGTTTTGTGTTTTGTTTTAGTCATGAAAACTTGTTTGCTCTTCACATAGCTCATGTTTTCACTTCATACACATATGTGTTTGCCTTATGCCTTTTTCCATACATGGCATGTATGGTGCCTGTGTATGTGCCGTTTGACGTCCTAACTATCCTTCGGAAGTTGTTTTTTCATCCAAATGTACCATTTGTGCTTTCAATTAATTTTGGTGCACTGAGCCAAATGTACAACTTCTGCTATAAATTAATTCGAGCCCAAATGAAACATATTTTGGGCTGTATTAAACAATTATTTTCTGTTTGCATTGATGTGCATGTATGTATTTGTTGAGGCTCATACAGGACTCTAGTCCAGATTATTTAAAATGACACAATTGATGTTTTGTTTAAACCATGAAACTTCATGAGATATGTAATGTCAAGCAGTAAGTTGTCTTTTGCTAACACTGTGTTTTTAACCTTTGCCTGGTTCTGTAGCAAGCTAACAATAATGCAGTTCAGAGGTGGTCCATCATTTTTGTGAAATAGTGCCTGAATTATAGAAGGGTGACCTATGAATTTAGCACAAATTATTAGATCGTCACGAAGTAAAGACGCAGGATCTTAGGCGATGAATCTAAATCCAGACGGTAGTTTGCTGGATCAGTGCGGTCCCCCCTATTATGTATAGGAACTATGTACGACACATGCTGGGTCTGTGGTAATTCATAATTCAATGAGATACTGTTGGAAGATATCATACAGAATGTTGGAGCACAGTGTAGGATTCTCTATTAAAACTATATTGGGGATTCCATTCGGACCCATAGCATTTGACCGTTTGCCTTTCTTGATCTTTTCCCCAATATCCCATCTAAAAAGGAGCAACACCAGGTTCCCAATAACTTTGGATCAAACACTGGCACGGTTCCTGTAGGATGGCCGAATTTCTGAACCAAATAATCTCTCCAAATTGAGTCTGGAAGCACGTTATCAATGGCATATTGTAGGTGGATATGGGGGATATTTATAGATCTAACGTGTTTCGAAAATATTTGTGTCTTACATTTTTTCACTATGATCAGCATCGATTAGCTATCCTGGACATCCAAATTGTTTTTATGCCACTTGATCCAATTCTTGTACTGTTGTTTGAGAAGCCTCGAGTTAGTATATTTTTTCGAGGCTGGTCAAAACCTGATCTAATTTGATTTCTCTTAGCTTTCATTATAAAACTCTCTTTTTTCTGCTATAACTCATCAAACCTATGATGATGGTTGAACCCCTTAAAGGTCCCCTTAGGTGGGCATGAGGTCATAAATTGGCGTACAAAGCTGGTAGGATTTGTAATAAATAGTGAATTCACAGTGTTGACTTTTACATTTTCAACAAATCTATAGATTCTAGAGAGTTATATATCATTGAATATAGCTACAGTTCTATTCGTCCACTATATACGATTTATTCGTTTTGTTCTGGTCCTCATCGTGAGTTGGGATTTAGCCCTTAAATGTGGTGGCAACACTATTACCGCTGCATTAAAGAGTTGGCCCAATCATGAGTCGAGAGGTAAGTGGGAGTTTTACCCACAGCTTTTTGCTGGAGGTAAAAATGTCCCCTTACCACCCGTTTTTCAGCTGTTTTTGGCACTATTCCCGCCAGCGGTAATAACGCTACCCAACCCTATTGGGTCCAATGGACCAAATGGAGAATGGGAACTTACTGCTGTACCGCTACTTGTGATCTGTCGTTAATAGCCCCAGATCAGGTTTGTGTTATCCAATCTCTTATTCCTTTTTTGTAGCCCTTTTCAGTGTTCTCTTCTCTTAGATGCTTTTCTTCCATGTGTCATGCTGTTGTGTTCCTCTTTAGTGGAAGGAGAGGGTCTTCCACAAGGTTCACCCTCCTCTTGGTGGCATTCTCTATAGGCGCACAGCATGAATATTAGTAGTTTCCTAATTATCTGCAGACTTCAGCAATCTGCAAATCACAAATCACTTCATCCGCCTCTTTTGGTCACTTGAGCAGATTTAAGCAAATTAACTCTGACAGGGAAGGAGATAAAAGCAGCTCATCCAGTTAGTCCTTGGAATCCATTGAATTAGTCATCAATTTCCTTTGTGCTTGGAAATACACATTTATATTACACTAAAGTCCTTCATGTACAGGAAAGTCAAACTCATTGGTAAGAAAATCGAACAATATACTGAAAATAATACCAACTCAGTGATAACGTGTGTTACCTCCTAGCCCGCACCTGCAATAATCACGCATATCTGCCAGATTCCTCTGTGTATCAACCCGGCATATCACTGGCACATTACGAATAAGATTGATTATCCTCTTGCGGCTCGAATGGCTGCAGCAGCCTATTAGATCGCTTGCCCCAGTTACAACCTCCAATGGAATCTCATGGAACCGTCAATACCCATGACTGCAGAAGAATTCTTTCATGCAGCAAACCACCATGTAGAGTTAATGTTATGCTTATAGCTAGAATGTATTCATGTTTTAATTGTATATTCCGACAAACACTCATCTCTGTATTATAATATTATCAACAATCTAATAACCAGTCACATTGCTGCAAGATTCTTTATGCTTTCATAAAGCCGAAAAAGGAAACAAACATATCACTTGGCATAACATGTTTCGGTATATTCACCTTCATCAGGTTCACACATGGGTCACTGCTATCCAACTCCACGTAAGTGTGCAATTTGCAAACCTACAGACCAACAATACTGGAAAGTCGAAATTCTCCCACAAGGCACAAATTACAACTTATACAGCAGCACAATTACACGTTTCACTTTCCACACTGCAACCAAACATTGCCCACAGTGAACTGCATGGACAGTACTATTTACTTGTGGCAGCTTGTCCATGCCCACCCCATCTGAACACAAGCATGAACCAACTACACACAACTCACAAACAAATAAAACAACACTAAGGGTGACCCCGGCTGATATTACAAGTGTGGGCAATGCTGCAGTGCCTCACAAAGCGAGGCAGGGTAACTGCTGTTACCATTCAGCAGGCCCGGAGAGGGGCAGCCAAACCTTTTCCCTTCACTGCTCCCCCCCCAAGTCGAAGAGACACGCAGTCTGACCTACACAATGCTGAGGAAGGGTGAAGTGTGAACAATCACTTCACCCTTCCTTCATGCAACAAGGTACTAAGCACCTAAGGAAACCAACAGGCAGGCAGGGACCAGGTTCAAAGACCTGCCCCCCCCGGGGGCCAGATAGTCGGCTATCCGGCCGTGGGCTGAAACATAACAGCCCCCACTAGTACGCATAACAAAGACCCAGGGCTGCCCTGGGTCTTATAAATACAGAGCAGCATGCTCTGAGAAAACACAGTTTGTGGACCCTGAACGTGGACCCAAACACACAGGAGTTGCACTGTTTACTCAGTGCCTTCCAAAACCTTTGCTTCTTTGCAATCTTTGAAGTTCGCTGTATTCGCAGCGTCTTTATTCCTGTGAGCATTGTACTGCTCATGAACTTTTCACGACCGCGAGACGAGCAGTGGTGTTTTGAAAAAACAAACACAGAAGCGGAAAGCAGAGTGGGGTTTTCCACTTACCAGCAGCGCGAACGAAGAAACTTTCAACAAACCCCGACGGTGGCAGCCTCTGCGAAAGAACGTGTCAATCTCCAAGGTAAGCTGCCTCGCCGGGCGGCGAGCACACAAAAAGGAACATTGTTTCCGATTGCGAACAGATTAATTAAACATCCGCAGACAGCCGCTTGTGCCCGGCGTCTTTGAGCACGCGCAGCACGTATCATTCAATTTTAAAGCAGCTAATGTATTTAACTTGAAGCTGCGAGGAAACCCTGGACCGGGGACATTACTTGTATGTCACTGCAACAGGCTACTGCTTAATTTTTCAAGCATATAGTGTGCACAGTTTATATTAACTACTGCCGGCATACAACGATCGGGTTTTTCTAGAATCCAGCCCAAAAACGGGCATGCATGATTTATCGTGACAAGGGATGGGAAGTCAACTGAATAATCGTATTGAACAACATAGCATTTACCCACACGGGTAATCCCAGCAACAAAATTCAAAACATCACAATAGCACAGCGAGTAGAGCTCGCGCCTTTTGACATCCATGCAGAACCTACTGATACAGATTCGAATCCCAACCGGGAAAAATCCAGCCAGTTGTTTTTAGATAAAACATCTATTTAAATACCAAATTATAAAAAACAAGCACAGGATAACCATAACAATTTTTAGCAAGCACCTTTTTTATATATTTCCCTTTCTAATCTAAACAGGCGGAAAGGAAAGCATGGGTCCCAAACGAAAAACACGGGAACCCAAAACACCAGCACAGAAACCCAAATCGCCCCACCTGCTGCCAGCCCTCGAGGCAGCAGAGCATTACGGTTGGCCATGGGTAAGAGAAAACATGTACGGACTACCAAGGGACGGGATCCCCGCACCGCCCAGTCAAGATGATGTCATACCTCCAGCAAAAAGACAGAAACTGACAGACGGCCCCAGAAAAGGTAACAAAAAAATAGCAAAATTGTGTAATAATATGTCAGAAATGCAACAGCTGTTGCGGGAAATGAGGGAGAAACAAGTTCCCCAAACAGGGGAGCTGGGGCCCACAAACCACAATAGAAACTCTGAACCTATCATATTGGTGACCATTCTGAAATTCTTCCAGACGGAGATACTAAATAGATATTAAAGATGCCTAGCATGGAATATTGATATCACAATCAAGGAAGCCATTTGGGCAAAAGAATTCATAGAAATATTTTCACTGATAGAAGCGCAACGCAAAGGTAAGGATGCCTTCAGGGATCCCAGAAAGATTGAAGAGAAAGCCATAGCCAGAAACGCCCAAGTAGAACAAAACTGGGACAATTGGCTACAGGCCTTCGCCATCCTGGCAACAATTTATAAGGAGAAATTCCCCAATGATGGCAGAAAATTATGGGCTTACATGGATAAAATACGAGAAGTAAAGTCGCTCAGAAAGGGAAGACCTGGCTATCTTATGACATCAGATTTAGGAGAAGCATGTCAGAGAGGCCAGCCATTGAATGGGACGAGGTCCAAAATGATTTATAGATGTTAAACACTGAGCCTCCAGCAGAAGAAGAGGCAACACAGAACCCCTCCAAATATAATAAAATACCCAAGGTGCTAGGAACAATGACAAGCACAAAAAGAGCAAACAGCCTTTTCGGAAGAACCAGCCATGGGGGGCAAAGTCTAATACCCACAAGCAGAACAAAAACCATTCCGCAAAAGCCAACATTCCATGCAGGAATTTTGGAAAGAACCAATGCACCTGGGGCAAAGAATGCTGGTACAAACACAGTTGTACAAACTGCAACGGCGACCACGCAGCAAGCAACTGCACCAGACTACCAGCCAAAAATTCAAAAGACTAGCAACAACCAATCCCCTCCAAAACCGAGACTGACCCCAGGAAGAACTCCCATCAATCCAAACAATTTTAGAGAAGCACTCAGCAACTACACAAACAGAGCAACCAGCGTGGCAATCTTACAGGGCTTTACCAGGGGCTTCAGGATCCCCTTTAAGGGTACGGGATCACAGAACATCCCATTGAATCTAAAGACTGCCAGGGACAACCCCCAAATAGTGGAGAACAAAATCACGAAAGAACTGCTGTTGGGCAGGGTTGCTGGACCCTGGGATCACATGACCCTCAAAGATGACTTAATATCACTTTTAGGCCTGGTCCCTAAAAAAGAACCGGGGAAAATGAGGCTAATTCACCACCTATCATACCCCAAAGGCCAATCACTAAACGATGGCATTCCACACACGGAATCCGCAGTATCCTACACTCAATTCCAGGAGGCGGTAAGACTCATTCAGGAATGTGGTAGGTACGCCCTGATGGCCAAACTGGATATTGAATCCGCATTCAGACTTTTACCTGTCCATCCAGATTCCCAACAATGGTTAGTTTTTACGTTTAATAATAGATTCTATGTAGACAAATGTCTCCCCATGGGGTGCGCAGTATCCTGCACCCTATTCGAGCAATTCAGCTCCTTTTTTCAATGGGCCTTTCAGAAAAAGAGACCAGGGGCCAAAGTGGTACACTACCTAGATGATTCCATGGTTATGGGTCCAGCAAACTCAGATGAATGCCATGGGGCCCTGATGGAACTAGAAAGAATGGCCGCACAGTGGGGCATACACCTGGCAATAGAAAAAACAACCAAACCAGCCACCAATATAGTTTTTCTAGGCATTGAGATTGACTCTGCACAAGGACTATGCAAGATCCCGAAAATAAAAATTGCAGAACTCCTGGAGAAAATACAAGCCCTGATAATAAAAGACAAGGGCACAGTTAAAGAAATTCAATCTTTAGCAGGCAGTCTTAACTTCGCTGCCAGAATAATCCCGCAAGGGAGAGTTTTTTCCAGAAGCCTGGAACTTAAAACCAAATCTTTGACCAAACCCCACTTACACATCCGACTAGGCACAGAGGTGAAACAAGATCTAGAAATTTGGAGGAATTTCCTCAATAATTTCAATGGGATCTCACTTTGGCGAACGCCTTTGAACACATGGACAAAAAGGGTCCTTTACACCGATGCAGCCGGGAGCAAGGGGTTTGTAGCCATACTAGACTCAGAATGGGTGGCAGGACACTGGCCCAACTCATGGCAACAGGCAGGGTGGACAAAAAACATTACCCTCCTAGAAATATTTCCCATCTGTCTAACATTATACATCTGGGGCAGGCACCTAGCAAACACGGAACTCTTGGTCTGGTGCGACAATTTGTCAGTAGAAGGCACCATAAACAGAAGGTCTACCAAATGCCCTTTAGTGCTAAAAGTCTTACGAGCCATCACAGCAGTCACACTAAAAGAAAACATTGTAGTCAAAGCAAAGCACATCGCCGGTACAGCCAATAACATAGCGGATGCTTTATCTCGCTTTCAGTGGCCAAGTTTCCGGGAGCTAGCGCCGCACGCCCAAGAACAGCTGACCCCGATACCAGCGGAATGCTGGAAAATATTGGGAAATCAAAAATAACGGCATCAACGCCAGCGCCAGAGAGCATAGGCCGGGATGCCCAACAAGAACCAGGCACCTCAAAAACGGGTGCCAATAATATAACGGCATCAACGCCAGCGCCAGAGAGCCAGGGCCAGGATGTCCAACAGGAAGCAGGCACTTCATAAACGGATGCCAACAACGCCCTAGGCTTCCTCACAGAGATGGCAGGGAAAGCACTGGCAAGCACCACCGCTGCTCAATAAAATAAGTGCTTGCAAACAGTCTTTAAGTCCACAGGCATAGAACACGTAGAGTTAATAACAATTAAAGACATAGAAATATTCCTAAAATGGGCGCATGAACAAGGTTTTAAGAGAGACTGGGCAAAGAGACACTTAGTCGCAGTCTCATATTTTTCAAAATTATGGGGTGATTCAGACCCCACCCAAAGTGCCCTCATTAATTATGCATTAAAAGGTTGGGGCAGATTAGAGGGCCCCCAGGTAGACACCCGCCGCCCCCTTGATTTCAGCAAACTGGTACATATTACATACCAGCTGGAAGCCATATGCTGGCATCCATACGAGATCCTACTGTTCAGAACAGCCTTTTTCCTGGCATATTTTTCGGGGCTTTCCGTGTGAGTGAACTCATTGCGTCCAGCACCAAGGCCAGCAACGGGTTGGGCGTTATGGAAGTCAGGGTAAAAAATGAGAGCATCAGCATAGAAATCCAAAAATCAAAAACTGGGGCTAAAAGAACCATCAACATTTGTTGTATCGATGAGGCAGTAGTCTGCCCGGTATGTATTACCAACCTCTATTATTTATAAAGACCCAAGGTTGGGGGGAGGTTCTTGATCCATAAGGACGCTTCGGCACTAAGCCACTACCAATTGAAAGGGGTGCCGATGAAAGCAATCACAAGGGCTGGGTGGGACCCTAAGGGTTTCGGCACTCATTCTTTCAGAATAGGGACTGCTACCTCAGCATGGCAGGGAGGTTTAGCCCCTCAACAACTGAAAAACATAGGGGGCTGGAAATCAGATTGTTACAAAAGGTACATCAGACCGCAATTAATTTAGCCAGCCATCTTCACCCCCCTTTTTATTTGCTCCCCTCCCTTCATACAGAAACATCTGGCGGAGGGAGGACCACGTTTCAATCAGCATGGATAGTCGGCCACTCCTTTATCTTCAGGACGGGTCGATGGGCGGAGGAGACCAAAGAAAGGCCACCTTTCAGGAACACCATTTCCTCATGGTGGGGTTACAGAGGCCTACGATGGGCAGAACTCCACAAAACACTAGCAGAACTGGTCGCATACAGAGACCCACCAGAATTTCTGGTCATACACCTAGGGGGCAATGACCTAGTTTCCTTTGAGAGGAGAGAGTTACTTGAGGACATCTGCTCCTCTCTCGCCGGCATCTCACACAATTGGAAAGAAGCATAACTATACTTCTCGGCCATCTTACAAAGAAAGAAATGGCAAGGGGCCAACTGCTACAAATCTGTAGACATTTCCAGACGAAAAACCAACAGAGGTTTGGAAAACTTTTGCACAGCAAGAGGGCTGGGCTTCATAAAGCACCCAGCCATTACTTTGGGTGACCCCGACCTTTTTCTCAAAGACGGCACCCACCTATCAATCAAGGGCCTGGAACATTTCTTCCGTGAAATTACAGCAACTCTAGCTTCTACGGGTTGTAAGTAATACTTTTGGGGGAACGTGGTCAGCCGACAACCTGCCCACGTGTGGCAGCACGGGCAAGAGGAGGTAACCCCAAGTCCCGGTGCCCAAAAAGTATGTTACTTAGCATGATTTGTGATCATTGTTATCTGCATAACCATATCTGTACAATAAAACCTATGGCTTTTCATTGCCAACACTGACAAACAATGTGTGAGACAAATCATTCTGGGTGAGGGTATGGGATCGGCAATGTACAAGTATGCATGCATATGGGTTCAGCAGTTATGGGCAATGCTGCAGTGCCTCACAAAGTGAAGCAGGGTAATTGCTGTTACCATTCACCAGGCCAGGAGAGGGGCAGCCAAACCTTTTCCCTTCACTGCTCCTCTCCTCCCCCCCAAGTCGAAGAGACACGTAGTCTGACCTACACAATCCTGAGGAAGGGTGAAGTGTGAACAATCACTTCACCCTTCCTTCATGCAACAAGGTGCTATGCACCTAGGGAAACCAACAGGCAGGCAGGGACCAGGTTCAAAGACCTGCCCCCCGGGGGGCCAGATAGTCGGCTATCGGGCTGGGGGCTGAAACATAAGAGCCCCCACTAGTACGCATAACAAAGACCCAGGGCTTCCCTGGGTCTTATAAATACAGAGCAACATGCTCTGAGAAAACACAAACAGTTTGTGGACCCTGAACGGGGACCCAAACACACAGGAGGTGCACTGTTTACTCAGTGCCTTCCACAACCTTTGCTTCTTTACCACAAAACCCTCCCACCCTACAAATAAAGGAGAAGAACAAAGGAAAAGAAGTGCAGGGCACTGTACGGTGCCCACAACAAGTCGTGGGACAAGAGAAGGCAGGCACGGGCCATAGGGGGTAACCCCAAGTCCCAGTGTCCAAAAAGTATGTTACTTAGCATGATATGTGATCATTGTTATCTGCATAACCATATCTGTACAATAAAACCTACGGCCTTTTATTGCCAACACTGACAAACAACTTGTGAGACATATCATTCTGGGTGAGGGTATGAGATCGGCAATGTACAAGTATGCATGCATGTGGGTCCAGCAGTTACGCAAGAGGGCCCGCATGCACTGAACACCTCTTAGACCTCACACATGTCACGAATCACTCCAAAGACACTCCAGATCCTTTACTATGCAGTAACTTTGCTGAAAATGTTGGAGGTGGGGGGACATGACATCCAAATGAGTAGGACAACATGGTGTGCCACAAAAGTTGGCAGGGACAAACACCCTTGCCTCCCCTAAAATGATGCCCATGCTTGTATCTGATGCCCCTTCAATCAACACATGCACAATACAATACTGCACTCTAAACATGCTCATGTCTACCTGCACATCAGCCCCAAACACTCCCACCTCTCATTCAGCTGGGCGACTCCTGACTAGAAATGATGCAAATAATCACTACTATCACTCACCTTCCACAGCACACACTCTTCAACCTCGCCCAAAAAATCCCTAACATCACACCTCTTAAAAACTTCAGTCTTAAAGCAATGATGCGCCCAGTGCCATGATTAACTCTGCACCCTATGGAAAACATGCGTCTACACCCTGCACCCCTCTTAAACACTCACCCAAACTGAGATCTGAGTCCCACGCACACATAGATGTCAAGAAAGCAATGCTTAAACTCGCCCTCCTACCTCCTTCCCGTCAACACTGTGCACATGTCTTCTCTAGCTTCTACGGGTTGTAAGCAATACTTTTGGGGGAACGTGATCAGCCGATAACCTGCCCACGTGTGGCAGCACGGGCAAGAGGAGGTAACCCCAAGTCCCGGTGCCCAAAAGGTATGTTACTTAGCATGATATGTTATCATTGTTATCTGCATAACCATATCTGTACAATAAAACCTATGACCTTTTATTGCCAACACTGACAAACAACGTGTGAGACAAATCATTCTGGGTGAGGGTATGGGATCGGCAATGTACAAGTATGCATGCATATGGGTTCAGCAGTTATGGGCAATGCTGCAGTGCCTCACAAAGCGAGGCAGGGTAATTGCTGTTACCATTCAGCAGGCCAGGTGAGGGGCACCCAAACCTTTTCCCTTCACTGCTCCTCTCCTCCCCCCCAAGTCGAAGAGTCACGCAGTCTGACCTACACAATGCTGAGGAAGTGTGAAGTGTGAACAATAACTTCACCCTTCCTTCATGCAACAAGGTGCTAAGCACCTAAGGAAACCAACAGGCAGGCAGGGACCAGGTTCAAAGACCTGCCCCCCCGGGGGCCAGATAGTCGGCTATCGGGCTGGGGGCTGAAACATAACAGCCCCCACTAGTACACATAACAAAGACCCAGGGCTTCCCTGGGTCTTATAAATACAGAGCAGCATGCTCTGAGAAAACACAAACAGTTTGTGGACCCTGAACGGGGACCCAAACACACAGGAGGTGCACTGTTTACTCAGTGCCTTCCAAAACCTTTGCTTCTTTACCACAAAACCCTCCCACCCTACAAATAAGGGAGAAGAACAAAGGAAAAGAAGTGCAGGGCACTGTACGGTGCCCACAACAAGACATGGGACAAGAGAAGGCGGACACGGGCCAGAGGGGGTAACCCCAAGTCCCGGTGCCCAAAAAGTATGTTACTTAGCATGATATGTGATCATTGTTATCTGCATAACCATATCTGTACAATAAAACCTACGGCCTTTTATTGCCAACACTGACAAACAACTTGTGAGACATATCATTCTGGGTGAGGGTATGAGATCGGCAATGTACAAGTTTGCATGCATGTGGGTCCAGCAGTTACGCAACAGGGCCCGCATGCACTGAACACCTCTTAGACCTCACACATGTCACGAATCACTCCAAAGACACTCCAGATCCTTTACTATGCAGTAACTTTGCTGAAAATGTTGGAGGTGGGGGGACATGACATCCAAATGAGTAGGACAACATGGTGTGCCACAAAAGTTGGCAGGGACAAACACCCTTGCCTCCCCTAAAATGATGCCCATGCTTGTATCTGATGCCCCTTCAATCAACACATGCACAATACAATACTGCACTCTAAACATGCTCATGTCTACCTGCACATCAGCCCCAAACACTCCCACCTCTCATTCAGCTGGGCGACTCCTGACTAGAAACGATGCAAATAATCACTACTATCACTCACCTTCCACAGCACACACTCTTCAACCTCGCCCAAAAAATCCCTAACATCACACCTCTTAAAAACTTCAGTCATAAAGCAATGATGCGCCCAGTGCCATGATTAACTCTGCACCCTATGGAAAACATGCGTCTACACCCTGCACCCCTCTTAAACACTCACCCAAACTGAGATCTGAGTCCCACGCACACATAGATGTCAAGAAAGCAATGCTTAAACTCGCCCTCCTACCTCCTTCCCGTCAACACCGTGCACATGTCTTCTCTAGCTTCTACGGGTTGTAAGCAATACTTTTGGGGGAACGTGATCAGCCGATAACCTGCCCACGTGTGGCAGCACGGGCAAGAGGAGGTAACCCCAAGTCCCGGTGCTCAAAAGGTATGTTACTTAGCATGATATGTTATCATTGTTATCTGCATAACCATATCTGTACAATAAAACCTATGACCTTTTATTGCCAACACTGACAAACAACGTGTGAGACAAATCATTCTGGGTGAGGGTATGGGATCGGCAATGTACAAGTATGCATGCATATGGGTTCAGCAGTTATGGGCAATGCTGCAGTGCCTCACAAAGCGAGGCAGGGTAATTGCTGTTACCATTCAGCAGGCCAGGTGAGGGGCACCCAAACCTTTTCCCTTCACTGCTCCTCTCCTCCCCCCCAAGTCGAAGAGTCACGCAGTCTGACCTACACAATGCTGAGGAAGTGTGAAGTGTGAACAATAACTTCACCCTTCCTTCATGCAACAAGGTGCTAAGCACCTAAGGAAACCAACAGGCAGGCAGGGACCAGGTTCAAAGACCTGCCCCCCCGGGGGGCCAGATAGTCGGCTATCGGGCTGGGGGCTGAAACATAACAGCCCCCACTAGTACACATAACAAAGACCCAGGGCTTCCCTGGGTCTTATAAATACAGAGCAGCATGCTCTGAGAAAACACAAACAGTTTGTGGACCCTGAACGGGGACCCAAACACACAGGAGGTGCACTGTTTACTCAGTGCCTTCCAAAACCTTTGCTTCTTTACCACAAAACCCTCCCACCCTACAAATAAGGGAGAAGAACAAAGGAAAAGAAGTGCAGGGCACTGTACGGTGCCCACAACAAGACGTGGGACAAGAGAAGGCGGACACGGGCCAGAGGGGGTAACCCCAAGTCCCGGTGCCCAAAAAGTATGTTACTTAGCATGATATGTGATCATTGTTATCTGCATAACCATATCTGTACAATAAAACCTACGGCCTTTTATTGCCAACACTGACAAACAACTTGTGAGACAAATCATTCTGGGTGAGGGTATGAGATCGGCAATGTACAAGTATGCATGCATATGGGTCCAGCAGTTACGCAACAGGGCCCGCAAGCACTGAACACCTCTTAGACCTCACACATGTCACGACTCACTCCAAAGACACTCCAGATCCTTTACTATGCAGTAACTTTGCTGAAAATGTTGGAGGTGGGGGGACATGACATCCAAATGAGTAGGACAACATGGTGTGCCACAAAAGTTGGCGGGGACAAACACCCTTGCCTCCCCTAAAATGATGCCCATTCTTGTATCTGATGCCCCTTCAATCAACACATGCACAATACAATACTGCACTCTAAACATGCACATGTCTACCTGCACATCAGCCCCAAACACTCCCACCTCTCATTCAGCTGGACGACTCCTGACTAGAAACGATTCAAATAATCACTACTATCACTCACCTTCCCCAGCACACACTCTTCAACCTCGCCCAAAATACCCCTGACATCACACCTCTTAAAACATTCAGTCATAAAGCAATGATGTGCCCATTGCCCCCCTCTTAAACACTCACCCAAACTGAGATCTGAGTCTCACGCACACATAGATGTCAAGAAAAGCAACGCTTAAACTCGCCCTCCTACCTCCTTCGCGTCAGCCCTGTGCACATGTCTTCTCTACCCACACCAACTGACCCCATGACTTCTAGTACCACCCCTTGGTATTGGGGCATGCCCCATGATCAAACCACCATCTGGGAAACTCCTGGGTGTGGAGGAAGACCGCAAGTTAAGAGTCCCACCGAGGACCGCCTGTAGGGTAACCCTCAACTGGAGAACGCCCCAATGCTGCTTCTCTCACTGTTGTAGATGCCAAGGGGCAATGTACACGGAAGAGAGTGCTCCATGTGAATGGTCTATAAATAACATAACTCTTCTTTTGTTTTCCCAGCATGTGATGAGAGACACAACTAAGCTTTATGATGTAAGTACTCTCGGAACCTGTAAGCATGTAAATATCCTTACAAACTTGACTATGTAGGTACTCTCGCAACCTTTAAACATGGAAATGTCCTTGTAAACTACGCTGTGATACCCCAGGGTTCGGGCGTATAACCAAATACACTAAATAAAATAAATAAATAAGCAATAACACCCTGTTCTAAGGGCTGCACTGGAAGATAACAAACTGTGGCTCCTGTTAATAGGCCTGCGCACAGTGAAGCCGTTAACGGGCGCATCCGGCCGTTACCACCCAGTAAGGCTCTGAAAACAGGGGATTATTGCTGCTAGCATGCCACGTTTGAGAACCCGGTTGCTAGTGGCCTTTTTTGAAGGGATAGCACTTTTGCGTATGTTGCACACTGATTTCCCTTAAAAAACTACAATGGCGGTTGCCCAAAGTTATGGACGCTGCTGTGAGTCCCTTTACTATGTCCATGGTGGTGGGTTTAGAGACGGGCTGCTGAGGAAGCAGGTGGCCCTGTACGCAGTAAGTAATGGGAGAACAGGCGGTGCGGGTAGTGGGTGCAGGGATTGCCGGGGTGTAGGAGGCCTGACGCGGTTGATTGCTGTGGACAAAACATGGCAGACAGTGAGAGAGTCACTTGTCTCCTACAAGGAAAGCAGGCTTTCACTCGACAAAAAAGCTTACATTCATGGCCAACTGATCGGCCAACGCCTCTCTTGCGGGTGGTAATCTTGTGGTCAGTATATGACTACATATGTTGTATGCTCCACATTTTAAATTTTGTATTAAAATAATATTTTTAGGGTTCTGCCAATTTGCATTATATACATTGTGCAGTATTGTCGTTGCACATGTGTAGTAGGATGCGCAACACCATGTGTACCATACTATAAAAGATTGTATGTAGGTAATATTACAATAGTAAAGAAATTTGCCCCATCTTTGAGAAGTGCTGTAATAATAGAGCAATATGGCCTGAGCGGCGGGGGCATTACCGACTCAGGTAATGCCCCAGAGCCCATAGTTATATTAACGGAGGCCCCGGGGCATTACCCAAGTCGATAATGCCCCGCCACGAGGGGCATATAGCTATTAGTACCCCGGCCGGCAAAAATTGCGTGACCGGGGCACTAAAAGCTTTTTTTTGTCCCGAAATGCTGCAGCGTTTCCAAAAAAGAAAAGAAAAGACGACAAAGAAAATGGCCACCGGAAAAGGGAAAACTGAGTCCGTTTTCCCTTTCCATGGAGGCCATCAGGAGCGGACACGCTGGAAACAGAAGCGTTTCCAGCACGTCTGCTCTGAAAAAAAAGAAGGTAAGTGAGGTTGGGAGGGCGGAAGGGAGGGGAAGGGGAAAAAAATTAACAAAAAAAAACGTACCTAGGTCCCCGGCGGGGGACGATGTAAGCCTCCAACCGTGGGGAGGCTCGGAGCGGGGATGGCCCCACTCTGAGTCTCCACACAGCAGGAGGCTGCCATTGTCCCCCACCGGGGACCAAGGGATAGAAGGTAAGTGCGGTGGGGAGGGCAGGGAGGAGGGAGAGAGAAAAAAAAAGCTTACCTGAGTCCCCGGCGGGGGGCGAAGGCAGCCTCTCAGCCATGGGGAGGCTCGGAGCGGGGATGGCCCCGCTTCGAGCCTTCTTTTTGGCTGAGGGGCTGCCACGCTCCCCGCCGAGGACAAGGCGGCTGGAATCCCAGCCAAGAATCAAAGGATTCTCGGCCGGGTAAGGACCTGGCGAGAGCCAATTAGAATGCGTGTTGCATTCTCTTGAGTCTCGCCGAGTACTAATAGGTGTTATTATTACTAAATGTGTTGGTTCTCAATGTTTCAACCTTGGAGGGATGAAAAGCTGAGTCATCTCCAGCGGAATCCAAACCTCCAATGTTCAAAAAAAAAAACTCTCTCTCTCTCTCTCTCTCTCTCTCTCTCTCCCTCTCTCTCCCTCTCTATCTCTCCCTCTCTCTTTCTCCATCTGGCAAGGATGCAAAGCCCTGGCATTTAACATTTTTTTATTAGTTAATATAATGATGCAGGTAATTCCATCTTTGAAAGGTTTATCGACTAATCAGATTCACCTTTCCTAAACTCCATGCCAAAAGCATACATTGCTGCTGTACCATGCTGCATCACTGATTGGCAGCACCTGTTCTACCAGTGGCACAGAGCAAGTTCAGAGGTCACAGTTGCCCACTTGACAGCTGCAGTGACAGCCACGCCTCTGCAGTGCAGGGGCTGCATTTAAGATATGCTCCCTGTACCCAAAACCCTGATGAGCTTAAGTAGCCCATGATGGTGGCAAGATAAACTCTGAAAAAAGCCATGACTGAGTTATGGCAGGGTGCAGGGCCATACCTATGATCAAACATATTGCAACCACATCCAATTTGATTTCACACATGTGTCAGCTCGTGTGAGTTGGCTCAGCTGTGGAAGGGGTTGTGTATTCAGTCCAGGTGGGGAGAGATTGCCAAATGACAGGACAGGAACCTGATTGGCCATGCCTCTTCTTCAATCTTTTTCTGAGGGAAGGTAACACCCTCCACCAGAGACAGCCGCCAACCAGGCAGCTGCCCTGGTTCCAGGCATCAAAGGAGCACATTAACAAGGGGGGTCCTGGGAGTCCCTCTGCCAGACATTAGTCCTGGTTATGAGAGACTTACCAAAGGAGCACACCCATTCAATGGGAGTAGCCTCACACCATGGTGCTGCATTTTTTTAAGCATTTGATCCTTGTGAGAAGGGAAGGGATGGGTTTGGAGTAGTCAGAACGGCTCTGTACAGTGGAGGAAAACTTCCACCATTTTATTTCTCTTGCCTCTCTCTCCTCCATTTTCCACTTCCTCTGGAGAAAAGAGTAATGTCAGAAGGGGAAAGTCTGCTTGGTTTAAGAACAAGAGTTGGTCCACTAAAGCAGGCTAGCTTTCATCCAATCACCTGTGGACTTTTAAAAGAAGGGGTCACACACCACTTCTTGGATTCACTTTGAAACAACATCTGAGACGGAGTCACTGGATCCCTTTTGGGAGAGTTGTACTTTCCAAAGCCCTCTACCATTGAGGTGTAGAAGGGGCAGTCCAAGCCAAGGCAGAGGAGAACTCTTCCCACTCACAGGGCACTTGGACAGTGACACTTGCTGTGGACGAAGACCTGCCATTCTGCACCAGAATATCCCAGGGCTGGGATAGCAGACCCTGAAAGGACTTTCCCTGTCCTTGCGCCCCTGAGTTGGGTCTCACAGCACCTGGAGGACCAGATCTGGTAAGGCTCCCTTTTCTACCACTTTGAAACCAGTAGGACGTGATCGACGGCTAGGGATCCCGACGGTGCTACTTGCTAGCATTTCTCTGTACGGTTGAACAATTGATTGCCCATTGAACAGCTCAATGCTACATCGTGCCCTCGCTGAGCCCGCTACCTGCTAGACTTGACACAGGCACCCGACTCGAAACTTGCTGACTCGAAAAACAGGAGTTACGCCACAACTCGACCCGACCCACCCTTCGCCATTGCTGCTACACCGAACCGCACCTTGGAGCAATAAGATCACCATTTCGACCACAGTCGCCCGCCGTCTCGGACCGCTGGAGCATCACGCATTGAGCCTTCAAAGCGGTTCCAACCCGACTCGGCTCGACATCGAAGTGATCTTGGTGATCGCCCTGGCCTCCATTGTTGGAAGCCACCATCAAATTACATAGGGCTACTACATTTGAACAATTTGGACGCCTGCTTACTGCTTAAGCCCACGCAATCCACCATACCCAAATCAAGCTTGATCCGCTTGTATCACTGCTCAAAGCCGGGTTGGATGCTGTTGACCTGCCAAAGACCTGAAGTGAGGTACTGTCAACCAATAACTGCCATCTGGTCCATTTGGGCTCTAGAGACTGGTTAAGTCACTTTTGCACCCTTTCTACATCCAAAGACATATCTTTTTTGTGGTTAAGATTTGTCTATCGAGTTTTCTAGATAGTTCTATTGCAAATGGTTTTAGAACCTTGATTGGACATAGCCTTTATTTTGGACTGTATTTGTTTGTTGTTTGGGTCTCTACTGGATCACATTCACACCGCTCTCAAGAGCACAGCCTTCCCTCAGCCCACGTTATCACAAAAGGCAAAAGAGGGTAGATCTCTTAACTGTGCCTGTTTTACCTTTATGATTCTGTTGGCTCTTAGTTTGTAGAGGTGTGAGAGCTGAATGGGCATTTTCATCCCTACTCACACATGCAGTGTTTTTAGAGCAGAATCCAATTAGTCACACAGACACACAGACACTCACACACACTATGTCATTTTATTCTGCTTCTAAAGCTCTCTTATTCACAGAAGGCTCTAATGATGTTCTGTACTGTGGCTTTAAATGCATTCTAAGGAATGCCCACTCAGCTGGAACAATGCCATTACTCTCAACACCCCCCACCACCTTGCAAAAAAGTTGCAGCATTTTACGAAATAACAGTCTTTGACACAGCCCATAACTTTTGGCCTGAAAAATGAATCAGCACAAGGGTGCTACAACATAAGCCCAAAACAGCAGTAGAACCGCCTGTGCTTGGTGCATCCTTATTCAATGCCAATACATGTCTTTGCGAATGCTTGTTTTGTGCTTGTGACAAACAGTGATCAGGGGAAAACACATGTGTGGGTGGTGAACATCTTTGAAAAGTGCGCCCAGCTGTCTCAATGAATTTGTTTTGACCTGAAAAATTGCTCACACAAAGGAAAATGGGTCCTTTTACATATACTCCAGTTGATCCCATTTACGCCTCTCTCAACCACAGCCAAGAGCAACCTACAAGTTGTTTGTTTCTACTTTGAGCTCTGGTTACCAGCTGGCTCCATGACACCAGAGACGCCATCTTCCAGTCAAGGGATTTTCTTTCACTCAAGTTTCACAGTTGAAGTGACCCAAGACCACAAGTCGTAAAAAAGAATTGGTGGAGAAATGAAATCCCTGAACTGGGGGCATTTGTGCTCCAGATTACGTGAAGCCATCTATTAACCTTGTCCTAGGGTAGCGCAAGATAAAGGCCTTGCTCCACCAGTAGATTTCTGAATGTCAATGTTACCAACGGGTGCAGCTCTTTGTTGTACTATATTCACTATCTATGTTATGGTGGGGTGTGGGGATAAAAAGGCTTGTAAAAAAAACTTTGACCTGAAATGTGAAAATAGAATAATCCTTTGAGGAATTCGACCATCCGCACAGGGAGTGTACAATCGTCTGGGATGTTCTTATTTTTTGAATGATGGGAGATCAACCTCCAAAAACGTGTGAGGCCATTCCACACATATTTTCCCTGCTCACTGCACGCAACGCATAGTCATGTATAATCCAGTTAGGACACAGCCTACAAGTGCTGGCCTCCCCTGTCATATTCACATGGCAGGGGAGGCCACAGGTACGTCAGGTACATCAGGTACATCAAAGCTTCTCAAGAAGGGGGAAGGTGACACCTTCCACCGTGGGCAGCCCAATTAAAATATCAAAGGCTCCATGGATTTGCCTTCCTGTTGTCTCAACTGCTGGTGGCAGAGCATACTGATGAGAGTTAATTGAGGCAAGCCTGCGAAAGGGGCTTGTTTGGAGAACAGACAACAGGAAGGCAGGGCTAACACCTCTTTGCTATGCAATGTGTCAACTTGAAGCTAATTCCCACCTCTCTGTATGAAGGAGAGTGAATGGCATGTCTGGGCCCACTATGTACAATAGACAACCCCTGCAGAGCAGACCCCTTTCAGGGGTAGAAGTATTTGATTTAAGGGAGGCAGGAAGTCTGCTCTCATCACAAACTTCAAGGGAGACCTGCACTTTGATCAAGAGTCACCGAGGGCTCATTTAACCAGAGAGACACTGTGATCTACAACAGACAGGGAGATGGGTGGGAAATAGGAGTACTTGGTGTCATCCCTTACCTTTCCTGTTGCAAAATTCTCTGGTCCTGACCTCACACATAATAGGAGATTGTTGGTGGGGACTCAAGATTGGTTCCTTAAGGTAGGCTTAGCCTGCACCAATCACTGGGGCCCATTTGGCTTCAAAAGAGGACTGAGCCCCTCTCTTAGCAGATCATCTGACGACTTTGAAAGGAGTAAGAAGAAGGACTCATTTGGACTCTGGCTGAAGGTACAGTCTGCCTTACATCTTCCGGCAGTGAAGGAAGGCCAGGATTTCCAATAGGGATGCAAGATACCGCCCCTAACATATCCCAGGGAACAGAGAGATACCGGACTCATAGGACCCGTCCAGTAGCTCCAGAACCGGTACTCAGCCAGCGCACAGCGTGTCCTGCTAGGTTCTGTCAGCAAACTTCCAAGGTGGAAGTCTCTTAACAAAGTACAAGGCTGATGCCTGCTAACACTCTCCTCAGCTTTTTGTCATCAGCCTTGAAAGGACACCACGAGCCCTGCAAAGAAGCTAGGAGGAGTGCCACACAAGCATCAATCACTGCCCATCTTTTAAGGACATTTTCGAGGCAGTCGAGCTCTTGAACCCCGACCGGCTGCACCACTGACTGTTGCCACGCTGCACTCACTAAAGCCGTCTGAGACACCTCGACCAGAGTTCCAGATCTGCCAACCAGTACAGAGACCAATGATTCTCGACCCTGAGCCGCCTTGTTGGCCAGCCAGCAGCCGTCCGTCCAGCCTCACTTGCCAAATTGCCTGCTGCCTGATACCTACAGCTGTCTCCCATCTTGAACTCTGTCACAGGAGATGCAAAACGTCCTGGAACTGACTTGACGCTGTCGAGCATCAAGATCATCTCAAGCAACAGGTACACTGTGGTTGTGTCCCCTGGTCCTTCTCTGAAGGCCCCCAGGGACATCTTTGACCCCTTGCTCCCTTGGTGCTGAAACCAAAGAACCTTGAACAGTTAAGACTGATTGCTTTACTGACTACCCTCCTGTCAGCATCCAGACAGCATCCCTTTCCTTTGTGAATCTGTCTGTCCTCTGTGTTCCTTTACATGGTGGGTTGTATTTTGTAGTGTGCTAGAACTGTCTTTTGTAATAATAATAAAGTATTTTTTTATACAACATTGACTGAACAGTTCCTTGTATCATTGGGTAATAATTGTATTTTTGCAACTAACGATCCACGACCTTGCGGAGATAAGCCTGCCATTGCTTCCAAGTTACCAACAATTGGACAAGGAGGTTTATAATTTACTTTTGTTCCAATCTGTTCGGATCCCTTCTGGTGTACTAGAGGTGTGGGGCTGAGTGATGGTTTAGAAACTGATATTCATCCCTGGACCACTGGTGCCCTGGAAGTTGATTTGTCACAAATCCATTTGAGCCAAGTCACAAATACCACAGCGCCACCTAGTGGCAATCACTGGAAGTTCACCTACAGTTCAGAGCCACACCAGCAAGGCCATCGGCCTTCTCCAAATTACTTTTAGTGAAGGACCCTTCACTGTGTCTTGTCTCATACAAGCTGAGATTTATCCAGAATAACCTGAGAGTGTTTCTAGGGTCTCTTACCCCGAGGCACCTTTCAGTTACCATGATGGTAGTATTTTCCAAACGGTGGCACCATCTGGCTAGCGGGTTACCTTCATCCCGTGAAAATGGAGCTCAGAGATCTCACTTGAGCTTGATCCGTGTTCATTCTTAGCATGTTGAGATCCACCCATGATCAACTCCTGGACAGGCATGATTCTCAGAGACTTTATTTCAGAGCTCTCAAATTTCCCGAGGCCAAGCATGAGAAGGCATCAAGTCCTGGTTTTGCTTGGTATTCTGGACTTGTATTGTTTGCTAAACTTCAAATGCGACAGAAAAAACCCTGAAAGGTGCCTCAGGGTAAGGGACAGAAAAAACTACAAATCCCAGAATCCAAAGGTGAAAAAAAACAGGACTGGGTGGCCTTCTCTCTCATTGTCATGGGAAACTTGAGGGCTCTGTTACTCGCGACGTGTTAGCATATAGTAAGCTATTGCCAGTGGACTAACATGGTTATTTGTTTATTTACCCAATTAATGAACGCTTACAATGCTTGTCGCAGAGTAATAATATGATCAGGGTTTTCATGACCCTCCCGCGTCTACAAACATCAGGACAGCTTTGGTGCTGACTCTAAAACATGCAGTGTCGCCTGCTTACACCCTCCATATCACACACCTTGCGGTTATTGCCTGGGTCTATTTAAGTCTGGGAGCAGGCGCGGCTTGCAATGAATTCTCGTGCAATTCAGGATGGAAATATGCACCCTTGGTACGTAAGCGTCAAGTCCCTTTGCCCCCAAACTCGCAAGCATCTACTATATTCAGGGGGATGATTAAGAAAATGACCCTTTCTCCCGAAGACATTAATTCTGAGGGCACTCCATTTGCTTTTGGACTATGAAAAGTAAATACATGTGAAATAATGGCATGCACTTTTACGAAAGTCTGACAGCAATTGTGAGATAAGCAAAGAAATAATTGAAAGGCTTTTGCCTTCACCTTGTAATCAGGCCATGCTCACCACCTGCGGCATTCCAGCCAATAGCGGCGGTATTACCCCAAAATATCGAGGGCAAAAAGACCGAATCTCAAAAAGACCCAATATCGGATGCCCAATTTCAACATATATATATATAGAGAGAGAGAGAGAGAGAGAGAGTGAGGGGGGTAAAGTCAATAAACATTGTGTAGGAGCAATGGGGGGGGGAGGTGCTGCAGTGGTCTCCTCCAACATATATATGTGGTCAAATGGGTAGAAAAAAAGAAAAAGAATCTGTCTTTTTTAGGATTCGGTTTTTCATTTTTGGACAAATCACCCAAAGTCAATAGCGCCGGCAGTGAATACCCCTGATTTCAAGGTGGAACATCCCCATTTAGATCCTCCAATTTGTACCTCTACCCAAAAGGTTGAGGTGAAAATTGAAGAAAGTCCCTAGAACTTAAAAAAAAAGTCCTTTAGAAGAGGCCATTACAATTGCTTCCCTTCAAAACAGGAACAAGGTTCTGCATTGGGACCCCTATGGCTTCACTGATGCCCACTTAATCCCCCCGTTGCAATGTAATGCAGAGAAGTGCAAATAATGACCCTTCTGTGGAGGCTGGAAAAGGTTAAAAAACATTTTGTTACACTGTGGATTAAAATTTAATGAAATAGCACTGCTGTTATTTCAGTAACTCCACCCCTCCTACCATCATGACTGCGGTAAAAACCCCGGACTGCCACCAGAAGTAATGGTAGTTACCGATGGTGGAAATCTTAAACAAATAAATCCATTAGGCCTTTAATTGTCTGAAGCACTGTAGTGAAAGCTGCTATTATTACCCAATTTAATAGTCCTCAATTAATTGGCCTCAGAAGGATGAAGGACTTTTAACTCGCGAAGCCAACTGGTGATATACAAACATACGTATGTGACATTCACCTTGTGTGCTCGTCAATGTGTGCGAATAAACAGTATAGTACACCTGTAAGACATGTAAAGCTCAACAGGTCATATATAATGGACACAATATCATAGTTTGCACCTTACACGGGAGTCAAACTTGCAGAAGGATATACAACAGCTCCTTGTTCACTAGGGGTGGCTCCTGTTTACTGGGGGATGCCGGACACCCAGGAGCTCTTTTTAGCTTACCCTCATAAAATCCTTATTTCTATTCATTCATGTTCCCTGGGAATGCCCCAAGCCAGGGCCGTGGAACCCCCCAGCAGCACTGTCTGACAGCAAGGGTGAGCAGCGGAACGCTCTCTCTGACACCAAGACTACCTCTATGAGGGGTGAGGGTAGGATGTCGGGGACCTGAATGTGCAAGGATGCTGAGAGAGCCAGGGAAACCAAACATAGCAGAGAGCCTGCCCTCACTCTGACTATATCCCGGCAACAGGGCCAAAAGCCTGGAGGCTCGTTCAATTCAGAAACAAGGCTTTGCTTTGCGGTCAGCCCTGTCGGCCAACTCTGGTGTCTAGTGGGAAGAAAAAAGGAAGGAACTCAAAAGAGGCACAAAAGGGGCATGGCCTAAGAAGCCGGCAGCCACCCAAAGTGCCAAGGACGAGTATGCTCGTACTTTTTGCATAGACTATCATAATAGCCTGGCACTTAAGGGGTTCAGAATATGTATTAGCACCCAGCGAGGGTCAACCAGAATCTAACAAACATTCTGATTGGCCTTCGCCGGGGCATCACCCGACCGGTAATCCCTCGGCCAGGATTCCTTGCCACTGTTCCCGGCGGGGGCCGTGGCAGCCCCTCAGCCAATGAGGAAGCTCAAAACAGGGGCATCCCCGCTCGCTCTGAGCCTCCACACGGCTGGAGGCTGCCATCCTCCTCCGCCGGGGATTCAGGTGTTTTTTTTTCCCTCTCCCCATCCCTGAAAAAAATGCCCTCCCTGCCCTCCAAACCCCACTTACCTTCTTATTTATCCTTTTTGGGAGCGAACGCTCTGGGCACACTTCTGTTCCCAGCGCGTCTGCTCCCGATGGCCACCATGGATAGGGAAAACTGACCCCATTTTCCCTTCCCCAGCGGCCATTTTCTTTGACTTTTTTTTTCTGTTCTGAAACACTGTTACGTTTCGGAACAGAAAAAATGCTATTAGTACCCCAGTCTTGCAGGCCTATAACTATGGGCCATGGGGCATTACCTGACTCGGTGATGCCCCCTCGGCTGGGGCTTATTGCTTAATTCAGTATTTTGTTAAGCTCATGATATGAGGGTAGCCAGGACAGAGTTTCCAAATTCTGCCGAACATTTGGATTTGCACTTCCAGTATGTCTGATTACAAATCCTGTTATTATTTTTTTGGGTTGTATTTATGGTTTGTCAAAACCTTTATACATATATAAAACACACATATCATAGTACAAGCACAATATCATCACAACCAACATTACGATGACATAGGGTCTCATTACGACCCTGGCGGCAGCCGTGTCCTTATTAAGAGCACGGCTGCCGCCAGGAATTAATTTTTACAGCAGCCCAGAAAAGGGCAATAACCGAGTCATGCTAACCTTGGCGGACCCAGTAATTGCCCTTTCCTGGACTCTGGTAAAAGTACATCCCCATTCCCATTTGAGCCCCATAGAGCCCGTTGTTATCATCCTGGCCTGCTAGCGAGTCCCGCTAAGGACGCCTAGTCTGACCATGCGTTCCTTAGCGGAACCCACTGCAGACTTCGTAATGAAGCTGCCATTGAATGAACTGTCCCGGTAAGGGACCGGCACCGTTCATTCCATGGCCGCCTACCTCCGATTGAGGCCCATAGTCATAAAGTCAATTCCAATAATATAGGATACAATTTCAAACCTAAAAATGTAAATCCTGTTCTGTGTAGGAAAGACAAAATTCTATAGTGTTCCACCTTTAACGGATATTCGTATTAGAAAAGTATAAATGCCAAAGGTCCTTGATATGCATCTTAGGGGTTTTTCTATGGATCCGTGAAATATTATAATGTACGATGTGGAGAAGCCGAGGGGGCCAAAATAAAGGGAGGCCCTCAGGAATAAAGCCCTTGCTTGGCTACATCACAGAGTGGGTCAAAACTGTTTTAGAACACAGGACCTGAGGTTTCTCCGCAGGGTTCACATTAACAACATGTGCTCCAAGAGCAACACAGACTGTATTGCTATAGGGTGCGGCCAAAGTAGCCTACCACTGTTTATGAGCCTATGCACAAATTTGTGTAACATGTCATCCTATACTAATTTGAGAATTATTCTGAATTGATATTTTTCAGTGCACGTGTGCGAACTGTGACCTCTGCCTTGGGCTCAATTTTTTCCATTTGATGTTTTCTGTTTTTATAGTTCATATTTATTGTTTTTATTTGTGGTTGTATGTTTTATGTTGCACAGAGAGGCCCATGGGTGTGTTCCGCTTCATAAGAAATAAATCAAATCAAATCAAATCAAGAAGATAACGAACAGAATGGGCAAGTTTAGGCGATGTGCTCAAGATCCCACAATAATGTTCATGTGGTGAAGCCGAGATTGTGCTCCACATTCCAAACTCCACATCTTTCCCTACAACATTAATGGAATTACAAAGAGTATAATGGAATGGATGGGGGTGCTTGCAGGAGAACTCCACATTAGGGCCGGGCTGGCCATTGCTATACAATTTAAATGAATTCTCTGTCAAAGATGATAAAACCTGGCATTGGTTTGCTCTACTCTAAGGCAACTGCAGAGCCAGGGGCTTCATTTAGGGGTCACCAGAGGTCGCAACTGCGACCTCTGTGGACTCCCTTACGACCTCTAAAAAAACAACTGTGTCCAGCAGCACGTAGCTCTTTACTTCTGGGGTGGCTGGCTTTCTTGTTCAGGCCCCTTCAAAAAAGAAGAAAAATAAGAACAGGAGGGCCACAAGTCTAACACTTTCAGCACTGACCCTAAATAAGAAAGAATAGGAATACCAAATAATGTGTCTTTCTGGAATTCTATACAATAATTGCTAGACTCATTAGAGGTTTATTTCAGACACACTTCAGGGGGTGAGTCACTGATTTAGTCTGTTCTCAAAGGCCTCAACTCAGCCTTTCATCCTTCTGAGATCGATAAATGAGTACCAACACAGGTTGGGTGATATTGGGTGTATATTTGTTCTATATAAAGCGCTTAAGCGTAAGTGCTATATAATAACACATCATTATCATTTGGTCATGGACGTCTGCTTGCATTCACAGTAATTTGGTAATATGGGCCTATACACACTAATCTTAATGATACATATGGCGATCCATTCTTGTATGAAATGTACATCACATTATAGTGATATTGTAACCATATTTTTTGTAGTGTACAATGCTATGTGATGCCACTTCCTGTTTTGTCAACAGGTGAAAGGTTGTGTTCCATCGCTTCCCGCGATATCACTTCGGGGGATGGTCAAATGACATCACTTCCTGTCATCAGGGGGTCATCAGGGGTCAAGGGTCGTGTGATGTCACTTCCGCTACCCCTGGCATTTTGGTGAAATGACGTCCCTGTGCAGAGCTGAACGTGAAAAATATTAAACGCAATGGCCCTGTTTCATATCTTCACTGGAAAAGGTCCGAGATGCACGAGAGCATCTGTAATTTGCACCTGCTTCCTGATACCCGATTCCCAGAGCCTGGAACCGAAGCAAGCCTGGAGATGCCTGGAGCATCCGTGAGATGCGCATGTGCAAATGTGATGGTTCACAGAGATTTCAGGGATGCTGCAGGCAGCTCCAGAACTGTTCCAGTTTTAGGCATCGTGAATCAGGTGTAAGGAGCCTGGAGCAAACCAGGGAGGATTATTAGCTGTTCTGATTTGCTCAACTTCTCATATTTGAGAATCAGGCCACAATGAAATAAGCATTGGCAGTGCCAACAGATGTGCTTTTCTGCAGGCACTTACTCGCCAAGCACTGCCGTAGTGATATTAGCTGGCTATTGATGTCAGCAGGTACCAAATGGTGTGAGCACATGCAAATCTAACAGCAGTGCCTGGCAAATGCCTAATACTTATGCACAAACCAAAACTGGTGGCTTTGCCAATGCCTGTTTTTCACAAGACTTTAGTGAAGGACACGCATAGTACTCATAAATCAAGTGGATGAAGGGAGACCTGGTTAAGACATGTTTATTACAGTAGTAGCACGTGTATAGCTCCAATGAAGTCGTTAACTCTCAGACGACTGCTTAAAAAAACACTGTCAAGCACTTTGAGTGTAAAGTTTGATGTTAAGGCTTCATTAAAGCGAGCTCAACGAGTTCCCATGAGGAAGGTGCTTTGGGTTTGGAGGGGCCGGAACTCGGTGCAAATGGCCATAGGGATTAGCATGGTCATGGGCAGTCAATGGGTGGGTAAATACCCAAACAACACCTGCAGGCTTTGTACCCCTCTTCATATGCCATTTCTCCCCATCTGTACTCTAATGCAATAGTTTCTGCTTATAGGTAGCCCAAACTAAAAATAACTGGGAGATATGATATGATATTTTACTTGTATCACACTCGTACACAAGTGTTTCAGAGCGCGACTAGGCAAGGGAGGGGAACAAGGGAGAACACAGCACAACATAAAAACGATCTTACTAGGCCCAGTGACATTGAGAACGCGCATGTGCATGAGAAAGGGAAAAGGGAAAAAGTGCATGGAAGGGGGGAGTGGAAAGTGCAGAAGCCGAGGAGCGCAGATAAATAAAATAAATAGAAAATTGAGGCAAACTGTGGTAGTGCAGCCAGCAAGTGGCAAGTGCTGTGTTTAAGGCAGCAGACTGGGCAAGTCTGAAGAAGTGCAGAAAAAGAAGAAAAATGGGGGGGGGGGCTGTATGGGTACAGATACAGTCCCCAGTGCAAGGGGTGGCCAGAAGGCAGTGCACGAAGGTGGCAGGGTGAGCAGGTACCTGGGCCAAGGGGACAGAGGGTGGCCAAGAGGGCAGATCAGCAGGGGAGAAGGGGAGCGAAGGCAGAAGCAAAGAGGAAGATTTTGAGGTGCTTCCGGAACCGGAGATGGTTCTCCTCAAGTTTTAGAGTGGCAGGGAGGCTGTTCCAGAGGGATGCCCCAGCCGAAGTGTGTGGGTAGGTGTTGTGGCCCAATGAAAACAGGACACCAATATGATGATGCAGTGTTTTATTGGCACCTTGTAACAATGCAAAGGAATGGCTGTACCCAGAATGAAGGTCCTTGGTGAATCAGCGCAGTTGACTTCACTGCACATATGTAACAGTCTCAGCCATAAGTTTTAACCTATTTACAAGAGCTCCCAAGAGTCTCCATGTGGGAGCCTTGGAATTACACTCTGATATTGAGGAGCAGCACCAGGGTGCATGGCTTTTTGGTGGAGGCTTCAAGCCTCACTTTAGCAGCAGCAATGGGACACGACCATTACTCTTGCTCTCAGCTCCACGTCCCAGCTTTTCTGTCCCGTTGCGCACTTCGCATGCATAATCTCACAAGATCTTGGGGCCCTTGAGATATCACTGAATATAGTCCTCACATACTTCCTTTCGTTAGAGCAGCTTGGTCCTACTCCATTATGAAGTCTCAGTATTGGTCTTCTCTTTTCTCATTGGGGTTGGTTTGGGCTGATCGCTGCTTTTGAACTCAGAGGGTTCATGCCCGATGTTTCCTCTGAGCCTTGGGCAGCAAGGGGCTCATCATGACACTATCACCTTGGTTCTCTTCTTCCCTGTCCTTCAGTCCTTGCAGCTCCAGACCGTTCGCTGATTCCCACAATTTATTGGTATCTCCCACTCCCATGGAGGTGCGTGTGAGGAATTCAACAATCCGCACCTGGAGTGTGCGCTCACCTGGGCTTTTTTGAAGTTGTGTAATAAAAATGAATGATGGGAGAACAACCTCCGAAAATGTGTGGGGCTAATCCGCACACATTTTCCTCTGCTCACCGTACTACAAACACATAGTCAAGTGTACTCCGGAGGGACACAGCCTACAGGCGCCGTCCTCCCTGTCATATTCAGCTGGAATGTGACAGCCACAGGTACATCAAAGCATCTCAAGAAGGGGGAAGGCGACACCTTACTCCGCCCATGGCCAACCTAATTAAAATATCAAAGTCTCCATGAATCTGCCCCTCTATTGTCTAAGTCTGCTGGTGGCAGCACATATTGATGAGAGTAAATTGAAACAGGCCTGCGATAGGCTTGATCGCAGCACTGACAAAAGAGGGCAGGACCTAACACCGCTTTGGTTGCAATGTGTCAACTTGAAGCTAACTCCCACTCATCAGTGTGAAGGGAGTGAATGACATGAATGGGACTACTATTTACAGTAGACAACCCTTGCAGAGAGGACCCCTTTAGAGGGAAGAAGTATGTGATTTAAGGGAGACATGATGTCTGTTTGTGCCACAAATTTCAAGGGAGACCTCTGCTTTGATCAAGAGTCTAAGAGTGCTCAATTAACCAGACATACACTTTGATCCACAACAAACAGGAAGATGGGTGGGACTTAGTATTACATGTTGTAACCCCATTATCTTTGCTGTGCAAAGGACTCTGGTTATGACCTCACACATAACAGAAGATTTTTGGTGGGGACCCAGGATTTACTCCTTAAGGTAAGCTTAGCCTGAACCAATCACTGGGGCCCATTTGGCTATAAAAGAGGGCTGAACCCCTCGGTTGGCAGATCATCTGATGACTTTGAAAGGAGTAAGAAGAAGGACTGATTTGGACCCTGACTGAAGGGACAGTCTGCCGTACATCTTCCACCAGTGAAGTAAGGCCAGGATTTCCAAGAGGGAAGCAAGATCCCTCCCCTAAACATCTCCCAGGTTACATAGGAAGATACCGGACTCAGAGGACCAGTTCAGCAGCTCCAGAACCGGTACCCAGCCAGCACACAGCATGCCCTGCTAGGTTCTGCTAGCAAACTTCCTAGGTGGAAAGTGCCAGACAGTCTCTGATATGATATGATTGGTTATTTATAACGCGCTTAATACCCAAAGGTTTCTAGGCGCGGACCTGGGATCGAGCCTGTGTTACTCTGTGTCGTCTTGGTTCCAAGGCGAGCACGTTGCCGCTGAGCTATCACCGGAGGTAGCAAAGGACAAGGCTGTTGCTTGCAAGCACTCTCCTCAGCTTTGGGCCACCCACCGTAAAGGACAACACTAGCCCTGCGAAGAAGCTAGGAGGAGTGCCACAACAAGCATCAAGCAGCATACATCTTCAATTTTCTGACACTTGAGTCCTCTAACCGTGAACGGCTCCACTGACTGTTGTCACGTTGCAGTCACTAAAGCTGTCAGACACCTCAACCAGCGTTCCCGATCCATCAACCAGCACAGAGACAACGATTCTTGACCCTGTGATGCCGTGTAGGCCAGCCTGCAGCCACCCGTCTAGCCTCGCTTGGCGAACTGCCTGGCACCTGATACCCACAGATCTCTCCCATCTTGAACTCTGTCACAGGAGCTGCAGAGCATCTTGGAACCGACTCGATGCTGTCGAGCATCAAGATTATCTCAAGCACCAAGGACATTGTGGTTCTGTATCCGTGGTCCTTCTCTGAAGGTCCCTAGTGACATTTACGATCCCTTGCTCTCTTGGTGCTGAAACCAAATAACCTTGAACAGCTAAAACTGATTGCTTAACCGACTACCCTCCTGTTAGTATCCAGAGTGCATCCCTTCCGTTCGTGAAACTGTCTGTGTCTTCTGTGTTCCTTTACAGGGTGAGTTGTACTTTCTAGTGTGCTAGAACTGTCTATTGTAATAATAATAAAGTAGATATTGTTATGCATCCTTGACTGGACAGTCCCTTTTATCATTGGATAATTATTGTATTTTCACTGTGGTGCAACAAACCAACGATCCACAACCTTGGGGAGATAAGCCTGCCATTCCATCCATGTTACCAAAATTGGACAAGGAAGTTTATAATTTATTTGTGTTTCCAATCTTTTTGGATCCCTTCTGGTGTACTAGAGGTGGGGGGCTGATTGATAATTAAGAAACTGATAATCATCCCTGGACCACTTGTTCCCCCGGAAGTTGATTCGTCACAGTGCAGCTTGTCGGAATTTTCTTGTTGTACATGGTCACCATTTCTAGATGCCACCATTTCCTGTCGCAGGTATAGACGTGGTTGGTGCCTTTCCGGGTAACTTCAACGTTTTGGATATACCAGGGGCCAGTTGTGGTGTCCTTGTGGGGCAGCCATATTTTTACTAGATCCCCTTCGTTGACTTCTGTGCAGTAGATAGCAATACGCACATCACTCTGTGCTTTCATAATGTCCTAGCTCTTCTGTATTCTTGACACTATATAACTCATGTCCATGTCCTCATCCTGCCTAACATTGTGTAGCCACAGGAGTACCGAAGTGGTTGTGGCCCTCTCCCTCTTAACATTTGGAACAGCAAGACACTTGTGATGGTGTTGGGGGTCAGCTGGTGGGCTGCGACAGCCTCTTTGACTGTTTTATAGGGGTTCATCCCTGCTGCACTCGCTAGCTGTAGGGCTCCTTTGACAAAATGATTTGCTCTTTCCACCAGACCATTTGCTTGGGGGTGGTAGAGACTCGCTCTCAATTGCTGAATGTTGTGCTTCTTGAGGAAACTTTCCATGTCTCTCGAGACTAACTGGATGCCGTTGAAATTCTTTGGACACCCCCACTCTTTGAAAGGCTACAGTGAGTACATAACATCAAAGACTGTGGCTGTGGTGATGTCTGGTACAAATTCTACCTCCACCCACTTGGACAGATAATCCACAATGACCACCCCATACCTGTTGTCGATCGACATGCCATCCAACAGGCCTATGAAGCCCCGCCCTAATTTGTGCCACACTTCCAAGGGAATTTCTGTGGGAATCATGGGTGCTTGCCTCACTTTTAATCTTTTGTCACCATTGGCATATTTGTGGAACCTCTTAGTCATAGTCCTTACTTCTTGGTCGATGCCCAGCCACCAGTAGGCATCCCGCAATCTGCGCCATGTCATGTTGCTGCCCGTGTGGGCTCTGCATAATATGACTTTCTGCATACCTCTGGGGGGAATTACCTGATCTCCTCTCATCACCAGACCGTCCATCTCTACGATTTCTTCATTAACCTTCCAGAATGGGCGTAAACCCTCTCGGACCGCCCTCTCGCTGGGCCAGCCATTTCAGACCCATTCTATTACTCTGCTCAGGGAATCGTCTTGCCTCATTTCTTCCTTCCAGTGGGACTCGCTCATTTCCATGTACTCCCATTCCTTAGGTCCCCGATGGATGCCACAATGCACTCATCCTCAAGGAAAGTGGTGCCCCGGGTTTTGTGATCAAGTAGTCTGGTCAAACAGTCCACCTGGGTGTTTTCCCAGCCAGCGATGTATGTGATTTCATATATGTATTCTTGTAGTTTCACCGGGATTCTTGCCAGTAGTGGCGCTGCGATTTTTGTCCCTCCGGGACTCAGCATATGCACTAATGGCTTATGGTCGGTGACCAGCTGATACCTGATGCCCCACACATATGACCTGAAGTACTCCACAGCCTAGGCACACACAAGCATCTCTTTCTTGTCTGTGGAGTCATTTGTATCAGAATCGGAAAGTGCTTTGGACGCAAAGGCGACTATGTTTTCTGTGTCTCTCTTCCATTGGTTGAGTGTGGCACCCAGTCTATAGGCACTGGCATCTGTCGCCACGTAAGTTTCCTATTTTGGGTTGAAAGTTTTGAAACATGGAGCATGCAGGATACTTCTCTTGACTTCATTGAATGCAGCCACTTGCTGTGTGCTCCATGTGTACTCCACACCTTTCCTCAGAAGCTCCCTCAACAGGGAAGTCGTTTAGAAGAATATGGGTACAAATTTGGCATAGTACTCCACGAGTTCCAAGAATGATCGTATTTCATCTTTCAAAATTGGGGCCGGGGCATCCACAATGGCTCACCCCTTCATTTGAGATCCGGTAGCCCAGCTACTCTACTTCATGTGCCCCAAATGCGCATTTCCTGTAGCACAGGTGGACTCCTGCATCTTGGAGTTGAGGATTTGTCTTAAAATGCCATCATGGGCCTTGACATCCTTGGCATACACCAGTATAAGACATATTATTGATGCCGTGGAGCAAGGAGTTCCTCATTCTCTGGAACACGGATATATTGGTATGTGCCGAATGGCGTGATGAATGCTGTGAGTGGATGTCCCGTTTTATGTAGATCAATCTGATGGTAGGCGTCTCACATGTCCAGTTTGGAAAAGATTTTCACCTCTTTCATCTCAGAATTATTTCATTAATGCTTGGCAAGGGAAAACTGTCCGTAACCACTTCCAAGTTGAGGCTGCGCAGGTCTATGCACACCCTTAAGTCATTTGCCAATCTCTTCTTGATGAGAACAACGGGATTTAGAAATTCTGCAGATTCAAAAGTCTCAATTGTGCCCTCTTCGACCATCTTGCAGAGTTGAGACTCTAATGCTGATCTTTCCGTTGCTGGGACAGGTCTGACTTTGTGTTTCACTGGTACAGCATGCAGCGGTAAATCAGAGAACAACGTAGAAAAATAATTTTGTAGTTCCAGAGCTCCTCCTGTGGAGGCCAACAGAACTCGGTCATCAGTGCTGAGGTCCAACCGAATACTCAATTTATGCTTACTGTCCCAACCCAGCACTGTGGGTCCTTCAGTTGAGAAGTATACTTTCGTTGTCGTATGTCTGACTTTGCTCTGATGTACCCCAAAAGGTCCACTGCGGCTCTTCCAAAGACTGTGGGCATCTGCCTGGCGCTTCTGATCTCTACCAAGTCACGTCCCACCATGTTTTTGTAGGTTTGTATGGGGAGGATGGTCAGATCCGACCCAGAGTCGACCATTACCCAGGTTTCATTGCCGTCCACTTTCTATCCTGACACGAGTCGAGTTCCCCATGACCACTGTGGGTCTGTCTTCTACTTCATTTTTGGCATGGGTGGAGTTTTTTGGCGGAACTCCCTCTCACCTGCGCACCCTTTATTCGGTTGTTAACTGAGTTAGACCTGCAGCCAGAGTCATAGTTTGTCAAGGAACCAACTCTGAGGTTCCTACTGTCTAGAAGATTTGTGGGGAGCGACAAACTCTTGGACTGGAAAGGCGCCTTTCCAGCCCAAGAGTTTGTCGCTCCCCACAAATCTGTCTTCTACTTCATCCTCATCACTTGTACCTCTGTCACCCTCGATATATGCAACTTTTTTTTTCTCCACTTGCAGTAAACAGCAATGTGACCAAATCTCCTATGCTTGGAACACTCCTTGTTCCTTGCAGGGCCGTCCTTATCATATGTAAGTGCCTGGCGCTGGCGCACCTGTAGAATTTCTGGGCTTTCTCCACTGGGGGCCTCTCTGTTTGGTGGAGTCTCAAGGCTGTTTGTCCCGGCGTCCCTTCCATTGGACGGCCACCAATTCGGGGGCTGCCGTAGATCCCCCCATTTCCTTGCGTCTGCTCGAGGTCTCTTCCTCGGCTCTTGCTATCTAAATTGCCATGTCCAGGTCTAACTCCTTTTCCTGGATGCACTACCAACATGTCACATATGACTTGCTCCGCATTGGCTCAGAATCCGCACAGGGCCGCCAGCTCTCTCATGTGGGTGATTTAATCATCAACTGGCTCACTGTTTTCTTGTTTCCTTGTGTAAAATTTTAGTCTGTGTAGGACCACGTTTTCGTTGTTGGAGAAGCGCTTAACGACGCGACAAACCGCCTCTTTTTACACGTTGTCCGCAGTGGACTCAGTCTTTAGGCAAGCAAAGATGCGTTGTCCTTCAACACCAATGGCGTTCAGTAGCCTGGCTTTCTTCCTCACAGCTGAATATCCAGTGCCTCCCAAAGCCTCCAAGTAAGTGGTAAGCAACGGTTCCCACTGTTGCCAGGGAATAGCAGGCCTGCCCGGAAACTGGAGGAAAAGAGGAGGCGATGTGGCGCGTTGCATGGTCGCTACGTGTGTGGCTCTCTGGTCCTCGTCACCAATTATGTGGTGACCCAATGAACACAGGACACCAGGCAAAAGAATGGCTGTACGCACAATTTAGGTCCTTGATGAATCGGCGGAGTTGGCTTCACTGCGCTGATGTAACAATCTCAGCCAGAAGTTTTAACCTATTTAAAAGAGATCCCAGGAGACTTCATGTGGCAGCCTTGGAAATACGGTCTGATATTGAGGGAGCAGCACCAGGGTGCCTGGCTGCTTGGTGGAGGCTTCAAGCCTCACATTAGGATGAGTGCTGGTGCATGACTGTTGCCCTCACTCTCCGCTCCACGTCCCGGCTTTTCTGTCTCGTTGCACGTTTCGGGCACATAATATCGCGAGATCTCGGGGCCATCGAGATTTTGCGGGAGAGAGTCCTCACAGTAGGACTTTGAAAACAATTCCAATGCAGAGTGTTAATCAGTCATAAGGCACTTTAATTAGTTGGTCTGGACACCCCGGGAAGAGGCAAATTATGCCAACCTTCAGACAAGCTGGGTACTCTAAGACCAGTAACATAAAATAAAATAACATGACATGCGTTGTGTCTGCTTTAGAATGTGTAGTGTATTTGTATTTATTAAGGGCATGGTATTTCAACAAGAACTATGTGCAGAGATATAAACAGTAGCTGGAGCAGCCCCTGTAAGCAGTTGCCTTACAATCGAATGTTGATATATGGCCAAGAAACTGGATGAAGATGGGTGCAAAGGTGAACATGAAACAGACAGAGGAAGAGAGAGGAGTATCTACTGCCAGAAGACATCATTCCTAGAGTGAAGGTCAGGGAGCGAGGGATTATTGGGACAAGAATGGGCTTGGGTAGACTGCCTGCCCTTGTCACATGTAAGAGATGGACTTTGAGGGCCGACTACAATGTATGAATGTTGATGGCGTTTTGGATGAAGATGGTAGGTTGTTCCAGTGATGGGGTTGATTTTCCTACATGGGTGCTAATGGTGTCTTATTTTGTTAATAAAAATGAAACAAACTTACCTTGTCTGCACGGCCCAGTGCTGTGCGCCACTGCTTTCCCTGAAGTCCGTTTTCATGTTGAGGACGTCACAGTCATCACCAGTGAAAACGGACTTCCAGGAGACAAACACAGCGCCAGCCCTCGCAAGAAAGGTACGTTTCTTTTTTAACATTTTTTTTTTAAAGATACCATTAGCGCCCGTGTAGGGAACTATACGAATGCTAATGTCAATATTAAAAGAAGCAGAGTGGCGATCCTGACGGTAATGGCGCCACCGCCTGTGTTAAGGAATCTTAGCTGAGCTCAGGCCCATAACTTGGGTGGCGGGCACTTACCGAGCAGGTCGGCCCACCGCCTCATTTAATATCACCTCATTAAAACATGGACATTGCAACTAGAAAGTTGGGAATTCTAATTGAAAGCATTGGTTGTATTCTGGCTGCATGAAATCGCCAACTAATATCTGCAACCCAACGAATCGGCGAGACCCACGCAAGGTTGTCATGCGCTCTCTTAGCGAATGGCCTATGGAGATAGACAGGAAGTAAATGTTTCAAAAGCAGCTCTGATGAATGGAGTCAAGCCAATGGGATAGCCGGAAAGAATTTCCCTTTTCCATGTGATATGATATGATATGGCATTCATAACGCGCCTATACACAAGTGTTTCAAGGCGCAAGATCATCATAAAATGTCACACTTAGCACGAGAAGGTACTCAAAACACAGAGTAGCATACCTACAATTAATAACACTGGTCAAACTCAGCCAGCCAGCTGGGAAGCCTCGGCCCCTCGTCTCGACTATGGCTGGGAGTGTGGCAAAAGAATCCTCCCAACCGGGGCCGGGAGGATAGCTCAGGGGCAACGTGGGAGGATAGCTCAGGGGCAACGAGGGAGGATAGCTCAGGGGCCACGCGGGATGATAGCTCAGGGGGAACGCGGGAGGATAGCTCAGGGGCAATGCTCTCGCCTTGAGAACAAAACAACAGGCAGAAACACAGGTACGAACCCCAGTTCTGCGCTTAGAAGCCTCTGGGTATTACGTGTGTTATAAATAACTAATAACAATTACATCCAATTAAAATTAATGGCAAAGACGAGCTGCCACCTAAGGTGCTCTCAGGAATTAACCACCTGCATGATGCAAACAATTATAAATATTTTAGTTCTAATTGTTCACCTCGAGTTCTTGAGTCGCCCCCAGCAAATATGGTGCTACAAAGTTGGGACCACCTTATGCCTCAATGCCTCCACCGATGCCTTAGATTGCCCATTCAAACACAAGAAAAATATACCCCCTTTGCACTTAACACATATTTCCATAAGAACCAGATTTCTCAAATGAGAGCTAGTTACACATTTATTTCATAATAGTGTATTCATATATTTGTCCATAAATTAATAATTCATCATTACAAAACGCATCTCATCAATATTTTTCAACTAACACAATGCTAAAATGTAGATACAAAACCCTGCAAACCTCACAACACACAATCACATCATACCAATCATTCACGCTACACTGCATTCATACTGTGCTAAATTAGAACATCAATGGGGGCGGGGGGAGTCAATGCATAGACCTAAAGTGCAAAATAATATTGAAATTGAAAAAACATCAATGTGCACCATTCCTTCCTTGGTGGCCCATACCCCTTCAATTGGTGATACAGAGTAGGTCTTTAAAGACTTTAAAAAACGCTCACACCTTTGAGTCCAATTAAGGTTTCAAAATCGTTGACCCGAGTTTCGGCTATGTGATCGGCCTGAATTACATAGACTAGCCATCTTCAGGACATTGCAAATTCGGTTTGCAGGGGAGCATCCCAATCTTGTTGCTTTTCAGGTAGTGTCGGTGTCCCGACAGTCTGGCAGAGTTGAACGAAACACAGTCCTTGGATTCTGGGTGCCCTTGGAGTCACTTCATGAATGGCCACGGGGATCGATGGAGCCGCAACTCAACGGATCCTCCCGGTCAAGCCAGAGCCAGCCTGCTCCGTGTCGCTTCTCTGCTGTTTCCTCCTCCCGGAACTATGGCATGGAAAATCCCAGTCTGTTGTCACACTGCCCTCTACCACATAGTACACACTCAACCCAATAAATTGTGTCCATAAAGTGTGGGGTTGGAACACACCACTGACTTTGTTCTCATCTTTCTCCTTCAAATGGTTATGCATTTCGATTTTATTTTACTTTAGGTACAGTGGGTCTTTTATGCTTAGTTATAATGTCATTCTTTCTGTACCTGCAAAGTACATACTCTGTTTTTGTTTCTGTATTTTTGCTACAAAAAACTAGCTTTTCCTCTTGGCTTGGCCTGTTTTAGCCCTTGGCCCCAAACCTACACCAGGAGGTTGGTCTCCTCCTACTTTCTCCAGAAACCTCAGTCCTAAGTGCTACTTAAGTACTCCTTGTTTCTTACACTTAGGCCAAGCCCTCAATCATGGCTCGGTAAGGCCAGGCGTTGAATCCTAATTGACACCTTCCTATGGGACTCGGTTCTGTGTCAGTCCTTAAACCTCTCAAAGGACCTTTACCGAGCCCTGTCGTCCATGCCTAACTGGTGCCCGCGCCCTCTTTTAAGGTCTATCCCTAACCATCGGAACCCATAGTCATCTGAGTCTCCTGTTCCTTCTGACACAAGTTCTCCTCCCAAGGCTCAACACTAGGCTATGGTTACAGGCAGATATAATATTGATGGTGGGGTAGAGCAGGCTTGCCAAAGTCATGCTTAGCTACTGAGATGTACAAAGCCATGTTGCAAGTCGTGGCCCTATGCTCCAAAATGGGCCAGAACTTGAGCCCTCTGACTAGGTTCCGATGAGAAGATATCTCCCATATAAGAGTTTATAAGAACCTCTAATGTTGCATACCCCTGCCTTGCATATTCACATTTTCAGCATACAATAAGTCACGCTGGGGGGGTAAGTGCTATTGAGGATACATGTATGTTCCTTGGCAGAGACTCCAGTATAAAACAACCCAAGTCAATATGAAAGCAACGTCTTAAGACTAAGCATGCAAACTGCTTACTAAATGCCACATTTAAGCATTTACTAAGCCCTACCTAGCCATACATTATGTTATATAGTTCATCCTATTACTTAACCATGTACACTGCAGTTTCCCTGTGAGGTGTGTCCCAAATGGAATTGTTAATTGTTTTCATACAACCTGAGGAATGTTAAGTGGGATAGAATGTGGCGTTAGCAATCCAATCCAATGGCTGGAACAAGAGGTAATGGCCTGGCAGCCCGAATTACCGGGCCAAGAAAAGCAAGGGCGGTTGATGAGGGTTCCAGGCTCTTATCCCTTTTCCAGCCCTTGGAGCGGGGTGCTAATGCCATTATCACTCCCAGTAACCAAAGCAGTATCCAGGGGTGGTAAAAAAAAACCTATTTTCATTCATTGAATGGGACGCCGCACTCGTCCCGTTTAATGAATGAAAATACTTATCCAAAATGGCCACCATGGTTGTAGACGGCCACAAAAGCAAGGAGGGAAGATGCAGCGGCGGGTGCGACCGCCACAACAATCAGGTATGTGGGACTGGTGGGGTTGAGAAAAGTTAAAAAAAAAATAGGGAGGGTGGTGGGAGGATGGTGTCGCGCGGTGGGCGAGGCAGCGTGCGGATTCCATGGAACACGGTCTGAGATTAGCAGTTTCAGCCTAAGTTTCATGGAGCCTGATTGCTGCTCCCCCCACCCACGGTGCTAATGTGGAAGTTGGCGTTCAGTTGGAAACTTTAATCTGAAGATGGTGGATGTGCTGCAGCCGTTCTTCGATAGTTAAACAAAGAGGACTTTCAGTGGGTGAATCCAGAATTCTGAACGTTTGTATTCATGTAAAAGGAGGCCCTCCTGTCCAAGATGGATCTCATCGATGAACAGGTTCTCAGCCTTAATACGCACAGTGTTTCAGAGCCTTTGTAGATTCTAGGTTACCCAGGTAACCCAATAACATGTTGTACTTACACTGACCACCTGAGTGGCAACAAGATAAACAAATACAACTTTGAATGTAGCAATTACCATAACATACATGTAACTATCCAACAACATGTTTGTTTATTACAGTTGACTTTGATATTCTTGAAAACTGCATTTCTTATAAGTGATATTCTTAACATTATATGACACCAGTAAAATAACCTATACCCTGAGACCAATACCCTACATCCAAGAAATGGGAATGTGCACACCCAACAGAAGTGCATTCAGAACAATAAAATGAAGACTCACTTTACTATATATCCCTTTAATTTGCATTAGGAATGTGATGCCCTAAAGTACTGCAACCTCCTGCACAGTATGTATTTATTTATTTATATTGCGCCAAAGCCCACAGGCAGACTGCTTTAAAAATCGACAACCCCTTTTACAGCAGTGGAAATCACCTTTTTCAGAAAATAGAAATCCAGAGGCTGGGCCATTTACTACCCCTTACACTAGAGGGCGCCGGTTTTGCTGTCCAGGAAAATGAAACTGGAGCTCTCTGAAACCACTTGGGTGGACTCAGCCAAGATCTAAGTACATAGCTTGAGCGCCTGGAGACCATGAAATGGGAGCGGTGCACGGTATAATTCACCTTAGCATAAGATGACATGTCCACGGAAGCTCACCTGGGTAGTTTCATAGCGTGCCTATCCGCGTGGCCCTGGGGTAATCGTGCTGGTTGTGCACAATGACAGGTATGCTCTAATGCTAATGGCAATGAACTGGATGCAATGGGGAATCTTCTGTCAATTCCATTGAAATGCATGGGGCATGCACGATTTCTGTGTGGGAGAATGGGACATAGTGCCAATCTGAATGCATACACTAGTCAACATGACAGGCATGTTTTAAACACTGATTAAGTTAGCAAATTGTTTCCAAAATGCCTTGTTTGAGCATTTACTAAGCCCTTCCTCTACATGTTTAGGGCAATCCGGTAACCCAGGGTGCTGATAGCCATGTCTTTTGTATGGATGAACGAAAACATGCCCACTCGCTACGGAAATAGTCGGGGACCATTTTCTATGAGGTTTACTCAGCTCTTAGTGTATAGATGAGCTGCTTAGTTATCACTGCTGGGGAATTACCTCCAGGGAAATGGGGTGGTGGACTCCCTGAATCTGGGTTCAGCTTGGAAAACAGTAATTCCCCCAGAAGACATTTTGGCGTTGAAATCACAGATTTAAGATGCCAATGTTTTTTTAAATATGACAACTGTGCTTCATGGCAATCTTTCCTCAATATGACTTATGTGTTCTGGTCAATTTTATGTTATTTTAAGTTAAGTAAATTTAATGAAGCACGAAAACGACCCGAGGGTATCTTGGTGTTGAAAGTCCACCGTCCACCGGTAGGCCACACAAGCAGAGAGGCAGCAGGACCACTCCCATACTCTGCAAATAAAAAAGTCTTAAGTCGTTTTCTGAAGGACAGATTCTCAGAAAAGGCCCTCAGGGAAGGAGGAAGAGAGATCCAAAGAACTGCAGCCGCCACTGAGAAAGCCCGACCACCTACGGTACTCTTAGACACCTGAGGAACACAGAGGAGCAAAAGGTCTGCTGAGCTGAGATGGCGGGACGGAGCATACTTGGCAAACTGCTCCTGTAAATACACAGCTCCAGAGCCATGAAAAGCCACATGACGATGCAATGAGATTTTCGCTTCCACAGGGAGCCAGTGAGGGTCACATAACACCTGAGAGGTGTGGGCAAATGTAGGCAGGCACACAACCAGTCGAGCAGCAGAATGTCCCAGAACCTGCAAGCGTTGAGTGAGGAACTTGGGCTGAGAAAGAAACAAGGCATTGCAATAGTCCAGAGTGCCGGATATGGTAGCAAAGGCCACCGGGCTTCTCCGACTCTCCGGAATGCAACGTTCTGAGTTGAAAATGACCATAGCCGCATCTAGCACTGACCTCTGGAACCATGGAAAGCGCTGAGGACATTTCCAGTCCCAAATTCTTATCTCTGGGACCCGGGGGTCGGCAAAGATCTAGAATCTGGTCATTGTACTGCATTGGTGGTGTGGGGGATGAGGGGTGCATAAGTGCGGACAGTGCAGCTAACATGAAGAGCGCCCAGAATCTTATTCTAGCTTGTTACGCTTCCGGCGAAAGAAGGCTGCCACACGCCCTGAAACAGGAAATCGAACTTTTCCCATTTCTTTTTTAATGGTGGCCATTTTGTGTGCAGTTTTTCCATGATAAATTGACCCACGTGCACAGTGCGAAACTAGTCCCCCAGAAAAAGCAACAACACATCTATCATCATCCCAGGGGCGCCGAGTACGGGGGGGCTCCGGGGCCCGAGCCCCCCCCGGCAAAATCGAGTGGGGGCTGAGCCCCCCCCGGGCCGGAGAGAAGTGATGCAGTATCGATGGCCCTTTCCATCGATACTGCAGCACTTCAATCTGGCCCGGGTAAAAGCGCAAGAATGTCGGATTAAGCCCTCCCCTCTAGGACTCCTATTGGTGTATGGTCCTGGAGGGGAGGGCTTAGGGGCGAACCGGAAGCTTCTGTGTTTTGCTTCCGGTTCGCCCATGTTTAAAGCAGGAGCGGCAGCGGCAGCAATAGCAGACGTTTCCATCCAGAGAAGCAGAGAGAGCAGAACGTTCGGAAAACGGCAGCAGCAGGTAAGTGATTTTATTTTTATTTTGTTGCCATGGTTAGGGGGTGGGCGGGAATGTTTGTTGATTTTGCCGGGGGGGCCTCGGGCGGGGCCTCGGGCCTCGGGCCCCGGGCCCCCAGAGCCCCCCCCCGTACTCGGCACCCCTGGTGTGCACCAGTTACATTACCTGCCCCAGAAATGAGAGCTCCAAGGATGGACTAACTTCCTGGATTGAGCTTGTACCCAGAGTTAACCTGCGAGTAAGTTCCCTCATTCTTAAATCCGAGGATGCAGGGACAATCAGGGAAAAGGCTATTCTGCTGGTTTTCTCTGCATCCTCATGTTCTGAATGTAGTCTTAAGGAGTACACTTTGTACGTAAGGCATCTCCCATCTGCAGGCATTGAGACAAATATGCAGGCAATCCGCATATGCAAATTGTGATCAATACGGAGAGATGGAGGAGCTATGAAAGGGCCCAAATAGGCAAACGCACCACAAACGTTGGCCATAGACGGAGCAGCAGCGTCGTTCGTTGCAGCACAACCGATTCCGCTATTTTTGGCAGTAGCGCAGACGTTTGGCTGGGGGAAGGGGGGGAGTCCTCAGTACAGCCTCAAGTGCACAGGCCTAGGCTGTCACCTCATGACTAGCAAGTGCCCTTCAATGGTGACCTGCGTTAGATGTGTATTGCGTTAACGTATTTAAACATTGTTGATGTAGAAATATAAAAGGACAAGTAACTGTTACAAAATTCATTGAATTGCATGTAAGAAAATTCAGAGGCACAATGGCCGACTAATGCAGTGGTGGAATACAGGGGGGCAGGAGACTAATGCAGTGGTGGAATACAGGGGGGCAGGAGACTAATGCAGTGGTGGAATACAGGGGGGCAGGAGGGTTTGTGCCCCCGTCCAGCCCGGCTCCACCCTTGTTCCCGGTTCACCCACCTTGCCTTGTGTCAAATGTGATGCAACTTGAGAACATTCATTCAGTAACACTGGTCAAAACGACTAGACGCCTGTGCCATGAGTGGCAGTCCAGGACAGACTGTGTATAAAGGTGAATGATGTTGGTAACAGGAGGCACGGGAATGGAGTGGCCAATCAAGTGTGTTTATATCATGTTAGGCTGGTTATGTTGGTTGTACAGCACTCGCACAGTGGTAGAGCAGTCTCATAGCTCTGAGGTTAAGAGCGGGTGCACAAGAGGGAGGATGAAAGCAACAGGGGAGGGATAGACTGAACCAAGAGAGGAGCGTTCTGCTTTCAAATGCTCCAAGAGACTGCATACATGCAGAGCTCATGCACCCACATGGTGTAGAAGGACCGTTTTGTGGTTGATGAGTTCCGCTGAGCCCATGAAGATCTGGCAGCTAGCGCTTGCAGTAGGGTGGTGTGTGGAGTCCAGTCAGCCTGCTCCCCCTCCCCTCATCTGCCTATTCCCAGTGTAAACTCTGTGTAAGAGAGAGATGGGTAAGAGAGAGATGGCGATATGGGGCCTATCTCTAGAGACCAATGCTTTGCTGTGAATGATGCTTATGTCTTGTAGAGAAAACATTCTATTTTACGGCTGTTCAGGTCTAGATGTTCTCTGATGCGTTCTTTGAACACATTCTATTTTGTTTGTGAGACGTTTTTGACCGAGGAAGTGGGGAGGGGAGGGAGTTTTATGGATATTTCCCCACAGCCCACTCCCAAGATAGTATTTGTCTGGCTCAGTAGCCGAGTGGGGTGGTGCAGTGGAAAGAAAAGTCGGCAGCAGATGCTTGAGTGTCTAATTTGTGGATATGTAAACTGTTAATAATGCATTGTGTGCTTCATATTTTCTCTAGATGCTTGTTTGAAACAGTGGCTTCTGTGTTGTGAATGCAATAAGGCAGTATAAAGAGGTGTATGCTTGTTTCTTGGAAGGTAAGATGTTATTAAGCATAAGTCCCTAACTCTATCTGGTTACCCAGAGGTAACATTTTAGCAAATGTCACTTGGGCACAGCATCTTTACAGTAGGTTAATGCAAGAGGTGCCAGCCATAATAGCCAGGGTGCCTCTATACAGCATTTGAAGTGTATGGGGTCATAAATAATGGACAAAATGATATGCACGATGTGCGGGATGCTATGTACTAGCTTCTTGTTTCCAAGTGGGAGAATCATGTCATCAAATCATGAGAAACCTATGGATATCTACTGTGAAATTACCAGGTATCTGGACCTCGTGGCCCTTGGAAAAAGACAAAACTAAAGATCACCCCCTGAAGGTGATACATTGATTGGTGATGAACTAAACCTAATACAACAAAGTCACTAAGCTCAAATAGAAATATAAGAAAATGTCTTGCATCAAGAAATACATTTTGCATGGATTATAGCAACCAATTTTCTTTCTTGCAGTTGTATGCCAGTTAGACGTTTTGAGACATTATACATAGCAGCGACCGCTTCACCCACGTCCCCTGGAAAAGACGCAAAGTGATCATGGAGAGGTTTATTACAAGAACCCCAGCTAAACCAAAGCAGAGTTCCCATGTGCCTGACGAAGCAGTTGTAGCAATTTCGAGCTCCACAGTTGCATCAATCTGCCAGGCACAATGCGTGGAAAGTATACCAGATGCGCCTACAGTCATTGATGTTGGCAGCAGCAATGTGACACAAGAATGATCATCCTGGAGGGTGGAGGGAGCTCAGGGGCGCTAATAGCCATCGCACCTGCATTTGCAGGGGGGCTTTGCCATGAACGGCCCACAGCCGTTAAGACAGCTCAGCGGGTTGGGCACTTGCCGCTGCGATCTGTGTGTGATCAGCAGGTAACAGGTTTGATTCCCAGCAAGGCCACCTCAGCCTTTCATCCTCGCGAGGTCGATAAATGAGTACCAACTTTGGTTGGGTGTTTTTTTATGTAAATATGTTCTATTTGTATGTTAATATATGTTCTATTTAAAGAGCTTTGGCGAAAGCGCTATATCAATAACTTATCATTATTACCACAGCCCTGCTTTCGTTCACACTGGCGGGCTGGTAATGGCCAAGCAATCCCAAAACAACGGCTACATTCTTACCAGCGACTTCTTTGCGCTTCCTGTGAAAGAAGGCTGCTGATTGAGCAAAGGGAGTTACATTGGTTCAGCTCCGGGCCGGAACAGAGACCTAAAACATGATTGAGGGGCCCCGAATGGGTCACAGGCTGCACAGCAACCCATTGCAGATTGGCTTCTTTCTCACTGAAGGAGTAGGTGCTGATAGCCATGTCTTTTGTATGAATGAAGTATCTAGCCAAGTATCAGTGAGGAATTCCATTGGGGTTTCCATGCCATGTAAGTGCGGGTATCTAAACATGGACCCTTTCTCTCTCTGTGCCTAGAGAGGGAACCCCACCTCATTGATGTTGCCCACTGTAGCAGAAGCATGCACCTGGGGTGCCTGTTGGTGCCTTCGTGCTTAGAAGAATCCTTGATGGCATTTCGAGCTGTGCTGCTGTTTTGAGGGGAATAAGACTCACATGCAAATGGATACCCCTTCTCCTCTGGCACAGGAAGCTTAGATGTGATTGAGAACCTCCCTGGGAACCCCGGTATTGGACCTTTTCCTTATTTTTCAACTAAAATGTTGTCCTACACGTTGGGGGGCCCCTGCGATACCCGAAAGCTGAATGCTTATAACTTTTCTTAAGTGTTCATTTGGGGTTTCAACTCCGCTCTGACTGCCTTTCTTTGTCCTGCTGTGCAGAGGACAATACATTTGCCCCATGGTAATCTGCAGCTATTAACCGCCTCCCTCAATTGCTTTATCTACAATTTTGCCACAGAGCGAACATGCATGGCCGGGCTGGTGGTATGCACATAAGCCCAATGGATACAGCAGTCTTCACAAACTGTGTTACATTAGATGTGTATTTGCTGGCCAAAGACAGACCTCTCCAAAAAGTGTTCAACAATCACAGACGTGTTTAACCCTGCTTTGAGATTGTTGTTGAGGGGCAGTGAATCTGCTTGGAGATTAAAGAAGTTTTCTGGCTCGTGTTATCCAACCTCACTGATAAAACCAGAGAACCCACTCATTGCAATTTCCATTTAGAGACATATTCTTAAGCAATAATCACCTGTTCCATGCGCTGGTACGGGTACCAGCCCGGGGCCTGAGTTAATAGCGAGGGTTCCTAGTGCCGTTACCACCTGTTCCAGCCCGTGAAATTGGTGATTATTGCTATTTGCACCCCGGGTTGCCAATCCGGTGACCCAGGGTGCTGATAGCCATGTCTTTTGTATGAATGAACGGTACGCCTTGACAAAAAATGGATGCAAGATGGCCGCCACAGAGGCAGAAGACGGGGCTCCAAGCGGAGCCCCTCTTTCATTTCCATGACGGCCAGCAGGAAGACGGAGCAGCAGCAGCGACAGCAGCGGGGTACCACTGCCACTGCTGAAGGCATCAGGTAAGAGGAGGGTGGGAAGGGATGAAAAACTGAAGGCAAACGAAAAGGAAGGTGAGGGGAAGATGGTGGGGCATGGGAAGCAGCTGTCAGGTTGCTCGGAAAACACAGGCTTGAATCATGGGATCCATCCTGCGATCCGAGCAACCTAATTGGTTGCTCCCCCCAGCCCGCTAATCTATTATAACATATGCACCACAAAGCTGCCCCTCCCTTTTACCTAGATTGCACTGAATTAATTCTGTATTGATTGTGTGATCAGGTATGTGTTCCAGGGATACAAACTTTACCTGGTCTGTAACTATTGTACCTTGATGCTTCCAGCACTTACTGTAACCATATTCTTAAGGTAAAAGCGCCTAGATGTCTCTGGGCTTTGTGCGCTGTATAAATGACAAAATAAAAAATAAAAACAAACTGCACCAACCAAAACAACGAATTTACTGTTTTCCCACTGCCCCCTTTGCATTTGAAAAGCTTAAACCACACCACATCAATAAAGTTTTGATGTTAAGATAAGCAGGTAGGTTTTCCCAGTTGTAGTTAAGGGGCCTCTAAGCATCATTTTGAAATGGCTCCCGCAAACCTTCTGATGGCCCTGCTCCTGAGTGGTTCACAGCCCATAGAAAAAGCTTGTTTTGTTTTCCATCACCACCGGGTGAAAAAGCAAGAGGGCAGAAACACATTGGAAAGGTTAGCAGGTGGATTATGGTCCAAGTCGATGGCAAGGGTCATCACCAAGTGGAGCAGAAGAATTGCAATGATAATGCTGCTTAAGCAATAGGTGAAACAGAGGCGCAAACACTGAAAGCAGAGTGCAGGTGTCTGCTATCTTTGACTCTCTTCAACTACCATGAACCCAAGCCAGCAGTCAATGTGAGGGATCATAGGAGTCATAGTCCAAGCTAATTTGTGAGACATGTGTTGCAGACCCCTGCAATATGGTTTCCCAGTGCACCAGAGAATTCAGTGCCAGACTCAAACCTGCACCGGACAACAATTTTGCAGAAGCACCCCCGATTGTATTTCAGTGCTAGCACTGAAATTGTGGAACGGGCGACCCAGGCCACAGGGACATCTGGCCCATGCACCAGACTGGCCCTAAAAAGCATTCAAGCCCGACACTGCCGCAGATTCTCCAAAGCGCCACACTGGACTTGCGGATCCTGGGCACCTCGCAGGACTTGATTCGGCAGCATGGCACAAAGTGCAACAATTGCTTTGTGTAAATGCAAGGAACACTACTCAAATGTGCCAGTGGTGCTCTCCAATGCGTTGAAGATTGTGCAGAGATGTGCCCAGAGTGCTGGTGAAATGTGGCAAAGATGCAGCTGAAAATGCCTAATAGGACAGCTCAAATGTGCAAGCGATGTTTCACCAATATACTACAACCTGAGCGTAGGGTGGGAGCGCGGGCTGATACAATGCTGTATCTCTCTCAGCTTAGCATCATAATGCCCTTGTCAGTGAAGGTGTGCTTTATATGTAAATACATTAATTAATAAATGTGCCTGGGGTCATGCTTAAAGTGGCAGAGGGGTTTCACAAGGCACCGGAGATGGTCCTAGTATGTGCTGCTCAAATATGTCAATGGTGTTGCTCCAATATATACAGATTGTGGCTCAAGTGTGAGGGACTTTTTGTCAAATGTGCTGGGGCTATGTTCCAATTTGAAAGTTCATGTTCCAGTTTGCCCGTGCCGTTGGTGCTGCCCATTGTGACTGGAGTGTGAGACCGGGTGTTGGTCTGTTAGGCTCTGTGAGATTTTGAGATTTACAATGGCGGTCCTCTTTGAGCTGCTCGGTGTCAGCATAAGCAGCTCTTCCTGTTCAATTCTTTTTTTTAGGAATGATTAGGAGAACATTACAACAAATTGATAAATATATAAATTGTTGATGAATACCAAACTCCACTAGCACCCTGTGTCACAATGGACCTGGAATCAGGCCAGGATGTATCAATAAGATATTTATTCATGTATAATTTAATGCAACAGGAAAATCAAACAATTTCACAGCCACCAATGTGGTGGTAACACAAATGCACTAATCTCTACAAAACAATTAGGCTAAGATATCCTGTTACAATTCACACAATCTTTAATGGCAACACAGAAAAATAACTATTTTATAAAGAGATAACGCCAAGTGTTTAGCACTACCCCCGGCAACACCCACCCGCAGACATCAGCTAACTTGATTCCTTTGAATGGAAGGCAGTGGAAAGGAGTAGGAATAGAGAGAGAAAATCGGATTTGGAGTAAAGCCTACCACACCCAGATGGGAAGACAGCAAAGAAAGTGAAAACCCGTTTTTGGAGCAAAATGCCAGAATGGGATTTTGATTATTATTCACAACTGCTAGGGGACAGAATGACAGGATATTGGTGTTGCTTACACTTGAGTAGATAGGGAAGCTTAGAGACTACTAATTAGCACACCACTGCAAAGTAGACATGAAATGAGAAAATCAGTTTTGGGAGAAAACAGATGCAAAAGGGAAACATACAATGGCAAATGGAACTTCGGTTTAAACTGGATTTACAATGTCAGGCAGCTCAGGGAAGGGTTTTAGCTCAGAATAGGAAAATCAGTGTTCAATGACAAGGACAGAGGCACATAACAGATCAACTTGTAGGCAAAAGGGATTACTCTCAATGGGACTATGGTTTGGGGTTTTAATAGGACAGATGCTAATAGGAATTTGTGGGGTGATGCACACAATGCACAGACAAACTCGGTGTTCAGTTACAAGGAGACTAAATCTTTTGAAACAACACTTTAATGACTCTAATAATTAAAGAAAGACACCACCAGGGACAAGGTGGTTGATTTCGAATTTCAACCATCTGGTACCATGAATTTCAATGGTGGAATTAATTGATTTACTTAAAAATATGCTAAGGATTTACACAGACACTGAGAGGTTTACCAAAGGGAATATGCTAACATACACAGGCTAAACACAGATTCTTCTACGGAAAGGTGACTGAATTACACTAGCAATGTGGGGGTTTAAAATGGGGAATTATTGGGTGCAATGCTACAAAAGGAAGGACTAATACAATTTATGGCCGGGGTTATTTGCTACTTACACCGTAAGCCTTGGTTTGGGATTCTGGAAAGCCAGCTGGACCTCAGGACACTCTGGACAGATAGGCAAGGGGTCCTGTCATTGCACTCTCCTTGGTTTAGGATTCTGAAAAGCCAGCTGGATCTTAGGACACTCTGGACAGTTAGGCAAGGGGTCTGGTCACTGCACTCTCAAAGATGGTAAGGTAGAGCCGCCTTCTCTCCGTCCTCCTTATCCTGTCTCCACAGATTTGTGTGTGTCTCTGACTTAGTACAGTCCCCTTATATAGCACAAATGACATCACTCACTTTACAATCTAGGGGGAGTACTCTCTAATGAACCCTACCGCTCGGATAGGACAGTTTACCATTCCTCTCTCTGCCCCCTGGCATGATTAGTTCAAGGGAAGAGAGCACCATCTGTCTGTTTGCATTTATTACTATTTTTTGTTCTCCTTGTCACTTTTCTCATAACTTCATAATTCTATTAGCCCCTGCAATATGCATAAGATAAGTGGTTTTAATTGGTCATAGGGAATTAGGTAAGCCAATCACCAACCCTGTATAATGTAGCATGGCCCAGTGCCACATTTCTGTCCATGTGTATAACAGTTATAAATCTGCAATTGATCAATCATGTTCATAATTTCATTTTCCATCTTTCCACCAATTGTCATAATTGTCCCATTTTTAGATCAGCCAGAAAACCATTCTAACTGGCCATTTCAGTCTCCAAAGTCCTAGAAAAATACACCTCATCTCTTTAAAAGCACCTGGAAATTACATAAAGACATAGCATAAAACAAAATTATTTCTCATTCTAATGTCTGCAAAAGATTCCTAAAATGAAATCAGTCCTTTAATGTCAATTGGGACGATCTGTCCCCCTCTGTGGGAGGGGTGCTTCATCCCCCACAGCTAGTGATCAGAGATTTGTATGACCCCCTTTAAAGTTGTCAGTTTGTTCTTGGTAGTGGGCGCAGGAAGGAGCTCACACCTCCTTGTCAAGCTTTAGCCACACTTGCTTTCTTTGAAATCCCTGAGCCCCTGCCTTCAAGTCTGGCAGAGCAGGAAATGATGACACCCTCAGTAACATCACATTTGACTGCGGGATGGTTCACTGGTTTGTGCCTTAGCCCAAACTGTTTTTTCCGGTATTCTGTGCCTCTTCAAAGGTGACTGAAGTCTTGTGGGTGGAAACATAATTTACATTGCTTTAGTCAACCCCAGCACAGAATATTTCCCTGACATTTCTGTGCGAGCAGTGCTATCTTTTCACTGTGGCCTTTTAAAGTCATTTTTCTTTTTCACACGTGCCCAAGCCGTTTTTATTTTCATCTAATGTTTGAAATCCTGTCATGTATGTCACGGGATTCTTTAATTTCACCCTTTTGGGCACGTATGCATTTGCTTTTGGTCCGTTGATAATGAGGGGTAGGCCCCCTTCCACACGGTTCTCTGATTTGACATGAACACAAGAAAAAGCCAAGCCGTTTTACGTTTGCAGTGTTTCAAGGGCTGCTGTGATATGGAGAGCAAAAGCCGTGTCTGGTTGTGGTGTTGACATTCTTGCCCCTCATGTGAATTAAAAGTAAAACAAGGCTATTTATTTTGATGCAGTGTATAACTTTCTAGTCATTCAAGTTAAATAAAGCAATGCAGGGCCGTTTTTGGATGCAGTGCTTAACTTGTTGTCATTTAGGTGAAATAAAAGCAACGCAGGGCCGTTTTTGGGTTACAGTGTTCAACTGCTTGCCACTTATGTGACAGGGAAAGCAAAGCACGCCGTTTTTGGTGGCGGTGTTTAATGCGTTTTTTCAGGTGAAAAGGATTTCTGTTTAGGGCCTTTAAATGCACCCCACAGGTCTTAACAGGTTGTTCTAAAATGTAACCCTTTATTCACAGAAGAATATCCAAGAATTATACTTTAGCAATTACACTTTAATAAAAAACAGCAGGATACAAAATCTGTGAACCTCTTAGATAAAATAGGTAGATTAGGTTTAGATGACATCTTCCTGCAATTACTCACACCTCCGTTCCGCTCAAGCTGCAGCGGTTGAGAAAGTCTCCTCCAGAGCACACTAGGAATTGCTGGACTCCATATAGTCCCTAGGCCACCCGCAGGCTGAGAATCCTCACGGCAATCCAGGTTCAGTTGTGAGTATTCCAACAGTGAGCCAGTTTAGTATTGTACCAAGAGAGGATGAGCTTGCGGGTGTGAGGGCAAGGGTCTAAACGGTGAGAAAGTCATTGAGAAAGCCACGCCTTGACTTGATTCTATGTAATTATTTCAATTTTTGTAGGTTGCTTAACCAAAAGACCACATTTTTCAGCCAATTCTAGGTGGCCTACAAAAATGTAATAATCACATTTCTTCGCCCACCAGCCCCACCTATCCCTTCTTCTCGGTTTTACTCCAAAATCATGGGGCTTTCGCCCCCCAAGCCTCCCTCCCTCAGCCCCCATTGCCCCCCTGCCCTCCCAACACCATCCCGCCTCCAAAACGCACACAAACACACACGCAAACAGGTACACCCAACACACAAACAAACACATAAACGTACCCGTGATCCATCTTGGCCGCTTCGGGGTCATACCGTGCCTGTCAGCCCCTGCGTGCACTCATGTGTGTCGCAGGGGCTGCCACTGCAATTTAGAAAGACCGCTCCGTACGGTCACAGGGCGGTTATTCTAAATCATGTTTTTTCTTTCGTTAATACCCTTCACTTTTGCTGTCTCAAGGCCTTTACGGGTAGGTGCAGTGATAGTGTAACCTCTTTGAGTCCAATTCGATGTACAAACAAAAAGGGGGAACCGCACATGTGCTGCCTGCGAGGCTGGAAGAGTATCTTCAGGACGTGATCCATTCTTAAAGCTGCAAAACCTAACATTTCAAGCCAAATCAGGTGTGCTATATCTCCATGGTCAGGCAGAAGGATGAACTATGTTGGAAACAGTAAGGCCACTGAGCACTAGGTGTATGCTTTAAATGGGATGCAAAATTGAGATAGGGGCATGACAAGGGAGATGGCCTAAAGAGTGCTGGGTGTAGCCTACAGTAGGCGCAGCCTGACCAAAACAATAAATCATGAGAACCTTCAAACATGTATTTTGGATCACGCATCATGGGCGCAGGTGGTCTTATTTGCATTCATTCTGCATATTGTAAATACATCTTTCTGACTCTGTTTGTAAACCAATCACTTTCTCACTCAGTATATAACAAATTCAATCACTCAATGAATGATATGATATGATGATATGATATGATGATATGATATGGCATTCATAACGCGCCTATGCACAAGTGTTTCAAAGCGCGACGAGGCAAGGGAGGTGGAACAGAGGGAAGACAGACAGCGATCCTACTAGGTCAGGTGTCATTCAGATCGCACAAATGCATGGTAAGGAGGAGAAGTGCAGGGGGAAAGGCGGAGAGGACAGTGCGGTACATGGGATAAGACAATAAATAACAATAAGTAAAAGTGCGGCCAGCAGGTGGCAAGTGCAAGGGTAAGTGCAGACGTCAGGTGTCAAGTGCTGGCAGTGGGACTTTAGGGTTACAGAAACAGTCCCCAAGAGCGGGGATTGCCGGGAAGGCCGTGCAGGAGTGTGACTGCCGGGGGAGGGGACCTGGGCCTGAGATCAGAAGGTGGGCAGGTAATCAGTGCAGTCAGCCAGGAAGTCAGCAAGGGAAAGGAGAAAAAGCAGACGCAAAGAGAAAGGTTTTGAGGTGCTTCCGGAACCTAAGATGATTCTCCTCAAGTTTCAGGGAGTTTGAGGTAGATGAGCGCAGAGCTCGAGAAGGAAGGTATTTAGGGAGAGAGAGTTGAAGGTAGTGAGGCCCAGACCCCAGAAGGCCTTGTGGACGATGCAGAGGTTTTTGAACTTAATCCTCGCAGCCACTGGGAGCCAGTGCAGAGATTTCAGTCCTGGAGAGATACGATCCCTGGGCTTGAGGCCAAGGACACATCTCGTGGTCCTGTTCTGGATAAGTTGCAAAGTTGCAAAGTTGCAGAGGTCGGAAAGTAGAAGCGGGCAGAATTAGACAGATTAATTTTATGATTAGAAACGTATGGAATGCAGTTTATTCATGCAATGGCCAAAACCGGCAGCAGCCAGTTTACAGCGGTGTGACATAGATGTTTCCTTTACATTCACATATAGTAATTTGCAGAACGGTATTCCCACGGGTGCACGCACGGCCAAATATGACTATATTCACTATCAGCAAACGCTCACTATTATATAATAACGAAATAGCGCCATTATGCGCGCTAGTTTAACATCATTGGCACTTATATTAACATCAACATTACTCGCTAATAGCAGCAACTTGGCACTTGTCCAGTACACAAATTGAAATTAGCCGCCATAATTAGGCAATATTTCAGGACCAGGAATTTTGCAGGACCAGGGCTTTGAAATGACCTATTAGAACCATTTTGCAATGTGTTTTTGTACAACATCTGTTTCAGGTGGGATTCTAACCCAGGGATTTGAACATAAGACAACCAATATTGCCTCATACCAGATTCATCACAGTGATGGTAAGGCCAGTAATTTATGTCTCTTAAGGTGAAATGACACTTGGCTCAGCGAGAAAAATATGAATATGTTTAATGAAGCAGACATGTGTAACACTCAAAGAATGATTTAGCTAGGTATTAGATGAGCAACACCTTAACATATTATACCTACTGTTTCATATCTAATATTGCCATCTGACAATTAACATGCAATTAACCTGAGGTATATTTATTTTATTTTTCTCATTTCCACTTAATCCTACCCTTTGCCCCTCCCCAATCTCTGTCTTCATATATATTGTAATGTCATTGTGCTTTGAACAGTGATATTAATGACATTGTGCTATGTTGTGTTGTTCCCTGTTTTGAGAAAGGCTCAGCATGAGCTGAAACACGTGTCAAATAAAAAGGACTCTCCCACGGGAGATTTGTGATTTATAATTAGTTTGCACTTATTTTTGCTAAATTTGTGTGGCGGAGTCACTGTGTGAAATCCTTACCTATACAGATTTAGAAAGCGGCTGTTGCAGTAGTCTTGTCTATAGAGAACCAGGACTCTGGAGACTGTGAGCTTCTGGGGGAAGGAGAGGAAAGGAAGAATACCCCTGAGGAGGTGCAGCTGGTAGTGTGACTTCTTAGCGATGTCAGAGATGTGAGGAGAGAAGGAGAGTGTAGAGTCGAAGGTGACCCTGAGGTTTTTAGCCTTGCAGGTGGGAACAGGAAGAGGGCCAAGGGAGGCAAGCCAGAGAGCTACAGGAAAGGAGGGAGCGGGTGTGCTGATGAGGAGAATCTCAGTCTTACTGGCATTAAGGCAAATTTCATTGGCAGCACACCACTCCTGGGTAGCAGACAGACAGTCAGAGATGAGGGAAGTAGAGGAGGAGGCCGAGGGTAGCCTCAAGATGAGCTGGGTGTCATCTGCATAGCACTGAAAGTTGGGGCAGAGAGGTTAGACCCCTGGGGGACACCGCAGGTAGAGAAAAAGATAGCGGAGAGGAAGGACCCAAGTTGGACCTGGGAGGGAAGGGACGGTCGGAGAGGAAAGAAGTCAGCCACGCCAGAGCCTGACCAGTGATACCCAGGTTATCACGGAGACGGTTGAGCAGGATGGCATGGTTGACAGTGTCAAAAGCAGAAGAGAGATCAAGCAGGATGAGGATGCAAGGGGTTTTAGAGTCAAGGTTGGAGAGCAGGTCTTCACGGATGTTCAGTAGAGCAGTTTCCGTGCTTTTGGCAGCTCTGAAGCTCTGATGGTCATGAAGACAGCCAACAGATTCAGTGTGGAGATTAAGCTGGGAGATGGCCAGTTTCTCCAGGAGCTTGCCCAGGAAGGGAGTGATGGAGATAGGGTGATAGTTGGCTGGGCAGGAGGGGTCGGCAGTGGGTTTTTTGAGAAGGGGGTGCACAAGGGAGTGATTCAGGGGGGATGGGAAGACTCCAGTGGCGAAGGAGTGATTGCAGAAATGAACCACCCTTAATTTAATAAATAACCTTTGACAAATAGCACCAAAGTTGGTTACTGGCTGCTTTGAATGAAATCAAAGAGCCTTTTGGGGACATAAGGATGAGGTATTGCACAGTGGGTTTCGTGCTTATTTCATCTGTGACTGCACTCAACGTAACAGTAACTTTTACTCATATACTCAGTTGGACAGCCTCAGTTTACAGGGATGAGGCTTCAGCTACTTTGTGTGAATGGAAGACAGCCGTAATTTACCTGCATACATTATTTTCACACCGATCGCCATCCTGTAGTTCTCAATTAGTTCCAGAGCGAGTCCCTTGAAGAGCGCTTCCAGATGCGCACACAGGTGATATCATTTTTAATAAGCGATAGAAGGAGCGCCGGCAGTGCCCTAGCTCAGAAGCACTTTTTGGAGACTGCCAGGGCTCCGCTCTCACTAGCCTCAGCCCACTTAGAGCCCTTACTACCAGCAGGAAATCTTCACCTGTTGGACAGTGTCCAAGCAAAGGGGCTTTCCTCACTAGCATAAAGGTCAATGCTGGCCATGTCTGGATCTTATGGTATCATGCTGTAGGCTGAAGCCATTTGATTGAACCCAGGAGGACGAGGGAAAAGGTTATTTAGCAGCGGAACAGCCGTCCTTTCTTTTAGGCCTATAAGTGGTGACCGTCAAGTCATGATAAGCCATAACGGAAGAATCTGGCAAATGGAGGACATGTAACAGGGTTCATAGGCAAAGGGTGGGTCACAGCCATAATATCTATAAGTAATACAAAGCGTTTCTAATTGAATATGCTGGCTCAAAGAAAGCCATTGAAACCTGCTTCTTCCTTGGCAGATAGCTCATGAATTAAGTGCTTGTCTCCCACATCCGGGCGGCCTCCACTTTGCAAGTTCGATTCCCATTGCGGGACTCACCCAGCCTTTCACTTTTCTGAAGTTGATAAAGTGGTTCAGAGATAACACCTGCTGTTACAGCACTTTACGATTAGTGGGGTTGGGGGGGTGGTGTTACTTTTTTGTGTCACCAGACTGGTGGCAGCTTTTGGACCATTTGATGTTGCTATTTATAATAAATGGACTGGTGTCCGTAAGTCTCAGGGGTCTACCATCTTCTAGCTTCAATTTCACAGCGCCTGTGACACCAAAGATGCAAAGATGGTTAAAAATTAGAGTGTGAATTTGAAGCAAAGTATTTAGCTCCAAAGACAGCAACTAGGCACTGCTTTGATCCGCAGGAGCGATAGATACAACTGAATCAGGTTGGCTTGAATTCGATTGATTCTATGCAAAGTTTTATTCCAGGGATGCCGGAGAGCACCGCAGCATTTGGTCATTGTGTTTCAGACAGTGCAGGATGAGCCTCTTCCTAATGGAGGATGTGCATGTGGGCAGCAGTAGCTGTGTCTCTGTTGCAAAATGATAGATCAGGGTGAGCAAAGCCTGCATGAGAGAAGCACAAGGATGATCACAGAGATTGGTAAGGATTGAGTACAGCGACACACATTGAACACCACCCACGAATGTCCTGAAATATGGTGCAAAGGGGGAACATTAAGTAAGCAAAATGGATTGAAATCTGTTGTGAAAGAGCAAGACTAGTCCAGAGCCCGGTTTCACCATTCAACCAATTAAGATGGAATGACCGACACTGTCGTACGTTACTGATACATCCCCAGGGCAATGACACCACTCCGTTGATGGCTACGTGCAGGTCTTACCGGATGGAGACCAAGACAGACACTGTTCTTCATGCATGGAGAAATGTTTGGCCGCTGTGGCTCGAGCTGTCTGAAAGCCTCAAAAAAGCTTGCTAGAAAAGCTTTGCAATCATTGGGCGCGATGAAAGCTCCAGGACTAGTGGGTCCATCCAGTGGGTCCATCACAGGCTATATGGAGCAGTGAGGTGATGCCTTGAGGAACTTTGGCACCAATGGCATGATAGCACTATGTGTTTCATTTGCGGGTTTTATGGGAGCAATGATCTAGTGTGGACCAGGATTTCAGAACTGAAAGCAGGTTGCAGACCTGACAGGTGAAAACCAACTAGGAGATAGTGAGATGAGTGCTGGCTGGGGTCTAATTACTAGGGCGTTACACACTGTATGGCTATTGGGACCAGAAATGGTTATATGTGATTACATCGAAACTAATTAATCGAATATATTTTCTCTAATTCGATTTGGCTAGAAATATATGCAGTGGGAGACCTTCCGCAACTCCCCGAGACCACCCCTTATATTAAATATCACAATTACCCCCAAACATATATTTACATCCGAATTTGTTTAAAAAAATGGACGAAATCGAATTCTTCCTGTCCCTCAGGAACCAATGCAACAATGTGGGACTTATCTTCTCACATTTGTCTGTGAATAAAGCTCCTAGTTTGTCAGAGACCTTGTGAAGGGAGAAATGAATTGCCTCTCACTCTAGGATGGGTGACTTTCTATACAATCTTTTAAAGTTCACCTCTAGTGAATTAGGTGCTTGATTGAATCGGCAGGAGTACTTTGGACAATGTTTTGCACTCCCTTATAATGTCCAAATTGGACTGAGGAAGCCCCTTTGCCTTTAGAAGAGCTCAGAGTGGGCCAAACATTGCTTATGCTCAAATTATTTGAACAATGCTTTTCTCAGGCATGAACCAAACTGTTATTTGATGTTAAGGGTTCAAAGGTACTGTCTCAATCCCTGGAGGGGATTCTGCAGTTCCGTAGCACCAGATCCTTGAGCTAACTGGACACGGTACAGAGTGGGAGCTGCAGAGGTCCCCTGCCCTCGAGTCCTAAAGCCAGAAGGATCAGATTATGATGGAATAACACTGTCCAAAGCTCATACATGCACTCCGAGCGAGGCGATTGTAGCCATGAAAAGATCCTGAGCATATTAGATACTTATATCCATGAGGTTCAGTGGTCGATTCAACACTCGAGGTTCCACTCCCTGTGGGGAACCTAATGAAACAGGGAGAACCACACAGAGTGGCTAGTACTAGGAACCAGACCTTGAGTACAAATACTGTGCCTGGGGAATAATTACCTCAGGATCCTCCATGCCAGAAGGGATCCCTGTGGGGGAATGCCAAATAAATCCCTAGTGGTATGACTGGAGCGGAGAGCAATGCAAGATACAGTGGTGCAAGGTGCAGTGTTCCACCATGGAATCCTATACCTAAATGCGACTATCTGCACACCTATGATTAATCCATACTGTTGATGATATCCTTAGCCTTCCACCTGGATTCAAAATGGCTGTCAGGCTTTTGTAGGAAGCCACAGACCCATAAACGATGGGGCAAATGAGATTCACAGACAAACAGCTCAACCTACGAGCTCCATACAGATCAGGAATGGGACAACTGAAGTATTCCTAAGACAGAGCATGGCATTTAGATGCTGATAAAAGGCCTGATGGAGGCAAGAAGAGGAGGGCAGTCCTCCAGAAGCCAGCGGGCCAGAAAGAGAGAGAGCGAGCCAGTAGACTAGAAAGAGAGCTAGCCAGATTCCCGAATTCAGGTTTCCCTGCTGTTGTTCCGCTCCAAGATATAGGGCCTCATTACGAGTATGGAGGCAGCCATGCCCTTAATAAGGGAATGGCTGCCTCCATACCGGATTCCTTCAATGAGGAATAACCGGGTCATTCCAACCTTGGAGGACCCGGTAATTCCTCATTGAAAAAACCAATCCCCATTCCCATTTGAGCCCCCATAATGCTCAATGGGAATGGGGAGTGAGCTAATAATGGGCCTGTTAATAACAGGCCAGTTATTAGCTCCCTGCTCCCCTCGCGGGTCCTGCTAAGGATGCCTGGTTTTACCAGGCGTCCTTACCGGGTCCCGCAAAGGGAACCTCGTGTCCCGTAATGAACGGTGCCGGTCCCGTACCGGCACCCTTCATAACGGGAGCGCCAGCCTCGTAATGAGGCCCATAGACTTGGAGAGACAGAAGGCTTGAGATTCATGGGCTGGACAAGCTTCCAGTACTGGAACAGTTTATGATCCTAGGAACCCTGCAATTCCTGAAGGGAGTGTGACTGCTAGCGAGTTAGAAGGGCATAACATCCCATGATAGTGAGCTGGCCACTGTGTACCTCGTTTCGAGTCCCTGTGTCTGTGGAATGAGCTAAGAATCAAGTAGGTGCTATATCCTGAGGAAATCAGGTGCCTGACCACGTTCAAAAACCAAGAGATGACACTAAATCCCAGGACAGTCAGTCTACTAAGGTCTGTGATAAGCCTGGAGGTGGTACAGGGTGGGAGCTGCAGGGACCCCTCACAATATTGACATCTACCCTGATCCTGAAGAGACAGTATCAGACTGGGGCAATATAGACCTGCCTTGCTTGTGAATGATGAGAGAGAATGGGGGTCCTAGTGAGACAACTGCAGTTGGTTGCAGCGGCAGGTAAGACCCAGAGAGCCCAGTATATAAGTACCATCCCCATGGCAATCCCTTCTCATGCAACTTTCGTAGGTAAATAGTGAGCCTATGTATCTCCCCACCCCCCACCAGGGCTGCAGAAGATCCATACCCCAGGAAGGGTTCCCAGGGGAAATAGAAACAGACACAGAAGAAATAGGTGAAGAGGAATAGTGCCTTTAGACTCCAAGCCCTGGGATCACATATGGCAGGTAGGGTCCCCCCAAAGACTCAACCAAAACAACGAGTGATCCATGACTTGAAGGAGAGCAGAACAGCTAAACCTCAGTGCCGAAGGGCGGCTAGCTGATGGAGCAAAGCCACAGAGGGAAGGCTGGGACTTCTGCCCAAAGCAAAGATGCCTACAGAGGCTTTCAAAATATCTGGGCAAATGAGTCAACTGCTAACCAGAATCTCTCCAGAGGCTTCAGAGACCCAGAACCAAAGACCATCCAATCAATGGTCTTGGTACATTAGGCAAAAAAGAACAAGGCCTGTATAAAGTCTCCATATAGGAGGAGGGGGTCGGCTGTCAGCCAGAAGTGAGAAAGATAGGATGGTGATTCTAGGAAATCAGAGGGACCTAAAGGATCAGCGGGGCCTGGCAGAGCTTAAGGGTCTGGGGGCCCTGCAGGAGCAGAGAGACCTCAAGAGGCTTGGGGCCTGCTCAAACTGCTGGCCTCAAGATTAGTAAGGAACCTGGAGAACTGAAAAGCCTGGTCATCCTGAGGGAGCCCTGTGATTGACTGCTTAAGAGTGAGCTGGGCATTATATCAATGAAGAGTAGGATGGTCACTGCATCCCTGAGAGTGACCTGAGCACAATATCCCTGAAGAGAGATCAGGACACTATATCATTGAATGGTGAGATGGGCACCATACACCTGTGAGCACAAATTAAGTGATCCAGGCATTGTAGTCTTGGGCGGATTACAAAAATCGAGTTAGGAGCGATAACACCATATAGTTTGACCCACCCTGACGCCACTGTTGCTCACTTGCACCTTATAGTTGGACCCATGCTGACACCGTTTACGTGGACCATTCCGGTATTGGAACACTGTAGCTCCCTGACACCTTATAGTTTGACCCACTCTGATGCATTTTACTTAGACCATTTCAGGATTGGAACAGTGTAGCTCCCTGCCACCTCATAGGTTGACCCATCCTGACACCCTTTACTTAGACGAATCCGGGATTGGAACACCCTTTTGCTGTTGTAGCCAAGCCTCTCATCCCCTAGACATTAATTCCAACCTAACCTGCCAAGAAGTAACACGTCACATGTTTTGTCAGTCTGCCACATATTTCAGTGACCTCTGACTTTATCCATCAGTTTTGAGCCCCAAATAAGTGGCGAAGTGATGTAAATTGAGTGCCTGTAGATTTGATTCACATTGTCCCTACACAGAAATATAGGTTGGAGGACACCAGGGGCCCTGCCTTCTCCAGGACCAGCCCTGGCTATGGATGGGTCTTTGATGGATATTGAAATATAGTTTGGGTGCCACGAGATTTGATTCACATTGGCCCTACACAGAAATATAGGTTGGAGGCCACTAGGCACCCTGCCTTCTCCAGGACCTGTACTGGCTATGGAGGGGTCTTTGATGGATATTGAGATATAGGTTGGTTGCCACGAGATTTGATTCACATTGGCCCTACACAGAAATATAGGTTGGAGGCCACCAGGCACCCTGCCTTCTCCAGGACCTGTACTGGCTATGGAGGGGTCTTTGATGGATATTGAGATATAGGTTGGTTGCCACCAGATTTGATTCACATTGGCCCTACACAGAAATATAGGTTGGAGGCCACCAGGCACCCTGCCTTCTCCGGGACCTGTTCTGGCTATGGAGGGGTCTTTGATGGATATTGAAATATAGGTTGGTGGCCACCAGATGTGATTCACATTGGACCTACACAGAAATATTGGTTAGAGGCCACCAGGGGCCCTGCCTTCTCGGCTATGGATTGGTCTTTGATAGATATTGGAATATAGGTTGGAGGCCACCAGGGGCCCTGCCTTCTCCAGGTCCTGTCCGGGCTATGGATGGGTCTTTGATGAATATTGAAGACCTGTCATCATTCCCGCAGTCATAAGTATTGCTATGCTCCTAACTCTGATTCCTGCAATCGCGGCCGACTGCGCCACTGCTCCCTTCCAGTAAGGTATTGATTGTTTCTTCCCCATTCAGATTTATATCTGGCATTTCATGTATTACAATATTATTCATAGTCATCCCAGCAGCTGCTGTGTTGGTCAGTGCAAGTGGACATTTTTATGGATTTTTATGGATTTTTAAATGGAAAATAATTTTTAAAATACTTTGCGCTTTAGGCTCCGGCGCAAAGCACTTCACATGCATCAAGAGAGTGGCCAGCAAAACACTTATCTGTGTGCCAGTTCCTTTTCGGGATACTCGACATTTTAAATGCTATGGGAACCAGTTTGGCTGGTAAGGATCAAGGCCTGGTCCTTGACATACCCACACATGGCATCACAGAAGAAATTAGTTATGTTATTCGTAGATGGCATCTAATGAGGCCGAAACATGCCCAGGATTGCTTGTGGTCTCGCACATAAGGGATATTTTATCTATTTATTCATTTATTTTCACATTTGTAAAGCGCATTAAGTCCATAGGTGTCAAGGCGCTGGTTGCAAGATTAAATAAACTGGTTACGAGGTTACAATGTCTGAGGCGGGTTTGGCAGTGTGCCAGTTTTTAGATTAGTAGCGGGCCATGAGCGAAGATCACAGTCTTAAGGTGTTTCCTGAATGTCAAGTAGGATTGTTCTGCTCTTTGTGTAGAGGGGAGCTTACTCCAGTTTTTTCAGGCGTTGACAGGGAAACTAGATCCACCAGCTCTCTTTAGGTTGTATCTTGGGGCGGTCAGACTCTTGGTGTAAGAGGAGCGAGTGGCTCTTGATGGCGGCAGTTTTTTCAAATTTGGGGCAGTGTTGGTGAGGCATTTATGAGTAATTGCTATAGTTTTAAAGATAATGCACTCTCGCACAGGTAGCCAGTGGGCCTGTATTCTGGCAGCAGATATATGCGCCCGCTTTGGGATGTCTAGTGCCGCTCTGAAGGGCTTATTCTGAGCAACCTGTAACTTGTTGATATTGCGGGTGGAGATGCCTGCAAAAAGGGATTTGCAGTAATCAAACCTCGAGCCAATGAGTGGCTGGGCGCTCTGGAGGCAACTATCAGAGGAGAGAAATGGTCTGCTGGCGTTGATCAGTTTTGTTGTGTAGGCTGCTGAGGAGGCGATAGCATTGACCTGCTGCGTTAGCGATAGGGTCGCACCAAGGTAGACGCCCAAGGTCTTTAGGTCGCTTGACACTGGGATAGGGTATCCTCGATGGTGAATGCTCTGTTGGATTTGTTAAATTTGTTGAGGATGGTTTGGGAGCCAACGACAAGGGTTTCCGTCTTGTCGTCGGTCAAACAAAGCAGATGAGTGGCCTTCCCTGCCTGTATTGTTTGGTACACTGATCGAAACATGTGAGCGGGAGGATAGCTCAGTGGCAACGTGTTTGCCTTGGAAGCAAGACAACACAAAGCAACACAGGTTTGATCCCCGTGTCTGTGCTTAGAAACCTCTGGGTATTTAAGCACGTTATAAATATGCAACTAAGACAAAAAAAAAACAATTACGCCACCAAAAAACAAAACAATTCCTGTAATAGCACCTCAATGCCCGCGGGCTGTGTGAGCGCTTTAAAAATGTAAATAAATACATCATTTTATTTTTTTAAAGTGTTGTAGGCATGGTTGCCGAATAGTGGAACAAGGATCTGCGTGTTGTCCTCATAGTTATTATAGGAGACGCCCAGATCGTCAAGCAGATCAAATGATGGTTTTGTAAAGATGTTATACAGTGTTGAGGAGACACAGGAGCCTTGGGGAAACCTGCAAGCGAATGTGGAGAGTGGGGTCCGGCTGTGTCTGCAAACACTTTCGTAGTTATGTCCGTCAGGAATGAGGCGATCCAGGAGAAGGCCTCTGGCAAGGAATCGCTGCTCTGGCAAGGTGCTGACACAGAATTTGGTGGTCCACCAGATCAAAGGGTGCCGACAGGTCTAGCAGCAGCAGGATAGCTGATTTACCAGCATCCTTGATGTCATCTAATTGTTTTTACAGGTCTAGTAGTGCATATTCAGTTCTGTGACCAGGTTTGAACCCCGACTGGCATAAGCTCAGGATGCTGTTCGCTTTGAGCTAGCTTTGTTTCTATATATAGGCAGCTCTATCAAGGATCTTCAGAAGAAATGGGACATTAGTAATAGCGTGGTAGTTGTGGGGGATTTCTAGGTCTAAGGTAGGTTTCCTGAGTAAGGGGAGCACCCAGGCTTCTTTTAGGCTAGACAGCACTTGACAGAAATCAAAGGAGGCATTGATGATCGATGTGATGAATGTTGAGAGGGCTTTTGAGTAGTCCTTGGTGACAGTGGCTGGGCCTGAGTCCTCTAAACAATGGCAGGGTTCCAAACCTTTTATGAGGAGTGAGATCTCTGTCACTTTGATTTGACGAAAGGGGAATTGTAGAGGGATAGGTTGGTCTGTTGGCGTGGGGCGAGTGTGTAAAGGCAGAGATTGAATCCCCTAGCAGGATTTTTTAGTGAGGATCTTTCTTTGTAATGTCTTGATTTTGTTGATAAGAGCGTCTTGGATACTGGTGCACCAGGCAACGTCCTTGGCACAGGGAGTTGGGTGGCAGTGGGGGGATTCTAGCTCGCACAGAATGGAGAACAGCTCACGGGAGCTTGATTTGGCGTTAGTGAATCTGGAATTGTAGGTGGTGCTTTGTGCTTCTATTATCGCCAGTTTGTATTTTTTCTCCCTGGAGGCAAAGTGGGCTTTGTTACTTTCTGTAGGCGTATTCCTCCAGGTATTTTCTGCCTCACGTTTATTTAGACAGAGGGTGCAACTTTCATCGGGGAACCAGGTGTTCTGGTGTTAGGCAGGTTTGGCTTTGATCATGGTCAAGGGAGCTACTGTGTCGATGGCTGCCATGATAGTTTTGTTGTAGAGATCTCCTAGGAGTGAGGTATCAGATAGCAGTGGCAGTGGGGGCTGCAGCTCTTGCATCATAGGAAGGATGCTGTCTTTGGGGAGGTTGCGGGTGTTTCTCGCCAGGGTGGCTGGCAGTGGTGTGGTGGCCGATGGATTGGGGGAGGAGGTGGGAATGAAGAATGCAATGGGGTGATGATACGTGCAAGGGCAAGGCAAAATGGAGGGGATCGACACTTGGCAACTGAGGTCTGCGATCCAGTTCAGGATGCGACCTTTGGAGTGAGTGAGGCTCAGGATACGTAGGGTGAAGCCATTCAAATCAAGGGAGGCCACTGGTGATGAGACATTGTTGTAGTCAGAATCATTGAAGCCCAGGTTTAGGTCTCCAAGGAGCAAAACGTTAGACAAGGGTTTGGTGATGGTGGACAGAATGTGCATGATATCTTCCTCGAAAGACAGTAGTTGTCATGGCTGCTCTGTTCTGGTGCCTATGGAGGAGAGGAACCAGCCACCATAAGTGTTCCGCTACGCTGTTCTGGAACATTGTTGCATGCTCTAGCCTTTTTCCAAGATGGCCACCGCCAACTCTGCACGTCATCAGCGGCGTGTTGCCACCCGTATTCTTCTTTTTGGGTAAGGCGATGTTTTCCTTCCCTTTCCTCTTCGCTCCTCGGGCACTGTTCCTGAGCCTTTACTTTCCACACTGTGGCACTTGCCTCTTCTGCTTCCTGCCTTCTACCTCTGTGTACTGCTTCACTTACCTGCAAACTCTGGTTCTGTTTCTGCCTTCGTGTATACCTGTGCTTACTATTCAGCCAATCTATCCTGAATTCCACACTGCATAGTACAGCCAGTTAATTACTTACAGTCCCCTCATTCCGTAACACTTACCAGCCACTCTGCCTTGCATAATAGACCCTGGTTGCACTGTCTGCTTGCAACTTGCTAGTTCTTACGACAGCTTTGGATATTGGAGTATCTTTGAGTGGGTTCCATCTTCACTCATCCGACTTTCTACAAGAATTGCATTTGGGATTTATTTGGTCCCTGGAGTCTTTCCCCCCCTGGGTGTTCAGGGGAGTGAGTCCCTTGCCTTGGCTCAGTCCAGCAGAGTGGCATCGTGGCTACTCCTCGTGGCAGACGATATATCTCTACCGGGAATGTAAAACCTCCAAGAAGAAGAAAAGAACAAGGCAAAATAACATACGGAACCTGCTTCCCACACCACCTCTGAAGATCCATGTTAGGAATTTAAAGGGGTGGTTGACAGTGGTGGGCGAGGGGAACGATAGACTAGGTGGGTGGTAATCATGGCAGTGTGATTTAGCTTAAGTTCGACTGATAGTAGGTCTCCGCTAGGAGAAGCAGATTTCTCTGAGCGGGAGTTGCTCTTTAGTTATTAGGGCTACCCCACCACCATGTGCGTCTTGCCTGTCCTTACGTCGGATGGTATATTCTGTGGGTATAGTGACAGAGGGGGAGGAGCCGGGTTTGGCTTCTAGCCAAGATTAAGGTCCAAGTTGTTGGTAGTGATCAGGTCAGCTATGTCTAGAGGGTGGGCTGGTATGACTCTTGCATTCACCAGCGCGCAGTTAAGCGCAGGGGATGGTGTGGTGGTAGTGCCTTTGCATGGGTTATGTGATCTCCCGCGGATTTGACCTTAGCATAGGGCCGGCTCTGGGTGTTGGTCTGGTTGGAGCGGGGCACATTAGCCTGGATGGTGCAAGTCTTGGTGGAATGATAGTAGACGATGGGGCTTGTTCGGCCATCGGGCTGTGAGCTGGAGTTGGCCTGTAAGTGTTGCTTAGATGGAGGGAGCTCTGGAGATGTAGGCTTGTAAGGTGTTTGCCTCCCAGTGGGTGTGTTTGAGGCCCCGGGGGCTTCATGGCAATAGAACAGGCTTTGGTAAGGTGGTGGTGCCTATCCTGTCTGAGCACTTGAGACTTGGAAGTGGGTTTGCAGTCAGGATAGTTGTTACAATTTGCAAGGACTGACCTGTTCAGGAAGCAGATGTGCTCTGTCGATTTCAGTTTCCTGAGCTGCTGGGTAAGCTGAAAGTGGACTCAAGCCCAACGAATAACCACCTCGCTGAGGCTACAGGGTAGCATGTGTGCGAACGGGCAGAGCCCAAAGTAAAAACTCTCCGGGGGATGGTTCTGCCAACTCCTCAATGTCAATGGAGTATAACACTGCAGCTGAAGGATAGGCACCTCGGAACCTCCAAAGAGTAATGCAGGTAAGCAAGCAGGGAAGAGCGATAATATGATATGATATTTTATTTATATTGTGCTCATACACAAGTGTGATGCAAGAAAGAAGGTAGGTAAGCCAGACTTAGATAAGGGGTCCGATGCCGTCACCCGCAGGGAAGCAAACTGGACAGGGATCCAGCGACACACAGAACGGAACAAGAACTGGAAAAAAGGAAGAACAGAAGTGAAGGTAAGACACAAGGCAAAGAGGCAGGAAAAATGAGGGCTGCGTCAATTGCTTACTGAAAAGAAGCGCCACAGGGAGCTCACCGCTGAGATGCTGTATGTGCAGCTTCTGATGCCAGCGAGTACCGTGCAGAGCTTAACTGACTCTCTCAGTCGCCATCTTGGAATAAGCAACGCTGCTTATTCTGATCCGATTTCCTGGATGAACCTAGAACCATCTTGAGTGGGAAAGAAGTCCCCGAGGATGTCTCTTTGTCCAGCATTTAAGGCAGTTTAGCTAGACATGATCATTGATTGATCGCGTCTTAACATCCAGGGCATCAATAAATATACCCTGCCCGTAGTTTTGTAGCCGTGAATACTTGTGACTCATGCCAGCCAGTCCAGGGCATTGTAAATACACCTTACAGTGATTCACAAATCTAAGTCATCCAAAATTATTGGAAGCATTTATATGTTTCCTTTGAATCGGATTTACAGCTACAATTTGTATTTTACCTGTGTTTGTCATTTTTGTCAGCATATTGTGTGATGATTTTTATTATTATTGTCTTCTTATTGCTCCATATCTGTTTCACAACTTTCACATTTTTTCAATATATGCCTCTTTTGTTGGATATAAATGTCATCATAATAAATGTCAAAAAAGTTATTACTGAAAAACAGTTGGGATATTCTTCGTGACTTCTCCAGCACACTATTATATCTATTAAATATTCAAAACATATACAACATATTGAGTTGTTTTGCAACTTGTTCCTATTTGTTGTTCTCTTTACTATATCCAGACCCGTACCACATTTGCCCACCTATGGTCTCCCCTACTCTGTCGTCATAGTCTTCATCAATCGTTTCCATAGGGACTGTTGGTTCCCAGCAGTAGTTGAATCCACTACAGAGGCAACAGTTCCCGGTGAGAGCAGTTGTGGTTTGGAGGATAGGCAGTGTGTGGGGGCAGTAGGTGATGCCAGGCTCGTTAGATTAGTGTGTCTGCTGGCAGGCATGCTTGAGGGAGCAGTAAACAAGAGAGCAGGTGCCATTTCGGTGGATGCGGACTGAATTAATGTGTGTAGGTCAGGCATACGGGTAGTAGACGGCAACAGGAATGTTGTTAGGCTGATGGTTGAGTATTGAGGTATGAGGTTAGGTAGGAAGGACATTGGTCTGATGTCAGGGAACGGGGTCACATACCTTTTCGGCAAGAGTTTGTGGCAGCCATCTTGGCCCTGACAGGCCCCTACTGGGGATAATTGGGTCCTTAGCAGTGGCCCTTCGTGGTGAGCCAGCTTTGCCTGCCGGCTCACTTGTGATTCCATATATAGTGACATAGCAGCTCGGGCTAGACTGACCCTTTTGTGGTGGGACCAAGCCTGATTTGCATATGGTCTTGGACCTTCAGTATTTTCATGGAAGGTTGAAAACGAGGTTGCCCAGAACAACTGCCAGTGGTTAAAATTAATGTATAACTTTCCAGCCATACCATTCATCTTCACTTCTGTGCTCATTCTATTGAACAGAAAAACAAAAGGGGTGATGGCTGGAAGTTTTAGAATTAATCTTAACCTATGGCATTGCTCTAGGCAACCCTCCAGATCACAGTTCCTCCCCTGCCAAACCAGTACAAAAGGGGAAGGACTAGAGACCCAAGCTACTGCTCACTGATGAGGCCCAACAAGGCCGAAACTTGTTTGGGGATGCTTGTGGTCTCGTGCAGAAGGGATGTGACCTAGCAGTTCGGGTTGGACGGCCTCTTTTGGGGTGGAACCAAGCCTGATTCGCATTTGTCTTTCACCTTCTGTAATGGCTTGGCAGGCGAAGAACGATCGTCTAGAGGGTTGCCCAGAGCAATGCCAGGGTTTAAGATTAATCCTAAAACTTACAGCCATCACCTCTTTTGTTTTGACAAGGTTTGGCATACTCTAAACTATAAATTGGACATTGATTTGTGGCTGACGTGTAGCTCGCCTGGTTCTGGTCAGGTGGTGGCATTGGAAGTTGTGACAGTTGCAGTAGTCGTTTTCCTGGGGGTCAGTGAACACACACTTCACTAAGCCCACTCTGTGGCATATCCAAGTATATTTGAAACTATAAACACGTCTGTATAGCTGCCATTTTGTGTGAAGGGTGAACAACGCATTCAACACCTGTGCTGGGTGAGACATTCTGAGAAGCTCTTTCACTGAGCTGAACAGACTAGTAGACTGGTGAGCTAAGTGGGACTGCATCGCTACTCTGTCATTTACTCCAGCCGGCCACAGGTCAGCAATCAGAATTCCAGTAATACCATGTGACAGCTGCACTACGTACGACATAGTGCTGGAAATTGACAAATATTTACTCTGCGAAACCTCTTATCCTGGGGGGGAGGTGGGGCAGATGGGAGGAAGGGGTGGTGCTGAGGACAGGTCATGCAACACAGTATCTCTTCATGGAACCCAAGCCAGGTGATTTTCATACAAGCAAAGAGCATTTTGGGAGCATACGAATGCCCACAATATTAGACCTGAAACATGTCTGTGATAGTGATTCAGAAAGAAACCCTTAGTGGTGATTAATGGTAGTTGCTGTTTTTATTGATCACAATACTCACCCTAGCAAAAAAATAATTCCAAGACATATATACCAATGTGGGCAGCCTCTGAACAAGATGTGAGGCTTTCTGTGTACCCTGCGAAGTCTTCTGAAGCCTAGGCTGCTGGTGTGCGAGGGCTCGGCTTGGAAACAAATATGGGAGTTTTCTGGGCTAGCACTCCAGCAAGACAACCTTTGCCTGAGCTTTGCTCCGTCTTGTTCCAGACCATTTCCTGCTACGGCCCGTAGCCTCATGCCCAAACTGAAAATGGTCCAGTGTGATTCCCAAAATTCATAGATGGAAAACTTTGAATTAATCATTACCAATGGGAAACGGTCTGGGGATCTTTATCTCATCTGCACTATTACAGAAGGGGACCAAACATATGCAAATTAGTCTTGTTCTGGCCCCTAATGGGGACAGTGCACTTGAACTGCTGGGCCATGTCCCTTGTGCACAGAAACATAGCAGTCCCAGACATGCTTTGACCTTATTGACCTTATTGAGCCTCATCAGTGAGGTGCAGCTTTGCTCCCCAATCACAGACAGAACATTACCTACCACCAAGCGTGCCCCTGCCTCTTAGTGTGGCTCCCTATCGACACCAAAAAGTGATGGATAGAAAACTTGTAATTAATCATAAGCACTGGGAATTCCTCTGGGCAGCTTCCATTCAATCGGTTTTCATCCTGTCTCTGCCATTGTAGAATGGAGGCAACACTATGCAAATCACACTGTCCAACCTCACGTGATCAGCCGACTAATCAGTGAGGTTCAGCTTGAGTCCTTGGTGGCAGAGAGCAATTGACCGACTCAGAGAGACTAAAGACACCAGAAACTGATGTACCTCTTAGGCATAAAATGTTATTTTAAATACGTTTTAAGAAGGGACCACCTTTGCTTTGGGAGTTGCTTTTAACAGCCTCAGGAGAGGTACCACGCATCCATCGCTTTGCAACCAACTGCACCACCCCAAAACATTCCCATATGGCCTTGCCATTTGCTAGCATTTGCAACGTGAACTGCAATTAGAAGATTTTTGCGGTAGCCTGTATATTGCGTTTAGAAGATGTATTAGGATAGCCTCTCCATTGCACTTAGACCGGATATTGCACTTAAAAGATTTATGTGCTTAGAAGATGCATTCGGATATTCTGTCCATTGCACTTAGCCCTGATATTGCAATTAGAGGATCTTTGAGGGTAGCCTGTTTATTATACAGAAGATCTGATCACACAGCTACATCAAAAACAAAGCCCCTTGTGAGCCTCGAGGTACGCATCCCTGCACCACTTCGGTGGACATCTGTCGCAGGAACTGCTACACACTCGCATGCATCAGAATGCAGCGATGCCCTACGACAAACATTCTGGCCTAGCTGGGCACATAATGTTTCGGCTTCATACACCACACTAAAAACACAAAGCACAACAGCTTCTGCCATCAGAATGCAGCAATGAGCTACGACATAATTCGGCCTAGCTGGACACATAAGGAGTCTCTTGCATTCGCGCACTATACTGACCACCTCAGCACCTATCCACATGCCTGACCTTCATGGGTAGCTTACTGGAGCACAGCCAGCTCACCTACTTCCCTATCTTGGTCAAATCCACACACGCATTCTAATATGTCTGGCAATGTTCCCATATCTTGGACTTTGGCCCCCCGAGGGCGTTTCCACCACAAGCGCTTTGAGGCCATACTAATGGGATAAAGGCGCTATATAAATGACAAACTATGACTACTCCTACATGCACCGTGCCCCTTGCAAATGCCCATTGCATTGGGTTACATTTCTGGCCATTAATGCAGTGCCGGCTTTCTCCGTTGTAAATTGCTTAGTACATCTCCCTCTCGTCTCCCGTTTGTGGCTTCCCATTCATTGGATTGGCATCAACCCATGACTTTGATCCCTTCGTCCTTAGATGCCATCCCTTATCGGAAGGCGCTTCTGCAACGGCATCTTAATGCTAACAAGCTGTCTGACCTGCAGTGGGGTGGACTCATGCCAGAGATCAGACAGATTTCATGAGACTCACAGAGCGGCTCTCTCTGTGTGGCACAGCCTGCTCATCTTGCTGATACTCTCCCCTTCATACCCAGATGATGCAAATGGACGACCATGTGGCTGCCCATCACCACCACACTACAATAAAGGATTGGGCTCTGGTGTCCGCATTAGTCCTAGTTCTTTCTGCCCAGTGGATAGTGGTTTACGGCATTACTGGTCGTGGAGAGGGAACCATTCGGCATTGTAACATGGCAAATATGCAGGTTACACAGTATGCTAGTGAATACACAGCTATGATATCACCCACAGAGGAATCACTGAAAAGAAATCACCAGGAGAGCAGAGGAACTATTCCCTGTCCCCTTATTTTCTGACATCACAGTAAGAAAATGGTGCTCAATTCATAGTCCTCTCAATATTTTATACAGCAACTCCCATGATGCTTCTTTTTTTAAAATGTAATTGTATTTGGTTTGCAGTCTACATACAATAGAGCTAATCGGAATTGGAGGGGAGTGGGACTTGATCTTTGCCTCACAGCTGGTGCGGATGTCCACAGTGTACTTGCTCACTCACTCACCCTCATACTCCCCTGCTGTCCACCCTTCTGAATAAATGCAAAGCATTGGAGGTAGGCTCAGTGTCATAACCACAAAAGGCAGGTGGATATTCAAGCTTACTCAGAGCTAAAACAAAAATGTCTTAGTTTCCTTTTAGTGCATTTATGCCCAAGGTGCTATCGGCATGAGACCGTCTGGTAAAGTCTCCTTATTAACGTGATGCATTAGAGTGCATAGACGTCATTTGCAGGACGCTAGGGGTCGCAGCTGTGACCGCTACTGTCTTCCTTGCTACCCCTGCTGTCTCCCTTGCTACCCCTAGGCAAAAATAAAAAGAATTATTTTTTAACTGGCTGCAACCAGTAGCCAGTGGGTATTTGTCAAGGTCCATTGGGCAGGGGAACATCCCATTTGGTGGTCACACAACTAAAAGATCTTGGTAATATGGGCCTGTACACACTGATATTAATGCTAGATATAGTGATGAAATCTGTATCATAATGCAGTGATATCGTAACCATATTGTTCTTGGTGTACTGAGCAACAATGCTGTGTGGCACTGCTTGTTTTGTCAAGGGGTGAAAGATCGTGCCCCATCACTTCCTGTGATGTCACTCGGGGGCAGAGTCAAATTACATTACTTTCTGTGATGCCATCAGAGGTCAAGGGTCGTGCAATATCACTTCCGCTACCGCTTGCATTTTGGTCAAATGAGGTCCCTGGCAGTGAGCAGACTCTCCCTGTCGTGCACCGCATCCCATGTACTACGTGGGTATAAAGCCTTGTTTTAAATACTTTTAGAAAGGATTTCCCACCAAAGAAACAGGCTTTTCAAACAACCTTTGTTATTCTTTTTAAATAATTTATTTTTATTGATTTCAATACATATTTGTATTGACAAATTTCATAATTTCAGCAGTTCTTGAAGCATATTAATTTATATTCAAAAACACTGCAATTCATAGTTATCTGCTCAGTTCTTCATGATTCATTTCAGACCTTCTTCAGGAGTTTAGAGCAATCTAAAATATTACTTAGACATACTTTGTGTTTAACGTATCAAGATAACATACTGTTTGAAAAGAATATAACCGTTATTCCTACATCATTGTTAAGAAACAAAATGCATATCAGATGTCCTAAGACCGCAATAAGAGACATAGAACACAAGTACAACGTTTTCCAACTTTCATTTTTAATCATTATCATCATACTAATAATCTTGGAAAATTACTATTCAACAATACGTTAAATGTATAAACCATTGATCAAAAGAAAATGTTGCTTTAAATCCATCTGACAGGATCAATTCACAGATATAGAAAAAATACCTATATGGAAATGACAGTAAATTTAAGTTCTTACTTGAAACAAAACATAGTAAGCATTGTTTCTCATTCAATCCTTTTGGGTTTACACACTGTAGATAGTCAACCCAGAATTATTCTCCTAGCAGCCAACTCTTACATGGAGTAAGGCATTCTGCTGAAGCAAATCAAATTGGCAACAAAAAGTTAAAAGATGTAAATAATTATCTGTGGTTATATACCCATGTCACTATCTTACTTTGAGCACACTCATCAGATAGACATTTTGTGTGCATTTATCTAAAAATTGCATAACATTAATGCCCCCAAAATATCTTACAGATTGTGTTTTCCACTGTTGTACTACACCAGTGGTAACTATTGCTCTCCCCATGTTTTAGTCTATGACTCATGTGCTATCTGACAATTGCCTACTGTTAGAAAATCCTCTGGCTGTGCTGGGGAGTAGTGGATGGGGTGGTTATGAGGGCCAGGTGGTACCACCCACCATGTGATTTGAGAAAGAACACAGGGGATCGGCAGAACCACCTAACCTTGCCCCAGGACTAAGACAGATGACCGGAATGGTTATATGTGATTTTACTGACCTAAATTATAGAGTGGTAAATTTCAGTGTGGACAAAATACCAAAAAACACAAAGTTCTATTTATTTATTTTTTATTAGGGGGTTTACCCAAACCGCCTGTTTTCTTTAGCCTTATAACATCAGCCCAACCCCATCCTGTCCCACTTTAATGCCTTTACCCCACTACCCTTTATTTCTTTAATTATTGTTTGCAGTGTTTTATGGTATTATGATCCATTCTGGAATTTACCACTCTGTAATGTTTTAGATATATTGACTGGGTACTGATCGTATTAGAAGAAGATGATCAGTAGTTCAAACATCAGGAACAAAGTGTGAAATAAATGGAGGAGCGAGAGGTTGGAGGCGACTTTCAGGTGAAACGGATTAAGGACATCAAATAGGAGGTTGGTGTAGAGACTAGACGCAGAAAGATGGAGAGGAAGAGACACATAGACAGAAGGAGAAGAAAGGTAGAGAAAAAAGGGAGAGCAAGAGCGAACAGTAACCAAAGAGGAGGGAAGGAGACACAGAAAGGAGGCTGAAAGGAGAAACAAGGAGGAAGCAGAGTGAGGTAGAGGAGGGTATGTATTAAGTGTAGAAAATAACATCACATTGGAGGTTTGGAGAGAGATCAAGGAGTAGATGGAAAGGGAACTGCTAGGAGAGGTTGGAGAAAGTACTGAGGAGGGATATCATGTGAAGGTCAAGGAGTAGGTCGAAAGAAACATCAAAGGAGAGGGTGGGACAGTTGAAGAGGAAACTATAAAGGAGGAGGGAGGCGAAGGCAAGATAAGGTTGATACAGATAGAGGCTGCATAGGAACAGGAGGAAAAAAATAAACTGTTGCCAAGGATGAGCCTGGGAGGGGCCAAGGTACAAGCATGTGGTGGGGTGGCAAGAAGGTACAGAGGGAGAAAAGGGATGAACAGGAAAAGACACAAGGTGCAGTAGAGGTTCTCCTAGGCATGACATTTCTGTGAGCCATTGAGGCGGAGTGTGAGGATGGGCAATGAGGCTGAGCTAAGGCCTTTAAGGACATTCAGGTTGCCAGGCTCTTGGTGGAAGTTCTGAGGTGCTACCAAGTACTACTCTGACACAGCTTCTACCCCTGTCCAGAGCTACCATGTGTGTGAGCATGAGGCCCAGAGGCCCAGAAAGAACAGAGGATGACAAGCAGAGGTCCCAAGCCTACCAACGGCAGTGTCACGAAAGAGGTGTGGGGGCAACTCAAACCCTCCAGGATTCTGAGTGAATGTAAGCTGATCATCAGCTCCAGGAAGGGTCATGGACTGAGACCTAGCAATTGAGACTTCAAATGTTGAATCCGAAGCCATGCACCCTTTCCCAGAATGCACTGGTTTACGAGAGGGCACCCGCTAGCCCCTCAAGGCGCTCGCCAAGATGGGACATTACAAGAAGGAATACAACCACATGATGGAAGGAAGCAGCAGGTGAGTACACATGGAACATGGACCAGTGGACGTTCACTCCTTGAAGTGAACAAATGCCTCTTCGCAGGATTGGCATCCACTCCTCGCAGCCAAGTGAGGTGGGTTCTGCTAACAGGTCAACGTCAGCACTGAGGAGTGTTTAAAAGTCCCTGTCTTGGGAACTCACGGTTGTTGCTGCTTTTTGACTTAGCAGGGGGCATTCTGCTGGCTAAAGTACTGCAATGCATGTCATAAAATGAAGGTCTCTCACTGCACTTCCAAATCCATCTAAGTGCAGTGCCCTGGACTTGCTGCTACCCAGAGAGGGCATTGCCAGTCTTGAACGCAGCCTTCCTCTAAACCCCTCTCATCGTATCCGGCTAGTAGGAGACCCCGCCAAATATCTATTTGGGTAATTGTAGGAAGGCTGCCTGTAAGGTGTGTTTGGCAGGTCCCCTCAGTCCCTCACCATTCCGAGGTCGATAAAATGAGTACCATTAAGCTGGGTAACAATACCCATCTGTTACTTGTCAATAGCGCCAAGACGCCCCTTTGGGGGTGAACGTGCGCTCTACAAATGCACCTGTTATGTTATGCTTTGGGTTTACGCAGGCGACCATACCTTTGCACTGTTTCAAGTGAAGAGGCAAATTGGTGTGGGGTGAAGGGGTCAGTTCAGTAATCTGGGAAAATCGCGTCAGGTCAGCCTGTGAGTACAACTGCACATGTGAATGGTACAGAAACCAAATACACGGAAACACAACACTGTTAAACATGTTCTCAGTCAGTCTGTTAAATGTAAGGAGAATCAGACCACGTATGTGATCATTGCAGTCAGTGAGTAAGTCAGATAGGTGGGGGGTCGGGGTGAGCTAGCGGGGATGAACTCCTCGGGCACCAGAGATAAATGGGCACCCATTCATCTACCCTTGCTTTCTGCCACACTCAGGACCTTACCTGGCAGGTTGTATCGAAAACAAGGTAGAACAGGGGAGCATCAGGACCAGACAGAATTAATTTCGATCCCTTCTGCAGAGTGTTCTTGAGTTAATTTGTCCTATCCTATTTGTTTATTAATTACCCCAAATCGTAACCCACTTAGGGCAGATGGAAAAGTGTGTGAATGCAGAGAGAGCGCCCTCTGAACAGCGTAACATTTAGCGCTAAACATTTAGCGCAGAAAGCGCCAAGATGCCATACTGGCATGGGGCGCTATACAAATGTCAAAATAAATAAAAAAATAAATAGGCGCATAGATAAGCACCAGAAATAGCAAGGCTGTTCAGAGAAATGGGATCAGTCCACTCTAAAGATGGGCCTGTACCACCTAAGGGCACACCAGCACACTAGATGTTTACATGGCACAGCAATAGAGCATGCAAATATTGACGACACTAGACTACATGAATGTGTGAACATTAGCATACGCTGTCCCCGCATAAAAGCACCTTTGAGTTGGATAGAATTTAGCCTTTGTGCAGAGCTCTCAGATCTAGAAAGGGTAAAATGTGTCAGGACCAGTGAGATGCTTATTTTGAGTGTTATAAGGAGGGACTCCACTAGTAGTGGTAGTAGTTTGCCATTTGTGCATTGCCTTTATCCCATTAGTATGGCCGACACGTGCTTTTTTCTGGGGGGTCGGGGGACACCCTTGAGGGACCGAAGTCCAAGATATGGGAAGAGTTATCAAAAGGATTGCAATGCGTGTGTGCATTTGGACAAGTTACGGAATTGGATGGACTGGCCTGGTCCCAGTAAGCTACCCATGAAAGTCAGGCATGTGGATGCGTGCTGAGAGGTGGTCAGGAGGATGCTCAAATGCAATAGACTCGTTATGTGACCAGCTGCATTGATTTTTGTCGTAGATCGTAGCTGCATTCTGTTGGCAGGGATGTGCTTAGTGTTTAAGTCTGGTGTTTGGGTGCGAGAGTGTGTGGGTTGGTGGCGTGCCTGTGGCAGAAATTCACCAAAGTTGTGCAAGAATACCTACCTTGAGGCTCGTTTTGGAGCTTTGCTTTTAATGTAGCTGCGTGATCAGATCGTTCTGTCTGCTTCGAGGTTGTACTTTACCTTGCTTTGTATCATATAATGGGGGCAATGACTGGCCCGGCCTAGGGTCGATGGGAAGGTGCCTTGAGTTCGGGAGCTGTTGATGCTCTCCAAGTAGGGAAGGAGAGCTTCTGTGCGGAGTGTCTTAAGGATGGATGCGGGAAGGATGTCAACTGTACACGATGTGGTTTTGAGGGTGGACAGGGTTTCTACCAGGTTGTCTATCAAAAGTGTCTTGAATATTGTTGATGGTGTGGAGATTTTCTGAGGAGGGTCTGTGGATGCAGAGCTGGTGTCTATGTTCTGGCAAATCTTGCAGTGTTGATGGTGCTGGATTTTTCGATGCAGTGTGGTATGGCAGGAGCGGAAAGCGGGTTGATGCAGTGCTTGACCACTTTGAAGAGAGCTCTGCTTTTGTTGTCGGCCACTGCCATGGTGTTCTGATAGTTGGAGACCTTGGCTGTGTTGTTGAGTTGTCAGCGGGTTGCTCGGAGTTCCTTAAGGAGCCTGAAGCGATGCCAGGTTTTCTCTTGTTTCATGACTCCTTTGCTGACATTGAGTTCTTGAGTGTATCAGGGTGCAGATGGTTTTGGTTTGCGGGTGCATTGTTTTAGAGTTGTGTGTCAGTCGAAGGAGGCTGAAAGAGAGGTGTTGAGTGCTTCCAGTAGAGAGTTGCAGTTCTGTTGGGGGTGTTCGGTTAATGTAAGGTGGAGGTTGGCGAGTTCCTCCATGAGGGCTTCCACCAGGAAGGTCTTGAATGACCAGAAGATTCGAATGATGGGTTCCTGCTGGGAGTGCTTGACTTGGGTGATGTGCAGGAAGTTGAAAGACACAGCTAGGTGGTCAGACCAGTCAAGCAGGAGAGGAGAACTGTAGTGGAGGGAAGGCAGTGTGGTGATGAGTAGGTTGAGGACGTAGCCTTTCTCGTTGGGTGCTGTGTGCGGCTGAGGATGTCGAGAAGGCCGAGGAGTGCTTCCTTTATCGGTTTGGTGGCCTTGTTGTCTGGGAGGTTGAAGCTGCCTCGAAAGATGATGTTAGCGTGCGTGAGAACACGGTGGTGATCGGGTCTGTGAAGTCTCTTATGAAGGCGGCTTTGTGTTTGGGTGGTCTGTAGATGAGATGGAAGGTGACTCTGTCCGCTGGGGAGAGTGGGAAGTGGCAAAAGAGGACTTCAAAGGAGCCAATGTTGTCGACATCAAGTCAGATGCAGGGCCAAGTTCTCTTGTGGATGACTGCAAGGCCTCCACCGGTCTTGTTCGGATGGTCTCTGTCTTGGTTGGAATGTATTGTATTAGATTCTCCATTTGAGGTTGCAGTACAACTTGCTATAACTGCACTGTTTTTGGAAACAGAAACACAACACCTTTCAGGTTCTCACCTTGCGTATGAAATGCTATTATAGAATCCCTCTCATGTTACATTGCTCTACTACCTAGTCTAGTAGATGGTGAGCACCTTGATTGTGTGGCCATTGCAAATGAACTGGCACAAACAATAAATACCTCCTTCATGTTTCATTTCAAAATACTGATTTGATTCCTTTAGTAGATGGGCATGTTACTGGAGTCTGTTCCCATTAGTTTGTGGTCAAATGTTGCCAATTGGTCAAGGTTTATTCTGCACAGGTTGCTGAGTTGTTCCCTCTACCAAGAGCATGTGTTATTGCTGATTATCAAAGTGTCAGAATATACAATGACTTTTGAAAAGCCTTCAGAGAGTGTCTTTCATAATCAGGCTCCCCAATAAAACATATTACCTATATTTCTGCCCTTTTAAATGCCAACATGTTAGCGAAACAAATAGCGATTGCATGTGTTTTTCCACCAACAGTTTTCTGACAAATTGTGAAAGATCAATGATTTATCAGAAGCTGTTGCTGCTAAAGAGGCGTCTGTTTCCGGCTCTCAGGCTGAATATGTGTTAATCCAACCATACCAGGTGCCTACCTAAACATTCTCTTCAATACAAGAGCTAACAAGAACACAACACTCTACCTCAAAGTCAGAGGAAAGCTCTTGGTCTATGAAAGGATGTCATCTGCACCCTGATTACCTTAGGCCGGTTAAAAGAATTTGTTAATGTCCTGCTTGGCTCACATTTGAACACAAATACACCCATGTTGGAAAAGGGATAGGCAGGCATGATCTCTTCCCTCAATAAGGACTGGTTTGGGCCATATTTCTTCCTCAGTAGTCCAAGCACATTCATACAGTTATCATATGCCAGCGGCATAAAGTGAGCAAGACCGTGAAAGCGTGTTCCAGGATCACACGATCGCCTCAGTTCATTCCACTGCAGAGGTGCTATTGCTAAGAGTACATACATGTCCTGTGGACTCCCTTTCAAGATGCCTCGAATCATATCCCTGATGAAAGGCTGACATCAGGGCCGTAGTAAAACCTTTAATAAGGGATTGCGAACCTTTGTATGGAGACCTGTGATCATCAACAGTGACCATGGGTCTTGCTGGACAGACAGTGAAGAACACTGCACTGCACTACAACTACAACTACAACAGAGTCTACACTGTCCACATCACCCACAGTCTACAGGGAAAATTGAGTGACAAAATGGTGTAATGAAGAATTGGTTGGCCAAAATGTGAACTGAGACAGGTCTGATATGACCAGATGCACTTCCAGTGGTACTTTTTAGTGTGCAGAGTTTAATAAGCAGGAGAGCTTGCACACATACCAGATGAGCCTAGGGACATCGTTTCTCCAAAATGCCAGGGATAGCAGAAGTTGCATCACACAAACATTGACCTCTGATGACATCACAGGAAGTGATGTCATTTGACCCCACCCCAAAGTGACATCACAGGAAGCGATGGAACACGACCTTTCACCCCTTGACAAAACAAGAAGTGGCATCACATAGCATTGTTCCTAAGTACACTATGAACAATATGGTCACGATATCACTGCAATGTGATATTTATTTATTTAATTTATTTGTAATGCGCATAGACAAGTCGGAAGCATGATAGCGTAGAGACAGACATTCAATACACAAAACGAAAATCAAGTCAGGGCGCGGGAAGCTTGCACGTTAGTCGGGATATATAAATAAAAAGGTCTGGAGCCCACGTTTGAATTTCTCAAAGCTTGCGCATGCTCTTAAATCAGGGGGAAGATCGTTCCATTGTCTGGGTGTTGCGTGTGGAAATGATCTCTGGGCCACTGAGGAACACTTGGTTCTGGGAATAGACAGCAGATGGGAGTTGTTGGAGCGAAGGGTTCTCCTTGCTGGTAACCATTCGAGTCTGTTTACCAAGTAACTCAGACTTTTCCCATAAAAGCATTTGTGTGTAAGGCAAAGGGTCCGGTAGGTCAAGTGTCTTTCCACCGGGAGCCAATGCAGGGCTCTCCTTGCTTTTATAATGTGGTTTGATCTTTTTAGGCTTTCTCCCACTCTCACAGTGTTGTTCTGGATAACCTGGAGGCGGGCTAGCTCACCTTTACAGGTTCCCTGGAGAAGGCTGGCGCAATAGGCAATACGAGTGCCAATAATTGTCCTGGCAATGGCAACACAGTTTGACCAATTCAGAAAAGGCCTGATTTGTGCTAATAGTTCAAAATGGTAGGCCGAGCTGGCAACCAAGCTGTTGATGTGTGTAGACTTGGATAATTCCTGATCCAGAACTACGCCTAGGGTTTTAACTTTCGGAAGGGTCTCTGTAGTGTGGCCTGCGATATTAAAAGTCTTATATTCCTTCCCGAGTTTCCTTAACTGGGCAGCTGTGCCTGCAATCATCAGTTCTGTTTTGCGCGCGTTAATGGCCATGCCATTGTCCACTATCCAGTATTCAATCTTATCGTAGATGTTATTGATCATAAGTCTGTCTTTGGAATGGTCGCCAGAAAGGGTGAGGAGACACTAAGTGTCCTCTGTGTAGTTTGCATGCAGGGTACCTTCTCCTCCCAGCATTTCAAAAAGTGGAATGGTATAGATGTTGAAGAGCGTGGGTGAGATGCATGCTCCCTGTGGTACCCCACATGGGACCGGATAGTTATTGGCCATGGCATTATTATGAACGACCTCTGCTACTCGGCCTGATAGAAAGGAGTTGACCCAGGCTGCTGCTTCTGGGGAAAAAAGACTCACATAACCTCTGTACCAGCATTTTATGATCTACTACATCAAAAGCTGGGGACAGGTCAAAAAGCATCAGTAGCACTCAGGCTCGGACTGGCCTATAGGACAATAGGCTCATGGCTGAAACACAAAATGCTGGTGTCGGCCAGTATTTTTGGTTAAAGTGAGCCAGTTTGATGAGTTAATTCACTCATCAAACTGTTTTGACCAGTGTTGCTGGAAGAATATTCTTTAATATGCACAACTTGCTTCACACTTTATAAAACACTCCCCCTTGCTTACGATTCCAACAGTTTCACAAAAAGAACGAATAGCCATGTGCAATTGCGGGCCACTTTTTAATTGGTGCCCGAGACAATTGTATGGCCCAGTCTGACCCTGGTAACACTGTGTTCCTTTCGTCGAAGTGATGTAGGATATTGGACATAAGGTCAAGCAGAGGAGATTCTGTGCTGTGAGCCTTCCTAAAGCCGGACTGTTTGTGGCCCAAACGGTTATGAGATTGAAAGAACTCCTGGATGTGCAAGTGTGCCACCTTGTCTAGAATCTTCAACAGAAATGTAATGTTGGTGATGGGACGATAATGCTCTGGCAGTGCCAGGTCTAGGGATGGTTTCTTCAGTAAGGGAGAGATCCAGGCCTGCTTAAGGAGGTTTGGAACGCTGTTTTCCTCAAAAGAAGAGTTGATAAACTTGATGGTCAGGGGAGTAAGATGTGCTGCACAAGCCTAAACAGCCACCGCTGAGTCCCCTTAAGACAGGACAGTACTCCTGATATCTCTATTTCAGACACTTCACGAAATGAGAAGGGTAGGAACGTGGGTGATGGCAGATGCTTCTTTTTGACCATAGCCCCTCTGGAAGCAGGAGCTGTGCCTTTGGTGCGCACCTTTTCTCGAACGCGACCAGGGGTGTTGCTTGGTCTGGAAAAGATCTGTGGCTACGCTAATGTCGGAACTGGCGGGACTGGGGGCTAGCTAGCCTTTTGGATGTAGCTCCTGCTTTTCTGTCCGGGGCTACAACCAAAAGATCTGGGGCTATAGCCCCCTTGGCCCCCCCCTAGCAACACCTCTGAACGCGACAACCTTGCTAAACAGGGTTTCCTCCATATGGGTGCACCATTCGGCGTCTTTGATGATATTGACAGAGGCAGGACAGAACGATTCAAGTTCTCTCTGGATTTTAACTCCCCCTCTAGTATTAGAGGATGCCTCCTTAATTCTAGTGTCATACGACTGTTTTTTTGCCTCGCATACGGCAGTTATGTAAAGTTTGGCTGCGCATGTACATATTTTTATTCTCAGATGCCTGGCAGTCCAGTATTTAAACGCATTTTTCGTATGTGCCCTGGGTCTTTGGATTTCCACTGAGAACCAATCTTTAGAGGTTATGATTTTATCTAGGCGTGTTTTTTCAGGGGCAGTGGTTGACTACTGACGGAAGCATCGTCTGGTATGCCTTGGTCAAATTGTTTGCACTGTTCAGAACAGATACGGTCTGAAGTGTGGCTGCAAAATGTGGTTCCAATGCTGCCACAGACAGTTTACATAAGTTCCTATATTTTATCCAGTTCCTGGCGAAGGGGGTTTTAATAGGCTTAGAGGACAGGGGCATAGAGAAGTGGATGAAGAAGTGATCGGACCAAGGACAGGGTGTCACTTTCAATGGTCCAGCGTTCTGCCTTTAACATGGGTGGCAACCTTCACGGGTTGGTGAAGCTCCAACACCGTTAGTGTGCCACTGACAGACTTAGCCATCTGATCTGTGGGATCAAGAAATCCCAGGCTCAAATCTCCTGGAGCAATCATCTTGGATAGGGTTTGAGGAGGGGCAGGATCACATCACCAAAATGAGCGAGAACATCAGAGATTTCTTCAGGAGGACGATAAAGAATAATTATATCAATGGTGGTATTGGGTTCTGTGGAGAGCTTGACCCATAGGATATCACATTCAATCAGGACAACTCCGAGCACTTGATGGACTTAGAGTGAGGCTTGGTAGATCAGTGCGACTCCCACTCCCACCCCTCCCTGTTGGCGGTTGGCATGGAAGCTCCTGTACCCAGGAGGGATGGCTTGCAAGATGGCTGCATCTGTAAGCACACAAAGATCAATGTTAAGATCCTTGATATAGTCTGCCACTTCTGTTGCATGTCTAACAAGAGAGCGGGTGTTCAGCGTAACACATGAAGAGGGAGTTGGTTTCTCATACCGAAAGGCGCTGATTGTTTCGGGCATCTAGGTTTGTGGAGCTGGCTTCAGCCTGGAGGGTAGAGGCGGGGGTGAAAAAAGCTGCCACCGAGGAGGCTAAGTCAGCAGAGGGGTGCTTCTCCGTGAGCTCATTGTTAGCTTCTGGTGCCAGCTCAAAAGTGTTACTGACCTGCTTGACTTGCTTGACACACCAGGGAGGGATGGAGCGGGAGATCTCGGAATGGCTGTAGACAACTGGTCAGGTTTTGTTTCTGCAAGTTGGTCGTTGTTTCCTATGCCGTTGGGCAGAGGGAGAGAAAGCAATGCCATGACAGAATAGATTTGAATAATGCTAGCTCTTAAGAGGGAAGGGGACAAGATGGAAGCATGTAATGATTAACGACGCGGAGCCCCACATCTGTTCGACCCCCTTCCTTACCCAGACGGAAACCGGTGTTAACCAGCCTCAGCAGATATACATTTCATACAAGAATGGATCACCATATGTATCATTAATATCAGTGTGTATATGCGCATATTACCAAATAGCTGTGAATGCAAGCAGACGTCCAAGGCCAAATGATAATGATGTGTTATATAGCACTTATGCTTAAGTGCTTTATATAGAACAAATATACATACAATATCACCCAACCTGTGATGGTACTCATTTATCAAGCTCCGAAGGATGAAAGGTTGAGTTGGTCATGCCAGGATTCGAACCTGCGAACTGCAGATCACACACACATTGCAGCAGCGAGCGCTCAACCCACTGAGCTATCACACCGGCTATAGCTATCTTACTGGCTATAGTAAAATTAGCAATTACAAGTCTGAATGTTCTCAAAGTCAGAAAGCAAATTACACTGTGTGGGATACCATTAAACTGGTAACTGAGAGGTAACAGCAGTCCAGTTCATCTTCAGGTCTGGTGCAAAGTCGGCCACATGTCAAGCCTGTGTGGATCTACTTTTCAGGCTTCAGAGGTTGACAAAATACATACAGTGGGAGCGTTCATAACTTTGTATTAAAGCATTTAGAGTAGCACATAGAAAGCAGCGCACTCACATGGCATCCCGTACTCTTGACACTCGTTACCTTATACATGCAAACCAACATCCTGAACAGCATGCCAGGGAGATAGGAAAGATAGACACATTACAACAAAGCATTAATTGTGGCACAATTGAAATCAAGGTCCACTTTATGTGCTATGGTCAAACATTATACTCTGTGCACAAGCGTTTAGTACAAGGCCAGGGGTGGACTGGCCTTTAGGGAACTCTGGAGATTTCCCGGTGGGCCTCTGCACCCTGGGCCTCTTTTCTGTGGTATTTCCAAATTTTCTCATAGGAAAAGCATTGGGCTTGCTGAAAATGTGTCATATGGGGCCACTTTGAACTTTATTTCCAGGGCCTCTTTTGGTCCCCAGTAATTATTTCCAGGGCCTCTTTTAGTTCCCAGTCCAGCCCTGCACAAGGCTTTTGTCAAGTGACCACGGTCACCGAGATGGAATGTTTTGTGATGACCCTCACAGAGACAAGGGCAGAAAAAAACATGCTATGACTGCAACTTGCGGAAAGCAAAATACATAGTCCGAAAAGGATGCTTATTCTAGTAACTGCTTTTTGGAAATGTTTGTCTGCATTGTGAATTTGAGGTGTTTAAGAACAGACTAAATCAGGGACTCACCCCCTGAAGTGTGCCTGCAATAAACTTTTAATGAGTCTAGCAGTTATTGTATAGAATTCCAGAAAGACAAATGGTTTGTTATTCCTATTCTTTCTTATTTAGGGTCACTGCTCAAAGTGTTACACTTGTGGTACCCCTGTTTTTTAAGGGGCCTGAACAAGAAAGCCAGCCACTCCAGAAATAAAGAGCCACATGGTGCTGGCGAGATCCAGGAGATTCTGTTTTGGTTTTTTAAAAAGGCTTTTTATTTTAGGGGTAGCAAGGGAGGCCACAGGGGTTGCAGCTGCGACCCCTGTTGACCCCCAAATGACCTCCCTCAATGAGCCTTCCAGTGCACATTTCCTCATCACCACAAGTAACTGCATCCTACACGAACCTACATCTCACTGATGACATGATGCTGGAGTACTGCAAGACGCTCAGCAGCAAATGCATTAGGTCTATTCAGTCACTCGGCCTCAGTGTATTTTTTTAATGTTCATTGGATGTGTGGTCCCTCCCCTGCATGCAATGTTAAAGTTTCCAGAGGAGGAGGGGATGCAGATATGCAAGAGTAAAAGCAAGGTGTTCTTGCCTGCTTGCTTTATCAAGGCGACCAGGGTGTGCATGGCAGCCGCCTTATATCGTCTCTGTACCCCTCCTCCGTCTTGTCACTGCTTGAAAGTGGGGAAGAGAGTTAAATCAGGGCATGCAAGCCACATGCCTTGCTTTTACGCCCTAATTTAACACTCCACCCCATTTAAAACAGATCAGAAGGAGCCATATCAAGCGTGCCGCTTACTGGAGCCAGGAGAGTAGGTTTCTGTGAGGGCACACCAGCAGAAATCATCATTGGGTCCATATTGGAGGGGAACCTACCAGGTACTTTGACCTACCAATGCTGTATGCATTTAAAGAGACTGCCTATCTGGGTGCATATCAGTGCAAGAGAGGTGATGCTCAAAAGAACACATCTCTGCTCGCCCCAAGTTAGTCTTTTACTTTTCTTTCTCTATCTCTTGTTAACACTTAAAGACAATCAGGTGATTTTAAGTAACTCATGAATTTTACTGGAGGATTCAGTGTCTGTTGGTCCCTAAAATATGATCCGCCCAACAATTTAGTAATTTCCAACCTACATTTTATCCCTTCTGCTGTTGAATACACAGTAGGACAGGTTGCCTAACCAGGTATAGCCCTTCCCAATTGAAGTTCAGATGAAGACTTTCAAAAGGCAATTTCCCCCACTACCATTAGGCAACAAACACCCCCACAGATTGCCCTTATTGTTCCGGTTAATGCCACCACCCAAATCGACCAGATCAAATCAGTTGAATCCATGTGGCCCAGACCATCGTATATGAGTGATCTTGCTTGGTATTATGCCACTACTTTCTATTTTTTAAGATCATGACAGACACTATGTAAGGCAACATACTTGGCATGCAGATAGTAAGGTGCATGGATCTGTTAGGGAACATTTGCAGTCTACTATCCATGGATGAGCTGGCCATCTCAAAGCCCCTCTTTCTGAAGTTCTGGATGATGGCTGCCCCGGCTTCTGTAAAATAGACAACAAAATAGATTATGAGAAAGTTCCTTTTGTTTTTTGGTAATTCATGTGTCTGTACCAAATTACACAGTGACTAAAAGGGTGTGTTCACAGACCTTGCCTATTGTGCTTGCATAAGTGCATCACACATGATGTATCTTGCACTGGATTTAATATTCCTTCTCCCATGTCCACTGCATTTCACAACCTCACTACAGTAGCAAGCCAACAGTTGTGGTCAGGGTCGGACTGGGATAAGAAATAGGCCTGGTCACCCAAACAAAAATGGCCCAACCCTCGCCTCACGACCCTTGAGCTCTGATGACATCACCGGAAGTGATGTCATTTGACCCCACCCCAAAGTGACATCCCGGGAAGTGATGAAACACGACCTTTCACCCCTTGACAAAACAGGAAGGGGCATCAAATAGCATTGTTCCTAAGTACACTAAATTACTGTGAATCCAACCAGACGTCCAAGTCCAAATGATAATATGTTATTGTATAGCACTTACGCTTAAGCTCTTTTTTATAGAGCAAATATGCATACAATATCACCCAACCTGTGTTGGTACTCATTTATCCACCTAAGAAGGATGAAAGGCTTTTCTGAAAAGAAAAAAAAATTGGAAAAAAAGAAAAAATGTTTTGCAATTTTTCTTTCTTCCAAACCGGCCCAGGCATGGTCAGAAACCGGCCCCCACTCCCCAAGGATGATTTCGGCACGGCCACGGGCCGAAAGGCCAAGGGGCCAATCCGACCCTGGTTGTGGTATGAAATGCCAACTAAGTGAGATGTCATAGGTTATAGATGGACGCTTTTAAATATCACCCTAGGAACTGACAGTTTCTCATAATGCTTGTCTGTCCTACAGGTGACTTCAGAGTTCCTGAACTGTCCCAAAGAGTGGTGCACTCTAATTTTCTCCAGCCCACCAGAGGGCGTTGTCCATGTTCATCACTAGAGGTAAACAGGCTGTAGGTAATCGGGTGTGCAATAGGGCAAAGGTCAATCATTTGACGGCCGCTGGGTCACCAAGAAAAAGCAACCAGCTTTATAACGAGGACGCAGCTGACAAAAATGTATGCCAACGCTGTAAAGAAGGGACTAATTTCTGCACCGCGCACTACCACTAAGGACCTGCCGACAGGTTTGTCTGGAATGTCACGAAGGCAGACGAAGAAATGGACCAGGAAATAGCCTGCTCTGAAACTCAAGACTTTCTCAAAGACCAATTGTTGAGAATCCACGATGATGTGGAACAGCCGGCAGGTCTTGCCCAAAGATATCACACAAGGGCCAGGAATGGCTTCTGAACCGTCGCAAAGGCATTGGTTCTGGAGATAGATCGGCAAACATGTGCAGTGTTCCTTTCAAGCATCTGCGCAGATCAAAGGGAACTGGGCCCCCACCAACCGGATACTGCCCGGACTGTGGGCAGGCTGTCTGTGGAACTGGGATCCTCCACAGGGATGCCTGGTAGATAAAGACGGTCCAAGAGCCCTACCAGGTTGGTACACATCACCCCAGAACTAATGCTGAAGGTCGAGATAGGTCTAGGAACTGATTGGCATCTCCGGCCCTCAGAGCCTTCACAACAGCAAGGTCTCAGAAAGATGAAGCCAGGTCAGATAGTAGCAGCAGGTGATAGAATAGGTTGAGAAGGATGATTTCACAGCTTTACCTGAGATGGAACAGAGCTATGAAGTGCAAATAATAACTGCATTTGGGTAAGGGGCACATTCAGTGGAAGACATGCTGTCTATCCGCCAGCCGAGAAGAAGTTGGTATGTCTCGTTCATCCCTAGTGCCACTTCCTTTCTTGAGCCTGCTCAACAGTTTTCCAGATCTCTGATATAGATGGGCACACATCCATTAGATACCAAAAGGGATACCTTTAAAGCTGCACAAAGGACAGCCAAACTGTGCACTGTTTCTGATATAATATGTATTACAGTAAAAGAAATAAAGAGAAAACGATTTCACCCCTTAAGCGCTGTCCTGATGACATCCCTCAACAGCACCCCCTTAAGCACTGTCCTGGTGAATATGCGCTTTATAATGACTATCACTGTTTGTTGCTGCTGCAGGCGATGTACTAATTAAAGATCAGCCCATGTATATACTGTTGCTAAATCACCCAACGCTCCTCAGAATAAAATGTGCCAATATGTGAACATTGATGCCTGATGAACATGCATCTCCAGTTAGTATACTAAGGAATTACTAAAGGTCCTTCTGCATTGGCGTGGATGCCATTAATGAAACGGGCCATAAAATGCATGAATTCAACGTTTGTGTTTTGTATTAAAAATTCTTGCACTAAACGCACAAAAGGGGAACTATGGGATGATAGCATCTAACTTCCTACATGTCCTGGGTGTCCTGTCAAAGGATCGAAAAAAAAGGATCGAATGCAATTTTTTTCGAAACCAAAAGGACCGAAAAATAAAGTTTCGAATGCTTTAATATTTATTTATTTATATATTTTTTAGTTAATTGTGCAAAACAAAGTTTTTTTTACAAAGGAAAACGGGGGGTTGGTGGGGGAACCCCCCCCATAAAAGAAAAAGAAAAAAAAGCATTTTTTTTCGGCACTTATGGTGTCGAAAAAAAGGCCTTTGATCCTTTTGTTTTAGATACTTTCACCTATAACCCATGTCTTGCAGTTATGGACAATGAACCCAAAAGACAGTCCATACCATGAGGCCTCTGCCATTAGGCCTGTCGCCACAATGAAGAAGATGCTGACTCTACTAGATGGGTCCTGCCACCGGCGGCTGCTACTGCACAGGCATTTGCCACACAGTGCATGGACAAAGGCTGGAGCAGCATTGCTAGAATTCTAAAAGGAACTTGCCAGAATACTTTGCTTTATGACAAGGCGACAGGTAGGCCCTGCAGGTTACATCTGAGTTGGAATAACAATTCTACACCATGGGGGAAGACCAAGAGCAACGACCTCCACCTGATGCTCACAATCTTTTCACAAAACCCAGACGGATGTTTTCTGAGACTTTTCTCATCACTTTTCAAGGGCAAGTGGCCAAGCTTCAGCCCACTAAATCTTCCTTACAGTAAAGTCTAACTATACCTCAGTGTATCTATTGTCTGTCCCTAGTCGGCACCGGCATACCACCTATCTAGGAAAGGGGATAGAAAGATGGCTAGCCCTAGACTGACTCACTACTTTCCCTCTATTGAAAAAAATGAAAACCCAAAACACTAATGGGAGTGCAATCTACTTTAGTTCTCCCTCTTTGATGTGTTAAACATGCAGATTATTCTGCTATGTGTTTAAAACAAAATGTATTTTGTGGTCTCAAACCATCTGAGTTTCCTGGGGGTTCAGGGGTTTAGCCTGAGCTCACTAGTGGTCGACCGGTTTCAGCAGACTAGGCTTTTGTCTGGCTGCTTTCTTCAGGGCCAGAGCACAGCCTCCCGGATGTGTTCTCTATAAGAGCAGAAGGGCGATGAGTCATCTCCTGTATATGGGTAACGGAACGTGTCTCTTTTATTCCCAACCTGCAGTGGGAGACATAAAGAAGTGGAAGGGACATCATTCTACCTACCCGCCTCTTAAATCTTTCAGAGCATTTTATTTTGGTAAATTTTCTTACCGAAAACGACCATTATGGTGATTGTCTCGATGTATCTGGGGTTATTTTCTCCATATTCTCCCTGTAACGAGAGAAACACACATAGTGTATGGTATATTCTGGATTCGGTTGTGTACACACTCTAAGTTCAAAATCTATATTTAGTTTAAGTGTCTTTTTCAATATCAAATCTTACCTCTAGGTACCTTACCTCTAGGTACCTTACCTCTAGGTTGTCAGATAGACACTCGGAGGTATCTTGTTCATAGAAATCGCTCTTTCTCCTGTCGGGAAAATACAGAACATTTAGATTATTCTTCCCGGTGACCTTTCTCTGTTTTTTTAGTTGCTATGTATTTATAACTTTCTTTCTATAACATGGGGTAGCTTTTGCTCTCAATTTCCCAATTTCATGCCTCAGATAATAGGCCTCAATTAAAAAAATTACTTGCTCGCAATTTGTAAAATCTCCTGTTCTGTATTTGACATTGACAAAGCAGCCAGACAAAAACATAGACTGCTGAAACCGGTAGACTGCTGGTGAGTTCAGGCTAAACCCTTGACCCCCCAGGAAAATCAGATGTTTTGAGAACCTGAGTATCTAAGACCACAAAATATATTTTATTAACATATAGTAAAAGAATCTGCATTTTTAACACATCAAAGAGGGAGAATTAAAGTAGATTACACCCCCACTAGTGTTGTGGGTTTTAATTTTTGCAATACAGGGAAAGTAGTGAGTCAGTCTAGGGCCAGCCCTCTCTCTATCCCCTTTCCTGGATAGGCGGAACATCAGCGCCGACTAGGGGCAGCCAACAGATACACTGAGGGATAGTTAGACTTTCCAGTAGGGAGGTCTAGTGGGATGAAGGCCACATACCCTTGAAAAGTGATGAATAGAGTCTCAAAAACATACAGCTGAGTTGGGGCATTGGCGAAAGGAGCACAACCATGTGATCGAAGGAAGAGACAGGTGTAGTAAACATGGACAATGGACACAGAGGAGTTAGCTCCCTGGAGTGAGGTAATGGATCTTCACAACAACCATATAAACTCCTCAAGGCCAAGTGAAGTAGTTTCTAATAACAGGTGAACCCTGTTGCAGAAAAGTGTATAAAAGTCTCTGCTTTGGGCATAAAAGTTTATGGCTGCTTTAAGGTTTGGCAAGGGACATGCCACAGGTTATTGTAGCGCATTGCAATGTAATAAACTGACCCTGTCTGTTGCTGCACTTCCAAATCCATTGTATGGATTCGGTTTTCCTTCACAAGGATACGGTAAGGTTCGAAAGAGATGTTTTAAAAACTGCCTTTTTCAGCGTACATGGTGAGTGGGATCTGGAAAGGTCTAAGAACACTGTTCAATTGGGAGGTTTTTGCATCTCCGCCAAGATTAAAGGTGAGACTTTGCTTGTGTAAGGCATTGCCGCTGTCCATTCGCTTGCGGCTTTTTATGAGTAGCTGGGGCCTGACAGGATGGCCTGTAGCAGATCTCCTACCCATGCGGCTACCCTAGGTTCTTCATCTGTGTAATGAGGTGGAGCATGATGGTGCCTTTTGGCTACTTCCCATGAGTTCATTTCGAGTGATAATTGACTTTTGGCAAGCAGAAAATGGCGCGCTATGTGCTTGTAGAGAGTTCAGGGTGGCAAGTCACCTTTCATGCCTGGCTAGTAGCTTGCAACTTGAACTTTTAACCCATGCATACCAGTACCTCTGTGTGACAGAAACCATCTGCAGGACCACCTTCTCCAATCACCAACTTGGGAAACAGAGAACTGACAATTATTACTGAGTCTTCCGATAAAGCCAAAGTCAGCAACCTCGGGTGGGGAAGTTATATCAAGTTGGTTACACAAGACCGAGGTAGTATTTGGTAGCAGTGAAGCAGTGTGGAGCTCTGTCTACGTAGAAAAGGGTTCAGCAACCTACAGATCGCCAAATGTTTGGGGCTACAACTCCCAATATGATATGATATGATATGATAGGTTATTTATAACTCGCTTAATACCCAGAGGTTTCTAAGTGCGGACCCAGGGATTGAACCTGTGGTGCTCCGTATGGTCTTGCTTCCCAGGCGAGCACGTTGCCTACTGAGCTATGCTCCCGAGTCAAATCCCTCACAGTTGACTGTGCTGCTTGGGGCTGATGGGAGATGTAGTCCAAATAATCTGAAATTCCAAAGGTTGCAGATGCATGATATAGAAGATGTTCCCCGCGGGTTATTTTCTCAACCATTTTTCATTCCTTGCAACCGATTACTTCATGACCCCCAAGAATCTCTTGCCTTTTCCACCTGAGGACGCCACAGCATATCCTTCCCTTTCTACCTGTGGACCTTTAATCCCCAGTTCTAGACACCACCATCTCATCGCATCTCAACAATGAAACCTTACGTGTGGCTCCCAGAATATTTGATTCTGCACCCACGGGTAGTACAGAACTCAGTAGATGTGTTCTTTACTAACACAGGCAGGTATGTTCATACCTCTTCATCCTACGCTCTGTACATTGGCTCCCTGTAGGATATTGTGTTGCTTGTAAGGCCGTCTGTAATATCTGTTGTGCCATCAATAGCCTTCCTTTCCTTTTCAGTGCTAGACACATATCCTACGTCTTCATACTCCTGCTAAATATCCTTACGTGATGAATTTCCATCTGGCAAAGTTGCGGGAGTCCTGGCTTTTTGGATTTGTATTAATTAATAAGATGATGCAGGTAGTATCATCCCTGAAAGGGAAATATGGTAATCAGATTCCCCTTTCACAATCTCCATTCCAAAGGCAAGTGTGTACCTGTGCCTTGCTGCATCAGTATCCTGATCTGCAGCAACTGCTCTATCAGTGGCACAGAGCAGGTTCAGAGGTCACAGGTGCCCATTTGGCAGTTGCAGTGACGGTCAAGTCTCTGCATCACAGGTGCTGCATTTAAGAAATGCACCCCTTACCAAAACTACAATGATTGTAAGTAGCCCATGCCGGTGGCAGAGTCAGCTATAATAAATAAGCTATTCCTGAGTAAAGGCAGGTGTCAGGATCCATCCTTGGAGGCTATGGCAGAAGTGGAAGTTTTCGCAGCGGAGAACCTTCACTTAGCAGTCCAGTCCTCATCCAACATGGCGGCCTTTGTTATTTAAGCAAGCCCCGCCCACCTCCCGGCGCGTTGTATCTGTGTTGTTACTCCTAGTTGATACCAGCGCTCAGCTTTATACTCTGTTCAACTCCTTCCGTGCCCCTCCAGTGCCCGTCCAGTAGTGCTTATTCCTTCCCGCTTGCCTTACCTCTGTCTTTTCTTCTGCCTCTCCGTGCTCCCTTGTCCGTTCTCAGCACTTTGCCCTTCACTCCTTTTCAGACTTTCCTTTTGCTTTAGGCATCTTGCCAATCGCGCTAGCGGTCCGCCGCCATCCTCACGTATCTTCGTGTTCCTCTCTGTGCCTTTCGTGGATCCAACCGTTTCTGGTAAGTAGGGACTTTACTGCTTCTCCCTCTTTCCCTTCCTTTTCCACTCTGCTCGGTCCGTTTTCCCCGTTTCCTTCTTTTCTTTCCTCCTTCATTGCTTCTCGTAGCTGCTACCTTGTATTCGGCCAAGCCTCTTCGTATCGGTCTCCGCCTTCTTTTTCCCGAGTCATCATCACATTGGTGGACCGAACGAACTCGCTGGATCCTCTTGTTTCCTGATTTCGCTCCGGATCCCTTGCTACCACATCCACCATTGGAGTCTCCCATTTCATACCATCTCCGGAAGACTGCACAGGGTTTTTTTTTACCGCCCATCGGTTTTTTCCCTGTCGCGGGGCTTTGGCTCCTCGGGGCCCCCCAAGACAGGTTCCACCTCCTGTCGAGGTGGCCTCCGAGGGAGCCAGACCCTACTTGCATGACAGGAGGTCCAGAGACAAGTCTACCAAGGAAGATACTAGAACCCCCCGAAGATCCTCCAAACACTCCAAGGACAAGCAAGAGGAAGCATCAGGTGAGGAGAAGGGTGGTGAGGGTGAACATTCTGACAGCAGGGTGCATGGCACTGCTCATAATCATTGCAACCACATCAACTTAATATCACACATGGATCAGCACTGTAGGCCCACTTCAGCTGTGGAAGGGATATGTGTATTCTCCCCAAACAGGCTTGACCTTAGCCTACTGGTAGGAATGCATCATGAGGGATTGCCTCTCTTCGTTTCTTTATAAGGGCAGATAACACCAATTCCCAGGCACAGCTAGTCCACTGGAATCTGGGCTGGGAACAGGAATAAAAGTGCACACTCATTCACAAAAAACAAAAAACAATCTTGGCCTCACACCAGGGTGCTGCATATCTAAAGGCATTTGATCCTATTGAGAAAATATGGGGCAGGATTAGTGTAGACACAGTGCTCAGCACAGGTGAGGGAGGCTTCCACCATCTTGTTTCTGCCTCTCCTTCCTGTGCCCTCCACATACCTCTAGCAGAAAGCAAAGCACTTTGGGTGTGATGTCTGAAGGGCAAAGTGCACTTCTTTCAAGAAAAGGGATTAGACTTCTAAAGCAGGCTAGCTTTAGTCAAAACGCATATTGACTTTTACCTTTAAAATAAGGAGTCTCACACCACTTCTTTGATTCATTTCAGGACTTCACAACTTCAAGAAGATTTCATTGGACCTTGTTGGAAGAGCAGTCCTTTCAAAGGTCCTCCAGTTGTGATGTGATGGCAGGTGTTCCAAGACAGACATCAGCCCTGTCCCCTAACCATATCCAGGAGCCATTGGGTGCGAACTTGCTGATGGAACATAGTGGTACCCAGAACTACACCATGTTGAAGGACCCCTGCAGTTGTGTGTCACCCTCCCATGTGTTAGCGAGCCCGAATACAGGGACCCAACAAGGACCCATCTTGTCCCTGAGTCCCTGGATTGGGACTCACAGCACCCTGATAGCCAAGACAGCTGGGATCCTATTGTTTTTGCAGTTGAACTGCTTGGAGCTGTTTTCAAGAACCGTTCGACACATTCGAAAAAAAACAGGACCCACCGGTGCTACCTTTTACACTCTCCCAATCTTCAAATTGCTCACACTGTGCTAAATGCTTCCCTCGGCCCATTTATGGGTCCTAGAGAGTAGTTAGGTCCCTTTTATCCATTTTGAATGCAAGAACATATCCTTTCAAAGAACATTGTGGTTATTTTGTTGATTTTATTTGTATATAATCAAAAGAAAATGATTTTTACAAAAGTAGTCATCATCAATTTTGTCCATTGAAAGTCTTTTTTGGTCTTTTTGTATCTGAAAATCTTGCTTAGTCCCTTTGTATACCCTCAATCCGTCACCCTAGTTTCAGTTTTCAGGCTTTAGTTGGATGACAAGAGAAGCTCTTTGTTATTTCTGTCAGTTCGAATCTTGAAGCGAAGGTACCAAGGGCGGCGGTACATTTAAGCTATTCAATGTCGTTATTTGATGTAAAATTTTGAAGGTTGCCAATAACCAAGTTGTCTTATCTCCGCTCATCTTTCTATACCACCAGACTTCTTCATGTTCTAGCAGAGGAGTTAGCAAAAAATGTTTCATGTATCACATCCTGATCTTTCTTGTTCCAGTACAATTTATAAGTAGATGATGTATTGTTTCTTTTTTGTTTTCCTTTTTGTTTTCATGATGGCAGAGTCTTCAATTGTTGGTCAACGACTGGCCTCTTATTTCATGTATTTCATTGGTTGGCAGGAGATTCAAACATGCTCTCAAGAGGAAGTTTCGTGCCATTCTGTTTGGAAATCTTTTAATGAAATTTTGATGTTCATTCAGTTTTTTTTATATTAGGAGGAAGATGATTGGTCAGTTTGTTAACTGATGCTTTTTCAAGAGTGTTAATCCAGTCTAGCTCCTTCAATTTTCTTTATGACTCTGGTTGGATTTTTTTCTAGTTCTTCTTCATCACTTTCCAAGAGTCAAAGGCGTTGGCAATTTTCGACTTTCCAAGATTGAAGCATTTTACAGGTTGAAATTTGCATTTCACTGTTTATCAGCTGGTATAGCAGTGGGCTCTTGGTGAGTAGACATTTTCTGAATAGCATCAACGAACTGCAGTTTAAGAAACCCTCAAGGGAGAGGAGGCACAGTTCCCGTCTTATTGATGCTACTGGTGTTGATTTGGGCAAGCCTAGGACCGCTCTCCAGAAATAAGCTAACTTTGGCCAAAGTTCTCTGGGTACATTTGGCATCGCTTCCGCTCCGTAGATGACTGAAGGGACCACTTTCAATTTGTATTCAATTGCCTTTTTTTGGGCTGCCAGTTTTCTGATTTTGAATTGAAGTGCAGCTTAAGTGGCTGACTCTTGTTTCGAAATGTCCAGATTCATGCCGAGATATTTGAAGGTTTTGACCCTCTCATTCTCAGTTGTATACAGATGCCATTTGAATGGTTGTGTTCTTTTCATAGAATTCTCTAGCACCATTGTTTTAGTTTTATCCTGGTTAATTTCGAAATTGTTTATTGCTATATATTGCAATAAGTTGTCCAGTTGCCATTGTAATCCTATGGGCGTGTGGCCCAGGAGTATCAAGTCATCTGCGTACAGTAGTCCACTAATCTTATTCTTGCCAAGCTCTGGTGGAAACAAATGGATGTCGACTTATGTTGATTGGTAGTCGCCTAAATAGGCCAAGAATAGTGCTAGAGCTAGGGGACACCCCATTTGTACTCCCATGAGTGTGGGAATCGGTTCCGATACCGAGTCTTGTTGGTTGAGTCGCACTTTCATCTCTGTATTTGTATAGCGTGCCATTATGGGCTCTAAGATTTCCTTTGGGCACTCCCAATTGATCAACTTGGTCCATAGGCGAGCCCTGTCCACCCGGTCAAATGCTTGTGTTAGATCTAGTGCCGCTATGTAAAGTTTAGGCCCGCCTTCCAACATTTTGTTTTTTAAGATGTTAAGAGTAAACATGTTGACTGTAGTTCCTAGGCCTTTTCTGAAACCTGTCTGGTAGTCGTCATTACAGGGGGCTTCTCCTGACCATTGTTGGAATTTCTTGAGGAGTAGTGATCCGAAAACCTTACCAATAGGGTCCAGCAACGCTATTGGCCTGTAGTTGGATGGTTCGCTGCTGTTGCCTCTCTTATAGATTAGAACTACTATGGCCATTGTCCACGATGGCGGGATAGATTTCAGTTCCACACATCGCCTGAAAACCATGCTGATGAAGTTTGCCCACTCTTCTGGATGAGTTTTTAAATCCAGGTTGGTTATTACCTCTGGTCCCGGCGCTCTTGTGTTGGTCAATTTCTTTATAAGATAAGTTAGATCTTCTATGTCATCAAGATGTACCCAGTTCGCGCTGCTACCCATTGAGCATATCGCTGTTGTTCAGAGCGGTAAAGCGAAAAGGCTTTTGAAGTGTGATATCCATGCCGCTTCTCTGACTCCATTTAGAATTGCATCTTTGTTTTGTGGAGTTGTAGAGTTTAGAAGTGTCCAAAATTATCTTGCATTGTTTGAGCAAATTGATTTTTTTTCAATTTTTGTAGCTTTGTTTTTGCAGAATTAGGTTCAAGTTGGCTTGCTTTCCTTTTCTGGTTGCGATACTCTCTCCGTTTAACAACTAAGATCTTATCATAGCTATGTTTCGGGGTTCACAATACATTTTTTTCTTCCCTGGTATTTTATAGGCCGTTAACAGAGGGCCATAATCCACTGTTTATACGATGGCTGTTGCATGGTTCTCATTATATTTGCTGGTTAACTCTTTGATAGCTTTTTCAGTCAACTTTAATCTATTGCCTTGGTTGTTTACTTCCAACTTGAGATGCAATTCTTTGGAGGTTTGAGTAGTCTTTTTCAGAGTTGCGAGTAAGAGGTTATGATCACTTGCTTTGGTTTGAATAACTTCAAAGGAAACTAGTTGTTGTAGCAAAGGTCTGGTAACAAATATATATCTATTGTTGAGTGCAATTCTCTGTTTCTCCAAGTAGGCAAAGACTCCTGTTTACCTAATGTTGTATCGAGATTCAGTAGTTGTCGTGAGTTCATCAATTTTAACCAAAGATTCCCCCTTTGTTCTGCAAGGGGTGACTGGGTGTTTAGGTTTTTGACTTTGGCAAATTGCATTTATGTCACCACACACTATGATGTTGGGAACTAGGTATTCAGCCATGACTTCATCTATTACTCTTTCCATTTCTGTCAAGTAATGGAGGGGATCCATTTTTGCCGGATATCAGTAAGTGTTTATCACTGCTATCCGTGTTGTTGTTGGTGACTTATCAGGATTTGTCTTTTGTTCCCAAAGAATAAGTACTGTTAGTATTGACTGATTGGATGTTAACACTTTATCAATCAAAAGTCTGATTTCACTGCGACAAGCAGTGAAGAGGCCTGATAAAGGACGGCCCATACTACCTTTTCTTGCTGGGGCCAAGATGATTTCGTAGCCGTCAAGAGTAGATTTTTTCGTGAGCCACGTCTCCTACAGACACAGAATATCGTATTCTCCCAGCTTTACATCTCCTGGACTTGTCAGATGTAAGAAACCTCTTGTGTTCCATGAGCCTAGGATCAAGGTGGTATTCTCTTTATCGGTCTTGTAGCTCGTCGGGATGGTGTTGTTGACGAGCTTGAATTGCTATTTTTCACGCTTTGTTGATAAGGCTTTTGGCAGCCATGATCATAAACCTTGAGTCATCGATTTCAAAGTATTAGCTGGTTCCTCACTTTGCTGGATGTTATGTCCTGCGTGATTGTCCTTTTTGTAACAGAATTATTGGAGCCTCTTCTATATTTCTGTTGGTGTGATTTTTCTGGTGAATTTCTAGTCCGAATCTTGTCATTTTCCCTTTCCTTTTAGTCTATTTATTTCATGGTTTTTTGGTTTTTGAGTATGTCTTCAGCTTTGGCACTCTCTATCCTTGTAGCTGGTCTTCGGGATGGAGCTGCTTGATCTTGATATGAATTTCTCCATTCTACCTGGTCCTTTTGTGGGGACTTTTTTCTGTAGAGCTTTTGTTTTTGGGCCTGCATGTCAGGGTCTTTTCTCCTAGGTTCCGTTAGCTCATATCCCAATTTTCACAGGGCCTTAATTTCTTATTTTAAGAGGTCCTTGACCGTTGGCGAAGTTATGTGAAGGAGACAAAGGGCTTTGCCATTTTTATGGCTTGGATCTACGATTAATAAGTCCCCTGTTGAAATTTTTCGTAATCTCGAGACTAGCTGAAATAGGGACAACACTGATCATCTATTAAGAATCACTTTGTCTTTATTCTCAAAGATCTGTTCTAGCTTAAAAAGCCATTGAGATTTTTCTTTTACTGATGAGAGTCGCCAGTATATCTCTGTCTTTGTTTTGTAGTGAATTTTATTTGGTCTCGATTCTCGACTTGTCTCATGGTACTATGTCTTCCTCGATTTCTTTGTTCTTTTATGGAATGTCTTTCACTCTCTTTGGGTCGTTTGCTCGCTTTGGGTCTATCTTTTGATTCAGAACTTTGGCCTGGGTTTGGCGGTTTCGCTGGGTCACCTTTCATTCTCAACGAATTCCTTGTTTCTGAGGGCGCTTGTCCATTCTCTGTGAGTTACTGTTCCTCTGGATTATTTTATTTCAACGTTCTTTTATTGTGAGGGACGCTGGAGAAACTTTGTTTTCGTCATCTGTTAAATTTATTGCAGTGTTAGGCCGAGGTAGGATTGCTTTAGTTTGTCGTTGTGATGATTTGCTACACTCCGAAGAGTCCAGAGTAGGGGACTCTTCATTTAGATGTTGGGTCGGATTTATTAAATCCTCATCCTTTAAAAAGTCTTCCTTGGTTTTTGGTGATCCTGACAGCTGCTCTTTCACGACCGTTGTTTTCTGGGATATTTTGGATCCGTTTTTTTGTACTAATCCCAGAGGTACTTTTGTTTGTCCAGTATTTGTCAATTTTACCCCGCTATGTTGGGGGGGCGTAAATAGGGAGTATGTTTGATTAGTTTGATTAGTTTTGTGACTTTCGCCTTTGTGTTCTTCACCATCTTTTGTTTCGTCGTCAATAACCAGTACCACCTCTTTCGAGTTTATTGCTGATTCATTACTGGCACTTATGTTTTTGTCATTTCCTTTCACTATGTTCATGGTGGACCGGTTGATTTGATAAGAATCGGTTTGTTTGTTTAGACATTGAGCTGGGGGATCCCCAAAGGATTCGTCTTTTCCCTGCAGACTTATAGATGTATTTGTTCCAACATCTGTACTTTGGTGTTTCATTATTAATTGATGTGGAATGTCCTGGTAATTTTTGGATCTCTCATCCATCGCTGTGACGTAGCCTTCTAAATAGTTTTGTATGGATCATAGCCTGAATAGATGTATGGTCCTTCAAAGTCTCATGGATCGACTCATATAGTTTTGTGAATGGGGTCAGCGCGATGGTAATGGCAGACATAATCAAGAAGATGTCAGGCTTTTTTGTTGGAGAGTCTTTAGGCGTATGTGTACTCTGGGCTTGAGTTTTAGTTGGAGATGTTGATTTTAGTTGTCGACTTGACTGCGATCTTCGCGGATTCCTCTTGGTTGTTATGTCCAAAGACAGTCTTCTGTTTATGCCGATGTCCTTTCTGTTGGCTTTAGAACCTCTTTGTTCGTCAAACTGTCTCTGTTCTTGTTTTCAGTGCATGTTGACGTTAGGTAGATTCTTTCCCACTCGGTCAGCATTTCTTTTCCTTAACCTTCGGTCTTCCCAGTTGTCCACGTTTCGATCTTTAGACTCTTCCAGACTGTCTACTAAATTGGCTCGGTTATTTTGTAAATGTGCAAGTGGATCTTTAGTGTTGAAGCTCGTAGTAGTGAAAGAATCATTCTGCTTGGATCAAGCCTGTGGAGGTTGTGGTGATATCGGACTGTCTTGGATCTGTATTACCGTTCGATGGACCGGAGTTACCTGTGTTGGTAATATAGGATCTTCAGCAAAACTTTTTGCTGCATGATCTAATATTGCGTTGTCTTCTGGTGGCACTATCTGTTTTCCTGTGGACCGAAGGGGAAAATCCTCCTCCTCCACGTGCCTGGGCATTTCTTGGTTCAAACGGTCACATATTGCAGATCCTTTCGATTGGCCATCTTTGTTATCTTTTAAGGAAACCTGGGCCTCCCCGATGGGTGATCTTGCAGCTTTGTTTGATTGCGCGTCAGCTTTGACTTCAAGCCTTTGACTATTGTACAACGGTTGACATTCTAGTACAACTTCCAGAATCTCTGAATCTTTGAATCCTGTTCTGATGTCCACACGTTGTTTGGGTTTACGTGTGAAGAATTTAGACAATATGTCATATGGTGTACTCTTTGTAGCTATAAGTCTCTTTGTAGAAATATTTGTAGGCACATTGTGATGCACTTGTGCTCTCCGTCCTCTTCTTAACTTTTGACTCATCAAGCCAGCATTAATCTGACTGGGCGTTTCTTAAAGTTGGTTTCCTGATTTGTTTTTAAATGATCTGGGGTTTGTTTATCAGAAGCCGTCTCCAGCGTCTTCTGTAGCCGGCAACCACGAGCCGACACTCCCACCGGCTCCAGCCCTCCTCCTCTCGCTTTCTGGTTCCGTGAAGGGGCGGGCAGCACCTGTGGCGCCTGCGGCTCCAAGTCCGCCCCCGACAGCAAGAGAGGGCACCCCTGGCTCCGCGCTTCGTCACCATTGAGGTGACCACCTGGCTGTCCAACCGCGATGCCCCCCGGGACTCCAGTTCCCCATTCGGGTGATTCCAGCCCCCTGCAGCATTCTTCGGGCACAAGTCACTTACAGCCCTGTCGGGCAGGCAGGACGTACGCTCCTCCGTGCTGCAGTCCACCTTCGCCTGCTCTGCTATTCCTTGATTTCTTGCCGCAGTAACCTCTGTCCCTAGCTCATCCTCCTAGAGCTCCCCTCCAGGGGCACGCGGTAAGAGAGCCATATGAACATGGGCTGCGGGTTGTTGTTGCTCCGCATTAAACCGAGATTTCGATGAATCATTGATTTCAGGATGTTGCTGAGGCGGTAAGGAGTCCTTAATGGGGGTGAATGTCATGGACACAAGTGGATTTTCTAGTATATCATCTGTCTTACTTAGGGGAGACAGACTGCCATTTGTGTCTCCAGTTTGTGGGTATTCCAATGGACTAGATGCTATTTTCCCAACTGTGAGCGCTGTGTGTGAGTTTAGGCGACTTTTCCTATATGCAATCGGTGAATCCGCTGGTTGGTTTTGCAGGCTGCCCTTTTTGTTCTTGTCGCAAGTGTCCATTTCACATGCGCGGGGTCGCCGTATATTGCCACTTCTTAAGTGTGGTCCAGAAGTTTTATCTGCTCCAGTTTTAGAGTCTCTCCCCACCACCTCTGCCGACGCTGCCATAGACTGCCTCAGACTGCAGTCGTATCCACAGTCAGCTCCGCGTCCGCTCCGCAGAGAGCTGGTGCTTTTTAAGGGTCCGCCCAGTAGAACAGAGGAAACTGTAGAGACTCCAACCAGTAACTGCCTCAGACTGCACTTGTATCCGCAGTCAGCTCTGCGTCCGCTCTGCGGAGAGCTGGTGCTTTTCAAGGGTCCACCCAGTAGAACAGAGGAAACTGTAGAGAGACTCCAGCCAGTAACTGCCTCAGACTGCAGTCGTATCCACAGTCAGCTCTGCATCCGCTCCGTGGAGAGCTGGTGCTTTTCAAGGATCCGCCCAGTAGAACAGAGCAACCTGTAGAGAGACTCCAGCCAGTAGCTGCCTCAGACTGCAGCAATAGTTGTGACTATTAATCATGGGGTTGGTGGTGGATGAAAGATCGCCAAGTATGAGTCGCTCTTATTCTGTGGACAGGTTGTTCAGAATAGTATTAGCATGGGCACCAAAATATTACAAAAATCCTGCCACACTGGTCTATGCAGTCTTACTGGTCACTTGTGCGTCCTGAAGGGATCTGGGGTCGCTTTCCTCCAGCGTCCCTCCCTCATCTGTCTGCATGGGAAGGATGTTTGACAGACAGCGTGGAAACAGACAGGTGCTTTTAAATGGCCTCCTGGTGAGAGAGGGTCGACACAAACCAATCCTGGCTACATCACAGGCAGCACTGACAAGGGAAAACCGTAACGCGAGTGTGTCCCACTGGGTTCTCCTCAGAGACCACGCCTGCCTCAGCCTATGACACGGAAATCCGAGGGTAAACACCCCAGGCTCGCTGCACCTCCGGGGATTTTTTGTGGTCATTACTGCCTTACACCCCTAATTCATTACTCAGAGTGCTGCATTTTTCTATCTTTGTTTATACTGTATTTTGTTCCTCAAGATTGGGATTTGTGTAGTGTTTTTCAAGTTAGTGGTTATTGTAAATGGTGTGTTTAATTAATGCACATATATTGTTATAGAAACTTTATTGGACATTCCTTTATTTTGGACTGTTGTAATTTGCTACAAAAGGCAAAGGGGGTATATCTCTTCACTGTATCAGTTTTATATTTATGATTGTGTTGGCTCTTGGTTTGTAGAAGTGTGAGGGCTAAGTAAATGCTTTAGCCACTGCTCATCTGTGTGCTTCTGCAGGGCAGAAGTCAATTAGTCAGACCTTCAATTAACCACATCTTGTCACAAACATCAGTATTAGTCACCACCTCTGTACACCACACTCTGGAACATCCTCTCCCGTGACTACATCACATTGGGAATTCTCTTTTTTAGGACAATCATTAAGACATGGCTGTTCAGGAGCCAACTCTCTGCTCTCACGTAAATGCATTGGTCAAATCCAAGCTGCGTTCTAGCATACTTCCACTTTAGAAAGATCTATCCATATCGATCACCATTCTGTATGAGGTGTTGAGGGGATCTACACATGAGAACTTCCTTTACTAACGGTCTATTAGGCCTGAAGTGCACTCTTAGTTCCAGAGTGAGGGCATGTTGCTTGCTGTGGTCCTCTAATTCAGAACACACACACACACACCCACATGCGCGGGTGCACACAGTGAAGGGAGGATGGTAGAAGCTGTGATGGCCCTCAGGAAATCAACACTCTTAATGGGCATGGTTCAAATATGGACTGCTGGACTTTCCCAGAGAATACACATATCACAAGTACTTATCTGAAGCAGCAGTTCAGAGATTTAACTGTAAGTCACTGACTTATCCCACTCTTTACAGGTTGAAGTTCACTGCAGTAGATCCCTCCATGAGTTGACTCACTCGCTCCTGCTGAAGTTGCTTTGGCTGCTAGTTGATGTTGGTTTTATCTCTGGATTCCTCCTGGAGACCTCTCTAGGGGTTGTGAGACAGTCACGGTATCAGGAGAGACACAGGGCCTCATTGCAGGTCCTACGGTAACCCTTCCGGTGCTACCGACAGGTTGCTGCCAGACCAGTAAACAATTATCAGCGCCTATATTCCCGGTGCCACTGGGCTATTCCAGGTCCGGTGGCCAAGAAGTCAGGCGCCGGTAATTTTGTTAGACCCCATTCCCATGGAGTCCAGTACGACTCCATGGGAATGGGGACACAGGAAAACACTGATGCCGGTGCTCCAGTGAAAACTCTGCAGGCGGGAGCCTTCTAGCCCTGCAGGTCTGACCTTGGCGGGTGGAAAGGCACCTAACCACAGAGTTGTAGTTTGCCAGTCCGGAAACAACAGTGCCGGTAGTTGTTTCCGGACCGACACATTTGTAATGAAGCCCACAGACTCAAAAGCATTAATTTTAAAACCTTTATTTACTAAGGTTCCTGGAGGGGTGGAATGCCTGACTGGTCCTAACTCTAAAAGGACGGTTCCCTTAACTGATGTATCTAATGGTCGTTATCGTTTAATAGTCCAAAATAAAAGTCTGTCTGTGGCTAGACATATGCTTGACCTCACGCTGGACAAAAATGTTATAGGGAGTCTTTTGAAAAGGAAAAATAGTAGGTAAACAAAAATGGCAAATTCAAAGTTGGTTTCGTGTGGTCTTATCACCAGGTGCAATTCGGTCAATGTCACAAAGAGGAGTACACTCAATAGGGCTGTTTGTATGACCTTCTCCACAGGGCGCTTATAGTGAATTCAAATACCTTCAATGTCCTTGAGTTCCTTTGGGTTCCCTTCCCCAAGCTTTAACTTGTTCACTTTCAGCTTTCAATAAGAAACACAAAGTCTACTTTTCTCAATAGGCCTCTCAGTGTTCCCTTCCCAAATCTCAGGCCTCTTTCAGCTTTCAAAACACAAAACACAATGTCTGCTGTTCAGGATGTGCCTTTTCTTGTGAACAATTTTTCCCGAATATCATCCTCTTGTGGGGTAGAATCAGAGGCTTTTGAAAATGCTAGGCTTTTTTACTGTTCCTCAGCATGACCACTCTGTCCTTTTTCCCCTCTCTTGATTCTTTACTTTCGCTTCCTGTTGCCCTTTTTATCTTCAGGTGCTTCATGCACGATTTTTCTTTATTCCGTCCTCTTTTCCGTGAACACTTGCACTGTCTTTTATTCATTATCTTGGTTGTGCCACTTGCACACTTCTTTAATGCTTTTGTGCACTCTTGCACTGGTTTCTTTCTTTTCGGTTCACTCACCCTGTTTATACTGTCCTTTCCTTCTGTGGCTCTTGCGCCTTTCCCACAGCCTTCTGGCCCTCTTCAGGTCGCTCGCACCCTTTTCAATACTGTCCTTTCTCTTCCGTGCCTCTTGCACCTACATGGCCTTCTGGTCCTCTTTCATTCATATCGTTTCATAGTCCAATACACATGCGCACATCGCTCTTGAACTGTTACTTGCATCTTTGAAGGCTTCCCGTCAGCTTCAAACTAGCCCTCATTCAAGCGCGGTCCACTTTCTTCTGAATTTCTGACGTAACCTTGTATCCGTATCGCGCTCTTCACAACCCGGCTCTGCAAGGCTTTCAGACTCACCAGGCTGACTTCTGTGCCACCGCTTTACACTGGCGCTTCGTTCCGAGGACAGGGTCTCACCACCTGCCCCTCCGACACTCCTGGACTGTCTCACCGTCCCAGGGAAACAAGCATCCACATATATAGGTTTTGCGCGGCACCAGCACGGCTCTCAAATCCCACACACAAACCCTTCTTGGCTCCCTGGAGACACGGCTCTCTCGCCATGCAGCTGCCCTTTTGCACGTCCGTTCCTCAGGGTCTCAGAGTCCTGGTCTCTGGCATCTGGTCCTGGGCAACACTGGCATCTCTGTTCTCCTCCCGACTTGCTATCCTGCTGGCTCTCCTACTTGCTCTCCTACTCGCTCATACACTTGTGTCAGACCACATCTTTTATAGTGAAAAGACCAGTCAAGTGGAGTCAGGTGTGAATGGTTACTATTGAATGCTTGACCTTGCCTGACTATTAGTGGGACAACTGGAGTTCTTTCTATAGTATGTTTCCCTTACTTTCCCATGCTATTCCTATGGGTAATCTTATGGATCTTAGTTGACTCTTCCTCGTCTCAGTATTTGGTGGAAATGGGTAGAGGGGAATGGGGTGATACTGGAAATACCCCATAAGGCTGAGGGAGACAAGGTTGAGGTGTTATTGGGACTGGGGAAATACCATATCTCATTCTTGGGTATCCTCCTTCCAATCCCTTGTGACCCTCCACTCAGGTGATCCTCCCTCGGTTGTCCATCCCAAGGGTCGGGAGACAAAAGTGATGGCCCTTCGATGGTCACCTGAATGGAAGGGTATGCAGTGATTTTAACAAATACAAAACAACAAATTGAATTTTTAATGAACCGAAAACATCTAAGAAAAATAACAAATTTAAAACTATATATGTAGTTGGGAATGGGAATAGTATTTTTGGGGGTGGGGGAAAAGTATGAATACAAAAAAACAGGGGGTTTGGGAGGAGATTTTTTGTTGTTGATGTTTTTGGTTCGTAAAAAATGAATTTGTTGTTTAATTTGTTGTTTTGTGATTTATTAAAATCACATGTAACCAATGGAAGATCCAGAGGGAGTGGGTGGGAGAATATTGTCAGGTTAGGTTTCTCACAGGTCCTTGTAGAAAAGTACAATGTTTTTACAGTCATGCGTATGGCCACTTGTAACCCCACAGCTAGGTCTGGTCAGCCTGCACAAGCAGCACCAGCTAAAAGAGAAGGCAGCACTTCATTGGCACTGCTTATATCCAACTGTCACCTCCATTCACTGTTACCTGGAGGGGAGACCTGTGAAGGAACATATACTGTCTCTTTGCTCTAAACTGCCCTTGATCTGTGGAAGCATGGCCTGATGTCCCTTTCAGCTGCTGACTGACAAGCCAGCCAACCAATGAGGCAACAATGGCCATCAGACAAATGGAGCAAATGCTCATGCCAGAGTGTACCTGCTTTCTTTCTTGTAGAAGCAAGGCACAAAATAACAATGCTAAGGACGAATATGCTCGTCCTTTTTTAATAGACTTGCAGAATAGCCTGGCACTTAAGGGGTTAACATTTAGCAAAAGGCTGCTTTATTTGCTTTATTTAAGGTAGGTGCAAGAGAGTTAGGTGTAGATTTAAGAGGAGTTGGAGGTGATTCTGTGCGTGCTGCCTTCCTGCTTGCTGGTGCTGCTGGACTGTGTTCCTTTAACTGAGCTCCTGCCGGGCGGTAATACCGTCGAAAGAGTTAGGCGTGGAGTTAGAAGGAGTTGCTCGAGGGTGATTATGTGCTGCCTTCCCGCTTGCTGGTGCTGCTGGACCGTGTTCCTTTAACTGTGCTCCTCCTTGCTGTACTTCAAAACACACGCCGGGTGTGAAGCGCCAGTGCGAGAATTAGGTGCGAGAGTTAGAAGGAGTTGAAAGGAGTTGTGAAGGAGGTGACGGGGCGATGCCTAATTCCAGCCCCAGGATGTAAAATTAACACCGGAAGTGGCTACTCTCTGAAGAGGCTACCGTGGACCTGTCATCACCCGAGTCTGCAACTCGTCTGTGAAAACCCAAGGATTTCGACGATGGCGCCAGTGAAGGACCAGCTGTGACCAGTTGTCAGGTGAGTGTGAGTGTGCCCTCATACAGTCCCCCTGCACTGCCCGCTACATCTGCCCACTCCTTAGCTCATGACTCAAGTACTCTGAATGACTCTTCATGGGGCTATAATTTGAATATACAACAAGACCCAGAATCACTGATTAGCCTCTGCTGTTCCCACAGCTTTGGTGGGGACAACTCTTCTTTTTGATAAATTATTTTTATTAGTTTACAACAACAAGGCGGGCTTACCCGCCATCCAACAAACAACCAAATACGGGATTGACACATTCAGACAAGAGGTAGATCGGCCAAAGCTAACCAGCAAAACATTGCGCATGTATTAGACAGTGGTCAAGTGGGTTAGGTCACCATGGAATCGATGGGCATGGGCCAGTTCGTTGGGGAGAGGTGGGCTGGCTAGAGGGCAGCTCCACTGGGCAGTGGGGCGAGGGACACAGTCAATAGAATTAGGGTAGGCTGTGAGACCATCTTAGTCATATTATGCCGGACCATCTTCCCCATACTTTCAGGAATTTGCCAGGGCAACCCCTGGCGGCGTATATGCGTTTTTTCATGGATGCACACCTGTCCATCTCATTGGTCCATCTGTTAATGGTTGGCCCATCAGGTGCCCCCATGTGGTGGCCACCAGTCTTTTAGTAAGGCTGAATGCTATGGTCACAAATGTTTTTTCTCCCTTTGTATGATCCATTTCTCCCCGGATGCCCAGTAGTGCGGCCTTGGGTTTAAATGGAGCCGGGTTATCCAAGACCTTGTTGATTTCGTGCATGTATTCCCTCCAGAATTTATGAATAACATCACATTACCAGAGCATATGGTAAAATGTTCCAGGCACCCTACGGCACTTGGGGCAGTGGGCGTCCTCTCACAGTCCCCACTTAGCGAGCGCTGCCCAGGAATGGTAGGCCTGATGGCGTATTTTGTACTGTATTAACCTTAATTTGGCATCTACGCCTATTTCGCGGGGGAACCTCAGGGCCTCCACCCACTCCTCTGACTGCAGGGGACCCACTAGGCGTTCCCGTCTCTCTCGCGGGCGGGTTAGGTCCTGAGCCCCGAATGCAGTAATCATTTGATATAGTGTCGAAGTGGGTTTTGCTAGGATCTTTGCGTGTAGTACATTGACCTCGAGGGGTGAGCTTGCAGGAATGTCTGAGAAGGTGGGGAACTGTGTGCGTAGGGCGTGTGCCAGTTGCGTGTGTCTATATATGTCACCGGGTGGTAGATCGAACTCCTCTTGTAATGTTGTGAGCAGTTTGCGGTGTCCGTCCTGTAGGACCTCCGTGAGGGTTCATATGCCCCAGTCCTCCCAAGCAGGAAATTGGCCCATAGTGACCACCTCCGGGATATACCCGTTGCCCCACATCGGTTGGTACAGGGTTGGTCGTCCCTCCCACCCAATATGTCAAAGTGCTTCCCTCCACACCAGCCGTATCTGGCTGAACAACTCTTCTTACCGATCTCTCCCAGTAGAGGCCAAAGCTGAAAGGCCCACCATTGTTAACAAAGGGCTGGACAAGAAACTAGTTACTCTGCCGGTACACACAAGCCCCAGCATCACACTCATTGAGAATCTAACTTTAACACATGGCGAGGTGGAAGCTTTTTCTACAAACACCTGGAGTGAGCCTGGCAACCAACTCCGGTTTTATCCACCTTGCCTCCCCTGTCTCTTTCAATCCCCCTGACCATGGATGCATTTTTAACAACACAGCAGTCACTTGGAGGTTTGAATATATCTAGACAGAAAGCTGCCCGAATCTCGTTAGACATCATCGAGATTAAATCGCTGATGCAAAACATGGAAAAAAGGAAATCTGTCTTTTGCAGTCCAATTCACAAAAGTTCAATAAAAACTCCAATACGGGCAATGGCGACTGGCCAGCTTCATCAAGACCAATCTTCTGACGGGGCCGGCCTGGATATGGTCTTTTTGTTTTTGTGAAACCCTCCCCTACAAATGTGGCTTCCCACAAGCTGTTTCATACAGCTTCTGCCAGCACAGCCAGCTATGCAGAGGTGCCTTTCACTGGGAGGACATTCAGGCACACAGCGTCACTTGAAAGGGCCTTCAGACAGACACCAGTCGTTTCTGTAATCTCCATTGCATCACCTCTATTGATGATGCCTAACAAAATTGAAGAAACGATAAGGGAGATGTGCAATATGAGCTCAGTGACTGATCATGAAAGCTCAATCCCCATGCACTTGCCGACAACAATGATGGAACTACAAAATACCCTCATGGCTATGTTGACAGTCTCCCTAACGTCGTTTCTCAAACTTTATGAGACCTATAGTGACGCCACGAAAGACCAAGTGACCCTTTTAGCTTTAATACATACCAAACAAATCCATTTGGAAGCATTCATAACTAAGGTCCAATCTCAACTAGATATAGAGGTGGAGCAGTCCTCAATCTGGCAAGCAAAGATTTTCAACCTAGCCAGAGGTGAGCAAATAGACAAATCCATTTTGATGACGGCCCTCTTGGAAGCTGCAAAATTATTGCGACAAGACCAATCTCGCTTGAGATGTAATATGATCCCCACTATGGTATTTCTTGATGTGTACAGAGAGATACCGGCAAAAGGCTGGCAAAACAATCAACCCCAGACGAATGTAGATACTGACATCTCCCAGCCAACCGGAATACAAATGAATGACAGACCAAAGCTGACCACCTCTAACTGTTCGATGTCCTCTCACCCCAATACCTGCCACACTCTAACACAAACTGCACATCCTGAAGCGAAGCCAGTCAACCCCTTGGCAACAATTACAACTCAATCTATGGCAATACTTTCAAGCAAGAATGGAAACATACCAACCCCACGGGCCCTAGCCACCCAAATACTTCTTCTCTTGAACAGATTAATGATGATAGGCTGTCACTGCCAAATGAAGAAATGTAAGCGTTAAATGCTACTTCCTTTACACAAGGTTTGACCCGAACAGCTGATCTTACAGTGAAAGACTTGTTTGCCATATTTCAAGAGCATCAGTTGGCACAGCAAACCTCGGTTGCAGCCCCTAAAATGCGAAGTGTGAAGAAAACAAATGTTTTAACAAACACCACCATATCAAGATCAAACGGATCAAGATCTTTTCTTAGAAACCTGAAACTTCAGACAGCTACACCACAAAAAACATTGCCTACCCTCAAACCGAGAATCTCATCTGAAGTGGCAATTGCTGCCCAGTCAGAATTGGACTGCTCTGCCACGGAGACAGCCCTGGTAGACAAGGCTAATAACACAAAGGCATGAATGGAACTATCTATCTATACGATAGATGAGAAATCGCTGAAGATCCAGGAACTACACCACCAGGATGAGCTGTCATGCGAAGACATTTATGACACAGATTTTACGAGATCCATGCTTGAGGTTGATATCCCAGAAACAAGCAATCCATCTCAAGACATCCTAGCTGCGTCCCAAGGTGAACCTTTTTCAACAGTGGCACAGAAACGAGCTTGTACACTAAACTCTCATGGCAGTAAAATGAAGGCTACTGATTACAGTGTCTGAGAATACAGAACTCGTTATGAGATGCTGCAATGTGAGTACACTTCACGTGCCAAATTACAGCGATGATAGAACGACTCACCAAAGCAGCGGATGGATTGATTTTAAACCGGTCAAATGTAATGAAACTTCTCCATGCCGTCCCTATGTTACAATCAATCAGCTCCAAGGACATTAGGATAGTGCATAAAGATGTGAAGGCAGGCGCTCTGTTACAATGTTTTCATGACTTCATCAATCTTCAGGGAGGCTGAGTTTCTGTGTTTTTTCGGGCGGCTCTGCATTTCTGTTTCAGGTGTAACAAATTAATTAGCTCTGAGGATTCTGGTACTTGTATTTTTCGCACTTGATTTTGCTGGCGTCATGAAAACGTCCGTTAGAAGGAGACTATATATTCATCTCGGCAGCACTATTACCAGACTTAGGCTTGTTGCAAATCAACAACACCACAAAAAACGACCATAAGATCTTAACCCTCTCCTGGAACTCTCCTCAAGAGAGAAGATCACTGATCAATCTACCTGCCTTACGACTAGACAATGGACTTACCAGACTACGGATTGACCCTCAGGATGCTCAATCTATCTTGTCATCATTTCTCAATAGTCCAGGTACTGGCCTAGCACGATTGGATTACGACTGGATTCTTGCTCCTTTTAGATGGGTGAAGAGGATCTCCTCAACTATGGATGCCAATTACAACCATAAAAACCATCGCAATCTGGTCAAAAAAAGAAAACAGAAACATAATGAGTTAAAGAAAACGCATCTCTTACCTTTAGACCAGCGAGTGAATTTGCAAAAAAAGATCAAACTAAAATATAAAAACTGGCTACTGATGTCCAAGGCTGCTTGCTGCCAACATGACGCAGAGAGTTTGTTATTAGCCCGGGCAAATCGCACATTGTCTGCATTATGGTCCTTGTTGAATAGAAAAGCAAATCACGCAATGTTTCTAATCTCAGAGGTCCCTGAACTAACGTGGGAGACATACTTTTTATTACTCTTTGCAAAACCTGCCCCTAGTAAATTGGGGCAACATACTACTTCCTTAAAACAGGCACCTATTAAACCGTCTGGGGAATTCCTTACCAGCCAAAGATGGAAACTCACGTGGTACCGCGAAACGATGGTTATGTAAATAAAACAGCTGAATGCCTCCTGCTCCCCTGGTCCCGAGAGACCTATCCAACTACCATCTTAAAGCTAACCCAGAAGCATGGGCTGAGTTTTTGTCAAGCCATCTCCGAAATGATTTGCGATTCAAAACAAGTGCCAGAAACATGGAAAACGGCCATCCTAATCCGTATTTTCAAACAAGGTAATAGATCACTGCCTTCGAAATACAGGCCTATCACCTTATTAGATCCTTTGGGGAAGCTCTTTGCAACAATGTTGCTTAACAACCTAACTAGCTGGATGAAACTGTTGCAGAGAGGAGACTCCAGACAAACAGGATTTGTCAATTTACAAATCCTCAACTTCCTCAAGCTTGAGGCAATAAGGACAAAGACCAACCTTCATATGATATTCGTAGACCTTAAAGAGGCCTTTGACTCTGTTGACCGAGACATCCTGTTGGATTAACGAAAGCAAAGGGATTGCCCAGAAGTCACTTTGGCCGCCATTAGAGCACTATACGTCAGTGAGAGGGCGTCTATATGCAAAAGGAATGGTAACAAGGAAACTCGATTCTGTGAGAGGTTTGAAACAGGGCTGCCATCTTGCAGCAATACTATTCACTCTTTACATATCAGATATCGCAATCTCACAAGAAGAGGTCTGTGCCTTTCCACCCATCTTGAATGGCACCACACTGCCATGGCTGCTCTATGCGGCCAATTTGGACCTGCTGGACAAAACCCAAATCGGTCTACAGAGACGGCTGGGCGGATTTGCCGCTTATGTGGAAATTAACAACTTGACGATCAACATCGATGAGTCACAGGTATGACATTTTCAGCTATGCAGGGCCGCAAATGGAAATCGCTTTCAGTGTTCCTTCAATCAACACGTCTCACCAAGGTGTAGAAGTAAAAATATTTAGGAATCTGCCTCAATTCTAGTATCCATGAACGAGACTGGGAGGACATTTTGTGAGCTAAAACGCTATTGTTAGCTTGCCAAGGACTAATACTACACAAAAAATACGGCATATTTTCAATGTGACCATTACAGATTTTTGATCGACAAAAAGTGATTCCCATTCTATATTATGGAGCAGAATCCATTCTAAACTTATCTTATCTCATCTGGAATAAGCTGGAAGGTCTTTTCTGGTGAAAAGTGCTGGCCTTACCCAGCTTGTTTCCGGTACGCAGAATACAGTTTGAAATAAGTCTACAATCCATACACTCGCAAGTCCTATGGAAGTCATTAGACTTATACTGCAAACCCATAGTTGATGACGATACTCCTGCCATTGAAATCCTGAGAACACACCTACTCACTTCAAACAACTTTATGTTGAACAAATGGAAGACCACATGCGTAGGCTGGATCCATGCACTGTACACCTCATTGGACACATTGAAGTAAAACCCTTTTGTAATTAAGAAGAACATTCAAACTGAAGATTGGATACAGACCCAGAACCTGAAACCACTCTACTCAATGTCCATTAACTGCCCGTTTGAAGACCGAAAGCTGAACCAACTCCCCCCATATCTTCAACTCTTTCCGTCCTAAAGATTCCGTGATCACTTCCTGCGATTCAGGCTTAATCTACTCCCTACACGCGAAGTTCTGGGTCAAATGAAGCAACTAGGAGACCTATAAAACACCTGTCATTTCTGTCATAATAACCAACAGGTAGAAACACTACATCATGTTTTGATGAAATGTTAAGCCTTGGTAGAGATAAGACGCAAATACAATGAGCGCCTATCTCAAATCATCTTTACACTCACCCCAGACGAAAGATGGAACGCCATACTGTTCGGTGAAGAAAAAACAGTGATTTTTGCAGTCCCACAGTTTTAGGATTGAACTTTCGAAATCCAAGGGCTTTTAGGATTCACTGGACTACTGTGCTAATATTCCTTTTATTTGTGTGTGCTCAGATTCTTTTTTTTATCTTTTCTTTCTTTTTTGCTTTTTCTTTTTTTCTCTGACGGAGGATGATCTCAAAATGAAAACGTTTGCAATAAACTAAACTCATAAATAAAAAAATAAAAACATGTATTCTCCTTTCCCACCAGTATCAAACAAAACGATTACATTTTGTTTCCGAAATTCGTCTCCAGTATTCCAAACATCCTTCCACATGAAACCATTCATTTCTGACCCTTTCACCTTTTATTTCTTTGTGTCTTTCCCACGTTGCCCTCCCCCAACCCACCCCCCCACACACCCTTGGCTTACCTGCTAATTTAACTTACTTATTTGTTTCAGTGGCACTTGAGGAATCCTCCCCAGATGGTGTTCATCTGCCCCTCTTCACCTACCAAGATCCCCCATTCCACGAATTCTTCCAATACACATTTCACAAGATACATCTCTGTCCCTAGGAAGACAGGTGTGCCCCATCTTGATGGAAATAAGCGACCACTCACCATCTATTTTCTGATGTTTTACTCTACGGGCACCCGCTCCTATCAAAACCAGATCTCTCTTGGTTTATTTCATTATCAGCCTTGTTAACTGCTACTGGTCTTTGCACTCCCTCCAAAGCATCCTGGACAGAGGCTGCGTAAAAACCACTCGCATTGCTGGCCGCATCTTGCAAATAGTTGCCTGATCTTTCTTCATCACTTTAATCATACCCAACCCCATCATCTGTGTTAAGTCATTCTCACCAAGGTGAATTACCAACTGCTGCGCCATCTTTCTTCTCCTCCCCAATCCAGACCCTATGGGGGTTCAAATGGGAATGGGGAATGGCTTTTTCAATGGGGACTTACCGGTCCCGCAAAGGTCGGAATAGACTAGTAAGTCCCCATTGAACGAGAGCGGACTTGGTACCGGTATTGGAGGTAGTCATGGCGCTAATAATGAGGAAATTCCCCAGCAAGGCCACACACAGACGAATGCAAGAACAAAGCAGCACCCTATTAAGAAAAAAGTACACTGCAACCTAATCAATGCAAGATCGATGTCCAAAACATGCCACAGAGATCTACGATCAACTCAACAATGGTGGAATTGACATCCTATTCATCAAATAAACCTTTCTAGATGAAAGCTACAAAGTCACACTGCACAGAGGTTTACCCGACAACTTCAAATATATACAGGGAAACAGAAAAGGAAAAAGAAGAGGAGAACTTGCAGTCGCCTACAAACAACACCTAAAAATAAAAAACAATGGACCCGCTGAACATCCCGAACTGCGTATCCCTCATCCTTTACCTGACATCAGACCTACAAACAAACCTCACATTCATACTTATCTATACACCACCGACCTATGACGCAAACGTTAGAGACACCTTCATAGAAGCCGCCATGAACCTGGCCATCAAACATGATTACCTGATCATCCTCAGGGATTTCAACAAAAACGCTCACCCATCACAAAAGAAAGCAGTGGGGGAATGGTTCACTCCCCACCTCAACACAATTAAAAAACCAAACCAGAAACTAGAACAAGAATGGAGGAAAAAGGACGACCAAGCCAAAAGAATAATTTATCAAAAACCAATCCGAGCATACAAAAAGGAAATACTTAAAGCAAAAATTAAATACTACGATGACCAGAACACAAAAGCCACCAACACTCAGAAAGAACTATTCAACATCATAAATGAGATAAGAAACCCCACCGGATGCAACAACACACCGGTGCCTTCACAAAAACTATGCAATGATCTTGCAGATCACTTTAAGAATAAAATCAACATCATACACCAGATCAAACAAAGTAGCCCAAACAACCAGACCCTGCACTATCCACTACCTACCCCAGCACCAGAGAACAGACTGAACAGTTTTGCCCAAAAGTCAAGAGAAAAACTCCACAAACTGGTGAAAAAAACAACAGGGCGGCCTCTCCAAGGGCTTCTGTCCACCAGACATCTATAAATCAATCCTTACACAGGGTACACCATTGGAATGCTACCTAAAACTCTTCAACTTATCACTATCAATGGGGAGAGTACCGCAAGCATTCAAATCTGCCTACATCAACCCACTCCTCAAGGACACAACTGCAGATGTGGAAGACCTCTCAATCTACAGACGATCTCAAACATTCCCTATCCAGCAAAAGTACTAGAGACCTATGTCGCAGACTCCAACACAAATTCGCACTGATACTACACGGCCACTCCGCACCATTTGACCTAGTCGACCATCAAATCCTCATCAAGAGACTGGAACAAACAGGGATAACTGACACAGCGTTGCACTAGATTCAATCTTTCTTGTCTGAAAGAACAGAAACACTATGGATACATTCATTCAAATATGAAGACCTTTCATCGAATCAATTTCCATCGGATCATTATCCATTGAAATTCATTAATTGAAATGTTTTTCCATCAAAAAACATTAATTTCATTAATTTTGATGGATTTCCAATTCAAACATACCTGTAAAATAGATGTATGGATGTTTGGGTTGGAATTTCAGTGGGTCGGGAAAGGGTTACATTTTGAAAATGGGAGTTGGGGGGTTGTTTGGGAGGACCACTGGGGTTTGGGAGGGGTTTTGGGAGGAGAGGTCCCCCAATAAACAATAAACACCACAAGTTAGGGGGAGCTGTCCAGTGCTGAAATACTTTATGGATTTCAGCACGGGACAAGGGTTACATTTGTATAATTGGGTTTGTCTGGGTTTGAGGAGATCCATGGGGGGGATGGCATGGGGTGGATCCCCCCAATAAACAATAAACACCACAAGTTAGAGGAAGCAGCCCAGTGCTGAAATACGTTATATATTTCAGCACTGGACAGCTCCCTCTGACTTGTGTAGTGTGCACTTTCATTTTATTTTCTAGGACTGGGGACCTTTATTTCTTTATTTTATTTTATTGAGGGGTGGACGAGATCCCCCATTAAAAAATAAAATATAAGTGCACACTGCACAAGTTAGAGGGAGCTGTTCAGTGCTGAAATAGATTCAAGTTATAATGTTGTGCATGTTTCTTTGACTTTTCATGCAAAAAATGTAAATTGTTTATATAACGAAACACTATTTGATGAAAGGGTTTCAATGCATAAACACTTTGCACTTTATGTATGGCAATTTGATGAAACATCTTTCAATGGAAAAGATTCGATGGAACAAACCCTCGATTGAAAAACTTAGATGGAAAGACTAGTAACCCCACTGCGGAACACCACCTGTGGAATACCACAAGGATCCTCTTTATCCCTGCTCATCTTAAACATATAAATGACACCCCTAATCAACCGCATCAAAAGATACGACTTCACCTGCTACAACTATGCAGATGATACCCAAATTATCTACAAAATTGGCAATGAACTAGGGGTGAACACAACGCTAATAGACTGTCTCAAAGAACTCTATCAATGGATGAACAATAACAACCTCAAACTCAACTCAGACAAGATGGACATCATGATTACATCCAACAACCAAGGACCAGTACATCCCATGGCCCACAGGACTGGGAACAACACCCACACCATCCAAAATTGTTGACAGCCTTGGAATCCTGATGGACAACAAGCTAACCTTAGAACTGCAAGTAAATGCGATAGTTACGAAATGCTTCTTCCATCTACACACGATCAACAAGACTCTACCATTTTTCTCCTTCATGCACAAAACACCATCATCTCCCTCATCATGTCCAGGACAGAATACGCCAGCAGCTTATACCTAGGAATGTTGGACTATTTACTGAAGAAACTGTAACGTATACAGAACGCAGCTGCTAGATATCTCCTCAAACACTCAGGAAGGGACCTCATCACTCCAGCACTAAGGATGCTACATTGGCTCCCAGTCAAAAAACGATTCACTTTTAAAACTATTTGCATATCACACAGAGCAATCCATGGCCTAGGATTGGAATTCATACAAAAGAAAATCACTATCTACAAGCTGATTAGAACACTCAGATCCAGCGACGACATCCGCATAGAAGCTAAACCGTACACAAGAAAATAACTAGGTGTACCAGCATTCTCCTGCTTAGCAGTAAAACTTTGGAATTCCCTCCCTAGAGAAATACGAACTATGAATGACCACTTAAAAAAATTAAGAAAACCTCTGAAAACCTAGCTCTTCAACTCTGAGCGGGACGAAAATGAATGAACTTCTACTCATCATGAAATGTACACACAATGGAGAAAGAGTGGAGATTATGTCGAACCAGAATGAACTGCATGGAAGAAGAGAGGAGTCCGGGGAAGGAGACCTAGGAATACCCTGCCCTATAGAAGGTCAAACAAGAAACAGGGGAAAGAGATGGGTCCGACTTAATGGGAACACGGATAGAGAGCTTTAGATAAAAAAAGGAGAATCAGCCAGATTGGAACTGATGGACCACAGAGCACGGGGAACACCTCCCAACCTCGAGCGGGTGGTAATTGCTGCGCACCAAAATATAATTGAGGGGAAGGACCCTCTCTTCTGCACACAATGTAGGAGGGGAAAGTGTGGCACATCATAATACACGACAGGAGATGGGATATGTGCAACATTCAAGCAATACAGACGGTGTTGGATGAAGCACCGCCACTAGCCAACCCTACTAAAAAACTCATCCTTATGCATGCACCTCTCAAACTCCAAACTAAACACAATACAATACCTCTACAGCACAACAAATTGCGCGCACTTCCGTACATCACAACAACGAAACAAGCCATGCATAGCCACCCACAACAGCACATGATGGCTACCAACCGAAAGAACACGCCTACTCTTAGCGAACAGTGTCAACCGAACAGAAGCTGCCAACACCACATCACAGCTCACTTGCTTCTTTTCCCACATAGTCCTGCTAACTTACCCCTACCCTCTTACTTTACAAATCCGCTGAGCGCCAAGGAACCACGCAAGTTGTGACTGTGCACAGTATAAGAACCTTTAACATAACCTAACATCTCTATGACCCGGACCTTAAGTGGGCCTCAGTTGTTCCACCCATGTACCCTCTCTCAGACCCTTATAACCAATTCTGAAATCCCTCCCAGAATCCTTCTTCAGCAATATTTCATTGTCCCTGCCTGGGGAATGGGCCATGAACACCTACAATCTATTCAATTTAACAAGAGTATAAGCTCTCCCACAGCATCCTCTACCTTTGCTACTTTCCTGCAGCCTTCTACCTCTGCGTCCTCTCCGCACTGGCCATGGACCACCACTACTGATCCCCCATAGCTAGCGTTGCACTCATGGGTGTCTTCTGTTACATTTGGAGCAATCATGCTTATATTGGCAACTAGAAGAAGTACTCATCCATTGGTTAAAGGCCCAACAAGAGCCCATGCCCTGGATGGTTGCTCGACCCTGTCCCGTCACCCGTTAAAGAGCATGTTGCCACAATTGAAACATCATATGTGGCACTGACACCTACCTGGCTGTGGGCCCCCTGCCAACTTGCCCCATGCCATGAGCCTCATAATCGTAACGCACCCAGAGTCAGGCAGTGCACTACAAACTTCTTCAAATAAATGCTAGCATGTATCAGAAATACAGAAGTCCCATTTTCCACTTTCCTGGCACCCTGTGTGGCCAATCACAAAGGCTTAGCCTTCCCCATGCAAGAATTCTTTCATCGTTCCAATCTCTAAACATGTATTCAACCTCTTAGGCAATTTTGGCATCATCATCTCAGTCTGTTTCGCCATGGATACCTACAGCACCATCCCGCCTAATGTGTCACCCAACATTCCCCTTCAGTGCAGTCATCCCTTTATTAAAAGCCCCAGCTATCACTGGACCTCACCTGTCACGCCCTCTGCAAACTTAATTCAACCTCTTCCAACTTCATCTCCCTACTCCATGCTTTCTACCAATCTATCTGCTTTTCCCAATACCTCTCCTCAGGCGGTCACCTTCTCCATACCGGTCCTGGGCCATGTGCCCTGCTGCAATCCTCAGCAGCTCCACTTCCAGTTTCCCTGTTCAGCTCTTCACCCCACCTCATATCATCCTCCATCCTGAGTCCACTCACTCTCAAGGCCCTCACAACTCTTTGCGTGTTCTGTAACCTCCTCATCTCCCGTCCACCTCTGATTGGGTTTCTGCTGTGACCCATCTGTACCGCCCCTTTGCTTCCTCTCCGTCAACTCTCCATTCCATCCCCCATGGCACCCCACTATGTCCTCATCCCCTTCCACCTCATCCTGCACAGGGGACCACTCTACACCTCTTCCTTCCTCACCCCACCCCTACTTTCCTCTTCTGCAAAGCCACCACACTATCTCCAAAGGCTTCATAGGCATTGTTTGCAAGAGCCTAAGGGCCTCATTACACGGAAGGCGGTAAGGGTTAACGGTGACCGGTAATGGTACCGGTGACCGTTAACCCTTACTGCCTTACTACGAGGCCCCTTTGCGGGTAGGTACTTTAACGCCTGCTGTTTAGCAGGCGTTAAAAACCAACCCACAAAGGGACCAGGGCGCTAATTACGGTACCGCAATTTGCGGTACCGTAATTAGCACCTTCCCCATTCCCATGTCCCTATGGGGCAAAAATGGGAATGGGGAAGGGCAATGGGGGAAGGGGGAATTACCGCCCCGCCAACCTTGAAATAGGGCGGTAATTCCCCTTTCCACCAAGGTTAAATATATTCTAATAGCACCTTGGTCCACCGCCTACCGTGTAATGAGGCCCTAAATCATCGCTCCGGGGTGGACCGACCAAGGCCCTTTCTGCCCATCATCATCTGTTCCTTCATCTGACATTCTCCTCTCAAACGGCCAGGCAGACAATGGGCCTCATTATAAGTGACCCGGTCCGGTAATAAAGATGGCAGTAACAAGTAGCTGCACATCTGCCCGTAGGGGCACTGTACTGTACTAGCGGTAGGTCTGACCGGCCGGGAGTTCAGGCCCCTTCCCTCAGGTTTTTCACTGAAGCACCAGCCCTGTTAACAATGGTGCCGGTGCTTCAGGGGTTCCACGCGACTCCATGGGAACGGGAACTTGACACCTGTGATATCCCGGTAGCGCCGGGATGTCAGGCGGCAGTAACGGTAATACAGGGTTGCTGGAAATATTGTAATCAGGCAATATTTTTGTCCATGGCGGGAGTGTTTTCATTTCAACTCTTTCACTAACACCAGGGTTGGACACCCTCAGCCATTGCCCATTTTCTCTGCATTCTTCTTTCCACCCCAACCACAACCACAACCACCCCATCTACCCATCTAACCAGCATACCTTTCAATTTGAGCCTCTCTTCTCTTTACGCACACTTGAAAGTTTTCCCTCACGTTCACATATTCTTTATTGTCTCTCTTTCCCTACAGCCAATATGTTTCCATGCCCCTTGCTATGTCAATTTCAACCGCATACTGTTTCTTACCCCTTTCCTGCTCTTTCGATTTTTCCCTACTAGCTTTGTTCTCCCTTTCCACATCTGGTACTCTCTCTTCTGTCTGTCTCCTTTCCTATGAGGCCACCCTTTTTTCCAACCTCTCACTCTCATTCAAAGTACTCACTCCTAGCCCCCTGTATGGGCCCTCACCGGCTGACCCTTCTCTGCTGAGCCATCCCACTTTCTGTGAGGCACAAATATATGGATCCTTTTCCCTCCTGCCCCAACATTCCACAATCTCTTGTGGAGTAGGGCTGTTCATTACTGCAGCTGCCACCTCCATGGAGGCCAACCCCCTACTGGGCCTCCCACTAGTGGCTGCCATCAAATTCCTCTTATCTGCGCTACCCTTCACTAATAGTGCCTGCCGTGTGGTCTCAATCTCGCCCCATGCCACACCACACCTTCATTCTTTCTTCTTGAAGGGCTATTATTCGGGTTCAATTGGCAATAATGATAATGATTAAGATTTGTTATTCATATAGCGCCTTTAACCAAAGCGCTTTACAGCGAACATATTTACATACATTTATCATCCCAACCGAAGTTGGTACTCATGTATCGACCTCAGAAGGATGAAAGACTGAGTTGGCCTTGCCCGGATTCGAACCTACGACCTGCAGATCACACAGAGATCGCAGCAGCAAGCGCTCAACCCGCTGAGCTATCTTACTGGCTAATAATCTATGATATCTGGGCTGTCGAGGAGGAGGGTTGGAAAGCACATTTTACAGAATATTTGAAAGAGAGTCAAAACATTTGTAAGAAAGCAAAGCATTCCCTCTCTGTTTCATTTTACGACATTCGTCTTGCCTTTCCTGTGCAATTGAGAGGCTGCAAGACAAGCAGAACAGAGTTGGAGGAAGGGGGGATTTAATTTTGTATTTGTATTTGTATATATTTTATTTGTATAGGGCAAACCAGTCCCGGAGGCTACCGGGCGCATATCTTGAAAGCAAAGGTTACATAAGTTGCATAAAGTGATTATATATCAATCAATTATTATAGCATAGGAATAGGCATGGGTAAGTACCACGATACAAGGTTTGTCGAATAGAACATCCAAACAAAGGTTATCACATCATGTTTTCAGAGTGTAGTTTGGGCATTGGAGGTGACTAACCAACCTTTGGCTTTGTGTTTGAATAGGTTGAGGGAAGGGAGGTTTCTGATAGTCAAAGGGACAGCGTTCCACAATTTGGCTGCCAGGACTGGGAAGCTGGATCCGCCAGCTGTTTGGAGCTTGTATCTAGGTATCCGTAAGCTCTGGTTCAGGGTAGATCTAAGTGAGCGAGCTGGGGTGTACAGCGTGAATCGTGAGGAGAGATAAATGGGGGCCTGGTTGTTCATGCATTTGTAGGTTAGTGCAAGCGATTTTAGTGAGATCCTTTGGGTGACTGACAACCAATGGAGGTTCTTCCTGGTATCCGCAATGTGTGCAGAGCTGGGGATGTTGAGGGCTGCCCTGATGGCGTTATTTTGTATGATCTGGAGCTTGTCTAGGTTACCCTGATTAGTGCCCTGGTACAATGCATTGCAGTAGTCCAGTTTGGACATGACCAGGGTCCTGGCGAGGGTATTGCAGTTGTGCGTGGAAAGAAAAGGTCGACAGGCTGTGATCAGCTTGCAGGTATAGGCGGCGGCGGCCGCAACTGCATTTGTTTGTCTGTGAAGGGAGAGGGTGGAATCGAGGTAGATTCCAAGCGTTTTGGTATCTTTGGAGACTTTTATAAGATTTCCATCGATGTTAAAGGAACTAAACAAAGGGTTCAACTTGTTTAGTCTTTGCTGGGTACCTAGGATGAGGAGCTCTGTCTTATCATCATTGAGACAGAGCTCATGTTGGGCCATCCATGTTTGAATGACATGGTAAACGTCATTTAGGGCTTTTGAATCTACTGTGTAATCACCCGTGATGGGGATGAGTATCTGGCTGTCATCAGCATAATTCGTGTAAGTGACACCCAGATAGTCAAGCACATCAAATAAGGGTTTAGTAAATACATTATAGAGGGTAGGGGATACACACGAACCTTGGGGGACTCCGCAGGGGACTGGTGCAGGGTCAGCAGAGGAGGTGGGCGAAAATACCCTCATCTGTCTGTTATCCAGGAAGGATTGAATCCAGTTTGTGGCCATGTCGGAGAAATGAGCTGCGGATTTCAGGTGGTGACAGAGGATTTGGTGATTAACCAGATCAAAGGCAGCAGATAAATCTAATAGTAGTAACAGGGCTAGTTTACCTTTGTCTTTGAGATCCTCAATTTGGGTTTTGAGATCGAGGAGGGCTGTCTCCGTACCGTGCTTAGGTCTGAAGCCAGATTGTCTCGTGCCTAATAGGTTGTTTGATTCCAGGTAGTTCTGTATCTGGAGATAAGCTGCTCTATCTAGGATTTTTAGCAGAAATGGGACCGTTGTGATGGGCCTGTAATTGGTTGGAACCTCTGGGTCTAAGGTGTTTTTTTTAGGAGAGGGATAACCCAAGCATCCTTCAAGTTATTGGGGGACCACTCCCGATTGAAAGAAGGCGTTAATAAAAGTGGTGATAAAAGGAGCGAGGTCATGAGCCGAATCCTTAATGATCTGGGCTGGACAAGCGTCCCCTTGGCAGTTCGAAGGTTTTAGATTACAGATAATTTTTTCAATCTCAGGAACGGTGAGCGGTGAGAAGCTGAATGGCACCGGTGAGTCTGAGGTAATTATTTTAGGTGGCCTGGTGACGCTAAATATAGGGGTGTGGAGGGTGTTTTGTTTGGCATTGATTTTAGATTGCAAGGTGGATATTTTTGTAAGAAGTGCATTTTGTATATTGTTACACCAGGTGCTGTCCTTGGTGCACGTATCCGGGGCAGGTGAGGGAGATTCTAGCTCTTTGAGGATTTTGAATAATTCTCTAGTGTTAGATCTTGCCAGGGATATGCGTGTATTGTAGGTCTCCTTTTTGGCTTGTAACATGGCCTCCTTATAATTAAGAGAGGTGATCAGAAGGGAGGCTTTATTAGCTGCGCTGGGGTGACTTTTCCACAGGCCTTCGGCCTTAAGTTTTTCTTTGCGCAGAGCGTGGAGCTGCGGGGTGAACCAAGAGTTCAGGTGGAACTGTTGTTTAGCTTTGCGGATCTTTAGTGGGGCTATACTCTCAATGGCATTGGACATTAGGCTGTTAAAGGTGTCTACTAGGATAGTGGGGTCCTTATCCGTGTGCTGTGATGCGAGAGTGTTAAAGCAAGGGAGGATAAGAGGAAGCAGTTTCTCCCTGGTGATATCTTTTTTGTTTCTGGTAGGTATAGCGGGGGCTATGGTAGGTGAGGGCTGGGGGTTTGTGACTGGCAGGAGGAAGGTAATGACATGATGGTCGGACCATGCGCAGGCCTCGTTAGAGATGACATTGGTGTTACAATTAAGGTCAGCTAGCCAGTCGAGCGTTCTGCCTTTGATGTGTGTAGGGTCACGAATGCGCTGTTGGAAGCCAAGGTTGGAGAGGGTGGTGTCTACTTCCGCGGCCATGTGGTCCTTAGGATCTGAGAGGCCTAGGTTGAGGTCACCTAGTAATAGTATCTGAGAGTTGGGTTTAGTGTTAGTTGACAAGGTGGAGGCAACATCATCTATGAATGAGCCCAGTGGGCCTGGCGGTCTGTATATAAGGAGGTGTGTTGCTGTGTTGGTGGGAGAGAGCGATAGTTTCACTGAAAGAGATTCTGCAGAACTAAGTTGTGTGTGGGAGCAGCTCTCATAACGATTTTGTTGCTATGTATAAAAGCGACTCCTCCTCCTTTCGACAAGTTGGATTGGCGGTCATTTCTTGTAATGGTGTAACCCTTGGGTAGGGATAGAGCGAGGAGTGGGCCAGAGGCATCATGTAACCAGGTCTCGGTGATGGCTAGGAAGGCAAGGTTCTGGACAGTGATGAGGTCTACGATGTCAAGGGCATGAGCTGTGAGGGATCTTGCATTGATAAGGGCTCCCTTTAGGGCTGAGATGGGTGAGGTGGAGAGTGGAGGACTAGGCGTTGTGGTTGAGTTGGGCAGTGGAAGGGCAGAGCGATTGCGCAGAGTACAAGGTGGTCTGGGCAGTCTGGTTCTAAGTCTAGTATTCCTTTGTTGTAGAGTACATGGAATGTTTGGAGTGGGTTTGGTAGCAAAGTGCTTGAGCCAAAGGGCTGGGTCATTGAGGTAGGGATTCGATGGAGGGTCAGGATGGAAGCGCATGGTTGAAGGGAGAATGGGTTGACTATTATGGGCGGTCTTAGTGGTGCTTGCAAGGTAGCTGGCAGCAGTACAGGCTGACAGTCCTAGCAGGACTAAGAGTATAAGGTCAATGCCGGCAAAGGTACTTCGCTGCATGTCTCGACTTGTATTTCTCAGGGGCAGAGGATGTAATTTTATAGGCTAAGGACAAATGGTATGGGGTCAATAACTCCCAAAAGAATAGAATTTACTTTAGAAAAAAAGCCTTCTGGCGCGTGTGGGTTTGCAGCACAACATGCAGAGTGCTGCATTCACCACATGCTGCCACCACATTCTGCCCCATCGGTGCCAGTAATTCCCTAGGCGCAGGCCAAGGGCCACCAGCTGTCATTGTGTTAGGACAGTAACTCTTGAAATCGCAACTTTTAGATTTCAAACCTGTACTTTGTACACCCAGCTAGCCATTTAAAAGCCTGCATTCCGAATGGTGGTCATGTTTTTGCGATTTCACACGCTGAGTGTTACATGTGGTGGGAGCATGCGAACACGTAGCATTTCCTTTTGCTTAGTGTGGTGCTAGGGAGCTTCTTTTACTAACACATGGTCCCTATACTCCCCCCCCAAAACCTGGTCATGTTACTGCCCACCACCCAGGCTTACAACTTCAGGATACTATCCCACATGCCCTGAGCAATCGCTATGTGTAAAAAAGGCCCGAAGGTCGCTTAAAAAGTAAGCATGACAAGTGTGTTGGCAAGACATAGATATGACAGAAATATGTATCAATAAATCCAGTTATATTACACACATTTGTTGAAGCCTCTGTTTATCAGTGATGACTATTGGATTGACTCTTTTTGAAGGAATAGCTCGCCATAATATTGCCTACCAGTTCTTTGTCAATATTAATTTTTATCTCAATGCAGCGAAGACACTGAGGTCGAGTCTTAAATGAAGAAGAAATAATTGTTCCACTGCTTATTCTATCACTTCCCAGCCTGCCCCATGTGTCAGGGTTCTGCCACTATACATATCTTTGTATATGGTCAGAAGCAGGAAACGAGAAGGGGAGGAGGTGGGACAGTGAACTACCAGGGTGTGAAGTAAATTGAGGGCCAACATTTTGCCTACTTGTGGCTCCCCAATTTTAAACAGGAGCTACGCTGTCTGCTGCTTGAGGCTTCTGTCTGCTGCTTGAGGCCTCTCAACAGACTGCAGCGAAAGAGCAGCATGTGATCGCCATGGAAGAGGTGGGCAAAATAAGTGAGACTGGCAAATTTTACTTTCAAATTCATCTCACCCATTCTGTGAAAAAAAAAGAGATCCCCTGCATCAAAACTATAGCCTGTGAAACCCCAAATTATTCATGGTTCCTTGATTTGACTGTAATTTCAGCCCCAAAATCGTATATATTCTGCCCGGGAATCCAGCATTTTGGGCAGAATCAAATTCACCAAAGTGGTCAATTTCCTGCCAATTCCGGTGAAATATCCATTGAGCAAGTTCATGAGGATTCGCCCACCTCTAGTCCTAATGTCCTAGCAGTTCCCAGCTCCCGGCTCTGCAAGAAAGATGAGCGAGCTTTGGTCTGCAAGTGGTCATTATAGGTGGAGGAGAAGCCAGGTAGGCGATGGAAAGCTCCCTGGCCTTGAGCGAATCCTTCTTCCGTGCTTGCATGATAAATATGGACAGATGCATGGAGCGGCCTGAAAGTGCGCCCTCACATTTCCCAGATAGGAAGCCTGGACGGCTGCAGGGTCATGGAGCCGGATCGTCTTCGTCAGGCAGGAAGGCAGAAGGCAAAGGGCTTAGAGTTGCCTGCAAACTGAAAGCGCAGGAAGCGAGGCATGTGAAATTGACAAAGTGGAAGGATATATTTTTCACTCCCAGGCCCCATTTGGTTTCCTTTCCCTGATAGTTTCAGTAAAGCAAAACCCTTCCCAGGAATCAATACCCGTATCGTTTCACCAGATTACAGTAGTTCGCAGACAAACCAGACATAAATCAACGTCACCCACCCGCCTGCAGCCACAAAATATGGCCGCTCTCAGAACTGGTGGCGCATCGATGGATGGCGGTATCGAAAGGCCGTGGTAGTGAGAAACCGCTCATTTCCCAGAACCTGAAAACCTACACTCATGCCCTTCAAAAGAAGGCTTTTGTTCCCGCTTCCAATAACGCAAGGCTTCCTTTACCTTTCTGCTCCTAAAAACGGACATCTCAGGGAACATTAACTGTGAAGACCAAAAGAACTAAAATGGCTGACAGTGCCTGGATCCCACATTCTCACACCTATAAGTGCAGTGAAACCAATGAGCAACAATAACTAAGATGCCCTGTTTGCTGTAGCATGTGGAGATGGAATAAAATACACACTCAGCAGCCTCCTCACCTCCCTGCTTCACCACTGTGCCCACCGATCCCCGGCTATCCTTTTTGGGCAAGAAGATACACCGGAATGCAAAAGGGCCTAAACAAGTTAACCCCAAAATCACATTTTTCACAATACAGCTTTGGCAGGAACCCAGCTGACCTCTCTGAGGCCATGTGAACAAAGCATCTTACATCCACCCAGAAGGCATCAGCCTCCAGAAACATCCCCGCACTAGCCGGCCAACTTGCAGCCGTCAGCTCGACAAAGAGAAGTCACACGATCTGGTCACGTGACACTCTTCCTTAGGTCAGGAACACTTTCAGGGTGTCCAGCACAGGTGTCCACGGCAAAGGGCAGCAACAGCAAAGAACAACTCCAGCAGGGGCTCCTTACAGAGGAATTGCTAGGGGGGTGGGGTTTAGGGGACTATAGCCCAGGTCTTTTGGCTCAAGGGCTACAACCAAAAGGCTAGCTAGCACTGAGTCCCGCCAGTCCCGAGATTAGCTTAGCCCCTGATCTTTGCCAGACCTAGCAACACCCCTGGCTCCCTGTTTGGGTCTGTTAGGGCTGAAAAGGATCTGCAGCCAGAGCCTGTGCTCCACTCACACAGGGTGAGTTATTATTTGCCTCATCATGCAACAGAGCCTTCCCCATCCCTATCCTGGACCCACAATCCACAAGCCTACCAGCAACACAGGCCACCTTATCCACATAAACACACACACACACACAACTGCCCCCAGAGCTCCACCCACAGTATCAGCATCACCCGCACACCGGACAACGTCTGCGCAGCACTGCAACATGCAGCAGACACAGCTGATCCCATCATCTGAAACATAGACATGCCTATCACAGGGGCATGGCTCACACCCACCTCCCCCGCCATCTCAAATGTAATCATCTCAAAAGGCAGCAGAATCCTGCATCACTCCACCTCACACACAAATCAGGTTATGGCTTCTGCATCAATAACAAGACGCCATGTCGAGTCACTGGCGTACTCCCATCCACCACCACCACATTCAAAAGCCCTGTGCTCCCTGCATGCTGAACCCATGCACTCCATCAGCCTCCACTTCACGTGCAAGTCACTCAGCTATAATAAAGACACCTACCAGGGGTGCTGCTAGGTCTGGAAAAGATCCAGGGCTATGCTAATTTTGTGACTGTCGGGACTGGGGTCTAGCTAGCCTTTTTGGTTGTAATCCCTGAGCTTCTATCTGGGGCTACAACCAAAAGACCCGGGGATATAGCCCCCTCATTATCCTCCCCACCCCCCAGCAACGCCTCTGACATCTACCCATATTTTGGAGAATTTATATCCATACCGTAATATTTAACCCCAACGGCACCTACCACAGAGATGTTTGTTTCCTGTCTCTGCAAACACCAAAACTGTAAACGAAACATCTGCAGAACTACTCACTTTGCAGGAACTTCAATTCCCCAAACTCACACCTATCGACAGCAAAGGCCAACATCTGAGCACCCTCATCGCGCCGTACCTACACTCATATGCATGCAGACAACCCCACCTCACCTTGCCATACATTTTAACACCTACCAAACCAATATACCCATCCTGACCTAAACAACAAAGATCAAAATCCGATAGTTCAAAAACGTCTCCAACCTTCAGGCACCTATCTCCATTCCCTATCCGCCATCGGTAGTCACTGGCGCACCACAGCGCACCCTGACCTCCAGCCCCATACACACTGTGGATACTCACACTCCTCTGTTCCCTCAGCATTTACCAACACACTCTCGAAACCACCCCACAACAGTGGGCGGATGGGCAAAGTCCCCCCGCATACAAAGAACATATACTTCAACCTTTCAGCCCACTGGTACACAGAGACGCGCAATAAGAACAACGAAAACAACGTCAACTTCAGGACACCAGATGCAAATCTAATTTCCGGAGTAAATGTCGCCACCATCAGCCGCCCAACTCACAAACAATGCATCGCAAAATGCAAACCTGACTCGTATCTCATCTTTGTTCTATCAAACAAGCTACGAATCAGAGCAAATCACTCTTGCAGGCAGTGCAAAGCTGCATTAGACTCCTCCCATAAGTACAAATCCCACACTCAGTAAAGATATCATCAGACATTGGTCAGGACTTTGGCACAAAAATCAACCGCACTTAGGAGGATTTGATCTGTAACTGTTGGATTCAGCAAAATCCGTAGGCTTCACCATTGACAGCAGTCTGTCCTTCCAGGCACACACAGACAAGAAAGCGCAAATCTCCACCCGTTGCAAAATCAAACTCCTCATCCTGCCGCTGGACTTCTGGACCGTAGTGCAGGCTCTTGTGGTCTTGCACATTGATGAGGGAAATGCCCTCCTGCCAAGACTCCCAGCTGCTCACTTGTATCCATACTCTAAAAGCAGTCCACAACCCTGTAGCATATCTTTTGTTGATGCGTGGGCATTTGACTGATTCCCCCGCGTCCTATGTTATGTTATGTTATGTTACTTGGCATTTCTATAGCGCTCTATATATCATTGGTATGATCTCAAAGACCTCGGGAACCGCAGTTCTGGTCAGTAGAGAGAGATAGTGTCGTAGGGTGCGTGGGTGCACCAGTTATGTGTGCAGCTGGTGTAATTGCGGGGTGGTAGCTGCATCCTAGCATTAGGGGTGGTGCCGAAGATATCAGTTGGATGTGTGCAGTCTGGTGGGTGGAGCCCCAGACTGGGCTCTGGCTGCGTTAGGCCTGAAAGACGCTTATGTGAGCAACTAGACCGGAATGTCAAGGGATAGCTGCGTTTTATTAGGGTGATGAGGTGTTCATGGGGTAATGTTCGTATGTGAACAGCTAGGCCGAATTTATCAGGGGTATAGCTGTGTTCTAGTTGTGTGATGGTGTATAGTAGAGAGTAAGCATAGTGATATGATATGATGGTTCATCTTTGAAGCGCGCAAGACCAGGCATGTGAACAGGATGGTATGGAACACAGCGAGACACGGACCCACAGTGACAGGGTGTTGGGTTTACAGCGACAGTAGGGGGGCATAGGGATATACATCAACGGCATGGGAACCAAGAAAGCAGGGTACACAGAGACACGTGCACGGTGGCCACACACAGGAACTAGAGGGTAGGTTAATTCCATCCACTCCATCCATCCATCCTTTCATTCCATCCATCCCTTCCATCCATTCCATACACCCCTTCCATCCATTCCATCAACCCATCCATCCATTCCATTAGTCCATCCATCCATTCCATCAATCTATCCATCCATTAATTCCATCCATTCCTACACAAATTACGTTGGCTTCCTCTTCAGGCCAGGATAATGTTTAAGACTGCATGTATCATCTACAAAGTAGTCACGAGCAGCACACCAGTGTACCCGACAGCTAAGCTCCACATATCTAGTGACACACGCTCCCTGTGCAAGAAATCGACCAACCGGCTCGAATCACAACTCGCCTGCAAAGAGAAGACCTGCAAACAATCTTTCTCTTGTCATGTACCCACCCCCTGGAACACGATCCTGGTATCGGCTCAGAATACCCCTACAATTCTCCAATTTTGCATAGTTCACAAAATGTGGCCTTTTCAACAACACATGACCGAGGACTAATCCCAATGGATGCACAGAACGCAAACTCACAGCACTGCTCTACTGTTAAAATATGCTAGCCCAGACGATGGCTGCCCACACCCTGTACAGCGCTCTGCTTAAGCTTGGTCTGCGCTTTAAACAATAAAATAAAATAAATAATAAAATAAACTTCAAAAGAGCCAGCATCAACTTCACAAAGGTTGCTGCTATTAGCCTCTCGATACTCCTTCCACACCCCCAAGCCACTGGTCCTATATGGCTGCACTATCATCTCCTCATTCAAGGCTGCATCTTACGAGGCTGATATCATCACTCACATCTGAAATAAAACATTATCTCCACCCTTAATACTGTATCCATCTCTCAAAACCAGCACCTCCCGAACTTTCCCATCCCAAACTTTCCCATCCTTACTATCAGTAGGCCAGATCTTGCCTCTCCAGCAGATCTGTGACTATTCAACCGCAGGGTCCCAATGGCCAACCGTGACCTACTTCTCAGTTATCAGTCAGGCGTTTGCATACAAAGTGGCGCTGAGGAAGCAACCATCCAGTCAATTTATCGGTGCTCTTGACCTGCCTGCTACCATTGACCTCGTGGACATGTGTGACTTAGCTCAAATGGCATATTCTACCTACACTGTGGACCACAATTCTCTCCACTCCATGTGATCCAACCTCATGGGCACCACTGATGAGGTTCAGCAATGGCTCTCTTCCTTTCCTGCAGACAGACATCTGTTTCACCAATTTGACTTCCCACAATATCCCCTTCACTCAGTCTCCAGTTAAACCAGTTAAACCAATCATTGTAACCCTAGAACCCAGCTGCTACCGAACAAATTCAGTTCCAAGTTGAGGTCCCTACAAGTAAAGCAAAAGATACAACTTCATCAATTCAAATGGGGTTGCCCAATATCCTTTTCCACAGTGGCACTGGGTTTGTGCCGGAAAGCACAGGGCAATGTGGCCTACTTTCAGAAGGATAATCAACATTATGCGGTCGGTGGGCTCTGACTTCTCTCGTGCTGTTTGGTGGGGGGGGGTGGCATCTCACATCAATGACCAATAAGACATTGGCCACTCTCTGCTCCCAGAATTCAATCCGTAAGGAGTCAAAAGCACCTTCCCCTATTAGTACAATCTGGTGCAGTTCAAAATGGCCTCACGGATTACAGATAAACAACCACATATAGCACAGAACTAGTGGGTACATTTTTTTATGAGTGCTTCACTAGTTTCAAAGTGGTTTGGGGCCAGTTTAGGGACCTTGTGCAAGAGTAGCATGCCCTATGCAGCCCCCTGTCACCTTACTATTTTTCTTACCTTGCCAAGCTCTTTGCCCCTTTTCTCACGAGGTTTGATAATGCCTCCTTCCATGAAGGAAAAGTGGTTGCATCCATAAAAACTTTCACTGTCACCCCGCTACCAAAAAAGCCCAACCTCGATCCAAAGGTCCCAAGTAACGTTAGACGTATCACTAATTGCAATTTCTTGTTCAAGGTCTTGGGCAAGGCTGCCTATAAGCAGTTTCAAATCTTTATTTAAGCCAATAGTATTCTACTCCCCAGACAATCTGACTTTAGACCAAACTATAGCACATGACGGCCCTAGTGGAACTTCAAGCAAACATGCTCCACATGTTAGAAGATGGCAGAATGGGCATTCTGGTCTTGTTGGACGTATCCACAGCCTCAATCTGGTGGACCATGGCACCCTGAAACAGACTCTACGCCACCTTGGGCAATTCTCAGACATCGCAGTTGACTGGATTCTCTCCTTCTTATCAGACTGTGATTCTCGCATTCAGTGGGTCCAGGCAAGCTCACCAAACAAATCTATCTGGTGTGGAGTACCGCAGGGAGCTAGCCTGTCACCTATTCTGTTCAATCTGCACATCCGGCCTCTTTGTACCCTTCTAAAAAATCTATCACCATATCGATGACTGGATGCCATCCAGCTGGCACTGCCTAAATTGTAATAAGTCTGAATTACTGATTTTTGGCTCCGAGGCAGCACAGGCCAATTTAAGCCCATCCTACTCCAGCTTTCAAATTGGTGTAAGTAGTCTCCCGTTCCTTAGCAAGGTGAAAACCTTGGCCATCTGCCTAGAGGCCTCCCTTAATTCTTTCCTTAATATTTGACTCCGACTTAGACCGATGGAATCCAGACAAATTTGTTTTCTGAGATGTACTGAAAGGGGCCTCAATACTGATCATGAAATGCATGTGTTTCTATAATTTACCTTGGATGAACAGCTATATTTAACTAGCATTTGTTTCAGTTGATTTGGCACATTATTAAATCTGTATTATTGAAGTACACATTGTATTAGCATACAACACTATGTAGTGAATGTTTCATGCTGTCTTGGTAGGACGCCCTTTTGTAACAATTATATTAGTGTAATGTTGATCATAACCATATTGACTATTAGAATGTGATTGACAAAAATGTGTGGACAAATGGATCCAAAATACAATGACAAATGTTATACTACACTCTTATAACAATTGTGGGATAATTTTTTCACATTATCACTGTTATGATTTCTGAGTGCTCCTTGCCAGTCATCCGTTATGCACAAGTCAAGAATACACTTTAGTTTCAGATGGATAATGGGCAAATGGGCAAATTGTTTTGCCGGTCCTGGTTTTAATATTATGCATAATGGGAAAGTGGGCCCTCTCCCTTGCATTCCCTGCACGTGGCTATTTAAAACTAAAATTAGCTGACTCTGTATTCATAAACGCATTACGCACTGGATACTTATCGACATCTGAATTATACCGCTTTGTTTACATTGTGAAGTCAGACGCGGGAAACACGTGTTGTCATCATGTTATCTACGTCACTTCTGTGACGCATCAGCCCTTTATTGCGACACGGAATGGCGGTCCAGGTACTTTGACACTTCTCGCTGGGAGCTGGCCCATTTATACTGACGTCTCGCCGATTTACGGGTGAGTTGGACACTGGATTGAGGTTGTCACTGCTATACTAGAATACGGTTAGGAACGTTTAAACGCAGTTACAATGCTACTTGTATATAGAGCAGTTGGATTGTTGGAGACCAACACTGGTTTGTTATTATTTCAATTTCAGGTTTATTTATTAGATCGAGCTACTGATTTCTGACTGATCCTATTGAAGGAAACACAATATTCGCTGGCAATACAATGCACGTAATGTATTTCTCTGAATGAGGGAACGGCAATATATTTGCAGGTATGCTGCTGCATTTTATATTTATTTTTATTTTCCTTTATGCAACTACTAGTATTTGGACACGTTATGATGTAACGCTTTATTGCTATCCATTTTATTTACAGCAAGTATTTGAACTGGAATTGGCCAATTTGGTAAGAGTGCCTCTCTCTTAATTTATGTGACTTGGGAAGTCACGCATTGGTAATTGGTCAGTATTGGTACCATTACGTATATTGTGACACGCTAAATAACGCACAATGTGATACCCATAATGGGTCAATTGAGCACGGCACTCATGGCGGCTAATCCTACTGGGTTAATTTTACTAAGCACAGGGCTTAATCCACTTGATCCATTGTATAGAGTTATGCCCAACTCTATGCCTCAATTTAATCGAATTATTCACTATGTTAAGTATATCTGTAGTGAAAGATTTGTCCACTTAGGGTTGGTTAAATTGGCGAATGTTGAATTGTGTCTCTACTTTCGCCTCATGTTATTTCTTTTTCAAATCTTTTTGTATGTGACCTTCATTCACTTGAACCCTCCCATCTGCAACTGGAATGTGGTATGTGTTTCGTTAATGAATACGGATGCTCACTAAATGTATTATTTTGTTAATGTGTGTTATCTAATCTCCTATTGGATAACTCTTTTATTTTATTTTGTATTTCAAACCGTGGCATTTCCTGATGTGTTAATATGTAAAATGTGGGACCTATACAGCCTTTAGGACGACCCGTAGGTCGAAACACGTGTCGGCTGTCAAAACTTCGAATAAACTCATTTATCAAAAGCGAATATATGCGATTTGTAGAAATGTCTTAATCAAGACATATTTGATTACTGCATAACGTATTGTGTAAACGTGACCGCGTGGTCCATACCCACCATCCATAATCCTGCTTGTTTAATTTTGCCAGCTCCTGGTGGATGAGCTGGAGGGTTTAGAGATAACACTGCCAGTTATACAGAATTCACTAATACTGTCTATTTATTTAAGAAGTGGTCAAGAGCGCACAGCATAATTTTATCGAATCCACAACTCTATAATCCATCTGATGTTAGGTCAATGCTGGGATACCTGAACTCCTGAGTCCCATCTGATGTTATGTCAATGCTGGTATGCCTGGACTCCTGAGTCCCATCTAATGTGAGATCAATGCTGGGATGCCTGAACACCTGAGTTCCATCTGATTTTAGGTCAATGCTGGGATGCCTGGACTCCTGAGTCCCATCTGATGTTAGGTCAATGCTGGGATGTTTAGAATCCTGAGTATCATCTGATGTTAGGACAATGCTGTGAATCCTGGACTCCTGAGTTCCATCTGATGATAGGTAAATGCTGGGATGCCTGAACTCCCGAGTCCCATCTGATGTTAGGTCAATGCTGGGATGCCTGAACTCCCGAGTACCATCTGATGTTATGTCAATGCTGGGATGCCTGAACTCCCGAGTCCCATCTGATGTTAGGTCAATGCTGGGATGCCTGACCTCCTGAGTCCCATCTGATGTTAGGTCAATGCTGGGATGCCTGACCTCCTGAGTCCCATCTGATGCTAGGACAATGCTGTGATGCCTGGACTCCTGGGTTCCATCTGATGATTGATAAATGCTTGGATGCCTGAACTCCTGAGTCCCATCTGATGTTAGGTCAATGCTGGGATGCCTGGACTCCTGAGTCCTATCTGATGTTAGGTCAATGCTGGGATGCTTGGACTCCTAAATTTCATCTGATGTTCGGTCAATGCTGGGATGCCTGGACTCCTGAGTCCCATCTGATGTTAGGTCAATGCTGGGATGCCTGGATTCCTAAGTTCCATCTGATGTTAGGTCAATGGTGGGGTGGCTGAACTCCAGAGAACTGTCTGATGTTAGGTCAGTGCTGGGATTCCTGGACTCCTGAGTCTCATCTAATGTAAGATCAATGCTGGGATGCCTAAACACCTGAGTTCCAACTGATTTTAGGTCAATTCTGGGATACCTGGACTCCTGAGTCCGATCTGATGTTAGGTCAATGCTGCAATGCCTGAGCTCCTGAGTTCCATCTGATGTTAGGTCAATGCTGGGATGCTTGGACTCCTGAGTTCCATCTGATGGTAGGTCAATGCTGGGATGCCTGAACTCCCGAGTCCCATCTGATGTTAGGTCAATGCTGGGATGCCAGAGCTCCTGAGTGCCATCTGATGTTAGGTCAATGGTGGGATGCCTGGACTTGTGAGTTCCATCTGATGCTAGGTCAAAGCTGAAATATCTGGACTCATGAGCCCCATCTGATGGTAGGTCAATGCTGGGATGCCTGGACTCCTGAGTTCCATCTGATGTTAGGTCCATGCTCGGATGCCTGAACATCTGAGTTTCATCTGTTGTTAGGTCAATGTTGGGGTGCCTGAACTCCTGAGACCCATCTGATGTTAGGTCAATGCTGCAATGCCTGGGCTCCTGAGTTCCATCTGATGTTAGGTCCATGCTGGGATGCCTGAACTTCTGAGTTTCATCTGTTGTTATGTCAATGCTGGGATGCTTGAATCCTGAGTTCCATCTGATGTTAGGTCAATGCTGGGGTGCTTGAATCCTGAGTTCCATCTGATGTTAGGTCAATACTAGGATTCCTGAACTCCTGAGTTCCGTCCGATGTTAGGTCAAAGTTGGGGTGCCTGCCCTGGACTCCTGAGTCCCATCTGATGTTAGGACAATGCTGGGATGCCTGGATTCCTAAGTTCCATCTGATGTTAGGTCAATGCTGGGGTGGCTGAACTCCTGAGAGCTGTCTGATGTTAGGTCAGTGCTGGGATTCCTGGACTCCTGAGTCTCATCTAATGTAAGATCAATGCTGGGATGCCTAAACACCTGAGTTACAACTGATTTTAGGTCAATGCTGGGATGCCTGGACTCCTGAGTCCCATCTGATGTTAGGTCAATGTAGGATGCTTGGAATCCTGAGTATCATCTGTTGTTAGGTCAATGCTGGGGTGTCTGAACTCCTGAGACCCATCTGATGTTAGGTCAATGCTGCAATGCCTGAGCTCCTGAGTTCCATCTGATGTTAGGCCAATGCTGGGATGCTTGGACTCCTAAATTCCATCTGATGTTAGGACAATGCTGTGATGCCTGGACTCCTGAGTTCCATCTGATGGTAGGTCAATGCTGGGATGCCTGAACTCCCGAGTCCCATCTGATGTTAGGTCAATGCTGGGATGCCAGAGCTCCTGAGTGCCATCTGATGTTAGATCAATGGTGGGATGCCTGGACTTGTGAGTTCCATCTGATGCTAGGTCAAAGCTGAAATATCTGGACTCATGAGCCCCATCTGATGGTAGGTCAATGCTGGGATGCCTGGACTCCTGAGTTCCATCTGATGTTAGGTCCATGCTGGGATGCCTGAACATCTGAGTTTCATCTGTTGTTAGGTCAATGTTGGGGTGCCTGAACTCCTGAGACCCATCTGATGTTAGGTCAATGCTGCAATGCCTGGGCTCCTGAGTTCCATCTGATGTTAGGTCCATGCTGGGATGCCTGAACTTCTGAGTTTCATCTGTTGTTATGTCAATGCTGGGATGCTTGAATCCTGAGTTCCATCTGATGTTAGGTCAATGCTGGGGTGCTTGAATCCTGAGTTCCATCTGATGTTAGGTCAATACTAGGATTCCTGAACTCCTGAGTTCCATCCGATGTTAGGTCAAAGTTGGGGTGCCTGCCCTGGACTCCTGAGTCCCATCTGATGTTAGGACAATGCTGGGATGCCTGGACTCCTAAATTTCATCTGATGGTAGGTCAATGTTGGGATGCCTGGACTCCTGAGTGCCATCTGATGTAAGGTCAATGCTGGGATGCCCGGACCTCTGAGTTCCATCCAATGTTAGGTCAATGATGGGATACTTGGAATCCTGAGTCCCATCTGATGTTAGGACAATGCTGTGATGCCTGGACTCCTGATCCCCATCTGATGTCAGGTCAATGCAGGGATGCCTGGACTCCTGAGTCCCATCTGATGTAAGATGGATGCTGGGATGCCTGGACACCTGAGTCCCATCTGATGTTAGGTCAATGCTGGGATGCCTGGACTCCTCAGTTCCGCTTGATGTTAGGTCAATGCTGGGATGCCTGGACTCCTGAGTCCCATCTGATGTTAGGTCAATGCTGGGATGCCTGGACTCCTGAGTCCCATCTGATGTTAGGTCAATGCTGGGATGCCTGGACTCCTGAGTCCCATCTGATGTTAGGTCAATGCTGGGATGCCTGGACTCCTGAGTCCCATCTGATGTTAGGTCAATGCTGGGATGCCTGGACTCCTGAGTCCCATCTGATGTTAGGTCAATGCTGGGATGCCTGGACTCCTGAGTCCCATCTGATGTTAGGCCAATGCTGGGATGCCTGGACTCCTGAGTCCCATCTGATGTAAGATGAATGCTGGGATGCCTGGACCCCTTAGTTCCGTTTGATGTTAGGTCATTGCTGGGATGCCTGGACTCCTGGGTTCCATCTTCCATCTGATTTTAGGTCAATGCTGGGATTATCTGGAACGTGAAGCTACTTCCAGTACTTTTTTGCACAATATATTGGATTCCGCTGTCATCGTTTCTATGCATTCTTCCGCGTTCTGGGTGCCATCTATAATATTACAGGGGGCTGCATTCCTTTTTCCCTTTTTATATTTCACTCCCTCCCTTCCATTTCACTTACTCCTCCTTGATCAGATAGTCTTAGCACATGCCCCCTATAATCCTGATGGTGGGGTATAAGTGAGCATTAAAATGCTGGTGGAAGCATTTTCACTGGTAGCATTCGGAACGTGGCAGAACGATTCATCATACAAGCAGATGTTTTCTTTGCCTTGGCTGCATGGGTGCTCATTTTGTGGCCATCCAGATATTTGTACTACAAATCCCATTATCATTCGCCCTTGACTATGCTGGCTATGTTTCATGGGAGTTGAAGTCCAAGATATGTGAAGGATCAGGCAATGAGTAATCATGGTGGAGCATTCAGAGCATGCTGCTGATCCATGCGTCTTCTGATGTGTATTGCTTACAAACAAAACCAAAGCAGGTGTAGGAGGACATGACTGATGGCCCAGGGTAGCCGTATTAGCTATGCTTTAATAATCAGCCAATCGGCACCTGCTTTTTTGGAATCACCATCAGGTAGGCAATACCATATTCAAGGCCTCAAAAATCCGGAAACATCCAAAAAGACTGAGTTTAAAAGCCTGAATGCGTGGTTTGGCCGAATTACGGCCGTTCCGAAATTCCGAGCAGCCAAAAGGTTCCACCAAATCACGCACTCGGTGCTGGAGGCTGCGGGGGTGCCATCTCAAAAAGCCCCCCAAAATAAAAAATAAAGGAAAGGACCCTCTGGCGCCGGTTCCCGATCACGGAAGTGAAAGGGAACAGATGTTGCAGTGACACTGCGAGTCAGTGGGCGGTCGCAAGGTAAGTAGGGGGTAAGGGTTTGGTTGGAGGTTGGTTGGCGGCGGGGCCCAAGTCAAAAATGTTCAGGGAGGAAAGACTGAAGGTTATTTCAGAAAAATAATCTTCAGTCTTTTCTCCCTCGAATATTTGGATCTCGGGCTATCAACCCTGATCCACAAATCCACTCTACGGGTACTGAAGTGGATCAGTGGAACACCAAGGCCTAACCTTACAGTGGTGGCAAAGCAGTGAAAGGTTAGCAGGACCAAGAAGGTAACCTGACACCTGAGCTTGGATCACACACCTGGCTCAAAAGCCTGTTTATCAGCATCGAACATGTGTCAGGTATGGAACCACTCATACCCTCAGGTCATGCCTATCCAATCAGATGCTAGCTGGTTGACCCGCACAAACACACACTGATGAGGCTGGAGGGGAAATGTTGTAAACTACAGAAAACTCTTCAAAACTGCACTTTTCCAGAGATTTGTGATTCCTATGAGGATGGCCCTGATTGAGGGCAGCACTGACCGAGACTATTCCACTCTTTCTCCAGAGTTGTAGGTCCCACGGCCTGAAGCAGCCTTTGGGGTCCATGTAACACGGCATACATCACCTGTAGGGTGGCCATCCAGGTGTATGCTTCAACCGTTCTGCGATAATACCCCCGCTTGTTAGATAAGTACTCTTCTTCATGCATGACTGCTGTGGATATATTTTCCCCGGGGGCATTTCACATGATCGGCATGTACTCACTTTGCCTCATGCCCTCGTTCTAAAATCTTCTCGCATATAGAAGGTGTCGGGCATTGACTTTATTCCCATCTCTGCAGCCTGGCCCTAGAGTGGATTCCTAAGAAATGCTGGTACGATGATTGTATTACTTGATCGTTTATTGCCTCAACTTAGCTCAAGAGCAGTGGAGCGCTTTGCAACAGGACAGGGGTGTTGCGAGGTTTCTAAAGGATCCGCGGCTACGCTAATGTCGGGAATGTCAGGACTGGGGGCTAGCTAGCCTTTTGGCCGCAGTCCATGAGCTTTTGTCAGATGCTGTAACCAAAAATCCCGGGGCTATCGCCCCCCACCCACCGCTCCATAGCGACGCATCTGCAACAGGAGTGTGCCGAATTGGGCTAGGCATGTTACACAGCAGCGTAGTACTGTTGATGGAGTGAATGATGGATTTTCATTCGTCTGGCAGGTATTGTTGAAAGTCGCTTGCAAAACTGGAGGATGGTGGGGGCATTTCAAGCCTCTGATGGTCGGGGAGGGGCAGGAGAAGGACTGATTCTGAGTCTCCTCTCCTATGGGCTAGCTTTGACTCCAACCTTTTGATCTGCTTCGTACAGTGTGAGAGCCTTTCCCAAAACCTAAAAGTGTGACTCTCTGTCTTGCTTTTTTGTAAGTAGTCGACAAGTCTCCATGGTGATCCCAAACCCGTCTATAATTATGAATATCAGATCACTCAGGGATAGCTTACTTATCATCTGGCCTTACATCCATGGGGGAGCCTTGACAGGTATTAGTGGCCCACACTCGATTTGTGGGGAAAATGTGTCGTCACATAACTACGGCAGGGGACGATAACCCATGTTGCAGCTCTAAACCTATTGGGGTTTAACACCTTTATAATATGGAAATAAATCACAAAAACGGTTTAAAAATAATTAAAAAACTGTTGGAGAGAGAGCTTGTTGGAAGGGAAAGGCCAGGCCTCATAACATGGTTGAAGTCTTCGGCTGACCCTTTGTTTCGAGTGAGCTGCCGAAATTCCAAGGCTCTAAATAGGCATTAGCATCCGGGGTGGGGGGCGCAGCCAATCAGGTTCTGCGGATCGCAGGCGGCAATCTCTGATCTCAGCACACTTTCCATGGAACCTCCAGGCTGCCTCCCCTGCCGCGGGTCACTATCTTCTCCTCACCCATCCCCATTACTTTTTTTTTTAAATGAGCCCACCCCGCACCCCCATCCCCACTTACCTGATTGTGGTGGCTGAATCTGCTGTCGTACCAGCTTACCTTCTTCTCACATTGCAGCTGCCATAGACAGGGGAGCCGACTTATGAATTTCCCGTGGGGTGCCCATATATAGGAAGTGACATCACTGGCAGTTATGGCCGCATTTACACGTAGGCGCCAACTTGATGCAAAGGGGCGTGGGGGGTGCAGAACAGTGGAAACATTGGCTAGCATGTACTGCGTATACTAAAGTCAAATAAGAAGGAGGTTCAAGCCTTCCAGTTGCATTCCAGTAGGCCATCACTGCCCCTACTCCACCCCTCTATAATCATCCAGGTTGTAGTAGCCCTCAAAAGGCAGAGAGCCAAAACTAGGCAGGGAGAACGAAATGCTCGCTAAACAGAAGGTACAGCTGCAAGGTGGAGTACCACCATCTACATCATACTCTTCATACCGCAGCATGACCATCACTCCAAAGGTGGTCTAACTGCCCACCTGAAGCTATGGCGGCTTTTCCGACCGAATTGCTGTACCAGTAGCACCCTCTGGAAGTTGGTCACTGTAGTGCGAGAGACACTACTAACCCTGAGAACCGGGCAGACTTACTATTGGACAGCATTGTTGTTTTGGGTCCACCTTCGGTGTGAATATCTTTATTATGAATTTTACCCATTTGTCCTGTTTTTGATTAATATTAGATTCCATCGGTATATCTGCGCTACAGTTTCAGATAAACCACTTGCATTGAAGTCGTTTTTATACTCAAATAGAAACACATTAAAAATGCTCACACTTTTGTTTAGTATTTATGTATATTTGTTAACTTGTACAGATAATGCATGAGCATCAAGAATGGTATAGTTAAATGCACAGTTCACTTTTTGCTAATATTAGCAAGTAGATACCCAGCATCCTACTCTTCTATTTTCTTGGAAACTATTTAAACTACCAAGCAAGATGTGGTGCCACCTCATGTCTATTTCTATATTTGTCTGCAACTCCCAAAAGGCCATTAAAAATGTTAGTATCTGGGACAATGTAGCTCAACACATATCCCTTTAAGGGATGTACTGTCCTCTAAGGAGGGGTCCCCCCCAGGGGATCCCACTTTCCTTGTCCCCTAGGGGATGTAAGGCATAGCAGGCTCACCGCCCTATTCCCAATGGTGAGGAGGGGTGGCTCTACCTTAGGGAGAGGGGACGAATTTGCTGGATTCACCACAGCTCCTTGTGCCTAGAGGTCATAAAAACACTACACACTGTGTTGAGATCTGAACTTTGGAACACTCTTCCAAATCCTTTACAGTCCATAAGGAGTGTAAAAACGTTGTTGTTTGATCAGTATCAGTAGAGTTATCCCGCTTTGCCAGTTCTTATTTTCATTCTTTCCCTTTTTGGTTACTTGAGCACTAGGAAACCTATAGTAGTGGTGCCTTTTGGCCGTTGAAATTAAAATGTTATTGAAATTGAATGGTTTTATGATGTTTGATTCTTGTTATCATTACCTGAAAACAACATGCATACTACTGTTCTAATACAGTGAAAAAACAATGCATCTGGGTAGAAAGAAAAGTAGCAGTACTACAGATAGTTGTGTGCATACAGGTTTTTCTATGTGAAGGAGTGGACCTGAAAACGAATGTGTATTTACCATCTGTGTTTTTGCTTAGGCTAAAAAATGGCTTTCCTTCACCAGGATGAAGATGATTGTATTAATAAACCAGGGGAACTTCAAGTTGCAAGTTACTAGCCAAGCATAAAAAGCCACTCGCCCCCACACATACCCACACACCATTTCTTACTCAGCACTGTTTGAGATATTTCTGGCATACTTGCATAACAAACCAACCACGGATGGGCTAGAAGAAAATGAATACACGAAAAAGCATATAGGCAAACAAAACATGTATCACAATGGCAAAGCAAGCATGAAGCTGGAGACCATTTAGGGTCTGTGAGAGGATCAGGCATGAAAACATGCCGCTATGATGGCGCTGCTTTTTCCTTGGTCTTTGGATTCCAAAGGATAGCTCAACATCCCTCGACAGGCAACTCTGGCATTGCTAGTTGGGGTACACTCTGCATGTAAGTCTAATGCTTTTGGGACTCCAGAAATTAGCCAATTTCTTTGAAACAGGACCCTATTTCTAACTGAGTGCGTGTTTAATAGTTGATTAAGCTTATGGAATCCATTCTTAATCCACAACTTTCATGTTACCCTGAGTCAAACTCTCTTCTCCACGCATTCCAGGCAGGCTTTCGACATCTTAGATGAATGGAATCTGTGATGATTTCTGTTGTTGATGTCATGGCTATGCTCCAGTACCGCGGTGAGGTCAGAGTTCTCATTTCACTTGACCTCTCCACCGCTTTCGATATGACCAACCATGCCATCCTGTTTTGACTGTGAAGTTGTGGAATGCTCTCATTTTGAAATCTTGGGCACCATGTGTACTTACCGACACTTTGAAGTAGTCCACGGAAAACAAATAGTAACAATGAGGTGCCAGTGACAGATATGTCACTTGGCAACCACTAGCCCACAACAAAAGTTAATGTACTATTCATGTTCAGTTGAATGTCGAGATAGGGCTTTCAAGCACTGATATTTACGTACAGTACCCGGGAGCTCCCCGACGGAGTGGGAGCACTTTTTATTACCACAGGATATAATCCGGCAACAGTCTGGACAGGATGGTGCCCCTCTACATATGAATATATGAACATATTAACAATTTGATAGAGGACACGGCACCTCATAACCAGACAAAAGTTTAGGTAAGAGAGCACATCTTTACCTCACTCATAGACGGACCTGAACGCATATTGCAAGTTGCATGGCTTCCTTTTCTCAGCGGCATACACAGCCGAAGGGTGTGCTGACCTCCCGGGTTGGTCACGGAGTGGGGACTTCGGGCCCAATGGCACTCCCCTTTTTTGGGGGTGACCGAGTGGTTGGTCGCTGTGTCCTTGCTGCCTTGAGGTTCAGGCACAGTTTGCATCACGTGGGAGACGCGGCTCGTCTTTACGTTTGTGCCCACCATTGCGCATGCTCGGCGGATGTGATGATGGTTGTTGTTGTGGCCGCGTGAGCTACTCCAGCTAGGGAGACGTCCCACTTTGCATCACGTCATCCGCGGACACACCAACAGGGGAAGCACGTCCTGGACATCGTGTCCATGGCAACGGCTTAAGTTTCAGGAAGGAAGCCACGCTCAAACGCATTTTCCTGGTGAGCGCGGCCGGTGTGAATGACACTTTCTCTTGTCGTTCTCCGTATCTAAGGCAAGAGGAAGGGGGGTTTTTTACGAGCACGATTGCTTTCCAGACTTACCATTCAGTCTTATCAGCAGCAATCAGTCCCCATGAGACCAGGCTATTTTGTAACACAAAAAAGTATATTTACAGCCAGGAAAACATAGGATTTGTATGTTGTTATATTTTTGCACGAGATCTGGTGAATCAGAATTAGAGCGGTTGCCTGCAGTTGAATCACATAGGTATTATAATTTTTGATTGCCCGAATGAAACTGGCTTGTGGCATTTTGAATTTTGAATATTGGCAAGATGATCCAGTGAGCCCCAGTCTCTGCTTTTCTTTTCCCCTTTAGGAGTAGAGACAGTGAGACTCCAGATCAATTGGATCCCATCACATTCTGCTCCAGACCTGAGAATCATTGAACCATTAAAATAGGTAGGGAATGGGACCCTCTCCATAGGGTGAACTGCTTAGACTAATTGAACAAGAGGGTATATTTTTCAACACACATATATGGACCCACTTGGTTTATTCTTTATAGGTGCGGATGTCCAGACCAGGGAAAGGACTTCCAATGATCTGACCCTCTACATTTATTGGACATATCGCCAGAAGACTGGGGCACCCACATTTTGAGGTGAACGAATATATTATTGATATTCATTGTGCACATTAATTTTTACACCACTTTGGCCTGCATTTTTGGTTCATCATACTTGTCTCCAGGGACTGATCAGCTCTCCGCTGTAGGCACGAGACGAAACTTGGGATTCAAGTCCCTGCAGGTAAATTAATAGCCGGTGACTACAGTGCTAATTAATATTATCAATGCTTAGTAGTCACAAGCACTGATTTAGAGGTTTTACGCGCATTGCTTTCATGTATTTACACACAGGGTCTTCCATTTGATGCCCTGATGAAGGTGGCTTTAATGATTACAGCGACCGCTGAAACGTGAAGAGAGCAGGGAACCAGTATTCAGCATTTGGGCCCCCTGCACTCTCCAAAATTGTGTTGGTCATAAATTTTCACATAGGCAAAGATATCTTTTACCTTAAAGACCCCGACATAGGACTCATACAGCCACAGGACTAGTAGGACAACTTGGAAATCCTCTAATCATTAATAAGTATTCCATACATTGAAATGGTTCCATTAACTGTTCAAATATCGAGTCTAAGGCCTCATTACGAGGCAGGAGGTAGCCATGGTGCTATTAGCACCATGGCTACCCCCTTACCACATACCGGGTCCGGGTTCTCGGAATGGGTACTTACCGGGTCTTTCCAACCTTGGAGGACCCGGTAAATCCCCATTCTGAGAACCATTCCCCATTCCCATTTGAGCCCCCAAAGGGCTCAATGGGAATGGGGAAGTAGCTAATAACGGTACTGCAATTTGCGGTACCGTTATTGGCTCTGATGTGACCCACTAAGGGACCTCGGAATATGGAGATAAGGGATTACCGGCACCCTTACCGGTGCCGGTAATCCCTTACCTCCTACCTCGTAATGTGGCCCGATGTAATTTCTAAAGGCCTCATTACACGGGAGGCGGTAGCCATGGCACTATTAGCGCCATGGCTACCCCCTACCACCGTCGGAGTTCGGGTTCCCGGAATAGGGACTTACCGGTCTATTCCGACCTTTGCGGGACCAGTAAGTCCCTATTCCGGGATCCATTCCCCATTCCCATTTGAGCCCCTATAGGGCTCAATGGGAATGGGGAAGGTGCTAATAACGGTACTGCAATTTGCGGTACCGTTATTAGCTCTGAGGTCCCTCAGCGGGAACCGTCCATAACACCTGGGCAGACCACACGTTAAGGACGGGACCTGCTGAGGGACCTCGTAGTAGGGCAGTAGGGGATTACCGGCACCGGTGCCCTTACCGGTAATCCCCTACCACCTAACGTGTAATGAGGCCGTAAGTATTGCATTGATCTATCATGGGATGCAAGAATCAAATAAAATTATAGAAATCAATTGCCCAGTTACACATTACTTATCAATTTTTGATTATTTCTTCTTTTATATGCACTATGAACATCAATTAATCTTAATTGATGGGACACTTGGATATTGATTTATGTTGTGTTAAGCATTAACAATTGATTCATATTTGATCTTGATTTATTTCTTTTACCTTACTATTGATATTGTATTTAGAACAACTTATGTATTTTGTTTGTCTTATTCTTTAAAACAAAAATATGTTTTTCTATTCCATGAAAAATTTAAAATGATATGGCCTTTCATTGAGTTTTTCATTTTCACCTATCAATGTTGAATATCCATGAGTTATGTGAGTTTCTTCCTTCAGATGAATTTTCCATAAATTGTCATAAATAAGGAGTCTGGACAATGGTATAATAAATTAGACATCCAAAAGAGTGTGGATAGTCGCTACACAGCTTGTTTCCAGTTTGAGATACAGACAGGGGCACACCCAGATTGGTGAACGTGGAATGCTCTCCCACCTCAACTTCGAGAGCTGTCTGACCACCTCCATGTTCCTAAGACCTTAAAGACATTCCTTGATGTTTAAATCTCTCAGTTAGGGGATCTTCATCAGTCCTTCTCCTCAGCGCCCAGATGTCTTTGAGCCTTGGTTTTAGGCTTTATAAATCGAAAATACAATACAATATCATCTCAAAGCTCTCTAATGAAGTTAGGTATGGATATTGGTCTCAGAAGAAAATAAACAAAATAACTAAATGGATCAATGCATCACCTCCAGATAGTTGTGTGCATAAAGGTTTTTCTATGTGAAGGAGTGGACTTAAAAACAAATGTATATTTACCATCTGCATTTTTGCATAGGCTAAAACATGGCTTTCCCTCACCCAGATGAAGATTATTGTATTAATAAACCAGGGGAAAGAACTTCAAGTTGCAAGTTACTAGCCAGGCATAAAAAGCCACTCCCACCCACATATACCCACACACCATTTCTTACTCAGCAATAGCAAATTACCATTAGATAATAGCTTGTGGGAAGTGTGAATGATGAAGCACAAATAAACTCATAGTTAAAGGGTACTCCTTGGTTGATGGTTGTTCTAATGTTTACACAGTTCTCGGGTACGCGAAAGAGGTCACCTAGCGCTGTCCACTACAGTTACACTGATGGAGATTTAAAACACTGTACCCTAATCTAAAAGGACTACTTCTAAGGGCAGTGTGGGCATCTGTAGACTCTCATAAAGCTATCAAGAGGGTTGTTCACTCGGGAAACACCCATTTCGAAAGGTCGCTCCAAAAGCTGGTGAGGCCTGTATTGAAGTCCCCTGTCAGGGCCCTGGTGCATGTGTGAGGGTACCTCAGGGGGTTGGGTCCCACCACCCACTTCATGATGGAGGTCCTGGAGCATTGTAGGGAGGGTCCCCTCCGCAACACAAGGAGTGGGTGGCATGGGACGGCTTCATAGTTTCATAGAGTGATGATAATGGTAGCTGGACTATCAGTGAGATGTAATGGAATAGAATAGAAATGCCTGCAATATTAGGATACTTGAGCATTTCCTGACAACACAGCCAATGATGGAACTCTGCTACTTGGTCATAATTTGGAGACAGCTGGCAAATAGAGCAAGTACCAGAGGGCCTGTGAAATGCCTCTCTAGTGCCTACACAAAAGAAAAAATATTGTTGGCCTTTTCAAGGTTTGCTTCTCCCGTAGTCAACACACACATGCTTACTTCTTATGCATAAACTGAATTGTCCCATACACTTGAGCGGTGTTTTGGCTCCGTATGCATATATGTCCACCGTCGCTGGGATCAGCTTTGGTTTTTGCATTAGGTCAGTGTAGACTTTTTCGCTCACAACGTTGACCGTGGCTCCTGTGTCAATGAGAAATTCTGTCTGCCTTTCTTGTAGCTTGATTATTAACGTGGGGCTGTGTGCTGTCGCAGTGGGGTTTCCCAGCTGTGGGTGCGATTTCTCGCCGTCACCATAATCAGTACAAAAGGGACCCTATAAAAACTCAAACAGAAAAGAGTTGAGTAAACATTGCTTTATTAACACACAAGCATTCGCGAATGGGCCACAAGTTCAACCGTCTCGCAAAGCAAGTCGTCAAAGTGCCGCCCTTTCCCCTGCACATCGTGGTCCTTTTATACTCATCTGTTTTACATTGTCATACATTGCTGCACATAGATTATGTCCACCACAAGGCGGTTCCTCCCAGTCATGACTTTGCATCAACGGTCAACAGTTCAACATCTGCTATTGTGGTTTCCTGTTATCTGTTATTCGCTCTCTCTCGTGCCCCTCTGTGTCCTTATCTCTGTGCACGAGGCTGTGCTTACTCATTCCTTCCCCACCCGTAATCTGCAGATAGTTTTAGCAGGCTCAGCATGCTTCGACATACAGTGACCAAACACAATTCTTCTGTTAAAAACAAGTTCTTGCCAGGTCAGCAGGTCTTAAACGCCGCTGTATAAAGAGAATGCCTCTTCTTTTAACAAAAGGTACATTCTTTTAACACATATGGTGATTAGTACAAACTCCAAGTGTGAGCACAACATTACATATGTATGCGTACCTTCAATCCACCCTTTGCTCACACTTGAGCATCAATCTAAACAGTCCTAGCATAAGCAGATGGCAGGAAAGCAACATCATCACATACTGTATGTACCATAATCTTCTCCAGGCCTCCCATGTCAAAAAATTCCTGTTGTACATGGCTTTTATCCATTGGATTTAGGCGCGTTATGCTGGAAGAACACATGGAAACACAGCACGACACACATACCGGGAAGCATTGGATGCAGAGACAAATTCCTACAACTATTGCCGCTAGAACCAGTATAGGCGTAAGAAGTTGCCATCCAATTTCTTTCAGGAGCTTCATCCACCAGCTATCTCCTGACCCTTCCTCCTGGTGGATGCTATCCGCCACTTTATGCAGTTTGTTTACTCCATCCAGGATTCCTGTACTCCCTTCTGGTATGTAAACACAGCATTGGGATCCCACCAAAAAACAGACTCCGCCCCTTTCTGCAGTGAGTATGTCTAAGACATACCTATTTTGGAGAGCCACTAGCCGAATTGCTTTCATTTCATAAGTGATGTTTTCCATTAGGTCTGCAGATTCTTCGATTACGAACTCAAGGGCCCTGTTTAGCTTTTGGATTTCTTGACTGTTCATAAAGATGCCCGCTGGAGGAACCAGGACCCCCATCAGATCTATAAACGTTTCCCATCCTGTAGGTTGATACGTAGGAATTTTTGGGTTTACTGCTCGTTTATTTCTGCTGTGTATTTCTTTATGCAGAGTAGACGGGGCATATACCATCACAGCCGGCATTATTCTGGCTATGTAACATACCCCAACAAAATCTTTGGCTAACCACAAATAAGCCCTCTTGTTACAGACGTAGGCATGTCCTTCAATCTGTAACAATCCCTTCGTGTAGTTATTTAGATTCACCATTTGACTGCACCCCGAGATCATTCTTTGATTACCTCTTGCGCTCCTCTTAAAACATATATTCTTTGGCCTAAACTCTTGTGTGATGGTGATAGGGGGAGGAGGTTCTCTTACTATCTGTACCATAGCAGGTGCAAGCCCGATTCCCTCAGTTTTGATTTTATAGCGTATCTTTTCCTTTAGAAGGGTTTTGTTCTCTCCTCTAACATAACAAGCGGTATTCGGTATCATGTATTGCTGTGCTGACACTATTCTCATGTAAATTAATGTACACCCGGCATCCTCAGTAACTGGCGATGCGTACACTGGGATGCCTTCACTGCTATGTCGGGGCATGTGGGTGCAGATCCAGCAATCAGTTTTATTCACTACCCCATATGTTGTGTTTATTATCTTCACGTATTCATTTTTAGCATAGTCTTCCGGGTCGTGTTGGTCATAGGCATCTCGATTCCTGCTCTTGACCCAATCTGTTCTCCCTGTTTCATTTGACTCGGGCAACAGGTTCTTTAATTCATATCTAGATGGATGTTCCAGATACCAGAATATTATGGCAAATGCTATTAGTACTACTATCGTGCATACAGAAAACAAAATTTTGCCTCTTGTGGTACAAACTGGTATTTTCCTCTTACCTTCTGTGTTTGAGGAGCATACACTTATCCGTTCAGGGACTAAACCAGCATACACGGGTGTAGACATAGTTCAGTATATGGCTCAGTATACAGCGTATATCAGTTGCAACCTAGCGATATAGCAATATCCCCTATTTAAAGCACCAGTGTCCTTATTACTCTAATAGTGGTAGGTCTCACTGAAAACCTTCATCCGATCTGTCCCACGTCTCGTAGTGCCTGTCCCAGGAGGGGAACGCCGAAGGCCCTTCAGGCTACAAGCCCGTCGTCTTCAGTAAGGCACAATTCTGCTAAAACCAACAAGAGAGTCCAAATGTTCATCTCCCTAATGATCAAAGTTCAAAACAGTGTCCTTACACGTTGCTTGGCACATACACGTCACGGGATCGGAGACGATGGGCACACCTACTAATGGCGTCTGGCAGTACTGTTGCAACCTGAGGTTGGTTGGTTCCCTTTTCCGGAGGAATCAGTAATGGAAGCGTCTTCTTGACGTGATTCACGTGGTACCAGTGCGGTTTGCCATCAACTTTTACCGCAGTTTGTGTTGCGAGGAGCACCTGAAACGGGCCCCTCCATCTGGGTTGCAGTCCGCTGGTGCGATCGAAGGCTTTTATAACAACCCAGTCACCGGGCTGCACGTCGTGACCTTCTCCTATCAGAGGAGATGGAGCTACTGCGTTCACCTGTGCATTAATAGAAATCAGTCTATTAGTTAACCCAATACAGTACTGTTGTAATGCAGGCCATGCTTGCTCAGACAATCTCTTAGGTGATATGGGGGTCCCAATACTTGGTGGGCGCCCCATAACAATTTCGAAAGGAGATAAACCATGTGTACGCTTAGGCATAGTACGCATACTCAATAATGCAATAGGCAATGCATCCGGCCATTTCAGTCAAGGGCATCCAGTGTTTCAATATGCATTGTGCTGTGGAGGTGGCACTATTGTCCCGCAGGGGATATGCTTCCACCCATCCTGAGAACCCACATTTCATCACCAAACAGTAGGAATGTTTATTTACAGGCTCCAGCTGTATAAAGTCCATATACACCACCTCAAAAGGGCAGGTGGGTAACTTACTGTGGCCCGCCGGGGCCGGTACACCTTTCCCCACATTATATAAAACACATATTTCACATTGTTTTGCCCATTGGCGACAATACATTCCCAATCTTTTGTTGTACCACACAGTACTTAAAACTTCTTCCATAGTTCTTGCGTTAACGTGGGTTGGACCATGAGCCACGCTCAGTATCACAGGTAAGTATGCGTCAGGTAGTACCCAGGTGTTCGTTTTGGTATGTGCCCATAGCCCATCTACCGTCTCCTCATATTGATCATCCTTGTGCCAAGATAGTCTTTCTTCAATGGTTGCATCTGCTTGGATTTCCTTTACGCGCTCCTTCGTCCCTTCCATAGTCACATCCCTCCCCACTATGAGCTGTCGGGCTTCCCACCGAGTGTCCCTTGTGGCAGCTAGTTTAGCCATCTGGTCAGCCAAAGAATTTCCCTGCGTGACATAATCCAGTGTTTTTTTATGCGCTGAGCACTTCACTACGGCCACCATTTTGGGCAGCGTAAGGGCTTGGAATAATTCAGCAATCAATCGGGCATGTTTAATAGTATCACCTTGGGAGGTTAAAAACCCACGCTCTCCCCAGAGTTTACCAAAACTGGAAACCACCCCAGGAGCGTAGGCTGAATCAGTATAAATTGTCACTTTCATACCGCTGCTTAACACTAATGCTCTCGTTAGCGCAATTAATTCTGCTGCCTGGGCCGATTTTTCACACACTTTCCCACTCTCAATCAACCGTTCCCCTGTAGTTACTGCATACCCTGCTGTTGTCTCCCCATTTGGCAGTTTGAAACAGGAACCATCACAGAATAATATACCCTCATTATCAACCAGCGGGGTGTCTTGCAGGTCTGCTCTACCCTTAGTGTGTTCTTCCATTTGGATCACACAATCATGCCTAATGTCATCAGGTGAGGTGGGCAAAGGAAGCAGTGTCGCTGGATTCAAAGTGTTACACCGTTCAATTTTTACATTACTGGCAAACAGGATCATCTCATACTGTGTGAGTCTAGCTGTAGTCAAATGCTGTGTATGCACTCTATTCAGAAGAACATCTACCGTATGTGGAACCTTTACTGTTACTTCACTCCCTAGGATGATACCTGCACTTTGTTTTAGGGCTGTCGCTGCTGCAGCTACTGCTCTCATGCATGGGGGTAGGCCTCGAGCTACTGAGTCCAGAGTGCCAGAAAAATATGCACATGGTCTCTGTTTACCCCCTTGTTCCTGTGTCAAGACTGACACAGCGCAACCTTCCTGTTCATCAACAAAAAGGCAAAATCTCTTAGTATAATCAGGTGTGCCTAAGGCCGGTGCGTGGCATAGAACATCTTTCATAGCTGTCAGGGCTTTTTCCATCTCAGGTGTCCATTCTAATGGGCCGTTTTCTTGTACTTCTTTTAAGGCTTTTAGCATGGGCTGGATCAATACAGAGAATTCAGGAATCCAGTGCCTACAGTAGGATAAAACACCAATTATCCTTCGAAGACCCTTTGCCGTGTCTGGACCTTTTATGGACTGTATCAAAGCAATGCGATCAGTAGACAGGGTTCGCCCCTCTTCGGACAGCTCAAAGCCTAAATAATGGACCTTTTGTTTTACATACTGCATTTTGGCTAGGGCTACCTTGTGCTTATTCTCTGCTAAGTGCATTAGCACCAATCTGGTCACATAATGGCATTCCTCTTCGGTGGCTGCACATAATAGCAAATCATCAACATATTGTATCAAAGCAGTGTTAGCGGGTAGGGCTAGGTTATCCATCTGTGTTTTTAGTGCTTGGCTGAATATGGCGGGACTTTCTGTATATCCCTGCGGGGCTCTAGTAAATCGATACTGTCTATCTCGAAGAGTGAAACTAAACAGGTACCTGCTTTCTTCGGCAATAGGAATGCTGAAGAAGGCATTTTTCAAATCAATTACCGTAAACCATTTCGCTGTTTTGGGAATTAAAGTGAGTACACTTGCAATATTAGGGACAACTGGATATCTAGGTTCTACTATTTTGTTTATCTCCCTCAAATCAATAATGAAACGATAGGGTACCGCTTCATCACCTTTCTTGTGTACTGGAAGGATCGGAGAGTTACAAGGGCTATCATTTGTTGGCTCTACCACCCCTAATCGTATCATGTCCTGTACTATTTGATATAGTGCCTGCTCTCCCTCGTGTGATATGCGATATTGTTTTATCCTGGGCAACCTGGCACCGGGCTTTAGTTTGATTACTACTGGGGAAACATCCAACACTCCTACATCATTCCCATGAGTGGCCCATAGTTCATTCGGGATGTCTTGGAGTTCCGGGGGCAGGGTTTGCATTACTCCTATCATAGTCATAGGTTTGCTTATGGTCATTCTCACTCCCTGGGGGGAGCAATATATTGTGGCCCCTAGCGTTTTTAATGCATCAATACCTAACAAGTTTTCTGGGCAGTGATTGGTCAACAGCCACCCATTCTCCCATTTTACCCCATGAAGTTCCGCTTCTACTATTTCACTTACAGGAGTCCTTATTGGATTTCCCCCAAATCCAACTGATACCTTGCTTTTATCCGATAATGGGACAGCGGGGACGGCTCTGATATTCACGGAACTGTTTCCAGCTCCCGTGTCTACCAGACATCTCAAGTTTCAGTGGGGGCCGATCCTAATAGAGGCATAAGGCCCCCTTTGGTCTATAGGAACCTGCACCACTCCCGCTATCTCATTCCGGCATCCTCAGGACATATCGCTTGTGTTATCCTGAAAGTCATCGTTATAGTATACCCCTTCTCCACATTCTTCACCCTGGCATACACCTTGCACTTGTGTCGTTTGTCGTGGCTGATACAGTAGATTGGGGGGAGGCGGGGCCGGCCAGGGAACATCCCCTCTTGCTTGTCCGTCAAAGGCATTGGGTTGAGGGGGTTTAAACATTCTATTGTCTTGGTTGCCGTACCCACCAGTCCTATTTCCTGGGGCAAATGTTGTCTGTGAAGGGGGCCGTACGCCCCTTCCTCTCCCACCACTCTGGGGACACTGGGATTTCCAGTGTCCGGGTCTCTTGCAGAAGGCACATACATCTTGGGGTAGCCCATCCCTCCTCCCATATAGCGCACCTCCTTGCACTGTACCTCTTCCTGTCCCTTGGCCCCCTATCATGTTGCTACTATAGCCCTGTGACGGGCCGTTATAATTGTAGTTATACCTGCCTTGGGGCCCTTGATGCAACTGTTGCATCAACACTTTGGTTTTTAAATCCTTCTCTTGTCGTGCCTTTTGTTGTCCCTTCACTCTTTCCCCTCTTTCGTAATACCTAGCCATTTCGAGGAGATCCCGGGGGTTCCTAGTCATCCATGTACTTTCTGCCCTCCTAATGTTCTCCTGAATTGGCCCGTGGAGCCCCTCTACAAAGTTTGTGGCAAAGTACCGTTGGCCCGTTTCAGACCCTATCTCTAGCCCACTGTGCGCTTTGAATGCTGCTTCATAACGCAGAAAGTACTGTGCTACTTCCTCACTTGCACCCTGTATCACAGCGGACAGTTTCTCCACATTCACATCAAATGGGGGTAACACCTTTTCTAGAGCCCTCAGGACTGCCATGCCATGCCCCCTTTGGGGTTCAGGATATTCCTAATGCAGTTTTCTATTTTTGCTCGCATCCATTACATCTTTCCCTTTTATTGTTTCATTGTCTTTGGCACGAAAGGGGGTCCATATTTCTTCTGGGACAATGGCTAACAATATGTTATCTACATCCTCTACGGTAAATAACCCTGGTCTGAATAACTTTCCTACTTCTTTGTAGAATCCTGCCGGGTCTATACGGGGGTCGGGGATGGACTTGGTGATATGCATTAAGCTACGTTTTGGCCCGCCTGGTCTGCATCTTTGAGTTTAGCCTCTCTTTCCCTCACCTCTCTTTCCCATGCCCTCTTTTCCTTCTCCCATTCAACACCGCCCCTTATGACTTCCGCTATTATGTCGGACATACATCCCCATAACTGAACACTGGACGCAGTCACTGGTAGTAACGCGACAGCGTCCTGATATGCTGAGGGCAGATCCGCAGTACTCTGTCCTCTCAATTTACAGTTACCCTCATGAAAGGTATATAGTTTAGTGGCCACTGTCCTAAATTCCAAAGGTGTCAAACGCCCCAATTGGTCCCGTAGGCTGTCATTGAGGGGTGTGCCATACAGCCCGGTCATAAGGATTTGCAAGTCTCCATCTCTATCCTTTTCTACAGTAGTCGTTCTCCTATGGTCTATCAACCTATCTGGGTCTCCATACTTCATTGGGAATTCCACCCTTTCACCCTCACTGTCTGCCGGTGGAGCTGTAGCTCCTGGAAACAATAATTCAGTCGTTGTTTGTTCTGCTTCTAGCCCTATCACATCTTCATATCGAGGCACCGGCACGGCAGGATACATACCCCCACTGTTCTTAATCATCATATGTCTATCCAACTGATCTAGCCTCTCACCCTTCTCTTTTATCTCTAGATCATGTAATTTTTGATTTACCGTTCTCTTCTGCTCCTTTGCTTTTTGTTTATTCTGAGCATTGCGCCTGCGCATTGCTTCTACCCTCCATAGTCGTATAGCCTCAAACTGTGCGGGTCTGACCCGTCTTTTTACTAATTCTATTTCTACTTTGGATATGCGGTCCACATCAAAGGACCCGGTGTCTGGCCATTTATGCTCAATCAAATCTTTTGTGTATTCGGACCATTCTTTTAAGAACAATGTTGAATTCAATCCATGTTTAATCAACATATCAAATGCAGGGGTTCCTTCAAGAGGGGCATAGTGTCTCTTGCCTATACCACTCTTGCTGGAAGCCGCTTGACCCATTTTGTTGGTATACCACAATTGCCTAAAACACTCACCTTTCCCAAATATGCACCTATTGGCTAACAATAATAATACATCCTCCTGGCGTATCTAACATATCATATCATCATTTCAACATTACTTCTTCATAGACGGACTTACCACCGTCCTCTTCACAAACCCTGAATCATTATTTCCTTATTCCATCATGCATCCGTCCATACCACTTATCTTAAGGGTCCCGCCAGAGTGTTCCGGACCCGAAGGGCGACAGCCTGCTGTTCCACCGCCGACGGAGCCGGAAAAACAAGGATGACGCGTTGGTTGCAATCAAAGGTGCAGATTCAGTTGTTGGGGCCCCGTGATCAATTCCTTCTCCGGTTCCGCCGCGGCGTTCCTCACCCAGTGACGGACTGTCGCTCCTTCGCGTCCCACTTCTGACACCAAAATTGTGGGTGCGATTTCTCGCCGTCACCATAATCAGTACAAAAGGGACCCTATAAAAACTCAAACAGAAAAGAGTTGAGTAAACATTGCTTTATTAACACACAAGCATTCGCGAATGGGCCACAAGTTCAACCGTCTCGCAAAGCAAGTCGTCAAAGTGCCGCCCTTTCCCCTGCACATCGTGGTCCTTTTATACTCATCTGTTTTACATTGTCATACATTGCTGCACATAGATTATGTCCACCACAAGGCGGTTCCTCCCAGTCATGACTTTGCATCAACGGTCAACAGTTCAACATCTGCTATTGTGGTTTCCTGTTATCTGTTATTCGCTCTCTCTCGTGCCCCTCTGTGTCCTTATCTCTGTGCACGAGGCTGTGCTTACTCATTCCTTCCCCACCCGTAATCTGCAGATAGTTTTAGCAGGCTCAGCATGCTTCGACATACAGTGACCAAACACAATTCTTCTGTTAAAAACAAGTTCTTGCCAGGTCAGCAGGTCTTAAACGCCGCTGTATAAAGAGAATGCCTCTTCTTTTAACAAAAGGTACATTCTTTTAACACATATGGTGATTAGTACAAACTCCAAGTGTGAGCACAACATTACATATGTATGCGTACCTTCACAGCCCATATACGTAGGCCTTCTTTTTTTGGTCGCTTCTGGATGAGCTGGGGTCGGAGTCTGTGGGGGATTGTTCCACCAGGTATCGTACATGGCGTCGGGACCTGCGCTCTGGTTTTGCACGCATTACGAACCTCCTTCTGTCCTTCCTCTTCTGCCGATCTTCTCCCGAGTCGCGCTCTCGCTGATCACCTGCTGGCTGGTTCAGGGTGATTGACGTGTTGGGGGTTGGGTTGTTGCTGAGTATTCCCCCATATCGGCTTTTCGGGCGAGCCGTGCTGTCCCTGGGTCGGTCTCTCCCCCGGTCACGGAACATCCTGCATACGGCTTTGAAGTGTCCCTCTTCACTGCAGGACGTGCATCGTTGTCCTATCGCAGGGCAGGTTCCTTCATGTGGATATTGAAACCCACATTTATAGCAGAAGAGTTCCTCTGATCTTTTCTCTAGTTGTAGTTTGTTTACACTTTCCCCGGCGTTTGTGCTTCCAAAACTCTCTACCTGGGAGTCTATGGCTCTCTCGACTCTGGCCAGTGCTAGGATTTCCTCCAGCGTGCGCGATTTTTGCAACAAATTCCGGCGGAAGGCCTGGGATTCGCATCCGGAGATAACTTGTGATCTTAAGGCCTCCGTATTCGAATAGTTCGCAAAGTCACAATGTTTCAATTTGGTGCGCAAATGCATCACATATGCGTCCATGGTTTCCCCTTTGGCCTGCTTGGTGCTATGGAATAAATGTCTTTCGTAATCCACATTAGTGTGTGGTGCGAAGAACGCAGCAAGCGCCTCTTTAAGGTCTTGAATTGAGTCAATCGAGTCTTAGGGCATTTCATCAATTATGTCTCGGGTGGCAGATCCTACAGCTAGTTTGAGTAGGCATACCTGTCTTGCATCGGCAACAGGTCCTGTAGCCCCCATGTATAGGTCAAAGTCTCTGATCCATTTGGTCCATCTCGGACCCATGTTGCTGGTGTCCGTCACGTCAAATGCCCCCGGCATCTGGGCGGCCAGCGTGTCCGGCAGCTGGTAGGGTATGTGGTCCGTCTCTGGCACGCCTGGAACCGGCTGCGCATTTGCCTGCGGTTGTCCTCCTTGCCCACCATCTTGGCCTGACATGGCGTTGAAGGTGTTGCGTGCTGATAGGTTTCCTTGCGGGTCTCTGGTGGCGGTTACTCGCCTCCTCCTGTGGCTATCTCTTCACTGGTCTGTGGGGGATGGCCGCCAATTTGGCACGAGCACCATCCGTTGGTCTTGCCCCTCCCCGGGTTCTAGTGCCCCCCGCTATTGGGGTCTTGGTGGGCCTGTTGGCCTGGGCTGCTGGACTGTGATGTTCCCTGGCCCTGCAGGGCGCGTGCACTGAGTGCCTCCCTCGCCGTGTCCCTTGCCGTGGGATGCGAGGGCCTCTGAGGCACGCAGGCGATGTGTGCCACAGCTGCGTGCTCAGCGCACGTGCGCTCGTGCTGCCGGCGCCTGTAGCTGCAGCCGGGAAAGCACATGCTCTGTGGGCTCACCTGTGGGTTGTCCTGCGAGGTCTTCTTGCTCCCCACGTGTTTTCACCGCCGCGACCCGAGCCGCGTATTGGTCCAGCGTTCTTTGGGCCTTCTCGCGCTGCGCACGCTCTCGCTCGTGGGGTCCGTGGGCAGGTTACAGCAGCTTCATTGGGTGCTGTCATGCCACCGATCCCACCTTCGTCGCCAGTGTAGTGACCCTTGGCGCGCAGCAGGCCTGCGATGTTGCAGGAATAAAAGGCAGACACGGAGCTCTGTAATGAACGTCCTCTTTATTTTTCTTCTTCCTCCAACCCCCGATCCCGCCCCCCTATGCGTCACTTCCCTTCTCTTCCCTCCGCCCGCCCCCAACATTATGGAGACGTCAACGTGACAGTTACAATTGCACTATATGTTCGGGGTCATAAAAGTGTATCAATAATCGGACATCATATTCCATGCTTGATAAAACGGAATACACCTTGTTCCATAATACATTTATCACAGCTAGTAAGATGACCATTCCCAAAACCCTAACTGAAAGGAGTTTTGCAAATATAATGCTAGTTTTCACCATTACTGGCCCTCTTAGATCGTGTAAATCCCATTACCCCTCTATTTCACACCATATTCCTCACTTGAATACCTTATGCCCAGCATTTGACCTCTATGCCCAATATTTGCAGTCGGACATGCTGCACATTTGTGACATACATTTCTGCCATGTGTTATTTACTATGCCCACATGTGCAACCCAATACTCACTTCCTTTTACACTTCCACATTCACCTCATTTGAATCATAAGATTTTAAACATTGTTCTCATCTTTTGTGTCATCACGTGTGCCCTCATTATCTCTTTTACTTCCTAAAATTAAACTCTATTCACCAGAATTCAGTGCAGTAAGCAGATGAAAGGACATACCAATTGTGTATATATCACGTAGCTGAAAGCACACTTGGTTAACACATTTTTATTTCACTACGATTGAAGAATAGATACAAAGCAAGAGCCTCTTAGTTTGCATCTGTGCCTCCGTTTCTAAAAATCGTTTTGGGTTGAGGGTACCTCTACATCTGTGCACCCTTCGTTGCATACATCATCGCATGGAACCTGGAACTAGCCTGCTCACAGCTTGCTTGGGTTCCAGGTTCTATGGAAAGTCAGTTTGTGTGGGTATGAGCTTGGGGGTCGCTGCTTGACAAGACTTATCTTACCTTGTACCCAATAAAGCCCTTATATAGAATCCAGGAGGTGTACAACGTGTCTTTCTCCCAGGAACCGATCCTAACAACTGGCAATGAGGATCAAAGCGACCTCCAGCATCTGAGAAACAAAGGAAGAGGTCTTCGCGAGCCTGGCCCCTAACGAGGAATGAAAGCAAACCAGGCTGCCGACCAGATGCAGGTGAGGGCTGCCCAGCATTAAGCGCAAAGGACATTAAAGTCACATTTTGGCCACCCATTAGAGCGTGCACGCCACAGAACAGCCTGGCGTTATCAACGTTGTCGGCATCGTGCATCGGCTTCAGAGTAAAGGATTAAAAGGTGTGCCACAACGTGCCAGCATCTTGTGTATTTACAGGATCATCTTGACAACGACATTGTGTTTACAGGATTCCCCAGGCAACGAAAGCCACTGCAAGCCGTGCAAAAGCCCATGCATTAGAGGGAGGACATGAAACAAACAGGTCAAGTGCCTGACTAGCGCTCATACCCAGCACAAGCAAAGGCATGTGCCACACAGTATCCAGACAGTTGAATGCAAGAGTTTGAAGATCTTATGAAAGGTAACGTTTAGAGGAACACTACAAAGTGCTAAAGAATCAGCCCAAATAGCAAACGGCACAAGAACATTAACAATCAAGTGTCAATTGGAGCTACATAGCGTACCCACACCAGGTGAACCCAAAGTACGTTGGAAAGATTGGAGGGATGGGTTCACAAAATATGTATTAGCAGTATTTGTTGCGAATTACTCGAATGACAGGAAGAAGGCCTTATAATTTCCGGTAGGTGGACATTGTGTTTCGTAACAAGGTGCAACAAGGTGTTATACATTTTCTCCTGGGAACCCCTCAAAAGCCTACAGTCTACTTTCTCTTTCCATCTACAAGGCGGATCTGCAATAAATACACTGCGCAAGCGTGGTGTGTGGACAGTGTGTTTCGTGATAAGGTGCGGCAAGGTGTTATTCTTTTTCTCGCCTGGGATTCCCTCAGAAGCCAACAGTCTACTTTCTCTTTCCATCTACAAGGCGGATCTGCAATAAATACACTGGGCATGCGTGGTGTGTGGACAGTGTGTTTCGTGATAAGGTGCGGCAAGGTGTTATTCTTTTTCTCTCCTGGGATTCCCTCAGAAGCCAACAGTCTACTTTCTCTTTCCATCTACAAGGCAGATCTGCAATAAATACACTGCGCATGTACGGAGCGTGGTGCAGTGTGTGGACAGTGTGTGTTGTGTCAAGATGCAGCACAGTGTTATACTTTTTTCTCCTGGGAACCCCTCAGAAGCCTACAGTCTACTTTCTCTTTCCATCTACAATGTTGATCTGCAATAAATAAACTGGCATGCGCGGAGCACGGTGCATTGTGTGGACAGTGTGGGGCTTGGAGCACGGAGCAGGAAACACAATGCATGGCCGACAGTGATCGCTTCTTCTTCCATAAGCATTTGTGCTAGAGCTTTTATACCTTGTGTCTTACTGTTCACCACTCACGCCCCTCCTCCTTTTTTCAACCATTTCTCCTAAAGTGTGAACTCTGAATATAAACAGACTTGCCTGACTGCACCCTGTCAAATGTTCTATGTTCATATTTGAATTGGGAGTGTGAGCGCTATAATATTGCCTCATAGCCCATTCAATTGGATCTTCCACCACCTGAAACACTGATTGGTGGAGAGTGTGTCCTTCGTCTAGTAGAACATAGCCCTTCCATTTTGTACTCTACAGTTCAAGTGCTGGGTGAACAATTACATACTTGAAAAACAATGACAAATCCCAAGTGCTCTCCTCTAGTTTCTGTGGAAAATCTGCTTATTTGAACGCTGTCAACTAACTACAAGCAGCGTGCACTTTACAGACTTCTGTAAAAATCCATAATATTTCCAAGATATGCTGAGCAAAGACATTATGAAAACTAGGTTCCACAAATCTTGGAATAACGAAATTTGCAAAAAACTTCCTCCAAAAAGAGGAGGCAATTATAAAGCAGGAAACCACGTTGTCCCTAACCAAATGTATACTCGCTCCGATACATCACGCAGAAATTATGCTTACAACAATGCAACTGAGGCCGGGTTAATCACCGATTTTACCAACTGACAAATACTTGTATGAACAATGAAGAAACACAAGACGCCGCCCAAATAACTATAACACCACATGAAGTCTCTGACACGGATTCCAGAGATATTGATAACAACTCTCTCCAAGCAATGTGTTATATGTTGTCAGGCACCGCCGCTAGATGCGCTACACCTGTATCTAATGTACAGACTAAACCTACCAGTTCATTGCATGTAACAAGGGCTGATTTAAATCTACATATCAAGGCCTCAATGAATACTCAATGAATACTCTTGCAAGACCAGTGACAGAAATTGACACCGCACACGTTAGTGTGGATGTTACTCTACAAAACAGACTACCTACCCAACAACGATTGTCGATGTCACCCGACATGTGCGCAAATACCAATAGGAGTTCTACCAATGCTAAAGTTCTACTACTAGACCCAACGATTAATAACGCCAACACCTCCGAAGATGTTTTACAATTCGCAGTTAAAATTCTGTTCAAATATGTGGTGTCATACTTGAGGAAGTTAAAACACGGTTTATAGTCAAAATCTCGAAAACAAAATCTCGAAAAAAAAAATCTCGAATACAAAAGGCCGAAAAAAAAAATATCGAATTTTTTTTTCAATGTGTTTTTTTCCAAAATGGGGAGGTTCCCCCCAACCTCCCTTTTTTCATTTTTTTTTTATTTTACCCCTTTTTTTTACTTACCTGACCCCAAAAACATATATAAATAAATAAATAAAAAATTCGATATTTTTTTTTTCGGCCTTTTGCATTCGAGATTTTTTTTTTCGATATTTTGTTTTCGAGATTTTGACTGACCACCTTAAAACACATGGAGCAACTCTCAATGTGATAAAGCAGAGATTGCAAAATGTATTGGCCAACGCTAAAAGCCCAACCCATGATGATTTAGAGATACCCATTGACCTTGTATCTGAAAATGTTGATTGTGAATCAAGATCAGTTCCTACAATCTTGGAAACTTGGGATGTAGAAGCAGCAGACCTATCGATGTATACAGCTCGTAAAGAATGGCGCCTTTCAAAACGTGCCAAATTACGTAAACAAGCCATTAAGAGGAAACCATAGCTGTCAACCAAAAGAAGTCTGCTGCTCCTCTTAACTCTACCTCTATTCTGCCCGAACAGGTCCCTGCGGAAAAAAACAGTGATTCCTAGGAAACAACACCCAAAAGGTTGGGTGCTCCTGGCACCTTGACCAGTTGGTTGTTGTTAGATGACCGTACTGCTGGGATGAACACGTATGTAATATTAGTTCCCAAACCCATTACTTGGCAAAGCTAATTGACATGTCTGTTGGAAGAGCATGCTCTTATGGCCTCTGGAGATACTTGTCAAGCCATCCCAATACCGTCACAGTCACCCATCATTGCTCCCTCCAGTAATAAGGGAAACAAAATCCTTTACATTTAGTAGTGGTCCGACAACATTTATTGATGCCCATACTAATAGGTCTGTTCTCCTTAGTGTGTGTAGTAAAATACCTGCATTATGTATATTGTCTTCAGCAGATTTCAGCTTTTTTGAACCTGTTAAGGTTGCCTGTGGTAACTATGTTTGTGTGCACTGTTCATCTTCTGAAGTGACCTCGCTTATTCGTTACCATAAGTCTTCGATTCCGAATGTTGGATATGTTATTGACTGTTCCTCCCATGTCCCAATATCTCCAGTAGCTAACACGCCCGCAATAGTGAATCCATCACCAAGGACTGAAGTAGGGGGAAAATCAACAGATATTGCCAATATGGTTGCCCTTGTTGTTGATGATGCTAAGGGGTGGGATTGGTTCAAAATGTGTTTGGCTCGCCAATTGGTCGAGGCAAAATGATCTTTAAAGATCGCAAGTTGGAATGCAAGTTTTTTTTTTTTTCATGCACTCGATCCAAAAAGATCATTATTCCGTATGTATACATTTGATGTATTTTTTTGCAAGAATCTTGGCTCTGCTCTAAGATCCAAATTGAAGGCTATGCATTAGTTCAACGCCTAGCGACAAAAGGCACTCATGGTCACCCATTTGGCAGCCTGATTATTGGGATGAAACACACTGTTCCACTAACCAACATGAATTTAAATATTAGCTCAGACAATATTCTTGCAATTGAAATCTTGGTGAAAACAGAAGGTATTATTGCCCCAATACTGCTTATTAATGTATATGTTTCACCAGAGGTTGACAGCCCAGATGACATACTCTAGGCATACTCTAGTATGTCAACTGGGCTGTCAACCTCTGGTGAAACATATACGTTAATAAGCAGTATTGGGACAATAATACCTTCTGGTTTCACCAAGATTTCAATTGCAAGAATATTGTCTGAGCTAATATTTAAATCCCCTCAGAAGCTAGGCAATTGATATACTTTGTTCAAACTGGATAACCTCCCAAAACCATGAATTTGTATTAATGGGTGGTGATCTCATTGCAGCATGTAGAGATCATCACCTTGGTCCTGGTTAAGATAACGTCAAATCCAGGAGCACTGTGGTAAAACCCAGAGGAAATAAAAAAGGTAAGATGTGGATTGATACCCTCAGAGAATGGGGGCTCTCGATGTATAATGGAAATACTACTGGTGACTGTCCAGGCCAGTGTACATGGTCGTCTGGTACCAGTTCTTCAACTCTAGATTATTTCTTCGGTTATAATTATTGTTCGGAAAGAGTAGTACAAATGGTATCTCGTGCTACCACGTTTAGCGACCATAAAATCGTGATACTTACCATAAGCATGAACACTAAATCAGACAAAATGATAGCTCCTACAGTATTAAAAGTTAACATGGAGATCACAGAATATTTTGGTCTTCTAAAAACCTTAGCAGGGCTACCAAATATATTCATGCTCTTGTTCTAGAGGAAGCTGACTCCTGGGCCGGGTATAGTGGGAGACTCTTGCGCAAGAAACAGGGAAGGTTAGCGTCCAACAATTTGCAATTAGTGATAAACAACACAAATATGCTTTTGACATCGAAGTATATGATGCAAAACGCCTAATGAAGTGTCAAAGCAAAATTCGATCATAACTGGCAGTCTGAAGTAAACATTAAGTGTATAAAAAAAGTGTTTAAAAACTGGCTAAAAAGGCGACGATACTCTGACCTTAATGGACAATGGCAATCTATGTTCTCGTTACTTTGCAGTGGGAACATTAGATCTATATGGCAAACACTAGCCAAAGCCCAGGGATACTCCTGAGGTACAATTGTCAACCCAATACCAGAATACAAGTGGAAAGAATATGTCTTGTTTAACTTTGTGTCCACACAAGAGTCTGGTTTTGAAAACAATTATAAATGAACTTGACTATTAGCCCCTAGTATTAGTGAAATGTATACATCAATAATAAAGCAAGCACCTGGACCGAATGGATTATCTAACGTTGTTCTTAAATCTGACCCAGAGGCATGGGCAAGGGCGTTACAAGCCATGTTCCCTAAGGTCTGCTCTGAAAAGGTTATTCCACCATCGTGGAAGTCAGCCAAACTTTATCTATGTACAAAAAAGGCAATAGATTATGCCTTGAACATCATGGGGCTGACCAGAGAGTCTATTGTGTATTATTATACATTTATACACTGGTAATAACGTAGGAGTCCGGCTCAACATCACTGGTACAGTAACACCTTGTATAGATGTGAACAGAGGGGTTAGACAAGGCTGTATTTTAGCCGCACTTTTGTTCAGTCTGTATCTGGTTGATTTACCAGCTAAATTGCTATATGTAGAGGGATGTACTGTCAAGCTCGGCCCTAGATATATTGTGAGCCTACTATATGCTGATGAGCTTCTATTGGTAGATCGGACAATAAAACACGCTAAAAATAAATTCAAGGTCCTCATTGAATTTGAAGCACAAAATGATCTGACGATCAACATGAAGAAGACAGAAATCATGTTGATAGCAGGTATTAAGCCTGCCAGAGTAGAGTTTCAGATCAATTCCCACACTGTCAAGTATGATGATAGCTATCCCTATTTGAGAATTGAGTTGAGTGTGGCTGGTGACTATAAATTAATTCAAGAGAACATAAAAAGGAAAACTAGACAGTTAACGTGCCTGATCAGCAAATTTGCAAATCAAACTGCTCTGTATTCGATTGAGGGCATTATTAAATTATACAAGCAATGTTTCACACCTGCTATATTAGATGGTCTTGAAGCCTCGGCCATAAAAGATCTTGCACGGCTTAATGTAGTAGAAGGTACCTTTTGGAGAAAGCTGTTGCATCTGTCCCTCTCTACTTCAGTGGCCTATCTCCGCCTGGAGTTGGGACTGGTCTCATTGCAAAGTCAGGCCTTGATTTGCAGAGGATCTCTTTAAATTAAATCGCGCTGCTCTTGCCAATGCCCACTGTTACAGTTTATGGGCATAAATTATTTTTCAAACCCGTTTATTAACTTTGTAAAGCAAAATGACGAATGTTTCAAGGACATATGCTGGAGTCCTGACCAGGGACGTCAATTAGGGGTATCCTTCGCTACCCCTAAAAAAAAAAAGATGTCTTTTTTTTATGCAGGCTCCTGGGCTGTGGCCAGCGCCAAGTTGCTCTTTGCTGCTGGAGTGGCTGGAACAGGGGTTCCACAAGCGTAACACTTTCAGCAGTGACCCTAAATAAGAAAGAATAGGAATACCAAATAATTGGTCTTTTTGGAATTCTATACAATAATTGCTAGACTCATTAAAGGTTTATTTCAGGCACATTTCAGGGGGTGAGTCACTGATTTAGTCTGTTCTTAAACACCTCAACTCAGCTTTTTATCCTTCTGAGGTCGATAAATGAGTACCAACACAGGTTGGGTAATATTGTACTTGTTCTATATAAAGTGCTGGGCGTAAGTGCTATATAATAGCACATCATTATCATTTGGCCATGGACGTCTGCTTGCATTCCCAGTAATTTGATAATATGGGCCTATGCACACTGATATTAATGATACATATGGTGATCCATTCTTGTATGAAATGCTTATCACATTATAGTTATATCGTAAACATATTTTTCGTAGTGTACTTTGGAAAAATGCTATGTGATGCCAATTCCTGTTTTGTCAAGGGGTGAAAGGTCATGTTCCATCGCTTCCTGTGATATGATTTCACGGTGGGGTCAAATGACATACCTTCCTGTGATGTCATCATAGGTCAAGGGTCGTGTGATGTCACTTTCGCTACCCCTGGCCTGTTGGTGAAATGACGTCCCAGGTCCTGACTATACACATGGTACAAATTTTGTAATATTGAAAGCCATCTTTAAACACAAACGAACAGTGGGACTGGATTAATAACTAATCATATCTACAAACATTGAATAATTTTAAATACATATCTACTATCAATCATCAATATCACAAAACACAACAATACTTATTGAAATGTCCTTGCCCAGCTGTTTGAAACTTTGTGATGAGATTTTCGAGTGAATCAACTCCCAGTACTTTCATTGCATGGTAGTCACATCAACATTCCACTTGATCAAAGAATGTGTCGAGTTGTAATTGACAGGCTAACATAGAGTCTCCAAGACAGGTCTTGACACTATGCCCTAAAATGGGAACACTCTACATGACTACTCTGGGCCGTTTTGTGAGCAATTCCGATGCTGGGACCTTTGCTTAAATTCTCATCTCCAATCGGACATATAGCGCTTTATAAGATTTGGAGCGAAATATTAAAACACTTGTCTGCTGCAAGCTCACACAGTTGAACAATGCTGCTATATTATAGGTTTGGTTATACCTAAGAGTATTACTAGATGGAATTAAATGTAATGTAAGATATTTTAAACCAATTATGTTGTTTTAAGCGCTCTTGAGACGATTTTTAAAAGGCTGATGTCTTATTGATGTGACATGTAAAAGAAAAGAGTTGAGGCCACTATGCAATACGACTTTATAAAATGTCATACTAAATGGCTGTGTCCTTCGGCTAAAGGCATGTTAGTTTGGGCACTGAAATATCATACGTTAAAATTCAAAACGTATATGACCAGACGCCATGTCCATGAGCATGTCATGTCATTTTTTATAAGTTCTTGAAAATGTAATCATTTTAATAGTTTAATTGTTCTGATACCAAGACATTTTAGAGATTTTTAGGCGTTGATAGATGTGTTTTTAGAAAATGTATGTTTTAGAAAGGGTATGTTTTATAAGTCTCACCTTTTTGATATGTTTTAAATGTCTTATAGATCTATATGTTTTATATGTTTCGTAAAGGTTCATAATGAATCAATACAAATAAATAAATAAATACATTATTTCATTGTCTTGGTTCCGCAGGCCAGGACATTCTAAAATAGTTGCCAGGGTTGGTTGGTCGAGGGGGTGTAGCCCTATATAAGAGAACTATAGCAAAACTTGACAAGCACTATGAAGTTCAAGAGAATATCATACTGGCTCGTTATCACTTTTCCGTCAGGAAACAGAAAGTGGAGGAGAGCATGAAGGAATTCACTACGGCTTTTAGAGGACTAGCAGTCAAGTGCAATTTACACACTGTCCGGAAGAACATCTACGAGATCAACTGATGATCAAGTGCAACACTGATAAAATACAAGAAGAAATGTGGAAAAAGCGGAACCCTACATTGGGAACAGCAATTGAAATCGCAAAATGTATAACACATACAGACAATTACATCAAAGCTCACTAATCTGAGAAGAATACTGAAAGTCACAAAGTGACGTTAGATGAAGGATATGTGAACAGGAACTCAAAACCCTCACAGAAACAATGGTAAAATGCCAGAAGGAAAGCAGATGAGAAGACAAAGTGACATAGTGTTTCACAACAGCAGAAATGCAACACGTTTGTGGGATCCTTTGAAGGAGTCTAGATTCACTTTGTGAAGAGGATGCTACAGGTGTGGCAACAGTTTGCATCTGGCCAGTGACAAGGAGTGTATGGCCATTCACATAATTTGTCAAGAGTGCAGACACAAATGTCATGTAGCTCACTGCTGCAAGAACTTCAGGTCTTTTGGTGAAGTGAGGGAAGTGACCGACAATGATGAAGTGGATGAGTATGGAAATGTAGGTAAGGAAGTGATCAGTTCTATACAAGCCGTATCAGGAAGGGTGAGAAGAAGCAAACCCTATTCCATGTGTCCATATCCATGTTAATAAATAGTGGTGCAGACTACACATTTGATTGCTGCACTTTGCAGGAACCTGAGATAAAAGCCAATGCTTATGGCAACATACCCATTGATATAGTGAGTTAGTTCCGCTGAGAATTCAAATTCAAAGGGAGGATTGCCAAAGAGATGGTGTAGGCGGCAAGAAGAGGAGGAGAGTTGCTGTCTTTCATGACATCCTGAACAAGTATGTGCAAAGCAAAGGACTGAACAAGAAATCAAATCGACTGTCATGGTAGAAGAGTGTTCAGGTGTATTTGAGAAAAGACTAGGGTGTCTCAAGAGTTTTGTGCATCACATCAGGCTTAAATAAGGAGCTGTACCCATCCTTTTCAAGTTGCGGATGGTACTGTTGGCATTGCGCAAAGAGGTTGAGGTGGAGATTACCAGAATGGAGAGAGAAGACATCATTGAGAAAATTGAAACCTCAGAGTAGATCAGTCCCATTGTGGTAGTGAGAAAACCTAATGGATATGTAAGGCTCTGCATAGACCTGAGAAACTTGAACGGCGAAGTGGTGGCAGAAAAGTTCCCATTACCAAGAATTGATAATCTGCTAACAGGGATTGCAGGTGCTCAAATATTTTCCATATTGGACCTTAGAGCAGCCTAACACCAAATTGTACTCCATCAAGACTCAATGGATTTGACTGACTTTATAACACCCATTGGCTTGTTCAGATGTCGAAGGATGCCTTTTAGGTTGGTGTTGGCAGACAGTGTGATCCACAATGTTATACATTGCTTGTTGGGTAGCGAGAGAGGGGTTTTGTTTTATCAAGATGATGTGTTAATTTGTGGTGTGAATGTAGAAAGAGCATGACATATGTTTGAGGAGAGTGTTAGTGATTCTGCATGAGGCTAGGCTGAAAATTACAAAAGAGAAGTGCACTTTCAGGGCACGGAAGGTGAACTATTTGGGGCATGAAATCTCAGCAGAGGATGTTTGACTGAAACATGACACTGTTGAAGCCATCAGAAGGATGGAATGTCCCAAGAGTAAGAATGATGTGGCCTCATTTCTTGTGTTGGTGGAATTCTACAGTGAATTCATTGAGAAAAGATCAGATAAGATGAGGAATATGAGGAAGCTTACGAAGAAGGGAGTTCTGTTTTACTGGGATAGAGTATGTTCCAAAGAATTTGGGGCTATCAAACGGGCCATTATAGCTGCTCCTATCCTGTCCAGCTTTGTAGAAGGTCAAAGGACCATAATCTATGTTGATGCCAGTAACTATTGTCTCGGTGCCGTGGTGATGCAAGAGTGTGGTGAGGAGCTTTTGACCATGGCGTTTGCTTCCATGTGCTTGTGGGGTTGTGAGTTTACAATAAGTGTGGATCACCAGCCTTTGGTCAGTATTTTTACAAGCGCTGGTATGGAAGGGGTATCCAGGAGGATAATTAAGTGGGTCAGTAGCTTACAAGGGGTTACAGTATCAAATGGAACATATCCAAGGGAAGAGCAATGTTGTGGCAGATGTCCTGTCTAGGTCTGCATTTATTGACCTTGCGGGAGAGGAGCCTGTTGAGAAAGATGAGGAGGAAGTTGCTGACATTTTTTGAGTACAGGAGTGCATCAAGGCAGTGGATTGGGATGCAGCCTGTACTGAGGATAACGTTTATCAGTTGGTGCTTCACTTGGTAAGCATTAATTCCAGTGATACCGGGGAAGAGCCAGGTAAAGATTGCAGGAAGGTGAGGGATAAACTCTGTGTGAGGGAGAATTACTTATGCAGGGGGCGCAAACTGGTGGTACCCGAGAAGATCAGTTAGGCGGTGATGGAACTAGGATATTGTGGTCATTTAGGCTAAGTTAGGACTGGAGGTTTGATGAGTTGTAATTTCTGGTGGACTGGACTTGACAAAGATGTTTAGAGAATGTCCTGATTGTGTAGATGGAGATAAAGTCTCAGGGTACACAAGCCTCCAATGCAGGTATGGGATAGCCCCAGAGAACCATGGGATGAAATGCCCAAGACTTGTTGGCACCTTTTAATATAATATTAGAGGATCCAAAGATACCTACCTGCCACTTTGGTGTAAAACGCTCTATAAATCAATCAATCAATCAATCAATCAATCAATGGTGATGGATCTCTTATCAAAGTGCCCAGAAATCTGTGTGTTGAAGGATGTATCTAGTAGCAGTTTGATATGATTTTTGGAGCCAGTGTTTTGGAGGGAGGGTTTTTCCCGCCGATGTTTATCCGACAATGAGACTCAGATGGTATCAAGGGAATTCAGGTCATGTTTGGTAATATATGGCATTGAACATATTACGACAGCACTTTATCATCCCCAGGGGAACGGTTGTGTGTAGAGATTCAACCACACCTTAATGGAGGTCATTAGTGTTGCTGTAACCACTGGAGGGGACTGGGTAAGAGCTGTCATGTAGAGGATATTTCAGTACAGAGTTGCCCCGATTGAGTTGTTGCACAGAAGGAACCCCAACACCCATTTGTGTCCTGGTTGATGGGGAGGTGAAGGTATGAGAGTGTGGATGTGGAAGGTGTAAGAGAGAAACTGTTGGTTAGGGGATACAAGTCCAAGAGGATGTTTGATGAGAAGAATTGCTGCAGAAGTTTTTCGGTAGTCCCAGGCCATGTCATTAAAGTGAAGATACCTTTGAAGGTGAGAAAGGGAAAATCAGTATTCTCTGAGCTCAATGAGGTTGTCAAAGATCTGGTTTTGTATTTTGTATTTTTTTATTTATTTTTATTTATATAACACACCAAACCTTCGGGTATCTGGGCGCATTTCTTGGAGTAACATAGTTACATATTTACATACAGTTTACATCGCAGAATATAAGTTTGATATAGTGCAGGAGAAAAGGGGCGAGTTCCAATTGTTGATAGTAGAGTAGGTTATTGTGTTTCCTGAGCGATGATCCAGTTTTTGGTGTTTTTCCTTAAGTTGCTAGAGAATGGTCCTGTTCTAAAAGCTGATGGTAGTGTGTTCCAGGTTTTAGCTGCAAGGACAGGGAAGCTACTGCCCCTTGCTCTCTGTAGCTTATTTCTGGGAATCTTTAGGCATTGACGTTGAGATGATCTTGTTAGCCGGACTGAAGTGTGTAAGGATAATTTGTCACTCCGGTATTTAGTTGCTAGGTTGGCCAGGCATTTATGGGTGAGCAATAAAGGTTTGAATGTTATTCTCTGACTGATTGAAAGCCAGTGCACATTGTGTCGTGGTATCCAGTTAAATTTGGATTTTTCTTTATTTTATGTTTTATTTTTGTTTTGTTAGTAAAAAAAAGTGTCAATAAAAAAAGAACAGGGTTGAGGTGAAATAAAAAAAAACATTGTTTTGTTGACGAAAAAATGGCATTTCGAATATGTGACGTTCGCAAATGTCACTATAAACCTTGCGTCACATCTCAGAGATATGGTGCGATCTGGGAATGTTCATTGCAGCTCTGAGCGTGTTGTTTTGAAGGATTTTGAGCTTTTTGTATTGGCTTGTGAGGTTCCTAGGTATAGTGCGCTACAATAATCTAGCTTAGATAGGATGAGAGCCCTGGTTATTGTTATGCAGTAAGTTGTAGACAAAAAAGGTCTGCAAGCAGTGATGAGTTTGCACGTGTTTGCAGTGGCTGAGGCTAGGGCTTTGATTTGTCTGGTCAATGTTAGTGCTGGGTCGAGATAAATGTATAATGTTTTGACTTCCTTGAAGATATTGATCTTGTTGCCATCAAAGTTAAATTAGTTGAATTGTTTGTCTAGCCCATTGAGTCTGGTTGGTGACCCTTCAAGGAGTAACTCTGTCTTCTCGTCGTTGTGGCAGAGTCCATATTTAGCCATCCAGGCTTGTATCAATGCGTATATGTTGTTAAGAAGTTTAGAGTCGATAAAGTAGTCGCCTGTGATGGGGGTAAGTATTTGGGTGTCATCCGCATAATTGGTATAGGAGACACCCAAATGGTCCAAGTCATCAAAGAGGGGCTTTGTAAAAATGTTATAAAGCGCTGGGAGATGCAAGATCCCTGGGGGACTCTGCAGGTCAATGGAGCAGGGTCAGCTGACGCTGTGGGTGCAAATACTCTTGTCATTCTATTGTCCAGGAATGACTGGATCCAGGCGGTCGCTTTGTCAGAGAAGTGAGCTGCAGATAGGAGGTGGTTGCATAAGACTTTGTGATTTACTAGGTCTAATAGCAGTAGTAGGGCAAGGTTGCCATTGTCTTTTATGTTACCCATTTGTGTCTTTAGGTGTAGTAGGGCAGTTTCTGTACCGTGTCTGGGTCTGAAGCCTGATTGTCTAAGGCCTAATAGGTTATTGATTTCTAGCTGTTCCTGAATCTGGAGGTATGCTGCCCTGTCAAGAATTTTTAAGAGGAACGGTACTGTAGTAGTTGGTCTGAAGTTAGTGGGGATGTTGTGGTCGAGTGTTTTTTTTTTTTTTTAATAATGGAAAAACCCAAGCAACTTTGAGACTGGTGAGGACTGTGCCTGTTTCAAATGAGCAATTAATTAGTGAGGTGATAAAGGGTGCTAGCTCACTAGCTGCCTCCTTAATGATATTTGCCGGGCAGATATCCATCTGCCATCTTGAGGGTTTTAGGTTCGAAATCATATTCTCAACATCCTTGGTAGAGATGGGAGAAAATTGAATACATTGAGTGGGTTAGGTGAGGAAAGTGGGGGCAGGGGTTCAGTGGGGTCAGTAGTGAGTTGTTAGACTACATTTTTGCTTGGAGGAGTTCAATTTTGTCTGAGAGGGCTTTCTGTATTTTGGTGCACCAAGCTTTGTCTTTAATGGCAGTCTCTGGTGGTGGAATGAGGGATTCCAACTCTCTAAGGATACTGAATAATTATTTTCGAGCTTGAGTCAGCCTTGGTAATTCTTTCGTTGTAAGAATCGTTTTTGGCTTGATGGATTGCTGCTTTGTAGCTGAGGGAGGTTTTTAGGAAGTTGTCTTTGGTGGGTGCTGACGGGAGACTTTTCCACAGCGTTTCAGCGTTTCTTTTGCTTTTACGCAGAGTTCTAAGGTGGGGGGTAAACCAGGAATTTATATGAGAGCATGCTTTAGGTTTTTGCAACTTCAGGGGTGCTTTTGTGTTAATAGCATTAAGGAGGGTGACATTGTAAATATCGACTAGAGTAGATGGGTCAGCGTTGTTGTGGGGGTGGTAATTAATGTGTTGTAGCAAAGGGAGTAGTTTTGCCACTGTTATATTGCGGTTATTCCTAGAGAATGAAGGAGGTGCAATAGGGTTGGAATGGTTAAGGTTGCTGCTGTCCTGAATATTGAATATGATGAGTGTGTTAGAGAGTATACTGATGTCGCAGTTGAGGTCCAGGATCCAATCTAAGGTTATCCCTTTTTGTTGTGGGTAGGTTGAGGGATATGTTGTGTGAAACCTAATTCTGAGATGGTATTGGAGATGGTAGATGCATTAGCATCGTTCAGGTCGTGCAGTCCTTGGTTGAGGTCACATAGCAGGATAATTTGCGACCCAGGGTTAGTATTAGTTGTGAGAAGTAGGGAGATGTCTTCCTCAAAGGAAGATATAGGACCTGGTGGTCTGTATATAAGATGGATGGTTGTGGTTCGAGATGGAGTGCTAGCTAGCTTGATTGTCAGAAGTTCACATGACGGGAATGTCAGGTTAGGAAGGGATCTGAGATTTAATGATGTTTATCAATAAAGGCAATGCCGTCACCTTTGGAGGATTGTCTATCATGTCTGAAGATCGTGTATTTATCTGGTATGGCAAGAGAGAGTAGAGGCACTGCAGCTGTATGCAGCCAGGACTCCGTAATGGCTAGAAAGTCAAGGTCATTGTTGGTTACAAGGTCTGAAATATCAAGGGCATGGGCAGGCAGGGACCTGGCGTTAATGAGTGCTCCCTTAATGAGCCGTGTGTTGCTGTCAGCTTTAGTAGGGGCAATAACTGGTGGAGAAGGTGGATTAGCGGCTTTACTGCAGACCGTTTAATTCAAGATAATGGGCACAAGTTTGTTGAGATGTTTGCTTTTACAGATGTTGGATGAGTGGCTAGTTTGTGGGAATATGGACCATAGTCTGATGTTCCTTATTTTGGTAGGGCACGGCTGGTTGGGAGGAGGTCTGGTGGCAAAATGTTTGATCCATTAGGCAGGAGACCATTTCAGAGGTATTTTGAGCTAATTGGGTTTTGGGCCTTAATTCCTCTTGGAGGAGTGGTGATAGGAATGATGTAGGGGTCATACTGTCAGATGATGGTAGTCTTGAGGCCATAGATAATGAGAAATGGCGAATGCTGCATAGGGACTGAAGGCCGATTGTCGGTGTCTTAGTATGAGTAGTATTGCAATTAGTCATGGTGAGACAGGCGTTTAGTGCCAATACTAGTAGTAGGAGATGGCTGAAAATATTGAGGATGGTCGTGTGAGTTAGGGCCTGCAAGTTCATGGCTATGCAGGGTAGGTTGTAGTGTCAGAGTATGTGACTGGCATCAGATTGAAATGCTGTTGCTACTGACGGTCTCTAGCAGTATATTTGAGGGTGCTAAGTGTGATAAGACTGATGTGTAGTTGTGGCGTCCTTAGTTGCGAGATTCTGATTACATAGTTAGTTAACAAGCGAGGTTGTAAGTACACAGTTGGCTAAAAGGCGAAATTATGAGTGCATAAATGGCTAGCAAGCTAAATTATGAGTACACAGATAGCTAACAAGCGAGGTTGTAAGTACACAATTGGCTAATAGGCGAGATTATGAGTGCGCAGATGGCTAATGTGCAGATGAGGCGATGTTGTGATTGAGCACTAAGCTAGCATACAAAGAGGTGTGGCAAAAGGTTTCACAATTGGCTAACATACCGTAAGCGCCATTGCAGGTGCACGGTGGACTAGCGTGCACACAGAGTATATGTGGGCGCACAATTGTCTCGCATGCAGTAAGGGCGGAGTGTGTTCATCAGATGTAGAGGACAGATTAAGGAGTGTAGCGATCAGTGCCTAGGACAGTGCCGTAGGCTGTTCTTACCACTGGAAGAGGAAGTCCAAGCGGCATCAAGTTCTGGAGTGTGGTCATGGTTAGCAGGGGATCAGTGAATGATTTGGAATCAGTCTTACGCCGCTCAGGCTGTTACACTTATGATGAGGAAATGGTCTGTTGGGTAGAGTAATGGGTCCCGCGTCCCTGCGGCACGGACAGGCACAGACAAGTTTCTGGCCTTTTTATGGTGGCCTTCTTGTGTGGGGCTGGCTAGCGCCTTCCGGTCATGCTCATTTGATAAAGTAGGCGGAGGCGGCCTATCGTGGCGCGCAGAACGAATGACGAGGCATTGCTTAGTAATGTGTACACAATGCTGTTGCAGCCATTTTGACATGGTCAGCTTGTGTTCTGACTCACAATCAGGATCGGGTGAAAGGATTGCAAAGCTCTGATCACCAAATGGGAGGTGCTGTAAAAACAGCCCCATTCAATCAGAGAAGCAAAGCACTGGATTCAGGGTGCAGGATCAGATGAGGCACGCGCTTACCCGTAGTGAGGTGGGTGCGTGCTGGTAGGTTGTGATTCTCCTAAAGCCAACATGGCGATGAGGAGGGATGGGGCTCCTGCCCTCCTGGCATCGCAGTGGCAGAAGAAAGGCAAAGACAGGTTTCTGGCCTTTTTATGGTGGTCTTCTTGTGTGGGGCAGCTAGCACCTTCCGGCCATGCTTGTTCGGTAAAGTATGCGGAGGCGGCCTATCGTGGCGCACAGAACGAATGACGAGGCGTTGCTTAGCAACCTGTACACAAGGCTGTTGGAGCCATTTTGAGATGGTCAGCTCGTGTTCAGACTCACAAACAGGGTTGGGTGAAAGAATTGCAAAGCTCCGATCGCCAAACGGGTGGTGCTGTAAACACAGCCACGTTCAATCAGAGAAGGAAAGCACTGGATTCAGGGTGTAGGATCGGATGAGGCACGCGCTTAACCGCAGTGAGGTGGGAGCGTGCTGGTAGGTTGTGATTCTCCTGAAGCCAACATGGAGATGAGGAGGGATGGGGCTCCTGCCCTCCCAGCGTCGCAGTGGCAGAAGAAAGGCACAGACAGGTTTCTGGCCTTTTTATATTGGCCTTCTAGTGTGGGAGCGCCTTCCGGTCATGCAGCCTATCATGGCGCGCAGAACGAATGACGAGGCGTTGCATAGCAACGTGTACACAAGGCTGTTGCAGCCATTTTGAGATGGTCAGCTCGTGTTCTGACTCACAAACAGGATCTGGTCAGCTCGTGTTCTGACTCACAAACAGGATCAGGTGAAAGGATTGCTAAGCTTTGATCGCCAAACAGGAGGTGCTGTAAACACAGCCCCGTTCAATCAGAGAAGCAAAGCACTGGATTCGGAGTGCAGGTTCGGATGAGGCACGTGTTTAGCTGCAATGAGTTGGGTGCATGCTGGTAGGTTGTGCTTCTCCTGAAGCCAATGTGGAGATGAGGAGTGATGGGGCTCCTGCCCTCCCAGCATTGCAGTGGCAGAAGAAAGGCACAGACAGGTTTCTGGTCTTTTTATGGTGGCCTTCTTGTGTGGGGCCGGCTAGCGCCTTCCGGTCACGCTTGTTCAGTAAAGTAGGCGGAGGCGGCCTATCATGGTGCGCAGAACGAATGACGAGACATTGCTTAGCAACGTGCACACAAGGATGTTGCGGCCATTTTGAGATGGTCAGCTCGTGTTCTGACTCATAAACAGGATCGGGTGAAAGGATTGCAAAGCTCCGATCGCCAAACGGGAGGTGCAGTAAACACAGCCCCTTTCAATCAGAGAAGCAAAGCACTGGATTCGGGGTGCAGGATCAGATGAGTATGCGCTTACACACAGTAAGGTGGATGCGTGTGGATAGGTTGTGCTTCTCCTGAAGCCAACGTGGAGATGAGGAGGGATGGGGCACCTCGCAGTGGCAGAAGTGTCCATCTTGGTCAGAGGTGGGGGATATAGAATAAGGAGAGGGTGGCTATCATACTCAAGGGGAAGGTGTTGGTTGGTTAGTACAAGGAAGCGAGGTGTTAGGAGTGCTCCATTCACTTTGGAGCGTTCAACTTACATACTGGTTTAGGAGTTACAAGGAACCTGGAACCAGCCTGCTCACAGTTTAGGTGGGTTCCAGATTCTATACAGTTTCAGTTGGTATGGGTATGAGCTGCGGTTCGCTGCTTGATAAGACGTATCTTACTTTGTACCCAATAAAGCCTTTATATAGAAACCAGGAGGTGTACAATGTGTCTTTCTCCCAGGAATCGATCATCGCAACTGACTGCTCCCCAAACACAAGAAAGCTAGTATAATGAGAGGTGATTTCTTCATCAGGACAGAAGGAGGAGGTGTCAAGGGGCAAGGAACTACCAGGGTGATTGAGACCTAGGTGGTGAAAGACCCAGCGGCAGTCTGCTCCTAGCACTAATAAGAATGAAAAGCCCTGTGTCCAGCACAACCTAAGAACTAACGGTATACAATGTCTGCCCAACGTCCAGAAGTCCTAGAGCATGAGAGATGATGAGGGCTGGCAGTTCCGGCTCCACATCCATAGAGGACAACATCCTGACAACCTCTACAAAAGCCAAGCACCCAACCACGATAGCCAAGAATGAAGACGTGGAGCACTTCACTCCAACAGTTTGTGAGTGATTTGTTAACCACCAGTTGGCAGAGAAAAATGTAGCGAGGGAAGGACAGGCGTACTACATTCCTCCATAAAGTTTCGTTTGTTTATGGCGCCTTGATTTTCCCACTATTTGACTTCAGTACTTCAGTACTTGAACAGCTTCAACCGGCAGGCAGTCAAAAGCCATTTCTTTATAACTTGTTTTCCTCCGTTCTCTTCGTCCTTCTCAACACACAGGCATGCTTTTCCCCTGACAGTCAGTAGAGCAGCAGCTCGGCTTCTCAAACTCTCTGTACATGCAAATATCTGGCTGGTTGTCTCCTCCTGGACCCCATTATCTCCATCCCCAGTGCCTGACAGTCCCTGCAACAGGGATCTGGCATAAGGTTCCATGGATATGCTTTGTGGCAGAGGGCTGGTACCGCTGGGACTCGGGCAAGTGTCTCTCCCCCACATCTGCATCATTTTCTCTAAAAGCAGGTACAGTCACGAAAGCGAGAACCCAGCAGCAATCTCCTTTGATCCCATTGGCCAGACCAGCAGAGGCATATTGCAGTCCCACATAGGTTTCCTGGTCTTTAACCAGCTTTTGCTGGATTGCATCAACCTGCACTTTAATCAATATAGTCCTGAGCAAGGGGGAAGTGAACACGTTTTATGAAAGCATGTCTACATTTCATATGTATATTATGACTTTGTACATTTACATGTGGTGGGGGCTACATAGGTGTTGGTCGACTGTAACCTCCATATGGGAAACCAGAACCCAAGGAACGGGTAAAACCTAGAAGTCAAAGTGTACAAAAAAAGTGTTGGATCTATGTTCCACGCTTGTTCTCTTGGCCTCCCTCTCCCACTTCCCTTCCCCTGCCCAACTGCCCTCCCCACTTCCGCCCACCCCAGCCATGATTGGTCCATCACCCAGGTAGAAGTCTCAGTAGTGAGTCCCAGGGTAGCCTTTCCCGGGCAGCCACCCACTTGCACTACTATCATAAAATACTGTAAGACACTTTACACAACACCTCTTCCATAAGAATGCAGCTATCCCCCATGATATAAATGTGGTCTAGCTGCACACACAATGATTCTCCAGCTCTCGCATACGCTCCATACTACCTCTCAGCAGCCATCCACATGCAAGGTCCACATGGGTCGCTAGCAGGGACTTGGTCCCCCCAAATGACTTTCGAATCAGCTAAAATGCACACACGCATTCTAAACTCTTCTGACGAATCTCCCGTACCTGGACATCGGTCCCCCGAGGGTGTTCAACTTACAGCGCATTGGGACCATACCAATGGTGAAATGCGCTTACAAATGACAAATGATGATGATCATGTGGGAGGTCCTACATCAGTGTCAGGCGACTGTAACCTCCCTAGGGGAAGCCAGAACCCAAGGAGCAGGTAAAACCCAACAGTCCAAGTGTGTAAAAAAGTATTGGAACTATGGCTTCCTGCACTCCACCCACAACTGTCATCCAATCCACCCACCCCTTCCTCAGAATAAACTCCCCACTACCGCGTGTCCTTCCACTCTTAGACTTCACCTCTGACTCCTTTTTACAGCTGTACTGCCAGAACTGAAAGAAAATGCATCTTGAGAGCACCATTACCAGTCATTGTTCCCCATAGCATGCCGTTTTATTTGCCCCATCCCTTTTCCAATCACCCACCATTTCCACCACTGAAGAGACAAGCAAACGAGCAAACCATCCCCATTGGTCACACATCGTTTAGCAATTGTCAAACCGGAGAAGAGCACCTCTGAGCTGGGAAGTTCATCTTCCAGCTTGGGGGCACCTGGAGACTAAGAGTGCAGTGTGCGACTGCTCAGGAATGGGATTTACACTACGTCCCAAGCAGGAAAGTGAAACAAATGGAAGAAATGCTGTGCCTGCAAGATAGCTCAGAGAGCTATGTCACCGGTACTTCGCCTCCCAGGGACGAGGTAAATTCCTAAGGGATAGGAGGGGGGGGGGCTTCAAAAAAATCTGATATCCTTCGTCTGCCATCTCAGAACAGTACTAAAGACAAAAGAAGGGAACAATGGTCAAATTATACGGAAAAGTAGAGGAACATCGTACCCTTTAGTTCCTGCCCACTTCGAACTCTGGTAAAATCACAGTCATTTTAAATGCATTCTCCAACTGTTGTTCAGACATGCACTTCAGTAACTTCCTGTGTAGCTAGGGGGGCCAACCATCCTGTATCTTGCGGGACTGTCCCGATGTACTTCCCCTGAGGTGCTTGCACCACATTAAGAGAGATAAAAGGTTCATGGTACAGGGGCGCATGGGGAAGATGTGTTGTCGCCTTAATGGTGTGCATGGTGGGTGAATACATATTTGAGGGGAGCATAACACTGCATTTTGCTTGAAATAATGACTCAGGCTGGTGACTCCATATTGCTGGGCCTGCTCTTGCAAACACAGTTTGAAAACCCAAATGAGATTTATTTAAGCTTGCACACCTTTACAGGCTGTTACTGTAATCATGCATTCAGGATAGAAGAAATAAAGCTATAATCATTATTTCTGCTGGCCATGTTTCTATAACTATGCATCAGCAGCTCAGTTTAGTTTCTTATGTGAATGTGTGCTTGCCAAGGCATTGCTATAAAACCTATTTATTATTTAATCTTTTGAAACCCAAACCTGAACAAATACTTAAAAGAACTATAACTGAGAAGATATGTGGTACTGAAATTGCAGACTGGGCATAAATGCTGGTTTCATCACTTAAGCAACATGTGTGATCCTGGGCAAATAATATCATCTCACTGTGCCTGATCTGTCAAAATGGAAATCCCTAGAAACAAATCAGTATGCAGTTTTCCATATGAAAAAATCCTCCCGGCTGGTTTACAATAGAGTTCTTAAATATCTTTAATAGTCGGCATCCATATAGTGCACACCACAAAAATATGTGTCTCTTGGCTTACACATCAAATGATGTCATGTTCAATGATGCCCTAGAGCAGGGGTCTCCAACCTTTATGTTGGCAAGAGCTACTTGTAGTGAATGGCCAACAGGCGGGATCTACTGGCTGGAGCTGCTGGGGCAGTGATGTCCATTATTATGAGAATTTGTACCAAGATTACTTTGGGTGCTTTGTGTGCTCTTTATATAAAAAGGAATAACATATGAATTGACCATAATGATAACTTCAAAAACAGCTTTATGTCATTATGTTCTATTAGTAGCTGGATCTTTTTTTTTTTATTTTAATGATTTTTATTGTTAAAATATTGATTTTGATACAGATATCAACAGGTTACAGACTTTGAATAAAACAAGAACCACAGAGAAATGACATAGTAAGTGATTTTGATCCTTTGTAATAGTATTTCTATAAGGCTAAGTCATTTGTTAAATTCACTTGCGAATGTAATATGAACTATAATAGATATAAACCGCATTAATATAACATGTAGTTTAGAATTAATTATATCACAGGTCTGCAACGAGTGATTTATATGTAGTGAAAATAGAGATTTGGGGGGAGACGTACAGGGAGACAGACTAGAGACATATAAGGATAAGGAGGGAAGAGGATGGGGGGGAATGGGTATATTGGATTATTTCATCAAAATAATATAATCATAGCTGGATCTTAAAAATTGTCAAGCATGTCAGAATGTAGGAAACCATTCAGGACATTCAATGAGAAGGCTGACGCTACTTGCTATCCACCAGTGCTCTGTAACCTGGTGTGTAACATGAAACAGCAACCGCGAGCACTCAGATGCTGTCTGACAGGATCAAAGTTCTGATTTCAGAAGGTTCGTCTGAAAAGGGCAGATTCGCAGGGATAAGCAACCAGATTGGCTGATAGTGCAGATACCCCCCTTGCCATCGTGCATGCACCTAACTGCACCTTAACATGGCAGGCATAAATCTCTTACAACTGACTCAGCCGTTACAATTGCACCATCTGTAAAAGGACATTTGTTTTTCGTCAGATAGTCAGCAACTTTGAATGCCCTGTAACATCATTGACTGCAGCATTTAGTTTACCTACTTTTTAGGATCGCAGACTGCTTCCATTGGGAACATTAATTTGATAATTTGTGTGTATTATTGCAAAATGCCTATCAAGGTTGCTATTTTTTCCCATGTATCTTGAGCACTGTAGATTAAAGATGCATATTTTCATTTTATGCTGGAAGAAAACACATTGATTTCCCACTCTATATGGAAATGCTTTTTGTTGCATGTGTCTGCGCTGGAATCCAGTATTTCAACAAGGATAGTTTATTGCTTTTGGAGCTTCATGTGCCAAATCAATCTGAGAAGTATTTCAATCAATGTACTATACAGTTTAAAAAATAATTTAGCATATACTATGTTCTGCTTTGTCAAAAAATAAAACCTACTACAAGTTTAGCATGTGCCAGACCGTAGAATTCAGGCAATGGAAAATAAGCCAAAGCCTACTTTGTTGACTAGCCTTAAATGTTTTTATGTAAAAATAATTAGTAAGATTGAAAAAATGAACATGTGGAAACCATGTGATCAAGTTGTATGTAAAAAAAAGTGTAAATCACAGGGCTAAAATAACATCCAGTTTTATAGTGATGACTTGAAACGTGCACAAATCATATGACAAACCAACCAGACAATATATGATTAGTTATGTTCACATTTTGAGCAACAAGAATATGGTTTTCATGAGGGGTCAGTTATTCATAATGGGTGGTAACCAGTCACCAATCTCCCAATTATGAAGGAGCTAGTACCGCAGAGAACAGCTCACTGGATCGCTGCCTCTGCACGAATCATGAAGGACATTCTGCTGCATGACTAGTCGACCATGCCTGGCTTGCATGTACTGCTCTCTCAGACATTTTGGAATGTTCCATGCGTTAGAGAACTACTTGTAAATTGCATGGTGTTTTGCCCAATATTTAGCTAAAGCAGACTCATAAATTGCACTATTTCAACCCAGCATTGAAAGGCTGGAAACCCCTTGCCAGAATTTGAACATATGCTTACAGGTTATCCACAGATCTTTGCAGTTTTCTGGTTTGTGCACATAGCCAAAGGGGATCAACCATATAGATTGTTCTCCCACCACATGGCTGTCCTCAATGTTCTCTCCCTGTATTCACCACCCTGTTTTATACAGTGCTCTGTTACTTAGTAACTAGGCTTAAGATATATTAATCCAATACATATAAAAAAATATACATACAAACCACTTTTTCCCACCCAATTACTTCATGGATACTCTTGTTTCAGCCATTCAGCCATCATTTGTATCTCTAGGTACAAATATTTAAAAATAAGATCGGCTGCATCGCATAGCAATATCAACAATAAGGTCCATCTGATCTTAAGCTATGTATAAACGCACCACGTCGGTGGACATCTGCCGCAGGCACCGCTATCCATCCACGCACTCTAGCATGCAGCTATGACTATGACAAATTCAGTCTAGCTGGTCACATAACCACTTCACACTGAAACACCAGTCTTGCCTCAACACCTCTGCCATTTGAATACAGCGACAGCCTACGACAAATTTCAGTCAAGCTGGGTACATATCGCGTCTCCTCCACTAGCGCTCTGTCGTGATTTCCCTCGGCACCCGCCCACGTGCTTGACCTCTTGGGCTGCTTACTGGAGCCTAGCCAGCCCTCCTAAGTACTAATCTTTGCCAAATGCACACGCGCATCTTAAGCCTCTTCTTAGAACTTTCCCCATACCTGGACTTGGGTCCCCAGGGGCGTTCCTACCGGAAAGAACTTTGAGGGTGATACAAATGGGGAAAGGAATTATATGAATGACTACTAAAATACAATGGCCACAACACACATTTCCCATTTACCTTTGTTATTGATAGTTATCCCTTTGTTGGGACACTGCCCTGGGCCCTTCTTCTCACCGTTGACACAACTTTTGACTGTTTGCTTTGCCGAAAGAGGAGAGGAAGTGGCAGAGGAAGAGGTCCAGGGATGTCAGACACCAAAATACTCTGGTCCATTTTATGTCTGATGTAAAGAGATACTGGGAAGCCTCAGGCGAGTTACCAGCGGCTCGCAATCTACTCTTTGACGACCTTGGGCCTCGAGTATCAAAGACTGATAACACGCCTTATAATGTAATTTTCCATAAAGTCACTTCTGATGATGCCAATACATATCCAAGTCAGGGGATCTGGCTGTCATTTGTCGCATAGGGCCCTGAAAATAACAAGGCAGGCCTTGAAGGGAAATGCAACCGGTCAGTTCCCTATGCATAACGTCCTACAGTGTTGGCATTTGGTAGGCTGTGTTTGTGTTAAAATGTCTTTTGCTTCTAAAATGACCATAAAACTGGATAGGGGTTGAGGCAAAGAGGGACTCGAACGGTGCTCTAATATGGAAGCAGGCATGCCACAAACTGCTTATGATTTGTCGCCGTGTGTGAAGTGTTGTGTGAAACCATTTTATAAAGCTGCCCACCGAATGTGCTCTGCCTACACCATGATACAATAAAGAAGAAAACTGTAACAAAAGGCAGAGAGACGGCAGAAGCAACTGTCAGATATGTTACACCTTGTCATCAGGCTAGACACAAAATGCAATTCCAAGCATCTCTACCCAGCTGAGAGGTCTAGTGTGCACATCCGGCTGTTTTGTTCATTGCTTATTTGTCCTCTATTAACTTTGTCATTTCAATAAAGTTCATTCTAACTTGAATTTGGCACTGCCCATGGTGAAACTGGTGCGTCCAAATATGGGATGCACCTGAGGTCAGGGTCGGAATGGGCCATCAAATTGGCTCAGGCACCAATTAAAAAGTAGCTGCACTCACAAATGGACATTTGCTCTTTTTGTGATAAGACTGAGTATTAACCCAGGGGGAGTTGTTCGGTCAAATGTTCCACGCGTTTTGCATTTTAAAGAATAATTGTTCAGTAACACTGGTCAAACCTACTATTATGTCATTAATGTGGCCCAATTTGGCCCAAAACGTTTACACTTTGAATTTTTTTCAGGCCAAGCTAGCACGTTGGGCCTGTCCTATTGCCTTGTAGGCCAGTCCTAGCAAGCCTGAGGTTTGAAGGTTTTAGTGTTTGACTTGCTCAAGGGCCCATTTGCAAGAGGGTGATTTCTTCATCAGGACAGAAGGAGGAGGTGTCAAGGGGCAAGGAACTACCAGGGTGATTGAGACCTAGGTGGTGAAAGACCCAGCGGCAGTCTACTCCTAGCACTAATAAGAATGAAAAGCCCTGTGTCCAGCACAACCTAAGATCTAACGGTTTACAAAGTCTGCCCAACGTCCAGAAGTCCTAGAGCATGAGAGATGGTGAGGGCTGGCAGTTCCGGCTCCACATCCATAGAGGACAACACCCTGACAACCTCTACAAAAGCCAAGCACCCAACCACGAGAGCCAAGAATGAAGCCGTGGAGCACTTCACTCCAACAGTTTGTGAGCGATTTGTTAACCACCAGTTGGCAGAGAAAAATGTAGCGAGGGAAGGACAGGCGTACTACATTCCTCCATAAAGTTTAGTTTGTTTATGGCGCCTTGATTTTCCCACTATTTGACTTCAGTACTTCAGTACTTGAACAGCTTCAACCGGCAGGCAGTCAAAAGCCATTTCTTTATAACTTGTTTTCCTCCGTTCTCTTCGTCCTTCTCAACACACAGGCATGCTTTTCCCCTGACAGTCAGTAGAGCAGCAGCTCGGCTTCTCAAACTCTCTGTACATGCAGAATCTCTGCCTGGCTGTCTCCTCCTGGACCCCATTATCTCCATCCCCAGTGCCTGACAGTCCCTGCAACAGGGATCTGGCATAAGGTTCCATGGATATGCTTTGTGGCAGAGGGCTGGTACCGCTGGGACTCGGGCAAGTGTCTCTCCCCCACATCTGCATCATTTTCTCTAAAAGCAGGTACAGTCACGAAAGCGAGAACCCAGCAGCAATCTCCTTTGATCCCATTGGCCAGACCAGAAGAGGCATATTGCAGTCCCACATAGGTTTCCTGGTCTTTAACCAGCTTTTGCTGGATTGCATCAATCTGCACTTTAATCAATATAGTCCTGAGCAAGGGGGAAGTGAACACGTTTTATGAAAGCATGTCTACATTTCATATGTGTATTATGACTTTGTACGTTTACATGTGGTGGGGGATACATAGGTGTTGGTCGACTGTAACCACCCTATGGGAAACCAGAACCCAAGGAACGGGTAAAACCTACAAGTCAAAGTGTACAAAAAAAGTGTTGGATCTATGTTCCACGCTTGTTCTCTTGGCCTCCCTCTCCCACTTCCCTTCCCCTGCCCAACTGCCCTTCCCACTTCCGCCCACCCCAGCCATGATTGGTCCATCACCCAGGTAGAAGTCTCAGTAGTGAGTCCCAGGGTAGCCTTTCCCGGGCAGCCACCCACTTGCACTACTATCATAAAATACTGTAAGACACTTTACACAACACCTCTTCCATAAGAATGCAGCTATCCCCCATGATATAAATGTGGTCTAGCTGCACACACAATGATTCTCCAGCTCTCGCATACGCTCCATACTACCTCTCAGCAGCCATCCACATGCAAGGTCCACATGGGTCGCTAGCAGGGACTTGGTCCCCCCAAATGACTTTCGAATCAGCTAAAATGCTCACACGCATTCTAAACTCTTCTGACGAATCTCCCGTACCTGGACATCGGTCCCCCGAGGGTGTTCAACTTACAGCGCATTGGGACCATACCAATGGTGAAATGCGCTTACAAATGACAAATGATGATGATCATGTGGGAGGTCCTACATCAGTGTCAGGCGACTGTAACCTCCCTAGGGGAAGCCAGAACCCAAGGAGCAGGTAAAACCCAACAGTCCAAGTGTGTAAAAAAGTATTGGAACTATGGCCCTCCTGCACTCCACCCACAACTGTCATCCAATCCACCCACCCCTTCCTCAGAATAAACTCCCCACTACCGCGTGTCCTTCCACTCTTAGACTTCACCTCTGACTCCTTTTTACAGCTGTACTGCCAGAACTGAAAGAAAATGCATCTTGAGAGCACCATTACCAGTCATTGTTCCCCATAGCATGCCGTTTTATTTGCCCCATCCCTTTTCCAATCACCCACCATTTCCACCACTGAAGAGACAAGCAAACGAGCAAACCATCCCCATTGGTCACACATCGTTTAGCAATTGTCAAACCGGAGAAGAGCACCTCTGAGCTGGGAAGTTCATCTTCCAGCTTGGGGGCACCTGGAGACTAAGAGTGCAGTGTGCGACTGCTCAGGAATGGGATTTACACTACGTCCCAAGCAGGAAAGTGAAACAAATGGAAGAAATGCTGTGCCTGCAAGATAGCTCAGAGAGCTATGTCACCGGTACTTCGCCTCCCAGGGACGAGGTAAATTCCTAAGGGATAGGAGGGGGGGGGGCTTCAAAAAAATCTGATATCCTTCGTCTGCCATCTCAGAACAGTACTAAAGACAAAAGAAGGGAACAATGGTCAAATTCTACGGAAAAGTAGAGGAACATCGTACCCTTTAGTTCCTGCCCACTTCGAACTCTGGTAAAATCACAGTCATTTTAAATGCATTCTCCAACTGTTGTTCAGACATGCACTTCAGTAACTTCCTGTGTAGCTAGGGGGGCCAACCATCCTGTATCTTGCGGGACTGTCCCGATGTACTTCCCCTGAGGTGCTTGCACCACATTAAGAGAGATAAAAGGTTCATGGTACAGGGGCGCATGGGGAAGATGTGTTGTCGCCTTAAAGGTGTGCATGGTGGGTGAATACATATTTGAGGGGAGCATAACACTGCATTTTGCTTGAAATAATGACTCAGGCTGGTGACTCCATATTGCTGGGCCTGCTCTTTCACTGCAAACACAGTTTGAAAACCCAAATGAGATTTATTTAAGCTTGCACACCTTTACAGGCTGTTACTGTAATCATGCATTCAGGATAGAAGAAATAAAGCTATAATCATTATTTCTGCTGGCCATGTTTCTATAACTATGCATCAGCAGCTCAGTTTAGTTTCTTATGTGAATGTGTGCTTGCCAAGGCATTGCTATAAAACCTATTTATTATTTAATCTTTTGAAACCCAAACCTGAACAAATACTTAAAAGAACTATAACTGAGAAGATATGTGGTACTGAAATTGCAGACTGGGCATAAATGCTGGTTTCATCACTTAAGCAACATGTGTGATCCTGGGCAACTAATATCATCTCACTGTGCCTGATCTGTCAAAATGGAAATCCCTAGAAACAAATCAGTATGCAGTTTTCCATATGAAAAAATCCTCCCGGCTGGTTTACAATAGAGTTCTTAAAAATCTTTAATAGTCGGCATCCATATAGTGCACAACACAAAAATATGTGTCTCTTGGCTTACACATCAAATGATGTCATGTTCAATGATGCCCTAGAGCAGGGGTCTCCAACCTTTATGTTGGCAAGAGCTACTTGTAGTGAATGGCCAACAGGCGGGATCTACTGGCTGGAGCGGCTGGGGCAGTGATGTCCATGATTATGAGAATTTGTACCAAGATTACTTTGGGTGCTTTGTGTGCTCTTTATATAAAAAGGAATAACATATGAATTGACCATAATGATAACTTCAAAAACAGCTTTATGTCATTATGTCCTATTAGTAGCTGGATCTTAAAAATTGTCAAGCATGTCAGAATGTAGGAAACCATTCAGGACATTCAATGAGAAGGCTGACGCTACTTGCTATCCACCAGTGCTCTGTAACCTGCTGTGTAACATGAAACAGCAACCGCGAGCACTCAGATGCTGTCTGACAGGATCAAAGTTCTGATTTCAGAAGGTTCGTCTGAAAAGGGCAGATTCGCAGGGATAAGCAACCAGATTGGCTGATAGTGCAGATACCCCCCTTGCCATCGTGCATGCACCTAACTGCACCTTAACATGGCAGGCATAAATCTCTTACAACTGACTCAGCCGTTACAATTGCACCATCTGTAAAAGGACATTTGTTTTTCGTCAGATAGTCAGCAACTTTGAATGCCCTGTAACATCATTGACTGCAGCATTTAGTTTACCTACTTTTTAGGATCGCAGACTGCTTCCATTGGGAACATTAATTTGATCATTTGTGTGTATTATTGCAAAATGCCTATCAAGGTTGCTATTTTTTCCCATGTATCTTGAGCACTGTAGATTAAAGATGCATATTTTCATTTTATGCTGGAAGAAAACACATTGATTTCCCACTCTATATGGAAATGCTTTTTGTTGCATGTGTCTGCGCTGGAATCCAGTATTTGAACAAGGATAGTTTATTGCTTTTGGAGCTTCATGTGCCAAATCAATCTGAGAAGTATTTCAATCAATGTACTATACAGTTTAAAAAATAATTTAGCATATACTATGTTCTGCTTTGTCAAAAAATAAAACCTACTACAAGTTTAGCATGTGCCAGACCGTAGAATTCAGGCAATGGAAAATAAGCCAAAGCCTACTTTGTTGACTAGCCTTAAATGTTTTTATGTAAAAATAATTAGTAAGATTGAAAAAATGAACATGTGGAAACCATGTGATCAAGTTGTATGTAAAAAAAAGTGTAAATCACAGGGCTAAAATAACATCCAGTTTTATAGTGATGACTTGAAACGTGCACAAATCATATGACAAACCAACCAGACAATACATGATCAGTTATGTTCACATTTTGAGCAACAAGAATATGGTTTTAGTGAGGGGTCAGTTATTCATAATGGGTGGTAACCAGTCACCAATCTCCCATTTATGAAGGAGCTAGTACCGCAGAGAACAGCTCACTGGATCGCTGCCTCTGCACGAATCATGAAGGACATTCTGCTGCATGACTAGTCGACCATGCCTGGCTTGCATGTACTGCTCTCTCAGACATTTTGGAATGTTCCATGCGTTAGAGAACTACTTGTAAATTGCATGGTGTTTTGCCCAATATTTAGCTAAAGCAGACTCATAAATTGCACTATTTCAACCCAGCATTGAAAGGCTGGAAACCCCTTGCCAGAATTTGAACATATGCTTACAGGTTATCCACAGATCTTTGCAGTTTTCTGGTTTGTGCACATAGCCAAAGGGGATCAACCATATAGATTGTTCTCCCACCACATGGCTGTCCTCAATGTTCTCTCCCTGTATTCACCACCCTGTTTTATACAGTGCTCTGTTACTTAGTAACTAGGCTTAAGATATATTAATCCAATACATATAAAAAAATATACATACAAACCACTGCTCACTTTTCCCACCCAATTACTTCATGGATACTCTTGTTTCAGCCATTCAGCCATCATTTGTATCTCTAGGTACAAATATTTAAAAATAAGATCGGCTGCATCGCATAGCAATATCAACAATAAGGTCCATCTGATCTTAAGCTATGTATAAACGCACCACGTCGGTGGACATCTGCCGCAGGCACCGCTATCCATCCACGCACTCTGGCATGCAGCTACGACTATGACAAATTCAGTCTAGCTGGTCACATAACCACTTCACACTGAAACACCAGTCTTGCCTCAACACCTCTGCCATTTGAATACAGCGACAGCCTACGACAAATTTCAGTCAAGCTGGGTACATATCGCGTCTCCTCCACAAGCGCTCTGTCGTGACTTCCCTCGGCACCTGCCCACGTGCTTGACCTCTTGGGCTGCTTACTGGAGCCTAGCCAGCCCTCCTAAGTACTAATCTTTTCCAAATGCACACACGCATCTTAAGCCTCTTCTTAGAACTTTCCCCATACCTGGACTTGGGTCCCCAGGGGCGTTTCTACCGGAAAGAACTTTGAGGGTGATACAAATGGGGAAAGGAATTATATGAATGACTACTAAAATACAATGGCCACAACACACATTTCCCATTTACCTTTGTTATTGATAGTTATCCCTTTGTTGGGACACTGCCCTGGGCCCTTCTTCTCACCATTAACACAACTTTTGACTGTTTGCTTTGCCGAAAGAGGAGAGGAAGTGGCAGAGGAAGAGGTCCAGGGATGTCAGACACCAAAATACTCTGGTCCATTTTATGTCTGATGTAAAGAGATACTGGGAAGCCTCAGGCGAGTTACCAGCGGCTTGCAATCTACTCTTTGACGACCTTGGGCCTCGAGTATCAAAGACTGATAACACGCCTTATAATGTAATTTTCCATAAAGTCACTTCTGATGATGCCAATACATATCCAAGTCACGGGATCTGGCTGTCATTTGTCGCATAGGGCCCTGAAAATAACAAGGCAGGCCTTGAAGGGAAATGTAACCGGTCAGTTCCCTATGCATAACGTCCTACAGTGTTGGCATTTGGTAGGCTGTGTTTGTGTTAAAATGTCTTTTGCTTCTAAAATGACCATAAAACTGGATAGGGGTTGAGGCAAAGAGGGACTCGAACGGTGCTCTAATATGGAAGCAGGCATGCCACAAACTGCTTATGATTTGTCGCCGTGTGTGAAGTGTTGTGTGAAACCATTTTATAAAGCTGCCCACCGAATGTGCTCTGCCTACACCATGATACAATAAAGAAGAAAACTGTAACAAAAGGCAGAGAGACGGCAGAAGCAACTGTCAGATATGTTACACCTTGTCATCAGGCTAGACACAAAATGCAATTCCAAGCATCTCTACCCAGCTGAGAGGTCTAGTGTGCACATCCGGCTGTTTTGTTCATTGCTTATTTGTCCTCTATTAACTTTGTCATTTCAATAAAGTTCATTCTAACTTGAATTTGGCACTGCCCATGGTGAAACTGGTGCGTCCAAATATGGGATGCACCTGAGGTCAGGGTCGGAATGGGCCATCAAATTGCCTCAGGCACCAATTAAAAAGTAGCCGCACTCACAAATGGACATTTGCTCTTTTTGTGATAAGACTGAGTATTAACCCAGGGGGAGTTGTTCGGCCAAATGTTCCACGCGTTTTGCATTTTAAAGAATAATTGTTCAGTAACACTGGTCAAACCTACTATAATTATGTCATTAATGTGGCCAAATTTGGCCCAAAACGTTTACACTTTGAATTTTTTTCAGGCCAAACTAGCAGGTTGGGCCTGTCCTTCAGGTACGGCCTTATTGCCTTGTAGGCCAGTCCTAGCAAGCCTGAGGTTTGAAGGTTTTAGTGTTTGACTTGCTCAAGGGCCCATTTGCAAGATAACACAGGCACTCAGAACTTCCGCCGGATCTGATGAGCGCGCAGTCCGCCTTTCTTTGTCGATTTCACAAAGGCCAAGCAAATGTATACGACTTCCATGTAATTCCAACTCTTCTCCACTCTCCAGCATCGTCCTGGGTGATTCTACTCCCGAGTGCCCTTTGTTCAATTAGCCCCCTCCGCCATGCAACCCCCGCCACAGCTTCCTTTCCTTCCAGGAGTATCATTTTCATGTTTTTTTCTGTCTCCAATGAGATTACTGCGGCACGTGCCACTTAAAGGGGCTTTCTTCTAAAACACTCCAGTCGCTTCTGAGAATCATTCACAGCGGGCGCTCGTTGTTTCCGGTCCTTATTACATTAACTCCTATGATTAACTGGAATGACAAGAAAGCCTTTTTAAAATAGAATGGCCTACAGCAATTCTTGCGCAGATGCTTGCATGCTTACATGCATAGTGCATGAACCTCAGTGGGAATCCTGGATGATGAGGGGGCTCGCCTACCCTGCGGTTGAGAGGGCGTTCACAAAATGCAGCGCAGCAGCAGGAAAGCCTGCTCTTGTCCCCACCAGCCAGCTATAGGTGACAAGCCCTTAAGATCTATAGGACAGTATATAATATTGCGGTTTAGCTTATTACATAGCTGTGCTACTCCATAGGATTCTATAAGTAAAAGCTTTGACCAACCATCAAATGGCACTGATGGTAGGGAACCTGCAGGGTGCTGTTGGCACTATTGTGAGAGGTGTCACGTATCTCAAGATGCACGCAGGCGCGTGTGCGCACGCTCTCATCCACACATAGGGATTCATGGAAGTGTTTTATAATGGCGCAATCCCATAGGAAAATGTTCCATGAATCAGGCCCAGGATATATACACAAATCCAAACCCACTTGTTCATCTAGCAGGAAACCCCTCCACACCTTTCCAATGTGAGAAGGGACCATGACTTCACCTGGAATATCTGAGAAGATGCATCATCTGCCTAAAACTGCCAGACACCGTTAACAATATCAACCCCAAAATAAATATCTGCCCATCCCCATACTAAGGTCATGCTCCTTCATTTATTCTGTTCCTGTCCACTGGATCACCTCCTGCGTGTCAGGCACATATGATCAGACATAGGACTGATGGATCACCTAGGACGGGCCAGAGACTTCTCGACTCCGCGGTAGTGCTATTCCTTCAAAACAGAAGACCACAATAACAATGTTTCCACGACAACAATAATAGTGCACCAATCAAACATGCATCCCCAGGCGAAAACATGCATTGGTTTCAGGAAGGTAACAATAACAATAATATGTAATTTCAATGTAGCGGTTCATGCAAGATTCCACCCCTTCTATGCTCTCCAATGTTAGGAATTATTGTGCTCTGCTTAATCATTCTGAATTCATTGACTTCAAAAGGTCTTCCTAGGATTGACATCCACATTCCATGTTCTGCACCTAATACATGTTTTTACTCACATCAATTTACACACCGATCTCTGAGGCAATAGCTTAACAAACTGACTTATCATACCAGGTAAGTTGATTTGCACCCAAGTCCCAGTGGATAGTAGAATCTGTTTGACTGGCAGCTGCCTGGCATGTGCCAGTCTAATAAGATCCTGAGCTGTCCCTAAATATAAAGGTTAAAAAAAACAAAAGAGGTGATGGCTAGAAAGTTTAGAATTAATCTTAACCCCTTTTGAAGTGGAACCAAGCCTGATTTGCATATGGTCTTTCCCCTTCTGTGATGGCTTGGCAGGTGAAGAACGATAGTCTGGAGGGTTTCCAGAGCAATACCAGAGGTTAAGATTGATTGTAAACCTTCCAGCCGCCACCTCTACTGTTTTGCTGTAGTCATACTGAGTGGGATGAGGATGCTCAGACGTGGGCCCCGTGCCTGCTGCGCCTAGGGACATAAGCTACTCCTCACTGATGAGGCCCAACGAGGCCGAAACATGTCTGGGGATGCTTGTGGTCTTGTGCAGAAAGGATGTAGCCAAGCAGTTCCGGCTGGACTGCCCATGTGGAGTGGGACCAAGCTTGAATTGCATGTGGTCTTTCCGCTTCTTTTATGGCATGCGAAGAACAATGGTCTGGAGGGTTGCCCAGAGCAATGCCAGAGGTTTAACACTACTTCTAAACCTTCCATCCATCTCCTCTTTTGTTTTCCTAAATAGTAAGGCAGCTTTAAAGTCTCCTTGCTCTAGAACTCAGCTATACAATGCATGTGGCATTGGCGCTGCAGTACTTATGAGGAGGTATTCATCACTGGGAAAAGATGCCATTCTCGACAAATGGCACTACCAGAGTACATACACATGATCAAGGCTCTCATCAGGAATTTATTAGTGCCCGGTTGGGGAGTAGAGGGTGGCAGCACAGAACGGGGGCATTACCGGATGGTAACTCTGCCGCCCTGAGCCTCCTCAGGGCTGAAGGCCACCATCTTCCCCGGCGGAGAACAAGGTAAGTGCTCCCCTCACCTTCCCCCCCTCCTAATTGGGGGGGGGGTTTAAAGTTCACATGCCCGAGGGAGATGCTTGCATCAGCTGGTAGGTATGCTAGGGTTCAGAAAAATACTGCACCGGGCCCACAAAAAGAAGAGTCCACACCAACTGGCCAGCATGACAACCCTAACGAGGAGACCCAGTAGAGTTCCTTCAGAGATGTCTACTGTTTCCAGTTAGAGTTCACAATGGAATTGTTGTCAGGCCAAATTTCAGAGACCCCAATGGATATGTTTGTTTGGATGCCAATTTCCTGGGCTAGAACTAAGGGGGCCCATAAGGACCTGAACCCTGTCCCAAGTGTAGGGAGCTGGAGAGCGTGTCACTGCAGGTGGACTCAGTGGGCAGAGAGCTACAGAGTTAGCTCTGGTGTCCCTAGTACCGTCAGAAGTAGAGGTCCACCGAGCACCTATGTTGCCCCTCAGTGGCCAATGCTGCAGGTGGAACCATTGTAGATGCCTGGATAGTGAAGCATGATCTGTATCTTATCAGGCACGCCTCTTATATCAGCGGTGGTGTAAGCAGTAGCTTATCCCTTGTCAGACTATATCGGTGAAAGTAAAATCAGAGTGACACATTTCAGAGGGGCCAAAATACCGAAAATACTGAATAGCTGTTTTTTTAAAATTGGGGGGTCCACCCCAAGCCTCCATTTTTTCTACCCTTTAACCGCAACCCCATCCCCACCCATGTTAAGCCCTTACGCCACTACTATTTAAATATGTATTTAATTACAATTTTTGTTATTTTTGGTATTTTGGCTTTCAATGAAACTTACCACTCTTTCTTACTTCCAGTAAAATGACTGGGTATCACTATATCATAGAATAGACAGGGACTTAAGGCATGAGAGTGTTGCTTGGGGCATTCAACGTTGCGAACCTGAGACATTCAACTGTATGGAATCCCTACAAGGCAATGATTTGACTGACCCTGAGTTTGTAGCAGTGACGCCTGGATCACAGACAGCTGCCCAGAGCAAAGCTGGAGAGGCCCTCCCGAAAAGAGAGGCCTGGCTGTCAGGACAATGGTGAGTTCAGAAGGCAGGGTCAGAGCAAGCTTGCAGCTGAGTTGCTTCTCGCAGTTAAATCAAGATCACCTTCTAGCATAGGCTGTCACACAAGGGTTCATCTTCTGGCCTGGCGGCAAGGCCTGCACTACATACATCCCAGAGTCAGCAGGAGAGACTAACCAGGCTGACGTTTGGCAACATCAGCCATGAGTCATCAGTCATATTTCACATGTTTCAGACAGATTCAGAAAGCTGTGCTCTGGTGACTTGGTCCACAGTCATTGCTCAAGCTAAGCCTGAGTGTAAAGACCCTAAGACTGGGAGCCTTGTGTTCAATATGCAAGCGAATATTGGACAGGTTGGACCTGTACCTGTTGCCATCTGCAGCAGGAGCAGACTTTGAGCCGGCACATGAGGCCTAGCATCTGAAAGAGTGGATATGCTTGTACGCGCTATGTTGATGAGAAGGATGTCTTGTGCATGCAAACCGAGTGTACTACACTTGGAGACCTTTGTCCTCAGGTAGAGATCACAGCTCAGGGCGATGCCCCTGTGATTGATGAGGTGTGAGGGGAGCATAGATGCCTGGGCTATGAGGTTACATAATCCACCTAAAGAACACCAGGAAACCTTTAAAGCTGAAAATGGTCTGGAGATTGAAAATCTGGTGGCAGGAGAGAACCCTGATGCTGGTGGTGGGAGTGGGGGAAGGGATTTACCAGCTCTGACCACGAGTGAAGCTCTAGCTTGCCAGTTGAACTTCCCAGTGCCAGATGAGAGTAGCACCTTGCCTCTCATCTGAGAAACCTGGCAATGATCGAGGAGTGAATACTTGAAATGAGGACACAGAGGGGGGAGATTCTGATGATTACCTAGTCAAAGCAGCAATCACTTCTGATGCCCCTTACTTATGGGTATATTTCGGTCTGATATAAGGGTGAGAGGTAATACCTCCCGCCCTAAGGGCAGTGGGGCCCTGGATGACTCCCTCAGCGGTGGCTTTAATTCAGAACATCTGACGTGCAGGGATGTGATTATTTGGTTTTGAATCCTGTCCTCTGGAATAGAAACACTTATCTCCTTAAAATCTTTGGTGTTGTATATTCACGTCACCAAACAAATTGAACTACTTGTAACGTGTTTTCGAAATACTTAAGCAAGGACTTGAATTCAGTCGGATTAACGACATGTGCATAATCTGATTTATTTCTTAATCAAATGTTTTTGAAGTCAAACACTCTGTATTGCTACAAATGTACAAATGTACAGAACAACAGTGGATCTTCAGATTAAAATCGAATATACATGGACTGAACGAACAGATCTGCTGGCAAATCTCTAATCTTTAAAATAATTAAACGTAGGTGAGATCCGTTTCTATCAGACCAACTCAACATATGAGAAATGCAAACACTGTTTTAAAGTCTCACTGTTGTCATTGAAGTAAGCTCAGCACTCAAACACAGACCAGCTGTGTTTGAGTGCTACGCTGACAACACTCAACTCATTTTCAGGCTGTCCCCTGCCATCTCCTCTGCCTGTCTCATCTCTGATTGCCTAACTGCCATTCAAGATTGGTGTGCCGCCAATGATCTTTGTCTGAATGCCAGCAAGACGGAGATCCTCCTCATCGGCACACCTTCACCATCCTTTCCCCTCACTCTCTGGCCGACCTCCCTTGGCCCTCCTCCTACCCCCACCTGTGAGGCTAAGAACCTCAGGGTCATCTTTGACACCACCCTTTCCTTGTCCGCCCATATCTCTGAGGTCTCTAAAAAGTAAAACTTCCTACTGCACCTCCTCAGAGGTACTCTGCCTTTCCTCTCCTTCCCCCAGAAGCTCATGGTATCCCAAGCTCTGGTTCTCTCTAGGTTGGACTATTGTAACAGCCTCTTTCTAAATCTACCTGCCTCTACTCTCCGCCCTTTGCAACTAATCCAGAACAGGACTGTGGGACTTGTCCTTGGCATCAAGCCCTGGGATCGTATCTCTCGGCTCTGAAATCTCTCCATTGGGTCCTAGTGGATTCAAGGATTAAATTCAAAACCCTCTGCATTGTCCACAAGGCTTTCTGGGGCCTGGGTCCAAAATACCTTCAGCTATCCCTCCGCAAATACCTCCCCTCTTGAGCTCTTCGCTCCTCTACCTCCAACTCCCTCAGGGTCCGTCGTTTTTCAAAGAAACAAGAGAGGGGTAGATCTCTGTGTTCGGCTGGGGCCTCCCTGTGAAACAGCCTCCCTTCCACTCTAAAACTTGAGGAGAACCATCTCCGGTTCCGGAAGCACCTCAAGACCTTTCTCTTTTCTTCTGCCTTCGCTCCCCCTCTCCCCAGCTGAATTGTTCTCTCTTGGCACCGTGCACCTGGCCACCCTTTGTATTCCGGGCCCAGGTACCTGCTCATCCTGCCACCCTCCCGCACTGCCTCCAGGCCACCCCTTGCACTGGGGTCTGTATCTATGCCCATACAGCCCCCCTTTTTCTTCCTGCACTTATCAGACTTACCCTGTCTGCTGCCTTAAACCTAGCACTTGCAAATTGCTGGCTGCACAACCACTGTTTGTTGCCTTTATTATTTATTTATTGTTATTTATCTGTTTCTCCTCTGCTTCGCACTTTCCACTTCTCCCCTCTTCCATGCACTTTTCCCCTCCCCCTTTCCCATGCACTTGCGTATTCTCAATGTCAATGTGGCCTAGTAAGATCGCTGTTTTGTTCTCCCCTGTTCACCTCCCTTGCCTTGTCGCGCTCTGAAAAACTTATGTGCGAGCGCAATAGAAATAAAATATCAATATCAATATCAATACAACCCAGACACTACTGCAATCATGCACATATAACAACATATAACAAATAATGTGCTCCTGGTAGCACTAAATACATTGAATGAACTATAAACTAAACCTTGTGGATCCATAGCTAAATTTATAACTTATAAACCTACTAACTAGAGAGCGCTATAATTACATTTTAAACATCCATTGGCCAACTCAACCCTCTTTGGTTGAAATAACTTGACTTCCAAAGTTTCACCTAAGAAGAAAATGCATTATACCTCACACCATAGTAACTTTTTTTTATGGTTGACCATATACTTTATCTAAAATTCCTCCAAATTTAATATTTATTTATTCCTGTCTGGCGGAATCCTTCTTCCAGTTGGCCACCCCTGTACCTCAAGTGTGAGCGTACATATCACATATGTACCTCATAAATGAGCGTACATTCCGCCACATTCATATTGGCACCTTCAGTAAATTGGAATTCCTTATCCCTATTCCAAATACCTCGAAAACTGATTCCTCATCATAAATATATCACATATTAGATCACCCTGCACTTCGACCATGAACATCAACACATGAGTCCTGATCAGGCTGACACAATTAACATTTAGGGCCACAACACTCCACAAACATCACAAGACAATGGGGTCATTACAACCCTGGCGGTAGGGGGTTAACTGTGCCGGTAGAGCTGCCGGCCCCGTTAACCTTGGTAAAACCAGGCGTCCTTAGCGGGTCCCGTGAACGGTCCAGCATGCTAACAATGGGCCCGTCATTAACGGGCCCGTTGTTAGCATGCTCCCCATTCCCATGGGAATGGGGATGTACCGGGTCTGGGTTCCCTGAATGGGGAAACACCTGGCCCTCCAAGGTCGGAATGGCCTAGTATTTCCCCATTCAGGGAACCCGGACCCGGTACCCAGTATGGCGGTAGCCATGCCGCTAAAAGCGGCATGGCTACCTCCATACTCGGAATGGCCCCACACTCTTGCAGGGTATCAAATAGTGTCCATTTACCAATACATTTGAACATAGGGTATTACCATAACCCTAATACAGCACCAAAATTCATAAGCATTTCCCAATTTTAACGTAGCCTTTTAACATATATTCTCGAATGAAAACCCGATTAATCACAAAACCACTCACATAAAAAATGATGCCTATGTTTTAAACATTCCATCTTTGAATCAAACTTATTCAGTTTCCATATTTTCACATTAATACTTGATTCGTTCGTATTGTTACTAAGAGCGCTGCATTCACAATTCACAAAAAAAAAAATTCTTTCCATATGCATGCCAGCTTGATCAGAGCCAGCGTACCATAAATAAATGTAACATCCAAAAGCAGCCCCACGTCCTCCTAAAGTAAGAAAACATCAGTACAATACCGGTATCAAAAATATTATTAAACAACATTGCAAATGCTTTTGTGCCAATATCCATCATTATTTATTCACCACAATGTGCACCGAATCAGTTTCCTCATTACTAAACTTTCATATATAAACCGTCAGTCACCAATGTAGCATTGTGTACATTATCTGTAATTCCTTATGTCCCTTTCAAAACCACCACTTTAAGTTCACAAGTCTCACTACGTGATGGCTGAACTCCGGTTTTCTCATCGCGTAATCCATTCACGAGGAACACAATGGGCCTCATTACGAGTTATGCCGGTAAGGGAAAAATGATGCTGGTATGTAAATACCGGCATCATTTAACGTTCCGTAGCATTATGACCCACAAACCCGGTATTAACGGCATCGTTATTTACGGTGCCGCTAATAGCGGCATAGGCGCGTACATGCGCCTCCTCAGGTAGTAAATACCGGCATGCCGGTAATAGGGGGCAATCACAACCCACGCAAACATGCAAATACCGGCATCGCGAACACGGTAATAATGGGCTGCATGATGCCGGAAAAACAGGCATCGCGGACCACCCGCAAACAGCAACCAAGATACAAGGCAGCTGCCACAGGTGCACACAATCCCCACAGGTGCAGTCAAAGGAGGCTGTGCCAGTATGAACTGAGCACACCCACACACCACAACCCTCCCCACAGGTGTAGGCAATGCAGAGTGGCCCAGTACAAAAGGAGCACACCTACACACCACACCCCTTCCTACACCAAAATGCTACCACTAGCATTTGCAATCATGGCGCAGGAGGACATGCCTATACTGCTACAACTACAGCAACAACAGCAACAACAACAACAACTACAGCAGCAAGAACAGGCAGCACAGAGGAGACGCAGGAGGAGAAGGAGGGTGAGACAGGCCCAGCAATTACCACCAGCGCAGCCACCAGCGCCTCGTAGGCAGCCACCAATCCCTCGCACCAGACCCAGCCCATTCAACCTAACCCCTGAGCAGATCCACACCCTGTACCGGTTGGACCGTGACACCATCACCACCATAGTGGACATGATACACAACGACATTGCCAGCCACATACAAATACGCACTGCCATCCCCCCACTACTGAAAGTGGTGTCTGTGCTACACTTCCTGGCCACAGGCACCTACCAACACACAGTGGGCCAGCTGCACGGCATTTCACAACCACTATTCTCACGCATGCTGAACCAAGTGTTCGAATGCCCTCCTGAAGCACACAAGCACCCACATATCCCTACCACGGACTGGCCAGGAGATAGCCGAAACCAAAGTAGGCTTCCATGCACTGGCCGGCATGCCCAATTGTGTTGGTGCCATCGACTGCACCCATGTGGAATTGGTAGTCCCCCATGCCATAGAGGCGGTGTACCGCAATCGCAAGCAATACCACTCCATCAATGTGCAAATGGTATGTGACTCCAGCAAAATCATCACCCATTGCTGCGCCAGATTTCCTGGATCCACACACGATGCCATGGTACTGCGCAACTCCACGCTACCCCGTCACATGGAGCGACATGCTGGACCACGTGCCTGGCTGCTCGGTGAGTTGCACAACAGGCCCATGGCCATGCTGTGGGGTACTCATGTGTGCGGATGCAGAAGGGGGGGATAATACACCTGGGTGGGAAAGGGGGGGTAGTTCACCAGGGTGGGAAAGGGGGGGTAGTTTACCAGGGTGGGAAAGGGGGGTTAAAAGTACACCTGGGTGGCAATAGCCAGTGAGTGGAGAATGAATGCAGAGCTAAACACTCCTCACCTGACACAGCCAAACGGAAAATGACACATCACTGGGCCACATAACACAAATAATGCAAATGGATGACAACAAGTAAGAGGCACAACCGGGGCACCATGGTGATGGCAAGCAATGCATGACTGAATAGGATGGCAACTGTGCCAATGCAGCCAGTGTGACCATGCAAAGTAAAGAGTACAGAGCATGAATTGGAGGCTAAACATTGTTGCACTGCCACAGCACATCTGCCTCAGCATGCATGATTACACCCTGCATCATCTATTCAACCCCATCCAGTGTTCCACACCTCTTTCCAGTATACATCCCATATAGGTGACTATTTGGTACACGTACAGGGACATTTGCATGCTCACACCTAATAGCTGCTGCCATGACCGTGCTCCCTGAAGGTGTCAGTTCAGAGTGACACACACCTATTTGTATCTGCTTGCAGGTGATGGAGGATATCCCTTGAGGCCGTGGCTACTTACCCCTGTGCGGAACCCGCAGAACAGCCATGAAGAGGAGTACAATTGTGTGCACACTCGTACCCGTGTCGTGATTGAGCAGACCTTTGGCCTGTTGAAGGCGCGGTTCCGCTGCCTAAGCAGGTCTGGTGGGGCACTCCTATATAGGCCTGAGAAGGTGGCAAAGATCACCATGGCCTGTGTCATGCTGCACAACATGTGCGTCCGAAGGAATGTACCACTGCCACCTGACATTGACATGCATGGCCCGGGTGAGGATGAAGGGGATGGAGACAGGAGGCGAAGGAGCCCCCCTGCCAGTACGTGATGTACGGGATGGCCATGCTGTACGCCAAGCACTAATTGACGAATACTTTTAAAACACAGGGACCATGAATGACTTTTGTCAGTCAGACACTGGGCCAATGTGAAAATGCACAAAGGGAATGTTGTAATTTTGAGACTGAACACCGTAACACATTAAATGGATGCACACCAAAAATGACAATGTCCAGCCATGGATTGTTCTCCAGAAAACTTGTGTATTATATGAAAGTGCAAAACTGTGCCCACTCCCCCCTCCCACGATCCCACAACAAACTCCCTCACCCACCCCACAGACCCCAGTGAACAGCCCAACAAACTCCCTCACCCACCCCACAGACCCCAGTGAACAGCCCAACAAACTCCCTCACCCACCCCACAGACCCCAGTGAACAGCCCAACAAACTCCCTCACCCACCCCACAGACCCCAGTGAACAGCCCAACAAACTCCCTCACCCACCCCACAGACCCCAGTGAACAGCCCAACAAACTCCCTCACCCACCCCACAGACCCCAGATGTCCCCATGTGTGCAACAAACAGTGTTGCCTTCAACAATCCTACTCCTCACATTTCTTCCATTTTTCAAAAAGTCACTTTTTGGCGACTTTCAGGTCTGGGGGTGCCATGGCCATGCACCGTGCACTCCTGCGCGTTAAGTGCACGGGGCTTGATTGGACAGAGGTGGAAGGTGTTGACGTGGTCGAGGTGTCAATTGTCAATCCTCTGTCAGACCCATGGTGTGGCTGCTGCACTTGCCTGATGTTGGCTAGTAGGGCCTCGGTCAGTGACCCCATGCACTGCCTGAATGCAGACGTGGACGCCTCCACGGCTGCTGTATTTGCGGCAATGGCCGTGGCTATGGCCTTCATGGCCTCATTACCGGCAAGGACCTGTTGCCGCATTATCTGCAGCATCTCGTCTTGACGGGCCTCCACCCTTGCCAGACGGACCTCAAAGGGGGTTTCTGTCGCAGGTGTACCGGTGGAGGGCTGGGTGGTGGAGGGCTGGGTGGTGGAGGGCTGGGTGGTGGAGGGCTGGGTGGCGGAGGGCTGGGTGGTGGCAGGCACCTGCGTGGGGCCCTCGTCCTGGGCACTGTCGTCCTCAAATATGCCGATGTCCGAGTCCCCTAGGTCGGAGTCATGGAGACATGGGTCATCCAGGCTCTCTGTCTCCGCAGGGGGGAAGGCGGGGCCAATGGGTGTTGGGCTGGGCGATCCCGAAAATTCTTCGGCCTCTTCAACCACCTCTGTGGACAGGACGTCCGTGGTGGCCAGCGGTACAGCTGGCACTGTCGCAGCAGGTGCCCCCTGCAGAGATGATGCCTTGCGTGGCACACTGGGAGTGGTCAGAGGAAATTTTTTGGAGGAGGGGGTTGCGGTGTCCCTGGTCCCCTTGCTTGCACTGGATGTGCCTGGCCCCCTGTCCTGGGTTCCACCTTCCTCATCGGTGCCTGGGGGATAGAAGAGATGCAGGTCATCAGTGAGATTGCCAAATGGCAGCTGTGATTTGTGGCAGTGTTATATCTTGATACATTCAGGCATGATTTCATTTCTGTTGTGTGGCATTTGGTGTACTGAGGGGACATGTTGGCAATGATTGCATGGCTGGTGGCAATGGATTGTCTAGGTGTGGGGGGGACATGGGCATGGATGGGTTTACAGATTTCACGCAGCATGCGTGTGGGGCAGGGGGTGGCAATCAATATTCTGTTGGTGAGTTGATGTTGCCTTGGGTATGGGAATTGCCTTGCCTATTCTGACTCCCACCTCACTTGTGTCACATCATGTTTTGTTATAGGTGGATGTGATGGTTCACTCACCTTCCTCTGTTGTAGTAGCTGCCCCGTACTCCTGCTCTCCAATCCCCTCGATGGATTCTGGATCGATGAATCCACTTGCAATCTCCTCCCATGTGGTGAGCTTAACAGGGGAGTGTGTGCCACCGCCTGTCGCCATTGCGGCCCTCCGGTTCTCCGCAAGGATCTTCCGCACACGGAGGCGGAGGTCGTCCCAGCGCTTTCTGCAATCCCGGACACTCCTTGGGGTAACCCCCACTGCTGTTACCCTCTGCGCAACCTCCTGCCACACCTGTTTTTTATGCGTTTGGGCCGCATGCTTCAGGTCCGTGCTTCGGATAATGTCAGCATGCTGTTGTAGGGTGTCCGCTAGCATTGTCAATTCTGCATCTGAGAAGCGCTGCTTCCTCTTCCTTTGTTTGCTTTGTTTGCTTTTTCCGGTGGCCTTTGACATCCTGGTTCTGTTTTGGCACTCAACAACACGGGTGTAGTGGTAGTAATGGAGGATGGCAATAGATTGTGTTTTTAAAGATGGCCGCCGGCCCATTTCCCGTTCCTGCGCGATGACGTAATTTCCGGGTCTGTTTTTTGCAAACACGGTAATACCATGGTGGTATTACCGTGCCGGTATTTACGGGTTAGTGTGAGGTGGTATCGCAATGGGCGGGCCCCGCGATGCCGGTATAGGGGGCTTGGAGGCCCTTTACCGGCATGGCGGTGTTGCCACTACCGGCATGGGGGAACGCGCGTGCTTGCGCACTCGTAATGACCCGCTATTAGCGGGTTCATACGTGCATGGACCCGCTCATTCCGGCATGCCGGTAATGAACACGGTTTTACCGGCATACTCGTAATGAGGCCCAATTTCTTATATTTTATAAGTACCTGAAACGCTGGAACAGTACCGACTTGCAGACCTCACTGACACTCCATGGACACTTTTACATTTGTCCAAAAAAAACAATCGTCTTCAGTATATGTTTCAATGCTCCGTTAATTAGACACATGGATACGTCTTTCATCCGCAGCAGAGCTACGCCCTTTCTTTAACTATTTCCTAGTGTGTACGATAAAATTGCAACGTCCTTGTGTAGTAGGTTTGCACTCCGGAGACCCCCGGCCGGCCGAGGTTTGCTCCGAAAGTACTTTAAGACGAGATAGCTGCACCCTTGTGATGGATGGGGGTGCAGATTTATCACTCCAACATCAATCATTAAGTACAACTCAATGGTTTGGCAAAGGCAGTCCGTTTAATGACAAGTACAAAAAACGGGGAGTCATGGAAATCAGCAGTGATGCGATCGTACTTCTCACTGCAACTCCAATGAACTTCATCAAAATCATAGCATTTATACTCAAAACTCATCATAATTGAAGTATAACAACCAAAAGTTAATATGCAATTCTATTGGTTAGGAAAAGGTAACTTTAATATAGGTACTATATCTGTATATGGTAACGGAGTGAGGGGATTGGGACAACACTGTCAGGTGGGCGTCTAAGCCCTTCCTTCAAAGATGACTACTGTAGACATCACTAAAAGTACGACGTCCCATTGGCTCTACTAACTATAGGGCCCTAGATCATTTGATCCATTGTGATTGGGTTGGCACTAACCCCATGCATACATTTCTACTTTGCTTAGCAACACGCAGAATGGTCAGCCAGGATCAGGGTGCCCCATAGTTACCCGGCCTTTCTCCAATTAAGGCTACAGTCAGTCATCACTTCAACAACTATGTGTTAACTATGTTACTGTGGTTGGCCTCGAAACTGCACCTTCTGTCTGGGAAAGTTCCGATATCTCTGCCTGGGCGGATGCCAAGCGTAGGTGTGAACTCGTGCTTCTCCTCGCTCGGATGGTCACATGTTTCCCACACTGTGAATGTGTCTAGCTTCTCTTAATTTGTGCATTTGATTTTTATTCAGCTTGCCACTGTCCTACGCCTCCTTATCCTGACCTTTCAGAGACAGGATATTCTGTTCTTAAATTTCAATTATATGTAGCTACTGTTCGTTCCTTTTATCAGTATGACCTTGGCTCTCCTTGCACGAGTTGCATCTGCCGAGTTTCGATTCAGCCGTCTCTTCTCATTTTGCTAGAATTTGAATCTCTGCTCCTTCGGCCTATAGTAACCTGGGTTGATTCTATTTCGCTTGCAAAGTGGAATTACACTTATAATACTGTGCATCGTTTTGAGGCAGATTATGTATAATGGTGCTTGCTGCACTAGTCATCTACTTAGCATTGCAAGCCGCATTGTTTTCTTAGCCTTCCTGTGTTTCCAAGCATATGTACAGGTGTTAGCTGGTTGAATATATTCATCCTGTTTACAGCTTAAGCTTCTTTGTATTTCAACATCATTCTCCCCTTTTAAGTTCACAATAATCTAATTCATGGCGTTTTGTCTCTGGGTGTCATTCTCGGGTTGTCATTTCTACTACTTGTACGTCAGTCTGGGTCCTTGTAACGTCACCATTCGTCTTCCATTAAGACCTTTTTGGTTTCTTCCGGAACTGTACTTAGGAAATCTTCATTTCGTCTCATTTGCTGGTAAGGTTTCCTTAATGGATACCTTACTGTCCATGGTTTTCTTGGTATCGGTACTTCAATAGGTGTTGCTCTTCTGATAGTTACTGCGCAGAGCCATACTGCGGCTCTCTGCTGATTTATCTGCTCATCATATGTCACATATTTTGGTGTGAACGTTCCTGGTACTTCAAAATGGGCGACTGCAGTGCAGGTTTTATTTGGAGCCTCGTCTACACTACCCTCTCTGGGCAATTCATCAAGCACTTTCACCTCCATCTTTGGATTCAACTTACTCGATTCTTCTGTATTTTGTTTCACTCCATCGCCTGGGTTCATTCCTTCTTCATCTTCAGGGTCTGTACATGATGGTTTGAAGAAGTAGCTTCCTGCTGTCCTTACATGTTCGTCTTTATTCCATGTCATTAGTTGACATTGTCCATTTGAGCTACAGTAAACCCATCTTCCCACATAATTTCTGTGCTTACTGGCATAGAGAAACTTTGTTCCTTCTGGTGCGTGAATACTGGTCTTCACAATGTCTCTTATTTCTTCATCAGTCAGGTCTTTGGGCTTCCATCCTGGCTTGACATCAATCATGATCTTCATCCCAATGGCTTTCTACGCAGTCTTCTGGCTTTTCGAGTTTATTATCTTGATGACACAAAATCCTAGCAATATCATCATTAAAAGGGCTCCCAAGAACTGGAATGTGTCTGCCATCCATTGTGGAACCCATGACAACAGCAATCCAAACCAGCTGTCATCATCAACTTCATCAGTTTCATAGATCATCTGGTTCTGCAGGGTTGTCAGCATACCTATGGCCTCTGTTAAGGTTCCATTCTCCTCATCATGAGATGGTATAAATGTGTAACACGATTCTCTGATTTTTGCACAAACTCCTCCATCCATGGCTGTGATCATGTCAAGGACATATCTGTTCTGAAGAGTCATCAGTTGGATGGCTCTCAGCTCTTCCTTGATCGCATTGCATCCTTTTATGGTCATGTTGATCGCCTGCAGTAACTCCCATCTGGTTATCTGTAACCATTTAGAATTTACTCCAATTTGGATACTTGGCATAAAAATCGTTGTGAACACTGATGAGGTGAGGCTGAACAGCCTGTGTTCATTTGGGATTGCATGAAAAGCTTCTTCTGATTTAGCAGAGAAGTAATTCTCTCTCTTCATCCGAGTTATCCGTTCAACAGATCTCTTCTTCCTCAGGTGAGCATCTGCTTTCGGGAAACTGTCAATATTCTGGTCACTTTTCGGGATCACCAGTGCTGGAACGTGGACATTCACTATTGTGCATATACCTCTCCAGTCTCTTGGCAGTCTGATGTATGCCTTGGAATCTGCATGCCCAATAATGATCCATAATTACTGCAATTCCATGCACCATTCCTGGACAGTCAAAAACTCATCCACTGTTCTTATTCTCTCCCATCTTTCTAGTGCCATTATTCCTGAAGCAGAATTTGGGACTATCTAGTGGCACTATCTGCAAGGGTCCTTCTCTGTCTTCGACCCATGTCAATAGTTTTGCAAGTTTTGGCCATAATGACTTACAGCCATTCTGCATGATGTCAACAGTTTCTTTGTAGAGTCCAGTGATCACCCAGGCTCTGCAAATCACCACTCCCTTTTCCCACCCATCTGGTGAAAGCACTGTTCCCCAAATCTGCAATCGGGCTCTATTTTTCCACTTTCGAGCTTCCTCTGGAGTTTTTCCTTAGACATTTAGTCTCGGGTTCACTTCCCATCTTATTCCTGCTCCTGTAACTCCATGCTTCTCGTACCTGATCACATGATTCCAAGTATGAGCTCTGTTTCTTGTCTTAATGTCTTGAACATAATCATCTTCGTCGGGATAGGCTGTTTCAGTTGCCCATATAAATGAGGCATCACTACCCATGAACTGGCCTCTGGTCTTGCACATTGCTACGTGTGACAGACAATGTGCTGTCTGGACATCGATTTCTATAGCTACGAAAATCTTGGATTTCTCCATGCTGTATGGTAGGAGTGCACAAACAAAGCATTCCCCTTCTGAACTTTGTCTTCCAACTTCTTTCATATGCTGGTACCAAATGTTGTTTCCCAAAATGTGCTGTGCTGTCCAGGTTATCGTTTAGTTCATTGTCATCTCCATGCATGCTTCTCTTGATTCTTAGTGTTCTCCTGTAGTTTGCTATAACTACATCCCTAAATGCATCTGTATGGCTCTTTCTTGCTGGAGGATTCTCAGGTATCCTGGTCCATGGTGCAGGCTTCCTCATCTGCGCCATTTGAGTGGACAAACATCTGGCAGCACATTCCCTCTCTTCATACATCCTTCTCCTGCTGATTACAAATGCCCATTCCAACCACCCTGACGCTGGTCCGGTGTATGGTTGTGTTGTAGAACTTGTACTTGTCCCTTGTGTTGGAATATATATGTTTGATACTTCTGTCTCTGGGTTTTTATTCTTCAATTCCTCTAGTCTTTTCCTTTCTCTGGCTAATGACAGGCATACTGCGTCTACTATTAGTTGTGCTTGTGAGATGTTCTTTGAGTTTGTCTTTGTCTCCTTCAGTGTTGTCTCAGGGGTGTTTATCATTATCATTTCTGTTGGTTTCTTTTCTGATTCCTCTTGTCTATATACAATGTCTGTTGTGGAGTTTCTTGTGGCAAGCGTCTCTTCTTTTCTACTGTTTTGGCTTGTGGTTCTGCAGTCATTGACACTAGGCCTGTTTTGTGTCCACTCAGTGTTTGCATGCGTTTGGTTGTCAGTAACCTTTCTTCATTCATTCTTTGCCGACCCTGTCTCCGGCTTTTCTGTTTGTTTGTTACCACAAGTGTGTGTGTATCATTGCTAATCACATCCATTTCAAGTTAATTCACTCCACCATAAGATTTTCTAGGGACTGGAATGATTATGTAATCTCTGTGTGCTTTTGTGGGTTTCATGCGTGCATCATTAGGTGGGTGCACTGGAATTGGAACGCTTTGTGCACCAATAAAAAATGCAGTTCTGATCGTTAATGACAGCAAATATGATACATAAATACATTATGCCCCTGTATGTCAGGCGGCAGCATTTACTTCCAGAGAAGCGTGGTTGTCTCTCCTCCTGTGGTAGGACCAGATTGCTGCTCCGGTCCCCCATCTCGATCATTCGCCAAATATAAATGTTTTATTGTATTCCTTTACACAATATTGTCTTTAGGACTCTGTGGTTAAGGGTCTCAGGTGTTCCACGAGTGTCCCCCCCTCTTGCGGGTGACGAATAGTCTCTTATTTCAGGACACAGTTCCTTTGCTAGACTATGGGGAACATCAAATCAACTAACACTTCAGTAAGTCCTTTTACTGTGCATGTTTAAAGTAAGTAAGCTCCCAGTCCACTCCTCGGATCTGCTTCGTCCTGATAATATATTATATGCTGATCAGTATGAAGAAATAAGGAAAAAATAACAACAAATGCAATAGGTGAAGTCCTTTACACTGTTTCCAAGATCTGTCCCTCGGTGGAAGGCTTTTAGAATCTCCTCAGATAGTTCTGCTGATGGTTAGAGAGTTCTACATGGAGCACAATTCCAATGGAGAGCATGCCGTTCCGTGCAACATTAGCTGGTTCTCTGATGAATATGAGGACGTCAACATCGATCGGTCTCCCACTAGTTCTGGAAAGTCAGTGACTAGGCGAAATAGGACGTTGTGAGCCAACCTGCTGTCCTCTGGTGACAGGGACATCCGTTCTGTCTTGCTGAGGTTCAGGATTATAGGTTCTTTCCTTGATGTAAACAATGTCTGCACTGCCCGGTCGCATAGAGTGCGACTAGGATCACAATTTTATTTAGAGGTTGGCTTAAATGTTCTGTATTTGCTGGGTCTTGAAGAAACGTGAGTGTGTCTGTTGTTCTTCCGACAAGAGTTGGACAGTCTTCGATTATACGAAAGAACAATGTGTTGAAAAGCTCATTTATTTCCATCTGTGTTTGGGACATTTGGTTTTTTCTCACTGTACACAGGAAGTAAGAGAAATTGTTCGGCAATGACAGTAAGCAGTCTTCTTATTGTCTTATCGTTCTCAGGATCTTGAAGAAAGTCAGTGACATTGGTGACCATCTCTACCAATGACGGGTATGACCTTAGCACTAGATCAAAATAGGTGATCACATCCTTGGCGATGTCGCTACTGCGAGATACCATAAGTGATTCCGAATAGGGTCTTGGTGTGAAATGAGTCGGGATATTGTAGTTGCTTCCAATGTAAGTGTCCTCGCTCAAAATTTGGCATATTCTTTTCTCGTCAAGGCTCAAGTGTGCCTCAGTCTAAAGTTCAAAGTTCACAGGCTATGTTGTGGCTTATGCGTGAAATTTTCTTCTTCACCCTGCAACTAGGATGCACAGAGTGTTAGTTTTTTATGTCCTTATCCCCTTTTTTTTCTTAGAGGAAGTGTCCAATTTAAGGCGCAATTTGCAAAAAGTTCTGTCATGAGCACTGCTCCCGAGAAGCCAAGTCAAGCCCAGCATCCCCGGAAGCAGGCTCACGACCCTCGTCCCCGGCTCCAGCAAACCCCTATTGGGGCCCTTTGGACCATGTCGTGGCGCCTCTGGCGCCAGGCTCATAAGGAACCTCAGTCCCGGCGCCAGGGGCGCCGGGCTCATAATTCTTGCAAAGGTACTTGGGTGGACCTACCTGTAGCAGACCATGCTGCATACTCACCTTTGCAAATGCTGGCAGGATGAAGTCCCCAGCCTTCTGCTGGGAGGAACTATTCCCTGAACTGGGACTACTTTCTTACCTAGGTGGGTCTGGTGTCACTCCTTAGCTCTGGAACACAGGAACTCTTTTACCTGGGCGAGGCTGAGGAAGAAGACACCCAATCACTCCAACACTATTTAAACCACACCCGATTGGGAAAACGTGCTTCGCGTTATTCTGCATCTGCAGCAGGACGCTCACCGAGTCTGCTCCAGCATTCCAGTGATATCTCCAGCTTCAGCTCAGCAACCTGTGGAAGAAAGACACAAGAACTATACTTACCATCCAGGAATCCAGACACCGGCAGAACCTGCAAGCAAAAGAAACATAAGGTTAGCAAGTTGCAACACGTTCGCAGCCGCGCTCACTTACCTGATCCATCTGTGCTTTCACGTTTTCTTCGCGGCCTTCTCTTCAGCAGCCTAACGGCACCTGTAAAGACAAAGAACATTGTTAAGTAGGAATCGGGTGAAGGCGGCCGCATTTACTTTTCTTACCTGCTTTTGTGCGCGTATTACGATCTCTTCAACCGCAGCAGCCCGGCACCTGAAAACAAGAAAAGACATTATTTAAGTGCCATTAAAGACTGCAAGAAAGCCTAACACTTACGTGTTTCCCCACGTGCATCCGCGACTGGGAAAACACCCGCAAGGTCCCGACACCTGCAAATAAGAAAAGAACATTGTTAGAGGTCCTATAATAAGGTCACAGATCATTATACTCACGTACTTCGCACATGCAACGGCAACGGACGAACAACGCCCGCAACATCTCAAGACCTGAAAACAGAAAACAAGGGACATTATTGAGGTGTCATTGAAATTCCCATACCTACGTACTACCGCACGTGTCGCGCTCTCAGTGACCACGCCCTCAGCATCCAGGCACCTGAAAAAGACAATGCAAAGACTTCATTAAAGGTGCCCATCTCTTCAAGACTATAAACTCTTTATACCTACTGGCATCCGCTCGTGCAGGAACGGCGGCATCACCTTTTGGCATCTCAGCACCTGTGCCACTCCTAAGGCCACAAAAGACTTTGAGGACCTCCAGTGACGTAACTGGAACCCACGCACCCATGCATAAGTCGCAGGATGGAGAGCCCAGCATTTATACGCCTAAGGTGAGAGCTCACCAGGACATTGGACTTTCGGAGAGTTGGCGATTAGTGAGGAGGAAGTCCAGCCAAACGGTCATTAACCCTTTTTTCTTCCGGCTGCAGAAACCTTACCCTGCAAGCCAGACAGTCAATAAGAGGAAGCCCAGTCCAGAGAGTCATCCGAGCTCTACGCTTCTCAATTGAAGAGACTATAACAGTTCAGACGGGACCAGCGCCTCCGTGGGAATCAGGTGAGCGTTACAAGTTCTTTGTCTTTGTTTGGATGGTCATGCGTCCTTTTTCCTCGTCATGGATCTCGTCTGCACGTGCTGTGGTTCTTCCCCATCGCTCGTCGACTCCTCTCTTTGGGGTGCTGCCAGGGGGCCTTCTCCGATGTATGGTTTGATATCGCCGGGAAAAATCCAAGCTCTCCTGCCTTGTAGTTTCACTGCGGATGGGGTACAGTCCTCCACCGCGAAGGGACTGTTAAATCTTGGCTCGTCCCACTTTTTCCTTGTATGATTCCTCACAAGGACGGTGTCTCCATGGAGGACGGATGGAACACAAAGTCCATGAGCTGTGTCTGTAGTAGTATCTCCCTCTGTGTTCCGTGCTGCCCTGCACCCTTTTCATCGTTGCTGCAGCTGGTCTGAAATCTCAGTAAGGAAAGATGTCATGCAGTTTAGATAGTTTTGAATTTCAGATCCTAAAATATCTCTTGTTGACTGGGCATCACACCTAGCTCTATCTTGGGGTATCAAGGGAGTTCTCATTCTTCTTCCTGTGGCTATCTCGTGTGGCGTAAGATGATGATCAGAACCGGGTTGGTTCCGAAGTCCATAAAGTGCCAAAGGAAGACAGTACAACCATCCCTTTCTTAGAGTCAGCTTCAACTTGGCTATCCTTTCCTTTAACAAGCCGTTGAGCTTCTCACATACACGTTACCTTGCGGATGATACGCCGATGAGAACTTGTGTCTTATACCAAGCAGCAAGCTAATCTGTTCAAATGTCGCATTAACAAAGTGAGGGCCATTATCTGATCTCATGACCTCGCAAACCCACCACCGGAGGAACACCTCTCTCACAAAAAATTTGGCCGCACAGGTAGAGTCTGGGTGTGTACATGGACCTGCCTCAATCCATCTAGAGAATGAAAACACCACAACAATTAAGTAGCTGTACCCATTACATACTTGAATCATGTCGACGTAATCGACATGCAAGTGCTGAAAAGGCCAATTTGGCCTTGGGATGAATCCTCTCATTACTTTTAATGTGTGTCCAGCCATGAATTGCTGGCAGATTGTACAGTTCACTATAAAGAATGCAACGTGCTCAGTTAAATTCGGTATGAACCAGTCTTCTGCGAGTGTTGCTGCAGAATTTTCTTTTGTCATGTGCACCAGATAATATAACTGCTCTAGTGCTATTTTTAATAGGGCTACAGGCATTACTGTTTTACCAGTACTGTCTTGTCACTACAAGCTGTCAGAGGGGTTTAAAGAACACCCTTGACATTTCCAAAGGTTTTTTTCTTCCTGTGGTGCCTCCCCTTGGAGTTCCATTAGCTGTGTTTGTCCCAAACTACTGTAACTTTCAGGTGCAGTTCATGCAACCATCATTCACTCGTTGGCATGGATAATTTCCACTTCCATGATCGTTTCACTTTTGGATGCCATACGCTTGGCATCCGTGTCTGCTGCTTGATTTTCTAGTGAGATAAAATCTGTCCCCTTCGTGTGGGTGGAGCATTTCACGACCGCTATACCCACTGGCAGCTGTACTGTCTTGATCAGCCTGTCCAATGAGGCTGCGTGCTGCACTGGCATGCCATCTGCTCGGAGGTAGCCCCTCCTTTTCCAGCGTGCTAGACCTGCGTGCACTGTTGATGTCATATAGGCAGAGTCACTGTACACCGTTACTTCCTGGTCTGCGTGATTCTCAATGGCGAGTATCAATGCCAATAATTCTGCAGCCTGTGCTGAATAATGAGATGGTATTCGCGCACTAATAAGTACTTGAAATTCTCCATTTGCTGTGTGTTTCACCACAGCAACGCCAGTATATCTTTGGCCGTCACTTTGATCGATCCTCGAAGACCCGTCAATGAAGACGATCTCTCCTTCTGCCAAGGTATTTTATTTCACCCTGGGGATTTCATCATAGAATTCTTCATAGTTTGCACAGTCATGCGTTGGCTCTCCCTCAGTGACTATGAACATAGCTGGGTTCACTATCTTGCATCAGACTATCTTAATCAATGGATTTGATATGATCACTTCATAGGCAGAAGCTCTCTGAGATGTCAATGTGCCCCTTGGTTTCTCTAGAATGGCAAATAGTGAGTGCTCGACGTACAACATCATGGAACATCCCATCACAATGGTTGTAGCCTTCTCTATGGCGAACGCTGCGACAGCTAAACTTTGTTCGCAAGGAAAATGACCTCTCATTACTGGGTCCAAATTCCCACTGTAGTATGCCATGGGCTTGCACCCCAGTGTGGTTCTCTGTGTGAGCACTGCCGTCATAACGCTGCCATTTGTGTGTGACAACAGGTAAAATTCCTCTGCATAATTGGGGATCCCTAGAACTGGTTCTGTGCAAATGGCTTTTTTGAGTTCAGCAAATCCTTTCTCCATGGTCTCAGACCATTCAATCCTTTCTTTTGCCAATTGGGGCTTCTTTAGGGCCTGAAGTAAAGGCTTAGTGTAAGAGCTGTAGTCGAAGACACATGCCCTAACGTAGTTGCATAGACCTAGAAAGCTCTGCATCTGTTTTATCGTGTGTGGCTTAGCCGTGTTCAGTATGGCTTCAGCCCTTTCTGGGGTCACTCTCTTTCCTTCATGTGAGATTAGCTGGCCTATGTACAGCACGTCTTGTTGACAATATTGTAACTTTTCCTTGTCAACCTTATAACCTTTCTTAGCCAGTATAGTCAATAGCTGAACAGAATCGTACCTGCATTGCTCTTCTGTTGTGCTGCAAATTAAGATGTCAGGACAAAACTTTTTAGTGCAATATTGCTTAGGTCCATCTGCAGGACTCTGTTGAAAATAGATGGAGACTCACAATAGCCCTGGGGTAGTCTCGTGCTTTTCAGACGCATCTGTCTGAATGTGAATGACGTCAGATCTTGTGAGTCACGGTGCAACGGGATTGAGAAAAATGCATTTTTCAAGTTAATCACCATGAAATATTTTGCCTCAACAGGTATATTACATATAATTGTAGGCGGGTTAGGGACTAAAGGGAACTCAACCTCAACAATATCATTTATTGGGCGTAAAACATGGTTTAGCCTCCAAGACCCCCCCCTTTGATTTCTTGATCGGATAAACCGAAGTATTGAATAATGACTCTGACGTCACTAAGATGCCCTGTTCTATTATTGTGGAAATTGTCTTAAAAATCCTCTCATCTGCCTCTCTGGACATGTGATATTGTCGGGCTTTTGGTAGACTTGCTCCTGGTTCAATTTAATCTTCACTTCTCCAACCCCCTTCAAAAGGCCTACGTCATAGGGTCCCGTAGTCCATACTGAGACAGGCACCTGGGCCATGTCATCATAAAAATATTCAGGACGGTGTTGTGCCAAAATCATTCTTTGAGGTACTTCTCTTTTAATCATTTTCACCCAAAAGGTGAGGTTCACTTCCACCATTGTCTCTCCCATATCTGCTTGTTCTTCAAACAGATCGTCATCGGTGACGTCAGTCAATCGATATCCTTCTTCAATGGCAATCACTGCGCACCATTGTCGGCCCTTGTCATCATAACCGTCAATCAAGGCCATTCTCCCTCGTACTGCAGCTGTGTGTATCATCAAGGGAAATACTTGTCCCTTTTCCTCGTGCATCGTTATTCTTGGTCTGAATAGGAACTCATCAGGTCGATCCTCGAAGACCCGTCAATGAAGACGATCTTCAGGGGTTCTCATGATTCTGTGATTCTGTCTGCAAGGCTTGGCAATCCTCCCATAAGCACACGCATACCATAGGCGAATATTTCTGGCTCTAATGGTATAGCCCTCATGGTTTTATGTCCCGCGTATGCTCTGATTATCTCGCATACATTTAAATAGTGGATTCCTGGAGTTGAACATACTATGCCCTTCTCCGTGAACGAGATTGTCATGTTTAACTTTGTCATTAAATCTCGACCCAAAATGTTTACTGGGATCTGATGCGAATATAGTAAAGGCACATTCATTTCACATTCTCCTATAGAGACTGGAAGTGCATTTGTGAAGGGAACACGACTTGTAGCTCCTGTAAAACTCTGAGTATTTATGGCCTTGCCGGACAAGGAAAACTTGCCTTCACGTATGCTTGAGCGTGTTGCACCCGTGTCAACTAGGAAGGAATATTCTTTATCCCCTATAACGACATCCACCCTAGTTTCCCTGTGAGGGTCTGGAGTTTGGATAGGATAGAACACATCAGGGTTCCCAGTGAGCTGTCCTAGTCCATATACAATTTTGGGCCACTGTGTGCTGGTGGATTTCCCCCATTCCCATTGTTACTTCCCATTCCAGGGTTCGTGGTCTGCCCTGTGCTCATCGTCTGCGATAGTTACAACGGTGCCTGTTGGGATTGTCCTTATGGAAAATTCCCCATGCTCTGAGGTTGCACGTCTTGTTGCGCTCCTGGCGCTTGTTGTTGCACCGTGTGATTCTGTGCAATACCCTGCTGTAAAACTGCAGGTGGATTTGCCATGTCTGCTCCTGTTCCTTGGCCGTTCTGCATCATGCCTAGGTTTCTGCATGTGCGAGCTAAGTGCCCTGTCATTCCACACAACCAACCACACAACCAATATACTGGCGGTGGTCGGATCATTTGCCCTTTTGACATATCTTGATTACCATTTTGCATATTTTGAAAACCTCCTTGATTATTTTAGAAACCTCCCTGATTGCTCTGCCATCCTCTTCCCCTAAATCCTCTTCCCCTGGGGTAAAACCCTGTATTGCACGGCTTCCCTTCGGTTTTGATCTCAGATAGGGGGAGCCAGTTTATCTCTCACTTTTGGCGAAGTTGCTGTCGTTTAGCTCAAATCGATGTGAGACTTTCAACTAGCCATCATCCCCAGACCGACGGACAAACTGAGAGGACAAACCAAACTCTGGAACAATATTTACGTTGTATGCTACAGCAGTCGGAAAGTAATTGGAAAGATATCCTTTGGATAGCCGAATATGCTTACAACAACTCGATCCATTCAGGAACCGGAAAAAGTCCCTTTTACATTTTATATGGGATTCATCCTCGAACCTCCAATCTCGACCCGCCCCAAGATCTTGGAACGCCTGCCGTGGATCAACTTCACAATGCTATCACTCAAGCTTTCAAAGAAGCGACAATCCACCTACAACAGGCTAAAGAACGGTACAAAAGGGGAGTAGACCAACACCGAAGAGACGCCCCTCAATACCAGGTTGGAGATCAAGTTTGGTTATCCACCAAACATTTATCACTTAAAGGACCTCACACCTTCAACTCAAAATATCTGGGACCATATCCAATTACAGCCATAATAAACCCAGTGGCTGTCAAATTGGGTTTGCCATCCCACATGAAAATACATCCGGTGCTTCACGTATCTCTACTAAACCCTATGCAACCTGGAACCAGACTGAATAAACCTCCAGAGCCTATTCAAGTAAATGGAGAACCTGAATTTGAGGTTAAAAACATCCTGGACTCCAAGATCATCAAGTCAAAATTATACTATCTGATCGACTGGAAGGGTTGCGGACCTCAAGAACGATCATGGGAACCCTCTGACCACGTCCATGCTCCTCGTCTAGTCAGAAAATTCCACCAAACTTTTCCCAATAGGCCAAAACCTCCGGGAAGACAAGTTTGGGAGGGGCCTTGAGGGGGGGGTGCTGTCACGAGCACTGCTCCCGAGAAGCCAAGTCAAGCCCAGCATCCCCGGACGCAGGCTCACGACCCTCGTCCCCGGCTCCAGCAAACCCCTATTGGGGCCCTTTGGACCATGTCCTGGCGCCTCTGGCGCCAGGCTCATAAGGAACCTCAGTCCCGGCGCCAGGGGCGCCGGGCTCATAATTCTTGCAAAGGTGCTTGGGTGGACCTACCTGTAGCAGACCATGCTGCATACTCACCTTTGCAAATGCTGGCAGGATGAAGTCCCCAGCCTTCTGCTGGGAGGAACTATTCCCTGAACTGGGACTACTTTCTTACCTGGGTAGGGCTGGTGCCACTCCTTAGCTCTGGAACACAGGAACTCTTTTACCTGGGCGAGGCTGAGGAAGAAGACACCCAATCACTCCAACACTATTTAAACCACACCCGATTGGGAAAACGTGCTTCGCGTTATTCTGCATCTGCAGCAGGACGCTCACCGAGTCAGCTCCAGCATTCCAGTGACATCTCCAGCTTCAGCTCAGCAACCTGTGGAAGAAAGACACGAGAACTATACTTACCATCCAGGAATCCAGACACCGGCAGAGCCTGCAAGCAAAAGAAACATAAGGTTAGCAAGCTGCAACACGTTCGCAGCCGCGCTCGCTTACCTGATCCATCTGTGCTTTCACGGATTCTTCGCGGCCTTCTCTTCAGCAGCCTAACGGCACCTGTAAAGACAAAGAACATTGTTAAGTAGGAATCGGGTGAAGGCGGCCGCATTTACTTTTCTTACCTGCTTTTGTGCGCGTATTACGATCTCTTCAACCGCAGCAGCCCGGCACCTGAAAACAAGAAAAGACATTATTTAAGTGCCATTAAAGACTGCAAGAAAGCCTAACACTTACGTGTTTCCCCACGTGCATCCGCGACTGGGAAAACGCCCACAAGGTCCCGACACCTGCAAATAAGAAAAGAACATTGTTAGAGGTCCTATAATAAGGTCACAGATCATTCTACTCACGTACTTCGCACATGCAACGGCAACGGACGAACAACGCCCGCAACATCTCAAGACCTGAAAACAGAAAACAAGGGACATTATTGAGGTGTCATTGAAATTCCTATACCTACGTACTACCGCACGTGTCGCGCTCTCAGTGACCACGCCCTCAGCATCCAGGCACCTGAAAAAGACAATGCAAAGACTTCATTAAAGGTGCCCATCTCTTCAAGACTATAAACTCTTTATACCTACTGGCATCCGCTCGTGCAGGAACGGCGGCATCACCTTTTGGCATCTCAGCACCTGTGCCACTCCTAAGGCCACAAAAGACTTTGAGGACCTCCAGTGACGTAACTGGAACCCACGCACCCATGCATAAGTCGCAGGATGGAGAGCCCAGCATTTATACGCCTAAGGTGAGAGCTCACCAGGACATTGGACTTTCGGAGAGTTGGCGATTAGTGAGGAGGAAGTCCAGCCAAACGGTCATTAACCCTTTTTTCTTCCGGCTGCAGAAACCTTACCCTGCAAGCCAGACGGTCAATAAGAGGAAGCCCAGTCCAGAGAGTCATCCGAGCTCTACGCTTCTCAATTGAAGAGACTATAACAGTTCAGCCGGGACTAGCGCCTCCGTGGGAATCAGGTGAGCGTTACAGAACGCAAAGCCCTCCAATAACCTCCTACCCAGGCGCTATGGAAACTTCCGACACTGATCAACTGGCCCAGTTACTAGGGGAATTAAGAGCTGAAGTACATGCTGCCCGCCAGGAAACGAATGCCCTGAGGAGGGAATTGATTATGTCCAAAGAACGAACTGATGACCTCGCCAGACAGTTATTACAAACACAAGCGGGGCAAACCCTCTACCTAATTCAGGAGGGACCTATACCCCGGCGGCTTCAGCCAATCCTGTTCAAATCAATCTGCCCGGAAATGTGCCTTTGGCTCCGACCGAACGCTTCTCTGGTGACCCTAAGAGGTTTGCGGTGTTCATAAATCAGTGCCGATTACACTTTCTTTGTAGACCAGCTGCTTTTCCGACTGATCAGACTAAAGTAGCCTTTGTGCCTTCGTATCTTAGCGGCAGCGCCGCTGATTGGTCGATCCCTCTGGTTACACAGGATGACCCGATTCTTCGCAATTTCCAGGCCTTCCAGGCCAATATGGAAAGACTTTTCGCAAGACATTCCCAGGGGCAGGCCCTGGACAACGAACTCCTTTCCCTACGGCAGGGCAATCAGGATCTTCTGGCTTATATTGCGTCATTTAACAGACTAATCGTAGAAACCAGATGGCTCGAGGACAAGAGGATCACGCTTTTCCACAGGGGTTTGCGTGGCAAACTCAAAGACGTCCTAGCCCAGGTCGTGAATCCCCCTCAAGATTGTTCAGAGTACATTAATTTAGTGGTCCAATTGGATCACAGACTACAAAACAGAAAGGCAGACCGCTCCAGGTTCGAAACTCGAGTATTCTCTAAGCCACTAACTCACACCAAAGGAGTTGAAGCCGTAGAACCTATGCAAATAGGGGTCGTAAAGGGTCCCCTAACCCAGAAAGAACGCGACAGGAGACGACAATTGCAGCTATGTCTCTATTGTGGAAATTCAGGACATTTCCTCCGAGATTGCCCGGTGAAACCTCCGAAGAAGACAGTGGGAGCTTCTGATAAGAATTCCGAAAAGCCCGAGCCGGGAAACGACCTCGCCCGACAAGTGTAGAGGTCCACTTGCCGAGCGTAAAAACCAGTTCTTTGACCTCGCACTTCATAATGTCAATGGTCCTCATAAATCCAGAACGACCGGATCGTTTGCATGCCATTATAGCATACATTGATAGCGGAGCGATTGGAAATTATGTAGGCCGCGAGATGGCTTCCAGGATGAACCTACCCCTTTGTCCTAAGGTAATTAAAGACGTCATTACCACAGTGGATGGTACGGAAATAGCCTCCGGACCGGTAACCCATACCACCACAGAAGTGACGTTATTAGGCCAAGATGGACATCAGGAGGTAATCGTGTTCGATGTGATCAAGGCCCCTCAGTTCCAAATAATTCTGGTGATCCCTCGGTTGGAGAAACACAATCCTCAAATTGATTGGCGAGCAAAGACGATACAGTTCCCAGAGTGTGCACCTACTTGTTATCCTCGACCCAGTATTGGCCTAGCGGTAGCAACATCCGAAGGACCGCAATTGCCTCCAGAGTATCAAGAATTCCAAGATGTCTTTCAGAAGGAACAGGCTAATACCCTGCCTCCCCACAGATCTTACGACTGTCAAATAGACCTGATACCCAGAGCCACTCCCCCTTGTAGTAGTATCTACGCCCTTACCGAGCCTGAAAATCTTCATTTGCGACAGTATCTGGACCAGTACCTGGCCAATGGATTTATCCGCCCATCAAAGTCTCCTGCATCCTCGGCTCTGTTCTTCGTACCTAAAAAAGAAGGTGACCTTAGAACCTGTATTGATTATCGTGCCCTGAACCAGATAACGGTAAAGAACAGATACCCCCTACCTGTTAGGACACCTACCTGTGCTGGGCGGCGGGGCCCTGGGGGGCGTACTGGTTCCTGGCGTTTGTACCCACGTCTTAGATTGTGGGGAAGACGCGTCGCTCCGGGCACAGTTTCCCGGCGGATTTGCTCTGTCCTGGCCCGTGTGGGGCACGGTTGTCGTTCGCGCATCGGTTCGAACGGGTTTGCGTTCCAAACCTCGTTCGCGCGGCGACGCCTACTCGCGCATGCGCATTGCCGCGCGATTCAAGCCTCGTTCTCACACAGGACCGCTATTTAAGCAATCCGAATTGGTATTCCCATCGCGTCTCAACGCGGTTGGTTCCCTTCCGCCACGCTCCCTGGTTCCGTGATCCGTTGGTCCTGATCCAGTGCCTGGGCCTTGTCCTTTCTTGCCCCTACTCCCCTCTCTGGCCTTTCCTTTCCCTTCCTGTCCTCCTGTGTACTCCTGTCTCCTTCCTGGGGGCCCTCCCTGCTTCCATCCTTGCCTTTATTGCCCGCCTCCTGCTGAGTCTCCTGTGGCCCTGGACTGCCTCTCCAGCTCCCCGTCTTGTTACCTTGGACCCCGGCTTACCTGCACCTGTATCTTAGACTCTTTGCTTACCGGCGTTGATTCCTTGGACCCTCAGCTTGCCGGTATAAGCTACCTTATACCATCCTGGATAACTGCTTGGGATACTTTGCCGATACCTGTCAACAACATCTACGACCTTCCCAGTCAGTGCTTGCACTGTTCTGACGCCACGTTAATCTTGGGAAGCGTCATTCGTGGCGTCAGGAGCGGGCCCCAGTTCAATCCTGTATTACAGGACGGATCCGGGGTTGGTTCTTTACGTTACTACTCTTCAGTTGCGAAGACTTCATCAGCTACGAGTCTACCTCTACCACGACCTGGCTACCTCAGCACGCAAGACTTCTGGTGATACAGGTACGCCCCGTCCTCGGGATACGCAACTTAACAGATTGAGACGCCCTATCCCCAGTTCTGTGACGGAGATGGAGGAATCCCAGGTGATCCATGACGAAGTTAGAGCTTTAAGGGCAGAAATGGCGGTATTACGTCAGGAGAATCTCAATCTCCGCCAGATGGTTATGCAAGGAAACCCTGTGGAGACACCCATGGCTACCACCGCATCCATGAAGTTTGATGGTGATCCTAGGCGTGTGGCGGAATTCTGCAACCATTGCAGGATACATTTTCTGTTCCGGGCATCACATTTCACACAAGAAAAGGCTAAGATTGGCTACATATTGGGAAACCTAACTGGAAGTGCCTTGGCTTGGGCTTCTCCCTTGGTATCAGCTAACAGCCCCATTCTCAACGATTTCGTGGCATTTGAGAAAGCGTTTTTGGAGGTATTCCAATCTCCCAATTTGGCAGTTACGGCACAGAATCAGTTGATGGATTTAAAACAAGGATCCAGTGATATCATCACATATATAAGTCGGTTTCGTCAATTGGCTACGGACTCTCAATGGCCCGAAGTAACGCAGAAGACCCTGTTCAGACGTGGCCTAAGAGAAGAATACAAAGACGAGCTACTTCACATACCCGAACCTGAGACTCTGCCGTTGCTCCAGGAACAGGTCCTGCGTATTGATCATCGCCTGGCCGAACGAAGAGGCGAAAGACGTCGGTTAGAGAGGTTCCTTCCCCGACCTCTTCCTCAGGCTGGAAGTGCACCCGTCAGTTCAGAGATGGGTCTAGAACCCATGCAGCTAGGAGCACTCAGAGGACCATTATCGGAGGCTGAGAAAAGACGCAGGAGAAGTCTCCGTCTTTGTTTGTATTGTGGTACAGCTGGACATTTTCTCAGCGCTTGTCCGTTGCGACCAAACAAGAAGGTGGGAAACTAGGAGGCCTGTCGCGACAGAGGAAGGCAGTGACAGGCCCTTCGATCTCTTCAGTCCTTCCCATTCCTGTGACGACCCATCCACCCATGACTCCGGTGGCTCTTATGGCTCTTCAGATCCGGGTTACCTGGCAGAGTAAATCAGTGATCGTAATGGGTCTTCTGGATTGTGGAGCCTCAGGTAATTATGTGGACTTTGAATTTTCCAAGAAGAACGGGATACCGCTGCTTGACAAGGATTGTGTTACCTTGGTGGAGGTAATTGATGGAACCCCGTTGGCCTCCGGTCCAGTTCGTCAACATACCGGAATTCTACAACTCCAGATAGCCGAACACCACGAACTGATTTCTCTTGACGTGATTAAATCACCCTCATACCCGATAATACTGGGGTTACCGTGGCTATTACATCATAATCCCATTATTGATTGGGTTTCCCGTACCCTGACCTTTGCTTCCAATCGATGTAGTCGGGAGTGTAACACCTTCGGACCTAGCACCGGATCTTCCACGATTGCTACTCAGACAGAAGGATCAGGACCACTTCAAGTATGTACCTTGTCTTCGGTACCTTCCGACTACAACGATTACCATGAGGTATTTTCTGAACCTGGTACCATACCTCTGCCACCACACAGAGACTTTGATTGTGCCATAGATCTACTACCCGATGCAGTAATTCCTCATGGCAAATTGTATTCTCTATCACCCCACGAGAGGGAGGTCCTGCAGGAATACTTGGATGACTGTCTTCGGAAAGGTTATATAACACCATCTAAGTCACCTGCGGGATTTCCTTTGTTCTTTGTGAAAAAGAAGGAGGGCACTTTACGGCCTTGTGTGGACTATAGGCAATTAAATGACATCACACGAAAGGATCGATATCCATTGCCCCTGATACGCAACATTATGGAGTCTTTACGGGATGCCCGTATATTTTCTAAATTGGATCTCCGAGGGGCATACCATCTAGTACGTATCAAGCCGGGCGATGAGTGGAAAACGGCTTTTAAGACCACAGCAGGGCATTTCGAGTATCGTGTAATGCCGTTTGGTCTGTGCAACGCTCCAGCCGTTTTTCAACGGCTGATGGATGACATTTTCTCGGATTTGATTGGTGTGTCCGTATGGGTCTATCTCGATGATATCTTGATATTCTCCAAAGAGAAAGAGGAACATTTACGTCATGTGAAGGAGGTCCTTGGTCGGTTACATCACAATCATTTATACGCCAAAGCGGAGAAATGTCTCTTTCATCAGAGGACTATCGAATTTCTTGGATATGTTATTAGTGAATCCGGAATACACATGGATCCTGCCAAGGTAAGGGCGATTCAGGAATGGAGACAACCTTACGATCTGAAATCTCTTCAGCGTTTCTTAGGATTCGCCAATTTTTACCGGCGTTTCATACCTGCCTATTCGGAAGTAGCAGCGCCTTTGTCTGATTTGACCAGCAACAAGACTCCGTTCAGATGGACTACAGCAGCAACCAATGCTTTCAAGAGACTGAAGGAGGCATACAGTTCTTCCCCAATTTTACATCATCCGGATGAGAACAGGCCATTCATCGTGGAGGCGGATGCTTCCGATTTTGCGGTTGGGGCTGTTCTTCTTCAAGACGATCCTCAGATAGGATTGGAGGTTCCTGTTGCCTATTATTCCCGGAAGCTAACATCCAGCGAACGGAATTATGCAATCATTGAAAAGGAGTTATTGGCCATAAAGATTGCATTCGAGGAATGGCGTCACCATCTTCTGGGAGGAAGATTCTCTGTGGAAGTACGTACTGATCACCGGAACCTACAGTATCTACGTTCCTTACAGTGTCGTACTTCTCGTTTGGCTCGTTGGGCCTTGTTCTTCTCCCAGTTTGATTTCACGATTTCCTACATCCCTCAGTCACGTAATTTGAAGGCTGACGCTCTCTCCCGCTCCTTGGAAAACAACGTTGAGCCAGATCATCGAACTCAACAATTACTTCCTTCCAAACACTTTTTGTTGGTCATAACTCAATGCTTGGATACCATTCTACGGGACACTCAAAAGGACCCCAAGTATTCCTTATTTCTTCAACACCCTTCTATTAGGGAGAACGGTGGTCTACTTTTCTTTCACACTCGGTTATACCTCCCCACTGAAGTACTTCGGACCGCCGTCCTGCAAGCATTACACGACTCTAAGATCGGGGGACATCGCGGCATTCGATCCACTCAGGAACTGGTTTCTCGTCAATTTTGGTGGCCAGGATGGGCCAGGCAGACAAGAGAATATGTGGAATGTTGCCCAGTGTGTGCCCAGGTCAAGATTCCACGAAAGAAACCCATAGGACTTCTCCAACCCACCGAGAGAGCACCTTATCCTTGGCATACTATTGCCACCGATTTCATCGTGGACCTCCCTCCCTCGGAAGAAAATACATGCATCATGGTAGTCATCGATAGTTTTTCTAAACTAGCCCATTTCATTCCATTCCGGAAGGTACCTTCAGCCGGTAGTATGGCTCAGGCCTTTTTACATTCTGTTTATCGCTTACATGGACTTCCTGAGAAGATTATTTCAGACCGTGGATCACAGTTCATTTCTGCCTTTTGGAAACAACTCTGCCGTCACTTGGGTGTCCAGCGTGCTCTCAGTTCCGGCTATCATCCACAAACCAATGGCCTGACCGAGCGGACAAATCAGACTTTGGAGCAATACTTACGCTGTTTTTCCAATGCTTCTCAATCCAACTGGGCAAAACATCTGGATCTAGCTGAGGTGGCTTATAACAATTCCAAACACTCGGCCACTGGAATGAGTCCTTTCTATTGTTCCTCAGGTCTACATCCCAAATTGATTCCGTTTCATCCTGTTCCTTCCAGTACAGTTCCCTCCGCTGATCAAATGGTTGCTGTCATCCAGAAGAATCAGACACAGGCCACAGGAGCTCTCGCCAAGGCGTGTGCGAGTATGAAGGCACAGGCTGATAGAGGTAGGAGTAGTGAACCAGCTTTTCTGGTTGGGGACATGGTATGGCTCTCTTCTAGAAACTTACCAGTACGCAATCTCCCAACTAAATTGGCACCCCGTCTTCCATGTGTCTCTCCTCAAGCCGTTTCGGTCTGATCCGTACGGTCGTTCACATTCTCGGCCTGCGGCCATTGATGTGGGGGGCACTCCGGAATTCGAGGTACAAGAGATTTGTGACTCCCGTTTCTTCCGGGGTAGGCTTCAGTTCTTGGTGGACTGGAAGGGTTACCCTGCTTGTGATCGGACTTGGGAACCCTGTGTGAACATTCATGCCCCCCGTCTACTACGGGAATATTTTCGTAGGAATCCTTGGAAGCCGGGTGCTCCGGGTCTTTCTGGTGGGGAGCATAGTGTTAGGACACCTACCTGTGCTGGGCGGCGGGGCCCTGGGGGGCGTACTGGTTCCTGGCGTTTGTACCCACGTCTTAGATTGTGGGGAAGACGCGTCGCTCCGGGCACAGTTTCCCGGCGGATTTGCTCTGTCCTGGCCCGTGTGGGGCACGGTTGTCGTTCGCGCATCGGTTCGAACGGGTTTGCGTTCCAAACCTCGTTCGCGCGGCGACGCCTACTCGCGCATGCGCATTGCCGCGCGATTCAAGCCTCGTTCTCACACAGGACCGCTATTTAAGCAATCCGAATTGGTATTCCCATCGCGTCTCAACGCGGTTGGTTCCCTTCCGCCACGCTCCCTGGTTCCGTGATCCGTTGGTCCTGATCCAGTGCCTGGGCCTTGTCCTTTCTTGCCCCTACTCCCCTCTCTGGCCTTTCCTTTCCCTTCCTGTCCTCCTGTGTACTCCTGTCTCCTTCCTGGGGGCCCTCCCTGCTTCCATCCTTGCCTTTATTGCCCGCCTCCTGCTGAGTCTCCTGTGGCCCTGGACTGCCTCTCCAGCTCCCCGTCTTGTTACCTTGGACCCCGGCTTACCTGCACCTGTATCTTAGACTCTTTGCTTACCGGCGTTGATTCCTTGGACCCTCAGCTTGCCGGTATAAGCTACCTTATACCATCCTGGATAACTGCTTGGGATACTTTGCCGATACCTGTCAACAACATCTACGACCTTCCCAGTCAGTGCTTGCACTGTTCTGACGCCACGTTAATCTTGGGAAGCGTCATCCGTGGCGTCAGGAGCGGGCCCCAGTTCAATCCTGTATTACAGGACGGATCCGGGGTTGGTTCTTTACGTTACTACTCTTCAGTTGCGAAGACTTCATCAGCTACGAGTCTACCTCTACCACGACCTGGCTACCTCAGCACGCAAGACTTCTGGTGATACAGGTACGCCCCGTCCTCGGGATACGCAACTTAACACTACCTCTGATTCCGGAACTCCTTGACCAAGTTAAGAATGCCTGCATTTATACAAGGCTAGATCTCCGGGGAGCCTACCACTTGGTACGGATTAAAGAAGGCGACGAATGGAAGACGGCATTTCGCACCAAGTATGGACTATTTGAATACCAAGTGATGCCCTTCGGACTATGCAATGCACCAGCCGCTTTTCAGTATTTTATGAATGATGTCCTCAGAGAACTCATAGATGTTTGCGTAGTCGTCTACATAGATGACATCCTTGTGTACTCATCTTCAGAAGCAGATCATCGGAAACATGTTAGAGCCGTCCTTGAAAAACTCTGCCAACATAAGCTTTTTGCTAAGCTCGAAAAATGTGTTTTTCACGTCACGGTGGTTGAATTTCTAGGCTTTATTCTGACAACCAAAGGCGTCCACATGGACTCGAGAAAGGTGGATGCTATCATCAAGTGGCCATCACCTACTTCCGTGAAAGGTGTCCAAAGCATGTTAGGTTTCGGCAACTTTTACTGCAGGTTTATTCCAGAGTTTTCACGAGTGGTGCAGCCCATCACCGCCCTCTTAAGAAAAAACAAACGTTTCGAGTGGTCAACAGAAGCAGAACAGGCCTTTCAAGAGCTAAAAGCCAAGTTCACCTCAGCACCCATACTGAAACACCCATGCCCAGACCTCCCTTACATCGTTGAGACCGACGCCTCCAGCTTAGCAATGGGGGCGGTTCTATCACAGAGAGATCCGGAAACTAACCAATTGCACCCCGTGGCATTCTGGTCTCGCAAGTTCTCGGCGCCTGAAATTAACTACACCATCACAGATAAAGAGCTTTTAGCAATTAAGTCCGCTTTCAAGGCCTGGCGGCACTATCTCCTTGGAGCCAAACACACTGTCACGGTAATCACCGATCATCGAAACCTACAATACCTGAAAACCGCCAAAGCTCAGTCCTCCAGACAGCTTCGCTGGGCACTTTTCTTTGCCGAATTTGACTTTGTAATTACTTATCGCCCCGGCAACAAAAATGACAAAGCGGATGCCCTTTCCCGGATTGGAATGGGAGATAATATTGTCAATTCTGAACCTGTGCCAATAATTCCAGAACAGAGAATCCTGGGCCTGATTTCTTCACAATCCATCGAAGATATCGAAGCAAAAGTTAAACAACTTGTGACCCCTTCGGACTTACAAAACTGGCAACTGAAGGGAAAGGACTTCATCATAAAAAAAGACCTGCCTTATTTTCAGGGACGACTATTCCTACCACATGCCGATTTACAAAAACAGGTAATCTCTTGCTACCATGGTTCCTTGATGGAGGGCCACCCAGGCATTGCAAAAACCTCGGAAAAAGTCAAGAGACACTTCTGGTGGCCGTCATGGAGAAAAGACATAAAGGAGTTTGTGATGTCCTGTGGTGTGTGTGCCCAAAACAAAGGTCAGAAGGAAAGACCAGCGGGTCTCCTGCATCCGCTAGACATCCCGCCACATCCCTGGCATACCCTCTCCATGGACTTCATCACCGATTTCCCCTCCTGTTCCGGATACAACACTATTCTAGTAATTGTAGATTTGTTTATTAAAATGGCCCACTTCGTTCCACTAAAGGGCTTACCTTCAGCTTCAGTTCTAGCACGGGAATTCCTTGAAAATATTGTAAGATTGCACGGCTTCCCTTCGGTTTTGATCTCAGATAGGGGGAGCCAGTTTATCTCTCACTTTTGGCGAAGTTGCTGTCGTTTAGCTCAAATCGATGTGAGACTTTCAACCAGCCATCATCCCCAGACCGACGGACAAACTGAGAGGACAAACCAAACTCTGGAACAATATTTACGTTGTATGCTACAGCAGTCGGAAAGTAATTGGAAAGATATCCTTTGGATAGCCGAATATGCTTACAACAACTCGATCCATTCAGGAACCGGAAAAAGTCCCTTTTACATTTTATATGGGATTCATCCTCGAACCTCCAATCTCGACCCGCCCCAAGATCTTGGAACGCCTGCCGTGGATCAACTTCACAATGCTATCACTCAAGCTTTCAAAGAAGCGACAATCCACCTACAACAGGCTAAAGAACGGTACAAAAGGGGAGCAGACCAACACCGAAGAGACGCCCCTCAATACCAGGTTGGAGATCAAGTTTGGTTATCCACCAAACATTTATCACTTAAAGGACCTCACACCTTCAACCCAAAATATCTGGGACCATATCCAATTACAGCCATAATAAACCCAGTGGCTGTCAAATTGAGTTTGCCATCCCACATGAAAATACATCCGGTGCTTCACGTATCCGAAGTGCATAAAGTGCCAAAGGAAGACAGTACAACCATCCCTTTCTTAGAGTCAGCTTCAACTTGGCTATCCTTTCCTTTAACAAGCCGTTGAGCTTCTCACATACACGTTACCTTGCGGATGATACGCCGATGAGAACTTGTGTCTTATACCAAGCAGCAAGCTAATCTGTTCAAATGTCGCATTAACAAAGTGAGGGCCATTATCTGATCTCATGACCTCGCAAACCCACCACCGGAGGAACACCTCTCTCACAAAAAATTTGGCCGCACAGGTAGAGTCTGGGTGTGTACATGGACCTGCCTCAATCCATCTAGAGAATGAAAACACCACAACAATTAAGTAGCTGTACCCATTACATACTTGAATCATGTCGACGTAATCGACATGCAAGTGCTGAAAAGGCCAATTTGGCCTTGGGATGAATCCTCTCATTACTTTTAATGTGTGTCCAGCCGTGAATTGCTGGCAGATTATACAGTTCACTATAAAGAATGCAACGTGCTCAGTTAAATTCGGTATGAACCAGTCTTCTGCGAGTGTTGCTGCAGAATTTTCTTTTGTCATGTGCGCCAGATAATATAACTGCTCTAGTGCTATTTTTAATAGGGCTACAGGCATTACTGTTTTACCAGTACTGTCTTGTCACCACAAGCTGTCAGAGGGGTTTAAAGAACACCCTTGACATTTCCAAAGGTTTTTTTCTTCCTGTGGTGCCTCCCCTTGGAGTTCCATTAGCTGTGTTTGTCCCAAACTACTGTAACTTTCAGGTGCAGTTCATGCAACCATCATTCACTCGTTGGCATGGATAATTTCCACTTCCATGATCGTTTCACTTTTGGATGCCAAACGCTTGGCATCCGTGTCTGCTGCTTGATTTTCTAGTGAGATAAAATCTGTCCCCTTCGTGTGGGTGGAGCATTTCACGACCGCTATACCCACTGGCAGCTGTACTGTCTTGATCAGCCTGTCCAATGAGGCTGCGTGCTGCACTGGCATGCCATCTGCTCGGAGGTAGCCCCTCCTTTTCCAGCGTGCTAGACCTGCGTGCACTGTTGATGTCATATAGGCAGAGTCACTGTACACCGTTACTTCCTGGTCTGCGTGATTCTCAATGGCGAGTATCAATGCCAATAATTCTGCAGCCTGTGCTGAATAATGAGATGGTATTCGCGCACTAATAAGTACTTGAAATTCTCCATTTGCTGTGTGTTTCACCACAGCAACGCCAGTATATCTTTGGCCGTCACTTTGATCGATCCTCGAAGACCCGTCAATGAAGACGATCTCTCCTTCTGCCAAGGTATTTTATTTCACCCTGGGGATTTCATCATAGAATTCTTCATAGTTTGCACAGTCATGCATTGGCTCTCCCTCAGTGACTATGAACATAGCTGGGTTCACTATCTTGCATCAGACTATCTTAATCAATGGATTTGATATGATCACTTCATAGGCAGAAGCTCTCTGAGATGTCAATGTGCCCCTTGGTTTCTCTAGAATGGCAAATAGTGAGTGCTCGACGTACAACATCATGGAACATCCCATCACAATGGTTGTAGCCTTCTCTATGGCGAACGCTGCGACAGCTAAACTTTGTTCGCAAGGAAAATGACCTCTCATTACTGGGTCCAAATTCCCACTGTAGTATGCCATGGGCTTGCACCCCAGTGTGGTTCTCTGTGTGAGCACTTCCGTCATAACGCTGCCATTTGTGTGTGACAACAGGTAAAATTCCTCTGAATAATTGGGGATCCCTAGAACTGGTTCTGTGCAAATGGCTTTTTTGAGTTCAGCAAATCCTTTCTCCATGGTCTCAGACCATTCAATCCTTTCTTTTGCCAATTGGGGCTTCTTTAGGGCCTGAAGTAAAGGCTTAGTGTAAGAGCTGTAGTCGAAGACACATGCCCTAACGTAGTTGCATAGACCTAGAAAGCTCTGCATCTGTTTTATCGTGTGTGGCTTAGCCGTGCTCAGTATGGCTTCAGCCCTTTCTGGGGTCACTCTCTTTCCTTCATGTGAGATTAGCTGGCCTATGTACAGCACGTCTTGTTGACAATATTGTAACTTTTCCTTGTCAACCTTATAACCTTTCTTAGCCAGTATAGTCAATAGCTGAACAGAATCGTACCTGCATTGCTCTTCTGTTGTGCTGCAAATTAAGATGTCAGGACAACACTTTTTAGTGCAATATTGCTTAGGTCCATCTGCAGGACTCTGTTGAAAATAGATGGAGACTCACAATAGCCCTGGGGTAGTCTTGTGCTTTTCAGACGCATCTGTCTGAATGTGAATGACGTCAGTTCTTGTGAGTCACGGTGCAACGGGATTGAGAAAAATGCATTTTTCAAGTCAATCACCATGAAATATTTTGCCTCAACAGGTATATTACATATAATTGTAGGCGGGTTAGGGACTAAAGGGAACTCAACCTCAACAATATCATTTATTGGGCGTAAAACATGGTTTAGCCTCCAAGACCCCCCCTTTGATTTCTTGATCGGATAAACCGAAGTATTGCATAATGACTCTGACGTCACTAAGATGCCCTGTTCTATTATTGTGGAAATTGTCTTAAAAATCCTCTCATCTGCCTCTCTGGACATGTGATATTGTCGGGCTTTTGGTAGACTTGCTCCTGGTTCAATTTAATCTTCACTTCTCCAACCCCCTTCAAAAGGCCTACGTCATAGGGTCCCGTAGTCCATACTGAGACAGGCACCTGGGCCATGTCATCATAAAAATATTCAGGACGGTTTTGTGCCAAAATCATTCTTTGAGGTACTTCTCTTTTAATCATTTTCACCCAAAAGGTGTGGTTCACTTCCACCATTGTCTCTCCGATATCTGCTTGTTCTTCAAACAGATCGTCATCGGTGACGTCAGTCAATCGATATCCTTCTTCAATGGCAATCACTGCGCACCATTGTCGGCCCTCGTCATCATAACCGTCAATCAAGGCCATTCTCCCTCGTACTGCAGCTGTGTGTATCATCAAGGGAAATACTTGTCCCTTTTCCTCATGCATCGTTATTCTTGGTCTGAATAGGAACTCATCAGGGGTTCTCATGATTCTGTGATTCTGTCTGCAAGGCTTGGCAATCCTCCCATAAGCACACGCATACCATAGGCGAATATTTCTGGCTCTAATGGTATAGCCCTCATGGCTTTATGTCCCGCGTATGCTCTGATTATCTCGCATACATTTAAATAGTGGATTCCTGGAGTTGAACATACTATGCCCTTCTCCGTGAACGAGATTGTCATGTTTAACTTTGTCATTAAATCTCGACCCAAAATGTTTACTAGGATCTGATGCGAATATAGTAAAGGCACATTCATTTCACATTCTCCTATAGAGACTGGAAGTGCATTTGTGAAGGGAACACGACTTGTAGCTCCTGTAAAACTCTGAGTATTTATGGCCTTGCCGGACAAGGAAAACTTGCCTTCACGTATGCTTGAGCGTGTTGCACCCGTGTCAACTAGGAAGGAATATTCTTTATCCCCTATAACGACATCCACCCTAGTTTCCCTGTGAGGGTCTGGAGTTTGGATAGGATAGAACACATCAGGGTTCCCAGTGAGCTGTCCTAGTCCATATACAATTTTGGGCCACTGTGTGCTGGTGGATTTCCCCCATTCCCATTGTTACTTCCCATTCCAGGGTTCGTGGTCTGCCCTGTGCTCATCGTCTGCGATAGTTACAACGGTGCCTGTTGGGATTGTCCTTGTGGAAAATTCCCCATGCTCTGAGGTTGCACATCTTGTTGCGCTCCTGGCGCTTGTTGTTGCACCGTGTGATTCTGTGCAATACCCTGCTGTAAAACTGCAGGTGGATTTGCCATGCCTGCTCCTGTTCCTTGGCCGTACTGCATCATGCCTAGGTTTCTGCATGTGCGAGCTAAGTGCCCTGTCATTCCACACAACCAATATACTGGCGGTGGTCGGATCATTTGCCCTTTTGACATATCTTGATTACCATTTTGCATATTTTGAAAACCTCCTTGATTATTTTAGAAACCTCCCTGATTGCTCTGCCATCCTCTTCCCCTAAATCCTCTTCCCCTGGGGTAAAACCCTGTATTGCCCGGATTCTTCTGCTGTGGATTAGTCACCTGCTGCATGCTCGATTCAGCTGTGCTAATTATCATGGCTCCCTCAAGAGCATATTTTGACAATTTCCCCTGCACCAATTTCGCTTCCTCACCCTTATATGCAGCTTTCTTTTTGCAATTCTTTACTTGCAGCAATTTGCAATAGTGCACGATAGTCAGCTGTATTTCAGCCCAAGGCTTGGCCTCAATTCCCACCAATTTCTTGAATTGTTTCTGTACCAGCTCTGGCAGCCCTTGGCACAATGTATGGTAGAACACAGGTATAGATTTCATCCAAGATTGATGAGTCTTGAGTACCCATGCGTCTTGAAAATGTTGTATACAAATTAACGGATCCTCAGACTCCTCCATTTTTCGTGTCATTATAGCTCCCATTTCGGGAGTGTCTGGGTATAGCACTCATAGCGCTTTCCATACTGCGGCTCTACAATTGTTAAATGGAGCTCCGTCATGCAAGGTATTAATTGTGCTTACACCAGGGTAGCCTGCTCGTGCCCACACATCGTCTGCTCTCTCACCAAGTATGACGATTAGGAGACCCTTGTGGCCATGGAATATATTGTGGTCTTACTCCCCCTTTCTCGATTTTCTCTATTGCAGGGGTAATATTCCTGCATCGCTGTCTGCCAGGTAATGTCCTGAGCCTGTCCACGTAGGGCGGTGAAGAAACCCTCCTGTGACCGTGTGATACTTCTTCATGTCGGTCTGACTGTGTGGCTGACTCTGATGCCCTCGGGGCAGACTCGCTAGTGTCTGATCCTCTTACTCCTTTCTCTCTTGGGAGTCATCTTTCGCTCTGTCTCTCTTCCTCATTTCACTTATGCTCCTCCTTTTCCGAGTCGGACAGTGTCTGTGCCCAACTAGTGCCACTTCTTGTGTCTTCTTTGTTCCTACTTATTTCTAGTCTATCCAAGGAAACTGTTGTAAAGCTGAGTGCTCTCCAGGCGCTCGTCTTCCCCCTCTCCTCGGGGTGTTTGTTCTAACCCCATTTCACCATATATTCTATCAATTGTTTCTCTGATGCTTCTGGTGTCGAAGTCATCTTCCATATTTGCCCTAGACGTGCCTGCTACTGAATCGTATGTAGGAAAACATTCTTCTATGTCTTCCCAATCTACTACTGGAGCGGGTTTCCTAACCTCTCTCCCCAGATATTCAAGATTGCGTGCTCTCTGTCTCCGCTTACTTTCTATGTCGTCATCGAATTGTCTGCGCTTCCTCGCCTTTTCTCTTACTCTTTCTTCTTCCTTTTTTAAAAAATGTCTACGTTCATCTGCCCTTCGAATTTCCTCATCTCTTTGTCTCTTTATTCTTTTCTCTCGTATCCTTTGTTCTTCCTCTGACCTTTGCTGTTCCTGTCTGTCATGATCGGTTGCTGCTCTTTGTTTGCGATTGAGCTGTCTTTCTTGCTCTTCGCGATATAGCCGTTCTCGCCTTTGTCTGTCTTTCTTTCTTATTTTTTCATCTCTTAACTCCTTCTCTTTCCCTTTTCTCTGTACATCATCTGACCTCTCCTTTTGCTTCACGTCATCAATGCCTTTGCAATCAACCATCCATTTGTTTTTTGCGAATGCTATCTCATCACTTCTATCTTCGTTTCCCTTCCATATCTTCCCTTCTCTCTCTTTCTCGAGAGATGCGCTTGTCTGTGCTTGATCCTTTCTTTCGTCATCATATCTCCCCTTGTCCTTTGGGACTGTGGAGGCAATATCCCTATCCTTATCTTTCCCTTGATTTTCATCACTACTATGTGTAGGTGACTCATATGCAGGGTTGCTATGCTCCGTGGCTGCTTTAAGTTCTCTCAGCGGGTATAATCCCTCGTCTTTACTTTCTTCACCCTTTGTTTCAGATGGGGAGGGTGGCACAATAGGCGTCTCACCCCCCTCTGTGCATACATTAAGTATCCAATCTATTGGAGGCTCCTTTTCCTTTCCCTGTTCATACATTTTCCAAGTTCTAGAACAGCGAGGCATTTGTCTAACTTTTTGCCCGTGATTGTGGCATGCAAATATGTTGTCATGTGTTGCAAGACAGCTTTAGCTAAGGACCCACCCTGTGGCCATGGCAAAAACATCTTGTGGGCGGTTCCTTTAACCCACTCTGTACTGTATTTCTTCAGTTGGGTGCGTGTTTAGGCAACTGTATGCACAAGTGTGTCAATGGTGTCATGCCTTCCATACTTAAATCTGTTCCCTTTCCTCTTATATAGTACTTGTCAAAACTTTTGTGTGTCTTAAACAGTTCCAACAATATGAGCGAGCACCTAACACTGCAAGCTCCAATCCAAATTTTTCACAAAATTGTATACCTTCTAATTTAATCAAAAAACATCAATTCATATGCGATATTATCTTAGCTTTGCAATCGCGTAAAATTAAAATCAGTTTTCTCAAGGAAATTTTTTCGATGTATGACGTCACAACAAAAAACATGTAAGACAGACGCTTAACAGACTAGACGAACACCAGCTGGTCACAGATATCTCTGCCTCTAATCATTGCCACTTCATGGAGTCTAAACGTACCCCTTTCATGACGTCTTTAACCATCGTGGTAGTCTAATCGTTCCCCCTTTAGCTAGGACTCTGGGTACACATTTCTTCTAGCCGCTTGAATTAAAAGCGTAGGAATAAGGTGAATCCTCTCACTTCTCGGGTGTCTTCCCCGTTAACCTCTCTCTTCTCAGGTGTACTCCCCGGTAACCTTTATTTACTCAATTGTTCTTGAGTCATTATCCCCTTATATATATATATATACATTCTTCTCTACTTCTAACTATATTTTGTTTTTCCCACCTCCCTCTGTTACCTTTTCCCTTCACTTGTTCTAAGGCATGCACTTTTGCCAAAACATTCAATCTTTTGCACTCACTGTTCGCATGGTTCCTCTCTGGACCCTCGGGATCACCGCCTTTGTTACTGCCTTATTCGGCTTTTCACCCGCTCAGCTGCTCGTAGGAATGGGAAGGGATAGCGTGGGGAACACGGGTCCCTTCAGGCCCTGGTCTGCAGTTTTTCTTACACTACCACTGTCTACGGGGAGCTTCACGGTCTACGGGGCCGAATGGCAAAGGGCTTGTGATATTGCTGAAGACCTAGAGTTATTTTATGTCGACGGTCAATGGGTGTCTTATTCTAATCAATAATTGATAATAGATAAATCATCAATCTCTGCTACCAAGTGTACTCCGGAGACCCCCAGCCAGCCCATAGAGCAGAGGTTTGCTCCGAAAGTACTTTAAGACGAGATAGCTGCACCCTTGAGATGGATGGGGGTGCAGATTTATTACTCCAAGAGCAATCAATAAAGACAACTCAATGGTTTGGCAAAGAGAGTCCGTTTAATGACAAGTGCAAAAACGGGGAGTCATGGAAATCAGCAGTGATGTGATCGACCTTCTCGCTGCAACTCCAATGAACTTCATAAAAATCATAACATTTATACAGAAAACTCGTCATAATTGACGTATAACACTCAAAAGTTAATATGCAATTCTGTTCGTTAGGAAAAGGTAACTTTAACATAGGTACTATATCTGTATATGGTAACGGAGTGAAGGGATTGGGTAAACATTGTCAGTTGGGCGTCTAAGCCCTTCCTTCAAAGATGACTACTGTAGACGTCACTAAAAGTACAACTTCCCATTGGTTCTACTAACTATAGGACCCTAGATCATTTGGTCCATTGTGATTGGCTTGGCACTAACCCAATGCATACATTTCCACTTTGCTTAGCAACGCGCAGAATGGTCAGCCAGGTGCAGGGTGCCGCCTAGTTACCCAGCCTTTCTCCAATTAAGGTTACAGTCAGTCATCACTTCAACAACTATGTGTCAACTATGTTACTGTGGTTGGCCTCGAAACTGCATCTTCTGTCTGGGAAAGTTCCGATATCTCTGCGGATGCCAGGCGTAGGTGTGAACTTGTGCTTCTCCTCGCTCGGATGGTCACGTGCTTCCCACACCATGAATTTGTCTAGTTTCTCTTAATTTGTGCATTTGATTCTTATTCAGATTGCCACCTGCCTACGCCTCCTTATCCTGACCTTTCAGAGACAGGATATTCTGTTCTTAAGTTTCAATTATATGTAGCTACTGTTTGTTCCATTTATTAGTATGACCGTGGCTCCCCTGGCACGAGTTGCATCTACTGAGTTTCGATTCAGCCGTCTCTTCTCATTTTGCTAGAATATGAATCTCTGCTCATTCGGCCTATAGTAACCTGGGTTGATTCTGCTTCGTTTGCAAAGTGGAATTACACTTATAATACTGTGCTTTGTTTTGAGGTACATTATGTATAATGGCGCTTGCCACACTATTCTTCTACTTAGCATTGCAAGCCACATTGTTTTCCTAGCCTTCTTACGGTTCCAAGCATATGTACAGGTGGTAGCTGGTTGAATATCTTCATCCTGTTTACAGCTTAAGCTTCTTTGTATTTCGACATCGTTCTCCCCTTTTAGGTTCACGATATCCTTATGCATGGTGTTTCGTCTCTGGGTGTCATTCTCGGGTTGTCATTTCTTCTACTTGTACGTCTGTCCGAATCCTTGTGACATCACCATTCGTCTTCCATTAAGACCTTTTTGGTTTCTTCCGGGACTGTACTTTGGCAATCTTCATTTCGTCTCATTTGCTGCTAAGGTTTCCTTAATGGATACCTTACTGTCCATGGTTTTCTTGGTATCGGTACTTCAATAGGTGTTGCTCTTCTGATATGTACTGGGCAGAGCCCTACTGCGGCTCTTTGCTGATTTATTTGCTCATCATACGTCAAATATTTTGGTGTGAACGTTCCCTGGGACTTCAAAATGGGTGACTGGAGTGCAAGTTTTATTTGGGACCTCCTCTACAGGTTCTTAAGATATATAACGTTCCAACCGCCGCTTCCCGTGGGGCTTGCCTTCACCATGCTCCCATGGCGTTCTGTACATGTCATCATTTGCATTAGGGCATCGGGGAAGCCGGATCGCAACATCCCTGCGACACCAAACGCCGCTGCCGAACCCAGTGGACACTGTGATGCCGAGGAGCCCCTCCAAATTGCTCCTGGCCTGGTTGCCACAATGCACAGGATGAGCCTCACTTGCTGGCAGAGTTCACATTTACACTTGCTGCGGGGACGCCCTTATGAATTCCCTGGGCGCTGACACCACGGCATGCTGCACATTTCCATTTTAACCAGCATAATCACGTTGGTGCCGCAGAGCACAGGACATATACTCTTTTTTATTTACGCTGGGAGTTTGGAGCACTTATTACAACGCAAGCACACCCCCAACGTCAAAAGGAACACCCTAATTATGGACGTTGATGCCCGTTGCAGCACCTCATCAGTAAGTCTCTCAAACATTATCAGCAAAGTCCAATACTCATGTGATGTATTTTCAGTCTTGTTTGCCATTCTTGTTTGATGGACTGGGCCTGCAAGTATCTCCATTAAATTATAGGCGGCAGGACCCTTAGTGCCCTGTTTGGGAATTTCTGGGGAATTCTATGTTGGTGGGGGCCTCCCTCCCAGAGCATCCACTGTCATTAGTTTCACCTTTTACTGAGCAGGATGGTTCAATTAAGGTCATGGGGGGACAGTGGGTCACTAACAGCTGCTCCCCCTCCCCACAGCTCTCCTTACTGTCTTTACTGTTGCTGCAGCTTCGTTCTGTTCTATCCTTCTGCTTTCATTTGTCTTCATTTCCAGTTATCCTCGTTGCCAATGTTATAAAGTCTCACTGTTGTCATTGAAGTAAGCTCAGCACTCAAACACAGACCAGCTGTGGAGGCATTTGATTGGTCCAGGTAGAGCTTCATTATACATAAGTACATATGTACATCAAACCAGTTACTCTTGAAGTATTTACAGTCATAGATCAGACAGGACAAGGACAGGGGTTGGTAGTTACAATACATATAGAGGAGCAGACCCACCGGCCATCCTATCATACCAGCTCAGACCGCCAACTGACACTCTTGGAACTTTCACACACAGATCCACTCAACATTCTCCTGAGCTGCTCATTCATACATCAACATTCTGATAGCAAGCGCTCCAGGCCAGTGACAGCCCAAGACATACAATACAACAAACACACAAGTACAACTCTTAGTCCACTAAATTTGCCCTCCTGTAATAGCATGCCGAAATCTTTGGGCTTTAAGCTAAGGCTGTTTAATGGGTTAATGTTGTGGGCTACGTTCTTGAAAAGCCACATTCTGTTGTCTAGGGAACAACAGAGGGGCATTGTTTGCCCTTGCACTGAGCCTAGGTAGGAAATCTCAAACGTAGGAGATACCTGCGGTTAGTCGCCTAGGCAAAACGCCTAGACAGGACATGGAGCTCTAAGACAGTGTTACGCTGCACCACGTTAATTGCGATAACTGTTGTGTATTTAATGGCGGCTACTGTGTGCGAATTGGTAACTGCATCAGCACAGCGCGGATATGAGGACAACTTGACCTACTCGCAGGTATTTAGATCTCTGAAACAGTATGTAGATTACATCTGATACTGGCATTAGCAATCCACTGGTGCATTCACACCTGGGAAGGTATAATTGCCCTTATACCACAGCATAGCATTGCACTAATTTATTGATACCTAGCACTGTATGGCAAATGTTAAATATACGAAGAGAATTGGATTTCGATAAAGGGTTAACTTAGCTCACCTGCAGGCACTTTGAGTCCTGAGTGCATATGGGGTAATTTTACAAAGGACCCGGCCCTGATTTGGACATTAATGGCATACTGTTGTCAACATCTAAGCACTGGTAGCATAGAAGTAATCCTATTAACAATACGGTTTAGGAGAAATGCAGTTGCTCATTGTCACACATCCGTAAATGAGAGTTATGATTTTGCAATATGTGAACTTTCGTTTGTAGAGTATCCCACATATTTCTGTGATATTGAAATCACGCATATCAAACAAGGGTGAGTGTTTCCATTTAAAAGTTGTTGTTAAGTCAGTGGAATTAGATCCATAACCATGTTATAATTCTTTGCACGTCTTTCAGTAGGCTTCTTTAAGTATGTCCTGCAGATGATTGTCTATGTTTGTGTCTCCCTTTACAAGAAATGGAGGAATACACTAATAAGACATGATTGTTTGGTGTGAGATGCAGGTCCATGGGTGTTGCCTCAGTACCAGGGACTATGGGCCTCATTACACGGTAGGCGGTAAGGGTTTACCGTAATTAGCGCCTTCCCCATTCCCATAGAGCCCTATGGGGCAAAAATGGGAATGGGAAAGGGCAATGGTGGAAGGGGAATTACCGCCCCGCCAACCTTGGAATGGGGCGGTAATTCCCCTTTCCTCCAAGGCGGTGCCGGTAAATTACTGGCATGAACCATGGCGCTAATAGCGCCATGGTTTACCGCCTACCGTGTAATGAGGCCCTATGTCATGATGAGTAAATTATCCCTGAATGTTCTAAATAGTTCAACTATGAGTACGGTGGGTGAAGGTACCTACCAAGAGCTTTTTCAGTGTTCATAATAGACACTGTATCAAGCAATACATTTTAAGGTCCTGCAGAAGGTGATGCATATGTTGTATTTTCGCCGAAACCAGTCGACCACATCCCTGGGAATGGCACAAGGATTGATCTTCTACCTAAAGTGTCTAGATCTAGATACATTCCAGATCTATGTTTCTTTTTTAATTGTGGGACTAAAACCTGTGGGGAGCATACATATGAGGACAATACATTCAATGTCCTCAATGTTGTTCCAACTTTTAAAACTTTTTGGGATTTTATTTGGGTGGATTCTCATTTTTTGTTTCCCTTTTTGGTCTTTTGATGAGCAGTATTGATGCTTTCAGTCTGTGTTGTGTTCTTTGTCATGGTACACCATCTGTAATAGGCCTCTGAACTGTCAGGCGTCCATTTCTTATTCTATCCACTTTTTTAACTAGGCGGCTCATCACCCCTTGCTAGGATGAGGGGTTTTCTCTATGAGGGACAGTTAGACATTCCTCTGTATCTGTCGTGGGAGGTGGCAGGAGAAGAGCGTGAAGTCTGCTTACACCTAATTTAGATTTACCTGATCAATTCCGATTGTTATAACACAATTTTGTACACTCCATTTAGCAGTGATGCTCCAATATATCAACCGGGTTACAATTTCCTGTAATCATTTAAGCAATTTTCTCCTTTCAATTCACCACATGCAATTTGCCCATACCATTATTCTGTGTCCATCTACCTAAGTATCTACATTCCATTTGCCACATACAATTGGCAACACATATTTAGACCTATCTGATCTTTTAGTAAGCAAATCCGCGGAACACTGAAGGTTAATAATGTTAACTTGATTTAAGCATTCAGGTAAACATTTCAACCACGGGACCCTCCTCCAAACGGCAATGCACAGCAGATTTCTTATTAGTTCTTGGGTCACTGAAGCTCTTGGATTTGACCAAATGCTCAGCCAGTGCATAAGTGGGGCTCAACGCCACACATCCCTAATATGGTTCCCACCAAGCTCTGTATGCACTACATAATTAGGTGCTGAGCTGGGCAAACCCAACAATTTCTTAAGGAAGCTATTATCTGTGATCTCAATTGCAGATACATTTTCAAACCCCCACAGCGAGGCTTCATAATTGGTTGCTGCTTTAGGCTGTGTCCCCTTACACTTCCAAAATCATTTTGAGCGGCTGCCCTTTGCACATCCTTAAGAAACGTGATACACTCCTCAATGATTGTCTCATTTTGATATTTTGTTTGTGTATATGTGCTGTCGCTTTCCAATTTTCAGAGAAGCGAATACCCAAATAGTCAAATTCTGTTAGTTGCGGGATAACCGAACCATTGCTGAGTATGCTACGCATCTTCAATTTGGTTGCTCTCCCCGCTGACTTAGTTGTATTTATTTTTCGGTCTAATTTTGACATACAGTCAGTATGTTTGTTTGTTTGTTTGTTTGTTTATTTATTTGTATTGCGCGCCAGACCCAGGGGCAACCGGGCGCAGTGAACAGAATGTGCGAAGCTTACAATGTTGCGAAGAAGTTACAATGTTACAGCAAATTACAGTGTTGCATATTTAAAAATTTACAATAGTAACAAAACTTAGATAGTACATATATACATTCAGATAAGTAGCATAACACAAATTAAAACTTCCAGGCCTCACATGTTGTTGTCATTGAGGTGTTTGATAAGGTTTGTTCTAAAGTGAGGGAAGGGTTGATCTGCTCTAAGGTTGTGTGGCAGGGCATTGCACCATTTAGCGGCTAGCACAGGGAAGCTTGTGCCGCCAATTTTGGCGAGTTTAAATCTTGGAATTTCTAGGCAATTAGAGTTAGGGGTTCTTGTAGGACTGCTGGAGATTTTTCTTTTTATTTTGTCCATCAAGTAGATGGGGGCGGCATTATTGAGAGCTTTATGCGTCAGGGAAAGCATTTTTAGGTGAATGTTATTGTTGGTGGAGAGCCATTTGTATTGTTGTCTAGTGGAGGAGATATGTTCCCTTTTATTTATGCCTAAGGCAGCTCTAAGGGCGTTGTTTTGTAGGATTTGTAGCCTTTTGGTGATAGTTTTATTGGCGCCACTGTAAAGGGCATTACAGTAATCGAGTCGTGATAGTATTAGGGCTCTCGCTAGGATCATGCAACTGTTGTTAGATAAAAAGGGTTTACCTGCTCTTATTAATTTGCAGGTATAGGCTGTCGTGGAGGCTAGGGAGTTGACTTGTTTGGCACAAGACATGGTGGAATCAAGATAGAAGCCTAATGTTTTTACTTCACTCGAAACCTTAATGCTATTGGCATCTATGTTAAACGTGGAATAGTCCTTGCCTAATTTGTTGATATTAGCCTGTGTGCCCAGAATGATCAGTTCAGTCTTATCATCATTCAGGCAGAGGCCATGTGATGTCATCCATGCCTGAATAATGAGGTACACCCTATTCACCAACTCCTCGTCCTCGCTGTAATCACCAGAAAGCGGGAGGAGAATCTGTGTATCATCTGCATAGTTAGTGCAGGTGCTACCTAGAAGGTCCAGATCATCGAAGAGGGGTTTGGTGAATATGTTGTACAAGATTGGTGAAACACAGGAGCCTTGAGGGACGCCGCACGTGATTGGAAAAGGGTCGGCTGATTGGAAGAGGGTATAGACATTAATACGTTTCTGAAGAGCATTGGGTGTCCGAGCAAGAATAACAGTATCGTCCGCATATGCTAGGAGCAGAAATTATTATTATTAATTTTTTAAAACAATTTTATTGCATTTTCAACAAACAAAAGCAATACAAGCCAAATATGCAGAGCAAATATCGATGGTACATTTCTCATTATTCATTACACAGTTTGGTCACTGCTCCCCTTGTCCCACCCCCCTTACGAGCCTATTAATCCTATTGACTCTGTATCCGCACCGCATGGTGGGGTATGATTTCCAGTGGATTCCGCCGGATCTGGCATTGTTCCAAACAGTTGCGCTACCAGCAATTTCCATGCCATCATGGTTCCCACCTCTTCTTCTCCCCCTATGTTACTTGCCTCCTGCAATACCATCGTCTCTGCCTCCGCCCACTTCTGCAACTCATTCCACCACATCTCCACCCGTGGCCCATGACAAGCCTTCCAACCCATGGCAATCCTCCTCTTTGCGAGCACATATGCTAAATCCTTTAGCTTGTTGACATGCTTCAGTTTCTGCGACCTGGGGAACCCTTCCAGTAAGCAGGCCCAGGCTGTGTTTATAACAATAGTGACCCCTTTTTCCTCCAGTTTCCCCGCTACTTCGCTCCAGAAGCGCTCAATCACCGGACAGGACCAGAACATATGTACCATATCAGCCTGTTCCTCATCACATTTGGGACATGCTTGTCTACCGGCATTTTCAAACCTTGATATCTTCAGGGGGTCATATAAGCCCTGTGCGTTTTGTATAATTGTATCTGTTTCAACCTTGCATTTCTTGACACCTTCTTATGATACCACAGGGCGCGTTCCCACATCCCATCCACTATCGGGGCTCCCACTTCAGCTTCCCAGTCTAATCTTAGTTGCGTTGGTTCTTTCCCAACCTTGGACATCATCATTTCGTACAATCTAGAAATCTCATGCCCTCCCCACGTTATATCATATATCGTGTCTACGGTACCATCTGGCTCTTCTATAAGTACCGTTTCAGGTCAGGTTTTCTTGATTTCCCGCACCAATCTATGGTACGTAATATACTGACCCACGTGTAGTCCTACTTCCTCACCCAGCTCTTCATAATTTATGATGGTCCCCTCACGCCAGACATCTCCCATAGTTACCAACCCCACCGATTCCCAGTGGTTCCTAATTGTCATTCGTAGCTGCACATCTCCTCCAGCCAGCGCAACCAGCGGTATCTGCGGGGAGCATGGAACTGGGTTCCCCATCATCCGGTATGCTCGGCGCCAGATCCTCCACCCAAGCATCATCATCTCAGGGCGCGCTTTCATTTCTGTCTTGGGCAACCAAATAATTTCTTTTAAATAAAATGGGGCACAATCTGCCCTAAACAACCTGGATTCAGGTGTCCCTTCGTCCGAGAGCAATTTAACGATGTATTGCAGTTGGCTCGCCACATAGTAGACCTGATAGTTAGGGAGCCTTATCCCTCCTTTTTCGTAAAAGTTCTGTAACTTCCATAGTGCCACCCTATTCCTGGTGCCCTGCCACAGGAAATCCCTGCACATGCCATTCAGCCTGGTGAAAAACTTCCTAGGTATGAGGTATGGGATGTTCCCAAAACAATGCAGAAGCCTGGGTAAAACCACCATCTTGAGCATCGCACTACGCCCCATCATCGCTAGTGGTAGCTTTGCCAAAATGTCATACTCTTTTCAATTTTCGCTATAGCTCCCTCAGTATTATTTCTACGTTCTTTTTCAACAGTATGGTACACGTCTATCCCAAGGTACCGAAAGGTTTGACAGCCCACGGAGCTTGCAGCACCGGCAGCTGCCCGATAGGGATCCCCTTATAGTTGCCTAGCGGGAAGATGATAGACTTCAGAGGGTTCACCGCTATGCCCAACAGCCCCGCATACCTATCCATAACCTCCAGGATGTACTGGAGATTCTCCTCCGGGTACTTCAGGTACAGCAGCAAATCATCTGCATACAAGGAGATCAAGTGTCACTCCCCTCCCACCTCAATGCCTATAGTAGTATATCATACTGTTGTCTGAGGTATATAGACAAAGGCTCTAAAGCCAGTATGTATAACAATGGGGACCATGGGCATCCTTGTCTTGTACCTCTGCCTAGTTGCCATCTCTCAGAGATCACGGCTCCTGTTTTGACTCTGGCCAATGGCTCACTATATAGCATTTTTGCCCATTTTATGTATCCCGGCCCCATCCCATAGCCTGCCAAGGCTGCAAGCAGCCATGGCCACTAGACAGAATCGAAGGCCTTTACCGTGTCTAGAGATACTATTGCAATTTCACCCTCATTCTTGCTCACCCATTCGACAACCCGATGGAGTCGCCTGTGGTTATGGGTTATGTTCCTATTCGGAACATAGCCTGTCTGATCGGGGTGTATTAGGTTGCCTATGACTCTTCGTAGTCTGCTTGCCCAGACAGCTGTCAGTATCTTGCTGTCCTGATTCAGCATTGATAGTGGTCTGTAGGAGCCACAGCTATGTCCTGGCTTGTTGGGCTTAGGAAGCAGTATTATAATTGCTTCTCTAAGCGACTCTGGCAGCTGTCCCGTCTCAAACGCTTCGCTTAGCATATCTAGCATCGGGGGGAGCACTTCTGCTTTGTACACTTTATAAAACTCACTTGGGAACCCGTCCGCCCCTGGAGCCTTACTAGTAGGTAGCTGTCTCACCACTTCTTCTAACTCCTCTAAGGTAATCGGTGCATCCAGTTCCTCTCTTTCTTCAGCACTTATTGTAGGCAGACCTATGTCTTCTAGTGTTTCTTTTATTTCCTCATAACTGCTCCTCTCCACATCCCCATATAGTTCCTTGTAGTAATTTGCAAACTCCTGATTAACTCCCTCCTGGGTGTCAGCTACACTGCCATCTTCTCTTGTTATTGTCCTAATGGTGGGTTTGGGGGTTTCGCTCTTGTATAACCACGCCAGAAGGCTTCCCGTTTTATCTCCTCCCGCATGCTGTCTCTCTATATATTTCTTATAATTTAGGTTACACAGCCTATCCCAATGCTCCACACATGTCTGCTGCAATTTAAGTATCAGCTCCATATCTATATCAGTATCATCATTCTTTCTCTGCGCTTTTTCCAGCTCCCTTTCAGCTTCATGTAGATCGGTCAGGATTCCTCCTTGCAGGCTTTTAGATTTTGCTATGGCTACGTCCCGCAACACCACCTTAAAAGCTTCCCATAGTGTGCTCATAGTGTGCTCGCTGAGTCCACGCTACCCGTATTCACCTCGAAGTAGGTTATGATCTCCTCCCTTATATCTTCCCTAAAAAGGGGATCTTTAAGCACCTCCGCCCGGAGTCGCCATGTTGGGATCCTCGCTCTTGGGGGGCGATATTGCCAGCCAACAACTAGAGGCGAGTGGTCTGACAAGACCCTCGCTTTGTATTCTGCCTGCATCGTTTCCATCATTATGTCCGACGTGGCAAAAACATAGTCCAGCCTCGTATACAACTGTTGTGGGGCAGAATAGTGCGAGTATTGTCTTTCATGGGGGTGCTTCGTTCTCCACACATCTGCCAGACCAAAGTCATCTAGCAATGTTTGCAGCGCTCTTGCCGCCGGGGCAGGTCTATCCAATTTCCGATCTGATCTATCCACCCTGGGGTTTAGTGCAAAGTTAAAATCTCCACCCCAGATCAAACTACCCATACACATGCCAAGGTTAGTACTCAAGGTTCTGAAATATGTTGCCGTATTCTGATTGGGTGCGTATGTATTCACTATACTTATCTCCCTGTTCTCCACCAATCCCCTCAGTATGACCATTCTCCCATCCGCTTTCGCAGTTTCCTGCAACATATGAAAGGGGACATGCGGTGCCACCCAGATGAGCACTCCTCTAGCGTAGGCGTAATATGTCGAGCCCGCCACGACCCCCTTCCATTTTCTCATGACCGTTCCCAGTTTTTCCTGTGTCAGATGAGTCTCCTGTAGCAGCGCAATATCTATCTTTTGTCTGCGCAGATATAACATAACCTTATTTCTTTTTAAGTAGCTGTTGAGGCCCCTGATATTCCATGTGATTATCTTAAGGACCCCCATGGCTTGATATAGTTCCCTTCCCCCCACATCAGTGTAGTCCAGTTCTCGTTTCTGTTCTTGTCTATATAGGCTTGTTCCCCTATTCAAACTTCCCCTATCTACAAACACCTCAAACACCCCTCCCTCCCTCCCGGCACCCTTCCCTTCCCCAACTCACCCAACTCCCCGATCCCCCCACCCCCTTCTCACCCCCAACATTCCCCCCCAACTGTTGCCCAGCTCCATCCCTGGATCTCAGGCACCCCTGCATCTAACTCTTTCTGGCTCCCGCCTGTACTCGAAGCTCCGCAGGGTGAGGCCGCCCTAGTGGCTAACCTGCTACAACTACTACTATTCCTCTGGGGGTATAGGGTGCTTGTGTCCTGCCGCTCCTATTTGATAAATTCAAACACACTCTGCTGTACATTTTGCGCATGTATACGCGCTACTATATTCAAGTCCTTTGAGTTCGCCAGAGTCCATGGTGTCCCCGCTAAACATCGACCTTGCTCAGTCGCACCCCTTACCCATAAACACCATCATTATTTCTACTGGGGTACCCGCTTTGAGTCACATCAACATACATGCAATGTCCCCCTCACTTATCTTGTTCCTCTCGAACTTGCTCCACATTTCGTTCTGGACAACCTTGAAGGTCTAGCCATGTCGTCGCTTCTTCCGGGGTGTCAAAAAAGAACATCTTGCTTTTGTACAACACTTTCAATTTCGCGGGGTACAGAAGCATGTATTTTATTCCCGCCATGCGTAACCTCCTTTTGATTGCCACATAACTGTACCGCTGCCCCCGGACCAACATTGTATTATCCGGATATGCGGTGACTTTGCACGAAGCCCTTTCGATCGTTCCTCCTTTGCGAAAGAACTCCAAAATCCTCTCACGATCCCTGTAGTTCAGTATTTTAGTGATTATTGGCCGGGGGGGGCCCGGCTTCGGCTTCCTCATAAGGGCTCTATGTGCTCGCTCCACTACGAATCCTTGCGAAAGTTTTCCGGCCCCTATTCCTTGTAAGAGTAGATTCTCAACGTAGTCTGTAGGGTCTTGGCCTTCCTCCCCCTCCGGTAGGCCGACCACGTGGATGTTGTTCCTTCTCGCTATCCCTTCCGCTTCCTCCGCACGATTCTCCAGGTTAGCTACCTGCTGCTATAATACGTGAACCTCCTTTTCATTGTTGGCGCTAGTATCCGAGTTGGTTTTCACCGCACTTTCCAGGCTGCTCGTTCTCTCCGCCAATGCCCTAACATCCTGTCGTAGCAAGGCAACGTCAATGCCTACTGCGTCTATCTTGGCCTCCAGTGAAGTGCGCAGGTCTGCCATCGCTGTCCCCCATGTGTCTCTCAGCTCCGTGATAGCAGCTAAAATCTGATGGTTTTCCGTTGCTACGGTGCTCTTTGCCGGTGCTGTCGCACCCTCAGACGCTGTTGTCGCTGGAGATAGTTGCGTCCTGGTGAATGCTTCCATTGTGGATTGTTTGTTCTTGTTCTTGCTTATGGCCCCTCGCTATGTTTGTGTCCTAGGTTGCTTGGCCTCAAGTGTGTCGAGCCAGGTTCTCTGATTCGATGTGGCCTCAGAGCAGCACCACAGATCTGGGTCAATTGTTCAGGAAAACCTCTATTTAAGCTTGTGCTCGCTGGGATAGTTCTCGAGTGGGTTGGGTCCTCCCACGTTCCAGCCTATTTTATAACATTCTGGGGAGCACTCTTTCTTTCTGTCTAGTTCACCCGACTTTTGGGTCTTGCGCACACTGTGCTCAGCTGCCTGTATCCTCTGTAGTCTTATTTACTTCTTGATTAGCGTGAGTCCACCCCACAGGTCGTGTCTTTCTGTGTTGGCTTCCCTTTTGTGGCTCTGTGTAGAGTCATATACTGGTATACAGCCACCACGCGTGCCCCCAGCTCCCAAAGCTGCGCCTTCTTTTATCTTGAGGAGTGCAAGATCTCTGTTGCCTGTGCCAGCCCAGCAGTATCAACGTGTCCCCCAGTGGCCGTTCCTGCTGAGTGCACAATTGCACCTCCCCAGCGTGGGTTTGTCAACGGTGTCCGTGTTCCACCCAACAGGTACCCCTATTCAATGTTCCACTGTCCTTCTGTTGTTCAATGCGCTGTCTCAGGCGCGCAGTGCAGTCCAGTGGTCTCTCGTGACCCCCTTTGGTGTATCCACCACGCCTTGCCTCATTCCAGCACCTCCACTTGTGCCTCCATGCCCAGGGGAGACATCAGGGTGCTATTTTACTATCAGTTAAACACTCGGGGCAGTGATCCCCTTTGTTACACCGTCAGAAGCTCAGGGCTCACACTGTGTCGGCCTTTCCTGTTGTTAGCATGCAGCACATATATGCTGCGCACCTCGATCCACTGTCTTTATTGCCCTTTGTTCATAAGGGCCGTGGTGTCTTTTCCTTAGGCTGGCAGCAGTGTGGGTTTCGTTCCTCCCAGCTCGCCAGGTTCAGGAGAACAACAATCCAGGGTCCGCGCTGGCTCCTCACGCAGCGCGGATCCTCCACCGCTTGCAACAATGTATCTCCTCGCCTGGCTCCCGCTCGTCAGCTGTGCACGTCTCAGCTGAGGCGCTTCGCTCAGACCGCACCGGGGCTGCTAGTCCTCTGCAGGGCACACGTCAGCTCAGGCACCGCTTCACCGTTGCAGCCCGGATCGTTTTGGTCCCCCAGCTGCCAGTCACTGGCTCCCTCACTTCGCGGGCGTCTGCCCACGGTGTCGAGCACCGTGCTCGCAACGTTATAATGTAACGTTATAATGTAATCTGCAGCGGGGGCTCGGCGCAGAGAGCACACGTTTCAATCCACTGTGCCAGCCTCCGCAGTCTGCCACTTAGATCCCAATGGGTGCTTCTTCCCTGCCGTGCCAAAATCCTTTGTTAGCCGCCATTTTAAATCCTGATAACGTCGCATAGCCATCACACGAAAAGCTCCATATTTCTTGATTGTACATTCCCACTGCTGAAATATTTCAGGTCAGTGCAGAGTTCCCATTCCGACGTCCTTGCCTTCATTTGTGAATGTCATAGGTCGTTTTTCTGCGTGCAAACAGCGGATCAATGTCGGATCTCCAGGAGCAGCTCCTCAAAAACAACCTATTCCATGGCCAGTTGGCCACGCTCCCCGGAGCAGAAATTATTACCAATCCGTGGAAAATTTGCCCCTGAATCAACCAATGTCTTATAAAGGCTTTTGATATCAAATTTAAATGAAACAGGAGGCAAAACACAGCTTTGGCGAACTCCTAATGCCACCTTAAAATATCTGGTGCACTGTCCCTGTTTACCAAAAGCACACGCATGCACTGTTACCCTCATGAATTAATGATACAATCCTCAATAGTTCAGTTGGGCAACTCATGGACTCCAGCACCTGCCATAATTTCCTTCTAATAACTCTGTTGAAGGAGGTGCTTAAGTCCATCAATGCCAAGGTAAATCGGTTCCCCCTAACAAATATAGAGTACACCCCCACCAGATTTAAATGAAGTGCCTGTGCTTGGGTCCCCAAACGTGGCCTAAAGCCAAATTGAATATCTGTAAGAATTGCGTGGGTAGATATCCACTCCTCAACATGCCTCAGTATGATGCCACCAAAAATGTTAAAGGAAGTATCCAGGAAGGATATTGGTCTGTAAGCGGAGGGACACCTGTAATCGCCTTTTTTAAAAATTGGATATGTGGTGGCCTTTTTCCATTCCTTCAAATCCCTGGTTGAAGGAATGAGTTGAAACAGATAGTCAGGTCTACCTCTCCCCTATTTTTTCCCCCCTGTAGGTTGTCCGGTATGATCCTTCTATCTGCTACACCGGCCTCATCTCTCCTGACTCGCTCGGGGCGTCCCTTCAATAGCACTTTCGCATGATGCATGGTGTTGGCACTCTCGTGGTTGGGTAGTTCTATATACCCTTCTAGTATTCTCTATCTCCGCACCAGGGATGTTGATTTGATTTCTCTTCATCTTCTAGCACCATATTATTCTTTTCTCTCTACACAATTGGCTGCTTATTGGTTGGATCTAGTGGGTACAGTTTGTATATTATTTTCCTCACTTTGTTTGTCTTTGGGAGAAGGGGCACTGCCAATTAGTTACGCAGTTCTGCTCTTCTCTTGCAGTCTTCTGTTCCATACCTCCTGATGAAGACGTTGTACATTAGACATACTACGTCGAAACCGGTTGAGTTTTGGTTTCAAGGGATGTGATCTACACTACAGGGTCATCTTCAGATCTGCCCTTCAGATAGATTGTTTTAATAACTTTTCTTCTACTGTATGTTTCTCTACTTCTACAAAATCAAATAATATATATTAAAATTAGTAGCTGGGCTGTGATGATTGTGCTCACTCCCCACATGAAGTAATTTTTGCTGTTTTTAGCTAGTGTTGATTGGATGAATGTCACGATGAATGCTGTATGGATTGAATGCTGCACTACGAATGGTTTGATTGATGGACTAATTTTTGTCATGTTTTTATTTATATGTACCCCCTATTTGCTGTGATATGTAATAATATGTTTCTTAAAGTATTGTGTCATTAATTGATTATTTTCGAAGTTTCTGTATCACGACTAAATAAAATTGATACAATCTGTAAGTAACACAGTTGTCTTCTCTGGACAAACCTTTCCGGATTCCTGTGACACCATAATACTCTGGTCCAGAGTTTAGAGTTTTCCTGCTCTTTTCTGTTTTTGTACTACCTCTCCCCTATATCAGTCCTCTGGCACTGCGTCTGGCCCTAGTGCTAGATTTGGCGCTTGATAAAAGATTTCCTCCTTCACGTAACCTATTGACAGCTGAATCAGGGAGCCCTGGTCCTCCACTCATAACCTCGGTTTCAGGCCCCTCATACAGGGATGAACAGTGATTCACCCACACTTTAGCCTCCATCTGATTTTCCCTGGATGTCTCTACTCTCCCCAAATGCGGGGCCTCCTGCCACAAATTATCAGAGACACTTTGAATTCCTGGAGGAAATTTCAGTTAAAAGATCTTCCCATGTCTGGTTATCCAGCAACTGTTTCCAGTTTGCACAGCTGATTTGTACTCAGCCCTTGCTCTAATGACATCGACCCCAGATCTAGCTGGGTCCCAGCAGATTTGTTTTTGCACGCCTGCAGGACTCATCAAACCAACCTGTCTCCCTATTTTTCTTAGACTTGAAATCACGCTGAAAAAGATTGATCAGGGACCTGATCCGGTTTGTGAACATCTGTAGAACGCAGTCTGAAGTTGTATTTAAATCAAGAATTGATAAGACAAGTTATAAGTTCGATGACACTGCTTTTTGCTGAAAAATCACAGGATCACATTTTGCCCATTTCAGGATTTACTTCACATAAGTCCAGTTGGGGGTTAGATATTGGAATCAACTGGAGACATTCCCACTTGAGGGTCAACCTTAGTGGGAAATGATCACTAAATAGTTCTTGTACCACCTAAAGTTTAATACCAACTTTCAATGTGACACATGCATAAGAAAGTAATCGATAATGGATGAGATGACCCAAATGTGTTTTTGAATGTCAGTGCGCCATATATATCAGAGTTAATACGGCCATTTAGAGAATGCACACCCCAGTCCAACAGCCACATGCCGAATTGTAAATCCTTTGGGCATGTCCTGTTGTCCAGCAGCTGCGGTTCAGTGTTTCCGTAAGCATTATCCTCACTGGCATCGTACAGATCTACCGGTACACCATTACCCAACTTAACATTAGAATCACCCCCCAAAACCAGCACTGTGCGACAGTCAAGGCAGTCCAAAATGAAACCCTCTACTAGCTCTTTCAATGCCCCCAGATTATTGGTATCCGCAGCATGGGGGCTATTATAGAAGTTGATGATTAAGATGTTATCTCCCTGCTCAGGTATCAAGGTCACATATTGTATATAATCAGAGTTAGTTTCTGTTTCCTTAATTCGATAATTCAAATAAGACCTTATCATTATTGGGGGTATCTTGGTCCTGATTCCTAATTCAGATAATACATGGACATCAAGCTAGCTGTTTGGATGAGGACTCTTTCCTTCTGAGTACTGTTGTGGAGGCTTTTGGGGTGCTAAATATAGCCTGAACCTCTAGTATATTGATGTGGGGGAAGATTCTCTTCTGAGGAAAACAGGCAGTGTGTTTTCGGAGTTCTCAATGTGGCTCCCCAACCCTGGAGTAAGTGGAGACAGACCTCTCGATCTGCTTCCTGAATAGACATTCCCTGAGTTATGTTTGAGGACTGGCTCCACCATGTTAAATCCTGGTTCAGAAAGATTTGGATTGGAATTTGATCCGACTGTCTCCCTGTAAACTGATTCCAGAAACTGGCGAGGTGTAACTGCAGATGCCTCATCTTCAGGCATAGTAGAGGGACCCATTGTATGCATGCAGCCATCAATCCTAGCAGTCTCTGAAACCATCACAGTGAGGTTGTCTGCCTCAACTGAAAATGGTTCACAAAGGCTGAGGTATCCACAATGCTCTGCTCGGATGGAACATTCTCACAGACTGTGAGTCCCTGACAAACCCCAGAAAGGTGAGTCTTCTGAAAAGGACTAGAGTTGATTTGTGGTGGAGAAACCCAGATTGAAGAGTGTATCTGTCAATGCCTGAACCAAAGTGGTGCTTGGTGCTGAAAGGGGGCTTGGACCAGCCAATCATCTAAATATGGGTATACGTGCATCCCCCTCAGGTGAAGAGAGCTCGCAACTGCGTTCATTCGTTTTGTAAATACGCTCGGCGCACAGTTTAATTTGAAAAGGATTAAACACCCTCCTTTCCTGTCACTCTCTGCCCGGCCTCCCTTGGCCCTCTTCCTGCTCCCACCTGTGAGGCTAATAACCTCAGGGTCATCTTCGAGTCCACACTCTCCTTTGCTCCTCACATCTCTGACATTTCTAAGAAGTCAAACTACCAACTGCACCTCCTCAGAGGTATTCTTCCTTTCCTCTCCTTCCCCCAGAAGCTCACTGTCTCCAGAGCTCTGGTTCTCTCCAGCTGGACTACTGCAACAGCCTCTTTCTAAAACTGCCTGCTTCTACTCTCCGCGCTTTGCAACTCATCCAGAACAGGACTGCAAGACTTGTCCTTGGCCTCAAGCCCAGGGGTCGTATCTCTCCAGCACTGAAATCTCTGCATTGGCTCCCAGTGGCTTAAGGATTAAGATCAAGACCCTCTGCATTGTCCACAAGGCCCTCTGGGGGCTGGGTCCTCAATACCTCCACCTCTCTCTTCGTAAATATCTTCCTGCTCAAGCTCTTCGCTCCCCCACCTCCAACTCCCTCAGGGTCATTCGCTTCTTCAAGCAACAAGTTGGTTGTAGATCTCTTTCTTCAGCTGGGACCTCCCTCTAGAGCAGCCTCCCTGCCTTTTTGAAATTTGAGGACAGCATCTCCGGTTCCGGAAGCACCTCAAGACCATCCTCTTTGCTTCTGCCTTCTCTCTTCCTCTCCCCTCCCCTGCTTATTTCCTGTCTGATACTGCACTGGTCAACTGGCTACCCTCTGATTTTGGGCCCAGGTCCTTACTCGCCCAGTTGCACACCTGCACTGCCTCCCGGCAACCCTTGCACTTGGGTCTGTATCTGTAACCCTACAGCCCCCCTCACTGCACTTTTGGACACCTGCTGTCTGTATTTACCCTTGCACCTTCCACCTGCTGGCCGCACTTCTTGTTATTGTTTTGATCCCATGTACAGCACTGCCCCCCGTCCCCTTTCCCCTGGCTCTTTTCCCATCATCCTTCCCTGCACTTTCGCAATCTCAATGTCACCGGGCCTGGTAAGATCGTTTTCTTTGTCTTCCCTCCTTTCCCGCTCCCTTGCCTTGTCGCGCCTTGAAACACTTGTGTATAAGCGCATTATAAATGCTGTATCATATCATAATATATCAAACTGTGCTCATGGAATCTTAATAAATGTAAATTAATGTATAAAACGTTGCTGCATATATACTATAGAATAAAAAATTAAAAATTAAAATAACCCTACATGTGCATAGTTTAATCCATCATAATCAAATACATGTACATCATATCTAGATTCTATAGTGCTGTCATGCTAATCGTGTTCTTGTTGTGAAATGATACATTCAAACAAAGGCATTGGGAGGTATTGTCAGCTAAATGCCCTTCAATTTAGGTCCTGGAGATTCTCAATGCTCTGAATGCCCTCAAGGATCCCTTTGTATCATGGTCAGCATGCTTTTTTACATGTTAGAGATGATTTTGGAACTGTGTAAAAGGCTCACAAGTGTCTCTAGGATGATATCCCCAGTACGGGAAGCAGAAAGTGTCATCAAGAGTTATAGCAGGACCCTGGAGGCCTGTAGCTGGCTAGAGGGCAAACTGCTTGCTGCGGGTCACCTCCTTGTGAGCAGATAGCCCCACATCTGCTACAGCTTGCTGAGAGCAACTGCTGAAATAAAGTAGGGATTCCTCAGACAGAGGACTCTTTCCAACCACCAATGATGTCAGCCATATTGAATTATGGGTGTGACAAATACTACATCCTCTGAGTGTAGAAAATGATGCTACGGACACAGTCACTTTACAGCTTATCTACAGACCACCCAAGCCCAACACATTCTTCATCGAAGACTTCAAGGACTTGGCCGCCACCATGGCTCTCACACATGCCCACAACATATTTCTGGGCGACTTCAACATCCCCGGCAATCCAATTGGCCAAGTCAATGAAGGAAGAGCTCCACTTCCTACTCAACACTCTGAAACTCACACAGCACACAAAAACCCAAATGTAAGACCATCTGGCAATCCCATTTCAAATTATTTACACCATTCAACCGAACCATCAGAAACCTAGCAAGCATGCCTTCAGATTATTTAAGAACTTCCCAGTGGCTTATTTTACAGAGGACCTCGCCAAACTCTGCCTCACATGGGCTGATCTACCTCTGACGAACCAGGATTGTGACTCGGTTGTCCAGAAATTCCACACCACCCTCACCTACGGCCTGAATCAGAGCTTGTGCTAATTATAGTGTGGAAAGTCACTATTCTCCCCTCCAGTTTCCAGCACCATAATTCTGAGATGGGTGGAAATATTGGAGGGGAAATGTGCTTGCTTTCCAGCAGCAAAAGCAGCTCAAATCTATCTTTGCCGGGGAAACATGTGCTCCAGTAGCTTAGCGAGCATTTCCCAAAAGACTGCCACTTTTCTAATTTAAGAAAGGTTTCATAAACTTGCATTAAACTAGAAAAGTGCTGCTGCAATCTGAGAAATGCCATGTTCATAATTGGAAACAGTGTGCTGTGTTTAACGGCACCACCTAAGGTCCTGTTAATTAACACCACTTTTGGCTGCTGCAGGAAGGGTGTTTTGCAGTAGCCACACAAATCCTCCAACACATCGAAGCCAACAACCTCCCTCAGTCCTACCAATCTGGCTACACACCCGGACGGAGCAGAGAAACAGCTAACATCAGGGTTATTGACGATGCCCTTAAAATCCTTGATGATGGAAGGACGCTTGTAATCTGAGCATGACCAACGTGTCCTCCTTTATCATCCCCTGACTTTGGACGGAGCATAAAAAAAGCACAGCTACTTTCAATCTAATCTACCCAAGAACACAAGAAATAAATAACTACAAATCATCTCATTTGCTTAACTTCTGTAGCCAAACATCTAAACACATCTACATGTAAATAATAAAAGTAAGCAAACACTAAATTCATGCAAATATGCAAAGTTTGCATCAGAATAAGAGACAGTCTGTTAAAATGTGCCTTGGTCCATGGGTCCCTCGGAGTCCCATGTACAAAAGGAGTCTTCTTTACACTGGCATTAAGGGGGGCCCGTAGCCCCTGTGGTGCACTGGGCCCTATGCTGCCCACACCCAGCAAGGGGGGCCAAGTGGCAGTGCTTACAGGGGGGCCCGCACATTTTGTTTTAGGCCACTGCTTCTTTATTGCAGTTACAGGATAGATAAGTCAGGTTACAGGACTCTGGTACATAGGGTCACATCCACCGGCCACCCTCCCTCTCAGTCAGCCACTCAGCAGCTGTTATTCAGAGAACACCCAGCAGAGAACACTCACACAACATTCCACTTCCAGGTACTCATGACCTCACATACATGCTGAGCAGAGTAGTTAGGGAAAAGGTAAGATTCAACACAGTCCTCCCCCTGTAATGTGAACTAACGTATGAGAGGACGCCCAAGTGGCTGCTATATGTACATCTATGAGCGGACCCCTCTCACCACTAGCCAGGAGGGGTCTCTGGTCAAATGTTCAAATGCATTTGATCGAATGACAAAATGCTCGAGTCAATTTGACCGAAAACAAAAAGGTTGAATTTATTTTTTTTAAAGTATTTTTTTTGTTTTGTTGCTCTAGTATAGGTAAAAAAAAAGGTGTTTTTACACCAAAAACAAGGGTTTGGGGGGACCCCCCCAAAAAAAAATGGACTCGAGCATATTGTCATTCGATCAAATGCATTCGAGCATTTAACCTATAACTGCCAGGAGGTGACCACGCCATGAAATCAAGGATATGATGGAAGGCCTGACTGCACGAAAATCAGAAATAAAGAATATGGCCGCCTATAAGAGGATCTGGAGAATGTCTACTTCTCTGGACAATGGCACTATGTAAAAGTGCCTTATGTACTTACCCTTTCATTTCATAGCAGCCGTGTCGCCACTTCCTGGGCAATTTCCTGCTCCTGCTCTTCCAATGCCTGGGGAGAGAAAAACGCCCCGTGCAGAGGACCGTACCCACAAGATCGATCCCACAGACGCATCCCTATGATGCCACTGCAGTGTGTTCCGTGCTGGGTATCTCTAGAAAGCCGGTCAATTTCTGACACTGCAATTGCGTGCGACGCAACTCTATCTTCCGCATGGTGGCCCTGCTGCATGGTGCTCTAAAGTTTATGTCCTTAAAAAAAAGCACACACTTCTTGGCACAAATACAACGCATAAAGAGGCTTTGAACTAGCAGCTCAGTGTGCTGACAACACTGTTTCCATAAAAGGAACATACAACAAATTTGACATGCCAACTTCATGTCGCCACCGCTGCCTGCGCTTCATTGTGCTAGGTCTACAGGAACAGCTGCACTTCTGTTTTCTGGTGCAGACTAAGCAGACAATTAAAAAAAAGAACCTCTAAATGTAGGCCTGTGCAGACAGCAGAGCATTGACATATTTGTTTACACCAGAGACTGTTTAAAGATGCTGCTGCCTCGACGGAAGTGATGACATGCCAGACACAGAGCCTCACCCACCCCCTTCTCCTTGCTGCTTTGTGTGCTGTGCAGAGTTTGTTTATTATCTGACAGAGTTGGGCCTACAGGGCCTGGAGCCGCGCGTTCTCGAGTTCCTGTCCCCTGGGTGGGTTGCATCCGGCCTGTGCCATTACTGTAACTTGAGACAGGAAGTCGAACCCACGGCAGACTGACATTTCTGGTCCATCCACATCCTCAGAGAATTCTGGGGCAGGGAAGGGGGGGCTAATCGGCAGTACCACGAACCCCTGAATTATTAATCAGCGTTACCCAATCCGTCCTCTCCTGTGCATTACCCGGGAGAGCAGGACCTCAGCAGAAGCTCTCAAATGCTGTTCATAGACACTGCAACGTGCAAACAAGAGCCAATCAATTTTATTCCAAAAAAAGGTCAATGCAATCGGCGATATTGCACTGGAGCCCCAGCTGTGTTTTCTACTTAACTCTCAAGGCACCCTCATTTGGAGGCCCAACCAGCATTGCACACCAATTTTCAGTATGCAAATTGCATTTCATCAGCCTTGATCTACCAAAAAATGTGTTTAGTCCAAAACATTCCAATCCAAGTTCGTCCATCAGTAGCACAGGTCTGTGACTTCTCTCTTTTTGGTTTTTGGTCTGTCTCCTATTTCTATGATTCCCCTTAATATTATGACATTTCTGGAGGTCTGTATGTAGCGAGTAGCTATGCCTTTTCATGAACCAAGAAAATGAGTATAAAGATGGGTTTAAAAGCTCAGAGATCCGATAGGTCAGATTTGAACAGATACACAATCAAAAGACCAGTGTTGTCTAGGAAAGTACATTAATTCATTACAATTGTTTTTTTTTTACAATGCGCTTAATACCAAAGAGGCTTCTAAGCGTGGGCTCAGGATTCGAACCTGTGTTGCTTTGCAGCGTCTTGCTTCCAAGACGAGCAGGTCACCACTGAGCTATACTACCCATATAATGGTATAATGGTATGAACTGATACCATCTTCACACTTATATTAAAAGTTGTTGCTACCTACAACATAAAATGTCTTGGACTTAAACAGCAACAGCTGTTGGGGATTTTTTGGGGGAACACATTGTGGCAACATTCCTTGCATCCCCTCTTCGGAAGTCACTGGGAGAGTGAACACAGCTTTCCTTTTGCATGTGATGAAGACCTTCAGAAATCTAGGACGTTGCGTTGACATCCGCACTGCGTCTTCTTGGCTCCATGTGATATTGACCCCGAAATGTATTGGTGTACTGGAGTTTTATTATAATGTGCAAGCAAGCAAGCCACCTCACAGCGCCAAATAATGACCCAAGTTCAAATTAAGATGTAAAGATGACAATGAGAAAATGTGAATGGTAATAAGATGGAAAAAGGACTAAAGCATAATAAAGGGACGAGCAATACCACAAAGTAAAAAAAAATACAGTAGCTACACTGATTTAAACAAAATCATACTTCATTGTGATTAAATAGTAAAACTCAGATCGTAATGGAGGAAGCCCAGTTTACCTCCACAGACATGCATTTATCGATTTGTAGTACTTATGTAACGACATTACAGGAGGTAGCCTAGACTACCAGCCAAATCCCTTCATAAAAGCGTTGATAAAGTTGCTTCAGTTTTTACCACAACAGTTGTTTTGTATAAATTCAGATGTTTATTCATTAACTGTTGTTTCAAATTTGAAAATAAATTACTATGGTTAATGTTTAATTGTAATTTTCAACCAAACTGCAGCCTTTAAAAAACTACACTGAATTACAGTTGATTTCTAAAAATAAAAAAAAAGTAGCACCATGTGCTGTATTCATTTCTACTTATCTAGTTGTATCTTATTTTTTTTCTAGGTTATTTTTGCGATGCACCTGTTTCCCGCTGCTTACAATGACCTTATTATGAACAGCCAAAATCAGGGCACTGAAGTGAATAATTTACAAGGGCCTGAATGTTTGCTTCATGCAATGAGCTGGCCTGGTGGTCCAGCTTTGTGAGAAAGAAGGGGTTATTCAGTGCGTGCGTAAAGACTTCTTGGGCAAGACATAGAGATGCAATACACCAGCCCAGGCCAATTTGCTGTTCCTCGTTACCTTTCCGGAACCCAGGAAACAACGAGAAAACAGATTTGAGCTAAAGGGGCCTAGCCTTGGAAACAAGGTACATGTGGTGACCCTACACACTGTGGGCCTCATTACGAGTTTGGCGGTGTGGGAAAACATGGTGGTAATGCACTGCATTACTGCACCACCATACTACAACTTTGGTGGTAAGCAAAATGCTGGAGGCAAATCCTGCGCTGTACTGCCTAAAACCAGCGAAATCAGCGGAATTACCGCTGGTGGAATTACCGCCGGCAGAGATTCTGCCGAAATACTCATGGAGTCCTATGGTATACACAGCCTACCACCACTTGTCATCCCACAGTAAATCTGCGGGACCAAGTGGCAGCAATGGTAAATCCATTTTTACCACCAACATACTGCCAATCTTATAATGAGGTGCAGTGGCTTTGCGGGGAATGATGGGGAGTGCAGGCAAATGGTCTGCATGCTACGTTACAATCTCTTATTTAGTTCAGACTAAATTCTTAGTCATTTGCAAATACATAGCTTCATATTAAATGAATGGGTGGAAGGGACCGCCAGGTGGGAGCAGCCATGGTTACCGCCTGTCGGACACTTCCACTTTTCACATACCTGTTGACGGAATTCGGCCAGGGTCACCAGAATATGATATGATATTTTATTTATATTGCGCCCATACACAAGGGTTTCAGAGCGTGACGAGGCAAGGGAGGGGTACAAGGGAGGACAAGACAACGATCTTACTAGACCCAGTGACATTGAGAATGCGCAAGTGCAGGGGAGAGGGAAGGGGGAAGTGCAAGTGGCGGGGAGGAGTGGAAAGTGCAGAACACATGATCAAAACAACAGCAGGTAGTGCGGCTACCAGGTGGCAAGTGCAAGAATATGGCGCAGACAACAGGTGTCTAATAAGTGCAGGAAGGCGGCTGTAGGATTTCAGATACAGACCCAAGTACAAGGGTAACAGGAGGAAGTGCAGGTATATGGCTGGGTGGGCAGGGATCTGGGCCCGAAATCAGAAAGTAACCAGGTGCCCAGTGTTGAAGCATACAGATCAGCAGGGGAGAAGAAGAGCGAAGGCAGAAGCAAAGACGAAAGTCTTATGGAGCTTCCGGAACCAAAACCGAATGCAAACATGCTTCAATCCTCTCTACCACCAGTACTAATTAATACCAAAGTGTGACTCCGCCAGCAGAGGAAATAGAAGGACCTGCCAAATTCAAACCTACACAGAGCAGGTCTTAAATAAGGCAATGTAGTGGGGTCTGCCCCCAGAAGTCTGTTACACCTAACAGGTTGTCTGGGAGTCACAGGAGTCAAGAAACCGTCAGAGGCTCTCCGAAGAGTGCCTGGTCTGGTGAGGGCTGCAGAGCTCACTGTCCCATCTTGTACACCACCTCATTTCCCTCCCCTGCTCCAAAGGAGATGCGCAGGAATTACTGACGCTAACCTGATAAAGGACACAGGGCAAACATTATTTCACCCATCAGTGGCTGCTAGGTTTAAGTTCAAAACCCTCTGCATTGTCCACAAGGCCTTCTGGGGCATGGGGCCTCAATACCTTCAACTCTCTCTTCCTAAAAATCTTCCTTCTCAAGCTCTTCGACCATCCGCCTCCAACTCCCTCAGGGCCAGTCGCATCTCCAAGCAACGAGTTGATGGTAGATCTCTTTCATCGGCTGGGGCCTAAATCTGGAACAGCCTCCCTGCCTCTCTGACACTTGAGGAGAACCATCTCCAGTTCCGGAAGCACCTCAAGACCTTCCTCTTTGCTTCTGCTTTCTCTCCTCCTCTCCCCTGCTGAACTCCTGGCCGAAACTGAAACTGCACTGGTCACCTGGCTACCCTCTGTTCTCGGGCCCAGGTCCCCTCCCCGCCAGTTGCAAACCTGCTCTGCCCCTCTAGCAACCCTTGCACTCAGGGGCTGTTTCCGTATCCCTACAGCCCCCTACCAGCACTTGACACCTGATATCTGCACTTACCTTTGCACCTGCCACCAGCTGGCCACACTGCTTATTTATTTTACTGTTTATCCTATGTACTGCACTGCCCCTCCCCCTTTACCCTCATACTTTTCCCCTTCCCCCCTCCCCTGCACTTGCGCAATCTCAATGTCACCTGGCCTAGTAAGATCGTTGTCTCTGTCTTCCCTCTTTTTCCCCTCCCTTGCCTCATCGTGCCTTGAAACACTTGTGTATAGGCGTGTTATGAATACCATATCATATCATAGCATCATCATCATCTTTGCAATCAATACATGTACAAAAATGAAGAACATAAATAAACATAAAAGCATAAAAACAAATAGCATTTCATTATAATTCGATTTCTTTATCTTCAAACTATCCTGCCTTAATTATCACATCTAATGCTCTGCAGCGTTTGACCCTTCTATGCAAAGCAGCAGTTTGGGAACACCCCCTTACAGAGCATGTGGTAATGCCATCTAACATGGGCAATAATAACAACGCTTGTCTGAAATGTCGGAATCCGCTGGCCTTCTATAGTACTTCCGGCAACAACATTGCTGCCAAGTCCTGGAACGCTCTACCTGCTGACATTAGAGCGGAGAACTCACTCCCGATTCTTCGTAGAAAACTGAAGACCTCCTTCCTTGCACAATAACTTGTAAAACTCGCTAACTTTGTAGATATACTGCACTGTAAATATGTACAAATGTCATACTTGCTCCTGTAAATTAAATATCTCTCATGTATATGCAACTAAGATATGTCTGTAACAAGTGCCACGATGCCCCCGGGCTGACGTGCGCTCTACAAATCCGAATAAATAAATAAATAACATCATGTTTCCATATTTCATAGGGTACAGGGGCATAGCATCTTCCATGATTCATGTTTTTCCCTTATAGCTGCTAGGGTTGACAAAGGAAATTGACCCAATCTAAAACTGGCGAGGAGCTTGCTATGTCTATGCTTCGGAACTGTGTGTAAATAAGCAATAGCGGAACTGGGCAATAGGCAAATATGTCTTTACACAATACTATTGTAAATAACTTGTTTCCCTATGCGGTTGTATTATGAACAGATTGATGAAAACAATGTACGATTTTAAAAGATGTATTCCTCTGGATAAATAGCACATGTTCATTGCTATCCTTAGGCATGCTAACACCCACTATTGTACAGATCTTGGTGGAAGCCTAGGTTGTTAAAGAACAGAAAAAACAAATGTTCTGTTCTTTAACAACCTATGTTTGCACCAAGATCTTTGCAATAGCAGTTGTAAGCAGTGCCTGATGAAGCTCATTCAGTGAAACACGTGTAACCAAATATATATCTAATATCCAGATCTCATTCATACCAGTTGTTCAATAAGAATAGCAATTAACATGTACTATTTATACAGAGGAATATATCTTTTTGACTCATACAATATTTTGATCAATATGTTCATAATTCAAGCGCATAGCGAAACAAGATATTTTCAATAATATAATTTTCTTGGCAATTCAGGGTTTACATGCCAATTTTGTGACCCATACTGCAGTATCAATTACACTTAAATATATTTCAACAAAGGGAACATTATTCAGGTGAGTGCCACAGCCTGTCCTGAGAGGTATACCCCTAGCCCCCCTTCTTTTATGTCTGTACACTAAGTTTATTGTTTTCCCTCCCTTTCGTTATTCATGTAGAATCGCAAAAATACTTGCATAATACATTTCCTGCCATTACCTGGTATACGGTGTGGGTCATTAAACAAGTGAGCGCATCCTAGTTTATTCAAACTATGGGGAATATATCTTAGTTATGAAATCATGGGAGGCTGATAACACTGTACTAAAGGCCTCATTATAAGTTGAGTGGTGTGGTAAAATGTGGCGGTAATATGTATACTGCTGCATTACCACACTGCTCAACTAGGAATTCTGGGGTATAGGGTTGGACCTCCAGCAAGAAGCTGGAGTTATTTCCTCCGTTTTACCACCCAAAATCAGCCAATTTGGTGGTATGACCGCTGGCAGAATTACCAACGGCAGAATGACCACTGGCGGTAATATCGCAGAAATCCTGCATGGAGTCCTATGAACTCTAATTAATGTGGCTAACACCGCCTACCACCATTTGTAATCTGGCGGTAATACCGCTGGACCAAGTGGTGGTAACGGTAATATAGTTGGTATCTCCGCGGATTTACTGCTGAAATACCACTACACTCGTAATGAGGCCCAAAGTCTTTAGTTATTTGCTCTGCTAGTATTGCTTTATCATTACATAATAAACAAACCTACTGAACATGGGGAACCTAATATAGCATGTCACTGGGGGGTGAGATGCAGATTTAAATACTGGGAGACTGAGGCACCCCCACATGTGTTCTTTACCATCTGCAAACTAGTGCTGTCAGTATAACCTGATACAAGTTACTGGCTATTCCGGTTATCTTTGCTGTATATGTCTCTGTTGCCTTCCTCACCGGATGGTGCCTCAGCGCTGGAGCAAACGGAAATATTCGGTTATTAGTTTGTTTCATTTTCATACTTGTTTTGTCTACATGATCTGTCCAGGCACATTTTTTGCCTAAATCTTAATCAAAGTCAAAGACCATATACTCATCCGTCTTTGATCCATTTACCTAAATCGATATGCACTTCATTTTATTTTTACTTGGCAATATTACGGTACACTTTTTGGCATCTAAGGTCCCGCTCAGTCATAAACTTAGAATATGCTGTTTCCAACGTTTGTGATGGTCTCGGAATTCTTGCTATTAAGTAAGCATCGCCCAAGTCTGGGAAGCCTATCCCTGATCCTCGGGGCCTCTGCATTTACGTTCTCTAAAACTGTTCAGGGAGCATTAGTGTACATATTAAATAAAAGTGCGTCAAGTACGTATCCTTATTTTATTTCGTTTTTTATTGGGTATTTATAATGTGCCTATACAGCAAATGGTGTTTCAAGGCACAACAAGACAAAACGGGGGGAAGCAGGGATGAATAATAAGAAAAATGGTCCTACTAGGTCTTGTGTGATTCGGATTGTGCAAGTGCAATTAAGAACAAGTGCAGTGGAGTGGGGGGGGGGGGGAGTGCCGGTCAAAGCAAAATGCGCTAATGCTAAGGAGGGAAAGGAAGTGAAGGTTGAAGTGGAGAGCGCACAAGTGCTCAGGGGGGAGGAGAGGGTTGTGCCCTGGGCTAGACAAGCGTTAAAGGGAGGCCAGGTAGGCAAGTGCCAGGGAATGCAGGGAGTGCAGGGAATGAAGGTCCACATGCTAAGTGCGAGGACAGGGCTGCATGGGCTCAGTAGGGATGCAGGCCCAGCCAGGCTAGTACAGGAGAGGGAGGGGGGTCAAAGAGACCGAGGTACTCGGGTTCACTGGACGAGCGGGCCTGGTGCACTTTATGAATCAGAAGGAACCAGGCAGCCAGTCAAAAAACGGAAAAGTGGGTCATTAGCAGGGGAGAGGGAAGGAAGAAGAGAAAAGGAGGGTCTTCAGAAGCTTCCAGAATGTAAGGAGATCTGGATCAAGCCTGAGGGGGGCAGGGAGGCCAATCCAGAGAGAGGCTCCTGCAGAATAGAGAGACCTACCCCCACACTATCTGCTTGGAAAAGCGTCTCATCTGCAGAGAGTTAGAGCTAGAAGACCGAAGGGCTGTAGCAGGGAGGTATTTAGGGAGAGAGTTGGATGTAGTAGGGTCCCAGGCCTTGTGGATGATGCAGTGTGTCTTCAACGTGATCCTCACAACAACTGGGAGCCAGCGGAGAGAATTTAGAGCTGAAGAGATGCAGTGCCTGGGTTTCAGGTCAAGGATAAGTCTTGCAGTCCTATTCTGGATTAGTTGAAGGGGCCAAAGGGAGGATTTAGGCAGACTGAGGAAGAGGCTGTTGCAGCAGTCCAGCCTGGAGAGGACAGAGCTCTGGAGCCATTGAGCTTCTGTGGGAAGGTGAGAAGGTGATGAAAGGGAGAATGCCTCGGAGGAGGTTGAGCTGAAAGTGGGTCTTCTTGGCAAGTGCGTGATGTGAGGAGAGAAGGAGAGAGAGGAGTTGAGAATGACACCAAAGGTCATAAGAGGGTCAAGGGAGGGCAGCCAGAGAGTAGGAGGGAAGGTGGGTTCTGAGGTTTCAATGAGGAGGATCTCAGTCTCACTGGCACTAAGGCAGAGATTTTTAGCAGCACATCATAACTGATGTGAGAAACCTAGGAGAATTCTCCCATGTAAACCCTGAGAATCCTCTATTTAGGAAGCCAGGGGAGGGCCATCGCTTTTGGATCCCAACCCTGGAGGTGGATAAGCGAGGGAGGATCACCGGGGTAGGGGAAGCCGGGGTTGCACTCAGGAGAATACCCTAGGAGAGATGCAGTATTACAACGGGACGACAGGTGAAGAGATCCCAGAACCCTTGACGGGTTATGCAGGTCCCATTATCCCTAACCCAAGAGAGAGACAAATCGATTATGCCAGAGCAACCCAGAGGAAAGGGGAAAGCAAGGTAAGACAAAGGACAAAGGCATAAACCCAATACTTCTTTGTCTTTCACCAGTTCTGATTATGGGAAGTTTTATACAGTTCTGTGCTCATATGTCTGGGTGTGTAACAGAGGAAGTAATTTAATCCAAATAGAATCACATTTTGTCTACCAGACTAGGGCCAGGGGATCCCCTCTATCCTTCACCAACCACCTTGTAATAATATAGCCTGTAAATGTCAATTCCTGTCTCACCCCATCTCCCCCTTCCCATTTCCAACAAATACTGACACAAGGAGGAGGCAACTAAGATCTGTAAAGATTACGCATAGAAATACATGGGGGAAATAAGGTCAACCTACCATAGAAAGAACTCATATTTTGCCACTAATAGAGTCAGGCAGGGTCAGGTATTCAATAGTGAGGACACTCACACCTGACTCAACTTGACTGGTTTTGTCACTAAAAAAGGTGTGGTCTTGCACAGATGTTTATTTATTTCATTTGTTACACGCCCAGACCCTTAGGCATCAAGCGAGGTTACAGACAAAAAGAGCAAACACAAAGATTCAGAGGTGCATAAAAACAAAATACATTGGTGAAGTGATAGGTCGGGTGGAGTTATGTTATTTTTTATTTTATTTATTTCATTTGTTACACACCCAGACCCTTAGGTATCACAGCGAGGTTACAGACAAGGAGCGAGCTAGGGAGGCATATTGAACCAGAGAAGTCACACAGCTGGGAGCTGCAGAAAGAAGGATCCGGAGGAGAGTGGTGTGCCACAACGCTGGCCCGGTGTTTGAGAGGGGATGCAGCGTGGCCGGGGAGCCCTGTCTCCTGAGAGCCGGAGCGAGGCAGCTGGGACCCTGCTGGCGGTGTCAATGCAATTGCTCGTTCCCTTGGGCTGTGTGCCAGGCCCAACTGGATCTGAGGGGCAGGTGGTGAGACCCTGACCTCGGCCCGAAGCATCCCGGAGAGACCACTCGCCTACGCTACGCCACCCGGTGAGTTTCACATGAGAGCGAGAGAAACTCAGGAGCATGCGGGTGAGTTGGAGAGGGAAAGGGAGAAAAGCAAGATTTGTAAAGCGGCACAGAGTGGAAAGCAAGAAGGAAAGTTTTGAGAAACAGAAAGTAAAAAAGAAAGAGAAAGCGCGTTAGTGGAACAGAAGGAAGAAAAAGGTACATTAGCAGTGCAGAAGTAAAATTGAAGTCCAGAGTAAAAGGAAAGGGAGTGAGCAGCCCGTAAAGAAGGAAACAAGTGCAGGTGTGCACAAAGAGTGAAAGAAGTGTGCAAGAGGCACGATAGGAAGAGACAGTGCACGTGTGCACGACCGAAGGAGGGGAAGGAGGGGACGCTCCCCTCCTTCTGTCGTGCACACATGCACACTTACAAGAGGCACAAAAGAGAGAAAGAAAAAGACAGTACAAGTGTGCATGACAAAGGGAAAGGAATGCATGGAGGTGGAACAGGAGGCATCTGAAGATGAAAAGTACAAAGGAAAGCAAGAGTAAGAAATAAAGAGAGGGGCAAAGGATCAGAGTGGTCGCGCTTACGAAAAGCAAAGAGACTGGCGTTTTCGAAACCCACTGATTCTACCCATGAGAGGATTGTATGTGAGAAAAACAGTATAAAAAGGAAAAGGTACATCCTGACCAGCTGAACTTGTGTTTGGAACTAGAGGGGCCTAAGCTTCGGGAAGGGCACCCTGAGAAGCTTAAAAGGAATTGTGATATATTTTGTTTTGTGTTGAAAGATGTAAGGAGCCTGAGCCTGGGGAAGGGAACCCTAAGAGGCCCAACCAAGTTGGAGACATATTGGTTTTCTTTATAGTGTTGAAAGGACCAAAGTGTGAGGAAAGGAACCCCAAGAAGCTTCAAAAGGAACTGTGCAATATTTCTTTTGTGGTGTTTGGAACTTGAAAAAGTTGAAGCTTGCGAAAGGAAACCCCGAGGAACTCAGAGACACTGAAGGTATTTGAAATCACTGCAAGGGCCCTGTGGAGGAGGTTTTACGAACAGCCCTTTTGATTGAACTCATTTCTGTGACATTCACCAAACTGCACCTGGTGGGAAGACCACCTGAAAACAACTTTGGTTCCCCATTCTTTTGTTGAACCACTATTTTCTTTTTTGTAAAGACTTCCTATCACATTTTTGTAAAGAGTGAGGGCAAGCATAGATTTAGACACAAACAGACTTTTATTTTTGACTATTAGACAGCGACAGCCATTAGAAACGTCAGTTAAGGGATCTGTCACTTTAGAGCTAGGGCCAGTTAGGCATTACACCAACCTGGGAACCTTAGTATATAAAGGTTTTAAAAACAATCACCATTGAGTATGTGTCTCTCTTGATACCATGCCTGTCTCACACTAAATACCAGTCAGACAGTCAGGAATGAGAGAGGAAGAAGAGGAGGCAGTGGCGTGAAGCTTGAAGGAGCACTTAGTGTCATCCGTATAACACTGGAAGTGAGGAGAGAAGGCAGAGATCAGATGGGCTAGAGGGGGCAAGGTAGATATTGAAGAGCCACAGCAAGAGGATAGAGCCCTGAGGGATGCCGCAGGTGGAGAGTGTGATGGAGGAGATAAAAGGGCTCAGTTGAACCTGGGATGGATGGTCATAGAGGAAGGAGGTCAACCAGTCCAGTGCCAGGTCAAGGGTATCACAGAGCCTTTTTATAAGGATGGCATGATTGACTGTATCAAAGGCAGAGGAAAGGTCAAGAAGGATGAGGACGGATGGAGAGTTGAAATCAAGATTTGTGAGAAGGTCTTCATGGTGTTCAGGAGTGCGGTTTCCGTGCCTCTGGCTGCTCTGAAATTTTCCCAGGAAGGGGTTAATGGAGATACGGCGGTAGTTAGCCCAGCAGAAGTGGTCCGCAGAAGGCTATTTGAGGTGAGGGTGCACAAGGGAGTGCTTGAAGGGTAGCGGGAAGGAGCCATTGGCCATTGGCAAAGGAGTGATTGCAGAAATCAGCCAAGTCTGGAGAAAGGGAGGCAATGTTGTCCTTGCTAGTTCTGGAGGAGCAGGGGAGCACCTGTTTGGACAAGACTTTCATAGAGCGGACTAGTCTAAGTACCTCATCCGGTAATATGGGCAAGAAAGAGGAGAGTAGGAGGAAAGGGGGGGGTGGGGCCAAGGGAGGCCTGAGAGTGGCGTAGGGAGAAGGGAGGGTCCTGAGTTTTGGTTATGAAGTGAGAGGTCAGTGCAGTGCAGAAGGTCAGAGATGGCAGAGGAGTAGTGGAGACTGCAATAGGATTGGCAAGTTCCTTGCAGATTTTGAAGAGTTTAGCTATGTTCTTAGTGGCCCCAGAGATGCAGCTTTGATATTGGCCTTCTTCTTCTAGCATATGGAGTGTCTGTATCGCCTTTGGAGTAGGCGGCAGGCCAGTCTGTCAGAGGATGTGATAGAAGCCAGTCATTTCCGCTCAGCATCTCTGCATTTGTGTCTCAGAGAGGCTAGGTCAGAATCATACCAGGTGTTGCCCTTGGAGACAGGATTCATGAGGATCCTGATGACAGGGGCAAGGATATCTAGAGTGCTGGAGATAGAGAGGTGATGGTTAGCAAGGGCTGTGTCAGTGTGAGAGTCAGTGGCCGGAGTGGGAGGGGGAATGAAAGTGGTGGCAAAAGCAACAACTGACACTCGCTTCATCGGTCAAATGACAGCGAAGGAGACTGGCAGTGCGAGCAGAGGCTTAGCCGGGGGACCCACGAGATCCAGTTGAGAGGACAGGAGAGCATGGTCAGACCAGTAGAGAGGTGTAGTGAGAGGTTTGGAGATGGGGATGTCTACTAAGATGAGAGCATCCAAGGTGTGTCCGGCTGAGTGCGTCGGACCGGAGGGAAGAATGGTGAAGGAAACCGAGTCACAGAGGGGGCAGTAAAGTCCAGAGGTCACATCAGGGGAGACAATGTGAATATTGAAGTGTCTGGGGAAGAGAAGCTTGGAGTTGGAGGCCAGGAGAGAAAGGAATAGGGAGACCGGTTTAGGGGTCCTGTAGATGGTGACAAGAGTCAGTGAGAGGGTAGGAGAGACACCAAGCCTGCAGTTGAGGCATTCAAAGGAAGGTCTGAGTGGGTATTATAGTAGAAGGAACTCATTCAGGGAAGATCAGGGCCACTCCACCCCAGACGGTTAGGCCTAGGCTTAGAGAAGATCTTGTAGCCCTCCGGGAGGAGTGAATTCTTCAAGGAGGTGTCAGATGTCAGAGGAGTGTTTAATGGCAGAGCGAGAGTTGAAGGTAGCTAAGTGGAGCTGGTTGCCACCTTTGAAGGTCTTCCAAGGAGGGGTACAGGAATGTGGTACGCCTGTCGGCGGTGGCAAAGGGGCCAGAGGGGTGGCAGAGGGAGGAGTTGCAGGATTAGGGAGGAAGTTGATGAGAGATGGAAGACACCTATCAAGACGAAGGAGGTTGGGCAGAGAGCCATGGACCATGACAGTGCTATTCTGGTAGAAACTAATGATGCCCCTAGAAAATGGGGAATATGCCACGAGTACTTCCCATCGGGTTCTACCATTAATTGGTGAAGAAGAGAAAGGGGGGAGGACTGAGACCATGTGGGGAATCCAGGGGTCCGAAGTAGGAAGGACAAAGAGGCTATGAGACTTCCTCCTTTGCCAGGCTTCCTTCGCTGAGATGCCCAAACCAGGAGGGGATCGCCACTGCTCTGGGTCAGAGTGCTGAGCTTCTGGCACACATGCTGTATGTGGTGCAGATGGCTGTTGTAGTATGTGTTCACCTTTTGTACGGCTCACAAGTCTGGTTACTGATGGAAAATGACTGTGCCCGCTATCAGCAGGGGTCTCAATATGCGATGAGCAGTTCCTGCTCTCTTCCTACCGCCGGAACACAACAGGGCCTCTGTAGGGAGTAGCCATGCAGGGCCACCTTCTGGCGTCCTTGCCGAACCCTCCTTCCTTACAGGAATACCTTTCAGGAGTTCTTCCTTCATCCCATACCTAATAAAGACCTGCTTATCCGCCTGCATATTTATTATAATTTCAAAGAGCGGGAGGGGATGTCCACATCCTTCAAGATTCTCCACAGTTTTGAAATGTATTTACATTATAGACAGTGAACATGGGCGTAATTGTAGGGGGCACAAGGGTGTTTGCCCCCCAAAATGTTGTGGCACACCATTATGTCCCTCTCATTTGGCAGGAGCCCCTTTCCTTCAGATGTCATGTCCCCCCAACTTTTTCAGCAAAGTTTCTCCACTGATCTTACCAAAAGTGTTCACACTTCTATCCAATATAGATAAAGGTTGGCATGTTAATGGCAATAGTTAGCTTCTTTTTTATAAATAGGAATACAAATAATTGTACATAGTAGTGATCTGATCTGATATTTTATTTGTATCACGCTCATACACAAGTATCTCCGTGAGTTTACCCGTATTTAATATTGCAATAGTATAAATAGGTACTCATAGGTTGGGATTATGCTTGTATATGTCTGTGGGTACCCCATCAGGATTTGAGCATTTATATGATGCTCGTTTGGATAAAACCTCCAGCAATTTCTCTTTCACTTTCTGAAGAGTACCGTTTCTTGAGAATCTAACTCGGCTAGTGGCGGACTTGCCCATTTGTGATTGATAGATCTTCGCCGAATGAGGTTGGGAACCCATACAATGGCAACTAATGTTTGACCCAAACCTTTTCAGGGACTTGGGTGGGAATACGCCTGTTCTCTAATTCATTCCAAGAGTGTTTGTCCAGAAGCTTCCAGAATAATGGTGTATCTTCCACCAAACGAGTGTATGCAGCTCCTCCTGCTCCTCCTAAGCTGGAACCTTTTTTAGTACCCGGTCCAGGAGAGCCAGCCAATCAGATTTCTTGGATCATGGGTTGAATCCCACATTCCCAGACTGCGTGCCGAGCAACCTGAAGGCTGCTCACACCCGCCTTGCCTTCTTCCCCACACTCCTTTTCCCTCTTGTCTCTGCTCCCTTCCCTCCCCACACCTCTAGTCCACCTGCCTTCTTCCTTTGGCTGTCGCACCGTCTCTGGTACATGTCCCAGCCTCCATGGAATGGAGGCCCTCCTTCCATCTCCATCGTTTGCATCTTACATAAGTATTTTGTTTGAATGAACGGGATGCTCGCAAGCGCGTCCTGTTCATTCCAACAAAATACATTGGTGTCAGCACCACAGGTTTTCGGATTGAAAACCCGGGGTGCCAACAGTAATACAATCTGATCCGGTAATTGCACCAGGGCCCATTGTTAAGGCACTCGCTACGCTCGGTCATACCACTCGGTCCCAGGCCATTAGCACCGGATTGGCTTGTACTGCTATAATATGTTCTCTTTAGCGTGTAGTTCCTTTTCACAATTTTTTACAAGTTCTCATCTTCATCCTGTTTACTGGTTCTTCCTTTAGCGGCTTCTAATAAAGTCACTTTAAGACCTTTGCATGCTTTATCAAGTCATGATGCTTTGTTGCTATTATTTCTAGTCCTAAAAATGTACAGAGTTTTGCTATCAGTACACAACCCCTCCAGGCATACATCTATTACATGGACTCCAGCCAATATGATTTCCTCATGTAATGCATCCTTATCCCCCGGATTGCATCGAATGTGTCTTCGATTATTTCTTAATGGGACTTATATCAAATTTTTTTTTGTGATATGGTTGACGTCCAAAATTCATCCTTCCCACCTTCCCAGAATTAAACTTAGTGGTTTAGATCTCTTTCCTTTCTTGTTATTAACTCCTTTCTATCAATTACCAACATTTTACTTGTAGAAGTAAGTAATTGCTTATTCCCCGTGACCCCCATTATCAAAGGTGTGCTTCCTAGTGCTGCCCCTCTCAAATCTCTGGTTCACTTGCCTAAGTCCATGCGCAAGCACACACCGCCAAAATAGAAGCCCCTCCATTTTTGCTACGGTAGCCATCGAAATGGCTGTATCCCATCCCCCAATCCTTCCAGATCTTCTACCAGTATATCACTCTGATCCCCCAAGCATACATTAAATTCGTCAGCCACTATGAGGATCCCCTCTTTATCGTGCAATTTACGCATCGTGATGTACTCTATCAAGCCACATTGCTGGTACCTGGAGGTTGGCTGTCATACCTAAGTGAGCCAACCTACACCTCAGTTTGCAACTCTCTTGGCTGCTGCTCTGAAAAATCCAAGCATGTGGGTCGTATTATTCCTTTAACCTATTGGTCAACAAAGGGGCCAGAATCAAGTTTCAAAGACATCTTCGGCACACACGTCTTTGTATGGTTCTCGTCCCCTTTTTAGACTAGGACGTTCATGTACTAGTGTCCCTCTGGACTTCTTCACTCTCTATCTGCCTTGTTTTTTAGAATGGCTCAAAATGTACTTTGTGGTTGCCCTTTCAACAACAAAAAAGTTGCAGCTTACTTCCCATTCATTTTCCCATAGACAAACGAGGTCAAGTTTGTCAGACAGCACAGCCCAAAACGCTAGACGGATTTGGACCAGGTCCGAAACCACTTGTGCACAAAGCGTTTAACATATGCCCTTTTGTGGTTTGGTTTATTCTGTGCAGTAGTTTTTTAAATATTTGATGGAGAACGGGGTGCCCCTTTCTCAAAGATAGATAGCTATACCTCAGGCAAATTGCCAAAACCGGGTGTATTTAGAAATGAAAATGTTTGTTTCTCTAGATGAGGAGGGGGGGGGGTTTGGCAAGGGGACACCAAGTGAGATTTGGGAGATGAAGCGGGTCTACGGACAAGAAGCTTTTCTGTAACCTCTGTTATATCCACGAACATCCGACATCCCCGACATCTCAAAGCAAACTGCGTCACAGAAACAGCGTGTGTTGTGGGGGAAAGGGAGAGGGCAGGGGAGGTGAGGAGACCATCTGCAGAGTGAGAGGAGCTGGCACAGATGATGGGGGCAATTGGTGAGGGCCTGGTGGGGCAAATAAGCATTTTTTCAGCCTTTTTTTTCGATATTCACAGCCATAAAAACTACAGATAGCCACGGCAATCTGTAGTTCATGTATAAAATGACTACAGAAAGCAGAGGTTATCTGGAGTTCTGAACCCGCGGCTATAGAAAAAATAGAAAAATATATTTTGACAGCTACAGTGACGTCGGGTATGAAAAATCTGTGGCCATAATAGGCATTAGGGACTTGCATGGATGCAATAACCAGGACTGATCCTGCTTAGTTTCAATGCAAGGTAGCAGCTGGCACACTCATGCCATGTCGCCGAACAAATGAGCATAACTTAAAAGACCTCTTAGAGCCACATGGCCTGAGGGGACACGCACCTTCTTGTCTTTGAATCTAAGCATGTCAGTCCCGGTTACTGCACGGATTGGAGACAGTCCAGAGTCCAGAATTATTTTTTAAATGTGCAGTTAGAGACCATTTTTTGCCTTTTGCTGAATTGCTTTCTGATATTTGTAGTTTCCAACTCAAGATGGAGGGAAAAATGGCACAATGGTACATTTTTTGCCTAACATAGTTCTATGAGGATTTATATATTTGAGTGGAACTATGGAATGTGTCCTTTTCAAGTTATCTTTATAAAGCAGAGTATCGTTGAAATTCAGAAATGGGAGTCAGGAGGGGAAGTGATGAGAGGGCAAGTAAGTCATGAGTATTTGTCCACAATGTGTAAACAGAGACACTGGTGCAGTTATTTTCCCCGGATTGCGGCTGAATTTCAAGACACAGGTAAAGATGTCACTTTAAGATATATGTTCACTTACTGAGCGTATATACATGGGTGCCAGCTTTAGATTTTCGCTATGGGCCAAAAGTACCTGGACATATGTTATTCAAGCAGCCAGTCGTTATATTTCCTTTAATGTGCTGCTTAAATGCTTAAATCCATTTAGTTGGGGTCGTGCGATGTATCACAACATTCACCAAGAGACCGGCCATAAAACAAGGGGCTTGTAGTACGCTGCTTAACCAATGCGAGTGTGAGATCCTTGACAAATAATTTAATCGCTCAGCACATTAGCTAAAAACATTGTGAGTTTGCAAAGCTGCAATCTTATTTTTACAGCTACAGTGACATCGGTTGACCTTGGACTCCCATTCATGCAGAAACCAGTACCGCCCCAGTTTAGCTTTAAAATGAGAAAAAGGGGCAAGCCCCCCAGGCCATGTTGCCTAATAAATGAAGCCATGTTACAAGACCTCTTAGAGCACCATGGCCTGAGGGGGCCGGCCACTTCCGCAATTTGAAGCTAAGCAGTGTTGTTTTTGGTTATTGCATTGATGGGATACAGTCCACAGTCCCAGTTGCCCTGTGTTTTCTATGTTTTTAATATCTCATAACATACTAAGAAAACACACAGCATCCACATTCTTTTTTTTAAAACTGTGCTTCTGTCAGTCCTTGAAAGTATTGCACTCAGAGACCATTATTTTGCCTTTTGCTGAATTGTATTCTGGTATTTGTAGTCTCCCAGTCAAAATAGGGGGGATAATGCCACAATTGTACACTTTTTGCCTAACGTTGTTCTATAAGGATTTGATATAGTTGAGTGACACTATGGAATGTGTACTTTTCATCTGTGATGTCATTGTTGTGGTCATAGGCTGTGCAATAGGGGGCGCAAAGTTAAGCTGGCTTTAGCGGTTTGTTGTGGTAAGATCTCATCTTAACGCTTAACGCCCCTGCAGCTAAAGTTGTTTCCTTGGAATATATATATATATATATATATATATTCATATATACAAAACACGTGCAATACCAAACTTTAAACATTCAAATAAATTACAGCATATTAATATGTTGATATATATGTAAAACATGTAGGTATGTTTCTGTACTCATATGATGCAATTTATCAGTATTAGGTTGCCCTCTGCTGTTCAAATGGCAAAGTGTACCTCTCTGTGCCCTAGCTGATGCAATTTATCAGTGTTAGGTTGCCCTCTGCTGTCCAAATGGCAAAGTGCACCTCTCTGTGCCCTTCCAATTCAACAACAGCTATCATTTTAAGAAACAGAATGAGCATGGTTCTAGACGGTCACCTTCACCTTCCACTATCGCAAACATTTGGAATAATTTCAAGTTACTTCTTTCTATCCCCACTTCTCGTCACACAGGGCACAGCAGTTTTCAGTGTCAATGAACAGTTAAGCGATCGGTGGTAATTCCGATATTTAAGAAGGGGGACAGAAGTGACCCTATGAATTTCCGACCAATACTGACCTTTAAGATATGCTAGAACGGCGTATGTTATGCCGGGGACAGCTACTATACATAAACATATATACAGCTATGTATATATATAGTATAGTATATTTAAGGTATGGCGAGCCATAGGAAATCTGAAAATTCTATTGCTAATAACTTTTTACTTGCTTGACAGACTTGTCAGACATTTCCAAAGCAAAATGTTTGTCGCAACACCCCAACCCCCACAGACTGCAAATTGTGGGAAAGATTAGTTAAAAAATGAAAAGGTCATTAAGAAAGCAAATAAATGCTGTTTTCGGCCTACTCCCATTTTTTTTCCCATATCGAAAAAGTCCAAATGTTATCAAGTCGAAGCGCAAAAAACGATGGAGGGAATTGGACTAAATAAGAAACAACTTGGGTACGAAGCGCTGACTTAATTTCCAGGACAGGTTTGGGGTTATTCCATCCAGTAGTTTTTAAAATATTTGATGGGGAAAGGGCCCCTTCAGAAATATAGCTATATCTCCCATGGTGCTTTGCAGCAGAGAGGCTTTCCAGAAAAGAAAGGCCACCAATTTTGATTTGTTGCTCGATGCAAGCGATTACTGCGGTAGCATCAGCGGAATGCAAAAACCAAAAGTGCAAAAAAAGCTATTTGGAGGAGGAACTGTACATGGAAGTGGCCATGGCCAAGGGCCATGGCTAGTAGCTCTAAAACAAACTATTGATTCAAAATGTACAGTGGCCCGGTTCAAAGGCCATGGCTAGTTGCCCTTGAATAAACTATGGTATAACAAAACCCTTCAAATTCATTGAAAAAACTTTAGTTAAGGGCCAGTTAAGGTCGTTAGATTTAACGCAACAAAACCCTTGAAATTCAGCGGATGTGGGAAGTGATGATCATCTTAACTCTGCATCCGCGTTTTGCAAAGCCCATGAGCACATACATAACAGATGGGATTCACAATGACAAAAACAATTATAGGCTGGCAGATAGCTCAGTGGGTTGAGCACCCAATGCTGCAATCTGTGTGTTATCTGCAGGTTCAAATCCTGGCAAGACCAACTCAGCCTTGCATTGTTTGGAGGGTGAATAAATGAATAAACACTCTAGTTTGGTGATATTGTATGCACATGTGTTCTTCGTAAAGCACTTTGACGTATGCGCTGTATAAATAGCCCATCCTTAAATCCTAGGTGTCATTGACAGGGGGATGCAGTGTTAAGATGATTATCACTTCCGACATCTGCTGAATTTCGAGAGTTTTACTGCATTAAATCTGATCTGTCTGTTAACTAAAGTGTTTTCAATGAAGATATAACTATATAAATAATGAACCTAACAACAGACCATCTGCAAACGCCACCCACGGGCACATCCAAGAGCTATGTTTATTGCTTGTTGTTTTGCAAGGTGCCAAATGGTGCTAGCACAGTTGCCCTGTTGAGCCCACTGCAAGAGCAAGGAAAAGGGGAAAGAGTAGGAGGACTATGAACCTTCTCAGCCTTGGAACATTCGTGAACTGTTAAATATTCCCCACCTATCAGACCTACGATGATTCCCAGTAGATCCTGCATTGGGCTTCACCCCGTCTTAATCCCCAGCGCCAGCCCGGCTCTCACATTGCGTCACTCTGGGATTACAGTAGCATGTCTGTATGGTGCAAAAGGTTTGAATGCAAAAAATGCGCGCCATATTGTGCTTGGTGCAGGTACATATCATGGGACACGCCTGCAAAGTGCAATGTTTGCTTCTATGAAGTTTTGCAGGTTTTTTTCCAATTTCATCCAATTTTTGTTGCTGAACTTGCTGCTTTCTTAACACAAACAGCGCAGGGAAACCCACCACAACCTTTTCCACTACCTTCCCCCTATACTAAATACCTTGCCCAAACTTACCATCTGCAAGTTTGTGGTAAAAAAAGAAATATGGAAAAGAATGTGCTAAATGAATTTGATTAAATTGCCATTCATGAAAAGTGGGTAATACCCAATGTTTGGACTTGCTCAAGTTGTCACGCGTCACATGCGTTGCTTTGAAGCAATGTGAATTAGGTTGCAACAGCAAATCTGCTGAGGTCTGCCAATGATGAGCCTATTGGCGCCCACTTATCCTCACACATCCCTAGCATATACACATCATTATCCTATTTTTCTTTGATCCTATGGACCTCCTCACTTTGCCCACCTGGCCGATGAGCCAACGCCCACCTAGTGCCTGTATATATACTGTCTTCATTGTATTTTGTAAATATTTTGTGTGTAAATTGCAATTGCGGCCTACCTGTGATATATTGTATTTTGTTTTTGTACACTGTATGCAACCCATGACCCTACCCTGTAACTTAAGCTTTGCATTTTCTGTACTGTTGCGCACCAGACCTTCGGGTCTGGTGCGCATTATAAGTGAATAAAACAGACAAACAAACAAACAAACAAACAAACAAACAAAAAGACAAAAACCAGAAAGAAAACTGCTGAACACAATGAACACAATCAGTTCATCTCCAGTGCACATCTATATGCACAGTCTGTGCACAATGTAGCCTGCACAAAATAAGGCTGGCCAATCATAGCTGCTCACTGGCATTAATGCACACATTGAAACCCTTCCAAGTCCCGCTGATTTGCATTCAGCAAAAGTACTCTTGTACTTCCCAGAAAACATTGCTATTCATATTTTGTGTTGTTATTTCATTGAAAGTGTAGCTCGGTGGGCCTCATTACATGTTGGGCGGTGCAGGTAAAATGCAGTGGTATTACTGTATACCGGCATATTACCGCACTGCCCAACTATACGTTTGGTGGAAATATGCTATCAGCTGGAGGTAAATCCGCCAACGTTCTGCCAATTTCAGTGGAATTACCGTTGGGGTAAAAATTCAAACAACGAATGACTTCAAAAAAAGGCTAAAAACCTTTTTGTTCAATTCTCCCTCAATTTAAGCCTTAACCATGGCTGCCACTCTGATTCTGTTTTCTTTGTTGTTTTGTCTTGTTTGTTCTTTGTGCGCCCTGAGGCCTTCGAGCGAGTTGGCACGTTATCTCAAATTAAAATAAATAAATACAATAGGGCGGAGTAGGCGTTTGGAGCTCAGTTGGAGGTGACTGCCCCTTAGGACTCAGGAGTACTTACCAGGAGTTAAGTACTTTACTGCTAGCACAGATGAATTGCGGCACACTGCAGCGCGTCTCCTCGCTGTTAGCGAACGATCCGTCCACTGGTGATAAATAACTTAAGTGCACTTTCCATGTCTCCTGTCCATGAGTGCGTACGCAGATGACTAGCACTTAGTGGAAGTGGTGCACGTCTTGGTGTGGAAGCTTTCATCAGAACCCAAGTGTTGGGCTGGGTGCCATCGACTAGGGCTCTTATTTAATGTCAGCATCTCACCTATCAAAGTATCTACGTCCAGACAGTTATCTATTTTGTAAAGTTGCACCCAATTGCCCCAATTTAATTTGGTGCTGTAATGGTCACAGCTTATGCAGACTAGATCAATTCTCCAAAAGGTTGTGTGGGGCATAGACTCTTTGCACAGCGCTAACTATCATGCGTGATCACCTCACCGAGAAAGGGACAACCTCCACCTTGGAGTAGTGGCTGGTGAACCCCTAAAGCTCCTGGAGACAATGATCTGGCAAATAACACTGCGTGCGACCCAGTAGAACTCGACCCAAAGATCAAGTCACGGAACCTTCAAGCTATCGTCAACTCGCAACACAGTACCTTTAAGTTAAGAGATGTTGTAGCGTGCTGCATTTGGTACCAGATCGGTCGTATTGTAGGATAGTATTAGGGGTGACTAATATTTGAAGTGCCCATTTATTATAGCATTTCTGAAACTTATTTGGTTGTTAATGTACCTGGTGTTAGCAGTGAGGTAGCTCCATGGCGTGGCTGTGATAATGGAGAAGGTCGGCCCCTGATGTGGCACTGGGGTGGTGATGGGTACTAGTAGTACAGTTGGCACATTGATGGTACCAGATTACAAGTAGTGTCTGCATTTTAATATCTGGGTGTCATTATTAGGTCTAAACAAGCTTTGACATCTGCACATGATGAACTAAGACTTGGATCTATTTCTGCAGATGCCCAAGTTAGTGGAATCGATAAGAAATATGGTCGCTGTTCAATGTTACCAACCTTAAAACTGTATAACCAGGTGCTCATGCCAAAACTATCTTATGGGGCTGAGGTAAAGGATGTCAACCTTGATTGGGCCAGGCAGGAGGCTTTTGTGTGGAAATGATTCCTGAAGCTTCCTTGCCATAATCCCCAGTAAAGCACATCTTGCGTCTCACCTCACTGTCTACAAGGGTCGATTGGAGAAGAGTACTTCTCCTTCAGTCCATATTGTTTCCTCCCAAGTTTACCATGTTTGTTCAACTTAATACTCTGGGTAACTGTGTAAGTCTTGTAAATTGTGTCAATTCAGTGCTGTCAACAATGGCTGACAAACTTATTTCTCTGGAGGAGCTTGAGCGTAATACAGGCAAGGTGAAGAAGTTACTTTACGAAGCAGATTGGATAAAAAATAGGGAGATTCTTTGTTCTTATAGAGTCTTCAACCATTTTTACATGGATATTAAGCCTCTGAATGTTTGGCGGAAATATTTGTGCCAGCATGCTTCTCATTTTCTTAGAACTCTTTGGCTACGTATCAAAAGGAATCTCCTTCTTACCATCGATGTCATGGGGGTCACGCTGGAGGGCCTTAAAACCGAACGTCAATGTCGCTGTTGTAATCTTTATGTGGAAATGTTGCAGCACCTTATTATCGATTGTCCAATTTTAGCAGTCCACCGGGTAGAGAGTCTATTTTACCATTCGTCCATTTTTAACCTGTGGTGAACTTTGTTAAACAATTCTAAGGATAGGCTGCTTATTACAGTGAATCATTTTCTGAAAGTGCTCTTAACATTTTATGATATTAATCTGTGGTAGACATGTACTTTGCATTCTGTATTTCGATTGACTGTGTAACTGTGTGTAAAGTTTGTTTGAACTGATTCACACAATAAATAAATAAAAAGAAATAAATAACTGTTCAGATGGAGGAGTGTAGATGTCTTGGGGGTATCTCCACACGAGGAAGCCCTGGTGTAACCCTGATGCTCACGGGCTTGAACGGATGGGTGTGGCGACTGTCAACCAGCGCGGGGGACGTTCATCGGGGGGTGTTGGGTACCAGTAGAACAGCTCAGATGGAGGAGTGTAGATGTCTTGGGGGTATATCCACATGAGGAAGCACTGGTGGAACCCCGATGCTCACGGCCTTGAATGGATGGATTTGGCGACTGGTATCCAGCATTGGGGACGTTCATCGGGCGGTGATGGGTACCAGTAGTACAGCTCAGATGGAGGAGTGTAGATGTCTTGGGGGTATATCCACACGAGGAAGCCCTGGTGGAACCCTGATGCTCACGGCCTTGAACGGATGGATGTGGCGACTGGTATCCAGCATTGGGGACGTTCATCGGGCGGTGATGGGTACCAGTAGTACAGCTCAGATGGAGGAGTGTAGATGTCTTGGAGGTATCTCCACACGAGGAAGCACTGGTGTAACCCCGATGCTCACGGCCTTGAATGGATGGGTGTGGCGACTGGTATCCAGCATGGGGAAAGTTCATCGGGCGGTGATGGGTACCAGTAGTACAGCTCAGATGGAGGAGTGTAGGTGTCTTGGAGGTATCTCCACACGAGGAAGCACTGCTGGAAACCCTGATGCTCACTGCCTTGAACGGATGGATGTGGCGACTGTCAACCAGCGCGGGGGACGTTCATCGGGGGGTGTTGGGTACCAGTAGAACAGCTCAGATGGAGGAGTGTAGATGTCTTGGGGGTATATCCACATGAGGAAGCACTGGTGGAACCCCGATGCTCACGGCCTTGAATGGATGGATTTGGCGACTGGTATCCAGCATTGGGGACGTTCATCGGGCGGTGATGGGTACCAGTAGTACAGCTCAGATGGAGGAGTGTAGATGTCTTGGAGGTATCTCCACACGGAGAAGCACTGGTGGAACCCCGATGCTCACGGCCTTGAATGGATGGATGTGGCGACTGGTATCCAGCATGGGGAAAGTTCATCGGGCGGTGATGGGTACCAGTAGTAAAGCTCAGATGGAGGAGTGTAGATGTCTTGGAGGTATCTCCACACGGAGAAGCACTGCTGGAAACCCTGATGCTCACTGCCTTGAACGGATGGGTGTGGCGACTGTCAACCAGCGTGGGGGACGTTCATCGGGGGGTGATGGGTACCAGTAGAACAGCTCAGATGGAGGAGTGTAGATGTCTTGTAGGTATCTCCACACGAGGAAGCACTGCTGGAACCCCTGATGCTCACGGGCTTGAACGGATGGATGTGGCAACGGGTATCCAGCGTTGGGGGCGTTCATCGGGCGGTGATGGGTACCAGTAGTACAGTTCTGATGGAGGAGTGTAGATGTCTTGGAGGTATCTCCACACGAGGAAGAACTGGTGGTGGAATCCATGATGCTCACGGCCTTGAACGGATGGATGTGGCGACTGGTATCCAGCTTGGGGAATGCTCATGCAGGATTTTTACGGTTGCCTTTGCATAAGTTGGCGTGCAATGCTCTGTACTCACTAAGGTCATCGGATCAGTGTCTCGTTCTGGCTTTCATGCTCCACACCAGCAGCTCCTTCCTCGATTTATCCGACTGAAATCTCTTCATAAGTCAATGGTTGATTTTAAGTCCAGATGATTGCTTATTAGAGGAGGGAGTTACACATCCTGAGTCCTAATGTCAAAGCATATATGTCCTGTAGGCCACATGAATTCACTATCTACAGGGTTCCTCCCATTGAAGAATGAACTTCTTGGTGGTGAATACCATGCCGGTGTGCACCGTCTATTTATATGTGGAATTCCTTTACCTAAGGACAATCACTGTCCTAGAAAAGCATTTGGTCTCCGGGCCTAATGTAAGACTAGCAGCCATCCATACACCTCCTTTAGCATAACCCTTGAGTTCTGGTGTGCATGTATGCTCTTGGCTTACCCCTCTTTCATGGGAGATAACTTACTCTTCTATCTTAAGCATGTGTGTGTGTCTGTATGTACTTTTGTGTGTGTGCGTGTGTGTGTGTGTGCATGTGTGTAGTGCGGTGAGGTTTCCGGTTATGTGTGCATCTGGTATGGTGGTGTGCTGTCTCACTACTCCTCTATACATAGTGGTAGAAAGAATGTTGGTGAATGTGATTGAATGACAGCTCAGAGAATGTGGGGTGACTGTCATGCATGATTCCATGAGTGCCATTTGGAGCAGAGCTGTTGTGCCTGAGGATGGATCAGTAGTTGCCTCCCCTGTCATGGATACAATCAAGCGGAAGAGCAACTCGATTTCCAGGACCTACTGTAGATAAAGCAACGTGTTTCATACTTCCCTGACCCTCTGAGCCTACATAAGGGTCAACCTACTTTTCAAGATATATCAATGTGTTTACGTGTGTATATGTATACTTGTATGTCTCTGGATACTTGTGGAGGTGTGTGTGTATGTGTTTACTTATTTATAACGTGCTTAGAGGTTTCTAAGTGCAGACTCAGGGATCAAACCTATGTTGCTCCGCATCGTCTTGCTTCCAAGGCGAGCATGTTGCCCGTAAACTATCCTTCCGAGACTGTAGGGGCGTGTATGTGGCCTATATGTCAGTGCACACATCAGTCATTCATTCCATTGAATTGTCCAATAGTTGGCCTGTGCAATATCAAGAACCACAAATATCAGGTAGAAATCACATCATTCCAGAAACTTCCTGCCTGCGATAACTAGGGCGCCTTCCCAGAGGATCAATCTTTCTGCCCTGTCCTGCAAGGACCCCAGTGAAAATCTAGTCTCCCAGAATTCACAGCAGTTCTTTCCAGCTTCTGCTCCTTCCTCTTTCATCTGTTTCTAGGCACTATTTGACTGCTTAGCAACCAGCCCCTGTCAAGCAATCTCTGCAGGCGAATTAGCTTAGGTTTCAGACAAGCCCCTTTCAGCTCAGCGGTGCCTGATTTGGACAGTGCACAATTTACTTTTGTCTTTTCTCTTGCCAGCCAGTATCCAATCACGTCTCTGCCACTGAAAATCGTGCGATTTACTTGGTATCATACACCTACCTTCCTACCTGGTACCTGCCATCCCTATCCACCAGGCCAAGAACACTGTAGACCACCCAACCTCAGGGCTTTCTTGACATCCACCCTCATCCCTCAGTCAGATAGTCCGTCCTTAAGGTCGGGTCCATATGCAGCGAAACAAAGCCCCACAGCAGCAGCAGAGGGCCTGACACCTTGCTCTTGGACTCGATCACTGGGATGATAACAGCGCCCCACACTCACATCTCCTAGCTCAAATACATTATTTCTTCCTTCTTGGCGTCTCTGACGTCCATTAGATTCTTTCTCTGGCAAACACTGACATCACTCACTGTCACATAGTTCTCTCTCTTCAGCCTCTCCACTACCCAAAAAGTTGCAGCATGGTTCTCATTATAAGTTTGCCGGTCTTGTATCTACGGTACCGGTAAGCTTGCCGGTACCGTAGTTACTGGACCGACAAACTACAAGGTCTGCCCGCGGGTGCCTGTTAGCCCAGCAGGTCCGACCTGTCAGCCTATGGGACTCAAATGGGAATGAGGAGTAATAAATACCGGCACCCGGCAATGGGCAATTACCGGGTCTGGCGGGGCGGGAATTCCCCGGTAATTGCCCATTGCCGGGTGCAGGTAAAATTCGCAAGTTCGACGGCAGCCTGCCGGTTTTACTGGCAAGGCTACTGCTGAACTTGAATTATTAGGGTTGTGGTATGTGGAGCAGGCAGGCATGTATCGAGACACACATTTCCGCCTTGTAAGACCCGCACAGAGTGAAAAAATGTTACCCTCTTTTTCATGGTTCCGTGTAATATTTTCGAATCTTGAAGGCTGCATTCCAAAAAGATTGATTCTTCTCAGCCGATTTGGAAAGCCCCTCAATATTCAGCAATATCACTTTTCAGGACGGTTTCACCCCCTCTGACCTGAACTTCCTGTTAACCCATCCCCACCGGCCCTCACCCTTACACCCCCTAACTCTCCTTTCTTCCCCTGCCCACTACCCGCATTAAACTTCACTCTCTGATCCCCCCCCTCTCCCCGGACAATCAGACGCATACACACGCAAACACAATCACACACTTATTTGCCCACACGCCCCCTTCCTTCCACGCAAAAAACACTTATCCTCGACCCACACACACACACACAATCCCTTGTTTCCCTCCCACTCCGTGCCACGCTACAAACATGCCTCCCAACGTGTACACACACACACATGCACACAGACATACACAGACACTTACCTTCCTGACCGGCGGCTTCCGTCTTCCGGCCGGCGGTGCCTGCCAGCCCCTGAGTGCACTTGTGTGTGGCAGGGGCGTGACAGTTTGATTTAGAAAAACCTCGCTGGGTGGTCTCAGTGCGATCAAACTTTTTTAATTCAGAAACAAAATAAGAGGTCCTTTCTCGCTCTGTCTCACTGTATTTCTCTCTCTCTCTCTCTCTCTCTCTCTCTTTCTCTCTCTCTCACTCTCTCTCTCTATCTCTCTCTCTCTATCTCTCGCCCTATCTCTCTCTCTCTCTCTCTCTTTGTGTGGGCCTTAGTCGCATGGTCAGGTGCATGTTACTTAGAGCTTCACCAGCGGTTGTTGACAGATGCACAATTGAGAATAAACACATAGATCTTGAAGGGGGGCGGATGTGGCATGTTGTGGACTGTCGTGTTTTATATTGCAGCAGTGCCAGGGTCATCCTCCGCCCTGGTATCTAGATACATACATTTTTATTCCATGGGTACTGCCGAAATATCACCAGGGCATGCTGTCAGTATGGAGGAGATGGGCGATGTGGAAGAAGGACTAGACTCAGAGTCACTGCAAGGTGCGGTCTAGTCTTTCTTTTTTAGAACTTACAAGTACCTGGGAATGGAGAACACCTGTGCATTGCAACTTTCTTGCAGCTTACGTGAGTTTCCCAACGCTCGTTTCCTTCCTCCCATTGTTCCTGTGTTCCCTTGCCTTCCTTCCTTGCTTTCCTTGCTCGTCTGCCCGTGTCTTTCCATTACCGCTATTCGCAGTTTCCCCCTCCCACTCTGCTATCTGTTACAGCTTCCTGCTGTTGTGTGGCGCCCCGCGCAGCCTTCTTGCACACGTTCCTTCCACGGCGTCTCACCTGCCATCAGACGCTCTTTGCTAGGAGCGCTACTTTGCTTGAGTGCATCGGAGTACTGAACTGTTTGTGCTGTCCCGCACTGGATTGTTATTCTTTATTCCACTACGAACACTTAGCAGTGCATTCAACTGTTTGTGCTGTCCCGCACTGGATTGTTATTCCTCAATCTACTACGAATGCTTACCAGTGCATGCTGGTTATTGTGGTCCGGTACTCTGTGAAACATAGTACGCTGGAACCGGACATTGCGGCTCTGCTTCCCAGTGCATGCTGGTTAGTGTAGTCTGTTACCCTCAGAACCTGAGTACGTTGGAACCATATATTGCTACTCTACCTACCCATGCATGCTGGGTGTTGAAGTCCAGAGACCAGTGCACGCCTACAACTTCCTCTCTGGATAACTACAACTCACCACTGCCTACTACAGCTATAAGATCTTCCAGGGTTTTTCAGCAAGGCTTTTCCCTGGTTTGGAGTCCCTGCTGCTGGGCTATTAGCTTTATAAGCAAGGTGGCCTCCGGGGGAGCTCGCCCCTATCTCTTCAAACAGAAGAATAAGACCATCAGGACACAACAAGGACAGCCTGGTGGGAAAAGAAGGTGGAAAGCTCATCCGACAAATCCGTAAAGATACACACAGAATCATCAAGCGAGGAGTGGGCTAGTGATAAAGAAAGTGTGAGTGATAACCCTGCTGAATCTGAGAGATTGCAATGCCTAGAAAGGATGGCTCGTCTTGAGCAATACCAGGAGATGGTTAACGCCATACAAACCCTTAGGGTTGAAGTACAAACCCAAAAAACGGATAATACCGCATTGAGGCAACAAGTACAACAGAGAGAAGACTCCAGAGGAGAATTACCTCCTATATCCCTACCTTGTGGTAAATTTGATGGAAACCCCAGGAAAATAAAGGAGTTCCTGGATGCCTGCACGATACACTATACTTTTCGCCCCAAAACGTACGAGTTGGACCGAACAAAGGTGGGATTTCTAATCTCAAACTTAGCTGGTAATGCCCTAGCCTGGGCCACCCCACTGGTAACCAACTCAGACCCAACTCTGAATGACTATGGTGCCTTTATAGCATGTTTCAAAGAGAGATTCGAGAGACCTGAAGTCTTATACTCCACCTTTCAGAACCTGCTAGACATACGTCAAGGAAACTCCGACATACAAACATATGTTACTGGTTTTCAGAAGATGGCAACTGAAGCAGGTTGGCCTGAAACGGCGCAGCAGGCTATTTTCCGTCAGGGTCTGCATGAAGACATAAAGGACGAATTGGCCAGAGTAGCCAGACCTGCTTCTTTTCAAGAACTCGTTTCATTGGTATTACAGATAGAATTCCGCATGTCGGAGAGGAAAGCTGAGAAGAAGAAGCCTCAGTCTTTCGGACCTTTCACTAGCCTACACTCAGACCCTGAAAAGATTCAACACGAAGAACCAATGCAGATAGGAACTGCTAGAGGACCACTTACAGCCAACGAATGGAAGATATGCAAGGACCTTGGACTTTGCATGTATTGTGGGTCCAACACACATTTGCTGCATGTTTGCCCAGAAGTCCCTCCCAGAAAGCAGGGAAACGAAAAACCCTGACCTTGAACAGGGATAAGGAAGGGGAGACACCTATACATTCATGTGCTAATGCTCAACAAGCTTTGACCAGCAATAACACTCTGATGGTGGTTAAGATTACATTAGACTGGAACGCAACCAAGCCCATTGAATGTTTGGCTATGTTGGACTGTGGGGCTGCAGGCAACTTTGTAGACGATAGATGGGCCGATGAACACCACCTATCTCCACGCCCCAAGATCAGACCGATTCCTGTAGAAGGCGTCTACGGCACACCTTTGACATCCGGACCCATTTGTCAGGAAACTCAGGAACTACGGGTCAGAGTGTCAAATCATTCTGAGTACCTCAGTCGAGCGGCTCATTTTGGGCATACCTTGGCTCAGAAAACACAACCCGGCAATCGACTGGCAACTTAACACAGTAGGGTTCAGATCCACATATTGCTCTCAACAGTGTTTGACAAATGAACCCGCCTTATGCTGCGTACTTCCAACAATACAAAATACAGTCCTCAGTGTTAATACAATTCCTATCCAGTACCAGGACTATGAGGACGTGTTCCTAGACACCCAACCGAGGAATCTCCCGCCTCATCGGAAGGAAGACTGCAGAATCGAACTGATTCCGGAGGCTGAAGTACCCTTCGGAAGGATGTTCCCTTTGTCACTACCCGAAAAGGAGGCATTGATGGAATACTTGTCAACCAACCTGCACAATGGCCTCATACGGGAATCCTCATCATCAGCAAAGGGACCATGGAACTAAGACCCTACATAGATTACCGAGGACTGAACAGTCTGACTATACGAGACAGGTATCCTATGCCCTTAATGAAAGACATTATTGAGGCAGTCCAAGGAGCACACCTCTTTATCAAATTAGACCTTCGAGGGGCATACCACCTGCTTCGTATTCATGAAGGGGACGAATGGAAAACGGCTTTCAGGACCCCTCTGGGACACTACGAATACAGGAGTATGCCCTTTGGTTTGGTAAATGCACCGTCCCAGTTTCGGCGATTGATGGACAAGATATTCGCAGATATGTTGTATTCCTCAGTGGTTGTTTATTTGGACGACATTCTTATATTCTCAAACACTCTGACCGAACACCGTCAACACGTCAATAGTCTGTTGACCAAGCCTGAAAAATGTGTTTTTGAGGCTACTACGGTGCCGTACTTAGGATTTATCCTCTCCGCAGATTGGGTAAAAATGGATCCAGACAAAACTCAGGCTATAACACAGTGGTCCATACCCAATTCAGTAAAGGACATACAAAGGTTCTTGGGACTTGCAAACTTTTACCATAAGTTTATACCAAACTTTTCGGACATCATACTAACTATTACCAACCTCCTTAAAAAAGGAGTCAAGTTTCTCTGGGACCAGAAAACGGATCAAAGTATTCCAAAGGCTTAAGGAAGCATTTGTGACAGCTCCTATCCTGAGACAACTGTATCAATCTTTACCATTTATCGTGGAGACCGATGCCTCAGGAGGTGCGATTGGAGCAGCTTTGTTACAAAAGAAAGAGGACGGATTGGAACACACTATAGCTTATTATTCCAGAACACTTAGTCCCAGCGAACAGAACTACTCGGTGCTTGAAAGAGAACTCCTGGCCATAAGACAAGCCTGTGAGGAGTGGAGACATTTATTACAAGGAGTAGTTTGTCCTTTCCAAGTTCGTACAGAGCACCAGAATTTAAAGGTGCTACAGAAAATGGAGTGCCGAAATTCCAGACATGCCAGATGGGTCTATTTCTTTTCTCAATTTGATTTTGTAATCACCTACTTACCAGGAAAGGATAACCAAGCAGATCCTCTTTCCCGCAGTCAAGGGAGTGACTGTGGAGGATATCAAGGCCCAGAAATTCTTCTAGCAGGGAAGAAGTTCATCAATCTGGTTAATACATTTCTTCAACAAGTACAGGACGCCCAAAAGAATAACAGGAAGACAGACAACTATGGGATGGCCCAAAGAGGAGATCTGATGTTTATGAAAGAGGCTTTGTTCCTACCCACTCAGGATGTACAAGAACAGGCCATGGCCTGGTGCCATGACATACCGTCAGCGGGATACAAGGGTCAACTTGCCACCAGGGAACTGGTGCCTAGACAGTTTTGGTGGCCTATTACGAAAAGAGATGTCAAAGAATATGTGGCTTCATGTCCCATATGTGCTCAGAACAAATATGCTTACTGTAAAGCATTAGGCTTACTACAACAGGACACTCTACCAGATGGGCCGTAGCAACACATTTCCACTGATTTTATTGTGGCCTTACCTATTTCCAATGGACATATGGCCATAATGGTCACTGTAGATTCGTTCAGTAAACTAGCGCATTTTTCACCGTTGAAAGGTCTTCCACAGCAAGTATCACTGCAGAGGTGTTTCTGAAAGATGTCGTTAGGCTACATGGACTTCCGCAATCCATAGTCTCGGATAGAGGCTCACAGTTCACCTCTAAGTTTTGGACGGCTTTGTGTAATGCACGATGCTTGTGTTCCTGTGCAACACAGATTTTTATACTGTATTGTTTTGTGAGTTTTTACACTTGTCTTTATATATGAATCATACTGATTAAAAGGAGTGGGTCACACACTATCCGGAATCACTCTGATCGTTTGCATGTATTGTGAAGGCATCATGAAGTTTGACACAGACAACAGACTTCAAGTTGAAACAAAAGGTATTTATTTAACCGAAGTGCCAGGATGGTTGAAGGCCTAACTTGCTTTATGCTAACGTGGGTTTTCCCTACCCGAACGAAACTAAGGCAAGTCTGTGTCAAAGAGTTCAACTTAAAAGTCTGTCTATGTCCGTAACCTATCCTTGCCCTCACAACTATATTAAACCAATGTGTAGGGATGTCACACTCAAAAGAAACAGTGTTCAACTCCAAGTTCTGAGCTTCTTCCAGCTCTCAGCTTTCTTTCAGCTCCCCTTCCCAAGCATAAGAAAGTTCCATGAAAGAAGATCTCAAAGGTTACCTTCTCTAGCTCAAGGCACTATAGATCATGACCTATCCTTGGGGTTCCCTTCCCCAAATTTTAAGTTGCATAATCCAAAACAAAAAGGGTCTCAGGACTCTGTCCCCAAAACAACAAGTACAGTTTCTCATGTTTTGGGATTCCCTTCCCTAAGACTTCACTCCCTTCATTCTTTTTAAAAGTGTTGCAGTGGTTTTGTTGAGCTTGTTTCGTGGTGTCCTTAGGCTTCACCATTCAGGGTCCACTGTTCTCAGCGCAGTTGTCAGACCACGCGGTCCACCCAACATGGGTCGCGCAACCAGGGTCCCTGGACTCCTAAGCCCCACACACATGTTCCTTGGCACTGGCTACTGTGCGCCAAGTTATTTCACTTGATTCTTCTCTACTGGTCTCCTGGCTTTAGGATGCAATCTGATATTCAGATGGCTGCTCCTTGGTTGCCTCGTGGCCTGCCACCAGGTATCACACCCTTTGCAGACCTGTTGGCAGGGACGTCATTTCACCAAAATGCCAGGGGTAGCGGAAGTGACATCACGTGACACTTGACCCCTGATGACATCACAGGAAATTATGTCATTTGACCCCACCCCAACGTGATATCGCGGGTAGCGATGGAACACAACCTTTCACCTGTTGACAAAACAGGAATTGGCATCACATAGCATTGTACACTACGAAAAATATGGTTACGATATCACTATAATGTGATGAACATTTCATACAAGAATGGATCACCATATGTATCGTCAAGATCAGTGTGTATAGGCCCAGGTTACCAAATAACTGTGACTGCAAGCAGATGTCCATGACCAAATGATAATGATATGTTATTATATAGCACTTACGCTTAAGCGCTTTATATACAAAAACTATACACCCAATATCACCCAACCTGTGTTGGTACTCATTTATCGACCTCAGAAGGATGAAAGGCTGAGTTGAGGCGTTTAAGAGCAGACAAAATCAGTGACTCACCCCCTGAAGTGTTCATGAAATGAACCTTTAATGAGTCTAGCAATTATTGTATAGAATTCACATTAATTGGTATTCCTATTCTTTCTTATTTAGGGTCAGTGCTGAAAGTGTTAGACCTGTGGCCCTCCTGTTCTTATTTGTCTTCTTTTTTTTTTTTTTAAGGGGCCTGAACAAGAAAGCCTGCCACTCCAAAAGTAAAGAGCCACATGGTGCTGGCCACAGCCCAGGAGCTTGAATTACTAAAAAAGAATACATATATATATATTTTTTTTAGTTTTTTGTATAGAGGACGCAAGGGAGACCACAGAGGTCGCAAGGAAGACCTCAGTGGTCGCAGTTGCGACCTCTGGCGACCCCTACATGACGTCCCTGGCTGTTGTCTTGCCACACTGCATTCACTTATTAAAGTTCATTGTTCACATTTTCTTTAGCCTTTATTGTAGGCTACCCTAAGGTTAAATATAACTTTTTGTGCAACATAGGATTTACTATAATTTGGGTTTCAATTCAGAGTCCAAAGCGTTCCTATGTTGCTTAATTAAGTTTTACTGCACACTTGCGTTGTCTCAAAATTAAAAAGTTTTGTAGTTCACTATTCAATGTGCTCAGTTACTTTAATGGGAGGTTTACCTATAATGCGGTGTTCAATAGGGTTGGTATTATTTCAGTGTAAAAGTTTCATATAGGTCGGTATTCAGTATACCTGGGTTTGCTTGCAATGTTACGTTTTCATATAGTTCATTATTCAGTATACCTTGGTGTCTTGCAATGTTAAGTTTTCATATAGTTCAATTCAGTATATAGACTGGCACTTGCCTGTGGTCCGTTTCGGGGCTCCCCAGTGCCTGCATGTCCCTCTGACACTCACCAGCAGTCTGCTCCTCTTGCCTGTGGTTCGTTTCAGAGTTCTGCGGTGTCCCTGTGTCCCTCTGACACTCACCAATGGTCTGCTCCTTCTCCCGGGAGCTTCTGCTGCTATATCCGCTCCGCTTCTGTGGTGGGGAATGCCGCCAATACAAACCCTGGTCACCCTTTGGCTTTCTCACGGACACAGGCATCGTCCTCTGTGGTTTGGTTGTGTCGGCGGGTGGGTTTGCCGTCCAGTCCCACCATGGCTGCTCCCATGAAGAGCGGGTTTCCTGCTGGCCTCTACCAAGTCAGCCTCCATGCTTCTTTTCACAGTTCTCCTTGCAGGCTCTCTTGCCCATAATGTTATCTTGCAGGTTCCTTCACGGGGCCTCTGTGATTTCTCTGTACCTCGCCTCTCATTTTATTTACATGCATCCTTCTAACAAGCTGCAGGTGTGCCTGGTCAATTGGATCTACCTGACCATAATTAGACAAACATGCCTGACATTCCCAGTGTTTGGGATGCAGCTTCCTCGTCCGAGTACCTACGTGGTGAAGAGGGGTAATCTTCTTCACTAGCAGTTGCCTCTTCTTCGTATCAGTAGTGTCAGGTGTGTATGCAATAAGGAGGGGAACTGGCTTGTAACAGCCTATGAAAGTTGGGGGAGGGTTAGGTTAACTGTCACTAGCAAAAGATGGATACCATGTCTCGCCCAAGGGCATCCCACTCCCAATCCTCAAGCACCCACCACACAGGTAATCCTCTCTCGCTTCTCCACCCCGAGGGTCAGGATCCAAAAGCGATGGCCTTTCCCTGGCCACCTGCGTAGAGCTATTTCGTTTAGAGTACATGGCCAACAAAGATTTCACCATACTGAATTTGTGGGGTGGCATAAGAAGAATAGAAACCCCTTTATTATACCTCACCAGAACCCCCCAATGTGACTCAGACATATAATTCTGAAATAACATAGATCAAAGAGGAATTACTTAAAACTAGTAGGGGAAATCTAACCCATACTAATTCAGGATTAGTACCTGAAATACAGAAACCATAAATAAGAAAATAAACAAAATTGCAAAACCTACAAATGTAAAACACAACTTAAAGTATTTTCCAGTTTGTAGCCCCTTGCAGGTGCTTCATTTGCCTCCAAAGGCATTACCTTTTTGCTGCAGTTAAAATAAAGTTACAACTAATAGGGATAACAAGAACAGTATCTTCGAAGAACAAATTCATGAATTGGATTAACACAAGAATGATAGCCCCACACCCATTAATGTAGTTCAGGTCTGGATGGCCCAAAGAAAAGCTTGTTGTGGGGGATTACTGAAAAACTATGAATAGTGGTTGTGTTACATTATCACTTGGAGACCTGAAGTGCTTAGGGTCACGGATACATTCTAACCTAACACTGGATAATAAAATAGGGATATCTTTGAAATCGATCTCCTTCTTTTACCCTTTTAACAAGCATCTCAGAAACAGGTCAATCAAAAGCTTATCACCTTGATCAGTATGGATTATTGGACTGACCCGAGTGTCCATCAGTATGATCACCCTAATTAATGGACTACATTAAGAAAGGGACACAAAATGAAATCCACCTCCTTACAGTTCACTCATAGATATGAATAATTGGAGATGTGAATGATAATGATTGACTTCATAGAAAGCAACTAGTAAGGGGAACAGTGCCAGGTTAGGGAATAAAGGGAATACATGTGTCCCAAATAAAGCATTCCATAATGACTGCTGAACCCATGAAGAAGTGGTATTGTTGACAAAAAGAAAATACGCAGTCAGGATAGAGTAAAATGCCTGTCCACAACAATCAAGAACTAAGGGAATAACTGGAAGCCAGAGTGTGAAGGATATGGTTATCCTGGAAAGAGTTAGGTCTAAACTCAAAAGCACCTAAGAAAAACTGGTTGAAATTTGTTCAGAAGTTTCATACAGCTAATTGGAGGGCATATAGGACCTGCAGGCACCTTCTATGGATGGATTTATTTTTCATGAAAATAAAGCATCACCAATTCAAATGGGTAGAAACTCGGGCAACATCTTTGAGTTATAACTGGAAAAATCTTTGCCTAAAATCAAGAAATGTACTGTCGCATCAGTCCACTAGTGCCGATCAGCAACCCATTTATTTAATACATTTTTCCAACTCCATATTTAAAATGAAAAGTCAGAATTCTTTCACTGTGTTTATTTAGGACCACAACTCACTGACAACTTGAACTCTTCATATACATTCAATCAACTTACAATTATTGGAGGAGACTTTAATATGAATTTAGGAGCGACGGCACGAGAAATCTTGGTGGATGATCAAGAGGATGGCAAGTGGGGGAGTCCATCACCATCACTGACTGACACCTGAATATGATATGATCATTTATTTATATAGCGCCTATACACAATGGGCCTCATTATGAGTCCAGCGGCAGCTGGGCTGGTGAATACCGGCACGGCTGCCGCCGGAGTCATTTTCTTTCCGGCACCCAGCAACGGGGACTTAACAGGGCATTACAGCCCCGGCGGTCCCAGTAATTACCTATTGCCATGCGCCGGAAGAAATTACTTCCCATTCCCATTCGAGTCCCATTGGACTCAATGGGAAAGGGGAGGACAGAAGCACCGGCAACATTCATAAATGGTGCCGGTGCATCCGTCAAGGTCGGCGAGCTGGTGCCGTTCTGCCCCCCAGGTCAGACCTGGCGGACTGAAAGGCCCCCACTCGCAGACCTCGGAGTGTGCCGGTCGGGTAACAATGGTGCCGGTACCTTACCGACACTGTTGTTACCGGACCGGCACACTCATAATGAGGCCCAATGTGTTTCAAAGCGCTTCACGGCAAGGGAGGGAACAAGGGATAATACAATGACATTCTTACAGGCCATGAACAACAAGAATGTGAAATTAACTATAGTACTCGGCCAGACGGCATTTCAGATAGTGCAAGAGCTAAAGCACAGATAGGAAGGAAATGGGAAAGAGACAGGCGACTACCGTACTAGGCCTGACGACATTTCTGGTAGAGCCGGAGATTAACAAGAGGTGAGGGAGGGGGCAGGAGAAAGCAGGGAGAGGAAAAAAACAAGTGACTATCGTACTAGGCCTGACAACATTTCAGATAGTGCTGCAGGGGGGGGGGGTGGGAACAAGTAAAGGGAAAGGGGGAGGTGATAAACAATTGTTGCTATCATACTAGGTCCAGGAACAATTCTGATAGAGTAAGTGCATAGAAAAATTAAAGAAGGGCGGGACGCGAGAGGGAGAAGGAAGAAGGGAGAAGAGGAGAAAACAAAGAATAAACAGTAAGAAAAGAAGAAAAAAAATATATATATATATACAAAAAAGGCAGGTGCCAACTTTGAAGCTGTATTTCTGTGAGGTTCCAATACATTCAAAACTGCAATGTTCAGCCAGTGGGACTGCATCACTGTTCTCATTTTAGGCTGTTCCTGGTTCCTGTTCCATGCCAGAAGGGGCTGGAATTGAATGCATTTCTATTAGAGATTGGCTTCAAAGGGGTTAATGGTCATGCGCCATCTGATACTCTGGGGGTGGAAAGATTCAGTGGCCCCAGAGGTGGCTCAATAATTGAGTACTTTATAATTTTTCTCAATTATTGGCCTTCTTGGTAAGTAGGTAGCATGCCAAAGAGAGAGTTATCATTGCTTCTTGGAAATATCCTTTCATCCAAGAGACACAAAGAAGAAGAATAGCTTGAAATAAATAAGAGGAGTCTAAGGTGGGAAACAATTGGTGTATGACATTTGATAACAAATATTCTAGAGGAAATGGTGGTTATATTCTGGAGGGCCTACAAGATGATCATGGAAAGAAGGCAATAATTAACAATTTTAACAATTTGGTGGAAGTATTACAGCTAATATTTCTCAAAGAGGTGAAAGGGGGAAAACGCACAATTGGCAGAAAAGGATGGTTCAATACTGATTAGTTGGATGGTTAAAATATTTGTTACATACTGTGGAGAGGCGAGAGATGCCTTGTAGAATGCACTAAAAATGAAAAAGGAAAAGAATTGATATTAACAAAAAAAGCCAGAGAAGAAAATGCCAAATAACAAATAACACTGGGGAGGACATTCTGAAAGCCGCCGTTGTGAGCAATTCACTTCGTTTCTGGAAGGTAATAGCAAAAGTCCAGATTGAAATATTTACCAAAACCACTGAAGCACATGTTCTGCTCGGTATCTAGTCATTGCATCCAATGCAAGACCATCGAGTGCCTTACCATAGAAAAAAAGCATTAGAAAAAAAAGCATCAATAGCATTATTTTATTTAAAGGTAAAGGGTTTATTTTAATTATAATGGGTTTTAAAGTTTAAAAAAGTGGGGTTGTGAGGGGACCCCCCCCATTAAAAATGTCTTTAAAAAAAAAAGCATGCTTTTTTATTCGATGCATTTCCTTTTATGGTAAGGCATTCAATGGTCTTGCATTCGATGCAATGATTATAAACCTTCTGCCCCATTATGGCACATTCAATTAGCAGTGCTATTCTATTTTTCCTGGAATAAGTTAACAAAGGACTTTTAACACAGAAGTCAAATAAAAGCCTAGAGCCAGATCGCATCCTGTAGATCGCTACCTATGCCATGGGCCCTGTTATTACTGATCCTATTTTATGCTATTGCAACTTGTAACATTCTTCCATCTAACTGGTATGAAGCCTTAATTGTTTCCATATACAAAAAAGTGAATACACTCTCTGCATCTTCATATAGACCTATGTCCCTATTAAATATGTTTTTTTATGAGTTTTGTATTGCAACCCAAATAGCTGAGTCACAGCCACAAACATCATGGCTGATACCCAATTGAGAGTTAGGGTAGGTATAGGAACCATAAAGCAAACTCTAAACCTTCACCTTTCAGTTCAAAATACCGGACCCTAAGACAGGAAAATGTGTAGTTAGGCTTTATGGCCCTCTCTGCGGCATTCAATATGGTGGTTAGAAGGTGGCAGGGGGACACCTTTTTTAAAAAGGGTATATTGACAGGACTACTGAAATCCTTAATAGCTCTCCAGAGAACCTTTTGAGATGCACAAGGAATTACATAAAGGCTACGTATAGGCCAAAACATTAATATAAACAGCTGCCAATCTGTTTTTGGAGGAGGCCACACCTGACATTTCACACATAGGTTTGTGATGGGTCTTCCTATTAGCTTACGCGGATGACTTTGTCCTGTTAGCAAGAACCTTTCGCGATCCACCAATTTCTGGAGGGAAGAGCTAAATTAATAAATGCAACGAAATCTTCAACTCGATTAATTGGCAACTCCAGAAAAAAGTGAAAACATTTTCTGCTAAGAATATCACACTTAGTTAAGTCTCATCTTAAGTTAAGTCTCATCTTCTAATTATTTGGGTCTTTGCTTTTCATCAGGGTTGAGGGGATCGACAAACTCTTTCAAAATGATTGGCGGTATAAGAAAGATCATTACCCACTTAAGAAAGCAACCAGTAGACATTTTATTTAGAATCTATGAAGCAAAAGCCCTGGGGCATTACCCATGCATGTAGCAGACATACAGGGATTCGAATCGCCAAGCAATTCCAAGTGCGAGAGAACATATTCCGTCTGAACCCCCTTGACGTACGAGTTGGTACCCCTAACTCTGCTGTCCTTATGGAATCAGGATTAAACCCTCTACAGGACATGTTCACTATGGCCCCGGTATTGTCAAGGACAGTCCCTTGGTGTAACCTGCAAGCATCCTTGCCCCCTGTCGAGGGATATTTTTAAAAGGTATTCACGGTATGCAGTGTTTTGAGCGCTGAAACCAAGCATCGCAGGGTAAATTATATATTTTTTTCAGCCACTTTCCAACACTTCCCACAAGTATTCTAGGACTGGAGTTTGTTCATGTAATAGCACCACTCCTAAAAGATGTTGTGAAAGGTGTTTAGTGGGTGAAAACAAATATCGTATATTCAACAAAGTTTGTTTTCAGCGGTGAAAACACATAGATCCGGTGTTCACATTGTAATGAACATAGAATGTATCTAATGTCCTAACAGTACCTATGATGTTGATATATGAGGTAAATATGAGCTAGTAGATTGAAATATAATGAGACGACTGATTCTTTTAAGTTCTTTTATATGATGCATTGCGAGCTCCTTTTTTAATTAAATTACAATGTGAATTTCATCGTTTCCAGTATATTTGAAAATAATATTAAGAACCTTGTATTTGTTTTATTGAGCAAAGCACCAGAAAAAAATAACCATATTAATTATTTTCTTATAGAAGATTATAAGTCTAACATGCACAGTCTGATACACTCCATTTGTATGCATTCAAAATACCCCTGTCATGAATGGGTAAAAGAGAAATAGCACCATTGAGGAATTCTGTCTGCTTTGCATAAAAGTCAAGAGAATTTTGGGAAGATCAGAATTACCACAGATCGTTATACTTGCAAATATCTGTGTGATAAAACATTTGTTTGATTAAATCAATTAGGGCCTCATTCCAAATTTTGCAGTGCAGGAAAAAGGTGGCAGTAATTCCTTTACCGCCACTTTTCCCACACTGTCAAATGATATTTTTGTGTGGATTTACCGGCAGCAGAATTACTTTGTGGTAAATTCACTGATTTCCAAAGGAAAAGTGGCAGACTCACCTCCAGCTTGTTGCTAGTGTTAAATCCTTCCCTTTACCTCAAAAAATCAGTGGATTTACTGTGTGTTACTTCCACCAGCAGTACATCTGCCAAAAATCCTGTAGAGTCCTAGGGACTGCAAAACTGGCTAATTACCACCACTTCCCGTGGTAACTGCACCAGGCCAAAGTAGTGGTAACGGTAATTGAGATTGACAGTTTTTCAGTGGATTTACCACCAAAATAGTGGCAAACTCTCATTGAGGCACTTAGTATTTAATACACATGGGGCTTGATGCTCATTTCATTTTTCACAACACTTACCATAACATTAAACTGATTGAAACCATAAACCATATATACTGGTTCGGACAGCCTCAGAATTTGCATGTGAGGATAAAATGCCTGTGACATCCATCACTCCATCGGGGTCATGGGTCAGATGCTGCAGGCTGAGAGCGGGAAGCTGGGTGGTAATGATGCATCTACATATGCTTAGACATCCTTAAATATGGAGTGGATAGGATTTGTTGGGAATTAAATTAGCCTTTCCCACCCCCCTAGGCATTTTAGAGTGAGGCAAATCCCATAGATAGACTTGCGATGTACCGGGGGAGAGGGCCGTGCTAAGAACCCCGGCACAAATACAATATTCCAGGAATTATAGATGCATAGACCTAGTGCACGCATATAAAGAGACGCCATTTTATAGTTATCGTAGCCATATTCATTCCGACATGGCTGCGTGGTAAACGTAGGCCCGGCAGAGAAACCTGAATGGGCCCAAACGGTGAGGGCATATGAACCTACGCTGCTAATTCTCATAGAAACTTCCCTTTGTTCCTGTTGCAATTACTTATCATCCCAGAGAGGAATGCGCCCTGCAAGGCCATGGGACAGCACCAAGCTCCTGGCGACGCGCATTCATCACAGCCAGGCCAACAGCCGACCTCAACCCCCACCCAGCACACCAGGAGTAATGGCACCCACCACTGACCCAGTCCACGAACCCCTGCATTCCACGATAGTGGATGACCTCCGACCACCAGCAATAAAACCGGTGGCCATAAAAGATCTAAACAAACACAACAAAATACACCCTTTGTTGTATGAGGTACAGGGAGGAATAAATTATAGCTCAAAACGAGGGTAGAAGCCTTGGGTGCGTAGAGTGTGATATGAATCGAGCAGCGAATGTGTTGGTCAGCATGACCATGTTCCTCCCCCCGTGCCAGTCCCCAAGTTTCTCCGGTGCATGCCATAATGATGTAGTAGTGTTATTGTACAATAGTAAATCTGAAACGGCAACATGTGAAAAGCCTGACCTCAGTCCCTGCAGGGACGAGCCCAGCTGACCCCACGTGAGAAGAGACAAGCGGACGAGACTGAAGCCAATCATAGCCTGGCATCCGCTATGGAGCAGGCCCATGCATAGGGTCTCACCAACCACACGTGTGAGTTTCAACCATATACAATGATGTCACTGATGACGCTGTGTATCCTTATAATGTATTGTTCATGCAGACTCTGGCAGAACGTTCTCGAGCAGCAGAGTCCTTTGCTTGCACACTTACTTTTTGTGCGATTAAAACTTGTTATTCTGACCAGCAATTGCTTGGCCTTTTTTCCCTAACAGGTTGTATTCCTTCTGGCATGAGCCTACAGGGCGTACCTTCAGATTGTACATCTTAACTATAATAGCTGGAGGCCATTATTTATATAAATTCTCTTCAATAAAGTCACTCTTTCCAATGTTTATTTTTGATAGGGGCTATCTGGGGTTTCTTGTCTTCCTTATGACCCTATATGTCTAACAGCCTGGATGAGCTGTTATGAAGTCGCGCCAGGTTCCTAATATTTGGCAATAGAGAGCAGCCAATAGACTGAAGTCCCGACAGGTGAGTACAGGGCTTTAAGTGGGCCAGGACTAGCCAGGGCTCAGCCCCAGAGGTCTTCATATATTGACATTGAGCCAGGACTCTGCCAGGGCTCCCCAAACTGATTTCAAGGACCAGATGGGAAGTGAAGATTTGCAAGACCCTTTTCGGACCGACCCAAATATTGCACCATGTCGCGTTAGAACTCCCCCATCCAATTTCTTATCCCACTTAAAACACTGGGCGAGTAAAAATTTCTAACCTTAAAGTGCAGCGGTTTTCCTCTATGTTGACATCAGGAATGAGCAGCCTATGCAGGCCTTTACCCACCGAATGAAGCGCTCATCGCAGACAGGTGCGATGGATGTTGGGGGAACGCTGCACTACACAGGAATAATCAATTTAACGATCAGCTCAACCAGACATAAGTAGATCCATGCGTCATCTGTCAATGGAGTCAGGACGGATGTTAAATTCATCGCCCAGGCTGATTTCTTTAATGAGAAGACGCTCTCATCTCTCTACCGCTCCCGGCAGCCAACAGCTAATATTACTATTCCTTTGTTATTGCTTTCTTATTCCCTCATCACATTTATGCTGAGAGACTTTTACAGACCCAATTTGGAGAATCGCCGGTTGGACTTGGGCATTTTTCATATCCTCTTGTCTGACACATGCGCGATAAGCAGATTCGGATTGTAATTCCTTCTAAAGGCCTTTGGTGCCAGGAGCTGCTTTGCAGTTGTGAGAGGCTGCCTTCAGAGGCAGGCTGTCGAGAGGTTAGCAGTGCCTATTGATCCAGTCCTTTTCATATCTTTCTGGAGCAGATTAGGTTCCCACAGACATTAGCTGGATGCCGTGTGCTGCTATATTTTCCATAGTCGCCTGCAGTGCAAGGAAAAGATTCAAAAAAGGCAGGGTCCTCTCATATTAATGCAGCCAAATGACCTATGAAAAACAAGGGGGGTCCTGGGAGTCCCTCTGCCAGACATTAGTCCTGGTTACGAGAGCCTTACCCAGATTCTTTAGCTCACTATCTTTCACAGAGGAGAAATATCCCAAACATACCAGTCTTTGACCTGCCCTGGGGGTGTCCAGCACCGAAATGCTAGGCAATTCTCCTCTGAACAAGAGTACCAACAGCATCCCCAGACACGTGTTTCGGTCTGGATGGACCTCATCAGTAGGGTGTAGCTGTGCCTCTCTAAGAATAGTGAGCAAGGGGTCCACGTGTGGAGTCCCCTAGTAACTAAGGGTGAGACCCAAAGTTAATTAAATATGCAAATTAACAAGGGGGTCCTGGGAGTCACTCTGCCGGATATTAGTCCCGGTTATGAGAGCTTTACCCAGATTCTTTAGCTCGCTATCTTTCACAGAGAAGAAATATCCAAACCATATCAGTCTTAATCCTGCCCTGGGGCAGTCCAGTACCTAAATGTTAGGCAATTCTCTTCTGAACAAGAGTACCAACACCAACCCCAGACACGTGTTTCGGTCTGGTTGGACCTCATCAGTAGGGTGGGCTGTGTCTTACAATACCTTGCTCGCACATTTGTTCATTCATGGGTTTACATTACCAGTATGATTGTGCGAGCAACAATTGGCAGTAACGGATTTACCGCCTCTTTTACTGTACCGCTGCAGAGGCTTTTTCAACACATTACCTCCAGTTAATAGCGGCATTATCTCTGCTGGAATTACAGCCTAAACCCTAATTGAGTCAATGGGACTCCATAATGGTATATACCACTGCCACTCCAACACTCCTGCCTTGGCGGACTTACCGCTAACACAAGGGGTGGTAACAGTATTGTGAGTTGGGTACTCGTAATGAGGGTCATAGTGTCTACTTGTCCATCTGTATAGGAGCAAGAAAAAACATTCACTCTCTATACTAAACGGTTATCTGAGTCTGGGGTATGCCTGGATGCTTTTCGGGGGATCGTTATCGGGCTATGAACCATGTGATGTTTATAGAAAGTGCCTCCACCGTGTCTTTTTTAAGGTATTTATTTATTGTGTCATGGTTTTATTTTAAAACCTTTCACATATTCATATAGAATTTAAAACCTTTCAAGCAGCACAACAACATTTAAATGTCATGTTCGTTAAAACATAATATCAGAAGCATATTAAAAAAAAACAGGAAGCCTCCCACTAAACCTAAGCATTCTAAAACATACAGAAATGTATTAAAACTTAGTATAATCATCTTAACCTATACTCTGAAATACTTTTGTTAGGGCAGTGATATCACCTAGTAATTCAAAAATCTCAAAAAATTCTATAATGGCAATGTTATTTTATGTTAGGGACATTTATAGCGCGCACTTTCACCCGAGGGCTTCTTGGCACGAGGAATTCAAGGTCAAGACTAGCAGCTAAAACAAGAAAGTTTTCAGGGCCTGCCTAAAGAGCAGATGATTTTCCATCCCCCTCAATCCTGCGGGATGGCTATTTCACAGTTGTAGCGGCCACAAAAGAAAAAAGCTCGACCTCCCACACGGAACAGTTGAATTTTAAGAATGACTGAGAGATTGGCCTCACTAGAATTTGATTCTCTGGGCAATTGGAAGCCAGTGTAGAGCCCGTAGCACAGGGCTGATATGAGCTCCATAGCGAGCGTTTGTGGCTACGCGAGCTGCCAAATTTAGCAGGAGCTGAAACCGATGGATTGAGCCCAGAGGTTGGGCCAGGTACAGCGCATTGCAATAGTCTATTCGACTTGTAATCAATGAGGCTACTACCAGCGGCGTCATATGGTGCGGAAGAAAAGGGAGCACCTTCCTGGGAAATCTCAACATGAAATGAGCTGTCTTACACCCTGCGCTTACCTGTGGGGACTTAGAGAGCGAGGCTGAGAGAACCACCACCAGATTCTTGACAGTCCTCACAGCAGAGGGGACGCGGCCTCATCCCAGGGGGGGGTGGGGGGGTGCGAGAGCCCAGCATGAAATATGTAAAAAAAAAAACACATTTTTTTAGATCGGAGGAAATGGCCACGGGCAGCTCACATGGTCAGACTGGACCATAAAACGGCCTTATGCATGAAAAAGTGGGCAGCAGTTGCAAATGGATATTCAATCCTTTAGTCACTGACTGTTTGAATAGTACCAAAGGGGGTGTTTTTTTGTTAAAATGTAAACAAATTGTGATATTTAAAGAATGTTTATTCAGCAATAATGGTCAAAAAAACTATCTGCATAGTGAAGTAACTCCTCAAACTGGCCCACGTTGGCCAAAAAAGTGGCTCATTTTGACTGGCCTACACTAGCATTTTGCATTTTTGGTACGGTCATCGCTCTATTGCCTTATAGGCCAGTCCAAGTCTAGCGGCTCATCCATAATGGGTGAGAGGGCGTCCACCCACTGGCCACCTCACCCATTATGGAGGAGCCGAGGAGCCAGCCCAGTGAAACACTGAGCACTCCCTCAGCTGCTTTTTCCAGCTGAGGGAGTGCTCCTGGGCTGGCTGAACTGTCAAAGGGAAACACTGTTTGCCTTTGACAGTTCAGTTCCCCAGCCGCACATAAACACTGAGCCATGCAACGCTGGGGGCGTTTTGCTTCGCCAGCTTGCATAGCTCATTGGAAATGTTGTCTGGGCCACTGTATGTATGTATGTGCGAGAGGGTGCTCCTGCGCCTCTTCGCACATACGGGCAGAGCAAGCTGGAGCGGGGCATTTTAGCAACCACGCGCAGGCCGCTGCAGAAGGTACGTTTATGTGATTTATTTTGTATGGATGCGTGCATGATTATGTTATGGGACTGTGGTGGGAGCAGGATGGGCGGCAGCACTGGGATAGTGGTGAGAGTCCAGGGTCTGTACTGGCATTAGGGTGCGGTGACAGAGCTCAAAAGTTAATCTGGCACATTTGGGGGGGCAGCCTGCCCAAATTTTGCTCAGAGGGGGCCCAGGCCAAAAAAGTTTGAAGACCACTGCCTCGCAGGAACAGGAAGATCACCCAGGGTGATGGGCCACAGTGAGGAGTCCCACAAAATAGATTCAGACGGAGAACCCACCAGCAAGACTTCTGTCTTGTCACCATTTAGTGTGAGCCAGTTCATACTCATCCAATCTCCCACTGCAGAAAGACATTCGTAGAAGCCAGGATCTGGGTATTGTCGGCATAGGAGTAACAGCGAAATCCAAAGGAGCGGATGAGGCGAACTAGCAGTTGGACATAAATATTATGTAGCCCTGAGGAACACCACAGGTGAGACCACGTACTGGGGACAGAAAAGGTGAGAGTAACAATGCATAGCTCCTTTCCGATAAAAAGGAAGTGAACCATGCCAGGGCGGTTCCATAGAGGCCTACCATAGCTAGCCGGGAGATCAGGTTTGAGTGGACAACAGTGTCGAAGGCCGCTGACAGATCTATCAAAATCAGGGGCCCCACTCCACCCTGGTCTACCAGCATGGTCAAATCACCAACCACGGACACCCGGACACTCTCCATGCCCCACCACGGGCGTAAGCCAGACTGAAAAAGGTAAAAAAACAAGGACGATTCCAAAAAAGAAGAAAGAAGAGGTGAGACTAGTGATTCAAGTAGCTTCGTAGAAAAGGGAGGAGGGAAATAGGCTGAAAATGAGACAATGCTGCAGTATCCAGAGAAGGCTTCTTAAGTAAAGGGATGACTGTTGCTTGCTTCAGTTCAATGGGACTCAGACCTGCCTGAAAGGCATGGTTCATGGTGTCAGTAACTAAGGGCAACAAGGCCGACATAATTGCCTTAAGTTTGGATCTGAGGGGGCAGCCAATTTGAGTTGGCGGATGGCTCTATCAACCTCCTCTGCTGAAAAAATAGGAAATTCTGCCCATACCTGCATGGTAGTCTCGATAGGCATAGAAGACAGAACAGTCACACAGCATGTCCTCCTTAAAGCGATGGTTGCCTGAATTCTTTCAATCTTAGAGATAAAAAAATCTGAGAGAGAGTCGCACAGTGCCTGCGATGTCCGGGCCCCTGAACAGAGGGGCGAGGGGGATGAGAATGATATCATCACCAAAAAAGGTCCCCTGGATTGATTCAGGGCACTCTCTATATTCTGAGTAAAGAACGTCTGTTTGGCCACCAAAATCGCTTCACGATAACTTTTGGTGAACGATCGCAGCATAGCTTTCTCAGCCAGGCCATTTCCGCTCTGCCTGTCTCAAAAGCAGGCAGGAGGCTTTCAGTTGGTCACTGAGCCATGGTGCTGAGGGAGCCCTCTGAGCTTGCATCAGTTTCAGAGGGGCTACTTCATCCGCCACCTCTTTAAAAATCTGTGAGAGGGATGCCAAGTTATTGTTACCAAGACTTTTACATTGGTCCAATATACGAGCCAGTAGATCATGGGGATTGACCGAGCGCCAATCACACCTCTGAGAGGGAGCTGGATGGGTTCACAGTCAAAGTTTCGAAAAGAAAAGGCTTGAATGCCTTTTTCCCGACAGTCAAAGGACCGAAAAAAAGGTTCAAATTATTTTTTTCTTTTTTTATGGGGGGGGGTTTCCTCCCCAGCGCCCCCGTTCTCTTTTTATAAAAAACTTTTTTTACATTCTAAACTAAAAAAAATATATAAAGAAATAAAGAAAAAAACATTTCAAACCTTTTTTTTGATCCTTTTACTTTCGAACAAAAGGTAATTCGACCCTTTGTTTTCGAACATTTGACCGGACACCAGCTGTATGTGCTTTAATAGGTGCTGAAAGCCACCTAACCTTTAATGAGATAAGGCTGTGGTCCAACCATATTACTTGCTTAACCATGAGAGCATTGATACTGTCAACTGGCTTGAGTGGGCTCGGAAATGTGTTGGTGTACTCCTAAATCCAGTAGCACTTCACAGAGCTGGGATAGAGCTGGTAAAGGAGGGTGATTCAATCTCAAATTAAAGTCTCCCAGCACAACCAAATATACATATTTGGTCTAAAGATCTGCCAATAGGTCTAAGAATGGGTTCAGGAAGGTTGCGAAAGGACCAGGGGCCGATATGTCAATTAGAAATGCCAGACCGTAGAAGCCGATACTGTATGTCGAACCAGTAGGGCTTCCATCTGCAGTGAGTGGTCCAACGGGATCTCCAGAAACTGGAGCTTAGTTCTAAAAATGACTGCCACCCCCCCACTGCGGTGGGGTGATACACGATCCAGCTGAATAATATTATAGGCGGCTGGGAGGGCCTGCGCAAGGGCAGGAGCAGAGTCCTCAGACAGCCATGTTTCTGTCAGGAACACTACATCCCATTCTCCTTCCAATAAGAGATCATGGATGAACATTGCATGCACAGGCAGATCGCATATTCAGAAAAAAGGAGTGCAATAGGCTATCATTCATACATGTGTCATCGGGCTCATGCCCTGATAGAGTAGTAACAAAGTTATAGGGCAAAACAGTGCCTATGGGATGTAAGTTAAGCAGGGCGTCCCTAGAGTAGCACTTGCCAACAGATACCCCTGTCCCCTCTGACCCGGCCTTACCCCAGATGGTCCCAGACGGACTTAGCTTTGGCGCAACTTTGGTGCGATGGGCTCTCACCCACTGCGCTCAGCCGCTGCGCTGTCTGCTGATGCGACACATATCCGAAAAAAACAATATTACCGGATCCAATCAGCTCCCACTATAAGTAGAAAGTGAAGGCAGACTGCCATACTAGCTTGCTTGTCAGCTTGAAAGGAAAGAAAGACCTGCACACCCAAGTCGAGCCTCGATGTGGAATAGAGGCCAGGCACCCTCTGCAAGTGCCTAACATGCAAGGAAACAAATTAAAAGGTAAGAAGATTAAAATAACCACATAGTCTAAAAACTAGCGCTACAGAGTAGCGTGCATGCATGTGGATGGCGCCTAGTCAAACGCTGCAGCCCGGGAAGCCGGTGCTAAAAGGAAAATAAAATGCGTGACCCCGCCATGATTCAAACCTTAGCTGGCAGGCTCTGCACGATGTCACAGTGAGCTCTCTACTGGATGTGCTATCTGACCAGCTAATATGAGACCCCAATACCTCTAAGGTAAGAAAACAGTTTAATCTGAATATTAGAAGTCTTGACCTAAAATCATGTGAAGGCGCCTCAGCAACATAGGGTTGTGGCGCCTAATCCTGAGCAGAACCATTCACAATATTAACATAATCCCTATTCAGCAATTTATTTAATATTTATTTATTGGAATTTTGTTGTTCAGAGCTGGCCCTACCTAGAGGGTCTCGTAGTGCCTTACAAGGGTCAAAGGTTGAAAAGGTGCTAAGTGAAAATGCAGTTACCTTAATGCCCTGATCCTGTAAATAGTTCAGGCAGAACAGAGCTTCCAGAGGAACCCTCTGGGGTAGAAATCCCTGTAATCTTCTCCGGGTGCTTTCGGAATCCCTCCGTAGGCAGGACGGCTGGGCACAGGAGGATCTTTACTGGTGGGTGTGGTATCTTCCGTGTATTGAAGAAGATACATGGAAAACTGACGGGGACGAGAGTAGAATTGAAAACTACTAAATGGGTTAAGGGGAGCGCTGTGAATACCCTGTAGAGAAGGAATCTGCACTTAAGAATGGAGTAAGTACCCAGTCTGGTTCTAACGGAGGAAGATAGAAGACTGGAAGCCAGGAAGCAGAGTGGATCAATGTTGACGTAAGCCTAAAATTAGTCAGAAGACACAGACGGTAAGAAAGGTAGGCTAGGAGGGAGGTGACAGAGAGTGGACACCCTACCTACCTGTTGCCGAGCAATGCTGAGCATGTCTACGAAGGCCACGGAACGGCTGTGTTTCTCGCCGTTCGACAGACACCACACTGAGCGGAGAAACGTTACAGGATGGGATTTTGCTGTCAGATTCTGATGCAGACCGCCGAGCGCCTGCGAGGAAATGACAATTGGAGAGTGAATAAAAGGTTGAGAAACAAAGCCGTTGCTATGGAGAAGTTGGCAACGCGTTCCTATCCAGAAGAGCACAGTGTGCCGAAATGAACTGCAACGAACAAGAGAGCTGCAAAGGGGCGAGAGAATCCTATGAGAGAGAGAGTGCAATGAGTAATAAACAAAGTAGATCTAGGATAGCTTTGGAAACATATGACAGAGAGCAATGAACTTGCTGAGCGTTCACAGGGAAACGTAGCAATGCAGAGTGCTTCAGTCTGAGTAGCTAGATGAGCAATTTCCCTGGTGGGAGGCGGAGTCAGAGACCAGTATGCATCCAGGATGACTGAAACACTGCAGCAAATGACGGGCGCCATCTTGGCAGTATCCCACAACGTAGAACCATAAGGACCAGCGAAATCCGCTCATCATGACAATTACCAAGCATCCGGTAAATAAGGCAGGGTGACAAGGCCCCCCTTAATTCCACCACCAATGTTTGGGAAGGCTTTCCATGGGATTGGCATGGACATTGTGGGCCCTTTGGATCGCCAAACCAACTAGGAGAACCGACACATCATGGTCCTGGTAGATCACCCCCCCTTGTACCCTGATGCAGTAATCCTGAAGAGCATCAAAGCCCCAGTTGTGCCGAAGGTTCTGGTAGGGCTATTCTTTTATGTGGGGTTCCCTAAAGATGTCATTTCTGACAGGGGATCCAACTTCATATCTGCATATTGAAAGTGCTGTGGGAGGAGTGTGGAGTGGCTCATACCGTGTCTATAGCTTTCCATCCACACACCAATGGGCTTGTTGAGAGATTTAACAAGCCCCTAAAAGTCATGATAGGTGGCTTGGAATGGCACCTGAGGAGAAAGTGTGATGTTCTTCTGCCATGCCTCCTCTTCTCCTACTGGGAAGTTCCACAGTGCATTGTAGGGTTCAGCCATTTTGAGCTCCCTTTTCGCCATCCTTTTAGGCATCCCCTAAAGGGATGCAAAACAGATTGGAGGGTAACCCCAAACGTTCTTCCCATGACATAGTGGATTATGTGCCTGGGCTCATATCTAGAATTGCCAAATACATAGATCAGAGTACAATCAATCTCAAAGTTAGCCAGGACTTGATGAAGCACTGGCATGAACAGAAAGCCACCATGGCAGAATATACTCCAGAACAGATGGTCTGGATTAGGGAACCTTGTAAACCCAGCACCAGTCATGATATGCTGACTGGGCCCTACGTGGTTCTGGAGAAGATCAGCGAGGTTAACCGCCTCATTGATACCAAGGGCTCAAGGCATACGGCCAGGGTCTTTCATGTCAACCGGCTGAAGCCACATTAGGGCCGGTATGACTTAGAGTTTTCTGGGGTGACTGACGATGAGACCGAGGAGGAAACAGATATCTTCTCATACTTGTTGCACTCCGAGTCCACAGATGGGTGTCTAACAAATGCTCAATACATACTTAAATAGAGGGAGTGCAGATCTCCCCATACCTAACACATCAGCTATTGCAGGACAGCCAACATCTGCTGGACACGTTCGCAGGTCTGTTATTGCTGATTCCAGAAATATACTGGTCCGTCCATGATAATGACACTGGGGACAGTAAGACGGAGAAGAGCAGAATTCACCGGATGTCTACCAGGTAAGGGACATTATCAAGGAGATAGTCTCCAAGATGTTGGATGTAGGGGTTATTTGAGCCATCCCACAGCCCATGGGCTAGTACAGTGGTGTTGGTTCCTAAAAAGTCCAGCAAAGGGAAGACTGAAGTCTGCTTTTGTGGAAACTATAAATCTTTCACTGAGACAGATGCCCACCCTATACCTCATGCAGACAAGCTTATTGACAAGTTAGGTACTGACAAGTTCATGAGAACCTTTAATCTAATGGCTGGGCACCAGCACATTGGCTTCACTGAAGGAGAGGTCTGCATTTTCCATACCAGAGCTACACTACCAGTTATGGTTATGTTCTTCTGGCGAAAAATGCCCCTGCCACTTTTCAGAGGATTGTGAACCAGGTCCTGTCTGTCTTAAATGAGTTCAGTGTTGTCTATTTACATTAACATTTCTGTCTTCAGCCATACCTGAGAAGACTAGTTATTCCACCTGAAACAGATGTATTAGAAAGATGGCCTGATTATCAAAGCCTCCAGCTGCCAGATAGCATGCAGTATTGTGATTCGGCATTAAGTTGGTTCGATGGTGCAGGCTTCCCATGGATCGGGTCAGTGTTCAAGACCACGAGACAATGGCTTCCAAAGGTTCAGAATCGTGAATGAGTCTGCAATTAATTGATCGTTCTGCTTGGTCGAGTTGCCTTTGAAGACAAGCGAATCGATGGCTTCCAGCAGGCAAATCGGTACTCACAAGAATAAAATCGATGGGCTGCACACCTTACGTCAGGTGCTCCCATTATGTTGAGCCTGTGATCAGGTTCAGACTAGCCGGTCCGCTTCATCGGGTTGAGCCGGTGCTTGGATGTGCAGCAAGTGGTTCGAAATTTGTGTAGAGTACCAAAAGCAGCACTACAGGTCCTGTGGTGGCTCGAAGGCACAATTGATCCAGCTTGACGGCATCTTGAGGTGACAAAACAGGATTTCAGCTGCTTTTGTACTGCTGGGTTGCTGAGAGCCCCAATCCAGGGTCTTTGAGACAAATGCTTCCACTCCAGGAAGTTGGCTGGCACCTGCAGAAATTACCTCACCTCTAATAAATAGGAGCCTTGTTCTGGTGCAGCCAGCAGAGAGGCCTTGGCCCACAGAAGTTCACTCCCACTGTTTCCTGGGGATTGCTAGGGGATAGAGCGTGGCTCTGCATTGGCTGCTTTCTGTCTTCACCTCCCAGGTAGAGATAGACTGTATCCCCAACTGAGTTCCAGTGAATTCCTCTTGTTCTTCAGAGAGTACAGACATGAATTAAAAATAACGATGAAGGGAAAATAATACAGGGGATCGGTCCAAATCAAGCTTGCTCTAAAGGGTCCATTCTAGGCAGTTTAAACAAGAGCCCTTTTCCATTCTTACATCACACTCACAGTGCCTTACCTGCAGGAAATGGGGGAGGAGTGGAATTGTAGTAGAGCGCCCCAACAGTAACCAATATGGTTGAACCCATCTCTAAGCCCACCTCTCCTTTATGGCTACCATAACACTGCCCACTTCCATAACTGCTGACTTCAAAGTGACTCCAGTGCTCAGCACCCTGGTGTGGCCTTGTTATTTCAGTGCTGCCTATGAGGCACCTGTTCCCAGGAGACATCCTGGGGAGGTACCTGTGCCCTGGGAGTAAGGTGTTGCCTTACTCTGGGGTATCATAGAGGCGGCATCCTGGCCATTGTTCCACATGGCAGTTGTGGAGAAAGTCGGACCAGACACTAATACGCAGCAGTCCTTTCATACCTGGGCCAAGCTCATAGAGCTGACAAAAGCGTGATATCAAATTGAAGTGGCTGTACATTTGTGTGTTCTTAGTAGTCACCATGCCACAACTAGGCATGGCATATATTTAAAGATGTATGTGACCCCTGACTGACTAAGACATGCAATGATTATGTTTGGGAACAGAGGTGCAGCAATTTTTAAGCGGCCTCAACCTGCAGGCACTTTGTGTTCCTGCAGCTGTCAGGACTGCACATTAGACCTTTGTACCTGCCCTGTGCCACTGCAGGATGTGTGCGGAGGGCGCCTGGAGGCTGTCTCATCAAAGGCACGTGTGCACTATAATTTTGGCGTGCAGTCTATGGAAGGGGGTCTGATTATTAGACCTTACTTTCAGAAACAGAACTACCCACATCATGTACAGTTAATTCAAATAAAAGAACTCGGGTCATCCAACCCTTACCACTTGGCCATTTTGTAAGGAGTCACTGTAAGGGCCTCTGCACTGTTTGCTAGCCATTCCATCAACAATGTCCCCTGTCTTATCCAGAAGTGCAAGCACACTACTCTGGGCCAGGGTTCTGAGCTATTCCTGCACTACACCAGATTACGCAATACAACACGCATGTTCTGGGGGTTGTGCCTTATCCATCTTTGTTTCTATTCTGGGACTCCCTCTCTAGACAATGGCAGACATCATCTATCAGACCACTAAGAACCGTTTATCGTCCACTAATCACCCTTCTCTTCCTGCCTTAACAACACTTACCTTGTATTAACATTAATGTCGACTTTTTTGTAATTCGACATTATTATTTTCGAATAAATATTTTCGACATTTTGACTTTCGAAAATATTGCATTCAAAAATATGACTGGACACCGCAATATCTGCATGAATTAAGTTCATCAGGGGGAATAGACAGTTGTTCCTGTTTAGAGCCGTCTGGCAATTGCTATACATTCTGCTGCTCTTTACTTGTTCGACTTCATTTTATGACAAACGCATCAGTCAAATCACCTGCCCCCAGAAACGGTCATAAATTGGACTACATTGCCTTAGCTAATATGAATTCAGAAATGTCCATGCATTGGGCCTCGGTTGGCCATTTTTATCTCGCTCTGCATGAAGCATTACTTGAGTGGAACTTGGCTAGCCTCTTGCAGGAGGAGACATATTCTTTGATGAGGTGCATTGTAAGAGATAGCACTCTAGAAAAACGCTTGCTTAGAGATGTTGCCATAGTAACATAGATGTGGACAGCAAATGCAGTAGTGCCATTCATTACAAGTTGGGCAGGTAAAATGTGGCGGTACTTCCGTTTACCGCCACATTATCCTCTGCCCAACTATGAGTTTGGCGTTCAGTTGGTGGAATCACCTCCAGCTGTGAGCTGGAGGTAAATCTTCCACCTTTCTGGCGAATTTTGGCGGAATCACACCGGGCGGAAATAATGCTTCAGTAATTCTGACGAAATCTCCCATGGAGTCCTGTGGACTCCAATTAAATGGCGATTAACACCGCCACTGCCACTTCTAATCCTGCGGTAATACTGCTGGACAAAGCGGCAGTAACAGTAAGTCCATTTTGTGGTAAATCATTAGATTTACCACCGACATACCACCAAACCTATAATGAGGCCCATCGAGCTTTGTAATATTGATAAACACGTGATATGCCCTGTGCTGTGAGACCCGGACATGCATCTCGGCGATTCACCTTCCACCCATTTATTAACTTTTCTCTGTCAATGATGTGCCTAAAAGAGAACCACCTGAACTTCTACACTCTTGTAGAGTAGGAGTCAAATACCCCTACCAGAAGCTCTGCCCCCATGTTGCCCATATGTTGGGAACTGGAAATTGCAACACGTGCAGTACCAGTGAGAATGAGGGTACAGCAAAGAATCCTTGGAACACAGTATCCATTGAGAAAGCCCTATATGCATGCACAAAGCAATAAAGTTCTTCTAGAAGGGGTTCCGCAAGAAGTGTGAAAATGAGTAAGAAAAAAGACTGGTGACGTCACGTGAAGCAGAACTGACACACCCTGAAAAGATACGTAAGACGAAATAACATAAACATTCTATAAGATCTACTGAGGAGATGTGGAAGATGAGCAACATTTCGGGCTCAAAATGAAGATGCTCATGCAAAGAAAAGCTCAAGAAAATGCAAAATCATTTTACACTTGTACAGATGCAGTGATGCAAGTAGACAAAGTGATCTTAAGGTTGGCTATTTAGTGAATAGTTTACGGCGATGTGCCTATGTATATAAATAGGAATGTATAGAACCTGGATGTTCCACGATGCATTTTAGCAAGGCTTGAAACCCTGTGATTGGAAAGGGTTTTTAGTGTGGTGCAGTTGGAAAACAGCTAATGGTGAAGGAGAAATTCAAGAAAGGCTTGGCTGCCCCAGCACCAAGAGTCGAGGCCACCATGAGCCTGGTTGCCCATCAAGTAGTTACAATGAACATGAGAAAGAAAGAAACTTCTGTTTGAGGTGAAAAGGAAAAAAACTGAAGGCATCAAAAGTTCATCATTTAATAGTATTGTATGCAGGAAAGAGCATGGAAACGTGGTCTCCAGTCACATGGTCTGATGAAAATAGACATTGGGTCAAGTTACACCGAAACCAGAAGATAAGACCATGCCATACTCCCTTTAATTCTCAGGCACATAGAGCCTCTGCAAGGTCAAGTTCAAAGACTTAATTGATTGGCACACGGCAAGAGTGATGATAGATGTTGGTCTAATTGGGTGTGGAGGCATGACCACGCCGACCCTCCCTGCACCTGGAGTGGTAGTCTGCGTGCTGCTAGCTTGTGGAATATTCCAGAAGGGTACTAGGGTGTGAACCAATTGTAGAGGGCCACGTATTAAGAGAGCCCAATAGTTTGTGTAACCAATGAATCGTCATGTATTTTATGACGATGAAGATTACTTGCACTATAGGAGGGCTTGGTTGTCCACCTGATGTTAGAGACCCAGTCACTACCCCTGTTAGTATGGAACATATACTTAAATGTTCCCTTAGAGCCTATCACATCCCCAAGTAGGTTTTTGTAGTTTGCCTCGTAGAGTGACTTCAATGATGACGAATTCTGACCATAAAAGTTATGTTTTTTATTAAATGTATTGAGAGCTCGAGCGAACGTCGGATGATGCCCGTTGTAACCTCCCTGTTTTAGACAATTGCAAATAAAAGAGAATAAAGTTTTGCCAACTTCCTGAGTCGGTGTTGATTATTGATGTTTGAATAAATTCTGCATCCCCATCCATCTCTAAGTATTGCTGCCTCGTCTTAAAGGGCCCTAGGTCTATGGGTTCACTCTCCATGGTGGTTGCAAGATGTAAGCCACAAAAGGACATCCACAAGATTTAGCCACACCCAACCTGTCACATAATCTGCAGTCATATGCTGCAGTGTAGGTGCTGAATGCCATCCCCAATAGGGCACATGGCCTTTGAAAAACAGAGATTTTCCTTATGAGGTGGGATCAGACCTCTCAGTCAGCCCTTAAATATTGTTTTGATCATTTTTTTAAATGTAAATGGTTGTGATCTAAAATGGCCTACAATTAAAACAAAATATATAACAAGAGGGGCCTTGTATGGGAAACCCCTTAGAAATAGCAGTGATGAGAGATGGGTTTGAACCGCTCTGCCGGTAGCCCATGCAGTGGAGTGGGGGGAGCTAACACTGGAATATTATCTGGAACTCCTGCTGGTGACAGAAACCTGGTTTTCGAAGGGGGGCACATACTGTATTCCATAAATTGGTTCCTGAAAACGACCTCATTCAACACATTGATCAGACGCATAGAAGAGGGGGCGTCATTGCCATTCTTTATAAGGTGACAGTCTCCCTCTCCCATATGGAGGAGCTGGATTGGGTTGGGGGGGTGCACAGATAGGGGAATTCGCCATCTCACTCAAGGTCAATAAAGGTTATTTTAGGGTACAGCCTACCAGGACCAGGGAATTTTTTAGAATCCCTAGGTCTATACTTAACATTGACCGGAAGTAAATATAAGGAATTGTTTTGTTTAGGTGTCTGGAATTTTTGGTTAGAGAGCCCCACTAACTCTGACTCAGGGGCCTTAGCAGAAATACTGGATAACCCTGAGATAAAAACGATGACAACTGCAACATCTCCTGATAGAGGCCAATGCTTGGACCTGGTAGCATCTAGGGGCAAGGGTAGCTGCTTTTTATAAACACTGCCAATACTATGGTCAGACCATCATGTTCAGATGTTTGGTCTATGAGGGAATGAGAGGCAAAGGGGAAATAGCAAGCACAAAACACAAATATGGTTACGCAGGGGTGCAGATTTGGTGAACATTCCTGGAGTAGAAGTGCAGGCGAAACTAGCAGAAATTGTTATTGCACTCCCTTGTGATGAGTTTTTTTTATTAAAGGGATGGATATTTTGGAGGATATCTGTTCAACATATGCTCCAGTAACACGTAAGAGTGTGAGGAAGTCTAAACCCTGGTTTGGTCCAGAATTGGCTTTACTACGTAAACAATTGCGGCAGGTCAATAAAGCTTGGAGGCTAACCAAGAATATTAGCGATGCAGTAAGAGCAAAGGGTTACTCAAGTCATATAAGGCAGCTTTGTTTGAGGCAAAAAGGGAGATTTTGCATAAAGAGATTAAGCAGGCAGGGAACCAAGCAAAAGCAGTGTTTGAGGTGGTATCCAGATTTGGAAGCCCAGCCTGCATTGATACCACAATGACGCCATCACAGGAACAAGCAAATCAATGTAATGATTTCTTTAAGGAAAAGATAGTCTTGATCCAAAAGATTATGGCCAGGAGGAGGGTTCAAAAGTTGGGGAGGGAGGAGAATGAGAGCGAAGAAGATGAAGTGGAGAAGAAAATAGAAGAGAGCTTCCATTTTCAATCTGTAGAGGAGGAAACTATTTATTCACTCCTCTCACCATTGAAACCCACAAATGATCTGTCAGGTGCAACGCCAGCATGCACAGCTAAACACTTGGCAGGGAATGTGACATTGTTCATCACATTATTTGTGAATAAATCAATGCAGGAGGGCCAGGTTCCGAAGGCCCTAAAAAAGGCGCTAGTGAGGCCCTGAAGAATTATCAGCCAGTTCCCAATTTGATTTGGCCAACAACGATATTACAAAAGGTTGTATGTGCACAGTTCCAGGCGTTTGTGGACAAAGAGAACCTGTTAGACAAGCTTCAATCCAGATTCCATCCCAAACATGGGACAGAGTTGGCACTCTTGGCAGTACATGAGGATCTGCTGGAGGCTACAGACAATGGAGGGTCCACGGTTTATTGAAGTTGGACCTGTCCGCGGCCCTTGCTACGGTGGATCACACTATCATGATATGACGTATCATCAATGTAGGGAAGGCATCGGAACTAGTAAAAAAATGGTTTGGATCCTTCCTAAAGGATAGGATGCAAAGAGTGCTGCTTGAAGGTTTTACATCAGAGTGGATATGCGTGGACTGTGGGGTACCTCAAGGTTCATCTCGGTCCCCGTTAATTTTTAATCTATATTTTTGTCCAGTGTTTGACATATTTCGGAAGCATGGCCTATGGTTCCATTCCTATACCGATGATACACAAGTTTACATTGAGATAAAGAATATGGAGGAAGCATTTGAGAAAATCAACCTGTGTATGAATGAGCTCAATGGGTGGATTGCAGATAATCAACTACAGCTTAATGCTGCCAAGACCGAGATGATACTGTTCAGCCCAAAAGGGAAAATGTTACTAGAGAGACAGAGATCACCTCCATTGATTCAAACAACAACTTCAATATGCTAACAAAGTCAGGAATCTGGGCTGTATATGGCAAGCGAACCTCAGCAGTAAAGCCCAGGTGGGGCTTAAGTCAAAGCAGTCTTATACGCACTCTGGGTGTTCAGGAATGTGCTTCCTTTTATCCCGGCGGAAGATCATGCAGTAGTGGTGGGAGCCATGACCAACCCCCCCCCCCTGGACTACTATAATAGTTTGCTGGCAGGAGCCCCAGCTCAACAGATTGCCAGATTGCAGAGAGTTCAAAATGCTGCAATCACGCTAATTGGACAGTTTAGGAAAAGGGAGCACGTATCTGCCTTTTGAAGATCCCTACATTCAAAGTGGCGTGTCTGATCTATAAGTGCCTGAACGGACTTGCCCCTGAATATCTGGTGGAAAAGATGACCCGTTACTGTCCACACAGAGTTCTCCACTCAAGAGGCCAACTCTTGATTTGTGTGCCAAGGACCAACTTGATCTTTAGGGGAGACAGAAGATTTGCGGTGTTTGGCCTGAAATTATGGAGCCAACTACTGTTAGAGACTAGGGGGTCATTACGAGTATGGCGGTAGGGGGTTAACGGCACTGGTAAGGATGCCCGTGCCGTTAACCCCCTACCGCCGCATTCTGAAGTCCCTTAGCGGGTCCCACTAGGGCCGGCTGGTTTTACCAGCCGCCCTTAGCGGGACCCCTTAAGGGACCAGGGAGCTAATAACGGGCCCGCAATTTGCAGGCCCGTTATTAGCTCCTTCCCCATTCCCATTGAGCCCTATGGGGGCTCGAATGGGAATGGGGAATGGTTTTCCCCATTCCGACACCACGGACCCGGACACGGGTTTGGAGGCAGCCATGGTGCTATTAGCACCATGGCTGCCTCCAAACTCGTAATGACACCCTAGGTTTTGCAAATCCCTAATACTGTCCAGAAAGAGTTTGAAAACGTTCCTATTTAGATAGTATGTCCCCCTTACAGAATACATAGTGAATCTATACTCTGGAATGCTATCTAATAGTGCACATCTGGACCCGTATATAGTTTACTCTGTTTGGTGCGCAATAGAAATATTGAAAATCAAAATCAAAAATCAAATCCACCATTGCGCTACTGTTTTTATTTTTTTGTAATTTCTTTTAATTGTAGATGGTCATGACCCAAAGGACCTACAAAAGATGCAATATGTCGGGCCTATTACAAGAAAACTCTAAAAGGGAGTAGTCATAAAGCTGGGTTCAAACCTCTCTGCAAGTGCTCAACTCTATTTTCTTACTGTACGTGTGAGCTACATTAGTATATAACACTCTTTTTTATCATCTGAAATGGCTGTTTCAGTTATACATATTGACATAGCTGTGGAACTGTGGGTTTGTTTCTCACAATCCCATATTTTAATTGTCCTCCATTGAGAGGCACTGGTAGTGATGAATCTTTGCAGTCGGAGATCGCTATCAAAGAAGATACCAGGGTTGCAAGCCTTGGGGGATGGAGCAAGCAAGTCAAACGGGAAGCAGATGGGAGAAGGGAGGGGAAAGATGGCACTGGAAGCCAGGAGAAAGATGACTTCCATTTTTTAATAGTTCAGCATGAGACAGCGAAGAGACATCCAGTGACAGATTGCAGTGAGACAGTTGGTAATCTTCTCTGAGATGGCTGGTGTGAAGGAGGGAAAGGAGAAAAATATTTCAGCATCATCAGCAAAGAGGAGATAGTGAAAGCCAAAGGAGGAGATACGTCTTCCCATAGAAGAGGTATCGAGGGTGAAAAGCAGTGTTCCAAGGACTGAAACGTGGTAGATGTCTTCAGGGAGAGAGGTTGGGGACAGAGGTTGTTGAGTTACATAAGATTTTAAAGAAGCAACCTTGCAGGTAGGCAGCACTCCAGGCAATAGCAGATTTATCAAACCTAAGGTCAAGGGGAGTGAAGACGAGGGAGGAGTGGTTGACAGTGTCCAAAGCAGCTGGGAGATCCAAAACAGTGAGTATCGAAGAGAGATTCGAATGGTGAGATTCAGAGAGAAAGTTGGATCATGTGGATGATTGCAGCCTTGGTGGAGTCTTTACTATGGATGCCAGATTGAAGTGGATCTCCAATGACATTATTCCCAAGGTAATTAGGGATCTGGTTGAAGACCAACTGCTCAACGGCCTTTCAAAATGGCAAAGAATGGAAACCGGGTGATCGTTTACAGGAACAGTTTAGTCCACAATGAGTTTCTTCAAATGGGGAAGGACAGTTGTGTATTTAAAGCAGGCAAGGAAAAGTCCAGCAACGAGTGAGAGGTTAATAGCTCAAGGAGATGTGGGCTGACAATTGGGACTAAATTGTCAATCATTTGGGGAGCACATGGGTCTATTGGCACACATAATGGATTGGCACTGCGAAGGATGGGTGATAATTTGATAGTAGTGGTAGGGAAGGATTAGTTGAGAACAGAAGAGGTAGGAGGGAGAGAAGGAGGACAGAAGAGGGTGGAGAGAGAAAGAGGAGGGTGGGCAGAATGTCGTGAAATGTAGAGAATTTAGAGAAAAGATAGTGAGAAAAGTCATTAGCAGAGAGGGAAGATGCAATGGATATTGGCTTCGTAGGTGTGAGCAAAGCTTGTAGGCTAGATAAACGTTTTCAGGCGTGATTGTGAAGGGAGGAGATTATGCTTGAGAAGTAGGAGGAATTTGCAGAATCCAACGCAGAGGAGAGAGCAGCAAAGGCATTTGTGTAGGCAAGGAGTAGGGTGGGGTTTGAGATTTGTGCCAACGTTGTAGGCTACGACGCATGTATATTTTGATGGTCTGGATCTTATAGGGATAAGGACATAAGAAGTTGTGAATGTATATGTGCAGGATAGTGATGGTCAAAGGTAGTGAAAGTCAGAAAAGGATGGCAATAGAAGAGTCATGAATGGGGGAGAGGCAGGCAAGAGCTCCTCACATCATCACGGCACGGGGAAAGAGATTCCTGCTTGAGTTTCCTGCCGGTAATTGTTGAGGGGAGAGGAGGAATAAAAGGTGGAAGGACTCCAAGGCGTTAAAGTGAACAATTGAGTGATTAGTGGGAGAGGGGACAATGGCGAGGTGAGAGGAGGGGAGTGAAGTAGAAAGGAAGACTAGGTCAACAGAGTTCCTAGCAGAGTGGGAAGGGTGGTCATGGAGACAGCAGAGGCAGTCTTCAGATAGGAAGGAGTTAGGTTTGAAGCGAACAGCTGCCGCGGGCTTGGGTAGTTGAATCCAGGACTGGACTATCGTCTAACAGATGGAATGGATAATGTTGGCATGTATAGCACCATAAACTGTAAACCTGTATACTTATTTCCTGTGTTCATACCTTTACCTTTCATCTATCGTATTATGCAATTCAATTATTAGTTCCTAGAAATAATGTTTCTGTACCAGACAAACATGTGAGCTAGACTAGTAAATGTATCATCTAGGCAAGATCAGGTTTTTGTTTTCATTCTTTCAAGCAACGGTAATTCTATGCAAGGAGAGAGAGACAGCGTAATTTAATTCTCCATAGGGTCAACTAAACATTTCATCCCACAATTGAGTTGGGTAATTGTACACCCAATAAAATACTCCCAGCTGTAGAATCTAAGAATGTATTTAGTGAATGAGGATTTATATGGCATTAATCCCTCGTTCAAAGGGCTGGAACAGGGGTAACATCCGGGCAGCCTAATTTATCAGCCCGAACGAAGCGAGGGCAGATAACTAGGGCTTCGGGCTGTTACCCCCCGTTCCAGCCATTGGGAAAGGAGATTAAGGCTATTAGCGCCCCGGGTTGCCAAAGCGGTAACCAGGGTGCTAAAAAAGAAATATTTTCCTTCATTCAACGGGTTGCCACGCACGCCCCCTTGAACGAAGGTAAATACTTTTCCAAGATGGCCACCATGGAAAGGGAAGCGGGGCTATCGAGCCCCGTCTTCCCTTTCCATGGCAGCCAGTGGGAGCCGGGGAGAAGGAGCAGCTGCAGCGGCAGCACTCGCCACTGTGGAAGTAAGGTAAGTGGAGGGTGGTGAAAAAAACAAAACAAAAGAGACATCAGGCGGCATGGAACACTGGGTTTCACTGGAGGTTCAAGCCTGTGTTCCTAGCCACCTGATTGGCTGGCTCCCCCGCCATGGTGCTAATGGGACTTAAAAAGAATAAGATTCGTGGCCAAGTGCTTTATACAGGCACAAAGCTCCAAGGCCTCTGTTCTCCTCAACATTCAATATCAGTGGCTACATTATGCAATAGAATACCAACACAATAATGGGTAACTACATGTTAAAGTAGTGAATTTGTGCCTTAAAGTTAGTAAAATGTTGCAATGTTTAGAAAGGCTGCCTATTAAGTAGGGTTGTTGGCAAGATAATACACACACGCACTTGTCCTCAAAGGGAACGCCAAGAGCTGCTTCAATCTGTGTTTCCCGGACCCACACATGAAGAGCTAGAACTTAATCTGGCTGTTGTAATGTCTCAACTCGAGAATATGATCTAATATGTGATGTGACACCTATGCATTCCGCTTCATCAGTTATATAAATATCATGATAAACCAGGTCTTAGAGCTCCTGATATTTATTTATGTTTCGGTGTGAGGTCTGAGCTCTAATGTCACCATGAAATTTCAGGACCAGCCAAGGGACATGCCCGGAGCGGAAATATCACCCCATCATTGAGAGCGATGACGGAAAACTGACTCAGATCTGCAAACTTGCCGCATCATGGCAATGCCGTCAAGTTGCTGAAATGGAGGGCGCCAGTGACTGCGGAAGACGAGTGCACCAACTTTCCAGAGTGACTATACACTTAACGCGGCAAAGAGCCAAATCTAGTCTCGTACCAAGAAACAAAAAAACGAAAAAATCAGAATCAATTTCCTGGGGATGCTGCCAGCTACAAAGTGGCCATTTTGGGTGGAAGCCACGAGCCCATTAACTGTCCATTCATTACTTTCCATTTCCTATTGCATCCTGGGAGCGGAACTCAAAATCTTCATGCACGCCCGTTCTTGTCTTCAGTATTCATAATACATGGCGCCCTGAAATCCCCTTATCATTTCCAGAGGATATCACCATAATATCCTCATTGTATTAGTCTACTTGTGGTGCCAGGTAAGCCTGAAATAAAGAATATTGGATGAGTTCTAGAGCAGACTATGAATATGACCAAGTTGTAATTGTTTGACCATGTTTGCTGCAAGCTACAGTCTGCAGATTGGCAATTTCTGAAAATGTAAACATTTGTGCAATGCCAAACTCATACATACATACACAAATCTAGGGCGGGATTGGTACAGGATCACGCTTGTCCCCAAAGAACTTCACTATGATAAAGTTCCAATTCTGTTCTAGGTTTTTGTAAGTTATTTCTCATTAAGGGATCACCATTTATTTTACAGACCGTCCCCTGGAAAATATTTTGGCGTCACAGGGAACCTCACGTGCCAAGAACTGAAAGGGCAGTGAGAGGGATGAAATCCTGCATAATGAAACCTTGCTCGAGGCACAATGCACCCCCCAAGTTATTTCCCATGTGCATTATCCTGGGGTGATCAAGACACCTGCAGCGGCCTACAAAGGATTAGCACAATGCTCTGGACCTCTTCTCCTTTGGACAATACATCGAAGGTTAAACAAGCATTGGCAAAGCTCTGCCTTTTGGGTAGGCATGGGAAAGATATTTGCCAGAACTGCCATAATGATTCTACCCGGTCATAAGGTATTGTTTTATTACCTGGGCATATGATATTGGACTTTGGCAAATGCCTATCTAATCCCCATGCACAAGCCAAAACTGTTGGATTTGTCAATGCTTGTTTTTAGCAGCTTTTCAGGGCAAGGAACAGGTGTAAATCAAGTGGCTGAAGGCACACCTGGTTGTGATATTTGTATTACCTTAGTAGCATGTTTACAACTACAGTTAACCCATTGACTCTCACAGACTACTTAGAAATAGCACAGGTTGGTCAGCGTTTGATGTTACTGCTTGTTGGAGCTAGTTCATTGAGCTCCCAGGTGAATGTGCTTTTGACGGAAATAGGCAGTATGAATGTCTATAGGGATTAGACTGGCCATGGGCAGTCAATAGGTGGGTAAATAACAAAACAACACAGACAAGCTGTGCCCCCCCCCCTCACATGTCATCTCCTTCCTAGCAGTGCTCCAATGCAATAGGTGTGGCTTATACCCAAAAGCCAAAACTAAAAAGAGGATTTGAGCAAGAAAGAATACCAGGTCAAGGGGGCTGCTGAGAAAAGGATGCCCAGGCAGCTGCAGTGCACAAGACCATCCTTGATGTTTATAACCCCCAAAAAGCAGCTAAATAGGGGGGAAGCGAGACCCTTAAAGCATCCAGTAGGAGTACTATATACAAATAATTGTATCTTGGTTAATTACTTTGAATATGTGGTGCCAAGCAGTGCATGAACACACTGAGCCATCTTATAATGTCTATTTCCATGCGGCACATAACTGTAAAACACGGTGCATGTCTGTGCCCCAATCCTGGCCCTAGATCAGTGCTTAATTTGTGGCGGTGTTTGCCAGTGGGCAACACCGGCACTCTTTTTTGGAGACCGGAACATGGCTGGCGCACGTGTAATTCCTTTGTTTGTTCAGTTTCAAAACTTTCCAAGACCATAAATCATTCCGAGTCTGCTCTGCTGCTTTGCTTGCAGTTGCAGGTCATGGCTGGCTGCTGGGACTTGGAGTACAGCAACAAACAGCCAATGAAAACCAACATTCTGTTGTTACTATGCAGTATTTGATGCATTCTGTATAGCTACACAGAATGTACAGTTTTCATTGGCTGTTCTCCAGCCAGTGAAATGACATGATGACGTACGTGTGGGGGTGGGTCATGTGGGTCTGTTGTTGCCGAGGCAGGCCACCTTCACTTCACGAGGCACACTTGTTTTGTTAAGGTGTGGCAGCTTAAGTTCCTTAGGCCTAGTGTGCTAACAATGCTGTAAGTCAAAGTTAAACTTTCTGTCCGGATTCGTTCTGATGACGGCTAAGCTAAGCTTACATTATTATTTCGTCCATCCGCCGCCGCCGTGAATATGTTGTGAACTTGTGACATGACAACCACGGCAGCGGGCGGAGCAGCACCATAATAATGTAGGTCGGATGTCGGTTGACCGTAATGATAAGAGCCCTGGGGCGGCCACCCCATACCCCCTCCCAACTTTGACTGCGGCCGGTGTGGCGACTACCATGCTGCTCCACTCGTCGTGTGCCTGCGGCCGCTGCAGGCCCAGGATTTGTCTCGAACTGACAGGCCGCGAGGCAATGTGAGCGGCTGTGATCCATCATCCAAGTTAGCCTGCAGTGCGGCCGGCCGCAATTATAATGTAACAGTAAGTGTAAGCGGCAGCAATGCAGCCTTGGTCGGACGACCTAGGACTGCCTAGATCGTTTGACCAAGGCTGCCGCTCACCTTACATTATAATTGCAGCCAATGCCGGCAGCGCCCCGGCGGGTGTAAGGCAGGCAACTTAGCCTTAGGCTGCCTAGGTAAGGCCCTTGCTGGCAGCCTAAGGCTAAGTTGCCTTACATTATTATTGTGGCCGCCGCGGTGCCGCCGACAGTGGCCCGGCTGCAATAATAATGTAAGGTGAGATCGGATGACGCTCACCCAGTCACCCACCTTAAGAGCCCGTTTAGACCTTGCCTAGGCAATATAGTGTCTCTGTGGCCTTAATTGAGTTGGTGGGGAGGCATGCAGTACCTGGGGGCACCTTCTTCCACATTGCGCGATAGCGCAGCATGGCCAGGTGGCCAGGCCATGCATAATCTCTCTAGATTTGTGGGTAGGTCACACGGCTGTGTTGCGAGGAGGCATGTGGTGTCTGGAGGGGCTTACTGTGGCCTTCAGTGGCAGCGCCAGCGACCAGGGTGCGAGTAAATGAGCAGGGTCTGAATGGACCTGGCAGTAGGAGGAATGTATCACGCCTTACATGTGTGAAGGTGCATCATGGATTAGTGAGTCAGGGCAGCCTTCAGTCACCTCGTAAATTTCACGGATGGCGATTTATCATTTGACGAAGCATAAATAGTCTTCTGAATTGCACTCCACGGCCTGATGCACTCTTTCATTGCAATCCAAGGGGCAAATAATGCACTGAAATCTGTGCAGTACCGTGCTTCTCTGCATTTTTATATGCAAATGCCTTCCCTTCCGCCATGTATGTGCAAGGTGGGAGTCTGTTGTGTTGTTACAAGTGTTCCAGACAAATGTATGGCATCTTTGCCCAAAATGAGGCACAGGTGGCTATGTCTTGTAATTGTAAGAAACCTAGCGGATTAGGAAGGTGGATTCATAAATTAAAATCCAGGTCCCTGCTCCATTCACAAATACAGTGATGCAAACAAAGAAAACGAAAACAAGCAGAGTTACCTGCAGTGGCAATGGATCTCGTTTGGGGGAAAGGTTGTAAAGCATCTGAACGATATTTGAAATGTTGATGACAAGGGCTGTACGAGACTAGCAATACAAATGAGACGATAAAGCTCGATGATTTACAGAACGCAGGTGAAGTTAATTTTGCATGCCAGGCGAACAGGTGCTGAATACATATCTTTTGGGCACCCATAGAAGTCCATTTGTGCTTGACGTAATCAAACAGATTTGGAAACCAACAGACACATTTAGACAGGTGTCCCACTGCTGGTGAAATAGTTGGCAGTGCTGTAGTTTGAGGGTACACGTTAAATTACGAGCACAGTTACTTTGTTTCTTTATGTTTTTTCACAGTCCACTTTCCCAATATTCTGCGGCAGGTTCTTGCGGCAATGTTGAGACATGCATGAATACTGCAAAAATAGGTCGTCCGGCTAAGGCTGCCGCGTGCCGCTCACCTTACATTATTATTATTGCGGCCACCGCCGGCAGCGCCGCAGCGGGCGCAATAATAATGTAAGGCAGGCGACTTAGCCTTAGGCTGCCTAAGGTAAGGCCCTTGCAGGCAGTTTAAGGCTAAGTTTCCTTACATTATTATTGCGCAATTATGATGTAAGGTGAGATCGGATGAGGGAGGCTCACCCACCGCACCGTAAGAGCTTGTTGAGACCCAGCCCCCTACTGACCTGCAGCCTGCCCGAGCACAAAGAAGCAGGAGGCACGGCTTCAAGGGCTGGCTGCTCAATATCCCTTCTGTTCTGTGGTGTTGTATGCCCTGCTAGCACAACACGCACAAGTGACTAGCAGAGGACTGGTGACGGGACATTGAAAAACGTTGAGTTAACTTATAATGAAAACACCTGCTATTCCAGCACTTGTTATACTGCAGTGTGGGGGGCTGGCTCTTTCTTCACCAACCCTGTTTTCATTTGAGTGAGTGGTACAAAAGGTACACTATGAGTAACAATCTCATCTGTACATAAGGATCTGTGTTCTGTAATGCCTGGGCAGGTTCACGCATAGACGGGAGCGTGTGTGTCATTGACTTGGGGATGAGTAGATCTGTGAGGTTTAGGTTCAGCTGGGTCGGCCCGCAGGGTTACCTAATTGCCTGCCCATGACAAAAAAAGGCCATGTTGTGACTACCTGCAGCAACAGCGCTGAGTCTTTACATGTTATGGTATGATAGGTTATTCATTATGGGCTTAATACCGAGAGGTTTCTAAGGGGATCGAACCTGTGGTTCTCCGTGTCGTCTTGCGTCCAAGATTTATAGTGAACAAGTGAAGATTTATATATACAGCACACCACTGCCTTTTCATGGTCTCCAGGCGCTCTGTGAGTTGATTAATAAAGGCCTTCTGGCGTGCTGCTTCTTGCTCCCAGAATATCAGCAACCGCCACCATTAAAGCAGCCACTCCAGTAACACCAGTCACGACTTTGAAAAGCAAAGCCTTGATTTCATCTGAAAAACACTTCTAAATGGCCTGTTCGAGTTACTATGTGAAATGCCGACCATTTATGCAGCAGACTCTACAAAATGAATTGTCTCTTGGCCCATACAATTATACTTTGTGAATATTCAACAGAGAAGTACACAGTTGATCGTCCTGAGAATTCTGAAAGGGTCTCTCAGACCCCCAAAATGGAACATGTGACATGTAGCATGCACACAGCTTCCTGCAGCGGAGGCTCAACCAACTGAGCTATTTAAAGCCCCCTCTGTATCAACAATACTCCTCTGGTTGCATTTCACCCCATTTTATAGAAAGACTCGTTATAGGTTTTTATATTCAGTCGCTGCCAGCAAGACAAAACTTATATGAGCCCAACAAGATCCATAGGAATGAGCAGTTCAACATTATTTATTTGCTCTGAGACACTAGGTATATCGTACGCAAATCTCACAATGGGGGAATGGGAGGCTTCCGATGTCTGGTCTGATCAAAATCATATGTTAACTGAAAAAATTGTACTCTGGCTAAGATATATTGATGATCTTTTTATAATTTGGAAGGGATCTGAGAAGGCATGGGTCGATTTTGTGAAGCTGCTTAATGAAAATGAACACAATCTCAGATTCACAGAGACACACAGCTGTACCTTTTTAACTTTTTTAGATGTGAACATTAGAATTGTGGATCATATGTTAACAACAGAACTGCACAGAAAACCGACTGGAACAAATACACCTTTGCATGCAACACGTGGCCACTCAAAAACTTTAATTTGGAGCATACCTTATGGTGAATTCATAAGGATCAGACGGAATAGCTCAACTTTGAGGGCCTATGATCTAGACAGCAAAAGGGTTTTCTGATCAATGTTATCCTAAAAAGGTTATTGAGAAAGCTTATATAAAAGCTAGAAAGCAGGAAAGATCGAACCTCCTCACAAGTCCCTAAACAATAGCCAGAATGGAAAAAGATAAAGATACAACAAGATTAATTTTGACGTTTGATAACGAAACACAGGAAATCAAACACATTCTTCAAAGACATTGGAAGATCCTTTTGGCAGACAAAGACCTTGCAAGTAATCTGAAATTGTACCCAGAAATAATCCTGAGACGCAACTGCTCTTTGAAGGACACCTTGGTCCAAAGTTTTATGAGAAGTGATGCAACACTGACAAAGGGAACGTGGCTTGCATCACAAAGATTGGGTTTTTATAAATGCACAAAATGCAATATTTGCAGATATGCTAGAAACTGTGCAACCTATGAACATCCAATCTTGGGGAACACAATTAAGATAATGGATGCTATTACATGTGAAACGGAGTACGTGGTATATGCATTGGGATGTGCCTGCCAGAAATGGTACATTGGCAGCACCAAATGTAAGCTGAAGATATGGATTCAGCAACACGTAACGGCTATCCGACATCAGGACCCCAACTACCCAATGGACAAACATTTTAAAGACCATCATGCTAACAATATACAGAGTTTCTATTTCTTTGGTATCCATAAAATTGATAAAGAACCAAGAGGAGGTGAACGTGAAAAAACACTCCTTCAGAAATAGACATGTTGCATATTAGACTTTGAAACCAAACATCCAATCGGCCATAATATGGATGAGGAAATGTAGACATTTCTGGGACAATGATGATTTTATAATTAAGTCAATCTGTAATAACTGTCTTGAGACTAGTATTGTGTTCCTTTGATCTATTAACCTCTCACCCTAATTTCTTATTCTAAGAGAGAATACTTAGGCCCAAGTATCTGACATCAATTCTATTCTACTTTTATTCTATCCTATTTTATTCTATTCCTTATTCTCCTCCTTCGATGTGTCTCTCGCTCCGTTCTATGTTTTTTCCTCTTCTCTCATATCTCCTTGTCTTTCTTCTTCTGAACTATGGTCTAGGAGTTGAGGCAGTTGTGCGATATGAAGGCCTAGTGTGGGAACCTTCTTTTCTCGGTTATATGCACTTAGGGTGATTCTTATATCTTTTAATGGTGAATCAGGTGTCGGGATTCTTGAAGACAAGGAAGGGTGGCGCCAGTAATGCAAGTTCAGTAATAGGAACTGGTACATTCTAATATTGGCAGTGGTAAAATGATCTGCTCTTTAAGACACACTGTTTATGAGGCATTGATATTTTGAATATCAGTATGAATTGATATAGGTTGTGGCACATGTCCAATAAAGAATCCTAACTATATTAACAATAATTTCAATAGAGTTCAAAATGTTGAATTTTAACCAAGGTTCACTAACTATAGACATTATGTCTTTCAAACTTACACAAAAAAATCAAAACGGCACTATATGATGCCTCTGTTTTCCGGTTGAAAGCAATAATATGTCTCATTACGGAAAAATGTAAAAAGATTGGTATCGGCACAGACTGCGATACGGGGTACTCACACTTGTGATTACATGTCATCTGTTACATTTAGATTTCAAAGACGGGGATAAATTAGTAATACCTCTCGAAACCCACTATAACTATGCCAATAAATGAGCAATATGTAACAACAAGAGGCACGGTCGCACTAAGCACTTTATATACAGAAACAGTAGCACGAGGCACCTTAAGAATACCATTTTGCACTTTAACTTTGCTAGATTTGCACAGGGAATGAGCCCACCCAAACATATAAAGTTGGGGAATGCACTATGAACTTTAAAGAACTGATTGCATGTTGCACTTTTTTCTGTTTTCTGTTTTTATGCTAACTGATTTTAAATGGCAAGAATATTTTACATTTTTTCAAATGTTAAGTGGGTGTTAAATGAAAATGTAACACGTACAAATATTGAATTGTTGAACCCATTCTAAGATGGCCGATCCGAAAGCCCATGGCCACTCAGTCTTCTTTCTATGGCAAACTTCCTGTCACATGGGGTGTTTTTAAACAGTGTTGTTTGTGTGGATCACTTGTTGTGAACAAGCAGTGAGGTAACCGCGAAACGCGTCGATTGGAGCCATACATTATGGAGCACCACATTTTAGGTGGGTTTTATTGACAGTCATGTGCTGTGTATGGTCTGCATAATAAAGAGGACATGTTTTCCAAAAGAAAACTGATTTCCTGGTGATTTCTCAAAGAACGGGGGAGTGCCTCTCACTCGGACTGTTAAGAAAAAACAGTCTCAAGATACATATATATATATATGTATGTATATATATATATATATTACACAGCCACGGTAGTCCGGAGGCCATGCACCCAAGAACAAAATTATAAGCACTGAAGTCATAAGGCACCATGGATTTTACATAGTGCAGTGGTTGTGGGCAGGATGTAGAGTTTTGAGTGCATGGCTGCAGGCCGTAGGCCGTACGCCATACTCCCAAAACTTTCGGCCCTGGCCACAACCACCACATCATATCACAGCAATGGATACACCCGTGGTATCGCTTATCGCTCAGATGGTTCTGGGGAGGGTGTAAAGAAGGCCATGCACCCAAGAACGAATTTATAAGCACTAGAGTTATAAGCCAGTGTACACCCATACATTCAAATATCTATGGACATACACCCAAAACTCTAGGCCCTGCCCACAACCACTGCAGCATATTACACAGCCACGGTAGTGGCTATGTAGTTATGGTGAAGTTGCTGTTTCCATAGGAAGAGCACTTTTTGGGTGCCTTATAACTCTGCTCCCCCTGGACGAATCCTCACCAAACTTTTTCAAACAAAGTATATCGGCCACTCTGAATTTCTTTGGAAAGTTTGGTGATGTTTGGTCCAGGGGGGGAAAAGTTATAGGGGGGATTCCAAAACATCTCTTCCCCATAGACTGAATGGGGGAAAAACTTCATGTTCACGGACATGTGGCGCTTTCACTGATTGGTTGTGGAACAGCGTGAAGTACGTCAGCTTTCTTCGCTGCCCCCGCCATCTTTTATTTATGTTTTGGTGTACGCGAACATCGCCAGTAACACATACAAAACAAGACACCATTGCACTTGTCACAGTTATGAAATACTATTTCCGAAGGTGAACTTTAAGGAGGCTGGGATGGGATGTGGCAGCACAAACTCAAGAAGTGGTGTTTTCTTGTCACCAAAGTCATACGGTAAACTGCAAGTTGGTGTTCACTGTACGGCGACCAATAAGTGCGTCTGTGTTACAATGTTTTTAGAATAATATTGCCATCAGACTGGCGTCCTATGTTTTCAAAACTAAGGCCGACATCTGCACTGTTTGATGGAAACAACAATTCTGGAGGTGTATGGGAGTAGCAGTTCTCATAATTGGATTTCTATATGTTGTTGCAAAGTAAGAATGTATTTGCCTTCTGAGTGAAGGTCACTTGAGTTGCTTTTTTGGTTGCAAGCTCAGTAGGCCCACGCATCCGAGTGAATCCATAAGGGGCAATTGTTTATTGACCTTGAACGAAAGGGAAACTTTAGAAGCAATTCAAGGAATGAAAGGTTCGAAAAAAAGGCACATGAAATATCAGTCCACGAAGATTCTTCGGTGCGAATACATTGCTGTCTGACTTGGCCAAAAAGAATGTAGGCAGTAAATATTATGCAAGTTTACTTTTTACGACTCTACACCGAACCGCGTTTTAATTTTATATTACCAAAACACTAATTGTGACAATATAACTGAAGTATTATCTTTCTGCGCAGTTGTATTTTTCCTCCAAAAACGGAGAGTGCAGACTTTCCGTGTTTGCAGGGTATGACTAGCCTCACCCTTTTTGAGCATTAATATTTCTTCTTTGAAACGTTATGTTTGCCCACCTAGCTTTGTGTATCACTTTACACGTTCTTTTGGTCTTTATTTGAAATCACGAGATGTAATTTTTTTTTACTTGTCCATTCATTTTGCCTTCATAACTGAATTATCATCTTCCTGTGTAGTTGCCATTTTTTAAACCTTACGGAGAATGCAGATTCTTGCCATTTGTAGCCTGTCACTATATTTACACATGGTCAGCACTAATATTTCCCTAAAATGTCATGTTTGACCACTTACATTTGTGTATTACATTCCACATTCTTTGTGCAATTTTTTACTAAAGGTAAAAACACGTATTTTCTCTTACGTTTTCCGCCCAGGTACATCTTGCTGTAGTGTCCGTGCCATGGTTTCCAGATGCTGAGTGATGGTTTTTTTGGACGCCAAATGCAATTCTCGTGACCGGTTGCCTGTCCATCATAATTATGTGGGATGCCAGCCCAGGCCCCCTTTGCCCGTACGCTGAACTCGCTATTAGGAGCAACATCACATCATTTATGGTGATGTGGGCCGAAGGTCATGGCGCCGTCTTGGAAATCACTGTGCAAACAAAGCGGGTGCTTTAACCAAAAACACATTCTTTTTGTATGGGAAAAGAACAACATGTGCCTCATCTTTAACATTTGCATTGACGCCCTTAGAACCATTGTTACAATTTCATTGAAAATGGGATTACTCTGATGGTCTCTGACAGTTTCTTATTAAATAAACCTACTTTACGAACTCTAAAATGTTAACATTTTCTTTTACACTCCAGTCTATCATTTCAAAATGTAAGGTACTACGTTGTACGTTGCTCTATGTTCATTTACAGGTTCTGCGTCATGTCACGTACTTGTGCTTTTTGCAGGCTACCATGGAAAGCGAAGAGGGGCTATGTATGGAACAACCGCTTTCTCTTTCTATGGTGGCCATCTTGAAAAAGGATTTTGTTTTGTAATCCGACCCGCTGCAGGCGCGCCAGATTATAACCAGAAATCCTATTTTTTAGTAGCACATGTTACTGCTTTGCAAATCTAGACTATGACTGGTAAATCTTATTGCGTCTATGTCCTTTACTGAGAAATATAAAGTACATGGAGTGTATGCGATTATTTTTTTAATACATTTAGACTGTGAAAGGTGGTTCTTATCGGAATATTTACTTTGTTTACGGATGGATTTCTTTTTTGTTAGGACAGCTAATAAGGCAATTTGCGAATGGCAATGGGCAAAGAGGTAACAAACTGTAATATGGGCCGGTAGATGGACGGCAAAAAATGTTGTGCGTTTGTTATTTGTAAGGTAGCGGCAGTGTTTCTCATGCTCCTTCATTACAGCAGTGCTGCTGTTTCTTGGGGAGGAGGGATGGCCTTAGCTGATGTTGTTTTTAGATAAGTAGAATTTTTGCTAAAAGTATGTAATGTGTACTCCATTGGTAATGGCTGACTACCAATACGTATTGGCGCTGTGAAAGGGAAATGTTGAAGGTGGACGTTCCTACATCAATATAAAATCTATTTCCACACTGTCCACGAGGCATACATCTTACTGTTAAGTGTGTACTGATTCCCGGACACGTCACCGTGCTGTACGGCAGCATATTGTCATGTGGCATTCTCCGCAAGGTGTATACTCTTTAGCAAAAAACCTTATTAAAGGGACGGTATGGTTAAGTTGCCCTACTACAAACCTGTGAAATTCAGTAAAAAAAACTTTTTTAAAGGGACGTTATGGTTAAGTTGCCCTACTGAAAACTTGTGACATTCAGTAAAAAAAACGTTCTTAAAGGGACATTATGGTTACGTTGCCCTACTGAAAACCTGTGACATTCAGTAAAAATCAAATTTCTTAAATGGACGTTATGGTTAAGTTGCCCTACTAAAAACCTGTAAAATTCACTAAAAATAAACTTTGTTAGGGGGACGTTATGGTTAAGTTGCACTACTAAAAACCTGTGAAATTCACTAAAAAACCTTTATAACCGTGACATTATGGTTCGAGGTAAAACCGAAAAACCCCTGAAATTCACCAGTTATGGTAGGCTAAGCAACCATAACTGGCTGCACCACTGTGCACTGCTAACACTAACACCCAGGACATCAAAGATCTCACCTGACTTCAACTGCAAAGGGTCACTCTACCCTCTTCTTCCCCTCTGCATTGTTGAAGGCAAGTCAAACATATTTCTGCGGGTGCTGTGATAGAGGTCAGTAAAATATTGTGCAGTGTAACGTTCTGTCATGTTAAGTCCAACCCGCCATAGAAAGTTTACCCTGTTAGTAAAATGTCTCACTTGCAATAAGTACAGATTTGTCCCACTGTGTCCTATGAGGCATTCTTTGGTGCATACAGTTCAGGGGGCAATGGTCATGCCTTTGGTGTGAACCCAAATATCCCAATTCTGCCTCCAGCAAATGAATTTCCTATTGAGCATACAGGTATCACGCCAGCCGTTTGCAATTTAATTGACTTAGTGCCTTTGCCTCCCTTTAGGTTTGCAGTGAGTGACTTCATCAGAGGTTCATTCATCGTGGTGGCAGTCAGTCTGAGAGTCGCAGGCTGCTGTGTGGTACGCTGCATCCTCGTCCCTGAAAACAAGGTAAGAAAGACCCACGTTACCAAGCATAAGTGGGGTGTCATTGTTTTACTGACTCAAGGAAAGTGGGTGTTTTTTAAAAATGGAGACTGGCATGGGTACTACACTACAGAGCAATATTTCAAAAGTCGCAAAATTGTATGGTTCAGTGTGGTGTGTTGGGGGATAAAAGGAGGCAACTGGCACTTTGCAGCCATTTACAAACCACCCACATGGTGTTTGTTGTTAGATTTCTTTTTGCAATGCTCTCTTCAGCCAGGACAAGTCAAACGTGTGCACATTTGTATTTATTAGCCTGGCTCTAATGGAACCCGCATTCCATGTGTGCACTGTGCACCATTATATGTGTTTGTTCTTATACATTTGCTGTTCACCAGTCCTTGATTCCGTTTGAAGCACTTAAGAGGTCTGTTGTCCTATCCTGACCCCTGGCCTGATCATTGTGTGTATCGAAACTTGGAAGGAATCCCACGATATCGATTATCCCTACTTCTCATTTCCTTTCCTAGAATGTCTGGAGCCCAGAAGAACATTTCTTCATACTTTTCAAATCCTGGAAAAAAAAATGCAGCACAGATGAGCCTACAAACAAGCGAAGTAAACAGGTATCTGGTTCTAAGTCAGATAGTGTTTGTGAAGAACCAGAAAAAAACACTAGATGAGACCATCAGTACTACTACATTCAACATCCATACAGAAACCCAGACAGCAAGCATTCCACTCGGAGAGGAACTGCGTGGCACTGGTACTTATGAAGATCGTGAACATCCGAACGACTGACACGGAAATTCCAAGTACTAGCACGCCGGAATCTGGTCAATTATCACTTCTGCAACGGTCAGCTCCCTTAACAAAAGGCCGACTCCCTAAAGGCTGGAAGCTGGACCAGAAACAATATTTTCAAATCAAGTACCCATGGTTGATTGTTCGAGGACACACTCTTGGATGCACCATTTGCCATCAAGTCAATAGCTTTGGTGCAGAGAAAACTCATGGGATGAGATGGTCTAAAGAATGGACTGAGTGTACTGTTAGCTCATATGGTAGCAACAAAGACAAGCAAAAAAGATCCTTACGAAAGAAGATTAGCAAACATTTTAACAAAGGCACACATGACAGCATCAAAAATATTAGAGCAGGCAAAAAAAGATACATTGCTTAAAGTAACTTCTAGAGCCCAGGCAGGGAAAATAGCAACAACTGCCAGAATATTCCAAATGGCTTATAAAGAAGCAAAGCGGAACAGACCAGTCTATGGTTTTGAATCTGAGATAGACTGCCAGCAATTGAATGGGCTAGATATGGGACGCATTTTACATTCCAATGTGGCCTGCTCAAGTATACAGCAACACATTTCATTGGAAATGAAACGAAAGACATTTGCCAAAATAGTGGCCTTTTCTCCTAAAGTGAGCCTTTTGCTGGATGAGACAACTGCCTTAAATTAAAAGAAAAAGTGCTTTAATTGTGTACCTACGTACTCAGCTACAGGATATGGAGTCTCCAGCTAATATTTGTTGACCTTATCAAGCTCATGTGTCTGCTGAAGGTATAGTGAACAGTTTGCTGTCTTCGCTCCAAAAGGACACAATTAACATTAGTGAGGACTTTCTCACCAAATGTATGGTGTCAGTCGCTTCTGATGGAGCATCAGTAATGTTTGGCCGCAATAGCGGGGTTGTGAAAAGGTCACAAGAAATAATTTCTCCCAATATTGTAGACTGGCACTGCTCAGCACACCGCTTAGAACTTGCAGTCAATGATGTCATGAAAGACATTGGAGCTACAAATCATTTAAAAGCATTGCTAGACAAGCTGTATTCTCTTTTTAGCACATCTGTGAAAAATCGTTTGCAGCTAAAAGAATGTGTAGATGCTCTTGACATTCAGCTTTGTAAAATAGGAAGTGTGTTAGATACTCGCTGGGTTGCCTCAAGCTACAGAACAGTAGAGGCTGTCTGGAATGCTTATCCTGCTCTTTACAACCACTTTACATTGGCATCTAGTGATGGCTCTCGTGATGGCTCAACACTAAACATGTACACTGGACCATGTAGGCGCCTTTTGTCTGTGCAGTATGTTGCTAATCTTGGCATCTTGACTTACAAAAGCGTGATTACACGATCATTGATGCACAGCATGCTATTTGCCGCCAAATATCAGTGTTTGAGGCAATGGTAGAAAGGCGAGGAAAACACTCTTCCCAGTGCCAGAAGGCCTTAGAAGAAAATAGTTTACAAGGAGTGACCCTGCATGAAGGAAAGGCGTGCAACAAAAGAATTGAAAATGGACAGTTTTTTTGCAGTCTTGCAGAAAATGTACAGAGTAATTTCTTGTCTACAGGAGGTTCTGCGGCTGCGGACAACAAAGTTGCGTTCAAGAAACTAATAAGCAAACTCAAAGTTTTGTACAACCAGTACTGGCCAGATGAGTTACCACCTACGTATGGAGAAAGTGAGATAGAGTCACTGTGTGAAAGATTTGACATTGGTGACATTCGTCAAACCATTCGGGCTTATGGGGAACATAGGGAGACAGGTGGAAAAGAAGCTAATAGACACTACAAGGAACTTTTGACAGCTGTGAACAGTATTGCTATCTCCACTGCTGAGTGTGAACGAGGGTTTTCAAAAATGAATCTTGTCTGAACATCAACAAGAGCATCCCTGCATACTGACACCATTTCATCCTTATTATTTATTAATCTCGGTGGCCCACCATTGAAGAAGTTCAACGCCATCCCCTATATCAATTCATGGATTGCAAAAGGACGAAGAGCTGATGATGACCCTAGGAGTAAGGAACGAAAAGAGGACATGGCCATGTCAGATTTCGACATTTTATGGCTTTTATGAGTGAATAGAGACAACTATGCACGTTATTGCACTTGTAATTATTTAATATATTATTTGTTTGTACTTTATTTAGTAACTGCTATTTGCATTTGTTTGTTTTATTCATATGTTGCAATTTGCACTTGACTATAGCAGCTTAGCCATGGTGATCCCAACCAGCTTTTGGCAAAGTTGTAATAGAATCTGGAGTTACCATGACATTTTGTGAAATGTTATACAGAATATTTTGCCATGTTATGCTAAATACTGTGGCTGGCAGAATGTTAAATACTTCAAACAAACACAGCTTTTAAATAGCATCTGACAGTCTATTTAATTGATATAGATTCAATGCCTTCTCTACCTCCTTTTCTAAGTTTAAAATGAAAGCCAAACATGGCGCCTTGTACTTTCTTGTTTGGTTCTGTTCTATATCCAGTGTGTTTATTTATTCTTAGTGTGTTTATTTATTCAGTGTGAGGTTAAATTAAAAAAAGTGTTTTTGAGGATGTCTCAGATTTGTAATTATGGCAACATTTCATTCAATCAAACCTAATGTTTTAAATACAGTCTATTATTTTTCCTAGTGTATGTCAAAACAGAAAGATACTCTCACAAAAGAACCCAGCTCCAGTCAGAGCCATTTGGGAAACTGTGCGGTGGGTGGGAGGTGGGGGGTCATTTTACAAAATAGACAAATAAGATAACATCCACAGGTTTGCAACAATTTTATCAAATGCATTATCACTTCGAGGACAGCAAGTATGGTCCAGACGTCTAACAAGTGTGGTCTAGAACTTAGAAGTGTGTTCAAATGCACTCTTTTGCCTCTGGGGTTGCCGGAATGCTGGAACCACTACATCTACCATAACAAGTGTTTTCCAACTTTAAAATCATTATACTTCCTCAACCCATGTCTTCCCTTCCCCATCCATCCCACTACTAGCCTGTGCCAGCAGTTGCTACAGCGCCAAACATATGGCATGGTGCAGCAGCAGTGTGATGGGCTGGGCCGATCTAGGTCTAGCACTGAACTGGCTCGGGCCGCGCGCCCGCACTACGGGCAGCGCTGAGCCCGGCATTATGGGGCCAATATTATTTGGGCTCTGGCACTTATTTCTTTACAAATTAAGCACTGGCCTAGATACATGAATCCATGTAAATATTAAAATATGTAGTGCCTGCAAATTCCAGTGCTTTGCCTTCCCTCCTCTCCCTTCTAGGAGCTATCATCCTCAAACTCGTGGCATTGTTTTATGGGAAACTAGAGAAACCCAAATCAATATTGTCTAATCAATAACTAAAGAAAAAACTGAGTGCCACCACCTCTTGTGTTTCGCCTTAAAGTTAAAGTAGCATGGCTATGCTGTGTCTTAAACTCAGGTGTGGTGCATAGCACCCAAAGTCCTTCATTGCCTTTCAGTACCTAGGTTCAACCTAAAAACTACTGGAGGAGCTAGCTTCCCTGTCCAAGCTGCCAAGCCTGGAACTCCATACCTCTCACCTACAGACTAGAACCTTCCTTTCAGACTTTCAAATCAGGAATAAAAAGCTGTCTTAGCAACAACCCTATCCGATGAGACTTCTGTCTTCTGTTTCTACACTGCCGACATTTCGACCCCATCCTATCTGTGCCTATCTCACCTGTGCTTAGTTGTAAAGTTTGCCTTCAGACCTAACTGTAACCATTATTCTTCCTAATTGTTACTGTTCTTTTTTCTATGCATGTAACTCCTAGGTTTTCCAGCGGCCACTTACCTCAGGGTTCGTTGCGCAATATAATTAATAAACAAATACAAAATAGCACTTAAAAAAAAAAAGTTGCTTGAGTAAAATGAGTGCCCAATGGCCACAAAAACACATTAACACATTGATTCAATATCTTAACCTAACCACACCCAATAGGCATTTTGTATATGCCAAGTAAGTAGTGTAATAAGAAATGAATGTGACATTCTCAAGCAAGCATTGTATTGGTAAGGATTACATATGACTCATTGCTTTACACGGCTTGGAGATATCACATATGATAAAGTAAAGAGCAAATGAGCTCCAGCAATGTATACAATCCTTAATCATAATTGTCTTGACAGATAATGTTTTGTATTGGCACATAACTCTCCATTCATATCTGTGGTACCCATGATTCTCTGTGCCACCCCGTTGGTCACGATACTGTCCATTATCTTGGGCACATTTATATTATTATATTTGGGTATTTATTGAGTGGAAAACCAGCTTTGGAAAGCAACGGAACGCTTTCCAGAGTAATAGGGTAACTAAAGCAAGAGGTCTTTTAGTAACAAGGGTGTAGGGTAGGTGCAGGGACCAAGTGATGAAAGAGCGAGGGGTGACAATCCCTAGACGCAGGCCTCCGTAAGCTAGCACCAGCTAAAAGTAGGAGGAGCCGACTTGGGGGTTAACATAGAAGAGGTTACAGTATCGGCTGGTGGGAGGAGCGGAAAAACACAGCAGGGGGGAAGGGTCACATAGCAGAGACATAAAGGATGCTTAATATTATTAACTCTACAGAACACTATTGTAGGTTTAGTGTCACTATATTGAAATACATCATTATCTACTGATAGTATGTACCTATGTTTTTGTACAGATCTTTGAATGGCTGTGCTCTTCACTGAATATTGTGAAATAGAAACAAGCTGCCGAAGGCCACAAGAGGCTCCTTTGGTAACACAAATCAGGAAGAAATCAATCATCCCAGCACCACCAGGGACAATATCAGAGAGACCAACGACTGATGGACTAAGCGATCAGGTGACGAGACCATGTGTCATCCCTTCTGGTTTGTGGTTCCACTTCCTATTTGGAACTTCACTTCCAGCGGCCATCGTGGATTGGTGACATGAATTCCTTAGGCTATCTTGGATCAGTGACATCACTTCCTGCAGCCATGTTGTAACAACCCTATCTTCGCCCAAAGGCTGCAAGAGGATCCTCTGTGCACAACAATCAAGAAGATATCACCTCATCCCAGCAACACCTTGGACAATATCTGAGCCACCAACCACTGATGGACTAAGAGAGCAGGTGACGTGAGTGTGTGTCATCCCTTCTGGCTTTTGGCTTAACTTTCTATCTGGAGCTTCACTCCCACCAGCCATCTTGGATCGATGACATCACTTCCGGTGCCCATCTTGGAACAACCCTATCTTCAGCCACAATAGGCTCCTCTGGGAACACCAATTCGGAAGAAATCACCTTATCCCCAAAACACCAGTGACACTATCAGAGAGACCATCCTCTGATGGACTGTGCAATCAGATGGCGACTCAGAAGCACTGGCACTGTTGCTAATGGTGTGGGTGCTTCCGTGATAACTGTGCCTGTAGGGGCTGGTGCGCCCGACACAGTCAGAACTGCCGGGCGCAATGGCCACTGCAGGCAGACTTGTAGTGTGGCGGCCCGGAAACAAGGGTGCCGATAAGCTTACCGGCACCCTTGTTTCCATACCGCCACACTCGGAATGTGTGCCTGACAAATGCTACAAAAGGTGCTCTAGTTCTGGTGAGGTAATTATTGATGGTTCTCCATAGCAGACGAACTATAAAGAAACAAAGCAATACAAGCAATTGCTCACCTCACAAAAGAGGTTTGGTGGCCATCTTCATTGGAGTGGCTCCCCTACAGGGAAGGAAGAGCTGAACTGCAAGTGCAACTCATGAGGCCATTCTAGATTAAGAATGAGGTCTCGCTTTAGAATTAACACCTAAGGAGAAACACCTGGTGGCTGGCTCCCCCACCGCAATCTTCCCCCTGCCCTCCGTCACTCCATATTTTTCTCCCCTTCCACTCCCCTACTTAGCTTTTTTCAGCAGTGGCGCATATGCTGCTTCCCTTCGCCTCCCGCTGGCCACCATAGGAAAGGCCAGCCTTCTCTTTCCATGGTGGCCATCTTGAAACAGGATTTTCCTTCCTACAACGGGACGCTCCAGGTGTCCCGTCGTAGGAAGGAAAATCCTTTTCATTGCTTTTCACGGGATGATAAGTTGGGACCCAGGAACCCTGGACCTGGGGATGAACGCCACAAGAAGGTTATTTAATAAAGAAGCTTGAGTTGACATGATGCCATTGGCCTAGAAAGGTTGGGCATAAGACTTGCGAGAACTCTCACCAGGTTATTGGTTGCTTACTCAGAAGAAAAAGATGAGGGGATCTGTTATATAACTCTTAACAAATCAGTCCTTCATTATGAGTTGTGAGGCGTAACGGTAAAAATAGGCAGTATTTGAAATGATGGGTACTTGAGGTGTTCCAGGAATGTGGTAAATACAGGATGATTTTGAGATGGGATACCACAACTTGTTACCTCCACCCAAAAGGTGGAGGTAATACATGTTTCATTTCTCAGCAATATAAAACATTTTGGGCCTCATCAGGGGATTGGCAGAGCTGTACAAATGCGGTGGTAATGCTATTACTGCTGCATTACCACTCCACCAAATCCTGAGTTTGGGCGAAACGTTGGAGATTTACCTACAGCTGTGAGCTGGAGGTAAATCTCCAGCTTTCCACCCATTTTCAGCGCTATTGCCGCCGGCACTTTTACCACCAGCAATAATAGCACCAATATGCCCCATAGAGTCCTAGTGACTCAAAACAAATGGGGATTAACAGCGCCACTGCACTTGGGATCTGCGGCAAATTGCGCCAGACCAGTTTGTGGTAATGATAATAGCGTTGGGCGGTATCCTGACGCATTTACCGCCATTGTGATGATGACCTTTGCCCTTAAGTGAAGGAATGCTCCAGACTAGAGCATCCCTTCAATTTAAGGTTCAACAATATGAAGAGGGACCCCCTAAGGAAGTGATAAAATGGGCATCTGTGATGACCACATTCTCAGCAACTTTGTTGAATTATTCACTGGAGGGTTATTACTGACCCTTCTGGGCTGAGCAGCTCTCTGTTCCAGTCCGCGGTTTGTCGGTCGACCCTTGCTTAATTGCTGGCGGACAGAAAACAAAAGCCCCAGCTTAGACTATAGAGCGAAGCCACACCAATGGCTTTTCATTTTAATGGGCCGCTCCCCCCCAACCGGTGTCCTGTCCTCCTGGCGGTTCTTGTAGTTCAACCTCGAAGTTTCCCAACCAGTGTCTTGTCCTCCTGGCGGTTCTTGTAGGTCAACCTCGAAGTTTCCCAACCAGTGTCTTGTCCTCCTGGCGGTTCTTGTAGGTCAACCTCGAAGTTTCCCAACGAGTGTTTTGTCCTCCTGGCGGTTCTTGTAGTTCAACCTCGAAGATTCCCAACCAGTGTCTTGTCCTCCTGGCGGTTCTTGTAGTTCAACCTCGAAGTTTCCCAACCAGTGTCTTGTCCTCCTGACGGTTCTTTTAGTTCAACCTCAAAGTTTTCACTCTTCTCCTCAGAGTTCTTGTGACCCGCTGTTTCGGGAGAGTGAGGGCTCTGTTTGTAGGGGGGATGGGGCAGGAGGGAGGGGGTACACCTCTGCTTGTAAAATATTTATTAGATCTTTGTAGTGCCATTAGGGGCAAACCAGGGAGCACCCAAAGGGTATCAGAGCGCTACATAGGAAATCTGAGACTATACATAAAGCAATATGGATTTGTAGGCATACATGACAGTAAATGTATATGCAGGAGTAAATGGAATCATGGGATGTAGAGAGGTAGAAATTATTATTTGAAAGGGTGATAGAAGAGATAGGAAGGTGGTTGGGTATAGAGGAGTAGGCTAAGTATGTTAGTCATAAGCCCATAACCATATAGCTGGGACTAGGCAGGGAGAGGCATAGTGCACTAGACACCAGCGCTGGTTGAGAGAATGGCTGTGGTGGTGGGCAAGATGGGTGTTGGAACGGTGACGAACGTATTAGAGCACGCTAGCAAGTGATAAAGTACTCAAAGGTGATGTGATTTGGAAGTGAAAATCGGTACTCGTGCTCCCTGCTGCTCCCAAGACGATGCTCGTCGGCCCTGGCACCTCGTCTCCCTACTTTTATTAGCAGTGACTGTCTCACTGTATGCCAAGAAATATCTTGTTTCTAATCCTCACATTTTTCCTGCCAGATTGAAGCATATAACAAAGACGGGCATTTCCTTAGTTTCTTTCCTTTTTTAATTACCAAACGGACTGGGGATCATTTTCGAATATAAATAACTGCACATTCTTTTTTTCAAGTGTTTCCCTACTTACTTCCTGTCTAATAATAATGAAACGTTTCCCCAATCATTTCTTCTGACCTTTTTATTGCTGTTCACTTGGCCCCCTTAAATTGGTGTACTTTGGTCCTTTGTGCATGAAATGAATATGGTGGGCTGTTGCACAAAGGATTCTTGCATTCTGATATTTTCTTTCTATTTTCAGACCAGCATCTTCTTGTGGGAGTTCCTTTCTGAGTTCTTCAGACTTCAGTGCACAGTACAACCATTGAGCAGCTGACATCCAGCCTTATCTGTGACCACTCTTGGGGGTAAATGAAAATGAAGCAACTTATTGAAAATGGATAGCGATTGTTAATGTTGTGTTCGTGCTTGTCTATTACTGCTTGCAGCCTTGGCCTAGTTGTTCCAACACTAAGGAATGCTGTGTCTCTTCCAATGAATCAGAGACTGCCACAAAATTGACTTCACTGACACTAAAGACATTCTTCACGTCAGGGCCTAGGCTTTTTCTTCTTTTTAGGGGCAGAGTTTGAACAGATCGCAATCTGAACTACAAACCCGACAGATAGGGCTGGCCCAAAAGTAAGCTGCAAAAAGAACAATACTTGAAAGCACTGCTTAGGTATATGCTAAGTGCTCCAGATAAGATTTTGAAGTGGGAGTATTTCACTCCATATTTTTTAAAGTTGGGGGTGCGGGAATGATTTTTTAGGGAGTAAAAATATAAGTCCAATTGCCCATGGGAGTATTTGGTAAATGAGTAAAAATGTTCTACCTGGAAAAACAGAAACGTTTTTGTAATAATTATTCCTTTGCACCTAGTTAATCATACACATTAAAATATTCATGTGCATTTCTTTTGGGCAGTAATAATAGTACTTTCTTCCTGTGATACTACGTGCACTACTGGTCCAAAGACATCCATGGAGCCCTGTGGGTGAAGGCAGGGGCTCCAAGTCCACCATGTTTGTTTCCTTTTTTGCTGGGAGTATTTTAAAAATTCATTTAAATGGTATATATATATATGTATATATATATTACACGCTACGGTAGTGGCCGTGTAGTTATGTTTAAATTGCTGTTTGCATACAAAGAGCACTTTTTGGGCGGCCTATAACTTCCGCTCTCCCTGGACGAATCCGCACCAAACTTGCAAAAAAAGTATATGGGTCACTCTGAATGGTTTTGTAAAGTTTGGTGGGGAATCGTCTAGGGGGGGAAAAGTTATAGGGGGGTCCCGAAACGTCTTTTTTTCCCATTGACTGAATGGGGGAAAAACTTTGCACACGGCCACAGGCCAAACGGCAGGACGTATTTTCACCAAATTTGCGGCAGGGGCTTGGTATCGAAAGCGTGCTTTTGTAAATTTGGTGACAATCTGTGCAGTACTTTTATTTAAAATGACCAAAAAGTAGGTCTAAAAAAATTAGTGATATATATGTCTGCTCCGCGTCACACTTCCCTGTTCGCTCCGCGGACAAGATACCGAGTGGCTAAGGGGCTGGCGTCATGACCGCGGACACGCAACGTCTCTGCCGATTGGCTGCAGTGAGACGTGTTCTGCGTCAAATTGTTTGGATGCGCCCGACATCTTGGATCCGCCGACAGCGCAGCGGCGACCAGCGGCAACATGCTATTTCGAAAACTATTTTGCTGAGTCATAGTGCTTGGGGAGGTTCACACAGTAAGAGATGGGTGAAAAACTGTATTTGTTCAGGCGGTAGGTGTTAATGATATATTCTCTATCCCCGCCTTGTTCGGAATGTTTGTATGTTTGTGCATACAGAAATTGAGGGGTTTAATAAGGGTAGTATTTCAGTCCGTAATGTGCACAGGCACCTTGAAACTGTTCTAAGGACACGCGTGGTGTTAGCGAACATTGAAATTGAGTACATGTCGTTATTATATAATTTTTTCCTATGGATGTGCTATTGATTAGTACGCCGACATGGGTGTGACATGCTGCGGTGGTTGTGGCCAGGGCCTAGAGTCTTGAATGCAAGGCCATACTTCAAAGACTACTACAGGTGCAATGGGTACACCTGTAGCAATCCTTATCAATAAGATGGTTGTGGGGCCATGCACCCAAGAACAAAGTTATAAGCACTGGAGATATAAGCCACTTCACACCCATACATTGAAATATGTATGGGCATACACCTAAGACTTTAGGGCCTGACCACAACCACTGCAGCATATCACAGCTATAGATACACCCGTAGTATTGAACATCACTCAGGTGGCTGTGGGGAGGGCCTGCAGTCAAGGGTGCATGGCCGATGCAGCAAACAGCACATTTATACGTAGTGTTGTTACATGTCACAATGGGTATGATATGGTGTGGAAGTTGCGGCCAGGACGTAGTCTCTTTGGTGCATGGCCGCCATGCACCCAAGAACAAAGTTATAAGCACTGCAGTTGTAACCCACTATGGTTTGATATACTGCATACCCATACATTGAAAAATCTATGGCCTTACACCCAAGTCTGAAGCCTGTGGCCACAACTACTGCAGCATATCACAGCTATAGGTAGGTACACTCGTATTATGAAATATCATTCAGGTGGTTGTGGGGAGGTCGTAGTGTTTTGGGTGCATGGCCGAAGGCCATGCTCCCAAAACCAACTTTATACGTAGTGAAATTAGAAGCCACAATGGTTGCAATATGCTTTGGTGGTTCTGGCTAGGACCAGAGTATTGGTTGCATGGCCAAAGGCCATGCACCCAAGACTGAAGTCATAAGCTGTGAGGTTATAAGTGAACATGGGCGTGGTGTGGTGCAGTGGTTGTGTGCACGTTCTAGTGTCTTGGCTGCATGGCTGCAGACCATGCACCCAAAACTAAACTTAGAAGTAATCAAAATAGAATCACCATGGTTTTGATATGGAGCGATGGTTGTGGGTAGGACCTATAGTCTTGCTTGCTTGGCCATAGGGTGTAGGTTACACATCAAAGATGCTACGCCCAGCCTACAGCCACTGCACCATATTACTGCCATAGATTAGCCGTGTAGATTCGCATATGTATGAAATGACTGTAATTATACTTACTGTTTAATTTGTTCAGAATCCATAGATGTCTTACATGACTGTAGTACTTGGCGGAACTAGGCTTTTTTAATTTATGTGATAAAAGAAAAAAGCAGGTAAGTGTTTGCATTTTATGAAGACTTATTACATTGTATAATAGACAGTTTAGCTTTTTTTTTTACCCTCATATTTAGTTTACAAACCAGTGTACTGTGCAATGTGCTCGGTTTCTGTGTTTGTTTTTCTAATCCTTGGGTCTGGGGGAAAAAAATCCTTGTTGGATTAAAAGAACCCTTTATTTGCAATGCTACAAACCATATATTTGCTTTCTTTGAGAGTTTCCTTGTTCTTTCTGATTAATGTTATATTTGTTGCCTTGTTGACGATTTTTAACAACAGTTAGATACCTGTTGGCTTTTTCTAACTGTTTGTAGGCTTTCACTTCATTTTTTGGTAATGTTGAAGTACACATTAGTTATTAAATCTTGGCTTTAAGAAGATTAAATACGCATTTGTAAGATTAACTGGCAATCTCTGCTTTAGAGTAATGGTGCTATCATTACATTCCACCCATCCACATTTCTTTTTAATGTATGCAGTGTAGTGACCTGCATTGGTTGTAGCTCATGCATGGTAGATTATACCTACTATTGTAAAGGTTTTCTTTCCAAGTGACACTTGACCGTGTGTGAATCCAGTCAGCTTGCAGTTGTTTTTGGTACCATCTGCATTATAACGAGCAGCATAAGTATTATGTACTTACTATGTGTTTGTATCAGTAAGGTGGAGCGATTATCTGAATTGCACATAGTACATAATCTGCCATGGTTTGCATTCTGTACAAGTTGCTGAAATGCAATGGATTCACAATTAGGTATGGATACATACACAAATCGCTCATTTCGGATTTGTTCCTGTATCACATTGCTACAGAGAGTGCATGTATGTTTCCACATGTATGAAATGTGGAAGATTTCAATTATAGGTATACTTTTGTTTTCCAGTACTTGTAGTAAGTACATTACAAATTCTTGTGGATCTTCTTGTGAGTTTATAGTGAATCTCACCATTCCAGCACAGTAGTCCAATTCTTGTCTTATTCCGTGAACATTTTACGTGTTCTCAGGATTGTTTGTTGCGTCTCTATGAAGGACTAACATTTGCAAACACAATTGGTCTGTACTGTGTAAGTAAATATTGTTAACAATTGGTGGTAATTGAAATAGAATATTCATTGCTACATTTGCATAGCAACTTACACCAGTTTCATTTGAAAATTTGAATGGACCAGCTAGTTCTGTTTCTGAGTGCTTTTTTTGGAGTTTCCCTTCCTTCTTTGAAGAAGTACCTGGTTTACTTTCCCTAATAGGTTCTTCTTTGCTTGTGGTAATTGATGAACCTTTACCTTCTTTTGTTTTCTTTGAAGGATTTGCTGTCACATTCTGTTGCATTTCTGTTTCAATTAGTTTTCTTTTACCACGTTTTACTTTTTCTGGAACAGGATATTGTTTCAGATGGGGGGTGTACAGTGAACGTAGTCTATTTTATTCTAAAATACAAGGAATATCAGCGTTCACTTTACTTGCATCAAAGTTGATTAGAAATAGACCGTCAAGTGTATGTAAGCGTGATAGTGCTACGTAGCTCATGCCTTCTTTAAAGACTGTGTTTCCTATATCTATCAGTGCTTTGTCTAGGGTAAGACCTTGGGATTTATGAATGGTGACTGCATATGCAAGAGATAGAGAAAATTGTTCTCTATGTACATACATGTCTTTGAACAGAAGGAATTGAGCAGTTGAACGCCCTATCCTTTTCACTTCTGAAAGTTTGTCAAAGCGAATATTGACAAAATGAATGTTGTCACGTGGGTATGATTGAAAGTCAACAACTGTACCCAGTGCCCAATTAACTAGCCCTTGCTCCACGTCAAGGTTACGTTTAAGCATTACTGTACAATTTAAGGATAATTTTAATATTTTTTCAAACCCAGCTGTTTTGGAGATTGAATTTTCTAAGCTATTTAGTCTTGTTGTGGCTTGCTCATGCATGGGTAGTGTCATACCATGTATGTCTAGTTTGTCTGTGGCACAAATTTCCATTATTGGTTGCATTTCTTTATTTAACATTGTTACATTGAATTTGAAACAGCTTGCAAGTGTTGGCATTTAAGGCCATACAATAGACATTTTTGTGCGCTAATCGTTCCATAACATCAGTAGCACATGCATTATTGCCATAAAGTGCATGAATGTGCCGGTTTTTCAATATTGCTTGTGCTTCTTGAGATTGTACACTAACTCTAATACTTTTTAAGATGTTGGCATAAGTAAGATTGCCGCATGTTTTCTGTTAATTCTCTGTATTGGAAAGGTTGCCAAAGGTTAACATTTCCAATGCTGCCAACAGTTTTACGGCAGAGTTTGTGTCCTAAGGTTTTAAAAATAGGTTCCCACCATTTGAGGAAGATGACCTACAAGGACTACAAGAATGGGAAGAAATGCCAAGAAATGCTTACAACCACATCTAAGGAAATGATACATAGACTAATACAGAACGCCAAAAAACAGCATGCGAACTAATATAAGAAATCACAACAACTAAAGAGAAAATGGAACAGCTCAATATCCCTGAAAAAAACCTTGAAAAACTACAAAATATTAGATGACACAATAGACAATTATGAAAAACAAATCAATGTAAAAAAACGACGACAGTTCTTAAGAGACGAGCTGGACTACAAATTCAAAAGGGTCTACACTTTCAATAAACAATACAATACACCAGCAAAACCAACACCTAGACCACCTTAAAGCTCGGGACCCAATCCAATCCAACCACAAGGATCAGACACTGACACAGTAAGCGACTCAGAACTGGAAGAAAGACCGACACAAGCAACAAGCAATTTGGAACAACAAGAACCATCAACATCACTACCTCCAAAACAAAGAGGCATTCCGTCCTCTTTTTTTAGAGGAATTCCTACAGCAGAAACTCCTGAGAAGCTATGCAAGAAGCGACGCCCTAAGAGCAGATATATCAACAACACAAACTATCAGCCAAGAGGCACTAGGGGCAAAGGATCAAAACACAGAGCTCGCCACAACAGGAGTAAAAACAAGATCCCAATATCTGCAGTGACAAGGCAAAACGTGATCATTAACCTCACAGACAAAGAAATATCACCCAACTTACACAAGGCACTAAACAAGGGACTAGAATTTTGTCCAACAAACTACTATGACTACTTCCAAACAACAGTAGACCTTTACCAATTCTGAAGGAAACTCAAACTGAGAAAATTCTTCTCACAAACTGAAAAAGGAAAAAGACCTCCAAGGGCAGCTACACCGTCAGACCTTTCAGTAGAACACGTGGAACAGACAATAGAGCTATTGAATATACCAGATCCCAATGAACAATTACACAATGGAGTCCTTCGCCATAGAACAAATCATCATTCTAGGACTCGCATCAGAAACAACACTCAAAACAAAATATAAATTTCAACCCATATTGGCTCCGGATAATGTTATTGACATCTTTTTCAAAACTACTCAACAAGATCTAAGACAACACTATCTAATGGGACATAAAACCAAATCAAGACCAAACCTAACATATCTGGAACGCCAAGCACTACAGGAACTTCAACAAAGCAATAACCACGAAGATTGCAGACAAAGGGGGTAACATAGTACTGCTAAAAACTATAGAGTATGAAGAAATGGCCATGAAACATCCCAATGACCAAACGTGTTACGAAAGCTACACACAGATCCATTACCAAAGATAAAGGCAGATTGGATGCTAATGAGCCAACACTGGAAAAATCAAGGCCTTCTCACAGATGAAGACTACGACTATCTCAACCCATAGTTTCCAATCATCTCAACCATTTACTTTGTACCGAAAATTCACAAAACATATCACCATCTGCCCAACAGCAGACCCATAATTAACAGTATAGGATATTTTACAGAACACATCTCTGAATACATAGACCACCAACTCCAACCTTTAACAATATCTTTAGCCTCCTATGTCCGGCATACCAAACATATAATTCAACAACTTGAAAACCTGTATTGGGAACCAGAATTTATGTTAGTACCATGGACGTTTCCTCATTATACACCAGCATTCTGCATGACAAAGGACTCCATACCACCAACTATTTCCTCAAGACAAGATCCATATCCTACCATGACCAAAACAACATGATCTTAGAAATGTTACAGTTCACTCTGGAAAACAATATTTTCATGTTCAACAAACAACTTTACAGGCAAAGTCAAGGGACCGCCATGGGTGCCAAGTTCGCCCCAACTTATGCCAATCTATACATGGGGCATTTCGAACTTGAGCACGCATGGCGGCACCCATCATTCACGGAAGAAAACAACATCACCTTCTGGGCCAGGTACATAGACTACATCATACTCATATGGAATGGCAATAAAGAAAAACTGGACCAATATCTGCATCATCTCAATACAATACCTACAATCTTACTTTGACAATGCAAAGCAGAAAAACAAGAATACGTTTCCTAGACATCGATCTTTATATTCAAAACAATAGGATTCTGACTACACTTTTCATCAAACCTACAGCAGTCAACAGTACCTTACATGCCACCAGCAATCATCCAGCACATGTCATTAACAACATTCCGTTTGGAGAAATGTTACGCATCAAAAGGAATTGCTCCACACAAGAAGAATTCGAAAATCATGTACAAAATACAAAAAGCAACTTTGTCGACAGAGGATATAGTAAGAAACTAGTAAACAGAAGTTACATCAAAACCTCAACAAGTACAAGAACACAATTGCTCCAGGACAAACCAGCAACCCAGGCACATCCTCACTTTCCCAAGACCAGGTTCATCACCACATACAGTTCGGATAACCATACAATCAAAATAACACTGCAAAAAAACTGGAGTATCTTGCAAACAGATCAAGACCTACATGACACAATGGATGAGCATCCAACAATAACTTTCAGGAAAGCTCCAAGCCTAAAAGACAAACTAAGTCCTTCCCACTATCAAGCACCATCCAATATATCAAGCACAACGACGTCAACTTGGCTACAGGCACCTCTCAAAGGCAACTACAGATGTGGAAATTGCCAGATATGTAACTATTCGGATAATGGAAAGAAATTGATCCAACTACCTACAGGAAAAACAAAAGAGATCAAGCAACTCATAAACTGCAACAGTACATTTGTAATCTACTCAATCAAATGCCAATGCACAAAAATGTACATTGGATGCACAACCAGGCAACTTAGAATCCGGATTGGTGAACATCTCAGATCAATAAAAAACAAAGATATTCGATCCCCTATAGCAACTCACTTCATAAATCATCATGAGGAAGCAGACCTCAACAATCTAAAATTCTTTGGCCTTGAGAAAGTGAAGCCACCACAGAGAGGAGGAAATCTTGAATGCCTGCTGCGCCAACGAGAAGCTAAATGGATATGCAACATGGACACATGCCACACAGGTCTAAAATCAGACAAAGAACTACATCGCTTCCTATAACCAACAATTCTCTCATTTTACCATGATCAGTAAAGACTAGCTGCCCTCTCAATTGATTACACAGGTAATCATCTGCCTCTCATCCCGCAGACAAAACACTACACAAATTGCAGCTTTTTGTCTCAGCTTACAAAACACACAATTTTCATAACTAAAGAAATCACTCAGGGAGACAACACAAAACATAACAGAACACAAATCCAATTGAGTTTGTTTTCACAATATCACATAACAACAATAAATTCCTCAGACATCACAATATAATCATAATGTAAGACCAAATAACAGAAAAAAACAAACTTTGTGCAAGTTCAAAGAAAGTTATGATCGCAGACTACTCTAGCCGAAACAAATATGGTGGCCGCTATAGACACATGTGCACACCAATGAGGTTTAACTAAACCCAAACTAAAATGGCGGCCGCAACCCAGACACGCCAATAAGATATCACGTGACCAACGCGATGATGTCACGACAAGACGTGATCGCAGTCAAGGAAGTAAATAATACAAATCCAGCGCTCGCAACACAATGCGAGTCCCACCACAGACAGCGAGCGAGCATCAACAGAAACGACCATCAAGTAAGTACATAGCGGATTTAGATACCTAAATCGGGTACTGTCCTTATTCTCCAAATTTAAATACTAAAGTCGAGCTCTTTACTGAGTATGGGTACCATCCTTAATTTTTAAAGTCAACATGTGAATCGAGCTCTCCTAATGTTTAATGTGTTAAATTACATTAAAACACACCATATTAAGCCAAATACCTATGGCAGCTCACTTTCCTTGTAGGGCAACAACTATTCATTGAATTCTGCCAGACAAGCAGAGACTAAAAGAACACTTCTCAAAGCTCTACATCAGACAACGAGTAAGTACCCATGTAACTATGCAAACAGTTAAGAGTAATTTGCCATACATGCGTCTATATCTCTAAACCTGGTGGTTAATACAGCGCATCATACCCATCTCTTCTTCATTAGGTACCCCATTCAGTGTTCTTTACATCAACCTTAAGGATGCTACAAAAACAAGTATTTCGAGCAAAACCAACAGGGAAACGAAATTCCCTCCCCTGAGGAACCGCCCCCAAAGGGACGGGGAAACACGTGTCGGGAAAGAAGGGAAACAAGATGTCCCAGTGAGAAAACTGGGACCAACACAATTGAAATCACTGAGCACCATGCCAATTTCAAAATAGAGCACCAAGCTCTTTTCCAAAAGGAAACAGAATCAGTCTTCAACGCATTTTCTTTTGAATAACCAACACCTAATTTGGTTTGTTATAAACTCAACCTACAACAAAGTTCCAGTGAGGTAACTGGGACCAACAAAACTGCAATTCTAGAGCATGCAGCTCTCTCCACAAAACATCATAAGCTCAAATTGGAACAAAAGTCCCAGTGACGTAACTGCAACTATATAGTAAACAAACTTAGCTTGGAACAAAGCCCTAGTGAGGCAATTATTGGAACAAAAGGTCCCAGTGACGTAACTGCGACTACCCCAAAAAAGCTCATAAGAAAACAAGGAAAATTCCACCTATAAGTCATTTTTGAAGAAACTATAGGACACAAGTAACATTTTGGTGGAACTATCAGAAAGAATCATGTTTGACATGACTAAATAGCAAACAAACTGTTATTGATTTGAAACTTTTGAAGATATAAATAAAATAAAAAACACGCTGAACTAAATCATAAAGTGGTAATAAAGTTTTTAATTTCTTAGTGGTACAAGCGACATCCAGGGGTAAAACCCCAGTACTAACTCATTTTCATCATCCTGACTAGTCACAGGATATAGCCCAGGAGGCAGCTGATCACACATTCGAATAGAACACAACAAAATTAGGAACAGCACCTAGCAGTTGTAGACTGGAGAATAACCTTTTATTTAAAAATAGGTTCTCCTTTCACTGGTGTCAATTGTAGAAGATCTCCGAAAACGATAACGTGTTTCCCTGCAAAGAGTTCTTTGTAGTTTGTTTTAAGTACTTCTTGCAATCTGAGGTGAATCAAAGCCAACATTAGGTTGGAGACCATACTCACTTCATCTATTAGTAGCATTTACATTTGCTTTAATACTCTGCGTAGTTCCATTGCAGCTTCTGCAGAAAGTTTGTAATAGTCTCATTTGTTTTGGTGTTCTACTGGAAGAAGTAGTAATCGGTGTAAAGTGACACCGCCTATGTTGTAGGCAGCTAAACCTGTGGGGGCAGCTACAACAGCTGATAGTTTGTTGTTTGTCAATTGCTGAAGGAACTTGCTGATGATTTTGATTAAGAATGTTTTTCCTGACCCAGCTTCACCTCTGACGTACAGCAGTATTGGTTTATAATTTTGGCAGGTACATTCTTTATTTTTGTGTTGTACACCATGTGCAATTTGTTTTTTTACGTCTTCAAAAATGGTGCGCTGATCTTTGTTAAGTTTTGCTTGTTGTACAGTTAAGTCTTCTTTATTTTCTTGATAGTGACACATAGTGTTTTCCACTTCTGTCATAGCTAATTCTGCCTCATTTGCTATTAGTGGCTGTCCTAGTGGTTCTTGGCTTCATGTTACAGAAGGTTGACTACTGTCAGAAGAGTCCTTATCTAGTTGGGCCTGAAGTTCTTCTTCGTGTTGCTGTTCATTGTGCAACATTGTTTTGTACTGCGTAAAGTTCACATTGGTGATAGTGCTTTCATTTGCTTTGAAAGCATCTTCATAACTGTCATAGTTATCTAGTATCTCTTCCTCTTTTCTCCATGGTTTAAAAAGTTGTAGCAGAGACATGTTATAGTTCATTCTGTTGAGGAGTTTTTAATGACGATTTAACATGATTAATTAAGCTTCGTTTGGTAAGTTTCACTAAGCTGCCTTCACAATCTGTGACTCTATATCTGCCTTTTCTTTCATCGGGTTTTATATTATTTTTGTATGCAAAGTTTTGAGCTACATGGTATAGACACATGCTTTCCAAAGTGCTACTCCTGTTCGGATAGTATGTGTCCAGTAAATTGTTTTTTAAAATGTCTTGGCTCTTGGGATCATTTCTGGCAATTGTTTTTATGTCCTCATATGATTTCAGAATTCTTTTTCTAGATTTAGCAGGACCAAGACTTAGCCATACTATGTTGTCTGATTTTCCGTACTAAGCAGTACCGGTTAAACGATCTGCGGCTTCAGAGGCGCCACATTCTCTATGAGAGAGCATTTTTATGCCTAGGCTGTACAATTTCTGAGATGGTGTTTTGTCTGATGATAGGTCATCCCAGAGGTCTTGAAGCTCTGTTTTTTCTGCTTTTGTTAAGTAGGCTGTAACATATTGTGCAACAGCAGTGGAATTGTCTGCAATGTACTGCACATCTATGTTTGCATTCCATAAGAGGGCAATGATTGCATTGTAATCATTGGTATATTTTGATTGTTCTGTTCTTTTTATGTAATACATGTTCTTAGGTGATTTACCTTTAACACTATGTCGAACTGAAGACATGAAGTTGTTCACTTCACCTGTTTCTGTAACTGGTCTAGGGAAACCAAACCGGCATTTGTTGTAGTATTTCCCTTTGTTTTTGTATTTGTGATGACAATATTTGCCACATTTGTGTCTTTGAAATTGTAAAAACTGCCCATGCAGGTCACTATGTGTCTGTTGTGAAGGGTTTTCACAAGTGACATATTTTTAGATGAACTGCAAAACAGTGGCATCAGTGTCGTGACCAAATTTAGGTGATCTTTGATCTATAACAGCATGTGAATATGTGGTGCTCCTCTCGCTTGGTATTCTTTTCTCCAAAAGAAGTGATGCACTTCTCAGAGAGGAGGAACAGTTTTATTGCAAATAAAGTGTAGCATAGCAATGAAACGATGATGGAAATATCTTGACACATTAACTGGATCTAGAGAGCAAAGTTCTCCTGGTGTTAATAAATGTATGTTGGTTTTGTTGTTGTTTGAACTCATGTAAATCTTCCCATGCATATTCTGCACAACTTAGTGTAACAAACCAAGTTGGTGGTCCAAGGTTTATGATCATACAACGTACGTCTCCATGCCGTCGGAACCAGTATTCTTTTGTGCCAAGCATGTTTGCAAACAAATTTGTTATACTTGTTTGTAAAACCTCATCTTTTTCTTGTACTTTTTGTATTAATAACATAGCTGACATATTTTGAAAGTGGGTTCCAGATTTCAAAATGTGTACAACTCTGTAACATAGGGTTGCTAGTTCACTTTCAAAGAGTAGGTGGAATATGTATACCACATTTTTCCTAAACCTGGGATCTTGCAAATACATTCGTAATGAGCAGTATTCTGATGCTGTAATCTGAGTGGGTCTATCATTGTATCTTCCACCTTTGCCAGTAGGAAATAGCAATGGAAAAGCATGTGCTTCTATACTTTTTCCCATATGCTCATTGGTGAACCTTTGGTTTGTCGCATTTGGTAAGTTTCCAGTGCATCATCTATGCTTCCATTGGAATGCAATGGATGAATTGTAAAGTGGTCCAAAAGAGTGGATACTGCAGCAGGATACAGAAGTTCGAATTGTCCAGTTTCTGATGACTCTTCAATTATTTCAGTTGTTTCCCTTAAGCTTTCTTCAATATTTATTTTTGTATTCATTATTGTCTTTTAGATATTGCAAGGCTTGTCTAACTTTATGTAAGTCCACCAGTTGTTGACAAATTCTTTTGTCTTTTGTTGGCACACCATTTACCAAGACAATTAAAGAATGCTCTATTGAACATTGCACTTCTAGAGTGTGTACATTTTCTGTTAGATCTAATGGCAAATAAACTACTTTGCCACGAATGCCTTTCACCAATTCAGAGGGAGGTAATTTTGCTGTTTTTGGCTGAAGGCTTGAAATGGGTGAACTGTTTGAATTATGATGCTCTCATACAAATTGAGTTGTTGCAGGGTTTTTGGTAGTGGGAACAATTCCAAATTATTTGTGATAGGACGTGAAGGAGTTTGGTTGTTGTCTAGTTTTGTAGTGCAGTAACTGCAACATATTAGGAGTTCACTTATTTGATATTTGTTTTCAGCTAAAAGGTAGAGAGCTAATTCAAACCATTTGGAATCCTCATTGTCTTCTATTTTGTATGCTACGTCTATATTTTTTGTGTTCCTTTGGTAAAACGTTCTGCGGCAACACACACACACATGGTTTGGTATTTCAGCCGATGCACTTTACAATTTTTGTATTTCTTTTTTGTATGTGTGTAAAAGAAGGGTGCTATGTGCAGAATTGTTGCTAGTCTGTTCTACAACTATTGCATTTTTTAAGTGGCTTTCACTTCCAAAATATTTTCTCTGGATACGGTCAATTTCTTCTTGTAGATATTTTGGTGTACCATGCAGAAGAGTGTTATTTAAATTGGCTAATTCTAAAGCTGGACTTTTAGCATAGTATATTTTATACACTAGATTTCTTACATTTGAATGATGTATTGATATCCTTTTGATATCATGGAAGGTGCTTTTGCAAATAGGTCCAGAAATGCAGGCTAATGAATTTACTTGTAGTCCGGTGTATTTGCACACTGGACAGATATTCATATTTTGCAGCACTTTCATTTTAATTTTGTCTTTACCTTTCAACAGGTTAGCTCTATGGCATCCTCCACGGCCTACACATGTAAGCACCAAGAGCAGCCAAACCCTTCCTATCCACCCAGAGCTGCATTACACTAGCCAGAGCCCTTGTATTATCAAAACTGGACTATTGTAGTGCCCTCTACACAGGAGCTAGCAAACAGGTTACTAACATAATACAGACGCTACAAAACAACGCTCTCAGAGCAGCGCTCTGCATCCCCAAGAGAGAACACATCTCCAACATTAGGAGATCCCATAACTGGATCAACACTACAGATAAAATCCTGCTCAAAGTGGCCTCACTAACACACAAATGCCTCAACAACGATGCCCCCTGCTACTTAGTCGATAGAATAAGTAAACACACTTCCAACAGACCTACTAGAACCTCCAATGCTGATCTACTCACAGTTCCCAGATCAAATGTACCAGAATGGGTGGTAACAGCTTCCAGGTGAAAGCAGCCCAACATTGGAACTCCCTACCACCCTCTCTTAGGACACCCAAAACCTACACACACTTTAGACGCAACTACATACACTGGATAAAGAGCAATGACCGCTAACACCATCCAGCGCACCTCACCGCTATCTAATATGTAAATATGTATATTTCGTAAATCCGTAAACATTTGCCTTTTTCATGACTGCTTCAACCATCTTTAATCTCATTGTAATTACTGTACTGCATTGTAACATGTAACCAAGCTGTGTTCTTGTTACTATATCAGGATTAATAGGAGCATTGTTAGCAGTACTGGTAGCCGATTTTTTGTGAAGAATTTTGTGTTTCGTGCCACATTTTGTTGGAGGAGGTAAAGTTTCGGTAGTTGAAGCTTCCTTTGTATTGTTAAACGACTGTATTAGCTGTTTTGTTCCAATGTTCTCTACAAACTCTGCTACAGATGGATGCTTAGGTAGGACACTTTTATTTTTATTTGCTCTACTTCTGCGTTCCTTTCTACGGACTTGCTTTTTGGTAGGCATTCTTTGGGGTCTGTTGAAAAAAAGAAGGCATGGTTTGGTCTGTTGTACAATGTATGTGTGATGTGTGCATGCGTACATGAGTTTGATGGGGAAGCTCTTTGTGGTGGTGTGCGAATGTGCATTGGCCTCTTACAATGATTTGGGAAGGCTATTTTTCTGTTTGTATACTACTACAATGTGCTTCAGATGAGAGTACAAAGTGGGCTAGTGGTGAGGAGAAGCATGAACAGTAAACGTAATTGCATAAAATTGAAGCAGCTATTTGTATCCTAGTACTAACATTCTAAGGCTCCTGTATGTTATTTGAGTTGCAAACACACAGGGATTTGTGAGCCATTCTACCTTTTATTCTTTGTTTAATAAATGGGTATTTGTGGGTAGAAAGGTTCAGCAATCACTGTTTGCTTTGGTGCGCAAATTAAATGCATAACTCACACAGTCTGTTTGAGGAATAGTTAGAATATAAAGGTTGTACTGTACTTACTTTTTTTTGCAGAATTACCGGGTTTCATTCGGATATGTCGGTTGCAGTGTAGATGCTGTTGATCTTCAGGAGAGTAGTCCTCACTGCAATTGTAAAAAGAAGAAGTTAGTAACTTTGTGTGTTTAAAGCAGTGAAGTATATATTACTTATATATGTATATGTTAATTTTGGATCTTTCGTCAGAGTATTCTCCTTTGATATTTCAACACAGTGCCTGTGTGAATTTCACTTCACTATGTGCTGCCTTTGTATGTTACTTGCAGTATGTTAGTTGCAAGTGCTTCAGAAATGAGTAAAATGTTTAGGTTATGAAAATGCCCTGTTTCTTTTAAGCTGTTATCTATAGCAGAGAGGTTTGTAAGCGATAGGTCATTTTAGTAGATGGGAAAAATTTCTGTACTTTCATATTATAAGTACGATTTTGAAAAATCAGGATATCCTCGGAGGGAGATGTCACCACGGCAATCGGGAGCGTTTATTTTTCTCATACGATCACATTGGAAGTAGTATTTATGTAGGCAGTACACAGTAAAAAATGGTGCCATTTTCTAATGGAAAATCGAGTTTCGCGCTAAATAGGGAGGGTTGTAATGTATGTATAGGTTATGCGGGAGACAGTAAGAAGTAGTGCGGTTTGTCAACCGCACTACTAAAAATCGGACATCTTGCACTTAGAGGGGGAGCGTTGCTATGTATTGGCTATGCAGATTTAGTGGCATTAATTTGTTTAAATGAAATCATGAAGGTTGTATATGTTCTCTGATTAAAATATGCATACCTGTACTTTATACACATGCATGTGCGCATGCATGTAGCTGTACGTATAAATCCGCAACACTTGCACAGTAGTTTTTGAAGTAGGTGCTTTGCAATGATATGCGATTTGCATTCAGAGTGATCACTAACACATTTGAAGTGCGAAATTTTGATGACGGAGTTAGATGTAGGGATGTTGAATGTGATTGGTGGATGGTTGTGTGACTGCTTAGCTGTGTCCAATGAGGGAATGGATTTGTGAGTGATGCTGAAAGGGTAGAAGGACTGGCTAAGAGTTACGTGCCGTACATAGACAACGCTTGTCCGCGGGTAGGGCGTGTCACATACGGGTTTCTACAGCAAATCCAGCATGGAAAGGGGACTGTAGGCATCAGCCAATCAGATATTCACATTTCTCTTTTGTGTCGAAAGACGGTGCGTATACTGAAGATGGCAGAGGTGCAGAGGGTCGGGGTTTTGGTCCTTGGAGATATTTTTGTCCATGGTTTACAGCACTATGCCGAAAGTAGGCATGTGGCACACCATTTCGATGTGAGAGGAGTGGAGGTGGTGTGGAGCGCTGAGACTGATCGCAATGTTGCAGCAATTCTCCAATTTTGCACTGAGATGCCTACGATGACCACTCCTCATGTGGTAGTAAGGCATCTGCCCAAAAAAAAAATAACGGCTCTTTTCAGAGCCCACCTTAAAGGGGAAAAGGGGAATAATATTTAAATGTACAGTAGTCACGCTCTGATCCTGTAAGTGTACGCAAACATGGCGCTAGTTTGCAGGCGGCGCGTATTACCAACGGGGAATCTGGGGTGGAGACGCATGCAAATGAGAATGGGCGAAGGTAGGGATTGGTCAGTAAAGTTCAGTGGGTGTGTTCTGTATGGAGATATTTAGTGAGAATGTGTTTTCCCTGACAGGAGACCAGACAGCCATGGCTCTGTGTGCTCGAAAACAGATTATCTGGATTTTGGGAGACTCATGGATACATTGGTTGAAGGTGCACGCAGAAAGTTGCGGTCTATGTGCAGATCTTGGATTTCCTCATGTGGAAGGGCACTGGCATGGCATGCGTGGAATGAGGTGGCTGGACTTGGTACCTCTCTGTGAAACTTTACAGACAGAGCGTCATCCTGATATACTTATCATCCACTGCGGAGGAAAGAGTTTAGGCCATGTCTCTGGAATTTCTTTGCAATTTGCAATGAAGGAAGGACTTGCGAAGGTCATGGACATGTTTCCAAATTGCCAAATAGTTTTTTCCCGTATTGACAAAGACAAATATGGCTGTGTTCTTCTGCATTTGGTCCACAAATGGAGAAAGTGAGGCGCAATGTGAATAAGGCTGTTTGTGCCTTTCTAGGAGATGTTGGCATGTCCTCATTCCACAATGAAAACATTTTGTTTCGCAGCTCTTTCATTTTTCGCAGAGATGGAGTCCATCTCACATATGCTGGCAATCAGATTTTTCTTCGCAATTGTTATGCTCACCTGGCTCTCACAGGGGCGTCAATCGGACCCGGACAGCTGCAACCTCCTCCAACGTGAAGCGTAGTGCAGAGATGACAGACTGGACTGGGCTGCCTAATCTCATCTGCTTAACCCGTAGAAGTATTCTCCTGCAAGTGGAGAAAGGGATTTAGCCACCCATGGATTTTAGTAATGGCACCCCACTGTTCTCCCCACTAATCACCACCGATATTCACTTTCAGTAAGTTCACCTTATGTTTGTAAATGATGAGCTCTCCATCCTGCGTGGAATGCAGGGGCGCGTTGATACTAGGTACTTCACTGGTTTGAAGGCGCTGGAAGAGTTCCGGGTGAATATTGACTCCGAGGTTCCAGTCGAGAACCCGTAAGTATAAAGTTCAAAGAGTTCAATCTGTCCGATGTTCACTCTTGTACATTCCTTCTTGTGTTGCAGCTGGGTCCAAGCGAAGATTGTCTTTTGGCAGCTGATGGTGTTTAGGTAAGAGTCTGTATTACCAAACACTGTCTGGCAAAAGATGCGTGTGTTTAAATTGCTGGTTTTTCTCTCCTTTCAGCTGCGGTGTAGGAAGTTGCAGTTTGTTACAGAATAATTATTAATCAGGTAAGTCTATGGTGGAGAGATTGTATTTGTTGGCTCTCTCGGCTCACCCTATGTTTCTTTGTCCCCTAGATGGTGGAATTCGGCGGAGAAAATGATGGAGGCTGCGCCGGATCGAAAAATGCTGTGAGGACTGGTGAGTATGGCGCGGTGCTGCAGCTGGCGATGTGACGCGTGTAGAATGGATCCGGAATTCAGGTAAGGATTGAGATAATATCTGTTTTCTAACCTTTCCTTCTTCTTTCTTCTATTGCTAGGAGCTCGGGATTCGAGACGGGCGTGGCTGAGGACTGGATGCTGACTGCAGGCACGGTGAGCGTTATGCTGCCGATGCAGAATAACGCGAAGCATGTGCTGCTGTTCGGGCGTGGTTTAAATAGCCTCCAAAGTAGTTCCAAGTAAGAAGTCACTAGAACCACACCCGAGTAAAAAATAGTCCCTGTAGTAAAATAGTCCCATCCAGGTCTCACGTTGGCTTGGATTCATTTGCAGCATGGTCTGCATGAGGTAAGTAAAGTCTATGAGCCTGGCGCCTATGGCGCCATGACTGATTCCTATTATGAGCCTGGCGCCTAAGGCGCCAGGACTGAACCCAGACAGTCCCCAGGCGGGGCTGCTGGGGTTTTATTAAATATCTGGATGCCTGCTCCCGGGGCTGATGGGCTTGATCCGTATGCTCGGCGATAGGCATCATGACAGCACTCCCCCCCAAGGCCCCTCCTAAAGTCGCTCTTCCCCTTGGTCCTGGTTTGTCTTCACCAACTGAGGTGCATGAACGTGGTCACTAGGTTCCCATGACCTTTCTTGTGGTCCGTAACCCTTCCAGTCGATTAAATTAAAAAGTCTTGATTTAACCATCTTAGAGTCCAGGATATTCTTTACCTCAAATTCAGGTTCTCCATCTATTAGGATGGGGTCAGGTGGTTTGGTTAATCCTGTCCCAGGTTGAACTGGTTTTAGAAGTGAAACATGAAAAACAGGATGAATACGCATATTAGAGGGTAATTCCAATTTGACGGGCACCGGGATGATAATGGCCTTAATGGTGTAAGGTCCCAAATATCTAGGATTGAAAGTTCGAGTTCCCTTTAGCGGTATGTGTTTTGTAGCCAGCCAAACTTGATCTCCAATCTGGCATTGTGGAGTTTCACTTCTATGTCGATCAGCATTTTTCTTGTATTTCTCCTTTGCTTGTTTCAAGTGTTCTATTGCTTCGTTAAAGGCGTGTGTAATAGTAGAATGCAGATGAGTCACTGCAGGCATTTCTAAGTGTTGAGGCGAATCGAGTTCTGAGGTTCGAGGATGATGTCTATATATGGTATAAAATTGGCTTTGTCCGGTTCCTGAATCTACGGAGTTATTGTATGCGTATTCGGAAATCCATAAAATATCTTTCCAATTGCTTTCGGTTTGGTGTAGCATACAACGTAGATATTGTTCAAGAGTCTGGTTGGTCCTCTCCGTCTGACCATCAGTTTGGGGGTGGTGACTTGTTGATAGCCTTACGTCGATTTGTGCCAATTGACAGCATTACTTCTAAAATTGCAAAATTAATTGACTACCTCGGTCAGAGACCAATACGGAAGGAAATCCATGGATTCGAACAATGTTTTCAAGAAATTCCTTGGCCAAAATCGAAGTGGAAGGTAATCCTTTTAAAGGAATAAAGTGGCCCATTTTGGAAAAAAGATCCACAATAACTAGAATGGTGTTAAATCCATTACACGGAGGTAGATCTGTAATGAAGTCTAAAGACAAGGTGTGCCGTGGTGTAGGTGGAATATCCAAAGGTTGTAAAAGGCCAGCTGGTTTTTTCTTCTGACTTTTGTTTTGTGCGCAGATACCACAAGACATCACAAATGACTTTATGTCCTTTCACCAGGTGGGCCACCAGAATTGTCTTTTGATTTTAGCTTCAGTTTTTGCGATACCTGGATGTCCTTCCATAAGGGCGTCATGATAAATGGCGATGACTAGTTCTTGTAGTTCCTTGTGTGGTAGAAATAGACGTCCTTGATAGTAAGGCAGGTCATTGACGACTGAATAATTGGCCTTTCTTTACCCAGTCCTGCAGGGCTGCTGGATCGAAAAAGTTGTTGGATTTTTAAATGCATGTCTTCTAGAGTCTGTAGAGTAGTTATGCCAAGAATTCTTTGCTCTGAAATTATAGGCACCGGTTCCAGGTTCGAATATACTTCTCCCATCCCTATTCGGGATAAGGCATCTGCCTTGCCGTTTTTACAACCTGGTCGATAAGTGATCACGAAATCGAATTCGGCAAAGAATAATGCTCACCGAAGTTGACGCGATGATTGGGCCTTGGCTGTTTTCAAATACTGCAGATTCCTGTGATCCGTGATTACAGTGATGGTATGCCTGGCACCGAGAAGATAATGCCGCAAAGCCTTGAAGGCGGACTTAATGGCTAATAACTCCTTATCATTAACCGCATAGTTTAATTCGGGTGCTGAGAACTTTCTTGACCAGAATGCTACTGGATGAAGTTGACCGGTTTCAGGATCCTTCTGGGACAGAACAGCTCCAATGGCTAAACTGGATGCATCGGTTTCAACTATGTATGGAAGCTCAGGGCGTGGATGCTTTAAGACAGGTGCAGACGTGAATTTCGATTTTAGCTCTTGGAAGGCTCTTCCAGCCTCTTCAGTCCACAAAAAACGTTTGTTTTTTCGCAAAAGTGCTGTGATGGGGTGTACAATATGTGAGAATTCAGGAATAAATCTGCGATAGAAATTAGCAAATCCAAGCATGCTTTGTACCCCTTTAACAGAACTCAGTGATGGCCACTTGAGGATTGCGTCCACCTTTCGAGAGTCCATTCAAACTCCTTTTGGAGTCAGGATAAATCCCAGGAATTCAACTTCTGTAGAATGAAAAACACATTTCTCCAATTTTGCGTATAACTTGTGCTGGCGTAGTTTCTCTAGGACTGCACGAACGTGCTTCACATGGTCTGATTCTGAGGAGGAGTACACTAGAATATCGTCTATGTATACGACAACACAGACGTCAATGAGTTCACGAAGAACATCGTTCATAAAATACTGGAAGGCTGCTGGTGCATTGCACAACCCGAAGGGCATCACCTGGTATTCGAATAACCCGTACTTGGTGCGAAAGGCAGTCTTCCATTCATCGCCTTTCTTTACACGTACCAGATGGTACGCCCCTCGGAGGTCTCACTTAGCGTAGATACAAGCATCCTTTACTTGGTCTAGTAATTCGGGGATCAGAGGCAATGGGTATCAGTTTTTTACCGTAATCTGATTTAAAGCGCGGTAGTCTATGCACGTTCTAAGGTCACCTTCCTTTTTAGGCACGAAGAATAGAGCTGAGGATGCAGGAGATTTGTATGGACGAATGAAGCCATTAGCAAGGTATTGGCCCAGAAATTGTCGTAGGTGAAGATTTTTGGGTTCCGTAAAGGCGTAGATTCTACTGCATGGAGGTTGTGCCCCAGGCACTAGGTCAATTTCACAATCGTATGATCTGTGAGGTGGTAAGGTATTTGCCTGTTCTTTTTGAAAGACATCCTGAAATTCTTGATATTCCTGAGGTAACTGCACAACTGGATTAGTAACGGTGCCCAGGCTTTTGTTTAAGGTTTTTTTCCGGATAACAGGTGTGTGCACAATCTGGGAATGTCGGAATTGAAACAATATTATGCCTCCTATCGCAGCAATTTATTGTGTATTGGCCTACGCAAAGTTGTCTAAAACATCATATGCGAATAAACTCCACGGCAAGGTCTTAACCTTAGAGAAAGTAATGTAAGTCGCCATCTTGGATTAAGCCGCCATTTTAGGTTCTCTTGTAATGTGGAAGTCACCCTGAACATCAAAATGGAGGCCGAATGACATTCCGAGTAAGATTCTGGTCGTTTTGACCTCCACACACACGAATAATTAATATGCCTGCAGGCCACTTGTCGGGGTCGCGAACTGAGACCTTGTCCTATTGCTGACCTATGTGTAAATGTACAACTATATCAGCGAAACTAATCAAAATGCATAAATTATAGGATTGACCTGGCTAGGAACCGTTAGGTCCGATCCCTAGAATGGTTAACCCGCGAGGGGGTTGGCCAAGGGCTGGACAAATCATATAAAAGACCCAAGTATTCCAATGTACGGTCTCTCTTACTAATGCATCGAAATTTCATTGAAGTTCGTTACGTTACTCTGAGAGCCGAATAGCTATCCGTTTGTCAATTGACTTTGGTAACTGTTGTAGCTTTTAAATAAAGCACTTGTATGTTCTTTGTAACCTGTGTTGGTGTGTTTCTTTTGGGCTTCCCGGCCTCATATTATTTTTATGTTTTCACAGTTGACGCCCGAATAGGGACCCTCAAGATTGATGCCGGATCATTGAAGGTTGACGCAGACTATCGAACTGGGATCGGACGGTGTGAAACTGCGGGCCCGACCGAACGAGACGTGACACCTCGGCAGCGCTGCACGATCCGATCCTTGGACGATAGTCGTGTGGTTTGACAAGGCATCTTGACGTGGGTCCATTTTTGAAGCGGGCAGATTTGTCGAAACCACCGAACACAAGGTAAAATTCATTAGGTAAGTTCTTTTGTAAACCGTACGGTCCTCCTTAGGTTTGGTCAGGTGTAGTCGTGACCCGGCTCTTAATTTAACCCTGACAATTTGAATTTGGCGTATTGTATCTGCAGACACAATTATTGACCAGGTAACACCAATTTTTTGTGAAATGCCTGGAAAATTGTCTAGCTGCTTTAGGGCTCTGTTCCGCAGCGATCGACAATCTTTGGAATTTAGCCGCCCGGCACCACAGGAGGGGTCGCCGGCATGTACTATGTACTGTAAGTATGGCATTGGAAGTATAGTATTTAATGATATTTGGCACAGACAAAGCAGACATGCCTCCGAATTTCAGTGGCCAATCAATGGTAGTTTTGAGATCCCCCGTATTGAATACCTAGAATCGTTCTTGTTAAAAAAGAAGGCCAGACCTGCAGCCTTTGATGTTTTGCAAAATTGGAAAAAAGAAGCATTGCAGCAGCATAAAAGTAGGGATAAACATGCACGCCGTCATAAAACAAATGACGAAAAGGCGTTGTTATATGATAAGGAAAAACATTCAGAGTCAGTTAAAAATATGGATAGGGCTTTTTCACTCGGAATCCAGAAAATGTATCCCTCTAAAGATTTCCATGTTTCTGAAGAATTTATTCAAAAATTGTTAAACGAACGCAGGCCTGGTGCCTCTGCGCCACCTCCGTATGATCCTCTCCCGGGTGCTCTGCCCATTCCTGCTGTTGTTCCTGCTGTTATTCCTGTTCCCCCTGTACAACCTATTGTTCCTATTCCTTTAGTTGTTGTTCCTCCACCTATCACACCACCCCTTCCTCCCGCGCCGATAGTTGCACCCTTGTTGAATTTGCCCACACCTCCGCTCCCGAGTGGTTCCGTATTGACTAAAGTTGATCAGGGTGCGGGGTCAAAGATTGTCACTCGTAATACTTTTTCTGCAGACAAGAAACAGGAATTGTTTGCATGGGCTAAGCACTGTATGGAGAAAGGTGATCAAGTTAATGTTTTTTCCACATTATCGAATTTGAACAGTTTTCCTGATTAAAATGTTTTTATCGAAGGTTTGGGGACTCATTTATGTGTGATGTGGGGTAGATTACAAAATTCGGATCTCCCACAAGGGGTGAGGGATCTAAATGCTTTAGCACTTTCGAGGGACACAGAGAAGAAAGTACATGGTCATGTTGAAAGATTGTTTGAGTATAGGAGGGAAAAATCACGAGATGAGGATGATGAAGACGACAGTATGTATGTGCAGAAACGGTTCCTTCCGTGTCGTAGATCGGCACCTGAGGAAGTACGAATTTGTACCAAAGATGCGATTCGATGGATCTCGGATTCATCGATTCCGCCAGATGAAGTATATGACACGTATAGTCAGTATACAGTAGAAATGCAAAGGAAGGTGATTCAGGTAATGGTACAGTACCTGCAGGAAGAATGTGTAAGGAAGAAGGTTAGTTGTCCTATAGAGTTAATGGGGATTTGTAAAAGGGCTTTTTCGCCCGACACTTCTTCGACTGCCTTAGCGCTCGACCTGGCTCTGTTGCTTAGTAAGCGGTCGGAGTTACCTATATCTCAGTTGCCTATGAGAGAGGTTCCTCCGACATTTGTCCCAAAGGTTGAGATTCCTGCTAACGCTGGGACTGGTGCACACGCTGTGGATATCCCTGCGCATTATGTATCGCAATTTGTTCACGTCCCGTTTTCACGACAGGAAGTGAACACTATTAGACAATCAATTCCCGATATCAGGAAAAACCCGACAGGGTTTTACAAAGAGATAGAGTCCGTTTTGCAGTCCTCTGTGTTCACCTTAAGTGATATTGACTTGCTATTCCCTGTACTCCTACCCGTAGATTTATGGAAGCAGGTTCGGACAATAGACGATGTGCCAGGGTTGGGAGATACGTGGGCTAACATGACCAGGTTTGATGGGGAAAGACCAGCTGGTGAGAAACCACCTTAGGTAATACTTACTTTGCCTGATAGAATTGTCGCAAAATTAAAAACTATAATTCCAGAGAAAAGAATTATTTGGGACAAGCTTACGGCCTGTGTTCAAGGAAAAACTGAAGGTGCCACCGAATTCTTTAATAGATTCGAACAGGTATTTTCTGACTTCAGTGGACAGGACTTGGGTACAGAGTCTGGGAAAAGTTTGTTCGTGGACAAATTTGTACGTGGATTGTTGCCCGACATCCAGTCACAGATTATGTCCTCTGAGAGCGCTTGGCAGGCGAAATCTCAATCTGAAGTTTTGCACATGGCTCAGTATTATGAGAACTGTGTTAATAATGAAAAGGAGAAAATAGAGAAGATGAAAGGAGATCTGAAGACTAAAGTATTGTTACAACAAATTGTTAGAAACCCCAGAGGTGGTACGGCACAGACCAGAGGTCAGTATGTCCCAAAAGGAAATGCTCCTTTGGGTTCTGTAAATATTAATCAATGTGCCTATTGCCGCCAGAAAGGTCATTGGCGAGCACAGTGCCCCGTCCTTCGACAGAGGTCAAACAATGCATTTGGGAGTATGGGTAGACGACCTAGAAGTCGCCCTGGAGCAGGGAGCCCTGATAGAGGTCAGTTTTCACAAGATCCTCAACAACCTTTTTCACGGGAAAATCAGACTTCGAGTGTGGACGCAAGAAACATATTTGATCACCCTTCTGCTGCCTACCTTTCTGAAGAGCATCCTTCCGACGACATTTTATTTCGTTAGGACTGCCCGAAGTAGGGTTTGGAACCTTCACCTATTCCCGTTAATCAGAAAGGTCCCTACGTTGAATTGTTAGTGGGGAATAGGAAACACCAGTTTTTGATAGACACTGGAGCACAGAAGTGCTCCATTGATCATTCGCGGGTTCCAAACATTCCACTGTCAGGGCAAACAAATGTTTCTGTAGGGTTTTCTGGTATACCAATTGTTTGTCCGGTTTCTTCACCGGTGTCTGTCTCTTTGGGTCCCTTTACGGACCATTGTCCCTTCCTTCTGACTTCGAACTGTGGAGAGAATTTGCTGGGGTTAAATTTGTTGAAGAAATTGAATGCAGTAATTCATTGTTCCTCTGATGGAGTACGACTGACGGTTTCACCACAGCAACTTCCCAATTCTCGGTTTCTGATTCGACCATTGCCTCCTGAGTTTAGCGTTGTTCCGGAATGTTTAGGGGCAGTTGACGACAATGATGTCGGGGTACTACAGATTGAGCCCATCAAAATAATTTTGAAACGTGGAGTTAAATTACCACACATTCCACAGTATAAAATATCAGTTGAGAGCGAGCGTGCTTTGAAGTGCATTGTCTCCGATTTTGTGCATCGAGGGGTGATTGAGGAGATTGCAGGTAGTTTATGTAACAGCCCGATTTTGCCTGCATACAAGAAAGGTGACAATGCAATTCCATACCGGTTCATAATTGATCTTCGTGCTATTAACAAAGTTGTCGCCCCACAATTTCCAATTGTGCCTGATGTAACAACGATACTAACAATGATCCCTGCTACGGCTATGCACTTTAGTGTTGTGGATTTAAAAAATGCTTTCTTTAGCATTCCTATACACAAGGAGAGTAGATATTTGTTCGCGTTCACCTGGGGAGGATGCTCATTTATATTTACTCGGCACCTCAAGGGTATACTGAAAGTCCAAGCATTTATAGTAGAGCTTTGAAAGAGCAGCTCGACACCCTTGAATTGCCACCTACTTGTACACTGCTTCAGTATGTCGATGATTTGCTTTTGGCTGCAGATTCTGAAAGTGCTTGTAAGGAAGGCACTGTACTGTTGCTTGTTCATCTAGCTAAAAATGGTCATAAAGCTTCGCTCAAAAAATTTCACTTCAATATTGTTGTCAGGAGGTCGCCTATTTAGGCTACCTCCTGTCAAAGGAGGGGAGAAGATTGACACCTGAAAGAATAAAACACATTTCTGGCATGTCTGTTCCAAATACACAGAATGAAGTCAGAGCCTTAATAGGTATGGCTTCTTACTGTAGGTTGTGGATCCCGAACTTTTCACTAGTGATAACACCGATGTTGGCTTTGACGAAGAAGGGCATTTCTCTGCCACTGCCATGGAAATCGGAACATCAACGATCATTTGAGCTTCTCAAAACCGCGTTATGCTCTGCACCGGTTCTGGGTACTCCAAATTATGACAAGGCCTTTGTGTTGTTTGTGCATGAATATGATGGATGTGCTTTGGCTGTGTTAACACAGGAACACAGAGGGAAGAATAGGCCGTGCGGCTACAACTCCTCCGCCCTTGATCCTGTCGCATGCGCTTTGCCAAGATGTTTGCGAGCTGTCGCTGCTGCTGCCGCGTCTGTAAAACAGAGTGAGGGAATGGTCCTAGGCCATGATTTAATTTTGATGGTACCTCACTCTGTAGATGTCCTATTGAATAAAACCCAAACGCAACACCTCGCCTCTGCACGGCTAACAAGGTATGAATTAATTCTGTTTGCCCCTCACATTCAAATTAAGAAGTGTTGTGTTCTTAATCCGGCTGAACTTCTACCTTTCCCGCAAAATACTGCTTGCGGTGATGAAGAATTACATGACTGCCTGTATACTACTGAACAGGAAACGAAGGGCAGGATAGACCTTATAGATACTCCTTTGGGCAATGCGGAAGGGGAGCTGTTTTGTGATGGCTCCTGCTTCAAACTCCCAGATGGTACATCTACAGCTGCCTACGCAGTTACTACGTTGAGTACGGTTGTTGAAACTAAGAGAATTCCGCATAACTCCGCGCAGGCCGCAGAGTTTATAGCGTTGACCCAAGCTTGTGAACTCTCCGAAGGGCGTATAGTAAACGTATATACTGATAGCCAGTACGCCTTTGGGGTGGCTCACAACTTTGGGAGGCTCTGGTCGGAAAGAGGGTTCCTAACCTCACATGGGACCAAGATCCAGCATGGTCCCCTGATAGTGAAATTGCTCTCGGCACTCTCACTCCCTAGGCAGTTAGCGATCATGAAATGTGGAGCACATCGTAAGGTCATAGATGATGTGGGAAAAGGGAACGCTTTTGCTGACCAGATAGCCAGGCAAACGGCTACAGACCTTAGCACAGACATGTATGCTCTAAGGGAAACAAAAGATGCCTATGTAATGGATGAGGGTATTGGACCTGTGCGAGATATTCAAACTGATGCCACATTAGAGGAGTCTAAAAGGTGGGCCGAAGGAATGGGGAAACTGGATGATGATGGGTGTTGGGTGGATACATCTGAAGGAAAATGGTTGCTCCCTGATTCATATGTGCTGGCAATGGTTACGATGGCACACGGTCCTACGCATGTGTGTGCTCAACAGATCACGAAGATGCTAGAACAAGTCTGGGTGAATGATAACATTTTGAAGACTGCACAGCGACATGTTCCGAATTGTATGATTTGCTTACAGCACAATGTGGGGAAGGGGACATTAACCCCAAGGGGAAGCTTTGGGCCCCCTTCTGTTCCCTTCGAGGTCATACACTTTGATTTTATTGAGATGGAACGGTGTAACAATCTAAAATATGTTGTTGTGATTATTTGTGCTTTTAGTAAATGGGTCGAGGCTTTCCCCGTTAAAGATGCTACTGCCATGACCACTGCAAAGACTATGGTAAAAGAATTCTTTCCACGATTTGGGCTTCCAAGGGTAATTTGGTCGGACAATGGTCCCCATTTTGTTGCAGCAGTAATTTTGCAGATATGCACAGCGTTACACATTGAAAAAACAATTTCACTCAGCTAGACATCCTCAAAGTGCTGGGTTGGTAGAGAGACATAACGGTATCTTAAAGAATAAGCTTGCAAAACCATGTGCCTACACCAAATTGAAATGGCCAGATGCCTTACCTATTGTATTATTAGCCATGTGTACCACACCTCAAACTAAGACCGGGCTTTCTCCGTTTGAGGTAGTGATGGGGAGACCTGCTAACATTTGGGGTCTTCCGAAGCCTAAAGCCCTGAGGGAGGTAGAAAATATATTGCTTGTAGACTACTGCAACCAGTTGACTAAAAACCTGTATTTCATTTATCATCAGGTCCAATCGGCTTTACCTGTACGGTTTACGGGCCCAGGACACGATATTCAGCCTGGAAGTTGGGTCCTAGTGAAGGCCTACGAAAGGTCTTCCTGTCTCGCTCCTCGCTCGAGAGGACCCTACCAGGTGTTGTTGGTCACTCGGACAGCAGTGCGGGTGGCTGGGAAAAAACACTGGATCCACGCGACGCATGTCAAGAAACTTCCTCACCCGACGGCACACGTTACAGAAGAAGCAGAACCCCTCGCTGATGCTACAATCTCTGATCTTGGAATAGCAAACAGCGCTGTGAGTGCGTCAGAGAATTCCTCTGAGCCCGTGGAGCTTGGGGAACAGTCCATTTCGTCTCCGCACTCTTTGGAAAAGTCACTTCCGGAAAACACTGTTTCGAGGTATGCGACTTCCGTCGCTTCCCTCAGGAAGTGACGTTACCTTGTTTCCGGATCAAACAGTTTTGGGTACCCCCAGGTACGACCTTCGACGAAGAAAATAGAACTTCGGCACGGGTCTTTCCATGCATTTGGAAAGAAGAAGTGATTAAAAGTTTTCTCTTGTAAAAGAAAGTTCCTTTCGAACAAAAGGAAAAAAAGGGATTCTGCTGGCTAGGGTTGGGAAGGACTAAGAAGTGGCGCGACCGTAGTGTTGCCAGCAACGAACATTGGGGTCGTCGATTGAGAAACTGCAATGCCTGCCACCTTCACCGCTGCTCCCCGCACTGGACTTGTAAATAAGGGGGTGACCAACTCGGACAACGAACAATGTGCCTGGGCCCCGAAAACGTATTGCTGTGTTGTGTTAATAATAATTGGAATTTGTGTAATTACTGCTGTGGGACTTTGGTACTTCGAAGAAATTTACCCTCTAAAACCTCTAATGCCAATTGAGATTGTACCTACTGCTTTGACTCCCTCTGTACACCTTCACACTCTGTCACCTAGAGACTCCCAGCATAGACGAAAGTATCATAATAACACTTTAATGATAGAAATGAATGCAACACATGCCATTTTTAATAAGAGTAATTGTTGGATTTGCACTCATTTACCGCAACATGGGAACAAGGGGCTAGGATGTTATATTCACCCTTTACCTTTAACGACTGCTTGCTATGCCTCTCTTAGAGCACTATTCTTTGGCCGTTGGAATGATAGCATTTCAGGGAACTTTGATGGAACTAATTTAAATGATTTTGAGAAACGTGAATTGACTCCCCTGGGATGCTCGCTTTTTGCAAATAGAAGTAAACCTAATGTTGCTTCTATTAGGCCATCTGATAAACTATCTCTTCCTTTTCAAACTCCAATTTCCTTTAAAATGGCTCCGATAGGCAATAAGGACGCTGTGCCTCCTTCCTACTCTATTAATCATAGCCCTGATTCAGTCCCCTTTTGTGTACAAAAAAATGGCACTCGGCCAATGGGAGATTTTGAAGGTTGTATAAACATTGTAAATTTGACTGGAGAGAACAGGCCTCTGTATGTAGGGGGGCCTGTTTATTTCGTTTGTGGTAGTTCAGCATTTCCCTGGTTGCCCAAGGATTGGCAGGGAACCTGTTATTTAGGAATCCTGTTACCTGGGGTATTTGTAGCTAGTACATTGGAGGTTTCTAAGGCTCGCCCACGGTGGGACGAGAACGGAGATACCCCTGGGCAAGTATTGGGAGATATAGCAAAATCAGTTGTGCCCTTTTGGGGACAGATAGCAAACATTAGAGGACTAGCAAGAGTACTGGAGAGAACCATCAACCGGACCACGGATATAGTCTACAATATGACACTAGAACAAAAGGCAATAAGATTGGTAGCACTCCAAAATCGGATGGCATTAGACCTCATTCTGGCAGAACGTGGTGGAGTATGCAAATTAATGGGGTCCGCTTGTTGTGTTTTCGTACCAGATTCCTCGCCGACAATTTTCAAAGCAATACAGAACTTGCACATCCTTAGTTCTGAAGTGCATGTTCATGTGGGAGTTTGGAACATTAGTGCCTGGTTCTGGGATTCTCTATGATCCTGGGGTTGGAAGGTGCTTTCTGTTATCCTGGTTATTTCGGGGATCCTGCTATTCCTTTGTTGCTGTTTTCAATGTCTACCTAGTATATGTGTAATGCTAGGGGGATGTTGTGCTCAAGCAGTGAGCACAGTAGGGCACAAAATGTACACCCCAGATACAGCATCTAAAGTGTTTGTGTTACAGGAGGTTCTGATGAATTACCTAATGGCTATAGACATTACAGATAATGATTCAGGATGTATGGACGACAATGCATGGAGTTATTTGCAAAAGTATTAGAAATTATATTAGCACTTGGCATAGGATAAAAAGGAGGGTCTGTCGGAATTGAAACAATATTAGGCCTCCTATCGCAGCAATTGTATGTGTATTGGCCTACGCCATGTTGTCTAAAACATCATATGCGAATAAACTCCGCGGCAAGGTCTTGACCTTAGAGAAAGTAATGTAAGTTGCCATCTTGGATTAAGCTGCCATTTTAGGTTCTCTTGTAATGTGGAAGTCACCCTGAACATCAAAATGGAGGCCGAATGACATTCCGAGTAAGATTCTGGCCGTTGTGACCTCCGCACACACGAATAATTAATATGCCTGCAGGCCACTTGTCGGGGTCGCGAACTGAGACCTTGTCCTATTGCTGACCTATGTGTAAATGTACAACTATATCAGCGAAACTAATCAAAATGCATAAATTATAGGATTGACCTGGCTAGGAACCGTTAGGTCTGATCCCTAGAATGGTTAACCCGCGAGGGGGTTGGCCAAGGGCTGGACAAATCATATAAAAGACCCAAGTATTCCAATGTACGGTCTCTCTTACTAATGCATCGAAATTTCGTTGAAGTTCGTTACATTACTCTGAGAGCCGAATAGCTATCCGTTTGTCAATTGACTTTGGTAACTGTTGTAGCTTTTAAATAAAGCACTTGTATGTTCTTTGTAACCTGTGTTGGTGTGTTTCTTTTGGGCTTCCCGGCCTCATATTATTTTTATGTTTTCACAGTTGGCGCCCGAATAGGGACCCTCAAGATTGATGCCGGATCATTGAAGGTTGACGCAGACTATCGAACTGGGATCGGACGGTGTGAAACTGCGGGCCCGACCGAACGAGACGCGACACCTCGGCAGCGCTGCACGATCCGATCCTTGGACGATAGTCGTGTGGTCTGACAAGGCATCTTGAAATGGGTCCATTTTTGAAGCGGGCAGATTTGTCGAAACCACCGAACACAAGGTAAAATTCATTAGGTAAGTTCTTTTGTAAACCGTACGGTCCTCCTTAGGTTTGGTCAGGTGTAGTCGTGACCCGGCTCTTAATTTAACCCTGACAATTTGAATTTGGCGTATTGTATCTGCAGACACAATTATTGACCAGGTAACACCAATTTTTTGTGAAATGCCTGGAAAATTGTCTAGCTGCTTTAGGGCTCTGTTCCGCAGCGATCGACAATCTTTGGAATTTAGCCGCCCGGCACCACAGGAGGGGTCGCCGGCATGTACTATGTACTGTAAGTATGCCATTGGAAGTATAGTATTTAATGATATTTGGCACAGACAAAGCAGACATGCCTCCGAATTTCAGTGGCCAATCAATGGTAGTTTTGAGATCCCCCGTATTGAATACCTAGAATCGTTCTTGTTAAAAAAGAAGGCCAGACCTGCAGCCTTTGATGTTTTGCAAAATTGGAAAAAAGAAGCATTGCAGCAGCATAAAAGTAGGGATAAACATGCACGCCGTCATAAAACAAATGACGAAAAGGCGTTGTTATATGATAAGGAAAAACATTCAGAGTCAGTTAAAAATATGGATAGGGCTTTTTCACTCGGAATCCAGAAAATGTATCCCTCTAAAGATTTCCATGTTTCTGAAGAATTTATTCAAAAATTGTTAAACGAACGCAGGCCTGGTGCCTCTGCGCCACCTCCGTATGATCCTCTCCCGGGTGCTCTGCCCATTCCTGCTGTTGTTCCTGCTGTTATTCCTGTTCCCCCTGTACAAACTATTGTTCCTATTCCTTTAGTTGTTGTTCCTCCACCTATCACACCACCCCTTCCTCCCGCGCCGATAGTTGCACCCTTATTGAATTTGCCCGCACCTCCGCTCCCGAGTGGTTCCGTATTGACTAAAGTTGATCAGGGTGCGGGGTCAAAGATTGTCACTCGTAATACTTTTTCTGCAGACAAGAAACAGGAATTGTTTGCATGGGCTAAGCACTGTATGGAGAAAGGTGATCAAGTTAATGTTTTTTCCACATTATCGAATTTGAACAGTTTTCCTGATTAAAATGTTTTTATCGAAGGTTTGGGGACTCATTTATGTGTGATGTGGGGTAGATTACAAAATTCGGATCTCCCACAAGGGGTGAGGGATCTAAATGCTTTAGCACTTTCGAGGGACACAGAGAAGAAAGTACATGGTCATGTTGAAAGATTGTTTGAGTATAGGAGGGACTTTGAAAAATCACGAGATGAGGATGATGAAGACGACAGTATGTATGTGCAGAAACGGTTCCTTCCGTGTCGTAGATCGGCACCTGAGGAAGTACGAATTTGTACCAAAGATGCGATTCGATGGATCCCTAGAATGGTTAACTCGCGAGGGGGTTGGCCAAGGGCTGGACAAATCATATAAAAGACCCAAGTATTCCAATGTACAGTCTCTCTTACTAATGCATCGAACCTTCGTTGAAGTTCGTTACGTTACTCTGAGAGCCGAATAGCTATCCGTTTGTCAATTGACTTTAGTAACTGTTGTAGCTTTTAAATAAAGCACTTGTATGTTCTTTGTAACCTGTGTTGGTGTGTTTCTTTTGGGCTTCCCGGCCTCATATTATTTTTATGTTTTCACAGGAAGGTCACTCTCTTCTCTCGCCAATCAATACAAGGATTGTGTGTTTCCAACCATGGCATTCCCAGAATCATTTGGAATTGCGGGGCCTTGATTAAATCAAACACAATAATTTCTCGATGCCCATCTTGACCCAACAGTGTCAGCTCAGTAGTGGAATGAGTTACAGGCCCAGAGGCAATTTCAGTTCCATCGACTGTGGTGATGACATCGAAGCGGTCTTTTTGCAAAGGGGTAGATTCATCCTTGAGGCCAATTCGTGGTCCATGTAGTTTCCTACGGCCCCGCTATCAATGTATGCCCTTACTGCGTGCATACATGATGGCTGCCTTGGATCAATTAGGACCATTGGTATAATTAGGTGGGAGGTCTGAGTGTCCTTCTTTAAGCTCGGCAAGCGGACCTCTACGCTTGTCGGGCGTGGTCGTTTCCCGAATCAGGCTCTATTTGACTTTTGTCAGCAACTCCTACTACTTTCTTGGGTGGTTTTATAGGGCAATCCCGTAGAAAATGTCCTGTGGTTCCACAGTACAGGCACAATTGCATCTGCTGTCTCTTTTCTCTTTCCTTTTGAGTTAAGGGTCCTTTAACCCCCCCCCCGATCTGCATAGGTTCTGATGCATCTGTTCCTTTGGGGGTAGCATTGGGTTTAACCCATACCCGACTCTAGAACTAAGCTCGATCAGCCTTTCTATTCTGAAGTCGGTGGTCCAACTGGACCACTAAGTCTATATATTCTGCGCAATCCTGAGGTGGGTTCACAACTTGAGCCAAAACATCTTTGAGTTCTCCCCGAAGCCCACGATGAAATAATGTAATTCGTTTCTCCTCAAGCCTTCCGGTTTCCACCACCAACCTATTGAAGGTTGTGATATAGGTTAGCAGATCGTGATTACCCTGTCGAAGGGATAAAAGTTAATTACCCAGGGCCTGTCCCTGTGAATGTCTGGTGAATAGTCTTTCCATGCTTCTTTGAAAACCCTGAAAATCCCGAAGAAGAGGGTCATCCTGGTTGACTAGTGGAATTGACCAGTCAGCTGCACTGCCACTAAGATATGATAGTACAAAGGCTACTTTGGCTTGGTCATTTGGAAAAGCTCCAGGTCTGCATAAAAAGTGCAAGCAGCATTGATTCATAAACACTGTGAACCTTTTTGGGTCCCCAGCAAAGCGTTCGGGTGGAGCTAAAGGAATAGCCCCTGGTAGGATTACTTGACAGGATTGCTCGATAAAACAGGAGCTGGGTTTTCCCCCGAGTCCAGGTAGGGGTGTTTGCCCAGCTTGATTTGGCAGCAGTTGTCTAGCAAGATTATCTGTGCGTTCCTTTGACACAATCAGTTCTCTCCTGAGGGCATTAGTCTCTTGGCGCGCAGAGTGCACTTCTGCCCTAAGTTCCCCTAATAATTGGGCTAGTTGGTCTGTTTTGGAGGTTTCCATAACGCCCGGGTGAGAATTTGTAGATACGCTTCGCGTTCTGTTACGCTCACCTGGCTCACACAGGGGCGTCGATCAAACCCGGACAGCTGCGACCTCCTCCAACGTGAAGCGTAGTGCAGAGATGACAGACTGGACTGGGCCGCCTAATCTCGTCTGCTTAACCCGTAGAAGTATTCTCCTGCAAGTGGAGAAAGGGATTTAGCCACCCGTGGATTTTAGTAATGGCACCCCACTGTTCTCCACACTAGTCACCACCTATATTCACTTTCAGTAAGCTCACCTTATGTTTGTAAATGATGAGCTCTCCATCCTGCGTGGAATGCAGGGGCGCATAGATACCAGTTACTTCACTGGTTTGAAGGCGCTGGAAGAGTTCCGGGTGAATATTGACTCCGAGGTTCCAGTCGAGAACCCGTAAGTATAAAGTTCAAAGCGTTCAATCTGTCCGATGTTCACTCTTGTACATTCCTTCTTGTGTTGCAGCTGGGTCCAAGTCTTTTGGCAGCTGATGGTTTTCAGGTAAGAGTCTGTATTACCAAACACTGTCTGGCAAAAGATGCGTGTGTTTAAATTGCTGGTTTCTCTCTCCTTTCAGCTGCAGTGTAAGAAGTTGCGGTTTGTTACAGAATAATGCCTCCGGTTATTAATCAGGTAAGTCTATGGTGGAGAGATTGTATTTGTTGGCTCTCTCGGCTCACCCTATGTTTCTTTGTCCCCTAGATGGTGGAATTCGGCGGAGAAAATGATGGAGGCTGCGCCGGATCGAAAAATGCTGTGAGGACTGGTGAGTATGGCGCGGCGCTGCAGCTGGCGATGCGACGCGTGTGGAATAATATCCTCTTTAAGTTCGAAGACTTGATGGATCCGGAATTCAGGTAAGGATTGAGATAATATCTGTTTTCTAACCTTTCCTTCTTCTTTCTTCTATTGCTAGGAGCTCGGGATTCGAGACGGGCGTGGCTGAAGACTGGATGCTGACTGCAGGCACGGTGAGCGTTACGCTGCTGGCTGCAGAATAACGCGAAGCATGTGCTGCTGTTCGGGCGTGGTTTAAATAGCCTCCAAAGTAGTTCCAGGTAAGAAGTCCCTAGAACCACACCCGAGTAAAAAATAGTCCCTGTAGTAAAATAGTCCCATCCAGGTCTCACGTTGGCTTGGATTCATTTGCAGCATGGTCTGCATGAGGTAAGTAAAGTCTATGAGCCTGCCGCCTATGGCGCCAGGACTGATTCCTATTATGAGCCTGCCGCCTAAGGCGCCAGAACTGAACCCAGACAGCCCCCAGCCGGGGCTGCTGGGGTTTTATTAAATATCTGGATGCATGCTCCCGGGGCTGATGGGCTTGATCCGGATGCCCGGGGATAGGCATCATGACAGCAATGTGCAAAATGCATTGCAACTTTTTTTGGAATCATAGTCACCTATTTGGCAATCCCTTCTTTCCAACCCACATTTTGTGAAGCATACACACCACCACCAAAAGGCTCTATTCAGAGCCAGCAATTACTCCCAGCGAAAAGTCCATTGGCTTTGCTACGCTTGCACCCTCAATTTTTGTGTGTCCTACGACTGTCCGCAGACTTTTCGAAAAATGCGCGGAGGCCTACAACGGTCACTTGATAGTTCTATTGTTAAACTGAGAAAGGCGGCTCTGAAAGAGCCTTTTTTGTAACTTTTGTTATTTTCACGTTTACTGCTTTTGATGACACGACACTAGGAGAGGAGGGCAAAGAAGGGTAAGGAAGGGACACCAACTACGGGGATGAGAAGGGGCAGGTGGAGAGAAAAAGATATAGGGTGGGCTTTACTTAGGTAGGGTGCAGTTTTTCTGGTGCTCCGTGACCGTAGCCTCAAAAGCACTTCGAAGACTCTCCCCTCTGCAGAGTACTGCGTCACAGTACACACACAATATTGTGACCCTTGAAAGGTAAGGGTCAACAGCATTGTGAATGGCTTGTGAGGCAGCTGGAGGGATGCGCTCCCCCACAGGAGTGTCTCTTGTGGTGAGAGGATCGGACACGGAGGATGCTCTGGAGGGACTCAATCTACTACATTCTTCGCATGGCACCACCTTGCGAATGTCCGCACTGTGGAACGAAGTTAGGTGTCGCTTCATGGTTGTCGTACCAAAGCTGTACGCACCAGGTCTCCTGCGATTGAGCACCAACTGGCACTGGTTACACCTGACCAGGTTCACACGTGCTTTCGGTACGTTCCCTAAAACGGAAAACACTGCCACACCCACGACTCCCGGCAAGTGTTTGTAGTGCGGAGTTCCTCCATCTCATTCTCTTCTTCCTCTATCTCTACATCCTCACCCGTATATCCCTCTGCAGGCCCTTGGGGAGGTGGTGGCGGTGGAGGGTTTGGGGGTGGTGCTGAGGCTAATGCAGCAACAGTAGCCATGGATGCCATAAGGATTAGTTGCCTAATGGTCGCTAAAGCAGTAAAGGCAGCACACCTCTAACTGCTATAGCCAGAAGCACAATGAAGATGAGCTCGGGGGTGTGGCCATTTATAGTGGTGGATGGGAGTGCCTCGTGACCATATTGATCACTAAAAAGTGCTGCAAACAATATAAAAGACACGTTCAGAGGTAGAGCTATTGTATGGGACATGTGAAATGGTGATTTTATACTGTAAAATAATTTACCATGTATGTACAAGTTCTTCTGCAATGTTGCAGAAGCAGTCAAACTGCGCAAATTAGTCCACACGCTCAGCGTGGATGCGGTCACCTGATGACGTCCTGAACACATCCGCGAGGGAAATGTGTGCCCGCTGGACAGCAAATGCAGACTAATAAATGTGCGCATGCGCGCCAGTGTTCTACGGACAGTGTTCGGTTCCTGAAACTAATTAAAAGTGCGACACAATTGAGACGGACAGTTAGGGACAGGCGCGATGTTCGCAGTACTTATGGGTGTACTGCGCATGTGCGTTCATGATCTGCTGACTGTACGGACAGGTCCATTGTCCTTAGGACACCTCCATTTTCTTTGACTACGAACATGCTGGCCACCACGCCTGTTCTACGGACAGTTCCATCTTGGCTGCGGACGATACGGACACGTATAGTGTCCTTAGGACACTCCCATTTTGCTCATTTACAGACATCACGGACACCCGGTGTGTCCTAGGAACATGTTTTATCTCGTTTGTGAGCAGTACAGAGAGGTATAATGTCCTTAGGACGTCCCATTCTCTTCATTTACGCACAACTTGCACAGATGGTGCGTTCTAAGATCAGTTCCATCTTGGTAGACTTGGTACGGGTAGGTGTATTGCCGTTAGAAAATCCACATTCTATTGCTTACAGCTAGCTCGAACAGGTGCGCTGTTTGCGAACATTTTAAGGCTTTTAAAAAAAAATAAATCCTCAAACGCTTCGAATACAACAAATATAGAAAAACTTCCTAAAAACACACACACACTTCAATCAACAGAAATACAGGGGTAAGCAGATACTAACACGAATATAGGGGAATTAGGGTTCAACACGGGCTGATTGTGAGGAGATGATTTGTGAGGGGAAGAAGGGATGGATGTTTCATCAAAACGTCTATTTTCTTCTTGAAGATTTGGGGACGGTTCACTAGGAAATGGAGAAGGGGGACAGGTACAGGTGGGACAGTGATAATGTATTTTTCCTCTCACAAATTCCTCCACAAATTGCCTTAAACTGTTAAAATTATAGTGTGTCCATTTTCAGTTCTATCCTTTTCAGCCTGTCTTCCTCTGTGTCATTTGTTGGCCTTTCTTCTTTTTTTTCCTGGTCTGTTAAAAATAAATATATATATGTTAAATGCCCATAAAGTACTGACCATTATTTTGTGTATGCAGAGCACAGTGTACCATTATTATCGCTATCTTCGGACATTTCCCCATGCAGAAAATTCTCCTCCAGCCACTCCAAAGTACTGCACATTTCTGTGTCAAAACAACAGAAAGAAATTATACCATTAAAAGTACATACACATATAAGAAAAATGAGGCTCACTTACTATTTTGTTGTAATTTTTCTTCAGGCCTGGTTCTTCCCCTATATATGTACAACATAAAATGCGATTAAAAACTAAGGAAAGTATTGTAAGAACATGTGAGAATAGCAATATCTGTACATGTAATACCTTTTGAAAGTTAAGTTTCTGACTGTCAGTAAATAAACCCACCTGGCCTAGATATAGCAGTGAACAAAAACGAAGGGGCTACACATGTGATGTCATCAGTAATGTCATCAATGACATTTGTGATGTCATCTTTGATGTCCTGGGTGTTAGTGTTAGCAGTGCACAGTGGTGCAGGCAGTTATGGTTGCTTAGCCTACCATAACTGGTGAATTTCAGGGGTTTTTCAGTTTTACTTGGAACCATAATGTCACATTTATAAAAAGAAATTAGGGAATTTCACAGGTTTTTAGTAGCGCAACTTAACCATAACGTCCCCTTAACAAAGTTTTTTTAGTATATATATATATATATATATATATATATATATATATATATATATATATATAAATCATTAACAAAAACATTGTTAAAGGGACGCTATGGTTAAGTTGTACTAGCACAAACCTATGAAATCTGATGGAAAATCATTGTTACAGGGACGTTATGGTTACAGGTAAAACCTAAAAACCCATGAAATTTGACAGTTATGGTAAGCTAAGCAACCATAACTCGTGCCGCCAGTGTGCACTGCAAGGACTAACACCCATGACATCAATGATGACATCACAAATCTCATTCATGACATCACTCATGACATCACGTGTGGCTCTCTGTTTTGTTCACTACCCTAAGTAGGACAGGTGCTTTTCTTCACTAACAGTCATGAACAAACAATTGAAAAAGTTCTATATTTGTGTGCGGCAACCTTCTCATATGTTCTTACACACCTTTCTTAAAGGTTCACTCACATTATATGATACATATACATATAGGGGAAGAGGAAAGTGTAAAACACAGCACTTGTTTCTGTGCATGAAGATTATCGGTTATTTTATGAACAGTTTCTCGTAATACTGCTGCTTTTAGCTTAAATTAAGTCCCTTGCATATGGTCATGTTTGTATGCATTATACTGTCTTTATGGTTTCTGTGCAGTAGGGCAAATATGTAGATATAAATGCAATGGTAGCTACTTCTTACATGTTTCACAGTACCTGATACCAGTGGAGTAACTTTGCTGAAAATGTTGAGGGGACAGGGGTGGGGTGGAGGGAGGACGGGTGGTGGCTCTTAGGGATCGTTTTGGCCAAATTGTTCGATAAAATTTGGTTGAATGATAGATTTGACTGAATTCGGTCACCACTATTCGTTCGGAGCCAAAGATACCGAACATTAAGAGCTGGGGTTCCGGGGGTGTCCCCTGCTCACCATCTTCATATTTTTTACTTCGGTGGTTGCGGGGATGTCCCACGTTTCCTCAACATTGGTGGCAGGGGAACAACAAAATAAAAGAATAAAAAGGGTTCCTGAAGCGTAAGATCCGACCCACGTTAGATGGATGGATCTGACACTGCAGGGTACGGGAAAGGCGGCGGATGGAGAAAAGGTAAGTATAGGTGGTTTATGGGTGTACTGGCTGTTTGGGCGGACATGGGTTTGTTTTTTTTGTACCGAGGTAGAAACGTATTTGCAGTGAAAATGACTACGGTAAATTTCGCCGTGATTTTGTACCTCCGCCAAAACAACCTAAATCCCTGAGGGATGACACTAGACTACTACACCACAAGAGTCCATTGCTGACGCTCTGTAATAACTTTCATAAGACTGGGGGCCTATCTGTAAAATTCAATTGGGTCCCCACATATCTCCAGCTGGCCTGCAATGCACTCAGTGACAAAACATAACATTCACAAACTTAATTCCAATAGAACACACAAACAATGCATTATTTATCATTCATTCAGACACAAAAGTCAGCACACATATGCTTGCATAGACTCTCACTCACACACAAATGCACCCAGCACCTCCATTGACCTACACTGTATGCACACAACATTTATATGTACATATACAATAACACATGGAAACAGTGGCTCAAGGTCCATTGAGCAGACCAGATTTTATCACCCCCTGATGCCTAAAATTTTGGGCTAAGTTGACTTGACCTAGCTGAACTATAAAGCCATGGCCGAAAGGAACAAATTCACTGGAATTTCAGCAATTCCCTTGGTTTTTCCTTTCATTCAAAGGCAGAAGCCATTGGTTAATGCAGTGCAGTGGGTGACCAAGTATACTTGGTATCAATTTTTAAATGCCTATATCTCCAAACTTGGGTTCTGCACAGTACCTTATATGTGTACGTGATGATATATTTTTTTCTACAAGATTCTAACTGATTAAAATCAAGGTATGTTTTCCTGTGTTCAAATTGCTCCAAGCAGTGGAGTACCAAGCGGGAGAGGCAGTGGGGGGGCAAGCTGCCACCCGTGGCTCTTTTAAGAGCCAGACTGGGACACCCAACGGCAAAGGTGTCCCGCTGGCAGTACAATGTGTGCTGAGAAATTCCTGCTCAGCATGCTCATTGTCCTGGCAGCAGGACACCTTATCCGTTCTGAATGGTAGAGGTGTCCCGCTGCCAGAACATTGTTCCATGGAGCTTTGGGCAGCAGAGGGTCCTCAGGTGGCTCTTTATCAACAGAACATTACAATGTGAGCGATAAGGCACTGATGGGATGGAGGGGGGCATCATTAGCAGGGACTTTTGTCCCTTTAGAAATGTGAATGGAAGGGAGTGATCAGAAGTGAGAAGGATGCATAATGTCGCATACTTTATGAAATAATGACTATGGCTTTAAAAACACAAGGGGGATTTGTTAGGCTCACATTCATCTACATGATGCTATTGTGACTTTGCATGCCAAATGGGGAGAATAAAACTAAAGTCATGTCCCCATTGCAAAACACATTTCTATGACAATGTTTATAGTGTATGGTTAGTTTACTATGAAAGGCTAGTTTATTATGTAATGTGCATCCAAGACATTGCTATAAATAATTATTTAAGCACATGAAATGTAAAGTAAAACCTTAATAAATATCTATATCAACTAGCCCATGAAAGATGTGCACGGTCGTTTAAATTGTCCATAGCCCAGTTTCACCATTTAACCAAGTGTGTGATCCTGAGCAAATCATTTAAACACATTGTGCCTTATCTGCAGCTCTGCAAGTGACTCTGATTCACTTCAAAGCTTATGTTAATGTATCATGGTATTATAATAGAAAAGCCTAATGACTATAGAGGTACTCCACATATAACAAAAGTGCAATTTAGGTATTTTGCACCACAAAGTTATTTGTCATTTGGCTTATTTATGGCAACTTATTCTAAAGTCACTTCCATGGTGCCTCCAAGTATCAAGGACTGATGATGCGCCTTGCAATGTCATTTTCTGTGAAGTCACTTCTGTTGGTGCAATCCATATAATAATCAGGAAGTTTCCATGTATTTTGTCTCAGAGGGCTTAGACAGAGCACTAATAGATGGGTTTCCTGCATCTGAAATGATCCTGTGGTTTTATTTTTGTTGTTGTGTGTTAAAATGCATCTTCCACTAATGTTACCAAAAAACATAGATTGGGGCAGGGTAGGGCAGTTTGGGGATGCCAATGAGACCATGTGGAATTCCACACACTGCGTTTCGTTGCTCAAACTCCCCGCCCCCCACACTCTTACAATGCTGGATACTCCCCTGCTTAGTTTGGTAAGTGAAGCAGTTTTTGGTGGCCTGTAACCTGAACCATGACACCCATTTACTAATTTGCACCAAACTGTCCTGAAAAAGTGTCTGCAAAACTCAAAATACATTTTGCCAGTTTGATGCAGATTATCTTTGGCAGCAGGAGGAAAAGTTATACAGGGCTCCTAAAAGTGTGCTTTTAACACACAATTCCATACAGTTCCTTCTGCGCACCTAGAGCAAAAACTGCTTTACAAAGGTTCACAATGTTTGAAATGCGTATAGCACTCAAATTTATTTCGCAGAATTTGCAGAGTATGACTGTTTTGGGTCGGAGGTTTTCTCAGCTTGACAATTTCCACTCAACATGGGAGGGCGCACCTTCTGCCAACTTCTTTTTGAAATTAGGATGGTGGTGCTTTAGTAGAATCTGAAAAGTGGCAAGACTAATTTTGGAGGTGTTGCCGAGCTGTGGCTTGCCACAGAGAATGCACCATTTGTTATTGATAGTGTATCTTCATACCTGGGGCCTTAATGTGTACTGGGAGCATTGCTCACATTGTCCAAATGCGACACGCGCCCTCACTAGGGTCAGCCCGAAGCCCAGCCCCCCAACAAACATACACAACACAAACACAATTAAAAATAATAATTTTTAAAAAGTACCTCTGCTCTGCTTTTAAATGCCGCCTGGGCCATGTCTCATGTTACACCGACCTAACCTCTTTGCACTCACGCACCTCCAGACAGAAACTAGCAAGCTGAATGAGCTTCCTAGTTCCTGTCGGTGTGTCGCACGAACACATAGCCAGAAAGAGATTCCCTGTGCCGCAGCCCATGGAAGTGCTGCTGCTAGCGTTGCAGCACAGGCGCCAGGCCCTGCAGCACCCAGTTCAGCACCCTGGCTGCTGACTTTGAGTCAGGCCAGCCAGGGTGAGTGACTGAGCCATGCAGGGCATCCCGGCCCTGAATGTGTTGCAGCACGGCTACCAGGCATCTCAGTATTATGTAATGAGACAGTGCAAGCCTTGCTGGGCACCCCAGCCGGGCTTGTGCTGTCCAATTACATAATTGATGATTGCGGCCCCCCTGCCCTCCCTCCAAAAGTTGGGGGGGACAAAAAGGCATGCCACAGAAGTTGGGGGGGACAAAACCCATTGGCCCCCCCTATAATTACGCCCATGCCTGACACTCTAAAACGAATGCATTAATATTGTCACTATGTAACATGGAAAGATTTTGAAGGTTACACTTCCATGAGCCATGGTTCAGACAATAGATACATTTGCACATGATTTCGTTCATATACACTGAAAACGTATGTAATACTATGGTGTGTATAGCAATGCATTCCTCCATGACATACTTCTCTCATGATGATAGTTCTTCCAATATTCTTTTATAGTTTTCTGCCACCATTACAATAACAATCCCTTGAGGAGGCTTCCTATGAAAAGTAAATGCACACGTGATGTCATGAGTGATGTCATGAATGAGATTTGTGATGCCATCTTTGATGTCATGGGTGTTAGTCCTTGCAGTACACACTGGTGGCACGAGTTATGGTTGCTTAGCTTACCATAACTGTCAAATTTGGTGGGTTTTTAGGTTTTACCTGTAACAATTTCCATCGAATTTCATAGGTTTTTGCTAGTGCAACTTAACCATAACGTGCCTTTAACAATGTTTTGTTAGTGAATTTCATAGGTTTTTAGTAGGGTACTGTAAGCAGAACATTGCTTTAGCATACCATTTCTGTAAAGAGGATAGGTATTTGGTACAGCAACATAAACATAACGTCCCGTTAACAACAGTTTGTTACTGAATCCTTGCCTGCCCTCCTGATAAACGTGTGGAAAGGGCAAAACATCTGGTGTATATATCCATTTGTGCTACCCCTTACTTTTCCAAATGGAGTTGGTGTATAATTCCAATTACAGATCTACACAGTAAATGTTGTTTAGTGTGTCAGGAGGCTCTTTTTTTCTGTTAACAGTGCATGATAAATCTGTACCGCACACTACTGGCAGAGATAACTAGAGATGAGCAATATGGACGTTTCCTAAGGGCATTGCAGCTAGTTGTCGTATGTGCAATCACACTGCAGCTGTCCGTAGGACTCCATTAGTGGCAGCATGTCCGCATCCGTGTTTCTGTTCCACACCTAGACCCATGCATAGGTCATCCACTGTATGCTGCTAACACCACCCCTGTCGCTAGCCCTACAGATTCCTACAGTAGGCTACCGCATTTAAAGTACTGCTGCCGACTTCCTGGGTGGCTCTGCAAACCTACCAATGTGTGGCTAAAGTACTCTTAACTGTATAACAGCCACTGGTAAACAAGGAGCATCAACCTGCAGTGTCACGTGGGCATGGTAAATGTCGCATTACTTTGATTTATTTGCTGGTTGCCTTTCCGTGACCCGTTAAACAGATACATTGTGTGTGCACTCAGCAGTCGTGCAGTTAAAGAAAACATGTAACTGCAGGTGGGACCGTTTGTACTAAGTCTGCAAAATGGCAAAGCTTGTGCACCGTCCTCATGCACATACTGGTGCATGTAAAGGCAAATAAAAAAATGGCAGAATATGCAGAGTGGCAACAACCTTAGTGGTGGTTAGAAAAGCGTGTTAGCTGCATGGGTCGCACACAGTAAATGGCTCCCTACTCCATGTAATGAAGCTGTGTTTCCCGTTGTAAACATTCTTGTATTCCACAATGTATGCATATCTGTGAATGCTACCCCTAACACTAATAGCATGGTATAAAGTGGTTATACTGTATGTGATGACAACTGAAATGAAAGCACAGGGGACCACTGGGCAGGTTACCACCCTTCCAACAATTACGTATCCTACTTTCATGTACAGCATTGCCCACAACTGCTACGGGCAACAAGAGGGGCACTGCTCTAGGGCAGCAGAGCTCTAAAACAACCTTAGCAAACCTTGTGCCACACTACAGACCCTTACCCGGCAAAGGGCATTGCATTGTGCATGTACTGGAACGCGCTACTGTACAGAGGGAAGTTACTTCGAAGTGCATGGGAACGGTCCTTATGGAAGCATTACAATGACTGGTGCCTATGTACGTGAGGGCCACCCAATAATTCTGTCTCCTGGCACGTCCCCTATAGTATCCAGGTAGGTGCTGCCTCTTCTGTACCTGATCTTTGTTGTCGTTCCTTCTGTGACATGTGTGAGAACAGCATGATAAATGAAAATTAACTGGGAAAGAAACAAAAGGTAAATTAAGATAGCACCTTGCACAGATCAACAATGGGATTGCCAATGCACACATGCACGGCTAGACGTGTGGCAGTGTGGGAAACACTGTTGTGGAATCGGTTAGAAAGGTGGTCACTGTACAAATAGGTTTGTTTAGGTGTTGCAGAGCATTTTCAAGAGAGTCACAGCGCAAAACTAACTGCAAATTATTATGAATACTTTCAAGAAGGGCACCAAACCAATGTAGAGGTGGTGTACAAAAATCGGGATTGCTGGCATACTAAGATGAATGTTATAGCTGAGGAAAAGTATTCGTGCTGTGAAACGTCATATTCCCAAGGGCAAAGTATGTCATTGGCACATGTCAAAGAAAGGCAGAAATACACTTCTTTGCAATGTACCACGCTGCCTGCATTGAGGAACCAAATAGAAATTGACGCTCCCACATCAGTGACTGCATGCAGTGCGTTAAAAACGTATGCAAAAGATCGGAAACAAACGCATGAACTGGGTAAGTGCCTCCTTCATCGCAAACGGCACTGAAACTCGTGGAACACGCTGTGCAATTCTCCCTACACAATCAACAACAATAATATCGGCATGATTGCTTGCCACCAAAGAGTCACACAGAGAAACCAAAATCAGGCACTTCTTTGTAGCTACTTTATAGCACTACACATTCACATCATAGATTGCAAAATTAGTAGCCACTGCACAGTGTTTTCCATTCCCTTTTAGGCAATGTATGTCGGAATCGCCATAGCCACACCCTATGCATTTCTGTCCATAAATACACTGTGTAACACAGTCTGTCTGTACACACCACACCCACAAACTTTGTTACCCAATCCCGCAGTGTCTGCAGGCCCATTTTTATGAGCGTCATCTGCAAAAAGGGCATATGTAACACGTGCCACCCTGCAACTATCGCGATATTCATGGACTTTTCGTGTTGGGCGCACGCAAGAGTGGGGGAATAACTTTGAACCAGGGGAACAGACGTTGTTAGTTGTGCTGACTCTGAAAAGAACCTTTGAGGTCTTTGTTTGTGGTTTTCATTTTTTAAAAGGTGCTTCCCTAAAAACACTATTTTTGCTGTTTTTATACATAAATGTGTGTTTTCAACGTTAGCTCACATTCTTACAATAGGCTCTTCAGTGCAGTGTGTAGATTGCGAAACAACACTTCATTGCCACTGTACAACAAAGACATGCCATTGTCGTGAAAAAGTATATGTATCGCAAACCAATGTTCTCATTTTCACAGTAGAACATCCCAGCAGCACTTAAGAAGTCACACATGCTTCTGTTGATGAGACCCATTCCGACCTCTGGCTGGCCTCAGGAATCATTGGACTACTTCCACACTATTCTCAGGGGTATACATGAGAAAAGCATCTTGGCAGTAGGAAAAAAGCGCTGCACTGTTTTCATCATAATCTTCAATTGACGGAACACACAGGAATAAGGCATGCAACCCATAAAGAAGGCTCCAAAGTGCACGATCGCTACATGTACAGTTGACGAAGAGACCACGCGTTGAGATTCTAGAAGCAGTCCGCTGAAACAGCACCATTCAACACTACTTCACCAAGCATCCACTCCCTTCAAACCGAAATTGCCAAACATGTCTTCTTGGAGGGCATACACGCACAAATCTTCCACAAAGCCATCACCCACGCCGAAAACTGTACGTCTTCACAGGTTTGCCAGCCACAGTACACAAAGTAATGGGGAAAGTGAATGCCTCCCTTTCCTGTGATGCACACCCAAAGCACCTGATTGGCCAAAGGCCATAGTCCCATTTCTATTGGCCAGCATGCTCACAATCACAGAATGTGGCACGTGCCTTTCTCCAAGTACCGCCAGGGCCGCGCCCCAGTAAAGCAGGAGGAGTCCTTCTTCCTATTGGCTGACTTTCCTCTGACGCACACCCTGAGCAGCACATGATAGGGCAATCTCTACAGTCCCATTTCCATAGGCCAGCATGGTGAGCAGCATCAAATGTGGCACATGCGGGTCCCCAAGTACGTTGCAAGCCGGTTCCCAGTGCAGCAGGAGTCCCTCTTCCTACTGCCGCACATCCTAAGCAACTCATTGGACAATCTCCACAGTTCCATTTTCGTGGCCGCCACCCGCAATATCCCCACCTGTGACTTTCGTGCTAGGTGCGGGTGTGGGGGAATAACTTGCAAACAGGGCAGGGGGAGTTCGTAGTAAGGGGCGACTCTTTGTGTAGATCCTTCTACAAAAACACCTTTTTTTTCTGTTTTTAGTAGCTTTTTTTTCCTTCTACGCACAGTAGTTCAGTAAACTCTTCACTGCATTTTGAAGACAAGCAAAGAAAACTACATTGCGGATGGATGACAACAAAATGCCATTTTCTTGGAAAAACATTTCCACAAGTAATAAGGTCATTGTTGCAGAAGAACAATCCCCAAGCGGACAAAAAAGTGTACATGCTTCTGTTGATGAGATACCTTCCTTCGTCTGGCTCGGAACAACATCCATAAGCAGTAGGACATACTCTACGCGACATCCATAAGCAGTAGGACATACTCTACGCGGTATTATAGATCATTAAAGCACCTCAGTGGTGGGAAAAAGCATTATCACGACATCCAGCAACCTCCACAGTCTACGGAATAAATGTAAGCAAGGCAGGTAACCTATATGCATGCCGCCGTAATGAATTACAATAACATCTACTACTGGTAACATGGCGAGGTCTTTGCAAAGTGTATGCATAGCGAGGAAATGACACTCATACACAGCATTCCACAATGCGTCCACTCCTTCCAAACCAAAATTGACGTCAAAGTTGTGCAGATCTATTACAAAGGGATCGCCTACAGTCAACACAATAAGTTTCGCCATGTCAGCCACCCTCAGTACGCAGAGTATAATGTGCAACCGTTTCACCTCCCCTTCCTGTTAACCACACCTACACTACCTGATTGGCTAATCCCCACACTGCCATGACAATTGGGCAAGGTGGTGTAAAGGGCAGATATTGGCACATGCGCTTCCCTTTGCACTCTGCAGCTCTACTTCATTAGGTTACTGGTAAATAGGCACACACGCATCCACCAATCTCACTAAAGCCACCATCATCAAACACTGTCACTGCTGTACAACACTTGAAATGTACAGTTACACATTTACAGTACAAATGTTGTGCCATTCCAAAGCACGTCCACTACAAAGTTCACTGAAAGTATGAACGATTTCTTCATCCGCATACATCCAAATAGCCACCCAGGATGTGGCACCTGCCATCCTGAAAGTACTCCGTAATCCACTACCTTTTCGTGATAGTGAGGGTGGGGGGGAGGAGTGGCTCGTAAACAATATGAAACCTTGCAGGGGATTCAGTCTTCCAGCGTATATGTATAAAGTGTTTTTATTGATTTGTTTTTTTAATGTGCTTGCGAGCAATTTTCTTTTGTATTCTCTCTTTATATGCGTTTCTGTTTGCCTGTCCTCACATTTTTTTACAACATTCTGGTCAATGCTTCTTGCACAGTGTGAAAGAAAATGGTATTGCTAAAGCCGCTGAAATAAATGCCATTTCTACGGAACCACTGCATATTTTGCGAACTTATGATCTCATAGTGAGTGGAGAAAATGCCAGCAGTCTGCATAAACTGACGCATAATTCTGTTTATAACACACCTTCCAACCACTGGCTAGGGACAAATGACACTGTCATGGACCCACACTGCTCTTGGTGTTATGCATGAGAAAACCACCCTGGGAGTAGGAAAAATATGCATTACTGCGGTCAGCAACCTCTTCAGGAGACGGATTAATTGTCCACACGACATGTAACCCAAATGTACACTTCCATAGTGCACCACGACACAGTCCACGTTCGTGACGGACGCCACATATCAGCAAAGGCAAATCATCCCGCCGAAACTGCAGACAGCATGACAAGCCCAGAAAGCGTCCACTCCTTCCAACGCGAAATTACCAGCAACGCCTCTTTCCACGCAACACCTGTGCAGATGGCGCACAAAGGTATCACCGACGATAATCACTGTGTGTCTCTCCATGTCGACCACCCTCACGACACAGTATTGTGATGAAATGGTACTGCCCCTTCCTATAAACCACGCCCTAAACTTTTAATTGTTTATTTCCCACAATTCCATTTCCATTTCCACCCTGCTCATAATGGGAGGATGTGCACATGGGCCTTCCCATTGACAGTGAGTGCCACGGCCCAGTAAAGCTCTGACAATACTTCTTCCCTTTGCACAGTCACTTTTTGCAGCACTCCCCCAATTGGGTGCTGTCACATTTCAAAACATGCATGCACCAATCACATACAAAACCTCTGCATTGCACACTGTAATTTCTATACACCACTCCTTATTTACTGTTAAACACTCTCAGTACACGTTCCGTTTGATTGCAAAGCCCTTCCACCAGAAACTTCTGCTAAAGAAGGCACTATTGCAGCATCCACAAACATCCTAACACACCACCAGCACACCTTTGGCTATGCGCACAACATTGCAACCCTTTCCACACCCACCACAACACTATACATCCAAGCAAGCGACCATGTGGGCACCTAACATTATGCATAAACGTTACATACGTAGCGGAAGTTCTACCCATCTCCCCAAACCATAAAACACCCATTCACGAAAACATGTCACACTTAGCAGAAGACACAAACATAGCGCAGCCTGCACCAACCCTACGCACTACCATTCTCACGCTATTGTGTCACTGTCAACCTATGCACACCATCTTCACAACATTGGCCCTACTTCAATAAATCTGCACACAGCAGAGTAACCAACCACATATAAGCTGCCTTTCAACCATATTCACTTCCATATACACATTATGTACACACTGCACCCTGTGGCCACACTACCCAACTTCTCACTGTACCATCTCCTGCCGCACACCAAATACTGTAGAATGTTCCAACTATCACCACAACCATAGAATGCACAACACACACTTTGCAACTCACTTGTGCTGCTGTAGCACATCGGCAATGTGCTCCACTGCTCCACATGCATTTTCCAAATATCCTGTGCCTCATACACTGCCAAACTTGCATTGCTCCAGTGGGTCTGCTCCTTGCACACATTCCCCTCCACCGTAATTCAACAATACATGTCAGCATATCACCAACTATAACTGTGCACATATGCACCACTAGCACCAGCACTCCTAACCAACCTGAAAACCGCAAAGGACATGCACATCATTATATACAACTGTTACCATTATGTATAAACATTACAATGTCTCCGGCACCCCTACGCCCTTTCATTCACATGCTATTGTCTTACCCACTTCCACTCAGAAAGAATTGTTTCACTGGCAACGTAAACATATGTTTATAACATTGCCCATACTGCAAACATTGTGCACACAGCACACTATCCAAGCATATATAAGCTGCCCTTCAACCATACCTTGTAACATACTGACAGTATACATGCATTGCACCCAGTGCCGACACAGCGTGACTTTTCACTGCAGCATCTCCAACCACAGGGCACCGCCATGGAGCTATGCAGTTACAAATTGCAACAGTTACCATAATGTACAAACAAGACACTCTGGCCCTCATTAGGACCCAGGCGTTAAGGGGTTTATGGCGCCGTAAACGGCGCCGACCCTTAACGCCTGATTCCAAGGTCCCTTTGCGGGATGGTGATTTTAACGCCTGCTTTTTGCAGGCGTTAAAACCCATGCCGCAAAGGGACCTTGGTGCTAATTACGCCACCGTAATTTACGGTGGCGTAATTAGCGCCTTTCCCTATTCCCATTATGCCCTATGGGGCGAAAATGGGAATGGGGAAGGGTGAAATGGGGATTTACCGCCCCACTCACCTTGGAATGGGGCGGTAAATCCGCCATCCACCATGGTGTAAACGTAGTTTACACCATAGTGGTAAGGGTACGACCCAGGCGGTAACTTACCGCCTGGGTCGTAATGAGGGCCTCTCTCCTGCATCTCTGTGCACTTTCAATCACATACTATGGCCGTACCCACTACCATTCACAAAGTATTGTGCCACTGCCAACCTACCCATGATCTGTTTGCAACAGTGGCCTATAACACCTTAAATATGCTCCACACCCATTCCTTACATGTCACCACTCTCTAACTCATGCACATTGAAAAATGCATTACTGCTGTGTGTGTCCTTAAGGCCTAGGCTCTTGAATTCATGGACTACAGCCTTCGGCCATGCATCCATTTGTCTAGGCCTTGAACAACCGCACAGCAACGTAATGCCACCATGCATGTCTCCATATCAGCAACTGCGACAATCCACATAGACACCACTGCCACCAACACTCCTACCCAACCTGTGCACCGCCATGGTGCTACAAAGCAACAAATGGCAACAGTTAACATAATGGCCATCTGGGCAGCTACCATTTTGCACAAACGTGCCACACATAGGTAGAAGCACTTCACCCCAACTCCCCCACAGCATAAAACACCCAATCACAAAAACAGGTCGCACTTACCAGAATGCACAAACATATCACATCCTCTCCCACCTCTTCCCACAGGATTGTGTCACTAACCACAACATTTTCACAACATTCGGCCTACTTCAACAATTCTGCACACAGCACTACAGCAACGTAATGTCAACATGCATTTCAGCTTTTCACCAACTACGACCATCGTCATACACACTACTGCTACCAGCTGTCCTACCCAACCTGAGCACCACGATGTAGCTATGCAGCACCAAATTGCAACAGTTAACACAATGTGGAAAGAAAACACTCTCTCCTGCACCCCTATACACTTACATTCACATACTATAGGCGTACCCATTCACAAAGTACTGTGTCACTGGCAACCTACCCACATTTAGTTTGCAGCACTAATGCTACTGCAACCAATCTGCACACTCCGCACTATGCAAGCACCACCCTGTACTGGATGCAGACTCAAACATGCCTTCCTGTGGTGTGTATGTTGCAGCCCTATGCTCCTCAGTGCATGCCCTACAGCCTACGGGATACGGGCTTCGGCCATGCACCCAATAGTGTAATCTTTCCATAGACCCACTGCACCTTCATTCACCCATGCATGCCTCCATGTGTCCAACGCATTCCATCCGCAGCGCACTGCCACCCGCAATCCCACCCAACCTATGTCATGTGCAATTCACTCCCCATCTGCAAATGATCTGCCACCACTCAGCACGTAAAGAGTTAGCCGCAAACAGGTCGCAGCAGAAGCTAAGGGACTGTTACGACAGCTGTCTCCAATCACCACAGAAAATACTAGCCTACATATGTCATGTATAAACCACTTCTCACTCCCCCAGCCATTCCCTCCCTTATTGCCGCCAACACAATGTGTACAGTACATTTTCCAGACCCTTCAGCCGCCACCAAACTTGTCCGACACCACACCGTACCGCTATCCAATGACACTTCTGTCCGTGGAGCGAACAGGGAAATGGTTCCGCGGCGCGGACCCAGATATCACACATTTATTTGTACATTTCAGTATTTTACAAAGAAATTACTTGTCGGATTTCCACCAAACACACAAAGGCACGCTTTCTGGCCCAAGCCCCTGCTCCTGGCGCAGGTTTGGCGGAAATCCATCCAGCCGTTCGGGCTGTAGCCGTGCCCATTGTCTATGGGGAAAAAAAAATGTTTGGACCCCCTCCCTGTAACTTCCCCCCCCCGCATAAAACCTCTCCCAACTTGGTGAGAAAATTCAGAGCTGGCCATTAACTTTATTTGCAAAGTTTGGTGAGGATTCGTCCATGGGGAGTGAAGTTATAAGCCGCCGAAAACGTGCTCTTCCTATGAGTTTAGCAACTTAATATATATATATTTTTTTTTTTTAATGAAAAAACTTTGTTAAGGGGACGTTATGGTTAAATTGCACTAATAAAAACCTATGAAATTCACTGAAAAAACTTTGTTAAAGGGACGTTATGGTTAAGTTGGACTAATAAAAACCTATGAAATTCAATAAAAAAACTGTTAAAAGGACGTTATGGTTACAAGTAAAATCGAAAAACCCCAGAAATTCGCCAGTTATGGTAAGCTAAGCAACCATAACTTGTGCCACCACCGTGCACTGCTAAGACTAACACCCAGGACATCAAAGATGACATCACAAATATCATTGAGGACATCTGGCCCAGCCGCTGATGTTCTCCTAGTACCAGTTTCTGTTCTCTTCACATCATCAGGGAGGCAGTCTTAACTTGCATCTCACAGCAAGTGCAGGTGTTCACAATCAATGATGATTCTACCACAAGGATTTCTGGTAGCTGTAGTAATCAGGTTAGCAAGGAACAAGCTCACATCCAGACCCACAGTGGGGAAAGGGAATGGGTAGCCCACAATGTGGCACTCCAAAGCAGCACATATGTCGCCCGGTGCGGCACCCTATTGGATTGTGAAGATTCCACCCTTCCGAAATCCATGAATATGATGAACAGGTGAGAAGGGTGCACTCTAGTTCCCTGCACAGTTAACCTACTCAGCCTACTCAAAACTGAGGTGAATACTTGATCTATTTCCTCAAAAACCAAGAGGAGCTGACACTACAACAGGATCTGATTCATGCAAGAGAAAGAGGTTGCCTTCTGATGATACCTCGAGTGGCAGTTCAAGCACAGCTGTTGTCCAACTATTGGTCAGCACATCAACTCTTGCTGGCAGCAGAGCTGCTTCTTGAGGTGCAGACATTGTATCAACATTTGCATGCGCTGACATTGGTCTGAGGTATTCACATGCTGACACTTGGCCTGGATCTCCTGCTTCCTTGGCTGACACGTTTTGCATGTTTGAGGAACCCCCTTCTGTTGCTTGCTCTCCCGACATTTCATTCCTCGGGGAGAGCACAGGCAGCTCTTGGTTGTAGAGCGATAAAAGTATGCAGATGCGTCAAGCTGAGCAGAACAATCAATACATGGCCCTGTAAAGCCAAAACTTCTTCGATACCCTGTAACTGCTTCCTGTAAGTTTAATGGAGGCAACAAAACATATCCTTGGCTCGAGTATTCAGTTCTGAAAGATAAAGTATACTGCTTTGCATGCAGACATTTTGGTTCTACTTCCGGAGGAGGGGGCCGTGTGCATGGCAATGTTCCATTTGTTGATATTGATTTCAGTAAATGGGAAAAGATAGGTTGTGGTTTTAAGAAACACTCAGGTTCTGAGAAGCATAAATCTTTGGTTATAGCTTGGACAAACCTTAAGCGTGTACAACAAACTACAGACCCTCAACAGTTCATTGTTTCCATGCTAGAAAAGGTTGGAGACAAAGAGTTTGAAGAGAATCGTCAACATGTGCTGCAGTTAGTAAAGATTTTATGTCTCTTTGGTCGTCAAGGGATTGATATCAGAGTCATAGACGAATCGCAACATTCCCACAATAAGGGAAACTTAATGGAATTATTGCGTTTGCTGTTCGATAATGATGAACATCTTTAAGTCAAAAGGGCTAGAAGATATGGGCACTACACATCTCCCGAGTTTCAAAACTACATAATTTCGGTTGTGGCAAATCTTGTACGTTGCTAGGAAATTGACAAAGCACTTTGCGGTGCTGGTTGATGAAACCAAACACATTTCACATAAAGAACAGCTGAACTTTGTGATCTGGCTTGTAGATAAAGATGGGAACATTCATGAAAAAGCAATTGGATGTTATCAAATTGAGAGGTTGGATGCCTCCAGTTTAGCTGCGTCCATTGACAATTCTGTATGCAAAGCTGGTCTTGACTGTAAGAACTGTGTGGCACAATGCTATGATGGGGCAACAGTTATGAGTAGCTGTTTCTATGGAGTGCAAACCAAAATCAAACACATTGCTCCAAAGACTGTTTATATTGACTGTCAGGCACATCGTCTAAACCTTGCGTTAGTGCCAACTATCACTAACATACAAATAGTAAAATCATTTTTTATCAACTTTGCAGGATGTTTACATGTTCCTTTTGCAAAGTTCTCCTCGACACAAACTCTTTGTAAAAGCTCAAAAAGAAAGTGGTCTGTTAGTATACGAATTAGAAAGACTTGCTGGCACTAGAGGGTTTTATTGATCTGCAAGTTTTAGAAAAATACAGATTTGATTTGAGAGCATTGTTGTTGTTCCCAATGCAATGAATCACAACAACGTGACAAGCAGTCTAATTCAGAAGCCAGTAGCTTTGAGTATTTGCTAATTTTGCTAAGTATGGATACAATTCTACAAATGATGTATGTATTATATGAAGAACTTCAGAGAAAGGATCTTGATTTGCCAAAGGCGAGTGAACTAATTCAAGTGACGAGAACTGACCTCGTTGACCTTCAACAAGAATGCCATTGGAGGCAAATCGTCAATGACGCAATGGGATTGGCCAAAAAATGTGCTATTGAAACGGTTGAAGACCACAACCTAAGAGCTTTACCATTAAGACCATTAACTGAGCAGCAAACAGAATACTTTGTTGCTACTACTGTAGGGAAGAGGCCTGCCCATTATGAGCACTCTGAGGATAGAATGCCACTGACTGAGCGGTTGAAGCAAGAGGGGGTTTTCTCCACCTTAGATAGGTTTGTAAGTTAGTTGGATGCTCATTTTACAGATAACATGGGGCTTATCAAGGCTGCCGGCATGTTCAATCCAAGGGCTAAGAATTTCTTGGACTCATCATCTGCAGATGTCTTTGCTGAGCACTACCTTGGGGTACAAGTAAATTACGTTAGCCTGCATTTAGGCCTTGCCACTGCAAGGGGCTTTTTATCTGACTTAAGGTATTCACTCTATCAGGCACTATCTCCGAACATCATCAGAAGGATTTTCTGAGGTCCTAAACCTGTTGGATCTGGTCCTTGCAATGCTGATTACAACTGCAACAAATGAGAGGTTCTTCTCCTGTTTGAAAAGAGTTCAAAACTATTTGTTGGTTGTTGGTGTTGGTTGATGAAACCAAAGACATTTCACATAAAGATCAGCTAAACTTTGTGATCTGGCTTGTAGATAAAGATGGGAACATTCATGAAAAAGCCATGGGATGTTATCAAATTGAGAGGTTGGATGCCTCCAGTTTAGCTGTGTCCATTGACAATTCTGTTCGCAAAGCTGGCCTTGACTAGAAGAACTGTGTGGTACAATGCTATTATGGGGCAACAGTTATGAGTAGCTGTTTCAATGGAGTGCAAACCAAAATCAAACAAATTGCTCCAAAGGCTATTTATATTGACTGTCAGGCACATTGTCTAAACGTGCTGCACCTGACCTGTGCAATTTGGGTGTGCAGAACAGACTACTGCAGTGAGAGCACACACCACCGGCTGCAGCCCCTCATCAGGCGCTGGTGGTAGCCAGCGTCTGGTCACCCAGCCCTGCTGGGGAAGAAAAGAAATGCGCAGCATGCCTGGGTGGCAACCAATTCAATGCAAACCATCCAGGCTGGCTCGAAGTTTGCGCAACGTGATAATTTTCGGTCTCCTAATCTTGTATCCTTCCTCTTTGCCAAAGAGACCCTATGCTCCAAAGGCCTACCACGGGATGTCCCGGTGTCCCAGTAGGGCAGTCCAGCCCTGCATGCGGCACAGGAGGTATCCTCTGAAACGATTAAGCATTATCTTCTTTGGCACTGTGCTAGGTCATAGCTCACTTCCCAGGTATGACCTTCTTTTCAAGTCTCGCAGACCTAATCGGCACCACATACAGTCTTCAAAACCATCTGCCAGCGTCCCACACTACCAGTCTCTTCTCATCACGAAGTCAGCCCTGCTACATCGCTGATGCACTACAACCAGTTTATGTGGCTACCTTCAGAACACTGTCTGCTATGCTGTTGAGTTTTGTCAGCATCCTATTGTTTACCAGTGAGCTGAGCAACAACGGACCATTAAATTCGAAAAATCCCAAGTAAGAAATACACCATATAGGCTTAAAGCCAGCCATGTGTGTCCTCAAAATGGCAGCATCTGACACATGGCCAATTTCCTACTGATTTTCGGTCCAAGCAAGAGTGATACATCCAATCAGTGTTTTCCTGTGAAGGTGGACAGGTACTATTAGCAGCACAGCCTTAAGCATCTGCTAAACTGCTAGTCTCTTAATTTCCAGACACCCAAGGAATGAGTAGCCTCCATCAGCATCTTCTTACCAAGTCTGACACACGCTGCACCACAGCCAGAGTTTTGTGTCATGAAAACATTTGCTATCCCGCCTGCCTCTTCTTGATGTCCTGTCAATAAAGCAATGATGGACCATCTAAGCAGCATCTCCTTTTTAAGCAAGTTACCAGCTGTCCCACAGCTGCAGTTCTGTCATCAAAATAGTATCTGCCACGCTGTCAGCACCACCTTGATTTGTAGTCAACCAAGCAACGATGAGACACACACAATTAGTGTCTTCCATTAAAACCAGACAGGGGCCATCTGCATCACAGCCAGTTTTCTATGACATCTGAGAGCTCCTGTCATACTGGCAGTCTCTTCTCTGCCAAACACCTGCAGCTCCACTACCAGAGTTCTGGGCCTTGATCGGTTGCCATTGAACACTGACAGCGCTCCTCTGTGGTTTCCGGTCACCTAAGAAACAACCTGCCCTTCTGTCAGATTCTTTGCCTTACATGAAGACAGGAATGCACCATTTGTTCCACAGCGCAAATCTTTAGCCATTGAAACAGCAGCACCGACAAGTCTGTCAAGCTATTGCTCTGCTCAATCTGGCAAGAACTCAATTTTAAGTCTTATGATCAGAACAGTGCACGAAGAGCAATTGTTGGGCATTACAGACACATCTTTACAATAGGGCTACTTGTTGAAATGTGCACCTCTATGGAGAGGTGCAGGGTCTAGAGGATAACTAACATGTAGGAACAGAAACCTCAGCATATAAAGGGGAGTGATGCAAAATACAGCCAGGAATTTCGTTTCAGAAAAGTATGGGAACATCAGTCATGAGGCTTTTGGTACTGAAGTTGGCATCACTCAGTAATGCATTGTACGTCTTTAACATTTGAACTATTCTGTTTGCAGCCAAAATCACACAAGAACAAGTGTTACACCAGAAGCCTTACGAGAGTGCAAGGACGAAGATGTAGTCTTGATCTCTGTTTTTCCGGATGCGAGTATGCTACCTACCCATCCTTCAATTGTGTGCTGGGCAGGGCAGTTTTGCAGGCAGAGTACTGCAAGTACTCTTTTTGTCAGATGTTGGGTAATGATGCAGCACTAGAATGGCAATGCAGAAGCCCTCCATAAATGGAATAACAGGTTTTCAATGCCAATGCACTAATGAAACCCATTTTAAACGTACCTGTAGGTTCTGAAGGAGATGAACATCGGAGAAGTCGGGCAGTTTTGTGCGGGAATGATGAAGTCCATGAAACGATTGCAAACAATAAAACACATCCTACTGAGAGGTCACACTGAAGGTAACTTGTCGAATCAGACGAAAATGTGGTAAGTGCCAAAATCATTGAAGACTGTGGATGCCATCGACTTTAAGAACACATGTTCTCTGGCGAAATATTATCCCTCTCCCCTTCTATACTGGCCTTCCCCTATCCCTATCCCTATGCGTGCCTATCCGCCCCTGTCCCTCTAGAATGTGATTTTCCTGTGTAGTTGTGTTGAAATAACAGGGCAGAACCTCATAAAGAGGGGATTGGGGTTCATATACTTCCCGTGGTAACATGGGCCTTGACACAGTGCTACATATGATGATCCATTCTTGTATAAAATATCACAATACAGTGATATCGTAACCATATTTTTCTTAGTGTACTGAGGCATAATTCTTTATGATGCCACATCCTCTGATGTAACGGGAGGGGTCAAATGACATCACTTCCTGTGATGTCACTCGAGGGGGGAGCAGGGTTAAACAGCATCACTTCCTGTGAGGTCACTCAGGGCCTGGCGTGTAACATCACTTTCGCTACCCCTGGCATTTTGGTAAAATGTCATTCCTGCACACGCGATCATGCACAAAATATGCAGAAAATACAGAAGAACTGAGAAAATCCTATGACTATGGGTGCAGAACACGCATGTGCTGATACTCAGTTCAACAGGTATTACCACCTGGACAAAACACACAATTCATGCATGTAGCGAAGATGTGAAAAACACACAAGCACATATGAATACAGAGCATGAAATATAAACCACAATGACGCCAACAAGTTTGGGAAAGGAAAACATTGTTCATTGTTTATGTTTTCCTGGGAATATTTAATTCTTCTACAAAAAATCAACTTCTTACATTAAAAAATGCCTACTTGGAGGGAGCTTTCTCCATATTGGACAAAAGGTAACATATCAACCTCAACACTTACTGAGCTTTTGACCTCTTAAAAGGCTTTTTAGTGTATTTTTGTAAATGTTCTATGTGCATATGTTGAAGATACAGAAAATACTCCAAAACATATGAAAACAGAGTATGGCAATGTACACCGTGTTTGGGTAAGGTGGCATGGAACATAATCTTGACATATGGAAAGAACCAAAGACATTGGTATGAAAATCAACATTTTACTCCCCATGTGTGAAAAGTATACCATGTCAACATGGAATAAGAAGCACATATAGAAAATGACATGAACAATTCACAGATAAGAGACAACAAAAACAAGTGGTAAAGCAGGCACACTACATTATGCACCAGCTGCCACTGTGTTATGCAGGGAAGAGAGACAGAGCGAGAGAGAGAGAGAGAAAGAGAGAGAGAGAGATAGTGTGTCTAAGAGAGAGAAAGGGAGAGAGAGAGAGAGAGTGAGAGAGAGAGCCAGAGAGAGAGAGTCTGAGAGAGAGAGAGAGAGAGAGAGAGAGAGAGAGAGAGAGAGAGATAAAGAGAGTGAGAAAGTGTGTCTGAGAGAGAGAAAGGGAGAGAGAGAAAGAGAGAGAGAGAGAGAGAGAGAGAGAGAGAGAGAGAGAGAGAGAGAGAGAGACTCCACAATCCAGGAAGCCAGCCATACCCAGCTCAGGTACATTGTTGTCCCCATGTGGGATACACACCCCCCCCCACGGGAAATACAGGCACTTTTAATATCCTCCACCAGCTCTTTCCACAGTCCAGGTGGAGGGAAGGTCTTTAATATATTACTAATAACTACTTATTTTGCCTTTATTGCACCCTATTGCTGTACAATATAGCGTACGGTTCCATAATGCCCATTTCAATGTATACATTTTTGCCTTTCTTATAGAACAGGTGTGGTTTTATGCAACCTAATTCTGTGGACTGGGTCCAGCCACACATTTTCCTAGCAAGCAACTAATAATGCAGACCAACTGATCCGGCCTGTCCGGGGAGCCTGCCCCACAGCAAGATCCATTACCAGGTTCCAGTGGTGAGTTAGGCATGCTTTTCCACCACTTCTCATAAATCACAGTGGTATTTACTTCCACCCCAGTTTTCTGTTCTATTTTGCCCTCCAATTAATTAAATCTTTTTGATAAAACCGTTAACTCGGCATCTTTCACACAATAAACTTGTGGGCACTAATTAACCCAGTTCTGTCCAGAAAGAATTAAGGTTCCGATAAACAAGAATTTCTCACTTATTATTTTTTTCTTGTTTTTTCTCTTGTTTTAATTTTCTTGCTACAGGGGCCACCTACTAGCCCTGAGGAAGCGGTTCTTGTAAAGAAATACTTATCCCTCTGATGCATTTCCAAGGTGGATAATTTATCTGCCGAAACATGCATTATGTGCAAGGGGGGTGTATAAACCAACAAACTCCTATGGGGTCCTTCAATCACTTTTTGTTAGGCCAGTACCCTACACTGAAACCTGGCCACATTCCCCCTGTCACGTTGGCACCTGCAAGATGAGATGCTCTTTTGAATATAAGCTACTCTAGGACCTAGATGGTAACAGGTCCACAAGTGCGCCAATTCATCGACGCCTATGATTTCCACATGTGTCACACATGGGTTATGTTTTACACTTAAAGCCATTTGTGTATCTTCCCCTCACGGGTTATGTCTTTGTACTTTCAATTTTGTAAGCACCAAAGAGCCCGTATCGGTTATGTCTTGTACTTTCAATTTATTTATATACTTAAGAGGATTTTGATTATTAATTTTTTTATTTCACTAGCTTGTTTTGTCTAGATTATGGAATTTCACCTTTTTCTTTCTGAACAATTTCGTTGGTTACGAATTTAGGGATTTAATCCATTAGTACCAAGATACCAGGATCCCCAATTCTAATTACATTTTTTGTTTCATTTATTGAAAAAGATTGGGCACGAACCTGGGTAGTAGCAGTTCTACCTCCCCTTTGGTTTTGTATTTCTCATGCCCGAGTCTGCTACTTGTCACCAAGGGCATACCAAAGCTCCCAGTATATATAGTATTTAGACAACCGCATGTTGTTTTCTTCGGATTGGTGACTTTGGGTATCAAATATCAAGGACTGTTTAAACAAATTCAATTCAGCCTCTTCATTACCCTTGAGAAAACGGTTCAAGAAATATCCTTGTACAGTGTAAATAATTAGGGCACCCTTCTACCTCATCTACATGTATATAGGATCTCAGTCTGTGAGAGCGGGCACTCCTTACTGGTCCGACACACAGCAAGATAAGCCCATATAATGGCAGAAAGTGCCACCCTAAGCTACACAGAAGAACAGACATCAGACCTATTATCGGGACCATCATTCTTTGATCCCACAGGACCCAATATACCTGGGCCTCCAACCAGCACAGGAGACGACCTCCTCAAACTTAAAAAAAAGGTGTTCCGGACTGAACTACACAGACACTTCGTGAAGGAATACCTACGAGCCAGTATTATCCCTACGGGACTAGTTGTTAGGAATGAACCCTGCTTATTTCTTGAAAGAATACACAACAAATTTTAGTTACATTGCGACCAAGTGCAGTAGAGACCTCATGGTCCTTACAATCACAACAGCACAAAGAATTAGTCTGGAACTACAAAAGACACTAGACGACAAAGAGAGAAAATTTACAAACAATTCACTCATAACTGACGCCAGGAATCAAATAGAAGCAATTAACAAACAGTTTGCTACTTTTAAAACAAATATTGTGACTAAGAAAACCAATAAACTACAGAAAGATATTCAAGAATTTAAAACAGAACTAATTTACCCCTACACGACAGAAGAATATTGCAAAAAATCAAACCAATCAGGGGGACACAGTCAGGGAATCAGAAAGCAAAGAGAAGGGGGGTATCTTTTTCTGGATCAAGCAGTAGGTCATCCAGTGGGAACTCGAACCCGAACTATAGCCCGTACCAGTATAATCAATTTGGTCAATCACAACCACACAATTATCCCCCACCACCCTTTCAACCCCCTTTTTTAGGACGAGGAGGGTCAGGATGGGGCCATCCACCCTGGAACCCAGGATTTCAAGGCCGATACAGACGCCCGAGACGGTGGAGGAGATAACCCTTGTGACAAACCAGGATTTACCCATTTTCAACTTAGCCAATGTTCAGCTTACCGCCACACAAATTGCAGTTCTAACGAAGGGACTATCATTTGTGCCATCCGGTAATACCGATTGGTACAGCACCGAAATGGAGATATGTCGGTTCTTACGGACCGTCAGATTACGTACCTTCTTTAATGAACATGAAACAAGAGCAGACTCTAATGATACAGGTTTACACCCCATATCTACCTTCTCACTGTCTGAGAACCAAGTCCCCGCCGATCTTTTAACCTTTGAGAAATGCGTTCTGCGCGACCTCAGAAAATTGAGCAAGAAAAAATATATTAACAGACAACAAAACCTCACACGAGCAGAAAGAGAAGCTCTGTCTGAACTATCGAAAAAATCTGAGCTAGTTATTAAACCCGCCGACAAAGGTGGCGGAATTGTTATAATGAACTCCGACCATTATTTTCGCATGGTCATGGACCTTCTCAATGACACACAAAGCTATAAACTCTTAAAAAAAGACCCAACGAAGGACCTGACTACTGAAATTGCTGCCATGGTCTCATTTGCTCTGGAAAGAGATTGGATTACAGAAAAAGAATCTGATTTCCTTGTTACCACCGGAGGCAGAACCCCCTGCCTATACGCGTTACCTAAGATCCACAAACATTCCACCAATCCCCCCGGCAGACCTATTGTGTCAGGGTGCGGGTCTATATTAGAACCATTATGTAAATTTGTGGACTATTTCCTTAAACCGATCAGCATCACCACGGAATCTTACATTAGAGATACGATGCACACAATTTAGATGTTCGAAAACTTAGACTTTGACCCCCAAAAACATCTATTAGTGACTCTAGATATTAAGTCACTTTACACGAGCATCCCTCAAGAAGCCGCTATTGATTGCGTATATGAATATCTCATTGAAACCAACAGAGGGACCAAAGCTCCGCCTGAATTTATCATTGAAATAATGACACTTGCCCTTTGCAAAATAAATTTTGAATTCGAACAGTTCTATTTGCAAATTAAGGGAACTGCCATGGGGGCGGCATTTGCCCCAAGTCTGGCAATCTTATTCATGGCCAAATTTGAACGGAATTTTATTTCCAATCCCATCAACTTGTGGAGAGACAATATCAAACAATGGCGCAGATACATCGATGACGTCATTTGTCTATGGGAAGGATCAGAGGACACATTAGAATACTTTTTTGTCTGGCTGAACACTTGTAGCACAGACATACAATTTACAATGGAACACAGCAATACCACGATACATTTTCTGGATCTGACGATTGGTCATAATCAGGGTAAACTAGTCTGCAACACATTTCGCAAACCAACTGATCGAAATACCCTTCTACATTTCCAAAGTGATCACCCTAAACACATCAAAGATAATCTACCATACGGGCAATTCTTGCAGTTACGCAGAAATTGTACATCCCTGGATGACTTTTATCATGACGCCGACTTGCTATGCAATAGATTACACGAAAGAGGGTATCCCAGGAAGTTGGCGTCTAGATCCTTGAAGAGGGCATCATTCACATGCCGTGATTCCCTTTTCACCCCTAAAACTCGAGAGGAACCTCAAGATCAAATTACATGTGTAATCACCCATGGCCAGCACACCTTCCAGATTAAACAAATTGTTCACAAGTACTGGCCTATTGCCAGACTATGCCTCCCTGACCAACAAAAACCTTGATTTGCGTACAAAAGAGCCCAGAATATCAGAGAGCACTTAGTGCACTCTATGTACATTAAGAAGGCACCGCAAAGCAATTTGTGGAACTTAAGACCATTAAAAGGACATTATCCATGAGGGTCCTGTTCAGTCTGCCAATTCACGTCCAAAATACAGCAATTCCAAGTGGGACAAAAATCTTGGATTCTTAATGATATATCTAATTGCAAAACAAACCAAGTGGTCTACTGCATAGAATGCCCCTGCAAGCTACGGTATGTTAGGCAAACCATGCGCAACATTGTCAGACGGATCTCTGAGCATCGGTCACAGATAAGGTGCAAAAATCTTACATCTCCCTTGGTACAACACTATATGGACAAAAAACACACTACACAAGATATAAAATGGTGGGTTCTTGAAAGAGTGCGCAATGGTCCCAACATTCAAGGACGACTTCTGGATCTAGAATGTAGGTGGATACACAGATTGGACTCGGTAGAACAGGGTCTTAACGAACAACAAATCTTCCCACATTAATGGGAGAAATTTGGACAATATGCACTTATCTCCATACGTCTAAGAACATGTCCGATTATGACCCAGCCCCATACTGAGGCTACTTGGTTGACAAATATGCTGCTCATGTTGAGCAAGGAGTCCATCTATCTATTTCCAGCATACACAGGTGTGCTACAATTCAAACTCTGGCAGCGCGGCACTGTTTCCAATCAGGTGGTTTTCAGTTATGCCCGGGTTGGATAGCTGCCGCACACCCACTTACAGACCTAATCGTGTTTGCGACGTCTGATCGGGTGCCCAATCGCCTTTTCTTTCAGAATACCCCTCTCCGACGCATTGTAGCCTCACAGGGCATCTCCACGGGGATACACAAATCCAATGCTCTGTCCCACAAGAGTGATCCTCGCATCTTACCTTTCCAGTTTCTTTCCGCCCGTGTACTGAGTACCGGCTTGCACCAGTGACTCCATCCCCAATGGTTCAACTGATTATATTGAGTTGGTTCCACATTCCTGGTGCGGCAACCAATGAGGGCACAACACATTCCGCGCTCCCATTGGCTCGCAGATACACACACCCCTCTATAATCCTCAGACGCCGGCGATGCAGACACTTTCAGCCTGCAGCAGCGCGTCAGACTAAAAACAAACGTGCGCCCAAGAGCACACACCAGCAAAGCCAAGTTCTTCGTGCAACTGGCGTCCAGACGGCACTACTTTATGTGCCATGAGTTACTCCCCAGGTAATATTCGTAACTTACGTTTAGCTACTACCTTATTAAGCAGTCAGAATCAATACCGGCTAGTCAGGGTTTTGTCTCTTTCATTTTCTCCCGCACAAACAGGATAAACCTGCCAGAGCCCTACTCCTGGTGTGTTAACGGTACGAGTGAAGTTTCGCCACGCCCGCCGAGTCCAGTTTCCGACTCCGCAATCCAGGAAGCCAGCCATACCCAGCCC